>NC_141689.1:1079031320-1081431320 GCF_964263255.1 Lissotriton vulgaris | reverse complement strand
TTACCTAAATACACCTCCGGGAGGTGAACCGCAAGGATGTCTGTGTAGCACATGCCTGGTAAACTCATTGGCAAAGCCGTCGCTTACCGGGATCTTCTCCACGGCTAGCCCTTGTTTGCAACCAGTACGTTCTCCTGCATGGGTGCAGCTTTCAGTCCCACCCTTTGGTGTCATGTCGGCAGTTGAAGGTCTGCCAAAAAAGCGTTCATTCCACCCTGTTCAATGGCAGGTGGTCTCGTATAGAGGGTCGCCGGGTATGTCATCAGTTCTTTAATTATGCTCGCCTGTGTCACAACAGTCTCTGTGTTTGCTTTTTGAAAAATAAAATCTGTGCGTGCAGGTTCTGACATTTAAGGAGCCAAGTGAGCATTGGGACCAACTTGCCCCCTCTGCATGAAGTCTCTGCCTAAAATCCTGTATAGTGTGCATATTGAAAGCATTCCATAAATCAGCGATCTCTCGGCGCAACGCCAGGGGAGGTGCTGACATAGTCTCATCAGCCTCACTGTGGTACTGCAATCCTGCTGACTTACCTCCTTCCACTTTAGTTCACTCGTCAAGTGCTTTTGTTGCCATAGGTTTTTGACATACACTCTCCACTCAACACTGCCTTCAGTGGCTCCCTCTCATTTACCAGTATTTGCACCTATCCACCGTTATGCCTCAGGTAGTCCTCCAGTGCCTCTCTTGTGGCCCTTCAGGAGGGCTGATCCATCAGCGCTCCAGGGGGCAGTCTCCACAAGGGGGGCCCTGAGTCCCCACTTCGTCCCACATATGTTATCAGTAATGGTACAAGATCTGAAAGAAATGTATTTAAGTATTGTGCCATTTGCATCCCTGGGACCAGGGTATGGGTCACCAATATGCAGTCCAACTTGCTTTGTGTGTTGTCGGTGGCAGAATAACACGAGTAGTAGCCAGAAAGTGTGGGTGATGGAGCCAGTGCCCTACAATACCATTGGACAGGGCCCTATGAGGGAAAAGAAAGAAAAAGGAAGGCCACCTACTTGGTGGGCCTCAAGAACCCCAGAATCCCCTTAAGGCAATGCCATGTGAATCACCTCAAACCCCACTACGAGTGTTCTGAGGTCAACATGCTTCAGTGGAATGTGTCAACCTCTCTCCTACCAATTCCAGAACAGCAAAGGGACTGTCACCAGTTATTGGAACACTTTGCCTCACCCTTCACCCTCATTACTGGTCTTACACACTTGTGTACCCATAATATAGACACCGGAGACAGCCTCCCTGTCACAAATAAAATCTACAGGCTGTCAGATAAAATGAAGGCCAGCATTAAGGAAGATGTATCCAAGATGTCAGAATTCAGAGTGGTTGAGCACTCCAATAGTCCCTAATCCAGCCCAGTGGTGCTGGTAGCCGAAGACTCCCCTAAGGGCACACCCCGGAACTAAGGTTCTGTGTGGATCGCAGGGGGCTTAACGCAGTCAACAAGACTGATGCTCACCCCATTCCCAAATATGATAAGTTCATAGAAGGGTAGCAGGCTTCCAAGTTCCTAAGTACTTTTGATCTTAATTTGGGGAACTAGCAGATAGCCCTAACTGAGGGGGCAAAAGAGTGGTCAGTGCTCTCTACCCCAGAAGTCCACTTTCAGTGATGCTCTTTGGATTGAAGAATGCCCCTGTCACCTTCTAAAGGTTGGTGAACAAGGTCTTGGATGGGATGGAGGCCTTCAGTATTGCTTACTTAGATGATATAGCTGTCAACAGCTGCAGCTAGGAGGGCTACTTATTTCACCTCCAGGACTTTTCTCAGGCCCTGCAATAGGCTGGCCTGACTATCAAGGCCACTAAGTACCAGATAGAGCAGGGTTCAATGATGCACTTGGGACACCTTGTGGGTAGAGGCAACATGCAACCCGTCCAGGCTCAAAGAGAGACTATCCTGGCCTGGGAATCCCCCAAATCCAAACAGAAGTGAGGGACTTCCTGGGCATCACTGAATACTACAGGAGCTATGTTAAGGGTTAAGGCATCATTGTTGCCCCCTTAACTGAGCTGACTTCCAAGAAGCAGCCCAAGAAGTTGATCCAGATAGAGGTCTGTTTGAAAGCATTTGATTCCCTCAAACAGGCCATGTATACAGCACTTGCACTCATTGCCCCTGACTTATCTAAACAGTTAATGCCTCAAACAGACACTTGAAGCATGGCATAGGGGCTGTGTTAGCACAGTTTACTGCTGAGATGGTCCATCTCCCTGTAGGGAATGGACTATAAGGGTGAATACTCCCCTGGGTCAGACCACTCTAAGGCTAATGGTCTTTGCGGATCACTGACAGAATATCGAAATCACAAATATCGACCTACAAGAATATCGAGTCAACAATATCGAAGGCAAAAATATCGACATCCTATCTACAACATGGTAAGTACAAAAATATCGAAAATTTAATATCGATGTAAAAAATATCGATGTTAAAAATATCGATATTTTTTTAAATATATATAAATGTAAAATTAAGTATATAACACTAATAAATAAATTATACATATTTAAAAGTATCTAAAAATGTTTAAAATTAAATAATTAATACATATATATTACTAATACATTAATTAAATATATACACTCAATATATAATATATAAATACAGAACAATAAGTATTAATACTTATTTTACTAATTTATAAATTAATAAAATATATTCTAATTTACTAATTAACATTTACAAACATAAAACAATAACATAAATAAAATGTAAGTAATAAAAAATGAAAAATAAATTTTTTACAATTAATTATATAAAACATTGGATAACATAATGGTAAAAATTACTATTCCTACTCCAGAGAGTGCAACAGTAGTCAAAACTGACCCTGATCCCTAAAAATACCCCTTTACCCAAAAACTGAAAACTGACCCTGAAGCCTAAAAATACCTTTACCCAAAAACTGAAAACTGACCCTGAACCCTAAAAATACCCCTTTACCCAAAAACTGAAAACTGACCCTGAACCCTAAAAATACGCCTTTACCCAAAAACTGAAAACTGACCCTGAAGCCTAAAAATACCCCTTTACCCAAAAACTGAAAACTGACCCTGAAGCCTAAAAATACCCCTTTACCCAAAAACTGAAAACTGACCCTGAACCCTAAAAATACCCCTTTACCCAAAAACTGAAAACTGACCCTGAAGCCTAAAAATACGCCTTTACCCAAAAACTGAAAACTGACCCTGAAGCCTAAAAATACCCCTTTACCCAAAAACTGAAAACTGACCCAGAAGCCTAAAAATACCCCTTTACCCAAAAACTGAAAACTGACCCTGAAGCCTAAAAATACCCCTTTACCCAAAAACTGAAAACTGACCCTGAACCCTAAAAATACCCCTTTACCCAAAAACTGAAAACTGACCCTGAAGCCTAAAAATACCCCTTTACCCAAAAACTGAAAACTGACCCTGAAGCCTAAAAATACCCCTTTACCCAAAAACTGAAAACTGACCCTGAAGCCTAAAAATACCCCTTTACCCAAAAACTGAAAACTGACCCTGAACCCTAAAAATACCCCTTTACCCAAAAACTGAAAACTGACCCTGAAGCCTAAAAATACCCCTTTACCCAAAAACTGAAAACTGACCCTGAACCCTAAAAATACCCCTTTACCCAAAAACTGAAAACTGACCCTGAAGCCTAAAAATACCCCTTTACCCAAAAACTGAAAACTGAAAACTGACCCTGAACCCTAAAAATACCCCTTTACCCAAAAACTGAAAACTGACCCTGAACCCTAAAAATACCCCATTACCCAAAAACAGAAAACTGACTCTGAACCATAAATATACCCCTTTACCCAAAAACTGAAAACTGACCCTAACACTAAAAGTACTCCTTTACCCAAAATTAATTAATATTACAATTATATTACTTCCCACCCTATTCCCCTATAAACCCACAACCCGCTCCAGTAGTAAAACATATAATTTACTTAAAAATATACATAAATTATCAATTAATTAATCAATTAATCAATTAAAATAATTAATTGACAATTAATATTTAATTATAAAATAATTAATCTTTTAAAAATAATTATTTAATTAAAAATAAATTACTTCCCACCCTATTCCCCTATAAACCCACAACCCGCTCCAGTAGTAAAACATATAATTTACTTAAAAATATACATAAATTATCTATTAATTAATCAATTAATCAATTAAAATAATTAATTGACAATTAATATTTAATTGTAAAATAATTAATCTTTTTAAAAAAATTATTTAATTAAAAATAAATTACTTCCCACCCTATTCCCCTATAAACCCACAACCCGCTCCAGTAGTAAAACATATAATTTACTTAAAAATATACATAAATTATCAAATAATTAATCAATTAATCAATTAAAATAATTCATTGGCAATTAATATTTAATTGAAAAATAAATTAATCATTAAAAAATAATTATTTAATTACAAATAAATTACTTCCCACCCTATTCCCCTAAAAACCCACAACCCGCTCTGGTAGTAAAACATATAATTTACTTTTATATTTCTTTAAGTTATAAAAACATATTAAACACATATTATAACAATTACTTTAAATACTTAACTAAAATTTCTAACACATATTAGTAAATCGAAATTACTTACATCGATATATATGCTATCGATATTAGTGATTTCGATATTACTTACATCGATATATATGCTATCGATATAAGTAATTTCGATATTACTTACCTTAGGGTCGATATTCTGGCCATCGATATTCTGGCCATCGATATTCTGTCCTATCGATATTTGCAACTCGATATTAGTGTGGTCGAAATTACTGTAATCGATATTTTGACTGTTTACCGGTCTTTGCTGGTTGTTCCGTGTTATTGATGAGAACTTCCAGTAGATTGGCAAGTTCTCCCCCCTTTCAGCTGGGGGCACACATGTTAGACCTGTAACTCTTAAGGTACTTTTCACCCAAACCTTTTACCTTCATCTTTCTTTTTTTGCAGAATTAATTTTTGTTGGCCTTCGGTCTCTGCACTTTACCACTGCTTACCAGTGCAAACTTGCTTCTGCTCTCTCCCTAAAATGTGTTAAAATTTGCTTACACCTGATTGGCATACTTAATTTACTCATCACATCTTCAACAAAGTCAGCACAGCCATTGCACCCCATCTCCGGAAAGTAATCAACATCTCCTTCGAGACAGCAACCTTCCCGGAAAGCTGGAAGCACGCCGAGATCAAAGCCTTACTCAAGAAACCCAAGGAGGACCCCAAGAACCTCAAGAACTTCCGACCCATCTCCCTGCTCCCGGTTCCGGTGAAGGTCACAGAGAAAATTAGCTGACCTGCTTCCTCAAGCAGAACAGCATCCTGGACCCGTCCCAGTCCGGGTTCCGCAGCAACCACAGCACCGAAACCACCGTTCTCGCCGCCACCGATGACATCAGGACCCTGCTCGACAATGAAGAAACAGCTGCCCTCATCCTCCTTGACCTGTCAGCTGCCTTTTCCACCAATGGCTCAATAATAGGACTGAGTATATCAAATTCAGTGTCCAGCATTCTAAATACCGACTACCGTTCCTAGATGTGGAAGTATATTGTACGAATGGAGCTTTAGTCGCCACATTATATAGGAAAGAGACAGATCGCAACAAAGCATTGCATTTCTCTAGTTTCCATCCTTGAAGCCTGAAAGAGATTTTACCCCTGGGTCAATTCCTGCGTATCCACAGGAATTGTTCCTACAAGGACGAATATATGCAACATGCCAATGCTCTGACGGAGAGAATACGTAGTCGTGGATACCCAGCAAAGTTATTGAAACGAGCCTTAAAAAGAGCCTGGTGGACTCCTAGAGACACACTCCTCGCCAAGAAAGAAAAAACTGACCAAACTAGAATAGTTTGCGTCTCAACATTTTGTCCAACCTCAAATTGGCTAAAGAAAGAAATATGTAAGAATTGGCATTTGGTAAAAGATTGGACAGCCAATTGACAGAATTGCCGCTATTCACATTTAAAAAGGATAAAAGCCTGGCAAACAATATAGTTAGAGCAGCCATGCCCAAACAACTGCCTTTATCAATGAGAGACTATCTCAACTTACCACCGATTACAGGACACCACCAGTGTGGGACATGCGTTTGCTGTCCACTAACGATAGAGGGTGACTTATTCCAACACAATGGGATCTCATGGAAGCACTGCAAATTCACGAATTGCAAGACAAAGTTTGTCATCTATGGAATATTGTGCCCATGTAATAGACTGTACATAGGCAAGACCAGCCAAGAAGTGCGACAAAGAATCAGCAAGCACAAATCGAGAATAAAGAAAGCTATTTTGACAGCACCACTTGTGCAACATTGGATATATCATGAACATACAGAAAATGACATAAAATGGACAGTGATCTCAAAGGTAGAACCGGACCAGAGAGGAGGTGACCTTGAGGCCAAATTATCTTAAAATACAACTCCGCAGTCACAGGATTGAATGTGATGTCCGAGCTATACCATTTATGACGGAGGTACTGTTCACAATTCACCATCTTTAACCTACCAAGATGATTTGCTTTTAAACAGATTTGTCACTCACGTATACAAGACTAACCACCTTTCCTAACTTGGTCCTTACGTTTTACAACTAATCTTTAGCCTGCCATTTTTCAGACCTAACAGCACACAAGTTCCAAAAAACCTCATATACCAGAATCCTTAGAACTTGATTAGGAAAATGAACTCAGAACGTGGCCCTCCTACTAAACTTGACAGCTCATTAAGACATTGGGTGTCTAGTCAAGTGCTAAACTACAAATCCCAGATGTCCCTTAACTAACTCCGTGTATACGATGCTCTCGTTGTTTTCATTACGCGACGGCAGATTCAGAGACGCCGAACGCGAGAGAGGAGGGACGCAGCCCGAATGCAGGTAAGCCGCCATCGAGCTCTTTCAGTCCCGATTAGTTCACCGCTGTCAATTTTATGCCCACTATAGAGTTCAACCAGCCAGTTAGTACAATTACGGTCCCGTTCTTTTTTTATTTGCAGGGAATATAAATTTGTGCTTTAAAGGGACACAAAAGAGAAAGGAAAAAGTATCAGTGTGTGGCACCCGACTCCATTACAAAGGTAGGAGTCCTCGTTAGTCTTTTTCAAGTGTTTTGACACATTCGGCATTCTTAGACATAGAGGCAAAACTGATAGTTTATTTTCACCTACAGCCCAGTATTTTCGCAGTACCACTATTTTGACAATGGATTTGTCATAGGAGAACGAGGTTTCTTCACAAGACAAGGTAATTTGCTTTGTTTTTGCTGACCCGAAGACAAGTAGAAGGTTAGCTCAGTTTCAAATTTAGTAAGACAATGTTCTCTTTTTTGTTTTGTCATTTCAGGATTTATTCCCGTTAGGTCCTGAGGAGAACCCCCATATTAAAGGGGCTTCGAAACGCGTCGACCTGTTTTTCTGCTCTTTGATTTGTTTTCCTTGTTTGGTTCAGCGGCCAATCTTTTGGAAGTGAATGTAGTTGTATATAGATTAACCTACATATTGTTTAAATGGCCTGTTATACCATATATTGAACAGTGATGTTAAAATAATATTAGTGCCGCACCATTCTTCGAATAAATTGTTTGTTCGTTTTTTGGTTAGGATACTGGTTCTTTCAAAAAGTAGCTTAAAAGCACTCGCTTTGTAGACATTAGGAATTCTTCCTTTTTTCTTCTTTTTCACTGCGCACTGTCTGTCCTGACTTTTTGTTGTTTGTCCATTTATCGCTGTGAGTTTGAATTGCTGTATGAAAGGTCTGCACAAAGCAAATGTGGAATGTGAGTTTTTGAGCATCATTCACTTATGTTGTATTTGTCCTCACTTGTGTGTATCATCTCACACCTTTTCGAATTTTAAAATATTAAATAAATCAAATAGACTCCTCCCCTCCCCAACATTTAGATTCTGTAGAAAATTTAAAATTTGTCAATTTTTTGTACACTTTTGAAAAAGAAAAATTAAAAATATTGAATTTTGAACATATGGTGGTCATGCTCCAACTGTTTGATATCATTGGACATTGAAAGTTTGTTGATCTATTGCGCAGTATTGGCAATTGTTTTGTTTTGACTTTGACACAGTCCGCCACCACACACTACGAACACGCCTACACGACTCCGGGATCCGAGAGAAGGCCTTGTCTGGACCACATCCTTCCTCTCCGGCAGAACCCAGAGCGTCCGCCTGCCCCCCCTTCCACTCCACTGCCACCTAAATCATCTGCGGCGTACCCCAGGGCTCCTCCCTCAGCCTGACTCTGTTCAACATCTACATGGCACCGCTAGCCCACGTCGCCCGACAGCACAACCTTAACATCATCTCCTACGCCGATGACACCCAGCTGATCATCTCACTCACCAAAGACCCTCACACCGCCAAAACCAACCTCCACGAAGGAATGAAGGCCATCGCCGAATGGATGAGGAACAAACCAAAGGAAGGTCCTCATCCTCGGCTCCACCCCCTCAGCCTGGGACGACTCCTGGTGGCCGTCAACCCTAGGAACAGCCCCGACTCCCACTGACCACTAATGCAACCTGGGGATCATCCTCGACTCCAACCTCTTCATGACTAAACAGGTCAACGCCGTCTCCTCATCATGCTCAGAATTGGTAAATTACATTCTACTAGTAGCCCTGAAGCACTTATTGTGCCATCCACATCAGTGCCTCATAAAACATGTATCAGGCTTGCCATTGCATTCTGTTAGCAGTTTAAATCTACCAATTCAAATAAAGAGTGTAGGGCCTAATTTAGACCCTGAACAGCCCATGGTACAGAGTAGATTTTAATTAAAAAGAGGGGCAAGTCCATTCAAGTTTCACAGGTCATGGTACTGAGAAATAATCAATCTTTTTGTTTTTCACTACTGTGAGACCTACCTCTCCCACAGGATAACAGTGGGTTACCTTATTACATATGATAGGTTCTAACTTTTGTTTGGCAGCAGGTTCAGAAAGTCATAATTATGGAATTGTAATTTTAAATCCTCTTTAATGGTAAAGTCGAATTTTTAGTTACAATTCTGAAAATGCAACTCTTCTGAATTAACAGTGGCTTGAGGTGATCCACTGACACAGTTTGCACGCACTCATCAAAGAGTTTTTCATGCATGCATCTTATTAAGGAGAGGAGTGCAATCTCTTCTATGATGGTTCTACTTTTAAAAATTTGTCACTTTAGTGATATACATTCAGAATGTCTAGTGTAAATATTGTTATATATGTCCATTAAAAGGGTGCACTCCATTTAACGGACACACATATTAACGCTCCAAACCAAAAAAATAAATATTTGTCACCTTGAAGCTGAGTGACTCCATGCTCAAGACCACTGGAATTAGGCGATTTTGGGAAAGAAGATGGCGGATTGATGCCGCCACAAGAGCGGTGCCCTGAGTAATCATTGCACTGCCCTTCCATGGCACCGCGGAGCACGCTAGCATGGCTGCACAGTTTTGCCTACCTGGCGGATGCTTCCTCCATGGAGGCTATTGCTGAAGGTGGAATCTGCCGGGACGGGCTGGTTCGGGCTCCGGCACCGTTTTGGTGGGTTTCAGTCTCGCAGCAAAGGGAGGCCGTGGCGGCGGGCTGGGAGCCTTCGGGGTACCTACAGACGCTACCGCTGCACGCAATCTCAGTTGGGGGAGCTGGGTGTGTGCAGCTCGGATTTCTGCCTCTGCTGCTGATACTGCACGCACCCGCCACCACAAGGGACGTCTTTGGAGGAGGCTGCTTGCTTGACTGAACACTGGAGCAAAGTGGAACGTGGTATTTTATTTTTTTATTTATTTTATTGAGTTTTATATAGCACTGGCTAGACCTGGAGGTATCAGAGCACTTTACATGAGGAAGAAACATTGTTTCAGAACATGGTTACAAAGTTACAACAGTTACTGGAGCTTAGTTGCAGGAATTACATGAGTACAAAAGCATAGCATAAACATGAGGAAAAATAGGCAAGGAAAGAGAAGATTAGGGGAGAGAGAGGAAAGGAATAGGGGAGGTAGAGGAGAATAATAGGGGAAGAGGAGGGGGAGGGTATATGAGGCACAAGGGGGAGACGAGGAAAAACATTGTCCGACGGCCAGCCGTGTAAGTGACGGCCGAAGGGCGAACCAGAGAGAAACTCCTCTATAGCTGTGTGGGACAGCTCCACCGGTCATCAGCCAAAGGTTGCTTGGGCACCGCAGTACATACAAAAGGGTTATAGTTTCCGCCTAGAGGGGCACAGTCCAAAAAGTTCCATCGAGCGTGCCGTCACTGTGTACAGTGCTATGCTCCCAGTGGTAATGGGGTAAGAACCCAGGCCTCTGCATTGTGACACTGCCTTGTTGCTGTGGACTCTCTCAGAGGGGTCACTGAGACTCCAGGGCATAAAGTCTGGATCCCTCCCCAACAAGGGAAGAGGAGTGCTTTGGAAAGGGGGCCACTCATGGTGGCCATTTATTAGAAAATTGATGTGTCAGATGTCCTCAGAGGTGGCCATTTTGACCTAATATTGCTTCAATAGACCGGATAAGCTGGTTCGGCCAGGCTGAGTACTTTTATAGACTTGTATACAACAGGGAGGTGCAGGATTTCACAAGCCTCCGTGCTCAGAGGGTGCTAGCTGACAGTATTTTGCCCAGATGGCTGGCATTTAGTTAGGATATCTGCTAGTCAACTGCTCAACGAGGAGCGAGCCACCATCTAGAGGTCATGCAGAGTTAGGCGTGGAGTTAACGGACATTGAACTCCCGCTCGAGTGTCCATAGAGCTGAGTCCCCTGTGGTCTCGCTACACCACACTCTCTCCAGGCTGGCCCGTGGTTGCTCCTACCTTCTTCGCCGCATTGGAAGTCGGACGTCCCCATACGTGTGCCTCGCAGCGCAGCTCTCGGTCCCTGCCACGTTCCTCCGAGGTCTTGGGCCACCCGGAGAGGCTCACCCCGTCACAGGCATTGGCTCCAAGGGCCGTACAGGAGAGCAGTCGTGCTAGTGGGTCACTCGATCTTCGCGCGGGGTGAGCCGGCATTCAGCAGTCAATCAATTCAATTCTTTCTTACTAATGAGGGATTTTGCTTGACAAAGAAACACTTGCCAGGGAGAGGCTTCATCCAGGTAATCTGCAGTCAGGGTTCTTGTGAACTAAAAAAAAAAAAGGATTTTCCAGGAAAGTTGGTTAGAATCAAAATTACCCAGTGTGTTCTGGATCTCAATAGGCTTCTCTGTGGTTAGCAAGATCTCTTTGCCATCATAGGGGGACTTGAAGTGCACGCCTTCTTCTTCAGATAACTCGACCGGACACACTCTCTGGAACCCACTGTTGCGTGCTTATCTAGGTTCCTGATCGATACTGTGACCTTATGCCCCTATTCGGCTATAAATCCATTTATTCCCTATATTGGCATAACCGTTCAAGTGCGATTTTCTGAAAAGTCATCTCTGGCCTCACACGAACAGAGCCACATTCCAGCATGACTCTCTGCTACTTCCTTTGCGACCAATTAGTGCAATGACAGAGCAGCAGTCACTATCTGATATTCCTAGATAACACTCCGAGTTCTTCAACAAGATAAAAACTTAGCAAACCTGGAAATCCCCGCTTGCTATGTTTTGATTAGTAATGGAACTCTAATGAGCAACTGATAACTGTCACTTCCTAGTGACATCTTTAATTGACGTCTTATGTCCAGCAAACTTGCGTCAAACCCGGCACCTGTCAGGTATAAATATTACCAACGTTGCCTTAAGCAATGAGAGAGATACGAGCTGTGAGTTCGTTGCCTGTTGCTGATGCCAGCTGCCTGCATGACCCTGTGTTGGTAAAAACTAGCACTCTGTCGCTGCAGCCTGCTATCCTGTGGTGGTGAAGCTGCTGATTACCATTATCGCCGCTACAGCGCGAACTATGGTGCAGTACGCTTGAGGAGCCGAGCAGCCGTCCTCTGCGAAGATATCCAGCCCAGCTGCCCGCGGACGCTGTCACCCCTCCTTCCTCGACACGCTGAGAGAAGCCGCTGCATTTCTCGTGCAGAGAAATCCAGCCCCGGCGCTTCCGGTTTACCCTCGCGGGTGACTGGGATATCGAGAGAGACCCCTGAAGGAGATACCAATCCTCCATCATTCTATTCAGAGGTATGGTGTTGACTAAACCCTTAGACGAGAATTCTTGAAACAAACCTTGGCAAAACCAACTTAACTAAAGCTACTTACTTACTCCCCCTTTCACGTGTTAGGCTTAGGTCAGGCACACTGGGGTAGGCTTAGTTAGAAGCACCAGTTGAGGATGTTAGCCTAATGTATATATGACTGTATATATGTTTTATTACTTTTAAACCATTGTATGGCTAAGAAACCATATCAATGCTTTTACAGTTCTATTTCGCAATACTTATCTTACTGTACGTACTTTTTACAATAACAGTTATTGCAATTGTGGCAATACATTTCTCTTGTACGAGAAGAAAGACTGTTCAATAAATGTTAACCCTTTATTGATACACGCCCGTCTCTCTATTCTCTACATACTGTGAAAGTAAACTGCACTAGACTGACTGAGTGAAATCTATGTCTATTGTTTCACACGACCCTAGAGATCGACTCTTGATCTGAGGAGCAAAGTTGTCATGTTGCACGGTTGTTGGAAAGCTGAATCCCTTCTTGTCTGTGCCAAGGAAGCTGATCACTTCCTATGCAGAGAAGAAAGTTTCCAGTGACCTCTGAGCTAGTTGGTAACACAACCCAATTAAGTTTAGCATAGTCAGTGGAGGCCTGGAATATCCGCAGTTCCACGTCGATACTACTGTTTATGTTATTCCAATGCGCAGGGCCTAGTGGGAAACTAGGAACTACACTACATGGCGCCCAACGTTTGGTAAGGCGATAAACTAACGCAAGACTTGTAGAGTAACTCAGTCGTGCATATTTCACACCCCTTTCTCCCGTAAATACTCCAATAGACGTCTGGAGTGGGTGAAAGGTTAAAATCCGCCCGACCTTAGTAGGAAGAGATTCCTATGTAAAGCTCTGGTTTATTCAACGTTGAAGGATACAGTGTTCCAAAATATTGTGCACCTAATCTTTGTCTCCTTGGAGACCTACTCTGCAAAGCCTGCATTTTTTAAATGTCAGACAATGAAGAAGAAAGGGAAGCAGCTAGGCTGGCTTCCATACTAATAGAGGAGGACTTGAGTCTCCTACAGGCAGACCCGGATGCTATTATCATCCCGGTCCACTTAAGAAGATCTATAACTTTAAAACTTATAGAAAACGGACTGACACCACAAGGTGGTACAGTAATTTTCGTGATAGAGGCTCACGAGTATCGGTAGACAGAGGTATTCTATTCATGGATAAACTTTCCAGCGGTAAACGCTATAACAAAAGAGTTTCACTATTACAAAATAGAGGAACCTCCGGAAGAGTACGCTCCTTTCGAGGAGATTGAAATTCCACTTAAATTTCAAGAGCACCTGCTCTGGTTTAATGGCGCCCTAAAACACACTGATCAAATAACTATGCTCGGTCCACTAGGTAGACCAGGAGCCACGTGGCCGGTTTTAGCTAGCTACACACCACATCCTGACATTGCAAGAATGTCTAGAGAAGAGCTGTTAGCACAGCTAAACACATTAATAAAAATACATAGGCAATTAGTCCAATATGTAATGCGGACTGCAACAGTCCAGCCAGCTGTTAATACGCCACAGCTGACCCCTCATCAGGGGAACACAAATAAAATTACACCACAGAACATACAGTCATGTCTTGGTAAAACACCCGTTAAACGGGAACAAATTCCTTTCTGGTTAGCCCAGAAAATCACTCAAATAGAGGCAGTATTTCCTGATACTACCCCTATTGAGAAACACAGAATCTTGACCATCTGCCTTCCTATGGGAATCGCACCACACGTGGAGGACTGTGACACTTGGGGTACAGTCTTTGCTTCCATTTACACAAAAACACACGGTGTTCCGTCTATGGCGGTAATACCAGAAGTGCTAAAACAGATTCAAAATGAATTCGGTCCAGAGCCCGCTTTAAATCTAGGTATGAAATTACTGAAAGACTTCAAGCAGGTCACGGCTATATTATTAGCCAACATAAAGGGAGAAGCAGCATCTGTGGCGATTCGCCAGAAGTTGAGGGAAACAGATATAAAAGATCCTGTTGAGCTTGCAAAAATCATAGAAAAATGCTATGAAGAATTAGGTAGAGACAGCTTGGGTGGGAAACCAGTTAAGCCCCAACTGCTCGAAAATCCTGAAAAATTATTTATTAAAAATAATTTAAACACTCCTAAAAAGAGCTGGGATGGAAATAAACAATCCACTCCCAAGGAAAAAGTTTTCCAGTCCAGAGGAAGGTCTCCTCGACGGAGGGAAAGAACTCCGACTCGAGAACACCAGTCTCCCCAGAGGGAGCCCTCTGAGAAAAGATATAACCTTAGAAATAGGGATAATCTGAAAAAACCTGATAGATATCAAAGTATTGATACACGTCCCTCTCGATCTTTTCCACCGAATTCGGAAAGAACAGGATGGTCAGACCCAGGAGAGCACACCAAGTCCAAAGACAAGGAACCTGCTCAAAATAAGAAATCTCAATTTCCTAAAAAGAAGGTAGCCAGTATTAGAGTAATCAACCATGCCGAGAATACTGAGGACACAGTTGAAAAACGGGGAGTGGGCATTGACAATGTTGGACAGTGCAGCAGAAATAAGTATAGCGCGCAAGATCTTGATGAGTCATCTGGAGACAGTGGACACGAATGAATTCATTCAGGTTGAAACTGCCGACGCCAGACTTAGCGAGCCCCATAAAATATACGAAATAACATTGCGTATAGAGGGTGATAAGACTAGGAAAATTAGGGGTCTATTTTGGGATAAGCTCTCAAAAGGCTATGATATTCTGTTAGCTGAAAAAGATTGGCCCCCAGAGTTTGTCAGGGAGTGCCCTCGTGGCGAAGAAATGATTATGCCTGCCTTCTCGAATCACATTCCGATTCACAAAAAATATACTTATGCAAGGAAATGGGCAGTAGCCCAGGCACCTGCATTGTATAAAAATCATGTAGGATGGGATGAGGATTCACCGCCTCACAAAATCCAATTAAAAAGTGAACCAACTGCCCAGCGGCAGTATCCCAAACAGCAAGAAGCTAAGAAACAAGTCAGGGAGATCTTAGATCAACTTGAGTACCAGGGGGTGATTGAAACATGCACCTCTCAAATGAACAATCCTTTGTTTCCTGTCTCCAAGCCAGACAATTCATATCGTCTAGTTTTGGACTACAGACATCTTAATACATGTTGCAAAACTTTTGCAGTACAAAACTCGCATAGTGCAGCCCTAATGAATAACATAGTTAGGAAAAAATATAAAACGACATTAGACATTTCTAATGGTTTCTTTTGTCTTTTGTGAGAAAATTCTCGTCCCACTTCATAAAACCATGCAAGCCTTTGGCTTTCTTAACCAGGCCTGGGTCCGGGTGCATGCCCAGATAGCATGTATCCCCGAGGCAGATGCAGCAACAAAGTGCCCGCAACTGATGCACCGTGACTCCTTTCATGGTGCCCTGTGTCCCTACGGGCATAAAGACTGGAGTAAGTACCTCCCCATGAGGCAATCACAGCTCACATGCCTGGGCTTTGGATACGCTGCATTCCACTAGCAGTCGTAGAGAAAGCTGCGCTGCTGTGCTAATGGAGGCTGCCATGCTGCTCCTCCTGCTATTACACATTTAGCTTGCATTAGTTATACATAGCTTAGTAGATGCTACTACACGTTGCTGCTGACTGCTGGGAACACTACTTATACCCTCCTTGCTACGTTGTTTCAAGGAATTGTTTTATAGTGGATCAATTTGATTAAGCAAGGAGAGGCATTGTTAAACTGACCTGTAACTCCTCAATGCTGTTTAGGATTGCTGGGAAATCGCGGCTTTGGCGCTTTGTTTGGTGCTCCCCTCTTCTAGGGTCTCCTTTTGTGTCTTTCTCCCCAGTTCCTGAGCTTGATTGTCCAGAATGGCACCTACTAAAACAACAATTCAGAAAGGGAGCAGAGCTGCCACCTGCGCCCTTGCAGCCGCCTCTGACCAAACTACATTGAGTAAGGAGGAACCACAGCTTCAGTCTTCAAAAGGCACTGCGAATCACTCTACTTCTAAGGTTGGGTGTCCTATTCTTAAAATCTTGCAGTCATAAATCCACCTCCGGAGGGAGAAATGGTAGAAGCACTACTGGAGGCTGTCCAAAATGGCTCAAAGCAGTCGGTTGCGCACTCTTCGGACCACTTTTCTCAGCTCAGTACAGAATGTCTTCATTCGCAGGATTCTATACTACCTTGCTCATCTGGAGAAGCGCTGATTGATGAGGTCTCGAACAGTTTATCCCTAGTAACTCCATCTAAACATGATGACCATGCTACAATAGGGAACACGCAAATAAGAGATCTGCTATCAGCACCCTCTCAACAAGCGAATTCAGGACAATCCCCTAATGTAGACAGCGTAGATTATGTTTCTCTACCTGCTGAACAATACACAGACAAGAACAGTCAAATAGGCAAAACTCCATTAGGATCTGATGTTGATGCACAGCTTGATGATTCTCAGGTTTTTTTCAATGGTTAGGCAAGTCACCTTTTCTCCTGTTTCCTCAACTACTAATGGGGCTCAGATACATGGTAAAGATGGTACTCTTCAAAATTATTATTTACTGGCAAATACTTCTGGCAATAAGACATCCAGCGACACATAGATAACAGACCAATTGATCTGCTTATCTAGTGGGAAGAAGAAGAAGAAAAGACCTAATTCTAATAATAAAGTCACCAGAATTACTGAATCTGTTTCCACTAAACTGGCCATCACTAATAGCCCGCTCCGCAAATGGATTTTTGCAAAAGGTGGAGTGAAAACTCTGAAATTGAGACTCTCTGGTTCTAGCCTTGGCTCTGACTCTGGCCTCTCTAGCAGCCGCACCGTGGGTCCAGGGCTCGCTTCTGGCTCCGTCTTGCCACGTCAAGACTTAAGCTCACCACGGGACTCGATCTTAAAATCTGATAACGTCTCAAGTCACTCAGTAAGTCCTCCTTCCTCTTTCTTCAACATCTCTAGCCTCTACTCAGCTTCAACTGAATGCTCCACCTGCTGTCTTACTGGACTCTTCTGCCACTGCTGTTCTACAGGCGCTACAGGGAAGATGCCCAGGCATGCTATACGCTGGCAAAAGTAGACAGCTCAGCAACTAAGCAGACCCTTGCGTAGGTAAACAACAAAGTAGCTGCATTAACTGCAGATATTATGGAGTTGCAACAATGAGTATCAGATACGGAGGACCATATGACAAGGGTTGTTAAGACCTCTGCGCACATGAAAATCAGCTTATTTTCTAGCAAAGTAAAGTTGAGGATTTAGAGAACAGGTAACAAAGCAATACCATCCGCCTGTTTGGTGTGCCTGAAAATGAGGAAGGTGCTGGCCCGAGAGCATTCATAGTAAAATTACTCAAGAGTGCATTTCCAAAGATGGATGATTGAGACTGGGACTGCCAGATACAACGCGTGCATAGATTACCTTCTGTTACTAACAACTCGGCAGATCGCTGCTTCCCTTGGCCTTTCCTCATCTTTTTTGGAAACTATCTTTTACGACAAGCAGTTTCCATTACAGTCCGTCCTACTGCCCCTATTAGGGTGGGCTCTCACTCTGTCTTCGGCAGGTCAGATCTGTGCAAGCACACGATGGACAGACGATGGAAAATGCGTCAGTTGATAGACCCGTTAAAAGCCGCAGGAACGCAGGTTTTCCTACAAGAGCCAGCTCGTCTGAAAAAAATTAAAAATGGCCAAGTTCATTTAGTGCATACTGAGCATGCTGCTCAGCAGGTTTTGGCAAAGTTGCAGTAGGGAACTTTATAATGTTGACTTTTTGGTTTAACCCTTTCTTTTTTACTTTAATGACATTATAAATGAAACGGTCAGGGAAAGGAGAACATTGATATTTAGGGGATTGTACTCATAGCAAATAACACACTGTTATGCTGAAGCTGATAGTGTTGGCTTTATTGGGTAGGGTTCCCTTTATTATTAGTCTTGCCCTTGTTATTAGAGGGATTTCCCCACTGAGCTATGATTGACACAACTCTGTTTCCCCCTCTTTCCTCAACTCTTGAGTTTTCTATATATTTCTTCGGCTGAGCAGACTTTGCTGAGTTTTGCAGTGCAGTGGGTGGGTGGGTGAGGTGGTTATCAGGATGCTGATGCTCTCAGTAGCTGTCTAATCAACGACAGCAGGGAGGGGGCAAGATTATTTTCCTAGGACACAGTGTGGGATCTGGGTGGGTTAGTTTTGGGATGCTGGGTGGGTGCTGGTTCAAGGGATTGGGTAAAAGCAAAGGGAGTATACTTACCACAAAGCAGAGAGCAGGTACTAAGCTGATTATGTGCTGGGGTGGCACTAGGATTCAGGGTTATACTACACGTATTATACTAAAAAGGATTACTTCTATGTATGGGAAACTCTTTGTATTGGGTCATATCGTGTTCAATCTATGATGGCTTATGTTGCTACTTAAATGTTTATGTTGGAACGTCTCTGGTTTGAATGCTGCTAGTAAACGCTGACTTGTCCGGGAAGAGCTGAATCTATAAAAACCACACTTAGTATTCTTATCAGAAACCCATTTAGCCCATAAAGATAGTAGACTTCTTAATGACGTGAAATTTCATATTGTCGTCTGTACATCACAAAATCTTTCAATTAGGGGAACTGCTATTCTTGCTATCAAAACACTTACAGACACAACACTTAGAGTCCTAGCGGACCCAAGAGGAAGGTGGGTAATAGCTCAGATGTTTAGTTTTGATGTGAAATATGTTTTAGTTAATTTGTATGGCCCCAACGTTGATGAATCCGGGATTTTCAAAGAGCTACTGTTAACCTTTCTGGCATTACAGGGGCTGCTTATAATTATGGGAGATTTTAACTGCGTGATGGACTACTCTATAGATTCCACTAGTCAGCGCACCGCCATTAGAATGCGCAAAGTTAGGGCAGGGATTCTGGAATTAGCACGCATACATAATCTTAGGGATATATGGAGAACGCTATAGCCAGGTCTCTCAGGTTTTACTTACTATTTATGCCCACACAGGCAGTATTTCACGATCGATATTGTGTGGGCTCATGATCAAATCCTTAAGACGGTGAGGATCGAGCTGTGTCCTAAAATTACTTCGGACCATAACCCTCTGAATCTTAGCTCTCAAACTTGTCAACAATCAAAACTAGACGCACCTTCTCTTTCCCTCAATACTTATTGTCAGACAATCAGTATACTCTACATATGGAAGGACTCTTGTTAAAATTTCTCCAAAACAATATTAACTCTAAACATTTTTGTAATCTCTGGGATTCAATGAAAGCTTATATCAGAGGTACTACTCAACAGTTTATCTGGAGAGAGAATAAAACTAAAAAGGCTGCAATTAAAACTGCTTGGGAGCTACTTGCCAATTTGGAAAGATCTCACGCTATTGCTGTTAAAGATAATGAAGCGAGCCAACTTCAGATCTACTCTGTCCTGGTCTCAGCTCAAGCTTTAGCTGGTCGCTCTTTAAGGGAGAAAGTCGCTGCAAACTACAATAAACTCCGATCCTCGCAGTATGAATATGGTAAAAAGTTGCGTCAGATATTAGCATATCAAATGGCCGACAAAAAAGCTAAAAACTCAATTAAGGCAATTAAAGGAACTGATAATACACTTACAGGCACCAACTTGATCCTCAAACAGTTTACAAGATACTATGAAACGTTATATGCAGAATCTGATTTGATAAATACTTTTTTTTAGTTGAAGAAACAATTTACATAATTGCTATGCTTCACTTTTAGAGAACGCTAATTTCATGACAATTCTTTATTCATGACTTTACGCATTATTTCTTGTAATGTAAAAGGGTTAGGTTCACCTAGTAACCGAAAAGAGTTCTTACTCATTTAACCAAATGAAATGCTGATATTACTTTGTTACAGGAAACTCATGTTACTGAATTGGACACCAAAACACTTGTTAGACTTTGGGGGGATATGCATTTTCCTCACCAGGTAATGGGAAAAGTAATGGCATTGTAATTCTGTATAAAATACATGGAGATTACCTCATTATCACAGGAATCAGATCAAGAAGATCGGTGTTTTCTCGTAAGATTACAAGTAAACAAATTACAAATCTCTATTTTTAACATGTATGCACCCACACATCCTGATAAAACATTTTGACCCTCAATTACACCCAGAAGGATGTCTATCCCTGATGGCTACTTAGAGCCTTATTTATGAAGGCCTGCAACATGTTTACTCTGCCGTTGTATCACTATTTGTGATGCTGCGGTTTAAATAATGCGCCATGTTGTGCCATATTTACAAAGTGAAGCTTCTAAGCAGATGCATCACTTTGTGAAGGCCTGTGCTACATTATACCTGCATCAGGTATAATGTTTGCAGGGTGGGCGTTCCCCCACAACAAAGGGTCATACAAGTGGTGCAGTGAAATCTATGTCATTTCACTGCGACTCATCTAGGACGCCACTGCGTCAATATCTGGCAGGCCCCTTCACACCGGGCTTGCCTCATGTGAAAGGACACATTGCTGGAGTTGAGTCTGTTATCAGACTCACCCCAGCAATGCATCACTTTTGCACCTACAGATACATCAGTAATACTGATGTATCTGTAACTTCTTAAGACATGGAGCGCTGTACATTAAATACGGCACATCCATGGTGTCGCAAGGAGGGTGCAGTGAAAACTGTTGCATCGCTGTTTTCACTCAGCGATGTGACAGTTTTCATAAATGAGGCTTTATGTTTTGGAGGGGATTGCAATCTGGTAATAAATCCTTTTTTATATTGCTCCTGAAAGTCTTCTCTTGTCCCTTCCTACATTCACAAACTATTCCCCACAGCCATCAAACAAAGATCCCTCATTGACTACTGGAAAACATGCGACCCCTGTTTATAAGAATATAGGGACACATGCATCAACCAAAATACCATTTGCAAACAGGCTGATGCGTAGAATCGGCCTCTTTGCAACAGGTATTTTCGCATTTGGGATGCATCAACCCAAATGCAAGTTCGCAAAATAGGTAATCGCTAAATTTGCAATTACCTAAATTGCAAATGCATTTAGGGAATCACAAATTGCAATTCCCTATTTGGGATGCAACAAGCCTTTCCTAAATGTGACTTCGCTTTTAGAAAATGCTAATTATGATCAACTGCAAGTTGATGGTAGTTTACAAAAACTTTGAAAAATGCACAAAAGTGCATTTTTCAAAGTGCCATGTGGTGCACAGACATGCCCTTGGGGCATTTGTGTGTACCACATGTGCACACATGCCAATTTTGGGGGTGCACCAGGTTGGCCTTTTGGTACTCACAAATTGCGCATGCCATTCCCATTCATTCCTATGGTCCTCTAGGCTAATAGGAATGAATGGGAAGCTAGTCCTTAATTGTGAATCATAATTTGCTATTTGCAATTAAGGAATATGTAGGTATCACTAATATTTTAGCGAAACCTACATGCATAGGCAATTGCAATTCCATAATTGCGATTCCTTGATAATCGCAATTGCCTACCTTGATACATGTGCCCCATAGTTTATGCTCACCTGTACATTTCTCTCAATCTAGGTTTGATCACCTTTTTGTTTCTGCACATGAGCTGAGATAGGCACTGTTTTAATTTCTGATCATGTCCGGTAATTCTAGATCTAGACTTCCTTCCTCGTCCTACCAGAGTTAGACATAAGCGATTCAATACTTCTCTTTTATTGGATACCTTTCTTTACACAATGTTTTGATACTTTTATATCATAATTTTTTGCTTTGAATGAATCTCCTGACTTATCATTTCCAATTATCTGGGATACAGAGATGTTATCATTACTTATGTTTCCATCAAAAAGAAAATAATACATTTGAAATAAGCGCTGTATTTGACTAAACATATTATATCTTTAGTACAATCCTACTTTGTACCCATATCCTAGACTTGTTTAGATAATTTAATTAAGGCCAAATTTGATTTCAATAAATTCTCCAAGGACGAGGCTAATTCTTATCACCGTAAATCTAGTTCCAGATACTATGGTGATCAAAATAAAGCAGGTAAACTCCTAGCAGATTATCTTAAAACTAAAAAGAAACAAACATATATAGAAACTATTTTAAGAGATGAGTCCATACCTCTTTTTAGAGACAATGATATCCTAAATTATTTTACTAAATTCTATTAAAATTTTTATACACTAGAATTAGATGCTCTACAATCTGATATTAACTCATATCTTTCTTCTATCCATAAGGAATTTGATTTAACTACTGATTTTTCTTCCCATGATTCTGATATCACAGCTTATGATATTTGTACTACCATTAACTCTATAAAAAAAAGGTGAAGCTCCTGAGCCTGAAGGTTTTCCTATTGAATTTTGCGTTCATTTCTCTAAACAATAAATACCTAAACTACATTGATTATTTACTTTCTTTACTTCTTCCAATTCTGATTCAGGGACATATCAAGAAGCCTTAATATGCTGTATGAAGTCATTTGCTTGGATGGTGAGAAAGCTTTCGATCGCATACACTGGAAATTTGTATTCTCTAACACTTTCAGGGTTTATGTTGGGGTAAAGTTCATTAACTCTTTTATATTCTTCCCCTTCCACATCTATATTTGTCAATGGCCTAATCTCAGCTCATTTTACTTTACACAGAAGTGTACAACAGGCTGTCCCCTATCACCTCTTCTTTTTATTCTGGTTCTCAAACATTTTCTATCTAAAATTCGACAAAACAGTGCTAAACAAGGCTTCAAATATGGAGATAAATTAAATTTTCAGTCTATACTGACGATATTTTTTTTATATATGGCCTCTCCTGATTCTTCTTTAAAACCCTTTTTAAATGCAGTTTCCACTTTTGCCTCATTTTCAGGTTATGAACATAATTCTGACATATGTGAAATCCTTCCACTTAACAAATAGTGTATCAAACAAGATTTCCTCCCCTCAGGATTTCTTTGGACCCAGTAAAAATTAAATATTTGGGCCTTTGGTTCACTGCTTCTATAAAAGACACTATAAGACTCAACACTACTACTTTACTGTCTACTTTATCGAGCCATACTTCAAGATGGAATCCACTATTTCTCTCCTGGTGGGGTATCTTAGATTCTATTATGATGCTGTTTGTCCCCATTACCCTTTTCTATCTTTCAGCAATTCCAATACCTTTCCAACTTCTACTTTAAAAAACAATTTATTCTATTCTCATTGAATTCTTATGGAATAATAAAAAGCATTGTATATCTTTGTGCAAATGACAAAGGTAAAAGCAGTAAGGGGGAGTTAATATAAATTTTCCTCATTTCCAGTCTTACCAAATACTTAAATACTTTCTTGTTAAAACAGTCAAGACATTTTCAAGATGGCCTAACCACAATTCCATCTCCCTTATGGACAGAATTGGAGTCATCTTTTATTTAACCACATCGCTGCTTGAGAGTTTCCCCTGCTGTGCTGGACAGCAATGAAAACGGGTGTGGTCATGACAAGCTCAGCTCGTCATGAGCACAGGAGCACTGTGCTGCATGACGAGCTGAGCTCGTCATGAGCATGGAAGGGGTTAACCTTTCTACTTTGCAGCATTTTCATCCTTTACTCAACACCCTTATTTCATGTCTCTTCCTATTCTCAAAAATGCTTGAAGAATATTACATCCATTTTATATTTCTTCAATTTCAACTCCACATCAATTCCTTCAATCCTCGATCAGGTATAATACATTCATTAAAATTAATGATAAAACTATCTTTTGGAAAGGCTGGAGAGATAAACATCTATTATGGACTCCTAAATTGATAAATAGCCACTCACCTATCTCTTTTTCACAGGCTCAATCCATCTTTCACTTTCCTCTTTCGTATCAACACAAATTTCAGTCACTGATCTCTTCAATTTCTACCACATATTTTCACTTTATTTGTTGCCCATTTCCTTTCTTCCTATTTCACCTATACCAACATTACTGCTAACTGCCCCTACTTCTTCTCATATATATATACCCATCTTACCTCTCCCCCTGTTGACTGACAAAAGCCAACCCTAGAATTGCAATGGGTATTAGATCTTCACACCTCCTATCCTATTCCCTTGTGGAAAGTATTATGGCTTACAATTCGCAAGACATAACGTGCTGCCAACGCAACTCAAACACTCTTTTTTATTTATAACTGCCTCCTAATCACACCTGCTGCTTTACATACGTTTGATAGCGCCACTCAGTTGTTTTGTTGGTCGTGTTCTGAATCAATTTCTGACAATAAACATATGTTATTTGAATGTCCCACCACCTATCAATTTTGGTAACAAGTATGGAAACAAATTAATTCATTCACATATACCATTCTCCTTTACTAATTTATTTTTAGGTAGTCTTTCTGATGATTGGCATTGTTGTACTTATGATATACAAATTGTAGATTTATTATTTGTTGTCACATTGCCACAGGTTACTAGAAACTGTAAGAATACTCTACATATTTCCTTTCAAGCATGGTGGTATGGTGTTTGTTATAATCATAGACTAGATAGAGTGTATACTGTGCCAATGTCTCTAACTAGTAAACAGAATTCTCTCTGGTCTCCACTAACCATTTTTCTAGATTCCTCAGTTTTAAAGACTTTCATACATCAAACCTTAACTGATGAAGTATCTAAATCTCCTTGAATACATCATTTTTCTTTTTTGATCTTCCATTCTAATAGTAATCTTTTGCTTTTTTGTTTCCCTGATAATATGTGCCATATGGTTTTTGCAATTCCACTACTGTTTAAAATGATGCTAATTTCAATATATGAGAAGTGCTTTTATTTTTTCCCTTTCTATTTTCTTTGTCCGTCCCTCTTATCCTATCTTCCACATATAATTGCAAATAGTTTCTTGTTCTACCTTATTATTATCCAAATGTTTTCTGTACAGTTATATTATATTGTGAACCTGTTGTTTTATTATTTCCCATTTTCCTACTTAAAAAACTTTACTTTTCAATCTTAAAATAAATAAATGTCATCATTAGTGAAATAGGTGCAGTGACACTTTTGCCCTGGGCACCCACTGCATCACAATTATGAATGTTTTACAATAAAGAGTAGTCACTGGGGTGTAATAATCCTAGCTATTATTAGGGAAGATGACACCCTTGGTACACAAAAAAGGAGAACTGCATGCAGTAGCTCATTTTCTC
Source organism: Lissotriton vulgaris (assembly GCF_964263255.1). Classification (NCBI taxonomy): domain Eukaryota; kingdom Metazoa; phylum Chordata; class Amphibia; order Caudata; family Salamandridae; genus Lissotriton; species Lissotriton vulgaris. Next base: position 1,081,405,982 of record NC_141689.1, on the reverse strand, counting down.
AGTAGGAGACTGGACTTGTTTCAGCCAGACATGGTGGAGAAGGAGTGAAAGAGGAGGAGGTATCCTGCTTCTCTGGGTTGCAGCCATCATTAGTGCAGCAGGTGGAAGGCATTGAGTCTACAGCACCAAATTTATGGGCAGTTGTGCTTTTGATCAATTCTACATTTACATTTATTCTTGTTTGATGCATTTGCTTTTTTATAAGTCCCACATTTAGGGGCCGATTAGGATGGCGGACGGATGCATGACCGCTGGGTTGGAGGCGGCGGAAAATGTACCTCATCGTCCGCCATCAGCGGGCCTTCCGTCCGCCATATTAGGGAGGGGAACAGGGCACATTTACTGTCCGCCGCGTAAAAACAGGATCCTCCGCGGGAACACACCAGACACCATGACGTCCCGACCGTCCGCAATATTACGATGTCGCAAACAAACCAGAACACTGCAGCGGAAACACCTCCATCTCACAACGGAGAGGGAAAGCATTGCCACGAGACCCACCGCAGGGACCCGACCGCCATGGACCCAGCCCTACACGCCTTCCTGGCCCGGTTCCTACTTCACTACCAGCAAGTGGACGCCGCCGCAGGTACGCAAGCATGCAATACACACATACCACGCCACAGCATGCATGAACACTGGTACCTGTCCACACCAGATACCCTGGTGGGGACAGGAACACACACAAGTGACCCACATTAGTCCCACCTCAGCACAATCACCCCCCCGCATCAGGCACACGCGGCCCACGCAACACCACAGCCAGCCCACGGACGGACTCCACTGCACTGTCGGCGGTTGGGCCTATTACCACGGCCACTCCATCCGCGGCGGCCGGTTTTTGAATGGTTCCGTCCGCGGTCGGCGGTCTTTAGAGACATCCGTCCGCCGCGGTCGGGTTTTGCTGGAGGGGAATCCTAATAGCACTGCCGATTTCCCCACAGTGCGGTCGGACGGTCATTTCCCATGAGACTGGCGGTCGGGACACTTTCCGTCCGCCATCCTAATCGGCCCCTATGTGTGGAGTTCGTGCTACAGAAAAACACCTCTGAAATGATCTCATGATCCCTGCCCCCTGCTATCGTCCCTCGCCCTCCCACTCCAAAGTTCTTCCCATGTAGTTTTGGAGGTGGACCCAACTTCAAAACATTTTGCTTGGGGGGATTCGGAAGCAAAAAAAGGTTTGAAGATGTCTGCAATAGAGGGTCTGTGTGTTGGCAGGATGGGCCATCTCTGACTTGATAAGGGGAAGAGTTCTCACCTAACACACTTGCACTTCAAAGGCACTGGCTCAGCTCACACAAAAGGGCTTCACACTAGTCTATTGTACCCTCAGGACGGGGAGGCATGAAACTCAATATTCCTCCATAAGGGGGAAACTCAAGAAGGTATTCTTACTTAAAAAAGTGGGCACCAGGAATAAATATTAGACTCTCAGACCCACTCTTCAGTACACTTCTGGAACTGTGGATACTATAGAAGACAAATGCTCTCTTGCCCTGATACTTGAGGCCTACTCTGCTTGCAAAGAAGAAACACTGGACCTGTTCCCTTCTCTCAAGGCTGAGTCACTTCAAGGGACCTGCAACTGGAACTGCCTGAGCCCTGCTTGCCTCTGCAAGAGTGAATTGTTGATCCCCAAGAGGTGCCTCTCCTGGTCCTAGGCTGGCATAAGAGTGCACCGCTCTGACTTAAAAAGGAACAATCCTCACGTTTTGGGCTTTCGTGACCATGAGTTTGTCTGTTCACACAAAGAACTTGCCTTCCATACTGATCGCCAGTGAAAGCGAAGCTCCAATACACCCAGCTTTTCATGCTACAACGTCTGCCAGCGATGACCTTCCATGAGAGATTTGCACTTTGCTCTACAGCATTGACAGACCACACTGCCTGCCAACACAAATCTCCAGGAAAGACTTTCCATAACGCTCAACAGTACCTTGGTACTACAGTGACGATTTTCCACAATGCCAGGCCTACTTTTTGGCTACAACAACCATCCAGGACACTCTCCCTGGTCCTTGTGGCCAGAACTCTTCATGCTGAACTTTAGAAGGTAAGTTTTTCAGTGGTTTAACCTGGTCCCTTTATCCAGCCTGTGCTCCATCCTGGTCATCTTGAACTTGTGACTTACACTCGGTCTCGCAGAACCAGATAACCATGATTGGCATTTTGTGACTTTAGGTTCTATACTTACCGTAAATTATTGAAATTTAATATCTCCTGTTCTGCAGATAGGATTTTTGTTGCTTTGGAATCCAATAATGAATTACCAATTTTTCTAAAATTTTGTTGGATTTTTCTTGATTCTATTATCCCCTTATTAATATTTGTTTGCTACACAAATACTTTTCACATATCCTCTAATGTAAGCCTACCTGCTTTTGTGCCAAGCTACCAGAGGGTTAAGCACGGGGTCATTTAGTGACTTTTAGCGATGAACCCTGACAGGAATTGTGGCTATTGTTTGAGCAGAGCTTGACCAAACTGGACCAAAAACCCAACTTCTCAGAAAATCTGTCTCATCTAAGAAGCACTGTTACCGTTGACATTGCGCACATTGTTCATAAAGCACACTTCCATCTCCACACTTCCATCTGCACGTGTGGCAATACCCTTTTCGATTAGTGGTATTATTCCCCTTGCAATGAGGAATAATCACAAAAGCCAGTCCTTATTCCTCTATTTCGTCAGGTTTTCCTGCAATTTTGAGCACTTCTCTCCTGATATTTGTTGCCTTCAATTGACAGAAGAAATATGTCTTGGGGGAAAAAAATTGAAGGTATGGATTTGATCAGATATCTTGTATTACCATTTCGGATGTAATCTCCCATTTCCACATGTATCAGGATGCAATGGGGTCTGTTTTGTGCCATTGAGTGGTATGTCTTGAATGTTAAATCTTTACCTCATTTTTCTGTTTAGATGCCCCTGGATTACACATGTATCTGGGAGATAAACATTCCTGTATAATTTAGTTTCCATTAAACATTTTCATGTGATGATTTCTATATGCACATGTGTGCCTGTGGAGTTCTCAGGATGAAAGCGTGAGGCTGTATACATATTTCCTGTGTGTGCATGTGAGCATGCAATGTCGGTCGGTATATGTGCCTATATACGTGGGCCCAGATTTACTAAACTTTGATATAATACTACCTAGCAAGCTAGCAAGGCAAGTTGCTGTGCTGTGTTGTGTGAAAAAGAAAGAGACGAAATGTGCATTAGCTACTATGGTATGCTGCATCTCTGCTCTCTTGTAACGCTGGCACACTTTTTGCTGCCTAGTGCCAACTCAGATACCCTTGCAGTACGATTCAGGGGAGCCTGCAAGGCGGTCAGAATTGTTTTTTTTGGGGGGGGGAGGGGGCATGGCTTGCAGCTGGCAAAGATGGCTGCATATTGAGTGTGCTGCATCAGCCGTCACTGGATAACCCCTAAAATATCTGCCATAATCCGTCCTGAAGAAGGCATGAACGTACCCCGGCACTGGAGGTGAAGGCGTGAGATGGGTGAGCTACCTGGAATGCCGCGGGTAATGGAAAGACCAAGTAAGTGCAATATACAAGGGCAGCGCTCAGAAAAACAATATGGCGTTGGCCGCAACCTGTGGCTAAGTAAGGCTTGCGCTGGCCTACAAAAATCCTGACCGAGCTGACTAGTGACGTGAATAACTTCTCTGTTGGGGCTCCCGGCTGCACAACTGTGAGTGAGGAAACACCCATTTCTGAATGGAGCCTACGCCAACTGTCCGCTGAACCAGGCGCGAGTCCCAAAGAAATTTGGCTGCAGGGGAGAAACAGCGCAAATCGAGCCCAGTGTTTAGAGCCCTCCTGGGGTAAGGAGACTGTCGCTAACTGAAACAGCAGGGGCAGGTGCCACAGGAGTGCAGGGGTCAGTGCCCCGGACCTGCATTTGGCTCTCCTTAAAAAGGAGAAAACAAAACGCCCAAATGAGTGGCCTGTGGGGAAGCAACCGCCACGTGAAACCAGAAGGCCCCACGGAAGGCAGCCGAAGTCGGAGACACTGCCAGGCCAGGGACAAGAGGAACAGTGAATAAGATCCTCACCCCAAACCCCCGCGCCTTGTGAATAACATATCGCCAATACCCTGGAGGGCATCCTGGCGGGAGCAAGGGTGCCCGATGAGAGAGGACCCATAAAGTAACACATCATCAACTACTTAAGAAGCGGGGACACCACCTCCTGCCCCCACCATATGTTGTGCACTCCTGAGACCCGTTTAATGAGGTGCATGCTGATTGAAGAGGCGAGTTGGCACTCCTACCCTGGATAGAGAAAGTTGGATTCATCCTGTGTCCATCGACGTGGACACCACGCGAGAAAGGGAGTATGCGTGCTACAGAATGTTCATGATACTCCTCCCTGACACAAGGTAATGTAAAGCGGTGGTATCCATTGCATTGCAGTAATTCGTTTTTTTACAAACCACACATAGCCACAAAAATCAGGCTTTGTGTGGTTTAGTAAATACCAAAGCCGTTTTTATGTCAGGGCTGTGACCTCTATATGTGCATTTAGCATCTTCTGTCTGCACATTTCATATAAGAAATGCCGACTCTAAGGACAAAAGTCCTTGCTATCTGGTGCAGCAGGGGTTTGCATAGTTTTTCAACTTTTGTCCTATTTGTTCCCACTGTGTTTATCGGCCCCTGGCAAGAGTGTCAGGACACTCATAATGTTTAATTGAATATTGGATGCCTGTGGTTGCTCATAGGGGAGAACCCAATTCGATTCCTCACCTGTAGAACCACCAGGCTTGTTCCAGTCCCTGGATGGTGTAGTGGAATGTAATTTTTGGTATACCATTGTGCACCCAGGGGAATTGCCTTCGAGACTCCTCGTTCTAGAGGCTTTTTGGCGAATGTGACGCTGTTTGTTTTTCTTATTAAATGTAGTGTTTATGAACATTACCTACTGCTTTATATGGAACAATACTTTACAAAATCATTCAAGTCTTCTTGAATTAAGAAAAAAACTTTAAGGGGCACATACATCAAGCAAAATACTGGTCACAATCGGGCCGATTCGCAGAATCTGTCCCTGTGCGACCAGTATTTTGCCATTTGGGATGCATCAACTCAAATGCAATGACCTATTTTGCGAATGCAGTTAGGGAATCGCAATTTGCATTATGGTTTCGCAAATTGCATTTTCGCAATTTGGAATAGCAAATTACTATCAACTTAAGGTTGATGGTAATTTGCATTTCCTTAGAAAAAAGCAAAAAAAGGCATTTTTCAAAGCGCATTGTGGTGCATTCACATGCCCTTAGGGCATGTGTGTGAACCACATGTGCATACTTCACTCATTTGTGGGTGCATCAGGGTGGCCTTTAGGCCCCCTTGAACCTTTGAAATTGCATGCACAATTTGCAAGTACCTATTTAGAACTCGCAAATTGTGAATGCAATCCCATTCATTTCTATGGGCCTATAGGCCCATAGGAATGAATGGGAAGCCATTGCCTAATAGCGAATGTGTAGGAATTGCATTTTTTTGGTGATTCCTACATGCATAAGGAATTGTGATTCCTTAATAGCGATTCCTTAACAATCGCTATTAAGGACTCGCAATTGCTTACTTTGATGCATGTGCCCCTAATAGTATTGATGACATGCCTAAGTTAGGGTCATCGGTAGATCTGTGCAAAAATAGTTGTAACATAATAATGCTGTTTGAAAGGTGGAGGGTGCTTGCTGCTCTCAGACAACACTTTATCTCCAAATTTTCCTTCTTACTCTTCTTTTGTCAGAGCTAGTCTGTATGGAATATGCATTGTATCCCACCAGAGTAGCACATGTAAAGCTCTCTTCTGAGAGAACTTGAAAATTGGAAGAGGATCCTGCTTACCGACACTCCTTTCTGGGAAATCGCAGCCTGGTTTGTTGGACCTTTACAGTGTTGGAATGCACTAAACCGTGATTGGACATTGGACTTCAGCCAAGTGCCCAATTTGTGTATAAAATGAGGAACTGCCTTGAAACTCAGTATGCCTGTATAATCCTTTGCTGCTGACGTTTATCTAGAGTGTGGATCTGATGTATGTCCCTCAACCCTCCCAGCAAGGATCAAACAAAGACTGTGTTGAATATCGTATTGCCTGCCTTACTGTTGCTTCTAACAATACCCACCATGGAAGTCCCAAGCCAGCACAAACAATCCTGCATGCCTACAAACCAACAGATGCCGGGGGAGGGTGTTACGAAAGATTCAACCATGTTGGAACCACATGCTTTTTAGCATCTGTTCATCCCATTTCACATTATACCAGTAGCAGAGACGGCTATATTGACTATACATAAAAATTGTAGTTACTCAACCTGCCAGCCACACCCCTCGATGTACTTTTAGTTAACAATATTCCCTTGGTTCAATTTGTTGACCAGCTGCTTTGGTTGGGTAGCCCCTGCTGGATAGATATCCTGCCTAATCCAGGGACTCATTTACATGGACCCTAACAGCACTTTTGCACCACTGGAGCGTCACTTTTTGGACGCTCTGGTGGAGCACTATGCTGCAGCATATTTACAAGGCCACACCAAGCCACTTTGAGTAGCTTTTCATGGCCTCCAAAAAAATGTGCCCCTTTCACACAGAACATTGCGTGAAAGGGGTATTCCATGGGTGTTGCTGTGGGTGTTCCCAAGCAATACCCATGGATCTAAAGCATTCCCAGATTTACAAGGAATCGTAAATCTGGGAATGTGTTAGATTCTAGCGACGGGGTGGCGTTAGGGAGGCACAATGAGGTGAAATATCTTATATCTCCTTGGAAATTGGAAAACAACTCTTGTGATTGTTTATGGGCAGGAAAGTGTCCCTTCCTACACATAAACAATTTGAAATGGTGTTTTGTAACTTCTATGTGTGCTGCTTTGTGAAGCACAGATAGAAGTTGCAGCTACTCATTTTCTTTTATGATTGTTTATGTGCAGGAAGGGACACCTTCCTGCATATAAACAATCAATGGTGTTTTGCTGTTTCTATGTGTGCTGCACAATGGAGCACACATAGAAACAGCAAAAACAAGGAGAAAAAAGCATTTCTCCTCATTTTGCCCGGGTAAGACTAGGTTTTTTAGAGCTACACTTATTCTGTCAGTTCTCTTGATTAATTTTCTTTTCTATTTTCAAGTTTTCATAATGATGTCTAATATTAATGGTATTAAAATTGTTTCTTTCAATGTTAAAGGCTAACGGCACTCTGTTAAATGTACTAAGGTATTGGATATTTTAGCTAAACATAAGGCTGATATTTGTTTACTCAAGGAGACTCATATAGATGACATTGTCTTATCATACATGAACAGAAAATAGGTTTGGGAAGAGTATCTCTTCACCTGCTCATAATAAGAAAAATGGAGTTGCTATTTTGTATGCAAAAAAACTGCATCTTCAAATTTTACACAAAAACTCTGACTCCAATTGTTGTTTCATTATAACTAAAGTTAAAATTGATGACACGGTTTAACACGTGATTAATCCTCCCAATTCATATTCTTGAATTGATTTTTTATCAATATCCCGTCATTTAACACCCTCTATTATTGATCCTTGTATCCAAAATGTTGATATTTCTGATCATGTGCTTGTTTCATGCATTTTAGACCCTAATGTTTCTCAATATTTTCGAGGAAGATGGCGCATGAATATTAATGGTGTTCATAACAAAAAAGCTTGTTCATGAGTATTTTTCTTTTAGTCCTGAAGGTTCTACATCAATTGTTAATCGATGGGATGCTTTTAAGCATATATCAGAGGGGCTTCAATTTATGTTATGACACATAATTATAAAATATTTAATGCAAGAATTCAAGAATTAGAAAAGCAAATAGCTAAGTAGGAACGTCTTTTCATTTCATCTCATCACATTAAATACAAAGAACAACTACAAAAACTTTCTTTAAATTACATATTAAATACTAGAGCAGGCATACAAATTTATCATTGTAAAGTTAAATTTTGTTTTAATGCTAATATGGAATATTTTTAGCCATTATCTTCGTATTAAGAAAGATAAAAATCAAATTAATGCTATCCGCAATTCTAGTGGTCAAACAGTTTTAACACATAAAGCAATAGTAAATGAATTTATTAGTTATTATTCAACATTATATATTAAGCCTACTTCTAAGGATTTATCACATATTGATAATTTTTTTAGAGAAGTGTGGTTTACCTAGAATTACATCATCAGCTAGAGATAAATTTGATGTGCCAATATCCTTAGATGAAGTACATTTAGGTATTAAATCAATTAAGTTACTTAAATCTCCAAGTCCAGATGGCATTCTGACAGAACTTTCTAAAGAATTTGCTCCTTTCCGATTGTCGCATTTAGTCAAACTAGTTTTTCATTTTAGCATTACAGGAGCAACTTCAGGATCCTGAATCTTTGATTATAGTCCTTCCAAATCCCGATAAAGATCCCTCTATTGTTTCAAATTATCGCCCTATTTCTTTGATTAACCAAGATTGTAAACTTTATGCAAAGCTCCTTGCAACTTGGTTGTCTTAAGTGTTGCCTACCATTGTACATATTAATCAATCTGGTTTTATGAAAACAGACATTCAGTGAATAATTTTAGATTTTCATTTCATGTGATTGAAGTTGGTTCATCATTACCTCAACCAGCTGGTGTCCTAGCGAATATATGTCGAAATTCCGCATACAATCATCCCGCATACCATCATCCCGCATTTTTCATCCCGCATATACTATAAGGCCGCAAACTAAAAGAACTAAAACTTTTAGATCGAATATGCCTTTAGCACGCATGCCTTTACAACGTAAAAGCATGCATGTTAAAGGTATACTCATTGTAAAAGTTTTAAAGGTAAGTGAAAGTACACTACCCTACCATACACTACCAAACACTACCCTACACTACAGTCCTTTTACTACATTTACACTACCCAGCACGACCCCCCAACACTACCATTAAGCACTTTACTTCCCTACACAAGCACAACAACAGTACCTTAATACACTACCCCCAGCATGACCCTACACAACACTACAATACTACACTAAACCACTACAGCCCAGCATTACCCTACACTACACAAACACTACACCACTACAGTAAACCCTAAAAGACAACCCCCAGCATTTTTTTTTTTTTTTTTTTAAATATATTTTTATTGCAGGAATCAGTAAATCAGTACAGTAGCGACCAGCACAGTATCACAAGCAACATTAACAGAATAAAGCCCTCTGGCCCCCCTCCGTAAAGTCTGTACACAGCCAACCGGCCCACAACCCTGGGGTCGGGCGGCGAAATGCAACGGGGGTCAGTAGGATGCTAGAGCTGGTCCGGATAATACACTGTCCGTCATCTGCTTTTCCAAACAAGCCTAAAACCCCCAAAACAAACCCCCCCCCCCAAAATGTCTACTAACTGAGAAACCCCCCCCCCCCCACCACCAGCGCCAGGGAGCTATCAACATAGGATCTGCTATTTGACCCACGGGGAAGACAATAGGACTGTCAGTGCTGACGTTCATCGGGACTCGGGGCGAGTCGCTTCTTCACTTTCAGAGTCGCTGGGGGCACAATAATCCCTGAGGGCCTGCACCAGCATTTCCCACTCCAACGCGGCCTCCTGCGCCTTCTCATTACCCTGCCTCCAAGCCAGTTGATACCTCAGCGCGCTCTCTCCCGCCGCCCACTTCAAAAGCTCACTGTGCCATCTGCTGCCTGCCGGACCAGCTCGTGCCTTCCAGTTCCTGGTCACCTCTCGCTTAGCAAGGAGGAGCCCCAGGTCGATAAATTTACTGGAAATTTTATTCTTGGGGGTATGGGGGAACCAGTGCAAGAGCCCCACCGCCGCATCTAATGACAAGAGTCTCCCTGTCACCTCCTCCAGAGTCGTCGCTACCTCCTGCCAGTAGGACGTCAGTCCTGGGCAGGCCCATAACATGTGTAGGAGGTCCGCCTCCTGAGCCGGGCATCTAGGGCATTCCGCCGAAGCCGTGGCAAAATAACGCCTGATTTTCACCGGGGTCAGGTACGCTCTATGGAGAACATAATAGTGGACCAGTTGGAAACGGGCGCTACGCGTGCCCTTCCAGGCCCGTCTCACCAACTGGGCCCAAGTCGTCTCCGGGATCTCCCTACCAATGTCCTCCTCCCAGCGGGTCCTCAGGGTGGTGAGAGGAGCCAATCCCTCGGCAATCAACCTGCCGTAGAGGCAAGTGACCGCCTTCACCGTGCCCGCCGACATCATTACGTACTGGCACACCTGAGACAAGTGGGGTTCCTCCTGCCCGTTCTTCCAGTGTGCCTGGATCGCTCGCACTATGGCCGAGTGCAGCAGAAAGTCACCCCGGGAGATCCCGAAGCGGTCAATGAGATCCTGAAAGGACAAGAGCGCTCCGTCCTCGTACAGATCACCGACGAGCTGTAAACCAGAATCCTCCCAGGCCGCCAAACGTGACCAATCCCCTCCGTGGGGGAGGGCCGTCAGCATCCCCAGCGGTATTTCAGGCGCATACGGTGTTCTCAGTTGGCCTCGGGCGTGGGCCCGATTCCAACACAGTCGGACAGTCCGCTCCTCCATCGACAAGTCCCGCAGGACCAAACGTTGTCGCAGCGCTATAAAGGAGAGAACATGCCTGGCCATACCCGTCCCTCTACCGTCTTCCGGGCCCCGGAATTCCCTGGCGATCTCCTGGGTGAAGGTCTGGAGCTGCGCCGCCAGATAGTACTTCTCGAAGTCCGGCACAGCGAGCCCCCCCTCGTCTTTCGGCCTCATCAAGGTATTGAGGGCCACCCGCCGCCGGCCCGTTCCCCAGAGGAATCCGACCACCATAGAGCGTAAGCGACGAAACGTGGCCGGTGGGACCCAGATCGGCAAAGTTGGAAGTAATACAATAACCGGGGAAGCGCCACCATTTTGAGCAGGGCGATACGTCCCGCCACTGAGAGCGGCAGCGTGGTCCAAAAGTCAATGCACCCTCGGAGTGCTCGAATGCAGCGGGCAATGTTCCCATCTAGGAGGTCGGGGTGGTCGTGGTAAACGAATACCCCAAGGTACTTAAAGCAGTCGGGTTCCCATCTAATTTCCCTACTTAGCGCAGGGGTGGGGGTACCCCTGCGTACTGGAAAAAGACAGGTCTTAGACCAGTTCACTCGGAGGCCCGAGACCTCTCCGAACTCCGTGAGCGCCAATTCCGCTCCCCGTAAAGCGCCGACCGGGTCCTATAGGAAGAGCAACAGGTCGTCCGCATATAACGAGACATAATGCGGGCCCGCAGACGTCCATAAGCCTGTATAGTGGGCTCCCGAGCGAAGGTGCATCGCCAGTGGCTCCACCGCTAGCGCAAAAAGAAGCGGGGACAAGGAGCACCCTTGCCGCGTGCCTCGTTCCACCAGATACCGCGATGAAATCAATGGGCCCGCTCGGACCCTGGCCGAAGCAGAAGCATAAAGAACCGCAGTCCATCTGACAAATCCCTCCCCGAGGCCGAATCTCCGCAACACCGTGCAGAGGTAGTCCCACTCTAGGCTATCAAAAGCCTTCTCCAGGTCCACCGACAAGACTACCGGGGACGGGGCATCCACAAATGGTTCCCCTAGCAAGCGGAACAACCTACGAATATTCATAGTCGTGTTCCGCCGTGGGATGAAACCGGCCTGGTCCTCATGCACCAGGGAACTCATATGTCCCAGCAGCCTCGAGGCCAAGATGCTGCTCAATATTTTGTAGTCCACCGTCAACATTGATAGGGGACGGTAGGACCCCGGGTCGGATGAGTCTCGGCCCGGCTTGAGGAGAGGAACCACCAACGCCTCACACATCGAGCTCGGGAGTCGCCCCAGCCTCTTCGCCTCCCTGTAGACCACCAGTAACCGAGGGGCTAGGAGGTCAGCGTAAGCTGCATAAAACTCCACTGGTAGGCCATCTAGGCCCGGGGTCTTGTTCCTCGCCATCCGTTTAATGGCCCCGCGGATCTCACCCAAGTCGATGTCGGATCCCAGAGTTTTCGCCACTTCCTGCTCTACTGTGCGGAGCTCCAGTGGGCGAAGATAATTATCAAGCCGGTCTGGGTCACGTGCGGAGTGACTGCGGTATAAACATTCATAATACTGCCGGAAGCAACTAAGAATCTCCGGTTGGGTGCATACCTCGGTCCCGTCCGCCCCACGCATATTCGTCGTCGTCTGGGACTGGCGCGTAGGGTTGGCCAACACGCACTCGACCTGTCTCCCTCCGCGATAGACCGGACCGTATAGGCCTTATAATCAAAACAGCGGAGCCGTTCGACCTCCACCGCTACCCTCTCCCTCGCCTCCGCCGTTTGTGTTGGCAATTCCGGGTGTCCGGGGCGGCGAACTTCAAGCTCGCGGAGTGCCCGGTCCGCTGTGTCCAAATCAGCCAGGATGACGCGCCTCATGCCCACCTTCTTAGAGATACAGTAGCCCCTCACCACTACCTTAAAAGCGTCCCATTCTAACGCCCTAGTACTCGCGGAGCCGCCGTTGGACGCAAAATAATCCGATATTCTCTCCCCCAAGTCCGCCTTGAAGACACTGTCTTCGAGGATCTCGGGTCGCATCTTCCAGGTGGGCACCGCCGGCGTCCCAGGAAACCAGCGAAGGTCTAGCAGGAGGGGGTTATGGTCCGAGATGGTCCTCGATAAGTACTCCGATCGGACCGCTGCCGAAACCAGTTCGGGCGAACCAAGAAAGCCATCTAGTCTGACATGCAGCTCATGGAGGCTCGAGAAATATGAATAATCCCTAGATGCGGGGTGATGCGCCCTCCAAATGTCCGTCAAACCCCAGCGGGTCTGCCAATCCTGACGACCCTTAGCCGTGCGACGGACCGGGGAATCGGGAAGCGGGGGATGCGAGCGGTCTATGTCCACATCCACTACGGAGTTAAAGTCTCCCGCCAACAGGAGGGGCCCGGCAAAAAAGTGGGCCAACGAGCCCGATAACCTGGAAAGGAAGGCAGTCTGGTCTACATTAGGAGCGTATACACAGCAAACGTTCAGGTCTCTCCCTCCTAGAGTGCCTGAGATGGCCACGAAACGCCCCTCTGGATCCAACACTGACCTCGTGACTTGGAAGGGGACCCCCGCCCTGATCCATATTAGCGCCCCCCTGGCATAAGCAGAGTACGACGTGGAAAAGACCTGCCCCCGCCATCTACGCTGAAGCGCCGCCCCTTCCGCCTTGTTCAGATGAGTTTCCTGCAGCAGCGCCATTTGCACTCCCCTACGCACTAAATAAGCATGGACCTTGTGGCGCCTGGACATAGTGTGAAGCCCCCTCACGTTCCAAGTAACACATTTCAAGTTAGCAACATCAGCCATTGTCCCAGATTGTTCTTGCACAGTCCCCCCATCCGGGTCCCCACAAAGAAAAGACATCAATCCTCCCAGCGCTGATGGCGGCCATTTTCCCCAACCAAAACCAAACCACCCAAGAACCAACCAAACCCCCCCCCACCCACCCCAGAACAGGACCCAAACTGCACCATCTAGATCCCATCCAAACCTCGTCTTTCATCAACCCCAGAACCCCCACTAATCCTACCGTCGCCACCGTAGGAAGGCCTTATGGGCCAGGTGCGGGCTGGGCGGAGGCAGTGGGCCCTCGTCGCCCAGGCCACCAGGACTATAACAAGCCCCAAACAGTGCCAAAACCTTCCGGGGCAAAAGCAGAGGCCCCCCAACCCTCTCTCCCTCTTTGTCAGCAATAAAGGACGGCAACCGCCTCCCCCCTGCCGGGCCCCCACCCAAAACAAGGCAGCATACCCCGTTACCCTTGTCCATCTAGAAGGTCCTCCACCGATTTCGGTGTGATCACCGGTGTATGGGTACTATCTGCCACTGAATCCTCCGAGTCCGATGGTGCCCCCTCAGCACCCGGGTTTTCTTCCTCCTCGATGACTTCACCCCTTGCTCCCGACAGCTCCGACAACACTTCCAGCACTCCCCTCCGTTCCGAAGATGTCTCCGCAGTCGAGGGCCCTCCCGTGCGGCCGCGGCGATTCCTGACCCTCTTGGATCGCCTCCTTTGTTCCGGCTCATCTGCCTGTTGGGACGAGGAGCCAAAACCATCTTTCCCTGTCCGGTATAGTTCGAGCCAGTCACAGGCCTCCTCCGGGGTGTCGAAGAACTGGGTTTTGTCATCGACAATGATGCGGAGCCTCGCAGGATAGAGGAGTGAATACTGAATCCCCTCGCTCCTGAGTTCGCGCTTAACCGCTAGAAAGGAGAACCGCTTGCGCTGCGTCTCGTAGGTGTAATCAGGGAAGATGTTCACCTGACTGTTCGCTACTTGGAACGGGCCATTGTGCCTGGCGGCATTGAGGATTAAGTCCCTGTCCCGAAAATGCAGCAACCGCGCCACCACCGGCCGCGGGGTATGTCCCTGCTGTGGGGGCCGTGCAGGGACTCTGTGGGCCCGTTCCAGAGTGTAGAAGGAGGACAGACCCTCCGGGACCACCGTGTCTCGGAGCCAGGTCTCCAAGTATCGCACCATGTCGCCATCCTCGATCTTTTCCGGCAGGCCCACCACTCGGATGTTGTTCCTCCTGTTGCGGCCTTCCGCATCCTCCGCCCTCCGTTCCAGGGTCTCAATTCGGGATAAGGCGTCCTTCATCGTCGCAGCCAAGGTTCGCTGCGCCGGCTCCAAAGTTTTCACCGTGCCCTCCACCTCCTTGACCCGGTCTGAAAGTTTGCTATGGTCCGCCCTGAGGAGGCCCCGGCTCGTCGCCACCTGCGCAATGTCCTGTTGGAGGGCCGATCTCGTAGCCTCTATCGCCTCTAGGACACGGTCGAACTGTTGCTGCATCGGCGCGCTACCAGAACTTTTTGGGTCCCCATGCTCCTCTTTGTCTTGGGCTTCAGAGTCCGAGGTGGTCTGGGTGGATCCCTTGGCTCCTCTAGGTTTTCCCATGCTTCCAGGGGCACTCCGTGAGGGTCCCGGAGTAAGCGTCTCCGTGCACAGGTGACGATCACGACCTTCCCGGGTGCTTGTCCTCAATTCGGGTATGGGCGACCTCCTTCTCCAGAGCCTGTGGAGACTCCGCCGCTTCGGCTCACGCCACCGCCACGGCGTCCGAGGGCACCGATGAGGGGGCGGAGACAGCCGTCGCCTAGTCGGGCAGACCCGTTCACCCACTATAGCCCCGGGGCGAGGGCCACCAACTCCCTCGGTTGATCTGTGGCGCCAGAGTGTCGCGCCTCCCATATAGGTGGACTGGCCAGGAAGACGTAGCTAGTTGCGGAGTCGCGAGGCGGGCCACCGCTTGGATCACAGGGCGTCCGCTCCCGGTGCCCTCCACTGCGTGGGCACCCGTCCGGCCGTCCAACCGAGTGCAAATCCGTTGCAAAAGGTCCAATCTAGTAGATGTCCAATGTCCAGAACAGCCGGGGATGGCGAAGCCGGGCGCCAGTCGACGCCCGCGGCACCTCTTCAACTCAGTAGTTCCGACCAGGGGGACAAAGGAGTCCGGGCGCCATGTTGGGTCGCACTCCGCAACTCCGCGAACTTCGGTAATACTCCGGAGCAACCCTCGTCCAAGCTCCACCAGGGGCCCCGGCAGGTTGCCGTCGGCACGCTCAGCAGAATGCGGGGTCTGGGGTGCCCCGCAGCCTCCGATTTTCAGGATAATCCCGGGCTTAGTCCCGGAACCGAGCTCTCAGGCGACCATCGCCATCGGCGCCCAAGCCACGCCCCTCGACAACCCCCAGCATGACCCTACACTACACAAACATACAACACTACCCTAAACCCTAAAACACTACCCCCAGCATGACCCTACACTATGCAAACACTACAACACTACCCTAACCCCTAAAACACTACCCCCAGCATGACCCTACACTACGCAAACACTACAACACAACCCTAAACCCTAAAACACTACCCCCAGCATGACCCTACACTACGCAAACACTACAACACTACCCTAAACCCTAAAACACTACCCCCAGCATGACCCTACACTACGCAAACACTACAACACTACCCTAAACCCTAAAACACTACCCCCAGCATGACCCTACACTACGCACACACTACAACACTACCCTAAACCCTAAAACACTACCCCCAGCATGACCCTACATTACGCAAACACTACAACACTACCCTAAACCCTAAAACTCTACCCTCAGCATGACCCTACACTACGCAAACACTACAACACTACCCTAAACCCTAAAACACTACCCCCAGCATGACCCTACACTACGCAAACACTACAACACTACCCTAAACCCTAAAACACTACCCCCAGCATGACCCTACATTACGCAAACACTACAACACTACCCTAAACCCTAAAACACTACCCCCAGCATGACCCTACACTACTCAAACACTACCCTAAACCCTAAAACACTACCCCCAGCATGACCTTACACTACGCAAACATAGAACACTACCCTAAACCCTAAAACACTACCCCAACCCCTATTACACTTTCCCCAGCACGACCCTACACTAAACAACCACCACAACTCAACACTACAGTAACACAACACCTCACTACACAATCACTACCCCAGCACGACCCCCACCCTTAAAAATGAACCCAAACCCACTTACCTCTCTCATCGTCGTGGTTTACAACGCAAATACATTTACCATACATGCCTTTACAACGTAATTAGTTGTAAAGGCATGCGTGATAAAAGCACATGCGTTATAAAAAAATGCGGTGTAATGGTATGCGGGCTGAAAGCAATTGCGGGATTATAGTATGCGGGCTAATGGTATGCAGGATAAAAAATACGGGATAAGGGTTGATTACCGTCCTAGCATTAGATGCGGAACAGGCTTTAGACAAAGTACATTGACAGTATCTTTTACGTACCTTGTATTCATTTAATTTGGGCTCCTCTTTTATTTGTATGATTTTGGCTCTATATTCTGGTCTGTCTGCTCATCTTTCTTAATGGTCAGATATCTAATACATTTTTACTTTACATGGTACTAGACAAGGATGCCTGTTATCACTTTAACTTTTTCTGCTTGCTATTGAACCTTTACCAATTGACATTGGAAACTCTATTGAAGTTGAAGGTCTTATTATTAATAATGTTCCTATAAAAACATCAGCCTATGCTGATGATGTACTCCTTTATATTGGTGATAAGGCTGCTTCCATTCCTCCATTTATATATTTCAGCAACACTTATTCTCAGTTTTTAGGATATATGCTAAATACTAATGAAATGTTCATTATTTACCTGTTATGGTTCCAAACAAAGAAACTATTTGGACAAAAGACAAAATCAAATACATTGGTATATTATTTTCACATAACATAAAACAATCGGTTTCCTTAAATTGTTATAGCATTTTTGATTATATTAAGGACAAATTTTGAAAATGGTCTGCACTACATTTAACTTGGTGGGGAGAAGTAAATGCTGCAAAAAAGGTTATTGCTCCAAAACTTGTTATCTTCTTTCTATGATACCCACACAGCTTCCTCTTAAGTTCTATAAAAAATATGGATACATTTATTGCCAAATTCATTTGGGATAACAAATCTCCTCATCTAAGTTATAAGAAATTAAAACTGGCTAAGAGCAATGGTGGTTTCGGTTTACCAGATATTTTAAATTATCATAAAGCTTCCATTTTAAAACAAAGTATTTTATGGTTTCACTCAACGGCACTTAGTGATCCACCTGCAATTTTTTTGATTGGACCATTTCCTCTGCCTATATTAATCACTATAACTAACTCTATTGTTTTCCTTCAGAGATCAGTGTTATTGAAGACTACAAAATTAATATTACAAGATGTTGATTCAATTGTTCCATTTCCTTTGTCACTTACACTACATTCCTCATTATGGTATAATCCTCTGCCAAAAATAACTTGCAACCAAACATTTGGAAATTCCTGGATTAAAGCTGATATTGTCCATTTAACCTTTTGCATGCCGCCCGACGTCAAGGTGGGCGTGTGGATCGGACCGCCGGGGGCCGTCCGGACCGCGCACACGTGGAATTCGCCCACACCGAGGGGGAATTCCAGCCGCATCTAAGGGGGTTAAACGATATTCATCATAACAATGCATTTGTGACCTTTGATGAATTACAACAACTATGTAAGTTAAAGTCTTCAGATAGCTATAAATATGAACTTTTGTGTAATTCAATCCTTGATTCCTATCCTAATATTTTCCTCGCTTCCCACCTCTGACTTGGCATTGTATATTCAAACTATTGCTTTCTCCTCTCACGCCGTGTCACTCTTTTATAAAAGAAATTGAATGGTTATGCAGTGGAAAATATTAGCTTTCTAACCTTTTTTTGGAATAATTAATCAGAGTTGTCATTTTCCCTGGATATTTGGAGGAAAATCTGGCTGAATAATATTCGGGATGGTTTCCTGTTTCACTATATCAAACTAATTAATTTATAATATTCAATTGCCTGTGGACTCCTTTCAGGTTATTTAAGGCGAAACTGTTGAATTCGTATGACTGTTGGAATTGTTCTATGCATGTTGGATCGTTGAGACACATGCTTTATGACTGTCCTGTTATTGGTCAGTTTTGGTAGGCTGCTTGGAATGTCATGACCAAAATATTGAATATCGCAGATAATTTTTCTTATGCTATATTAAATTGTAAGTCAGTCTCACCTACAACAAAATTGTCTGATCTTCATGGCAAACTTCTAGATGTTTTAATTTCCACGCCATTGAAATCCATTACTGCCAATTGAAAAAAAATGCTTCATTGCTCTCAATGCAGACATGGTGGGCATGGATAATTTTACTTGAAGAGAAGCCAATTTGTCGCTTACAGGTGTTACCCATAATGCTTCTAATTATCATTTATTCTGGAAACCAATTGATGAGTATATAGCTTTACAGTAATACCTAATCTTATTACTGTTGATTAATTATTGCATAAAAGGATCTATTTGTTAAATTTAAGTAGCTCTATCTAAGATTTATTATGATAATGACAATATCTTCAACTTTTTATTTTTGTTTCCTCTTCTTTTTCTATATATTCCAATTGTATTTTTTTGGCACTCAAGAGTCTCTTACCTATTAATAATTTGCTGTATATTTGTTATTGAGATGTGAATTGCTTGTATCTCTTTTTGGTGCACTTATCTGTATGGTCTTTTCTATCCTTCATCAAAAATCAAAAAAATATTTTAAACACAGTCATACAGACAGACAGGCATGTCAGGAGAAAGGCAGCTAAAGAGAGATTGATAACAAAAAGAACAGACTGTCAGAGATAGGGCAAAAACAGTGATAAGTAATGGGTCGGTATTTGCCTTGAGTTTCCTTTTTCTGAGTAGCTTTACATCAGTGTGTACAGGCCTCACAGGCATGAGGCTCTGTATTTGGGTGCACAAGGCACTTTTCAGTCATGGTCACATTCCAGCAGAAAATTACAAAAATAGCAAGTCATTTCAGAATATTTATTCTTCACTGCAAACAAGACGAGCAGGGGATAGCTGAGATGTAGCATTATTTTTCTTGTGATGCCATTCTTGTTTGAAGCAGGAAATCAGAGGATTATTGTTCAAGGTTCGGAATTGTGAAGTAACGATGTCTTGGCTTGGACATATCTTTGGATCTTTTCATTTCTGCAATACAAAAATAAAACCAAGAAAATTTGAAGTAGTCACATGGTGCATTTGTTTTCAAGCTGTAAAAATAATGTATACACAATCAAAAAACCCAACGCAACCAATAAGTGGAAATTACCGAGGTGTAAGGAAAGAACATATACATTAAAAAAGAAGTCTGTGCCATGCTAACAGTAAAAAGTGCTACACAAATGCTGATAACATAACACATGGTATTGGACAATAGTAAAGGAAAGGCTACCTCTGCACTTGCGAGTACCGTAAACATATGGATTTCCTTTTAAAGGTCTGTATGGAGAGTCAGGTGCAGTCATGGCTGGCATCTACGGGGAGTGGTGGGGTGGGCAAATGGGTGGTGGGTAAAAATAAAAAACCCTTACCTTAAACACGGCCTCCACCTCGCTGCACGTCCTCCTCCTGCTGCTGTAGTCTGACGTAGGCCCCAGTCAACTGCCTTAACCAATTCTGGTGCTGCTCTCACCAGCACGAAAGAAGCTCCAGGATTGGTGGGAACAGCCTCTCTTGCTTCTCCTGAGGACACTACAGCCCTACAATTGCTCTAATCCGGCTGTCTTAAGACAGCTGCGTTAGAGCTTTCAAAGTGTGCATGTCAGGCTTGCTGTCATAAGCCGGCCGGCCAAAGGAACATGCGCACTTTGATAAGTGCCCAGCAGCCCTCCCTCCTCCCTGCTGCCGTCACTCTGCAAACCCCCGCCCGTCCTGACCCTCAGTTTGGGAATGGGGATGAAAAATAAAATGGTAATAAATTAACTTTATTACCATTTTAATTTTTGTCTCTGGGGCTTTGGGGGGAAATTTAGATGGCGGGGTGAAGCTCCTCTACTCTCATGGAGACCCACCCTTGGTCAGTTGTATTTCGACCTGTGGATATCTGCTTTTAACTGCTAAGGATAGGAAAATTGATTGATACCTAGGGTGCAGAACAGCCTCAGTTTTCATGTGAGCTGTGGTGGAGCTCTCTAGAAGCTGAATAAACTAATGCCTACAAGGTAAAAGCAGGTTTCTGTGAGGACTACTTGCCTTCACTTTGTAGCTGTGGATTAAGTAACAGACATCATATAAAATGTGGTTAAAGCCTTTGAGCACCAGTAAAAAAGATTATATTCAAGAAAAAAATGAATACCATTTTAAAACCACTTTAGTAAAAGAAGAGAACAAGGTCAAAAAAAAGTTTGGGTATTTAGGAATTATGAATTTGTAAAAGAAAAAGCAAAAGGCATCTGCAGAAAAAAATTGGAATCTCAAATCATAGCGCCAGTCTACATGGCACTGGTAACAAGGAGGAACTTTTTCAGGCCTACCCTGGTCAAGAGTAAATTGATTTTCTAACTAAAGTAGAGGATAATTTGGAGTCTGGAAAATATGGGACATATGTCAAAAATAGATGGATGTCCCATCCACTCTCTTTAAAGTTTCTAAGTGTGGCAGACAGGACATCTTTCTACATTTGGCAGACAAACTCTAAATCGACCCTTAAATCAGAAGGAACAACTGTTGACAGTGGCACACTCATGCTCCCTTGGCAGTTACAGTTTGTTAATTTGTCCCATTCAGAGCATTTGACTGCTTATTTTAAAACTTTGACAGGATTTTATATTTGATGTATCGGACCTGTGGAGCCTATCACAGCCACGGTTCCATGCCGTGTCAACAAGAGGTTTATGACTTCCAAAAAAAGAGTAAGAGTTTGATTTGGAAATTGGTGGATGCAGTGCATATGCCAAAAATTTGTGGATGTTCAATCCTCCATATCGAAACACTCTAAGTCAGAAACCTAGTATCTTTTTCAGAAAGTGAAAAGCTCCAACGGCCCAACCTATGGCTGAGATAGGCACCAGATTGTCTGAGTGGGATAAACCTATACATTATAGCCACCAAAGGATCTTTATTGCTGTGGTCATTTTACAGACTATACCTTTCTTCATTTATTTTATAGAAGTAATCATGTAGTGATTGATGATGCCCTATATGCATCACTATTCTTTCCCAAGCTCGAACATCACTAGTTTTAAGCAGTTCCTTTGTTTTATGATCAAAACTATCCAAATATGCATGATTCCAAAATAGTGGAAGGAGGTCTCCAGCCTTCTCATCTCATATGGTCTCTAAACCCAAATGAGGCTGGTACATTCTTATAACCTGCTTCCATCTCCACTTAAAAGATAATCCCTCTTCAGCTTGTCACTCTGCCTACTCCCCCTCCCGCGCCCCTACCGAGGTGATAGGATCCGTTGCAGCTGATGGAAGACTTACATCAATAGTCTTTTCCTACTCAGGTTCACTGTTGGAATGGGACTAAAGAGTTAGGAATACATAACATGCAATGGGAACCTGGTTGGCTGTTTCACCTTGTCCAGAGGTCAACATGTATCAAATGTTCATTAAAAATGGTTAAACGTAAAATAATAGGCACTTTCATACAGTTTATAAGGAAACCCATTACACAGTTTATCTTAGAGAAAGTCTGTGATAAATTGGCATCTTCCTAAACCTCCTCCTATTCCAGTACCTTATCCCACCTCACAGCAACACAAGTGTCCCCTGTGGAGAAGCACTGCAAGAATCAGGTAAATGCAAGCACCTGTAAAAGGCCTTACCCCGGCTAAAAGAGGTGTTGATCTTAGATACATCTGTCCAGAAAAGCCCACGGCAATGCATCAAAGAAGATGCCTGAGACCCAAAGTAAGGAGGTTGATGAGGATATGGTCAACAATGCTGTCAATGACTCCTCCTCCTTCTTTGTCCAGTGATATTGATGATGGCTTTAACCTAGGTGATTTTCCTCAAGATCTTCTTCATGGTGCCACTGCTACACTGGCCCACAAAGACCTTACCATCTCTATATCCTCCATTCGGAATTTGCTAGGAGAGCCTATGTTTGACGCTCTGAGAAACTCATTGACTCCAAATATTGCTCCCCCTCGCCACACGAAACAGGCATTGTCCTCCCCTGGCTCTCTGCACCACTGGAGAAATCAACTTGGTGCCCCATCCACCTTTAAAAAGGTGCACCCTGCGCAAAACAATGAAAATGGCCCCTAGGTCCATGAATGTGCTGCCCCCAGGGCAGCCGCGAACTCGGGCTGCCCTGGGGGCAAGGCATTTCTTTGAAAAACAGAGCAGCTGCTTTACAGCCCACTCCATGTTTTCACAGTGGAGGCAGCAACGCTCCTGCACGTTTAAAGAGAATTAGAGATCCCTTGCAGGCGGGTGCAGTGAGTGACTGCAACTGCCTGCAAGGGTATGACTGCTTTCCCCCTGCCAGAGGGCTGCACTCAGTGCGCCTTCTGAAAGCGTCTTTGCCTCTGTGCCTGTGTCTTTAATAGGGCGCGGGCCCATGGGCAAAGTGATTCCCTCATTTGCATGGAGCACGCCCTTATGCAAATGAGGGAACACCCCCTCAATATAGCGCTGGTGCTTTATGTGCGCTAGCACAATCGCTATTACAGAAGGGGCAGCACAACTGTCTGCGGCCCCTTCTATAATACCAAAGTGCCCCGGGGTCGTGCAAATGCCCGTTGCACCCCAGGGGCACTTGATGTAATACGGCCTATGATATTTTGTACATCTGTCAAATTGGTGACTGCCATCACATATGGTGACTGAGAAGAAATTGGTAGGGTTTTATGCATGAGGAGTAGAAGTATGCATCATTCAAAAGTGAAAAGAAAAACCTAAAAAACACTAGCTTTCAGAAAATATTAATTTAATTGTACAAATCCGGCATACGTTATAATATGATACAACTAGGCTTACTGTCTGTGTCCCCAAATTGTAGCATTAAAACAGCCACATATTTTGAAACTTTGGAAGAAAGTATGCATTCTTGTACATTTGAGTTTAAAGCGTTATTTTAGGACTGCTGGTCAAACAATACATTTAATATTTGAGTTGATGTATGGTAAGAAAAGGTTGTTGGCACTACATGTTTGTAATTGGGCCTTTCACTCACGTAAATAACCTCCATGCTTTTTAATCTGTTCAGCTCTTTCCGTCTTCATAACCCCCAATCCCCCACACTCTGGCTTCTGTTTTGCAGCTTGCCTATGCCATCATCCTAAAGTCTGACTTCCATATTTAGAGCCTTTAGAGTAAGCGACTGAGACAGTGAACTCCATTTTATGAAGCTCTGAGAGTGAGGGCCCTATCTGCCAGCTTCCATACCCGACAATTGCCTGTTTTTAAAGTTAAACTACAGCTTCGGCGTTGCTCTTACTTCATTCTAATTATTGCACAAAGGGCAGGCAAAAGGCATGTCTGTGGGCAAGTTCCACACAGAAAGAAACATTAGTCTTTCTTTCATTTTCATCATTTTCATGTTGTCTAGCTTAGAGTCACCATACATTGATATTTTGGCTACGTCAATGCATCCGAACACCACCATCATATTCCTTCCTTTGTACATAACAACCTTTCAATCATGCATTGAAATGCATAAAGTAACGTGTATTTGTATCTTGGTGCTTAATAGCAGATGTTCATTGTTATTAGACAGTACTCACTTTAACACCTGGAACGACGGAAGGCTGAGTGAACCCACTTCAATTTGGACATTGTGACCATGAGGTCAAACACAGACTCCTGGAGAGGACGCATCTGTTCACTGATCCAGTATCTGTTTGTGTCTTTTATTAAAATATTTTCAACGTGCTTTACATGCAGTTGTGGGTTGAAACATTTAGAGAAGGTGAACCAGTGGTGGATGATGCTTGCAAATGACTGGCATTGAGAAAAGAATATACTACGCATGTTTACCCGGGGGTCTGGAACCATGGGGGAAGTATGAAGTCTGAAATATCGAGTATGACAAATTATTATACCGTACTATCATAGACAAAATAGCGGAGACGAAAACATTAAACAGTAAATGCAAGTAGGGAAGTATAAAATGTACTATTCTTAACTCTACTTCTATGCACAGTGAAGATATATATTACAATTTGGCGGTAGCCACTCTGTAGTTATAGTTAGGGTTAGCAGAGATAGGAATTCTATGGATTTTTCACCATTATTAACTTTGGGCCTGTTTGGCGAACCTTGAAAAAACATTTGCAGACCTACTTCTCTTTCTACATATGTGGAGTATACAAGGGGGTAATATATATATTACAGAGTGGCAGTTGCCACTCTGTAACTACAGTTAGGACAGTTAGGATTCCTAGAGATAGGAATTACTCAGATTTTTGTCTGCTAATATCCTTTCCACCATTTGATGAATGTCCACAAAACTTTTCAGACCTATTGCTTTTCTACTTTGGCGGACGATGCTAAGTTTTGCTGAGATTTGTCTAGGGACCCCAAAGAAACAAGCATTTACAATGCAACGGTCTCGCCTTTGCCAAAGTTAGAGCTATTGGCATTGTAAATGACAACATTTTTATTTATGTGTTGGTTTTGAAAACAGATAAATAAATGGCATTGTCATTTACAATGTCAATAGCCATACAACTTGTAATTACATTACACACACAGAGGCTCACACGCACACATACAATCTTACTACCACACACAATTTCTCTCTCACACAGTCTTCTCTCTCCCACACAATTTGTCTGTCTCTATCGTGCACACACACTTACAATCTCACACAAACGCTCACACATAAACTCTCAACCACACACACAATAATTATCACTCTCACATACACACTCACACACAATCTTTCTGAGGCAAACACTTGCAATTATTTCCACACACACAAATGATCTCTCTCACGCACACATAATCTGTCTATCTTTTACACACACAATCCCTTTTACAATCTGCCCCCCTCTCTCATACACACAGACACACACGCAGTACGGAGGTGACAATCAGATGCACCCCTGAGAAGCCTGCCTCAGGAGACAGGCGTCTGTGGAGACACAACCAGGATGAGACAAGCACACACTCTCTCAGGAGCCGTCACGGGTGGAGCGAGCCTATTGGCACCAGCTGCGCGTCACCAGAGAGGCCTTAATTCGGGGTTATTCACACATTCATGGAAAGGTGAAATGAGGAGAGGGGGTTCAGACTGCAGGCACGAGCAGAAATGTGCACAAACGCGTCTGCACGTATATAATTACACACTGAACATACGTGTGGGTGTGTAAATAATATCCAATGTATAGCTACATTAAACTGCCTCACTACAACCACATATAAATGTTATTATATACGTATCTATATGAGCATAGATTATGCAGCCCTATATCACGGAAATAAACGCCCCCTTCATCGCCGTTCCTGCCCGGATCTCACTGTCCTCAAGAGCAGGTTCAAGCCTCGGTTGTTTTAAATGTCTATGCTTCTCAGAAGTAGCGCCCAGATGCCCCACCCGGGCATTATAGAGTAGGGATCAGATTTAGATAAAATAAAGTCTTAAAAAAACAAACGCGTGCCTTTCATTGCTATCCATGTAGACTCCAAACGGACTGTCATGAAAAAGCACATTAGGTACAAGCCGACCAGGCAATCCGAGCAGAGTGAAGCTGAACTGCCCGTAAACTGCTGAGCTGCCGGTAAATTATTATAATGCAGCTACAATCTATTGCCGGAACCTTCAGAAGACTAGAATATCATAAGCAGCGGCTGCGTTTTACTATCATATGGCACCTTACCTAATTGAAAACACTGCCCCATCTTTAAAAAAGTACACTTAAAAGCCAGCGCTGTCACAATATTAAATCAAAGCCATCAACGAAATCAAGTAATAGCCGCTCTAATGACTTACCACCGCTGAACCGTAATTACAATGTTTTCCATTGTTTACTAGCTCCGACAGCGGAAGCGAAACCTTCCTTGGGGCGGGACTTCCGTCTTTGGAAGCCCGCGCACGCGCCCACGGAGAAGCAGTGCTGGTGACACGGGGCTCATGCCCGAGGGAGGGCTCATGCCCGAGGGAGAGCCCCGCGGAGGCTGCAAGACTTTAGAATGACGGTAAGTAGGGGGGCGCTTGCATGTATGCGGGGGGCGGAGCTTGCATGTATGGGGGGGCGGCGCTTGCATGTATGCGGGGGGGCGGCGCTTGCATGTATGCGGCGGGCGGGGGCGGCACTTGCATGTATACGGCGGGGGCGCTTCTATGTATGCGGCGGCGGCAAGGGGGAGGGGGGCCCGCCTCTATGTATGCGGCGGCGGGGGGAGGGGTCCTTCTATGTATGCGGCGGCGGGGGAGGTGGGGGGGCTTCTATGTATGCGGCGGCGGGGGCCTTCTATGTATGCGGCGGGGGGGAGGGCGCTTCTATGTATGCAGCGTTGTGGGGGGGAGGGGGGCCTTTGTATGTGTGTAGGTGCGTTCCTGTGTGTGTGTGCCTTCCTGCCTGCATGTGTGTGTTCAGTGTGGCTTTCCTTGCGCATGGGATTATGAGGCACGGCGACGTGCGCTCTCACGAGGTACAATCTCCGGCAGGAGAAGCTCGTGACAGTCTGCTGTCCACATTCCCCCAAAAGTGATTGCATAAGTTGTCTCGCCCTAGACGCAAAAGCTTCGCCTTTGCTTCGTCTAGGCGAGACCTAAAAAGGGGGTCTCAAAACGCCTAATTCCACCAATGCATTTGCCATAGACTTCGCACTCTTGCATAGCGTGAGAAATAGCAGTCGGATTTGAATTAAATTTGGCAGGAATATAGTTTATGGTATGTAGCTGATCCTATTTGATAGTAGAAATAAATAGGGTAAGTATTTTTAAAGATATAAGGCTCTAATAGTTAGTGATGCATCAAGCTTCTGTTTTTTGTGGTCATTTTGCTGTAGTTCTGTGGTACTTGCCAAAGACAAGGCAGCAGCCAAGTTATTTTTTAGCATATTCTGCCTGTGTTGTGGATTAGGGCCTCACATAAAGAGTAGTAGGTTTTATATTTTTCCCTATCTATTACCATTTTAATAGAGTGGTAGGAGATAGGTTTATAGGTTTCTATATGTTTTTTTAAAAAGGCCACACCATATCTAGGAAATACAGTGGTACTTAAAAAATGTATTGCAAACATTAAATATGTTAAAAAGTTAACTATATACTATTCTACACTAATTTACAAATATAGTGTCCTACAGCGCATTTTTTACATATTTGCTTTTTAAAAAAAATGGAAAAAAGAAAAATACACTGAACTGCACTATATATCACAAATCTAGTGTCTAACAATGTATTTTTTATTTAACATATTTTTTAAATAAAAATTCTGGTAACTACAGTGTTACTTTTAGGTACTAGCAGGGTACTGCCTAAAACTTTCTTTTAAATATATAGAAAATATAAATACATTTTCTTACCTATTGCTACTTTAATAACGTGGAAAAGGTCAGTGAACAACAATAAAACCTACTACTTATCTATATCCAAGGCCCTAACCCAGAACACAGCCAAAGTGCGGTGAAAACAACTTTTCTGCCTTTTATATTTGTAAACAATATATTGCCTTGGGATCAGCATTTATCATGGAATACCACAAAGTTACCACGGTATACGTGGCCCAAGATAGCTGAGTGTTTTGTCACTTATAACTTTAGAAGTACTTACCCAAATTTGAGCTAATATCTAAATGTACCCTTTCCATAACATACATTCCTGCCAATTTTACCTACATCCATTCAGCCACTTACACACTACTTCTCTTTAACCCTTTAATTGCTGCCGACGGCCAACGGTCGTCACGAGCGCTACCTCCCCAGTGCTGCGCACGACCGTTGGCCGTCGGGTCAGCATTCGTTCTCCGAACGTTCAGCACTGGGCGCTGAACGTTCGACGCGTAAAGTACACTCTAATACAGCACACTCCACTCTACTGTATGCCACTACACACTATGCCACTACTCTCTATGCCATTCCACACTAGACTATTGGACTCTACGCCACTCCTCTATATATGTCACTCTACTCTATGCCACTCCACTCTATCACACTCCTATGTATGCCACTCCACTATACGCTATTCCACTCTATGCCACTCAGATCTACACCACTCGATGCCATTACACACTATGCTATTCTACTCTACAACTTTCAACTATATGGCACTCAACTCAATGACACTCCACCCTATGCCACTCCACTATACATTATTCCACTCTATGCCACTCCATTCTACACCACTCCATGCTACAATACACTATTCTACAGCACTCTACACCACCCCACTGTACGCCAAAACAATGTACACTATTTCACTCTATGCCACTCCACTCAATGCTGTTCCAGTGTAAGTGGCAGTGCACTCTAGTCAGCACTCTAGACAGTTCCACTATATGCCACTACACTCTAGACCTTTCCACTGTATGCCACTCCACTGTACGTCACGCCACTGAACATCACTTCACTATATGTCACTCCACTGTACGCCACTCTACTTGGCGCTATTTCTCTTAATGCCACTCAACTCTACACCACTCCACTCTACTCCACTATATGCCCCTTTACTCTATGCCATTCAACTGTGCGACAATCCACAGCAATCCATTGTACGGTATTCCACCCTATGCCACTTCATTATGTGCCACTCCATTATACACACTCAACTCTATGCCGCAACATGCTACGCTATTCTACTCTATGCCAATGGTCTCTATGCCTCTCCAATATTCCACATTATGCCATTCCACTCTATGAAACTCCAATCTATGTCACTCCATTCTATGCCACTCCACTGTACACCACTCCACTCTATGCTACTACACTCCACACCACTCCTCACCTTGCTCTATGCCACTCCACTCTATGTCACTCCACGCTACGCCACTTCACTCTATACTACTGTAAGGCACTCCACTTTAAGCCGCTCCTACTCTACTGTATTCCACTCAACTGTACGCCATTACACTCTATGCCACACCACTCTATGCCACTCTGCTGTATTTCAGTCCACACTATTGCACTCTACTGTACACCACTGCACTCTACACAACTCCATTGTATGGTACTCCACTCTACGTTATTCCGTTGTACACCATCTTACTCTGTGCCACTGTACACAACTACATTTCACTCTACACCATTCCACTCTATGACACTCTACTGTACACTGTTCCACTCTGTGCTACTCTGCTATACACCACAACCCTGCACGCAATTCCACTCTATGCCACTCCACTCCATCCTACTTCACCCCACTCCACTATAATCTGTTCCACTCTATGCCACTCTACGCCGCTCCACTCTTTGCTTTTCCACTCTACACCTCTACACTCTATGACACTCCACTCTACACTGTTCTATACACTCAACAGTACACCACCTCACTCCGGGTCACTCTACTTTACATTATTCCACTCTATGTCACTCCACTGTTTTCCACTGTACGCCACTCCACTCTACGCTATTTCACTGTTTCCACTTCAGGCAACTCTACTGAATGTCACTCTACTGTACACCAATGAACTCTTTGCCAGTCCACTCTACACTATTCCATTGTATGATACTCAACTTTACACCACTCCACTCTTTGCCACTCTACTGTACACCGGTGAACTCCACCCAACTCCACTCTATGCCACTCCACTCTATGCTAGTCCACTGTACGCCACTCAGCTCCATGCTACTGTACTCCACTACACTCTACGCCACTCCACTCTAGGGCACTCCGTTGTTCACCACTGTACTGTATGCCAATCCACTATCTCCCACTCTTCTGTGCCACTCCACTCAACACAACTCAACTCTATGCCACTCCACTCTACTCTACTCCACTCCATTCTACTCTAGTCCACGTTATGCCACTTGACTGTATGCCATTCTGTGCCACTCCACTCTCCGCTATTTGGCTCTATGACACTCCACTCTACACCAATACACTCTATGCTATTCCACTCTACACCACCCCACTCTGCACCATTCCCCTCTTCATTATTGTACTCCATTCCACTCAAATCTACAGCACACTCCTGTACACCACTCAACTCTATGAAACTTCACTCTACCCAACTCCACTCCATGCATTTCCACTCCATTCCACTTGACCATATGCCACTGTTCGCCACTTCACTGTACACCACTCCACTTTACATCATTCCAATCTACGCCACTTCACTTTTATGCCACTCCACTCTATGCCACTCAAATTTATGCTACTCCACTCTACGCCAAGCCAATGTACCCTATTGCACTCTACGCCAGTCTTCTCTGTCACTCCACTTTATGCTATTTCCCTCTATGGCACTTAACTCTTTGCCACTCTATGCCATTCACTCTAAACTATTCTACTCTACATCACTCCACTTTACACACTCTACTGTAAACCCCTCTACTCTAAGGAACTCCACTCTATGCCTTTCCACGCTATTCCATTCTATGCCACTTGACTCTATACCAGTCTACACTGCAACACTTTACAATATTCGACTCAACACCAAATGACTCTATGG
This sequence comes from Lissotriton vulgaris, assembly GCF_964263255.1. Taxonomy (NCBI): domain Eukaryota; kingdom Metazoa; phylum Chordata; class Amphibia; order Caudata; family Salamandridae; genus Lissotriton; species Lissotriton vulgaris. The sequence continues at coordinate 1,081,375,011 of NC_141689.1, read as the reverse complement.
CACTCTATGCCCCTCCATGCTATGCTATTCAATTCCACACCACTCTACTCTACATTACTCCACTATATGCTATTCTACTCTACGCCATTCCACTCTGCTCGAATCAACTCTGACATTCAACATTTTGCTACTTAACTGTACCACACTCCACTCTACCCCATTCCACACTATGCTATTCCACTCTACACCACTCCACGCCACTTAATTTACTCTATTCCACTCAATGCCACTACACTCTATGCCACACTAGTGTATGCTAACCAATCTGCAAACCTCCAGTATACACCACAACACAGTACGCTATTTCACTCTCCATTCCACTCTACTTCACTGCACTCCACTTCACTCCACTCCACTCCACGATATTCCACTCTGCACCACTCCAATGTAGCCCCCTCTACTGTACGCTAGTTTATTATATTCCACTCCACTCTATGGTACTCCACTCTGCATCACTCTACTCTATGCCACTCTAGTGTATGCCACAACACTGTATGCCCCTCTACTCTACACCACTCCAGTACACTCTATTGTACGCCACTCCTTGCTAAGCTACTCTACTTTATGCCACATCACTCTACGCCAAACCACTTTTACGCTTTGACACTGTGCACAAGTTCACTCTATGCCACTTCACTCCATCCTACCCCACTCCACTCTACATCACTCCATTTTATTCCAATCTACTCTACACCACTCCACTCTATGATATTCCACTCTATGCCACTCCCCTCTATGGCACTCTACTCTACGTTACTCTATTCTATGCTACTGCACTCTCTGCCACCCCACTCCACTCTACTTTTATTCCACTCTACGTCACTCCACTCCCCTCCATTGTACGCCGCTCCACGCTATGCTGCTCCACTTTATGCCACTCCACTCTACCCCACACTACTGTACACCATGACACTGTACACTATGCAACTCTATTCCACTCCACTCCATTCTACCTCACTCCACTCTACTGTATTCTGCTCTACACCACTCCACTTTACGCCACTCCACTATATGCCACACCGCTCCACGCTATGCTACTCCACTTTATGCCACTACACGCTACCCCACACTACTGTACACCATGACACTGTACACTATGCAACTCTATTCCACTCCACTCGATTCTACCTCACTCCACTCTACTGTATTCTGCTCTACACCACTCCACTTTACGCCACTCCACTATATGCCACACCACTCTAAGCTATTCCACTGTATGCCACTCCACACCACTCTACTGAACATCAGTACACTGTACGCCACGGCACATTTCACCATTCCACTCTATGCTATTCTATTGTATGATATGCTACTCTATATCAACTCAAGTAAGCTTTATTCGGCTTTTGAATTTAAAACCATAAAAGCAGCAGAGAAAAAATACAGACATGCAAAAATTAACTCAGCAAGTCAATTCATAATTAAAAGAAAACATTTAAAACAAACTAGAACGGTTTAGCAAATCAACTATTCAAAATAATAACCCAAGATACACAGAGTCCTCCTTTATCACCAGGTATTGTGGTGATTTGGTACTCGGGGGCCAGGGTAAAAGTCATGCAGGTCCCAAATACGAATGGAGCCATCTCCAACTTTGTGCTGGGTAGAACGTAAGTAGGGGGCAATGTTCCTGTGTTTAAATTTAATTAAAATCAGATCTCCCGGAACGTCTTTTGGCAGAGAACCAAGCCACCCCACCCTCCTGACGCTCAGTATCCCGCCATTTAACACAGATAGTAACGGTCTATTGTTTTTGAGCCAAAAAATTGCTTTATTCAGTAGGTCCTGGTGTAGTTCACGTTTACCCGGGCTGAGTGCAGGGACCCCAGATAGAACGGTAACGTATGGGGCGGCTTCGGGGGGTAGATCAATTCGATGCCTTCTTTCTGGTACTCTGTGAGGGGCATGTTTGAGATTAAGAGGAGCATTGCGACCACTTAGAATGGATGGTATAAAAGGGGGGTCACAAGTTGGAAGTATACTGGAAGCATTGTTCACAGACCTTTCATGAGTGTTAGTGAGGGTAGAGCATGTGGGTGTCACGGTGTTAACAGTTAGCGGATAGGACCTTATTACAGTGTTTTCGATCCTGGTCAGCCTGTCCCCCAAATCATTAATTTTTTCGACCAGTGGTGAAAGAGCAGTGTTTAACAGTCGTTCGATTTGGGCCAGTAGGGTCGAGTGAAGGGGGGATACGGGGTCATTTGGTCGAGTTTCAGCCTTATCCAATGTTAATAAGACTGGGTTTGGGGCGGATAAATGGGGGCTGCAGATATTTGTTTGAGGGGGGGTTGTTTCGCGGTATGCGGGGGGAGTGCAAATTGCTTGGTCAGTGTCTCTAGCCGCAATAGGGGTAGTTAGTACATCCTGGACATAGGTTGTGCCACACATGGCATTCAATTCTTCCCAGATGGACATCGTAGTTGGGAGACAGGATGCCGGAGACAACAGTATACAGTACACAACGGTAGAGATGGGAAGGATAGCGCCTGACTGTACCTCCTCCTGTGATGGAGCCAAGTGTAGTGGCCCGTCCCGTCCTCCTCTGGCCTCTGAGGGCCACAGAGGGCCCGCCCTTTGCCCGGGCTTCGCCCGCGCGTGTCCCGCGACGCGGGAGCTCTGCTTCAGATTTAGGCGCCGGCGGGCGCGGGCACAGCGTCAGCGGCGTCCTGGCCGCAAGTATTGCCGGGATTTGTAGTCCCCCGGTCAGGAAGCACTGCGGAGGTGACCCAGTGTCCTCCGTGGGTCTGGGTGCCTGTGTTGTGGCGTGGAGGTAAGGAGCGTCGTCCTCCGTGCTCCGCTCTATGCCCCTTGCTCAGTCCTCTATATCACTATACACCACTCCACTCTATGTCATCAAACTCTATGCCAGTCCAATCTATGTCACTCCACTCTGTGCCACTGCACATTTCAACAGTCCACTCTATGCTATTCTATTGTATGATATGCTACTCTATATCACTATACACCACTCCACTCTATGCCATCAAACTCTATGCCAGTCCAATCTATGTCACTCCTCTCTGTGCCACTCCACTCTACGCCAGTACACTGTACGCTATTCAAATCTGCGCTACTCCACACCACTCTACTGTACACCACTGCACTCTATACCACTCCACTGCATGTCACTCTACTCTACACTATTCCCTTTTTTTGGTCCTCATCCTGCCAATTAACCTGTTGGCAATACTCACTTCCCCCTGCGAGAACAAAATGGGAATAGAGTCTTTCCAGATAAGAAATCTAGCTGTTTCAATTCCAACCCCTCTTACACATAAGACGCAAGAATACCAAAGAGAGGGAATAGGACCGACAGCTATTTGTTGGCTTAATCATTGGATCCCGTTCCTCTGGCACCACTTAACCAACAAAGCCCAAGTCATTCCTCGACTTCTAGGATCGCACACCATATCTTGTTGACTTATATATATGATGCTGTTTTTACAATCCAAGACAAGGGGTGGGACAGCCGCTTTCCACGCTATACAGATCTCTCTTCCTCCCAATAAAATAACATAAAAAATTAGCCTTGCCGCAGGCTTATTTGAAACCAAAGTACCATCCTGTCCTAATCCGAAAAATATAAGCATAGGGGTTGCTTCTATTGGGATTCCTGTTACATCTGTCAAAAACTCACATACTTCCTGCCAATATTTTGTAATTACGGGGTAAGTTAAAAACATATGACTATCATTTGCAGGGGGATCCTGACATCTTGAACAGAAGTGCAGAGTTACTGTAAATTTTGTCAATTTCGCCAGGGACCAATAAGCCCCATAAAGAGTATAAAGATGGTTTCATTTAAGGTAAGCTGGTTTAACTGTATCACAAAGCAATGTGAACGAGCTCAACCAAACATCGCTCAAATTGATAATATCCACATCATCACCCCAAAGTTTTTGGATATCCTGACTCATATCATCTTCTGCTTCAATCAAAGTTTGGTACCACAAAGCCACCTCTTCTTTGATGCTCCCAATTCTCATAGCTTGAATCAACCAGGCATCATCCATCTGTTCTTCTCATTGTTGCCGAGCCCACCATGCGGACAGTTGATAATATTTGAATCTTGTTAATTGCCCACCAGTACATGATGTCATAACTTCCCAGCTCATCAGGTCCATACCAGTTTTTAAATCTCCCCAATGAGAGATACCTGCTTGTTTCAATGGTAGGCTGAGTAGGTCATCTAAACATGCGGGAGTGCATGGGGACCCCCAAATTGGTGAATAATCTGAGTAATATGTGGTTCCCAATTGTTTCCGTATGAATACTCATTTCTTTAGCGTCTGTAGGAGAACTTTTAACCTTATTCTCTTAAAGAATTTCGGGTCTCCGAACTTAAACAGGAACTGATCTTGTCCGTTCCCCAATTCACTAAGTAATGCTCCATACATTATGCCTAATGCAGAGTCATCTAGCTTACTTAATAACATTCGAAAATTCTTAAAATGAAATACATGTGCATAGACCCATAAATCCAGAAGAGCAAGACCACCACTCTTTAACCTTCTCCTCAGCCTTTTCCAAGATATACGCGGGCCTTTTGACACCCAAACAAAGCTTCCTATCTTGCCCTGTAATTTTGCTACCTCGTTCTTATCAAATGGGAGGGGTATATTATTAAAAAGAAAAGTAATCTTGGGAAGTATAATCATTTTGATCAAATTTACCCTTTCATATACATTAAGGGGAAGATTAGCCCATCTGATCAATAATCTTCCAACCTCCTGGCTGATCTTTCTCCAGTTGACCCCGGGGAGATCTACTAACTTTTGTGTAATTAAAATGCCAAGATATCGCATTTGAGGTTTCATTCCCAGGGTCTGAGAGGGTTGATTCCACTCCATTACCTCAGTCTTATCCCTATTTATGATTTATCCGGAGACCTTCCCAAATACATCTGCTTTATCCCACATGTTAGGAATAGCCTCCTTAGGATTCTGAATGTAAAGAATAAGGACATCCGCTTATAAAGCTAGTTTAACCTCAAGATTTTTATATCTAAAAGGAAGAATAGAAGAGTTCTGCCTAATTAAAGCTGCGAAGGGTTCAATATATATCTTAAACAACAAGGGGGACATTGGGCATCCCTGCCTTGTTCCCCGCATAATACCGAACCAACCGGTTAATTCTCCATTAATGAAAACTCTGGCTTTAAGTGTACTATAAAGCAACTGTAATGCTTTTATGAAGTTTGTAGGGAAACCGTACATTCTTAGAGCTTCCCAGAGGTGCATCAAGTGAACCTGGTTGAACGCTTTAGCAGCATCTACTGCCACCATCGTTACTGGGAGATTAAAAGATTCTGCCAAATCGATTATACCCATCATTGTGAAGGTAAATTCAATAAGCTGCCTTTCCGGGATAAACCCCCTCTGATCTCCTTGAACTATACTCTTTATAATCTTGGCTACTCTAGTTGCCAATATCCCTTTGAACACTTTATAATCAGTGTTCAACAGGGATATAGGCCTATAGGACTCTACTGCCAACGGATCCTTATTTTGTTTCAAAATTGAGACGATCGTTGCCTCAGCCCAGGATCTCGGAGGGTCCTCGCCTTATATCAAAATCTTATCAAACAGCTCTTTAAGTACTATTATTAGATTATCCTCACAAGATCTATAGATTTCTATCGGAAGACCGTCTCCCCCAGCCGCCTTCCCTGTCGACAATCTTCTCAACTGTGCTTGGAACTCTTCTTCACTTATCCCCGAGGCAAGATAGTTTCTTTGATATTCACTCAGGGAAGGAAGCTCAACTCTACCAAAAATGCTTTAATCTCATCCAACCCAGGTGTAATATCCTCTTTATATAATTTAGCCTTATAGCCCCGGACTTCAGCTCCTATTTTTGTACTTGTGTCTAAAATCTGGCCTGTTGAACTCTCTCTCAGAGTATTTATATAATTGCGAACTTTATCAGTTTTAGCTTTCCAAGACAAAAGCCGGCCACTTTTCTCCCCTTATGAAAAATTATGCAATTTACTGACCTTCCATCTATTTATTATAATCATATCCAGTAGCCCCCGGTATTCTGATTGAAGGTTCTCCAACTCCTTAGTAAGACGGGAGACCTCACTAAAAGAGTCTAAGGAAGCCCTCCGCAATTCAAACTCCTTAGTTTGAATAGATTTCAACAAGTCATGCTCACGTTGCCTAGAGCTATGTTTCTTCCCTGCCATTATTGATGTTCCCAAGGCCCGAAGGTGCCTTGAGCGCATCCCAAATGACCTGACTTTTTGCTGACCCGTTATTATCTTTAAAAAAGGTCATAACCTCTTCTTGAATCTTCAAATGGACCTCCTCATCTAATAAGATTGTCTGATCTAGAGTACATCTGGTTAATGCCCTTTTTCCCTGAAATCTCAACGAGAGTAATACCCCAGAATGATCAGAGAGAGTAGCTGGAAGATGTTTAACCTTTTCAACTTCCTCCAACAAACATTGATCTATTAAAAAGTGATCTATACGGGAATGGTGGCCGTATTTTTTACTAAAGAAAGTTTAACCCTTCTTAATTATCCCCCGTTTTAACTCTCCAGACATCGGCTAAGTACTCTACACCATTCCACTACACCCATGAACTGTACACCACTCAACTCTATGCCACTCCACTCTATAACGCTCCATTCTATGCTATTCCACTCTATGCTTCACTACTGTACACCACTCTACTCGCCGTTATTGCACTCTATGCCACTCCATTCTACGTTACTGCCAATCTATGGCACTCCACTTTGCACTATTTGACTCTATTAAGCTCCACTCTATATCAATCTACTCTATGCCACTCCTCTCTACGCTACTCCACTCTAGACTATTCCACTCTATGTCACTCCACTCTATGCCACTCCACTCTACACTATTGCACACTATGTCACTCGACTTTACACCATTCTACTGTACGCCACTCAAACATCTGCCACTCTATTCCACTCCACCTAACTCTACTCTATGACCCTCAAATCTACGCCACTGTACTTCACTTCACTACACAGTATTCCACTCTATGCCTCTCCACTCTATGCCACCCACGGTACGCCACTCACTGTTTGCTGGTCCACTCTATTCCACTCTGCTCTATGCCTCGAAACTCTACACTATTTCACTAAATGCCACTTGACTGTATGACACTGTATGCTACTCATTCTATGCTATTTTACTCTCACTCCCCTCTAAGCAACTCCACTTTACTAAACTCTACTACACTCTACGCTATTTCCTTTTATGCAACTTGACTCTATGCCACTCTACACCATGCCAGTCTATGCTATTCAACTCTAGGCTACCCTAAGCCCCTCCACTCTAAGCTATTTAATTCTATGCCACACAATATAAGCCAGTTAAATCTATGCTGTTCTACTCTATGCCAATAAAATCTACGCCTCACCATCTATGCACTCAACTCTATTCCACTTCAATCTATGCCACTCCACTTTACGCTACGGTACTCTGTGCATTCCACTTTATGCCACTCTACTGTATGTTATACAACGCTATGCCACTCCACTTTACTAAACTTCGCATTATGCCACTCTACAACCTGCATGGCTCTCCACTGCATGGTTTTTCACTCTACACAACTCTGCTCAATGACATTCAACTCTACACCACTCTACTCTACGCCACTCAACTTTATGCCAATCCACTGTACGCCACTCTACTCTACACTATTCCACTGTAAGCCACTCCTCTCCATGCCACTCCACTGTATGCCACTCCACTTAATGTCACTCCACTTTATGCTATTCCACTCTACACCACGTCACTTTGTGCCACTCCACTCTACGCTGTCCACTCTACACCACTTCATTTCACACCACTCTATGCCAATAACTCTATGCTATTCTACTTTATATCACTACACTTTACGCAACACTACTGCATGCTATATCACTCTACACAACTCCACTTGTTGCCACTCTACTCTACACTATGCCATGACTAGCCACTCGACTTTACATCACTCTATGCCACTACACTCAATATTTCACTCTATACCACCCCACTGTACGCCACTCCACTCTATGCCATTCCACTCTACGCCACTCCACCCCATGTCACTCCACTCTTTTCCACTCCATTGTACGCCATTCAATGTTATGTAATTCCACTCTACTCCACTACATTTTATGCCACTCCACTCTATGCTATTCCAATCTGCCACTCTGCTTTACACCTCTCCACTGTACACGTCTCCACTGTAAGCCACTCCACTCCACTCTATGCCACCTCCATCTATGCTCTTTCACTCTATGCCATTCCACTGTATGCCACTCCACTCTATTCCACCCTACAACACACCATTGTACAACACTACACTGTACAACACTGTCCCTCACTGTACCCTATAACACTCCACTTAACATTACTCCACTCAACGTCAACAATACTCTCCACTATGTTATTCTACTCTACACCACTCCACTCTAGGCCACTTCACTCTACGTGACTCAACTCTATTCCACTTCACTCTACGTCACACCACTCTATGCCAATACACTCTATAATATTCCACTCTACTCTACCTCACTCCACTATAGTCTATCCTATTCCACTTTACTCCATGCCACTTCACTCTATGCCATTCCACTGTATGCCACTCCACTCTATTCCACCCTACAACACACCATTGTACAACACTACACTGTACAACACTGTCCCTCACTGTACCCTATAACACTCCACTTAACATTACTCCACTCAACGTCAACAATACTCTCCACTATGTTATTCTACTCTACACCACTCCACTCTATGCCACTTCACTCTACGTGACTCAAATCTATGCCATTTCACTCTACGTCACACCACTCTATGCCAATACACTCTATAATATTCCACTCTACTCTACCTCACTCCACTATAGTCTATCCTATTCCACTTTACTCCATGCCACTTCACTCTATGCCACTCCACGGCACTCAACGCCACTCCACTTACACTGCATGCCCCTCTACTCTATGCCACTGGACTCAATGACACTCAACTCTACGCAACTGCACTCTATGCCTCTATGTCTACCCACTCTATGCAGTAGTAATAATCTTTATTCAGTAAAAATTGTTCACCATAAAAGAGTACATATTCACAATAAATGTACAATTCCCCCGCTAAAAACAATGATAAAATATAGCAGCATAATTAATATAAACCTAAGATGAAGCATACTCAACAGTCACTAGATTAAGTGAGGGTATCTTCAGTTACATACATCAATCGATAGGTAACCTAGAATACAACTTCAGTAACCGTGAGCGCGTCAGCCAAACACTACTCAAAAATTTTGCCACCCCGCATATCATGACAGTGGATGATGAATCGGTAGAGAGTACACGTAAGGCCAGACTTTGACACCTCAACCCCAACTCCCTACATACAGGTTTCAGCCAGATTTTCCGGGCCACTTTGTAGGCAGGACAGGCAAAAAATAGGTGGGCCACAGTCTCCTTAGGTACTGCACAGCCGGGGCACGAACGCAAGGGGGCACCAGATTTGGACCACCTTATGGTAAAATCATACACCGGGAGGGTCCCGTACCTTAGTTTTAAATATAGCGCTCTGTCTAGGGGTTTGGTTATCAGGTCAAGGAAAGGTTCCAATTTTCTCACCCATTTAAATTCCTAAAACCGATCAGTAAGTGAACCCCCAACCGATCCACATAATGCCTCGCCCTGTACCCAATCCCAGTATAGCTTCTTGATCACTAGCTTGGGTGGCGGCATTTGTGACTCCCATGCATCTCTTAGTCCAAGTTTGAAAACCAGGTCTCTCACATTGTTCAACCATCCAATTTTATTGCCAGTGTCGAGCAGTAGAAGGTCATCCAACCCTTCAGCATATTTAGCAAGCTCCTCAGTCCTTCTTAAGCGGGCCCAGAAGAGCAATGGGCATAGCCTCACTAGGTCCTTAAGGGCTCGTCTACCCAAGTCTAGTCGCAGGGGGATCAGCGGAGTAGAGGCAGGAAGAGCCACCACCTCCCTCAAGAACGTATTTTCTGCTATGGAAAGTTCTGAAACATTTTCGAACCCCCAGAGCTCAGAGCCATATAATGCCGCCGGGAGTATCTGGCCCTCATAAATCGCCATGGCCGGGGAGACAGGTTTGCTAGTTGACTCACGAAGCTCCCTCAGAGTCACCCCAGATACTCTTTTGTGACCGAGTGACATTTTGGCCAGATGGTCCTTCCAAGTCATTCGACTATTTATCCGAACTCCTAGATAGTCAAATGAGTCGACCATCTCCAGGGGGGCCCCATTAAGCGAAAAGTTATTTTTAAATCTTTTGGAAGGTGAGAATGCCATCAATTTAGTTTTCGAGGTGTTGATGATTAAGCCTCTGTTAGTGCAAAAGGAGCTAAATCGATTCAAGAGTTTTTGCAGACCCACTGGGGATTTGGAGATCAATAAGGTGTCGTCGGCGAAGAGTAGGGTGGGGATTCTTTCCCCCGCCATGGATGGGGCATCCGACTCTTCCCCTTTCATATGGTCCACCACTCCATTCACAAACAGGGAGAAAAGAGTCGGGGCCATGACACAGCCCTGGCGTACTCCCCTCCTCACAGGGACCGTATCCGTTAACTGGCCCTGGGTACCCCATCTGATCCTCGCATAATTCCCCTCGTGGAGCTTTACAATTAAACTCAAGAGTCTGCCGGGGAATCCCATCCCTCCTAGGATTTCCCACAATTTAACCCGAGGGACCAGGTCAAAAGCTGTTTTAAGATCTATGAAGGCCATATATAAACTGCCTTTTTTGATGGTAACTGTCTTCCAATAGATAACAAAAAAGCGAAAGACCTGGTCCATCGTGCCTACCTTTCTTCGGAATCCTGCTTGGAAGTGGGAGAGGATGCTAGCCTCCTCCATCCAATCGCCAACCCTTGAGATAATGACCCTGCCAACCACTTTCTGGATTACATCTATCAGACTGATAGGTCTGTAATTGGCAGGGTCATCTCTTGCCCCCTTCTTAAACACTGTTACCACCTCAGCCCCCTTCCACGAATCTGGCACAGGGTGTCCCCTTACAATCAAGTTCATTATTGTGGCGATTAGGTTGGCCCAAGCCCGAGGTTCCGCAATCAAGAGGTCCCCAGGGATCCCATCCGGACTGGCCGCCTCCTTGGGGGTTAGGTGTCTAATAGCCACTGCAACTTCAGAGGCCGTAAATGGGAGGTCGTCCACCCCTGTGGGATCCCCATCACCAGAGCTGGCTACCCCGGGGCAATTTATATCCTCATTACCGCCATATAAGGCTAAAAAGTGATTAAACCATTGCTGGCTAGTTATGTGAGCTGCTAATGGTTGCGATCTCCCTTGTCTAGCTCTGTTAATTAAATCCCAAAAAAGGTTTGGGTTCCTCCTACTCACGGCATTAGTTAGGTCTTGCCAATGCTGTTCCTCCCATTCGCGTTTAGCCAGCGCTAATACTTTCAAATAGTCCTTCCTAGCCGCTCTAACTAGTAAAGGATCCCTTGAAAGTAGGGCTTCAGTCAGATTTTTCCTTTTGCCCTTGCACTGGTCCGAATACCAAGGTTTACTTGAGATGGGGGGTGTGGTGTTTTTCCTATGGCTTTTCCCTTTGGTGGTAAAGAAGTGACTTACTTGCTCAATTGTGGCTTTATAGACTGAGTCAAGGGAAGTGGGAGGGTTCATGCTAATCTGGTTTTCACAATCCCAAACCTCCAGATCCGAGTACAGGCCCTCCACAAGGGATTTAATGGTCCCTAGATCGTCCTCCTTCAGGTTTGCCTTATCCCATTTCAATCTGCGGTTATTGTTGTATGGGATAATCTCTTTAGTTATCTTTGTGGGGGCACTCACCCTCCTATCTTTAGAGATACCCCACTTAAACTTACTACACAAGGGGTTATGGTCGCTATCCTGACTTGGCAACACCTCCATATCAATTAGGTCAGCCCACAAACTAACATCCATTAGGATGTAGTCAATTTGGGACGGCCCAGTGAGCCTAATAAAGGTCAGTGCACCTGCCCGGTCGGACATGGTCCTACCTTTAAGAGCTCTTAACTTGTGATCCCTAGTTAGTGCATTGATTTGGATTGCCCTAGCAGACCATTTCCTAATAGGGGGCAAGGACAGGGTTGGGATGGACGATTTCGAATCTTCATCTTCAATACCCAAGGGGTCGTCTCCGAGGAGGGGTTCAAACGTACAATTGAAATCCCCCCCACAATAATTTTCGCTGCAGGAGGGCAGTTAGCTAAGGCTGAATCTAGTGATAATAAGGTTGAGAAGGTGGTATCCTCTGGTGCCCCTCGGGCATACACGTTGAATAGATCAAGCCTACATCCCTCGGTGTGACTCCTAGAAGAGAGGTGAAGTATGTCACTACACTCCGAGTCGTGGTGGGTCACATCCCAGTCTAAATCAATTTTTATCCAGACCGTGAGGCCTCCCGCCGGTCTGCCCTTCCCTCTGCTTACTGCTGGGGAAAAATAGGTGGTGTAACCCGGTTTGTTTATGGGTAGCAGGCTCCAGGTTTCCTGAAACAGACAAACATCGAACTTCTCGATGAATGTATGCCATTCCAGTATATCCAGCTTCCTTTTTAACCCCGCTACATTCCAAGATAACAGGTTTATTACCCATCGACCCTTGGGTACTTTGGTATGGACCCCCTTACTCCCCCCATCATTACCCACCGTGGTCGTGCAGCTACCCACCTCCCGAATAGAAGATTTAGGGTGTACAGGGCAACTAACCGTGCTGACCATACTCACATCTACCAATGGAGCCCCAATAGTGTTGGTGGTAGCGGCAGTTTGAACTACAGGCTATCCCTCCTGCCCTATGTCTGTACTGCCACCTGATCGCGGAGCCTCCACACCTAACTGACCACGTCTCTCCCCCTTAGACAGTGAACATCAATCACAGTCTTCCAGCCCGGAGAGCTGCGAAAACCGATTATAAGTGTCCAGAGGGGTAAAGGGTCTTAGGTGTTCCATCCTAATGTCGTGGTTCATTGTGTGTCTATGGGGCACTGTAATCCAGGCAGAGTGGTCAGCAGCCAGGGCAGAGTACTACCCATGCTGAGAATAAATGTTGCTGTATGGTAAGGGAGGGGATGGTCTACAACAGTGGAACTTGTTTTGGTATTTAGGAGGAAAGGCCTCTGACCTGGGATAGAAATAAGTTAGGGCCCGAGGAATGATACGAGTGTCCCCATTTCCAGGTGGCCAGTTTAAGATGTAATCTGCTACCCGAGGGTCTCTAAAGTTAACCACCACTAAGTCCCCTTCAATATCTTTACGTCTGCTACCCAGCCAGTTAATCCGCCTGACATGGACTATATCCCCATCTATATTATGTGCTATGGGCCTATATGTCCTTAACCAGTGAATGATTTTATTTTTTAATTCAGCATATCCCTCCTTCTTGCTTTCTGCTAACGGTGGGACCCCAGTCAAAACTACCACAAAGGGCACTGCTTCTGGGGGAATTTCCACTTGCGACACCTTTTTCCGTGGGTCTCTAATATATCTGCCTTCCCCATGATCATCCCGTTTGTTACTTGTGGGGGCCTTTAACACTGGCCTTTTAGAGTCACCACCCGTTACAGTTACTGGGGTGTTTAAGTGTTTAGGAGGGGGTGGATTTTGGGAGCCGAGGTCAGCCCTACCCTGGGGCTGTGACTTCTGTTTAGTCGGCTGGGGTGGGGCGATTGGGGTGTTAGCAACATTGGTAGCGGGTAACCTAGCTGAAGGTGTGGGATGCACCACCCCGCTCCCCTGGGCTTTGGTTAAAGTAACCATGCTATTTATAGCAGTCTCCAAGATTGTCAGTCTAATTTCAACCTTTTTAATGGTCTCATTAATAGGTAAGAGGAGAGATCTCAATAAAAATTCCAAGTTCCCTATTAATGTGGGGGGAGATGGGATATCTGGTGCTACAACCCCAACATTACTATCTGAATCCACGGCCTGTGTAACTACTTCAGGTGATCTGGTTTTTGGCGGTGGTGCCTCAGCTGATGGAAAGTCCGGCCCCTCTACTAGGACACTCTCATTTGAAATGGGAGTTTTTAACCCTTTACCAAAGTCAGAATGCGGGATTTTAGCTTTACCTTGGGCCGCCCTTGATTTCCTCCTTTTTTTACTTGGTGGTGGGCGGTGAATCTGGGCAACAACTAATTGCTTGGGTTTCGGCTTCCTAGGCTTGGCCGTAACAGTGATACGGCCGGGACTAGGAATAGGGGAACCAATTACAATATGTTCTGAGGGCAAGCAGGGTGTGGGTGTACAATCACGCAGCAGAAGGGGAACACCTTCTTGGCTAGCATTTTCCCCACTCATGTCTAGTAAACCTCCCTCCCGGGTCAAAGCAAGAGGAGTACTGTCAGTAAGGGATCTGTTTTTCATACTCTCGACTGAACGTCGCCGCTCAGCCTTGCGCTCAGCTAAAATAGAGTCCTTATCACCCTTACATAGAACCTTTGGGAAGTAGTTGTCCTAAGACCCATTGCGTAGTCTTCCTCTTTTCCCAGGGGTTTCCTCCTCCGCCAGCATAGCCATTCGCCTGCCGGAGCACGGACCACTGAACTACAGATGTAAATGGGTGGGCCCAGCCCAGCCTACGAGGGCCTCAGAGGGCCCGCCCTTTGCCCGGGCTTCGCCCCGAGCTCCGTCCCGCGCGCGTCCCGCTGCGCGAGACGGTTAGGATGATTGTATACTCCTGGGTAAAGGGGGCGGGGCCGCTGCGGGAAGAGGCTGCAGGTGTGAGGACTGCCTCGCAGTCCCGCAGCGGTGTGGTCGGTGAGGGCGGGTCCTACCACCAGCGACAGCAGCTCCCTCTGCAGAGCCGCGTCCTGGGCGTCAGGGGTTCAAATCCAGCGGAGATCCAAGCAGGAGCAGCACAACGCCCAGACAGGTCAGCCCACGACACAGACACAGACCTTGAGTAGCTATACTCTATGCTATTCTAATCTGTGCCACTCGAATCATCACCACCTTACACCACTCCAGTGTATTATATACCACTTTATGCCACTCCACTGTACCCTTATCCACTATTTGCCATTCAAATCTTTGCCACTCCTATCTATGCCAATCAACTTTTTGCCACTCCACTGTTCACCACTCCATGGTACACTACTCCACTCTGCTCTATCCAACTCCAAATGTACGCTACTCCACTGTACATCAGTCCACTCTACAGCACTCCTCTCTGCGATATTCTACTCTTCACCACTCCACTCTGTTATTCTACTCCACGTACTTGCACTACACGAGTTGTGTTAGAGCTCGAGGGGGGAAACTTTCTAAGGACAGGTTAGGGGTCTAGCCTTCACACCAACTCACGTCAGGCCGGCCACGATAAATTGCCGATGAAGCGACCGCGCTTTGGCGCCAGTCGGCAAAATCTGTGGAGAAAACCGTTATTACTTTGTCTCACATTTTTAATCTGATTTTAAAATTTAATTTAGAAATTATATTGCACATTGAACTTGCACATTTGCACTTTGTACTTGCACTACACGAGCTGTGTTAGAGCTCGAGGGGGGAAACTTTCTAAGGACAGGTTAGCGGTCTAGCCTTCAAGCTAACTCACGTCAGGCCGGCCACGATAAATTGGCCGATGATGCGACCGCGCAGCGGACGCGCTCAGCGGGTGTGCCTAAGGCATGCCAGTCTGCGCCCATCCGTGCCCATACGGGACCAGGGGCAGGAACCCATGCCGGTTTTGAGAGGATAAGAACTATCTCTACTACTGCGCAACTCTATGACCTTAGAAGGGATGTACGACGGTACGACGCATGGTTTTACCATGCGTACCATTACAACGCGCTTTTTACAATGCAAGTGATTACCACAACTTGCGTTGTAGGGGTGCGGACTTAGGAATTTTTTTATTTACTATTCCAACACCAGCCTACGTACAGTAGGGAAGGTGTTAGATAGTAAAATAAATTATTCCTTGTCCTGTAGCGACCTCCAGCGCAAGTCGTGGTTACGACTTGCGTTGTAAAAGACGCGTTGAAAGGGTACTGCGGAGTAAAATCCGCGTTGTAAAGGATGTTCCCCCCTTAGAAGAGAAGTAGATATTAATTGCGCCCATGCTATGCCCCCTGATAATGCTAGCTCGCATTGCACTCATTGCAGTTTTCACTTTCAAACCTTAACACAAAGACCAGTAGTTCCTTCATTTAAAAGGCAGGTTAATATGCTTTTGCTTAACTGCACTTGTTCTCTAAACATTCTACTGAAATGTATCTTCTTCTTGAAGAGAGAAAACCTGATGCTTTATAGTTTTTACCGAGACGTGGCTTAACAAATACACAGACTTTGATATAGTCCAATCTTTGCCCCCGTATTATGTCATTCAAAGGCTCAACCGTAATATAGGTCGCGGAGGCGCCTGGCCATAATTCATAAGGATTAGGCATGGGCGGATTTTGCGGATCCACGATCCGCGGATTTTGCGGATTTGCGGATCGTGGATCCGCAAAATCCGCGGATTTTGCGGATTTGCGGATCCGCGGATTTGGGGCGGGGGCGGGGCTTCCATGCGAGTGCACATGCCTCTTGTGAGGCCTCTACCCAGCATCACAGCTTATTTTCCACGGTAGAGTTGGGAAGAAGGCACACCTGTCCAGCCTCGACGACGCTCACGATTGTTTTTGGGCTAATGAATGAGTCACTGAATTTGAGCATCAACTAGTTCGAGCGACCGTGTGTGTGTTACCGATTGTTTTTGGGCTAATGAATGAGTCACTGAATTTGAGCATCAACTAGTTCGAACGACCATGTGCGTGTTACCGATTGTTTTTGGGCTAATGAATGAGTCACTGAATTTGAGCATCAACTAGTTCGAGCGACAATGTGTGTGTTACCGATTGTTTTTGGGCTAATGAATGAGTCACTGAATTTGAGCATCAACTACTTCGAGCGACCATGTGTGTGTTACTATGCAATCGCCCCGATGGGCGCAGGGGTCCCTTGAGTGAGCTGTCCATCATAGTGGGTGAATGGCGGGCAGACGGTGCAAACCGCGAGTGTGTGGGCGGGGCCAAACGGGCAGGGCTACCATGCGTGGTCAACATGCTTCTTGTGTGTATAAAAGGTCAGAGAAAGATCAGTTCAGCAGATGAAGAGAAAGAAACCCCTGGTCACAAGAACAGCACGGGTATTGTGCTCGTGAAAGTCAAGGATGCAAAAGCCTCTATCCAGCATCACAGCTGATTTTCCAGGTTGATTTGTGACAACAGGTTCAACTTTTGCCCCCGGAAAAATCCGCCGCTCGCGGATTTGCGAATTCTCTGTAAATTCGCGGGAGTTCGCGGATCGCGAATTTACCGAAAATTCGCAAAATCCGCGAGCGGAACGGATTTTCCGCTCATACTTAATAAGGATACATTTGCATGCAGAACCACTGCAAATCCAGTGCCCGATTGTGAAAGTATGTCTTTTGTGATTGAGTTATCACCTACATATACTTTTTCAGGGATTCTGGTCTACCGTCCCCCGGGTCCGTGGGTCTTTTTAAAAAGGAACTACCCGTTCCTGGAGCAAATTTAGCCAGTGCTTCCCCTAATTTCACCATTTGGGTTATTTTCATCTTCATTTTGGTGATGAAATTTCCGTCACCCCGGTAGTATTAGCGGATGAACTTGCAATGTATCCATTGATGCTAAAAGTAAACGGGCCTACCCACACCAAAGGCCACTTGCTTGACCCCATTTTTTCTAATATAAACAATTTATTGATAGAAGATGCTGTCTCCATTCCGTGGTCTGACCACTTCCTACTCTCTTTTAACTGGACTCTACCAGATGTCAATCCACCTACTATTCGAACCACCAAAATTGCTCGTAGGTGGTTAAAACTTCCCCTAGACATACTGACCAATAATCTTAGAAATACCCTCCCTCCATCTGATCCTACCCCCATTGTTGCTACAGATAACCTCAATAAATGGCTCAAGCATGCATTTCATTGTGTCCTTCCTAAGAGGGAAATTCCAGAAAGGATGGGAGTAAAAAAAATATCCTTGGTACTCACAAAAACTACGTCAGTTAAAACAGACATGTAAAAGGCATGAAAGAAGTTGGAGGAAGGATTTTTCTGCGGCTAGTAAAGTAAGGTACTGTGAAGCGATTAAAATTTATAAAAATAAAATTAAAAATACTCAAGCCCTTTATTATCAGGGAATCATTTCATTGGCTAATTCTCCGTGTGAAATTTTTAAAATCGCCAATTCCCTTCTATCACTCCCTGCTCAATTGAAGTGTGATCAGATCGCCGAGTTCTTCTCAGAAAAAATACAAACTATCTATGACTCTTTTCCTCCTATTGCTGCCAAACAGATTCCTGAATTAGGTGATATAATCACCCCCAATAACTCTATTCTTCTGGAGGAATTCCATCCGATGGACCTTAACACTTTACAAAGGCTGCTCAGTGAGCTTAAATTGGGCTCTCCTCTAGATGCTGCCCCTCCCACTATCCTCCACAAAATCTCAGAGGTGGTCTCACCTGTCATACTTGATTGTATAAACACTTCACTCAAAACTGGAATTGTTCCACCACAATGGAAACATGCCAGGGTGGAAGTACTTTTAAAAAGAACGAATTTGGATCCAGACAACTGGGGAAACTATCGTACTATCTCCTTGTTGACAGGAGTTAGTAAATTAGCAGAGAAATACATCAACGTGATTTTATCAGCTTTTTTGGAAGAAAACAACCGTCTGCACCATACGCAGACTGGATTTAGACCCCAACAAGGCACTGAGACAGCTATTTTGGCTGCAGGGGAGGAAATTAGGAAGACTCTTGACAACGGAGGCTGTGCTGCTCTTATCCTATTGGACCTTAGCGTGGCCTTTGACACTGTCAATCATAAACTTATGATACAAAGACTGCGGGAGGTCGGAGTGACCAGAGTGGCATTGAAATGGTTACAGTCCTTTCTACAAAACTTCGAACGAGAATGCTCATCGAAACCTATTCCGCTGACAAGTGGGGTCCCACAGGGATCTTCCCTAAGCCCCACGTGTATATGAGTTCTCTGGCGGAAATAGTACACTGATTTGGGGTACAGATTTTCATATATGCTGACGATACGCAATTAATTATGTCTTTGAAGCAATCCAACCTTCGTGACCCTGATCCTGCCACATGCCTGGAGAAAGTTTTTAATTGGATGAGTGGTTCCCTCTTGAAATCTAACGGATCTAAGATGGAACTCCTTTTTTGGGTGAAATCAGCACCCCCAAATGTAGATCACCTCTGGCCTAGCTGGCTTGGTCCTCCCTTGCTCCAAAAAATTAAATAAAAAGTTTAGGAGTTTGGATTGATTGCAATCTCGATTTCAGAGGGCAATCACGCAAAATAGCAGGGAGTTGTTACGGCTTATTGAGAAGGTTTAGAAAGGTGTTTCCTTTGCTTCCGTTTACCGTGAGGCCACTGCTGGTGCAGGCCCTCGTTTTGTCACGGCTAGATTATGCTACTGCCATATACCTTGGAGTCCCTCAAATCACTATTAAAAAACTACAAACAGTTCAGAATTGTGCAGCCCGCATGTTGCTGAATATTCCTAAATGCACCTCGGCAAGGCCTGCCCTTGCAACTCTGCACTGGCTCGCAGTTCAAGAAAGAATTCGATTCAAGGCTCTATGTATTATCGATAAGTCGGTCAGAGTAAAAAGGTCCCCCCCTGATTTGCCCTTGGATTCATCCCTATGTTCCTAATAGAGCCCTTAGATCTGGGAATAAAGGACTGATCTCAGTTCCTAAGATTAAACATGTACGGAGCGGAGGCCGTTTTTTCACATACAATACATCCAGACTTTGGAACACTATCCCTATTCATATTTCTCTGGAACCGGATCACCTTAAGTTCAGGAAATTGCTGAAAACCTTTCTCTTCCAGTAATCTCTCTTAATTTCTGATTTGGTGCCTAGCGATGGGATGCCCCTGGGTAACCATGCGCTCTATAAATGCCCCTTCCATCCACGTCACTATACTTTACTCCACTCTAGTATACGCCATGCCCCTCTACATACTTCTACTCTATGCCACTCCACTCAATGCTATTCCATTGTAGGTCACTCAACTCTACACCACACTACAGCACTACACTCTATGATAATTCACTCAGCACCACTCCACTCTATGACACTTCACTGTAAGACATTTCATTCTATACCACTCCACTCTACGTCACTCCACTCTATGTCAATCAAGTTTATGCCACTCCACTCTGCGCCAATCCTCACAGAGCTATTCCACTCTACGCCGCTCTGCTTTACACCACTCCACTGTAGTTCATGTAGTTTAGTTAACAAGATGACAGTGTTCGAAGGTGTGCGAGTCATACTAATTTGTAAGTGGTGTGTAAATTATAAATCTAAGGCATAACTATGACCTTAGAATGTGTAAAAACTCTGTGACGCATATTCCCTTACTTGGGATTTCCACACAAGGTCCAGGCTATTATCTATCTTGTTCTGTCTAAACCCTATTACACCAATAGCCTCTACCATGGATCATCTTTAACAACTAAAAAAAAGTACAACAGATTCAGAACTCTGCTGCCACTCTACTCCTACATATAAAGCCACAGGCCCATATCTCCCCTGCCTTGCAGACCCTACATTGGCTACCCGTTGCAAGAAGATTCACATTCAAGTTGCTTTGTATCACCCACAAAGCGATATGTGGAACAGAACCACTCTGTATCTGGAATAAAATCACCAAATGCATTCAACAAAGGAACCTCCGCTCCCAATTGTCACCATGCCTCAAAATCCCACCATATAGGAAAACAACCATAGGTAGCACACACTTCTCGGTTCAAGCAACAAAACTATGGAACTCTTACCTCAAAACATAAGATCCATGGATGACTAGCTTAACTTCAGAACACTACTCAAGAGTTGGCTCTTCTCCACATAAAAGTCATACTCAAACATAAATATAAAGCATATCCATGTGTATATACGCATTTAATTGGACTATATATGTATACCTAGATAAGTGTATTCCTTTGTCTAAACTTCTATAATAATTATGTTTATAAATGTGTATCTATTCGTTAGTTCGGCTTAACAAATATACAAATTACTTATGGTTATAATATTCTATGTTTAACATGTATATAGGTAATTGCATAAATAAGTATATTTTTATCATACCTATTCATCTACAATTGCTTCACTATTGAAATACAAATATATACATATATATTATTAATTTAAAAAGAAATAAATTAAATTAAAGTACAGAAACACTTGAAAGTAAGAGTTTATTAAATACAACTTAAATCTACATATATTACCTTCCTCATACATATATACCTTTCATGTACTTATGTATCTTTATATTTATTACTTCTAATTCAGCCTCTCCAATGCACCAACTTATTTTTCCCCCTAACGCTCCCTCAATATATCCTCTACCTCCACTCACTATCTCACCCCAAACCTCATTCTACTACTCTCTCAAATGCTCTACCCTATTTCTCACCCTATACCTCTCTCAATATATCCTCTACCTCCATTCTCTGACTCATCCACATAGCCCATTCTACTAGTATGATCCCAAAAATAACCCTTTCTAGACTCTCAAACCTTCCCTCTTCTATCCCTCCACTATCTTTTTCAATCCAAATAACATACTCACATGTCTACTGCTCAAATTAATTTAATACTTCCCTTTACTAATTCCCCACTAATCCTGTTTGGATTCCAGAGTAGCTTGCTACCCGCCGAAAAGTGCTTTGACGCCTCGTCTATAAATATGCAATTGCAATTATGATAATGTTTGTGTAGTTTAAGTTTGGTTTGTATAGAAAGAATAAACAGGTTTCCCTAACTAGAACTACGTTTTAACCATTGTTTTCCCCATTGTATATATATCATCAACACGGTACACATAAGTAGAGTTAGGTATTGAAAATCTAAACATTCTTGCCTGTTTATATTTTTGTCCTTGTTATTATGGCTACAAAATTAACAAATAACTAAATTCTCGCTATATTTCTTACTCGATATTCAGGACCCACACCATGAGGGGTGGGGAGGTCAGTAAAAGGCTAAGTTGTGCTACGTTGTGAATGTCAGAAATGTCTTGATTCCACATCCTTATATTCTGTGATTTCAAACATAGGGTTTACAACAGTGTCTAGATAGATAAGATCAATTCAAATGCATATTTATTTATTAATATTCAGTATTCACCAATTTCCGTTACTCCCTTTCTAGATATGGAAATTAAATATTAGGTACAACCAGTGACAAAAGGACAAAATCAAGAACATTTGAAGTGAAAAATTCTGGAATTGGCAAGCTGGTGAGATGGCTACATTTCTTTAAAAAACAAATATTGCAAGCTTATACCACAAAAAAAGAATTAGAAAATGCCACTGATACATATTTTTAAAACAAATAACAATTGCTTATATATTTTATAGCACAATACATGTGCCTGTTACGAGAAGGGTGTAATTAGAACAAATACATAAAATAATGTGTGTTACATCTACACTATGATTCCTATTGGCCCAAAGAAAACATACTATTGGCTTTGTATTAATGTAACATAAAGACATAGGCTAAACACACAAGATCACTAATAAAATGGGGAAAAATAAGAATTAAAAAAGGGAAAGAAAAAAATGACAAAGTAAGGTATTGAAGGGTGCTGTCCCCAAACCCTTCAACTTATGTATTTTGGTGATTCGTGTTGATGATATGAGGCTAGTGACATGAGAACTAGAGCTGCTCTACGCCAGACATACACATGGGGGTTTGAGAGAAGGAGCTTTTGTAGCTATCCTTATAAAGAGACACAAACAAAATGTAACTATTATTATTTTTTTTATTCTATTACCTCAAATCGTTTACACATCAACTTGAACGTGAACTGCAGCTTGAATTCCAAGAAGCACCAAACATTTCTCTAGCAGTTTGGGACCCTGAAGAGGGAAAAAAATATATATATATATTAAAAACAGTTCAGTAAAATGATTTCTGTGTCTTCATTAACCTATTTATGTAGGAGAATTATACATTTGAAGGAATTTTTAATGAACTGTAAGGTATGAAGTTTTTTATGCATACAGAGTTGGGCTAAGTTCCTTCCGAACTTTTATATTTTTATTACTTGTTTTCCCACTTAAAGCACTTCAAAAGCGGGTCCCAAAACATTAATTGGATGGCACAAATATAACTGATGTAGTTACAATAAAAATAGAAGAATATGTAGAAATATCCTCGGAAAGTGCAGTGCCAAAACGGATGTAGCCCTTTCAACAAGTAAATGGAGAATACCTAGCACAAAAATATGGTTTCTGCTGGTTTTCCAACATTTCCTTGTGCAGGCACACCACTAGACAGACTGGCTGCAATGGCCATGTTTGTTCTGTGCAATATTGAACCATGACCATTTTTTTAAAGCAGTATAACACGGCAATGGCCGTCATATGTAGGCAATAGTGCCTTGGAGTTCCTGGAGCAGAGATGGTGGGAAACCATAGACACCAACAAGTTATTGCTGCTCATGTTTGTATACTGGTACCATAGAGTTTCTCAAGAGAACGAGGTCACATGATGTCATACCTCAACAGTAAAACATTCCGCGTGGTTATCAGCTTTGCAGCAATGCTCCCTCATAGCACCAAACTCTGAGGTGACTTTTGTCACTTGTTCTTCTGTGATGCCGGGCTTCTGTTTTACCAAGAGGATAAGGAGCCTGTTGGGACATTAAGATAACAGATCTGAAGATTATGTCATCTAATCAAAATTAAAAATTGCTTACAACATCGTTAGCTTTGTGAACGAGTTTTTCTGCTGTACATGCAGAATTTGAGAGCGTTACCACATGCGTATTTATGCCTCGGCCTTCTTTACTGTGCAGTGGTTAAATAAGTTCCAGTTTGCTTATCTGCTACTAATTGTGTGGCCATTTCCTTCTTTATTTTTATGTTGCGCAGACATTGCTAAATGGAGTTAGTTTGCTTTGCATTTATCAATAATACATTTACGAGAGACAATGATCGATATCGATGAGAGCCACATGCATTTTGCTAGGAGCTGAGTAAAATGGAGGAGACAAGGTGGAAGACAACCAAAAACAACAGTACACATTTGAAACAATTTAACCAGATAGAAAATCGTGAACAAGACAACAGGGAGCTCCATGTCAGGCAGATGAATGATAATTCCTACTGATCAAGAAGTTAAGACATGTCAGTAGCCCCTGACTCTTTTCTACATTAAAAGTGAAACTATCCAAGTAAAATTGTGTCATGTGAAATTCCTTCCTTCTTTATCCATCGCTTTGAATTGGCTTGAGGAGGATTTTGGTCTGCTTTTTCTGAAAGCTAGAGACTTAGAGCAATCTGCTGTGGGGTTTTGCATGGAACCCACAATATTTTCTTTCGAGAATGATGAATCAATGTCAAAGTGTGGGTTAGCAAACGCATGTGCCAGTACATCACTTTTCGTGACGTTCTGGTGGCGATAAGCCCTTTGCCGTATTTACAAAGCTACGTTAAGCCACTTCACATGGTTTTGCGCCGCCTTGTGAATAAGGCCCCCTTTCGCACAGCACTTAGCCTGAACAGGGAGAGAAATGGGTGTTGAGGTGCACATTCCGATGCAACCCAAATTTCTTTTTTACGCTGTCCCCTATTTACAAGGCTGGAGTAAATATGAGGCAGCTGCAAAACAAGACGAGGGAATTCCTGGTCTTAACCTGGCGAAACGAGGAGAAATGATTAATTACTGATTGTTTATGTGCAGGAAGGGACATTTTCCTGCACATGAAGAATCATTCCCACAACGCAGGCACACTTGCCCTATGGTGCAAGGGGGCCTGCCGTTCTGCTAGGCAGCTTAATTTAGCGCCAGCGCTAGGGGAAATACAGGGGTACACTGTATTCTTGTTAATAAGGCGCATCCCTGCATTTGGAAACTATCGGAGTGTGGAGTTAGCAATCATGGCTTAACACACCGCTCCAACTGTTTCCTTTTAAATATGCCCCGCAATTTGCCCAAATTTATATGATTGAAATCTCAGGCGCTTCCAGCCAATGGCAAACAACGTAACATTCTCTATTCCCACATTTCTACTGAGATAAACAGCATCTCACCGGTATGGGTGTACCTAATACACAACAGGATTGGATCAAAACAGTAAACCCCAGGTCTAATAGAGCAGCCTCCCAAATTGGAAAATGAGAGGAAATTGGGTTTCTTTATCCAGTTAGGATTTTTGCAAGGACCTTTTAGATAGGAAAATGTAATACGATCCATACAGGCCACACCAGTATTGATTTTCTGGGTGTCTAGTGTTTAGAAAAGCCCACAATGGTAGGATTTCAATGGTTAAACCCTTGGGTCAATAGATGCTGCTATTGTAGCTCGAGGCCTAGCCATAGTAGAGTATCCCTTTTAAAGGACGGTTTCCCTCATCCATCATAGGTGGCAGTCTTTATCATTGGGAACGTCCTCATACCTTGATGCCTAGTCACGGTATGGGATGCAACCCCCTCTTTGAGAGGTAGGCCTCAGGTATGTTAGTTGAAAAAATTGATTGACTGATTGACTGATTGATTGATTGATTGATTGATTGATTAAGAGAAATATTAAATACCCAAATGATGAGCTGGGTTGGGGTGGGCAGCAGGGGAAAGTGATAATTGAAAAGAACTACAGAGTCCGAAAGTACCTTTATCATTGCTTCCCTGGGACAGGATTAAAAACAGGGCACTGTGGGTAGTGATTAAACCTGCCTTTAGTGTCAAACAGAGGTCGACATGTTTCAGCCTATAACCCTCTGCAGAGGTTTTTCGGTTTTCTTCAGGACCTAAATTCAGTGCTGCTGCTTAAAAATGCTCAAATAAAAAAAAAAAAAACCGAATAAAAATTATGTCATACACAAAACTGTCCAGTGATCCTAAGAGACTCATAAAGGAGGTTCCTCCTCCTTGGCATGGTGTGGCGAGTGGCCGGTTGTAGCTCTGGTACCAGGACAGAGAGCACCCTGAGCCCCATGCCAGTGTAAGTTTAGGCACGGCTCTCAAATTAGTGGATTACCGCCAGTGAGTCCTCCACCTTGTGAACACAGGACGGTTTTGTATATGTTATAATTGAATTTGTTTTTTGACTTGAGCACTTTGAGCAACAGCACTGAATTTAGGTCCTAAAGAATGCTGCAACACCTTTGTGAATGGTTATAGGCTGAACCATGTCAGGTTTGGTTGACTTCCCTGAGCGCTGGCCAACTCTAGAACCAAATCCTGCAGCTGACATCAGAAAAATGATTGTAAATCAAAGGAAAAATCTTCACATTTCCATATTGCACATTGTGGCTTTTCCTATTGCAGATGATAGGCACCTTTCTGTCAAGAGAAGTGTGGCATTGTAGAGTAGTAGAACTTTTGTCAATCCCCTAGGAATCCAGAACTTTGCCTCACGAAAATTTGAGGATATCTGCTAGAAATAACAAAAGGTAGTGGTCTTTGAAAAATACACTTCTATGGACTCCCCATGAGATGTAAGTTTTCAGATATATCTGGGTTTGGTTTTTTTCTGGGGTGCCAGCAGAGTACAGGCCCAATTAACATCTATCTCAATCCCAAGAAACAATGTTAATCAAAAATCAAAATATTCTAGCTACTTAATCTCCTGAATATTGGAATTCAAAGGGAACTATCTTGGTCTTTCCACACAAGTGTTGTACTATTTTTGTCAGGAAAAGTATTGGAATGCTGAGTGGTAAATATTTGTCGAGCACTAGAGATTCTGGAACATCAACTCACGGAAATGTGAGGAAAGTCCATGATTTTAGCTAAAGTTTGACGCTTGCACAGTATTCTGGGTAAAACGAACACTGAGATCTCTGTAAGCCAAACCACCAAGGTTCCTGTTTTTTTAAAACTTGGTAGGTTATATTGGGTACCAGCCAGCCTAGGCCCAAATACAGAAGTTACCAAGCTCCTAAAAGTCTGTGTCATTCAAATAAAAATCTGCATATTTTCACTTTCCATTTTGGAGCCTTTCTTGTCACTGAATAGGCCCACCCACACAAATGGGGCACAGTGTTTATCAGAAGAATAGGATCACTCCATGGTAGTGCTTTTGACAATTCCTTCAGATTCTGGATTTTTTTTCCACACAGAAATGTGAGTAAGATCTTTGATTTTGCTCATAGTTTGACATTTTCAGAGGATCCTAGGTAGGCAAAAGAGTGTTATCCATTAAAATCACTTTACCCGGCACTCTCCCTATAGTCTAGTTTTCACAAATGCCTGGGGTTGGAAGGTTTCCCAGTGGAATGGCTGACCCTAAGCACAAATACTACACTATCATAATTCCCAGAATGATTGAAATTGATTGAGGAAAAATCTTGAACTTTTTTCTGTCATAGAAATATTGAACTCCACTTGGAGAAAAAAGTATTCTACTCTGTATTCATCTTAAAGCTGGGGAGAGTTCAGCCTTCGCTCAAGAAACTTTTTGTGGATTCTATGTTTAGAAGAGAAAACACACTTTCTTGTGCATCACCTATTTTACCATTATTCATAACATTCAAATTGACCCATTTTGCATATCTTTTCAGGTCCTTTGGATGAAATCACAAATCTTGGATAAAAATGTACTCTCCAAAATGTGGGAAATGAGGATGCCCGGAGCCCTTGCCCAATAAGGCCTCAATATGCATCAGCTTAAGCTTGGTATCTGTCTTAGTGAAGCATTCTATTTTCGGACCTGGAAACTTTTCTACAAGTCAGATCTCAGTCAGCGGTGCAAACCAGCAAGTTCAGGCTGACTGATGATTTTAGGTTGACAGCTGTGGCTTCAACAGCAATCCTGGTTTCTCAAAAGTTTCAAGGCTGAAAGTCAACAAAAACTTTCCAAATTCCACTTCTTGCGGTTTTCTGGATAAGAGGAGTGCATTCTAATACCAGCCAAGGTTCCAGGACCTGGGGGTCATGACTTGAGAGTTAGGTTCCAGCAGAGGCCAGGAGCAGGATGAAGGACAGAGGCAGTTCAAACTTCTCAGTTGGACAGTAGCAGGGGGAGATGCATTTAGAAGCGTGTTGTGTCTCTGTAGCTCAAACAGGAGGTCGCCAACTGACCCTTGGAGTAACTTATGGGGTCCTGAGTTCAAGGCAAGCATGTCTCAGACAGCAGTGCCGTCCTTCTGATTTTGACAGTGCTAAGAGTGTTCATAGGAGAGGTCTGCTGGGTTCACTTGTATGCCCAGCACCAGCCAGTGGGTAGAGGACAATCCGTTGTCCACTGCTAAACCAGTTCTGGTCACTTCCTACCCTCCCAATGGGTTTAGTGCCAGTCTGACTAGTGAGACAAAAGTAGACAGGCCTAGGTATGGGCTTCATTGGTCAATGACAAAGTAAGTATCCTTTGAAACCCAGGAAGGGACTAGGCACAGTCCGAGACCATCCTGTCAAGAGAGGAGCCTCCCTCCCTATATCCATTGTTCTCTACCTGCTGTCTGGGAGCAATACACAGTTCACCACAGGTGGAGTCATAAGGTGTCAGGTGACAGCTGAATGCTGTCAGGAAAGCTTTTTGGTTTTATGTAGGAAAATTAAAAAAATGTAAAAGTGTAAGTTGAAATAGTAATATAAAATCCGACTTGACCATTAACTTGGATTTTAAATTGCTATTGAATTGCTCTTAAGGCTGGTCCTCTAGGGGGTCAGTCAGGACTCTACTTCGGACATCAGCGTGCTGCGGACTTCACGCGGTAACGCTAGACAGGCAGCGCTTCTGCACATTTTAAAAGTGCCTGTTTTTCCTATCTTGGTTTATATTATTTTCATTTTATCCCTGATTTTAATAGGGTTTCCTGGCCCCCACCTGCACCATAATTGTTTCAATCACCGCTGCTTAGCGGGTCCGGGTCTGTGGGCTCCTAGCCTGTTGCTTGCTTTTTGGACGCCATCTTGGGTATGGACGCGCCGTTCTAGAGGCGCCGGACCGAGCGCTCTAGTCTTGCGGCCCTCCTCCGGCCGCCCCTCTCAAACCTTCCCTCTAACGCGCAGCGGTGACGCACAACGGGCGCGCCTTCACTGCGCCTGAGTCGTGCCAGAGTCCTGCCCGTCTGCGCCCGTCAGCGCTTAGGAAGTGCTAAGGCAGGGCTCTATAGTTCTCCTCGTTTAGCGACCTTTGCCCTCTTTCTTGTAAGTATGTACTCCAGAGCTAAGCTGCTCTGTCTACGCCCGATTCTGTCCCCCTGCTCTGATGCTTCTCTACATCCTTTGTGTGGCCCTTTTTGCTGCCAATGGTGTGCTTTTTCTCTCCCTTCTCCTGCCCCAATTTCTACACACTGCTTAGCCTCTTCAAGAGCGTCTAACAACATTAGCTCTTCCCAGGTGCCAGACTCCACTATCTTTAAGGTTTGCCATCTTAACGTTAGATCTTTGGTGAAGCATCATCTAGATATCCATGACCTATTAATAGAGGAGACTCCTGACATTTTTTACATGACAGAAACATGGCTCCACGATGATGCCTTGGCGGCGATTAATCTGGCACTCCCTCCTGAGTATACTATTTACACCCTCAATCGTAACTCTAGAGGTGGTGGCATTGCGGCGGCTGTTAAATCCTGTTATCCATGTATCTGAAAGGCCATTGATATTGCTTGCTGCGAAAGCGCCCATTTTTCTGTCTCTGTTAACCACCATTTTACTTTTTCTGGCCTACTTATTTACCGGCCCCCCGGGCCCGGATGCTGCCTTCAGGGCCGCTCTTCCTGATGTTGTTGGTTCTCTGGCCCTAAAAGCTGCTAATTTTAGCATTATCGGTGATCTTAATCTCCACTTTGACTCCCCATGCCCTTCGGCGGCCAGCATCACTCTTGTCGATCTGGAGGCTCTTCAGCTATTCCAACTAGTCGAACATCACACACATGTTGGTGGTCATATTCTTGACCCCTTTTTTACTAACCTTGCAATGGTTAAGGTACTGTCTCCGAGGCCTATGGCCTGGACGGAACACCATTTAATTGAAATTCACCTCACGCTGAATGATCTACCTCTCATAGCCCCTACTCCTACTATTCTCAGACGCCCTTGGAAAAAATTGAAATTGAATGATTTCCATCAGCTTCTTGGTGCTTTTCCCTTGGGCCCTTTTACTGATGTGGAGTCTGGCTATGATCTTTATTTTAACTGGCTGACTAAAGCCTTGGATAGGCTGATCCCTATCGCTGAGAGCAAACAGCGGCGTACCGATTCCAGCCCCTGGTATGATGATTCGCTTCGGCTCTTAAAAAAATCTTGCAAACAAGCTGAAAGAGCCTGGCGTAAATCATACCAACCTGAAAGAAAAATTCAGTACCTCGCTGCTATTAAGAAGTACCATAGAGCAATCTGCAGGGCTCGGGCTGCCAATTTCTCTCGTGAATTTAGTGCCAGCACCAACCCAACCAAACTCATTTTTAAGGTGCTTAAGGATCTTACTACTAGCAGAGCATCAGCTGCTGAGATTTGCTCCTCCTCCCATTGTGAGGATTTAGCTGCTTTTTTTATCGGTAAGGTGGAGGGTATCTACTGTGCTTTTTCCAGCTCCACAGGGTCTTTGCAGAAATTGATACCTGCATCAAAAACTGCTCTATCTTTATCTTACCTCCCAGAGCTTTCTATGGAGGATTTTAATAAACTTGTAGCAAAAGTTAAATCAGGTTCTCCTAAGGATCCGCTACGACCTGTTCAATTTAGAGAATCTGCTTCCCTCTGTCTCCCCCCCTCTATGTGAGCTCATTAATTTGTCCTTATCTTCTGGCTCTGTCCCTGGCACTTGGAAACAAGCCCAGGTGATTCCTATTCTAAAAAAACCTGCTCTGGACCCACAAAAATTGGAGAATTACCGTCCCATTTCCCTCCTCCCGTGGGCAGCTAAATTGACCGAGGCCCATGTTAACACCATCTTAGCCAACCATCTCCATTCTGCAAATATCTTAGATCCATCGCATAACGGTTTTCGGCCCGGTCATAGTACTGAGACTGCGCTTCTCTCTATGGCTGAACATCTTCGCATGTTGGTTGATTCTGATTAAACTGCGGCACTGGTTCTTCTTGATCTCAGTGCCGCGTTCGACACTGTCTCCCACAATATCCTACTTCAGCGTTTGGCTGAGGCGGGTGTCGACAATTTGGCACTTGAGTGGTTTCGATCATTTCTATCTGGTCGCATCTTCAAGGTTGCCACTCCACCTTTTGAATCTAAACCTTATGCGATTTCCCAGGGAGTCCCGCAGGGATCGGCTCTTAGCTCCACTTTGTTCAACCTCTATGTGCAGCCGCTGGCTGCTGTCGCCAAACGTGGGAACCTGACTATGGTGTCCTACGCCGACGACACGCAGCTGGCGGTTGCAATAAGTGGGGCTTCCGATCTTGAGGCTGCTAAGTTCCGTGAGGGGCTTATTTCTGTGGCGCGCTGGATGACTGACAATTTCCTTCAATTGAACGCCAAGAAAACCGAGGTGCTCATTGTTGGGAAACAGACTCATCTATGGGGCGACAATTGGTGGCCATCTGAGCTCGGTCCTACTCCTATCTCTGTCACTGAGGTTAAAAACTTAGGGGTTTGGTTCGATTCCAAACTCAGCTTCTCCACTCACACCAAAAAGGTTGCTGCCACTTGTTTCGGGACTCTGCGTCAGCTTAGATCCACTTTTAAATTCTTTGATGCACCTACTAGACAGCTCATCGTTCAAGCAATGATTCTGTCTAAGTTAGACTACGCCAGTTCTCTTCTTCTGAGAGCTAATCAGGCTGAACTCTCTTGACTCCAACGCGTCCAGAACGCTGCCGCCAGGGCTCTGGTTGGCTTACCCAGATTTTGCTCAGCCAAAAAAAACATTCACAAGCTCCACTGGCTCCCTGTTGTCCAGAGAATTAAGTTTAAGTCCCTTTGTTTGTCATTTAAAATCCTTAAACACTCTTCCCCTCAGATTTTGGAGCACCTCATCTCCTCATATGTTCCAGCACGGTCTCTGAGGTCCTCTGGTCTCCACTTGGCCATAGTGCCGCGCTTCAAGAGGTCTAGGGTCGGCGGCCGCTCCTTTAGAGTGCTCGCTGCCAAGCTATGGAACTCCTTTCCTGTTCATATTTGTGCCATTGACGGACTTCTGTCGTTCAGGAAGGCTGTAAAAACTTTCCTTTTTCCCCTAGACCCCTAGTGCTGTTGTGTTTTGTGTTCCTGTTATCGCTTTTGTCCGGGTTTTCTGTTCTGTTAGCGCCAGGACGCCCCTTTGCTGGGGCATCTGTGCGCTCTACAAATCCGGCTAACATAACATAACATAACATAACAAGTGAGTCCAGGATCAATTTTTGAAGCCGTTCCCCAAATTATTTTTGCACTTACTGAATGTAATAGTGAAAACAAGTGTTAACCTGTGGGAGCGCCACCCTTGCAACACCGAAAAACGACGTTTGAGGTTTTTCACTGTCAGGATATGTAAATCCTGAAATATAAATGTCCAACTTTTTTAATACAATGCTCTCTGCCATATGGCTATTCAGAGAGTACCTTCGGTAACTTGTAAGTATTAAAAATGAAGGTTTCGGTGCGGCAAAAGGTCTGTTGTGCCACGTTAAAATGGCAGTTTAGAACTGCACAACCAGGCTGCAGGAGCAGGCCTGGAGACATATTTTATGTGTTACTTTAGTGGGTGACCCAATGAGTGCTGCGGTCCCCTAGCAGCACTTAAGTTACAGGCCCAGGGTACTTGTGGTACCATTTAGTAGCTACTTGCAACTAAATTAAAGGTACCCGTTAGAATTATGCCAATTCTAGCAGGTGTAGAGAGGAGAGCATAAGCACTTTACCAAGCAGTGGCCCACGCAGGTAAGAGGGGTGGGACTGGGGGATGGGAGGCGAAGGGGAATTTCGACGGACAATGGCGAGGGATAATTCAATAAATTATTTATTTTCCCTCGTCATCGTCCGTAGAAATTGTCCCACCCGGCCCCACCGCTCTTACCTGCACAGGCCACGGCTGACTTCCACTGGTTAGCAGGGTAAAGTATGAGTCCAAATGTCAGTAAAAACGGGTTTAGCAAAAGAAAGCAAGAATCTGGGGTAATAACACGCAAAAGATGGTTATTTCAAAAATGATCTGTGTCAGGTTCACAATG
Source organism: Lissotriton vulgaris (assembly GCF_964263255.1). Classification (NCBI taxonomy): domain Eukaryota; kingdom Metazoa; phylum Chordata; class Amphibia; order Caudata; family Salamandridae; genus Lissotriton; species Lissotriton vulgaris. Next base: position 1,081,341,862 of record NC_141689.1, on the reverse strand, counting down.
GAATCTTGCGACCATGAAAAGTGTACTATTTTGTAAATGTTCTTTTTAGCAGCAAGCTTTTTTTAATTTAGGAGTGCAATAAATATTCGGTTTTACTGGGGAAAGGTTGTCAAATTGGTGCATTGCAGTTTGCCACATTGGCTCACATCCCTGAGGAAGGCACCCAGGTCACGCAAGATGGAAGATATCACTTACGCTTTGTGTTTATAGATCAGAGCCTCTGATGAAGAAGTGTTACACAAGGCATCGGTGAAGTCGAAAGAGTCGACTGAAAGTTTTGGAGGCACGTAGGTCTCATCTGGTCCCAGCGAAGTAAAGCATGACCTCTGGTGGCCATAGGAGTCACTGCAGCAGTGAGCAACCTTTTCATTCGAAAAATTGGCCGGCAGCTTTTCACACATCTCTTCAATAACCAGAGCCAGCTGCAGAAAACAAAACAAGTATTGGAAATGCTATCGGTCTCACATTTGTTTGAGTTAGAGAGTTTGGCATTGTAAATGGTAATTTACTTTACCTATGTGTTATGGAGTTCATGTTTGTGCTGTGAAGTGGAAGTGTGTGGGTTGGATTGGAATAATTATTTGTGGAATTGTGTGACATGGAATTGCGTGTTTGGAGTGGATTTGTGTAGTGGAATAATGTGGCATGTTGTGATGTGGAATGATGTGGTTAGTAATGATGTGGCATTAAATGTATTGGAATTATGTGGAGTTGGATTGTGTGTTATGTAGTGTAATTATGTGGAATGGCATTTTGTGTTGTTGAATGGTATGTTGTGGAGTTTAATTATGTGGTGTGCTGTTGAATTTTGTGTCATAATTTGGAATTGTGTGTTGTAGATTGGATGTATGTGATGTGTTGTGTAATTGTGTTGTTGAGTTGAATTAAGTGGGTTTGTATTGAATTATGTGGTGTGGATAGGGCATGTGTGGTGTTATAATGTGTGCCATGGAACTGTGTGGAAAGCTTTGCCTTTTTGATGATAAAAACACAAAAGGCAGGATCTAAGCTCCAGATGTGTGTTTGTAAAAATATGAAAATTTGCAATTAGTGCGTTTTTTAGGGATGTATAAAGGATCTGCAGGTAATTACACACAATACATGTAGTCCAAATTTACTGCAAAAAGGGCAATGGCAAAATCCTCCATATTGAAAATGTGGCTTTGGAAATTAGCCTAATTTATTATTTACAATGCTGATGAGGCTCCTAAGTGCATTTATTATTAGATACAACACACCCAGAACAGAGCACCAGACCTGGCGAGACTCCCCCTCCCCCCCCCCCCTCCTTGGATTTTGAAATATAAAGATTATTTGTGTGTCCCTTAGGTACCTTAATGTCCAAAGTACCAATACTCTTCACTGATTAGCAACTGTACACGGATGTGCTGTAAAGTTGCCACAAGACGGCATTTTAGTAGACAAATACATTAAAAAAGGCAACAATAACACCCTTAAAGTGTGTGTGCACGCATGTATAAAAGGGAATAAGATAACACGTTTTCTGATAGTTGGGATTACAATCAATGCGGACTACAAACAGTAAAACAAAGAAGAAAGGTCTCAATAGTGTGGAATGGAACTCCTTGAGTAAAGGTGGAAAGTATTGGTACAAGGCTAAGTTAAAGTGCTATGAAGTACATTCACATACACTAGTAAGTGCTACCTAAACTCGTTCTCAAAACGTCCCTGTGTCGTTTGGTCCATTGCATTCTCTTCGCCTTCTATTCTTGCTCTGGAATCACAAGCAGCATTAATAATAAGACATAATAAGGCATTTGTTTGTTCTGTTAGCAAATCTTACATCCACTCTTGACAGTGCACCTTAAACCTGAAGTAGCATGTCTGCGGTGTGTTGCTTGTTTGTGAAGAAGTCTGTGTGAATTATTGGAGACTGATAATTTAGAGTGCTTTTGAGGTCCCACTGCAGTGTTTTGCATTCTAGTGATTGATGTGTGTGCCCTGTTCTGTTTTCCATCACGTGCTGTTGGCCTGGCCTTGGCAGCACCTCAACAAGAGATTGTCATATCCATGCTACGGCAAGCATTCCCATTCACACTGATGCAGACTAAACACACAATGGTTTCAAAATTAGGCAGATGTATGCATTAAGGTTTAAGGATGGCAGACCAATGTGAACTCCAGGCGACTACGTAACAATTTTTAAAACATCTCTGTACATGCCGAAATATGCCGTAGCTCCCCCTGCTGAAAATGTTTAATGTAAGCTTGCTTATCTCAGAGACCTTTCTAGCCAATGTGGCTGCACTGTTTCCACCACGTTAATACTTACGAGTTCTATTCCAATGTCTCACCTGTCCCTCGAGATTCCTTCGGAGTGGACAAGGTAAGTAAGAAATATTGGTTTGTGCAGCTCCCCTTGCTGCAAACTCTCGCCAGGGGCTATGCCTTTGTATGTAGGTGCAGTAATAGTGCCTAAACTGCAGTGGCGGCTGGTGACATTTGAAAGTGGTGGGGCGGAAACTGATAATCACACTGCACCGTAGCGAGCGAGCGTAGCGAGCGAGCCCGAACCCCCTAAGGAGGGTTCGGGGGGATTTCCCCCCGAGAAAATTTTGAAAAAATAGTGGGAAAATGGTGCATTTTCAAGCAAATTTGAGAAAGCAGGAAGGTTAATACAAGTGTCCTGATATTTGTAGTAATACTCTGCCTGAATACATACAGCTAGTGCCTGGTGCAGTATATACCAATGGATGGCATTGCTACAGGATTGGTTTATGGTATAAGTGAAAGGACGAGGAGCTGAAGCGCATTTTATCTAATGTATCAGAGAAGGCTGATGAGTTGGGAAGGTCTACATCACTACATGGCTTGTGTAGCACCAGACAAACAGCTCCTATAATGATGTGGGAGAATACTATTACCTGCTTACCACTGACATGAGCTAAAGCTTGACAGATGCTCAAATGGATTGTATCATAGGAAGACTAGAGATTGTGTGTGTCTGAAGACCTCCAACTCGTTCAAGTATCTCCAGAGTTTCTCCAAGACCTTCCTGGTATTTATTTGGGTGACAGGCAGCAACTTCTGTATATTGACCCTTTACCTCTGGCAAATGCAGCAAGCTACAGCTCATGCAATACTGATGCTCAGCAGACATGTTAACATTTCATTATTCAGAATGTGGACAGTGCACGAGAGATTGCTCATGTTCTTCCAGCTTAACACCCACCCTTCCATCCATCTACTGAATCACCCATGCACACAAGAGCCATTCATTCATACAAGCACGCAGCTGTCCATCCACATATGTGTGCATTGCCCCACTGGGCTACGGTGGCACTATCTCAACGTGGTACTCCACGCCCCTCCTCTTGTACTAATGAGAGAATTAGGGAAAAACATGAGCACACTATTCGAGGATCCATCACCAACCCAGTCACACAGCAACGTTTAGTACCTATACTCATGCTTTCCGACGACCCCTTGTGCCGGAATGAATAGCTTAATAATCGAGGCGCTCAGAAATCTTAAGTTGTTGTTGTCTCAGTAGGTCATTTAGTCGTGGATGTCTGATTTACATTTTGGCTCTTGTGGGTGGGTGTCACTACAAGTACCAGAATGCAACGTGACTCACGACCGCAAAACCGCATGCGCTGCTATGACGTGCCACAGGGCACCTTGCGATCACCGGAAGACCCAGGCACACAGCGGAAAGCAGTGCAGGGCTGCCTTACCTGAAGTGCAGCCTCCTGGTGCCGGGCTCCAGGTGCTCGCTGTGCAGGAGAAGAGCCATGCACTGCAAGAGGAAACACACAGCTGCTGACACCCTTCCAAACACTGCCCAGCCGAGGTTACCACAAACTGGAGGGGAAAGGCACAATCCACCCCGAAAACACGCCGGCAGCGGCAATACAGGGGCCAGGACGCATCTGCTCCCAGTTCCTGGTCCGTAATGTAACTGTTCATGCTCTGGCAGCTAGGAAGTGAGGTATAGAGTACACACAAACTGTGCAGCAGGCCCCGCCCCGCGCTGTGATGTCACCGCAGCTAACATTGTCAAGAGTGTGCGAGAGAGGAGGGGCCGGGGCTGCCCAGTTCTCTCTATTTCTGCCCAGAAGGACCTCGGTCTGTCCCCGTCTGAAGGGACGAGCCAGTCAGACGTCCATGAGCAGTGCCACCCTGTGCAGTCAGAAAGTGTGATGTGCACTACGGAACTGCTTTCTCAACTGTGGCGTGTGAGAGTCCTGCTGCCGTCACACCGCTGCTCTTTCACCACCCATGAATCCACATTCCTCACTGCTACCTTTTCATTATGTCATTGCATGGCCCTTCCCCGGGAATGACAATGCAACTTATGCTTGGGAGGCAGCGAGGTCCTGCAGCTGACCTGGGTGAGACCAGGCCTCGCAGGTGGCATTCAGTGCCAAAACATTTTCAAGCAATTACATCTGTCGTGTTAAATATACCTCTCATCCAACATCCCTAATGATTTCAACATGAGATGTAAACAAGTGCCCAATGTCGGTGGATTTATTACTTTTTGTGTGTTCAAATGAAGGCACGCAGGTTCGAAGGGGGGCCACATCCTTACGTGACACTAGAAGGTGCATTGCCTCATCTTGACATAAGGCTCTAGAACTCTCTATGCATGTGCCAAGCAGGTGCTTCTCTCATCACCTGTGATTTAGGAAATATTAAAACATTGGCTTTTCTCTGGCCCAATCCATTAATGATGCATGATGTTTAGTGTCCATGCTCTGATTTGTGCCAAGGCTCTCTTATTGGTTGAGACAGGTGCTTAACAAGACCCATGTAGCGTAACGTAGCACAAGTTCAAGCATCCAAGAAATTAGAGCATGATGCTAGGGTCTGGTGTGTGAGTTCTCAGGCTATTCTGTGCAGGAGGAAAAAAAGATAAGTGGGGCTAAAAAATATGTGTTTTCCCATTTTAGCTCCTATAGGAAATGTTGCCCATCACTACAACTCGAACCACTGAAAGGAATTATGGCAAACTTGGCATAAATGAAGATATTTATTAAAAATTGGTATTTTTGTGGTTGGGTGTAAATCTGTGCAATAGTGTTGAGATACTAGGGTTTAAAAAGGTGCAGAGTAGGCTCTAAAGGATAAACACTAGTATATCTAGACAGTTGCTTGACAAATATGCATGAAATTTACCAGACACTTAGCTTACTAAGCCTACTCTTGGCTTTTCAAAGGCATGGAGCTCCATCAAGGGGGTGCTCAGTTAAGAAGGGGGGGTATAGAAAGTGTTAATTTGTTAATAATTTGGCACTAGGAGATACATCTGCACAAAATATGGAGAAAATGTAGAAGAATGAGTCTTCTTTTAGTATGTCAAGTATTGTGCCAATCTAATGGGGTTGAGGGATTAGGGGGCGGGGGTCAAAATTAAAAGGGGGCAATAAGATTTTCATTTGCTAGTAATAACTTTGGCTCTGTTTGCTCAATGTCTGGGAAATGCAGCAAACAGTGAGCAGGTTACACTCAAATGCAGGTATTTCAGGTTTTGTGTAGCTCCAATATAGGGGAGTTGGGAAAATTAATAGGAAGAGTAAAATAACATTTGAATTGGTTGTCACGCTGGCACTGTTTGTCAGACCTGCATGAAATGAGGTAGATGCTTAGCATATTCAGCTTACACTTGGTGTTTTCAGTTTCAAAGGTCTGTTGAGGCAGGCACATTTAATTGAGCAGTCAATGAAGTGTTCATTTGCAAAACATTTGGCACAGTTTGATAAATCCACACAAAATATGGCAGACATTTAGCAGGTTTCACTTTTTTTTGGTATTTCACGTTTAAAGCAGATCCATCAGAGGACAACAACAATAAATGGGGTTTAAAAAAAAGTTACCATTATTAATTTAGGTATCAATTAATGAATCTGCATGAAATTTTGCAGTTACCAGATTAAACATATTGCAAGAATATCAAGTTTCATGCAGATGTGTAGTGTGGGATGTTTACCCATGGAGTTTGGGGACTTGGCCTATCCAAGGCCATATTCTGCGACTGTAGCTTGCTTGCGAATGTCAGGGATTTTTCGGTTTCATATTCTCTGAAACTTTCAGTAAAACACAGATACACACACCATGACTCTGAGAAATGAAACCTCTAGTGGTTTATGATGCCCCTCAACAATGGTGGTAAATAGCATAGTATACTCTGCATGTCTGGACAGTGGCGGCTGGTGACTTTTGAAAAAGGTGTGGCGTAAAAGTTGTGCGTGAGTTATATGCGACAAGAGAGACTGACGGCCAAAAGAGGGGTTCAGGGAATTACCCCATGAGAACATTTTGAAAAAAAGAGTGGCCAAATGGTGCATTTCAATCAAATTTGAGAAAGCAAGTTGGTTAATAAATCAATAAAAAGATTTCATATGATAATGACATAGGTAGCTGCTTATTACCCAGTATATCCACAGAACTTCATAACAGACTTTGCGATAATACCTCTGAATATGCTAGTGAAGTATCTTACATCTGATGCTGTGATGGCAGCAGTGCTTCGTTATAGGAACAAGACTTACTAAGTGTCATTGGTGGTTGGTGAAGTCTGAGAGTGGTGAGCTGAGAGGGGGCACAACATTTTTATGGAAGTCTGTGGCGATTTACTGTGCATTTTGTTATGGGGTTATATTAGTTCTCGGGCTGATTGACAGAACGGAGTTACACATGTAGGGGCCAGGCAAAGTTATTTTCATTTTAACAGTCGAGTGCATTGTTTACAATATATATTTTGTGAATGGGGAGATCAACGCTGGCTCATTAATAGGCCTAGCAAAAAAGTGCCACATGCAGGCAAGTCTGCACCTGCAGCGTTTAAAGAGGAGACTCCCTTCGCCTTTCCATAAATAAAGTCAAAATCAGTGGGAGTCTGAGACTTTTGACACAACAGCACGCTACCATCGCTCTCAAGATAAGGGGCTGCACTTACCCCAATTATAGAGCATATGTAATTGTAAAGCGACAATAAAGACAAAAGAGAGTTGATAAGGCCCCATAGCCACAGAAGCTTGAAAACACTGGGGTTTACAGTACCCTTTGATTTATGGCAAGGCAATATTCCCTGCTCTTCACAAGGGCGAACAAAGAGCACTTTTTTACTGTTCCCTCATTGAAAAAATGTAAAGAAATTCAGTCACACTTCATCCAAGGAAAAGGCCAGACATTCATATTAATCTAAAATGTTCGCAATAATATTTACATGATAAAGATTTGTGATTCCATTTCTTTCTTGTCGTTTGTATATGCTGTTGAATATATATATATATATATATATATATATATATATATATATATATATATATATATATATATATATATATATATATATATATATATATATATATATAGAACCCCACATGGGTAGTTACTAATGGAGAACACGTTTTGCAAAGAAGGGCCTTCACTTTCATCACCAACAATGAGGTAATTGTGCTGTCAATTATATCACCAAAAGCCCCTCACTCAAAACATCTCTGCTGTGGGCCTCTGCCCATGTACAGTGCTATGATAATGCAGAAGCCCTGCTAATGAGGTACAGCGGACAAAAAGAAGTGTCAGAGATTGTGCTAGGCTGTAGAAGCCATGACGTAGCACATAGTGATGTTTGTTTTCTGTAATAATGATTTCATGCGCAAAAAGCATATTCCTACTAATCTCTCTTGCTGTTTGTTTAGAAAATACATTTAATCACCAAGATTCATAAGTTATGACAACCTACTCATTTTTCATTTACCAAACAAGAAATACTGTTATGGATAAAAACAAGAGATATATTTCTGAGCCAATACCCTCCCGCTTCAGGGAGCAGTGATTCGGTTGTGGGAAGGAAGGCTGTGGAAACAAGATTTTCAAAGTGAGGCTTCAAAGGCCTTGGCGAGCGAGATGTGGGCTGTTGGGGAACCTTTATTAGGCTGAGGTCGGCCATAACCCCACAATTCCTTTGAAACGAGTGGGTGTGTCACTTACAACATACCCTTTGCCTGGAAGAACGACCGTCTGCAATGCATGTGTAGTTATTATACCCGATATGAGAAAAATAGTCATAAAACAGCTATTTTACATTTTTGTGGAATTTACAAACAAAACGGTACTAAAGACGGCTGGAAGTCTGTTTCGTGAACCCCTTCCCTAAGGAGCTAAATGATGTGATCGAGTCCTAGGGCTATGGAAGTCAAGATGATGACGACACAGGAAGTGTCTGTGATTGGGTGATCTGATCTCCTTCAAGCTTTGCTTTTCAGTTCACAGTGCTATCGAGTGAAATCGACACATCCACCGAATGCAGTTAGGCGTCTTACATCAAATGACAGCTTTATCACAAATGTCATCAGCTTTCAGTGCTTCGGTTTCTGTGCACTTTAAATGTGAAATTCTTAGTTCTGCAAGACTAAATAAACAGCAGCTCTAGCCTACAGCTACATATTCGCACACTGGCGACGGCGGCATTGGCATACCATTAAAACACTCACAGTCACTTAAACACAGAAAATAAAAAAAACGGAGTTTACCTTTTGTTTTCCTCTGTGTGGCCCACCGCTTCTGTGACTTGGCAGTGGAACATGCTAGTAATTTCGGCCCGCCTGGGCCATGTCCAGTGGCAAGGGGAATCACGAGGTCATGAAAGGAGGGGTCTTGCTTGCAGCGCTCTCTCATTGAGCACAGCCAGTGAGTCAGCCACCCACCCACGCTCGGCAGCACCACTATCCTCGTGCGCGGTAACTTTACTCAGCCAATCCTGGCGCAGCATAACCTCGCCACTGCGCCAGGATTGACTATAGAGCAGGGCTAAAACTGCCCATACTGAGACCCGGCTCCCCCGGGTCTCTGCCTGTGTGACGGCTTGGGGAGGAGGAGGAGGGAAGGGGCTATTGCGTGTGTGCGCATGCGTGGGCAAGTCATAAAAATGACTTGTCCTGAATGCGCACACTGCTGCTGCCCTCCCTGCCACACTGCTCCTGCCAGCCTGCCACAGGCCCGCCCCCACTCCTTCCGCGATGCGATCGTGATGACGTGACTCCGGCCTCAATTATGACTGTCGGCAATTTTTGTGCGCTCTGCCCTGTGCTCATAATTTTACTTTTTGCGCAGTCAGTGCAGTGTAATTGACAGCAGTGACGGACATCAATGTGGCTAGTGGGGCAACGCCCCAACGCCCCCAATGGACGAACCGCCACTGCTAAACTGTAGTCTCTAGGAGCATTGCCCCAGTATACTCTTTAGGACTGGTGCAAATGGGGTTCTGGTGAGATTTTTGAAGCTAAGCAAGGATCAGCAACACTCTTTCCTTCTTTAAATTTAGCGCTAGAGCAGCAGAAGTGGACGATTTCACCGCTCATAACAGTTCCCTCCTCGGCTGAGGAAATTTCGTGTGACGTCATCTCGGCAATTTACGTGACTATACTGTCTGCTTCTTCTGAACGATGACTCCTCTCACCCAGAGAATAGGTTTAGGATTGTCACAGACCCCAGTTCAGCCCCAAAACACTGCCTTGTTTGGAGAGAAACCTTAGATGCACCCTTGTTTCAACTGTTATCCTTTAAAAAAGTAAAACTACAATGAACAGTTAACCTTAAAAAAAACAGATAGGGCTCAATGGCTCATGTTAGCATTCACTGCGTAGACAGGGTGCCATGATGTTTCCTCCAATGCTTAGCTTGCCTGTGGTATGGACTCGCTTTATGGTAATCATGGCAACCAAACTTGACGCCACCCTTGGGTGTGTAGGCCCACTCCATGGTCTCCAACGAGCCCTGACTGACATTGCTGGAGTCATTACGTGGCGAGAAGAACACCTGTCTGTTCAGAGTGGCTCCAGCGATACCAGCAGTGAGCTGGCCCACATGCGGAGGACATGGTGCGTATGGAGGTGGAAAGGATGGCAGCCACCGCTGCACATCAGTGGAATTTAGTTGGGATCTACCCTGCCCTGCAGATCCTCATCATGGCTTTGCTGCCACAAAGCTTGGTGATGATGAATGTTGCTGCCCCCACACCATCCACATCTCCGCCCCAGGTGTGTCAGTGCCTCCCAGTGCGGCAGGCCTATCCACTCCGGCACCTGATGTGTCAGTGGGACTCAGTATGGCCAACAATCCTCCTCCGGCCCCTGATGTGTCAGTGGCACATCAGTGCCGCAGCCGGTATAGCAACACCAACAGGTGGGGCGGAGCACTCATCCGGGGATGAGGACGTGGATGTGCCTGTGATCAGAAGGACTCAGAAGCATTCAGTTCCACCACCTGGCCTGTTTCTGCTTGGTCCCGCACATGGCCTCATGACCTTCCACTGACCCCTGAATCACTCAGATGCACTCACCTTGGACAGCGACAATGACTGCCATATCCTGTTTGATGACCAATGACATGGCAACCAGACTGCAGACTGTACCCTCCCTCTTCCGCAGTACTTGCCATCCCCGGACGGACTCTGGCTGGCCCACCACTGGTCCATATTGTGTAGTGTGCTCGGCATTGCCCTGGACCGCTCCAGCTGCAGAACTGCACAGGATGTGCAATAAACTTCCAGTGATGCACTGCTGTGTCATGTCTTTCATCTTTCATGTATGTATGTGTGGATGAATGTAGGGACAGTTATTTCCCTTGCGTCAATGATGCTCATCCTGTGGAAGCCATTCAGAGGGTGCTACATGGCAGTTTGTGTAATGGGTCCCGTGATCATCAAAACAGGGACACACACATCAGCCACTTCCTTGTCCAGACGTGGACTGAACAACTCTCAGAGCCCAAGTGTCATTGTTGCAAGCCCTGCGCTGTTCCAGCGTACGGCAAGACCAATCCACTAACACTCCGAGAGGGGCCTCATTGCTACCCATCGCAGGCCTACTCGCTGATGGAGTGCAGGTCACTGGTCTAGTTGTCAGCATGTCACAGCCAATCCCTGAGGGCAGGTTAGCACGCACACCACACCCATCAGGCACAGGCGTCACAGGCCTAGTGACCCCGCAACTATGAGGGGCCGACAACATCACATTCCCCTCTGCCAGTTGTGACTGGATGATGGACTCTCCACGGTGCTCAATCATAAAGGGCCCATGATTAGCTGCGCACACGGTTTGTGGCACATGGAGTATTGCGGCCGGCACGTGCCTACCACCACGTGGAGCTGACTGGGGTTGAACAGGGTTCTGGCACATGGTGAATTACGGCCGGAACGGGCCCACCACCACAGGGCGCTGAATGATGTTGCACAGGGTTATTGCACAAGGAGCATTGCGGCCGGCACAGGCACCACGCCACAGGTCGCTGACTGGGGTTGAACAGGGTTAGTGGCACATGGAGCATTGCGGCCGGCACGGGCCTACCACTGCGTGGTGCTGACTGAGGTTGAACAGGTTTAGTGGCACATGGAGCATTGCGGCTGGCACAGGCAACCCCGCCATGGGACGCTGACTGGGGTTAAACAGGGTTAGTGGCACATGGAGCATTGCAGCCGGCCCAGGCACCCCACCATGGGGAAGGTGACTTTGGGTGCAATCAGTCATTGCGACCTTAAGCTGCTGAGCGGGTGTGTAGCCTGCGATGATGTCCCGTCCCAGCGGTCCAGACAGCTCAGGTTTTGTGTGCCCTGCTGGACCGCAGTGTAACCCAGGGCCAGCGGGCAGCACAGGCCTACCACCATGTGGCTTCGCTTCCGGGATCACAGAGTTAGTGGCACTGCTTGGGCTGAGCGGGTGTGCAGCCTGTGATGGTGCCGGATGCACTGGTATGTCCTAAGCCATGGAGTATTCAAGATCCAGCACCAGACTTGAGACCTGGTGGCCTGCGCAGCATGGCTGTATGGTGTGGAGGGTGCTATGTCCACGGGTCCCGGGCTTGTGGCTTGCAGCAGCACGTTGAGGGACCTCCTGTTTACATGCCAGTGGCGGAAGGTGAGCAGTGAAGCCCGGGTGTGCATGGGCAGACATGCTCCGATAGGCATTGGGAGGTGCTGGGGTGCCTCTGCCTGGGTGTGCATGGGCGGGCGATGTTGTGTTGTGCAAGTGTGTGCACTATGCCAGTCATGTATCTGGACTCCGTTTCAGATGACGGCTCTGACTCTGTTGTTATTATTATTATTATTAACGAATTTTGTACCGCGCACGGTTACCCAGGGGCATCCCAGCGCTTATAGAGACCTAGAGCGAGCTGCACATGCAGAGCAAAAGAGCTAAAGTCATACCGGGAATAAATAGGTTTTTAAATGTTTCCGGAACCTGAGAAGATTTGGTTCAGAACGTAGTGAGAGTGGGAGGGAGTTCCAGGCCCGCGCTGTATGGATGGAAAAGCTCCTGCCACCTGAACGTGCTCTCCTAACTCTCTTCATCTGAAGGAGGTGTTTGTTGTCAGAGCGTAGAGCTCTTGTAGGCTTGTAAGGCCGGATCATATCCTTCAGGATGGCTGGTCCTGTCCCCTGTATGCTCTTATGGGCAATACAGAGGGCCTTAAAGGTGACTCTCTCTCGGATAGGGAGCCAGTGGAGTGCTTTTAAAGCGGGCCTGGCTGACTGCCTAGCCGGAACGTTCAGCAGCAACCTTGCTGCCGCATTCTGCACTTGTTGCAGGATCTTGAACGTTGACTCCGGCGCTCCGAGAAAGAGCGCATTACTGTAGTCCAGGCGCGAGATGATTAGACCTTGGACTAACAGCTTCCGAGAGAGTTCTGGTAACAGAGGGAGAACCTTACGGGCCGACCGGAGCATTCCATAACACACACCAGCGGTCTTCTTGGCGCGTGTCCTAAAGGACAAATCCGGCTCCAGCCAGACCCCCAGGCTCTTGATCTCCTTCTTTGGGTCAGGCGGGGTGCCCATGCAGTTGGGCCAGCTGCTCGGCGAGAGGGCGAAACTTGACTGGCCCAAGATCATCAGCTCTGTTTTTGATCCATTCAGTTTGAGCGATGACCTGGACATCCAATCAAACACCTCTCCCAAGCATGAGTGGAGCATCTCAGGCTGTTTCTCCAGCTGTGTCAGACCCACCACTAGCTGGGTGTCATCCGCATAGCTTATGGTCTTGAAGCCAAACGGAGACACCACACCCTCCAGGGGTGCCATATACACGTTGAATAACGTGGGGCTCAGGGATGAGCCCTGGGGCACCCCGCAGCGAAGTGGGAGGGGAGGGGATTTTGCGTTTCCTTCCCAAACCTCGAAGGTACGCCCCTCCAGAAAGGAGGCCAACCATTCCAGGGCCACTCCTGTGACACCTGACTCTGCTAGACGTTGTATCAGCACTCCATGATTGACCATATCGAAGGCCGCACTAAGGTCCATGAGGATCACTGCCACTGACCCCCCTGTGTCCAGAGTGCTTCTGGCCTCCTCTACCACTGCTAGCAGAGCCGTGTCTGTTCCATGACCCGGTCGGAATCCCGTCTGGGAGTCCCTCAACCGGCCATTCTCCTCGAGAAAGTTGGATAGCTGTCGGTTTACCAACCTCTCGGCAACCTTACTAACCCCTGGTAGCAAGGAAATGGGCCTGAAGTTGGCCAGGTTCAGCGGGTCCAAGCCGGGCTTCTTCAGAAGCGCTTTGACAACCGCACTTTTCCAGTCAGGCGGCACAGTGCCGTGGGCGAAGGAGAGATTGACCAAATCGGTCAAGGGCTCTCCTATCGGCAAGACGGCCTGCTTTAAATACCGCATTGGGACGGGGTCCCGGGGTGAGCCACTTTTCAGGCTCCCGAGGACCTTCAGTACTTCGCCTGAGGTTACAGGGCCAAATGACATAAGTCGCTTTTCCGAGATGCTCGAGTCCCCAAAAGAGGCCGAAGTCCCCATAACCGGGGGAAGAGAGCTTACAATGGTGTCAATTTTATTCTTAAAATAAGTGGCCAGTTCCAGACATTTTTCCTGTGATCTGTCGGGGACAAGTGGGGGATCAGGCGGTTTAAGAAACTCCTTCATCACTAGAAAAGCTTCCCTGGATGAGGACGCAGCGTGCTTAACTCTCTCCCCATAAAAGGAGGCCTTTGCAGCACGTATTGCAAGTTTGTATGTCCTTAGTTCCATGCAATATTTCTCCCTGCTATCTGTCCCCAAATTCCTCCTCCATGTCCTCTCAGCCCGTTTACAGTTCTTTCTCAGGGTTCTGAGCTCTAGGGTATACCATGGGGCGGACCCCACTCTCCTATCCCTGATAAGCATCTTCTTAAGTGGAAGCACATGGTCCACTGCATTGGTCAGTCAGTTCCTCACAGTGGCATCTGCAGTCACCGGATCCCGACCCTTCTCAGGCAGGGTGACCTCCAAGCGGGCATTCCAGGCCTCTACAGGGTCGGACCAGGGAAGAGCGAGGGGGGGCATAACTGATATACCCGCCATATTCGCGAAGAAAGGATCCAGAAGGTGACTCTTAACATGTGTGGCCCCAGTGTTCATTAATTTAATCTGCAGGGCGCTCAGCTCGCTCATCAGATTAGTTGCCATTGGGTCAGTTGCTTCATCAAAGTGGCAATTGAGGTCTCCCAACAGGATGAAGTTGGACGAGGCCGAAGCCAGGAGCGTGGTAGTTTCCATTAGTGAAGATATAAAATCACCCGCACTCCCAGGTGGCCGGTAGACTAGGAGGCCTGTCAGCGTGCTGGTAGGGGAGAATTGAAGGGAGAATTGGCAGCTCTCACAGTCTTTCACCCCTGCCTCCCGTGCCTTACAACCCAGTGAATCCCTGTAGATAATGGCCAGACCCCACCCCCCTCCCTACGCCTCTGTCAAGATGGTAGATCAAATATCCCGGGGCCAACGCTGTAACCACGTCCGGACCCGAGGTGTCAGATAGCCAAGTCTCAGTAAGAAACAAGGCATCAACCTTGTGGTCCAGGACTAGGGAGTTAATCTCCGTAGCATGGCAGGGGAGAGACCTACAATTCAGCAGGGCGAGACGACGCAAGATGGTAGGGGTAGTTTCTCCTATTCCTGGTTGACAGACTCTACATCCCCTAAAGCACTTTCCCCCTTTTGCAATATAGCAGCATGTGTCAAACTTAGGTAGTCTATAGGATAAAAGATCATTCTTCGTGTACCTGATCCTAGCGGCTTGTTGGGGGCTCGCATCAGGCATAGCAGCTGGCCCTAGTTCCGTCTGGGCCCGGGGGCAAATGCAGGGGGGAGATCGGACACAAAGGAAAATTCAAGAGCAATAATTTTAAAAGCTAAAAACGACTGAGCGCTCAACTAGCAGCCTCTCAGTAAATCTCTATCTCCCGGTCTGGTCGCTAAGCCCTCCTTTTATAGGGTGACTAGACCGCTCGGCGAATGTGACCCCACCTAAGATGGCCGCCAAAACCGGATCGAGCCCGGGACCTGGTAGAAATGCACCACCCAGGGATCGGGGACGAAGGGAAATGCCTCGATGAAGTCTAAGCCCAAATGAGGGTAGGAGCGTTCAATTAAAAAGATTTTTAAAAAGAATTTTAAGAATTTCTGTTGTGTGACCTGGTGTACTTCTATACATACCAGCTAGTGATTGGAGACACACCGGTGGCAGCAGGTGAGCAGTGTGGCCTGGGTGCGCAGGAGCGGCACTCTTTCTCTCCCCCTCTTTTCTTCTCTCTCCCTCTCTTCTTCTCTCTCTCTCTCTCTCCCCCTATCTTCTTCTTCTCTCTCCTTCGCTCTCTCTCTGTCCCTTTGATGAGCACAGGACACACCTTCTCATCATGTTTTTGTCTTGCAGACTGTGCACTATGGATTGTCCCGAGTGGAGGCGCCATGTGCCTTCATTTGATTTCAGTGTTCATTTCAATAAAGTATTATTGGTTGCTTCTAAAGTGAATGTGTGATGCTAATTTCTGTGACAACACATGCATGTCACCATTTGTGATTGCACGACATCAGTCGGATTATTTTGTACATGTTTAGGTGTCGCTTATGTGGCATGTCTTTGGTCGGGGGTGCCAGGGAAGGGTGGTCCTGGGTGTGGTGTCGGTGGGTGTTGTGGCCTTCATGGGTGTCCGTGCTGCATGTTCAGTTACTCCATGGCATCTGTTTGTCTTTACATGTGGCTCTGGGCTGTGCTCCCTTTTGTGGTGCAGGCTGTGTTCCGACTTTACACCAGATCAGAGCAGGTGCTAATTTCCTGCTGCTAACGCACCTTACCGAGTGTTTTTCTTTCTTATCACGGATCTGGCTGGTCGTTGAGAATGTTGCGGAGTGGTGTTGTCACGGCCTTTGGCAGGGGAAAGCCTACTCTGCATCTGATTACATAGAGAATAATTTATCGGGTCCAATAAAATATCAGGTTTGATGATTCAATTATGTTTGCCCTTTAAGTGGCCCTGATGCAGTTTGGGACATACCCCTTCATTAGAGGGTGTATAAATAGTTTTTGTCTACTCCTGAGACAGTCTGATATATTAATTGTTTAGGTTGAGCATTCAAGACCTCTTGTATATACGTCAGTATTATACTTATTATATACTTATATCCGTACGTACTTTGTGGGCTCTGGAGATCTGCCCTAGGACTTGTGTGCTTCCGCTAAGGGATTTTTTTTCTGTTCAAATGCCTCTATTTAACTCTCTTGATAGAAAACAGCAGTGAAGGTCAATAAAATACCAGAATTGCTTTATGCTTGTTCAACAGCCTCTATTTAACTGTCTTGATAGAAAACGACCAGCAGAGGTAAGTAAAATACCAGAATTACTTTAGCATTCTCTAGATATCAGTCCATCGAAATTGTCTTCCACGAGCACCCGTAGACAATAATATTTTTTTCAAATCTTGTATTTTCAGTGATATGACCACCAAAGGCCCTGATTTTATATTAAAAACAGAGCTTTGGACTACACTGTTATCCGCTGAAAGGCAATATTTCTCTCCATGTGTTTCCATACCTGGCGTGTTATGCAGTTTGGTGCTTACTTTTCCTCCATGTTAAAGAACAGTAGATGTTTCAGCACCAAGGCTATTGTGCTGCATAGCTAAATACATATAAGGTCCCAAAGGCAAGACTGATTGCGTTGTGGGAGTTGTAGCACGTCAAATCAATGAATCAAATGCACTGGGCCATTATTGAAACTGAATCTGAGGTATTTATTGGACCTACAAGCTATTCTCCAAATTTTGTTGCAAACTAAACTAACTTCTTAAACCATAATGTTAACAAATTGAGTATGTGGTTGTCATGGTTTAAGTTGACCATTAATATCTACTGGAATCACTTTAGTGCACACAGCGACTCTTCAAGGTTTTCCTTGGGAGTGTTGATTGAATTATTTCTGTGTTTCCATGCTGGAGGGACACACCCAGTTCTACACCTAGGGGCAGATTTACAAGGACTGGCGCATCCCTGCATATTAGCAGCGATGCGCCAGTAAAGATGCGACATGCAGGAATTCCCTTGCGCCACCACGGATGCGTTGCATTTACAATGCTACACACCATGGCACAAGGATAGTCAGATGTGTGTCGCATCTTCTGGCGTAATGGCAGTCCATGGCTGGAGTCGTGTCGCAAGTGCGTAGCAACTCCAGCAATGCTCAGGGACGCCCTGTACTTAACATGCTGCATCACTCCTTACGCCTGCTTCAAGCAGGTTTCAGGTTTTGACGCAGCATGGACGTAAAAGTGACTCAGTGAAATCTTGTAGATTTCACTGCATCACTTTTATGGGGATTCCTTGTGATGTAACGCCCACCCTGCATTCATTATACCTGACCAGAGGCGCAACTAGAGCCAAATTTCGGGGGAGTGTGAGGGGGGGGGACTAAGACAAAATTTCGGGGGGGGGGGCTGAACCTTTAATCAGTAGGCAGAGTGGAGCTGCAGGGGCTCTTAGAAGGGGTGAAACAACTGCAAGGCCTAATTAACATTCAAATGGTCTTTTAAAGACCTGTGAAACGTTCGGGTGCGGTTCTGTGTGTGCCCGGGATCTGTCTCATCCCGGGCTGCCACACACGACGGGGAGGGCTGAAGCCCGGTGAGTACAATGGGTGTTGCGCGCCTGTACCTGACGCAGGTATAATGTAGCGCAGGGTTTTACAACGTGATGCATCTCACTAGATGTGTCATGTTGTAAATCTGTTGCATTGTGGCACATTGTTTATGACGCCACTCCTTCACAGAAGTGACACAACGGTGTCGTAAAGATGACGCAAGGGTCTGTAAATCTGCCCCCTAGTCTGCACTTCACAGCCCTCAGCAGTGCCAACGGTACAATCCAGATACCATTGTCATGTCCTAACTTTGTCAGCTCACTAAGCTGGCCCTCAAACCGTCAAATTATGAATAGCTCCCTCATAGTAATTCCACAGGTTTAATACAGGGCTGCCTGTCACGCTGCTAATCAATAATTTATGAAAAATGTAATGCAGGATACACCTTTCCCCCAGTCTCTACCTTACACTTAGCTTGCAACACACACTATAGTCTGGCAGCTTTCTAATAAAACGTTATCTCACTTCTGAACTGGATCTAAGAAATGAAGCAAGTAGTAAATATAAATCTTAATAGTATTTTAGCCTGGAAAATGTAAATCTATAATCAGATTTGTGCAATCTATATATAGCTTTTTGACGATTAAGACATGATACATTATGACCCCAATCCAATTTCATTGGCCAAATGAGACTTGTACTTCATCTGAATCATTTTATATATTTTTTACACCTCTGAACCCAGTTCAACCTCACATCCATAGACTGCTTTCCTGAAAAATATTTATTGCTCAGGCTTCAAAAACGGACACACGATGGCCAAAAAACGACAAAAGAGTTGATCTGTGTGCAATGTTTGCACAATTATTAGTAAAGCAATTCTAAAAAACGTAGGGCCATATTATCAAGAACAGGCAATAAAATTATCGCCGCTTTATCGTCAGGAAACTGCCGCTAAAGCGGCGATATTGGGTTTGATAATAGGCCCTTGTGAATTCCCATAGCAGCCCAGGTTCTGGTGTTAACCTGGGCTGCTATGGGAATTCACAAGGGCCTATTATCAAGCCCATTATCGCCACTTTAGCGGCAGTTTCCTGCTGATAAAGTGGCGATAATTTTATCGCCTGTTCTTGATAATATGCCCCGTAGTCCTTTGAAAGACAGTATAAGGCGCGGCACAACAACAGAGTTGCCAACACTGGCACTGTGGACCAGGTTCAAGTCCCAGTCTCAGTTCAACATCCTGTGATTGCGGGCAAATCACTTCATATCCCTATGCCCAGAAAAGGAAAATGTTTAACATAACCTGGTGCTCATAAAAGGTGCTCTAATGCCCTTGGGTCACATTTAGAAGAGGGGTTCCTGACACACTCATAGGGCCTTATTTATGAGGCAGTGCGCCACTTTTACACTTCTGGTGCGCCACTTTTTGTGACGCACCAGCGGAGTAAAAAATGGGGCTTGTTGCACCATATTTACAAAGTGATGCATCTAGGTAGATGTGTCACTTTGTAAACCCCTTCGTCACATTATACCTGCGCCAGGTATAATGTATGCAAGGGGGGGGGGGGGCGTTTTGACCCAAGAAAGAGTCTTAGAAGTGACACACTGAAATCTATGAGATTTCACTGCGCCATTTCTTGGACGCTAATGCGTCAAAATCTTATGCCTGTCTCATGGCAGGCGTAAGACTGACGCAGGCACTAACAACATGGGATTTGCCCATGTGAAAGTACACATTGCTGGAGTTACATCACTTTTGTGACACACTCCAGCAATGCATCACATTTGCGCCTACAGATGCGTCAGAAATATTGACGTATCTGTAACTCCTTGCGTCATGATGCGTCATACTGTAAATATGACGCATCGTTAGTGTCGCAGGGAGAGCGCAGTGAAAAGTGACGCATTGTTGTTTTCATGCAGCGATGCGCCACTTTACATAAAAGAGGCCCATAGTGTCCAATGTCCAGTAAAAATCTATTTCAATTGGATTAGGCTGGACTACAAGGTGAAGGGAAGGCTGGGTGGTGTGGAGATGAGCTCTGTGCCCTACACCTGTCCTCGCCATTTGTGGTGTGAACATATAAAAACAACGAGAGAGTTGTGGACACAGAACCAACATCACTGTGAGGTAAATGTTACGGTGGAGGTTGTGGGAACATTTTACAAATTGGTTGAGGAACACCCTCCAATGAGTGCTAGTGGCCATTTTGAAAATAACTGCTGTGTCCACTGTTCCTCCCCTCAGAACAAGCTCAGAATCGTAAAAAAAGATTGTACTGCATGGAACTGAAGATTTGCGAGATTTAGATCCACTCCATTTCTTGAATCAATATGTCCACGACATTTGTTAGATCAGTGAGAGAATATATCTCCTAGTCCAAAAGTTGTTTTCGTGGTGCTACTTTTGGGAAGACTATTTACTGGAGGAGCTATTTTCAAGAAGCTGTAAACTGAGAGTATGGAAAGTTTCAGTAGATGTTTCTGACTACAGAACATTGCACATTGGGTACTTAGGTAGGTAAAACCATTTTAAAAGATCTGTAGTAAAATGGGGTTAAGATAAGTCAGTGCCAACATCTAAAGCAAGCTGGGACAAATTAAAAGGATAACTGTTAGACCAGCATTAAATCATAACCTGAGAAAGCCTTGTTTTTTTTCAAATATGTTCCACCATAGGTCAAAAATCAGTGTTGACTTGCTACATATTCATCTTTGTCTTTGACTCATCAGGAGCAGCACCTATATGCCAGGCAGCGGGTTCCAATACTCCCATTGGCCTTCCTGACTTTTTTAAACTAATGGTTCAATGGGGTTCATTTACGAGAAGTGTTGCATTGCTGCGTGAAAGTGGCGATGGGCCACTTCTCAGTTCGCCTTCCTTGCGACACCAATGATGCGTCATATTTAAAATATGACGCATCATGTCGCAAGGAAGGACAGATCTGTCAGTATAACAGACGCATCTGTCAGCGCAAAAAGTGGCGCATTGCTGGAGTTGTGTCGGAAGCCTGAAGCAACTCCAGCAAGGTTCCTTTCACAAGGGGCAAGTCCCATGTAAAAGTGCCTGTGTCCCCCTTATGCCTGCCATGAGGCAGGCATAAGGTTTTGATGCATTGGCATCCTAGAAGTGGCGCAGCGAACTCTCAAAGATTTCGCTGGGCCACTCCTACAAGCTTTTTTTGCAGGGAATGCCCACCCTGCATACATCATACCTGGTGCAGGCGGAGCTGCTCAACGCGCCAGTTTGCGCTACGTTTTTGATGCTCGGCAATGCAACATGAGTTCTTGTGCTCTAAATCGTGAGCGAACGACACTAGTGAACAAAGTCTGCTTAAAGTTGCATCCATATGCAGCTGAGGCCACTGCCATTCTCTTGCGCCTACTGTCTTCACAAAAAAGGCACTGGATGTTGTAAGCGTGGCCTAAAGCAGCACCTACAGCCAGCAAGTCTTGCAAGCACTCTCTGGCAGTTGACAAGTCTTGGTGGCACTGGCCGGTATCAGGCAAATCTTGTTGGCGCTCGCAGGCAGCTGGCCTGCAGAATTTATTGGGAACTCTGCATTCTCTGCAGATTGCGGAGTTCCCAAATTCCTCAACCCAGGCCTACGCTTATGTCCTTGATGTGGAGCAATGGGCTGCACAGCAGCAGTTCGATGGAACAATGTGGAGGTCCTCTGTGATGGGTTGCATTGTGCTGCGTTGGTTCCAATGAGTAGCCATTAGGGCTGCAATACCAGGTCAGCGTTGAATTGTGTCATGCTGTGTCTGTTCTGATGAGGAGCTGCAAGTGCCACAGGGCAAGGTCCATGTCGAGGTGTGTTCATGCTGTGGATGTTCCAAGGAGGAGTCATGTTCCAATGAAGAGATGTGAATGGTGTGCCGGGTTCTGTCATGGTGTGCCACTTCTGGTAAGGGACCATAGCTGTGGTTGCAGAGCACCTTTATACCCATTTCCAAGGGTCCAGGACTGGGGAGGCAGCACTTGTGGGGGGTTGGGCAGTAGGACTCAAAGAAGGCATAGTCCAGGGGCAGGGTTCAAGATGGTTGTAGCCTTTTCTGTCTCTTAGGCTCTGATCAGTCACTCTGGTGGTCCTGGGCTAAAAGAGTGCATGTCCACTCCCTCTTACTCAGGCAACAGGGTTGTAGGAAACCAAGCAGTAGGGCAGCAGAGCGGTCATTTTAGCACTCTTCTGAGTCTTCCACAGCTTCAGAAGTGATCTGAATAGTGTCTGAGGGTTCCAATTTTATACCTGCTGCACACTTTGCAGTGGACGAAGCTTCTGGAGTTTACCCCTACAGAGATGTCTGGAAATCCCTGCCTCCTTGCCTTGATATCTGTCTGGGGGCACAATAGGTTAGTGTGAAGTCCTTTGTGTGTGTGTGTGAGCTGACCCAGTGCCTTTGAAATGCAAGTGTGGTAGATTACAGCTCTGCCACCCGATCAAACCTGTGATTACCCATCCTGCCAACACCCAATTGTGATTCTGTCTGGAAGGAATACACAAAGGTCAACTGCCATCTACACCTAGTCTTGTGACCCAGTAAAAGGCTGCCGTCACCAAATAGTTAGAATAAGAGAATGAACGTCAACGTTCTAAAAGTGTCATTTTCAGAACTGTAACTTAAAATTTTACTTTACCATTAAAGAGGATTTTACATTTCAATTCCTCAGATACCAAATATGACTTTCTGATCTGCTTCCAATCATAAGTTAGCACATATTAAATGTAATAAGGTAACTCAATGTTATCCTATTGAAGAAGTAGGCCTCACAATAGTGAAAAGGCAAGTAAAACTTAAAAGTACATGTCCAGCTTTTTCATTACAATGCACGCTGCCCATGGGCTGTTTAACCCCTTAAGTGCTGCTGACGGCCAATGGTCGTCAGCAGCGCTACCTCCCCAGTGCTGCGCACGACCATTGAACGTTCATTCAGCACTAGTTCTAATGGACAGCGCAGCACTGGGGAGGAATGTGTAATAGCAGCTATGAGGTTAAGGCCTACCTCAGGGTTGACATATGTAATAAAAAAGGCACTTTCAGATTTGATGGGGGTCATTTTGCTGAGTCGAACTGTCAGTTTAAAACTGCAAACAGGCTACTATAGCAGGCCTGAGGCATGTGTTAAGGAGCTAATTGAGTGGGTGGCACAATAAGTGATGCAGGCCTGCTAGTATTATTACATTTACCAGCCCTGGGTATGTGGTATACCACTTTACTATGGACTTTTAAGTAAATTTAGTATGCAAATCAGGTGTAAGTCAATGTTACCATGTTTTAGGGAGTAAGCGCACGCACTTCAGCACTGATTAGCAGTGGTAAAGTGCACAAAGTCATAAGGCCAACAAAAATGAGCTCAGCCAAAATAGGAAGGGTGAAGGCAAAAAGTTTGCGGGGAAGACCACCCTAAGGTTAAAAGTGTTAGCAAAGTGCTTGCTCATGCTAGAAACAGCACTATGAAACCTTAGACATGAAAGCAACACTTTTAACAGTGGAGTAATATTGGGACGTAACCCTGAGGTCAAGAAGTACACACCATGTGGCAACATCGCTGTTAATTTCTACTTGAGGACATTTTGATAAACCTTGCACTAAGATGGCCTATTTAATGTGTCTTTCGTTCAATAGCAAATATTTTAGGAGATTCTGTCAACAATTATAGATGGTGGATAGACTGTAACTAGTGTTTTACATTAAAAGGAAATCTCAGTTACCCTTTTGAAAGAACTGACTTCCTGCTGATACTAAAAGCCATTGGGGTGATTCTAGTGCAAACCAGCATAATGACAGAGGGAACGTTTGAGTGCAGTTTACCATTACTTGAAAGATACAGCAGATTTAAGGAGAACAAGTGACTAGTTTCAATAATATTTATACTTACACCGCCATCAGAGCAGGACATCTGTTTTTCTTGAGGTACTTTACAGCACTTTTGTCCTACAGATACCATTCCAGTTGCTATTTTAATAAGCGACTCAACTGTTACTTGGGGCATCTTTTTAGTATATTCCGTCAACATCCTGAAATTAGAAGAATTCAGAAGTAATATATCTTCTGTATTAAAATGGTGAACTTGACTGAACACATAGAGACTCAATAATGACCCCAGAAAAGGTGAACATCGAAACACTATCAGCAACAGAACTCCAAACACCAAAGGGTGGAATCCCGTGCATTTTTCTGTGAAATATGTTGCTTCTGCTGTTATTGAGCAATAAGTTGACTTTCTAAATCACACTATATCTGGACAGAAATGCTGTGGCTAACTTCATAGAATTAAATTGCCTCCTCATGGATGTTACCTTTTAGTTTTCATCAATAATTATTCATTATTTATTTATTTCATATTCTAGATGGCCCGAAATTAAGCTTGTCTCAGGCATCAGTTCTACAGCAGTTTTAAAGTTTTGGGTGGAGGTTTTGAAATGAGAGGGACTACCTAATACTCTTTTGATGGATAACGGGGTACTGGTTAGTTCTAAATAAATGAAGGCAAGATCTAAGGTTGTGTTGTAAGCAAGAGGTCTTAAGATGGTCAGAAGCATATTGTCTAACTCCTCACCAGTCCGCAAAATGACTCAGTTTGAGCTGTTAAAAGGAATCAAACCCAATTCTAGGATAGTACCTCAGTGGATGAAGTGGCACAAAGGTTGGGTGAAGGTTGATGTTAGTCAACAGTGGAGGAAAAAGGAGTTGGAATTGCAAGCAGCTTGTTGAAGAGATTTGATCAATTGCATAGGTCCAAGTTGTTAGATTTCAAAGTCGGTGAGTGGGTTAAAGTTAAAGCCCCTACTGGCAACAAGAAATTCCCCCAATTTAATGAACCTATGAAAACCACAAATCTCTTTCAGAATGCTGTCAAGACACAAGATGGTAGAATGAACATGGGGAGAGTACTAAGACATTCCTGGCCTAGTCAAATTAATGATAAAAGAAGGAAAAGCGAAGAGGTAATACCAGAAGGTGAGCATATGGCTGAGAAACATGAAATACACAATAGTGCAAGTACTAATATCAGAATCTGATCAAGTGGACATCTGATGCGTCTCACCCCCCACTGCCAAATACTCCAGTGCACACCACAGACAAGGTCCTCAGAGACTAATTACAGCACTGATCAGTCCAAGAGATATGCGTCATAAGCATCCGACTCACCAGGAGTCACCAGGAGTACTCTTATTATTTGGCAGTTCATGACTTTCATGTCCACTTGGATCATTTCATTGGCCATTCTAGATTCTTTTCAGGGGTGGGCGCTGCAGAATATGTAGGCAAAACCATATCAAATTATAACCCATTAATGTAACACATTTTGTGGGGAAAAGGCACAACACTGAATTCCACATGAAGGCTTCAGCACAATGCTCTAGAAGACCCAGCGTTCTGTGCATCAATCAGGGAGTTTATAGAACATTGATACGAAGAAAATGAGGGCTCAACCAATCACACTCCACTATATGGGAGGCTTTAATAGTAACACGTTAGCAACATTGTATACAAACAACTGTACGGATCAGGAAGCTAATTATCAATCAGCTAGATGCTCTTTACAGACAGCTCCATGACCTTGAGAACAGGATGGTAGACGATTCAAAACATCTTACTGTTTTGAAGGAAGATAAAGAGCATGCTTCCCTAGTCAAGCGTTATAACTGCTTTATCTACGCAGCATATTTAGCTCACCTGCGCACAGAAGGTGATACATTTGGCACACTTCTAGTTTAGTTAGTTAATCCAGACAAACAAGGGTCCACCTTAACAAAAATTGTGGACATAGAGAGTCTCTACAGCAGTCCCAAGAAACAATTAACAACGTGTTTTTACGCTGCTACAAATGACTATAGGCTAGTAGTAATGGTAGACCAGACTCTAATATAGATTACTGTCTTGAATATTTCTCATTGCCTAAATTAGTGCGCTAGGTGAGAACAGAACTTGGATGACCAATTTCCTTACAGAAGGTGAAATATACAATATATCTGCTGGCAAAAGGTAAGGTGTCTGGGGCAAACGGCCTGCCTATTGTGTTTTACACATCTTTCAGAGATCAACCAGCACCTAAATGTAAATGTAGTGCTTTTTTTTAAATATAGCACACGCATCACCCCCGAAGGGGTCTCAAGGTGCTGTGCACATACCGCTGTGGAACCCTTCCTGACCTTTCCCCGTGAAGTGCCCACTCCTGGGCACCCCCAAGATGAAGCCAGGCCTCCTAGCGCTGTTGGGGCCATTATGGAGATTAAGCAAGCTATTGCCCAGAGTTGCAGAGTGGGACCCATGATTAGAATAGGCACCAAGGAGATAATTATCAGGTCCGGGGAAATTGAGCCCAAGACCAGCAGAGGTGGGACCTGAACCCTGGTCCGGGCCAAACTTCTGCATCAGGGTCTGCCGCTCTAACCTTTGAGCCACACTTCTCCACAAGATCTAAGATGGTCAAGCTCTATAATGAAGCATTTGAACATGTGAAGCGCCTCCCCATGATTTGGGAGGCACTTGTAGCATCCGTCCTGAAGCCAGGAAAAGACCAAGAGGAGTCGTCAGCATACCGCCCCCTCTCAATATTGAATGTGGCCTATAAGATATTTGTGAAAATTCTTGCTAACCGACTACTGCCTCACATGACTCCCTTAGCTGGAGATTCCTTGACAAGGTACTGCACCGTTTCAGCCTGGGAGAAACCTTCATAAATGGGTTAAAGTCCTGTGCAACCTCTTGACAGGATGAGAACGCACTGGTCAAGTGATCTTGTGGGTAATATATAGTATGCTGGGGAACAAGCAAGAAGGCACTATCTCCACCCTCCTATTTGCTCTAGTAATCATGCCCTTTGCGCATGACTTTGCTCAATTGGCAGAGAATGGGGAATTCCAAATAGAACAGCATACAAAATAGTTTCACTTTATGCTACTGACCTCTTGTTATATGTGCGAGAAACAGAGACCAACATCTATGAGGTCATTAGGGACCTTGAAGCCTTTGGCGGCTTATTAGGTCTGAAGGTGACCTGGTCAAAACTAATCATTTCCCATTGAAACCCCGAGCCCCATCAACCTGGGATAACTCCATAGCCAGTCTTCCTAAATCGGAAGCCTCCACTTTAGATATTTAGGGGTACAGTTTTATAACACCAAAGCTGACATAATAGAGAGGAATATAGGAAAGGCAGTAAGATCACTCCATTTACAGCTCCCCTTTTGATTTTCTCTATCTCTCACAGGAGCAAACTGAATAGAATTGAATAAAATGGTAGTGTTAAATCATCTGCTCTATTAGTACACAATGTTACTGATGCAACATTTTAAAAGATTAGACAGTTTATTATTGTATCTGATTTAAAATGGAAGCTACCCTAGAGTGGTTTAGCTACTTTGAAATGACTGGCAGTCCAGGGCGGTCGAGGAGTACTTGATTTTGAGCTAAATAACTTGTGCCTTTTCAGTCGGTTGGCTCACTTATATCCGGGCACTGTTAGGAATTCTTTGAAGTCAGTAAAAATTGACCACCTTGCTAAATTGGTCCTGCATCTGCCTGGGCCACAGAATACGGCACTCTGCCTCATAAGAGTAATGCCATATTGTCATTGGAGTATCATGCAGTGTGTGACAAACGCTCAGCCCTATGCTTATTGGCTCAGCTGTCAATGAACAAAAGCATAGTAGTAGCTCAACAGAAGCAAGCAGAACGTACCATAGCAGGCGACCTGTTAGGGAATGGAACCCTGACACCCTTTGAAGCAAAACTAGTGGGATCGGATCTTCCATCTGTTGGGTTTCTGATCCACAGCATGGTATTGGCTCTGATGTATACTTACTGGCACATCATTGATGCAGAATCTCTCCTACCTGGCTACATACAAACTGTTTCAACATGCGGACGGGCCATAAGCTTTTCACATAGCTGCACAGACCATTACTGACTTTTTTTACTCTCCTGTTAACGAAACTGAACTTCTCTGGGAGAAAGATTTAGAGCATCCTCTTAGTGACAGAAATTTAGATAAGTTCCTTAAATTTTGGAAAGTCTCTTGCAATGTCAGGCTTCAACAAATGTAATATTACCAATCACACAGAGGTCATGTGTCCCCTCACATGATTAATGAAATACAACAATGAAACATCTCGGTGTGCCCATTGTCATGAGGAGAATGCTGATTTTTTTATCACATAATGTGGGGGTGTCTCATTTGTGGCCCAGTTCTGGCACTGATTCAAATTTTTCCAAAGACTGTACCAGGAAGGTAGACATACAATACTCCAGAAGCCTGACTTATTGGCCTTGTAACTCGCACCCACTAAGGAAAGGCGGGAACAAAATTTGCTGATTTGTTATTGATACTAGCGAAGCCGCCCATCATTATGAACTGGAACTCCCCAACAGAGCGGCATATCAAACATTGGGTTGCAGCCATCAAATTACATCATGTGAAAGTGATGCATTGTACAAGGAGGGGGTCACTGTAAATTTTGAATTTCCAAGGATTGGTACGAATTATGCTTCCCTAGCTGAGGCCAGAAACAATGACGAAATGTCCAAATTAAAGCAAAGACACACAGCCCCAATGATGCGTATCCCCCACAGCTTAACAGTAATACCTGAAGTAAATTCAAATTCAAATCAAATTCTATTTTTAATTGATTTAGATCTCTTTTGAGATCAACTATTTAAATAAAATATATTGATTCATAATTTTTTATAAAAACCTTATACATGTTTAAAAAAATCTATTTTAAAACATGAATAACACTGATTTAATGAATTTATACAAATTATACCAAATAAATTCATTCAGTGGATGTTTAAAAAAAGCGATCAAGTCAGTAGGAAAGTATAGGCTATATCTAAAGGTTTCATAAAACAGTTTCTAGCCTCTACTACCTCCTTATTCGAACATACATATAAAATATGTAGTAAATCCTGGATTCCATTATTGCATTTACCAGAAGTAATTTTATAGGAAATACCAATATAAACAGATCAAAAAAAATTGGTGTAAATTAATTTGCCAGTTTTTGCTGTAGTGGAGAGCATTTTGCCATGGAGATTAACATTAGCAATGCAAGATTTCTGATACACCCCTTTATTGCCTTCACCTTCTCAGACAGAGCTGACGACAATTTGAAATGCTAGTGGGGTTTACCGCTATTTGATGGAAATTTTTGGGCAGGTTTGTCAAATATAGATTGGACGAATCAAAGAACAGTGCAATTCTCCATGAGATAAAAATCTGTGAATTGAAGTATGTCAGTATTTATTAAAAAACTCACGTGTTCTCAAATGAACAGGATCCCTGATTTTCGAAGGCATCACAAGTCTTTTTCATTAATTTTACGCTTGACTCAATTTCCTTTTTCAGTTCGTCTTCCTAAAAACAAATCAAAATAGTAACTACATGAACCCAGATTGGATCAAGAATGAAGAATTGAGACATTTAGATTTTTTTTCTTTAATTTATTGGCATTTAATAAAAAGGACAAACAGTCTCCTGCATCACTACCGTTTTAAATCTGTTTCGGCTTAAAGTCATGATTTGAAAATGCACTAATTCATACTTATTCACCACTGTGACGTAAAAGTGTTAGGATATGTCTGTGTCTTCATTAGT
Organism: Lissotriton vulgaris; assembly: GCF_964263255.1. Lineage (NCBI taxonomy): Eukaryota > Metazoa > Chordata > Amphibia > Caudata > Salamandridae > Lissotriton > Lissotriton vulgaris. The sequence goes on along the minus strand of NC_141689.1, from coordinate 1,081,312,392 downwards.
AGTTTAGGGCAATAAATTGGATATAGGCAAAATGTGTTGGACCTCTAAAATGCCTGTTATGCTGGTCACCTAACAAATTTTCAAAAGCCCCTGAAAAATGGGTACTCCCTAACTCTTATTTTTAAGTCTGAACCCTCAGATTTACCCACTCAAACTTGTGCAATTGTATTTTGTTTAGGTTTATTTTATTGTCATATGGAAAATATTCATCCCTGTCTAGAAAGATCTGCCCTTTAACCCCCAATACATTCAAGGTTTTTTTTTTCAATTCCCACCTTGGGAAGGGGTTTAATCCTGCCCTTGACAGGAGTAAATTGCCCACCATTTTTATGGTGGGAATCAGTTATTAAAAAGTGTTTGACTATCCACAAACATAGGGAGTTTATGGGCTCTCTCAATCTTTTCAAGCTATCTCTTCCCTAGTTTAAGAAATCCTAGCCCCCTTAGTAGGACCACAGGTGCAAGATATGAATGCATTGTGGGGTAAAAATATGCTCGATAAATGGTTTCACAAACACAATTTCACCAACTGTCAATTCGTTTTATTAGTAATACAGATTATTTGCATGTAAATTGACCATAAACATACAAACGGCCTGTCTTTAGAGTTGGTCCTTAAGCACATATCTGGATTAGGAAAAACATTACAACTATTTCAGAACACAGATTCTTCCTTATAGTGCATGTTAGATACCCGAAGCACATTCAATAACAATTTCACAACAATTAAAAATATAGTCCAAAAATGTATAATATAATCAGTGCCGCATGTTCCAATAAAATTGAAAAAAACCTCAGTTCAACAGATATGTCAAGATCCTGCATATGCTCCAGTAAACAGTGTCAATGTGATACTGAATGTTGTACTTTCAAAATGCAAGATCAGGTAAAACCTTCAGGATCACAAAAAAAATCTAATAGAAGATGAACACTAGTCCATAAGCCTTCTTAGTGATCAAGAAAGTATACTAGCCCACCTCATTTGCATGTCAATTCCAAAAGAACACTTCACAGGTTTTTTAAACACATGTATGACAACTCTCAGAGGGCCTTCCAACTCATTTCCTGTAAGCAGCCATTTCAAATGATAAATAATCCAAGATTTCAATCGATTTAAGTTGCTATGTACAATGAAGCAATCAAATGTATTGACTTTTTGCCCTGGGTATGAGTGTCCTGTTAAAGTGGATATGTGTAGTAACTCCGGTTGCCCACAGTAAAATGTGGAGTTTTGTTTGCAAACACCACACACTTGCAACTTTCGGCAAGTACATTTTACCAGGTCAATCCTGCTGAAGTCTACCATTGGAAAAATGCTGAGAAATTTGCGTTTTGATTCAGAAAACAATGAAATCATTAGTATGCCCCATTTTTGTGCTAACTCACAATAGGTGGTATTTTTTGCACCATATAAATCTGGACTCCAGCAATGTTGTATTTTGTCCTCTGGGTCACTCGTAATATGGGCCATAATAAATTATACAAAATGTTCAGTTTCTGTCTGTATTGCTGCCCATGGACATTCATCTCTCCTCAAAGTGTATTAATGTACAAGACTGGAAAGATATGTCCGCTCCATAGAATTGGGCTCTATTCCGTAGCTCAGAGTCATGCCAGCACCTATAGTGTTTAGAAAACAGTGCTGATATTAACATCTCTACAGCACAGTATGTTCTAGAAATCAGACTCATGTTTTTTCAGTTTGTTTTCTTCTTGAACGTACTACATTTTTCTTATTTACATTTTTATCGTTCCGATTACATTTTTCTTTTTTTTTCAATGATCAATAATTTCCCCTTCAGGCAAGTTACTATTTTCAAATTAGCAATACACTACAACGAAAAAGAACTAAGGGACCAAATTAGAGTTTGACAGATGGTTCTCTTCCCATCAGACTGACAGAGGACTTAAGTGTCTCTCAAATTTAGAGATGCTCGCAAGCCCAACAGTCATCGCTGTACATTAAAAGGAATCGTCTCTCAATGTACAAAAGGTTTGGTCAACATGCCCACCAAACTTTTAAATCTTTTTTGTTTTTCAGAAACCCGAAGTGGGCATTTGTTTCAGAAAACACAAAACTAATGACCCCATCACCCAGGAAGTTATCCAAAAAGCCGAACAAAAGCAGAGTTGGTGGCCTAGGTAGCTCTGAAGTATTAAAGTCATGTTTTTACACAAAAAGTACCTCAGATGACTTCTGTGCTTGAGATGTAGCAGTGTCCAAAAGATGACTGTTAAGCACATGAGATGACAGCCCACAGCTCATAGCAGCAAGAGGGACAAATTGTGTCATTGGTGTGCATACTTTGCTTTTTGGTAATTTTATATTTTTACCTAATTTTCATCAAATTTCTTTTCAGATGGAACTTAATAATGGAAGAGTTTATTTCTATCATTTTGGACTGAGGAAAAAAGTGTAAGATTAACAATCCTGGTGAATATTTGTATACGTGTCAAAACTGTAATCAGAATTCTTATATTGCAATTTGGCGGCTCGTCAGTTATGGCGGAGGAGTGTCGCACCACAGCTGAAAGGCTGCAAATGAAAAAAAAAATTATAATAAAACTATTTTATTATCATTTTCTTTTTCACGTACTCTGACTTGGCTGAGTCCACAGAGTCTAGGGAGGGGTGGGGCCATGCTCTGCGTCTGCAGCAGCCAGGAGTAGGGAGGAGGAGTGCTACGTGAACTGTAAGTGCACATGTGGGTTTCAACGGCTGACTTAGGATGGCTAAACCGACATGCACACTTACATTTCTCCAACACAGCTGTCTTGCACAGTTGGGTGGGAAAAAAGGCACAGGCTCGCTGTCCCTAACTGAGCAACATGTCAGCCCGCTCAGACCAATCTTGGTGCTTCTCTCATGCACAAGAGCAGCGTCTGGATTGGGTGGGAGGGGAGTTAAGGAGCATCAAGGCTGCATCCGAGAGCAGCAGGTAAGTTCTTATTCCATCCATCACCCCCTCTTTGCTGTCCACCAAGGTTTAGTGTTACAGTATAACAGAGAAACCCAGACATCCACCAGACCCGGGTTGAGTATAGTACAAGTGTTGGAAATGGCCCTTTTTGCAGGGTTATCCCCAAACTTTTTGCTTCTTCCTCCCTTGTTTTTCCTCCCTTGTTTTTGCTGATTTGTTTGTTGGCAATAGGACTCTGGGCACTTTACCACTACTGATCAGTGCTAAAGTGTATATGCTCTCTGTGTAAATTGTTATTGTAATTAGTTATCCATGATTGATATATTTGTATCACCAAGAAGTCCCTAAAGTGCACTGAGTATGCCAGGGCTGGTGATACAAATGCTACTAGTGGGCCAGTAGCACTGATTGTGCCACCCACATGAGTAGCCCTAAACTGGTGTCTCAGGCCTACCACTGCAGTGCCTGTGTGCAGTCTGTAAACTGCCATGTCAACCTGGCCAGTGTCTCCACTGACCAGGCCTAACCCTTCCCATTCTCTACACATTGGACGCCCCTATGGAAGGCTCCAGGTACCCCCCTGGGCAGGGTGCAGTGTATGCGAAAGGTACAACATGTACTAGTGCAGGTGACATGCTCTTGTAGTGAATTACAGCCATTTTTGTTTTTCTCTATTGTAAGGCTATCTTGCCCATAGGCTATCATTAGGAATGCTGTGTACAGTGGTTACCTGCAAGATAGGACATACAAGTCTGGTATCCCTGAAACCAGAATTTAATACCACATCTTTTGGGAAAGGTGCTTTTAAATCTTGTGTTTGAAAGCGGCACTTTTAGATAGTGGCTGCTTTCTTGTCTGACCTTTCTGTGTGCCTTTAACTGTTTGTGAATTGACTGTCTGGTTTGTGAGTGACAGGGCTGGGGGATTCCAGGAGACAGAATGAGTCCGCCCTGTGGTGAATAGAGAGAGCTACATCTAGATGGGAGGGAAGAGTTGCACCTGGGACCTGAATAGGACTGTGCCTGCCCCCCACAGTGCTGGCTCCACCCCCTGTGGTGTGTCTGATGTCTCTGCCCTGCACAGTGAAAGGAGAAAAGGAATCATGTCAACAAAGAGCTCCAGGGCTGTGCTTTCCCTCCACAATGCTGGCTCCACCTCCTGTGGGGCGTCTGATGTTTCCGCTCTGTACTGTGAAAGGAAAGAAGGAGTCATTTAAACAGAGTGCTCCAGAACTGGTTCAGACCGTGCTCAGAGCCCTCCTGCACAAAGGCAACAAATACTTTTTGGGGTATAAGTACAGGACCCCAGACTACAGAAAAATAGATCATCCTGGAATCAAGAAGGAACCTCTGCCAAGGAGAAAGGTGGAAGACTGAAGAAGGAAGACTGTTCTGCTGTTGCTTTGCTGGACTGACCTGCAGTTGCTTTGCTGCCAAGTAGAGGGGGAGGACTTTGCTGTGTGCTGTGTCCCCTTGCTTGAAGGAATCTCCAAGGGCCTGAAGAAGAGCTGGCTCCCTGTTAAGCAGTCCCAGGAACAAAAGGACTTCACCCCCAGCTTCCCTGAACTCTGCGGGAGAGTTCTGTCCTTCCTAGAGTGCTTGGGCCAGTTGTGGTGCTTCTGGAAGTTGTACCTGTGTTGGGAAGCTGGAAACCAAGATTTAAAAACTTTCTGCAAGTTTTAACGCATTGCTTGCTTGCGGAGTGCATCCCCGGTGCGAGGAAATTCCTGCCGCTACGAAGGCCGAGATCGTCGCAGCGCCTGTTGCCACTGCCAGAGTCGTTGCATCCTTTGTGAGACGCACCAGTCCGGTGCAGGAAGATTACCATTGCTGCGAGTATCGTCGCAGAGCCCGACGTCACTGGGTGAGATCGTGGCACCACTTGCTTGTGGACCGCATCACGTCGCTGCGAGAGTTGTTGCGGAGCCATCGCATCGAGGGGCTGCGAGAAGAGAAGATCGACACGGAGCCGCTCATCGTTGCCGCACCGGAGATTGTCGCCGCCCCAATGATCGTTGCATCGTACCTTTTGCGAGCCTCTTCCACCGAAACCTGTGCACCAGAATCCACGCATGGTATCGCATTCCTCCCTATACAGACCGGAGTCATCGCAACACACCCGCTGCATCCAGTGGGCTTGTCACATTGCCTCCCCAGTGTCTCAGGAGTGACGCATAGCTTGCTTTTCAACGCTACAGCTTTCACTTGGAACTTTTGTCGCATCTAAAGGTACTGTTGGCTAAAACGTGACGCAACTGTGTATTATTTTAACGCAACCTTAAGAACTCATTTGAAACCATATTATTGAACTGTGTATGTTGGATTTTTGTCATTTTGGTCTTGTGTAGTTTAGATTAAATACCTTTATTTTTCTAAACTATTGTGGAGTCCGTTTGTGGTGTTTTCACTGTGTTACTGTGAGTGTTGGTACAAATACTTTGCACAATGCCTTCGATAAGCCTGACTGCTCGTGCCAAGCTACCAAGGGGTTGATCAGGGGTTATCTGAAGAGTGTATCCTTCTTACCCTGCTTATAAGCAAGGGCCCCTGTTTGGGCAGTGGTACCTACTTCTGCTAGCTAGTGACCCCCAGTTCTAACAACAAGATAAAGTGGTCAAAGTGGAAATGAACTTAACATCAGATACAACATCACCTATAGCAAATCAAATTTACAATGCATTCATATTTAGAGCAAAAATATATTCATATTCAATCGCAGCACCCTACCTCCAAGTTTATGTCAGCATCTACCTGCTGATCGGGTTACGTGCCCATCAGGTACGTGCACGATGACAGCTCTGCGGTCTGCATTTAACAGACGCTGCCACAGCCTCGCTTGCCAGATGTCCGGTTGATCCTGACCGATTGCAGAGGTATGTCTCGCGTACTGCCCCTCTTTGTATTAGTTCCTTGTTTAAACTTGAAGGTAGCTTGTGAAGCCAACCATTCCTTCTTGTGCTTCCTCACTAGATTGTTTACAGATTCCTTCCTGTCTGGGGCTCTCAGATTATTCTTTCGATGAATTCTAACTTCAACTATGATCTTTGCTCCAAAACATTTATTGAGCAAATTCATTACTGCTGATACACTCCTTCTGTTTGTTTTCAGCATGCACATTGACATGCTTCGAATACAGACGCACGCCTCAACAACAAAGAAACCTTCGGTCCTCATTTTTGAGCATATCTTCTAGGTGGATTTAAGAGTAACATTCATTGCCTCGCATAGATTAATGAATTACGACAAATTTTTCCATCACCTGTAGCAACTAGGCAACTTTATTTTTGACTATTCTCAGGTGTCTCCCCTTGTCCTGCTGAAGACCTCCATGTTAGGATTGAAATTACCAACCCAAACCTTTGGGGTCGAAACGTCAATGGTTTTATCTGGTTCCACGTAGAGACAACAGCAATTTATTGACTGTGTTACTACGATACTATAGATTTTCATGTATATTTAACCTTAAATGCAGCTGGATATGTTTCTACTAATTGTTGATGTATATATTGCTCATCGCCCTTCCTTCCTTTCGTCAACCCTCACCAATGCACATCTTCAAGCACTCCCTCTCTTCCCCCTTGGAGCACCCCCTCACAACTATGTAGATATTTGTGCTGCGATTTAATATGAATATTTTTTTTTCTAACTATGAATACATTGTACATTCGATTTACTAAAGGTGATATATCTGATGTTAAGTTCAATTACACTGTGACCACTTTATCTTGCAACAGGAATTAGTGGCAGCAGCCGCCACTGATTGTAATAGGTTGGTTAGGTCAGTCTGTGTGAAGTTATCTCTCAGGGATCTCCTTATAAAAAAGCTTGGGTGATGAGCTGGAGAGGAGAGGCAAAAAAAGGCAAATTATTCTGGGTTATAACTTTATGTATCGCTATAAGACTCAAGGCTGCCAAGTGAGCCTCTGATAATTGGACCTTGTGTGATGCTTCAAGGTGTCATTCCTTGCATTAAAACAATCACATGTATAATTTAGAACTGCTCATTTATCTTGTGCGTGTAGCTGGAGTAAAGCAAATTCCAATCGGATTTTTCAAGGCGGTTGGAAGAACAAGGCCCAGCAAGAGTTCAAATGTTCTTCATGTGGAGGTTATTCAGTTTTATGATTGTTTTATCATTAGGTAGGCATACAAGAGAAATGGGATAGGTTTGCTGTTACAAAACGTCACCTGCTTGAAATATAGCTTGGCTGCCATAGGTTCCGTAATATTTTTTAGCGAAGAAGTAATGAGATGTGCCTTTGTTCGCCTATAATATCAAAATAGCTAAATAAAGAACTAAATTATAGATTTGGCTTAGACGACAAAAAATATGTTATTGGGTGGTATATGAAGCAAAGGGCATATAAAATTGCAGAAAGATCACAATAATAATATACCAAGGGAACATGAGCATTGCTATGAAAAATCTTAAGAATTATTAGCAATTTAAATACTGGCATTAATAGGATAATTCCCCGAAAATATTTAACACTTATGAAAGAGGGAGGGTATAAGGGCCTTCCACCAATTCATATCCTAATCACCACAGGATGCACCAATACTGGCATGATTTGTTCTGTAGAAAATGGAAAATAGTGGAACTCACCCCTTTAACCAAAGAATCGTGCGGGTTTTCCCCAGCGCAAGATTTGGTCAGAAGGTCTTGGTAACCTTTGCTGATTCTCAAAAGCAGCTGTATCGAGAATTCAGGGTGCCTCTTTGCATAGTCACAGGTGAACCTGAAAAGAGGCAAAATAAAGATGAACCAGTTGAGAAAATACTACTCTCCAATATTACCTTGCTCAATCTTTGGCGTGGTGTGTTCTCTTGTGAGTGAGTCTCGAAGATGCAATGACGCCATGCGTTTTAATGCAGGGAAAGAGGATGGGCACCAGTGTACTGGTTAAGCAACACATTACAGCCTAATTTTGAGTCAAGTGAGTCCCTCATAGCCCCCAGCCTTGGTACTACCGCTCTAACAATAGCCATGCCCTAGATGGTTCTGTGAGTGATCTTTGGGAGAGGCACCCAATACTAGGTTGCCGTAAACAAAAAAGATTTATATGTTGCTGAAGCTATGTGGCAATAGGTATATTAAAGGAGTTGTATAATCATCTTCATTATATATATATGTAAAAAAGTAGTAGGAACACGTTCACGTTTGATTTGTTTAGGTACCCATCATCAGGTTTATATTTTAGAGACTCCAGGGCGACCTCTATGACCTATTGTCTATTGTCTATGTGGAATATGTGAAATGCAGAGAGGGACGACCCCACACTCTTCAACGTATCCTCAGTTTCTATGGAAAGGGATGTATTTTTTAAACTACTTTTAATGGAGTACATGCAAATATTGACATATAGATGTGACATAATCAATCAGCAATGTCACAGAATCAGGTAATAATTTCCCCTCTACGGAGAGGGGTGTATATGACTGCAAATTTCATTGTATTATTAGTCTGTATGATTAGAACAGCATCATCAGGCAAATACCCCAAAGGTAAACTTGCATGCTTAGCAGTGTTGGGCCCCTCAGCCTGTGAGTTACATCCTGGAAAATGACGTACATTTTTTAGGCCTTTTTGGGTTAATCAAACGGTCCTTAATGGCCTCACCATGCAAGGCACTTGAGGAACCTATTTTTTTCTTATTTTCTTATTTATTTAGTTATTATTTATTTAGTTATTTATTATTTACTTGTATTCTTACTTTCATTCCGACTGCATTCCACCATTGTGCTTATCATTTCCCTTATTTTGTCGACTCCTAAAAGTTCAGTTCGTAAATTTAATAAAAAAGATTTGAAATAAAAAAAAACCCTAGTGAGGTGACAAATGACTGGAATCGTAACAAGGTGATTGACTAAATAGTATGGTTACTTGGGTTGAAACCTGGATTTCTTGTACTCCAATAACAGAGCTACACATCTTGAGGACATCTTTGGTGGGTTCTGTGTGTGGGGGGGGGGGGAGGATCAGAGATTGCTACCTCCCTGTACAACCCTAAAAACAGGAGATTCACTCAAGAATTTAGTGGGGTAAATATTCGTCAATCTAACATTATTACACAGCTAACTACTGATTCTACCACAGTTGTTCCATTAATAAACCGTGCAGTGAGCCCTCCCGAAGTCTGCCCTGAATCGATTGGATTTTTGTTCTGGAATGTGGCAGGTCTCCGGAACAAAATTAACAATTTGGAATGGCAAGAATTTCCTGCGGACTTAAAATGTATTTGTCTCGAAGAGTCCTGGCTCCTGGAGCCCCTGCAGATAAATGGTTATAGATCATACTATGTTGTTGCCTCTCCAACATCACGTAGAAGATCAAAAGGCAGGTTATGAATCTTCGTTTCTAACAATCTACAACTTGTTGAAATAACTAAAGAAGTAGTTAATCCTTGTTATCAAGTAATTGTTTGTGAAGGTACTGACCCAGCGCGGTTAGCTGTAATTAACTTCGATAATAATGCACCATATAGTCTAGCTTCTGAAAAAATATGTGGTCTGACCAAGCAAGATGATGTAAGCAGCCGCGGTCCGTGCAGGTAACAGAGGTGGGGCCGGTTGGGGGGGATTTCGAAGGACGATGCCAAGGAAATATTAAATAAATAATTAATTTTCCCTCTGCATTGTCCCTCGAAATACTCCCACACCGGCGGGTACACCGCCCCACCACTGTTACCTGCATGGACCGTGGCTGGATGTAGACCAAACACATTTTATACATAATGGATATGGGGATAAGCTAAATGAATTCATGTTTAAATTGGAATTAGTGTTCTCTAATAAAATGTCATCCCCATATGATCCATTTAGGTGCACTTTTAACGGCAGAAACACCCACCTGCAATACTGACTACATCCTATTACATAATAATTGCGCTGCTTGTGCTTCTAATTTTAATACTCGTTCTACCCCACTAAGCGACCACTTCCCACAGTTTGTCTAAATTTCACCTTTGTTACTATCCAAAAAGCACAGTAGCCACACCACCGTCCAGACTGGAGGGTTCGAGCTAGCAACTCTCAATGGCTACTTCCTGCAGTGGCAACAGATTATCCCTGAGGGTTTTTTAAAACAACTAATCTGTAGTACAGGGGACGCCTTTGAGACTTGTCTAGATGAATCCTCACAACCAAAAGCTATCATTAATTCCTTCTTGCCAATTACACAGGGCATGAAGGAGAATCTCCTCGTTACCAGGAAACAAAAAAAGGAGAAAAATGGATGGTTTGATTCATCATGCACCAAGGCTAATAAGAGGCTAAAGGACACATTACACAAAAACCCGAGATGTAGATCTAAGATCCAGGCCTGCAGACTAGCCTATAAATAGGCAGTGAAACAAAGGAAACTAAGACTATCTGCACCTCTGAGAGCAGATAAGGGCCCTGGGATCGTGGTCGCCATACCGGGCAATGACTGATTAAAACATTTCTCTGTTATTTTTTCCTATTTAATCCCTATATCGAATACTATAAGACCCACACAAGAATTACATCTTAGTCTCAACCCAATCTCCCCCAATTCTTCTGTTTGTTTTGGAGGAAGTCAACAGGGCAATTACTGCTAGAAAGGTGGAAAAACACCAGGCCCTGATGCTATCCCAGTGGACCTGAACAAAGCTAACATTACTTTATGGGGACCGTTATTAACTGTTGTATTAAGGGACTGCTTAATATAGCCTTTCTCACCACATGGGTGGAATAAATAATTGTACCAATCTATAAAAAGGGAGACAGACATAATCCTGCATATTATAGGCCGATTTCCCTGCTTGATTTTTTACTGATAGTGGGTTGTATTAGTTTGAGCAGGCTACAAGAGTGGGCATCATCAAAGGATATTTTGTTAGACCTTCAGTACAGATTTCACAGTGGGGTTGGGACAATTGAACAGAGTCTCAATTTAAGCATGTTCACAATAAAATATACTAGGATTAAGGGTGGGTATTTATTCCTGGGATTTGTCGATCTGTCCTCAGCATTTGATTTTGTCAGTCACTCTACGCTATGGACAATTATGTCCAATATGGGAGTGTAGACACCGATCATTATTTTTCTGAGGGACCTGTATACAGGATCCAAAGCTAGGGTCAGATACGGCATTAGGGGAGAATGCGCCCAGCCCTTCAGTGTTGAGAGAGGTGTAAGACAAGGTTGCGTCTTAGCTCCTTTTCTTTTCTCCTTATATATAAATAATGCAGGCATAGGGCTGACTTTTTATTCTAAAGACCTTCCACAGGCAGGTCCTGGCCCAGTGCTGGCCCTCCTCTATACAGATGATGCCGTTCTTATCGCCTGCACTCCCCTTGCAGTCCCTACTTAACACCTTAGTTGAATTTATGCAGGATCACAACTTGCTAGTTAATCAATCTAAAACATTTATAATGAAGTGTGGCAGGAAAACCCCCACCTGTCGTGACATACAAATCAGGGACACCAATTTAAATTTTACAAACAGATTCCTCTATCTAGGTGTCCTCTTTGACAAAGAAGGCACATGGAACTGCGCCATATCTACCAGGGCATTATTATTTAGAAAGGCTAGCATGGTCTTGTGAAATTTGCCAGTAGGTTGGACACAAATCCCACAGTGAAGATGATTATGATTTACAATCCCAAATGTTTAGCATAGCATTATATGGGGCGGGGATATGGGGGCATACCAAATGTAAAGCTCTGCAACTGGTAAAGAATGAGTTTTTGAGGTATCTGCTTGACACCCCCAAAAGTGCCCCTACATATGTTTGTTACTCTGAGTTGGGGGTTCTAGTTTTCATTGACATAATCAGGATGCAACCCATATTACTTTGGCATAAACTCTGCTATTATTGGTAATTGCTTAAAATCAACTCTGTTCACTTTCATTCCGTGATTGGTATATAACCAACGCGTTTGCTGAGACTTTGGGCATCCAGACTAGATTGAAGAAACAGACTCCCTGGTAGCTATTACTAGAACAGCATTAAAAAATGAATGCGCTGCGCACTTAGAGAACCTTAGTTTGACCGCCAAACTATCAAAACCTTCTATTTTTACAAAGATGTATCTAATTCAAGGCATAAATTTGCCCTGACTCATTTTAGAATGGATTTTTTCCATCAGCTGGTCAGCTTTCCTGAACCCAATGATTGATCACTAAATTTAAGCAATTACCCTTGCAACGGCATATTACCTCAGAGCAACATGCACGTTGTACTGTTTTGTAAATTTTATAATAAATGGAGTAAACGCTACATCCTACCTTTCCTAAGGTCCTTACAGTTTACACAATGTCCTGCATATCTTTTCCTGCAATCACTACCTACTGTTAAGCTTTGTTGCAGTATGTCAAGCTTCTTGTGGGCTGTTTTTTATGCAAAAAGAATACTATATAGATGATATGATTCATTCTGTATACATTTTTACAAATAAATAATTGACACAGTGTTTTATCAATGCGGATTTATCATCCTGAAATATATAATGAATTATGGATTTGAAGAAACCTCTAATATCTGCTATTATGATATTTAACACAGGACTATTAGAAAATAGCTAAGCAATAATGCAGAGGGAACCCTTAGCTGAGGTTTTTCCATTTGTTCCTCATCACTTTTCCTCTGTGTTAAAGCTATTATCTTAATACAATGTATGGATGATATAAATGGAGAATATTGGAGTCTAATTATTATTCATATCAAAAGATTTTAAACTGTATTGTCAAAATATGTCACATTTTTATTGGATTTTGCACCTCTTTGTATTGGACTTTTATGTTCTAATTTATTTTGATCGAATAAAGTTAATACTGAATGACTGAGGACATACTCAACAAGGTAAACAATTTACGTGCTTGTCTCTTTTTGTGTGCCCTCTCTTACTTGACACCTCAAGCATATTTTTAATTGAATGGGTCTTGAAGACAGAATAACTACTACACAGTGTACACTTCTATTGGTCTCAAATAAACATGTAAGGATAATTGATAATCAACAACATATAGAAGTATAAATGATACATCTAAAGGCCTGATTCGCAGTTAGTCGGAATTTTCAGATACCTGTTATCATGTTGTACCTTTAAATATTATTGTAGAATTGCATTTTCTGTAACGTTCTTTATGGCTGTAAGATTCTTTCCCTGCTTCTGTTAAGGCAGTTGCTGGGAAAGAAGTCCTGTGTAGGCTGCGTCCTACCTTGCTCCTGTGCTTCTCCCAATAAAATGATTTTATCATCAATTCTGCGTGGATTAAACATTACAATTTTGGCGACGATCTTACAGAAGCACCAGGAAACCCTCAAACCCTTATTTATTAATTTTTAATTTTCACCGAATAAAATTTTCGAAGAAGAGAAGAATTGAACTTTTAACTTTATTGACTCACATGAAAAAGAACTTTCCATTTCAAGCCTGAAGTGAAATCGACCAGCTCGTTCTGTGAGTAAAGCTTGCGATTTATTTCTCTTCTTCTCAAGAATACCTTTGTTTCTATTTTGCGCATTTAATTTTTATTAACTTCTGAAATCATTGCGCATGTATTCTGCCGTGTATTTGAGGATTAAAATGTTACTATTTTTAGTAATACGATCACCTTCCTGCGCATTAAATTGCCAACGCATCTTTTGAAAAAGGTTGAAGCAATTACCTGAAGCGCGAGTGCATCTTCCTCTGCATTCTTTACACGCGCACTGATTCTGCTTGTTGGATGATGCTGGCACATCACGCATTCTGCACACAGCGCAACGGGATGATGTAAGACGCTGGCGGACATTTTGAGATCACCATTGCAACGATATCGAGTGAAGATATCGAGTGACGATTTTGAAGTAATTTGCGCGATTTTCATCGTGTAACTCGCACAGAAGGGTGTTTTTCACAGCGTTTGGAGGTATTCTCTTCATTTTATGATTAAAAGGTATTTTTTTGTACAAGTAAGCTTTCTTTTTTCAGTAATTTTTATTTTCTTAAGTCAACTACATCTTCAAATCTAAATTCCTTAATTGTTTAGATTTAACTTTACAATTCATTCTTCAATATGGCTACACAAAACTTTACAATTCAATCACCACAAGCTGTCTGTCCTTCTGGAACTGAACCATGCATGAAGTGGCTTCAATGGAAAGCATATTTCTTGAACTTTATTGATACCATTGACGAAGAAGGAAAGATGAAACCAGAGAGGAAGAAAAAACTCTTTTGCATTCTCTAGGTGCTGGTGGTTTAAAAGTTTTCGAAGAAATGACAAAAAGTGTTGGAGGTGGAGATTCAAATGTTTTTACAGATATTTTAAAAGATTTTGATAATCACTTTCTCCTAAAGTGTGTATGGGTATTACTAGATTCAATTTTTTTCGCAGGAAACAACAGCCTAGCAAAACCATTGATGTGTATGTTGCTGAACTTAAAAAAATGGCAGAAGACTGTAAGTTTGACCATCTTGAAGAACAGTTTATTAGAGATCAAGTTGTTATGCATGCCTCAGACCCATCAATCCAAGACAGACTTTGGATCAATGGTGATTCAGATCTTAAACATGTTTTAGCTATTGTCAGAAAGGCTGAACTTTCAGGTCGGAGTGCCAAAGCCATTAAAATTGAAGAAAAAATTGTTTCTGAGCAAAAAACAGTCTCAGAACAAACCATCTCCAAAGTTCAAAACAAATCTAATTATAAACAAAAGTATCAATTCAAGTCTAAACCTAATCAAACTAGAAATAGTGATAATCTTAAGTGTTTTCGGTGTGGGAGTAATTCACATTTAGCTAATTATAAATTGCGTCCAGCCATTAAGGAAAAAAGTTCTAATTGTGGGTTAATTGGACATTACTCCAGAGATTGCCACAGAGTTAAAAGTAAAAAGTGAAAATTATTTGTGATTCATCTTCCAGTGATGACGAGAGCATTGTTAATAAAGACATGCACTGTTCTGTTGAGGATGATTGTGTTAAAAAAAATAACGCATTGTTCAGTTGAAGACGAATCTGTTCAAAGACCTCTTGACAAAATTTACATATTTCATATTGATGATTCTTATCGGAAAGAATTCTCAAAAAACTTATCTGCAACATGCTTATCGGTGGAGTTCCTATTAATATCTACGCTGATTCTGGTTCTCCATAAGCCATAGTTAACGAGAATGTCTGGAATTCTGATTTTGTACGTTACTTTGTAAACAATCTCTATACATCAGACATTGCTCCAGAAGGATATTCAGGGGGAAAGGTTGATATGATAGGTTTCAAAACCTTGAAGTTTAGGTTCAAGGGGAGGGGATCTTTTGGAAAGCTTTATGTTGCTAAACAAGGACCCTCTGTCCTTGGGTGGAGGGATCAAAGGGATTTGGATAATATATTGAACCCCAATAGTCCCGAACCTGTTTTGGTCATCAATGATGGTATAGAAATTGGCGATTCCATGCTTAAAAAATTTCCAAAAGTGGTAAAATCGGTACTTTTCAAGTATTTTCTCATTACATTGTTTTAAAGAGTAATGCCAACCCAAAAACTTTTAAAGCTAGAAATATTCCTATTTTGATACGTGGTGATGCTGAAAAAGAGTTGGAAAAATTAGTTAAGGAGGATATAATTGAACCCATAGAGTCCTCAGAATGGATTTCACCAGTTGTAATCGCTAGACGTTCCAATGGCAAGATTTGCCTATGTGTAGATCTTCGCCATTTGAATGAAAATATAGTTATAGACAAGTTTCCATTACCAAAAATTTCTGAGATGTTGTCTTCAGTTAATGGTGCCTCTATTTTTTCTACACTGGATCTTTCTGCTGCTTATCATCAGATCTCACTTGATAGTGATAGTAAGCATCTCACGGCATTCATTACACCCATGGGTTGTTTTCAGTTTAAAAGGATGCCGTTTGGATTAGCTTCTGCAGCTGCCATTTTTCAACGCATTATGCACCAGCTCTTTGGTAAACACTTTAAAGTTAAATTCTTTCAAGATGACATTCTAGTATATGGGAAAGACAAAAAGGAACACAATTCTATTCTTTAAGAAGTACTAGGCACACTTGAAGAAAAAGGGTTAACCATTGATTTTTTTTTAAGTGTCATTTTGGGGTTAAATCTGTGACTTATCTTGGACATGTTTTATGTTCTGATGGCGTATCTACCAAGCCTAAATTGGTTGACGCCATAAAAGACGCTCCTCCCCCTTCTAATAAGGATGATGTTCGATCATTTTTAGGTATGGTGAAGTTTTATTCTATATTCATTAAGGGCTTTTCTAGCAAAGTTTTTAATATCAGACAAGTTATGAAGAGTAAAGTCAAATTTGAGTGGGCTGCCTTATGCGAGGATGAATTTAATGGTATCAAAATGGACATTATTAATGCTCCAGTATTATCTCCTTTTGATTTAGACCTTAATTCTGTGATTACTGTAGATGCTAGCAACAAAGGTTTAGGTGCTATGCTTTCTCAAATTGATGGATTGGGTAAAGAACGCATTGTTGCGTTTGCTCCCAGGCCTCTTTCTATTCCAGCGAGTAAATTCTCTGTGATCGAGAAAGAAACACTAGCGGTAGTTTGGGCTTTAGAACATTTCTGTAGTTTTGTGTGGGGTACGAAAAGCGTGGTTAGATCTGACACAAACCCCTTACTAAGCCACTTTCAACTGAGGGTCTCTACAATGCAACAGCTAGGATGGCTAGAATGGCTATGCGTCTACAGGATTTTATAATTAAAATTGAATATTTTCCAGGTAAAAGCAATGTAATTGCTGATTTTCTTTCCCGCATGCCTTCTGATATACAAGAGTGTGAAGTGAATGAATGGGATTCTTTACAGGTTGCTCTCATTCATGATGAAAATCCTTTCTGTGTTGATAAGAAGGTATGGAATGAAGAACACTTAAAAGACAGTACTGCTGCTATTTCATTCATTCACAGAGGTTGGATAGAAAAAAAAAATTATCATCTGATCTAAAACCATTTTGGGAAGTAAGAAATGAACTTACTATTTTAGATGAAACAGTTTTTAGAGGTAATAAAGCTGTTCCTCCTTCATCTTTAAGGGATTCCATTTTACAGTTGTGTCACAAAGACCATTGCGGTATTGTCAAAACTAAACCAAATGTTAAACTAGTGTATTGGTGGCCGGGAATTGATATTTATGCTGAAAGAACTGTCAGTGAATGTGTCATTTGCTCAAATTCGGATAAGGTACTCAATACTCTAAAACCTGACATGTGTGAACCTATTATTCCTGAAGGTCCTTGGCACACTGTTGCCATGGACATTATGGGGCCCATAGGTGATAATCACAAATTAGTAATTTCCATTACTGACATTTTTTCTAGACAGCCTTGCATCACCATTGTAGATAAAGTTGATTCAGCCACAGTTTTAGATTTCATTGACAAAGTGTTTATTGAAGAAGGTCTACCTACTCAAGTCGTTAGTGATAATGGGGTACAATTCGTGTCAAAATTAGCTAAAGCTTATTTTGATAGAACTGGAATTACCCACAGGACCACTTCATTATACAATCCCAGTGGAAATGGATTATGTGAGAGATTTATTAAAGTTTTAAAGAATGCTATTCAAATTGCTAATTTAAAAAAAGAAGACTGGGAAACTCACATTTACAAAGCTGTTTGGTCATATAGAACCAATATTCATGACGCTTTGAAAATTTCACCTTTTGAAATTATCAGAGGTCGTATTGCTAGAACTAAATGTAATCCTAATTGGTTACATAAAAAATCTTGCTTAGACATATGTATGAATAAAGTCAGGAATGATATTCTAGATAAACACGTGGGACCCGATTCACAGAATGAATTTAAGACTCAATCCTAAACTTACTACTGTTTTGGTATTCACAGATTGCACTTACTACTTTTGGCATTCACAGAATGCACTTACTACTTTTGGCATTCACAGAATGCACTTACTACTTTTGGTATTCACAGAATGAACTTACTCATTTCGGTATTCACAGAAGTAAGGACTCCTAACTTTAGGACTCCTAAATGCCTTCTGTAAATCCCGAAAGTCTTAAAATTAGGATTTTTCTCAATTTAGTAGTAGTAAAGTTAGGACTTCTAACTTTAGGACTCCTAAATGCCTTCTGTGAATACCGAAAGTCCTAAAATTACGATTTTTCTCAATTTAGTAGTAGTAAAGTTAGGACTACTAACTTTAGGACTCCTAAATACCTTCTGTGAATACCGAAAGTCCTACAATTTCGATTTTTCTCAATTTAGTAGTAGTAAAGTTAGGACTACTAACTTTAGGACTCCTAAATGCCTTCTGTGAATAACGAAAGTCTTAAAATTAGGATTTTTCTCAATTTAGCTGTAGTAAAGTTAGGACTTTACAAGTCATCTTTACAGATTTGGCGACAACTGGGGCAACTTCTGGTACACGAAACCCAAATAATTTATTTTCCATAACTGAAGAGAACCATTACAGCTTATAGGGCACGTTACACAGCGGATCAGGCAGGCTTACAGAGCGGCACACATGGTGAGAATCCTTCTTACATTGACTTTGGCTCAGACTATAAAAAAAATATTTAGTCTTAAAAAATGAAACTGTACCGTTTATGTGGCAGCTGTGAGGTGTGCGAGTGCTTTAGCACACGGACATTCTTCTACTGCTTCTGAGCGTGAGGTTCGACTGGAATGAGCGAGTGCGCTGATGATGTTGATTGATGTGGAACATCAGTAATTGGCGAGCGAACTCGTGTGGCCTATTGGCTTTGGAAAGGATGCACAGTGGTCACTGTGAAAACAAAATCAGCACGCAAGGTGGCTATATATTGGGAAACCTTCTCAACAGTACAGCGACAGGCATGCTAACAAGTCTAGCCTGTCAGTCTTCATGTTGCGCAGCAGCAGGCGCATTTTTGCCTATCTTAAATGGAATTTATACAGCGACAGGCATGCTTTAGTTTGAATATCCTTGTGGATCACTAGCCTGTCAGTTTTCATGTTACACAGCAATAGGCTCGTTTTTGCCTATTTTGCATATCTTTAATGGTAACTCTACAGCGATAGTCACGCTTTCGTTGAATAGCCTTGTCGATCGCGTGCCATAAACGAGAATAAAAAGACAAGCTTTCTACAGCGACACGACTGCTTCTCCATGTGTTGCATACCTTCAACAGTGAAAGGCATACTTTCCTCATTCACAAATTCTTATAAACAGAAATCCGATTTATATTCAGTAATAGCGTCTAAATATTTTAGAAAGAGTGTCCTTTTAATTAAATAGTGCAGTTCTATTGTGTGTGTTACTATGACTGCGGGAAATATCTGCAATTTGTCACCCCTCAGACCTTCTTAGCAGGTAGAGAGGAGCCTATCTTAAAGTGGAATGAGTGGAAAGAACATTTCCACTTTCGAAGACAATGAGGAACTAACACCTGAAAGAATGAAAACATGTGTATCACCCTGCTTAGGGGCTGGGGAATTGAATACATACAATCGTATCCAGAAGAAAGTCAGACCATAAGGTCAAGGTGATGATTACAAACATGCAATAGAGGATTTGGATGCTTATTTTAATCCCACAGTGTGTGTAACGGTAGAACACTACAAATTCTTCCATAGGAAACAAGAGAAAGAAGAGTATTTGGAAGATAATGTGGCTGCTCTGAAGAACTTAGGGGGTGATTGCGATGGCAGAGGGTCTGCTACCACCAGCCATGAGGCGACGGGCCCTCCGCCATCGGAAGACGATTCTCCACCCGCCAAATTAGGATGGCGGGTGAGAATCGGGCCATGACAATGGCGGGCGCAAAGACCGCCAGCCATGGCACAACTCCACCACAGACTGTTCAGATAGCTTAAAATGGTGGTGCCTAGTAGGCACTGTCTGCCAAATTACGATGCTGCCCGCAGGCAGCCTTTCCGTGGTGTGTAAACCACCATTGAAAGGCTGCTGGAGAATGCATTTGGAGGCCCGTTGGGGGGTGGTGCACTGTGGGGGGTACCCAGGGTACCCCGCTACATTTCACTGCACTAAGTGGCAGGCATTGTGTAGTGATTGCCACGTAGTACAGAGAAAAGCACAACCAACATGCATGTTTAGCACTGCGGGAGTGATGCAGCCAGCAGCACCCGCCGCAATGTTAACCATGCAAGATGCGACCAACACGGTGACGGTCGCATCATAATCTGACTTGCGGGACCACCGTGTTGTAGGTGGGCGGTCCCAGGCACCACTACGGTGGCAGCTGGACTGGAGTCCGCCCCCCATCATAATGACCCCCTTAACATTAACATGTAGATTCACTTTCCTGCACAATGAACTTATACTTGATGAAACTCTGATAGGCTGCACTAATTCTAACATCCAGAGTAAGTTATGGACCATGGGAGAGTCGTCCCGACACAGGGCACTGACTTAGGGTGGGGGCGCCATGTTCATTTTTCAAAAGCACCTGATGCTGCATACATTGACTCAGCAAATTCCAGACATCAACAAAAATGACAACTCAGGTGATTAATGTTCTTCCAGGAGAAAGACCGGAGCTTTGTCTAGTAAACGTTTTGAATCACCATAATGCAGAGGGTTAATGTGCCTGCTGCATGTAAATTGCAAGGAAAAATTTAGAGCTATATATTCTTTGCCTAGTTTTTTGTTGTCCTAATGTTGCAAAAGGGATTAATTTGGGGAGAAATCAATTCTTAATATTAAAGAAACCCCCTAACAATGGTACATTTTAAATTCAGAATTTGTTCTTTTTTCGGTCCAAGGACCCTTAAACTATACTGGCTACCAGTAAGGATGACCTGTGACTCCTACTCCTTGTAGGCCTCTGTCTTGCGTAACCTTTCCTATATACTGATTTGCACAGCTATGATTGTCTCTGTGCAATGCATGTGTGATGTAAAGTGTTCTGGCATCTTAAAAAAATGGTATGAGTGGTGCTATAAAACTAAATTAATCTAAGAGACAGTGGTTATAGAACCTTGGGGCATTGTTAAAGGGTGGCATTGAGGGAATCCATGGCGGAGGTGGTCATGGGGGGGGGGGGGCACCAACAAATATTGTTGCACAGGGTGCCGCTAGTGCTAAAGCCGGCCCTGCGTCCCGTCGGAAGGTAATTGAAATTGTGAAGAAAGTGGAGTTGACGGAAAGATGTCCCAAGCCTGTTATTCCACAGAGTGGACAGAATAAGCAAAGATGTTGAGAGGGGTGTAATAGCTAAAGTGCAAACAAAGAAGTAAAAAAGGGTGGTAAAGTGGGAGCCCAAGACAGTAGTGAACAAGAGTAAAAGCAGGGAACATTATAACTGACCTGTATTAAAAGGTAGATGTTTTAGGTGTGGGAAGTTGGGGCATTTAGCAAATTACCAGAAGTGCCCCACATGGAATCAGAAGTGTGCAGGATGCAGTAATATTGCATATTTCCAGAAAGTGTGTAGAAGGCAGAAAGGTGGAGTGCAGGGGTCAACCTTCTCACTTAGGACTCCACCACTGACACGGAGGAGTCAGGTGATGACAATGTTAATATGTGTGTACTAAACATTAATGAAGTTATCCTTATTGTAGGGGGTCAAAATGAAAGAAACCCAAATGCTATGTTACTATTGGAGGATTTCTCATCACAATCACGACTGACTCAGGGTCACCTTACACTATTGTAAACCAGAAAACATGGTGTGATGAATTTGTTCTGGTGTTAGGAAATGTCTTGACCCTACGGATGCTAGCCCCAAAACGTTCACAGAAGAGGACATTATGATGTCTAGAGTGAAAGAATTGGAGTTCATTTTCAAAGATAGAAAAGCAATGTGCAGGCTGTACGTAGCTGAAACTGGGCCATCTGTGTTAGGTTCGGGTGATCAAGGAGAGTTGGGAATAATTTTCAATCCCAATAGCCAAGAGCCGGTGTTAGTTGTCCAACAGGAAGAAGCTTTTGTAGAATGAGTTGGAGAACTTATGTACAGAAGGAGTGATTGAAAAGGTAGATGCAGCCGAATGGGTGTCACCTTTGCTGATTGCTAGGAAGGCTTGTGGGAAACTGAGATTATGTGTGGATATGAGAGATCTGAACAGGAATATAATAGTAGATCAGTTCCTCCTACCGAAGATCAGAGAGATGTGGTCAGTCACGAAGGGAGTAAAGAGGTTCACAAAGATAAACCGAACTGTGGATATCATCAAGTCGCACTTCACAAGAAAAGTGTGAACCTTACCACGCTTATAACCCCGTTTGGTTGTTTTCGGTTTGTGAGAGTACCTTATGGATTGTAAGCATGGGCGAATTTTGCGGATCTCGCGTTCGCGAATTTTGCGGATTTGCGAACTCGCAATCCGCAAAATCCGCGAATTCTCGCGAATTTGCGGATTTTTTTTTTTTGTGTTCGCCCGTGTTTCTGCCAGTTCGCGAGGGTTTTTACAATTTCGCAATTACCTGTCGGGTCGCAAGTTTTGCGAACTTGTTGTTTCTACGTGTCCAGCCTGTTTGGGACACTCTTCTTCATCACTGCCACTCTCTGTCACCACTGCCACTCTCTGACTACTCATGCCACCCTCTGGCCCACCCATGCCACCCTCTGTTTCATCACCACACCCTCTGGTTGTCCAGTGTACATTATTTTCGGCAAAGCAAAGCACACCTTCCCTGCCTCAAGTGACCTGAATTAATTTGGGGCTGATTAATGTGTCACAGAATATTTTTTTAGCTGGCACCTGCTTCCTTAGTGCGCCCTGATTAGTGATCTTTTGCACTTGCTAAGTGCTTTCATTGTTGCAAAATTAGTTACAACACCTGCCCTGCCCCAACTGACAATAATGAATTAGGGGCTGATTAATGGATTTTAACTTCCAGCCTGGCTCCTGCTTGTCTCCCTTCGCTGTGGCATATGTGTAACTATTCTGAGGTTCAGAGCAGGGTCACATAATAGTTGCAACTGGCAACTGAACTCTGGAGGGGCCCCTCAGGAAGCACTACAGGAAATGGCTACTAATGATGAGCCTGAACTTTTGAACCTGGCAAGTAGTTTCAGTTTTGCTAAGATCGTATTTCTGCAATTTAGCACTTATTCGCGGGGCGCGAAGTTGTACTGGGAAGCCGCGAACTCACGCGAACAGTGCGAGCAGTGCGAGCAAAATCCGCAGCTCGCGGATTTGCGGATTTTGCGGGAGATTCGCGAATCTCGCGGATTGCGGATTTCCCGAAAATCCGCAAAATCCGCGAGCGAAACGGATTTTCCGCCCATACCTAATGGATTGGCCTCAGTGACACCAATGTTTCAACGTATTATGTATGAATTGTTTAAAAACAAGAAAGACGTTATGTTCTTCCAGGACGACATCTTAATAATGGGTAAAACCAAGGCTGACCATGATTCAACAGTGAGAAAAGTAATGAATGTATTAAAGGTGAAGTGGCTTATGGCAGAATTTTCAAAATGTAGATTCGCTCAATGGAGCCTGACGTATTTGGGTCATGAAGTATCTGTTGAGAGCATTAAACCTAAGAAGGAATTTTTAGAGTCCATAGAAAAGTCCCCTATACCTAGCAACAAAGATGAAGTGAGGGCTTTCCTAGGTTTAGAGGGAGTTATATTCCAAATTCATCAAGAATTTTGTGAGCAAAATATACAGTGTGAGGCAGCTCCTTAAAAACAAATGTAAATTTGAGTGGTCAACAAAGTGCCTTGAGGAGTTCGATTCTATTAACCCTTTGCATGCTGGTGACGGAACCACTCTGTCACCAGCCACAGATGCGCTGTGCTGGTGACAGAGTGGTTCCGTCACGGCCTGGCCGCCGCGCATGTGCTGCATCAATTTCGCGCCTGCGCGGCGCGTTCTATTGAGCAGGCGGGGCCGTGACCGAACCACTCCATCACAAGCACAGAGTGCCCGTGGCTGGTGACAGAGTGGTTCCGTCACCAGCATGGCGCCGCCGAGCGGCCCCCTCCCCCCCCCCAGCACCACAATGGAATTACCGCTGCGGCCAAGGGGTTAAGAAAGAGATGTGCAGTGCCTTGCTGTTACTAGGTCTCGATCCCAAGTTAAAGTCCTTTGTGACAAGTTCTGATGCTAGTGGGAAGGGCATTGGAGCAGTGCTCACCCAGTTGAATGAGAAAGGGGATGAATGTGTGGTGGGTTTTGGATCATGTGCTTTGACAACCACAGAAGAAAAATATTCTTTGATAGAGCGTGAAGCCCTAGCATGCGTGTAGGGTCTGGAGCATTACAGACCTTTTATTTAGGGAAGTCATGTGGTGTTAGGAAGTGATCATAAGCCTTTAGTAAATGGTTTATCTACCAAGGGGTTGTTTTCTGCATCCCCTAGATTAGCAAAGTTGTCAGTGAAACTTCTTGACTTCAGGTATAGGGTACAGTACATGCCAGGGGTATGAAATAGAGTTGCAGACTTTTTCGAGCAGATTACATCTTCCTGTTATAGGCAATATGAGAGAAGACATTGAGCAGTTCAGTGTTATGTGTTTAGAAGGTCCCAGAGTCATTTTATCTGAGGAATGGTCAAAAGAGTATGAGGACGATTATGCATTGGCAAATGCCATGCTCAATGTCCATTAAAGATGGTCAACTGAAGACCAAGTTTCCAAGGAGTTGAGAGCATTTTGAGAGTTGAGACATGAATGGTCTGTGATGGACAACAACTTATTAAGGAATGATAGGATTGTTCTACCTGTAAAACTGAGAAACCAGACAATCAATTTGTGCCATGGGGGGCACCTAGGAATTTCAAAGATAAAAGATCAAATGAAGGAGTTGTATTGGTGGCCTGGTATGGGATTAGCCATTGAGAGGAAGGTCAGAGAGTGCAATTTGTGGGAGGTGGTGGATAATAACCAAGTCACCTTAGGTTCTCCATTGTGTTATGTTAGCTCTTCGAGTATACTGTGAGGGAAATTAGGATTAGGCCTTACAGGTCCGATTTGGAAGGGGCCTGTTCCAAAGTACTTGATTGTGACAGTGGACCATTTTCTAAGTAACCAGAGGTAGAAATTGTTGACCATGAAGATACTGAGACAGTGATCTAATTTTCAGACATTTTCTAAGAGGATTGCCCTAGTCTGTGACTACTGACAATGGCGTACAGTTTGTAGCTGCAATGTTTGAGACATTTTGAAGCACAATGGGGTAAGACATTGCACCACTTCCCTTTATCATCCAGTGGGAATTAAAGGTGTAGAAAGGTTCAATAGAGTACTTAAGGGAGCAGTACGGCTGGCTAAAACAGTGTTTTGAAATGGAACACAGAATTATTTAGGACTGTGTGGGCCTTCAGAATGGCGCCTTGTGTTTCCACTGGACATAGTCCTTTTGAATTGATGAGAGATAGAACTGAATTTACTAAAGACAATATTGGATGGATGCCATGTACCAGAAGGGTGAACTGGAGCCGGAGATTGTGAAAACACGCATTGAAAGA
The DNA here is from genome assembly GCF_964263255.1 of Lissotriton vulgaris. Taxonomy (NCBI): domain Eukaryota; kingdom Metazoa; phylum Chordata; class Amphibia; order Caudata; family Salamandridae; genus Lissotriton; species Lissotriton vulgaris. The sequence continues at coordinate 1,081,287,101 of NC_141689.1, read as the reverse complement.
GTCAAGCAGGTTTACAAGCAGTAGTTTGATTCTAAACATAGTTGTAAGCCAGTTAATTTACAAGTAGGAGATGAAGTAAGAGTCAAAAGAACAGGTGTGTTAAGAAGGGATCAGAGCAGATTTTCAAGACGACATAAAGTGGTCAAAATATTTTGCAATGCTGCATTGTTAAGTATGGGAAGGTACGTCATTTGAGCTCATTGTCCGTCTGCAACAAGAGAGGCAGGGAAAGATGGAGAAGTGTTGGAGGTTGGTGGACAGATGACTGTATGCCTAAGGAAACCGAGAATGGATGTGGTGAGGATTCATGTAGCAGAGGGAATCCACTACATGTAGAGTGAGGTAAGTGTGGGGGTGAATGGCACCTGCAAAATAGAGGACAGTTCAAAGTGATTTTAGAACGGGTAGATTTGGCAGGATTGTAAGAAAACCAGCTTGGCTGCGAGAATATGTTGATCACTAGATTGATCACTAGATTGTAGTACAATGGGGGTGGGGGGGTGGACCAATATATCCTTATCCCATCTGCAGCATTTTACCCACGTGTTTTGAGACTTGTATTTAATTTTATTTCTCTGTTATGTATTTTGTATAAAGAGTTCATCTTTATCAAAGGTTAGGTATTTATTGTTATTATATTCACTTTTTTCATGTTATGTAGAGGGAAAGATGTATGGTGATCCTGTCCTGGCCGTGAATGTCAGAATGCGAGCTTGGAATGGGACGGTAGAATATGAGAGAGTGGTAGAATGTGGAGTGTTGGATGAGACAAGTGAATCAAGCGGTCAGGGCTTATGCGATCTGCCCTGAATCTGCTGTGTGTATTTACCAGGAGTCTATATTAAAGAGCATTAATTACTATAGGCGACGATTCATCATTACAGATTTGGAGATGACTGGCCATTCCAAGTAAGCAACAAAATCTGCATGCTATTCTCCAAAAATGTATGGTATGTGTTATTTCTCAAACCCGATAGATAACAAACCCAACAGTATCTTTCTTTATCAGATGCTAGGAAAAGCACCTTTACATGGCAATAGTTTACAATATATTCTATGGAGACTAGTTTTGCTTAAAAAAAATAAATGCCCAACTTTTAGTCTATGCATCCCACTCGGCCCTCGCTTGACGAATCCCCCCCAAACTTTCAGGGAAGGACCGGAGCGGCGCGAGGCAAATTTGAGGAAATTTTCAGGCAAATTCCTCAATCGGCGCCAAAGTTAATACCCAATAGAATGTTGAGATTTTTCATTGAAAATAATCCTAACTATAACTACCTACTGCGACCGCCAGTAGGTAATATCTATCTATATATATATCCCAGAAGGGGATTGTAGCAGGAACTTCATTAAGCGTGCAGACAAACCCCCCCGTCTAATGAAAATCAGATTAAAAATTTAATGAAGCGTATGGAAAAGTGTATGAGAAACGAAGTCATGAAGTGGTGGGAGCACAAGTCATTGTCTATGTATGTAGCGGAGGGCCGTGTTCCACGAGGGTTGCGTATCCTCCTGGCGCCCAGCTACGAGAAGCCGCACTCAGAAATGCTTAAGGAATGGGGACTAAGCAATTTGGAAGCCTCAGGTAACTTGGTCAAAATCTTGATAAAGTACGCTGAAATCGACCGTTTACAGCTTTTAAAAGAAATGGAGGAAATTAATGAGGAACTACTGAAATTCGAACCAAATGAGCTTATAGCTACAATGAGGAAAGAAATTCAAGAGCGCCTAAATAAGCATGAGGAAAAGATTAAAGCTCGCAAAGCTTGGAAATTTGCGCGCGATAAGGATGATTATGAACACGGAAAAATATACACATTCACGCGTAAATTTGACAATGCCAAACGCAACAAAATGAATCAAAAATCAGCCCCGTCAACCTCAACATCCACATCTACATCTATGACGGGGCTGCATAGCAATCTTCCCGAACAGACTCCAAGCTCTAACGATAGCATGTCAACACTAAGTAGTAACAGCAGTACATACTCTGATGATGACCTACCGAGAGAGGCTGGTGGAGGGGAACCCCAAATGGTGCTTGACTTAGGGGAGGAGATTGATTTTTTAGTGAACGCACGGGTCCTAACCCCACGACCATGGATCAAGCAACAAGAGCAACAAAAAGGGTCAGAGTCAACCGACGCCGCAAAGTCCGCCGGAAAAAACAAAAATGCAAACAGCAACAAAAAGAAAAAACAGTTCTGGCACAAGAAGAAGTAAGGGACAAAACGATTATTATTCTGTCCACTACAATACTAACAACAGCGGAAAATCAACTAGTCTTGGCCTCACCTTTTGTCCCCTCACAGATTTTAATTATACATCGACAAGGATTGATGTGTTCCGTTACATTCGGAAACTCAAACTACGCAAATTTTTCAGTATCAAGGAAGGACTGGAAAACATCAACACAAATGCTGCGGAGTCCTCTAATCCTACTCTTCAGGCGCATGATGCAAGAGCGCTATTAACACTACAACAGATGGGGGACCTGCAAAGAGACATTGATACAAATATGTCCACCCAGGAAGAGCACAGAGAGGCAGAAATACAACAAACTGGAGCAGGGATGAGTCCTTTTAAACCTGCATCTTGCTTTATACCAACCATGCCAAGAGATGCCATAGACTCTTTTCACGAGGTAGTCACGTCAGATGTGGAAAAATTGTACCATCAAGTTAAACATCGCAAAAGAATCAAATTGGAAAAAGAAAAACAATAATGGGCTCTGGTAACCAAACTTAAGAATGACCATCAAAATATTATTTGTAGCTCTGATAAAGGAGGCAATATCGTGATCTGGCCTCAAATACAATATATTGCAGAGGCAAACAGGCAACTCTCGGATGCGACTTGCTATCAAAAAACATGTTTCAAACAATATGACCTGGCAAGGGAAAAGTTGAAAAAACTGCTTTTCAAATACAAAAGGGAAGGATTACTTTTCCCACAGGAATTCAAGTTTTTACATGTTGAGCAACCAGTTACACCCAGGTTTTATCTTATACCTAAAGTGCACAAGGAAGCATCACCTACCCCGGGAAGGCCAATAATATCGGCCATCAACAGTGTAGCTGAACATCTGGCACAATACATTGATTACTTTTTGCAAAGCTTGGTTATCAATCTACCAACCTATGTAAGGGGCACTGGCCACTTCTTGGAAAAAGTGAAAAATGCTCCATGGACAGAGAACTCTTTACTTATTACTTTAGACATTGAAGCTGTATACACAAGCATAGAACATCCCACAGGGCTCAAAGCACTTGAATTTTTTCTGGGCACAAGATCCCTGCAATGTTACAACCACAATATGATGCTAATGGATCTTGTAACATGGAGTATGTACCATAACTTTTTTGTATTTGGTAATGATGTCTATTTACAGAAGAGGGGTGTGACCATGGGGGCCTGCATTTCCCCTAGCTACGCGTGCTTGCACGTAGGCTGGTGGGAGAAGCGGGTCCTCATGGGTGAACACCATAAAACATTTTCTGAACATGTAGCATTATGGGTTCGTCATATTGACGATGTGTTTTTAATTTGGAGGGGGGATGAAGCTAGTGCCAAACAATTTATTATGCAACTTAACACCAATGAAGACAATCTCAAGTTTACCTATAACATAAGCAGGAAAACTGTAAACTTCTTGGATGTCAAAGTATACACTAAGGCAGGTAAAATAGTTACCACCCTTTTTAGAAAAGACACAGCGGGCAATACGACCCTCCACGTGAGCAGTGCCCACCCTCGCCATGTAGTTGATAATATCCCATAAGGGGAATTACTTTGTCTCAAAAGGATCTGCAGCAATGAGGAGGAACTTGCCAGATGCACAATGGAGGCTCTAGCTAGGTTTAGAACAAGAGGATACAAAGAAACAATAAAAAAAAACAGTTAGTAAGATGGAACAAAGAAGCAGGGAATCTTTATTCAAACCAACTTTCCTGATCCCTGATACAGTTGAAGAATCGGACAAGTCAACTGTCAGATTCATAACGTCATACAGTTGCCAAGACAGAAAAATCAGGTCAATTTTGACCAAAAGTTGGCCTATACTGATGACAGACGGGGTTTTAGCTTCACAACTGCCCAAAAATCCCAACATCACGTTTATGAGGGGACCCTAATTGCGTTCTCATGTATCCAACTCCTCCCTGAGTTGCTTAAAAAGAAATCTTGGTTTCAACCCCGGCGGGGGTTCTTTAAATGTACAAGCTGCAGGGCATGCAAATTTGGTGTCAATACCAGTACGTACACCACTCCCTTCAGTCCAGTCCCATTGCAAATTAAGGGCAATTACGGTTGCAAAACAGAGTATGCTGTTTATGTTCTGGCGTGCACCTGTGGCCTGAGATATGTTGGCAGCACCAGGCTTCAGGTGCACACCAGAATATTGCAGCACCAACGTGCGATCATAAAAAATGACAGCTCCTATCCTGTTGCGAGACACTTTAAAGCTGTACACAACAACAATCTACAGTGTCTCAGCTATTTTGTCCTGACATCAGTCCCTAAACCACGTAGGGGAGGAGACAGAGATAAAATGCTTCGGCAATTAGAATCTAGAATGATTCTAGAACTGGACACTAAGGTACCTAACGGTTTAAATTTGCCTGCCGCTTTACATGAACTGACATTAATCTGCAATAGTATCGAACTGAGGCCATCATCCTATACCTAAACTAGAAGTACTGATCGTTCATTTTTTGCCACTTGAGATATTTTTATTTCGAGTTGGCTTTTCTGTCACCCAATCATTTCTTTGACCTTTTTTTTAGATGTAGTTATGGATTATGAAATCCCACTACTTTAGTAACACATACCATATCACAGGGTTGTGATGGGCACTTATCTTTCCATTTATGTATTTGCCTATAGTAAGCCCATCATTCACATAGCAGAGGGGTTGCCATCTATGTTTGATGTCCCCATATCATTAGTAAAGGCTTTTAAACTTGTTGTTTTTATTAACGGCATGGTTTTAATTGTCATGTTTACATTGTATAAGATTTGTACTTCCCAACGGATAGTTTTTAGATTAACTTATTTAGTGGTTTTAAGTATTTGTTTGATTACTTTTAACTTGATCTATAAACCCTTGAACGTATTTATAATACTTACAATGTTTACTACTGCGACATTTGCACAATTTTGCGTTGATTTGCACATGACCATTAGGTGTCAACAATTGCACTTTATACAAGTACTGTATTAATCATGTTTAAATGACTTCAACCTTTTTCTTTTGCATTTATGCTGGAACAATATGAATTTTTAAGAATTTATTCATCAAATATCATAAAATTCATTTTTTGATTTTGTGGAATTGGCATTATACCCAATCGTAAACAAACCAAGTCTGCATTAGGGTGTACTACATAGTATTTTGTCACTGTTTACTTATCACATGGTGTGCACAGATGCATCACTAAAAAGGCATTTTGGGTAATATCCTACTGTGATCAAGGGCATCCGCCCGAAACGTGTCAGTCCGCTGCGCTGCTCATTTTGTTGAAATAAATAACCTTTTCTTGCCTCAACTTGGGATTCGTTTGGTCTTTTGTCTCTGGTTGGCAGCTTTCTGGAAGTTCAGGACTGACTGTTTTCGAAGATATATATAGAGAAGGCTAAAACTGACCTGTTTAAGAGACTAAATAAGAGGGGTTACAAACTACAAACACTGGCTAAGGCTGAACAAAAATGTAAAACTAAAAACAGGAAGGATCTGTTATTCTCCAAAGATTTGGAAAATAAAGAAAAACAAACAAAGTCCACATTGAACATCCCTAGGATGATAACGGGATTCAACATGTACCGCAATCAAGTTAGGAGAATCTTACAAAAGCACTGGCCACTGATAAAAAACGACCCAGTGATAGGACACCTGAATGGCAACAAACCTTCCATAACATTCAGGAAGGCGAAGTCAATGCGCAGCCAATTAGTCTGTAATGCACCAACATTGGTAAAACCCGCCACATGGCCCCCACCTCAGAAAGGGTTTAGAAAATGCACTAAGTGCAAAGCTTGTAAACAGGGTGTAAACATGAAAGAGGTTACAGTGCCATTCAGGAAGAAACCCTATATCATCAGGGGCGGATACTCATGTAAGACCGAGTATGCCGTATATGTTCTGGTCTGTAGTTGCAGCAAGCGCTATGTTGGGAGCACAATCCATCAAGCCCACATCAGAATTCTCCAACATTTGCGCGCGATCACAAATAATGACCCAACCTATCCAGTGGCCAGGCACATTAACACACAACATGAAGGAAATATCAAGCATATCTCCTATTATGTTATAGACAGTGTCCCCAAGAATCCCAGGGGACAGAATCGTAGACTGGCCCTAAGATGTCTAGAATCAAGATAGATTATCTTGCTTAATTCAAAGATTCCCAATGGTCTGAACTCGGACGAAGCTTTAACTGTACATTTATAATCCAGTGAGAGGCGTCTCCTGCTTTAAATCCATTCCATGAACAACTCTGCACATAAAAATCTATTGTGTAATTAATTTTGTTTGATTACATTTTATTATTTGAATTTGTATGATACATAATCATTAACTATGCCATGAACACATGTAAGAGATATTCTCTATGGTCATGCAAATTTTATAGAGTGTACTACGCCACGTTAGCAGTCCTACATACCTGCCTATGATTCACTTACTCCACTGGGAGACGATGTGTATCGATATATAAGTGAAAAAACAATATGATATAGTGCATTCTATATTCAATGGGAGAGTCAGCACTTTTTAGAAGACTTTAGCTAACACAAGTTAAAAACAAAGCCTTATCTCATGAGGCGATAAATAATAGGCTATCTACTCTAAGCATTCTATGTATATGACTAGATGCTAAGTTTGAGACTTGCTTCCTTAGTAACGGCATGACACTACTATTTATTTTGATCTTTTGACTCATGATAATATAATGTCTCGGAGATACAATAACCATGTTCTGGCTTGAGAATGTTACCGACCATACAATGATTGTAATTGTATAGTGGGTTGCGAAGCAATGTGATGTTCATGTATGTATATAATGTAACAACATAGTTAATCAATTCAAGGTGTGTTTTGCAACCATGATGCACACTTAAGCAACATATATTAGTTCTTAACATTCGCTGTTTCTTTTTCAGTCGATTGGAATGTTATATTTACTTTATGGTTAACATGGCATCTGTAGCATGTCGTAGAGGCAACCAATTCTTCTATGTTCATTACTGCCTGGTTCATGACTCATGGTAACTATGGTAATTGACTTCCAATCATGCCATAGGTCCTGTTTTTGATGTGTCATCATGTCATGTGTTATATAAACTGATGTAACTTACAGCAGAGTAAGTGAGCAAGGCGGAGGCTTCCGCCGAAATGCATCTGTGCAGCATGTTGGATTAAATACTTTTCCTTGAGTCAAATTCATGGAGTCAATGCCTTCCTTTCATTGTTTGGGAATTTGTTTGGGAATTTGGATTGGTAAACAATATATATATATATATATATATATATATATATATATATATATATATATATTCACTTAAAAAACATAGGTTTCACACTCGTTATAGTTAGGAATTAGCATTTAAAAAACCTTTGAAATTCACTGAAAAACCCTAGGTTTCACACCAGTTATAGTTAGCTGAACATTTTACTCACACAAAACCATTGAAATTCCCATGTTATAGTTAGTTGGACTCACTATAACTCGCGCGCCCGCAATCCACTGCTGATGATGTCACATATTACATCATTCATGACATGGTCAGTGACATCACTGATTAAATCACTGATGACATCTCAAATGACAATATATATATATTACCTACTGGCGGTCGCCAGTAGGTATATATAGTTAGGATTTTTTCTCTAGATCTTTTAGCTGATGTGGTAACCCGTTAATTAGCTACAGTGATGTGGTTATGTGTATTCAGGCACTATGTCTTGATTTATATGACATGTGTGGTTCATCTTATGTTGCTGGCTCGTATTTGCTCCTTCTGGTTATTTTTGGCACATAACACAGATTTTGGCACTATGCCATTATACCTGCAATTTGCTTGTTTCTGTGCCTTCACTACAGTATTTGACTAGTATTAAGCCAGTTTTTTGAGCTATTCTTGCCAGCGTCATTGTTTGTATGTTATCATTCTATAACGTGTCAGATCTTTGTATTTTTACTTATTCACCACATATTGTTATTACTTGTCCATTTTGCCACTATCAGCTTATTGTCACGCAGCAAAGATTATTGCTTTATCTTTTATTTGTTTATTTCTGAATTTCACTGCTCATGTCATTGCATTTTTTAAAAACAAAATTTGTGTGCACTGTTCTTTTATTTTTCTTGTCTGGGCGTGTTCCCTCAATTAAGCCCCTCCCTGTGTTGTGTAAATATACCTTTAGTTTTTTCTGAGTGCTTGTATGTGAACAAGCTCCCTTGCGGAGTGAAACGCGTCATTCTTGAAATAAACGTTTTTCCTGCATACTCACTTGAGTTGGATCCTTTGCGAGCCTCTCTGACTGTTTGATGTGGCGTTCTGAGGTCTGCACCCTGCCGTAGCCTGTCATCCATTTACGGGTTGGGATTTCTTCTATATATATATATATATATATATATATATATATATATATATATATATTTATATATAAATATATATATATATATATATATATATATATATATATATATATATATATATATATATATATATTACCTACTGGCGGTCGCCAGTAGGTATATATAGTTAGGATTTTTTCTCTATGGGACTTTTGAAAATTCTATGTCTAATAACTTTGCCGTTTGTGGACGGAATCAGCTGAAATTTTCAGGAAAATGGCACATTTTGTTTCTGAGCAGCCCCTAAAAATTTTGGGGGGTTTCGTCAAGGGGGGGCCGAGAAAAAAGGGGGATCCCAAAACGCGTTTTTCCCATTCATTTTTCCATAGGGCGTTTGGCCTCACTTTTAGCTCGAACGGCTGAATGGATTTGCACGAAACTTGGCAAAATTGTAGGGACTGTTAGCCCGATGTGCCTTTGCTGGGTCTCAATATATGTGCTCCAGTTGATTTTGAGAAATTAACGTTTTAAAAAACAGATATATCTGTGACAGCGTCCCGGGTAGCGATCCGGTTCGCGTACTTTTCGCGTTACGGAACTTTGCGAAGCGAAGCTGATTGGCTCTCCGGTGTCTGTCAACATTCTAAACAGTCCGGAACGGCCGCCATCTTGTCTCTCGGTAGGATCGAGAGACAAGAGGAGGAGAAAAACGAAGGGGGAATTTAATGAAAGGGGGCAAGGTAGACCCCTCTTGACCCCCTAGGAATGATGTTGGAGTTAATAAAGGGTCCCGTGGGGCAAATAAAAAAAATTTGATTTTTCGCGGTAGAAGCGCTTCCCGGTTCGCGAACCGGTAGCGAAACGGGAATTCGCCATTTTGTGTTTCGTTTTAATTAAATTACAAGATGGAGGAAAAACAATGTGAGAAATGGGTATAAGGGGGTACGGGAGACGTATCCTGACCCCCTATGTTTTCTGAGGGTGGCTGAGGATGCTCATATATGTTGATACATGTCTTCCAGCGGCTACGCGTGAGCGGATTTTTATTTTTTTGCTGCGTGACGTCTGTTAACGTTCGATTCGAAGGAAATCAGTGTTGACCGTCATTTTGTCACTGCGAGTAAATATATTGTTAAAAATAATTGTTATAAATTAATCCGTATTGATAAACATTGTTTGCGCCATTTTGCCTTTTTTCCAATGCCACACTTTTGTCGTGCACGGCAGCCATTTTAGATGCCTTGACCCGACCCACTCTCTGCACGCCGCCGATCCTCAGCATGGCTCCCCACCCTCGCAAGCATCTCCTCCACGCACTGGTCACCCCCGCTCTCTCTCTCATGCATGGGCCATAAACCTCCCCCCATCTGCGCTGCTCTTCCCTGAGAATCACACCCTGTGCAAGCCCGACACCTCCCTTTCACCCTATTCACTACCGCACCCTCTGGGGGTACGGGAGACGTATCCTGACCCCCTATGTTTTCTGAGGGTGGCTGAGGATGCTCATATATGTTGATACATGTCTTCCAGCGGCTGCGCGTGAGCGGATTTTTATTTTTTTGCTGCGTGACGTCTGTTAACGTTCGATTTGAAGGAAATCAGGAAGTGTTGACCGCCATTTTGTTACTGCGAGTAAATATATTGTTAAAAATAATTGTTATAAATTAATCCGTATTGATGAACATTGTCTGCGTCATCTTGCCTTTTTTCCAATGCCACACTTTTGTCGTGCACGGCAGCCATTTTAGATACCTTGACCAGACCCACTCTCTGCACGCCGCCGATCCTCAGCATGGCTCCCCACCCTCGCAAGCATCTCCCCCACGCACTGGTCACCCCCGCTCTCTCATGCATGGGCCATAAACCTCCCCCCATTTGCGCTGCTCTTCCCTGAGAATCACACCCTGTGCCCGCCCGACACCTCCCTTTCACCCTATTCACTATTGCACCCTCTGACACTCGTCTTCCTCTGTGAATGATTGTCCAGGCCGGTCCCAGGCTATCACCTAGCCCTGCGGATGTAGTTTATGGCCCCAACTATAAAGAATCACCTCTCTTCAAAGGAGTTACAGTAGATCAAGGCCCCCACCCCATGAGATCCGTCACACCACACGCGTTCCTACTATCTGATAACGATCCTGTATTGTGATTGCGGAGGGGATTCTCACTGTAAGGGTGTGTGGGACCGAGCCTGAAGCGGAAGATACCAGGGATGCCTTTTTGTACATCAAAGTCTTCACAATTATGTGTCACATTAAAAATGTATAGCACTCCAAAAAAGTAGTAGGATTATAACACTTTAATAACTTATAAATATATACAACGCTCCAACAAAGTAAACACGTTTAAAAAAACATTTTAAACAACTATTTACATGGCAGCCTGCTGCAACATCCATCTGAAATCAACAATGGGCTGCTTTGGTCTGTCTTTTAGTCTGCAAAATCCGATGGCCAGTGTGGTCGAGTCAGTAGCAGTCCGTTGTGCGAATAGGCCAAAGGCAGCACAACGCGCCAAGATCCGGGCGGCATCCAGGTGGTGTCCAGTAAGTTGCCGCACTGGTCTGGCCATCCTACAATGCTGCGCCGAAAAATGGTGTGGGGCGCCCCGGGAGGGGGGGGGGGAGGCGGTGCGAACTGTCATCCCCCGCTTCCCCAGGTGGAGGCTCCTCTCCTGCAGTGGGGCGCCCCTTAGCGTTTCAGTCACCATTCAGCTGAATTGCACCCGCTCTTGCGGCACTGTGCCTCATCCGCCATTCAGCTGAGTTGCGCCCGCTCTTGCGGCTACAGCGTCTCACCCACCATCCAGCTGAATTGCGCCCACTCTTGCGGTGCAGCGATAGGCGGCTGCCACAGGATTCTTAAAATGGCGGCCGGCTCTTCGGATTTGGGCCTGGTCCACTAAAATGGCCCTGGGACACATTTGAACTCGGACATTTGCCTGCTAGGGCTTGGGCCCCATTCTCAAAAGCGTTCCCCTCAGCCTTGAAAATTCTACAAAAGTCATCGGGGCCCCCGACTCCCGCAGGCTTCCGGTGGGGAGCGGCTGCCATGATTGCTTGCGGAATGGCCATGACGGAGCCACGAGATGATGGTGCTCTCATGCTGACGCTAGCCTCAGTCTGAAACATCCAGAAACACTGTAGACTACCAATTCGATGACTTCCGGAGGAGCCCCAACGTGACCCGGTAGGGAAGAACTTGCCCTCCCCTCTTTTGACTGATGGTTCTTGTTGCCTGTCCCCTCTGTTTTCATGTAACGGAACCTTTTTGGACTGCCGAGTGAGAAAAAATAAGGTGGGGCTTTCATCATTTGGGAAAACAAAATGTTTCAATCCAATGAAAAGTGTTATTTTTAGGTCATATGACCAAGCCTTCCATCAATAGGAAACCAAAAGTAAAATGAACCAATGAAAAGTTTTATAAAGAAGTCACATGACCTGTTATGCGGCTTTGGGTTATAAAAAGCCTACAAAATTCGTTGGCCTGTGAGGCGGCGTCAGTAGCGGACCGATGTGCGAATAGGCCGAAGGCAGCACAACGCGCCGAGATCCGGATGGCACCGAGGTGGTGTCCAGCAAGTTGTTGTACTGGTGTGGCCATCCTACAATGCTGCGCCGAAAGACGGCGTGGGGTGCCCGGGGGGGGGGGGGGGGGGGGGGGGGGGGAGGCGGCGTGAACGGACCTCTCCCGCCTCCCCAGGTGGAGGCACCTCATCTGCAGTGGGGCGCCTTTTAGCGTTTCACTCGCCGTCCAGCTGAGTTCCACCCGCTCTTGCGGCACAGTGTCTCACCCGCCATCCAGCTGAGTTGCGCCCGCTCTCCTGGTGCAGCGATAGGCGGCTGCAACAGGACTCTCAAAATGGCGACAGGCTCTTTGGATTTGGGCCTGGTCCACTAAAATGGCCCTGGGACACCTTGGAACTCAGACGCTTGGCTGCTAGGGCATGGGCCCCATTCCCGAAAGCGTCCCCTCTTTTGACTGATTGTTCTTGTTGCCTATCTCTTCTGTTGTCATTTAACGGAACCTTTTTGGACTGCTGAAAGGGGTTCTGGTCCGACCGCTGGTTGGTGGAGACATTTTGACTATATCCTGGACCTGCCCGGCCTCGCCCAAAATGGCGCCGGTATAAATGGGACTCGTAACTCCTTGTTGTGTACTGGTTGCCCAACCTTGATATCACGAGATACGTATGCAGTTTTGAAGCACATGGCGGGCGGGGACGAGTACTGATTGAACATTTGGACATCCCTATTGATATTAAGTTCTGATGTGCTATTGATTACTGTACTATTGAAAGTTCGAATTAACGTCACCCATGGTACTTGCCCGCAAATGTATATCTAGATAATTTTATTGTAACTGGCCCTGTCGTACTTTAATTATAAAATGTACGTTCACCGATTCTGCAACTGTTAGACACCTTAGTTCTTGCAACCTAATGGCCCGCCCGTTACGTTCTTCTACAGTGTAAATGTCCCCTCATCATATACGATTACAGTTTGCTCCGTGGCCGGCCCACGTGGTTATAGGCCCGTATTTGTATACTGACATTTTCACAATAAAGGTTTTTAAAACAAAAAAAGGTAGTAGTACCCAGATTGGTAAAGTTTTGAATAATAGCCAATGTTTTCGAATCAGTAAAAGGCAAGTGAAATAAAGCAGCCCGATTACATGACGGTTAAAAGGTATAATACGCAGGAACGCAGTAAAGATAAATGGTCAAGGGCTGTTGTGTTTTCCACTCCTGCAACATAAAGTGATCGATAAGAATCCGATATTCATGCCTATCAGCGACTAAGACAGTTTTACCCTGTTACTTTGCTGGTGTGTTGTATATATTTATAATATTTGCATAGGGTTTGTTGTTATTTTGGGTGGGGTGGGCGGCGGAGCCGAGCTGTCTTGCAGCCATCATGGTGTCGAGCTCAGTTCCTCTCACTAGTTTCGTATTTCTCAAAAGGGGTTGTTCATAATGTTTCTATTTTAGCGAGGTCAAAAAGAGATCCCATTAGTGGCCTACTGATTTTGCTTGATTCCTTTTGTTTTTTTAAAGATTTTTCACTATCTGCAAAGACTAAACAGAGTATTGCGACTCTGTGCTTGTTTGTAAATAGAGAATGAACCAAAGAGAACCAATTCCAAAACAATAAATGCTAGGATAACAATCAATCAAATGGAGAGGGAAGCAGGCACGACGGGTTACAACGGGGGCAAAGGCCTGTGTTACCTACCCTTCACTATCTGCAAAGAGAGAATACTCCTAAAAGAAAAGAGGAGTGGGGGGGCAGCGTTCAAAGTACATCAGCGTGCATAAACACGAAAATGTTTTTACCTACCACGTACTTGACATTTTAAAGCTTTTGATATTTGCTATTAAAAAACCATTGAAATTCACTGAAAAAACCATAGGTTATAGACCATATATAGTTAGGAATTAGCATTTACAAAACCTTGAAAATTCACTGAAAAAACCATAGGTTATAGACCATATATAGTTAGGGATTAGCATTTACAAAACCGTATTTTACTCGCACAAAACCATTGAAATTCCCATATATAGTTAGTTGCACTAACTATATATCGCGCACCCGCAATCCACTGCTGATGATGTCACATATTACATCATTCATGACATGGTCAGTGACATCACTGATGACACTAAGGAATGCCAACCTACTTAAGGGCATAACAAAACGCTCACCTTACAGGACTACAACTCCCACAGATCCTGGCGCTGCTAAACTCCTCCCACTCAGGGCGGACGACGCCCATTGATCAAATAAAACGTGTTTGATCAGTTAAGGCGAGCATGGCATTTTTCTTTCCTCAGTCCATGGATAAGGGGCGTGTTCAGGGCCGAAACGCGTCGGACTTATCTTTTTTAATCAGGAGGGAATCGCAACTTTGCAGTGGGTGCCGCCAAGAAGCCGGAGGCTCGGGCCGCTGTGGTGAGCCCTCATCAAAGCGCTTGCGCTCCTTGCTCACACAATTTCCAACGGCCCGCCATGGCCGGGATGAGGAGCTCCACTCCGTGGGCGGATCAAGGTTTTCCTGCCACTGGAGGCTGAGGCGAGGGAACTGTAATCGCCTGTCAGCACAACGACCCCTGAACTTAAAGCAAGGTTGAAGATCTCTCTCCCCTTCCTACTCAAGGATTAAACGGACAGCTAAACACTAATGAATGCCAACCTACTTAAGGGCATAACAAAACGCTCACCTTACAGGACTACAACTCCCACAGATCCTGGCGCTGCTAAACTCCTCCCACTCAGGGCGGACGACGCCCATTGATCAAATAAAACGTGTTTGATCAGTTAAGGCGAGCATGGCATTTTTCTTTCCTCAGTCCATGAATAAGGGGCGTGTTCAGGCCCCGAAACGCGTCGGACTTATCTTTTTTAATCAGGAGGGAATCGCAACTTTGCAGTGGGTGCCGCCAAGAAGCCGGAGGCTCGGGCCGCTGTGGTGAGCCCTCATCAAAGCGCTTGCACTCCTTGCTCACACATATATATATATATATATATATATATATATATATATATATATATATATATATTTTTTTTTTTAACAGGGCGTTATTAAGGAAATTGACTTACACTACACATATGCAAATATGACGAGAGAGAGACCAAATATACACGGTGCATATTAATAGAATGTTGTTAACATGAAGGGTAGAGTATACATATAACTGTCAATAGTTGAATATGTAGTGCTTCATGTAAATTTTTGCATAAGACTCGCAATGATACCAACTTAAGATATTCCAACATTTCAATGTATTTACAGTAACATTTGCACTGTGCGTATATGTGTATATATATGAATTTATTTCGGTCACATGTTTACACTCTCTTGTTCTTGAGTAAGTCATCAAATATTTAAATGGATTACGCAGGGATTTCTTCCCTTGTTGTTTTTAAATGCACGAGCACTTTATCAATTGCCATTTTTTCTGTGTTTTATGGTGAATTAACATGCATTTGCACTTTACAATATGTCTGCCACTATTCTACCGTATTGTTGGCTTAGTCCTCTTTTTATAACCATTTAGAGGTGGAGATAAAATGGCGAGTTTTTCTATGCACATTGACACTGAGAAAGCCGTTTCACGGCGAAACGCGTTTGTCTTTGATGGGGTAACGGGGGTCTGTCAATAAACCACACAGTCATCAGCTTCGAGTGCCGTCTGCTTTCTTTGGACACAAGCGAGCGTGCAGCAATATATATATATATATATATATATATATATATATATATATATATATATATATATATATATATATACACACCGGTAAGGAGGATTTATCACCACTATTCTAAAGATACCAAACATGGCAATTCCACTCCTTTTTGATAGGGAATGACCTTTTAAATACATGTAAGGGAATTCCAATTGCTAGCTTATGAGAGGAGTAGGCCTCACCATAGAGAGATACAAAATAGGTTGTCTGTCACTCCCAGGACATGACGCACAATAAAGGGACATGTCCCCATTTTACTCAAACCACATTTGCGGAAAAGTTGAGCACAGCAATAGTCGTGATCAACAAGGTATTTTTATTTATACCGAACCAATCTAGGAATTAATCAAGTTTAAACCAACATATTTTCACACATAAAGACACATAGATACAAGAATTATTTACAATGTGAATATGAAATACATTCAAAAAACAAAATATGATCCTGGTTCTATTGAGCAAAACCATTTAGAAGCAAAAATCAGTGATAATTCAGAGACAAGACAAAACCATTATAAACATGTGTTGCATACAGTGAAACATTTTGGACTATGGATGATAGTTAAAGCAAGAAAAGTAATGAAGAAAAAAGGGGGTAGGAAAGAAGCAAAGTAAATTTGTGACTTTTGCAGTAGCAAAATTACTACTGCCTCGAAATGACTCAAAACAACTCCTTTCTAACTGGCCGACGCGTTTCGATTCCAGTGAGAAATTTCTGGAATCTCATCAGGGCACAAGTGAAGTTCTGTCTGTCGGGAAAGAACGGAATTGAATAAAAAGTCTGAACACTATGAGTTCTTTCTCCCGCTAAAATGACGCTCAGCAAAGGACCTACCAGAGTGTAGGAATTGAAGAAATGCACGTAAATTCTCAGTGTGCAACGTCAAACTTCTAAAGCAAAGGATGGGATGGAGGTCACCTACAAATATAAACATTATGTGGTCAGACATAAATTTAATGTCCAAACACATTTATGAAGTGTAATGAAAACGAAAGGACATACCGTCCGAGGCGAGTGTGAAAATTCCGCCTGTCGGCGCTATGTCACCGTGTAGTTATCAATGAGGGGGAAGGCAGGACACAGGGCTCTGGTTCGCGCTGTGAGGAAAGAGGGCCACAGGTCAGGGTCAAAAGAATTATTTGTATGGAAAATCTGACTAAGGTTTTATGGGGAAAAACGTACCTTTCTTTTAACAAATGACCGGGCTTGGCGCTCCGTGAATAATTATCAAGGAAGTCCCGTCATGGCTTCTAATTAGAAGAGACGTCCGCTGTAAAAAGGAAGCGGAAAAACATAAGAACGCGTCCCTGAAAGTTGATGTGAATAAATCAAGGAGCAGCGCTGGGGAGCATTGCCTACCTATGTCCTGTGAGTCTCTGCCTTCTGGCGTTCTGGCGATCTCTGTCGGTTCCAAAATGGGCGCCAGGTGTGTTTACCTGTATGTAGCTCACAGGTAGAGGAGTGGGCATTATGGGATTTGTATATTCAAGCCCAACGGGTGTGTTAAACGATGAGATACATATTAAAAAAATGAGGTTTGTGTGGGGGTGACCAATACATGCACATCTTTGGGAATTTAAAAGAGGAGGAAAGAGACAAACAGGGCCGCCCGGGTGGAAGCGGCCTACCGCAGCACTTAGTTGGAATGTCTAGACTCTTGAAATTTCCGATAAAGTGTTGAGACCATTTTGCGCACTCTTGAATTTTAAGATAAGATATGCTTCTTTCTGTAGGAGCATTCTGTCAATATCCACGTTTCGATTGGAGGATCGAAATGTGTATAAAACCGTCCACTTGAGGTCATTGGCGTCATGTTTCTCGTTTAGGAAATGATCCACCATGGGGGCATTGGCAATCTTATTTTTTAACCTTGATCTGTGCTGGCAAATGCGGGTGTTGACTTGTTGTGTCGTCTTGCCGATATAGATTTTGGCACAGGGACATTGGAATAAATAAACCACATTCTTGGTTTTACAATTAGAGAATTCTCTGTGGTTCCATCTTGTCCCCTCGTGAGTGAACTCGTCCCCTTCAATGGTGTTGGGGCATACTACACAGGTACCGCATTTGTGGTGGCCTGTGATTGGTTTAAGATTCCACTGAGTCAATAAGTCACATTTACTTTTGGGTAGCGATACATCTGCTCTCGTGATTTGCTGCCCTATGCTTTGTTTTTTTTTGTACGCGAATATGGGCCGTGGGAATGGGCATTCAAGATTGGCAAGTAGATGCCAGTTACTCAAGACGGCTTTTCTCAATTTGTGGGTGTCTGGTCCAAAAGTGGACACACAGACCAATCTGTCAAGAGCAGGCTTAGGTCGAGTTTGGAGAAGGGTTCCTCAGGGGTATAGCGCGCTCTTTTACAAGCGTGCTTGAGTAACTTTTTAGGGTACCCCCTATCTTCCATTTCTTGGCAAAACCTCTCAGCATGGTAGGAGAAATCCTCCAAGTGTGAGCAGTTTCTCCTGATTCGTAACAGTTGCCCGTATGGGAGATTGGATTTAAGATTACGGGGATGCGCACTCTTATGGTGCAAAATGGTGTTTCGATCAGTGTCTTTTTTATACAGGGATGATTTGAGTTCCCAGTCAAAGGATGTCATTTCTACGTCAAGGAAAGTCATCTTAGAATTGCTGTGGGCCATAGAGAATTTAATGTCACCATGCCTATTGTTTAGCCAGTCGTGGAATGCTACCAGTTCGGTCTGGCTCCCCTGCCACAGGAGCCAGACGTCATCTATGTAGCGGAACCACTGGAGGATGTGCTGTCGGAAGGGGTTATTATTCTCAACAAATCTCTCCTCGTATTGTGCCATATACAATACGGCCATTTCCGGCGCATAAGGGCACCCCATAGCGGTGCCCTTGATTTGCATGAAGAACTCTCCGTTAAATGAAAAATAATTCTTCTTCAAAGCAATCTCTGCAAGTTTGATGATAAAGGTTGTGGGTACTTGGTGGGGTCTGTCTCTCATCTCCAGGTATATCTCCATCACCTCCAAAGCTTCTTCCTGGGGAATCTGCGTATAGAGGGAGGAGACATCCATGGTGACCATTAATTGGGTCTCCTCGTCAAATTTGGTCCCCTCTACCTTGAGTAGAAAATCGGTGGTATCTCTCAAATAGGATTTTACCTTCGTCAAGAATGGTTTTAAAAAGAAATCCACATACTGGGAAAGGGGTTCAAGACAAGAATCACAACCAGAGACGATGGGACGTCCTGGTGGATCTTGGAGGCTCTTGTGAATTTTGGGCAAGAGGTATAGGACTGGTGTTCTAGGACTCTTTTTCAGAAGATATTCATACTCTTTTTTGCCCAAAAATCCTTCTTCAAACCTTTTTGCCAATGTTTCTGAAATGAGTCGTTGAATATCAATGACTGGATCTTCATTGAGGCGTCTGTACCAAGTCTGATTATTGACTTGCTGGGTGCCTTCAGCTAGATATTTGTCGCGTGCCCAAACAACTACTGCCCCACCCTTGTCAGCCTGTTTTATGACTATTGAGGTGTCTTCTTTAAGGGATTTCATAGCTGCACGTTGTCTGTGGCCGATGTTTTGATGAACAAAATGTTTTCCTTTTTCAAAGTTGTCAATAGATGACAACAGGACTTGTTCAAAGGCTAAAACTTCTTTTGGGATGTTTTGGTTGGGAACAAAGTTGGACTTGTTTCTTAACCCCGTCACTTCCACATTGGGTGACGGTACATCATTGCAAAAGAATGTTTTAAGGCGGATTTTGCGACAAAACTCAATTGCTTCCAATTTGAGTCTTGTGTAGTCAGTACGTTTGCTTGGCACAAATTTTAATCCCAGATTCAAAACCGAATATTCATCCGGTGTAAGGGATTTAGTAGATAGATTGACGACCGTACTCCCGCTGCCTACGATTTGTACGAGCAGTTCCTGGTCCTCATCTCCCAAAGTTGTTTGAAGCGGGTTTTTGGCTGTTGGCCCTGTTCTAAAAAAGACACCTGTTTTTTTAAAATGCGATTATCAGAGCTCGATGAGTCAGAAGATGACGTTTCCGAAAATGTAGTGAAACGGTTTCTAGACCGGCCCTGGTATGTGGATAACGCTCTGCGAGAGTCCTGTTGGGTATAATAATCCTCTCTTAAAAAAGGATAAACCTGCTCTATCTTGAAGGACTTGGCATCCCTCTCATACTTAGAGGTTTTCTCATTAATGGTGTTATCTTTAAAAACCCTAATGTCTTTTTCTATTTTTTCCAACAATGCTTTAATATAAAAAAATGGAAAAAATAGAAACAGTGGGAAGCTTGAGACAGGTTTGAAAGAATACGTCTGAGGGTGGCACAGGAAGTGATGCAGGGCCGCTACTTGCACTTAATTTACAGCCCCTGGGTATATGAGGTACCATTTACAAGGGACTTATAAGTAAAATAAACATGCCAAACAGGTGTAAACCAACCATGTTTTAGGGAAGAGAACACATGCACTTAAGCTCTGTTTAGCAGTGGTAAAGTGCATAGAGTCCTAAAGTCAACAAAAAGAGGGTCCGAAAAATAGGAGGAAAAGGCAAAAGGTTTGGGTATAACCCTGCAAAAAAGGCCAGG
The DNA here is from genome assembly GCF_964263255.1 of Lissotriton vulgaris. Classification (NCBI taxonomy): domain Eukaryota; kingdom Metazoa; phylum Chordata; class Amphibia; order Caudata; family Salamandridae; genus Lissotriton; species Lissotriton vulgaris. The sequence continues at coordinate 1,081,266,704 of NC_141689.1, read as the reverse complement.
TCCAACAGTGGGTACATTAAAAACGTTTTCTGTCCATGTCAATTAATTTTACTTTCAAAAGTACATTTGATACTTAGAAATCTTAGGCACTGACACACAGAGTGTCTGAAATGTACTGGCCATTCATTCTGAATGTAGAAAGTTCTTTAATTAGGTCCATTTTCTGCAGTTGTGCATGTGAATTTGGAGGCAGGAAAATGGCAGTTATATGGTATTTAGCAGCACATATACAGTGAACACAAATAATAACTTTGTGAGTATTTACAAATAATTGCAGTGCCTATTCCCACATAAGCGGAGTACATCTTTCTTTCCTTCACAAAGATACCCTGTATCCAGGCGAAAAAATATTTATAATATAAGCACTTGGATATTTAGCATAGTAGTCTCAAGAAAAGAACAGTGTGGCTGACCCTGGTCAGGCACCTCAATTTCGCAGTTAACAAATTAGTCCTTGGTATATGCAAAGCGCATCCGTAGCTTGACACACGTATGCTCCACTGTTCAACAGATACCAGACGTTTTTCAAGAAGGGACGGTGCACCAAAAAACAAAATTCAGAGAACTTCCAATATCTGCAATCATTGAATTCTTTATTATTTCAATCTTTAAAAAGCCTCAGCCAACGCCTTTCGTTCCATTGGAACTTTGTCAGGGCTCGATGGTCACTTTAGGTTCAATACAAGGGGTCCGAGGTCATACTAGACCGTATACATTCACATTCTCCATCTTCGCAACGTCTTTGTATAAATACACAAGAAAGGTTGAATCTATTTCATCAGACAGTATCAAAAGTGCCCCAAATCCTGGCACACAAACCTCTAATGTTCATGTTTGAAATTTTGAGGTACTGGGGTTCGAGTTCAGAAAAAAGGAATCAGAAAGGCTGTGGTATTTGATACGACTCGTGGTCCTCCTAGGGCAATATTAATTTTTTTTTTGTTTTTCGAGTTCCCGCTATGACAGCTTGGTTCTTCGACCATATGAATGGTGGGCCATTTTGCCGCGCACATTTGGATATTACAAAATTACTTCCGCTTTTACTGAAGCAGGACCTTATCACTACTGGACCTTTGAGTTTACTACTTTTTTGAGGGGTTATTATTGCCTTCACAAAAGGATGCTTGTTCCAGTCCAGGGAGGACCTGGTCTTGCAGTTGGGACTGGATTGTTCCCATAAGGAACAGGGTTAAGACTAATTTGCATATGTCTGAGCTTGAATTGAAATGGCATGGGGAGCAGAAAACAATGGATTAAGGCCCAGGTCTCTGAACTGGGGTGAATTTTTGACATTGTGCAACATTCTGTTCATCAATTATTCTTTTTGCACTAGCTGGAATCAGTAAAAGTCAGACTACTAATTGTTCGTTTTTTTTTTAAAATAAGGTGCACACGCATGAAACCCTGAAAGAAAGAACCCTGAATCAGCAGCAAGGACTCATTATGAATGTTATACATAATGCAAATAGTATAATAGAAATTGTGACATGGTACAAAATGGAATGTACCTATTTTACCAACATGGTCAATGGTGCTCATAAGAAACAAAGCATTTCTAATTTTTCATTTAACCCTTAGAGTGCAAAGCTGTCCAAATGTTTGATCCAATGTGATTCCCTCTGTGCTCTATATGCTGGTGTTAGGATTCACAGCAATCGGTTCGATAACTGTGAACCATAACTGTGCTATGTTGTGGTTGTGATCTAACCAATGAACTACCAGACTTTAGTTGTGTTTTTTGTTTTTATATATACTTTTGTGTACTGTGACTCTGACCTTTACCTTGTGCTCTGTTTTCCCCACATACAATAGGCTACAAGGGCATTTTACGGCATAGATCAGTGTGTCTGAGTTACAGTCTGACATATACTGCAATCTACTGGGTTTACTTGTCAAGAGAAGTGACAGTGTTTGACCAGTAATCATATTGTCACAATGAATACAATTAAGTAATTTGCGCATGCCTTTATGATTGTGTGCCTGTTCCTTTGGAGAAGAGTTTAAAATCTCACTCAGATTCATTGAGCCTGGTGAATATGCAAACAGGTTTTTCTTTAAAAAAACATTTGGAATCAGGTTCTGTTTGCAGTAATTCATTGTTGGAGAATTTCATGATGAAGACTTCTCGCGACAAGTTTTGTTTATGTAACTGCTGAAGCAATGAGGTATGATCCATCTTATTCACTTGGTGTAAGGCTATGTCCAGTACATTGTCTTGGCCCCATTATTGTTTATGTTGTTCTTGTAAGGTGGAATTTCTTCTATCTTGATTAAATGTAATCCTTTTTATGTGAACATGTGATGTTTCTTTCTGTGATTTTTTATTTTTTTAGTTTGCGTTCCTGGTGCAAGTGCATAAAGGCAGGGGCTGTGCAAAACATTTTTCTTTTTTTCTCTGTTCTTTTTCCTTTACCGTGTTATATCATAGGCACACAGGTTCAGGTGTACAAAATTGTAATTTTTTTTTGACAGGAAGGTATGAGTGGCCTTTCTACTTTGTTTACTTTGGTTGATGCCACCGGGGACGTAATGCTTTAAGGAGGCCTACATCGGGAATTCAAATATTTGCATAAGAAACAACATTTTATCATTTGGGTAGTGGAGGTTTCGCTCCACTCGCTAACTGGGTAGAGGGCAAGTAATGCAGCACTTGATGAAATCATCTTGGCGTAGTTTTTTTTTCATCATTTGCTTTTTAACCTGGATGCGTCTCATACATTTCTAGCATTAAAAAAAGTTGAGGTGAGGCAACACACAAAATCAAATGGTTATAGTATACACAACGCAAGGTACGGTCTTCAGACATTGATTTCAACCGAACAACGAGATTAAGCATGTTGTCTCTAGTGTGAGCAACAAGAATGAAGGTTTGAAACCTAAGTTCCAGCGGCTTGAAGGACTCAAAAAGAATGAGTTGTCCAAGTGGTGGGATGGGGTTACTCTGAAAACGCTACTTAGAAAGTAAAAAAGTCTGCAGAGAACTTAGGGTCCTCACATTCCCAACTTCAATGATCTGGACCTGGATCTACTAAATATGGAAGGACAATTTACATAATTTGTCATTTATCATGATGAGAATTTTAATTCGGCATGCTGATAGAAAATGTACCAAACTCCAAGCTGAGATCAAGGCTCCGGAAGAAGAAATCAGTCAACTTAATCTTACTGAGTCCACCCCTATAAACTATGCTATCTTGAAAGACCAAGTCTCTGCCCATCAAGCATTAGTTAAGAATAGGAAATTAAACAAAATCATGTACAATGACAGTGATTATGCCCATGGCCACATCTTCACCTTTGCAAGAAGGTTTGATGATATACAGGTCACCAAGGGCACAACACCAGTCCCTTCCAACACAGGCAGCAACTCTAGAAATAGTGCCAGCTCAGACGCTTCCTCATTGAATGAACCCAACGCAGAGGGAGGCAAGGAGACTGAAACACAGGGAGCATGTTCCTCGACATTTTTAGAGGAGGTACTCTGATTCAGGATTGGCAACAAAAAACGAAGAGAAAACCCAAGAGAGGGGGAGGAGGAAAAATCATAGACAAGGACCGGGTCTACGAGAATTCAGAGGAAGCAACTGAACAAACGCTAATGTCATTGTTATCTGAACGAAGTACTGTTGATGATCTTGCAGTAAACTTATCGGATTATACGTTGAGCCTGCATAAGAAAAATGTCTTGAATAAAGAAAGGACTTGGATTCTATCCTGTATCCATGGGTGTGTTTCAGAATTGCACGTTGATTTGTTTAAATTTGTGAGAAAAGCTAAGCTGAAATGTCGTTTGTCACTAATTATAATGAGCGTACCACAGAAAGAGCTATTGTACCATCCACATTAGTCATGCTTTCACAAGTCAAAGATGTATCCACACTACTATCTCTTAACTCTAGCAATGAGTCCTCAATAGAGCACGCCCTGGATAGCTTGAACATCCTACAGGACTACACCTGTGACAGTGGTCTACACAGAAGCAGCAGATTCACACCGCAAGGCACACACCTTAACAGCATTGACGTTTTCTTTAAACTTGTTACTGATGACTTACACCACTTAGAGTAGAGGCTCAAGTACAGCCACATGAAATATACCAAGGACAATCTGACGACAGATGAGAGGAAAGCCATCACCAGTCTAAAGAACAATCAGTCCCTTGTAATAAGGAAAGCTGACAAAGAAGGTAACGTGATTATAAACGGAATTGACTATGAGGGAGAGGTAATGAGGCAGCTTAACAACATGGCACACTACTCTAAACTGACACATAATCCATGTGCACAAGCCTCCTCCGTGATTAATACCCAACTTGCGCACTGGAGGGAAGTGGACCTCCTATCGGACACAGAGAAAACGTTTCTCAGCATCAAAAACCCCAGATACCCCTCTATCTATCTTCTACCAAAGATACATAAGAAATTTTGTTTCCTGCCAGGACGTCACATCATCTCTGGGATAGGTTTAATGACGGAGGCACACTCCAAGTTTGTTGACTCTTTCTTACAACCATTAGTAGTCAACTTGCCTATGTATATCAAAGACAATATGGACATATTGAACACATTTGAGGAACCCGATTGGAATGAGACAATGTGGTTGGCCATATTAGATGTAGAATCTCTCTACACCTGCATCAGTTGAGACCTTAGGAAACTGGCCGTAGAACTTTTGCTCTCAAAAGATGAGCAAACCTCTTTGATCACAACACATTGCAGCTTGAAATCCTTGACAACAACTTTTTTCTCTTTGACACAAAGTGGTATAAACAGCAACAGGGGACCGTGATGGGTTTCAAATTTGCCCCTTTATATGCCAACCTCTTTATGGGGTGGATAGAACACACATTCTATTGGTCAGCAGAGCCCAATGAATGAATGAGGCACACCCAGTTCTTGGGCAGTTACATTGATCATTTAGACAGGTACTGGACCAGAGAATATTTTGATTTTCTCAATGTTAACACCCTGAATGTCCCCTTTACTCTAAAAATGTCCCAAACAAGAAAATACTTTTTGGATCTTGAGCTATACATTAATAACAACAGACTAGAAACTACTCTACACAGTATCCTACCCTACTCCAGCTCACATCCACCTTCCACCAAGAACTCCATCCTTTGTGGGGAGTTGTGACGCATCTGCAGATAACTGCAGTGAGGAGGCCAACTTTGCGACACAGGTCAGACTAGCCACGGATAGATTCAAAAGGCGGGGCTATGATCAACATATCTTAGGCTTGGCAGAGGACAGAGCTAGGGATGGCAACAGAAAGGACACACTGATTTGCAAGAAACACAAAACATCTGACCTAGATGATCAAAGGCTCTCATTTATCACAACACACTCTGCACTGAACCATGAGGTTTTCAAAGTGCTTGGGAAATATTGGGCATCACTCAAGGGTGTGCCTGGAGTCAGTAACCTCATTTCAAAGAAGCCTTCTCTTACATTCAAAAGAAGCAGAACCATCAGGGATGCACAGTGTCCTAGCTACACATTACCTAGCAATACATCAAAACCACAAAGTTGGCAATTAAACGCAGTGGCTTCTATACCTGTGGTAGTTGCAACATATGAAGTTTTGTTTGCAATAAGACTACTAGCTTTAGCTACAACACAGGAACATGTTACTTGGTACACTTTATCAACTGTCTCACCAACTGTACTGATCTGTGGATGTGACAAGATCAATATTGGCAGTACTAAAAGGCAGCTCAAGACTTGCATTCAAGAGCATCGCAGGGCATGCCTGAATGGGGACACTACATATGCATTGGTTTCGCATGAATGTAAAAGTGGTGTTGACAAAACTAAATTTCAATTCAATGGCATTGACGTTTCTAAAGGCAACGTGATAGAGGTTGACAGGGAACTTGCACTCAGACGGTTGGAAGCAAAATGGATATGCAATCTCCGCTGAAACACACTGGGTCTCAACACTGACAATGAGATGCATTATTTTTGTGAGAATCTCTTGCAGGGTCCCAAAACACCACATGTCTTTTAACACCTTGGGGTACAGGGATGTACAGGGATGTATTGTGAACTTAAAAAACTGGTATTGCTTTTACCAGGGTTATGACTGCTAACAATGCCGCACCCAAGGGACACTGTAACCTTATTGCTCTGGTTAGAATTCAAGAAATAGTTTATGTGCAGAACATCTGCAATGGTTTCAAATAACACAAATATGATGATATGTTGCACTTGAATGTGTAATCACCTTTTACATATTTTGCCCCCTTTCACGTTTTATAAAAACACCATATTGTGTGACTTTCTGATCTTCACAAGGGCATGCTCATTTCCAGTATTCTATTTTTTCCTTGGATCTTCCTGTTCACCCTCCTGGGTTGTTGCAGCTAACTCCGAATAATACTTTTCTTACTAATTTTTCTGTGGACATGGACGTCTTTCTACTTGTGCAACAGCAGTTAACTATATATGTACACAGGTATTGCTTATTGCCTGCACACCTCTCAACAAATTAAGCTTTTTTAGCCTTTTCCCTATGGTTCATAACATGAATGGTTACTTTATATACTTCTCATTCGCCTTTAACTTTTTAACATTTGGTCAGACAACCTACTACCTAATAAATCGGACTTAATACAGTTTTTAAAATCTTCTCATAGGCACACTTTATCACTTTGTCCATATGGCTGAGATACCCGCCACCCCCTCTCAACACAATCCCCAAAGGAGGGAAACCGGAAACAGTTCTTGAAGTTTTTGGAAGTGGGAGGGAGTGACCCTCCCGGCCGTATTTATTAAAACAAAAAATTATAAACATTTAAACATTAATGTACAATTTCATACCACATTGCGATGTTTGGCTAACCTTAACAGATTCTCTAATACAGAGGTTCTCCTAGCCGAACTAACATCCTACAAAACATTTACTTGAAATATTGAAATTGTACATCCTAACGTTTAAGGGCCAACGGCAAGGTCGTAACCGGTGTCAAGATCCCTAACCAGACATACCCCCCCCACTTGGAGGGGCGACAGCACTGAGGCGTACTCAAGTGCAACTACTACCAATTTCCCTTGACTTGACGGGGGCACTTATCAACTCGACGCCAGTTAAAGGTCGTTCGAAGACTCGTGTGAGGTATCTAGAAGGTATCGTAGACCTCCCCCCAACCCCACACAACTTACCGCATCTGCCGTCGCAGATGTCACTGGCCCCGGGAAATTCCCCAGGAGGGGGCTGTAACCCCTCCTACACAGGAAGGGGCCTTGACCGCCTTTCCTCTTCTTTCGGCGACCCATCCTTAGAAGGGACCGCCTCCCCGTTGAGGGGCCAAAGGCCACCTCCCCCGAGCGCTCCCATCCGTGTTGGGTGACGCCCACTCATAGGGATCTTCCAATTAGTGCTCACCGATCATGACCTTACCGCCCGACCAAAATAAATACGACAAATGCTAACTAAACGTAACTACATTGGCCACTATGACCGAAAAAGCCTGTTTATAAATGGACCTTACACCCGAAGTTCTTTAATCGCAAACTTGTAAAATTAGACCAATCTTTATTACACATTTCAACATCAACACAACACTACAATAACCTGTAAACGAAATAGAATAATTGATCAAATTTATTAAAACCACTGGCTGTCCTCAGGGGCTGGTGGGTGGGTCAAACTTGGCTCTTCGTTCCGTCTCGAGCTCACGTGCAGCGAGGAGGTGCAGCTTCAGAGCACAGGAACAAGAGGATGTCTTCTGGTCTTGCGTCCCTTTTTATCCATCTTCAGGGCGGGCGTAAACCCGCCCCTGCCTGCCCCGAGGGCGTGGCCAGCCGCGTCAGTGTCTAGGCCAGCCCACTCTAGGGCGGGAAAAAGCGCGCCCCGGCTACGCCGCTTCGGTCATACCAGCCGAGACGCGCCTCCCGCCCAAAATGGCTTCCCGGGGGGATCGAGGCACTCTGCCATACGTTCGGGGGGACCGAGTGGTCGCCCCTTTCCATATGGCTGAGATACCCGCCACCCCCTCTCAACACAATCCCCAAAGGAGGGAAACCGGAAACAGTTCTTGAAGTTTTTGGAAGTGGGAGGGAGTGACCCTCCCGGCCGTATTTATTAAAACAAAAAATTATAAACATTTAAACATTAATGTACAATTTCATACCACATTGCGATGTTTGGCTAACCTTAACCGATTCTCTAATACTGAGGTTCTCCTAGCCGAACTAACATCCTACAAAACATTTACTTGAAATATTGAAATTGTACATCCTAACGTTTAAGGGCCAACGGCAAGGTCGTAACCGGTGTCAAGATCCCTAACCAGACATACCCCCCCCACTTGGAGGGGCGACAGCACTGAGGCGTACTCAAGTGCAACTACTACCAATTTCCCTTGACTTGACGGGGGCACTTATCAACTCGACGCCAGTTAAAGGTCGTTCGAAGACTCGTGTGAGGTATCTAGAAGGTATCGTAGACCTCCCCCCAACCCCACACAACTTACCGCATCTGCCGTCGCAGATGTCACTGGCCCCGGGAAATTCCCCAGGAGGGGGCTGTAACCCCTCCTACACAGGAAGGGGCCTTGACCGCCTTTCCTCTTCTTTCGGCGACCCATCCTTAGAAGGGACCGCCTCCCCGTTGAGGGGCCAAAGGCCACCTCCCCCGAGCGCTCCCATCCGTGTTGGGTGACGCCCACTCATAGGGATCTTCCAATTAGTGCTCACCGATCATGACCTTACCGCCACAGGCCGGATAGTTGACCGGCTATCCGGACCCCCCACACAACTCCTACCTAAAGGTCATGTTTCAACGATTTTAACCATGCTAAGAAGTCTCCTAAGAGTAACTCATTCCCCACCCAAGACAAATGCACACCATCCCCCGAATACATACTGTCATCATTAATACAGCTATGAGAAATAGAATGCAATGTCCTGGAACGGAACAACCTACTCACTTTATTGTTAAGCTTTCTAACAGAATGGTTCAAAGCAGGAATAGAGATAGCCCCCCGCCACACCTTTCGTGGAATCAAATGGGACCATGCAATCGTGCACCCCGGAACTCTCCTCGCCAACCAACTTACGGTGGAAAGCATTGCCTCCAGGAGTAGTCGTCTACCGATGGTGACCAAATCATTACCCCCAACATGCACTATAACTATAGACGGCGGTGACCTTGTCCGCCCTAACAAACCCTCGAAAAATTTTTGAAACTGGTCAATACAGAGACCGCCCCTTCCGTAGAAGGACATCCTGTACCCGTATTCCCCAGCTACGTGAATCATGTCACCTGCTTTGAATACGTCTGCGGCACGCCTCACGTATGAGTGGCCCACGACCCACACCTCCTTTTTCACAGCCGGTGATGTCTGACCGCTGGCCCGGTGTAGGGTCGACTGCATAGTCCGCCCCGCCTCGTAGGCTTGCGTAACTGAAAACCAAACAAAAACAAGAAGCGTGAGTACATTATTACAGCTTCACAACATGTGCAACCGCACGTATCTTTTGTAACAATTGGAGGACCAACGCCCCACTCGTTTCACTTGCTCAACATTAAGACCCCTGGCTGTAGCTTCCGTAGCAGCCCCTATCCGAAAGGAATGGGTCCCAAATTCGCCCGGGTTCAAGCCCGCAGCGGCAATTGACATCGCAAGCACCCGCTGAAACTGAAATTTCGTCAGTGGGGTGGCGTCAGCGTGTCTTAACAAAGTCCCCCCCCATGATGCCACCCTTCGTGCTAGGTAATCCTCTAAACACTTTACCGGACACATGGAGGACCCAGGAATCCTGCGTATGACGACGCAGTCACCCATCCCATCTTGATCAGTCTTGGATTTTACAAAGGAGACAGTCATTGTTTCTCCCCTGATCTGAACGTGTTCCTGGCACAAACCCCCTGCCACATCCAGTTTGTTCCTTGTAACTAGTTCGCTTACCCGCATTGCTCCGTGAAATGCTAGCGTAAAAGCGGCTCGGAACAGCACCGCCTCAAACTGAGATGAACATGTGGCCGGGAGTGTGGCCAACAACCGGGACAATCTATCCAAACCTATCGGGCGCCTTTCATCTACTCTGCGACCCTCAAGGCGTTGCCACCCACGCAGCGCTTTCTGTACAACGAAAGACGCTGTTGGGTCCTGGATAGCGTGTGCTCTGGCAACAAAGGAAATGGCAGCACGATGCCTCTGGGCCGTAGCCACCGATTTCCCAGCCCTACGTAAGGACATCAGGAAATTCACTACCCCTTCCTCGTGACCCCAAAGTCGCTCTCTATCACTCCCCAAAAAGGCTAAATAGGCCCGAAACGCCCCTTCGTATGCCTTCCTCGTCCTTGGTGCTAGACTCTCCCACGAGGTGACGAAGTTCGGGGCACCGAGAGACCAGAGAGCTTCGGGAAAGGGTGCCGGCTCTGGGTCCGCTGAGGGGAGGAAACCCGAAAAAGCCTGCATTTGAAAACGAGACAGTGCGTCAGCCGCCTGATTCATCACCCCTGGAACATGTTTTGCTCTGAATAGCACGTTCAATTGCATACATAGTAAAACAATTTCCTTAAGCAGTCTTAAAATCAGTTTACAACGTGCTGCCTGACTATTGATGCACTCGACCACGGTCATATTGTCAGACCAAAATATGACAGAGTGATCTCTGAACCCATCGGGCCATGTTCTCAAGGCCACCAAGATGGGAAACAGTTCCAGGAAAGCAATATTACTCGTCAGACCATTCTCATGCCACCATGTCGGCCATCTTTGTGCCGACCATTTCGAGCCGAAGATGGCGCCAAAACCTATGCTTCCTGCTGAATCTGTCCACAGCCCCAGCTCTTCAGAAGACACGGCTGGTTCGTTCCAGACGATTCTACCATTGAAGTCCGCCAGAAATGCTAACCAAATACGCATGTCCTGGCGGACCTCGGCCGATAGTCTCGTGCGATGATGGCACTCTTTGAGGCCGACCATCGCTTGGGCAATTGAACGTGAAAAGGGGCGGGCCATTGGTATTACCCTCAGGGCAAAATTCAACTGTCCCACCAACTGCTGTAATTGTTGCAGCGTAACTTTTGATGCATTTATACACACTTGCAGCGCAGCCCTGAACTTCAACACTTTCTCAGCTGGCAAACGGAAACACCCTTCAATGGAGTCCAACTCGATCCCCAGAAACTCGAGGCAAGTCGTAGGACCCACTGTTTTACCCGGCGCCAATGGTACACCAAACTGTTTCATTAACACACAAAATTCGGCCAAGGCCCGGCCACATTCAAGATCCCCGGCTGCCCCAAGAAACAGAAAATCATCAAGGTAGTGCATTACATCTTGGAAACCTGTTTTCTTTGTGAAGACCCATTGTAGAAAACTACTGAATTTCTCGAAATAAGCACAGGATATAGAGCACCCCATTGGCATACACCTATCCATGTAATAACAACCCTGAAACATGAATCCTAGGAGACGCTGGTCGTCTGGGTGTACCGGGAGCAATCGGAACGCTGACTCGATATCTGACTTCGCCATCAGCGCCCCGGGCCCCAGGCGATTTAAAATGGCTACGGCCTCATCGAAGGATGCGTACCGCACCGAACACACTTCTGGATCGATTGCATCATTTACGGAAAGACCTCGTGGAGCTGATAAATTATGAATCAGTCGGAACTCACCGGGGTCTTTCTTGGGGACTACCCCTAAGGGGGAACAAACAAAATTCTGGACCGGGGGTACACTAAACGGGCCGGTGACCCGACCTCGAGTCACCTCTTTCCGGATCTTATCCTGTACTACGGTCGTATGCTGCAGGACGGAAAGTTGATTTTTACACTTTTCCACACCTTGAAAGTCCCCTACCGGGATGCGGAAACCATACGAAAAACCGTTCCGCAGCACCCCAGCAGAAGTACGATCCGGGTATTCACTGAGCCAGGGAATCATCGCCAGGGTATCAATTGGGGTAGGTAGAGGCGCCCCTCGGACTATATTAGACCTGTTTGGCACCTCCTCTCCCCCCATTATCACCCGTTCTGGCTCTGCACGAGGCCTCAGGATGGGACGACCCACAACCACTACATTCATGTTTGAATTTACACGATCCCTGGGGTCTAGTACATTTACCTCTGTTGTAATTAAAGCAGAAACCCCTTTTTCCGGTATTGCCTGCAGGTTTCGAGTAATCGTCGGCACCCGTACCTGATCGAAAGGGCGTCCCCGCATATTGCCGGGAGGATTCGCCAACATTACTTCCCACCAACGGCATTTTCAACATTCCTGACTCCTTCATTTTATCCCAAGTCAAGGAATCATAACAATCCCAGGTTAAACTTTTATTATGCTCTTTTTCCTTTCTGAACAGATTATCGTAACAGAACCAATGATTACCCTGGTGCGATGTCGAGTACCCCATGATTCGTGATTGATAGATTGGGAACTCGGAAAGCAACTCAGGTCTACGTTCCCCCAAGATTGATGTAAAGATTCCCCAAGCATTGCCCCAATTGCCGATATTCTCATTCACTTTAAAGGCGGCCATTTTTGCGCGCCAAACACTCGGATGCATGAGATCCTTCTGACTCTTTACATGCTCTACCTCATAATGATCAACAAGCAGTGAGAAAATGTTCACATACTCCCCCGCCCAAATCTTTTCCTTAATTGCCAAAGGAACATGTTGCCCCAACTTTTCTCTCCGAGAGGGTGTTGACTCATCCCTCGCGATCGGCAATGGCCGCTTACCTGCACCTGACGCTGCCTCTGTGGTCGCAATCGTCCCTGGTGTCTTATCCCCTACTGCAGCCGGCACGGGCACCTTGGCTGCTTCCCGTTTCTCACGCAATTGCTTTATCAGCGCCTGCGCATCGACAGCCGTGGCGCCCTCGTTACCTTTTCCCAACCACGCTGCCAATTGTGCTGCCAGCTCAGGCGGCATATCATCCTCGGACACGGGGGTGACCACAACGGGAATTGGATTCCCCTCCTCCGGCACGGGAGTTGGAGCCTCGAGCGGGGCACTGGGACCCGGGATGTCTTCACCCGCTGCCCCCCTCCTGGGCCTCTTGTTTTTCCCTCCCGGAGCTGCTCCCGCCAAAGGACGTTTTGGACCCCTTCCTCATTCTTGTCCACCCGCTTCTTTAGCTCGGACATCTCCTTCATGAGAACACGCAGCATCTGGTCAGTAGTCATGCGCTTTCCCATCTTCTTCGGCATTCTCCAACAAAGTAACTGTAAAACAAACAAGAACGATTAAAACGCTCAAACTTGGCTCTTCGTTCCGTCTCGAGCTCACGTGCAGCGAGGAGGTGCAGCTTCAGAGCACAGGAACAAGAGGATGTCTTCTGGTCTTGCGTCCCTTTTTATCCATCTTCAGGGCGGGCGTAAACCCGCCCCTGCCTGCCCCGAGGGCGTGGCCAGCCGCGTCAGTGTCTAGGCCAGCCCACTCTAGGGCGGGAAAAAGCACGCCCCGGCTACGCCGCTTCGGGCATACCAGCCGAGACGCGCCTCCCGCCCAAAATGGCTTCCCGGGGGGATCGAGGCACTCTGCCATACGTTCGGGGGGACCGAGTGGTCGCCCCTTTCCAGATGCCATGCATTCTTGCATTCTTTCTTATCTAGCAAGCTATTAATACAACTTTCCCACTAGGTGTCACCCTTTTAAACATATCTTTTTATTCAAGTCTAGCGTCAACATTGTCTTCATGCGCATCATGCGCCAATTTCGTTTCGTTTTTCATAACATTGACTCATTTGGGCAGACACTCTTACATCGCTCCTCTTGGAGTCATCCATCCCCTTTTCTAATGATGTTTTTCCAACTTGAACACTTTTTCGTAGCCGCTCTAACATGGCGGTTAGCGCTCTAACCTCAATTGGGCTCGCCTGCTGGAAGCGACGTGCTTGTTTGTGTACGTCGGTTGCCTTAGCAACTGGCAGGATCTTAAACAGCAGCGCAGCGATTTCACTCCATACCACTGCCACTGCTGGACACAGGCCGTCTCTTCACTCAATGGAGGATTACTCAAGTAAGTACTCTTGGACCATGGTTTTTGAACCGCACAAAGGGTATCTTCATGTTATAACTCATCGAGGTTGGTGTTCTAGCCTCTAATGGGCTTTAGTGTCAGTAGTTATGTGTTAGCACATGCACATCTAGTGCTTCGTAAGCACAGTTAGATAATCGCCAAGGGGGGGCATCACTACTTCTCTTGCTTAATTCTGGACACCTTTGCTTTGGGTTGGGGGTGGACATTGCACCGGGTGACTTGTAACATGGCAATTCACCAATTGACACATCTATTTAATGGAAAAATAAAAGAGGAGATAGGTAGTAGTGGTCCCTGTAAGGGAAAATTACAGAACAATCAAAATCAGCCTGTGTCATACACCACAATTTAAGTGTGAATAATTATGTCACTAGAGTTGAATCGGGGTCCTAAAGTGGCCTAAAACATCTACCACATATTAAGGACCAAGCTACACTTTTTTACACCTAGGGTGTTTCTTTCTGGTCTGGGGTTTATCTCACCAGCTTCCTCTCACGAAGACGCCATGCTCACATTATTCTAACAGCAGTCTCTCTTTGGGCTGTATTACCCTTTCATCTTCCTACCTTCACACTTATGCATGGATGTTTCCTCTTTCCACCTCTGTTGTGATTTCTTCTGATCCTTGCATCACGTCAGACTTTGACCGTCCTTCATTCGCCTTATCTTTTACTTGTTCTAATGCGAAACGTCTCCCAATTTGTATATTTATTATTTTTTAATCAAGTGGTTTCTAACCATTTATTATGGTGTATGATATTCACAGCCCTGAAGAAGCCCTTGTGAAGGTTGAAACGCGTTGGCTGTTCTCTACATGTACAAAAAGGATTTTGAAAAAATACATTTCTAGCATTGTTGAACCAGGTTGTGCCAAGGCAATTTACGAACATTTAAATGTCACCAATTTGCATTAGCATGTCTCTCGCTAAATAATGCTTTGTGCAGTACAATAGTATACCTTTCTATTTCTTCTTTTTCTGATTTCTTATTAGAAGTGTCTAAAAGATTTTTGGAGTTCTTGATAATCAACACAGCATTATTGTATATATTGCTTCACAGTAACCCCTGATGAATGGTGGGATCACCAAAATGCATTGGGTATCATCTGGACTCGTTAAGTGTGGGCGTGTTGCTGTAGGTATTGGCCTTATGTTATACAATGCATAACCCCTTTTTTCTCTATGGTGAGCTTCAATAGCACTTTTGTGTTTTCTTCATCCTTGTGCACATTATTCCCTGGAGTGAGTCACGATGGCTGACAGTAACCGAGGTTGGAGTTTTGTCTTGTCTTACTTGGAAGAAGACTCATGAATTGTATGTTGGGATTATGAATTCATAGTTCACTGGGGCCTTTTTCCGTATCACACAGCCATTTTTGCAAATTAGGAGCACCTTGCTGACACAGAATATGGGTGTTTTTTGCATCATTTATTGTTTTTAGATATACGATTTTAATTCAGTAGTATGTGACACATGAGGTTTTCCCATTTCGTATCTACCACTGACTGATAGACTTTGCACATAAGGGCCTCGTTGGCTTTGGTTTCACCAATACATGCTATTGTGCAGAAAGCTGTCTACCTTTCCTTTTCTTCGTTTTTATCTTCTGATTTCTTATAAGGAGTGTCTAAATGTTTTTACAGCTCTTGATAATCAAAAAAAGTGTAATACAGTTTTATTGTATATATTGCTCCACAGTTACCCCGGATGAAGGGTGGGATCACCAGAAATGGATTTGGTATCATCTAGCAAGTGGTGTAGTACAATTTAAGAGATATTGTTAATGTATTCAATGTGAAGTTACATTGTTTGGAAAATCATGAAATGTCTTATGAATAAATCATGTTTAGAATGTGCATATTTTGAATGTAAACCAATATTATTGATGTGCACTTTTTTAAGTTGTGACAAAAAGTAGCATACTGGCACATATAGTTGTGTACTCTGCGTTAAGAACCCTTAGGATTAGCTTGATTTTTTTCAGATTTACTTACGTAGACGGACAGGCTTCACTCCAAAGTAGCACACTCACACAGATTACTTTAGTTGAAAGTTCTTTCATGAGGTCATAGGATTACGTTAATATTTCAGAAAAAGATATATTTTACCATGTCGAATTGGCAACTGCACAGTTAGGCTGAAGTGACAGGCATAAAGTTATGCTGTCACTTTGGTGCTGTCACAATAAATGCTACTGTCCACTAATGACATTCAACTTATAGGCCCTGGCACACATGGTAACATATACTAGGGACTTACAGGTTCATGACATATACCAGTCAGGCAATTAGGGATTAGCCAATTGTACATGTTTTAGGTGTCACAGCACAAACAATGGGTGCTGGAGCAAAGCAGTGTTGAGAGGCCATAAACCATCAGTAAAATCTAGAAAAAATTGGGATGACTATGAAAAATTGTATTTTCTTCTAACCTGGAGTTTAAATTACTCATGTTTTAGACGGAAACACAACACACACGTTTTTCTGTTTTAGTGTCCACAAAATTAGAGATAATGCTAAATTTGATAAACCTGAAAATTCACACTACTTGTTGATTTCTGTATTTGCCATTTGGGAGGCTGATATTCTGCCATCATTTCGGAATCAGGTCCATTATATTGACATGATTATACAAAAATTTAACATTACCAATTATTCATGAACTAATTAGAAAAGAGATGTCTTACTTTGCCAAATGAGCATCACCTTCATCTGCAAAATGTTTGCATACATTAGGGTCTTCAATATATTCACGGACGTGTGGAGATAGGTCTGCTGGTTTTTCATCATTTTCCATTTGGACAATGCATACTGCTCGCTCTAAGATGTCCTTGTCACAGCATTCTTTGAGTTTAACAGATATCTCATCCTTCTTCTTGCACGTCTTGGTAGTAAGTTCCAGCTGTGATAGAAGAGATCCAGGAAGATTAATGTGATCCATGTAATAATCATAGTTTGATCAGCATTTGTCCATATTTGCTGTATTAAAAGTAGCACATAGGTGAAAAGATTATATGCCAGATTATCATGTACAGAAATATTGTCTGGCATACGTTTTGTGCCCCAAACATTGTTTACAAACGTTTCTCCAATTGGGTGTAGATTTTCTATTATTAACTCCAATGGGACTATACCTTTTTAGATTATATTTAGGACAATAATCTGGTACCACACAACAGAAAAAAATTACATTATGTTAGAGAAGTGTAGCTTCCACGTGAAACCAATGGTAGTGTTTCCCATGGAAAGGTAGGATATCCAGGAAAAAGATAGTTTACCTGAAATGATTCTGAGTGTGAGGTTATGACAATTAATATTAAAATAAAGAAGAGGGATTAATGTAATAAACTGAATGTTTTGGCTTGCACTTTTGTTGAGAATCGAGTCAGAAAGGAAAGGCATTTTTCAGGAATTGAAAGAAGACAAGAAGCAACAAGGGAATCATTGGGAATACAATTTTCTTTTCTGAAAAAAAAAACACATGAAAGAAATTACAAATTTACTCAAAAGCACATTGTGGATTTTAATCTTCTGTGAATCCGGATTTGGTAATTTCCACCCTAAATCAAATGTGTTACGATCTTAGGTGCAAATTACACATGCAATCAATTTTGTGAATTGGGGCTGTCATGGACAATTTCTAAGTAGTGCACCACGAGCAGGTATGCTGGTTTCTGAAACTAATCTAACTTCTCTAGGCATTTAAACTCCCTCTACGATCAAAAGCAACAAGGGAGTAGTAACAAGTGGAAAGGCATTGCAGAGAGACACTTGTCCATCTATTGGTGTTAAGGGCACTAAGCAATGGGGCGCAGACAGAGTATCAAGTTTAAAATAGTGACAAACACAAATATCGAATTTTAAATATCGTGATTCAGAAATATCGACAGGAAGAATATCGTGGTCAAGAATATCATCTTGCAAGTAAGAAAAATTGTTTTTGTAAATATGAAAGTTTTTAATATAATTTGCAAAAATATAGTTGTTTAAAATATCGATGTTTGAATTAGTGTTAGGTATTTTAGTATGTATTTTAAAAGTATGTGATTTTTTTTGTTTTAGAATTTGTTTAGTTTTTTTATATATATGTTCCATTTTTAGCAGTTATTAATTTTATCTTAATAAAATTTTGCATTTTGAAGTTCTGTTGTGGGTTGTGGGTTTATGGGGGAATGGGTGGGAGGTAATTTGATTATAATTAATGATTATTTTGTATGTATTAGTATTTTATTTTATTTTGATTTCATAGTGTTAATTGTGGTAATTAATTTATTAATATTTATTTATTATTAGTTGTTAATTATTTTCAATTTATTAATTGTCAATTATGTTAATTGTGTCATTTATTTAGAAGCGGGTTGTGGGTTTATGGGGGAATAGGGTGGGAAATAATTTCAATATGATAAATTAATTATAAGTTGTTATGTGTTAGTATTTATTTAATTTAGATTTTGCTGTGTTAATTGTGGGAGTTAATTTATTATTAGTTAATAATTATTGGCTGATAATTAAATATTAATTAATTAATTTATTGGCAAATATGTTAATTGTGTCATGTTTTTAGGAGCGGGATTGTGTTTATTAGGGGAATAGGGTGAAAAGTAATGTCATTATCTATACTAATATAATAAAGAGAGAGCCCAAACCTTTGAGGTGGGTAATCTCAGGAACCACAGCACCAATCACAACACCCAATACAGCGTTGGAAAGGGCAGTTGCAGCAGAAGGACATAGGCTATGCAGACATCCACCATATATATTTAAAAGGTAAAAGAACCGTGCCAGCAAAGTAGTCCCTTGTGGGCGTGTCTGCGTTGTGCTGTGGGCGTGTGCTAGGGCGTGACAAATGCTGGGGGCGTGTGGTATGTTCCGCCCTTCATGCCATCTCTCATATCGTGTGCTGTGGGCATGTGCTGGGGGCGTGGGCGTGTGCTGGGCGCGGGATTACGGAAAAAAAAGCGAGCATTGTGCCCAATATTTCATTGTTTTTACTTCCCAGGTTCTGTACATTCCGGCTCCAGGTGTCCACTCTGCTCCCTTCAAATACCCCTGCACCTCATAATCATAACCCACCCTTACTCCTTAAAATACCCCAACACCCTTAAACACTAACCGATCCTAACCCTATAAATATCCCTGTACCCCAAAACCCAAACCTATCCCTAAACCCTAAATATACCCCTGTACCCAAAAACCCAAACCTAGCCCTGAACCCTATAAATACCCATGTACCCCAAAACCCAAACCTAGCCCTGATCGCTAAAATACCCCTGTACCCCAAAACCCGAACCTAGCCCTGAATCATAAAAATAACCCTGTACCCCAAAACCCAGACCTAGCCCTGAACCCTAAAAATACCCCTATACCCCAAAACCCAAACCTACCCATGAACCCTAAAATACCCCTGTACCCCAAAACCCAAACCTAGCCCTGAACCCTTAAAATACCCCTATACCCCAAACCCAAACCTAGCCCTGAACCCTAAAAATACCCCTATACGCCAAAATCCATACCTATCCCTAACCCTAAAACTACCCCTGTACCCCATAACCCAAAACTATATCTGAACCCTTAAAATACCCAAACACCCAAAAACATATACCTCAGTACCCCAAAACATATACCCCTATACCCATACTTATCATATCCCACATTAAAAAAAAACATGCCTTCACTATTCATGCATTTACAACGAATTTCGTTGTAAATGTATGCATGGTAAAAGCATATAAAATGTAATGCCATGCGTTATAATGACATTGCGGAGTCATGGTACTTTCGTAATGAAAGTATGCGGAGTGTTGGTATGCGGAAAGAAAGTTGTGTAATAATGGGTGTTTACCCTCTCCCGGTAAGAATATTGGTGGCACGGCGGCCCACATCTTCAGCAACATACTCATATTTTTTCACCACCGATTTGAAAAATGCACAGGTCTCTCTCATTGATGGCCAGCACCGACATACACTTTTAGACACACCTCACCCACAAGTTCTAGAATTGCGAACTTTAGAGCTGGGGAGCTCCGTTCGAATCTCGGCATCAGCTCAACATCCTGTGATTCCAGGCAAATTGCTTTGTCTCCCTGTGCCTACTACAAATGAATGTGTTCTTCTGTAATGTAAATTGTGCTCATGCCATGTTGTCGAGTTCGCGCTATATAATATTGCAAGGAAAAATAAAGTAGGGAAACTCGAGTTCACACACTACTGAACGCGCACTCTTAAGTGCATCAGCAGTGCACTGTGAATCGGAGCGTTTCACAGGTCTGTCACAGATAAGAAATGCTATCAAAACGAAATCCTACAAAACAATATACTACTGGCCGGCAGCAATTCATACCCGCACAACGTCGGGACGGGCTGCTAGTAATAAATGTATTAATATGTTTTATTTATTATTATTTATTTCATTTATATTTTGTAGTGTTAATTGTGGGAGTTATTTTATTATTAAATATGTATTAATTGGTTGTTAATTATTATTAATTATTTAATAAATTAATTTGTAATTAAATATGTTGATTGTGTCATTCTTTAGGAGTGGGTGGTGAGGCTTATAGGAGAGTAGGGTGGGAAGTAATGTATTTACAATTAATTCATTGTTAATGGTAATTAATTAATTAAAATTGAAAGATGGCACTTGTGCATAAAAAAGTATGTACGTTTTGGGGATTATAGTGGTATCGGGTGGGAAGCTAATTCTTTTAAATTCATTAATAAATTGGTGTTAATTGATATTAATTTATTAATGTAAAATTAGTTATGGAATTTGAGTAATGATTTTAGGTGTGACTTGTGGTGTTTATTGGGGTAGATGGTGGAAAGTAATTTTTGTTTAATTAATTAATAATTAGTTGATAATTAATATTAATTTCTCAATTGATGAATATTTATGGTAAATATTGTTATTTTGTGTGTGTATTTTGGTTTTATAGGGGTAACATGTGGGGAGTAAATTAATTTTTATTTATTTAAATTATTTTTAATTAATAATGTTTGCTTACTTGATAATTAATTATGTTAATTATGGAGGTACACTTAAAAAAATATAAATGTGAGTTGTGAATTGAGTGGTGTTATAGGGTAGGAAATACAACATTTTACATTTATGTAATAATTAATGTTTTTGTTTATAAAAATGTTCTATAAAAATAGTTATTTGTTTTTAAATTATTGCTGAACTTTTTAAATTATTCTTTCTAGGTATTTGTTAGATCATTATTAACATTCTAATCTGTTTCTATCTTTTGTAATACTTAAAACTTTTATATATCTTTTTTAGTTTTTGAAAATCTTTTGTGTTGTTAATTTGTTTGTTTTTAATTTTGAAATGACTCCATTGGAAATATTAATGTGTACCCCTCTGCTATCCAGCACTTTCCCTACTGTTGCACAAACTGGAGTTGGAATAGTAATTTCAACCCCTCCGCTATCCAACCCTTTCCTCACTGTTGCACTCAATGGAGTGCAAAATTAAGTTTTACGGCCTAATAAATATTTTAATGTTTTAATTTATAAGAATATGTTCTTTTATTAGATTTTATGTTATATGTATGCAAATATATATATATATATATATATATATATACATATATATATATTCATATGTACATTTTTATATATTTATAACATTATTTAAAAAAAAAAAATTAATAGTTAATTAATTGTTTTAAAGAAAAAAATATATATATATATATTACATTTTATATATGCATGTATGAATAGTAATGTTATAATATTTGTTGAATGTATATTATTTCAAGTGAATTTTATTATTTGAAATATTTAACATTAATTTGTATTTAAATTAAAAAATGATATTTTGAACATCTAAATTTTTTACATCAATATTTTTGTTTCAATATTTTTGTACTTACAATTTTAAATGTAGGATGTCGTTCTTTTTTACATCAATATTTGTGTATGGGGTTATTTTGGGCATCAATAGTGAACCCTAAGCAACCTGTGTCACCTTCCAATAAACGTGCCAGTTATGTATTATAGCCACAGTTTAACAATATATAACATGCAGTGCATATAACATGATCCTGAGTATGAGCATTGCAAAATTGATTTTACTGGCTTTTAACACTGTGTGTAGCAGTGGTGATGCACTTAGTGTAGGTATGAACATCCTCTCAACTCTGTCAGCTCTCATTAAAAAAGTATTCATTTTGAAAGATGGATGTAAAAAGAAAGAGAACAGTAAGCATCTTAGAACATATTTAAGAATTTAGTTGTTAAGAAGTCGAACTTACCCTCTCGATCATACATCCCATCATATCTCCGCTACAGCAGGTTTTATGCTGGTGTGTGACACCTAGCACAATTTCGTGTACATTTTTGAATGAAGCCGCAGGA
Organism: Lissotriton vulgaris; assembly: GCF_964263255.1. NCBI lineage: Eukaryota > Metazoa > Chordata > Amphibia > Caudata > Salamandridae > Lissotriton > Lissotriton vulgaris. The sequence continues at coordinate 1,081,244,340 of NC_141689.1, read as the reverse complement.
AATTTTTGGCATATTTGAATCAGTTTCCTGTAAAATAATGGTATGCATTTGACGTGAATTAACAAGGAACATGTTTTTTTGTTTTTTTGCCGACAGTTTTGAACAAATTATTCAAGCAGTAAATGGGTGGTTGGAAAAATCTCCAAAAATCCATACTTATTAACGAGCTTATAAATTAAAGAAATGTAGAAGACAAGACAATGAATTTTGACTGCAAAGTTGGAACCACCACACTATGACCTCCCTATGCCAAACACAGTGCTTCAACTCCTGGCTGGTATAGTGTGTTCTTGGTGATTTGTACAAAGTTTTAGTTTGCAGAAGGAGTGTCTCAAAAAGTGTCTTTTATCTTTGGGGGGAGGTTCTTTGGGGGCATTTAACACAAGGTCTGAAAAATCACAAAGTAAATTAAGGGGAGTCAGTGTCAGAATTGAGTGCACAGTAAGATGCTAACACTATTTTAAACAACACTTTTTTTAAAATTTAAATTCAAGCTTTACATTTTCTTGGTCTATTTCATTCCCTTGCATAGTCTACTTTATTTCCTTGCCTAGTTGGCCACTGATGTGCATTTATCTTTAAGCCCTAATATATAAAGCATCAAATTCAATTTTCAAGTAAATAAAATCGAACTGAAAAGTAAACGTGCAAGTCTTACGTGGCCTTCAGCGCTCTCTCTCCAAATTTATTTAGAATATAACAGTTGTGTTTGTGTATAGCACTCACAAGCCTCAGGTTTGTCACATGAGCTGGCATCTGAAATACAGGAAAAAGAGGCAAGTTGTGGAACATACTTAGTTATAGTTTTGTGCGAGTAAACAAATGACCTATGTCTATAGATAATCTTTTTTCTTGTATGCAAAAAATCCTAGGTAGCATTTGTAGGAAATTGGAATACTGATTAAGGAGAATGAAACCCTATTCAAGCACCAACCACAATTCTTGTCAGAGTGAAACACAAGCAAACCCCAAATTGAGTTGTGCTCAATATTATGGTAGTTTGGCACAAAAACAGTTAATCTTAACTTAGAGGTAGTGTGTAAAGTATTTATTTGAATTTTTGAATTTAAAAGTATTTATTGAGCGCTCGTACACCAGGCGGTTTCATGGCGCTGTTGAGGAGAATGATTTATGCAGCATACAAACAGTAATAAAGTGAAGGCACAACACGAAAAAATGTCTGCACCAATTTAGAAAAATAGAGTTGAATTTAATAAATTATTTGATACCCAAAAATCATAAATCCAATCAGCAGAACCAGAGGTATGTAGTTTTAAAGGTTTAGGTAAAAAATAGTGCTTAGAATTATAGAGTGCCAACTGTTTTTATCTGGTTGCGTCAGACTGGGATAAAGTCACAAGTTCAGGCTGATTGTGATTGAGAGTGGGCCAGATACAGGGATCAAGTTAGTCACGTGGAAAAATTTACCTTAAGTCCTGATTGTGGAATGCTGTGGGATCCTGAGGAGTGATGTGAAGCTTGGGTTAAGAATGTGTTGCACAGTAGCAGATCAGATGAGCTGCAAGTGCTGCAATGCTAGCTTGAATTGAGGCTTTGTCACCCTGCATTGGTTCTAAAGAGGAGCTGTGAGGTCGGTATCGAGGATGCATCATGCAGTGCTGATTCTGTTAAGTTGTGATGTGAGCCTGCATTAGGGTGCGTCAAACAGCGTCCGTTCTGCTAGAAACTTACAGAGCACCTTTATCCCCACTTCCAAGAGTCCAAGACTGGAGGGGACAATATTTGCAGGGTTAGGACTCACAGCAGGCAGAGACTAGATACAGGGGTCAAATGGTTGGACCCTCGCTGTCCTCAAGGCACTGATCCGGAGGCCAGCCAACTACCCCTTGGAATCACTCTGTTGGTCCTGGGTTCACAGTGCAGGTCCAGTCCTTTTTAAACAAGCAACAGAGCAGCAAGGCAGCATGCAGCAGGACAGCACTGTAGTATGACAGCAATGGAGTCCTTTTTGAAGCATAGCAGCACATCAGTCCTTCTACTGAGTCTTCCACAAGTTCAGAAGTGTACTAAAGAGTTGGGTCTGAGGGTCTACTATTTATACCTGGTGTCCACTTTGAAGTAGGAAAAGCTTCTAGAGGATACTCCTACAGAGATATTTGGAATTTATGCCTCCCTGCACTGGCCTCAGCATGTCTAGGGACACAAAAGACTAGTGTGAAACCCTTTGTGAGTGTGCTAAGGCAGAGTCTTTGTGATGTGTAAGTGAAGTAGGTGATAGCTCCGCCTCCTAAAAATTCAGAGATGGCCCATCCTGCCAACACTTATTCCCCGTTTGTCTCACTGTGTGGGAGAAATACACAAAAGTCCAACTGCGACTACACTTAATCATTTGACACAAGATATAGGCTGCAGGTACCAAACGGTTGGAACAAGAAAAGGACAACTTCCTAATAGTGGCATTTTCAGATTGAGACTTAAAATCTGACGTTACCATTAAAGAGGGTTGTAAATTACAATGCTGTAGAGACCAAAGGTGACATTCCCACCTATTCCCAATTGAAAGTTATCACTTATTAAATGTAATAAGGTAGCCCAATGTTAACCTATCGGAGGGATGGGCCTTGCAGTAAGGAAAAACAAATTCAGGAGTTTTTCACTATGAGAACATGTAATAATTAAAAGAACATGTCCAACTTTTCAAATGCAGTCACCCTCTGCCTTATGTGCTCTCCCAGCCTACTCTAGGGGTGGCCTAGATGTATTAAAATGTAAGGTTTAGGCCTTGCAAAAGGTTTCTTTTGCCATGTCGAAATAACATTTTTAAAACTGCAAACAAGGGCTGCAGTGACAGACCTGAGATGTTTAAAAGGGCTTCTTAAGTGGGTGGCACAATCACTACTGCAGGCGGAATAGTAGCATTTAATTTCCAGGCCTCGGGAACAGGTAGTACCCTTTTACTAGGGACCTACAACTAAACTTAAAAGTGCTAATTTGGTGGAAGTCAATGTTATCATGATTAAAGGAGAGACTACAAGCACTTTAGCACTGGATAGCATGGTAAAGTGTGCAGAGTCCTATGGTCAGCAAAAACAGGATGATTGACGGCATAAGTTGGAGAAAAACCATGCCATGGATGTCAGGTCTGATACCATTCAGTGTAGTTATTACAAGTTTGTTGTTGAATGGGTTTCTTGGAGGAGTACCACCAAGTCATCCTGTCACATTTCCTCTCATTGCCCATTTATTCCACCCTCTCATTCCCAGAACACTTCAGGTGCAGCTTTGAAACAAGATCACAAATTGCAATTATTAGAATAACTGAGTGAGACAGAGGGCCGGGGCAAGACAATTGCTTATTGTGAGAGCAGTGTCAGCCAGAGAGCGGGCAGTTTCATCTCTAAAATGTCCTGGTAGATCAAGGTAGGATGTGAGGCTTGTATATCATAATATCAATAGCACTTTCATCATCCGGACAGACTTCTATATATCAAACCTAGATATGACTGGCGGGCCGGACCAACCAAAATAGTGAATGAAGGGTTATAAACTCTCTGGTCACTGATTCAGATTGAACCACATCCAAGTGCTGACTAGCCCTGCCGCCCTAGCCAATACACACAAGGGGCCCTCCAAGCCTGGGGGCCGTTGTGGCGTGCCTTTTTCAGCCCAAAAGGGCTGATTAAATTCCTCACCTGGGTGCAAAGTGCCAATCTGGGGCCGTGGGGCTGCCAAAGTTGCCAGTGTTCCTTGTTGGGGTGTTTTCTCACACATGCATGACTGGACAACCAGTGGTAAGGGGTCTCGTCTTGCTATCCTGTCTTGGGGGTGTCAGCTAATGCTCTCAGAATGGATGGGCCCAGTCATGCGGCTCTGGAACCAGAGACTGGGGTCTGGGCCATGGTCTGTTTGCAGCGCTTCTCTCAGCTGTGGAAGCAGTGAGAGGTCACCCGGGTTTTGGCTGAAGTGGAAGGCAACCATGGATTACCTAGGAAAAGAGTGCGGCCCTGATGAGTAGCCTGGGGGGGCGACATACTGGGTTTGCCTGAGCCTTCCTCTCTACTCCCATTCCAAAAGTAGAAGCTTTGCCTTGGTGAAGGGAACAAAAAGGCCCCAAACCTCCTAGAGCACCAGCTGTTCATGCTGCCCCAAGGGCTAGTGGGTCGAGCAAGACCCTACCTTATATGACTTCTGTATGGACGGGCCCACATTACAGTGTGAATGTGGGCATAAGGACGTGGCCTTGCTAGTGGTGAAGGAGAGATTACGGAGACCCACCAGGTCCTTAACTCACAAATGTTGATTGCCAAGTTCTTCAAGTACAGAGACACAATAATCAGTGTGCTGAGCTGGGTTAGGGACCTCCAAAACCAGTCTTCCCGGACTACACTCACTTGGTCCAGAAGCAACAGAGATCCTACCGGAAGTTCAAGCAACACCTCCAGCCTGTGGCCTGCAATACATACCCCACTTCTGGAGAAGGCTTAAGGTGATCCACAACCTCAGATCTTTTATCTTTGAGACCACAAAAGCAGCCTGGACATAAGCAGTGGAGCAGCATTCCCAGTCAAACAACCCACAACCACCACGGGGGAATGCTCCTTAGGGAAACTAAGCTAAAACCAAATACCCGAGGGACGCCGGAGCTCAACAAGATGGAGGTGCCATGGATTCTACTCTCGATTAGCTCCTTACTCCAAGAGGGCTGATTCAAATCAGGCTCTAGTGCTTCCCCGAGACTCATCGCGGACCGAGCTGACCCGTCACCACCCCGATCTGAGCTACAGCAGGCCTCTCATATCTCAGAATGACCAGACTGGCAACACTTTCTCAACTCTGTATAGTCAGCACAACTATATTGTTTACGAAATACTTGTCCAGACTGGTAAGCCGAAGCGCTGAAACTTTTCAGACACTCACCCCTAGTCAGAGATTTAGGTTGAATCCATCATCGTTCTTTAGCTCACTCCGCAACCCCAGTTCAGACCCAGCCATTTGCAAATCAGTCTTGACCCTGTTCCTTATGGGAACAGTCAAGCCTGAACTACCAAGCCAGGACTTCCCTGGACTGAAAGAAAGCCTCCTGGGACCTGATTTGGGGTAACACCCCTCGTCAGGTGGGCTAGCTTGAATCCAGTGGCAAAGTGAAGAAGGGACCCACGTCTGGGCATACCCTGAAATCGAACACAAGGAGATGATGGATGGATTGCTGAAACTTTTCACTCAACCCCAGTCACAGATCTAGGTTGAATCCATCATCGTTCTTTAGCTCACTTTGCAACCCCAGTTCAGATCCAGCCATTTGCAAATCAGTCTTGACCCTGTTCCTTAAGCGAACATGCCAGTCCGAGCTGCCAAGTCAGGACTTCCCTGAACCAGAAACAATTATTCTGGGACTGGTTACTGATTTCCCATCTAATAGATGATTGAGGGAGGGTGACAGATGCTTCTGGGGTGGAAGCCTGGGGAGGAGGGGCATTTATATTGTGGGGGGTTTCGCATATTGTTACATTTGAATTGCTATTTTTGTTTAATAAATATTAGTTCTTGTAGATTACACAGGCTGCATGACTCCATCGCACCGAACAGTCCGCACCTTCTCTCAAACCTCAAGATGGACGTCCCCGTGTTGGGTATTGCACTCACATGGAATGGTAATTGCCTCAAAAATATGGTTAAAAGGGGGGGCAGTATTTAAGTATGTAATGCACCACTCTCCACTTGTAGTGCTACTGCAAGAAACACACCTGCTATGCAAAAACTGTCCCTCCATACAACAAAGCAGATATACCAGAGCATATCATGCCGACAATACCCTAGCATCCCTTGGGATGACATCCTCCTACACAAGAGCATCCAGATGCACGTTTCGACAATTCACTGTGATGCACTTACAACTTTGTGGTTATCAGTGGAGACATGGAGGCTATCCACTAGACGATAGCATCAATCTATGGCCCCCTCCCACAATGTGTGACTTTGTAAATACTACCGAAGAGTTTGCATTTCCCTAGCGCCACATTTTTTGAAGGACAAAGCAACGCTTTGATAAATTTCAACCTCAGCGTTTATAATGAGGCGAAGTTACACCTTACAGTGAGTAAGTGCCTTCAGTGACTACCAAAATGAGTAAGTGCCTTCTGAGAATACCAAAACGAGTAAGTGCCTTCTGTGAATACCAAAATGGTAGTGAGTTTAGGATGTTGTCCTAAATTAGTTCCCTGAATCGGGCCCGTTGTCGGTGTTACTAATTTATCAAGCACAGTATTCACGATATAAAGAGGCGGACGGGGAGACCTGCTGAATATTTGACGTTGTTTGTGTACCTCGCACAGTGCACTTGCAATTGGGCTCCGAAGGGATGTATGCGGACGTTTATGTCTCAAATAGTGCTATGCAGCAATATTTCAAATATTTCTCTTTGCACACCTTCCGCCATGCAGAGACCTTGATTTATTTTACAGGATCTTAAATTGGTTTATCAAATATTACACTATCTATTCATCAAAGTTAGACATTTATAAGTACTCAGTACAATGATGTTTGTTAAAACCAGGTGGCTGGGCTGGTACCTGCATTAAGTCCCCAAGGTATCTGGAAGGAAAGGGGCATTAGAGAAGGTTCAATGAGGGTTACACTGACAATATTTTCAACTCTGTCAATAGGATGTGCTTCAGACAGAACAACCAGTTTTCAAATGGACAAGGACTCCCTTTCACACTGCAGAGTTGTGATGAGGCCCAGTATTCCAATCCTGGACTAAATCAAATAATGCAATTCAAAGCACAACAGTATTGGCCCGATTCACAGAACTAACTTAAGACTAAATCCCAAACTTCCTACCATTTTTGTATTTACGGAAGGCACTTACTCATTTTGGTATTCACAGAAGGCACTTACTCAGTTTGGTATTCACAGAAGTTAGGAGTCCTAACTTTAGGACTCCTAAATGCCTTCTGTGAATACCGAAAGTTTAAAAGGTAGGATTTTTCTCAGTTTAGGAGTAGTAAAGTTAGGACTCCTAACCTTCCTGTACATAAACAATCGCCAGAGGTGATTTCCACTTTCTATGTGTGCTGCTGAATGGAAAAAAACAAGGAGAAAAGAATATATTTCTCCTCTTTGCACCTCCCTACGGCTTACCTGGGTAGGCATAGCATTCAAACGCATTTCCAGGTTTACTATTTCGCGTGAATCTGGAAATGTGTCAGGTTCCATGGGTGTTGCGTGGGAACACCCTCAGTAACACCCATGAAATGCCCCTTTTTTGCAAAGTGTTGCGTGTAAAGGGGCCATATTTAAAAGAACAGGAAAAGTCACGCAGGGTGGCTTTTCCTGTCCTTGTAAATATTGGGCAGAAAAAATGCATCGCCGGAGCACCACAAAAAGTGACACACCGGTGGCGCAATGGGCTTGTAAATAATCCCCTTAGTATTCACCGGGTTTAGTGTGCAGACATACATGTTTCTGCCCCTTATATCTGTGGGTGGGGCCTCCTACAACAGGATTCACAAGTGTAAATTTACTACTAATGCATTTACACATGCTGGTGAAGATCTCTATCACCATGGTCGATATCTCCATTGTGAATGAGTGGGAAAAATGATTAACCTTTTTTAATATTTCTAAATAAACTATTTAAAATATTTTAATGAAAAATCTAAATGTATGTTAAATTTTAATTCTTATCTTGAAAAAAATACATAGAGATAATTTAAATTAATTTAACATTAGCTCTCCTGGGTTGTTATTGTATTGCCCCATTTCCGTAACTTATGGGTGAGTGGTAAGTGATTTGCTTGACCTACTCCAAGGCTGGGCAGGAGGATGTTTATTTTGACTTTTTAAGGGCTGTAGTAACTTTAGGAGTATAGTTTGTGACTTCCAATTTTCTATCTTTTTGTGGATGTGCCTTTGTATTAGTATGTCCCTCACTAAACCCCTACTTAAGTTTCCCTAAACCCCTCCCAATTAGTACTAAGGATTCCCCATTTACCAGTTATCCCTCTTTAACAAACCAAATACCTAATGGTGCTGAGATCTCAGCCAGCATGGCATAGCTCTCGGCACAGAAATGATAGGCGAGGTGCAGGCAGAGGTTTCCGGCCATAGGTTTGGTGAATTGCAGTACATGATTTGTTCTGCTGGGTACTAGTTTACATACTACATAAACAGATTGTGCTTATGCTTCATTTATTTTATGGAGAATGTAGGGAATAGATTAACCCCCTTGCGTTGGATTAGGGATTTATAGGGACCAGAAACAGCCTGAAATAAGACTGGTCAGTTGTTCCGAAAGCCCACAAGTCTGTCAAGTTCTGTTGTCCCCACTTCCTTTACGATCCTGATTTTGCATCTGTTGTGCGATTAATGTCACTCACATATCACTTTATGTAGAAAATGTATGTGGTTCAAATCAACACCACACTAGATTAAAAAACTGTGGCCTCCTAGGCTTCTCCCTTCATCAGAGTGGATCAAAATGAATGGTGAGTGTTTTATATAGTCAGTAGGTGCCTTCATTGCTGAAGTCACTGCCTATGTTAAAGCGCATTGTTATTGGCAGTGCCGTAATAACTTTAAGGACTGAGTAACGTGGTTTGCTATCCGAATATCTTTGAAACAATTTACAAAATTAAATGTGGCTGTAAAGTTAAGTTTATAATCAAATGTACCCTTTTTATGCTTTTTAACAAATATTTTATTGATTTTTACAATACAACCCAAAATTATTTTCAATGTTACATCTGTTAACAACACACAGGGCATGTAAACTATTCTGTATAACAGTACAGTATATAATCATTTTTTCTTGTATTGTGGAAATCGTACATTGTAACAGTGCTGATGACCATATCTTAACATTTAGCTTTCTAATGCTTTGCAGAATTTTCAAAGAGATTCCTAGCAAATGTAAACTGTTTTACGAGTGTAGATTTTTTCTGCAATGGGTACAGAGAAATCCACACTTGTAAATCCCATTCAAGTGGTTGGAAAAGGTCATTCCAGGGCATGGTTTATCTTGGAAATATTTTCATTTGTGGGCCTTAACAAACCTCCATCTGACCTCTTTCCACCCTGGAAATGGTCTGAGATTTAACACGCAAACACAAGGACGGAGTGCTGAAACTTTTAAACAGTCACCCCAATTCACAGATCTGGGTTGAATCAATCCATCATCATTCTTTAGCTCACTTTGCCAACCGCAGTTCAGACACAGCTATATGCAAATCAGTGTTGACCCTGTGCCTCATGGGAACAGTCCAGACCAAACTGCGGAGCCATGTCTTCCCTGGTCCAGAAACAAGCATCCTGGGACCGGTTTCGGGCTAACAGCCCTCATCAGCCAGGCTAGCTTGAATCCAGTGGCAAAGTGAGCAAGGGACCCATTTCTGGGCATACCCTGCCAACGTAGGGTGAACAGAGCAAACACAAGGAAATGATGGACAGAGTTCGGAAACTTTTCAAACACTCGCCCCTAGTCACAGATCTGGGTTGAATCCATCATCATTCTTTAGATCACTTTGCCACCCAAGTTCAGACACAGCTATATGCAAATCAGTATTGACCCTGTGCCTCATGGGAACAGTCCAGAACGAAATGCAGATGGCTGGCATGGCTTTTCTTTCAAGACCTGGAAGAGAAAGGTTCTTCCTATGTAGGAGGGCTTTGTCAATGGAAAATGTGTTCCCAGCAATGTAGAAAAAAGTATGCACTGTCACAGAGGATTGCATTCTGTCGTGTGTGCTCTTTGTTATCTCGACATAGTGGAAATAGGAGCCTTTCAAAAACAGTCACAAGCCATGCCCAGAAAACGCTTGGAAACATGCACCTCACACAGTGATCCAAGCATACTTCTGGGATTGTTTGTGAATTGGAAAAAATGAGAATATATGCTTAGGCCAAGAGAGGCCTGAACATGCAAATCTGAGCAGTTCCCCCGCTTTTACAGGACACAGGGTAACCCCATGTGTGGCAGAATAGGTCATCCACCAGGTGCCTTGATACCACAGTACTCTAACTAACCCCATAAAGAAAGCCCTGTGTGTCTTCTAAGAATATATGCAATATTTTTCACAGGTCTTGCCAACTGGATAGATGTGAGAAGTGTTTTTAAAGGTAACAGGTCATTGACTTTTTCTTTTTATATATAAAAAACATCCACATGCCTTTACAGTCAGACGTGCAAAAAGAACAATTGATGGACGGAATGCACAACAATGCCATACATTCACCCCAGTACAGAGATCTGGGCCTAAATCCATTGTCTTTTTTGCTCACCATGCCATTCCAGTTTGGACCCAGTCATATGCAAATCAGTCTTGATCCTGTGCCCAATGGGAGCAGTCCAGCCCGAACTCCCAGGCCTGGTCCTCCCTCGACTGGAAACAAGCAACCAAGACCGGTTTTGGGCTTTCAGCCCTCATCAGCCAGGATAGCTTGACTCCAGTGGCATGGAGAGCACTCACGTCCCACTCGGGATTACAAATGCAGAAAGAACAATTGATGGGCAAAATGCAGAACAATGTCATACATTCACCCCAGTGCAGTCACACGATCATATTGGTCAACGTTTATGTCCAAGCTTGATAGATGGTCCATTTTAAACCTCTATATAATATTCAATTGCGAAATAATCCTGGTAGTTAGTATTTTACCTTTTTTATGGGTGTGGTTTCAATGCTTTTTTGAATTATACAGTCTGTTTGATCTCAGAGAGTTTACTTAAGGGGGTTATCGGTAGTTTGGAGCTGAGCTTGATAAAAAGAGGCCAGTTCCCGAAAAAAGCTTTCCATATTTGTCAGGATTTATTGATGGGAGCATAATAGTTACGGTTCTACTCAGGATGGAAGAAGTGAAAAATAGGCGCTAGGAATTTAAAAAGAGCATATTTATCAAGACGCAAAGGGATGTAAACTGGTGCAAAGTCTTGATAAAGTATTTATTTTTTGGCGAAAACATTTTTTGTTTTAAAAAGTTGTCCAAAACGTAATTTAACTAGCGTGTCTTGCTGCTTTTCATTACTTTGCATCAAGGGGGCATCCCATGGATGATACTTTGGGTCACCCATGCTTCCACCCATGATTTTGATGCAAAACCCAATTTAATAACATTGGTACTAAGGGCGTTGCAACCAAAAACAATGCCTTCATGAGACAGATCTTACCAAGGAGAAATATATCAATTTCTTTAAACGTTTCTCACATTGCGTGTGTGCTGCAATGCCCAGCACACATCCAATGTGTGATAAGTTTTAAACGTGTAGAATTTCTTACTAGTAGAGACTTGGTGCTAGACAGCCTGTTTGTGTGCTAACTCTGGGGAAGAGAACAGCAGTGCTTATTGCTTATCTTAGTAGATATGACTCATTGCTGCTAAGCCAGTGGGGCAATGCAGAGCAACAGCTTAGGTTGATGTGCTGTACTATGCTAAAAAATAATAACTTGCTTAAAAAAAGCTACAACAATTTGGGAAAATCTTTACTTTGTGATGTGTTCTTTACTCTTTCTGGACTGAAAAACATGCTAAAAAAATTTAACAAAAGCAGTGACTGATCCTCTGCTTGCATGCTAATTCCCTAAAGAACTTAGGGCCAGACATACTGAGCCATTTAATGGTCCCAAATACTCCACTTGAGCATTTGCAACCATTGAAATGATATTTTGAATGTATTAATCTAATTTTAGGAGTCTGGAAAATGTTACCGACTAACTAAGAAAAATGGAAAACCCGACCGTAGCCAATATGAAACATGAAGACAAGGTAACAAATATGGGATTTAATGAACATGTCTGGTACTAACCATATTTCAACATCCAATTTGATGACCTGGTGTAGAGAAATCATTATGAAATATTACTAATGAGATATCAATCAACACTGTTACCATAAACACAACCGGCTCAAAGTCCTGATGAAGCTCTAGGTATTGGAACGAAACACGTTGGCTGGATTCTAACATTTGTTATTTTGGAGAAAAAGAATAAAAAAAATACTTTGAAACTTTTATATTGGAATTGGACTCTTTTGTGGTGCACCTAATATTTTTTTGTAATTTTTTGGATCTGCTGGACAGTGGCACCAAACAGTGGCAGGTGCAGGATTATTTGTGAACAGGATAGTATACTCATTAGGACAGGTGATATGGATGCAGACTATATAGTCCATCGCTGGTCCATTTAGTTTCTAATAAAAATAGTATTGCAACCCTAGACCAATTCGGTATTTGGAAGGGGCGTGTTATAGGCGTCCCTTTCAATGACTAAATATTTTGAAATCAGTGGTGTAGCTAGATGTACTGCTACCCGGGGCTGCCCCTAAGTTTACCACCGGGTGGAGGTGGCCGAAGGAGGATTTGGCCTTCATGGCCCTTTCTTCCGCGTTTGACTACGTCAACAGGGCCAAGCTGTGGCCGTCCATTAGGGTCATGGGGTGGAGGACAATATTGTCAACTTCCTAGAGGATCTGCATAGGGACACCAAGGCAAATGTCAGATATGCTCAGGATCTCAGTGTTTCCAGGGATTTTAAAGTCGGGAGAGGGGTTCGGCAGGGTTGCATATTGGCCCCTTTTCTGTTCAACCTCTATATAAATGAACTAGATAGGGCCTTGGTTGGAAAAAGGGCTGATTATCCGTATTTAGGGGGACGGGGTCTCCCAGAGTACTGTATGCGGATGATGCGGTACTCATAGCCAGAACCGCTAGGGGATTTCAATCCCTGCTTGATACCTTTCCAAATTATATGGAGTACCAAGATTTGGGCATTAATAATGCCAAATCCTACCCACTGCAGGTAGGGACGCGGCCCAAGAAAAAGTATCCCTTTAGTGTAGGTCCCGAGAAGGTTCCTGTGACAACTGTGTTTTCGTATTTGGGGGTTTTACTGGATGACCGTCTGAAGTGGGGGCCCCTTATTCAAAAGAAAAAGAGGGAGCTAACAAGGGTAATCGCTGCCATTTTTAACTTTGCTGCAAAGATGTGTTAGCACCCAATTGAAGTTATGTTGAAAATCTATCAGGTAAAAGGCGTAGCAACTGCCTGCTATAAATCTGGGGACACACCACCACAGATATATTGCATGTGGCCGAGAATAACTTCTTGAAGCACTTGCTGGGTGTGCCAAGTGGTATATCAAACCTGGTGGTCCATGAGGAACTGGGGGTACCTTTTGTATGTGACACCCTGGCCATGTGCCCCTTAGTGTTCTGGCTTAATTGTTGGCGGAATGAGGATTTAGCTCTCAGTCAGCAGATTATAACTGATTATATGAGCCTGATACCATTGTAAAAAAGGATGTGGAGTCTGTAAAGAAAGCCTTTAGTTGTACAAGAAAGCTAGAAAGAGATGAGGTAGAAGTGCGAAACCCCAGCGTCCGTAAATTTCTGACGCTAAAAATCAACTCGTCAATAGAGCCTTATCTCCTAGGGTCACTGTCCACCTATGAACGATTTTTATTGTCCAGGTTTCGTCCAGACCTTTTTCATTTGTTACTTGCCGTTCCAAAAGGGTGTCGTAGAGGACAGGTGTTAGCACCCTGTGGCTGCAACGGCGTGTCTCCACAGGATATGCTACACTTCATGTTAATCTGTAAACTTTACGAGGTGGAGAAGTGTGGCTCAATGATTAGAGCGGCAGACCCTGATGCAGAGGTCTAGCCCAGGACCAGGGTTCAATTCCCCGCCTCGGTGGGTCTTGGGCTCAAAAAATTCCATGGACCTGATCATTTTTGCCTCGTGCCTATTCCAATCATGGAGTCCCACTCTGCAACTCTGGGCAATAGCTTGCTTAATCTCCACAATGGCCCCCACAATGCTAAGGATGCCTGGCCTCCACCTTGGGGGTGCCCAAGAGTGGACGCCTCACAGGGAAAGCCAGGATGGGTTCCACAGCGGTATTCGTACAAGCGCCTTGAGACCCTTGCGGGTGAGTAGTGCGGTATACAAGTTATTATTATTATTATTAAAAAAAATTATAGAGCGCGTAGTCACCCGGAGGTATCCCAGCGCTAAGATCCCTACCTCTACAGGGCAGTGGGCCAAGATAAGGAGGGGAAGGGGGAACAGGAGTTCGGATTTCCGGACGAGCAAGTTTTTTAGGGAAAAAGGTGGGTTTTCAACCGCTTCCTGAAGCGTAGATAATTTGATTCGATTCTCAGGTCGCGGGGGAGTGAATTCCAGAGGCGTGCAGTGTGAACTGCAAAACGTCTTCCGCCTGAACGTGCCTTCTTGAATCTGGGAATGATGATGAGATTCTCCTTGTCCGAACGGAGGGATCTTGAGGATTTATAGGGTCTGATAAATTTTCTGAGAATGGGGGGCCTTGATTTTGTAGCAGTTTGTGGGCTAGGCACAGGGCCTTAAATTTGACCCGCTCCCTTATTGGAAGCCAGTGAAGGAGCTTCAGTGCTGGTTTGGCCGAGGCTCTAGCAGGAGTGTTAGTGAGAATCCGGGCAGCGACGTTCTGGATTCTCTGAAGCTTGTTCATCGTTGCCTCGGGGGCGCCCAGGTAGATAACATTGCTATAATCAAGCCTAGAGAATATCAGGCCTTGAATTAGCAGTTTTTGCGAGTTGGGGGGCAAGAGGGGCAGGATCTTTCTCAATGATTTCAAGAGCCCGAAGCACGTCCCGGCTACTTTTTTTGTTTGTGCGGTGAACGAAAGGTCTGTATCGAGCCACACGCCCAAGCTTTTTACTTCTTGTTTTGGGTCAGGGGGGGGACCCAAACATACTGGCCAGATGTTCTGGGAGAGTGTGAGTCCTTTCTGACCAAGGAGGAGAACGTCAGTCTTTGCTCCGTTCAGTTTTAAGGCTGAACTGTTCATCCAGCATTGAATTTGCGTAAGGCAGTTCAATAAGTCTGCTGGTTGTTGGCTGGGATGGGACAATGACACAACTAATTGTGTGTCATCAGCATAGCTGACAACGCTTACTCCGAACGGGGTGATAACCTCCTCCAATGGGCACATGTAGATATTAAATAATGTGGGGCTCAGGGAAGAGCCCTGAGGCACGCCACATTGGAGGGGAGTTTCGGAGGAGCAGGTGTTGTTCTCCCAGATCTGAAAGGAGCGCTGGGCCAGAAAGGAGGAAAGCCAGGATAGGGCGGAGCCTTCCACACCGACTCTCTTAAGCCGTTTAATGAGAAGTTGGTGGTTGACGGTATTGAAGGCCGCACTCAGGTCGAGGAGGATCACTGCCACTGATCCTCCTTCGTCTAAGAGTGCTCTGGCCTCCTCTACCGCTGCCAGGAGGGTGATGTCCGTGCCCTGCCCTGGACGAAAACCTGTCTGTGAGCTTTTTAGCCTGTTGTTGTCCTCCAGGAACTGTGAAAGTTTCTTGTTAGCCAGTTTTTCAGCAATCTTGCTGATCCCTTGGAGAAGAGAGATTGGCCTAAAATTGGCCAGGTTCTCGGGATCCAGAGAAGGTTTCTTCAGTAATGCTTTAACAACTGCCGCCTTCCAGCTAGGGGGCACGACTCCCTGTTGGAATGAGGCGTTGATCAGGTGGGTAAGGGGAGGAACAATAATGGAAGCTACTTGAGGGTCCGAAGCGGGGCGGGGTCCCTGGGAGATCCGCTTTTAATGGAATTTAGCGTATTTCCCACTTCTTCGATGGTTACTTGTCCCCAAGAGGAGAGGCGAATGGATGTCGGAGTATTCGGGGGGTCGTTTTCCTCGCACGGACTAGTAGGGGGGATTCAATCAAGTATTTTTTGTATCTTTTCTTGGAAGAAGCTAGCCAACTGATGGCATTTTTCCTGATCAGCCTTGGGGTCTGGGGGATTTCTCGGTCCAGGATCTGGGGTCTTCAGAAGTTCTTTTAAAATGACGAAAGATTCTTTACTCGAACATACTGCTTTTTCTATTCTTTCCTGGAAGAATACACTTTTTGTCTTACGAATGGATGTTTTGTTAGTTAAAAGGGAAGTAGAATACGCGTCTTTATTCGCTTTAGACTTATCCTTCCTCCAGGAGCGTTCCGTTCTCTTGCATTCCTGGCGCAGGGCTTTGAGCTCTGGGGTATACCACAGAGCAGAAGACACTCTTTTGGTATGTTTGAGAGTGGCAGTTTTAGGGAGGAGTTTGTCTAGCGAAGATGTAATCCAAGAATTAAACTGTTTATCGGCCGTACCAGGCTCGGTAGAGAGCTCAGGGATGGAGTTTGAGAGAGTGGTGGCCCATTCAGTAGATACAAGTTTGTGCCACCGTCTATCAGTGACCTGGATTTTCATGGTTTGAGGGGGCATAGTGGGTGCATCCCAAGAAATCGGGACTAGGAAATGATCGGTCCATGGCAAAGTCAGGGGTGAACTGGTAGTGATATTAGCAACATTGGTGAGGACGGGATCTAGTAAGTGTCCCTTCTCATGGGTGGGCTCGTTGTTGACCAACCGGATATTGAATGTCCAGAAGAAGATCGGAGGCTATCCGGTCAGTAGGGTCCATGAAGTGCAGATTAAGATCACCTACGATAAGAAAGTTAGAAGCAGAGGAAGCTAATTGTGAAACCGATTCGGTAACGGCATTGAGAAATTTCCCAGGAGCACCTGGAGGGCGATAAATCAGGGTAGACAGTCAAAATATCGAGTTGGAAATATCGACCTACCATAATATCGAGTCTGAAATATCGAAGGAGCATAATATCGAAGGCAAGAATATCGTAGGACAGAATATCGACCCAAGGTAAGTAATATCGAAATACTTAATATCGATGTAAGTAATATCGAAGTTAGTAATATCGATAGCATATATATCGATGTTAATAATTTCGATGACACTAATATCGATATTTGTATTATTTTATAGTTTTTTATTATGTATGTGTTATATGTTTAATTTAAGTATTTAAAATAATTACTATTATATGTGTATACATTTTCTATAATAATATAGAAATTTATAAGGAAATTTGATGTTTTAGTACCGGAGCGGGTTGTGGGTTTATAGGGGAATAGGGTGGGAAGTAATTTAATTATGGTAAGTTGATTAATAATTAGTAGGATTAATTAATTAATTATAATTATTTGCTAATTAATATTGATTAATTGGGAAATAATTAATTGATTAATTGATATATATTTTCTGTAGCGGGATGTGGGTTTATAGGGGAATAGGGTGGGGAGTAATTTAATAATAATTAATTAATTAATATATGTTTTCAAATATTTATAACTAATTAATTGGCAAATAATTAATATTAATTAGTTAATTAATTAATATAATTTTGTACATATTTTAAATTAGTAATTAATTGGTAATTAAATAATATTAGTTAGTTAATTACATTATTAGAGTAATTTATTTATATATATAATTTTTAGTTACTGTTAAATAATTAATTGGGGAAAAATGATATTAATTATTAAATTATATTAATTACAGCTTATGTGCTAATATATTTACTTTATTGTTATTGTTAATTAATTATTAATTGCTAATTAAATAATATTATTTAACTTTGGGTTAAGGAGTATTTTTAGGGTTCAGGGTCATTTTTGGGTTTTTGGGTAAAGGGGTATTTTTAGGGTTCAGGGTCAGTTTTCAGTTTTTGGGTAAAGGGGTATGTTTAGGGTTCAGGGTCAGTTTTCAGTTTTTGGGTAAAGGGGTATTTTGAGGGTTTAGGGTCAGTTGTCAGTTTTTGGGTAAAGGGGTATTTTTAGGGTTCAGGGTCAGTTTTCAGTTTTTGGGTAAAGGGGTATTTTTAGGGTTCAGGGTCAGTTTTCAGTTCACGGGTAAAGGGGTATTTTTAGTGTTCAGGGTCAGTTTTCAGTTCATGGGTAAAGGGGTATTTTTAGGGTTCAGGGTCAGTTTTCAGTTTTTGGGTAAAGGGGTATTTTGAGTGTTTAGGGTCAGTTTTCAGTTTTTGGGTAAAGGGGTATTTTTAGGGTTCAGGGTCAGTTTTCAGTTTTTGGGTAAAGGGGTATTTTTAGGGTTCAGGGTCAGTTTTCAGTTTTTGGGTAAAGGGGTATTTTTAGGGTTCAGGGTCAGTTTTCAGTTCACGGGTAAAGGGGTATTTTTAGTGTTCAGGGTCAGTTTTCAGTTCATGGGTAAAGGGGTATTTTTAGGGTTCAGGGTCAGTTTTCAGTTTTTGGGTAAAGGGGTATTTTGAGTGTTTAGGGTCAGTTTTCAGTTTTTGGGTAAAGGGGTATTTTTAGGGTTCAGGGTCAGTTTTCAGTTTTTGGGTAAAGGGGTATTTTTAGGGTTCAGGGTCATTTTTGGGTTTTTGGGTAAAGGGATATTTTTAGGGTTCAGGGTCATTTTGGGGTTTTTGGGTAAAGGGGTATTTTTAGGGTTCAGGGTCAGTTTTCAGTTTTTGGGTAAAGGGGTATTTTGAGTGTTTAGGGTCAGTTTTCAGTTTTTGGGTAAAGGGGTATTTTTAGGGTTCAGGGTCAGTTTTCAGTTTTTGGGTAAAGGGGTATTTTTAGGGTTCAGGGTCAGTTTTCAGTTCATCGATAAAGGGGTATTTTTAGTGTTCAGGGTCAGTTTTCAGTTCATGGGTAAAGGGGTATTTTTAGTGTTCAGGGTCAGTTTTCAGTTCATGGGTAAAGGGGTATTTTTAGGGTTCAGGGTCAGTTTTCAGTTTTTGGGTAAAGGGGTATTTTTAGGGTTCAGGGTCAGTTTTCAGTTCATGGGTAAAGGGGTATTTTTAGGGTTCAGGGTCAGTTTTCAGTTCATGGGTAAAGGGGTATTTTTAGGGTTCAGGGTCAGTTTTCAGTTTTTGGGTAAAGGGGTATTTTGATTGTTTAGGGTCAGTTTTCAGTTTTTGGGTAAAGGGGTATTTTTAGGGTTCAGGGTCAGTTTTCAGTTTTTGGGTAAAGGGGTATTTTTAGGGTTCAGGGTCATTTTTGGGTTTTTGGGTAAAGGGGTATTTTTAGGGTTCAGGGTCAGTTTTCAGTTTTTGGGTAAAGGGGTATTTTGAGTGTTTAGGGTCAGTTTTCAGTTTTTGGGTAAAGGGGTATTTTTAGGGTTCAGGGTCAGTTTTCAGTTTTTGGGTAAAGGGGTATTTTTAGGGTTCAGGGTCAGTTTTCAGTTTTTGGGTAAAGGGGTATTTTTAGGGTTCAGGGTCATTTTTGGGTTTTTGGGTAAAGGGATATTTTTAGGGTTCAGGGTCATTTTGGGGTTTTTGGGTAAAGGGGTATTTTTAGGGTTCAGGGTCAGTTTTCAGTTTTTGGGTAAAGGGGTATTTTGAGTGTTTAGGGTCAGTTTTCAGTTTTTGGGTAAAGGGGTATTTTTAGGGTTCAGGGTCAGTTTTCAGTTTTTGGGTAAAGGGGTATTTTTAGGGTTCAGGGTCAGTTTTCAGTTCATCGATAAAGGGGTATTTTTAGTGTTCAGGGTCAGTTTTCAGTTCATGGGTAAAGGGGTATTTTTAGTGTTCAGGGTCAGTTTTCAGTTCATGGGTAAAGGGGTATTTTTAGGGTTCAGGGTCAGTTTTCAGTTTTTGGGTAAAGGGGTATTTTTAGGGTTCAGGGTCAGTTTTCAGTTCATGGGTAAAGGGGTATTTTTAGGGTTCAGGGTCAGTTTTCAGTTCATGGGTAAAGGGGTATTTTTAGGGTTCAGGGTCAGTTTTCAGTTTTTGGGTAAAGGGGTATTTTGATTGTTTAGGGTCAGTTTTCAGTTTTTGGGTAAAGGGGTATTTTTAGGGTTCAGGGTCAGTTTTCAGTTTTTGGGTAAAGGGGTATTTTTAGGGTTCAGGGTCATTTTGGGGTTTTTGGGTAAAGGGGTATTTTTAGGGTTCAGGGTCAGTTTTCAGTTTTTGGGTAAAGGGGTATTTTGAGTGTTTAGGGTCAGTTTTCAGTTTTTGGGTAAAGGGGTATTTTTAGGGTTCAGGGTCAGTTTTCAGTTTTTGGGTAAAGGGGTATTTTTAGGGTTCAGGGTCAGTTTTCAGTTCATCGATAAAGGGGTATTTTTAGTGTTCAGGGTCAGTTTTCAGTTCATGGGTAAAGGGGTATTTTTAGTGTTCAGGGTCAGTTTTCAGTTCATGGGTAAAGGGGTATTTTTAGGGTTCAGGGTCAGTTTTCAGTTTTTGGGTAAAGGGGTATTTTTAGGGTTCAGGGTCAGTTTTCAGTTCATGGGTAAAGGGGTATTTTTAGGGTTCAGGGTCAGTTTTCAGTTCATGGGTAAAGGGGTATTTTTAGGGTTCAGGGTCAGTTTTCTGTTCATGGGTAAAGGGGTATTTTTAGGGTTCAGGGTCAGTTTTCAGTTCATGGGTAAAGGGGTATTTTTAGGGTTCAGGGTCAGTTTTCAGTTTTTGGGTAAAGGGGTATTTTTAGGGTTCAGGGTCAGTTTTCAGTTTTTGGGTAAAGGGGTATTTTTAGGGTTCAGGGTCATTTTTGGGTTTTTGGGTAAAGGGGTATTTTTAGGGTTCAGGGTCATTTTTGGGTTTTTGGGTAAAGGGGTATTTTTAGGGTTCAGGGTCAGTTTTCAGTTTTTGGGTAAAGGGGTATTTTGAGTGTTTAGGGTCAGTTTTCAGTTTTTGGGTAAAGGGGTATTTTTAGGATTCAGGGTCAGTTTTCAGTTTTTGGGTAAAGGGGTATTTTTAGGGTTCAGGGTCAGTTTTCAGTTCATCGATAAAGGGGTATTTTTAGTGTTCAGGGTCAGTTTTCAGTTCATGGGTAAAGGGGTATTTTTAGGGTTCAGGGTCAGTTTTCAGTTTTTGGGTAAAGGGGTATTTTTAGGGTTCAGGGTCAGTTTTCAGTTTTTGGGTAAAGGGGTATTTTTAGGGTTCAGGGTCAGTTTTCAGTTCATGGGTAAAGGGGTATTTTTAGTGTTCAGGGTCAGTTTTCAGTTCATGGGTAAAGGGGTATTTTTAGGGTTCAGGGTCAGTTTTCAGTTCATGGGTAAAGGGGTATTTTTAGTGTTCAGGGTCAGTTTTCAGTTCATGGGTAAAGGGGTATTTTTAGGGTTCAGGGTCAGTTTTCAGTTCATGGGTAAAGGGGTATTTTTAGGGTTCAGGGTCAGTTTTCAGTTTTTGGGTAAAGGGGTATTTTTAGGGTTCAGGGTCAGTTTTCAGTTCATGGGTAAAGGGGTATTTTTAGGGTTCAGGGTCAGTTTTCAGTTCATGGGTAAAGGGGTATTTTTAGGGTTCAGGGTCAGTTTTCAGTTCATGGGTAAAGGGGTATTTTTAGGGTTCAGGGTCAGTTTTCAGTTCATGGGTAAAGGGGTATTTTTAAGGTTCAGGGTCAGTTTTCAGTTTTTGGGTAAAGGGGTATTTTTAGGGTTCAGGGTCAGTTTTCAGTTCTTGGGTATAGGGGTATTTTTAGGGTTCAGGGTCAGTTTTTGGGTAAAGGGGTATTTTTAGGGTTCAGGGTCAGTTTTCAGTTTTTGGGTAAAGGGGTATTTTTAGGGTTCAGGGTCAGTTTTCAGTTTTTGGGTAAAGGGGTATTTTTAGGGTTCAGGGTCAGTTTTCAGTTTTTGGGTAAAGGGGTATTTTTAGGGTTCAGGGTCAGTTTTCAGTTCTTGGGTAAAGGGGTATTTTTAGGGTTCAGGGTCAGTTTTCAGTTTTTGGGTAAAGGGGTATTTTTAGAGTTCAGGGTCAATTTTCAGTTTTTGGGTAAAGGGGTATTTTTAGGGTTCAGGGTCAGTTTTCAGTTTGTGGGTAAAGGGGTGGTTTTTGGGTTCAGGGTCAGTTTTCTCGACTGTTGCACTCTCTGGAGTGAGAATAGTAATTTTATCCCTACGCTATCAAACGCTTTCCCTACTGTTCCACTCTCTGGAGTAGGAATAGTAATTTTTACCCTTACGCTATCCAACGTTTTATATAATTAATTGTTAAAATATCACATGTTTATTTTATTTTTTATATTACTTACATTTTATGTATGTTATTGTTTGATGTTTGTACATGTATTAGTAAATTAGAATATATTTCATTAATTTAGAAATTAGTAAATTAATTATTAATACTTATTGTTCAGTACATATATATTATATCTTTACTGTATATATTTAATTAATGTATTATTAATATATATGTTTTATTTATTAATTTTAAACATTATTAGATACTTTTAAATATGTATATTTTATTTATTAGTGTTACTTACTTTTACATTTATATATATTAAAAAAAAAAATCGATATTTTTAACATCGATATTTTTTACAACGATAATATTTTTTCGATATTTTTGTACTTACCATGTTGTAGATAGGATGTCGATATTTTTGCCCTCGATATTGTTGACTCGATATTCTTGTAGGTCGATATTTTTGTAGTCGAAATTCTGTCATAGATCCATAAATCAGTAGTCCCGAAAGGGAGTGGGCCGGGGAGGTTTGAATGGAAAATTGGCAACTTTCACAGTCTTCAATGTGAGCGTTGGAGGTTCTACAAATAAGATGTTCTCTGTAGATTATGGCTAACCCCCCTCCTCTCCCTCTGGGTCTATGTAGGGCTTGACAAAGATAGCCTGGGGGGGAGGACAATGATGATGTCCGAGTCAGAACTGTCAGATAGCCACGTTTCAGTAAGAAACAGTGCATCTAAATCATGATCTTGTATTAACAGGTTGGTTTCTTGTGCATGCTTAGGAAGGGAGCGGCAGTTAAGAAGACCTATCTTAAGTCCGGGTTTGGCTGAGATCTGGGTGGTTGGGTTGCAACGCATACAGTTAGAGAAAGGTTTACCTTCAGTGTGCGTGTGGTGACAGGTCAGATTTTTTTCCAGTTGGAGAGCACGGAGCATGTCTCCTGAGTACACCAAGCGATCAGGAGGAAAATCCGACAGAGTCCCTGGGCCTGGGTCCGGTCGGGCCCGGACGGGCCCAGACGGGCCCAAACGGGCTTGCCTTAGGCGCGCCTTCGGCGCGCTAGCGGCGCGCCCGCTGCGCCCGTCCGCTGCGCGTACGTGGAATGCACATGTTTAAGTAGGCAAAAGGGGCGTGGCCTCGAGCGAGTGGGCGTGGCCACAGGACCGGCTCACTCGCTGCTAACGGCAATGATCTGGGCGTTCCCACTGCAGCGTTAGCTCTGCTGCGTGGTGCTAGGAAGAGCGAAAATTAGCCCACAGAAGATCAATCAGGTAGGACAAAGTATTGCACACAAAGTCTTTAAAATCAGCGTAATTACAAGTTTTAAAAGCGCTACCGGCTGTGTGTATCAATTTACATTTTTACCCCGGGGATATTTTTTAGTCCCCCTTTTACAGAGGCTGATTTTAATCATGTTTGCCCTGCGCTTTTGTATCTGCAACTGTGTAAAGCAGATTGTATCTTTTTTATCATGGGCTACCGGAAATCTATGGTGAGAATCAGGGCTTCCCGGGAAACCTATCTATTTTATTGGTATATTATCTTTTTACTTATGGATCCATTTTCTCTTTTATTACCGATGTGAATTGTAATTTTTGATATTCATGTTTTGAATGACATCCGGATGCTGAGTAACTTTTATGGTTTTCCATATGTAAAACCAAATAAAGTTGTTTTTGATTTGACTTGATGTGACTTGTTGTCGGGACCGAGGGGATGGTGGTAGTCGATAGACACGACTCCTGTTGCCCCCGAAAACAGTGCCGCCCAGAGCGGATCGCCCCTCCCCAGTTATGCTTCTGTTTGAAATGAATTATTGTTTTGAGGTCATAATGTGGGTGAAAAACATTGAAAAATGCCCCCTCTTAAGTCAGGGTGATAATGCATAAATGGGAAGGGGTCTTTTATGAGTTCTAAAAAAAAATTTGTTTGGGAGTAAAAAGTGGTCAAGAGTACTACTCCCAACTGGCTACATTGAAAAAAAGTTATCTTTTCTTTTTTTAAGGCAATCACAGACGTGGTCTGCTGAGCCACCATCCCTTTGATGGCCTCCAATTGGAAAGAGTCTCAATTTGTAACCTCTTTCTTTAATATTCATGTGGTAGGTCAGGATGCAACCTTCTCTGAATCTGATTTTTATTCACCAACATAGTACTTAGACTGGTTTGCAAAATTATTTACTGGTTGAAAATTGCGGACATATTTTTTCGGCCGTGTCTTTGTACATCTGATTCATAATACCTTCTCCAACATGCCTCAAATATCTTACATCTGTATCTTGTTAATTACCTTATATCTTTCATTCCACTGTTATCCCTGGTTCCCTAAAATCACTTTGCCCTAAGCATGTTAGAAAAATAAAAAGATAAGCACAAATTAAAATAAAAACAATTAACGTGTTAGTTGTAGCAGGCTGCTGAAACAGTGCATAAAAAAAACCAAATACCTTTTCAGAGAAGCACTGGCTAGCGGCCTCTAAATCTTTGCAGCACTCTTCAGCAATGTCTTCAAAGTTGTGCGCAATGCTTGTCAGGGCGGGTGGGTACATCTGCAAGTGTCTTCGAGCCACTTCATGAACATAACTGTCAAAAAGAAAGTTCCGGATGTAATCACAGCGCAATATCTAGAATTCCGAGCTGTCCAATGCCTCACTGGCTGTTGACAAGATAGGTTTCACTTTGGCAACTGCTCATACCTGCACCTCAGTAGAGTGGTCACCCTGAATAAATAGTCATATTCCAAGCATTTTAAACCAATTGAAATACGCTCTTGTAATTTGACCAATGCAGCATTGCCAAATTTATTGAAAATTATACTTTTGGCCGTTTCATACGGAATGTGTATGTCATCAAGCAGCAAGCATGTTACATTTTTTAAAGACCATTCGATGACCATTTTTCCTTTTTCAGGACACAAGTGTAAATTACTATATACACATGCAGTGCATCTAGCCATGGGCATAATTTACCCTTGCTTGGCTTGCTCACAAACCTTTCCAATTTATGCTTGAATATATTACAAAGGATGTTGTTACCAGGCATAATTCAACGGTTTTTGCAGAAAAGCGTATGTGTACTTTTTTTTTATTAACGCCCAGTTTGCTTACTTTATGGGTTACACATAGTTACAAACCTGAAAATTATTGAGTTCTCTTTAGAGGGTTGAAATCTTTTAAGGAAAAT
Organism: Lissotriton vulgaris; assembly: GCF_964263255.1. Taxonomy (NCBI): domain Eukaryota; kingdom Metazoa; phylum Chordata; class Amphibia; order Caudata; family Salamandridae; genus Lissotriton; species Lissotriton vulgaris. The sequence continues at coordinate 1,081,219,451 of NC_141689.1, read as the reverse complement.
CATTGTTTCATGGCTGTTGTATTGGAAGTACATTTTCAAATGTCTGTGAATTACTACAGAATCAGGTCTGTCTACTATCCTCGTGGAATGCTAATCCATTGTGCTATACTACTGTTGCCATGAAAGTATTATGCATTGTAATGGTATGTGTTGTAATGGTATGCGTTGTAATGGAGTGCGTTGTAAGTGTAGTTTCTAAAAATGCGTTGTTATATGCATTGTAAAATCAATCAATCAATCAATGCATTTATAAAGTGCGCTACATACCCGTGAGGGTCTCAAGGCACTGGGGAGGGGGGTAGGGGGGGGCGCTACTGATCGAAGAGCCAGGTCTTGAGGAGTCTTCTGAAGGCCAGCAGGTCCCAAGTCTGTCATAGGCTGGTGGGGAGTGCGTGCCAGGTCTTGGCGGCGAGGTAGGAGAAGGATCATGCATTGTAATTAATGTTGCGATGTAAAAACTGCTTTGTAAAGGCATGCATTGTAAAAGTTTGCATTGTAACGTGTCCGATTCCAAGTATGCTTTGAATCCATCGCCTTTCCTGGGGGTCTCCACTTTAAACCCCATTGCTGCTGTTGGTTGGCCTGCCTTGTGGCAGGGACTATTACACTGCCTGGGAATTAAAAACCTGGACCAACCTCTCGCTTCTTGAGGTGGGGGGGGGTTCTTTTTCTGAGGGCCTACTTTTCCCCTTTGACCAGCTGACCTAGGAGAGTGGGTTCCGTCCGGGGCAATTCCTCTTCCATTGGCAGTTCATACACACTTTCCAGCGCCTCTGGGATCTATCTGGAGGCAAGCCTACGACTCACTCAGTGCCTCATGTTGTGTTAACTATGGGCCCGGGCAGTCATCTCATCACTTAGCTATATAAGGCCATTCGTGAACTGTTGTACGTCCCACTCGCCCCACTTTGCCTAAAATGGGAGTAGGAATACGGGTGGCCACTCCATAACAAAGAATGGGAGCGATCTCTAGAATTTCCATTAAAGGTCTCCTGTAACTCTCCCTTCAAAAATATACAGTTTTTCATACTACACCGGGCCTATCTGACGCCGGCACAGCTGCATTGCCACTTACCAGAATCACAATTCGCTATATAATCTGGGCTTACCCAACTTTAAAGCCATTACTGGCACACTACTCATGCTACATTGCGAGAGGTTGTAGGACTCATTGACATCTATTCCTGGGAATCCTGTTCACTAGGCATATTTAGGCGTAGGAAGCAGCACAAAATGCAGAAACGCTTCATGGCCCTGGCCCTCCTTTTAGCCAAGCGAGCTATCACACTACATTGGCGCACATCCGCGGGTCCTGGACAGGAGCGGTGCAGAAATTGGGTGCTGCAGAGGAAGACGCGATCTGAAACGAGGAAGTGCGCCGTGTGCCCTGAAACCCCATTTCCCCCTAATGGCAAAGCTGCTTATGCGCTTCCAGCAAACAATTGACAACAATGCTACTCCCCCACAGTCAGAAGACTCGTATGGGTTGCGCAGCTGAGTGTCCCTCCCAGGGGGTGAGACCTACCTCCCCTCTGAGGTCCCCTTTTCTAAACTCGTAAGTGCTTCAGCTGCTGTCAAGACCACTGAGACACCACACAGCACTTTCCTACACTGGAGACTGCACTGCCAGCCACCTGCGCAGTATTAATACACACCCACACTAACCCCCCCAACACCGTCCATCCTAGTATTTTCTCCCAAAGATATCAGTTTAAGTTCTTCTCTTGTGTACGATAACAGGAGGCAACACCTCCATCAAGGGTGGCTCCCAGTTCCAAGCTGTTCCACCGATTGCTGCCTGATGCTTGGTGTGTAACCAGTGGCAGCTCCTCTATGGGGGCGTTTGGGCGCCGCCCCCCTGCTTTCTCGCCATGTGAGAAGGCAGAAACAAATGGTAGTTATTGCCCTAATTATAGGCCCAGATCCATTGCTGTGCTTCACTCAGTCGCGGCCGGCATTACGGGCGGGTGGGGGGGGAATGGGGTCCCAACGACCGGAGGGGATGAGGGGGGAGGCGGGAGGGGTTTAATGGAAACAAATATATATAAATTAAAGTATACTTACGGTCCGAGACTCCTGCCATCCTGTTTTTCAATTCCTGCTGCACTGTGCACGTCATCGGGAAGGCGGCAGGCAGCCTCATTCCCCTCCACCACAGCTCAGCGCTGTGATTGGTCAGGCCGCTGCCCCACCCGCGTCATTTTCTCTCCGTATGCTGCAGCATACTGAGAGAACAGGGAGAGTGGGCGAAGTTGCTTGAGGGCAGGGGGAGTGGCTTGTCCACTGTTGTTCATAATGACTGTTTGGGCGGCCTCAAACAGTCAATATGAACAATGGTGGGAAAGCCACTCCCCCTGCCCTCGAGCAAATCTGCCCACCCCCTACCAGGAACTTCTGCTTTCTCGCCGGGCGAGAAGGCAGAAACAAATGGTAGTTATTAGGGCAATAACTACCATTTGTTTCTGCTTTCTCGCACGGCGAGAAAGCAGGGGGGGCGGCGCCCAAACGCCCCCATAGTGGAGCCGCCACTGCTAGTTTGATGGGGAAAAAAAAGTCTGGGGCATGGCCAAGATGGCGGCGGGGCGTGGCCAAGATGGTGGCGTAGAAACTCGCAAGTCCTGTGTGCTCCCCGACCCAGGCCCTTCCGTGGACTGTTAAACGCATGATCCTCCCCCCACGGAGCAGTGTCAGGGGTGGGAGATCTAGAGGATGCTGCTGGGCCGCTGCAGTGACCGCCGGTCGTGAGGAGGGCAGCGAAGGAGCGCAGTACACACAGCCGCTAACGGCCGCGAAATGGCACCCGCAGAACGCGCCTGGTGAAGGGGACGCAAGGTGGCCAGACAGAGGGGCCCAGTGGTTGTGGGGCTCAGAGCGGACATCGGGCTGGCGCTGGAGGCTCCCGCGCCCTCCACCAGAGGTTTCAGAGGCGCCGCGAGCCGCAGCGGGGGGACGCTGTCAGCCCTGCAGCTCAAGAGTGGTGTGCCGGCAGCGGAGCAAAAATCGAGACCGGAGACAAGAGGACTTACAGCTGGCGGCAGTGTCGGGAGCCTCCCGACAAGGCGGAGACTCGTAGCGCTCTCCCCAGTGGGGTAGCTGGTGCATTGGACACCCCTGCAACGACGAGACGAGGCGGACTGCAGGGAGGTGAGGAGTAGGGGGGCTGCTCAGCAAGGGGAGGCGGCCACCGGGTGGCAGCCGGCGCCATTTGGAGGTGAGACAGTGGCGAGAGGCACAGAGAAGGACAAGTGGGTGCCCCAAGGGAGTGACAATTTCCTGAAGGTGGCCAAGGCACGGCACTGGCCAAGGAGGCGTCCGGCAGGCCTTGGGGCTTCAGGAGGGCACTGCCACCGCCTCCGCAGTGACAGGAGAGACGGCCACCGCAGACGGGGCTGAGAAGAGAGGGCCACGAGAAGGCCCCGGCATCAAGCACACCAGGGGCTGTCCGCTTGGGTGGAGAGGCCTTGACCAGGCCGCATCTAGAGACACATGGCCAGTTGTCAGTGCCATCCCCGGACCCACGCACCAAGACGGGGGTAGGGGCGCCTCCGGGCAAAGACACAAGGGGTGGTGACCTGACCGGGGGGGTCCAGGATGCTGGACGCCCCAGGATCTTAGCTGGAATGGAAGGAGCCAGGAGCTCTACATAGGGGGCGCCCGAGGGGCTGAGAGAAGAGCCCAGCACATAACGCACCTGCACAGGGTGAGGAAAGCCTCCCTCCAGCAGAGCAGTGAAGCCAAGAGGGCCAACACCAGAGGCCACCGGGGTGACTAACTGGAGAGGAGAGACAGCGGCAAGGAAGGCACGAGCACCAACAAGAAGCACATCATGGCCGGTCTGAGGAAGAAGGGAGACTGCATACTCCTAGAGATGTGGTGCATCCGCTGAGTCGTCTCACACTTCTTGACTGCCTGATTCCGTGGGTGTCATTTTTTTACCCTGTCAGTGCATGGTGAATGCCCTTCTCCCGCTATACCAGCCACATACAGCAGCAGTGGCGGCAGTGTTTGTCCAGACTAATTTTTGGGGCCTGTGGTGTTCCTCATCAGAGGAGCCATGACTCAGCAGTTTCCGCACACACCTTGGGGTGAACTTCATTCCTGTTCCACCAGTCCTGCATCCGTTGCCTCCTCTCGGGATGCACCTTATTGTAAAATATTCCTGGGCCCTCGTGAAGATGGCAAGCTCCTTTTTAATCCTCTCGGAAGCCCACCTACTAGATACTGTAGATGGGACTCATTGGAGTAGGCAGTCTGCTGATAGATGTTCTCCACAAGAGATGCCAGCTCGAGGAGCTTTCTTTTACAGGGCGCACAAACCTGTAATATTGCCAAACACCACCAAACGTTGCTTTGTGCAGAAATCGTTCATCTTGCGCAGGTACTATCTTAATGGGGCTGGTATTAAAAATAAGTAATGGCGGGTTACATTGTTTGAAAAGACTTGCAAAGACACTAACTTAGAAGCAAATCTCATTGCATTCGAAGCACTGGCCTACCTGGATGAAAAACAGCGTACTAAGTAACCGAGCATGAATTGTGTAAAGTGTAATATTACCCTCTGTATGAAAATGACTGTGGTACCTATATAACGCTTAAAGTTGTTTACGTTTATGGCTTTGCTGCATTGGGCTTAGTTTTTGTGCGGTTTGATGTAGTTGTGAGTGTCTGTCTTTTCGAGTTGTTGGTTAGAAAAAAGAAAAAAGTTTTAGTAGTTTTAAAATTTGTCACGTTTAGTTCAGTTTGCAGGTGGAATACTATATCATTCCGGTTTTTACTTTGGTTATTGTGAATTACTTCAATGGAAGTTCTTTGTTTTTGGTCATGGAGGATTGCTACTTTTGCCTGTTTGTGAATCGTTGTTGCTAGTTAGAGGTCTAACCTTTATTTCCTAGTCATTTGGCATGATGTATATGAGGTATGGAAAGATGGTGCAGCTTTGACCTTGAGTTCTCCATTTCAAGATCATCTAACGGAGACCTTGGGACATATGGTAACTGCTCTGGCTGCCCCTTACTAAGTCCTATAGAGTGCATGTAACTGCCATTGATATGGGTGTTGCTGTTCATGGCTGTTGGCACTCACGTACAGTCTTGGAGTAATGATGAGACTGGGTTCATCTTGTACTGGGCATGCTGCTTTGCTTTGGATGGGTGGGATAACCTGTGAGCTGCCCAGTATGGCATGGTTTACTCCTGCATAGACGAAATGTTCTTTTTGTGTTACCCCTCTATCTAGGGGTATACTTTGTTCCTCCTTTTCTAGGGGTGGGCTTCCAGTATCTAAAGAGGCGATTATTACAGGTGGATAGATGAATTGTGTGATTGCTGTTTTGTCGGACTGTGCCGTGGAAAGGGGTATTGAATACCACTCTTAACTGGATGACTTGTGTGTTCCGTATTGGCTTAATGAGGATTGGCTTGCTGTTCACTATTTGAGAAGGGTGTAGTGAAGCTGTTGCTGCATACCTTGTCGGGGATATGCTCTGGGCTCATAACCAGTTGCTTGCACAATTCCTTTTCAGCTTACCTCTGTGGGCCTGAGGTTCCTGGGCAGTGGGTGTAGTTGGCATTCCTGCTGACTGGATATTTACTGTTCTTTAGTGGTGTTGACTTTGAGTGGGCAAGTGTTTGACTTGGAAATCGTTGTGTTGGCAACTCGTTTGACATGTATATTTTTTGTTCTTGGCTGTTAGTGTGGTTTATGTCGGTTGTACTTGATTGATTCTTGTACGGTTGTCTTGCACAGTGGTTCGGCGACCCCCTGCACAGGTTCTCCAGAGGAAGCTCTCACCAGACTGCATACGATTTTGTGAGGCATCTTATCAAATGCAGTGCTCAGATCCAATTAGATCAGGGCCGACAAACAGCCTTTAACTAAGGCACTACAGAGTTGTTTAGTGACTGCGAGAAGCACTGCTTCCGTACTCTGTCCAGTCCTGAAGCAATTTTGGGAGGGATTTAGGAGGTCATTGTTGTGCTGTGAAAGCAGCGTTGACATATTTTCCATTATGTTGTTGTCCACATTCTTTGAGGCTATTTGCTGCTCTGCATGACTTGTTGTTGTGGAGTAGCGAATAGAAGATTGCCCACTCTCAGTCTATATTTGCCATTGGCTAGTGTTATTGTCTGTCCTAAATACTGGCTTCTGATTTGAAAATAGGTTTGTTAGTCCCTCCTTAGTACCGCCTTTCTTCATTTGTCACCTCCCATGACAACTGGCCCCTTTCCTTCAGTCGTTACACGATATGTGTTATTTAGACTGTTAGCACTTTATTTTTCAGTTTATCTTACTGCAGACACAACGTGCTTCGGTGCCTTCTTTACCTCCCCCCTCCCTCCCGCTGTCATACCTTGTTTACCCAAATGTCCGTGCCTTCTCCCTCCCTGTCCCCCGCCATCCTGCTATCCGTGCCTTCGACCACACACGCCCGCCCTCCTGTTGTCTGTGATGCCTTGCATTTTCAATGCAATAGGTCTTGCATTTAAGTGATTTTGAGCTATTGGCATTGTAAATGACAATGCCTTTTATTTATGTTATGGTTTTTAAAACATAAATAAAATGCATTGTCATGTACAATGCCAATCACTTAAACTCGCCTAAATGCGAGACCTATTGCATTGCTAATGCTTGTTTATTAAATGAACCAAATGATGGATGCAAAAAATAGGTTAAATGTGCACACAAACGCTTTATGTAAAAATTGTGTCCCAGAAGAAGATTGTAGCTGCTGGGTTTTCTCAAAAAGGAAGGGAAAAAGTAAAAAAATAACATCTGTAGTGAAGCAAAGGAGTGGTGGAGTATAGTGTCTGAAGAGTTGATGTGCAGTGGTGGAGTGGGCAGCAGAGCTGTTTAAAAGTAAATGTTGCCAAGCAATTACAGCCAGGCAAGAGGTTGGCAGGATATAAGAATGAGGTGTGCAGTCGCAGAGTGGAGCAATGGAGTGAGGGAGAACAGTGAACTTGCAATTGTATGGGGGGTTTAAGAAAAATCATCTGGGAGTAGTGGGGAAGCAACAGATGAGCAACACTCATAGTGGGAACTCGTTTCTTGCACTAACAGCCGCCGTGAGGGAAACGGCCACTCGTAACTACCTGTCCTTTAGTGGTGTTGACTATGAGTGGGCAAGTGTTTGACTTGGAAATCATTGTGTTGGCAACTCGTTAGACATATATATTTTTTGTTCTTGGCTGCTAGTGTGGTTTATGTCGGGTGTACTTGATTGATTCTTGTACGGTTGTCTTGCACAGTGGTTCGGCGACTCCCTGCAGAGGTTCTCCAGAGGAAACTCTCACCAGACTGCATACGATTTTGTGAGGCATCTTATCAAATGCAGTGCTCAGATCCAATTAGATCAGGGCTGAAGAACAGCCTTCAACTAAGGCACTACAGAGTTGCTTAGTGACTGCGAAAAGCACTGCTTCCGTACTCTGTCCAGTCCTGAAGCAATTTTGGGAGGGATCCAGGAGGTCATTGTTGTGCTGTGAAAGCAGCGTTGAAATAATTTCCATTACTTTGTTGTCCACATTCTTTAAGGCTATTTGCTGCTCTGCATGACTTGTTGTTGTGGAGTAGCGAATAGAAGATTGCCCACTCTCAGTCTATATTTGCCATTGGCTAGTGTTATTGTCTGTCCTAAATACTGGCTTCTGATTTGAAAATAGGTTTGTTAGTCCCTCCTTAGTACCGCCTTTCTTCATTTGTCACCTCCCATGACAACTGGCCCCTTTCCTTCAGTCGTTACACGATATGTGGTATTTAGACTGTGAGCACTTTCTTTTTCAGTTTATCTAACTGCAGACACAACGTGCTTCGGTGCCTTCTTTACCTCCCCCTCCCTACCGCTGTCATACCTTGTTTACCCAAATGTCCATGCCTTCTCCCTCCCTGTCCCCCGCCATCCTGCTGTCCGTGCCTTCGACCACACACGCCCGCCCTTCCGTTGTCTGTGATGCCTTGCATTTTCAAGGCAATAGATATTGAGATTTTGAGCTATTGGCATTGTAAATGACAATGCCTTTTATTTATGTTATGGTTTTTAAAACATAAATATAATGCATTGTCATGAACAATGCCAATCGCTTAAACTTGCCTAAACGCGAAACCTCTTGTATTGCTAATGCTTGTTTATTAAATGAACCAAATGATGGATGCAAAAAATAGGTTAAATGTGCACACAAACGCTTTAAGTAAAAATTGTGTCCCAGGAGAAGATTGTAGCTGCTGGGCTTTCTCAAATAGGAAGGGGAAAAGTTAAAAAAAAAACATCTGTAGTGAGGCAAAGGAGTGGTGGAGTGTAGTGTCTGAAGAGTTTATGTGCAGTGGTGGAGTGGGCAGCAGAGCTGTTTAAAAGTGAATGTTGCCAAGGAGTTACAGCCAGGCAAGAGGTTGGCAGGATATAAGAATGAGGTGTGCAGTCGCAGAGTGGAGCAATAGGGAGGGGGAGAACAGTGAACTTGCAATTGTATGGGGGGTTTAAGAAAAATCGTCTGGGAGTAGTGGGGAAGCAACAGATGAGCAACACTCATAGTGGGAACTCGTTTCTTGCACTAACAGCTGCCGTGAGGGAAACGGCCACTCGTACCTACCTGTCCTATGCTGCCATAAGGGAAACGCTCTTCAGGCACCGCACTGACCCGCAAACCTTCACCGTGACGGCAACAGCACAACAAGGGATACATTCCCCACAAGCCCAAGCGCCCTGCGCACCCATGGACGCTGACAACACGCCACGAGGCGCGATAAGAACTGCGCTGCAGCCCTGGGGTGTCGGGGAACTTGTTTCTTGCACTAACAGCCACTGTGAGGGAAACGGCCACTCGTACCGAAATGTCCTCTGCTGCCGTGAGGGAAACGGCTCTCCAGGCACCGCATTTACCTGCAAACCTTCGCCGTGAAGGGAACGGCACTCCAAGGGAATACATCCCCCACAAGCCCGAGCGCCCTGTGCACCCAGTGACGCTGAGACCGCGGGACGAGGCGCAATAAGAAACGCGTCACACCCCCGTGGGGCGGGACGCGCACGAGCGTGCCAGGCCAAGCCCAGGCCAAGGGCGTGCCCGTTTGAGCCGGTTCGAGACTGTACGAGGCTGGGATGGGCCACCCCCCTTTCATCTGCATGCAGTGAGTACTATCTATAGGACATTAGCCTCTGTGGAGCAACTTTCGGAACTGGGGACTTGAGAGAGTACTTATCGTACAGATAATATGATAAATTAAGTCATTGGGGAATTTGCGTTTGTTATATTACTGCATTTATATTTATTTGTAACTACATTTGTAGGTTCTGTCTGGTTTAAGATAGGAAATCCCCATGGGGAAGACTACTCCCCCTCGGTTAAAACCTAATACTAGACAGAAACATCCCAACCAAACCCCATTAACCAGCCCACCGCCATTGATAGAATGCTACAACAGGTTTCCAGCGAAATTGAACGTACAGAGAGGCGTCTTTCATTAACCCCAATAATGATAAGCACCTCACAGTCCACGGAGTTAGACACCCCTACCCCATCCCAACCATTAGCTCTTCCTACTTCCTTAGAAATACCCCCGGCACAAGCTAACATGGCCCCAACTAGAATTGGTAGGGCGGGCACGGGAGAGAGGGTGAAAAGGAATGGAGCCCCCCCCCTTGCAAATAGGGCTGGGATATATGAGGAACATCCCCCTGGGACAGAAGCCACTAACATTTCAGGGGACAAACACCCTGACGTTAGTGACAATAGATTTTCTGATCACCTGGACTGGGTCCTATCACTGAAAATGGAGCTGAAATCTTACTTAGACCAGCTAATAAAATCTGAAATGAGAGATGTAGTAAAAAGCATCAACAAACTAAAAACACATATGGATACACAGGGAACTAAAATTGATGTTGCCCTGAATACAATCAATATTATTAATTCTACAAAAAGGGCCACTTCCCCCAATGAACTCAGGTCACCCTTCCTCCCTGTATTCAGCAGTCTATATCCGAAGGCCCAACGAATGCTCTACAACTGAATCTGCCCATTATGACCAACTGCCCACCCAGATTGAATCAACTTGTATGTAGCTCCCACACCAGGGCGCCCCACTCTTCTGGCAATACACTCAATTCTAGGGTTGCGACACACAACATAGTTAGACCAGATAAGCAGCAGACCCAGACAGTAGTGATGACAACTTAAAGTAAAGTAATCTCACCTATTCCAAGTTCGATTAATGTTTGTCATCCCAGTATAGACCTGCCTCCAGCTTCATCACTATATGTGGTAATTTTTACCGCAGTACCACCGCTGGGAGCCGGTCGCGAGGAAATATACCTTGAGTTGAAAAATAAAACTATGCACTGGTTGAGTAAAAACAGACCTCTCCCATGCCAAGTACAGACTGAAATTTTATTTACTAGGAGAGTTAATTGGCTCGGGCATAGACACAAAGATAATGTAGGGGACTGCGTCATAATCAATTTCAGAGACAGAAGGGCGGTTCAGCACATTCTCAATTGGGGTTCAACACCAGCGACCGGAGGCATTCAGACAGTTCCATTGGGTTATTTTTACACCCCCAAGCCCTCTCTTAGATAGAGTGGGCAGTGTCTATAAAAAATGGGAACTGCGTACCCAGAATAGCGCTGTGCCATATATAGGCCAGGATTGGGGCAACAGAGAGCATTTGAACATAACTGTAAGCAATCGATTCTGTCCTCTGGATCTGGTTGACTGACTAGTCCCCAGTGATGATAACCTGAACTTGGTACAAAATTCACTGTCTATTTACCACCTCGCCGAAGGACTCAAAACCGGTGATTAATCATCTGAAGTCTCTTCTGAGATAGTTCTTCTGGTAGATACCCTTGGAGCACCGGATACCCCTTAGGAAATTCAGATCATATAACACAGGTATATAATGGGCAAAATGAGCAGGTCAAAATCATCTACCAGGGAGTACAGCATGGTGGGTATGTACGCGGAACACCAAGATTCTACCCTGGAACATACCAGGCCTCAACTCAAAATTGGATCTTCCAGATTGGGAAGCCTATATAGATTGTCATGAGCTATGTCTTTTTCAGGAAACCTGGTCAAGGAAGCCTTTATATAGAGTGGGGTATGTTGCATACTCTCTCCCAGCTACTCAGGGTCCCAGGGGGAGACACTCGGGTGGTCTCTGTTTCTGGGTTGGCATTCATTTGGGTTGCAAGATCAAAGTTATAGATACATCATCCCCAGATATTCTATGTATTCTCCTCACCTTTTTTAACAACATGAAAATTGTCAATATTAACATCTATTCGCGGCCAGTGAAAGAGGGTTTGGCACCCCCCTAGTCCTGCAGATTAACATTTGTACAGTCAACTGACAAAGTTGCTACTCTCTAGGAACAAATTATTCCCCATCTGGATTTTGCCTTTCAAACATTTGCTAATGGCCAAGGTTTGGACTCTTTGCAGGGAATAGGCGAGAACCACCAGGAAATGCTCTCTAAATTAGCAGTGCATTTTTATAAAAGAGAGCTCAAAAAATGTCCAGACCATAAAAACAGACACTCTTGGGATAACAAAAAGTGTAGGGATTCTAAAAGTGACCTGGTGTTAGCGGTAAAAGACAAGGACATTCAGCTTACCAAGGAAACTGGGGCAGTATATAAAAAAATCATGGTTGAAACAAAGTCAACATGGGAGTTAGACAGATGGGAAGCAATTAAAATGGCCTTAGTTAATAGAGATATTAGAGGCTTTTGGAATTTAGTGAGAAACGGGAAGTCCGAAGGCAACTCAGCAATTGAACCGAACCTGGGGGAGGAAGTCTGGAGGATGCATTTTCAATCATTATACTCCAAACCCGTGGACCAAGTTGTCTCAACTAGGGATCTATCTATTTACAACACCCCCCAGGATAGTAGCGTTCCTACTAGTACTTTAAAGGAGGTTACTGCATCATTAGGTAAAATGCTCACAGCCAAAGCACCCGGCCTGGATAAAATTCCTGGCGATTTATTTAAGAATGAGATATCTGTGTGGGTACCATATCTCTGGGTGTTATTTAATGCTGTCTTACAGGGGATGGCGCTACCCTTGACTTGGGTAGGCACAGAAATCATCCCGATTTATAAGAAGGGCTTCGCGCTTAATCCAGCAAACTACCACCCAATAAGCTTAATTGACGTGACATAAAAGTTATTTGCTCACGTGCTTTTGGGTCGATTGCAGTCTCAAGGAAAAAGATGTTTTAACACCTCTACAAGCTGGGTTTAGAAGTAAAACTTCAACTATTGACCAGATTTTTAGATTGCAACTGATCCACTGGAAAACAGTGACCTTAGAGGGCGGCAGTCTTTACCTAACCTTTGTGGACCTTAAATCCGCATTCGATATGGTGCAGCGAGACCAGCTGCGTGCCTTCCTCCTGGAAATGGGAGTACCAGTGTACTTATGCCATCTTCTGAAGCTTCTGCATCAGGATACGTATGCGAGAATTAGATATGGTAAGAATGGGGAATTGTCAGCTCCCCTCCCAGTAGAGAAAGGGGTGAGACAGGGCTGTGTGCTTGCACCGACCCTGTTTTTTCTCTTTTTAAATGGTTTAATAGACACTCTGCTTGCGGTAAAAGATCTAGACTCACCAAGGTTAGCTGATCGTAAAATTCCCACGCTTATGTTAGTGGATGACATGCTGCTACTCTCCAAGTCCCCTATGGGTATGCAGCGTGTACTGGAGGAGTTCTGTAAATTTTGTAAGCTGAGGGATTTGGTGATAAATATTGAAAAAACGAAATGTATGGTATTCCATGCGAATACCAGCAATTGCCCTCAGCCACTAATGGATGGCAAGCCCCTAGAAAGGGTTTCTACTTTTGATTACCTGGGCCTTACACTCAATGACAAGATGGATTGGGGGACTCAGATAAAGAAAGCAAACCTAAAACTCACACAATCTATAGGGGGCATTCTCAAAGTTTATAAAAATTGTTCCCTAAAAGCTGTAGGATCACCTGCTGAAATCTATCAAATTCAGGCTAGGGGAGCATCTCTCTATGGTGCGGAACTGTGGGGCTTTTGCCCCTCTAATGCTATTTCTACAACTGAGAATATTTTTCTCAGACAACTCTTGAGCCTACCGAAAAGCACTCACTTGACTCCATTGAGGATGAACCTGGGGATTGCCCAGAATAGCGACTTAATTGCTTCTCGCCCACTTTTATTTTGGCGCCGCTTATGGAGTACGCCTGAGATACTACACTACAGGGAGGAACTGATGGACTTAATGTCTATCTTAGGAGCAAGGAACATCCCATGGTTATCATATATTCGTAAGACATGTTTCACCTTGGGGAGGTCAAACATGTGGTTAGTGCCTGAGGAGACCTGCTCCTTCAGTATGCCATTAAAGAACATAAACTAGCTCAACTCCTGCAGAGTACTAATTCTTGCTCTTAGACCTCAAGGTTACTGGACGTCAAACAGCAATATAAACTTGAATTAGAGCTCGATAACATCCAACCATTTCTTGCCAAGAAATTGTTCTTGCAACTTAGACATGGTGTGCTTCCCCTGATAGCATTCACTAATAAATGGAAGGGGAACCCCAAGTTGAACTGCCCTGGGTGTGGTTTGACCAAAGAATCAGAACTCCATGTTCTCCTCGTCTGCCGGATTAATAAGGTCCAAATGGGTACTTCAGTTGCGTAGGAACGTGGGAATTAGAGATCACACTGAGACATATAGGATATTAAAATATGAGACACACCCAGTAATTGTCTTTGCAACTTCCAGATTCTTGCTTGCAATGTGGCATATGCATAGAGCCATTATCGAGAACGAGTGTTGTAGTACAAGTTAAGCGTGTCCATTGAATGAGTCTGTTGCTAGCTCTAAAACTGCACCATCACCCATGAAAGATTTTGCATAGAAAGGAAAGGGAAAGAAGAAAAGAGAAAAATATATATATATATAGATAGATATATATCTATCTATATATATATATAGTTATTTTTTACCTGTTTTTACTGCTTTTTATACTATTTATTGTACTGGTTTTAAATATTATTTTATCTAAGTATATTTGCCCTGTCTGATTGTTACTTTTTAGTCCTTTTAAATGAGATACGTCACCCTCTGGCATGAAACCACCTGACACTTTTGTACTTACCGCGTTTATGGTCCTGTTAATCAAACCTCGTAGTGTTTTTTATAATGTCTAAATTACTGTGCAATTGGAATTCAGTGTCATATGTATGTCTTTTTAAATTGTACTTTTATGGCTTCGCGCCGAAATAACGTTTTTCTGAATCTGAATCTGAATCATAGTGGTGGAGGATGGACATTTAGGCAGAGAACAGCAAGAAAACAAATGCACATGATGGAATGATGAAATGGAAAGAAAATAGCAGTTCCATTAATGTAAGCAGTGGAAGGATACAAGTCATTCAATCAAAAGGATGGTAAAGAAGCTATGTTTCATTGGTGGGACAAGAACAAGAAGAGGAAAGAAACTCATTGAGTAGGAAGCAACCTAATGAGAGTTACAAGAAAGCCATGCAATGATAAGTAATAGACTGGCCCAAAGCCCACTCTAAGTTTTTGGTATGGTCCGTAGGGTGCCTTTCAACAATGGAAAAAAAGCTGTCTGCAGACGGGGACCAAAAAAGAGACTTATGAAATAAGGAGATTGATTTCAGCAGCCATCACAACCAAACAGTCAACACTATTGAGTTTTTCACTGCTCTTGTGAAAATAAAATACTTGTATTAAAAAATGCAAACAGATTTATACATTTTGTATTGAGCCCTTACATATTTCATTGTACACTTTGTACCCAATCACAAATGACCCATACATTTCAGATATAACAGTGCATCTGTTAATCACTGCTACTGGGGCACAAGGTAAGTAGTGGGTGTTCAATTTCTACCTGATTAAATATTTCATACCATGGAATGAGGAATTATATAAAATCGTGCATGAATTCTTTAGATCGGTGTTGCTTAAATAAGGCCGAAATTTGCCCCATCCAATTTGTGGCAGATTTTACACACAGCAGACTATGGGCCAGATTTATTAAAGGGTGTTATCCATTCTGTGTCTACGGGAAAATGTGTTCATACATTTGGCCCTAATTCTATAACTGGGCTCACTTTGTACTCGGTTCAAAGTATGGACTTAATGCTGAAACTGTATATGAAACTGGGTCCATGGTTACCACAAAATGGCCGCATGCAAATCAAATCAAATTACCAAGAGCAGATGTTTACAAACAAACAAGAGCGTTGGGGACTAAAATGTATGATCAGAATCCCGAACAAGAGCCAGATTGTGTTTTAAATGTGTTTGATACACGAAGACACGATTCAGCATTTCACATCAAATTCATACACCCACTCATCATGTTTTTAATGAGGAAACTATCGATGTCATGGGGCAGTGCAGGCGTCATAGAAGAAGGACAAAAGGAGTAAGGCAAAGCCCGCAGTACTTACTTTAGTTTAAACGCGATGCTATCTTCCGAATGTGACTTGCAGAGCTCCCTGGCTTCCGGTATCTTGTAGGCGGGTACCGCATCTGGGTCAGTAAGTTGATGCGCCCTGAAGCAAGCATATCTGTCTGCCCGTGCTTTACCACAACAGTCTTCATGCCATGGGTATTTCTCTGCATTTTCTGGACGTCTACACATTTCATCCATGACAACTGTCATCTGGAGGAAAACATACATATTTCTTACATGCTTCACTTTTCTGAATGTTGTCTTTAGAGAGTATTTTAGTGAGCAAAGAGGCAAGTTAGCATAATCAGTGCTTAATTTGTAAAATATTAAGTGCCAGGGCTCTTACCAGGAGGCCACTGTGGCTTGCACCACCCATCGCCCCTGTCATTGCTACCAAAACAACTACTAACCATCTCTCTCACATGTAAATGCAACAGTTCATATTATTCATGGTCCCCAAAGCTAAAGGAATGGCTGGGGATGCAGGTATTAATCATTTTTTATGTATATTGTTTTCCTAAACAACTGTTATACTGCTCATCTCTAATTTACATGAGCAGCACCACCTTGTGGCAGACTGCCCCCTGTGTGGTGTTGACAATTAGGTGCTGAGCACTGAAACCAATTAAGTGCCAGTGCAGAGCACCGGAATGCTCATGCTCAAATTAAGCACTGCATAATCTTTTGCTAGGGTGAAGGTACATAACCACCGTCAGTTCACGTTTGCTGTACATTGACTCTCGCAGATACGCTTATGTTACTTTTAAGTTTACCTTATCTCAAACATTGTGGTCTCTGTTGTTTGCTCAGACGTGTGCTCCCCATAGAAACACACGCACACAGGTTTTTGTTTTTACTAAGGTTTTGCTCATGTGTTGTTTAGTGACACAAACCATTATGTTGATTTACTTGTCATTGTAAAAGCCTGTCGTGCTGGGCAACTTTGTACATCACCAAATGTTCCCAGCTGCAACCCAGGGACATGAATATCAATAGTCCTGTAGTTGCAGCAGCAGGGCCTAGGTGTGTGAGGTGCTCACTTTACCTAAATAGTTGTTCTTTTTTTACCATAAAACCAGCCCAATTTCTTTGCTTGCATGAGGGCCCATAAACCCTTGTTCCACCGCTGGTGTAATTTTCATTAAATGGCATTGTTGATTTGGTGAAGAGGTGGGGATGTACACCCAACTCCCTGTTATTTTCCCATGTACATGACCTGTAAGGGTTGGATGTAGGCAAGTATTAGTGGCATGCCTCTAAAAAAAGGAGGCTGTGCTAGACATGTCCACATGGGCACTAAATTGTTATTCAAGGCCAGGGGCGCAACTTCCGGGGGAGAGGTGTTACACCCACCCCACGGTAAATGTGTTCTGTATTAAACAGTTGGACACATATGCTTTCAGTTTGGTACGGTGAGGTTTCTCTCAGATTTCACCTGGGATTGTTACAAGCACACACAGTCAAAACCATATACACACTATTGGAAATGGCTCTTTCTAGGGAGCTTTCCCCCGACTTTTTGCTTTTCTCCTTCCCAGTCTTCTGCTAATCTGGGTGCTAACCTTAGAACATGAGAGTATTTGGCACTACTGTGCAGTGTCAAAGCGATGTGCTCATCGTATACATACTGTGGAGCCGTGTATATATGATAGGCTGATTTGAGTAGGCTGTAAGTCCCTTGTTATGGGATAAAACCTATATCAGGGGCATGTATTTTGAATGCACCTCTGTGGGCCTGCTGTACTGGTCATGCCATCCACAGAGGCAGCTCATCGATTGTGCCACAAGTTTGCCCTGGTGGGGCCTGTGTACAGGGGCTACTGTTCCTCGCTTTGTAATTTAGCTACGTGCCACGATTCTGCATGCTTCCTGCTACATCGGAGATCACCCTGGTCACAGGGTGCCAGGTTGGGAAGAGGTTGGGCAGGTGTGTGCATGCGTTACTTGTAAGAGTTATGAATGACACCGGGTAGTGTGTTCTGTATGATGTGGCCTGCTTCTCGCATTGGATTACCATGAGGGGGAGTAGAGAAAGGCTATTGAGCATTATTTCTTATGGGCAATATAGTACCAGTATAATGTTTTGTATCAATAAGTTCATAATGGCAAATCATCTCCAGTAGTGGGAAGGATCTTGACATTACAGTGCTGGAAATGTCACTTTGGGACAGTGCGCATTTCAAATTGGTTGACTCTGTGTGCCTGGCCTGTCTCCTAATTCACAAGTGGGTGCTAGCATGACACAGCCACATCTGTGCATTCCTAATGGAAGGACATAAACTAGGGGTTCATGGAAAACTGTGGACCTCTGATTCTGAGAGGCCTTTCTGTGATGGTTCCGTGTGGTTGGAATTTTCACCTGCAAGGAGCAGGCTCTTGGCCCCACTAAAGATTGTGATAAACCTCCCGGGCTAGGATGGAAAGACAGTACAAAATGTATAGAGGGCCTGAGCATGTCAAAGGTGGCCTTTTGAATTGATTGTATTTTCAAATGCCATATTGCCTATACCTACTGGAGTTTCAACCTCCAAAAGTAGAAACATTTTTGGAATTGGAACCATACTACTCTGGTTTGATGCTGGGACATTGATGAAGAATCATTGTGGACAACACAGTGAGAAGACCTGAGGGGTTATGTGTGCCTTGTAGGCATCTGGAGCTGACTGTCAGGGGTCTTTGCCTCCTCTTGAGGGGAAATCAATTCTCCAGATGTGGAAGTGCACCAGCTGCCTGGGATGCAACCTGTCTACAGGTGACATAGAGATCTGGCCCTCGTGCAGGTGCCGTCAGGCGCCTGGAGTTCTAATCTGGATGGATGAAGCTAAGTAACTGTTTCTTTCCACATTTGGTTGTTCCCACTGTCTAGTCTGCAGGGCGACAGCTATGTACCGTTGGCTGGTGGAGTTGAAGGACTGAGGCGCTGGGTCATGAGGCGTAGTCAGAGACTCGTGACCTTTTGACCTTCCTGCTATAAGAAAGTCTGCAATTGCATATAACTGTAAAATATATATACAATGTGTGTTTTGATTACAATAGAGAAGTTTGTCAATTGTATATAACTGTAGATCTTAAGTATAATGTGTATCTCGTTTTGATTTCAGTGTTTGTGTGCAATATAAAGCTACGTGTTTTTATACATATGGTGTGGAGTATTTTTGTGGTGAATCCAGTGTGTTGCGAGGAGGGTATTCTGCCAATACTTTACACTCGAGCCCTGAGGATAGGACTGACTGCACGGCACCAAGCTACCAGAAGGTGAGCACAGGTTATCAGGCAAGTGTGTCATACTCATCCTATTTGGAACTGCGGATTCTGACTCACTCCGAGGCATCTCAGCAAGCCTGAATCCGCTGGCTCTAACATTTGGGTGCAGCGGTGGGATAGGACGTACGTTGGCACAAACCCAACCAACACAGTTGTCCGCTACGAGTCTGATATACAATATTGTTTTCTTGCCTTGAAGGGTTGTTTTTTTTTGCTGTGGTTTGACATTTTAATTTGGAAACCTTTCTGTGTGCACAAGAGTCATGTCTAGGACTGAAGAGCTAGCCGTAATACTTGCTTTGGGGAGTTTAGCAGGAATGGGAATCTGGGGAGGTGACCCAGCTCAGGTGATGCCACACAGACCCACTGTGTTCTTTTAAAGGCTACTGGGTTAAGGGGGTGTTGCAAAAGTCACGGAGGGTCTGACTGGTGGCCAGAAGTGCACCTAGAGATTCAGAGGAGAGTGAAGTTGCGGAAAATGTATGACAGGGTACCCCTCTTGAAGCTTTCCAAAATCAAGAGCTACAGGGATGTGGTGTGGCACCCCCCAGGCAGGAAGCAGTGTTGCCTCTAAGTGTCAGTCCTTCAGGAAACTGGGGTGCAGGCGGAGAGAAAGGGGCCTTGTGATGGAGCCCAGTAGATTCCAATGGTAATGCAGAAGGGCAAGAGCAGAGAGAAGGCATGGCATGGAGGCGAGAAAAGGGATGTTGGCTCTAGGGTTGAGTGCAGCAGGGTTGGATTTCCAAGCCAAGATGGCTAGGTCATCACTAGGTGGTGTCCGTATATCAACTGGGTCAAGTGCAGGGGCTGGACAGGCACTAGGAGAGGAACCTAACATGGATGGCTCCGGTCATCCCTCATCAGGGGTAAGGGTGGTACGTATAAGCGTGAGAAATTGCCCGTGGAGTTGGGAGTTTGGGAAGGCCATATCTCTTCTCAATCGATAAGGGAGAGTAGGGGTGGACCAAGGTCTAGAATGCTTACTACTCAGCCCCAGGGTGCGGTGTACTCCATGCGGGAGCACCCGGGGAGGAGTCAGGGCAGTATCAGGATGCCTTCAACAGAAGGGTCTTCCATAGTGGAGTGATAACGAGGGAGGTGGCTGACACATGCATCACCACCGTTCAGGATACAGGGGGTACCCCTCTTCAATAGAGGGGTGTGGGACGTCCTAGCAAGAGGTTCGGGGTAGAAAGATCATCCCTGTCCAGATTCTATCCAACAACAGTGTTGTGACCCCATCATGGAGGCTCAGGAGACATTCCTGATCTGATGATAGGGGGGGAGAATAGCAGAGGTCCTGCTCTCAGGTCGATCACCCCTCCCAGAGAATGACCCCAGTTGGGTTGGGCAGGAACCTGGTCCTGGATACTGGCGGTTGTAAGTCTCCTTTTCTGGGTTACTTACCGGAGAACTAAGGTTGTCCGGGGCGAGGACAGGAGTCCGACCCCCAGGCTAACAGGAGCAGTGAGTTGAGCCTGGTAGCACTGGGTTGAGCCTGTGGGGGGGGGGGTTCGTAGGGGAGGCTTGGTGGGCCCAGAGAAAAGCTGGGATGGGTAAGATGAGGTTCCAGGGGATGCAGAGTTGGCAGGTTTCACCAGGGGAGGTGGGCCATTGTCCAGGGCCTATCACTCGGTGCAGGGGAGTTTGTCAAGGTATTGATTTAACTCCCCTGGCTTTTGGCTGGGTGAGGAAAGTCCTGGAAATGGCCCTTTCTAGAGTGCCTTACCTGGACCTTTTTTTCTTTTCTCCAGTTTCCCCTAATCTGGGTGCTAGCCTTAGGATTTGAGTGCTGTGCTGTGTCAAAGCGCTGTGCTCATCTTATACATACTGTGGACCACTGTATATATTATGGGCTGATTCAAGTTAGCTGTAAGTCCCTTGTCATGGGGTAAGACCTATACCAGGGGCATATATCTTGAATGCGCCTCATGGGCCTGCTTGGGCCATCCATGGAAGTAGCTCATCGATTGTGTCACAGGTTTGCCCTGGTGGGGCCTGTGTGAACGGGCTACTATTAGTCTGTTTGGAATTTAGAAAGCTATGTTTCAAGGTTCTGCATGTCTTCTGCTAAATCAGAGTTCTCCCTGATGACAGGATGTGGTACTGGGAAGAGGTTGGTCAGGTGTGTGTATGTGTTACCTGCAAGAGTTTTGAAAGACACCGGATGGTGTGTTTGGTACGATGGGGCCTGCTTCTCGCATTTGATTAGCATGAGGGGGTGTAGGCAAAGGCTGTCAATCATTATTTCCTAATGGCAGAATAGTAACAGTGTAGCGCTTGGTATTGATGGGTTCATAATGGTGAATCATTTCCAGTACTGGGAGAGAGTTCAACATTACTGTGCTGTAAACGTCACTTTCGGACAGTGGGCATTTTGATGTGTTTTACTCTGTGCCCCGGGCGGCCTGTCTCCAAATTCACAACTGGGTGCTAGGGGGACAGCCACATCTGTGCATTCCTAATAGAGGGACATAAACTAGGGGTTCATGGGAAATGGGAGACCTCTGACTCTTGTGTGTGCAAGGATTTGCAGCCATCTGAGGTGCTGGGACGTGAGGAGTTCAAGGAGTGCGGGGGAAGGTGGCAGAAACTGAGAGACCCCTCCTTGGAACCAGGGGACTGTGCTCACTTGTTCTCCAGAGCATGATGTGTCCGAGGGGTGTTGGGGGAGCCAGATCCAAGAGCTGAGATTGACTTTCGCCTCCAGATCAGGAGGACAACAGTGCTTGACATTGCGGTCTCTATCCGAGGTCATTGGCTCCTTCCCCCTGGACTCATGCCACAGGGTGCTTTGTTGTGGAAAACACTGTGACGAGACCTGAGGGGTTTCGTATGTCTTGTGGGTATCTGCAGCTGACTGTCCGGGCGCCATGGCACGTCACACCTTTGCTTGAGGAGAAATGATTTCCCCAGAACAGGTAGCACCCCAGCTTTCTGTGTCACAACCTTTTGTCTATGACGGGAATAGTAATCCTACACTTGTGCAGGTGCCATCAGTCACTTGGAGGTCTAATTCGAATGGACAAAACTAAGTAACTGTTTCTTTCCATGTTAGGTGATTCCAAATGTCTAGTCAACAGGGCGCTAGCCGGGTCAACGTGTATTATTGGCTAGGTCCAGACAATAATTGTAGTCTTCCGAGCACTCAATATTATCAACAAAAGAGAGTCTTTATGTAGTTTTCATTCTTTTAATGTTCACTCTGCATCCACATCAAATCCAATTCTCCATCAAAACGATTGCTTGCAACCAACGCGCGTTTCGTCAAGTCCGTGTAGGACAATCTGACTTCCTCAGGGCTAGCTAGTAGTAATTGTCTACCCTCGGACCATCCAAATGATATTCCTTAGAAATTTGGGTCAATTTCCTTCTCTACACGTTCTTGATCATATAGTGGTAGGGTTATTGTATGTACGCCAGAGTAAGAGACGGAAAACGATACTGACTAAATGACACGGACTCCTGTCACTGATCCTTTTTAACACGGAGGATTTTGAAGATACAGAAAGAAAAAAACGCATATGTACAGATACTGCAAGTTAAGGAATTGATTGGAAAAATACATTGAAATACTGATTACAAGTGAGGATTTGGACAAAAATATACGCGCTGGAGATACATACAATAACCCTACCACTATATGATCAAGAACGTGTAGAGAAGGAAATTGACCCAAATTTCTAAGGAATATCATTTGGATGGTCCGAGGGTAGACAATTACTACTAGCTAGCCCTGAGGAAGTCAGATTGTCCTACACGGACTTGACGAAACGCGCGTTGGTTGCAAGCAATCGTTTTGATGGAGAATTGGATTTGATGTGGATGCAGAGTGAACATTAAAAGAATGAAAACTACATAAAGACTCTTTTGTTGATAATATTGAGTGCTCGGAAGACTACAATTATTGTCTGGACCTAGGTTTGCCTTGGGGACTGTGGTAACCAGCCCCCACCTCTTCCTGAGCACCTACTTGATAATCTGTTTTGCTACATAAACCTTGACGTTGTGCTGTGCGCTCCTTATAGCCGTTACCATTCCCTCTTTTTGTGTATTATTGGCTGTTGGAGTTGAAGGACTGAGAGGCTGGGTCAAGAGGGGTAGTCAGAGAGTGAGGACTCGTTGACCTTTCTCCAATAGGAATCTCCAACAATTACATATAACTTTAAAGTGTACATACAATGTACACTTTTCAATAGAGAAGTTTGACAATTGACTCTAGAGTGTATATGTAATGTGTATCTCATTTTGATTTCAGTGTGTGTGTATGTAATATAATAACTAGTGTTTTTATACATACAGTATTGAGTCTTTTCTGGTGAAGGCAGAGTGTTGCCAGGGGTGTTGTTGTGTCAGTACTTTAAACTCGAGCCCTGATGATAAGCTTGACTGCTCGGGCCAAGCTACTTGAGGGTGAGCACTGGTTTTCGGACAAGTGTATTGTACTCATTTGGAATGGTGGATTCTGACTGGCTCTGATGCGTCTCAGCCAGCCTGAACCTGCAGGGTCTAACACACACTCTCTCTCCTCTCTGCTTTGAAGTTCTTAAAAATGAAAAATGTTGGTTATTTAAACAAATATTGCGTTTTAAGTATTGCTTACAATCCGCACTGCTCTCCCTTCCCACTGACCCGTTATCTCTCTCATGCCCTGCTTCTCATGTATGTATTTAGCCGATATGCCATTGTGAATGCTTAACTCGTTCGCTGCGGCGGCTATTCCGCCGCGGCCCTAACAGGGCGGGGCGGCCGCGCGTTGGCCGCATGCTGGTGACAGAACCGCTCCGTCACCAGCCACGGTTGGGCTGTCCTCGTGACGGAGCGGTTCCGTCATGGCCCTCCCCGCTCAATAGAACGCGCCGCGCAGGCGGCCGGGCCATGACGGAACCGCTCCGTCATCAGCACAGCCCAACTGCAGCTGATGACGGAGCGGTTCCGTCATCAGCATCGAACGGGTTAAAAAATCTGAAACTCACACACTCCCAATCTCACTGACAAAGCTACGCCCCTCTTCATGGCCTCCTTGTTTTGGCCATTCAGGGATGAGCATTTCTGCAGTTAACCACACCAACTCGATTTTTCTTCATCCAGTCCTACCAATAAGTAAGTTATGCCATCTTTGGCAGGCCCTTTATTATTTCCCAGATGCAGGCGTGCAACAATCACCAATGCTATAGATACATTTGCACTGATGCCCAGGGATGTGAAAGGCTTCCTGATGCCCTGTTTTGTTGATTCTTTACTATTGGGGCCAAAGCCCTTGCTTGCAAGGCATCATTGCTATGTTGATGCACAAAATGAAAGCCCCTTCCTTAAGGAGACCTGTGAGTAGCTTCACTCTGTCTCTCTAAGAAGTCCTTCTTGTAAGAAGCTCCATGGGTGTACCAATGTCTAGTCTTGGATGAGAGAGGACGGAAACAGGACTGGAAAAGAAGAAATGTAGAAGAAAAGAAGTGTAATTGAGAATGATAGTAGGTAATCCAAACATCATCAAATCCACCCTCTTTGACACCCCAATTCATAAATAACAAATACACAGTAGCAGCAAACGAATTTGACTGATAAAAATATATTAGGAGCAGTTAGAAAAATAAATGGAATAAAAAATTACTCGCTAGCAGCACCAAATTCTGCTTTTCCAAATTTTGATTAGACTAGGTACAAATCTCATGTGAGAGGATGAGGAGAAAAAGGACCAGTGAATCCCATTGAATCAAAATGAAGAATGTGGCGATATATGTTGAATTTCAAATGTCTAATCCAAACCAGAAGCAAACAAACCCCTCCTCCCAAACAAACAAACCCCTCATCCCAATCCCTCTTCATGCAACCTTAGCATCGGGATATGGAGAACTAGTCACTTTAGAAAGTAATAGTTGGAAGAAGGATCCATTTCTGTGAATTAACTACATAGTGTAGGGTGAAGCCAGGACACTCCCGATTAACGCACAAGGGCTTTGATAACGTAAGAGCTGCCACTTTTGGTCATTGCTAAAATTCCGCCCTCTCAAGAGATTGAGAGAGAGAGAGAGAGTCAAGTTTGGCATTGTCTGCTCCAAAGTAGTAAATTGAGAGTAGGGATTCCTGACTGGATTTAAACATGCCAAGGAATTTCTGGCTCAAGCTCTGGCAAATTTGGAAGTAGAGCTCAATCTTTAAAGAAATACTGTTGCAAATTTAAAAAACCTTGAGAAGTTATACACATGTACATTTCAATTGAAATGGATGCATGGTGTGAGCATCAACATTAAGGAGCAGGCTACTCAATGTAAAAGGAAAGAGCTGTGCAAATTGCGATTCTCTAAATGCTTTTGGCGAAACTGGTAATTGCAAAAATTGTGATTTCGCATTTTGACTTTGCCTTTTGGGATGATACATCCCAAAAGGCTTTTTCCCATTCGCAAAGGGGCAGATTCTGTGAATTGTTATTCTGTTATTAGCTGGTGTCATGCCGGGATACTCTTTTGAGTAGCTGTGTGTATAATAAATTGCAATCATCATCATCAAGCATTTTGTCCGCAAACAGTGGCCGATCACTCATGCAGGCGTCCTGCATCGAAAACAGACACATTTTGACATTATAGAGACAAAATGATCTAAATAGGAGTTGTAAGACATTAATAAGATTGAATGTGTAATAGAAGAATTAAAGATTTGTAACTTAATAGGAAGCAGACAATGTAGCTCTAAAGACAGAGTGATACATATAGTGTGAGAAGAGTCTCAGGATACTGTGCCCACCCAACGGTTGGAGTACAGAGAACTGCAATAAAATGGTGAGATTAAACATGCAGGTGCAGATGCTTACAAAGGAGCATGTTCCACAGCAGAGATTTTGAAAAAAAAGAGTTTTCTTAATTTCTTCAATTAATTCCTGATTCTGTGAGCATTGCCAGAGAAAGATATGTGAAGAGAGTGCTTGAACGCCGCATGGACAGAATTCTTGCGATTTTGCTGAATATGTTGTGGGTCCCTCCAGATATGGCTAGCTTAGGGGAGAAATATCTGGGAAATTGGAGTTGTAGACTACAGCTGACTAGGAGCGGTGCACATTGAAAGAAGCCTTTGAGATTTGTCAAATGCAGGGACGAAGGAGTCGACTTTCCTAGGGTCTGATTCACAAATGTGACTTTTAAATAATCTACACTTTTGCATGAAATTTACTACTTTTTGTCAGTTCACAAAATCCCAGGGTACATTTATTCCAAAAGAATATTTTACACTCTGATTTGTGAATAGCTAAATTGTTGTAAACTTACGCAAAAAATTCAAATTACTCAAACCTTTGTAATTCAGGCCTTGAGTTTTTTAAAGAAACCTGGCAGCAGCAGTAAGAACAGCTCTACAATATATCCCTAATAAATGTTAGGTGCTAACTCCTATCTCCACATTGGTTTGCCATTGACAAAATGTCAACGTTACTAAAACAATTTGTTGTTAATCAGATCTTAACCGATTTTCCAGTTTAGTGCAAACAATACATCTGGCCGTTTTATTGATTGTTCTTTAAGGGGCATACTTAATTCACCAGGCAGTTATACTGATTTATATTTTGCATGAATTTCAAACTACATAGCACACTAAAATTTTCTCTTAGGCAAGGTGCATTTTGTGCCGCTTGGACAGTTCCATACAAGGTATCATGAAGGGTTATCTAATCTACTCGGGGCCTGGTTGGTAAGTAGTATGCTCCTGTTCCAGTGGAAAATATGTTCCTGAGCAACTATGTAATTAACACTTAAGTCGGACAGAACGTCATAAAAAATAACATATTTCCATACCACTGTTTGTCCGCATTCCCCTCTTAATACCCCTTTAGCACAAATCTCTGCCAGCTCTGTCACATATTTCACCCTTTGTGCTTGCTCCTCAAAGGGACACAGCGGGAGATTCTGGGCAAATATGATCATGGCTCTGAAAAAGAAAAAAAGCATTGATTAGAAACAAATTAACCACATGCGTGCGGGGGTTATTTTTGTGCTAAGCTGCTTTTTTTGCAAAAGCCGCGTTACATGACGAGCTCAGCTCGTCATCAGCACACGACCACCGTGGCTGATGACGAGCTGAGCTCGTCATCAGCATTGAAGGGGTTAAACACAGTAGGAGATCATTTTGAAAATGCGCCAAACGTTCACGTGAATTTGCACACGCCACAATTTTGGGCCAAGAACATGAACCATGTTGTGGAGTTGTTGTACATGATGATTCTTTAACACCTGTTGTCAGAGGGGCACACTTACAAGCAAACCCATTTTTTGATGTGCTAGGGCTATTGGTAAGAGGTCAGATGTGTGCCCAGTTTGGATTGTTAGTTAATATTTACAAGGTTTGGTTGGAGTTTGTTTGGTCTCAACTCAGAACCCTGTCTTTACCACTTCTTGCCTGACGTGGTGGTTGCCCAGCCCCTAAACTCAATGTTTGTTTGCTGGAGGATATTCTACCTGGGACATTCTGCATCAGAAATCAACACACCTAGAAGACACAAAGGGATAAACCTTGCCTCACATAGAGTTAAGAAACTTCATCTGCTATGTAAAGTGTGGAGTTGCCTAACTTTATAAGTAACATTTTAATGTAGCTCATTTTGGAAAATTAGTGGGAACTACAGTGTGTTAAACTTTTTAGGGCTACAACAATGGTGAAAAACAAATAGAATTTAAATGTAATTTTACAGGGAAAGTTGGGAAGGTTCCACAATGAATTTCACTATAAGGTTGTGACAAAAGAGAATAGCTCAATTACTTTTGATCAATAGCAACAGTCAAAATTGCATTGACTTGAAGCAGGCTTCTACATTGGCATACACCCCTCTCAGTTTCAGGCTGGTCGTGCAAAATGTGTTGTAAAAAAGAAGACCTTTGTCATACATTGACCTGCAAGACAGGTAGGCATGGTAAATGATAGGTGAATGTGTGAGCCTGGGGTGGGCCCATTGAGGCATGTGTCCTGGCTGAAAACACTAACTGCATCTCCACTTAGAGGAGCCATAGATGGACAGGCTGAAACTCTGCCTCTACGGCATTGCTACTATCACCCCATACCTGAGTGACATTCTGAAATACAAGGAAGCAGCCAGGTGTATAAATATTTGGGACCTGCAGTTGTGGGCTAGATTAAAGCCTTCCAATTGACCAGCAGTGGTGGTTTCACTGTTTACATCTAGAATCCTGTACTGTGATAACCTTTCACTTTGATAATGCTTGCATGGCACACCCCATTTAGATGCTACAGCGTTCTCCACTTCTGGAATAAGGGCTATTCTCCTCTGTTTCACATGCAGTAGACTCCTTGCATAATATCCTCAAGATGGCACCTTCTATGTGCCTACAATTGCTTGAGCAAGCGTACACTTTTCTGAGTGGCGAACATAGAAAGCATGAAGCCTGCCATGTGCACTAGAAATGTAAAATGCTTACTTGCAGAGGAATTGTTCGGCATCACTACAGATGCAAATAAAAGCAAAGCTTCTTGTTATGAAACAGTTAAGAGACTGCCGTATTTAAATGTACACAAGAAAACCATATCACCTCCATAATATAACATGGGCTTCTCAGCATTTAGGTTGCATTTTCCAGCAACTATATCAGCAAATGTAGACATAGCTGATAAGCATTATAAGAGAAGGTGTCAGCACTTCTCACAAAGAGCATATACTAACAAATGTTCAGGGGGTGGCATTGTTAAGTGATTTGCAAATAGCAATGTGAATCAAATAGCAATGGTTAGCCCTTCATATGACTGTAAGGAATGGTATTGCAAGGTGATTTGTGTACCTTACACTAAGATACATTCTAAAAACTAAAGTGCTACATTGTGAACTGAGATCATATTGGGCCAGGGAATTTGGCCAAAACAAAAAGAGCTATATATTCATTAAATACATTTAATCACCATTTCTTCACACATATCAAGCTCGCATTTTGCTCCTTTACACACTCTCTTACTTTCTTTCTCCTTTCTCCTCTCCCCATCTCCTAATCTCTGTTCCCACTGCCTCTCTCAGTCTTTTCGACCCATTATGTTTGCTACTGCATCAATCGTCCCCTTACTGGTGCCTGCTCTTTCTTGCTTTTTCTATTCAATTTCCTTTCTTTGTCTCCTTCGCCTCTTCTTTTCAAGAAACTACTTTATCTTTGTGTCTATCATCTCTGTACTTCTCACTTTTTTTATTCGCTTTCTAGCTGTGAGAATCCATAAAATCCCCACCAAACCAATGTTTCCACACTTCTCCCAATAAAAATGGAACTCCAAATGTTCACCAAGATTTATGCATTTAGTAAAATAATTACATAGAACCTCATAGCTGCAATTCATTTGGTATGACCATAAATTAGATAAAGATAAAGCAGAATTTCAAAGGAGTCTGTAAATTAAAAAAGCAGATGAATATTACACAGATTGTAGATTACAATATATAAAAGTCAAAAAATGGTAGTCATTATTTTGCAGAGATGTCTTCGCGATCAAGTATAATCCAAATGATTGCTGTCTCAGATGCCCTGATAATGGTTTCCAGAATATTTGGTTCAAGAAGATGAATCCTCATTGTGTTACCCTGTCAGACTTATTTAGATATAAAACAATTTTTGAAAGATGGATAATCCGGCATAGCAGCCAATGTATGACATTGCAGGCTACTGCTAATTAAGGTGTTTGCAACCCTCTGTAGAAGGCACATTAACAAACTATCCTGGTTCCTGCAAACAAAATAAAGATCTCTACAGCAGATTCAGTATCTAACTAAGCCATATTTCACAACAGGCCAGTGTAGGCTGCAGCAATGTCAGCCAAATGTAACTTGCAAATTACTTGTGATGAACTCTGCTCCAGCCCACTATTTTATATAAAGCACTATCACATATTGGAATCTGAAGCTCTCCTGATTAGACATGGCTTCTAAATGATTGGTATGGTTTGGAAGTGACAACCACTTATGTATCAGGAATAGAAAAAGCTATGAACGTTGTTGGCTTAAGAGCAACATGACTCAGAGTCCTAAACGGTTATGCAATCTTTTCACACAGCAAATTATTGCCTGGCATATCACATATGAATAGTGAGAAGGGAGTTCAGCTGAAGCCCATTGAATTCTTGGCCTCTCAGCTGAGACTTCAAACTAGTGTTGGTGCTACCTTTCACATCAGTTCCTCTCACAATACGGTGGCAGCCTTCTGGGGTCCATTATAAACCCTCTCTTATTCAACATCCGCCTATCCCCTCACCAAACCTGAATAAATCATTCAACTTCACTGTTATACCTATGCAAATGACACCCAAATAATGTTTTAAATGGATTCCCTTGACAACATTTACAATTTAAAACTTAGGGGCTGATTACGATGGCTGACGGACTTAAGTCCATCCTCCATAGTATCGGGGATTTTGACCGCCCAACATGCTGTTGATGGTCCCATAGTAGGCATTACATTGCGACCGCCACCACGACTGTCGCAATGTCTATATTTTACATTGCGACGGGTGCTGCTAGCTGCAGCACCCACCGCAATGTAGAAACCGGACATGTTACATATCCCTGCAGGACGTGGCAGGCACCGTGCGGTGCCTGTCATATGGTACATGAATATGTAGGGGGACACCGTAGGTGCCCCACAACACTCGCAACCAAGTGCCAGGGGGTAAGGGAGGCCCGCTATGGGCCCCCAATGTCCTTTTCCACCCGCCTTTCAATGGCAGGTCATCCGCCATGAAACAGCAGGCAGAAAGGGACATTGTAATCCCTACGACAGGGCCTGCTAGGCACCGCCAGCATTGTAGGGACTACAAGTTCCTCAAGGAGCCTGTTGGATTTGTGGCAGTCGGTCTTTATCAGGGCCATATTATGATGGAGGGCGGTAAAGTTGGTTACGATGGCGGGGAGACTGCCATTGTAATCATCCCCTTAGTGACTACTTTCAGGGCATAAACACATGGATGACGAATAACGACATAAAGCTCAATATCAAAGATAATGGTCTGCAGACAATGCAAAAACACCAGCCTACTGCCATATGGTCTATGGAACATAACGCCCCTCCAACAATATCAATAGAAGTCAGAAACCTTGGTCTACCACATTCATCATAAGATACATCCCATCCAAAATGCTGCTACAAGACATCTTCTCCATCTTGAACACTGCACTTTACATAGTCCACAGGGACTCCCAAGGAAAAGGACAGCTATACCTACAAATGTAATAAATATAAACAAAACAGAACACTGCGCTCTAGGCTTGCATCACAAATCATTGTACCACTTTACTATAGAAAACTGTTTTCTCAGTACAAGCTGTCAAACTCTGGAACTCGCTACCAGCCAGCATTGAATCATCCAGGAGCATATACACTTCAGAAGACAGTTTGAAGACAACTACACCACCGCACATCCTGGCAAAGGAACACAGAAAGACAATTACACTATCAAACTCAAACTTCGGTTTGCAGTCCACAGATTGGAAACAACCCAACCAGCAGACAACGTTTGATAGGCAGATAAGTTAGGGAGGGGGTGACCTATGGTTCACCAGTGTATTATATGAATATAGAATATCCTATGTAATGTTTTCGGCCCACACTACTACTAATACCATAACACACAGCGATCGACAGTCAACCCTTACCTATAACTCCGGCATTCACATAAGACATATCTGCTACGAGGGTTGTCTGTCACTAGTACTGTGCGTCCAAAAACACAACCATCACTAAATTAACAGGCAAGGAATAACTGAAGAGATCTGTCACACACTGCTGGTCAATTGGAGGACTTTAATCTATTCCACAGCTACAGGTCCCAAATATTTATATACTATGGCTGCTTCTTTGTATCTCAGAATGTCACTCAGGTATGGGATTATAATAACAATGCCCATTCCTGCAGACCTCTTCTCTACTCTCTCTCCCTTCGCCCATGCCAGTTCAGGACAACTACACACAAAATATATGATTGGACAAAACAGTGCAGTAACCAGGTAAGCATATTATCATCATCAGAAGAACCATAAAGGGACATGCAGAACTGTTCAAACCTGCCAGCGTACTGACAAAACATAAACTGTGCCTCTGTGTCTCTCACACCTCATCACCCTCCACAATGTTATGCGCTCCGTCCCGTAACACGATAAATGCACCTCTTGGTTATCACGCACGATATGGAAACACGTATCACATAGAATCACAAAACAAAGACAACTCCCTTCCAACCACACACCCGCTATTGTGTAGCTTGTTTTCCATGTAGGTAAATACTTCTATTCCCCACAAAGGGGCAAAAAATGTGCCCCACATAAGAGTAGTAAGCGCTATACAAATACTGTATTACAACACTATATTTATCATTTGTGCATTGCCAATATTGTTTTCATCCTATTAAAATCATTGTTTCTATCACACTTTAGAATTACAAAACAAAATGTGCTTCATTTGTGCTTTCATAATTTCTGATATATTATAAAATATTCCCACCGCTCATTTACAGGCATTTCAATTCAATTCAATTCAATTCAAAAGACCTTTATTCGAATTTTGTAAAATTCATAAAAGTACACAATAAAAACATTCATTTATACATTAAAAACAAATATGGAATAATACATTTAAAAACTGAAGCATTTCTCATGGGGTAGGTAAACAATTTAGGAAGGGCTTTCCATGGTTTTACCTGCACATGTAATAATTCTCAAGAAAGTGCTAGTGCTGAAAATTAATTCATCTGTGTCCAGGGACAATAACATTGCATAAGATTCCCCTAATGAAAGGGATCTGTGTTTTCTAAAATATGGAGTTAAAAACCAGTTAATATATTTTAAATAAAATTTACAGAAGAATAGAAAATGCAAATCATTCTGTTTACTAATACCATCACATGGGCATGGATTATACTCGTTTGCATGGTGGTAGCCCAAGGGAAATCCCAATAAAGTTTTTATAGAACCTGCAAGATTATTCCTACTTAATTCATTTTCCTGATAAAGCACAACAGTTGATTTGACAGTTTCTTTTTTCATTCGTTCTGAACTATAAAGTGCATACAGTGCTTGTTTGACCTCAATTTTGTCATTCGCTTCAATGTTATTAGGATCGGAGAAAAGATGTTCCCTGTTTACATCGCTCAATGCTTTTAAAACATCAGCGAGCCAGGGAATTGACATGCCATGATCACATTTGAGGCAGTCTTTTATTATATTTTGTGTTAAAGTTGCAGAGTCATTTCTCCAGATCCTTAACCAAAAAAGAGCAGGTCTAGATCTAATAAAGTCGCATACATAGGGGAGGTTAAGTTCCTCATGACAAATCCATTCTGTAGAGGAGATTGGGGCACCCAGGATTTTCCTGCAAAATCGAGCTTCTTCGCGCTGAATCCCGGGGCTTTTTCCCGCTCCCCAGACCTCAGCCCCGTATGTGACTACTGGTAGACACTGTAGCTTAAAATTTTTTTAAATAGCTCTTGTGGCCCCTATTTTCTTAGGTCGGGACAAACTCAAAATAGAATTGTTGGCTTTCGAGAACTTGCTCATGGCGTGGGCCTTATGCCCACTCCATGAGCCGTTCGCAGCGAAAACCAAACCGAGATAGGGAAATGTATTAACAGATTCTAATTTGTCTGCCCCCTATGTGTATCTTATTGAGTTTACATTTCCCGGTGCCACAAGGCATGATAAAAGATTTTTTTAAATTGACTGGCAGGTCTAAGCTCTCCATGTATTGGACAAAACCTCTGACCAATAGACGAAGGGCATTGGGAGTTCTTCCCATCAAGACCGCGTCGTCAGCATATAATAAAACTGGCAGTGGATGCCCCTGGATAAATGGTACGTCACTAGTCACATCTTTTAGTGCCTTAGCCAGGCCATTAATATAGATAATAAACAGAAGGGGTGCTAAAGCGCACCCCTGTCTTACCCCTCTGCCTATTTCAATGGGTCCCGATACTTCTCCACCCGCCCCAATCCTGACTTGCGCTTGGAAGTCTGTGTGGAGATATGCCAGAAAATTAACGAGAGCCTCATCCAGTCCGTAGTTTAAGAGCATTGCCCATAGTTTAGTTCTATTCACTAGGTCAAAAGCGGATGAGAGATCCATAAAAACAGGCATTTCATGTTTTTCTGTATTAGAAGCAAATTGACATCCTACATTCTTTTTTCAGATAATTCATAATATAAAATCCTCTCACTTTGCAGTCATTGAAAAAAAAGTAAACGCCATCATCCTGTTAAACGAACAAGCCACAATTTGTCAGAAGACTTATGAACTCCAGCACAGCTATTAAGGGGACTCTTCTGCACCCCTGACCCCACACATTCACTTTGTTATATAAACTGATTTTTAAATAAATACTGTGATTGCTGCCTTGATCAGTTGTGTGTGTGTGTGGGGGGGGGGGAGATTAATATGGACTGGCCTGGCCCTCAAATACTCCCCCATAATTACAACCCTAGCCCAATCTATTCCTCACTGGTGATGACCGAAATTGGTCTGAGGCTGCCTGTGCTCCTTTCTGGAGTGGACCTGCCCTTGAAATTCAGCTTGGAGCTGGACCAAGACTGATTTACATGTGGCTACTCTCTGTCTCTAGCAACATAATGGGCAAAAAAGGGATGTTATGAAATGCTTCCCAAGTGTCCATCAGTGACTGAGATTAATTAAAGTATTTCTTCTATAATTGTTTTTTTTTTTTGCTACTATGTATTACTATGTTACATTGAATGGGTCCCTTGCTCACTTTGCCACTGAACTCAAAATAGCCTGGCTGATGAGGGTTATGAACCCGAAACTGGTCCCAGGATGCTTGTTTCCAGCCCAGGGAAGACATGGCTTGGCAGTTCGGGATGGACAGTTCCCATGAGGCACTGGGTCAGACTGATTTGCATATGGCCATGTCTGAACTGGAGAGGCGGAGTGATCTATAGAATTATGATGGATTAAACCCAGATCAGTTGACTGGGGCTCGGTGTTTGATTTGCTCAAACGCTCAGTCCATCATCCCCTTTAGTATTGCTTTGTTCGCCCTAAGTTGGCAGGGTATGCCCAGACATGGATCCCTTGCTCACTTTGCCACTGGACTCAAGATAGCCTGGCTGATGAGGGTTATGAACCCGAAACCGGTCCCAGGATGCTTGTTTCCGGCCCAGGGATGACATGGCTTGGCAGTTTGGGCTGGACTGTTCCCATAAGGCACAGGGTCAGACTGATTTACATATGGCCATGTCTGAACTGGGGTGGTGGAGTGAGCTAAAGAATGATGAAGGGTTAAACCCAGATCAGTTGACTGGGGGTTGGTGTTTGATTTGCTAAAATGCTCCGTCCATCATCCCCTTTGTTATCGCTTAGATCAACATCTTGGCACTATAACTCGTACTGAATAGAAAATTAGTACAATATAACAGAGGGCAGAAATAGTGAGTATGGTAAAAGCCTGGTATTGACTGATTACCTACACATAGAGTGATTATCAATTATTCTAATGCCTAGAGGCAGTTGATTACAGGGAACGACAGCCAGACTGTACATGGCCCTCAAATGTACACTTTTAAGTTTAGAAACAGAACAATGTTGTTCTGAAATCGATTTTTATTGATCGCATAGGGATGTATCATGGGAATCCAATTGCTAAAATGAATTGCTCTCTATGTCGTCAGACCTGACGTGTATTGAATGGAGACTTAAACTTGAGTCTCATGGAAAGCGGGAACCATTGCAGCAAATGCACGATTTATGATTGTTTCAAGCCTATGTGTTAATGTACATCAACCTGCTTGTAGGTTTTGATTCTCTTGAACTTCAGCAAACGGAG
The DNA here is from genome assembly GCF_964263255.1 of Lissotriton vulgaris. Taxonomy (NCBI): domain Eukaryota; kingdom Metazoa; phylum Chordata; class Amphibia; order Caudata; family Salamandridae; genus Lissotriton; species Lissotriton vulgaris. Next base: position 1,081,183,932 of record NC_141689.1, on the reverse strand, counting down.
CAGCAAGCAGCCTCAGAAAATAATCTACCCTTATTTCTAGATAAAATAAACAAAACAATCTTCCACACTTCGGGTTACTCCCCAACAAATATGACGGATACCCTGTCTGATCTATTTCAAATGTGATTAGAAATAATGCACTTGTAATGCAGTGGATGGGACATCTGTCATATTTGTGATGGAGTAACCTGTCCACCGAACTCTAAATCAGACTCTAAGTTTTATAAATCAAAAACATTAGTAGGAGTGGCTAATAAACGCCCCAATAACTTATATTGAGTTCCACGGCAGCCCCTTTATTTTCCTGAAAGTAAACCTTTAAATTAGGCTAATGAAGTAACTCAAATGTCCATCCCAATACTAATAGAAGGTACACACTGAACCTGTGTCTATTTTACAGTACCTATGGTGGTCCCACACTCTTCCCTGACCTTAATAAAGGCCAATATCTATGCCTTAACCTAAGAGATCTCCTTCAAAAAGGAAGTTTAATCACATCTCACCTGTAATGAAGAAAACCTCATTGGCTCATCCAAACCAATACAATTTAAAAAATGCTGTTTGGCTTTCAAGGCTTTACACTCAGGAATCCTGTTACTTGTCATAGATACTTGCAATTTCCAGAGGTCAGAGGGGACCTTGGAGAATATAATTGTTCCCCCTCTCACAAATCCTCAATCTGAACACCTCAAGGGCCTCGAAGCAGTTTAAAGGAATTAAATTAGATTATTTTATTGAGATGAATGAAAGAAATCACATTATAGAAAAGTGATCAGTATTTTACTGCTAAATTAAGGCTGAAAGGGAAATGAAAGATGCAAGGATTATATCTACTAGAATGCAATGGTGCTTTACTGATTCAGCCTTAGTAAAACAAACGCACCAGTGAAAAGTGCTGTGCTGCTTTTGTGAGTGTTGCCACAATCCATGTTTTTGAGTAGGAAGCTCGAGGTAGAGAAGCAGTCTTGTCTAAGTCTGGGGAAGGCCCTTGACCAACACATAAATTAGCAGACATATTCAGATTTAAAACAGCCTAACTCCTCCTTTTGCATGAATAAAGTGTCTGTAGCAGCTGCTTAGATGTATTAGCAAAGAGTACTTTACAGACATGCATCACTAGGTGCCTTACTCCTCGAAAGACCTAAGGTTCAATGTCATAAACGAATGTGAAATGTACACCCATAAGCTTCCATTTACATTTTAAGTAAGTTTCCAATTTTAGGGCAATCACAGAGTTTTCAAAGGTTATACATGGGAAAAGAAAATAGTTTTCCTGGAAAGCTTCTATGAATTGCTGTTTGATAAAAAGCTGCTACCTTTCCATGTCATAAATGTACATTACATAAATGTATGCATGTGAAAATATCCCAGCAGAGAGCATATGCATGTTAAAACATCTTCTGCTCCACTGGGAAACTATTTTCCCACATTGCGAAAAGCCTTCCTCTACCCTCCCAATAGTTATGGATATATCCTCTTCCAAGAAACTTGCACAGGACTTACTCTGAAAAGTTTTAGGGTGATAATAGGCCATGGCAAATTATGTTATACCTTCCAAAAAGTAGCCAAACTTTCCAGGGCAAACCCACTCTTTAATGCCAGTTTTCCTCCTTTCAGTGAATATTTTGTCACATAATAAAGCATATGTGAGTATACCTTTTCACAAGTGAGAAACCACACTTTGTTAAGTAAAAACATGTACTTACAGGCAATGTATGTGGAATGCACTATTATGGGTAAATGGATAAGGGAATTGGATTGCATGTTCTAAATAAATGGCCACCTCCCCACTTCAAGAGGACAACAAGGGTCTGCCCAAGAGAGGGTTATGTGTCAAAATATTGAGGACAAAAACATCATTCTACAAAAATATTGTGCCTTAAATGTAGGGACACAAAGTAGTATGAAGATAAGTATATTTAGTTACATATGCATTTAGTATTCTTAATTGCACATCTATGTACCTTGAACATTTATATGGCATAAAAGTACATAAATGAGGAGATAAGAATACCAAGTAGGTTACCTAAAGTAACCTACCGTTCAAAATATTTTGGTAGTCAATAATTAAGCAGCAATATCTTTGTAGGATGATATTCCAAGTAGGCTGACATGAATCTTGATTTGGCAATCTAGGAAGAGACAAGATTGTAGTATTTGAACCAAATTGCAATTGTCTCATTTTCAGTCAGAATTAGATGTATGTATGTGTATGGTTGCAGGGGGTAGATCAGTTGTGATAACCTAGCCAAAAGGCAACAGAGCACTGTACAGTGACAAAAACCAGCTGGTTTGTGGCCTGTTAATGCATCATGGTGTAGTGCACTTTAAAGAGGTGTGGCTTCAACTCTTTCTTAACTTTGAGCAGCACTACGGCTGTCCTGGTGGACACATGGATGTTGTTTCAGATGCTGGGTACATAGATAGAAGGCCTACTGTCTTGGTTTGTTTTTCTTTTTTACACTTCTTAGTCTGAAGTCTGATGGTATTCTGGCTGTGGTGTGCCAAGAACCTCTGGAGATGGTGAACTTGTCTGCAAGACAAGTGGAGTTGCTGGTTGTGATGGCATATTAATGGATTCAGCTGCTTTTCAAGATGATGCAGGCCAGCAAAGGAAGGCAATGGAGTTCCATCCAGATGAGGGTGATGTGATTACATTTGTTGAGGCTCTAGATGAGACATGTGGTGGCATGTTTGATGCCTTTAAGTAGTGCCAGTGTGGAGTGTGAGGGGCTATGGAGTAGGGAATTACAACCATCCTGCTCAAGAGTTCAAGTGCCTGCACAGCAGTTCTGAAGTCAATTACTGGAAGAAACTGTTGCATTTGTTTGAAATGAGGAAGCTGGTGTCATGCTGACTTTATCTTTTTGGAAAGGTGTTACATGGGGATTCTGTTGATGTCCAGGGTGAATTAAAGTGACTTGGAATTCAGAGAAAGTTAGGATTTGACTAAATGTTTAGTGTTTGTATCTCCCAATTTGATGTCTACTTTTAATAGGTCTGAGGAAATATGCCAGTGGTGTGGATGGTATGAAGTCAGTTGAGCATCTGCTTTACATATAAATTCAATGAATTTCAAATCTGCCACAATACTGTTTCATCTGGCCGATATGAACCAATGATGTGATTTGGTGTTAACATCTCTCTTCCCTTGTTTGCTGGCATAGTGAACTGGAAAAAAACAGACATAAGCTCACAGCAGAAAATCAAAAAGCAATGTACAAAGAAAAGTCCAATCAGTGACAAAGGATGAAGCTTACACATATCTGAAATTTTCTCCTAGTTTGGTGTAGACGTTTCCAAGTAACATTGAAAGATCCAGGTCAGTAGGATGTTCCTCATTTTGCCCATCATGATCTGTGAAAATAGGATGTATTTGACAGTCAGTTAATCAATATATTCTCAATGCATCAACATTTTTCAATAGCCTTTCATTCCTTTTAGACAAGGAGCATGAATATCATCACTTTATCTTTTATAATTGACATTCACGTTTCATAAGTGATCTGAAGCTTTGCATGGTCTACCCCCTGAAACTGCACCCAGCTTTTCCCCTAAAGCTTCACCTGTCTGGCAGTCCCCAACCTCTCACCTATGACACCCACTCTGTCCAACTTCTCTCCTCTGACACCCAGCCTCCTCCGTGTAGCTGCACGACATCCTCTGGACTCAGAAAGCAGAGAGTTGCAGTCCTGAGAATAACACAACTGCTTAGTTTCAGGGCCTGCTTCCCACACCACATGTCATCCACTGGAGCTCCTCTATCCATATGAAGACATCAACACATTCCAGGAGGAAAGGGCTGTGGAGGTTTAGAGACATATCATCAATGTAACCAATCCGGGGTTTTTTTACAGAATGGTTTTGGGGTACATCCAGGGGCACTTTGGTATTACAAATGGGTCAGGAAATGCGTGGTCTGACCCTTCAGTATTACACATTGCTCTGGCGCACATAAAACACCAGTGCTATTCTAATGAATATTCCCTCATTTGCATGAGGGTGTGACCTCATACTATTGAGTGAACCACTTTGGGTCTGCGTAAATGTTGTATTATAGATGAGGTTTTTTTTCGTCATGGTGCAGATCAGGATGCTTTATTGCAGAGACTGCCCCTGAAGGTGGCCTCATGGGCCGGTGCCATAACAACCGCCGGGGGCCTGAAAAATCTGGTTTGGGCCACATTGGCGTGCCCAGAACAAAGGAGGGGTATTTCCACCACACTTCACCCCCTCCCCAAGGGACGGCGCAAAAGGGCACAAGGATGACCTGACCAATGGCAGGGCCAGGTAATGTTTAGAAGCCCCAATGGGGAAGCCACCACCCAGAAAATGGGAGCTATGGGGGGGTTATAAGGGTACCACTTGCCCAGCATATGTTACTTGTTTCAGTGCAGGGGGCTGGGGAGCGGTGCACACAGCAGTTTTTAAGACCCACCTACCCACACCTACGCTTCAGCGTTGTCGCAGGGCTGTATGGAAGCAAGGCATTAAAAAGGGGTGCATTGGTTATGGAGGCACACCTGCAGGGAGTGTGTAGGAGGAAGGCCACTCACTTGGGGATGTCTTACGGTATGGTGGGTAGGCCGGAAAAGGGGGGAGCATAAAATATGGCTCCCCCTCAGACCCGGCCCTGCCTCTCTTTTAGCTTGAGGGGCGAAGGCTATCACCTCACTAGTGCATCAGTTGTTTAATATGTCCCTGACTTCAGCTAAGATGCCCTGGGTTTTGAAACAAGCTAAAATCTTACAGCTGCTGAAAAAACCAAAGGCAGATCCAAATGATCCAATAAACTATCAACCCATCTCCCTTCTCCCAACCCTGGCAAAAGTATTTGAAAAACATGTTAATAATCATATCTCCGCACATTTAGAAAGCAATATCTGTTGCATGCAAGCCAATCTAGCTTCCGACCTGACTATAGTACTGAGTCAGCACTGCTAGAAGTACTTGATTCCATCCGCCTTTGTAATGATAGAGGTGACAGAGTGCTGCTGGTGTTGCTGGATCTATCAGCAACATTCAACACCATATCTCACTCCATGCTCCCAGCTCGTATATTGGATATGGGGATCACAGGGTCGGCATGGCAGAGGCGTAACTCTTTTTTGGAAGACAGAGGTCAAGAGGTCTGGTGCAGCCATTTTTCCTCCACCTCCCGCAAGCTTATTGTTGGAGTGCCACAGGGCTCAACTCTGGGCTCGATGCTATTTAATAGCTACCTTTCTCCCTTGGCCCCCCTTTGGAACTCTGGGGTGCAGAAATAGTATCAAATGCTGATGACACCCAACTCCTTTCTCCTGGGGTGAAAGATGAGGCCTTCCCTTGTGAGAAAATCAGTGAGTACCTGAATGCAACATTTAGTTGGTTATTGAATACCCAACTCAAATGTAACGAGGATAAGACCGAGCTCCTTTTCTTTGGCCCGGAGGCCAAGACATCTTGGCACACTTTCTAGCCGAAGGATGTCCCCCTCCTCTACTAACAAACCAAGCAGTAAAAAACCTGGGTTTTAAATTCGATGATTAACTATCATTCCACACACAAATCAAGTATGTGGTGTGTTTGGGCTTTGCCCTCCTTCATGTGCTTAGGAAATGTTTTTTTTCCTCTCTTTTCAGGCTAGACAACAGGTGACACAGGCCTTGATTAGCTCATGACTGGACTATGGAAAGAGCCTATACGCAGGGTTGCCCAAATACCTGATGGACAGGCTGCAGTTAGTTCAGAACGCAGTAGCACGAACCATCTTTGATCTCCCACGTCACTCAAATGTCTCCAGCCTCTTTCATAGCAATCAATCAATCAGGACAGTTATAGAGCGCGCGAAATAAACTCGCAAGGGACTCAAGGCGCCGGGGGGGGGGGGGGGCATGGGGGGTTGCTACTACTGCTCGAAGAGCCAGGTCTTGAGTTGCTTCCTGAAGGAGAGATGGTCTTGGGTCTGTCGTAGGTGGGTGGGGAGAGATTTCCACGTCTTGGCAGCCAGGTAGGAGAAGGATCTTCCTCCGGTGGTGGTTCTGCGAATCCGTGGGATGGTGGCGAGGGCGGGGCTGGCGGAGCGGAGTTGTCGGGTGGGTGTGTAGAACGTGAGGCGGTTGTTGAGGTATTCGGGGCCAGTGTCGTGGAGAGCTTTGTGAGTGTAATCCTTTTGCTGACGGGGAGCCAGTGCAGGTCTCTCAGGTGGGCAGAGATGTGGCTGTGTCGGGGTATGTCCAGGAGGAGTCGTGCAGAAGCGTTCTGTATGCGTTGAAGTCTTTTCTGTAATTTGGCGGTGGTTCCTGCTTAGAGGGCGCTCCCGTAGTCCATTCGGCTGGTGACGAGGGCCTGGGTGACCGTCTTTCTGGTGTTGGTGGGGATCCACTGGAAGACCTTTCGGAGCATGCGCAGGGTGTTGAAACATGATGATGAGACGGCGTTGACTTGCTTAGTCATCGTGAGGGATGAATCCAGGATGAAGCCTAGGTTGCGTGCATGGTCCGTGGGCTTGGGGGCGGTGCCCAGTGCAGGGGGCCACCAGGAGTCGTCCCAGGCAGAGGGGGATAGTCCAGGATGAGGACTTCCGTCTTGTCTGAGTTCCATTTCAGCCGGGTTAGCTTCATCCATTCCGCGACGTCTTTCATTTTTTCCTGGAGGCTGTCTCTGGCGGTGGCGGGATCATTGGTGAGGGAAAGGATCAACTGGGTGTCGTCGGCGTAGGAGATGATGTTTAGGTTGTGTTGGCGTGCGATGGCTGCAAGGGGGGTCATGTAGATGTTGAAGAGGGTGGGGCTGAGCGAGATGATCTTGGTGGCCGCTGAGCGGAAGGGAGGGAGGCGGACTCGCTGAGTTCTGTCAGAGAGGAAGGAGGTGATCCATTCCAGGGCCGTTCCTTGGATCACGCGTGGTGGAGGCGGCTTGTTAGGGTGTGGTGGCAGACTGTGTCGAATGCGTCCGATAGGTCGAGGAGGATGAAGGCAGCAGTTTCCCCGTTGTCGAGCAGGGACCTGATGTCGTCGGTGGCTGCGATGAGGGCGGTCTCGGTGCTGTGGTTTGCTCGGAATCCGGACTGCGAAGGGTCGAGGGATCCGTTAGTCTCAAGGAAGGAGGTTAGCTGTTTGTTGACGGTCTTCTCGATGACTTTAGCGGGGAACGGGAGGAGCGAGATGGGGCGGAAGTTCTTGAGGTTGTGGGGTCTGCGGTGGGTTTCTTCAGGAGGGCGCTGATCTCCGCATGTTTCCAGCTCTCCGGAAAGGTGGCAAATGCGAAGGAGTTGTTAATGATGTTCCAGAGTTGGGGTGCGATGATGGAGTCGGCTTTGTTAAAGATGGGGTGTGGACAGGGGCCGGCAGGGGAGCCGGAGTGGATGGTGTTCATCACGAGTATGGTGTCTTCAGTGCAGACATGGGTCCAGGCGTAGAGGATGGTGGTGGGGGGCGTTGGTTCGGTGGTTGGATGCGTGGTCTGGGCACTGAAGCTGTTGTGTATGTTGGCGATCTTGTAGTGGAGGAACGAGGTGAGTGCGTCGCAGAGGTCTTGCGAGGGCATGATGTCGTTGTTGCTGGCGCTGGGGTTGGAGAGCTCTTTAACGATGTTGAAGAGTTCCTTGCTGTTGTGGGTGTTGTTGTCCAGTCGTTCTCTGAATGCTGTCCTTTTGGTGGGGCGGATCAGCTGGTGGTGTTTGAGGATGGCGTTCTTGAGGGCTGTCATGTTTTCTGTTGACTGGTCGTGGCGCCAGGCATTCTCGAGGGTACTGCAGGATTTTTTGGTGTCTTTGAGGTCGTTGGTGAACCACAAGGTTTTCTTGCTGCCGGGTCTGCTGGGAGGATTCTTCAGCGGTGCAAGGGCATCGGTGCAGTTGGTGAGCCATTGTGTGAGGTTACGGGCAGCATTGTTGGGGTTCGTAGTGTTGGTGGGGGGGTTTTGGCTCAGGGCGGTGGTGAGCTGGTCGGCGGTGATCTTGCTCCACCTTCTTCGGGGAGCCTGCTGTGGGTGGTGGTGGGTCGTAGTTTTCCTGAAGTTGAAGGGGACGCAGCTATGGTCCGTCCAGTGTAGTCTGGTGGAGTGGCTGAAGGTTGGTGGAGGAGAAGACTGGGTCCAGCGTGTGGCCGGCGTAGTGGGTGGGGGTGTTCACCAGTTGCTTGAGTCCGAGGTTGGCGGGGTTGTCCAGCAGGGTAGTGGTGTTGTTGTCGTTGGTGTTTTCCAGGTGGAAGTTGAGGTCTCCCAGGAGGATGTAGTCTGAGGAGGTGAGGGCTTGCGGGCTGATGAAGTCTGCGATGGCTTCGCTGAACTGTGTGCATGGACCCGGGGGTCTGTAGATGAGAGTATCTCTGAGGGTGGTCTTGGGGTCGGTGTGTATCTGGAAGTGAAGGTGCTCGGCGGCGGTGAGGGTGTCGTCGGAGTTGGTCGTGATGCGGATGGTGTTTCTGTGGACGATGGCGATGCCTCCTCCCGTTTGGTTCATGTGGTCCCTCCGGCTGATCTTGTAGCCATCTGGGATGGCTGTGGCAATGTCAGGGATGGCTGAGGAGGCGTTCATCCAGGTTTCTGTGAGAAGGCGACGTCTGGTGATGTTGTGTCGAGAGGGGTCCAGATTTCGACGGCGTGCCTGTGGACGGAGCGGGTGTTGAATGCACTTGAGGTGATTGTTGCTGGTGCCTGGCCTGGCGGGTGCGGTGCAGGTCCAGAGGCAGGTGAATTTGCAGGCTTGGCAGGTGAAGGGTCCGTGGGTGCGTTTCGGGTTTGGCTCGGTGACAGGCGGGGTTCCGGCCGGTGTTGAGTGCATGGAGGCTGGCAGCGTCGTAGTTCAGACGAGTGGGCTGGTATCGCTGAGGGCCAGGGGTCCTAGCGCTGGGCGTGGTCCAGGCACGGATGGGCGCAGACGGGCTTGCCTTTGGCGCGCCGCTGCGCGTGACCGCTGCGCGTGACCGCTGCGCGTATGTGTGGACTCTGCCATAGATGGCTAAGTGGGAGGGAGGAGCAGCTGGGAGGCGGGAGTGGGGAGGCGAATGGGAGGGGGTACAGAAGAGAAATGGGCGGGCCGCAGGGGAGCAGTGGCGGGGAGCGGGGGTAAAGAGCGGGAAAAAACGGAGGCGAGGGGGCAAAGAAACAAGACAATTACGGGCAGCAATACAGGCACAGAGTAAAACACACAATACTCAGCTGCAGCGACGAGACACGGGCAGAAAACAGGCACAGGAATGAAAACCTGAAGCTCAGCTGCAGGGCAGCGGCGAACTCGTGGCAGCAGCGGTGAAGCCTGGCACACTCACTGGGAGTCGCGCAGTGCGTGGAGCGACCAGCCCTGAAGCAGGCTTCAAGTTAGGAAGATGATCTCCATAAAGCACTTTACGGTACAGGTCCTGGGTATTTGCAAGACACAATCAAGCTCTACACTCCCCAGAGAAACCTTTGCTCCAGAAATCTTTGTCTGGCTGTAGACCCTCAGATTAGGAAGGCGAGGGCGCGGGGCAGATGTTTCTCATTTCTGGGGCCCTCTCTCTGGAATGAGCTGCCACTGACACACTGAAACTTAAGACATGGCTCTTTTCCTCAGCTCAGGCTCTTCTTTTTGCCTGCCTGCAGACAGCTCCTTTGCTATACAGCAAGGACATTCCTCCGAGTAGCAGCTGAGCTTTATAAATCGCCATACATGCATACATAGCAAACGGAGACGGCACTAGCATCCGGACCCACCGAATGGCAGGGCACAAAAGGAACAAAGAAGGTGGTGAGTTGGGGCCTAAATCGGGGGAGAGGCTACCCCCCGCCCCCCCACGCAATCAGAGTGAATACCAAAAGAAGAATTTATTACCCCTAAACCGGGGAGGGATGATTTATGACTACAAAATCATATTTTGCAGTGGCATTAACTGATTCATAAAAAGTAAAGATTTTCACAGGTTGTATTTAAGCAGTATCTTTGGTGCTCGAGAGCTCATCACAATTACGATATCTTGTGTTTTATATGGAGCCAATTAAAACGCAGTATTGCTATTTCCAAGGGCCATATGTAGGTAATTTGTGTTTTGCAATTCTCAAATTGCGATTTTTAGAGAATCGCAATTAGAGAATCGCAAAACGCAATGTAAGTAAGATTAGCAAAATGTTTTGTGAATCCCACTTATTACTTATTTGTGAATCGCAAATTGAGATTCACAAATAAGGAATACCTTCTCATTCATTCCTATGGGCTAGAAGGCCCATAGGAATGAATGGGAAGACATTCTCAATTTGCGATTCTCAATTAGAGAATCGCAAATTGAGAATGCAATTTCAAGTTTGTAAGGGTGTCAATTGGACACCCTTTTGCACCCCTGAAATTAACATGTGTGCACAAGTGGCCCACATACATGCCCTAAGGGCATGTATGTGACCCACATGGCACTTTGAAAAATGCCAAAAAGTGCATTTTTCAAAGAAATCGCAAAATACCACCAACCTAAAGTTGGTGGTATTTTGCGATTCCTTAAGCCAAAATTTGCACAACTTGGGTGCTTCCTTCATTGCATTTAAGGAATCGCAATTTGTGATTCCTTAAATGCAATAGCAAAATAAGGAATCGCAAATTTAGCGATTCCTTATTTTGCATGTGGGTTTTTGTGTGCTACATAGCACACTGCCCTAATTACGATCGCAAATGCTGAAATTCTGCGAATTTCAGCATTTTCGAGCGCAATTAGGCTTCCTACACATGACCCCAAGTGTTGTTAATAATAAGCATTACTGTTAGCCATTTTAAAGGTCCTCATTGTATTGACCTTAGAAGCTCAAAAAGTTTGCCTGGAAAGCATTTGACGTCTTGCACGCATATCACAAGAGTCATCATGTACTTCTTTTGAGAGAAAAAATCCATAGACATCCAATCTCTGCCCAACTGTCATCAAATAAAATAATATGTAAACACTTTTGTAAAAAGATGTGTAAATGGTATTGGCAGTTAATAAAAACCATGACAATACTAAATTTGAAACAGCACTATAATATATGTTTGAAACAATGGATGTTTCAGATACAGAATCTAAAAAGTAATTGCATCCGACATTTCATGTTAAATGTACATAGTACCTTTACTGTTAAAACAATCGCATATATTTCACTTGAAAGATAACATAAAAAATTTCAAATTCTGCCACAACACTGAAAACATCGTTCAAACAAAGAACTATTTCAAGACGTTGATACGTTTGTATCTAGGCACCTCCAGAAACAAACATGGGTAAAAACAATAAGCCACGGTTTATCATAGGGTTTGTAAAACTTTATTATCGGAGACTATGCCAGAACCTTAACCTTATAAACAAAATGCCTGATAGAAACATATTATTTGGTGTCAAAAAGCACACATTTCCATGGTAGTCCTAGCACTTAAAGGAACAACTTTGTGAAAAGATGTATTCCTTAAGAAAGGGCAGAACGCTGTCACTCACAGTGAAGTTAGCCAATGGCTGATGTGGGCTGAACAATTGTCCCGTACTCTATCCTATAGTGGGTGGAAGAAGCATGTAACTGACCAATGGATAAAGAGGGCTAGCTCAGAGACATTTAGAGGTAAAGTGGGCTCTGGCCCAGGGCACCAGCTTTTCATGGGCCCCCTGATAGAGCCAGCTCTGTTCTGCAGATTCCCGCCCTGATGACCTTGAATAATTCTTAAACATATTGTTTAAAATACCGTTTTCCTTTTATTCATTTTAATATGAGTGATGTGTAAGAATCTATTACAGACACTGTGCAGGGAAATGTTATTTTGGTGGTTAATGAAACATCCATAAAAAAAGTTTACTTTTAGATCAAAACAGGACCTCATTTATGAGAAATGAAAGAGTTTCACAGCAATTATTTACAGCAATGCTAATGAGCTGCTGCTGTGTTACAATATTGAAAAAGCACATCATTATCCCTGAATTTTAGATGTAAAAACATTTACAATTTGAACTAGTGTGTCAGTGCACTCTCAGTGACCTTGCCAAAGAGGGCAAGAAAGAGCTGAAATTAGATCATGAATTTAAAAGTGTTCCCAACAGGGCCCCCCAAAATATGTATGGCCCAGGGCCCCGAAAATCCTTAAGGTGCGCTTGTGCTAGCTGAAAGTAAACAAGCATATTATGTATATAACTTAAGTAAAATCAAACCATCTTGGCTAGCACCACACCCAAAACAGCAGTCATTTAAAAAAATGTCACATTACTTATTAGGTAGGAATTGCAGTACTTTAAGTTAACAGTGACAGCCCAGTCCAAATACCAATTTGCAATGTCACTACTAAATTATTAACAGCCCTTGTTTACATCTAGGTATAGTTAAGTGACCATTTCCCAAGGAACCATTTGGTGCAAGATCTTGGGTCTGCTTTTGAATGAAAGAGGGACTTAAGATACTAATTTTTCCCAAGTTATTGACTTTTATTATATCATTTTTTAACATTAGTCAACACAATAATATTCCCCCACCTTTTGGCCAAATTTCACGCATTCCATGCCCTGGTATCAAGGTATTTTAACTCTTCGTGATCATGCAGCGGTTAACAGATGTAGCCCTCATTCAATACATCCCGAATGCCCCTAGAAATACATTTTAGAGCAAATAAATCAATTGCGGGTGCCAACCACCTTGCATGAGGGAGGAGCACATTTAAGCAGGATTTTCACCAAAGACATAGGGTGTCTTGTTTGCAGTAGCAGTTTCAGATTCAGCAACATTTATAAAATGATCCCCTGACACTTTTATTATGGGGACACAAGGGTAGGTGCAACTACGCGCATTAACGTAGAGCAATCATTACTGTTGCAAGAGTTAAGCAGTAAAGCCGAAGCTATAAATGGTGAGAGCCAGCAGACACAGTAACTTTTGAAATACTAAGATCAGTCTCTGGGGGTACTCAGCTTTCTCCCATTGGTCCACTAATAACCCAATGCGCACTTTATTTTACCCCGACAGGCCAATCACTAGCGGTAAGATTATGGTAGTGGAAAAATAGAGTCAAGTCAAGTCAAGTCAAGAGATTTATATAGCGCGCTACATACCCATAGGGTCTCAAGGCACTTGAGGAAGGGTGGGGAATTACTCGTCGAATATCCAGGTTTTGAGTTGCTTTCTGAATGCTAGGTGGTTCTGAGTAAGGCGAAGGTGAGTGGGAAGTGAGTGCGAACGTGCACATGAACATGTCCTGGCTCGCCTCAAGGCACTACAGCACCTGATCTGTTTTATTATTTCAGAAAACAGTGGGCCTTATTTAAAATTTGGAGAGAGCTGAAAATTGTCCACTTTTGGAAGCAATTTCTGTTTACAGAGAACAATGCACTGGCTACATTTCTTCCACCATTAGAATATTATTTTCAACAAACTTTAGCCAGTGGAGTGTACTGTGCTTTGAGAGATTCCTCCTACAATTGGAGGATTTTCAGTTCCCTCAAATGTCTAAGTAAGACCCAGTGTCCCAAGTGACAGAAACTACCATAAACCTTCCCCCATCTCCATCTCCGTCCATGAGGATGGGCAGAATTTCACAATCCCTTTTACCCAATGAATACTAACCAATGCTCTTCGGTGTGCCTTCGATCCAAAGTCCTGATTTAGAAATTGGTGATAAAGGGCCACCATCTGGTTCAAGTGCTAAGTCTGGAAGCGAAGCCACAAGTGCAATTCCATACACCGCGCAATCTTTACGGCAGAAGAAATTACATAACTACATTTTCCACTTTAATACTTCTAAAAATTGGAAAGTTGGAGAATTGTCCTTTGTCAGCCAACTCTAAGTAGTTGGAGCATTGGTCTGTTGTCTGCAACAACCTGCTTGTTGGCTGTAACAAGAAGGAGCAGATGGGGCTGTATGACCCCGGTTTTACAGAGCCCTGTGTTGCAACTGCTAAATGCATTTATGTATCACCAAGCAGGCCTTGCCGGCTTTTATGATATCTTCACGAAGAGGCAAGACTCGTCGCCACTAGGTAGCACCATATATTTGAGCCTCTCGGAAAAGTATTCCAGGACATTGTTTGCTTTAGAACGAAATGTTCTTGTACCAGAGAGTAGCTGGCATGATTTTAGTGACCCCTGCCCACCAAAGCTCCTGATACAACTGACCTGGCCCAGGGACATCATAAGGATTTTGAGGACCCTGATCCAAACATATTTTGGGGGCCCTTGTTTGGAACAGCTGTGAATTTTATGATCCCGTTTCAGCTCTTTCATGCCCTTTGTGTCCAGATCACTGGCAGTGCACAAGCACACTCGTCCAAGTTCTTAATGTGTTTACATCTAAATTCAGGGATGGTGATGTATTTTCAATATTGTAACAGAACAGCAGCTGCCTAATATCACTGCAAATAATCCCTGTGACACCATCTCATTGTGATATGTGAGGTCCTGCTTGGATCTAAAAAATCTTTTTTTATGGACGTTGCATGAAACAAACACATTTTTTCTGCCAAGGGTCTGTAAATAGATTCTCAGACATCACCCACATTAAAAATAAATTAAAGGAAAACGGTATTTAAAACAATCTGTTTAAGAATTATCAAAGGCCATCAGGGCGGGACTCTGTAGAACAGGGCCCCTTGAAAAGCTGGTGCCCTGGGCCAGGGCCCACTTTACCCAAGCCTTAAAACTTCTCTGACTTGGCCCACACAATGTGATGCTATGCATCCTACACCGTGTACATTAAATCAATCAACTCCTGGAAAACACTATAAACTGGGACAGAAATCATTGACTATACATATGGTTGAACTTGCTAGACTTTCATGAAATTACTGTTGCCCACACCTGGTAAAGGTATGGCCATCCCAACCCCTGTCAATGTCACCATAGGTGCATGCACACAAGTCTCCGCCCCTTTGGATGCAGTTCTATGCATAAATATGAGGAAAGTGTGGCTGACTAATCCTTTACTTGAAGAACAATACATATATGTTGAGAAAAATAATAAATATGGTACCACCACAAACAGGCTTTACGTTTTGTCATCTTACCTCGCTTTTGCAGGATCCTGGATTCGGCGACGTTTAGTAAAATTACAAGTGAAATTATAGTTACCCACTTCATGGCTGTGGATTTTTTGGGGCCTGGACAAAACAGAAGCCTGACAAACCGAGGGGACGGGATTTCTTATATAGGATTTTAAGACTGTAGCTGTCAATGATTGGCTGAGTGAAGCCCATGATTGAGCAAACGTTGCCCTGCTGGCTGTTGGCAGATCTTCCTGAATCTTGGCAATAAATACAACTGATAAATAAATAAAAAAGGGGCACAGGTCCTGTTTGTGTGCTGGACCTCGTCGTTTGCAACATGCCCAGGTATTCAACCTTCTGCCCACACATTTTTGCCAACTCGCTTATCTCTTTACAAATAAAAGAGCTCAGCAAAGTGTCCTTCTCGCCTTTACCATGTTCTTTGCCCTTGGGAATATGCTCAGCAGCCAAACGCACAAACACTGCCCACCGCTTTGACCTTTTTTTAGTTCAAATGATGTTATTGTCAATTGGGAATACAAAGAAAGGGAGAAGGAGGAGGCACGGGATATTTTTGACAATCTCAATAGGATAAATACTTGTGAAACAGCATATCATTAAAAAAGAGATCCAACTATAAACATCCGGTTGTAGATCTAAAAACATTTCTGAATGCAGGGATATTAATTTGGCTGGACACCGGAGGGGGGCATTAGGGAATAGGGGAGAGGGAAAGCATAAGGGAACCGCAGAAAGGGACTGGGAAAGAAACAGCGAGAGAGAGAGGGAGAGAGAGAGAGAGAGAGAGAGCAGTCTGAATCGGAAAGCTGTTGGCAATAGGACAGTATGCAGTGTATTTTGGCGCCTAGAGCCAGTCGAGGGCCGCTTTGAATTTCTAAAGCAAATAGACGTTCTCTAGCTTCATTAAACACAGGGGTCATGTATCAGGCGGTGCCCAATGCTGAAAGCTTCCCATCATGCACCAACGTGGAACGAGGCCCCAGTGGCATAGCAGGGCATGGGGGGCAACTGCCGTGAACATTGTCCGATAATAAATTGTTATATTTACTGTAATTATTCATTTACATATATTTTAGATAGCACTGTTACCCTAGTGCAACATTTCCCAAACTCTAACTAAAATAAGTAGCCCTAATAACAGTTAACTAGAGTATATTACTGTAAAGATCGGCATGGAGGGAACCCGAAGCAACCACCACTCAGAAGGGGTATGGCAAGAAAAGGCAAAATGCAAGCAAGCTAAGGAGGGCGTCTCCAAAGAGCATCTCTTGCAAAGAGAGCTCCAGTGTTTATTTTTTTAATCCAGTCCAGATTGCAGCTGTTCATTCTTGTGCCTGTTGCCCGGTTTCTCAAATTATAATTTCAGGATTGCAAGTACCAGAATGCAGAGACAACAACCAGGACTGGATGAGCTAGTTAATAAACAGAGTGGACAACAAACACATCCATGTCTTTACAGAGTGCAAGGTGGAGAAACTAATACCGGCGACCACAGAAATATTTTCTACCCAGAAATGTCATCAACCTCCCCCCACCCCCCTTGCTGCACACTCAGATATATTAGGTTCTATAGTTCCAGGCATATGTAGCTGATCCAGTGAGGCTGTTTCTGCTGCTTGTGACCTTCTTTATTCAATTGCAAAATAGGAAAAAACCTAGACTGGCACACATTTCTAAATGTAAGCAGTTGTGTTGGGCTGATAAATAAAAAAGCTGAGGTCAGTCAAATATGGTAGGGACAAGAAGTGCCTGATCATGAAGGTTAAATGTGGTCAATAGGTTAGGACAACTTAGAAGTCTGCAATCAGCAGTTTACCTTCATGCCACTAGCCAGCCAAAGCCCATAGCTTACCCAACCTCTGACATTTTTGCTGTGTGCAACAACGTAGCCAGCAAGAGAGAAATATTAAGCCATATGTATGAAGGCATTTATCATTTCTCAACTGTGCAAATTGCTATTTCGGGCAATTAGGTAATGCAAAATGCCATTTCGGTATGTACGAAAGGCAATTGCGGTGGTGCAAAATGTGATTTCTATGGTGTAAGGAAGTTACCAAATAGGAAATCATAAATAGGGATTCCCAAATACCAATTCACTAACTGCAGTACACAGGATTTCCTAATTGCTACTAGTTGCAAAATGAACATTTAGGAAATGCAATTACCATTGATTCGGATAAGGTAGTAGCCAGGTGCAAACTATAAAAAAAAAAGGCACGCAAAATACAGCTGGCTTTTTTACACTGGCAGCTATGTTCTGGCGAAGAGGATGAGTATTTCCGCTGAGAGGCAGAGAAGGAGGAGGAGACAGGAGAGGATATTTAAACAGTGGAGGGGATTATTGAGAGGTACAGATTGAGTAGTCAAGTAATATTTGATCCAATTGCTTAGTTACAACATCAGCTTCAGGCCCGAACACTCAGAAGCAATGCAATCTCACCACAAGCACAGGTGTTATGTAGCCTACAACTCTTAGCGTCTGGCAGTTACCAGTGGGTCATATCAGTGGCGGCAGGTGTCATAAAGTGCCTTTTTTCCAGGCTCTTTCGTAGGTTCCTGGACATCAAAGGGAGCAAAGTCAACAAAAATGTATCATTCCTCAAAACCCCAAAATAATTGCAACAAGCCAAATTGATGTTCTACAGGGTTGCACAGTTCCCCAATGCCATTGGCTATGTTGATGGCACAACTATTGCTATATGTTTCCCCTCAACAACTGAATAGTTATACAGGAGCAGGAAAAGCTTACACTTACTCAATGTTCAGGCAGTGTGTGATGCCTTCTGTATCAGAACAGACCTTGTAGCCAGATAAGAAAAATTAGGACACATTTTAAGTGAATTCTCAAATATCTTCCTATTCTATTTCATTAAAACATTCTGACATCCAGACTTAAACATGCACTTTCAGCACCAGCAGCAGCCTGCTAGTTAACTCCCTTGTGATCAGCAGCTTTAGCACAGTGTTCTGATGAGCAACTAGTGTTCTGAACTTATGCCAAAAGGGTGGCACATCTGAATGCCATCTTGAAGAAATCGAAGCGGAAATCTGAAAGCATTTTCCGCTGAGGATACTGTAGTAAATGAGGAAATTATGGAGCTTCATAGCAAGTAAGTCTCACAAGATTGCCCCAGACAAAAAAGAGCCCAAATATATATAATATTATATTATATTATATCTAATATATATTTCATATATATAAAATAATATATATTTAATACAATATAATTTGCAGTTTTATAAAGCACAGACATGACCCAAAGGAATTGGAGTGCTTTACTTGAGCATCATTTACATTACACAAGGACACATTTATTTTGGTTTTAGGCCTGGGGAGATTAATAACCAGATGTAGGTAGTCCAGAAATACAGAGTCCTTAATAGCGATACCATATTTTTTGATTTTTGAGACAATCCTCCACCCACTCCCAGATACAGGCTTTTTAAACGATATGAATATCCATATCGACTAACATCAAATAAACTAAACATAGCAAATAGTTAAATTCAGAAAAACAAGACAATTAATAATTACAATAGAAAAGTAAATAAAGCAATCTATCCTAGATCTTCAATCCAATGCATTAGTGGGTGCCAAATTTCTAGACCCTTCCTTTTTTTTTATCCCTTCCTGCTATATATTGCATTCTCCAAGCTATAGGTCGAGAGTAGGCGAGCCCGCCATTGTTGAAAGGATGTGGGAACATTGTCTAGCCACATAGAGGCTAGACAAATTCGAAACACTGCCATAGAGACAAAGAGAAATCCCTTTATGTTATCCGGATGGTTCACGCTGTCTAGCCCCAGAATTATTTCTGGTGTTGTAATTTCTATTTGTGTCTCCAGTATTTCAGAGAGAAAGGTAGATATCCCTCGTCTAATAGTGCATAATGCCCCACATGTAGCAAGCATATGTATTAAGTCTACTTCTGGCATCATACATCTGGGGCAAAAGGTCCCTTTGCCAGTACTCCATTTAGATAGTTGATAAGGGGTATGATATAAAGAGAAAAAGGTTTTATAAAATTGGGCATGTAGCTTCGAGGACATTAATAGCGATTGAGACATTTGAAATGCATTCTGGATAGCTAAACTTGATATTCCGAGTTTGTTCTGCCATTTAAGTATGTTTTTATCCATATCATCAGGAAAGCCAATGGTTAAATTATTATATATTACCCTGATTTTAACATTACTATACTGTACAACAGATTCTATTAACTCATTTTTCTGGAGAGCCACACTCCCCCCCTCCTTTTTCATGATTTACTCCCTCACCTGTAGGTATTTAAAAAAGTCCCTATGTTCTAAGCCATATTTATTTTTTTAAGATTCAAATGACATGAAACCGGCTGACTCATAAAGACAACCGACTTGGACTATACCAAGTCTGATCCACCGTGTCATACACAAATCCGAGAAAATCTCTGGGAGGTTTTGATTACATATAAAAGTCGTATAGTAAGAAAGCCGACCTAACCCTAAATGTTTGCGAACCTGGTTCCAGGCAGCATAAATACCTTTTAAAGTTTTGAACCGCACTTTCTTAAAATGGCAGCCATAGGTCAATCGCCACAAATGTGTGCCCGCTAGTTTACCTAGAATAAGTTCTTGAGGGGTTGGAACAGATCTCTATATAGTGTCCTCATGGTTAGTCCTTAGTTAAAGGCTACTATATTTAAGAATCGTTGCCCACCAATACGTTTTTAGGTTAGGGAGTGCAAGGCCTCCTCTATCTATTGGTAGAGTAATACATTTGTTAGCGCTACGTGTTTTCCCATAACTCCATATAAAGCAAGAGAAAATTCTATCAATTTCCTTGAATAATAATGGTTCAAAATTCAAGCAAATAGTACGATAAAAATATAAAAATTTAGGAAGATATAACATTTTGATTACATTACATCTTCCAATGATTGTAAGATGTAAATTATGTAATTTTTTAGGCCTTTTTCGGTTTGTTTGATTAGGGGATCCATGTTAAGTTTTACCAAGTTATTTAAATTAGCAGTAAAATTGACGCCCAAATACATTGTCTTGTCCGTTACTCTATCATCCATAAAGTTACATTTGCTATTTCCTCTACAGATTTGTTCGGATCGGCTGTGACAATAGCAATGTCATCAGCATAAGCTAAGGACTTAGTTTCACCATTAAGAGTCTTTATTGGAATTATAGATATATTTTTTCCAGTCTGTGAATGAACGGATCAATAAAAATGGCGAATAGCAACGGGGAGCAGGGACACCCCTGCCTTGTTCCTCTTGTTACTTTAATTGAGGCGGAGTTTTCACCATTTATCGAGACCACGGTTTTTGGGTTAATGTACATCATGCGAACCGCATTATTAAATACCTCCCCGATCTCACTCCTTGACATAGTGGTCCATAGGTATTTCTAGGAGACCCTATCAAAAGCTTTTTCGGCATCTAAAAGAATTAGTGCAATAGGGTCTCCTGTTACGTCCGCTATGTCAAAGAGTGTGATCACCCTCTGGATGTGATCTGTGGTGGATATACCAGGAACGAATCCATGCTGCCTGACAGAGATGATTTTATGAATTACCGGGGCAAGTCGGGTAGCAAGTAGATTAGAATAGATTTTTGCGTCGTTATTTATCAAGGTAATGGGGTGGTAAGCCCCTAATACGGTCGGATCTTTATTCTTTTTAGGAAAGACGATGATTTTGGCCTGATTCCATGATCCAGGTGCTTGGCCACCCTGAAATACCTGGATTACCAGTTTAGTTAGAATATCTTTTAGTTGTTTATGATATTTAGCATAAAATTCTGTTGGAATTCCATCTAGGCCCGTAGCTTTACCAGTTGGTAGGCTATTAATAGACAGTAGAATTTCAATCCAGTGTGGTGTTTCCTCAAGTTTTTCTTTGTAGGTTTTAGGTAATTGAATCCCTGTTCCAAGATCCAAATATGCCTCCATTTTAGATTGATTCTTCCCAGTCTCAGTGTATAAATCCACATAATAATTATGGAATGCTTCCCTAATCTCTTTGGGTTCGCTGGTAATGCCTTTAATGGGATCTCTAATTTTAGTAATTTTGTTATCGCTAATCTGTTGTCTTGTGCGGACGGCCAATTGATGTCCTACCTGCTCATTGAGCTCATAGACTTTCTCTCTGTTCAGGGTAGCTTTTAATATAACTTTGGTGGTAAGTATTTCTGTTATTAAATTTCTTGCAATTACCACATTTCTTACTGCTCCTTCTATATTTCTATATCGGCATCACCATGGACAGCAATCATCAAATCTTCCTCTTTACTAATAAGATTATTTTGTAGTTTAATTAGTTCTGGTTTAGCTTCATGATTGTGTTTGATCGAAAATCTAAGGGTTTCTCCCCTTACTCCGGCCTTTAATGTATCCCAGACAACCTCTAGGGGGGCACTCTCTAAGTTATTATTTAGAAAATCTGGGATCCAATTTTCCATAATATTGCAGTATTTAACGTTGGTCAGTAAAGCCCTTTCAAATGTCCAGTTACTACGGACACGTGGATTATGGTCAGAAAAAACCCTTGGTAGTCGAGCTACCGAACAGTGAGATAATATGATATCTGACACAAAAAAATAATCCAGTCTAGCAAATTTAAGATGGGTGTGTGAAAAAAAAGTATACCTAGGATTGGCTGGGAATTTCATCTCCCAACAGTCGGAGATCGCGTGAGTGCTACAGAGATCCCTCAGGGCATTAAATGTTTTAGGTTTCCTCCCATGATAGCTGAAATTATGCACGGAGGACCACTTAGACCGGAGATTTAAATTTATGTCACCACAAACAATCAACAGGACAGGCCAATGCACTAATTTGTTAGATAAAAAGTTCAATAGCTCAGGATTGTCGGTGACAAAGCCATATACAGAACAAACCGTAAGTTTATTCCCCTTTTCGTAATAGCATTCAGCGATGGCCCATCGGCCAGCTTTTTCTGCTATCGATCTTACGAACTGTATTCCACCCCCCGTGCCAGGATAGCTACCCCTTTACTTTTATTGGGCTGAGTTGTAGCAGTAATAACCCTATATCCTAGTTTTTTTAGTAAGTGTGTCTGGGACCCCTCAACATTGGTTTCTTGCAAACAGACTATATCTGCACCAATTGATTTGAAGCCTATAGCGATTTTCTGTCTTTTGTTTGTATCATTCAACCCACATATATTGATGGATAAGATTTTCAATTTAGCCATTAGTACCTATTGGATCTGTCTTGTCTTCTGTACCCGCTATATTAAAAAATCGAACTCAGTCTTTTACCCTAATATCCTGCCTGTATATCCACCCTCCCCCTGACACTAAAAGCACACCCCCACCTCCCCCCACCATTTCTTGAGGCTTCCTGGGTCATAAGGCACCCAGGTGTGGGCGTCCGAGTGATCCGAGCATCAAACCTCGCTAGGTCGCCTGAATTAAAAAAAAAAATGTAAGCGCATGCTATAACAGATGGCTAGCTTTTGGAATTATTTTTAGTTGTAATTTCCAATAATCTGATTATATTGTTATAAGTACACAGCTAGTATGACATTTGTTCCCACAGGGGTCTCACTTATCCCCGTGCTAGACCCCTTCCTTATTGTGTACTGTTTCTAGTAGCCTATTTATACATAATTTTATTTATTTATATGATTTCTCTTTGAGTATCGGTTATTATTTGATCTTATTTCCCCCCCCCCCGATTTTCCCCCAGATTTTCTTGATTCTGAAAGTTCCTGTAGGTAAACCTCCGCTTGGATCTCGCTTGTAAAGTTCTTAAATATTCCTTTATAAATTACTCTTAACCGTGCTGGATTAAGAAGATAGACAGTTGCTCCAATCTGTTCAAACGGGGCAAAGAGTTGCCGCATCCTCCAGCGGCATTCCACCATTGCGTGGGCAAAATCTAGGCGAACAAAAAACTTGTGTCCTTGAAATTCTCTTTTACTCGTTGGTCGAGCCAGGTCATAGATCGCTTCTCGTAAGAGAAAGTTTCTGAAGCAGACCAAAACAGCTCTCGGGTACTGGTTTCCTTTATGAGAATGTTTGGGGAGTGTAAGAGGAAAGCGATGAGCACGTTGAACTTCACGATCCAGTTCCCATGTTTGAAGTTCAGGTAGGGCAGTTTTTAGGAGGTCAATTATGTAGCCCTTTGGATCGCTGCCCTCTGGTTTGGGGAGATTAAGAACCAGATGTGGGTAATCCAGAAATACAGAGTCCTTAATAGCGAATTTTACCAATTCGTTATTAAGGACTCGGTATTTCCGATGTACGTAATGAATCAGTAAAAATTACCGAGTCAAGATAATTCGGTAAAAAATAGCGATTCGGAATGGATCGGTAAAAAATAAATACTGAATCCCCACTACCGAATCGTTATTACCGAATCTCCAATACCGATGCGGTAAATACCGATTCAGTAATTAAAAAAATCGTTAATTCTGAAATCAGCCAATCCTGTGCATTCCCATTACCTCCCAAACAGGAAGTCGCCACATCCATGCAGCTGCACTGAACCTGGAGCTGACTGTGAGGCAGGGAGCATAGCAGAGAAGCCAGGAGCAACTCAGCTGAATTTTGCAACAAAAACCTAGCAAAATGGCCAACCAGGAGAGGAAGGAGGAGGCAGGTCAAAGGAAAAGGAAACAAAAATTCAGTGAGAGGGAGCTGGAGGTTCTCATTGAAGATGTGAGCAAGGACCACAATAAGTTATTTGGAAAGCAGTCCCCGTACTTGCCAGAGTCTCAAAAAAGGCAGATCTGGCTTGCAATACAGGATAAAATCAATGCCATCTGAGTCACCCAGTGCTCCATTGAGGACCTGAAGAAAAAATGGTACAATTTGAGAAAGACTGCTAAGGTGAGGATGGCAGAGAGGCAGAAGCAGGCCAACCAAACAGGTGGAGGGAAGAACACAGCACCTGCTCCAACTGCTCTGGATCTCCTGGTTGAGTCCACCCTCCAGCCGGAGAGTGAGTGGAGTTGGTGATGCAGACAGCTCAGCCAGAGCTGCCAACAAACAAGGTAAGATGCATTCACAGCATACTGTGCAACCCCCTCCCTATCCCAAATCCCCAGAGAGGCATAGGGACTCCCACTCCAGCACATGTTTTACTCATAACCTGCAATGCATTATGGGAGATGTAGTCAGAATGAAAAACATTTCAGAACAGTCAGTTCACCAAGCCTAAAGGCATGTGACACCAATTAGCAATTAGTAAGCAGAGGACAGTCAGTGTGATTGGCAGGCATTACATTTATTACAATGCAAATGCTGCCAGACAAGTGAGCATATGTACATTCTGTCTTCACAGGTGAGCCATCTCGCAGGGCAGCAGAGGGGAGCAGAGGAAAGGCACCCAGGACAGAGAGGAGACAAGAGGAGGAGGTTCAGTCACCTGCAGGGCACACCACCCCACCACCACCACCATCACCACCACTACCAGCACCCCCATCACCACCGCCACCATCAATGCCACCACCATCACCGACAGGCAAGAGGCATTCAGTGGCTACCCTCCAGCAGATGGAGGTGTACGAGGAGGACAGGACAGTAGGGACAACAGTCCACAGTTGCTGAGGATGCCAACAGGGCAGGATCACAGTCCCCCACAGAGCGCACCCACAAAAGTTCCAGATGCCACAGGGCAAGGGCAGCCAGTCCTCATTCTCAGGGCGAAGATGACAGTGTGTTCACTGGCCTTGAAGGTAACCTGTTGAAGGTCCAGCACCTGCAAGGAAGAGCAATCAGGTCGTGCAGCGGGAGATGGCACACATGAATGCCCATATGCACTGCATAGAGAAGGACATCAGTGCCATGAACTCCACCATGGCTGAGGGCATAAGGGACGTGGCCAAGGCTGTGAGGCTGCTGTGCAGCAAGTAAGATGAGGACCGTCTGTCAATACGCAGGGATGGGCAGAAACTTGATAATTAAACCAAGGTGGTGAACCGCTTTTCTCCACTGCAACCTCTCTCATGTGCAGGCGCTTGGTGGCCATGCAGGAGGAGATGGCACACTGCAGTCGTGATGTGGATGGGGGGGCTAGTAACAGTGACCACTGCACTTGAAGTGCTCCAAACCGACAAGGTGGCCACTACAGGTGATGGGGGTGAAAGTGAAGAGGCTACTAGCCATAGTAGCATCACACCCCCTCCCACAGAGTCCAGGAGGCGCAGCGATCGCTACAGCGCTGGCTCTGGACAGACTGGCAGTGCAGACAGTGGGGCAAAGGAATGTGGCAGTGCAGCGCGTGGGCGCAAGAAGTAGCCAGCCATGATATTGTTGTACTCAAATGTGTGATGTAACCTATATTTTTATGGACACTGCTTTTGATCTTGGTGGTGTGCTATGATCATTAAACATGATCACTCACATACAGTAACTGGCTATGTCTCCTTACTTACTCAGAAATATTTGCGTGTTATCTCAGCCCGTCTGTGTCTCCCATCCGGTGCTGCTGCCACATCTGCTGCGCTGTGCTCTGGCTGTGGACAGTCCTCACCCTCCTCCTCAGAGTCAGTTAGTTCTATTGCTGTTCTTTTGTTTATTGGCAAGGTTATGCAGCATTGCACATGTTGCTATTATTTTGCAGCAGATGATGGGGCAGTACTGACGTGCACCTCCACTTTTGTGGAGGCAACGGAACCTGCTTTTTTAGTAGGCCAAAAGTGCGCGCCACAACGTTGCGCGTGTTTTTACGTGCCACATTGTATCTCCTCTCACTTGGGGTGGATGGATTGAGGTATTGAGTTAGGATAAATGACTGCACGGCATATGCACTATCACCTAAATGTGAAAGAAAGTGCCATTAATTTGAGTCACCAATACATTCATCCAAAGTATACATCAGGGTGAGTCACATTGATTTAGCTAGCAGGTATCCTTCTCCAAATTAACCAGCAGCCAGACGTGTGTAGATCCCACTGTTCCTGAATATGTAGGAGTCATGGGTACTCCCTGGAAATTTGCCACAATGTCAGTAATGATGTAGTCTGCATCACGCATCACCTGCACATTGATGGAATGCGTGGATTTGCGGTTGCGGTATATGTATTCTGTAGCTGCAAGTGGGCGGATTGGTAATGTATGTGGATCCATCAATGTCCCCTATTACATGTGGGAACTGTGCCTTTTGGTAGAAATCCAGCTTTGTTTTCTGCAGTTCTGCCTGTGTGCTGGGAAAGCTTATGTAGTGATGCATTCTCTGCATCATGGCAACCAAAAAGGAGTTGAAGAAATGGTACAAGCAACTCTGTGACACACCACCTGTCGCAGCTATCACACCCTGGTAACTTCCTGATGTGAGAAGGTGCAGGCTACAGATCACCTGCACATGTGTTGGTATGGTGTGCGCCCTTAGTGTCTGATGCTCCAGGTATGGGTGCAGGTGCCATATCAGGTCTAGGATGGTTTGTGGGTGTACCCTGTACCTCTCATGTATTTCTGCCTCAGTCATTTGGAACAGTGTGACACGCAGTCTGTACACATGCTCTTCTCGTCTCCAGACCCTCAGTCCTGCTGCTCACAAATGTAGCCGCCTTTCTATAACGTAGTGGGCCGCCATTGTGTTCACACTGTTGCATTTTGGGGTTGTTTATATGCAGTGCACCCGATTACCACCTGCTTTGGGTCAGTGGTAATTACCGATTCCTAAATACCGATTTTTAACAAATTCGGTATTACTGATTTTATGTACATCGCATTTGTGATTTGTTACCAATTTCTTATTTACCGATTCGGTACATTGGTGTTTCTGTTTCTGCAGATTAGTAAATAAGGAATTGGTAACTGGTTTCCTTATTTTTACCGATTCCTTATTACCGATGGCATTCGGTAATACCTACATCGCACATGGCTAAATACTGGTACTGCTGAAATGTACCGATTTTTGGCGTTACCGACCGGTATTTAGTCACCTACCTCTAGCCCTAAGCGATTTGCCCAGAATGACGATTCTCCAATTATCATACATACACAGGGAATCTTGATTTCATTAAAGACAACAGAGGCTGACATTATGCAATAACTTTTATTGCTGCCCAAGACATGCAGCCCTTTAAAGTGTTAAAAGTACATCATAGATAAAACATTCCAAATAACAATAACAAAACGCCATGGCAACCAAGTATCTTCCTCTTGGAGTTACGAAAGGCTAGATAACTTCTTCCAAGAAAAACGTCATTATGACTTCTTTACAAAGATGTAGAGTCTGGAACAGTAAAAAGGAACATTGGTGGAGACTATTTTCATAAATCTATATAAATAACATTTGATATAAATGAACATTGATAAAAATCCACCAGGGAGTGGTGGGAGGGATAATGTCAGCCTCCTTTGTCTTTAATGAAATCAAGATTCTCTCTGTATGATAATTGGAGAATCGTCATTTCATTACAAGACCGGAGGCTACATTATGCAAGTTTAAATCTTTGCAGTGCTACCTTACTTACATGTTCTACAGGTTTAAGATAAAATCTAATAAAAGTGGAAGCATTTGACCAATCCGCTACTTTGTGGATATCTGAAAGGGAACTTTCACCCGAGAAAACCTTACTGGCCATAGCCCCTCGGGAAGAAAGAGCGCCAAATTTGGATAAGTTAATACCTGCTTCCAACAGAACTGTTCTAAACCATCTCGAGATAGCAGCAGAAGAGATTGCCTTGTAGGGTTTAACAAAAGAAATCAGTAGTTGATTTTCATTCATAGGTCTAAAAACACTCATTTTCCAATTCCAGTTTCATAACTTTATTCGACAGTTAAGTCATAAAAGTACAGCATAAAAACATTTAGGTATAATTCAGATGTTCAAAAAATACATTTTTAAAACCAGTTGAATAAATATTTAAGATACAATTAAATCTTTTGATAACCATCGAATAATTATTTTTTAAAAAAATTATCTGTTTTGATGAAAGAAATAAAAACAATCAATAATTAATTTATACAGAATAACTCCAAGAAGGGTGCCGAAATCTAGTGCTGCCTAGGGGAACTAATCACATTAATCAAATAGACAGGGCAATTATAATACGAAATCCTCTTAATACTCAGGATGTCTTAGGCAGTCAGTCGCTGGCTACATGGGACAGCGTTTTCAAATGGATTGACAATGCCCAACTCAAGAACTTCGCCACAGCTATAGCTATAGGAGGGGTAGGGTCTGATCACAGGATTCGCAATGTCTTCTAATGCCTATCGCCTCACAAACAGACTTTATCCATCTGCCACGTGGTGCAGCATATAGTGGGCAAATTAACAGTATTTGACCAACTGTTTCCCGTTGTTCGGAACACCTGCAGCATCTATCATTGTTCACCCCCCCATTTACAAGTAAATTCCCGCGTTGGGAGAGTTCCCACCCTAAGTTGAAAGTACAGTTTACGATCATAAGGTTTCTCAATCAGATCCCAGTACTTCCCAAACACAGGACAGGACTTAAATTTTAAAAAACGACCAGTAAGATGGGTAGAGAGACCTTGAGAAGGCGCTGATGTAAATACCAATTCCCAGTACCTTCCTTTCAAGAACTTTTTAAAGGATCATCTCATAGTTCTTACATACCCAACTTCACTAGAAGTAATCTGATCTCATTCAGCCATTTGATTTTGTGAAAGGAGTCGGTTTTTATAACATCCATAAGGCCCTTGGCATAGTGTGAGAGTTCCTCTGTGTACCATACCCTACCCCAATATAGTAGAGGGCGAAGCTTGGCTAGATCTTCCACAGGTTTTTTGCCGAGATCCAATAATAACGGTCTCAGGGGGGGTGCTTTGAGGGAGACTAGTAACTTTGTGTAGAAACGCGTTCTCCAACAAAGTCAGACCCTTTAGGTTTTCAAACCCCCACAGCTCGGCTCCGTATAGGGCCGAGCTCAGAACCTTCATTCCATAGATATCTTACACTGGGCTAATCGGTTTAGTTAGGGAAATTTTAAATTTGGTTAGAAGAATACCCGCTTGTTGTTTGTGCGTCAAAACAGCCAAATCGAGTTAGCTGTTCCAACGCATATCCTTCTGTAAAGTGACACCCAAATATTTAAAAGCTTCAACCTGTTCAAGAGGTGATCTGAAATACAGGAACCCACTTTACAGGGTTCAGAGACCTAGTTGGTGTATATGGTTACTGTCAATTATGTCAGTGTGTACCAGAAAATAAGAAAGAAAAATTTCTTTCTAGAGTCCCCTCACTCACCGGGGTTGCCCCACGGTGACATGCTTCATCATTGGGGCCATCCCAGTTCTCTACGAAAAGGGGCGTGCTGTGACTAGCGGACTACGCAGGAGCACTTGTTTGTGAATTGACTATGTGTGGTGTAAAGTGTGGTGATGGTGGAGTGGATGTGTGATTAAAAATACCGTGCTAGTGGGCCTCAACAATTTATTATGCTCCTAGTGTGGTATATTAAAATGGGGTAACACTGTATTCTAACCTTAAAATTGGGCTAGATCAATGTTATGGTCGACTCTAGAAAGAAATTTTTCTTTCTTATTTTCTGGTACACACTGACATAATTGACAGTAACCATATACACCAACTAGGTCTCTGAACCCTGTAAAGTGGGTTCCTGTATTTTTTATACTGACTGGAGGCCGACCTAGTTTGGTTTAACCTCCTTCTCCCCCCCTTTCTTTGTTTTGCAAGAGGTGATCTTTTCATGTACACACTACCTCTAAAGGATTTGTGTTCATTGAAAACCATAAATTTGGTCTTAGCAGTGTTTATTTCCAGGCCGCACAAATGGCAAAAATCCTCAAATAGATGGAGGGCCTTCTGGAGACCACTCCGTGTTTTTTAAATAATCATAGTATCATCCGCAAACATGAGGATTGGAATACTGCCTGCCAGCACCGGGGCATCCGTGGGGGCCAGGGAAAGAAAGTCAGCCACCCCATTGACGAAGAGCGAGAACAGGGTAGGCGCCATAACGCATCCCTGTCGCACTCCTCTGCCAACGGGGAAGGTTTCCGTTACCTCGCTCTCCCCCCCCCCCCACTGAACCCGGGCAAAATTATCCTCATGTAACCGGGCGATAAGGGTCAGCAACTCTGGGGCCATCCCCATCTCTCCCAAGACCTGCCATATTTTGCTACGCAGAACTAGGTCAAAAGCTGCCCTCAGATCAACGAACACAGCATACAGGGCACCCTTCCCCAATACCACCGTCCTCCAGTACAAAGTGATGAAGCGAAAAACTTGATCAATTGTACTGGTTAGGCAGCGGAAGCAAGCCTGCATGGGGCTCAGGATATCGTTGTCATCTATCCAGGCCTGCACCTTACACAAAACCAATCTGCCCTTAATCTTCTGCACCGAGTCGATTAGGCTAATTGGTCTATAATTAGCTGCAACGGACTTATCACCACGATTTCCGCCCCCTTCCATGAGGGGGGACTTCGGCTCCTTGGGCAATTGATTAGCAATATGAGCAATGTATAATCGCCAGATTTGCTTTTCGCTTACAAAAACGTCAGCGGGGATCCAATCCATACCCGGGCTCTACCCCCAGTTACCGCTTCTAATGCCTTATCGACGTCATCAGGAGTAAAAACCACCCCATCATAATAGGTATATAAAAATGATCTCTTCATCACTACTCCTGATGTACTGTGGCTTAAAATAGTAGACCCATAAATGCTGAGCCACATTATTCTGAGGGCGATCCAGGCAAACCCCCCTGTCCCATTTAAATGTGTCCCAGAACAATTTGGGGTTCTTAGCCGCACATGCATCTTTAAATTCCTTCCACTTATACTCATCCCATAGCTTTTTTGCCTCCAACTGGGTTTTCCTGTAACAGCCTCGAGCTGCCCTTACTATGCAAGCATCCTTCGTTCTTAAGGCCCTACCAAGGCTAACCCGAACTTGTCGGCAAGCCTCGTTATACCACCCAACAGGTTTTTTACCCTTTTTAATCCTACCTGTGCTCGGCTTGCAAAAGTAAGATTTTAAGCGGTCAAAAAGTTTTTTGTGGGCATCAATTACAAAAGAGCGAGAATTCACACTAGCATCACTGGACCCCAGCGCAACTAATACATTAGTTACATCATTTTTAATTGCAGCCAGAGTTTCAGGATGGTCAATGATTTTACTCCATTTTAGGTGGCGCATGTCATTGGCTAAAATAAGATCTGAGGCTATAAAACCCTGTGGTGTTGATGCACCCTCAACTAGAGACAAATAAAAAATAGAGGTAAGTGGATTATGGTCACTTTCTATACGGCTGGTTACCACCATATCCACAAGATAATGCCACAGTCTTAGGTGAACAAGCAAATAGTCTATACGACTGGACCTGTGGCCATTATCTTAAGTGTTAATTCCCTGCCTATCTGAAAGAGTGCGCCCATTAGCTGCCCTCATGCGATTACCCATACACCCATACACAGCCCCTTTAGGTGAATGGCTGCCTTGATCCACTTTTTTATAGGTGCCAACTCAAGACAGGCGATGTCCCACCTAGAATCTTCCACCTCTGTGAGGCCTTGGTCATCATGCCCTAGTGGCTCAAAAGTTGTGTTGAAATCCCCCGATAAAAGAGGCAAAGAGTTAGAGGGCATGATCACTAACAACTCTTCCAAGGCAGTTAAAACTTCAGATTTATTTCCCCCTGGGTGGCCTCTTGCATAGACATTAAAAATATCTAAACTAATACCAGAAGGTATACTGAATCTTACTACCAGGATATCACTATTACATACAGGACGTTGCCGAATATTACAGCTTAGGTCCTGCCAAACCCATATAATTAGCCCACCTGCCGGGCGGCCCCTATCCTTCTTTACCACAGGGACATAAAAATTAAGGTAACCCAAGCGGAAGACAGGGTCTACTGACCATGTCTCTTGAAAGAGGCAAATGTCAAACTTTTCAATAAAATCAGACCACTCAGGTGAAACTAGTTTGGGACCCAAACCCGCTAAATTCCAAGACACCATGGTAGTAATCCCATTCTTACCAGGCAACCCGCTACGGGAATCCACCCTACCTAAAGAATCACATTGCCTATTTGCATTACCCAGCCCCACAGGTAGGATCAAAGTTATTCCTCCCATAGGTGGGTTTGTCAGTATCTCATCATACTGGTAGCTCAGAACAGTATTCCCTACTTCTGATACAATACCGTTGGGCTCAGGGGCTAATATTCCAACATGGCCGTAAAGACTACCCACAGTTGAGTTTGTTCTCGTGCTTGGCTTTCCCTGGCTAGGCTCTAAGGGATATACCCTATACCTGGGCAAGGACAAGGGAGACCGTCAATCACAGTCCTCTAACCCAGACAACCTTTCAAACCTATTAAACAGCCTTATTCCTCCTTTATTACTCCAAGACTCTATCCCTCTAGCTGGCAACATATTTCCGGGTATCTGATGTAATGCTGGATAAAAATAGGTTAGAGGTAAGGAAGATATTGACGTAGCTGTGCTTGCCACAGGCCATTCACAAATGTGTTCTGCAGCCCTTCTGTCCCTAAGGTTAATGATTATACAGGGCCCACCCAATTTGCACGCCTTACGAACAAAATTTCAGCTGATATCTTCACAGGCAATGGGCGATTAAAGTTAAGCCAATGGATACACTTATTCTTGAGGTCCCTGTATTCCTCCCTTTTATCGTGACTTAAAGGAGGGACCCCCACAAGTACCACCACATAGGAGATAGATTCAGGAGGAAGATTTATACACTGTAATCTTTTTACTAGTGGCACACAGGGGGTATCCAGATTCACTTGAGTATTATGTGGTACCACCGTGTTGACTTCCCCCATAATAGCCCCTCTACTCAACACAGATTGTCTAGGAACAGCTTGATTTCCTAGGGGAGGCAAAAGAAGGGATATACAATGGCATCACAGGATCAGTAGATTCAACAGTTCTGCTCGCAGTCAACTGGCCATTTAGGTGGCCAATTTCATTGAGGTGCCCAGACAAAATTGGTTGATTGCCAGTAACTCCTTTGGTCCGAGTTTCAGTCCGTGCCTGTGCCAAAGCAAGTGACAGTTCGAGGCATACTAGTCTATTTTCAATGATGTCAAGTCTGTCATAGATAGGGAGACATGTTTTTTTAAAAATGGATTCCAATTTGGTCCAGAAGTCCAATCCCAGCTTGGCAGGTAACTCGTCGTCGTCGCCAGGAATCGAGGACAAAGTTACTGCTTCACTGGGGAGTTGACCTGGGTCCGGACTGTGGAGCACTGATGGTGTAGCGTTCTTATCAACATTGTTGACTTTCTGCATTTTAGCTTTCCTTCCTTGAGCATTTGTGCCCCCACGTTTCCTATTGGAAATTAGGCTTGACACTGGTTGGGTCAAACCCTGCTTAGAATTACATGCAGACCGAGTCTTGACGCGTAAGCCCGGTGATCCAGGAAAAATACTAGGAGGTGGATTACTAGAGGGTGGATTAAGTACATTTCCGGGGCCCAGAATTACATCCTCAATTACAGGTATGCAAGGCAGGCTTCCAACTTGGTGCAATACACAATTCCCCTTACCTTCTTCGTTGCGGCCTGCCTCGGTGGACTCTAAAACATGGGATTGTAGCGCGGCGAACGAGCCTGGGCCAGATTACCTAGTGATGAACGTTTTTCTAGAGCAATATCCATGGACAGTCTCTTTTCTGTCTAAACTATTTCATGGGCTAGAATCGAAGACGCTCTTATTAGGAACTTATCCAGGGTTGCCACTATGGAGCCGCCGACGATAGATTTCCTTCCCTTCCTGCCCATAGGAGAGGTCATTTTGTGGAACTAAATAGAGTCAATGCTTTGGTGGTTGCTAAATAACATAGATCTGAAACAGCTTGCTAAGTATTATTAGCTTGCACAAACCTTTGGATACGGATGTTGGAGAGAGGCCCCGTCCCGTCTGAGTACGTTCTCGAACGGGCTCAAACGGACTCAAACTGGCCCGCCCTTGGCCCGGGCTTCTCCCGGTGCGCGCCCGTGCGCGTCCCGTGAAGCGGGAGCCACAAGTGGTGATGTTGCGCCGTGGTTGTGGGCGTGGCTGTGCCCAGGTGCACGTAGTTGCAGGCCTTCTGGACTCTGGAGTCCCCTCCTGACAAGGAAACAAACTGGAGGCAAACTGGAGGCAGGAAACGGCTACGAGCGGCGCCCGCGATGCGGGGCCATGAGCCGTGATGTAGCGCGGTGGTTGTGGGCGTGGATGCGCCCAGGTGCGCAAATTTGCAGGCCTTCTGGGCTCTGGAGTCCCCTCCTGACAAGGAAACAAACTGGAGGCAAACTGGAGGCAGGAAACGGCTACGAGCGGCGCCCGCAAAGCAGGGGCCGCGAGCCGTGATGTAGCACGGTGGTTGTGGGCGTGGCTGCGCCCAGATGCGGGAAGTTGCAGGCCTTCTGGACTCTGGAGTCCCCTCCTAACAAGGAAAGAAACTGGAGGCAAACTGGAGGCAGGAAACGGCTACGAGCGGCACTCATTTTCTCTTCATACACTTTCATGCAGCTTCTCACACACAGTTTCGAACAGTCAAAAAAGAACGGGTAGAAAATGTTTTCCGACATTGTTTTGGTCCTTTTCCATTTTTCAAATTATACACTATCAGGTGAATAAATCCTATTAGAAATTTCTAATGCTTTAACATCTGACACTAGTCTAAAAGATATTAAGCAAAGTAGTGTAGCTAACTTAATGGAAAGTTGTGTCCTTAGAAGGAAAAAGTTATCAGGCCAGGATGTAAAAAGCTCAAAGATAAGATTTACATTCCATAATGAATCATATTCGGCTTTAGGAGGACATTTCAGTCTCATTCCTTTCATCACTCTACGAACTAGGGGTCAGGACTGATAGAGAAGTCATTTAACAAGGAATGCCCTGCAGAAATTGCTGATCTGTAACAGTATACTGTTCTATAGGAAATCCTGGTTTAAAAAGGTCTGCTCAGTAGTTTGCTACCTCTACATCAGATGCGTCGACAGGATCCATATCCCGTTCCAGGCACCAACTACACCGTTTATTCCATGCACTGGTATATCTTCTCCTTTTTCCCGGAGCCCATGACTCATCCAATTGGTTTTTAGCCTCTCCTGATAGGCCAGAGTATCTTCTTGTACCCCTGAAATCTTCCAGGGAAGACGGTTCATCTTACCTTCTAAGAGAAGAGGATGTACCTCTCCATCTGGGCCAAGAAGGAGGTCCAAACTCCCTGGGATAAGGTGTGCCAGTTCCTTCACACCTGGGAACCATATTTGAAATTTCCAAAAAAGAGTAATTCGAACAATGCAGCAACGCTCCCTTCGAACTTTCAAGAGAACTCTCTGGATTAGTGTGAAAGGAGGGAAGGCATAACAATTCAGTATGTCCTAAGGTTGGAGAAGAGCGTCCACTGCAGTTGCTAGTGGCTAGGGCCTCCAACTGGCCCCATAGATCTTGAACTCTCTGGAAAAACAAAGGATTCAGTTTCCAGTCGCTGGAGTCTCTTAGGAACCTTGAGTTTCAATCTGCCCTTGGGTTTAGATGGCCTGGGATGAATTTTGCCCTCAGAATTATTTTGTGATTCCAGCAGAAATACCAAATCTTCTTGGCTAGATCTGCTAGACGTTTTGACCTTGCTCCCCCTAATCGGTTGATGTTGGAGACGGCTGTGAAATTGTCTAATTTGATTAGACAAAATACTGGTCGGTAATGCTGAAATATACAGATTTTCGGTCTTTCCGATCGGTATTTAGCCACCTACATCTGGCCCTAAGCGATTTGCCCAGAATCACAGGATGCCGAGCTGATGCCAAAACTCGAACCTGGGGGCATATTATCAAGGGGGTTTATCTCCGCTTTTTTGGCTTTAAAAGCCAAGAAAGCGGAGATAAAATTATCTCCCTATTACCTAGCTGTTGCTAACACCAGTTATCGACAGCTAGTAGAAGATAGCGACCATCTTGGGCCCCACTTTGCATGTCAGTGATATTTATCACTAATGACATGCAAAGTGGGCGTGCCAAGATGTTAGAGACTGAAAACAGTCGCTAACATCGCTATCTCCTATTACCAACTTTTGGAGATATTCGCGCTAAGCGCGAATATCTCCAAAAGCTAACACCTGCCCTGAGCAGTTCTTAGCCATGTTATCCAATGGGAGGTGGATAACATGGCTAAGAGCATTAGCTCGGTAATGCATGAATATCTCTGAATTTT
The DNA here is from genome assembly GCF_964263255.1 of Lissotriton vulgaris. Lineage (NCBI taxonomy): Eukaryota > Metazoa > Chordata > Amphibia > Caudata > Salamandridae > Lissotriton > Lissotriton vulgaris. The sequence goes on along the minus strand of NC_141689.1, from coordinate 1,081,147,850 downwards.
CAGCGATATTCATGCATTGCGGCGATTTTTATCGCATTTGCGATAAACCTTGGTAATACCAAGGTTTATTTGCGGTAAAAATCGCCGCAGCTAAGCGGTAAATTTTTATCTCTAACCAAGCAATAGCGATAATTATCGCTATTGCTTGGTAATATGCCCCCTGGTTCCCCAGTTACAAAGTCTGCAGCTCTGGCTTTAACGCCACATCCTCTTCCTTAAGTGTAACATATAATCAAGTGATCAACTGGTTAAAATAAAAAAGACAGCAATTTATATCGGAATAAGACCTTCAAGTTGACCACTCTAGGCATGGTGGGCAAGAGGTAGGAGCATGCACAAAGAACCATAGAGGACAGAAGGGAGGGGTAGGGGCTGGACACAGACGAAAGAGGGCAAGGGAAGTGGAAGCACAACAGACCACACAGGGCAGGCAGGAGGAATAGTTGCAGCGCAACAGAACATCGAGTGTAGAAGGGAGTGTAAGCAAAATGGACCAAGGAGGACAGGAGGGAGGGGATTGGGGCATGGATCTTGAACATGCAGGGTGGAGGTGACAGGGACAGGTGGCGGCCATCAGCCATGCTAGGCAGGTGGGAGGGGCAGTGGCAGCTTAACAGAACACTCAAGAATAGATAGGTAGGGTAGTGGCAGGCCCATGTAATATGGTGGGCAAAAGGAGGGAGCAGAGGCACGCACATGGACTACAAGGGAAAGGAAAGTAGGGGCAGCATGCTAAGCACAGAGGATAAGCAGGAGGGCAATGATGGCACATATAATTGGGCAATGGAGGGCAGGAGGCATGGGCAGGGACATCAAGCTAAATGGAGGGCAGTGGCAGCACATCGGACCATGCAGTAGGGAGAGGGCTGGTGCATGGACTTAGACAACAGAAGAAAGGGAGGAGGTAGATGGAGCAGCAAGCTAAGGCTGTTTAGGATAGGAAGAACAGTGGCAGAACATCAGCCACACAAACCTGAAATGAGGGAGCAGAGTCATGGAATTGGACAATAGATGACAAGGTGGGACAGGAGCAGCAAACTTGAGTGGGATCAGCACAATGCTAGGCAAGACCCTACGTCCAATCCCCTCACCATGCATTACAATGGGTATCTTACTGTTAAAAAAACCTTAGAAATTCCTTAAAAAAAAGGTTACAGGGATATTATAGTTGGGAAATACAATTTTGAAAAACTCAGATATTCACTGTAAAAAACAAGGTTACAGGAACGTTATAGTTCAGATTTCACTCCCACAAAACCAGTGAAATTCACCATTTATAGTTATTTGAGCTAACTATACCTGACCACCTGCAATGCACTGCTTATGACCTCACATATTACATCACTTATGACATTGTCAGTGACATCTCTCATGACGTCACTGATGATGTCTCAAACGGCATCACTGATGTCATCATCCAATGATTATGAGTGTTTTCTAAAAGCTTATGAGTGTTAAACCTATCTACTAAGATACTACAAAAGTTAAAATACTATATTTTGTGTACTACTAATGAGTGATACTATGTCTAGCTTATTATGTGAGTGACTCTATGACTGTGTATCTGTGTGTGAGTGGATGTCTGAGTGGCAGTATGAGTGTGTGAGTGGCTGTGTGGGTGAATAGATAGATATGTGAGTACCTGTATGGGTGAAAAAGTAGGTGTGTGAGTTACTGTATGGATATGGGAGTGGCTGTGTGACTGGCTGTACCGGTGAGTGAGTGGGTATGTGAGTGGCTTATGGGTGAGTGGGTGGCTGTATGTATGAGTGGGTATGTGAGTGGCTCTATGGACGAGTGAGTGTGTGAGAGTCTGTATTATGGAGTGAGTGGGTGTATAAGTGGCTGTATGGGTGAGTGAGTGCCTGATACCCAGCACCAAGTCCAATTCCGGTTGTTTTGTTATTTATTTATGTACAGTGCTGATACAACTGTGTTTTCTACTGTTATTATAAATTTTCCCCAATTACACGATGCCATGTACACGTTCTGAAACAATTTGAGTCTCCTTGTTTCTGTTCTCGCAATGCTTTTCGCAGGCATGTTTAACTGTCTTTACAATAATACCAGTTAGGATATTGTTTGAAATAGAGATACAGCATACAAGAACAAGGACACAGAATTTAACCAATCAGAATGGTGTTTATTACAGGCAATTCAAGATGATTTTCAACAACACTATGGAGCTCTCATGTCTACACACATATTCCATTAAATACCCCCTTTTAAAGAAAGCAGCCAAAGGCTCTAAACATAACTTACTAAAAGCTCACCCGAAACTCCTATCTGTGACCCCTACTTCTCAAATAACAAAGGACATATAACCAATTACATCATCTTGTATACTAAAAGATGAGCCCAATGGCGTAAAGCCTTTCTCGCCCTATTCTCGATGGCCTCCACTAGGAAAACAGCACATGGTCTCATGATGTCTATCATCCCCTCCCCTTCCTACAAAGCTGCAGCAACATTCACCATCTATCATAATGGGATAATCCTCATGCAATCATAGGATTGTAATCTAAATCTACTTGGTAGCATCTTTCCCCTCATCAAAGAAAGGGTTTTTAGACCCCTTCCTACCTCTCCAACTGATCTCACCCTTATTTCACTTCGCGACTCCCTGGAAGATTCCCCACCAATACATTTCACCTCTGTATCCCACCTGGCATATACTCCCATCCCAGTCCTGACTGACACCACTACTGATGACACCCATCTCCCCACATACTTCTCGTCCCACAGCACCTTCATGATCCCTATTATTCCCATCACACCCCACGCCCCACACTCTCACCTCCTCTCATCCTGCCTTTCTACATGTCCCCCTCACCATTGCTCCCTTGGACACACTCAAACCCCACAACCACACCCCCTCACATCCTCAAGATAGTACACACCTCCCCACTTCCTACTCCACCCCCAACACCACTAATACTGATTTAGTTCCAACTACACCTCACTCCATTACAACCTCCCAGCCCTAGCTCTTACATGCCCTTTCACCACCCACCTCTTCTCCCACCATCCCGCGTATAACACACATCCATTCCTCCACACTCCCTGTGTCGACGCCCTCCCGCTCTAGTGATTACCACACAGAAAGGCTGTTACAAAAATAACCATTTGACGATTCCCTCCGAAATGCCACACAACGATTATTCTCACATCTCTTAACCACATTTCACACTTCAAACATGTTAACACTGACAGCCCATCCTAGACTCGATCAGATACTACTATCACTACAACAAGTCAAAAGGGACCTTGAAGCTCTACATGACCTGATTCTGCAACAACCCAAGTCCACGCGTTCCACACTAGAATCTAAGGCATTGCACCAATCACTCGAAACTCACCCAACAGTGGCGCACAGGCTATCCAGAAACATGAGCTCCCAAGGTGGAGAATTGTACCCTACCCCAATGCCGCATCCTGTCCGATCATGGGGATAAATCCTTTTTCAATGAAGAACTTAACCTCCTTACTCCATTCCTATGCGCTCCCATCACTGCCACTTAATGCGGTGCAATTAGACATCTTACACAGATTGTCTATAAACCAATCCATCCCTTAAAATACCTTCAGAGCTACTAAACACACTTCCAGAGGTATAGTTGAAAACAACCTCATGCGATTCCCCATATTACACAACCCCATCCCAACTTCTAACAAAGCTCGGCTAAAATGTATGCTTCTAAACTGTAGGTCAGCCTCAAGACATGCCACCGACATAGCCGACCTCATACTTCCTAATGATCTGGACCTCATAATTCTGACAGAAACATAGCTAAGCGAATCATCCACACCCATCCTAGACATACTTGTACCCCCAAATTATCACATCACAAGACTTGATATAACTGAGAGGCCAGGCGGTTGTATTGCTTGCATACATCAGAGCAACCTCTCTGTGAATCATTCTGACTCCTAGGTACCTGCCTCCTGTGAATACAACGGCATAACGATCACTAATAACAACAAATCAATATGTTCATTACATGCATTCTACCACCCACCAGGGGATAACCTCACCTTCATCGGACATCTCATAGATATCGTAGCTACAAGTGCGGGTCAACAAAAGATACAAATATTCCTTGGAGATTTCAGCCTCCACTGGAATGACCTTGACGATCCATGGGTCAATAGTCTCAAAGTGTTCTTCTCAGACCTTAACCTCTCCCAAATCTGTGACAGCCCCACTTTATAAAGGCTCAACCCTTGATCTTGTAATCTCCAAAGCAGACTGCACTCAGCTGGAATCAATAATCCCCTGTGACTAGTCGGACTACCACATAGACACATTCCACATCAATGTATCAGTTAAACCACTTTCTGTAAAACCCAAGAAAAAAAATCTGGAAGAGAAACCTAAATAATGTATGTCCCAACCTGCTCACATCCTCTAGTTCTGACTTCATGCGTCCACCGGAAGGTTTATCTGATGTACAAGATCTGACTTACCACAATTTCCACTCCATGAACAGGGTACTACACAACATAGCCCCATTACAGTTGAAAACCCTTGGTATGATGGTAGGCTAAATAAAGAAAGACGTTCATTAAGAGTAATTGAATGATGATGGAGATCACCACCATCCTCTGACCATCTCAAATTACTAAGAACCAAAAGAAACTCCTATTACAGAAAGAAAAGAAGAACAAAAGCAGACTTCTTCAGTAAGCAATTAGACCAAGCCAGGGATAGACTCAAAAAGCTATTTGAACTAATCAAATCTCAATCGAAAGATGTCTTGCACCTCCTCCAAGCTAACACAGACACATTACTCAATTGCGAAGATTTTGCCTCCTACTTTACTAGGAAGACAGAAAACTGAAAGTCAAACTTGTGCAACAACCTACTATCCCATACAGATATTCAAAAGGTCACCTCATTGCCCCCGCTAGGAACCCCTCTCTTATACTCCGCAAAGTTCGACCGCAAAAACAATGCCTCCTGGTCCTTCTTCAATACTTACAGCAAAGAAACTATATTGAGAACTCTTACGGCCCTGAATCCCTCCAACCACTACACAGACCCTCTACCCGCAAACTAATTAAGAGACTTCATCCAAATGATATTGCTTATTATGGACCAAGATTATAAACACCTTGCTCCTTCTATGAACCATCCCTGAAATCCTCAAAGCAGGACAGGTATGCCCAATCCTAAAGAAGCCATTGGCGGACCCTTCAGACCTGAATAACTATCGCCCAATATCCAACATCCCCACCTTGACCAAACTGCTAGAAAAATGTGTTTACAAGCAACTTGGCAACCACATAGAACAATTCAGCTTACTTGATCAATACCAATTGGGGTTCCGTGGAGGACACAGCACTGAATCAGCCATGACCCACATAATAAATGGCGCATTATCAATCCTGGACCAAAACAAAGAATGTCTACTAATCTTGCTTGACCTATCCTCGGCCTTCGACATCGTCAAACACGACAACTTGCTTGACCTCCTGAAACACAGAATGGGTCTATCTGGCTCTGTGCTTAATTGGTTCTCCTCCTTCCTGCAAGATAGAACACAAAGATTCAAGATCAATCAATCCTTTTCCAAGCCCATTCCAGTCACCTTAGGAGTACCGCAGGGATCATCCCTCTCACCAACACTTTTCAACCTTTTTATGGAACCACTCACCAAACTTCTCAGGTCTACAAAAATCCATTATGACATGTATGCAGATGACACACAACTTTACATAAAGATCCACTCACTTGAGAACATCAAGTATATCAATGCAACGCTCCAACAAGCACAGACCCGGCTGGCCAAAAACCATCTGAAACTAAACATCCTCAAAATCGAATTACTCTTAATCGCCCCCCCCTCCAAGCTATTCGACCATCATCCTCGAGAGGATAAAACACCTGACAGCACTCAACGGTCAATCTTTCATTATCAACTCAGCTAAATCGCTGGGAGTAACTCTAGACAGTAAGCTAAATTTGCAGAAACACATCAGTGCCTCCACAAACAGAGCAAATTTCCAGATGAGCACCTTGAGAAATTCAAACCCTTCCTGCCCCCAAATGACTTCAAATAGGTAGTTCAAGCGCTAGTAATTCCTAGAGAAGACTATAGAAGCGTCACTCTCTGCGGCCTTCCTAGAGCAATGACGGCCCTGTAAGAGCTTCGATCAACTCAGCTGATAGACTCATCACAGGCTCCAAAAGAAACTGTCACATTTCCCCCGACCTTCGTGCCCTCAACTTACCACCTTTCAAGGCAAGAATACACTTGAAAATCGCCCGTATGACTCACAAGGCATTACATTACAAAACTCCTAGTTAACTAGCTGACAAATTGGTGCTCTCCTGTGGTAACAGATCCACCAGGAGCTCATATAACTTGCTACTGAAACCAAAACGATTTGCTACGATGAAAACTTACAATCAGACCTTCTCAGGAATGGCGCCAGGATTTGGAATGCCTATCCCCCAGAAACGAGACGGACCCCTTCCACTGCATTCTTCAAAAAAGAAGTGAAATCTATTCTCATGGCCAAATTCACCTGAAATATTCGTGTATCCTTGTATATATTTGTCATTTTGTATTAGTTTACAATTACTGTTCTATGCTAAACTATATTTTTGCTTTGTGTGCCTCTATTACTCACATCTGCCTGTAAAGCGCTCTGATACCCGCAAGAGTCTTGTTCGCACTATACAAAACCTTCAAAATAAATAAATAAATGATTCAAAAATTATAAATGAGCAAAAAAATGAGGGTGATTTTGTATATTCAACACTGAGGATTATCTCAATGAAATAAAAAATCTGTTGTTTGACAGGAAAACCTCTAAATGTTTACAAAAAGAGTCCTTCAATTCAATTTCAATATCAATTATTACATGTGTTGAAAAAATAGTTAGGCAACACATTGTTAGGCAAATAAGACTTTGATTTTCTAATGTGAAAAAAACATTTTTCACAACATTTTATACTTGATGCAAAAATACACAAGGAAACCACACTGCCAATAGCAGAGGGAATAGGAAATCTATCTGGAAACCTCTCACTATATATTTCTTTTGGAGGCTTGTGGTTGTGGCTGTGTGACGCGGGACTCGGAGTTCCAGCATTCAGCAGGACTAGGCGATGGCAGGAGGACGAGTAGGAGGAGCCTGCCAACAGTTGACCCACGCCACGTGCTGTAAAAGCGCTCCTCATCTCTCGCTGAATGTATTCTTTTCTTTTGGAGGCTTGTGGTCGCGCAAGAACTTATTGTCCACAACTTCTTGGTAAGCAAGAAAGGCCACTTTATTAAGACAGGTGTAGGCAAAACATCTCTCAACATATTTCGATTATTTATTTATTAATACTCAAATCCTTCAGCTCACTGAGCAACCCTGATAAGAAGTCAACACCCCACCAAATAAAACCTAACAAACCCAGGCCACTGAATCCTGTACTATCCCCTCCTGTCCTTTACCTGCCCTTTGAGGATGGACCAACCCGCTCCAGGCTGCCCACCCCCCACTAAAAACCGCCACCCAGGAAAACCTTTAGAGTTTTCCTGCCCAACCAAAATAGGAAATTAAACAATGCGCCGAGAACACCACAACTGCACATCCAGAACTTTTGCGATCAAATCCGCAATTCCAAAAGATAGAAGGACTGACCCATCTGAGAAAGGTGAACCCCATCCTCATGAAACAAGTGATGCTCAGAAACCTGTAAGTGAGGATGAGCCAAAATGAAAATATCATGCCATTACAAACCAGTTGCATAGAGTGGTTCAGTGTCCTCGCTCTGCCCCTAGCTGTGCGATGTAGAGCTCCATTCCAGCGTAGACGTGGCACAAATGCCGTCCAGATCACCATGGTGCTCGCCCAGGCGTCCGTGACGACGTCCGGATCCATCTGCATCATTCTTAACAAAGACAGACCAGATAGAGAAAACCAGATAATTTTCACCCAGTTGAAATTCTAGCAAGACTGGCAGACCGCCCCCCCCCCCCTCCCTCACAGAGCGGAGACAAAAATGAAACAATCCCCCCAACACAGTCCCCAATTACCATGCCAATACACTTCATGCGTGAACTGCTGAGACCAAGAGACCTCCCACCAATTATGGCATTCTGCAGGGATTGCGGCCCATTGCAAGAAGGAGTGACCAACAAACCAAACCCTCCGTTTAACTGTGACCATCCTGCGCAAAGGACCTAGGAGAAAAAACACATATCAACAAAAGAAGGTGCACTACTGTCTGACAAATTTCTTGCAGCATCTCGACCTCCATCTCCCAATTCTGCGTATCTGAGACCAATCCCACCCCAAACTTGCAGCCTCAGAACTGCCCCAATCCTAAAAGAATGAGTGCTAACGTGTAAAGGAGTCAACCCCAACCCCAAAAGCACCTTCCTGAAAAACGGTCCACAACTGGGCAACAAAAAATGGGGCTGGCATCCTCACAGCAAAATGAACTCCCGGCCTAAAACAGAGGAATCCAGAAAAACCTCCCATTCCCAAACCGGGCAACAAGAAACCAAACCACTCCACCCCAGGAAAATTCGCATACCCCTCCACAAATACCTCCCTACTGGACATGCCCGACCCGGTATGCAAACCCAAGAGTTCGGAAGCCCGAAACGCCCCAAAAATAACCATACAAAACAGAACCGAAACATAACGCACTCAAAATCATCAGAACAGCAAGACGGCAACAAGGACAACATTTGCCGAAGTAAGGCAAAAGGACAGGCTGCTGCAGCCGCTTAGAACCAGCCTGTAGTCTACCCAAACCTTTCAAAAACCTGTTCAACCAAAAAACACCCCCCACCGGATCCCTCCCCCAACTGAGCTGCCCATAAAAAGAAATCCTGGCCATGTAACCAGGGATAGTGGTGTGCCAAAAACCTCTGTCCACCAAGTGTAATTAGAGGTCCCCGGAATATGTTGTGCTTTGAAAACAATATTCAGCTGCAGGCACCACAACGGAAAGCACACAACAGCTGCAGCACATACAAATCCCTCGCTCTTCGCCGGGGAACCAATTCCACAAATGCCAAATTATCAACCTGGACGAACCCAGTCCTGTTCTGGAATTCTGCGCCTCAGATGTACAGGGCCACCAGCAAATGGAACAACTCTAAAAATGCAACACTGCCACCCTGACGCTGCAGTGAACAGGCCAGCTTGCAGCGCACCAGCGCCCCACCCAGAAGATGCCAAATCCCAGCAAGGTCAACTTCCAAGTTATTCCCCACAACCTGGGGACTATTGTTCGTGGACTGCAAGTCATCTGACCCCACCCTGCCGGGTCCCCTGTAACCAATTGTGAAACCCACTGTGAAGCCCCATAGCAAGCGCACTGCTGCATCAAAGTCCAGAGAATCTTGCAAACCACTGTTCCAAGACCGTCACCTTTAGAGGAGTAGGTGCACTTTGGGACAACCGAAAGAACTGGCCTCTGCCCCCTTGTCCCCCCCCCATTGAAATACAAACATCTGTCCCAGGAAGCAGTATGTGAAAGGGTGCCTGCCCCCACATTGTGAACACATGTTTATTCCTACCGTACTGTCAGGTGACACATCAACAACAGCATTATACCAAATCCTGGATATTTGTTTTGCCTGACAAGTGAGAAACCAGTGGCATACCAATACCTGAATAAGGCCATTGCATACGGTTGAGCGTATCCTCTTCCTCCTGGGCCTTGTGGTGATCAGAGACCCCTGTCCGCCCATGTGAAATGGCGGCATCGTCCCCTCGAGACTTATCATTCACATCAACGTGCCGCACAGGCAGCGGTTTAATAGCAACTTGCTCCCCAACATGCTCATCCCCAATCCCAACAAGTACACGGAACTGGGAGACTCTCCCCTTGTGAACCAATTTCCGTCGAAACACCACAGGGTCCCCTTGTCGCGGCTTGCTGGACGAAGAGAAAACGATGAAACACGTGCCTTTGCATGGTCCGCACGAGACTTCTGCAAAAGGCTAAGTGAACCAGAATGCCCCCAAACTCCCCTCCGAGTCATGACTGTCACAAGTGGAACTTCCACATCTCGTAATGCACCCTCCTCCAGATCATCATCATAAACATCCATAATCAGTACATTTGCATGTGCAGCATAAACCCCTGCCACTGGGCCAGTTTCCATCACTCCCACCATCGTGAAAGTGTCATAAAAATATCGTCATTGCGCACTGCGCCTCACACCCCAGAAGAGAAATCTGCTCCAGATCCCCCTCCTGTACCCCCCCCCCCCAGACTGAACCAATTCCTGTATAGGGTAATTTTCAGTACATGGTCTTGTCCCCTTCGTCATGAACCATAGGTGTAGTAGCATCCCCTGTCCGCCCATCCTGAACGGCGGTGGCGTCCCCTCCAGGCTCAGCATGCACATCAGCTTGCCACACCGGCAGCGTCGTAAGAGCAACTTGCTCACCAACAGCCCCATCCCCAATCAATAGATCGAATGCGCTGAACGGGGAGACTCTCCCCCTAGTGCCACACCTACCACCAACCCGCCTTACCTGTAGGCAACTGCATCAATGTCCGAAAAAATGCCATAAAATAGTCATTGCGCACTGCGCCTCACACCCCAAAAGAGAAATCCGCTCCAGATCCCCCTCCTGAGCCACCTCCCCAGGCCGAACCGCCTCATGCGCAGTCCGCAATGTCTTCGCAAAGAACAAACTGACAACGTCACCGGAGGCGGTAAAAAGGCAGCCCCTACCACCCCTCCCAACGGAAGAGGCTCACCCTGAAGCGGCAAACCCCCCCCCCCCCACCATGCCTCACAACCAAGCCAGCTGGGGAAACAGAGGTTACATTTATTTATTTATGCGTGGTTATAGAGCGCGGACCTTACCCGAAGGTGTCAGAGCGCTTCACCATAGGAACAGCTGAAAAATGAGAACATGACAAGAACAAATCACAAAAACAAAAGGTAAAGTACATGAGGCGAAAGTGTCAATCATGGGCAAACAAAATACAAGAAGTAGCAAACAGTGCATAACAGGAAGAAAAATGACGTGTGCAGGTCCCCAAAAGCGTACAAAGTACAAGTAGCAGTAGAATACCGCATTAAATGGAAGACACTCAAACACAAGAACCAACGTATGTAGGCAATGGTGGCACCTGAGCCAGTATCTAAAGAAAACAAAGATAATAGGCAGCAAACAGTATGTCACAAGAGAACAAAGACGAGTGCACAGTACAAAAGAGCACCAAACACAGGCAAAAGGGGGCATTACTGCAATAAATGGCAGTCTCTCAAACCACACGAACACACTGCGAAGACACGTCCATAGACATGGAGACTAGAAATTCTCCATACGAAAGGGCCCTCCCACAGACAATTACCAAAAACCAAGGGTGGAAAGGAGACACAACAGAAGTCCTGAAATGACACTGAATGGCCTGAGCAAAAAAACCCGGCCAGGACCAAGACATACTGTGAAGCAGGGGCATTGGGAGGTGGGAAACAGTGAAATGAAAGCTGCTCACAATGACAGGGCTCGCTCCCCCCCCCCCTCCACAGAGCAGCCCGCCCAAAGGACCGCCCCCGCCTCACACCAGACGCCCCCCAGCGCCCCCCCGCCCCAGAGTGGGGGGCAGAACACACCTCTGGAGGAGCGCCCGGCGGCGCGGGGGCATCCCCAAACAACTTGCACCCGAACCTCCCACTTACCGGCTCATGAGGCATGGCAGCAGCGCCATCCGTCGAGTCGACGGCGTAGACAGGCAGGCAGAGACCGCCTAAGCCACGCCTCCAGCTGCCGTCCTGCAAGGACGTGCTCGCCCAACCAGCGACACCAGAAGCTCCAGCCGCAAGGGGGGGGCCCCCTTCCCGGAAGGACTAGGCGAGCCCACCCAACCTCCGCAAAACAAACTCCGCTGTCCGCCTCCCGCCGAAAAGACCTCTCTAAACCCTGCCCTGGCCCTATATATAGACTGTCTCTCTCCCTAATTAACCTCACCTGTGGCCACTCCGTCCGCGCAAACCTACCCAGGGAGCGGCCGGCTCGCGCACGGCTCTCCCTGGGTCCCCCCTGGTTGACGTGTGACGCGGGATTCAGAGTCACAGCATTCAGCAGGACTAAGCAGCAGCAGGCGTAGGAGGTGGACGAGGAGGTGGACGAGGAGCCTGCCACAGGTTGACCCGTGCTGTGCGCTGTATAAGTGCTCCTCATCTACTCCGTCACGGGATGCATTCTTTTCTTTTGGAAGCTTGCGTTTGTGGCCATATGAAGCTGGACTTGGGACTTTGAACCCCAGCATTCAACAGGACTAGGCGGCCGGAGGAGGAGGTGCCTACCATCAGTTGACCCGTGCTGTGAGCTGTAAAAGTGCTCCTTATCTTCTGCGGCACAGGACGCATTCTTTCCTTTTGAAGGCTTGTGGTTGTGGCCATGTCAGCGGGACTCGGAGTCCCGAAATTCAGCCTGACTAGTCGCCAGCAGGAAGAGGAAGAGGTGGCCACCAGTTGGCCTGTGCCGCGTGCTGTAAAAACACATGCAGGACATGCCGGGGCAGATCCGAGGCAAAGGCGGGCATGTCCGCACCTGTCAGAGCCTGGAGGAGGCTGGCTGGGCCTTCCCTCTGGGTTCTCTCACTCTAGTGCAGAGGTCTTCAATCTGTGGGGCGCGACCCCTAGGGGGTCGTGGAGTCCTTGGAAGGGGGTCGCAGAATCTGTCAGGGGCATGCAATTCCTGGCGTTGGGCTGATCTAGGGTGCTCATGGAGGAGGCCTAATTCACACCAAGGTGTGAAAAACATCAAAGGCTCATTAACAAGTTGAAGGTCTTTTAAAGACCTGTCAAGTACTCGGGTGTGGCTGTGTGTGTGTCCCTGAAACGGTGTCAGCCGGGCTCACACACACGAGCTGGGGGAGGGGGGAAAGTGGGTGGGGTCTGGGGGAGCAGGCTGTAGTGTAGCCCTTTGAGTATAATGGATGTTACGCGCCTGGAGCTGTGGGTCCTGTGACACGTCCCCCCTCCCGCCCCCAGCAGGGAGGCACAGAGATGCCCTTTCATGAGCGGGAAAGAAGGAAGAAGACACAGAGATACTGACCCCCCCTCTCTACCCCCATGAGAGAGTAACAGAAAAGGTGGGTGGATGAATGATGGGTGGATGGATGGATGTAAGGATGAAGTATGGATGGATATGTGAAAAGGTGGGTGGATGAATGATGAGTGGATGGATGAAAGGATGGATGGATGGATGAAAGGGTGGATGGATGGAAGGATGAAAGGGTGGATGGATGGAAGGATGAAAGGGTGGATGGATGAAAGGGTGGATGGATGGAAGGATGGAAGGAAGGGTAGATGGATGAAGGATGTATGGATAGATAAAAGGTTGCATGGATGAATGATGGATGGATGGATGTGTAAAAAGATGGGTGGATGAATGATGGGTGAATGGATGGATGATAGGGTGGATGGATGTATGGATGGAAGGATGAAAGGGTGAATGGGTGAAGGATAGATGGATGAAGGATAGATGTATGGATGTAAGGATGAAAGGGTGGATGGATGAAGGATGGATGGATGGATGGATGAAAGGGTGGATGAATGAATGAAAGGGTGGATGAATGGAAGGATGAAAGGGTGGACGGATGAAGGATGGAAGGATGCAAGGGTGGATGGATGAAGGATGGATGTATGGATGGAAGGATGAAAGGGTGGATGGATGAAGGATGGATGGATGGATGGATGGATGGATGGATGGATGGATGGATGAAAGGGTGGATGAATGGATGAAAAGGTGGATGGATGGAAGGAGGAAAAGGTGGACGGATGGAAGGATGAAAAGGTGGACGGATGAAGGATGGAAGAAAGGGTGGATGGATGTATGGATGGATAAAAGGTTGCATGGATGAATGATGCATGGATGGATGTGTGATAAGGTGGGGGTTGAATGATGGGTGGATGGATGGAGGAAAGGGTGGGTGGGTGGATGGATGTATGGATGGATAAAAGGTTGCATGGATGAATGATGGATGGATGTGTGAAAAGGTGGGTGGATGAATGATGGGTGGATGGATGGAAGGGTGGATGGGTAAAGGATAGATGTATGGATTAATGAAAGGGTGGATTGATGAAGGATAGATGTATGGATAGAAGGATGAAAGGGTGGATGGATGAAGGATAGATGTATGGATGTAAGGATGAAAGGGTGGATGAATGGATGAAAGGGTGGATGGATGGAAGGATGAAAGGGTGGACGGATGAAGGATGGATGTATGGATGAAAGGGTGGATGGATGTATGGATGGATAAAAGGTTGCATGGATTAATGATGGATGGATGTGTGAAAAGGTGGGTGGATGAATGTTGGGTGGATGGATGGAAGGGTGGATGGGTAAAGGATGGATGTATGGATGGAAGGATAAAAGGGTGGATGGTTGAAGGATGGATGTATGGATGGAAGGATGGATGTAAGGATGACAGGATGGATGGATGTGTGACAATGTGGGTGGATGAATGATGGATGGATGTGATGAGGTCTAACAGGCGCATTTATGGTTGTCAAAAGTTGATGATGAGGAGTACCAGTTTCTAGAAACTTTTGTCGGAAGGGGGTCCTTACGCCTAAAAAGGTTTTATAAGGGGGTCTCGGCATCAAAAAGTTTGAAGACCTCTGCTCTAGTGGATTTGGCTGCGAGCTTCCAATTTGCTCAATCAAAATTTAAAAAAAGACACAGGATACCCTTGGAACTATTAGAGGTGTTTGTAGCCAGATTGTCTCCTGAAGTATCCCAGAGGTTTTGGACTCAGATCTAATTGGACACTGGATAGGCACCCTGTAGGTGCAGATAGGGAAGCCTATCTACTTTTTTTATTTGGTATTTCTTTCACGAAGAGAGCTGGTCTTGTGCTTTTTGTGGTCCACCTGATGTTGAGAACTGGTGTGAGGTGGCCTGAATCTCCTTGTTTCTTTGCTGACAACTTCCAGTGCCTGTTGGGCATTTCTTTAATCTCTTAAGAGATATTGACACCTTAGAGGCTCTACTCTTTATTTTGTAGGACAAAGTCGGACTAAGTTGGAGGTCAATATTAAGGGTTGTTTTGGGTTATTATAATGGGGAGACGTAGGCCTGTGAGACCCCCTTGCCAAGGAGCCTGTGAACATGTCTTCAACCATATATACTTTCCTGAAGTGGACCAGAGGGGTCATGGACAAAAAAATCGTACTGGTCTCATGCCGACTCTCTCGATCACTTATTTTTCTCCCTCCTAAAGCTCCCTTCTACTTCTCGCACCTTCACACCCAGCATCTCTTGCACAAATTTCCTCATCTGGCGCAGCAGATTTGGCCACTACTGTGAATGGGAGGGTTTGCCTATTCGCCCCGATGCACCCTCGACTGGAATGTGTCCAGTTAACAGCTCCACGGACAGAACACATTGCCCCTGGTGTGGGTCTGGGAGTGGGAAAGGGAGCAATGGCTAAGAGGAAGTACCCCTTGATTGGGAACCATGCTAAGCGCCAGAGGAGCACTAGTACGCACCTTAGCCCCCCAGACCTCATTGCTGAGTCCAGCTGAGATGTGATGATTCAGCTCGATGCTTTTAAGGCATCCTTTCTAGCAGTCTTAGATCCTAAATTAGATACCCTTCTACACCATTTGTCAGTGATTGAGAACGATATTAATAAGCTGTCCTCATTTTTGCAAGGTGACTCTCTCGCATTGTCCATCTGTTCTACAGCCCCAATAACCCTGCCTCTCAGTAATCGCCATTACACGCAGGTGCACGGCTTGAATATTGTACCTAAGATGGTGACAGAGGGTGCAACTCAGGACTTGTTTCACCCAGTGCCTCAGCATGTTCATCCACATCGACCACAATTTGAATAGGTCACCGTCAGTGGTAATCACCTCTAAAGACGCAGCATCTTTATGTCTTAAGCGGCACCAGAACCTAGGATCCACTGCAGCTGGGTCTATCATGGTGACGGAAGGACAGGTGGGACAAACTGTGGGGCGCCCAGTAACTTCAACCAGGGCCCTTGCTCTTTACACCTGCCAAATGAGTCAACTCCTCTTGAGGTTTTTATCTAATGTCCCCCCGACTGGCTCCAGGTGCAAAGGACGATTTTGACGAACTGAAGAATAAAGTTGTGCACTGGTTAAACTCCAATGTTGCCAGAGGGCTACGGATATAAAGTCATATTATTCTCCGCAGAACCTCTTGGTTGGGAAAGTTAAGGAAAACTGAGACGGGGATTCCGTTATCATCAATTTTAATCGCCCTTATGTGGCAAATAGCAACTTAAGCATGGCCACTCAACTTTATCCTATGGGTTGTAACTTGCCCATTGTAGCCCTTCCATTGGACTACTTTACAAGCCTTTGATCCAACCACTGTTCCTACTTGGAAGATACCAGGGACTGTTCCTAGGTGTGGACCAGGGGAACCAGCAGGCGGCTATTCCAGGTATAACCATATCTAACAGGTTTGCTCCCCTGAGTTCATTAGAATGCTGCAACTGACCGAGTGTAGTCTTTCCTAAGGTAGATGCCCCTTCAACACAGTACCTGGAAGGGATGTGTAATACAGATCCCAATTGGTGCAGCTTTTCCTCTTGGAATATAGAAGGTTGGTGAGAAAGTTTGATGATCCAGATTGGGTGCGTTTTTTAGGAGGGTTTGATGTGACCTGCCTTCAGGAGACATGGTCTATGGAA
The DNA here is from genome assembly GCF_964263255.1 of Lissotriton vulgaris. Classification (NCBI taxonomy): domain Eukaryota; kingdom Metazoa; phylum Chordata; class Amphibia; order Caudata; family Salamandridae; genus Lissotriton; species Lissotriton vulgaris. The sequence goes on along the minus strand of NC_141689.1, from coordinate 1,081,131,193 downwards.
AGTAGATATCATCTGAAAGGTTATAAAACCTCTATTTGCAGGAAGAGTCAATGGGGGGCCTGGTTACTTTTGTCTCTTTAGCAGTCCTAGGTAGGTCCGCTATGTTGCCCCGCACCTCTACCACGTTACAGGTGTAACAAGCAAAATATTGCTTCAAAATTTTTACAATACGGTAGCTGCCTCACCAGATGCATGTAATTTCACAAGCCTGGGCTGTTTCTTGAGAAATATGTCCCAGAAAGAGCAGACATATTCTAACGTTCTCATTGCAGGATATTTTAATGTCCATATGTGTGGGGATTAAAGACATGGGGTGTGCACGCCTTTCTGGCTTGCTTATGAATACACCCATCAGGGTTCCTTACTCAATTCCTTTTTGCCTGACTTTGATCTTACGCCCGATATGTACAAGTTGCCTTCACCATTAGAAAAAGCATGTTCAGCTATCATAATCCAATGTGTGTTTTGACCGGATGGCCTCAGGTAGCAAAACCAATTAAGGACAGAGGAAGGGTGCCCTTGACGGCTGTTGAAGGGGGGAGGAGACTCAAGTGGGGTCAGATCATACAGGACCAGTTTTATGAGTCCCTGTTCTCTCAGTGTAACCGGGAGTTTGCCACCTGCTTAGACAGCATTGCAAAACCGTGTGATGTCTTGGTGGAGTTTGGGAGCATCTCTGGAATTATAGCAATTTATTGCGGGCCTCGGGTGGGCGTTCTTGACACCGAGATGGTTTGACACCAAATGCGCTCGCTCCTTCAGGAGACTGAAGGGGGCCTTGAGCGCCACCCCAAGAAACCCCTTGACCGGTAAGAGATGCAGTAGGCAATATAAGGCTGCATGTCAAAGTGCAGTTCGGTTTTGAAGGAGGAGGCCTGGTCAGAGCTGGTAGAGTCCAGCACCCTAGGTAATATCTCCAAGTTTTGGAGCATTATTAATAGTCCCTTCCTGGCAGGAGATTATGCTAATTTATTGGACGCTCATATCTCTGAGGATGATTAGGTATGACATTTTGAGGGTATATTTCAGTCTGATCCCATCTTGAGGGAAGCCCAGGAAATTGCTGCAGGTAAAATTGAGGCCATAGTCTCAGTACAGAAAGAGAGAGCAGGTATTAAGGTGTTGTCTAAAAACAAGGCCCCTAGCTCTGACGGGATTTGCCCAGATCTCTATATTTCAAATCTGGATATCTGGGTGCCTATACTTACCTCAATTATCAATGCCTCAGTAAAGATCGGCCACTTGGCTAATTGAGTTTTATTCACCATTGTGCCTGTCTTCAAAATGGAACACTGGGATAGCACTCACTTCTACAGGCCTGTCACCCTCTTGGACTCTGTGTTGAAGATGGTGGGTCGTATGGTATTAGATAGGCTAGTGAGTTGGACAGGTGATAACAACATCCTGGCCGACGTCCAAACGGCTTTCGCCCTGGATGCTCAACGGTGGGCCAGTGTTTGAGTTTTTATAGGGTTTTGAATAAGTACACCGTTGCCAGCACCGGTTCCATCTACCTTGCTTTAATGGATCTGTCGTCTGCGTTTGATCGCGTCAACAGATCTAAGCTCTGGCAGATGATGATTTCCATTGGTATCGACAAAGATATTGTCTTGTTTTTAATGGATTTTCCCAGGGATACTAAAGCCGTAGTCTGTTACTCTAAAGACCTTAATGTGACTCACGAGTTCCCTATCTAGGGGTGTTGTGTCAGGGGTATATCTTGGCCCCCTTTTTTTTAATTTGTATATTAATAATTTGGAACAGGTCCTCCTTAATTTAAAAACTGACTGTCTATAGGTGGGCAAGCAAAGTCTCCCGGTCCTACTGTATGCTGATGACACTGTCCTCATGGCAAGGGCAGCGAGAGGCTTACAACGTCTGTTGAACTCCTTTGTTCATTTAATGGAGGACCTGGTTCTGTTGGTCCATCACAGCAAATCATCTGTTATGCAGGTGGGTCCTAAACTAGCCAAGTCCTATACTGTCACAATAGGGGCCACGCCGATCCCCTAGACTGATGTTTTTTCTTATCTTGGGGTAGTGTTTGATGCAGATTTGAACTGGCGCCATTTTATAAGTAGGTATATTGTGGAGCTGAGCATAAGGCTTGCATCCCTAGTGGGGCCACACTTTATGAGGATGTCTGAGGAAGCTCATGAATAGAGTAAGCTACCCTCGACCTACGACATTCTATTATAACAGTAATACATAAACAAGGTAAACCTAGATTCGACTGTTTGGCGTTACCTCAAATATCTTGGTTAAACATGGAGCTAAAACTGATAGCCTACAGGCTGAATATTGTGGTGACCTTCCTGGTACATAGGGACCAAACAAGGTTTATGCCCAATCGCTCCAGTAGGAAAAAACGTCAGTGCATACACAACTGAATAGTTAAAACAAAAGCCTCCTGGGTTCCCCTGGCCATACTCTCAGTTGATTCTGAAAAAGTGTTTGACTCTATACAGTCACCATTTCTTTTCCTGATGCTATGAGATTTGGCTTCAGCCCACACTTCTGTGGTTGGGTAGCACTTCCGTACCAGAAGCCAACTGCTGAGGTTAGAAGAAATTGGCTGGTGTCCTCGATTTTGCTGTTGTAGCCAGGGACTAGAGCAGGGTCCCCACTCATCTATTAATATTAATATTCGCCCTGTGCACAGAGCCTGGGACGGTGAGAGCAAGTGATCACCTGTGGCTTTGGAGAGGAAGTGGATTTGAACCCTGACAAAATATCCCTGTTTGCGAATGATGTTCTCATGTATATGCTGAACCCAAAAATAACACAACCACACATTTTTGCGCAGTTTCAACAATATAGCTCACACTCTGGATTTAAATTAAACTGGGAAAAGTCAGGTCATTACAAATAGATAATTGGGATCTAGAAGGCAAACTAAATAACCCTCTCAAAACCACCAACGATGGATTCAAATAACTTGGAATCCATATCACCACTCCATAATATAGTTTCTTCGAAAGAAATACAGAGAGGCCAGTGGTGGACTCTGAGCAGATGGAGTGCACACCCAACTGATAAACATGGGGCGTGCTGCAATTGTTTAGATTATCACACTCCCTTGCTTTCTTTACCTAATGCAGAATACACGCTGCATGGTGACCTGAATCAATATTTGTTCGTCAGGAGAGGAAGCTATTCCTTCGGCTCCAGGATATGGCAGCACCAAGTAGGGCCTTGAAACTCCTGTGCAGATCTGTGTATAATGGTGGGCTAGTTCTGCCACACCTGTGAGCGAATTACTTGGCTCCTCAATCACGCACAGTAAGTGATTGGATAGATGCACTTGTTGATGACCCAGCAGTGCTGCTGGTTGGTGGGTGCATGAGGGCACCTACCTGGAAGCATTATCTTTATAGGGGGAAAAGATAACAGAATATCCCTGCATCTACATGCGCTACTCTGACGACCTTGGAGAAAGTGACTGTCTGCTTTAGATGGAAGTTAAAGGTCACCATGGGAGAGTGCTAGGGGGCGCACAGACAGAATGGCCGCACGAGAGTGAGGCTCCTGTAAGCCTGGGACAATTATCCTTTATTTATCCTCTAAACCAGCACTGTAACCCGTTCTGATGACGACAACAAGCCCACTACCCTTGGAGGCACCTTCGGTGAAAGTTTGAACCCACTCCAGAGTGCCGCTCCTGTGCTAGCGGCTGTGGAGCTCCTGACCAGTGGCAGCGCTGGAAGAGCTGAGTGAGTGGAGGCGGCGTCCGAGGGCTGGACTAGACCGCGGCTGTCTACCGGAAGTGTGGGCCCAGCGGAGGTGGAGGACGCGGCGAGCACCAGCCGACAAGCCAGACTCAATGCGGTGCCATTGTGAGTTTCCCTGAGCACTGGGAGGCAATTAATTGCTGTCGGCGAGGCTTAGGGAATTCCTGGTTGGAGAATTGAGGCGGATTCGAAGGCCTAGGGGCGGCCGGAGGAGGGACCGGCTCCCGCGGTGCCGCCGCCGCCGGAGGGGGCGGGCGTTTCAGATGTGCCAGGAGTGAGGACAGCGCTGTTCCCCATAGGTCCGGAGGTACATACCGGTTGGAGGTATTTGAGGAGTTAATTGGCGCTGGTGATCCTTTGCGGCTCGCTCGAACATGGCGGTGGGGCACACACATAGCAATCACTCACATTCATTGTGTTAATATACTCATACAACAATTTAGTAAAGACATTTAACGAAAAATCACTAATTGATTTATCATGATGGAGAATGTGTCCATCCATTTGTCCTATGTTAGTATTCATTATTTCTTTAGTAACATCACTCATTCTTTCCCTTGTTACATCATTAGTGTTGTTTCCGTTATAAGTTACCATTAGAATAGGTATAAGAACAGTTAATAATATCCACATGAATGTTAATAAAAAGACACTTCATAAGCAATCTTTAATACATCTATGTTTTAGACTAGACTTTGGATGTTCAGTCACTTCTGCTTCAGCCATTTTGCATTCTATAAAAAAAATAAAAATCTATCTAGACCTATAAACTCTAATTTGCTCAAAACATTCTTAAAATAGTAGTGTAATCCTACACTTCAAGGCTTTCTTCTTTTCCCCTTTCTTTGATTCGTTTTGACTGACAAAGTTGCATCTTAAACTTTAACAGTTCTTTTAAGGCAGTCTTAGTTTGCTTTTATCAACTTGCTCAATGTCTGACTTTCTCTTCACTTGGATCTGAGCTTTCGATTTCCTCCAAGATAGGGTATGTCCATTCAGGTGCTGTGTATTTCTTTCTTGGAATTCTTACCCTTCTTGTTTTTCAGACTAATTCTCCTCCTGACTCTTCTTGCTCTGTTTCACTTGAGACCTCATTAATTTGCTCTGGTCTACTCTTTGATTTTCGGCTCACAAGAGTATATTTCAGTCTTTTCTCTCCATTTGGCCAATTATCACCTTTTCTTGGTCTCTTAGTTTGAACTACTTTCTCACCTTCTGCATCTGATTCACAGGTTCTTTTATTTAGCCTTTCTTCCATCTGTTCTTCTTCCTGATTTTCAACAACTTCTGTTTCTGCTGATTCAACAGTTATTTAACTTCCTCTTGGTTCAACCGTGAACTCACTTTTTTCTGGGTTAACAATAATATCTACATTTAGTAAGTTAGTTATAGCTGTAATGTACACCTTAACAGAGGTACTCAAAAGTCAAACATTCCAGCACAGCTATCTATTCCTCAAACACACACACATACTGGTTGGATTCGGCATGAGGGCGAGTGATGGTTCAGTACATAAAATTGTATTAACAAGATATTTCACAGAAATGAAATGCTCTGTCAATAAATAAATGCATAAAAACCGAACCAGTGACTCGCAAATCGTGAACTGTAAAGCCACGACAAGGCACCAACCGTTTTACAGGCCATTCACGCACCGTTCATACCTGATACACACCAGACCATTCACACCATCCGGGAGGAAAAGCAACACATTGCAACATTCACAAAAAGGGACAAGGTACACCCTGCTTCAGAAAGAGGAAAAAGACAAATATCACTACACAGCCATCTAATCTGCAAGCACACACACATACTGGTTGGATTTGGCACAAAGGTGAGTGATGATTCCGTATTTGCAAGTTATTTCACAAAAATGAAATGCACTGCTAATAATTGAAAGTATGAGAAACTGAACCACTGACTCACAGCTCGTGAGCTGTAAAGCCACGTCAAGGCACCAACCTCTTTACAGGCCATTCATACACCTTTCATACGGGTGACACATACAAAACATTCACACCGCCAGCCGCGGGCCCATCACATTACAACACTCACACCAGCAGACAGCGCCATTCAAGGGCCCATCACTTTCACATGCCCACATTCCTGACACAGCAACTACCCAAAATGATGGACTGCGTGGAGTGTCGCTCAACTAGCAGTGTGTGTAGTGACCAACAGAAAGTAACTACTCACACACCACCAGCCGTGCGCCAGTTCACGCACACCACCATCCAAGCACCAGGCCATGCACACCGCCAGCTAATGCCACTCCACGCACACTGCCAGCCAAGCGCCACTCCACGCACACTGCCAGCCAAGCGCCACTCCACGCACACCGCAAGCCAAGCGCCACTCCACGCACACCGCCAGCCAAGCACCACTCCACGCACACCGCCAGCCAAGCGCCACTCCACGCACACCGCCAGCCAAGCGCCACTCCACGCACACCACCAGCCAAGTGCCACTCCACGCACACCGCCAGCCAAGTGCCATTCCACACACACCACCAGCCAAGCGCCACTCCACGCACACCGCCCACCAGGAGCCACTCCATGCACACCGCAAGCCAAGCGCCACTCCACGCACACCGCCAGCCATGCGCCACTCCACGCACACCGCCAGCCAAGCACCACTCCACGCACACCGCCAGCCAAGCGCCACTCCACGTACAACGCTAGCCAAGCGCCACTCCACCCACACCGCCAGCCAAGCGCCTGCCTACGCACACCGCCATTACATTTTGAATTTATTTAAACAAAACTAACACAAACAAATTGCAAATAGATACAAATCTAGTAACACAAAATCTATAACTAAATACATTGCACAAATGCCAACCTTAAAACAGAATACACATTTTTTTAAAACACAGACCAGGCAGTACATTTTATCACTCATGGATACTCCCAAAAATTATTTTGTGTGTGGTAAGCTCTATAACAAGCAGGCACACACAGCCCAGGGTTAGAAGGACACCCTAGTGGGAAAGTCTTTTGTAGATGTGGGAGGAATGTAATCAGGAAAGTGTTGATCTTTCAATCGAGCCACATCCTCCCCCACTCCAAATCTAGGAATACTTACTTGCTCCACAACAACAAGGCTAGATATCAAAGAGTGCTGAAACTGAAGAAATGTCAACTTGGATGCAGGAAAACACTCCTTGAACACAATAAAAGCATTGAAAGTTGCTAAGTTGAAAAAAAGGATGGCCAACTTCTAATACCAAACATAAGCCTTCCGAATAGCAGTGTAAGGTTCCAACCTCTGATCTACTCTGTCAACACCACCCACGTGCTTATTGTAGACCTGATTGCATACAGGTTTGTGCACATCAGCAACCTGACCCCAAACAGGCACAGGTGAAGTACTCTCATCATGGATGGTAGTCAGCATGTACACATCCCTCCTGTCCACAAATTTCACAGCTAGTAGTTCTTCACTATCTTCACTACGCAAGGAACTGCACTGACCCCTTTGAAGTTTCTTGCAAACAAGCTCCTTCGGAAAACCTTTGCGGTTAGAGCGGATTGTGCCACATGCAAAAGTGTCCACTTTAAACAATTCCTTAAACAATTGCACAGCAGTGTAGAAGTTATCAAGGTACAAATGGTGGCCTCTGTTGAACAATCTTACAGCAAGATCCCACACAATTTTCTCTGAAACTCCAAAAGTGGATGGACAACCAGGGGGGTCAATAGTGGAATCTCTACCAGTCAACACACGAAAATTAAAAACATACCCTGTCTTACTCTCAGACAACCTATACAGTTTAATTCCATAGCGTGCCCTCTTGCTAGGGATGTACTGCCTAAAAACCAAACAACCCTTGAACTAAGCCAAAGACTCATCATTAGAAATTTCTTTCCCAGGAATGTAAATCTCTGAAAAACAATCACAAAGTGATCAAGAACAGGCCGAATCTTAAAAAGACGGTCACAGTCAGGGTGACTACGTGGCAACGCCTCAGAATTATCCACAAAATGCAACATGCGTAGCAAAGGTAAATGCCGATCACGAGTCATAACAGCTGGAAATATGGCTGTTGCCATCAAAGGACTGGAAGACCAATATGAAGCCAGGTTCGGCTTCTTTAACAAACCCATTAATAAAGTCAATCCCAAGAACTTCTTCAGTTCTTCCAGATTTGTGGGAGTCCACCGGGTAGCTCTAGAGTGGGGCCTAAGTTTGTCACTGTTGACCCTCAAAAACTGTTCAGCATACAAATTAGTCTGCTCAACAATCTCACCCAAAAACACATCATCCATAAATAACTGAAAATACTGTATAGGCAAAATGTTTTCACAATCCACTCTACACCCTGCATCACCACTAAAGGCAGGCAACACCGGCTGCACCATTTTAGGATCAACCCAGAGTCCAACACTTCCAGTAGGAAGACTAGCAGCCTCAAGCTGCAATCCAGCTGGCTCTTGCACCATCGGCACAGCAGTGTCCTCCTCTAACACAGGCACTTCATCTGCACTGAGAGTACCTTCATCATCCGATGATTCCATGTGGAGAGAAAACTCACTGCCAGAATCTTCCCCTCCCTCCTCTCCCTCAGACGCACTGTCAGTGTCATAATCTGGCTCTGAGGAAGATTTAAGGAGCATACCTACCACCTGCTGAGCAGTCATTCTACGGCTAGCCATAATGATTACTAACAAAGGTAACTTGACACACAGGTCAACAACTACAATCACTATGTGAAATAAGCAATGAACAAAATTTACCTTTATCAAAAATAACTACACAGTGCAAAACAATACCACTCACTTGCCAGAAGCAACTAAACTCACCACCACGTAGTCTGCACTGACACAGTATGGATCAAAAATATCCCACTAAAAAAGAAAGAGAAAAAAATAGACATAAGACAATGCAAAACACATCACAAAAATGTTCATGCTCAAAACACTAACTAAATGCCACTAAGACACCACTTACAAAAAAAATCCAAACATTGCAATATTACTCATTAGGAGTACATACAATAAAAATAATTTTCTTACCTAAAAAAATGCAAACACACAAAAGCTGCAGAACAACCACTGTCGAAACCGCAAACAGGAAACAAAAGCTTTAGACTAGATTTAAAAAGAAGAAAAAAATAAATTAGATTCACATACACAAAAAATACACTAGTCCAACATGCCAAGTTAAGGGGTAGGTGGGCCTAACAGTATAACATCAATAGGGGAGGAACCCTTGCCCTTGAGGCCACCCCCAAAAAGACAAAATTTTTAACAATTCTGGTGTCTACTGGCTTCTGCCCCCCTTGGGAACAGATGGGACTGCTACTCTGCCACTCAAAGAGGGCAGAAAAGGCCACAATCATCCTCCCATAAAGGAAGGGGAACGACCCATGACCATGGGGCAGACCACCAAAATAAAAATGAACCCTGGTGCCCTAGTGGCCCTAAAAAAAAAAAAAAGCAGAACTGCCCTTCCAGGTGATACCAAAGGGGATGACGGAAGGAGCGCATGCGTAAATCTAACACTCACCCCCAGGCAACTGAGCTTGAATTAATCCACCATCATTGTTTAGCTCACTTCACCAACCCAATTCAGACATGGCCATATGCAAATCAGACTAACCCTGTGCCCTTTGATTACCCTAAGTTGGCAGACGTGGGTACCTTGCTCACTTTGGCACTGCACTCAAGCTAACCTGGCTGATAATGGCTGATTAGCCAGTAACAGGTCCCATTATAGTTATTTTTCTAAAAATGTGACCGCCACCATCCCCCCCCCCTCCGGAGGCAGCCAAAAGCTTACAACATGACCCTTAAGGGGGAGCGACCCTTGTCCAAGGCGTTGCTCCCCAAAACAAAAAAACATTAAGGCTACTCAAAATGGCCCCCAAAATGAAAGTGACCCTTGCCCAAAGGGCCACTCCCCTGCTCTTTGCCCCAATGCATGGTTTATATTAAAAAATATTTAAATAATTCCCCCCTGTGGGGCAGACAAAGCAAAAGTAATTGCCCCCTAAAGGGGAGCAACCCTTGTCCAAGGGGTTGCTCCCCAAAACAAAACAAAAAAAACATTAGGGCTACTCAAAATGGCCTCCAAAAGGAGAGTGACCCTTGCCCAAGGGGCCACTCCCCTGCTCTTTGCCCCAGTGCATAGAAACATTTGTATGCTACTGCCCCCGAAAGGGGAGCGACACTTGTCCAAGGGGTCGCTCCCAAAAACAAAAACAAAAAACAATAGGGCCACACAAGATAGCCCCCAAAAAAAGAGTGGCCCCTGCCCAAGGGGCCGCTCCACTGTTCTTTGCCCCAAGAGAAAAACTATGTATTTTATAATGCCCCCCAAATACAGGAGCATCCCTTGTCCAAGGGGACGCTCCCCAAAACACAAATAAACAAAAGGGCAGCACAAAATGGCCCCCATTATGGAAATGACCCTTGCCCAAGTGGCCACTCCCCATATGCACAAACAATGCACCAAAATGCTGCTTTTTTAAAAAACTTTTGCCAACTTCTGGCCCCCCCCCCCGGGGACCAGACAAAGCGAAACAATTTGCCCCCAAATGTGGGAGCGACCCTTGCCCAAGGGGCCGCTCCCCGAACGCACACACAGCCATTACAAAAAAAAATCCATGGTGTCTAGTGGGCATTCTTGCTGCACGATCGCATGATCGTGCAGCAGGAATGCTCTAAAGAGGCATTGGGGGAAAGGAAAACCCTTTCCTTTCCCCCGATGCCTCTTTAGTTTAAATCCCACCCGCCCCAGGCCCCAAACTTACCTCTTTCTCCTCCGACGCACAGGAAGCAAATGGCTTGATGATGAAGGGCGGGGGGGGGGGGGGGGGCAGGGGAAGGTCTTCCACTGCCTTCGCCGCAGAAACTTCGAAAATTGGGCACCCGCGGGGGGAACGCTGGTGCTCCCCCCGTGAGTGGGGCTCATGACGAGCTGAGCTCGTCATGAGCACCCAAGCACTGTATGCCATGACGAGCTCAGCTCGTCATGAGCATACACGGGGTTAATCCGTATGTTTTGGGCTCTTCCCAGTCACAGGCCCTTGCCCCACCCACACAAGTGAGGTATCATTGTACTCAGGAGACTGAGTGGAACACTGTGGGGTAGGTTATTTGAGCCGGCACAGTGATTCCACCCAAAAATATGTGGAAAATGTGGGGATTTTTTGCTAGATTTGAGGTTTGCAGGGGATTCTGGGTAAGAAAACGTTGGGGGACCCATGCAAGCCATACCTCACTGAACTCCACCGGTGTCTAGTTTTCAGAAATGTGTGAGTTTTGGTAGGTTTCCCAAGTTGGCCGCCGAGCCCGGGCCAAAAACCCAGGTGTCCTTGCCTTGCAAAACTAGGTAGTTTTGTAATAGGTAATTTTAATGTCCCCTCAATATGTTTTGGGCCCATGCCCGTAGCGGGTACTTGACCCATGTGAGAAGTTGGCCTGGCCCAAATATGGGGGCCTATGTTACATCACATGGATACATCGCTGTGAATAATATTTAACCTCCGGGATATCATGCAGTTCTTTCTTTTTTGTGATTATATGAAATATGTCTGCATAATGATTTATTGTATGCACAAACATGTTTTTTGAACTGAACAATAAAGATTTAAAAACAACAAAAAAGAGAAGTTTGCCTGGAATATGCTGTCCACTATTCTAGTGGACACCTTGCCCCAGTCCAAACAACCCTTATTAATGCTAGGTTGAAAACAAACTTTAGAAAGCTATCCTAGTGGTAGCTATGGAAGTCTTGGAGAAATGTAAATCAGCTTGTTTTACCAGTCTATAATCTTGTGAATGACCAAATGAAAGGAAAACCACACCAGGTGTATATATACAATATGTGTATTTATTCTAAACACATCACACTAGTCTCTTTATGAGGCTAATGGCAAAAGTACATAGGTAAACTTAAAAGCACACAGTAAATTAGCACAATATACGTTGAGCCCAAGGGGCGTACCAAACCATATATTAAGAAAGTGGTATATGAACCACGACTTGACTAGACACAAGGCCTAGAGCCGGTACCATGCTAGGACCACAAGGAACCATCCAAGGTAATGACACAAGGGACCCACAGAGGACCCGTGCAGTGCAAGAACACAGCCGCGGGACACCGTTAGCTTCTATGGGGAAAGTCGCAATAAAGGACACTTAGGAGTGGACTTTGAGTAAACCCCTTTAGACTTAAGGGGTTCTAGGGCAAACACTCATGGGAGCACTGGAGTACTCGAGTTACCTCACCCAGGGAAGCCGGTGCATAGGTGTCTTGTGGTTTTGGGATTCATTGTCGTTTTTAATGGCGATTTGCTGCTAAGTGCTGCTGCCATCCAAGTGGAAAGTGTCCGGTGTGATCCAAGCCTGGATCAAAGATGAGAAGAACCTGAAAGCAGAGGGGACAGAGTCTGGGTCTCTTGCCAGTGACCAGGGGCACAATAGTCAAATGCCCACCGATGTTGGGTGATTTCAGGTGAAGAAGGTGAAGCTTGACTCTTCAGCCACGAGGACCAGGGGGTGTCGACGACAACCAGTATCTGGACCAAGCCCTCCCATGAAGGATGTCGAGTGCTGCGGTGTCGGTGCCCAGATTAGAGCCAACAAGCATTGGCAACAGCAACCCACATAGGAATCAAAGAAATGCTTTGGTGCAGACATGCAAGGTCTGAGAGACTCACAATGTGGTGGGGTGTCAGGGCACGTCTGGAGCAACGAGAGAAGCCCAAGGAAAGTCAGAGTTGCCTTCACAGGGACCCACCAGTCGAAGGACCATGGATCCTAAAGGAGCCTTGAGCGTAAATGCAAGAATTGGGCTTACTCGTGGAGTGTAGGCCGAAACCTTTTGGTGAAGATGGTGCTCAGGACTTGGGCTACAAGTAACCAAAAGCACAACTTCAGGAGATGTTGAGAAGTTAATGCACTAGCAAATGTGCATGGTGTCCAGGAGTTTCAGTTCCACATCACTCACTAGGGCTGCGGGTCTCAGCTTTGCTCGGGACTCGGGTCTGCCTCTGAGAAGTCTGGAAATCCTCTTCCTGGGCTGCAAGTACTTCAGAGTGTGTCGGGAACTTGAGAGATGCAGACTGGCAAATGCTTTGTTGGTGCCTGCCAAGCAGGGGAGTCACTCCATGACCCCAAGGAAGAGTCACCCGTCCTCTAGTCTTTAGTAGAACAGCAAAGTTCCAGAATTCAGTTTCAGAGTTTCATCGAGGTGTAATCTAAAGTCCTGTTGCCAGGGGTTCCTTACTTGTACCTAAGAAAGGGGTTGGACATACTCTGGGGACCCACCTATGGGAGGGTCTGGAAAGAGGGGTGGTACACCCATTTCTTTTGTCCAGTTTCACGCCAGAGCAGGGGCTGGAAGCCCCTGCAACTGGTTTGAATTGGGCTATGCATAGGGACACCAAATGTGCCCCCATTGCAGACTTCAAAGTACTCTCAGTGTGCACACACCCAGCCCCACTACACTAAAGCCTGTCTGGGAGGTGGTTAGACCTCCCTGTGACAGGAATCCTACTGTCCAGGCCTCCTCGGCCGGAGTTTCGGTCAGCAGCAGGAGGCCAGACTCGTGTCTGTGGCTGCAGCATCCATTTTTTAATTCCACGGCTCTTTTAAACTATTACTGGGAAGACCAGTGTGAACATGTCTCTCCCTCTAGAAGGATGGAATTCTACCTCTGTGTGCCAGGACTGGTGGGGGTAGGATTCCAAAGTGTTTGACACCAAACACGACATGTTTCCATGTAGCCATTCCAAAGTTAGCATTTACCACAAGGTTAAAATGCACTTAAGAGTATATGATCTGGCTGAATCACAGAACAGCCTCAGAGAATAGATTCCGAAAGCTGCAGAGGCGTCCTGCTCATACATGGGCACCCACTCACACGAAACCAAGCACCCTACCTTCAGGATTGGTAAGGTATGCCATAGGGGTGACTGACAGGTTTCTATGTGCAGAGATTTAAGGTAGATCTAGGTAACCTTTATCTTAGTAAGGGGTGCATGTACCACCTTACCCAGGAAGCAGTAGCAGTCCTGTGGTGTCATTTTGGAAGGCTTCCCAGGGGCAGCATAATACATGCTGCAGCCCCTGGTAGGCTGCTGGGGTACATATGCCCTTAGTACCTAGTGTACCATATACTAAGGACTCATAAGAGTAGCCCAGTAACAACCTGGAGTGTACCTTTAGTACAAGCAATCATTTTAGAGAGTAAGCAGCTAGGCTAGGGTCCTGGTTAGCCGGGCCCCAGCCAGAATAAAGTTGAAAAACAGTGAAGCACCAGAAAAAAAGTGGGGGTAACCATAGTAAGCAGATCCTACTCTCCTACAACCCACCCACGTGAGTGAGGTATCATTTTAATCGAGAGACCTGGGGAAACGCTGGGTGGTAGGAAATTTGTGGATCCACGTAGATTCCAGAACTTTCCCACACAGAAATTTGAGAAAAATGGTAGGAAAACATTGGTGGACCCATGCAAGTCATACCTCGATGGACTCCCCCGGCTGGCTAGTTTTCAGAAATGTGTGGGTTTGGTAGGTTTCCCTAGATGGCCACCGAGCCCGGGGCCAAAAGCTCAGGTGACCCCCCCCCTTGCAAGACTAGGTTGTTATGTGTTAGTCATTTTGATGTCAGTACGTTTTGGGCCCTTGCCTTTAGCGGGTACTTGACCCAACCACATGAGTGAGGTATCATTTTTATCGGGAGACCTGGGGGAACGCTGGGTGGTAGGGAATTTGTCGATCCACGTATATTCCAGGACTTTCCCAAACAGAAATTTGAGAATTTTTATTTTTTTTCAGTTAAGTTTGAGGTTTGCAGGGGATTCTGGGTAGAAAAACTTTGGGGTACCCATGCAAGCCATACCTCGCTGGACTCCCCCTGTTGTCTAGTTTTCAGAGAAGTGTAGGTTTGGTAGGTTTCCAGAGTAAAATGATACCTCACTTGTGTGGGTGGGGCAAGGGCCTGTGACTGGGAAGAGCCCAAAACATAGGGAATTAGGGTACAGCACCGAGAATTCTAAGCGCTACATTGTTTTAAAAAAATATGTTTTTTAGCCAATTCTGCATTGGACACCCACAAAAGTGAGGCATCATTTTACTCGAGAAACTAATGAGACCGCTGTGGGATAGGACATTTGTTCCTCCACAGTGTTTCCACACAAAAATATTGGGAACATTTGATTTTTGTCAGCTAAATTTGAGGTTTGCAAGGGATTGTGCGAAGGGAAACGTTGAGGGATCCACGCAATCCATACCTCATTGGACTCCCCAGGGTGTATAGTTTTCAGAAATGTGTGGGTTTGGTAGCTTTCCCTAGATGGCGTGGAGCCCGGGGCCAAAACCCCAGGTGTCACCCCCAAAACGAGGTAGCTTTGTTATAGACAATTTTGAAGTCCCAACAGTACGGTTTGGGCAATTTCCTGTTGCAGCCACTATGCCTACCTACACAAGTGAGGTACCATTTTTATCAGGACACCTGGGGGAACGCTGGGTGGTAGGAAATTTGTGGATCCACGAAGATTCCATAACTTTCCCACACAGAAATTTTATTTTAAAAATTCAGCACACTTTAAGGTTTGCAGGGGATTCTGGGTAGGAGAATGTTGGGGGACACAGGCAAGCCATACTTCGCTGGACTCCGCCGGGTGTCTAGGTTCCAGAAATATGTGGGTTTAGTAGGTTTCTCTAGATGTCCGCCTAGCCCCGGGCCAAAAACTCATGGGACCCTCTTGCAAAACCAGGTTGCTTTGTGATTGGTAATTTTGATGTTACCTCGATAGGTTTTGGGCCCTTGCCTGTTGCGAGTCCCTGACCCACCCACATGAGTGAGGTGCCATTTTTATCAGGAGACCTGGGGGAATGCTGGGTGGGAGGAAATTTGTGGATCTATGCAGATTCCAGAATTTTCCCACACAGATATTTGAGAAAAAAGTGATTTTTCTGTGAAATTTGAGGTTTGCAGGGGGTTCTGGGTAGGATAATTTTGGGGGATCCATGCAAGGCATACCTCTCTGGACTCCCCCGAGTGTCTAATTTCCAGAAATATGTGTGTTTGGTAGGTTTCCCTAGATGGCCGCCGAGCCTCGAGCCAAAAATTCATGTGACCGCCCTTGTAAATCCAGGTTAGTTTCTGATAGGTAATTCTGATGTCCCCTCAATAGGTTTTGGGCCCTTGCCAGTCACGGGTACTTGACCCACCCATGCAAGAGAGGTATCATTTTTCTCTGAAGACTTTGGGGAACGCGGGGTGGGTGGAAATTAGTGGATCCACGCAGATTCCAGAACTTTCCACTACAGAAATATGGGGAAATAGTTTTTTTCGACAATTTGTTAGGTTTGCAAGTGATTCTGGGTAACAGAACCTGGTAAGAGCCAGTCAAGTCACACCATCCTGGATTTCTATGGGGGTCTATTTTTAAAAAATGTATATGTTTCCCTATGTGCCGGCAAAGCTAGGCTTAAAAAATTACAGCTAGGCACTTTGCAAACAAAAAGGGTAATTTTTCACTGTGAAATTGTGGTGTGTCCACGTTGCGTTTTGTGCCGTTTCATGTTGTGCTCTGCTCCCCCACTAAAGTTGCACTGCAAAACATGTCTCAGGCCTACCACTAAAATCTATAGTAACGTGTTAAACTGCCATATCAACCAGTCATTACAAACCTTTTTCTAGGCATACATCTTCCTGTTTAATACTTATAATTCACCCTTAATATATATGACAGAGTGCATTGTATTAAAAATTTAGGACATGTTTATTTTTGTTTTACGTGCCCTGACAATGAAAAACTCCTAAAGGATGTTTTCAGTGTTGTAAAACTATCTTCCCCATAGACTAACACTGGGCCATCTTGTATGCTTAGTAAGTCATAACTTCAATTTGGGACCATACCAAGAGACACTATTTCCTTTCAAATAAATTGCAATTTGAAATCCTCTTGAATTGTGAGGACGGATTTTAAGTTGCTATTCTGAAAAAGCCAATTTTAGATAGTCCGCATTTTTCTGCATAAAGCAAGTGTGCATTTCTGCCAAGGTCCAGGATCACATGACTGTGAATGTGTGGCTGTTGTGTTTTGTGTATCACTTCCAGATACGGGGACTAATAGGCCTTGGGTGTGGGGTGGGGTGTTCACCTCCTAACAAGGATGTCCTGGAAGGTTGTGCTTAGCCTTCCTGAACTTCAAAGCATAGCCTCAGGGCTTGCCGACGACTAAGGATTGCCTGTTGTGTTCCCATGAGGCACAGGGTCAGACTGATTTGCATATGGCCATGTCTGAACTGGGGTGGTGTGGAGTGCAAAAAAATGATGGATTTAGGCCCAGATCTCTGTACTGGGGTGAATGTATGACATTTTTCTGCATTCTGTCCATCAATTGTTGGTTTTGACTTGAGCTCAGGCTCCACATAAGTTATTCAAAGTGTCAGTTGACTCTCCTGTTAGAGCTACAGGGAAAAAAACAAGCTTCTAGATGTCTTCTTGCAACTGTCAAGCCGACCAGCATAGCTTAGTCCTGCATGAACCGGCCTGAGCCCTGATGCTGGCCTCTGCTGGAGAAAGGGCTGATGCCTAAGAGTTGCATATCCAGGTCATGCCCCGAGACTGGCATCAGAGTGTTCTCTTCTTGGCTGAAAACTACAAGTCCGGAGTCCCTGGTGAAGATTCTAAGGGTTTTGTCCCTGTGCAGCTACAAATGGACTACTCATATCGCCGGGCAACCATCTGCGATGTCCGCTGACGTAAATCTCCTTCGATCAACCAGCTCTTTGCGCCCTTTCCAAGAACCAGCAGCAGTAGCCTGTGATGACTGCCAATATGAATCTCCAGCGACATAGAATGATTGGGGATCTTTCTTGTGTAGTGTTTTCACTCTATCACTTTATTTGTTGAGTGCCCCATAAGTACTATGCACATAACCACTAAGTTAAGCATGAGTCCTTTTGTGCTATGGTAAAAGAGGATAAGCACAGGCTTACTTGGTAACTTTTGTGGTTCAACCAGACAAGGAATGTGACCCAGCCACATCATCTCTGAAAAAACAACATGACTCATAATGCAGGATGACAACAGAGAAATATATAAATATTCAAACTAAACATTCAAATCAAATGTTATGAAGTCATACGAGCAATTGATAATACTCTGAGCAACGCCAGCCTAGTTCTCTGAATGATCAGCTCACAGCAAACGTTTGAACTTCAATTATGAATGAGTGTTCCATCACCTCTTTCTGTGCGCTGTGATCATCTGAGAAATCAGTGCTTGCTCGCAGTGTGCCATTAGCCCAGCTGACTGTGCTGCAAGAGCCTTTGTGACTTGTGACACTTTGACAAATCGATACTTGAGATCTAATCTCACTATGCGGATAAATGCTGCTTTAGCACCTCAGCAAATCCCCTCCCTCCAAATAAACAGTGCTTAGGTATATCTCAAAATCCCAAGATTTGAGCCTATGACCTATATATTCTTATCACAGCTCATGGCATTTACACCAACTCAAAGTATTTGCTTCCTGCCAGTCCTGACTACACCACGCACATACCCTCACTGAATCACAAACCCTATCTCTGCCAACCTACCCACACACCCTTTGCAATAAACCTCTGCCATGGACTTTCAACTCTCCTAGCAGTTAAACATCCAACAAACATTTACATACAAAGAAAACCAGCTGCTCTTCCTCCTCACTTTATTGTGCCACTGTAATAAGAGCTGCCCATTGTTAGACCTGGCATCATTGGCGTGAGTCTCCCTTCCATTTCGACGGATTGCCTCCTCTGTTTTGATATGTTTTTGCTGGTTTTATGCTTTGGGCACTGTGCCACTGCTAATCAGTGCCACAATGCAAGTGCTCCCTATGTTAAATTGATGTACTAATTGGTGATTACATGATTGGGTTATTTGATTTATCTGTCAGCCCCTAGTACAGTCACCATGTGTGCCCAAGGCTTGTAAATTAAATGCTGCTGGTGGACTTGCAGCACTGGTTGTGCCACCCACAGAAGCAGCTTCTAAAGTGTGTCTCAGGCCTGCCATTGCAAGGCCTGTGTGCAGTCTAGCACTGCCATGTCGACGTGGCCGAGTGCACCCACTTGACAGTCTGTAAAGGTTCCCTTTACTTCATATTAGACACCCCTATGGTGGGCCCAAGGGCAGGGTGCATTGTAAGTGTAAGGTAGGACCCGCTCTGGTGTGTGTAGCATGTCCTAATAGTGAATTACAGCCATTTTGTTTTTTCACTATTGAAGGCTATCTGTTCTCCATAGGCCAGAATATGCATTTGGATTATTACATTCTTATAATCCTAACCTACTCAGGGAACATGGTATAAATTTGAGTTTAGTATGCCTGAATTCAAAATAATAAAATATATCTTTTAGTAAAGTTGGTTTTAATATTCTGTGTTTGAAAATACCAATTTTAGAAAGCAGATATTTTCTTGCCTAACTGTCCAGGCCTGCCTCTGCTAGGTTGTGTATTCCTTGTCAGGGTTCATGAGTGACAGGGCTGGGGGATTCCAGGACACAGGCTGGGGCAGTCTGGTGGTGAATAGAGAGATCTGCATTTAGATGGGAGGGAGGAGTTGCACCTGGGACCTGAATAGAGCTTGGCCTTCCCTCCACAATGCTTGCTTCACCTCCTGTGGCTTGTCTGATGTCTCTTCCCTGCACAGTGAAAGGAAGAAGAGAGTCATGTAAACAGAGTGCTCAGAAACTGGTTTGGACTAGGCAGTGTCCTCTCTGCCTTCAGAGAACAAAGGAGTATGGGGTATAAATATTGGGACCCTGACTCCAAGAAATTAGATCACTTCAGGAACAAGAAACCTTTTGCAAGGAGAAGAACCAAGGAAGCTGCAGGAGTTTTACTGCCCCTCTGCCGGTGTGCTGTTTGCTGGGTTGACCTTCAGTGGTGGCTTCATTGCTAAGGAAAGGAGAAGGAACTTTTTAAGGACTTTCATCATTTACAGAATATTCTCCAAGGGCTTGAACTGTGCTTTCCTCCTACTTAAGTCTCAGGGACAAAAGACTTTACCTCCAACTCCCCTCTGAAGTTCCTTGCTGGGAATTCTTAACTCCAGACATTTGCGTGTCGCTGGTAGCTGGAAGCGCGATGCATCGAGAAGAAGCGTGTCGCCGCCGCAGCTGAAATCATCACATCGCCAGAGAAGCGAGCCTTCGTTGCTTCTCCCTGGAAGCATGTGTTCATCGAAGCTGCCTGCTGTCGCATCACGGGAGAAGCGTGAAGCCATCGAGAGAGTCGCCATCGCATCACCGGAGAAGCGTGTCGCAGGGCCTGTCGCAGCTCCAAAGTACAGAGTCATCGCAAGGCTGCCAGGGCGCCTACGCATCGTCATCGCATCTCCGCTTCAAAGGAGCCATCTTCTCGCATCACAACCGGATCATCGCATCAAGGTGCCATCTCGTGCACCGCAACGGGCCCGCAGGCCGAGATTATATGCATCACCTCCGCACCGGTAAGGATCACAACGCATCCCCTACTCTGCGCAAGCATTGAGGCACAACGCATCATCTCCCCCGGATCACGGAACCGACGCAGCTGCCCTTTTGCGAGCCTTTTGTTTACTTTGCGTTACGCATCCAGGTACTTTGCTGGGAACTTTGTCGCATTTATCATCAACTTTAACTAAGCAACTTTTATCATCTTTTAAGCAATCTTAAGTGTAGTATTGTGGATTTTTTGTCGTTTGTGGTCTTATGTTAAGTTT
Organism: Lissotriton vulgaris; assembly: GCF_964263255.1. NCBI lineage: Eukaryota > Metazoa > Chordata > Amphibia > Caudata > Salamandridae > Lissotriton > Lissotriton vulgaris. The sequence goes on along the minus strand of NC_141689.1, from coordinate 1,081,110,752 downwards.
ACATATAGAATACTTATTTTGATCAAACCTGAGTTGTGTCCAACTGTAGTGTTTTCACTGTATTACTGTCTATATTCACAAATGCTTAACACACTGCCTCTGAGATAAGCCTGTCTAATCGTGACAAGCTACCATGGGGGTGAGCAGGGGTTATTAAGGAGTGTAATCCCTTTATCCTGACTTAGAAGTAAGGGTCCCTATTTGGACAAAGGTGAATACCATTGCCAGCTAGAGACCCCCAGATCTAACACCCATTTAAATTGTATTAAAAGTATTTATTCAAGCACTCTTTTTGCATTTTATATATATATATATATATATATATATATATATATATATATATATATATATATATATATATATATATATATATATATATATCACACAAAGTTCCAATGTAGTACGCTCTCAGGAATCAAACCACAATCCAGAAGTGAAATAGAACCTTGGTTTATTCACACAACGCGTTTCGGCGACTTGCCTTGATCACGTGTGACAAAGTGTGTGAGAAAGTGTGCCATTTTCAATAAAGTTACGTCAAAACAAAAGTAGGACTATAAACAAGTATACATTTGGTGTCGGCCATTTTGGAATGGTGTTATATACATTTGTAAACAAACAATACATTGTAACATTGAACATCTTGTCACTCAAGCTGGTTAAGTATGCATGATTATACATAGGTAATTGATCATGAGTGGTCCGTAATATTAGTGAGTCAAAGGGGAATAATTATCCACCCAATAAACAAAAATCCGAGTATGCCCGCATTATATCCGTACTAACAATGCCGATGTGTAATAATAAACGTGTAGTGGTGGTGATCAGCCAACTCGTACTCGGTTCTGAGATACAACACCAAGGTGCAGCATGCATCATACATTGTACCTGCATTAGTAGTACATCACTGCAATATTACGGGCCACTCATGATCACTTACCTATGTATAATCATGCATACTTAACCCATTCATACTTAATCATCCCATTCTCCCAATATTGTACTTATTGCCCAAACTTCACAAACATAAAACCCAGCCACCTGGTCGTCCCATAGACTCTTCAATAGGCAGCGTTTGCGAACATATCTCAAAATACGTGGACCATTTTCTTAGAGACTATGTGGTCACATTACCCAGCTACCGTAGGGACACCAAAGACTTTCTAAGTAAAATTGACACTCTGAAGTGGGAGACAGATTGGATCTTTATGGTGCTTGACGTACATTCACTCTACACCATAATTGAACACCAACAAGGGCTTGAGGCATGTGAATTCTACCTACACAATAGATCAATTAAGTTTTTTGAACATAATGTAATGATTATGAATATGATTGACTTTTGCCTCAAAAATAATATTTTCTCTTTTGATGGCGCCCTCTACAGGCAGATCAATGGTACTGCCATGGGTTCGTGCTTTGCTCCCAGTTTCGCGAATTTATTCATGGGATACTGGGAGCAGGAGATCCATGGCAGTGCCACCCTGAAGGAAGACTTCTGTAGAGTAGTGGTATGGCTCCGCTACATAGACGATCTGTTTATTGTCTATAAGGGGAGTCTATAAGAACAAGCTGAAACCTTCATGACCAATCTCAATACCAACAGATATAACATCAAGTTATCAGGAACCATCAGTAACACCATGGTTGAATATTTGGATGTTAGACTTGAGATTAAGAACAACTGTATTTGTACCTCATTGTTTCGAAAAGATACAGCAGGCAATAGCGTACTGCATGCCCTCAGCAGTCATCCAGAGGTGCTCAAATGGAGCATACCTTATGGAGAACTGTTGAGGGCCAAAAGAAACTGTAACTCGGTGGAAGCCTTTGAGAGGGAACGAGACATCATAGCAGGGAGGTTCAAAGAAAGGGGCTACCCCAATTGGGTCATCAAGCAAGCTACCACTAGAGCAGAAAAGGTAGACAGAAAGGAAACCTTGGAGAAGGTGGAACCTGTACTGGATGAAACTGACGAGACTACCAGATTGATACTTACCTTTAATGACCAGTCGGCAACCGTCAAAAAAGTCATAGCCAAACATTGGGATATTTTGAGACATGATAACATCATAGGGAATGTGGTCAAGGAACGACCTAGCATAACTTATAAACGCAATCTGAATATCAGGGATCTGGTATCTAGAAATGATGTTACACAATACAATGATTCAACGGAACATGGCCTGCAGGGCTTTTATCCCTGCAGTCACTGTAAAGCCTGTAGCAACAGCGTTTACAAAAATGAGCTGGTTTACAATGGAGTTAGAAGAAAAATAACTCAATTTCTCACTTGTAGTACCAGCTATGTTGTGTACGTTATTGAATGCCCTTGTCACCTATGGTATATAGGGAGTACCAAGTGTAGTGCGAAGAAAAGAGTATTGGAACATCGGAGGGCCATAACCAACCAGGACCCCAAATACCCGGTGGCACAACACTTCAGGGAGAAACACTACTCAGATGCAAATTTGTTAAGCTACATGCTCATTTAACAGGTTCAGGTTAAACCCAGAGGGGGAGATAGACTGCTATCCCTGAGACAACATGAGTCAAGACATATCATTAACTTTCAGAGCAAGTACCCGGGTGGCCTTAACTGGGATGAAGAGTTAGAAATACATCTTAGGGAAGACTCGTAGGGATCTATTTGAGTTCTAGACTATGATTGTATTTAACCACCCGTGTCACTTGCTTTAGTTGAATTATTGCCCATCATGCAGGATTGTGTATGATTCCTTTTTTATCTACTTGCTTTGTTCCAACATGTTGAATTGTGTGCTGGAAAACCATTTTAACTCACTTTTTCTTCCTTTTTGTGTATTTGATCTACAGGTGTACAGGCAGGGCTTCCCAGTATGAATGGATTCCTCAATATGGGCACCACTGTCATTGGCACTTGTTCCGGTTTTCACCTCTTCTTTTAGGCACTTTTTCACGGTCAGTTATTTCTTTCGCACCTGTTCTGCACTTTATGTTACTGTCACAAATGGGACTATGCCTTGTTGGCACTAAGATGCTCACACACGCATGTGAGCGGATAAGTAGCACTTGACCATTATACTGGATGTGTGGTCCGGACATTCTTCTAGACATTTGGACACTTGTCAATACGAAGTTCTGCATTTATTTCCCCTTTTGATTTATTATGAGGGAACTTTGCAGTGATGTACTACTAATGCAGGTACAATGTATGATGCATGCTGCACCTTGGTGTTGCATCTCAGCACCGAGTACGAGTTGGCTGATCACCACCACTACACGAGAAATGTGGGCATGCTCCGCTGATGGGGGTTACACCACAACACCCAGAACTAGTTGGATGATTATCATATTATTACACATCGGCATTGTTAGTACGGATATAATGCGGGCATACTCGGATTTTTGTTTATTGGGTGGAGAATTATTCCCCTTTAACTCACTAATATTACGGACCACTCATGATCAATTACCTATGTATAATCATGCATACTTAACCAGCTTGAGTGACAAGATATTCAATGTTACAATGTATTGTTTGTTTACAAATGTATATAACACCATTCCAAAATGGCCGACGCCAAATGTATACTTGTTTATAGTCATACTTTTGTTTTGACGTAACTTTATTGAAAATGGCACACTTTCTCACACACTTTGTCACACGTGATCAAGGCAAGTCGCCGAAACGCGTTGTGTGAATAAACCAAGGTTCTATTTCACTTCTGGATTGTGGTTTGATTCCTGAGAGCGTACTACATTGGAACTTTGTGTGATATATGATTTCCGGTTGCTTCGCCGGAGTGTACGCCACTTGTCAACGGGTCGCAGCGTTGCAGCAGAAGCAGTTTTTGTTTGGATATATATATATATATATATATATATATATATATATATATATATACACACACAAACACAAACACACAAAAAATTACAGGGACATTATAGTTAGGCTCAGGTTTCACTCAATACAAAATTCAGCTGTTATAGTTACTGGGCTAGCTATACAACTATAACTCGCACCCCACAGTGTCCTGCTTATGACCTCACGTATTACATTACTCATGACGTGGTCAGGAACATCACTGATGATATTTAAAATGACAATCAATCAATCATGGGTTCTGTAGAGCGCAAACTACTCACCAGGTATGGGTCTCAAGGAGCAAGGCAGTGGGGGGGAGGTGGGGTCTGCAACAATCTTGGGGGTCACTGAGTTCCATGAAGAGGCAGGTCTTCAGGTCCTTTAGGAACTTAGGGAGCGATGTGGTCTGTTGGAGGTAGAGAGAAAGGGAGTTCCATGCCTTGGCCACGAGGATGGAGTAGGAGCTTGCTCTTGATCTGGTATTCTTGATCTGAGGCACTGTCACGAGGGAGAGCTGGGCCGAGAGAAGAAAACGCTGGGAAGCATGGAACGAGAGGGGGTGGTTTAGGTTGGAGGGTCTGGTGTTGCAGAGGGCCTTGTGTGCATGGGTGAGAAGCCAGTGTCGAGTCCATAAGTGTTGGTTGATGTGGCCCAGTAGGTTGAGGACTAGTCTGACGCGGTATTCTGGATGTTATGAAGTTTGCGGTGAGGTTCTTGTTGATACCCATGTAGATTGTGTTGCTGTAATCCAATCTGCTGCTGATGAGGGTGTATGTGATGGTTTTCCTGTGTTCGTGGGGGATCAAGTTGAATGTCTTTCATGGTAGGCGGAGTGTGCTATAGCAGAAGGAGGTGATGGTGTTGACCTGGCGGTCCATTTTGAGTTCAGAGTCCAGGATGATTCTGAGGTTGTGTGCATGGTCTGTGGGAGCAGGGTGTCCAGAGGGCGGGGGCCACCAGGTATTGTTCTAGGCATCTGGTGTGGGCCCATGAAGAGCACTTCGGTTTTGTCTGTGTTGCGTTGTAGGCAGTTGTTCTTTATCCATCTGGCGACTGCTTCCATTCCATCTTGAAAGTTGTGTCTGATGATGTTGAGTTGGTTGGAGAGGGAGCGGATGAGTTGGGTGTTGTCTGTGTTTGATATGATATTAAGTCTGTATGCTCTGACGATGGATGAGAGTGGGGCCATGTAGATGCTGAACAGGTTCAGGCTGATGGAGGATCCTTGTGGGACTCTGCAGGTGGTTGGAGTGGGTTCTGAGAGAAATGGAGGGAGCTTGACTCTTGAGTTCTGCTGGAGAGGAAGTAGACGATCAAGTGGAGGGCCTTATTCCGGATACCCGCTTCGTGTAGTCTGCGGGCTAGAGTGCAGTGAGAGACAGTGTTGAAGGCCACGGAGAGGTCCAGGAGGATGAGGGCCACTGTCTCTCCCCTGTCCAGAAGGGAGAGGATGTAGTCTATTGCAACGACGAGTTTGGTTCCAATGCTGTGGTTCTTCCTAAAGCCTAATTGGGAGGAGTCGAGGATGTTGTTTCCCTCTATGAAGGCGGCGAGTTGGCTATTGACATCTTTTTTTAGTGAATTTTGCCGGATACTTGAGCAGGGAGATCGGTCTGAAGTTGGTTTACAAAGTTTGAGGTTTGCAAGGGATTCTGGGTAACAGAACCTGGTGAGAGACACACAAGTCACCCCATCCTAGATGTCCCCTAGTGTCTAGTTTTTGAAAATGTATAGGTTTGCTAGGTTTCCCTAGTTGCCGGCTGAGCTAAGGTTCAAAATCCACAGCTAGGCACATTGCCAAAAAAAGATCCATTTTCACGGGCAAAATGTGATGCACTAGGCCTACGTAAACAAGTGAGGTACCAATTTTATTGGGAGACTTTGTTAAGTACGGAATGGGTGGAACCTTCTGGATCCGGACAGATTCCAGATCTTTCCGTCACAGAAATGTGAGAAAAATGTGTCATTTTTTAGAAGGTTTGAGGTTTGCAAGGGAGCCACACAAGTCACCCCATCCTGTATTCCACTGAGTGTCTAGTATTCATAAATGTGTAAGATTCTAGGTTTTCCTAGGTATCAGCTGAGCTAGGGTTCACAATCCACAGCAAGGCACATTGCAAAAAAAGTTTCAGTTTTCACTTAAAAAATGAGATGAGTCCATGTTGCGTCTGTCCTCTGCATTAGGCCTATGCACACAAGTGAGGTACCATTTTTATCAGGTGACTTTGTTGAGCGCTTGGTGAGTGGAAGTTTGTGGGTTCTTGCAGATTCCAGAACTTTCCATCACAGAAATGTGAGGAAAATGTAGTTTTTTTTTTACAAAGTTTGAGGTTTTCAAAGGATTCTGGGTAACATAACCTGGTGGGAGCCACACAGTCACCCCATCCTGGATTTCCCAGGGTGTCTAGTTTTTAAAAATGTATTGGTTTGCTAGGTTTTCCTAGGTATCGGCTGAGCTAGGGTACAAAATCCACAGCTAGGCACATTGCAAAAAATAGTTCAGTTCTCACTTGAAAAATGTGATGTGTCCATGTTCGGTGTTGAGCCGTTTCATGTTGCAGGCACTAGGCCTAACCACACAAGTGAGGTACCATTTCTATTGGGAGTGCTTTGGTAATGCTGGGTGTGTGGACATTTGTGGCTCTAGACAGATTCCAGAACTTTTCATCACAGAAATGTGAGGAAAATATGTTTAAAAGTTTGAGGTTTGCAAGCGATTCTGAGTAACAGAACCTGGTGAGAGCCACACAAGTCCCCCCATCCTCTATTTTCCTGGGTGTTTAATTTTAAAAAATGTATAGGTTTGCTAGGTTTTCCCTAAGTGCCAGCTGAGCTAGGGATCAAAATCCACAGCTAGGCACATTGCAAAAGAAGGTTCAGTTTTCCCTGGAAAAAAGTGATGTCCACGTTGTGAATTGGGCCTTTTCCTGTCCCGGACACTGGGCCTACCCATACAACTGAGGTACCATTTCTATTGGGAGACTTTAGGGAATGCTGATTTGGTGGAAGTTTGTGGATCCACGCAGATTCTAGAACTTCCCATCACAGAAATTTGAGGAAAATATGGTAATTTTTTTACAAAGTTTGAGGTTTGCAAGGGATTCTGGGTAACAGAACCTGGTGGGAGCCACACATGTCACCCCATTCTGGATTTCCCTCAATGTCTAGTTTAAAAAAAATGCATTATTTGGAAAGGTTTCCATAGGTGCCGGCAGAGCTAGGGTTCAAAATCCACAGCTAGGCACATTGCATAAAAGAGTAAATTTTTACTGGAAAAATGTGATGTGTCCACGTTGCGTCCAAGTTGCCTGTTGGGCCGTTTCCTGTCGTAGGCGCTAGGCCTACCCACACAGTGAGGTAGCATTTTTTAATCAAGAGACTTAGGAAAACACAGAATAGTAGAACAAGTATTTTTACCAATTGTCTTCAATGCATTTCTGCCTTCCAAATGTAAGACAATTCGTAAAAAAAAAAAAAAAAAGACGGAATTTTGAAAAATGACCTCTAATTCACATGCTGATATGGGTGCCCACAATTTTGGAAATGTGCAAATAACCACTGCTTGTAAATTCTTTATTTTGTTGCCATTTCAGAAATATATCGGTTTCTTTGGTACCTGTTTTTCACTCTTTATATTTTACCAAATGAATTGCTATATACCCGGTACAGAAAGAAAAATCATTGCAAGATGCAGCTCAGTTATTGGCTCTTGATTCCTCGGGTTCTTGGTGAACCTACAAGTCCTATATATCCCCACAACCAGAATGGTAACAGCAGATGTAACAATGTATTGCTTTAAAAAATATGTCCAACTTAGAAGAAGTTACAGGTGAAAACGTTGGCACCAATGGCTGTTTTTTTAACACAATTTCAATACATTTTCAACTGTTAGTTTCTATAAAACAACATTGAAGAATCCACACAAATTACTCCTTGCTGAATTCATAATGTTGTCTACTTTTCAGAAATGTATAACTTTCTGGGATCCATTATTGCTTTCACACCTATTTCTACCACTAACTGGAAGGAGGTTGAGGAGGGAGCTAGAGGGTGCACAGGAAAATGGCCGCACTCTAGTGAGGCTCTGTCCAGCTGAGCGCCAATCCAACTAATTTCTACCTGTTAACTGCTGCATCCACACCACTAACGTGGCAGACTTGATTTGCAAGCCCCTCTGGGATATCCTGTGGCAGTTTGGGGTGCAATATAGCATGACAACACACTATACGCTGAGCGGATTAGTCCTGGCGGCGCTTCCATAACATGGCGGTCACCGCTGGGCCCACAGTGCAAAACCTGCCTGCTGCTGTTTCTGCGCTTGTGCCTGGAGGCCTATGGTTGTGGAGCTCAGGAGAAATGTGGAGCTGCCTAAATGTTACCGGTGACGGCTGCAGAGTGGACTACTGCACGGAGGTGTGCAATTGTCCCGGAGGCCAGGGGAGCACCAACCAGGCCGTGGTATTCGGGCGTCTGCGGAGCTGGCTGAACGGAGGTGGGTGACGAGTCGGCCTGGGAGAGTGGAGTGCCGCCTGTGCTGGCTGCAGTGAGTGGTGTGCGGCTCATATGTGGCTGGTGACTGCAGAGGCTGGTGTGGGCTAGGGATCGAGCCGTGGCCTGCGAGCTGTGGCCGGGGCGGGTGGGCGCTCGTTGCTGCGGCCGTCTGGATTGTGCCGCCTTGTGAACACCTGCGGGACCGCTGAGTCTGGGCCATCAGGGCTGAGGGGATCTGCGCAGCAGGCCCTGGAGTACACCTGCACCACCCGCCCTTCTACTGCCTTTCTTGTTGTTGCTGGGGACCGATCCTGCTGAAGTGCTTTCAGTATTCTGGTGGGGTCTGCTGCGGCGCCTGGCTGGCATCTGCATTGCGGAGCTGCCCCCTGACTGAGATGGGTCTACACTGCCCGGTAATTAGGCCTTCTTTCCTTTTTTGAGCTGCCCCTGCCTCGTTGAGATTTGACTGCTGGCCGCTGGCCTATCTCCAGGAATTGCTGCACTTGCCCTGCATCTGCGTCTGTTAGGTGGTCCGGCAGATGTGCCTGGCGGATCAGAAGTACGTCTATCCTGTTCCTGAGGGGGTTGTGTGTCTGCCGTTTTATGTGGTGCTTCTCTCCATCGCACGTTGAGCTGTGGGTACTTGTTGCCTAACTTCGCTGTTTAACCCAGGGAGTGTACCTTGTGGGACACGTTACGTGGTGTTGGGCAGGCTCTAGCCTAAGTGTCCTAAGTGACCAGCTGTGTGGTGCGCTTCAGTGCCCCCTGGGGTTGCTGTCTCCCCTGCCAGGATCCTACCACATTGCATATCAGGAGCGCCCAATCTAACATCTCCACGGTGGTGAGACTCACTATGCTGACAGGATGGGGAGGACTGATAAATCTCAACCCCGCCTCACGTTTGAGGCGCGTGAGACATCTAGGACCCCACAAAAAGCTGCCTCTGACTCAGAGGCGGATGCCCAAGACGTAGGTCCCTCCATGCTAGAAACAACGCTACTAGACATGCAACGCAGCCTCCAATCCATAGAAGGTAACATGGCTGCAGTTCATCAACGCCTCGACCACATGTTGTCACAACTAGAAAAACAGGGCACACGTGTGGGAGAAGGGGAGCAATGTTTACATGCGGCAGTGGATAACCTGAGTGAGGTGGCGGGAAAAAACACTCAACATGGAGAAAGTTCTCTCCATCATTCAGGCCAGGAATGAGGATTTGGAGGCCTGCTCACGCAGGAATAACATTCTAATAAAAGAGTTGCCTAGAATCAAAGAACATGGGCAAAATAAAGACCTTTATTGAGAACTTGATTAAGGAAATTGTTGGTACTTAACTGCTCTCTGCCTTGTACATTGTTGAGCAGGCTCACTACTCCCTTGCGGCTCCGCCTGTCCCAGGGGCTCCGCCACGCCCTATTATTGCACAGGTTTTGAATTACAGGGACTGAGGCAACATTCTGCGCATGGTCAGGGACAAGGGAACAATCGTACATCAAGTCAATACTCTCTCTTTCTTCCCTGATTTTACTGTAAATATACAAGCTGCCCATAGGGAGTTTCGAGTGGTGAGAAAGTTTTTACAATCTGAAGGTGCCCCTTATGCAATGTCATACCAGGCCCGTTTGAAGATTGGTCCAGATAGGGACTCCAAGATCTTCACTAACCCCAATACGGCGATGGAGCATGCTTAACAACTTAAGAGATGGCGGCGTGAATCCCAGACTCTATCCAAAACTGATGAATAGCAGGGTTATTGTGAGCACATTGATAATTGGTTAGGATGTGTAGCTCTTCGGGCAGCTTTATCTTAAACCTGTTATATGCTCTGCCCCCTACTCATGTCAGGTTCCCCAACCCGGTGCAGATGGACACTCTAGAGTCCTTTTGGGTTCACTCAACGGTGCCACCTTATCAAGGGGCTCTATACTGTGTTCTGATCGGTAAACAGCATTTACAACAAATCTTTTAACTCGCAGGGAATCACAACGCGGTCGTTAGAACGACCGTGTTGTGATTCCGCATATCATTACTCCGCAAGTCGGAACAACGACTTGCGGAGGGGGGAGGTGTTGGATTTAAAATCCAACACCTTCCCTACTGTCCGCACAGACTGGAGTTGGAATAGTAAATTATGCTATTCCAACTTCCAGCGCCCCTCTCGGCAAGTCGTTGTTCCAACTTGCGGAGTATTGGTATGCGGAATCACAACAGTCATTGTAATAACCGTGTTGTGATTCCCTGCGTGGTAAAAGAATGCTGGATTTAAAGGTATATTCGTTCTGATCAGGCATATTTTGTGTTTATGCTCAGCCAATTCCTACTAGTTAGGAGGCTAGTGGCACTTGTCACCCCTCATGGGAATACCCCTTTTACAAATTCTATTGGTTTTCTCTGGGTTGGGTTGGGACAGAGATGGTTGGAATGGCTTTAGTGAGTTGAGAACGCTGAAGTGGGTGGGGGGAGCGGGATGGGGTTTGGCAAGTGGGGGATGTGGGTGAAGGGTTGGTCCGGCATCTTTAGTTTTTGGTGTACTACCCTTTTTTATTTTGCAGGAGCATGCACAACTCTTTTTATTGTTCTCATTGACAGGTCGCACGAGATCCCTATGATATAATTAGTGGTAAAGTGCGACTGTTAACTTGGAATATCCGTGGTCTCAACACCCCTAGAAAGATCCGCTCTATATTTGCGACTTTAGACAGGATGGATGTGCAGATAGCCTTTTTGCAGGAGACCTACCTCACAAAACTGTCTGAAAGAAATATTGGGAATCGGTGGGCGGGGGTGCAGGCGAGGTCCTCATATTCTAGTTGTGCAAGAGGGGTGATGATATTGATAAAACAAGGCGCTCCATTTACCGTTCTCCGCACAGACACGGATGAATCTGGCTGACTTGTGATATTACAAGGGCAACTGGGTGGGGTGAGTGCATTGTTGTTGAATGTGTATGGCCCGAATATAGATGATCCAACCTTCTTTTCTGATGTGTGGTGCCGCATTACCAGCTTCCCGGAGGTTGAGATACTTTGAGGCGGCGACTTTAATGCGTGCCTGTATATGACTGTAGATTGCATGGGTAGTGAGACTTCACGACCCAAGCAGGCATCTGAGGTGTTGCGGGGACTGATGGATGCTGGCCAGCTGTGGGATGTGTGGCGCTTGTGACATCCTGGGGCACATGAGAGTACATTTGTTTTCTCAGTTCATGGGACTTGGTCCCTCCTGGATTTCTTGCTGGTCACTGAGGCTGTGTGTACCTGGGCAGTGGATGCCCATCATATGGTTCGGACATTCTCAGCCCATTCTCCTGTACTGTTGGAGCTGCAGGTTCCTGCTTGTCAGAGACCAACTTTCACTTGGCATCTGCAGCCTTCCTTGCTATCAGACCCTGTCTTTAAACATGACATTGGGGAGGCTATACATAACTTTTTCAAGGAGAACGAGGGTTCGGTTGATAGCGCGGGCGTACTCTGGGAGACATTTAAGATGACTGTTAGGGGTGTGTGTATGGGGGTGCAGGTGGATGTTTCGCGAAATTTGAGGCACAGGATTCAAAAATTGGCTGCTGATATCTCCACTCTGGAAAGATCTTATGATTCGGACCATTCCCCTTCGGCACTCTCGGCAATCCGGGAATTGGTTACAGAACACAACGAGACAGTAGATCAGGAGATGGCCCATAGGTCTAGACGTAGTAAAGCTTGTTATTATGGGGAGGGGGGCAGACCTAGCCACACCCTGGCTCAGAAGCTATCTGATCCTCGTAGCCAGGACCATATTAAGGAGATTCTCGATGAAGTGGGGGAGGCGCATTATACCACAGCGGACATTAGTGAGATCATTCTGGACTTTTATGCCAGGACGAGATCCATGAATACCTCAACGATATTGCTCTGGGGTGGCTGTCTTTGGGTCACTGAGAATATCTTACGCAGCCTTTCGACGAGGAGGATGTCAAATTAGCTATCATGTCACTTCCTACCTTCATGGGTGCGGGCTTAGATGGGCTCCCTAGTGAATTTTATAAATCCTATGTGGATGCACTAGGCCCTAGACTGCTAGCAGTCTTTGTGGAGGCATATGACATGGGTCGTCTCCCAGCCTCCTTATGGGAAGCCCTTTTGGTGATGCTACTGAAACCTGACAAGGCTTCCAATTGCTGCGACCCTTATAGGCCTCTCTCCATTATTAATATTGATGCTAAGATTCTGGCAAAGATGATTGCTATGCAATTACAGCCCTTGATCCCTCTGTTGGTTCTTCCCGACCAATCTGGGTTCATGCCACCATGGTCAACCATGCACAATTTACGTACTTTATTTGCCACCTTATACTACTTTGATTCCGACTTTCAGGCTGTTGCTGTGCTGCTCGATGCAGCAAAAGCATTTGATTAGCTCTAATAGGGCTTCATGTTCACGGTCCTCTTGAGAATGAGATTTCCTACTTTTTTCTTCAGTGGAATAGAGTTTTGTATACCGAACCGGCAGCCAGGGTTCATATCAGTGGCTGGGTGTCATCCCATTTTTCCATCAGAAGGGGCACGCTGCAGGGTTGCCCCTTGTTGCCGCTGCTATTTGCTCTAGCTTTCGAGCCTCTCGCCTGCAAGCTCCGCCTGTTGCATGCATCATCAGCAATTGAGCTTCGACAGCGCCCACTTATATTGGCGCTATATGCCGATGACATGCTCTTGTACGTCCGTGAACCTGCAGTCTATCTTTCAGAACTGCTCAGAGAATATGTGAAATTCGAGCGATTCTCCGGTGTAGGGATTAATTGGGCTTAATCAACTGTTTTCCCTCTGATGTCTGGCACCCAGGAAGTCGCATTGGACCCAGGACCCGATGAAATATCTGAGTATCTGGCTTCATAGCGACCCTGAGCAGGTGATATCTATGAATTATGGCTGCACCATCTCCCACGTTACAGATAAAGCTGCGCGCTAGGCTCGGCTACCTCTTTCACTCGCAGACCGCATAGCTGTGATCCAAATTACCATTTCACCTATTTATTGTACTTATTTGTAATCATTCCTATCCGCTTGAATCTTACCCTTTTTAAAACGTTGCAGACTGCCCTGTTGTCGTTCGTCTGGGGGGGAGCTTAGATGTAGTTGGAATACTCTTGTGCTATCATTTGACCGCGGCGGCTTCGAGGCCCTAGATATGCATCTCTACTATTTATGCACCCAAGCTCAATTCGCGCACTATTGGTTCTATCCGCAGTGGTCCCTGCCCCACACAGCGATAGAGGTGAATGCTATCCTCCCACTTCTGCTTGTCGCGGCTACCCTTCAGGCAGTGACTGAGGTCCTCGGGCAGAGATTATTCCAGTGCTATGTACCGCCAGGGCCTGGCAGGCCATTGCCCGCAGAGCACAGCTAGACTACCTTTATGCCCCAAAGATGCCTGTTGCCGCTCATCCGGATATCTCTGCAGCGCAGGAGCGTTCTGCCCTACGTGTGCTACATGCGGTTGGGGTTGTGAAGATGGGTGACCTACATAAAAATGGCCAGTTCTGCTCACTACAAGATATTCAGGTGGGTCACGCTTCCACCCGATGCTGTGCTTCACATGTGTCAGTGTGCAACAGGCATTAGGGCAATCTACCCTGATTATCCAATAGAACCACAGCCGTAGTGCATGATGCAGACAGTGCTCTCTGGGGACGAAAGTAAGCGTTTGATCACTAATCTATACACTGCATCTCAACGTGAGAAGGACCCAGAAAAACACACTTCATTTCTTAAATGGAGCACAACCTTGGGGCACACTTTCCCACTTGAACATTGGCAGTTCTGCTGTACATTGACGGGGCGTCTTATCACCAATTGTAATTTACAAATTATCCATTTCAAGTTCTTCCATCAGTGGTACTATACACCTCTGCAATTAAAGAAATATGACTTGCGTGACTCTGCCTGCTGTGTGAGGTGCGTGCAGGCTGATGCCGATTTTCTGCATTTAGCATGGCAGTGTGCAGGGGTGGCTGCCTTCTGGGTTAAAGTAGTGACTGTGTTGACCAAGGTGGTGATGGAGCGAGTGCAGTGTGTTGCAGAGGTGGGTCTGCTGGGAGATGTAACAGGCGTTTGGTTGCAGTAGCAGCGTTAATGTCCAAGCGGCCTGTGGCACAATGCTGGGATTGAAAGAGTCTTCCTATAGTTCAAAAATGGGTTCGGGATCTAACTTATTGCAGGGAACAACTGGAGACCTATGCAGAGGATCTGGCTAAATCCTCTTGTCCCAAAGATTTCTGGGCCCCAATGACAATGTATCTTTTGAGTCATCCAGATTTGTGAAGCTTCCTGCTCCTAGCCTTTTATTTTCTTTTACTATGTTTAGGGTCTGTGTCTCGATGGGGGCTATTGTTGTTCAATTCACGTGCTGTGTCCCTAGATTTCCTTGACAATGACATGCAAGTGCCTTGCTTCTTTGATACTGTTTTTCTTTAAGTGCTGTGGGGACAGGGTTGGGGGGGATTGTTGGTTCTCTGAGCTGCTGTTATAGTTGCATCCTTCTCCACTATGAAGACACTTTATCTTTAAAATTCTTGTGCTGTTTCACGCTATGAAGTCGCTGATGGCTCCCTATTGGAGCATTTGGATTGTAACTGCAAGCTTTTATTAAAAAAAAAAAGAACACTGAAAGGAGGTTAAAAGCACAAAAAAAGGCAAAAATAGGCAATGTCCCAATAAAAAACCACAACTGTGCAGAAAATGTTGTTTGTCTAATAAAAGTCGGCCTGTCCCTGAATGCTGGGAAGATGGTGATGTCAGCACAACAAACCCTTTGTTGATACCTCTTTCAGGTGAATACAAGCACTTTTTTTCTGCAGAAATGTTTCTGATTTGTTCCTCACAAAACCCAAAGTTTTGCTGTATTTTGGCTAATATCTGTGTCGCCTTCATAGGAACACACAACCCATGGGTACCTTTCAAATCCACCTGATGTTGGAAGAAAAGGATGCAAATTTGGAATGGATACCTTGTGTGGACAAAGTGTTAAAGATGTCGAAGCGCAACCTACCCCAAATAGCTCATAATAAAGGCTTTGCATGGGGGGGAGGGGGGTGAAGCCTAGCAGTGAAAAGGTTAAAGTGTACAGAAAAGTGATGGATGTAATGCTTGAATTAATCTCATCCTGATCCATCATTATTTTCCCTACCATGCCATCTCAGTTTGGGCCCTCCAAAATCAAATCAGTCTTGACCCAAGACTGGTTTCACACTAGTAGGGCTCATCAGACAGGTATAGCTTGGTTCTTGTGACACACTGTATGTCCAGACGTGGGTTCTGTGAAAGTTTGCCACAGAAACAAAGCTAAAGTGGATTGGAAAGCTTGTGGGCATTCCCTTCTTAAAGAAATGTGACATTTTCTACATTTTCTTTAAGGGAAATCCTGCTTCAGTTGTTTGTTGGAATTTCCCTCACACCAGGATTCTCAACTCATCTTCCACCCTCTGCAGATTCTGTTTCTGTGACATCATCAGCATTGCCAGGTAGCAAAAATGGAAACATAACAAGCAGATGCTTGTTGATAGTGTCATAATGGCTCCATTAGTGCTGCCCAGGACACCGAGGCTGAGAGTTCTAGATCTCAGGCACAGTGGTCACTTTCCTTGGAGACTTGGAAGGAGGAGGTTGAAGCTGTGTTAGCTAAGGAGAAGTGCAATTTCTTTAAACATTGACATTTATTAGTGAGCTTGACTACTTCTACCACTGGTAGGTTAATTTATGTATTAGATTGTTTGACTGAGGGTCTTTTTTTCAGTATGGTGGATGGGATACTCAATCAAAATGTGGCATATACTTCTTCCCCCATATTATAAGTGCCTTAGACGATAATACACTTGGAATAAGTTGGATGGGATATCTCTTATGTTTTGAATCTAAGCCATTATGTTAATATTTAACTTAAATACAATTTAGACATTGTTCTACCTCTAAAGGCCTATGTATTTTCCAAATCCATGCACACTTATGTGGTGAGGAGACAGACTAGTGCTGTCTCTTCCCGAAACAAAAGTTGTTTAAAAAACAATATTCCCTTTCTGTGATTACTGTCTTTGCATGTGGTCGTTACAGTTTAAAATTGCAGTTTTGATCTGTCTGTGATTGCATATTTTATCACCTGTTTTGTGTTTTAAACTTGTGGCTTTCCCGGCCCATGATTGCTTGCATTTAAAGTGTTGAATTGTGGGATTTGCAGTCCAACTTCGGTAGGTTGTCCCTCTCATTCCTTGGTGACGAAACTGTTTTCCCTCCAAATTTCTCCTTTGTTCTATGGTAAGACCTGTGTGTTAAAACAGTGCACCCCCAGCCACCATTTTGTGTTCACAAGCCAGTGAGGCCAGCCCCCCTGCCCCCCCCCCCACCAACAGGGATATTCTACATCAGAGGGTGCTTCTGTGAGCTGTTTAACCTGTATTTACTGGGGCCTGTGCACTTAGTTTTTTGGCCAGCAGGGGGAGTAAAGTTTTATTCAAATAGTATTGTTAGATTTCCAGTTAGTGAAGCCTTTTTCTGAAGAAGTCCAAAGTGTGGATTGAGTCTGTCTGTCTCCTAGGAGATTCTGAACAGGAAAAGCAACTTCCAACTCCCTGGCCAGCAAACCTTGTCTGAGGTCGCTGGGACCTTAAATGGTCTGCCAGTGGTTTACACTGATTGGTGGTTGTATCTGGTGTTTCTATTGGGTTAGGGTTAATGTCCTCATTGGTTGGGTATTTGAGGGTTCTGATCGGTTTCTGGGTCTGTGATTCAATCATTGTAGGGTTGGGACTAGGGCTAGGGTTAGGATTTCTATTTGAAGTAGAAACTAGGGCTACCTGTTCCATTGGCTGCTTGGATTTGGGTTGGTACTACTGGTAGGGCTAAGGCCTTTATTGTACATAGAGATCAGGGTTTTTGAACTGATTGGCTGCTTGGACTAGGGCTAAGATTGGCAGTAAGGTCCTGGTCTCCCATTGGTTCTAGATTTTAGGGCTAGTGTTGTGATTGGATAGTGTTAGGACTAGGGTTCCCATTGGCTGAAGGGATCACCTGATTACTAGGGATACACAAGGCCAGGGTTAGTGCGTCTCAGCCCGGGCATCGAGGCTGAGGGCGGAGAGGACAAGGGTAGTTGCCTGTTTGAGCCTGTTCGAGACTGGTCGGGACTAGGCCAGAAATGCTGCCCTTTTTCTTATTTCTCTTCCTACTTCTAAGACCTAAAAAAAAAAATATATATATATATATATATATATATCAATCTTTAATCCCTCCACTATCCTTTTCAATCAAAATTAACAGACTAACATGCTCACTGCTCAAATTCCATATTCAACTATACTAATATACCGCCCAAATAACTGAATAACATATCTACTACTCAAATTACTTCATATATATACTATACTAATTTTAAACACAAATCCTTTATGGGTTCAGGAGTGGTGTGCTACTTGCCAGAAAAGCGCTTCAACACCCATCAGGGGTAACAAGTGCTATATGAATGCTAATCTTTCTTCCCCTTTTATCCCTCCGCTATCCTTCTCACTCCAAGTAACAGACTGATATCCACCACTGAAATTACCTCATATTTCCCCATATTAATTCACCACTAATCCTTTATAGGCTTCCGGAATAGCCTGCATCAACAAGCGATAAATAAATACAAACCTTTGTCCTCCTCTATCCTTCTGCTATCATTCTATATCCAAATAACTGACTAACCTATTCACCACTTAAAATGTACTTGCATGTTTCACTATACTAATTTAACACTAATCCTCTAGGGGGCCCGGAGTAGCGTGCTACCCGCTGAAAAAGCTCTTTGATGCCTCGTCAGGGGTAGTAATCGCTATATAAATGCAATTACAATACAATACAATACATACTGAGGACAAAGGATGAGACTTTACTGATATGCTTTGCTAATGAGTGTCTTGGGAATGTTGAGCCCATCTGTATGAAAAATATGCAGCTTCACTTTTCACTGTGACATTGCACTCAATTTATATCAATGGAACATACATGACTTCCCTGGAAATCCAATTAGAAGTGTAGCAAAATAACTGGATCTATTTCTTAGTGAACAGTGTGAATTATCAAGGTAAGAAAATAAATACTCACACACACACACATTTGAGTATGTTATTTTATTGATATCTATAATGTTTTCTATGGCAAACATGTTCTTGGCTTTCAAGTAAGTACCCAAAGATATTTGTGCACCATGTACCTGCTTGGATGATTTCTTGCTTAGTAAAAAGGTTATGTTTTATGTTTACATTTTACATTTTCTTTGGTGATTGATTTATGTTTAAAACATCTAGAAATGTGGTAATTGAGTGTGAAGTGTTTTAAGTGTTAGGAGCTCTAGTCTGTAAATGTTACGCCTTACCTTATTTGTGATTTTCTAAAATAATTTTTTTTGCGGTATTTTATTGTCCTCAAAATTCTATAGGCATCTCTATTTTTGTTTGCTATTGTGCACATTTAGGTTTTCTAGTAACTTTTGTTTTTTGCAGCTCATTTGGGCTAGAGATATTGCTATTAAACACTGCTGTTCCTTCCATCTTTTAATGTGGGTCTTGTGTTTGAGGGCTGTCAGGTTGCACATCCGTGTTATGAACCTGGGTAGTGGTACAGTACAAGCGGAAAACATACAGGCTGTGGTGAAAAGGAAGAAGGATTACTTGCCTTTTGTTCAAAAACTATTCACCACCAAGAGATATCTACCATATGTTTACATTCGGGCTAGGCTTGTCGACCTATCAAATAGTATTAAAGAATAAATGCTTATGAAATATATTTGCATCTAATCAATGTCAGTGGAGATGGTTTTAAAACTGTTGAGCAGCCTTACAACCTAACAAAATATTACTAGTCAGTGAGCTGGTAATATGATTCCTAGATGTTTTAACAGGAAAGGAATGAGGTTGTGTTCAACCTGGCCCTTTACGCAAGGTCATCCACCATTTTTTTCTTCATTCGCTGAACTCGTTTTTGATGGCTTTTAGGGCTGCTAAATAGTGGTAAACAAACTATGGTCTCCCTTGCAAACAGGGTAAAGATGGCGTTTGTCTGATTGGTTACATTTACTTTACTTGTAAAACCCTATTATATGGTACTAAATATACACAGGGCCTAGAAATGCAACGCTACTAGTTCTTTGCAGCACCCATTGTGCCCTCCTCCCCCACTAAAGTAGCACTGCAAAACATGTCTCAGGCCTACCACTAAAATCTGCAGTTATGTGTTAAACTGCCATTTCAACCAGTCATTAAAAACCTTTTGCTAGGCCTAAACCACCCTGTTTAATACTTATAATTCACCCATAATATATAGGGCAGAGTGCATTGTATTTAAAATTCAGGACAAGTTTATTTCAGTTTTACATGTCCTAACAGTGAAAAACTCCTAGAAGAAGTTTTCAGGGTTGTAAAACGAACTCCCATAAATAAACAATGGGCTCCCTCGTCACGCTTAAGAAGTCATGATTTCAATTTGGGACCATATCAAGAGACACTGTTTCCATTGAAATAAATTGTAATTTGAAATCCTCTTTAATGATCAACCCGGATTTTAAGTTGTTATTTTGGAAAAGCCAATTTTGGTAAGTGTGCATTTTTCTGCATAAAGAAAGTTTGCATTTCTGCCAAGGTCCAGAATCACATGACTGTGAACGTGTGTGCTGTTGTATTTTGTATATTACTTCCAGATATGGTGACGAACAGGCCTTGGGGTGAAGTGGGGTGTTCACCTCTTAACAAGGGTGTCCTTGAAGGTTGTACTTAGCCTTCCTGAACATCAAAGCATAGCCTCAAAGCTTGCCCCCCCCCAACTTCTAAGGGTTGCCTGTTGTGTCACTGACAAATGCAGCTCACAAATTGGCCTGTCTACCCTTTGTTACCCCACACATTTTGGAGCCAAATAAAAATAAGAGGCAAGTGTATACAGAGGGGACATACCTCACCTGCAGGCTGGAACTGAGGATAAAAGTAGCAGCTTCAAAACCTCTCATCAGAACACTGCTGGGCCTGTGGAAGATACAGGAAAAGGACTGTCCTGCTATCTGAAGAAAGAAGATTGGACCTGCTTGACTTGAGCTCACGCTCCACATATGTTATTCAAAGTGTCAGTTGACTGGCCTATTAAAGCTGCAGGGAAAAAACAAGCTCCCAGAGGTCTTCCTGCAACTGTCAAGCCAACCAGCATTGACTGGTCCTGCTTGGACCGGCCTGAGCCCTGGTGCTGGCCTCTGCTGAATTGAGTGCTGATCCCTAAGAGGTTTACATCCAGGTTGTGACCCTCATCTGCCATCGGAGTGTTCTCTTCT
Organism: Lissotriton vulgaris; assembly: GCF_964263255.1. Taxonomy (NCBI): domain Eukaryota; kingdom Metazoa; phylum Chordata; class Amphibia; order Caudata; family Salamandridae; genus Lissotriton; species Lissotriton vulgaris. Next base: position 1,081,090,097 of record NC_141689.1, on the reverse strand, counting down.
TGCCTAAAAACCACAAGTCCTGAGTTCCTGGTGAAGATAAGGTTTTTGTCCCTGTGCAACTACGAATGTACTCCTCATGTCACCTGGCAACCATCTGCGATGCCCGCTGAAGTGAATCTCCTGTGACAACCTGCTCTTTATGTCCCCTTCAAGAACCAGCATCAGCAGCAGTAGCCTGTGATGACTGCCAACATAAAGCTCCAGTGACGTAGAAAGATTTGGGATCTTTCTTGTGTAGTGTTTTCACTTTATCACTTTATTTGTTTGAGTGCAGCATAAGTGCTATCCACATTACCACTAAGTTAAGCATGAGTCCTTTTGTGCTAGGGTACTAGAGGATAAGCACAGGCTTACTTAGTGACTTTTGTGGTTCACCCAGACAAGGAATGTGTTTATTATTAGAGTGGTGCTTCCACTCCTCTCAACTAAGAACCCAGGGTCAGATGCATTAACAACCCATTTTTGCGATTTCTTAATTGCAAATTCTTATGATTCGCAATAAGAAAATCGGAAAATAGAATGCATGAAATTGTGTTTAACACCTTCAGCGATTCCTAGGGGATCGCAAATGACCTACCTCATGAATAATAATGGGGTAGATCGCAATATACAACCCCCTCGGTAGTGCAAAAATCACTTGAATGGTGGTCTCCTGGGCCCCTCTTTTTTTTTTGTAAATACAGGGAGGGGGCATCTCGGTCCCTGTCTGCTCCCCGCATCCTGCAGAAGACTGCATTGATTTTGGACAGAGGTAGCTGCTAAACCTGCTGCTCCCTCTGTCCCAAAGCAATTCTGCTCTGCTTTCAGCAAGTGAGAGTATTTTTATTGTTCTCGCTTGATGAAAGTGGAGCAGCATTTGCTAGAAGCCATGGCAAACATCAATGTCACAGGAGGGGACCTTCCTGTGACTTTGCAAGAGCACCCAGGCCATCTACGGATCCACAAGTAGGGCCACTTGGCCCCCCTCTTTCAAGTATTTAGCCCAGGGGAGATGCTGATCCCCGGGGCCAGGGGTCCACAATGGACACCCTCTCATTATTCTGTTTGTGCCCCAGGGAGGTAGCTGTACCCGGGGGAGCCACATGGCTCCACCACAAATATACTATTTCTGCCCTGGGGAAGTGGTTGTCACAGGGGCAGCAGGGGAAGCAGTAGGGCCACTCCAACATTCCTTCTTAAATAATGTATGTGCTCCAGGGAGGTGGTGGACCCTGTGGCTGCCAGGGGGCTGGACGGGCTCCCCATGTTTATATTGTTCAGTACCCCTGGGAGAGGGTGGTCCCTGGGGCTGCGGAGGCTGCTCAAGTCCCCTGTATTTGTGTGCTTAAGTGCCCCGGGCAGGCGGCAGTCACCATGGCTTTTCAAAAGCCTAGGAGGGAGCTCCATGAACCTTCTCCTTGACTGTAATATGCCCCTGGTATTTGGCCCACCTGGGGTCTTCATAAAACAAAACAGTGGGAGCCCATGCATCTTTTTTTATAAAAGATTTCTTGGGTCCCTAGATATCTTGATTTTTTAACTTTAATATCTCTGAAGCTACTCAACAGATTTACACCAAGTCATAAAAAGCTTGGTTTCTGAACCTACATCGAACTTTGTGCCAAATTTGCTGCAATTCCATTCAGCGGTTCAAGCGGAATACCTTGCAAATCTCAAACTTTGTAAAACAAATAACACATTTTCCTCACATTTCTGTGATGGAAAGTTCTGGAATCTGTTTGGATCCACAACCTTCCACCCACCCAGCATTACCCAAAGACTCCCAATAGAAATGCTACTTGTGTGGGTAGGCCTGGTGCAAGTGACAGGAAATTGCACCAAGCTCAACGTGCACATCAGAGCTTTCCAGTGAAAACGGACCCGTCTTTTGCTATGTGTCTAGCTGTGGAATTTGAACTCTAGCTCAGCCAGCACCTATGGAAACCTAGAAAACCTCTACATTTTTAAAAACTAGACACCCAGTGGAATGCAGGATGGGGTGACTTGTGTGGCTATCAGCAGGTTCTGTTACCCATAATCCCTTGTAAACTTCAAACATTGTCAATTTTGGCTAATATCGGTGTCCCCTTCAGGGGAATCCACAAACCCTGGGTACCTCTAAAATCCACATGATGTTGGAAAAAAAAGACGTAAATTTGGCAAGGATACCTTGTGTGTACATACAGTTACAGGGGCCTAAGCGCGAACTACCCCAAATAGCCAAAAATGGCTTAGCAGCGGGGGAGAAAGGTCTAGCTGCAAAAGGGTTAAACTAGTGTACAGAAAACTGATGGATGTAATGCTTGAATTAATCTCATCCTTTGGTAATTTCTCGAAGGCTCATCCAGACCCATCATTATTTTCCATACTTTATCACCTCAGTTTGGGCCCAGTCAAATTCAAAATAGGTCTTAACTCTGCTCTAATGGGAAAAGGCCGGTTTTCTTCCTGAACCAGAACACCAGCAATCTAGGACTGGTTTCACCCTAGAAGGGCTCATCAGACAGGTATGGCTTGGTGTTCATGACACACTGTATGTACAGACGTGGGTTCTGTGAAAGTGTGCCACAGGAACAAAGCTAAAGTGGATTGGAAAGCTTGTGGCCATTCCCTTAATAAAGAACTGTGACATTTTCTGCATTTTCTTTAAGGGAAATCCTGCTTCAGTTGTTTGTTGGAATTTCCCTCACACCAGGATTCTCAACTCATCCTCCACCCTCTGCAGATTCTGTGTCTGTGACATCATCAGCATTGCCAGGTAGCAAAAATAGAAACATAACAAGCAGATGCTTGTTGATAGTGTCATAACAGATCCATTAGTGTTGCCTAGGACACAGAGGCTGAGAGTTCTAGATCTCAGGCACAGTGGTCACTTTCCTTGGAGACTTGGAAGGAGGAGGTTGAAGCTGTGTTAGCTAAGGAGAAGTGCAATTTCTTTAAACATTGACATTTATTAGTGAGCTTGACTACTTCTACCACCGGTAGGTTAATTTATGTATTAGATTGCTTGACTGGGGGTCTTTTTTCAGTATGTTTGATGGGATACTCAGTCAAAATGTGACATATACTTCTTCCTCCATATTACAAGTGCCTTAGACGATAATACACTTGCAATACGATGGATGGGATATCTGTTTTGTTTTGAATCTAAATCATTATGTTAATATTTAACTTAAATGTAATTCAGACATTGTTCTACCTCTAAATGCCCATGCATTTTCAGAATCCATGCACACTTGCACAAACACACACACATGCAGGGGACAAAAGACGAGACCTTACGTTAAAGTTAAGGGACTAGGGATTATGCATTAGGGGAATAGATGTGAGGCTATGGGGATTATATATTTGTGGTTTTAGGTTAAGGGTATAATAGTTAAGGTGTTGGGTACAGGTTTAAGTGTTATGGTTTTGGGGTATAGTGTCAAGGAGTTAAAGGGTTAGGGTTTAGGGTTATTATCGGTTTTAATATTGTTTCATAATCAGTATAATTATTACACTTTTGGGTGTATGGTTAATGGGTTAAGGGAATAGAGTTTATTTTTTGACAATCAATTATATTGAGTTTTGAATGTAACAACAAATAGCACGATTCAGAGCTACATTATGCACTGTCAGAATAGGGAAAAACACATCACAGTGACATCAAGGCTATACAAGTCAAACCAATAATGACATATCCATGTGTACCTGAAGAGCAGACCACTCCTTATCAGTCTTATATTACTCCAACCCATTTGCCCCACATGCAGAGAAATTAGGGGCATCCCTGGCGACATTAAGAGGCAGCTCCTGCGCAGCACACCAGTCCACCCCTCTGCGCCAGCACCCTAGAGTGAGTGCGGTAGTGTCCAGCCAATGAGGAGCAATGTCCCTTTTGGCGACCACCAACGCTATAATAAGGAAGAGCAGCTCAGCCCTGGAGCCATCCAATCCGTCAGTGATGCCCAGCAGAACACGTATGGGATCAAGAGGGGGGAATAGAGTTTACCAAATTGGAGTATAACTTACAGGGACAATGGTATTTAGGGGAATCTTTTTTAAGGTTTTGAGGAAGAGAGTTAAGGGTGTGGGTTACAGAATAAAAGAAGCTCTGCTATTACATTTCTTTAATAATACAGATGGATGGGCCATATTATCAAGGAACGGCGTTACCATTATCGTCGCTTTAGCGGCAGGAAACTGCCGCTAAAGTGGCGATAATGGGCTTGATAATTTGCCCTTGAAAATTCCAATAGAAACCCATGTGCTGGTGTTAACATGGGCTTCTATTGGAATTCTCTATGGCATATTAGCAAGTCCATTACCGCCGTTTTAGAGGCAGTTTCCTGCCGCTAAAGCAGCGATAATTTTAACGCCATTCCTTGATAATATTCCCCGAAATGTTTTACATATGAGGTATACTAATGAGTGTCTTGTGAATTTAAAGCCCATCTGTATGAAAAATATGCAGTTTCACGTTTCACAATAACATTGCACTCAATCCATTTCAATGGAACACACATGACTTTCCTGGTAATGCAGTTACAAGTGTTTCAAAATATCTGGAAATATTTCTCAGTAAATGATGTGAATTATCAAGGTACATAAGAACAACACACACCTCTTGATTATGTTGTTTTTTGTTATATTTAATAGGTTATACAACAAACATTTGCATCTCTCTGATCCTCTTATGTTTCAAATAAGTACCGATTTATATTGGTGCACCATGTACCATTTTAGATGATTTCTTGCTTCGTAAAAGGTTATGATTTATGTTTTCCTTTTTAATTTTCTTTTATGATTGATTTAGGTTTAAAACTTCTAGAAATATGGTAATTGAGTGTGAAGTGTTTTAAGTGTTAGGGGCTGAAGTCTGTAAATGTTAAGCCTTACCTAATTTGTGAAATTCTTTCATCGTCAACATTTCCTTATTGGTTCAAAGTTGATTTTGTGAATGAATTTTATTTGGGTGATTTATTGTCCTTATAATTCTACAGACATCTCTATTTTTGCTTTGCTATTGCTCATATTTAGATTTTCAAGTAGGTTTTTTTTTTACTGCTCTTCTTGGTTAGAGTTGATGCTATTAAACTCTGCTGGTCATTCTGTCTTTTCATGTGACTCTTGTGTTTGAGGGCTGTCAGGTTGCACATCCGTGTTATGAACCTGGGTAGTGGTACACTGCAAGAGGAAAACATACAAGGTTTGGTAAAAGGAAGAAGGATTACTTGTCTTCTGTTCAAACACTATTCACCATCTAGAGATATCTAATATATATCTCTACATTAGGGCTGGCTTGTAGACCTATCTAATACTAAAAAGAATAAATGCTCATGAGTTATATTTGCATCCAATCAATGTCAGTGGTGATGGTTTATTATCAGTTGGTCAGCCTTACAACCTACCAAAATATTACTAGTCAGTGAGCTGGTAATATGTACTTTAGATGTTTGAGGCAAAAACAGAATGAGGTGGTGTTCAACCTGGCACCTTATGCAAGGTCACCCTAGATTTGTTCCTTCATTCGCTGAACCCGTTTTTGTTGGCTTTTATGCCTCTGCGCACTTTGCACCTGCTAATAAGGGGTAAAGATATTGTGGTCTCCCTCACAAACAGGGGAAAGTTGGCCTACGTCTGGGTTGTTACAGTTACTTTGCTTGTAAGTCCCTAGTATATGATACTAAATATACCTAGGGCCTTGAAATTGAATGTTACTAGTGGTTTGCAGCATGCATTGTGCCCTCCTCACCCACTAAAGTAGCACTGCAAAATGTGTTTCAGACCTGCCACTGAAATCTGTAGTAACCTGTTAAACTGCCATTTCAACCAGTCATTACAAACCTTTTGCTAGGCCTAAATCTTCCTGTTTAATACTTATAATTCACCCCTAATATATAGGGCAGGGTTCATTGTATTTAAAACGTAGGACATGTTTATTTCAGTTTTACATGCCCTGACAATGAAAAACTCCTAAAGGCAGTTTTCAATGTTGTTAAGCTAAGTCCCACATAGACTAACACCGGGTTACCTTGCTATGCTTTATAAGTCATAACTTCAATTTGGAACCAGATCAAGGGACACTGTTTCCATTCAAATACATTGTAATTTGTAATCCTCTTTAATCATAAAGCCGGATTTTAAGTTGCAATTCTGAAAATCCCAATTTTACAAAGTGTGTATTTTTCTGCATGAACCAAATGTGCATTTCTGCCAAGATCCAGGATCACATGATTCTGGATGTATCTCCGATTGTGTTTTGTGTACTACTTCCAGATGTGAGGACTAAAGGGCCTTGGGTGTGGGGCTGGGTGTTCACCTCCTGACTGGGATGTCCTTGAAGGTTGTGCTTAGCCTTCCTGAACTTCAAAGCATAGCCTTAGGGCTGACCCTGCCCTTCCCGACTTCTAAGGGGTGCCTGCTGTGCCACTGACAAATGCATCTCACAAATATGCCTGTCTACCCCATCATTGGCAGGACGCTATCTGAAAAACCGGCAATTACATTTAGCCGAGCACGGTCCATGAGTGACATGCTGGTGAAAAGTAGTCCAGAAGTGTCTAACAACAATGCCTGCCTACAAACTACAAAGGGTTTCATCAAATGTGCCTCTTGTAAGGCGTGCAAGTTGGGGAAGAGTAGGACATCCTACACCACCCCATTCAGTGATAGGCCAAAGCCCATCTCCAAGAAAATAACTTGTAAATCAGATTTCGTTGTGGATGTGCTGGATTGTGCGTGTGGCCTGCAATATGTGGGTAGTACCAAGTTGCAGGTCCACAAGCGCATACTCCAGCACATGCGAGCGGTCAATAATCGAGTGAGGCCTATCCAGTGGCAAGGCATATCAATTCCTGCCATAATGGTGATTTGGGGGGCCTGAGTTATTTCGCTATAGATCTGGTTCCACCACTTCGCAGGGGAGGTGACAGGGAGGCCCAATTGAGGTTACTGGAGACACGGTATATCATCGAGCTTAACTCCAAGACACCTAATGTTTTGAACGTTACTGAGGATTTGCACACATTCCCCTAGGGGACCCAAACTGGTATAAGGGCAGAGTCTATATGAAAGGTCTGGGTGACCATGGTGTTTAGTGTTTAATTGTCTTTGGCCAACTAGTAGAGATGGGGAATCGTTGGAACATGCAACTATTTTTGAAGAAAAAGTAACAGACACTTCAGTGTCTAGTGTAAATTTTAAATTTTAGTTTAATTTCTATTTTGGTGCAAAATGATTGGTCTATCAGACCCACAGGGTGATAGGAATATTTATTCCTTTTTTCTTTTTCTTGAAACTCCGAACAGTACACAGTAGAGGTTTACCACAATGAATGGGCAGTTGGGACGCAATAATTTCAGGATATGAATAAGGCCCACATGGGCTGTATTAGATCACCGTTACCTGAACCATAATGTTTGCAGCTGCTATTTGCATATTTGTACATGTTAAATGCGATTTTGCACATTTATAGGCAGATTTGCACAGACCGAATTTTAGTGTTGTAAATAGAATAATGTATTTATATATGTATATTTATATGTGATTACTTATTTATTTTATTTTTAAATCTATTTATGTATTTGCAGAAATTTGCACAAATTTGAATTTGCACTGCAAAGTATATACATAGAGATATGCACAACAAAATATGGATTGGTTGAAACTGCGGTGGGGAGGTGGAGGTTTCTCTTAAAAAGCTACACTGATTGCGAGTAATATGGTCGACACCTCTATAGAACAACATACCTGACATTATGCAGAAGTCTGTTGTTTATGTCCTTAGGCCCAGTGGTCAGATGACCGACATGTGCATTTTAAATGGTGGAAGTTGTTTGACAACATCATGTGATCAAGGGCTCAAGGGCCCGAAACGCGTCATGGCAGAGGTTGTGCCACACGTGGAATTTTCTGGGCAAAGTCAGAAGGAGGAAACAAAGTTCTTTGGATATATATATATATATATATATATATATATATATATATATATATATATATATATATATATATATTTACAAAAAACACCAAACTTACAGGGACATTATAGTTAGGATCAGGTGTCACTTATACAAAACCACTGACATGTAACTGTTATAGTTAGTGAGCTAACTATACAACTATAACTCACACCCCACAATGCCCTGCTTATGACCTCACATATTACATCATATGACATGGTCAGGGACATCACTGATAACCTTTCAAATGACATCACTGATGACATCATCCAGTGACTGTGAGCATTTTTTAAAGGTTTTTGATGGTTTAAATATATATATACCAGGTGTATTGGTGCATCAGTGGGTGTGTGAGTACCTGTTTGGATGATTCAGTAGGTGTGTGACTGACTGTATAAGTGAGTGATTAGGTGTCTCAGTGAATGTTTGGGTGAGTGAATAGTTGTGTGAATGTCTGTATCCGTCAGCCAGTTGGTGTCTAAGTGGCTGTATGGTTGTGTGATTTTCTCTCACTTAGAGGCAATGTCCAAAGTATTTGCACAAAACTTCAAACAGTAAATCTGTGAAAATGCCACACAAAAAGATTCCACACCAGGTAAGAAAATAGAGTTTCATTAAATAAATATACAATACCAAAACAACCACCATCCAATAAGTAGAACTTGAGACATTGAATTTTAAAGTTTTTTGTTAAACTAGTGCCTAAAAGCACTATTTGGGATATCTGGTAGCGCTGGATGGGACAAAGTCAAAGGTTCAGGCCAACAGCGATAGAACATGCGCCGGCTACAGGGACCCAGTCAGGACGCTGAGCCAAAGAACCATAATCCTGGTTGGCCCATCAAGTCACACTTAATGTCCCATTGTTGGTGGCTGTCTAGGGGGGATACACGGCCCCAAATGATACCTACCCTAGACGTGTGATCAGAGACAAACAGCAAGTAGCAAATGGCTAAAGTAAGAAAAAGATATCTTTCTAAAAGTTGCATTTTCGGAATTGCAACTTAAAACCTGACTTCACCATAAGTTTGTATTTTAAATTGTGATTCCAGAGACACCAAACACAAAATGTCTACCTCTTCACAATTAGAAATTGCACTTATAAAATGTAATTAGGTAATCTCAATGTTCCTATCGGAGACATAGGCCCTGCTGTAGTAAAAAAAGGATTTAAGGGGTTTTCACTAAAAGGATATGCAAAACGTAAAACTACATGTCCTGCCTTTTAAATAAATTCCACTCTGCCCTCTGTATTGTCCAGGGCCTCCCAAAGGGTTGATTTATATGTATTAAAATTGAAGATGTGTTCCTAACGAAAGGTTTTATTTGCCAAGTCGACATGCCAGTGTGAACAGCACACACAGACCCTGCAATTGAAAAACTGAGACATGGTTAAAGGGCTACTTCAGTGGGTGGTACAACCAGTGCTGGTGGCCCACTGAAAGCCTTTAATTTACAGGTCCTTTGTGCAGGTACTAACATGTTTCTAGGGACTTAAAAGTAAATTAAATATGCAAGTTGGGAACGAACCAATGTTACCATGTTTATGGGAGAGAAAACAAGCACTTCGACACTGATTAGGAGTGGTAAGGTGCACAGAGTCCTAATAATAGCAAAAACAAGGTCAGTAAAAGTGGATGAAGAAGGAAAAAAGTTGGGGGAAGACCACAACAAGGCTACCAGATCAAACAATATATATGTATAGACACACACACATACACAGGGGCAAGGGCTGTCCTCTACTCACACAATACCAATTTCACCCACACATTCTGCTGACCGAAGGAGTGCATTGCTCCCCTATGCCCCTTATGCCCACTATAACCCCTCCTGTAGACCTTCCCCTTCCTCATTTTGATTTGTCTGCATAACTACTCCGGTCACTTATAAATTAGTTGATTAGGTGATTTAAAATGCTTTTTGAATGGTCTACGTGCCATCTGAAACAGTGCTTACCCTCTATGGCCTTCGAAACTTATACTTTTAACTTACAGCTTGAAATGCAACCAACAACATGTTTTAACAATGATGCTGCAGTACAGCACTAATAGATGTACATCTTTGAATTTATCTTCATCTTTAATATACACATCAATGACATGTCAAAAGCACAAAGAATAGTTGTGTCACAAGGCAGGTGCTGCTTTAGGGCATTGTTTTCATTAGCACAATTGAGCTGTTTACATGTAAAATAAAGCACTATGTGTTGGACCCGGCCCTTTTGGCAGGTTCACCCCGAGACTTTTTTTCTTTTTCGTAGCCTGTTTCTGGAACCTGGTGTTGGTGATTTTAAGCCTCTGCGCACTTTTTCACTGTGGTACAGTGTAAAGTGCGTGAGCTCTCTGTGTATGTGTGGTGAGTGACCTGTCCTCCCATAGGAATGAATGGAGAATATGTATGCCCATGGTAGTTCCTGATGTGTGGGGAGTGCAGGGTCGAGTTTGGTATGTGCGAACTCGTGAGATTGAATGCTGCGCAATGGTATATGCTGCGTGGTTGTGTCTAGTGTAGAAGTGCCACTTCTAGAAGTTGGCATATTTGTGTAATTTGTGTCTTGCTTGTGATTGGCTGAGGCTGGCTGGTGAGCCTGGCTCCAAGAGTCTGGGAGGGTCTGCCCCGGTGGTGAATGGAGTTTTTAGCATGCTGATGTGAGGGGAGGAGTGAGCCTGGGCCTGCTTGTGGATTGACCGTCTGGTTTGAGAGTCCTGAATGAGGCTGGGTTTTCCCCACACAATGCTGGCTCCACCCCTGGGGTGCGTCTGATGTCCCTAGCCCTGCCAGTGAAAAGAATTCCCTATAACCAGTTCTAGCTGGTTCTCACACTGCCTGAACCCTTTAGACAAAGGATTTTGTGTATAAAAAGGGTTCTGTGACACTCTAAAAATGTTCTTGTTTTCGGACTTGAATCCTGCCAGGGGTGTGCTGCTGCTTGGGCTCAGGGGAAGGCTTGCCTCCCTGAGCCCTGCCCAGCCCCTGGACACCTGATGGACTTTCCCTAGGGACCTTTGCCTATGGTCCCCTCCTTGCAGACTCCTGGGAACTTTTTCTTGCTTTTGCCAGGGCTTATTATAGCCTAAACCGCCTGGAAGCGCTTTGTTTGCTGTTCTAGCGCTAGGAGCACTGTGGATTGTCCTTTAGCGCTTGGGAGCACTTTATGTGCGAGTGCTGGTGCCCACCCATCGCCTTTATTTAATTATTTTTTTTTTGATGGGTGCCACCCCATTTATTTAATTACCTAACGGGTGCTCACCCCGTTTCTACGTTTATTTTGCGATTCGAGGGTGCCCACCCCTCGTGATGCCCCTGTGAATTGATCCCCGCCGCGATCGCGGCAAAACCGGAAGTCAGGCAGGCCGGGGGCGGGACTGAGGGAAACCCTGTGTAATCATTCCCCGGGCCGCGCTCCGATTGGCTGCCGGCCCGGACAGGAAAGAGGAAGCATGGCCTGCTGCGGGGCTCCCTTGTGCTGGGGGAGCCCCGGGAAGAGAAGAGGAAGTGTGTCCTGTTGCGGGGCTCCCGTGTGCTGAGGGAGCCCTGGGAAAAGGTGGTGCCATGAGAGAGAGAGAGGAGGTCGGGAGCCCAACCCCTCCTCCTCGAGCCCAGGGAATCCATGCTGTGTCCTTCCTGTCTCCCGTGAGGAGAGGGAGACCGGAGATGCACGCCGCCGAGAGAGGGAGACCGGAGATGTCTGCGTGCCCGCCCGCCTGCCAGAGTGAAGAAACCGGCTCCAGAGACGGCAGCGCAACACTGCTGCCCTGCCGAGCGGAGACTGCTCCCTGCACCTGGAGAGCCCGGTAAGTGTGGGACTCTCCGTGGTAGTGGTGCCAGGGGGGAGATGGATTCAGAGCGGCCCGTGTGCTCAGTGGGCCGCTCCAACATGGCGAGAGTTGTTCCCGGGGCTAGTAGGCCCGTGATTGTCCTGCGTTAGGGGCATTTTGTCTATAGGGGGCACGTCAAGTTGTTTAAGAAGCCTGCGGGCTCCCCCCGATGCCCCGCTAGTTTCCCGAGCTCATGTGTGGCTCAGTGGGGCACATTATTGATTTAAGAGCCTAGAGAGGCTCAGGGGGTGTTGGAACTGGGGTCACCAGTCCCCTAGGGTAGCATGGCACGAGCAGGAAGGCATCCGAAAGCACATGTGTTAAGCTATCATGCAGCACACACTCACACTGAGACAGAAACCTGGGCACGCAATAAATGACTCCACTCCAGAGCGTGTATAAAAACAAGTGATTTGTATTAAGATAAATATTCAGATAGATAGAGCAGGATCAGGGAAATCATAAATTCATTTAAAATACATGTGTCTCAAAACTTGCAATCAATATTGGATGAATAAATATCCGTTCTGCAATCAATATTAAATATTGGATCAATAAATAGTTAAATACATTTTTAGTGGAACACAGGCCCGACCTACGCCTTGCTTCTTGGTCAGTACCTGAAAGGAATACATCTCAAAGTCATAAGAGCAACACTGCATTAAGCATCAATATCCATTTCCTCAGGTAAACAAAGGGACAGTTTCATAACAGAAACATCTCCCCGCTGTAGGAATAAACAATTCGTTAAGTGTAGTTCAAACATTTCCTTAAATATGAAACATTTCATTTGCCACAAAAGTATGTGGACGTAACTCTCCTCCTGTAATAGGAATTAAACATTTCATTAAGAATAATTATTCCATATAACCAGGTTGGGCATCCCTTTGGGAGAACTTCTCATTGGGCCCAGATAACCATTGCATTAGCCAGCACTAACTAGGAGAAAACATTGCAATCTAGGTAACCATCCCCTTGTGCAGGTTTAACTGTATCAGGGCTACACCAACATTCCATCAGGGAAGTAGAAATCCCTACATTGAGCAGGTGTAAGTAGATCTCTGTTATAGCAGGGGTATGAGACCCTTCCCTGGGCAGGAGTAAACATTGCCTCAAATGAGGACAACACCTTTCATTAGGCATAAAGTATTTCTTTAGACATCACGCACCATCCCATTACCTGATGCCTGAACAGGCAGGGCCTTCCCCCTATTAATTAGGAGCTTACAGGTAAAACATTTCCTGCAATAGAGATAATCAGTTTAGCAGAAGTAAAACGGATGTATGTTGTTACAACGCATGCTTTTAGCACGCATGCTGTAACAACGCGGTTTTTATACCGCATTCTTTTACAACGCATAACAGAAAGGGGTGTTGGATAGTGAATATTTTAATTTACTATTCCAACACCAGTCCCCGTTGACAATAGGGAAGGTGTTGGAAAGTAAATTAAAAGTATTCCCTATCCTTGAGCACCCCCCAGAGTCATGCGTTGTAATAGAATGCGATTTAAAAACCGCGTTGTAATAGCACTGCGTGCTAAAAGTTGCGTCGTAAACGACGTTCCCCGAAGTAAAACACTTCACTGAGGGTAAAACATTTCATTAACCATTTCCTTAGGCAGGAATGAAACTCCTATGGCAGGAATAAAAACACGCCACTGCGGATAAAACATCTCATTAGGCAGTGTAGCTATATCCTTATAGCATTAACGTTCCCCTACTCAGCAATCAACAGTTAGCAACTCTTCAAGGCAGAGATAACCATTTTTAACAGGCAAGCCTGAGCTTAGAAGACTTGGTTTATGCATGTAAAGCCTTTTAGTAAATGTAAACATTTCTTTAAAGCAAGGAGCACCTCACTCCATAACTGTGGGCATGTGCTCCACCTTTCAACCAACATGAATAAATGTTTCATTAGTCAGCAGACACAGTTCATTATGCAGCTGTTGGCGTTTCCACCCCAAGGCCAGAATCAACATTCTAATTCCTACATTAAGCAGGCGTAAACCTTTCAGCACCCAAGAGTAATCATGTAAATAAGTAGAGGTTATAACACTGGGGCAGGGGTGTAATAAAACTTCTATAGTTCAGAATAATCCTGGTTCCAAGCAGGAATAACCACTTCAAAACTCTTCCCCAATCATAGGTAACATCCCCCTAATCAGGAGTAAACATCACAGGGAAGGAATCAGGCATAGGAATTTCATTAAGTAACATAAATAGAACATTACTCATTGCTAGAGAGCAACATCTCATTAAGCAAGCACAGGCCTTGCTTTAGACTAGTAAAACATTTCTGTTAATTAAGGTGAACATGTCAATAAGCAATTCAGTAAAGCATTCTCAATGAGCATTTTACTATGCCTTGGACTCCCCTATGCAGGGCTAAGCCATCGCAGGTGAACTCAGTATGTCTTTAGGCCTACGCCGGAACCAGGGCCCAAACAGTTAATGAATGGCAAGCCTGTCCTCAGGCATAAACAGTAATTTAATGGCCTCCACGTCACTAGAGGCACATAGGGGCCAACAGGTGAGCACTTAAGGTCAAAAATACAGCGTTTCTCTGGGGTCTGCAAGAGAGCGCTTGGAGGCACAATTACAGCGCTTCTATGGGACATTCGAGAAAGCGCTTGGAGTGAAATTACAGCGCTTCCCTGGGCACTACCTCAGTTCCTCACATGACAGCGCTTGGCCACAGGCAATGCTGGGGACAGCGCTTCAGCAGGCAATCAGGTTTAGATAATAGCACCCTGCAGGTATAGCACTTCACAAGGCAGCAACCCCCTTCAGTACCTCAGCACTCTTCACAGGGACAGCAAAGGAGCGTTGGGAGAGCAAGGAGTCAGCGCTTCAGAAGGCAGCAACTTCTAGAGCCACAGAAGTTCTTGGTGACACAGCGCTTCAGGGGGATAGCGCTTTTCAGGATTCACAGCGCTACGATATAGCAGGCAATTCACAGCAGAGGTAACGCTCGGCAGACAGTTCATTCCAGGTAGCACTGCTGAAGGGCACCACAGAATATAGCGTTTTAGGCAGGAATCACGCCCAGGATTCTAGCGCTTCACAGACAGCAGGGTGCAGGGCTATAGCGCTTTGGCCCACACGAGGTGGGGGCAAGACCAGCAGGTCTAATAACATTCAGTTCAGGGTGCTGCAGTTCAGGCAAATATAGCGCTTCAGAAGGCAGCAACCCCCTCCATTACTTCAGCGCTCTTCACAGGGTCAGCAAGGGCAGCGCTAGATATACAGGACAGGCGACACCCCAGTAGCAGGTAAGCAAGGGAGACCCCAGGTGACATCAGGAAACGCAGGGTCAGTACCGCGCCAATACCTGTTTGCTTCTTCAAAAGTCCTGTGATGATTTAATTTCTTCTTAGCGCTTTAGGTTTCTTGCGCCCTTGTAAATAGAGGCTTAGTTTCTTCTTGGCGTGATGTTTCTTGCGCCCTTGTAAATAGAAGCTTAGTTTCTTGTTGGCGTGATGTTTCTTGCGCCCTTTGGGTTCTTCTTTCCTTGAATGGGGTTAAGTTGGTGGCTGGTGTTAGATCTCCTCAGCCAATCCCCTCAAGTGGTCCCTGGGGGTTCCCTGCCGCGGGGCTAGGTCAGAGGGGGGGGGGGTACAGGATACCTCAACACTTGAAAGGCAGCTCCTAGGCCCTGTCTCTTCCAGTATCATAAGTCCCTGTCCTGACCCTCACTGTCTATCCTCCTGCTGCGTAGGTTCTTCCCCAGGTCTTCCCCTCAGTCACTCTGACAGGAAAGTTTACCTTCCTTTCCTTATACAGTGCCAGTTGACAGTTGGCAGTGGCAGTTGGTGTCACCTCACCTGTTTCAGAAGGTTCCAGGGGGTTCTAGGAGGTTCCACCATTCTACCTGTGGGCAGGCTGGCAGGCTAAGTTGATACATTGTTTGGAGGGTTCCAGCCAGGCCCTAGCCACTAGAATGCGCCGACTAAACCCCGCTGCAGCAGCAGTGGCCAGTGGCAGCCATGTTAGGGGTATAAAACACCTGCATCTTAACATCAGTTTCACAGCACACAGGGCTTTCCTCACTACACAAGGCCTATACATTGTTGTTACCATGAGGGCATTCTGATTTAAAAGGGAAATAAAAGGCGAAAAATTTTGGGGAAAGGGCCAAGTCTCACACATCTCCCCCCCCAGCCAAAAGCCAGGGTAGACCGATCCTTCCCTTGATGGGCTTCCCTGCTTAGGGCGGAAAAAGGTGGACGTAGGCCCATTTCCACCATCAGCTTCTCGCTAATCCAACCACCCCACTGGTGTTCCCCAGTGAGATGCGGCCAGGACGGACCTCTGAACAGTTCAGATGTCTCTGGCCCTTGCTCTCTCTCAGAGTGGGGGGCAGTAGCCCCAGGCCCGTCGTACCCTTTCCACTCTCCTCTCAACCTAGGGTCTAAACCCTTAAGTTGACCTGGTGACAGGGGCGAGTCCTCCCTCTCCCTGCACTCCCTCCCAGGGTTCCGAACCCTCCCACCTGGAGTAGTACCCCTGAGAGTCTCAACCGGGGAACTCTAAATACAGAGATTCCTCCCGCCAGGTCAGGCAACCCCTGAACCTGGCCACCCAGCCCATGATCTGCGCCCTGTGGCTGGACCGGTGCCAGAGGAGAGTCCCAGGCATAATAAAATGCTCATTGAGAATGCTTTACTGAATTGCTTATTGAAATGTTCACCTTAATTAACAGAAATGTTTTACTAGTCTAAAGCAAGGCCTGTGCTTGCTTAATGAGATGTTGCTCTCTAGCAATGAGTAATGTTCTATTTATAAGTTACTTAATGAAATGCTTATGCCTGATTCCTTCCCTGTAATGTTTACTCCTGATTAGGGGGATGTTACCTATGATTGGGGAAGAGTTTTGAAGTGGTTATTCCTGCTTGGAACCAGGATTATTCTGAACTATAGAAGTTTTATTACACCCCTGCCCCAGTGTTATAACCTCTACTTATTTACAGGATTACTCTTGGGTGCTGAAAGGTTTACGCCTGCTTAATGTAGGAATTAGAATGTTGATTCTGGCCTGGGGGTGGAAACGCCAACAGCTGCATAATGAACTGTGTCTGCTGACTAATGAAACATTTATTCATGTTGGTTGAAAGGTGGAGCACATGCCCACAGTTATGGAGTGAGGTGTTCCTTGATTTAAAGAAATGTTTACATTTACTAAAAGGCTTTACATGCATAAACCAAGTCTTCTAAGCTCAGGCTTGCCTGTTAAAAATGGTTATCTCTGCCTTGAAGAGTTGTTAACTGTTGATTGCTGAGTAGGGGAACGTTAATGCTATAAGGATATAGCTACACTGCCCAATGAGATGTTTTATCCGCAGTGGCGTGTTTTTATTCCTGCCATAGGAGTTTCATTCCTGCCTAAGGAAATGGTTAATGAAATGTTTTACCCTCAGTGAAGTGTTATACTTCTGCTAAACTGATTATCTCTATTGCAGGAAATGTTTTACCTGTAAGCTCCTGATTAATAGGGGGAAGGCCCTGCCTGTTCAGGCATCAGGTAATGGGATGGTGTGTGATGCCTAAAGAAATACTTTATGCCTAATGAAAGGTGTTGTCCTCATTTGAGGCAATGTTTACTCCTGCCCAGGGAAGGGTCTCATACCCCTGCTATAACAGAGATCTACTTACACCTGCTCAATGTAGGGATTTCTACTTCCCTGATGGAATCTTGGTGTAGCCCTGATACAGTTAAACCTGCACAAGGGGATGGTTACCTAGATTGCAATGTTTTCTCCTAGTTAGTGCTGGCTAATGCAATGGTTATCTGTGCCCACTGAGAAGTTCTCCCAAAGGGATGCCCAACCTGGTTATATGGAATAATTATTCTTAATGACATGTTTAATTCCTATTACAGGAGGAGAGTTACGTCCACATACTTTTGTGGCAAATGAAATGTTTCATATTTAAGGAAATGTTTGAACTATACTTAACGAATTGTTTATTCCTACAGCGGGGAGATGTTTCTGTTATGAAACTGTCCCTTTGTTTACCTGAGGAAATGGATATTGATGCTTAATGCATGACTTTGAGATGTATTCCTTTCAGGTACTGACCAAGAAGCAAGGCGTAGGTCGGGCCTGTGTTCCACTAAAAATGTATTTAACTATTTATTGATCCAATATTTAATATTGATTGCAGAACGGATATTTATTCATCCAATATTGATTGCAAGTTTTGAGACACATGTATTTTAAATGAATGTATGATTTCCCTGATCCTGCTCTATCTATCTGAATATTTATCTTAATACAAATCACTTGTTTTTATACAAGCTCTGGAGTGGAGTCATTTATTGCGTGCCCAGGTTTCTGTCTCAGTGTGAGTGTGTGCTGCATGATCGCTTAACACATGTGCTTTCGGATGCCTTCCCGCTCGTGCCATGCTACCCTAGGGGACTGGTGACCCCAGTTCCAACATATTGGTGTCTAGCGGTGGGATCCAGGACTTGTGACCATGCAGCACCCTCCATTGGGACAGGGTGCACAGCAATTGGGCTGCACACTGATTGTGTGTGTAAGCCAAAGTAATTGACCCCTCCACTGTCTAGCCTGTGAGTGTATCAGGGACTGTTTGACCTATACTGTCACCCACATCCTAGAACCTTTTTCCTGAATTATCTGAGTCCCCACCTGGCGTACTGGAGTGTTATCAGGGGATGGGGGTGCCTGTTGGGCGGAGGGAAGAAGGAACTCCGTACCACTTTGGGGGCACGGGTAGGAGCCCACCCAGAGGGGAGAGGGGATGGGGACAGGAGGGGCAGGTCACACCCAGGGAGGCGGGCACACCAGAGAACCTTGGAAGGGTGTGTGTGTCGTTAAAGAGGTTAGAGCAGAAAAGGGAGAGTGTGAGCCTTGCAATGAAGGAAGGGAAGCTGGCGCACAGGCTTCAGCTAACAGAGACAGAGCTGAAGACCTTGAAATCATGTGTGCCAGGTACTTCCAATGGTGGCAGCGTACCCGAGGTTCGGGGCTTGGACCAGTCACAGGGTGTAGAACCTGGACTGGGGTTTCAGGTGCAGGGACTGGTGACCCCAGTTACAACAGGGGGCCAGTTTGTTTGTTTAAAGCCCAGAGAGGCTCCGCAGTGCCACAGTTGTGTTTACGAGCCTGCGAGGCTCAGAGGGGCATTTCACTGTTCTTAAGCCCACGAGGCTCCACGCCCGCATCTTGTGTATTTACGAGCCCTGAGAGGCTCGAGGGCCAGTTCTTTGTTCTAGAGAGGGTCAGGGGCGACCTGTTTAGTTTCAGAGCCTGTGTGGCTCCAACGTTTGGGACGTGTGTGATGACCAGAGCCTGTGTGGCTCCAACGTGCGCAGTTCAGAGCCTGTGGGGCTACAACAGAGGGCGCAGATTTATTCTAGGGGCTAGTGACAGCCCCTGTCACAGTTTTGTTTCCCAGCTGCCCAGCAATTAGTGGGCAGCTGCACCGTTTAGGCACTTGGGATTGTCCTCAGGTGCCCAGCAAGTAGTGGGCACCTGCAATGTTTAGGTTTTGCACCGGTGGCGCACCTCTGACTGGGGCTGCATTGGCAGCGCACCCTGACATTCTGGACACAGGGCTCTTTAGTCCCATTATTAGATGGGGGCTGGTATGTGATTTTATTTAGGCGCAATGTGATTATCTATGTGATGGTAATTGCCTAATGTGAGTTTTGTGCAATGTGATGTGGTGCTAGGAAATGTAATGCATGTATTATGATTGCGCACCTTGATCTTACACCTCTGAATGTTTTTAGGCATTATGTGTTTTTGCGCTATTGAGTTGTGGTCTGGCACCTCTGAATGTTTTTATGCATCATGTGTCTTCCTTCCCTACACCTCTGAATGTTTTAGGCATCCTGTGTTCTCTTTCCTTACACCGCTGAATGTGTTTTTATGCATCATGTGTTTTCTTTCCTTACACCTCTGAATTTTGTGATGCATCATGTGTAATGTGTTCTTGCCTATACCCCTAGATGTATTTTATTCTTAGGTGGTGGTGTTTTGCCTAGTATAGTTATACTAGAGAGGTTATGTGTCCATGCGTGATCTAGGCCTATGGTTATAGGTATTGCGCAGTGTGTACCTACCTTTACCAGTAGTTACTGGTTGTGATTTATAACTGTTATTTTGTGCTATACTTATTCTAAGTTCTAGAAGTGCTATTTCTACTAAGTGCTGATTCTGACAGTGGCCCATGTGGCCCTGTCCAGCTGAAAATAATCCCTTGTGAATATTGCCCGTGCCAGTTGGCACAATGTACATGTGTGATTTCTATCTGATGTGTTTTGACAATACAGAAGTCATTTTGTTATAACTTTGTGTGGAGTTCCTTTTGTGGTGTGCCTAGGATGTTGTTTGTTGGAACCTAATGTTGTCAGGTCACCTAGGGTAGCCTGGCCTAGGGTAAGACAATATCAATAGAGGCACATGTGTAATGGTTGCAAACCACCCAGTAGTAATTCAATGCAATATCACTCAAAAATGACACTACACCAATGTTTGTGTAAAAATATGAGCTGTTTTATAAAAATATTCTTTGTTGACTTCTCTCTCTCTCAGTAGTTTACATTTAGATACAATGTGCAGTTTTTATCAGTTTTTCTTCCATAAATCCAATAATCTTAGAAGAACCCAGTTCACAGTGTTTACTCCTTCAACATTGAGTTATCTTTAGGCAACACTTTCTTAGCAGACTCAAATAGCACTTTATACAGTGTTAGAGTGACCACCCACGCTGAGGTTCCCTGGATATACCAAAGAACAATTACAGTGGTATTCTACCAACTTCAGCCTACTACTTTGAGAATAACAAGGTCATAGGACTTGGGGAGCTTTCCTTTACACTCACTGTATGACCCCTTACTCACAATCAGTGAATAACCCCAGGATGTCAGTTCTCAACTTCCTCATGAACAGCTCTAGTAACATTTATTCCAAGGTAAACCCTGGTTGGAGTCATAGACTCTTCTTCCCCTCCCCCTCTGAACAAGAATCCCACAGCTTACTCCAGCATTCAAGTTTATAATCCCCACTATCGCAGAGCACTTTCCCAGCACTGTGGAGAATCACATAAACACCTCCCTCTGAGCCTGTTACCAGAAGGCTTATCCACGGCTCTCCCTGGCCCTTCCTGAGCCCAACACAGAGATCCCCAGGTAACTAGCGAGTAATGGGGGGGGGGTTCCGACAGTTAGTTCCGTTTTAGGGGCCTAAGAGAACTCCTTCTCAGCTTCTTGATTGATTTCCCCAGTCAATCTGTTCTCCTCCCTTATTCCTCCACCTTACTTGGTAACAAAGCGGAGGGTGACGCTGACACGGTTCCCCCCAGCTCTCCGCCTCCGCAGCTGCTCCGCTCTCGATACACGCCCCTATGCGCCTGTGCTAGCAGGGGGCTGCGTCTGGGCTGAGGCAATCGGGGTTTCTGTCACCCGAGCAGGACGCGCTACTGTCTGCTAGGATGCGAGGCAGCGCAGGCGCGGGTGAATAGTGTTCCCGCTAGGCGCCGCCTCACTTGCTCGCTCGCCTGCACTGACACCGCTACTGAGCCTGCGCTGAGTCCGCCTTTTGGCCGACTCTCTCTCCTCACACTGCCGCACTACCGGACCTGCGCAGAGTCCAACGCTTACTTCCTCCTGCGCTCAATTCCGCAATAACTCCGCCGTCACTCTCCTCCAACTCCCTGTACTGCACAAAATGGCTTCCTGACCTCTGCCCTTATATAGCCAATCCACACAGGGTCCAGTAGGGTCCAGAAAGTTCTGGAAGGCCTAATGATAACCTATGGGGCAGTCTAGAATATGGCAGTTGGGGACAGTTGGTGGCCACCATTTTGTGACTCTCAGTGAATCCCTGTCAGGAAAGGCACCTAGGACTGAGGTGAAAGATTATGAAGGTAAAAGAGCACCTATCCCCCCAGGCCAGCACCATCAAAATCCAGTGGACAGAAAGATATATAAAGGCATGAGGGGCAAGAAGGGGACAAAATAAATAATACATTGGAGGGACTACGCAAAGGGCCAGACAGGTCTAACATTGTTGCTGATGTGTGCTTGCGCAAATGCTTTACACATTGCCTCCGGGATAAGCCTGTCTGCTCGTGCCAAGCTACCAAGGGGGTGAGCAGGGGTTATCTTGGCGTGTGACTCCCTTGCCCTGACTAGAATGGTGGTTTCTGCCTAGCTTTGGTGTCAGCCTTAGCCAACCAGAAATAGCCAGTTCTAACACTATGAATAAATAAAAAAAGTTGTAAAGGTTCCACAGTGTCAACCTGTTTCATCCCAAATCTAGGCAATTTTTTAGTAGTCACTTATAGAAAGTGGGTGTTACTTGGTGAAAATGTACATTCCCACAGATTCTGATAGAGGCAAATTCTGATATGTGTTTTAGGGATGAGAATTGATATTGAAATATTGGGGTATTTGGGGTTTCATGATAACAACAGCTTAGGCAAGAATCAAGTTTTGTTTTCCTCTCCACTCTCCCTTCTCTTCACCTGACTCTGATTATAAAAGTGATTTTCTTTCTCTAATAATTCCATTTCATCAGAAATTATTCATGTTAAAAAATAAAGTTGTATGTTCACAGACCTGTCTCGAATCAACAGTGTTTTAAAAACATATAAGGGCTCTTTATACAAGCCCTTAGTACCACTGGAGTGTCACTTTTTTTGACGCTCTGGTGGCGTTGCAGCATTTCACATATTTACAAGGTGGTGCTAAACCACTTAACGTGGCCTAACGCCATCTTGTAAATATGCCCTTTGCCTCCACAGTCCATTGTGGCAAGGGGCATACAATGGGTGTTGCTGTGGGCATTCCACCGCAACACTCATTGCTTTATGAGGCTGCCCCAGATTTACAAGGCTGGGACAGCACCAAAAACTTAGGCTAGGTAATACCTGGTCTTAGAATGGCGATACGAGGAGAAATTAATAATTTTTCTCCACATATTTCTCTATTTACTCAGCAAATCGCCATTATTGATTGTTTATGTGCAGGAAGTTGTCCCTCCTGCATGTGCACAATCACCTCTGCAGCGCAGGCACCTTTGTTAGACCAGAGCTACAGGAAATTCTGGGCGGCACTGTATTTTTGTAAATATGGCACATCCCTGACTTTGAAAAATGTTGAAGCATGACATTGCCAAATTTGGCATAACACCACGCTCCAGCATTTTTGGGTAAATATGACTCTTATTGTTTACTGTTACCTAATGTCGCAGGCTCTGTTATTGATCTCAGACTCTCACAACTCATGGAATTCTTTACTCTAAAACTATTGTGACAGCTGAAGTTCTTGACTTCACACATTAACTTTTATTTATTTTTTATTCCTAGCTGTTTGCCTACCATCCTGTTGGGTGTGCACCATCAACCCCAGCTGACATTTGAATTTTACTCTGGTCAAGATGTCCATAACTGTGAGTTCTTATTTTCTGCCTGTAAATTTAAATGAGGTATTTTGCTTCATTGTCGTTACCAGGGATTGAGTTTCAGAAATACAAATGTTTACTCCTAATTAGGGTGAAAGTTTAGAGGTTAAGGCTGAGACAATAGCAGCAAATGTAGTAGAAAGATCCTAAAGGAAGATGCAAGAGAGCAAGGGAAAAACATGAGGCATGCATGTGTTTTAAAATAAGAGTAGAAAACAATGTAGGACCTCATTACGATGTCAGCCGAAAAGGCTCCGAGCGGCATTCGGTTTGAATCTGATTACGAACCCACCTTTCCAACCGACTTTGAAACCCTTCCAACCGACCGATTACGATGATTGTGCACCGTTTGGACTGTCCTACTCGGTTGCTACTCTGTTCCAATGGTCTTCTGAGGAACCGAGTTGGTCGGAGCCGACTCGTTCAGGTCTACGGACCTCTTTTGCGACCAATGGATTATGATGCCAGATTCGGACAGCCTGTCCAAATCATTTGTGCCGACACAGATCAGCTGTTAGAATCCACTTTTGGGGGCCCATAGCAGGTCCCCCTTCACCCAGGTCACTCTGAATTTGGCCTGAGGGGGTAATCCTGGGACCCCTCTTTACAACCATGCACAGTGTGACAGGCTTCCTAGGGCGCATGATTTTCCGCACCCACCCCATTTTTCAATGGGAGCCTGTGTTGTCGGTCGAAACACAGACTCCCATTGAAGTCAATGGGAGTCGATCTGGGTAAAGTTCGGAAACATTGTAAGCAGTCAGTCAAACTCCTAAAATCTGATTTGGTCGGAAATGTTTCGGACACCGAGTTGGTCGCAGTGCTTTCCGAACGACATCATAATGAGGCACTTAGTATTATTATAAACGCAGGGAAAGGGGACAGTTTTTATAGTGAGCTTTGAACTTTGTTTTAGTTTGGTGACTGAGACATGATTTGTAGCTGGATATAGGGTTCCTTCCCCACTCACAATGGGAGAATAAAAGTTAGGGAGAATAAGTGGTGAGTAAATTATAGTGCTTACTTTAAAGTGTCCCCCTTGATGAAAAAAGTGTGTGATATTGAGATGTTCTCAGATTTGTTCACAATCGAATTAGTCTCTACAAAAAAAGTAGAGGAGATTGATCTTTTTCCCAAAATTGCACAAACATCATTTTTAGTGCTCACCCCACTACAGGCCTTCAATGTGAAGTGAAAGAGTTACACTGGACTAAACAATTGATTTCCCCTTCAAGGCAGGAGTGAGATATAGGGCAGCACACCAAGAAAGCTCATAGAATGTGGTGAAACCAGTGGCATGGAGACCATTACAGTTTAGTATGTAGGTGTTCCCTTCAGTAGTTAGCTACTACATTTCAACAAGAAGGTGGTTGAGCGGCACAGGGTGTAACACTATATAACAAAATGACTCAACGATTAAATCTGGTTTTAGAGAGAATGACCTAATGATTCTTTCTGCTGTTCGTTTAGTTGCAAATGCGTCCCCGTCTGAGGGCAGTAATCTGCTGCTGCAAACCATGTGCAGTGCCTGAGGGAGGTAAGTGGTCAGAAACAAAACCCCTCATTATCTCATGGTACTAGACATAAATGTAATCTGGGTGTTCTCCTTTTGTGTGCCTTTTCGCATTATTTATAGTTTTAGTGAAACAAATGAGTGTAGTTATGGAACAAGTACATTTTCAGCACAGAACAAGCTGCCCTTGTAGCTATTATGTAATTTTATAGTACATGAATTGCAAGGTAATCAATGACTTAATATTAAAGTTCATGCAGATATGGAGGCAGCAGTCACTCAGTATTAGAATTTATAGTGTATGTGGTGGCATCATTGATCATTCAGTATTTCAGTTCTGGGCGTATTGGGCCTTCAGTCATTGTGGTAGGAGGTACTTAATCCTGGCACCACCCCAACATAATGCTCAAATGATAACCAAATGCAGCACTGAAAATCTAATAGAGCGTTATGGCATGTGGGTGGTGGGCTTTTGTGACCACAGGATGATCAGGCAAGATGTGCAAATTGGACAATTGCCCAGTGTACCCTCCCTTCCAAGAGACTCTATTGGAAAGTGAACTTTCTCTCCAGTTGATCTCTGACTATTCTATTGCTCTATCTACACTCTTCGCTTACTGCTACAACTGACTCTTTTTACCCCTGTGTCATTTTAAGGACTTTTGTCACCCTGGTCAAGACATATTTCAACTAATTATGTGACCCCGTTAATATATAATTTAGTGCTGTTTGGAATCATGCAGGCTTGAATTTCCAGGAAATGGGTGATAACATTCGAATTTGGACTGTACAGGGGCCCTTAAATCATGTTTTGCCCAGGACCCAAAAAATCCTTAAGACGACACTTAAAAATGATCACAGATGTGTGGCCTGTGAATGCATGCTGCCAAATGTCGGTGACAAATACTAATGGTGTGCAATACAAAGAACTCCATTCAAGGCCTTATTGGATAGGTTAGACAGGTCATGGTGTCTGGTGTCTTGTAAGCCGGGGACTTTAACATGAGATAATATTTGAGGAGTTTGATTATAGAAATTAGGAGTAACAGTGGCAGGATTCTTTCAGAGGGCCACAGGGTATGCAGAGGCTCATGGGCTCAATCGTAGTGGTTGAGGTAATTTACTCCTGATCTCCTATATTCCGACCTACTATGGACCCTGAGAAACTGGGCCTAGTACCCCTTCCGCACTTGTCTCTCTGTGATAGCTGTAGATAATGAGTCAAAGGCTCCATCATAGGGGAAGTGTAGATACAGGTTGTTTAGCTCGACTCATAACTAATATTGTCATTAAATCAATGTTTTGTTTTTATATTAAAAAGTATTATTTTCTTTTTAACTCTACGCATTCAAAAATGTATTTCAGCATTCAGAAGCAATAATAATTCCCTTGAGGTTAGGGCTCCAGTTTTTAACTGGTAAATCCCTGTAGCACCCTCTTTCGTCTAATGTGGTTGGAGTTATCCCCCATTTGCCAGTTCACAGTGACTGGGGGGCTCTCTCTCCCTTCTCCAATGTGTTCTCTCCTGCTCACAGGAACGCAGCATTAAACAAAGCTGTCTGGGGGATTCCTATAAGTGTAATGTCTTCATTAGGTAGGCCGAGGCTTCCCAAATTGGAACCCAGGGCCCTCCATGTAATGTACCTTTGCAGGCTCACTACACACTCAGTGTATGAACACAGTGCACACTCTATGCAGTACTGCTACATTCATGCATAGTGTCCTCACAGGCACACATACATTCAGCAAACAGATTCACTCTGGGCACTGTTCATTACAGTGCCTTTCTTTGTTGTGCAATGATGTTCTACTTAAAAACACACATTGTCAGTGCACTTATTGATCAAACGCATACTGCACAACACTTAACCTTTCATGTGTTATGCTTTTCGCAAGCACCCAAATACCCAGCACATGCTTTCACTGTGCACGCACTGCACTGCACTACATCTCTCATATTATGTATTTCACACTGCCTACATACAGCCAGTACATGCACTCCCCATGCATGTATTGCACAGCAGTGCTCTATCCCCGTACTGTACCATTCCCAAGCACACATACAACCAGTGTAGAGTCACCACTCCTACGCAGCACTTTAGGCATGTAGGACGAGGGTGAGTTAGGCACACAGGAGTGGAACTTTTAAAACGGGGAGTGAGCCTGCAGGCCTTACTCCAGTGACACAGGGTAAAAGGACCTGTTCACTCCTATCATCATCTACCCAGTAGGCTACCACCACAGAGCTTGTGCTGCTTAACTCTGGGTCAAGGCAGTGGCCTTCCAGCACTATGAGGGTAGTGCTTTGGTCACCCCTCCTGATCCATCAAGATCGCAATTTGTGAGACAGGCCTATGTCATGGAGCACACACAGGATATGTGATTGCTGATAAAAACGAAAATCAACAAAGACAAAATGTGCACTATTCAAATGCTTTAAATATATTTTAACATGTAGAGAAACTCAGCTGTAGCTAAGGCATTTAAATAAATATAAGACAACCTAAACTTGCAATGCAAAATACCAAACATTTAGCTTTGTACCCCTTTATTTAGGTTTTGAGTTTAGAAAAAGTTGATATATGAAATTTATGATAGGATGCTTTTAAGTCATTCATTTGAGTGTTCACAATATTTCATCAAAATATATTTGAAGGGAACAAATCATTCCACCGTTACTTTGCTATATAATTCTCTCCCTTTCCCACACTTATGTTTCTAATTTTAGCCCTTTCCTCATTATTTCATTGGTTACTGGTCCTCTGTCATGAGGTGTGGCTACATTTTGTCATGGTCTAGTGTTCAGTACTCAGAGAGGTCCTGCTCCCCCCCCCCCATCTGACCTACATGTTGCTTCCTTCTTAATGAAATTCTTGTCATTTGTCCACATGGGTATACAGGATCCTCAGGGAGCCACACCTACCTGCATATTGTCTAATTCTATTTTATCTCACTGTTCCTATTTCCAGAATTTTTGTAATCTTTCATTGCTTATCTTACTTAGGTTCTGACAAACTTAACTTAACTTTTCTTATCAGGATGAATAATTAGCCCACCTTCATCATATAACCCCACCCCCAAATTACCCTTTACACATCATGTTGACTTGCCAAATAAAATGAGCACTCGTCAAACCCTTCCAAACAGATTGAAGAGAGGGCCAATTGCCAGCCACCATATGCAAGACCAAGGTCTCCATGGCATCATTATGATAACATGCCATATTCCACCACTGACTAGTTCATCACTCAAAAACTTCAATGAGTTGTTCCACCTGCCCGAATAACCTAGAAAAGGGAGTTTGGCTGACTCCCTAGTTTTGGGGCTTTTTTGGGCCTCTTTCGTGTTAGCTGTCTAATAATGAAGCCCAATTGAGCAATACAAAACATAGAGTAGTCCTTCTGTCAGTTCCTTGCTCATGATTGGATGGTTTTCTTGTCACTCTCTACTGCTTAGATTGCTTTCCTCCCTCTTATTGTGTTTGTCTCTCATTCAAGCCTTTTCTTCTCACTCTGTTTTGATTGTATGGCAGGATTCCTTTCACTACATGCATCCGATCTTGCACTGTAGTGAATATGAAGTGTTATTTTCTCTTATTTACTCCTGCTGCCACATCTTCTGCCGTCACCTTCTCTTTGTTAAAACAACCCTCTCAACATGTCCTTCATCCTCCAGAGACTTCGGGCTCGTAGCTCAGCTCAATGTTGTATTGGCAGGTGATAATCATTTTTTTTTTTTTTTTACCATTACAATATGTCTGACAGAACTTCCATGTGCACACGTATATATGACAGACATTTCCTAATGCATTTTAATCAGCTTTAAGAAAATCCATTCTTAGATGGCTGACATAGATGTGTGTTCATATCATCTTTGAATGGATTTTCTTAACCCTTTCAGTGTGCATGACGACCGGGAGCCGTCATGCTCAATGGTGCTCGTGTGCGCTGGTTGGCTCCTGGCTGCCCAGGCACACAGCACCGGAGATCCCGCAGGTGCAGGCACCAGAGGGATTTCTTTTTCTTCCCCAAAGCCCCAGGAGCTGGGGAAGAGCTTCCCCAGCTCCAGAGGACCCCCGTGGTTTCTATGAAATGATGATCAGCGCACGTTGAGCTGACGTCATTTCACAGAAACCGAAACTGAAATGAGCCTTTAGGCTCATTTCAGTTTTACTTTCTATGTGCTCAGGGGTCTATCTCAGCCCCCTGAGCACGTAGAAAGACGGAAGAGGTATCATTGGAAAGGGGAGAATCTCTCCAGTGTATCCCTGCTTGGGGATTGCCCCAGAAGGGCAAGGGCCTTTGTCCCCCCCAAATATATTGGCCAAATTCAATCTTTCTGCCCACATGGGGGACAGAAAGCCCACTAGACACCAGGGATCTTTATTGCGGCAATTTCAATGAGTGTGGGGATTGCCCAAAACATGCATGCCAATGCCCCTACACTGGCCATAACTACAGCCTTTCTGCCCCTATGGGGGGCAGATAGGGCAGTAGTCCTCAATCTGCCACTTGGGGGGTAGAAATTCCACTAGACACCAGGGATTTTTTTCGGGTCATTTTAATTAGGGTGGGGCTGCTCAAAATGGGCAAGCCAATGCCCCCATCCCCTGCCACAATTACAGCCTTTCTGCGACCCCTGGGGGGCGAATGGGGGCAGTAGCCACCAATCTGCCCCCCTGGGGGTAGAAAGCCCCCTAATCACCAGCGATTTGTTTGGGACAATTTTAATTAGGGTGGAGACTGCCCAAAACGGCAAGCCAATGCCCCCCACCACATTTACAGCCTTTCTGCCCCCCTGGGGGGCAGATGGGGCAATAGCCTTTAATCTCCCCCCAGGGTGGGGCAAAAAGCCCACTAGAAACCAGGGATTTTTTTAGGGAAAATTTTATTTAGGGTGGGAGCTGCCCAAAATGGACATGTCAATGCCCCACCTCCACCATAATTACAGCCTTTCTGCCCCCCTTAGTCAGTAGATGGGGCAGTAGGCCCCAATCTTCCCCTCCAGAAGGGAAAAAGCCCACTAGAGGCCAGAGATTTTTTTGACAATTTGAATCAGGGGTGGGGCTGCCCAAAACGGGCATGCCAATGCCCCCACCTTGCCCACAAAAAATCCAGTCTTTCTGCCTCCCTGGGGAGCATATGGGGCAGTAGCCCCAAATCTGCCTCCCCCCCCATGGGGCAGAAAACCCACTAGAAATTAGGGATTTTTTTGTATTCAAGTAGGGGTGAGGGCTGCAGAAAATGGGCATGACAATACCGCCACCACCCCAGAGAAATTCCAGTCTTTCTGCTCCCCCGGGGACAGATAGGGCAGTGGCCCCTTATCTGCCCCCGGCTGGGCAGAAATCCCACTAGGCACCAGCGACTACTCTGGCTTTTTTATGCATGGGTGGAGGCTGCCCAGAATGTGAATACCAATGACCCCACCCCTCGACAATTAGCCTGAGTCTTTCTGCTCCCCTTGGGGACATATCAGGGCAAATTCCCCCCCCCCCCCCCCCCGATTCCCCCCAGGGTGGCAGAAAGCCCACTAGACTTTTTTTTAGCAATGTGCCTACCTGTGGATTTTGGGCCCTAGCGCAGCTGACACATATGGGAAACTATCAAACCTGCAAATTTTTGAAAACTAGACACCAAGGGGAATCCAGGATAGGATGACCTGTCTGGCTCCCACCAGTTTATGTTACCCAGAATCCCTTGCAAACCTCAAACTTTGTGAAAAGAAACACATTTTCTTCACATTTCTGTGGTGGAAAGTTCTGGAATCTGTTTGGATCCACAAAATTCCACCCACCCTGCGTTCCTTAAAGTCTTTTGAGAAAAATGGTACCTCACTTGTGTGGGTAGGCCTAGTGCCCACAACAGGAAACAGCCCAAAACGCAGCGTGGATGCTCCACATTTTACAGTGCAAACTGACATTATTTTGCAAAGTGCCTAGCTGTAGATTTTAAACCCTAGCTCTGCCAGCACCTAGGGAAACCTAGTAAACCTACACATTTTTATAAAACTGGACACCCAGGGAAATCCAGGATGGGGTGACGTGTCTGGCTCTCACCAGGTTCTGCTACCAAGAATCCCTTGCAAACCTCAAAATTTGTCAAAAAAACATTTTCCTCACATTTCTGTGATGGAAAGTTCTGGGATCTGCGTGAATCAACAAAATTCCACCCACCCTGCATTCCCCAAAGTCTTCTGAGGAAAATGGTACCTCACTTGTGTGGGTAGGCTTAATTCCCAAAAAACATATTTTCCTCACATTTCTGTGGTGGAAAGTTCTCGAACCTGCGTGGATCCACAAAATTCCACCCACCCTGCATTCCCCAAAGACTTCTGAGGAAAATGGTACCTCACTTGTGTGGGTAGGCCTAGTCCCCGTGACAGGATACGGCGGAAAACGCAACGTGGACACAACACATTTTCACAGTGAAAAGGGAACCGTTTTTTGCAAAGTGCCTAGCTGTAGATTTTAGACCCTAGCTCTGCCGGCACCTAGAGAAACCTAGAAAAACTATACATTTTTGAAAACTAGACATCCAGGGGAATCCAGGATGGGTTGACGAATCTGGCTATCACCAGGTTCTGCTACCCAGAATCCCTTGCAAACCTCAAACTTTGTGAAAAGAAATACATTTTCTTCACATTTCTGTGGTGGAAAGTTCTGGAATCTGTTT
Source organism: Lissotriton vulgaris (assembly GCF_964263255.1). Lineage (NCBI taxonomy): Eukaryota > Metazoa > Chordata > Amphibia > Caudata > Salamandridae > Lissotriton > Lissotriton vulgaris. Next base: position 1,081,058,736 of record NC_141689.1, on the reverse strand, counting down.
GGATCCACAAAATTACACCCACCCTGCGTTCCTTTATTTCTTTGGAGAAAAATTGTACCTCACTTGTGTGGGTAGGCCTAGTGCCCACAACAGGAAACGGCCCAAAACGCAGCGTAGATGCTCCACATTTTACAGTACAAACTGACACTATTTTGCAAAGTGCCTAGCTGCAGTTTTTGAACCCTAGCTCTGCCAGCACCTAGGGAAACCTAGTAAACCCATACATTTTATAAAACTGGACACCCAGGAGAATCCAGGATGGAGTGACGTGTCTGGCTCTCACCAGGTTCTGCTACCCAGAATCCCTTGCAAACCTCAAAATTCGTCAAAAAAACATATTTTCCTCAAATTTATATGGTGGAAAGTTCTGGAATCTGCATGGATCCACAAAATTCCACCCACCCTGCATTCCCCAAAGTCTTCTGAGGAAAATGGTACCTCACTTGTGTGGGTAGGCCTAATTCCAAAAAAACATATTTTCCTCACGTATCTGTGGTGGAAAGTTCTCAAATCTGCGTGGATCCACAAAATTCCACCCACTCTGCATTCCCAAAAGTCTTATGAGGAAAATTGTACCTCACTTGTGTGGGTAGGCCTAGTCCCTGCGACAGGAAATGGCGGAAAACGCAACATGGACACAACACATTTTCACAGTGAAAAGGGAACCTTTTTTTGCAAAGTGCCTAGCTGTAGATTTTGGACCCTAGCTCTGCCGGCACCTAGAGAAACCTAGCAAAACTATACATTTTTAAAAACTAGACATCCAGGGAAATCCAGGATGGGGTGACGTGTCTGGCTCTCACCAGGTTCTGCTACCCAGAATCCCTTGCAATCCTCAAAATTTGTAAACAAAAAACATATTTTCCTCAAATTTATATGGTGGAAAGTTCTTGAATCTGCATGGATCCACAAAATTCCACCCACGCTGCATTCCCCAAAGTCTTCTGAGGAAAATGGTACCTCACTTGTGTGGGTAGGCCTAATTCCCCAAAAACATATTTTCCTCACATTTCTGTGGTGGAAAGTTCTCGAATCTGCGTGGATCCACAAAATTCCACCCACTCTGCATTCCCAAAAGTCTTATGAGGAAAATTGTACCTCACTTGTGTGGGTAGGCCTAGTCCCCGCGACAGGAAACGGTGGAAAACGCAACGTGGACACAACACATTTTCACAGTGAAAAGGGAACTTTTTTTTGCAAAGTGCCTAACTCTAGATTTTGAACCCTAGCTCTGCCGGCACCTAGGCTCTGTTACCAAGAATCCCATGCAAACCTCAAAATGTGTGGGTTTGGTAGGTTTCCTTAGGTGGCCGCCGGGGCCAAAAACTCATGGTATCCCCCTTGCATAAACAGGGTTGTTTTGTGATAGTTAGTTTTGAAGTCGCCTCAATAGGTTTTGAGCCCTTGCCTGTTGCGGGTATTTGGCCAACCCACACAAGTGAGGTACCATTTTTCTCGGAAGATTTTGGGGAATGCGGGCTGGGTGGAAGTTTGTGGATCCAAACAGATGACAGAACTTTCAACCACAGATATGTGAGGTAATTGTGTTATTTAATTTTTTTATTTTGAGGTTTGCATGGGATTCTGGGTAACAGAACCTAGTGAGAGTCAGACAAGTAACCCCATCCTGGATTCCCCTGGGTGCCTAATTTTAAAAAATGTATTGGTTTGCTAGGTTTTCCTAGGTGCCGGCTGAGCTAGGGTTCAAAATCTACAGCTAGGCACTTTGTAAAATAGTTTGCTTCCACTGTAAAATGTGGTGTATCCACGTTGCGTTTTGGGCCGTGTCCTGTTGCGGGCACTATGCCTAACCACACAAGTGAGGTACCATTTTTCTCTGAAGAATTTGGGAATGCAGAGTGGGTGGAATTTTGTGGATCCACATAGATTTAAGAACTTTCCACCACAGAAATGTGAGGAAAATAGGGTTTTTTTTACACATTTTGAGGTTTGCAAGGGATTCTGGGTAACAGAACCTGGTGAGGACCAGTCAAGTCACCTCATCTTGGATTCCACTGGGTGTCTAATTTTTATAAATTTATGGGATTGCTAGAATTCCCTAGTTGCAGTCAGAGTTCGGGTTCAGAATTTACAGCTAGGCACTTTGAAAAAAAGGGTCTGTTTTCACTGTGAAAATGTGGTGTGTCCACGTTGCATTTTGGGCCATTCCTGTCACGGGCAGTAGGCCTACCTACAAATGTGAGGTACCATTTTTCTCGGAAGACTTTAGGAAACGCGGTTGGGTGGAAATTTGTGGATCCATGCAGATTTCAGATTTTTCCACCACAGAAATGTGAGGGAAATATGTTTTTTGTAACAAATTTTGAGGTTTGCCAGGGATTCTGGGTAACAGAACCTAGTGAGAGCCAGACAAGTCACCCCATCCTGGATACCCCTGGGTGCCTAGTTTACAAAAATGTATTGGTTTGCTAGGTTTCCTTGGGTGCCGGCCGAGCTAGGGTTCAGAATCTACAGCTAGGCACTTTGCAAAATAGTTTCAGTTTCCACGGCAAAATGTGGTGTGTCCACGTTGCAGTTTGGGCCATTTCTGGTTACGGGCACTATGCCTTCCCACACAAGTGAGGTACCATTTCTCTCAGAAGACTTAGGGGAATGAGGGGTGGGGGGAATTTTGCAGATCCACACAGATTTCAGAACATTTCCACCACAGAAATATGAGGGAAATTTGTTTTTTTTTACACATTTTGAGGTTTGCAAGGGATTTTCGGTAACAGAACCTGGTGAGAACCAGTCAAGTCTTCTCATCCTGGATTCCTTTGGGTGTCTAATTTTCAAAAATGTACAGGTTTGCTTGGTTTCCTTTGTAGCAGGAAGAGTTAGGGTTCAAAACCTACAACTAGGCATGCTGCAAAAAAAAGGGTCCGTTTTCACTATGAAAATGTGGTGTGTCCTCATTGCGTTTTTGTCCGTTTCCTGTTGCGGGCTCTAGGCACTCCCACACATGTGAGCTACCATTTTTCTTGGAAGGTTATTGAGAAGATGGGGTGAGCAGACTTTTGTGGATCCACGCAGATTCCAGAACTTTCCACCACAGAAATAAGAGGAACATGTGGTTTTTTTTTACACATTTTTAGGTTTGCAAGGGATTCTGGGTAACAGAACCTGGTAAGAGCAAGTCACCCCATCATAGATTTCCCTTTGTGTCTAGTTATAAAAAATTTATAGGTTTGCTAGGTTTCCCTAGATGCCGTCAGAGCTGGGTTCAAAATCTTACAGCTAGGCACTTTGCAAAAAAGGTGGTGTGTCCGCGTTGCGTTTTGGGCCATTTCCTGTTGTGGGCACTAGGCCTACCCACACAAGTGAGGTACCTTTTTTCTTGGAAGACTTTTGGGAAGGCTGGGTGGAGGGGATATCATGAATCCACACAGATTCCTGAACTTTCCATCACAGAAATGTGAGGAAAATGTGTTCTTTTTACAAATCTTTAGGTTTGCAAGAGATTATGGGTAATAAAACCTGGTGAGAGCCAGTCAAGTCACCCCATCCTGGATTCCCCTAGTTGTCTTGTTTTAAAAAATGTATAGATTTGCTCAGTTTCCCTAGGTACCAGCAGAGCTAGGATTCAAAATCTACAGCTAGGCACTTTGCAAAAAAAGGGTCAGTTTTCACTGTAAAAATGTGGTGTGTCCACGTTGCGTTTTGGGCCATTTCCTGTCACGGGTACTAGGCCTACCTACACATTTTTGTCTAAAGACTTTGGGGAACTCGAAGTGGGGGGAATTTTGTGGATTTACGCACATTCCTGAACTTTCCACCACAGAAATGTAACGAAAATTTGCGGTTGTTTACAAATATTTAGGTTTGCAAGGGGGTCTGGGTAATAGAACCTGGTGAGAGCCAGTCAAGTCCTGGATTCCACTTAGTGTCTAATTTAAAAAAATGTGTAGGTTTGCTAGGTTTCCCTATGTGCCTGCAGAGCTAGGGTTCAATATCTACAGCGATGGCAATTTACAAAAAAGGGTCAGTTTTCACTGTTAAAAGAAAGTGTCCATGTTGCATTTTGAGCCATTTCCTGTCACGGGCCCTAGACCTACATACACAAGTGAGGTACCATTGTTATCGGGAGACTTACAGTAACACAGAATTGTAGAGCAACTGTTATTACCTATTGATTTTTGATGCATGTCTGCCTTCCAAATGAAAGATAATGTGAAAAAAGAAGTCATTTTGAAAAAAGTCCCATAATTATCATGCTAGTAAGGTTACTAACAATTTCGGAAATGCGCAAAAATCTACTGTTTCTAAACTCTGGGGCAGATTTACAACTTCTGGCACATCTCTGCTAATCAGTAGGGATGCGCCAGATCAGTTGCAGAACAGTTGCAAAAAGCCAAACCACCCGTGCGCCACCACTGATGTGCCGCAAAATGCGGCGCACCGTGGCGGCCCAGATGGTCAGATGCGTGTCGGAAAGGCAGCACATTGCTGGAGTTGCGTCGCAAGAGCGACGCAGCTCCAGCAAGGCTTGGGGTGCCCCGATGCCTAACATGCTGCGTCAATCCTTACGCCTGCTTCAAGCAGGCGCAGGGTTTCGACACAGCATGGCCGTAAATGTTACTGAGGCGTTTCTGTGCCGGAACGCCCCCCCATGCCAGAACGCCCACTGGTGCAGGCCTTTACAATGTGCCGCATCTCCCTAGATGAGTCATGTTGTATATACCCATCAGCATGGCGCTGGCTTTGCGCCGCTGCTGCATCACAAAAGTGACACAACAGCGGCGCAAATGTGGCGTACGGGGCTTGTAAATCTTCCCCTCTATATTTTGTTCCAATTTCAGAAATACATAGGTGTCTTTCATACCGATTTTTCCATGTATGTATTTTACCAAATGAATTGCTATATACCAGGTACATAATAAAAAAACATTGCAAGACCCTGCTCAGTTATTGGCTCTGGGTTCGTCGGGTTCTTGGTGAACGTACCAGTCCTATGTATCCCCACAACCAGAAAGGTCCAGCGGATGTAACAGTATATTGTTTTCAAACAGCTGTCATAATTAGTTACAGGTAAAACGTTGACACAAATGGCTGTTTTTTTCCACTAATTTTCAATCTTTCCTATATTCAACGGTTAGTCTCTACAAAGAAACCTTGAAGTATCTACACAAATGACACCTTGCTGAATTCAGAATTTTGTCCACTTCTCTAAAATGTATAGCTTTCCAGGATCCATTATTGCTTTTATACCCATTTCTACCATTAACTGGAAAGAGGTTGAAAGCACAAAAAATACCAAAAATAGGCTGTGTCCCAGAAAAATGCCAAAACTGTGTAAAACATTTTGGTTTTCTGACAAAAGTCTGCTTGTCCCTGAAAGCTGGGAAGATGGTGATGGTGATGGCTTGGCAGTTCGGGCTGGACTGTTCCCATGAGGCACAGGGTCAAGGCTGATTTGCATATGACCATGTCTGAACTTGGGTGGCTTGGTGAGCAAAATCACGATAGATTAAACCCAGATCTGTAATTGGGGGTGAATGTTTTGCCATTGTGCAACATTCTGTCCATCATCTTGTGTGTTTTGCTGTTCACCCTATGTGGGAAGGGTATGCCCAGACATGGGTCCTGTGCTCAGTACGCCACTGGAGTCAAGCTATCCTGGCTGAAGATGGCTGATAGCCAGAAACCGGTCCTAGGATGCTTGATTCCGGTTCAGGGAAGACATGGCTTGGCAGTTCGGGCTGGACTGTTCCCATGAGGCACAGGGTCAAGGCTGATTTGCATATGACCATGTCTGAACTGGGGTGGCTTGGTAAGCAAAATCACGATGGATTAAACCCAGATCTGTGACTGGGGTGACTGTTTTGCCATTGTGCAACATTCCGTCCATCATCTTGTGTGTTTTGCTGTTCACCCGATGGTGATTTCAGCATCACAACCCCTTTTTTGGTACCATTTGCAGGGAAAAAATCAGACGCTTTCATCTGTAGCCCATTTTTCCACAAAAAAACTAAATTGTGCTGTATTTTGGCTAACTTCTCAGTCCCCTCAAAGGGAATCCAAAAACCTGGGGCACCTTTCGAATTCCCATGATGAAAAAAAGGAGGCAGATTTGGCATGCATACCGTATGTGGTCTAAACGTTACAGGGGCCTAAGCGCAAACTACCCCAATTAGTCAAAAAAAGGCTTAGCATAGGGAGGGAAGGCCTAGCAGCGAGGGGTTAAAGCATAAAATATCCTTTCAAAGCTGACAACCAGAAATGCATGTGCATCCACAGAAGTCATCTCAAAATAATTGGAAAATCCAATATGGTTCAGGTTTAGGGTTGCCACCTAACTTGCTCCCTAGCAGAGCACCATCATTTTAATGTCTCAGTTGAAATATAAGTAAGCAAAATCACCTAATGCAGAAATGTTTAGCCCTTATCTGTGTTCGAGACATGAGTAAATCATCCATGACAAATAATTTACCTAAACTAAGACAGAAGAGCCATTTTACAAATGAATACATACGATTTTGTTTAAAGTCCTATTTTGGGCCTTTACAGGCTCTTAAACCAAAAACAAATGGTGACATTTTTCTTTTGGAAAGGTGGCAAACCTATTTAGAGGTTAAGATCTATTGCCTTTGCCGAAGTTATTTTTACCAGTAGTTCATAAGCACATACATCAAGAGCATAACACTTGAATTCCATATGTAATCAATCAATAAGAAAATAACATACAACGTAATTTGCGCAAGAACAAATGCATCATGGACATCTGTCCTTTCTTGAAAAATTCATGCAGATTGTGCTGCGAGTTAAGAATGTCTTATGATACTCTTTTCTAAATGACTAAAGAATGTTGAACAACATCTGTCTGGACAATATTCATACATGTGTCTATTTCTTGGGGTTGTCATTACAGTTCGACTGACGGAATCGATCCGGCGCTTGGACATAGAAACCCTTATGGGTTTTTTGGATACGTCTGCTTCTGTCGAACCAGATGAGACCATTTTATCTTGCTGTAAAATCCTGGAACATCGAAAAAAGGTATCTGTCAGTCTCCATTACTTTACATGGCATTCAAGGCAATGAGAGGCAGTGAGGTTTAGCTACATATGTGGTTGTCTAACATTGTGGTATATTGTAGTGTTGTATTGTGACGTGTGCTTTACTGTACTGTAAAGGACTGTGTAGTGTGAAGTATTGCTCTAATATGTTAGGTTGTATTGGGTTGCAGTGCAGAGCAGTGCTGTAGTGTACAGTATAAATAAGTTATAGTGCGATAATGCAGTGTTATATCATATGTTTGCAGTGTATTGTAGTCTTGTACAGTTTTGCAGTGACCTGCTTTACAGTAGTGCAGCTTTGTGTGTGTTATGGTGTAGTGTTGTAGCATGGTGCAATGATGTATTGTAGTGTATTACCATGCTGTGTTGTGTTGCAAGTACCTAGAATGACATATTTTCATCTAAAGCACCCATTAAATATGCATATTGATATTGCACTTCTTGGAGGAATCATTGGGGAATACAGAATTTGCTTCAGCATTTCAACTCTGTTAGTTCAGAGATTTTGGGAGACAATGGTGGACACTATTCCCTTACTGTTACATGTCATGGCAAAGTCACTGGAGTGAAGAAAGAACAGTTACACTGATAGTTTACTATACAAATACTTCAGTTCTTAGGTGTGTAACCTAGAACCATTAAGACTGGATCATGCCAGGTATTCAAGATCTTCCTATAATACAAATATATATAACACAATCGAAAAGAAGATCATTCCAACACTCTGTGGTCAATCCAGGAATCTATCCTGAAACTTGCCTTGCGAGGCCTTTGTGAAACCCCCTGATCATGATTAAAACTAATTTGTGAATAGAAATGTCTCATCTTTAGCTATTTTAGACCTAACAATGTTATGTTGAGTGTCATATAAAGCAGAAATTTCTGAAAGAGCAAGCATACATAACTTGTTCCTACTCTGGGTATGGACAGTTGAAAAAAATAAAGAAATATGGCACCAGGAAAAGGTTAATGATTACCAATGCAAAAACAATGAGGGACCTATTCACAAAAGTAAATTTACACACATGTGTACATTTACTCTTAGACTTTGCAGTAACTTTGCTGCTTTTGCCACGGCACCATTTCCCTAAGCGTATATACAACCATTCTCCTTAGTAGCAAAGATTGGCCAGAGAAACTACCATTGCTTGAAATCTGCAGAGGTGGTTTACTATAAGTGATGACTCCACACACCACATATATATTGAAATTGAGGGAGATCAAAATTAAGGGGTTCATTACGATGGCGGATAGTTGCGGTGCTGGGACCACCCGCCGGTAAGGCGACGTCCCATTGAGTGAATTAGGATGTGCCCGCCACTAGGGCCCTGATCATTGTGGACAGTGCTGCTGGCTGCAGCACCGTTCACAATTCCAATATGCCACGTAGCCCATTTCCATACACAACGTGGCAGGCACCACGCAGTGCGTGCCACCTTGTGCATGGATATGAAGGGTGGTACCATGGGTATCCCAGAGCACATACATCCTCCCCCCCATACAGAGGGGGCCCGCAAGGGGTCCCCAAACCCATCCTCCACCAGCTTTTCCATGGTAGAGACTGGCTGACGCTAGCATTGTCATCTGGTGTGCAGTGGCGGCTAGGCACTACCGCCATTTTATCCATGCTGACCCCTCCGCCAGGCAATCGTGATGATTGCCTGTGGTGAAAGCATGAAGGGCGGACTTTGTGACCGCCGCGGTCACAAAGTTGATTCCTCCTGCCATTCTAATGTGGCTGGGGAAATGGGAGTCAGATGGCGGAGGGACCGCCACCGCCGGTGCAGCGGTGGTGGTCCTTCAGCTATCATAATGAGCCCCTAAGTGCCAATTTTGTTAATTGATGCTGCTGTTGTACATTCTCTTGGTACATGCCATGGTTTGTGAGTGCCGTAAATACACAAACTGTACGATCTAAATACACAGCCTATACAAGGCTAGATTTTTGGAGCAGCCTCTTTAGGAAGTTTATACAAAAGAGGTTTCACACATGATAAACATGCATGTTTTATATAGGTTGCACAGCAGTGTAGGGAATGGAATGTCCATTTCACGATGACTAGCATCATCGAGGGAATACAGGCATCCTTGAAGTGCATTTTCGACATTTATTTATTTAATATAACATGCGTGCTTTAGAAATTGGGTAAATAGATACATAGATTAGGAGACAATTATTTATTTAAATCATGATAGTTGATTCTGTAAACTGTACGCGCAATCATGTTTTTATTGTGAAGTTTATAGTATATGGCAAATGTATACCGATTTATTAAGAAACATTAACATTACATATTAATCATGTGCAACACAAAAGATTATGCATTCTATGTCTGCATGTGACTACAAAATGGCCGCCACATTTTTAATCTTTTGAGAATGATTTGAATGGCAGTTCTCTGTTTATGTATATGCTTCAAGATTCTGCCAATCATAATGCGTTGTTTTTAGATTTAACACGTTTTGTTACTATGGGTAGCTGACATTGACAAAGGCCAGGGAGTCGAAAAGTGTTGCCAGCTGTAGTTTGCACGTAAAATTGAAAATTAAATATCAAGAAACAAGAAGCCTTGAGTGACCAGCGTCTTTCTGAGGGAAAACAACATATACATATATATATATATAGCATGTGCTCAAGTATCGTAGCAGCAGCTTCTCCTGTTGTTCTTCACTGGCCTCAAAACGCGTTAGGAAGATGTCGTAATTAAAACTTTGGACGGAGCCAGCATGGTGTGAGTTTTTAATGTCCCACACAACGGCGAGTTCCTACTGCAGGGCAGCTTGTGTTTTTTTTTATATACATATATATATATATATATATATATATATATATATATATATATATATATATATATATATATATATATATATATATATATATATATATATATATATATATAGATTCCAACCGGAAAGTTCGTGCGGCGCTTCCACACCGAACCCAGAGCGCAGACACAGATGAATAAATCCGCAGCCAGACTTAGTTAAGATATTTCTTCGTCCTTTATTGCATATAAAGTGCAGAGGTGCAACACACTGCCAAACAGACGCGTTTCGGGCGTGAACGCCCTTGCTCACTGTCAGCGGGTAAGCGGTACACAACTCATTTAAATACATTGGTTAATTGTATTAACGCGCCAAAAAGAATCCTCATCAGTTTCATTGAGCTAGAAAGAGGACTATAGTGGGTACCCATCTATAGTGTACGTAATTAACAGTTCGGCCATTTTAAGACGGAAAAAGTTAAAAATTTGTATGACATACATAGATAAAATACACATTTTTTTGGAGATATTAACATTCCTTAATGGATTGTGGTATGACTTATTGTAGCAAACGTAAAGAATACATTATATAAAGTGCAAATGCATAGCAGCCGTTATTGTGCAAATATTACGAGTGCAAATACGCAAAATATTAACTGTGCAAATACGCAACATATTAAACGTTCAAATACATTAGTTAACAAATAATGGCATTTCATATATATACACAAATCTGAAGTCATATCCTGACGTTCGATTGCTTATACCACAATGTATGTCATAGTATGTCATAGCTTTGTTGAAAGAAAATTCATGTTTTTCTGAAATTTAGCTCTATTGGATGGGTTTCCACAGTTGTAATAGAAGCTTAATGCTTAAGCACGTATAGTGTATAACCAATTAACTTTATGTAGTTGTGTGCCGCCAATGAAAAAAGTAAATACCAATAACCAAAAGGTGAGGGAGTGCTAAGATGTCCTACTGAATAAATAAGAGGACCTCAGGGGGTGAGGGAAAAAAATTTCCATAGCTAAACCGTTTCAGTGATTAAAATATGCAAATGCATAAAATTTCATCATTGCCCACTTGTCAAACAGAATGTCATATTACATTTCATACATATTAATAGCCTGTAATCCATAACAAAGACCATCAACCAATATGTAAAGTGTAGATGAAATGAGATAGGCTGTTCTAGGTAGTGCCTATGGTGCGTGTGGAACGAACACAAATCCACTATCATACAGATTCAGGTAGTTATATACTGTCCAAAAAATACCATACAACATGGTATACAGATTGCCCACAGAACTTGACCCTAGGAGATATGACGATCAAATATTACAGAAAGGTGCTCAGGTCTTCTCCCATGTTCAAACCTCCCGGGATCTTAGTGTTGAGGCGAACTATATATAGAGACTCCATCTGTCTTAATTGCTTTTCATAATCTCCACCTTTTTTGCTGGTTCTTACCGCATCTATTACAAAGTAACTTAGATGGGAAAGATTCCGATTATGGAATTGATCGAAATGGCGAGCTACTGGATAACTTTTGTCGCAGTTCACTATAGCTCTCAAGTGCTGTAGGATACGTTGGTGCACTGGCAATTTCGTGCTGCCAACGTACCTCAAATTGCACGAGCACGTGAGAACATATACTGCTAACTTGGTTTTACAATTGTAATGGGCTCTTATATTGATTGGTTTATCATCAAATGGCGTCGTGTACGATTTGGTGTTGGTGCCAAATTTGCACGCCCTACACGATATGCACCGGAAGAAACCCTTCCGTGGTGACAACCAATCTGCCTTGCTAGCTGTTTCAGGAGAACTAGACACTAAAGCATTTCTCATGCTATAGGCTCGCTTATAAGTCACTTCTGGTTTTTTGGGCATAATCTCTTTCAAAATGGGATCAGTAAGTATGACAGACCACTGTTTCCTGACCAATTTCGAAATTTATATATATATATATATATATATATAGATGTAAAAAACACAAGTTGCAACGGCGAGTTTCTACAGCAGGGCAGCTTGTGTTTTTTGTATATATCTATGTATATATATATTCACTGAAAAAACCATAGGTTTCACACCAGTTATAGTTAGCTGGAAGTTTTACTCGCATAAAACCATTGAAATTCACACGTTATAGTTAGATGGACTCACTATAACTTGCGCGTGCAATGCATTGCTGATGACGTCACATATTACATCACTCATGACATGGTCAGTGACATCACTCATGACATCACTGATGACACCATCCAGTGAATATTTGCCTTTCTGAAAAATTAATATGTTTTATATATGTATATGTAGAAGTTGATGGAAGAATAAATGGTTAAATACGTGTCTAAATGGATGGTTTTTTTTTTAGAAATTGATTGGTTAACTGGCTTATTAAGTGTATCTTAGTGAATACATATATTAGTGAGAAATGTTTAAATATTTAAAGATATGTATTAGTGTTTCACTTTGTTTATAAGTGGCTGCATGGGTTGGTGAGTAGCTACATGTGTAGGTATATAGGTTATTAGATGTTTTTTTTAGTATCAGTATGAGTGTTTGTATGGTTTGGTGGGGGTATTACTTATCACATATATGCATGAATGACTGACTCTCTCTTTGTATGTGTTTTGAAGACAGCATATGTGCAGGACTGTATGGGTGTATGAGTGTGTATATGTGTGTGTTACTGAGTGAATGACTGTCTCACTAGTGTCTTTATCAGTAACTACATATGTTTTAATCTAGTATATGTGAATATTGATGTATATAAGTGAGTATATGTGAGAGTAAGAGATTGTAAGAGTTCCTGTTTAAATAAGTAAGTGTTTCTATAAGTGATTGTTTAAGAGAGTAGGTATGTGTAAGTTTCCTTAGAAGTAAGGTGGTAGTGTGTGTTTAGCTGTATATGCAAATAAATGGATATTCAATAGTTTACTTGCATGTGTAAGTATGTGTGAGAGTAACTTTTGGATGACTGTTGGTGTGTAACAGGATGTATAGGTGTATCACTACATATGATGAGTGAGTATATGTATGTGTGACTATATGGATCTGTTGTTGAATGAGTGGATGTGTATATAGATGGCAGAATTATTGAATTGGTTGTTGTAACTGGTATGTGTATCTCCATTTTTTTGAAAATGTTAATTTCTATTTTTGAATATTTGTTTCATGGGTTACATTACACTGAAAGGAGGTCTGTCTCTCTGTCACAAGGATGATGTCATCAGTGATGTCATGAGTGATGTCACTGACCATGTCATGAGTGATGTAATATGTGACATCATCAGCAGTGCATTGCACGTGCAAGTTATAGTGAGTCCATCTAACTATAACGTGGAAATTTCAATGGTTTTATGCGAGTAAAACTTCCAGCTAACTATAACTGGTGTGAAACCTATGGTTTTTTCAGTGAATTTAATAGGTTTTTTAAATGCTAATTCCTAACTATAACTGGTGTGAAACCTATGGTTTTTTCAGTGAATTTAATAGGTTTTTTAAATGCTAATTCCTAACTATAACTGGTGTGAAACCTATGTTTTTTTCAGTGAATTTCATAGGTTTTTTTAATGCTAATTCCTAACTATAACTGGTGTGAAACCTATGGTTTTTTCAGTGAATTTCATAGTTTTTTTAATGCTAATTCCTAACTATAAGTCTCACTTTATAAGTAAGACTGTTAGCGCTCTAGTTGTTCTTTAGAACACTCTGGTACATTCCGTCATTGGGCTACAGTTGGGCTACATCTAGCTGATATTTAGGCTACATTAGCTTTTTTTGTCTCTGGTAGCCATCTTTGGGCTACATTGGGCTACATTGGGCTACATTTGGGCTACATTTGGGCTCTAACATATATATAGCCCAATGTAGCACAATATATATTTTTTTCAAAGTTAATTTTCGTAAAAACCACTTGAGAATATCAAAGGCACATTGGGCTACCAATCCCTACTATTTCTCCCAATTTCTTTTTTTTTTTTTTTTTGCTATGGAGCGCCCCGAAAAGCGTACTTTTATAAAGCGCCCCGGGGCGCGCTCTGGGGAGCGTCCCATAAGCGCCAAAATCACGAACGAAAACATGATATTGACGTATCGCGTAGCCGCGTCCGCGTGAAACGCACGGCGTAAGCGCACCCGGAAGCACTCGAGCGAATACGATCGCGCAACGTAGATGTCCGACGTGCTTACGTGACGCACCCTGGGGCGCGCCCCGGGGCGCGCAGCGTAAGCACGTCGGGTCATGTGACCAGAAAATAACTCTTTTCATTGGTTCATAACAGTTTGGGTTTCATAATGATGAAGCCCCTGCTCATGTGACTGAAAATAACACCTTTCATTGGTTCAATAATTTTTTTTTCTAAATTTTGAGAAACCCACCCATTTCTCTCACTATTGATTTGCACTTGGAGAGAGCAAGAGGTGTTTTGTGAATTCTCTACTCATTAATTTTCCTGATCTACAGCAATGGCTGCAAGGGAGTCATCCAGCAGTGATTCAGATGGATTTGTGCAAGAGGACCCTCCTCACCAGAAAACAAAGATGACATCCCGGAAGGACAAAAAAAAGTTAATGCAAGTAAAGTAACTTGTAAAATATGTGGCAGTATTTTATCCAGAGGCAATCCTCTAAAAAAATATAGCTTTGGAAATGCAAATTTAATTAGGCATGTCAAAAGAAGACACCCCAAAAATTATTCCAGGGAGGGTGTCAGGGAGCTGGCAGAGAATGCACGAAGAGATGGCGGCAGCACCTCCACTGGTGGAGCAACACCTTCAGGAAGAAAACGTGCAAGAATGGTCCCTAACGTTCAGCCGGTCTTTGCAGGCATAACATTTTTATGCGTGGACTGTGACAAACTACTTTGTTATGGAGAGCAGAGCGTTGAACTCATTGCAATGAAGAGACAGGAACACCGATGCTCTCCCCGTCCCTACATTTTCTCATTTTTTTGCTCCTGTTGAGCAGTTTTTGAATCCCTGTTTTTGTTTTTCCCCTGAAAAAAATCCCCAAAAAATATAAAATCGTTTTAAAAAGTATAAAAAAAATAAAACATCAAAAACAAAAAAAAAGTTCTTTTCAGAACTACCTCCAATTTATAAAAAAACTTCTATTTAACCCTTTCGATGCTGATGACGAGCTCATCTCGTCATCACCCACAGGTGTCATGTGCTGATGACGAGCTGAGCTCGTCATGCAAACAACAAAATGGTAATTCCCAGCACAGGAGGGGGAAAACGCCTAGCAGCCAAGAGGTTAAAAAAAAAAATTGTCATTCTTTTTTCTCCATGGTCCGCTCCCCGGTGCATGTACCGGGCTCTCCCCCGCGCAAATCAAAAAAAAAATGTTGTTTTGCCCCATGGGGCCCTTTTATGACCCCCACAACAAACCTAGGGGGTCTACAAACAAATCCTGCCCCCTTTTGCTCATTTCCCCCTTTGATTTTTTCCACCTCAATCCCACCGAGGTACAAGATGGCGGCCGCTGCGGACTGTTTCGAATGGTTACAGACACCTGAGAGCCAATCAGCTTTCCGCGCGCAAGTCACGTGGCGCGCTTTGAGCGCTCCCCGGTGCGCGTACCGGGACGCGGCTCTAGATATATATATTTTTTTGAACCTAAATTACTACAAATCCACTGGAGTACATATCTTAAGACATAGCAAAGGCACATCGGGCTACCAGTCCCTACAATTTTGCCAACTTTGGCGGAAATCCATTCAGCCGTTCGGGCTAAAAGTGAAATCGACCGCCCTATGGAAATTAACATGGGGAAAACGCATTATGAGACCCCCCTTTTATCTCGGCCCCCGCTTGAGGCATCCCCCTCAAACTTTCAGAGAAGGACCGGAGCGCCGCGAGGCCATTTTGAGGACATTTTCAGGCAGATTCGTCAACCGGCGCCAAAGTTATTCCAAATAGACTTTTGAGATTTAACATTGAAAAAAATCCTAACTATAACTACCTACTGGCAACCGCCAGTAGGTAATATATATATATATATATATATATATATATATATATATATATATATATATATATATATATATATAGATAGATAGATAGATAGATAGATAGAGATAGATAGATAGATAGATAGATAGATAGATAGATAGATAGATAGATAGATAGATAGATAGATAGATAGATAGATAGATAGATAGATAGATAGATAGATAGATAGATAGATACACTTGAACTTGAATTCAGATTTGGATCTACACTACGTACAGCATTGAAGTTATCCTTCATTTATGTAAGGCAGAGACAATTCTAGTCGATGTCCTCAGACTTTGTTAAAATAAGTGATACAAATTTGTCGACGGTATCTGTGCTGAGTACTGCCTTCGATCTACAGTGTGGTCAGTAGAGTTGACAACTTGATACCAGTTGCTCATCAGCACTACAGAGAACACTACAGAGAACATTGAATTCAGTCTTGATTTATTTAAAGCAGAGACAATTGTACTATGTCTTCAGATTTTGTCAAAGTATGAACATTAGGAAATTCAGCCTTCATTTATTTAATGCAGGGACAATTCTACTATATGTCTTCAGATTTTGTTTAAATAAGTGACAAAAAGCATTCCTCCATGTCTGTGTCAATAGCTGCCTTTGATATACACTACGGACAGCAGGGTTCACAACTTGAATTCAGCTTTCCATCTACATTACCAACAACATTCAATTTACCCTTGATTTTAAGGCAGAGACAATTTTGTTAATGGATGCCACAAAAGCATTCCTCAATGTCTGTACTAAGTACTGCCTTCAAATATACACTGCGATCAACAGAGTTCACTACTTGATACTAGAAGCGCATCAGTACTACAGACAACGTTAAATTAATCGTCAATTTATTTAATGCAGAGGCAATTGTACTGTGTCCTCAGATTTTGTTAACGTATGTGACAAAAAATAATTTGCCGATATCTGTGCTGAGTATTGCCTTCTATCTCCAATGCGGTCAGCAGGGTTCACAACTTCAATTCCGCTTTGAATCTATACTACGGACAGCCTTGATTTATTTAAGGTAGAGATAATTGTACTTTACGTCCTCACATTGTGTTAATGGATATGACAAAAAGAATTTCTTGATGTTTGTGATGACTACTGCCTTCAATCTATATTGTGAGTGCTCACGATTCAGGTGGAATAGCGATTTCAAATGACGCATTCCAGTAGGCAAGACACATTGTACCAGTGCGACCCGCCCGAACCACGAATCATTGCAGCTTGCGCACGCGCTGAGTTCTTCAGGTACGATTAACTCACTGCACCACAAGTCATCTCCCTGTGGCCTTATTAAGGCAGAATTCACTAGGCAGAAAATATTGCTCCTACTGCGGCCTGCCCGGACCATGCATCATCGCAGGTTACGTAAACACTCAGTGCCAAAGCTACTTCAAACTCAGTGCACCATAATTCATCGCCACGTGACCGTATTGTGTCAGATGTCTTATTTGCGAGAAAACATATTGTTTTTGGAGATCTACTGCAACTTTCTCCTGTGAAAGGACAACCAGTATTTATAAGAAAACTTGATTGTAAAGACTTTGCTACCAGTGCATCCTGCTCGGAGAACACATCATCGCAGGCTCCACATAAATTTGTTGCTTCAGGTGCCACTAATTCTGTGCACCGCTTATCATCGCTGGTGGCACACACTAAATTACCAATACTGTGCAGCTCTAATCAATGCCACACAGTCGTCGGCTCTTGCTAACCGCTGCCTTTTGAATACACTGCGGTCATCAGAGCTCATAATTAATTACACTGTTGATTTATTATTTGCAGAGTGCAATGCCAAACTAAGCTTAACATTTATCAAAACCTATACAATATCCCTTTATTATGCTTCCTTTAAGAACTACTTTTATATCTCTTATAGATTTAGTCGAATAATAAAATTCACGCTGCAAGTGCAAAGGCACACTTAATGATACTCTACACTGTTGACAGCACAGGTCACAATTTGAACCTCACTTTTTCTTCATTGAAAACCCAAATTTCATTTTTGGAGACAAAAATGTCTACACCACTGGAAGAATCATCTAATTCTGAACATTTTGTTGCCAAAGAATTGATTACCATCCATGGTACTTTTTTCCCCTCAAAGTACATGCAGTCCAGTATGCAACAGTCAAGGCTTTGAGTGCATCCCGTTCAGACCACGCATCATCGCAGGATGAGCACATGCTAAACACCAGACGTACCACTAACTCAGTACAATATAAATAATCACCACAAGGCTATCTTAAGGCAAAATTCAGTAGTAAAAAAACATTATCCCCAGTGCGGTATGCCCGGACCACGTATGATGACAGGTTATGTACACACTCAGTCCCAAAGGTACTACTAACTCAGTGCACCATAATTCATTGCCACATAGCCATATTCTGGCAGAATTCAACTGAATATTTATTAATTATTTATAAAGTGCAGTACCAAACAAAGTAATGTCCCTCAAACCTACACAAAATCGCCATGTGGCCTTACTAAGGCAGAATTCACAAGACAAAATAACATTACTATCAGTACGGCCTGCCCAGACCACACATCATCGCAGCTCCACAGAACCTTGTTGCTTCAGGTGGTACCACTAACTCAGTGCAAACCAAACTATGTATAACACCTATCAAACCCTACACAATATCCCTTTAGTATGCTTCCTTCAAAAATGTATTTCATATCACTTATAGATTTATTTGAATAATAACATTTAGGCTACATACATGTTCTATCTTTCATTTCATTCATGATTGCAGATAATGCAGTCCACCCTAAGATCTACTCTGCGGACAGCAGGGTTTACAACCTGAATTCAGCTTTGCATCTACACTATAGACAGTAGGGAATTCAACCTTGTTTTATTCAATGCAGAGACAATTATATTGTATATATTCAGATTTTGTTAAAATAAGTGAAAAGAATCATTGTTCTATAACTGTACTGACTACTGGCTTCTATGTAGACTGCGGCCAGTAGGGTTCACAACTTAAATTTACCGTTCGATCTACACTACAGACAGCATTAAATTCAGCTCGATTTATTTAGAGCAGAGACAAAAAATAGTGCTTTTGCACTGCTAGTCTGCGCAAGCACCTTCAATCGCTGCATCCTGTGAACTATGGGCACAAAGAATGTAGAAGATTGTGCCGAAAAGTATCTCCACCACAGGCAATACCAAATACCTCTGGGGTATCACCTTCAACATCGCCACCAGATATAGGTCCCCAATTTGGGAAAGTTAGAATGCACTGCGTGAAGTGGAATCGTTTAATTTGTTATGGGGAGCAATCAGTACACCTAGGGCCATATGTATCAAGCCTTTTGCGATTCATAATTTCGGCTTTAGCGAATCGCAAACGGCCTTTTTACCGATTTCGGAATGTGTGAAACATTAGCAAAATAAGGAATCGCAAACAATTGCGATTCCTTATTTTGCTTAAGCATTTGAGGAATCGCAAATTTGCGATTCCTTAAATGCAATGTATGAAGCTTTTTGGAAATGCGATTTCAGGTTTAGAAATCGCAAATTACCACCAACTTGTAGTTGGTGGTAATTTGCGATTTCTTGTAAATATGCACAATTGTGCAATTGTGAGGGTGGCATATGACGCACATACATGCCCATTGGGCATGTATGTGCGCCATATGCACACACATGTCATTTACAGAGGTGCAGCAGGGTGTCCTTGAGACACCCCTGCACCCTTGCAATAGTTCTCAAATTGCGATTAGCAAATTGCGAATTCGCAATTTGAGAATTATTTGGAAATCATTCCTATAGGCCTCCTGGCCCATAGGAATGGATTGGAAAATTCGCAAAATGCAAAATCGCAATTAAGGAAGCTTAAAGAATCGCAAAAAAGTGATTTTCTTCATACATACCATTTTGCGATTCCTAAATAGCGATTCCTTAAAAATCGCTATTTAGGAAACGCAAAACGGAACTATGATACATATGGCCCCTAGTTTGCACAGCAATTGATAACCATCGATGCTAGTTTTCCCCCCAAAGATCATATAGTCCTGTATGCAACAGTGAATGGTTTGAGTGCAGCCCGCTCAGACAACGCATCATCGCAGGGTGAGCACTCTGTAAACACCAGACATACCACTAACTCAGTACACCGTAAATAATCGCCATGTGCCCTTGTTAAGGCAAAATTCAATACTCAAAACACACATTGACCAGTGCATTCTGCCTGAACCACGCATCATCGCAGACTCCACACAAACTGCCCCTAGCTCAGTGCATCACAACTCATGAACCCTTTACGATAAAATCCTCTCTGTATTATTTCACATATAGTGATCCTACCTTTGTACAGCAGAATTCATAAACAGTTTGTGATTGAATAACTGTGTATAATATCATGATTACTATTCTACTTGTTACCAACAGCAACGTAATAAAATGGAGTAGAGCGCATGTGCCTGCACCCACTTCAACTATCTATCTGTATCTGTGTATTTATTATGTGTTTTAAATGCAGCTCTTGCGCCCTACCACATTATATTGTGCAAAAAAACAATGTATGCAATCATCTTACCTCTGCAATAATAAAAACTTCGATTATATAACTTTCTCTCGCTCATTCTACAAATACGAACATGCAAAGTGGATCATTACAATACTGCAAAGAAATGTATAATCAATTAACCCCTTAAGTGCTGCCTCGTGCATTGGCCGACGGCAGCACTACCTCCCCAGTGCTGCGCACGACCATTGGACGTCCATTCAGCACTAGTCCCAATGGACAGCGCAGCACTGGGGAGGAATGTTTAATAGCATCTATGAGGTTAATACGTGTGTGCTATTTATTGTTTTGTGTTTTTATTTTGTATATTTATATAGTGCGAAGTAGACCCAAAAATATATCAACAATTTACATGAGCACCGTATTTACAGTACATTTTCAGGCAGGCGTAGCTTACATCATTACTCTACAATAGCAGGATGTGGAGGCAACTCCCAGCCTCGAACACTGATTTTCAGCACCAAGTTCGACAGTATATCCAAATGACCACATACGTATATATATCTATATTAGCTACCCATAAAGTGCCAAAAACTACATCCTAAAGCTTTTATAGCCCTGTATTACTACAGCTACAACACTCCACTGAATGTACAACAAACATTCATATTCGCAGAAATGCGTCATGTTCATCATCTTTTATGTTTGCAACTTTGGATGAATGTAGGATCAGTGATTTCCCGGACCTTCCATGTTGGCCATGTTGTGGGACTTCACAGACATAATGACACATATACGTGTAAGACCCGGGTGACAACAGCACTATAACACGGACACCGGAATCACTTGATACGCCCCTGAGGGGTAGTTTTCCCCAAGGCCTTCGACTGCTCCAGAATGGAGACCACGCAACTCCCTCTCAAAATATAAAAAGCTCTTGAGGGTGGTAATCTTCGGGACTTAGACAGACCTTAGAGCTCCTGCACCCATTTATTTTGTAGCACTGAGGAATGGCGGTCCCTAGGCTACAGGGCCCCTCTGACCCCCCATCAAATGTAATATTTTAGACCCCAGGATTGCACCATTCCAGGTAGCTAATTTTGTAAGGAGCACTGGAGCCCACGCTTCCTTTTTATTTTTTTTTAACAGCAGATCCATGCACCCAGCGCATATTTCTCAGTTTAAAAAAAAAAAATGGGGGCCCCTAGGGGTCCTTGTGGGACCCCCAGACCATGTCTAGAGGGTCAAAATATTGTTCACCTGCCTCCTTTATATATTTTGAACACTTCTTCCACTAATTTCTACACCCTCGCTTCCACTGAGGCACAAAATGGCTGGTTTCGAATGTTGACAACCACTTGACAGCCAATTGTCATTCAGCGCTTGATCGGGACGATGCGTTTAGTGTGAGCGCAAGATACGCGCATCCACCGAGGCTACTGATATAAATGTACTTGTACTTGTAATTTCCTCAGAAACTACTGAACGTATTTACACCATTTAAGCAAAAGGCACGAGTCTGAACTAAGGACTACCTCTTTGCCAAATTTGGTATACTTCCGTTCAACCTTTTGGACTATAGCCGCAATCAATGGCTCCTATGGAAAATTGCATGGGGAAAACACGTTTTGTGAACCCCCTTTTTTCTCTGGCCCGCTTCATTTGAAATATTTTAGACCACAGGATTTGTCCTACCCAGATAGCTAACTTTTAAACAAGCACAGGAGCTCGCGCTTTGTTTTCAATTTTTTTACGGAGGATCATTGCACCCAGCGCACATTTATCTGTTTTTAAAAAAAAATATTATAATTTTTGGGGCCCTACGGGTCCTAGTGGGACTCCCTCAGTATGTCTAGAGGGACAACATATTTTTTACCTGCCCATGTTATACAATTTGAACCCTTGTTCCACTAATTTCTATATCCTCGCTTCTACAGAGGCACAAAATGACTGCCAACACTTTGAATGTTGACAACCACCTGACAGCTGATCAGCATTCAGCGCGTGATCAGGACGGTGCGCTTGTAGTCCGCGCAAGATGCGCGGATCCACCGAGGCCATAGATATATATGTACTTTTAATTCTCATTTTCTCAGGAACTACTGAACAAATTTATACCATATAAGCAAAAGGCACGAGCCTGAACCGAGGACTACAACTTTGACAAATTTGGTGTAATTCCGTTCAGCCGTTTGGGCTGTAGCCACGATGAATAGTACCTATGGAAAATTGCGTGGGGAAAACACGTTTTGGGTACCCCCTTTTTTCTCAGCCACCCCTTCACCAATCACCCCAACACTTCCAGGATAGGACCGGACCGGAGCGCCCCACCAAGTTTGAAAATTTCGCGAAGATTCGTCAACCAGCGCCAACGTTATTCATCATCATCACAAACTTTATTGCGGCTATTACAGCCATAAAAGCACATTTAGATTTACTACACAATAAAATATAATCCATAACAGAAGGAGAAAGTGCAATGTCATTGGGAACACTGGTATATACATGTGTAGGGATGTACAAGCCACAATATTTTGGGGGGAGCAAAATAATAATTGGTGGGAAAATCGTAAGATTAAAACTTGCATTAAAAATATAATTTACAATAAAAGCATATAAGAACATTATTAAACATGTCCAATATCTTTTAAAACGTCCATTGTCAGTGGACCAGCTCGGAGGAGGGAACTCTATCTCTCACATAGAGTTAACTCCTAATGCCTTGCTGCAGGGTTAATTATAACAGAGTGGAGAATCACAGGTAATAAAAAAGCAAAACTAAGTGCCAGTCTTTAACAAATACCTTCGTTTAGACCACATAGCAAGGAGGAATTTCGAAATTAAATAAACATAAACTGGGTCAGTGTCTCACATTATTGGATCCTAAAGAATTCACGGGGGTTCCTAATGCCCAGGTTTCTGCATAATTGTATAACCCATTTAGACCTGGCTTGTTTGTATGCCAAGCATAAGAACAATACATGAATTACTGTTTCCTCCTCCACTAGGCATCCAAGACAGAGGCAATGGGTTGAGCCTGCCCACTTATTAGTTATTGCATAGAGCGGGAGCGTCCCATATCTAAATTGCAGAAACAACTTCCTTGCTAACGGGGCTGTATTAAATCTAGCACCTGCTCAAATTGATAATGTGACTTAAAATCCAAGAACCCATGTGTTAAACTCATAGTTTTGACTGCCTGTATTAGGCTAGTCAATTTAAACTCTTTCACTACTTTAGCTAAAGTTTTTTAGGGATGGCTAGACAAGATTCTTCTGTAGTGATCTATAAGTCCTCCATGCCCATAGCTCGAAAAGAATCCCCAACAAAGGACAACCAAGGTATACTACCTTCAGCCCCCAGTGATGACATTACCGCTTTTAGTTCCTCCCTATAGTGTCTCAACTCTGGTGTACTCCACAGCCATTGCCAATAAAGCAACGGTCGGGACGAGATTAAAACCACCATTGGGAGTGTAAGAAATGGGGGTTACCCAAATCTCCAAGGGGGTAGCATGGCATCAAGCGGGCAGGCCAAACTTCGAGGACATATGAAGCATTTACGCAGTACCCACAAACGACACACCAATCACACCACAAAAGAGTCACGACACCACCTTTGGTTGGAAAAAGATTAAGTTTAGTGATGTCTCCAACCTGCAAGGTAAAAAGGAACAAAATAGTGGTAGTCACAACAAGGCGCCAACTGGCACCAGAGCCAAGTTCATCAGGGGGAATTATTTACATGGGACAAAAGGGTTGAGTCCATAGTCCATAGCTGAAAGGAAAAAGGATGGTTAACTAAACACTAGACCTGGGGCCAATCTGGCGGGGCCAACTCAAGCTCTCATCCTCGGGGGTAGGCTGTAATTGCAAAATCCAATATTATGCTTAAATACACCTCATGCGTTATAACGCCAATCCCCACCCCTGTAAGGAAAAACAACATAGCATTACAGCACATACTAGACAGGAGCACCTGTCAGAAATCAGTACGGCAGGCTCATTATCAAGGGGAATAAACAGGGCCTAGAATAACTCGTCAGGCCAGCTTAGGCACACCTGCACTAAAAGGGCACGAAAGCACATCAACACCCATCATGTGTAAAACACCAGTATACCTGGACCTTATAAACCTTAGTGTAGGCCTAACATTAGCATATTCTTACTAGCAGGGTAATCAACCTACAATTCAAACTAGGCACGGAAGCGCACCACACCTTGACAGGTAACATGGAAACGCTGCGTTACCATAGGGCAACCAGCATCCTAATTAGAAATAAACATGGCAAATAACCATTGCAGGACTCAGGGATAAACCAGCCATTAACAGACCGGCTGAGTTACCCAGCCCTTCACTCCGCAATGCCTAGCACCTAGCCAGGGGTTAACTTGTCCCTATACCAGTCCAGGGGGGGCCTCAGTAATGTCCCAACCCAATTTAGAGGTTTAAAAGGGGACCAATAGGGCCAACGAGGCTCAGAACAGTTTCCAGGGGCGAGCACTAGTCCAGGGGTGAGCACCGACCCTCTGCCCCGACTTCCACACAGGTTAGTCAAAGCCCCACTCACCGGGATTCCTGCGAGTGCTGGGGGCTCCTCCTCCGTAGCTCCAGATGTTCTGGGGCAGGGCTCTCCCGACTTCTGGAGGCCCTACAATGACGTAAGCCAGCTGCCCAGGCCCTTCTTCCTCACTGGGGCCAGGGCTTCAGGGCGGCTGATGGAGGGTTTAACTCAACTTCTTGGTCCCTCACTAGGGACAGGGGATGAGCTGGCACCGTCCCTGTGCCTCGTCGCTCCCTCTCCCCCTCCAGCTGCTCCTCCTCGTGGTACGTGGGCGGGGTAGGCACCAACGCTGTGCCTGGGCAATCCTTGCCCGTTTCTCTCTCCACACGTGGGGCTCTCCTTCTCCTGGGAGCCCCACCGACACTCTTTGCGGTCTCCTCCCTCTTCACCCGGCAAGCGCGGATTCCCACAGCGGAGGGGCCAGGCAACGACAGTGTGCCTCGCGGCCCCCTCCCTTCAGGCTCCTCAGACCGGCACGGCGCTAGGGCTCTCTTCCGTGGAGGGGGCAGGCACCGACAGTGTGCCTCGATGCCCCCTCCTCTCCCACGACAACCGGTACTTCACATGGGTTCCCCCCTTTCCTCACGGGGACCCAGGGCTTCAGGAAGCTCCTCTTCCCGGGCTGCCGGACGACAGCCAATCCCTGCGCGGCCTTCAGGGGACACGGCCGCGCAGGCCAATCCGCTTGCGGCAGTGGCGGGGGCGGGCCGATGACGCGGTCAGGCCCCCGTCACGTGATGCAGGAGACAGCGGCCTCAGGGCCTAGCGCTGCCCTCTCTCCACTTCGGCGGCCCCCTCCTGACACCGGGGGTCGCTACAACGATGCGCCACCCAGCGGGGGAAGGTCTCCTCGCAGCGACGGGCTGCGGCGGTGATTTCCGGCGCTCCCAAGCAGCGCGAGGTCACGATAAGGGGTAGGCTCCCTTTTTAATTAATTATTTTTATCAGCCAAAGCGCGCCTCCACAACGGCGCTATTCACAAGCTGCCACAGTCTCCTCCCTCGCTGCTCACACAGCTCTCAGGGCCACCAGCACTAAGTGGCCTCATCAGTCCCAGGGCCCAGCGCTTTCACAGGGGACAGCAATGATAGGTAGGCTCCCTTCTGGTCAGTTTCTCCTCACGCAGAGCGCGCGCCACAACGAGGGGTAAGCTCCCTCAGCACTGTTCAGTCAACAAATTCCTCAGGCCACACAGCAGGCACAGCGCTATCACTGGCAGGGGGCACTTTGCGATCTTCTAGCGCTCAGGGCTTCTCAACTTCCAGGGTCCTGAGACACAAAGGGCACAGTTCCTACAGCAGGGCGCAATCCTCCCAGCCCACTGCCTCCAGGGGGGGCCACAACTTCCTGGGGCACCAACCTCCCCAAACAGCGTCTGACAGGCGCACCTCATGGAGGGGAGGGGCGAACAGTTCCACAGCCAGCCCCAGGGGCACACTCCTCACCTCCTGGGGGGTTCAAGCCCACAGCATTCCTCCTCTTCTGGGCACCTCTTTCCCTCAGCGCTGGCGTAGTTCAAGGTCCCACAGCATCAGGGACCTAGGTAGGGTCCTCCCTTGTCAGGGGTCCATAGGGACAGCAGAGGGGGGGGGGGGTTTATAGGGGTGCAGGGCCCAGCTCACAGGCCCATGTGGCGGTAGCACCTCACAGCAGGTCCCCTCTCTCCCTTGTCCCAGCGCTGACTGACTTTCTGGTGGCACTTTTCCCTATTTATACCCTCCTCCCTCACAGAGCCAGCACCTTCCGGAATGTTGGCAAATCTAGCCTAAACTGGTTCTAGGGGAGGGGGTGAGCACCCTGGGTGCCAGGCTTTCCCTCCAAAAGCTAGGGGTAGCTGGGTAATATTATCTAGACCGCTGACCTATGGCAGTCCAGTGGCAAAACCCATGGCCATGGCATCCATTTTAAAAACACCACATTTCAGTCAGGTGCAGTTTTAAAATGGGGGATTTTACAAGTGCTCACATTATTACATGTAATTACATTTTCAACAAGGGGTCTCACACCACTCATGGCCTATACAGGTTTAATCCCATGGGGGAGACATCCTAGATAAGGGGGTCAAAACCGAAATATTTTGGGGGAAAAAGGCCAAGTCCAACACAACTCTCCCCCAGCCAAAAGCCAGGGTAGACCAATCAATGCCTTGATGGGCTTCCCTGCTTGGGGCGGAAAAAGGTGGACGCAGGCCTGCAACTACAGGAGCACCTGCAGTTTCTCCTCCACTCTGGAACCCAATGGTTCTCTTTCGCAACCCTCCATTCACCAACAAAACCACCCCACTGGTGTTTCCTAGTGGGATGTTTTTCCTTCCTAGAGTGGGAGGCTCTAGCCTCAGGCTTGTAATTCTCTTGGACCACTCTTCTCTCTTCAAATTGCCACTGGTCCACCCACCTGGGGTCTACACCCTCAGGCTGACCAGCCCTTAGGGGCAAGGCTCTCCTCCCCCTACTTCTCCTCCTAGTGTTCCTCCATCTCCTACGCCTGGGGACACCCTCACACAACTCTCTCCCCAACCTGGAGTCGAAACCCACAGGCTGAACCGGTGACAGGGGCGAGTCCTCCCTCTCCCTGCACCCCCTCCCAGAGTTCCGCCCCCTCCTACCCGGAGAAGTACCCCTGGGAGTCACTTCCGGGGGGACTCTGGTTACAGATGTCCCTCCCACCAGGGCAGGCAACTCCTGTCCCTGGCCACCCAACCCGGGATCTGCGCCCTGTGGCTGAGCCGGTGACAGAGAAGAGACCTTCCTCTCTCTGCACCCCCTCCCAGAGTTCCGCACCCTCCTGACTGGAGTAGTACCCCTGGGAGTGAATTTGGTAGGGACCCGAATTACGGGTACCCCACCTTCTTGGTCAGGCAACCCCTGAACCTGGAACCCCAGTCCAGGATCTAAATCCTGTGACTGGTCAGACCCCTGAACCACTGGAGCTCTGATTATTGATGCTCCGGGTCCTCCTGACATGAGGGGATCCCTCCCTCTGGGTGACACATCGGGACAGCCTAGCCTCCCAACCTGGGGTTCTCTTAAAGAACACTCCAGGCCCGGTGACCACAGCTGGGGCACCTCGGGACACCTCCCCGTCTCACTCCCTTCAGGATCACTCCCCTCAACCTTCCCAGACGCTCTGGCACTTACCCAGAGGTCTGCCTCCCGTGCAAGTTCCGTGGGGTCTGAGAACCCGCACTGCCACAGATGGTGACGCAGTCTTGGGAAACAACTCCTCAGCATGTGCTCCCGGATAACGGCATGGCACAGCCCTTCCCAATCCTCCACTGCTCTCCTCACCACCCAATCCTCCAGTACAGTCCAACACTCCTCCTCGAACTCTCCCCAGGACTGATGGGACAGCTTTCCCCTGCCCCTGAACACTAACCCGTCCTCCTCTGCCGGGGAGTCAGGCACGGACTCCTGGGCTTCGGGAGTGCGACTCCTTGCACTGGACCTACACTCGCTGCCACCACTGGATCCCACCCTCCTCGGTGAATCCAGACTCCTAAAACCACTCTCAGGGGACAACCTACCCACCTGAGCTGATCTCTCTCTGGCGAAGGCCCTCTCCGCCTCCGCCATCCTCTCCTGGGCTAGGACTTTTTCAGTCTCTAGTCGCTGCTCTTCTACCCTCAGCTGCGCTAAGCCCTCGGCATGCCTGAGCTTTGCCAGCGCCAGCTGATACTCCCTCTCTTCCCTCCTATCTACCCACTCTTCTGGGGACAGGGAAAGGGATGGGGCAGTGCCCCTGGGACTGGACCCAGTGCAAGACTCCCTATCTTTGGTGTCTTCCACAGCTACTGGCGTCTCTGCCCTGTTAAACTCTTCCTCCTCCTCATCGGAGTAATTACCTCCCAGGGTTCTGGATGGGGAGCCCTCTCTCTGGTCTCTAACCCACTGACCCTTCAAAACCTCGGGGGGGTAGTGAGACAAGTCCCCATCAATCTCTAAGGGCTCTCCCCTCTTGAGGGCCTCATAGAGAAATAAATTTCTCCTAATGTTACCTACTGGGGGTATCCCTCTCTCCTGGAGAAAATGTAACACTTCCTGCTCAGTGTACTCCATCAGTTCCACTTCCTGGTAAACCAACCCCATCGTGGCGAGGTACACCCGGGACACACCCTCCCAGTGGAACAAGGGGACAATTCAGAATACTCTTCAGGAGGAAGCAATCAAAAAACACAATATTCAGCCAACAACAATAATCCCCACAACAAGGCTCGGATTACATCCAAAGCTCTATTTGCAGTGTAACCTGTGGCCGCTGTGGTACTGCGCAAACACAAGTCCTATCCCACCGCTTGCCACCAATGTAAGAAATGGGGGTTACCCAAATCTCCAAGGGGGTAGCATGGCATCAAGCGGGCAGGCCAAACTTCGAGGACATGTGAAGCATTTACGCAGTACCCACAAACGACACACCAATCACACCAAAAAAGAGTCACGACACCACCTTTGGTTGGAAAAAGATTAAGTTTAGTGATGTCTCCAACCTGCAAGGTAAAAAGGAACAAAATAGTGGTAGTCACAACAAGGCGCCAACTGGCACCAGAGCCGAGTTCATCAGGGGGAATTATTTACATGGGACAAAAGGGTTGAGTCCATAGTCCATAGCTGAAAGGAAAAAGGATGGTTAACTAAACACTAGACCTGGGACCAATCTGGCGGGGCCAACTCAGGCTCTTATCCTCGGGGGGAGGCTGTAATTGCAAAATCCAATATTATGCTTAAATACATCTCATGCGTTATAACGCCAATCCCCACCCCTGTAAGGAAAAACAACATAGCATTACAGCACATACTAGACAGGAGCACCTGTCAGAAATCAGTACGGCAGGCTCATTATCAAGGGGCATAAACAGGGCCTAGAATAGCTCGTCAGGCCAGCTTAGGCACACCTGCACTAAAAGGGCACGAAAGCACATCAACACCCATCATGTGTAAAACACCAGTATACCTGGACCTTATAAACCTTAGTGTAGGCCTAACATTAGCATATTCTCACTAGCAGGGTAATCAGCCTACAATTCAAACTAGGTACGGAAGTGCACCACACCTTGACAGGTAACATGGAAACGCTGCGTTACCATAGGGCAACCAGCATCCTAATTAGAAATAAACATGGCAAATAACCATTGCAGGACTCAGGGATAAACCAGCCATTAACAGACCGGCTGAGTTACCCATCCCTTCACTCCGCAATGCCTAGCACCTAGCCAGGGGTTAACTTGTCCCTATACCAGTCCAGGGGGGGCCTCAGTAATGTCCCAACCCAATTTAGAGGTTTAAAAGGGGACCAATAGGGCCAACGAGGCTCAGAACAGTTTCCAGGGGCGAGCACTAGTCCTGGGGTGAGCACCGACCCTGTGCCCCGACTTCCACACAGGTTAGTCAAAGCCCCACTCACCGGGATTCCTGCGAGTGCTGGGGGCTCCTCCTCCGTAGCTCCAGATGTTCTGGTGCAGGGCTCTCCCGACTTCTGGAGGCCCTACAATGACGTAAGCCAGCTGCCCAGGCCCTTCTTCCTCACTGGGGCCAGGGCTTCAGGGCGGCTGTGGGAGGGTTTAACTCAACTTCTTGGTCCCTCACTAGGGACAGGGGATGAGCTGGCACCGTCCCTGTGCCTCGTCGCTCCCTCTCCCCCTCCAGCTGCTCCTCCTCGTGGTACGTGGGCGGGGTAGGCACCAACGCTGTGCCTGGGCAATCCTTGCCCGTTTCTCTCTCCACACGTGGGGCTCTCCTTCTCCTGGGAGCCCCACCGACACTCTTTGCGGTCTCCTCCCTCTTCACCCGGCAAGCGCGGATTCCCACAGCGGAGGGGCCAGGCACCGACAGTGTGCCTCGCGGCCCCCTCCCTTCAGGCTCCTCAGACCGGCACGGCGCTAGGGCTCTCTTCCGTGGAGGGGGCAGGCACCGACAGTGTGCCTCGATGCCCCCTCCTCTCCCACGACAACCGGTACTTCACCTGGGTTCCCCCCTTTCCTCACGGGGACCCAGGGCTTCAGGAAGCTCCTCTTCCCGGGCTGCCGGACGACAGCCAATCCCTGCGCGGCCTTCAGGGGACACGGCCGTGCAGGCCAATCCGCTTGCGGCAGTGGCGGGGGCGGGCCGATGACGCGGTCAGGCCCCCATCACGTGATGCAGGAGACAGCGGCCTTAGGGCCTAGCGCGGCCCTCTCTCCACTTCAGCGGCCCCCTCCTGACACCGGGGGTCGCTACAACGATGCGCCACCCAGCGGGGGAAGGTCTCCTCGCAGCGACGGGCTGCTGCGGTGATTTCCGGCGCTCCCAAGCAGCGCGAGGTCACGATAAGGGGTAGGCTCCCTTTTTAATTAATTATTTTTATCAGCCAAAGCGCGCCTCCACAACGGCGCTATTCACAAGCTGCCATAGTCTCCTCCCTCGCTGCTCACATAGCTCTCAGGGCCACCAGCACTAAGTGGCCTCATCAGTCCCAGGGCCCAGCGCTTTCACAGGGGACAGCAATGATAGGTAGGCTCCCTTCTGGTCAGTTTCTCCTCACGCAGAGCGCGCGCCACAACGAGGGGTAAGCTCCCTCAGCGCTGTTCAGTCAACAACTTCCTCAGGCCACACAGCAGGCACAGCGCTATCACTGGCAGGGGGCGGTTTGCGATCTTCTAGCGCTCAGGGCTTCTCAACTTCCAGGGTCCTGAGACACAACGGGCACAGTTCCTCCAGCAGGGCGCAATCCTCCCAGCCCACTGCCTCCAGGGGGGGCCACAACTTCCTGGGGCACCAACCTCCCCAAATAGCGTCTGACAGGCGCACCTCATGGAGGGGAGGGGCGAACAGTTCCACAGCCAGCCCCAGGGGCACACTCCTCACCTCCTGGGGGGTTCAAGCCCACAGCATTCCTCCTCTTCTGGGCACCTCTTTCCCTCAGCGCTGGCGTAGTTCAAGGTCCCACAGCATCAGGGACCTAGGTAGGGTCCTCCCTTGTCAGGGGTCCATAGGGACAGCAGAGGGGGGGGGGGTTTATAGGGGTGCAGGGCCCAGCTCACAGGCCCATGTGGCGGTAGCACCTCACAGCAGGTCCCCCCTCTCCCTTGTCCCAGCGCTGACTGACTTTCTGGTGGCACTTTTCCCTATTTATACCCTCCTCCCTCACAGAGCCAGCACCTTCCGGAATGTTGGCAAATCTAGCCTAAACTGGTTCTAGGGGAGGGGGTGAGCATCCTGGGTGCCAGGCTTTCCCTCCAAAAGCTAGGGGTAGCTGGGTAATATTATCTAGACCGCTGACCTATGGCAGTCCAGTGGCAAAACCCATGGCCATGGCATCCATTTTAAAAACACTACATTTCAGTCAGGTGCAGTTTTAAAATGGGGGATTTTACAAGTGCTCACATTATTACATGTAATTACATTTTCAACAAGGGGTCTCACACCACTCATGGCCTATACAGGTTTAATCCCATGGGGGAGACATCCTAGATAAGGGGGTCAAAAGCGAAAAATTTTGGGGGAAAAGGCCAAGTCCAACAGGGAGGATACCCAATTCAATCAATCAATCAATCAATCAGTGACACTTATAAAGCGCGCTACATACCCGTGGGGTCTCAAGGCGCTGGGGGGGGGGGGGGAGCCGCTACTGCTCGAACAGCCAGGTCTTCAGCTTCTTCCTGAAGGAGAGGTGGTCTTGGGTCAGGCGCAGGTCGGTCGGGAGGGAGTTCCAGGTCTTGGCGGCCAGGTGGGAGAAGGACCTTCCTCCTGTAGTCGCTCTTCGGATGCGGGGGACGGCGGCGAGGGCGTGGTTGGCTGATCGGAGGTGGCGTTTGGGAGCGTAGAAGTTGACTCGGCTGTTGAGGTAGCTCGGGCCTTGGTCGTGTAGGGCTTTGTGTGCGTGGGTGAGGAGGCGGAAGGTGATTCTTTTGTTGACGGGGAGCCAGTGAAGGTCTCGCAGATGTCCGGAGATGTGGCTGGTTCGTGGGATGTCGAGGATGAGTCTGGCTGAGGCGTTCTGGATCCGCTGGAGTCTCTTCTGGAGCTTGGCGGTGGTCCCGGCGTAGAGGGCGTTGCCGTAGTCCAGTCGGCTGGTGACGAGGGCCTGGGTGACGGTCTTCCTGGTCTCGGTGGGGATCCACCAGAAGATCTTCCGTAGCATGCGTAGGATGTTGAAGCATGCCGAGGAGACGTTGTTGACTTGCCTGGTCATGGAGAGGGAGGAGTCCAGGATGAAGCCCAGGTTGCGTGCATGGTCTGTCGGTTTGGGTGCGGTGCCCAGGGCGGGAGGCCACCAGGAGTCGTCCCAGGCGGAGGGAGAGGAGCCCAGGATGAGGACCTCCGTCTTGTCCGAGTTCAGTTTCAGGCGGCTGGTCGTCATCCACTCGGCTACCTCTTTCATCCCTTCGTGCAGGTTGGCTCTGGCGGCGGCGGGGTCGTTGGTCAGGGAGAGGATCAGCTGGGTGTCGTCGGCGTAGGAGATTATGCTGAGGTTGTGTTTGCGTACGATGGCCGCGAGGGGGCTCATGTAGACGTTGAAGAGGGTGGGGCTCAGAGATGATCCTTGGGGGACGCCGCAGATGACTTCGGTGGCCTCTGACTTGTACGGTGGTAGGCGGACTCTCTGTGTTCTCCCGTCGAGGAAGGAGGTGATCCACTCCAGCGCCTTGTCCTGGATTCCGACGTTGCTGAGGCGCCGTACTAGGGTGCGGTGGCAGACCGTGTCGAATGCCGCGGAGAGGTCTAGGAGGATGAGGGCCGCTGTTTCTCCATTGTCCATCAGGGCTCGGATGTCGTCGGTGGCGGCGATGAGGGCGGTCTCGGTGCTGTGGTTGGCTCGGAAGCCGGACTGTGAGGGGTCGAGGGATCCGTTCGTCTCGAGGAAAGCGGCCATCTGCTTGTTGACGGTCTTCTCGATGACTTTGGCTGGAAACGGGAGGAGCGAGATGGGGCGGTAATTCTTGAGGTCGGTGGGGTCCGCTGTTGGTTTCTTGAGTAGGGCGCTGAGTTCGGCGTGTTTCCAGCTCTCGGGGAAGATGGTGGTGTCGAGGGATGTGTTGATGATGTCTCGCAGGTGGGGTGCGATGACAGCGTCGGCTTTGTTGAAGACGTGGTGAGGGCAGGGGTCGGTCGGTGATCCGGAGTGGATGGAGTTCATCGTGCGGATGGTGTCTTCGGTGCTGATCGGGGTCCAGGCGTGGAGGGTGGTGGTGGGGGGTGGTTGTTCGGTCATGGTGTGCGTTGGTTGGTTGTTGAAGCTGTTGTGTATGTCCGCGATCTTGTTGTGGAAGTATGAAGCCAGGGAGTTGCAGAGGTCTTGCGATGGGGTGATGTCGTTGTTTCCTGCGCTGGGGTTGGAAAGCTCTTTGACGATGTTGAAGAGTTCCTTGCAGTTGTGTGCGTTGTTGTCCAACCGGTCCTTGAATGCTGTTTTCTTGGCGGCGCGGATCAGCTGGTGGTGTTTCCGGGTGGCAAGTTTGAAGGAGGTCCTGTTGTCCGGTGTCGGTTCCCTTCTCCAGACTTTCTCGAGGGCTCGGCAGTTCTTCTTGGAGCTCTTGAGTTCGTCGGTGAACCATGGGGCTTTCTTGCTGCCGGGTCTGCTGGGCGGGGTCCTCAGTGGGGCGAGTTCGTCCGCGCAGTTGCTGATCCACTTCGTGAGGTTGTCGGCGGCCTGGCTGGGGTTCGCTGAGCTGGCAGGAGGGTGCTGGCTCAGGGAGGTGGCGAGCTGGTCTGCTGTGATCTTGTTCCAGCTTCTGCGGGCGGTCTGTTGCTGGTGGTGGTGGGTCGTTGTTTTCTTGAAGGTGAAGTGGACGCAGCTGTGGTCCGTCCATTGAAGCTCTGTGGTGTGGCTGAAGTTGATGTCCTTGCTGGATGAGAAGACAGCGTCGAGTGTGTGTCCGGCGAGGTGGGTGGGGGTGGACACCAGTTGCTTGAGTCCCAGGTTGGAGAGGTTGTCGAGCAGGGTGCTGGTGTTGCGGTCGTTGTTGTTCTCCAGATGGAAGTTGAGGTCTCCCAGGAGGATGTAGTCAGCGGAGGGGAGGGCATGTGGGCTGACGAAGTCGGCGATGTCCTCGCTGAATTGTGTGCGTGGTCCAGGGGGTCGGTAGATCAGGGTGCCTCTGAGGGTGGTGTTCGGGTTGGTGTGGATCTGGAAATGCAGGTGTTCGGCGGTGTTCAGGGAGTTGTCGGTGCTGGTCGTGAGACGGATGGTGCTCCTGTGGATGATGGCGATGCCTCCTCCCATCTGGTTGGCGTTTCGGTCCCTCCGGACGATCTTGTAGCCCTCTGGGATGGCGATGGCGATGTCGGGAGCTGAAGAGGCGTTCATCCAGGTCTCCGTGAGGAAGGCAACGTCTGGAGCTGTGGTGTCGAGGAGGTTCCAGAGTTCGATGGCATGTCTGTGGATGGAGCGGGTGTTGAGCAGGATGCACTTGAGGTGGGTACTGCTGGTGTTCGGCTTGGTGGGTGCTGGTGCGAGGCAGGTCCGGATGCAGGTGAACTTGCAGGCGTGGCAGCTGAAGGGTCCGTGGGTACGTCGTGGAGAGGCTTGATGGCATTCTGGGAGTCGGCCGGTGTTGAGAGCGGTGAGGGTGGCGGCGGAGTACGTCAGGCGGGTCGGTCGGGGTCTTCGTGGGCCAGGGGTCCTGGCGCTGGTCGCGATCCGGTCGCGGATGGGCGTAGACGGGCTTACCTTTGGCGCGCCTTCGGCGCACAATCGGCGCGCCCGCTGCGCGTGACCGCTGCGCGTCCGCACGGTCGCCATTTAAGGCGAAGTGCGCGGGTGGGCGGAGCAGCTGGGAGGCGGGAGCGGGGAGGGAACAGAAGAGAAAAAGGGGCGGGGCCAATGTTGGTGGCGGGAAGCGAGAGCGGAGGGCGGCGAGGTAGGCGGCCAATCAGGAAGGAAGCTGGACACGGCACAGGGGATACAAAGGAATTAACAGGCACAAATTTAGGGCAAAACAAATAAAAACGGCAAAATACGCGAGCAGACGGCAGAAACAGACAAGCACAAATTTAGGGCAAAACAAATAAAAACAGCAAAATACGCGAGCAGACGGCAGAAACAGACAAGCACAAATTACGGGCAAAACGAGGAAAAACAGCAAAATACGCGAGCAGACGGCAGAAACAGACAAGCACAAATTTAGGGCAAAACAAGGAAAAACAGCAAAATACGCGAGCAGACGGCAGAAACAGACAAGCACAAATTAGGGCAAAACAACTGGGAAACCAGAGGGGAGCGACCACGGCGTCAGCGAGGCCGGCGGCGAGGCAGAAGGCAGGCAGAGGGGAACACATGCAGCAGCTGGTGGCCGTGCGGCGCGGGGGTGTCCCACAAGTGGGTACTAGGGGTGTGTTTGTTGGCAAAGCCAGGATTTGTCTAATGAACCTATTTTCAGTGAGGGTCAGGGCATTAGATGGACTGTGCCCCCACAATTCTTCCCCATATAAAGAAGCCGACCGGGCTTGTACTCTATATATTTCTAGCGATGGGCTTATGAACTTTAAGGCACAACTCTTCTGGACTTTTAGGATTCCCCCAATTGCCTGGGTTAGCTTCAGATTGGCCTTGTTGATTTTGGGACCCCATCCCATTTTATCATTTAGGGAAAGGCCCAAATAATCAAAGATATGGACCCGCTCGAGCGGCCTGTCATCCATCATTGGGTGTGGGCAGTTAGTGGAATTGACATTGAAGACCATATATTTTTTTATTGATATTTACTACAAGGTTCCTCTTTTTACAAAACTGGCTAAATTCCTTTAACACTCACTGATCCCCATCGGTGATTTCGATAGGAGAAGGGTGTCATCCGCAAACATTAGTGCGAGAAATTTGCAGAATGATATTTTAGGGGAATTCAAATACTTGGTGGCAAGTAGATCTTCAATTAAACCGTTTAGGAAGATGGAAAAGAGTGTCAGCCCAAGCACGCATCCCTGCTTCACCCCCTTACCGACAGGGAAGGGGGCTGTTAGTTGGCCATTCTTGTCTTATCTTACTCTAGCGTATGTGCCCTCGTGGAGGCGCGTTTAAGTTGGAAACAAAGATATAGTGGAACTCCCATGTCCAGCAGGATGCTCTACAGCTGGTCACGGTCCACCATATCAAACGCTGATTTCAAATCCACGAAGGTTAGAATCAGGCCCCCACCTTCCAGAACCACATGCTTCCAATAGAAGAACTGAAGCCTAAACAGCCGATCTACAGTTGAGGTTTTAGCTCTAAAGCCTGCTTGCAACGGAGTTAGAGCATCACAGTCTTCCACCGAATCCTGTAGTCTTTCTAATAACACCCTTGCAAAGATTTTTTGGGTAGCATCAATGAGGCTAATTGGCATATAATTTCAATGGGGGACCCTTTTTTATAGATCGGAATGATCTCTGCACCAGCCCACGTGGACGGTGCTGGGAGGCCATGAAGAATTGCATTAAAAAGTAATAATAGATATGGAGCCCACACAATAGATATGGAGCCCACACATAGATATGGAGCCCACAAATAGAATGTTGCGGATTTCCTATGGAAAATAGGTCCTAACTATAACTACCTAGTGGCGACCACCAGTAGGTAATACATATATACACACACACAATTATATGTGTATATACGTAGGTTTTAAAAGTCAAAATAAGTTAATGTATTTTAATATTCATTTATATCTCCGTTATTTGCAAAGGAATGGTGTTGCAATTTCAGTGGTTTGCCTTGTGTGACTCTGCATTTACTCCAGATATAACCTGAAAAACATTTGTAACTCCTTTATGACCTGTATGGCTGAAGTAATAACATTTGTACAGTTTGTTATTAGCAACAAGCATAAACCTTTGGCGGTGGAGGTTTCTCTCTCCCTTAACACATCAATAATTCCTCCTTTTCCCCTCCTTACCTTTTGCTAAACCTCTATCCTTTTGTAATAAGAGTTCCCAATTTTCCAGCCAGGCACCCCTGTTCTTCCCACAGGTAGAACAAAACGGTAGGTGTACATATGAGGCAGATATCTACTGCTATCTGAAGACCTCTCTTATCTATATTACAAGTAGATATCTGCCCCACATGCACACCTACCGTTTTGTTCTACCTTTGGGGCAGATATCTACTTGTAATATAGACAAGAGAGGTCTTCAGATATAGGTTTTGGGGAAACATTTTGTAGTATGTTGCACTTTGTGAATAAGTCCCTGATTCATCCTGTTGTTCACATGTATAAAATTTGCTTTTTCTCCCAGTTAACACCCCTGCAGGAACTAGCCATTGTACGTTGTATGTATACTACCATCATTCAAAAGGAGGTGACAAAAAGGAACATGTTTGTGACAGCTGACACTCTGGAACGCATCCTGACAGGCTCGGTAAGCAACAGGGTCTCACTGACAGATGGTGCTCATTCACTCAGTCATGGAAAACCTCAGGACCTTCAGGGCAGGGACTGCAAAGCACTACGGGGCATATTATCAAGGGGGTTTATCTCTGCTTTTTTGGCTTTAAAAGCCAAGAAAGCGGAGATAAAATTATCTCCCTATTACCTAGCTGTCAAGAACACCAGTTAGCGACAGCTAGTAGGAGATAGCGACCATCTTGGGCCCCACTTTGCATGTCAGTGATATTTATCACTAATGACATGCAAAGTGGGCGTGCCAAGATGTTAGCAACTGAAAACAGTCGCTAACATCGCTATCTCCTATTACCAACTTTTGGAGATATTCGCGCTAAGCGCGAATATCTCCAAAAGCTAACACCTGCCCTGAGCAGTTCTTAGCCATGTTATCCAATGGTAGGTGGATAACATGGCTAAGAGCATTAGCTCGGTAATGCATGAATATCGCTGACATTTCAGCGATATTCATGCATTGCGGCGATTTTTATCGCATTTGCAATAAACCTTGGTAATACCAAGGTTTATTTGCGGTAAAAATCGCCGCAGCTCAGCGGTAAATTTTTGTCTCTAACCAAGCAATAGCGATAATTATCGCTATTGCTTGGTAATATGCCCCTGCATCTTTCCTGGCAAGGCAAAGCAGAATTACTGCTGATCAATCAGTCAGACCTTTGGTATCCCAGATAGTTCCGTCATGGTTTGCAGCCAGTATGGAAACCAGCAGAGGTGCAATTGGATGGTTAACAGGGTTATACAGATGGCTTTCTTAGAGTATCTGGAATAACTAGCACAGGAAGATTAACTTGTCGCTGCAATAGATGTGAGTTGAGAGCCCAGCAACAGTAGTACATGGGAGATACAATGAGGCATACAAAATAGCAAGATATTCGTGACATGAATAAGTCACATTTTTTACCCAATGGGAATAGGAGGGATTTTGTAGGATGTACCACAGGATGTTAGATTGGAGATCTCATGGAGCTGCAAGAAATATGGCAGCTCTTCGAAAGCCAGCACAGACTTAGTTTTACAGTGGGTGGGAATGTAATAATC
Source organism: Lissotriton vulgaris (assembly GCF_964263255.1). Taxonomy (NCBI): domain Eukaryota; kingdom Metazoa; phylum Chordata; class Amphibia; order Caudata; family Salamandridae; genus Lissotriton; species Lissotriton vulgaris. The sequence goes on along the minus strand of NC_141689.1, from coordinate 1,081,019,513 downwards.
AATAGGACTATATATCAGAATATTATATATAGAATATCATTTGACATCACCATCATGTCCTAAATGTGGCAAAAACTTTTATGTAAAATGTTTGTTAAACAAATTTATTTCAGACAATATACTGACAAAGATATTCTGGTACCACACCTTCTATAGAATGTGGCATTGGATGATAGATTAAATATTATAAAGGGTGATAGTGGGTAAATCCGTAGCATTCAGACAGGCAGATACACCATTTGAAAATCCAGTTTGTATGGCCATATTTTGATCTTGTGCATGGGCATGTTCAGTGAAGGCACAGCAGAATAACTATGCATTGACACCAGATACTTCTGCATCATCAGATTATGTCAGGTGGACCTATACGATATATTAGGTGCTAGTCCAGCAGTACTTGCAGTAAAAAGGTATATTTGGTTTCACATGGTGTAAAATGCAGTCATAGTATTTCTATTTCAATTAAAATGCAAAAACTTAACGTACTACTGTGTGCACACAAATTATTTTTAACAATTACCTTTTCAACTGAGTAAGTTTAAGTATGTAAGTTGTATTTGTAAAGTGCATGGTCATTCAAAACGATTACATGGATAATAAAATCAGAAAAGTAATTAACTATAAAATATGGCATTTTCCAAACAGTTTTGTCATTTACACACCGGTTTCTCATTTATTTCCATTAAGAAGCCTTTAAGGAGGAGTAAAATACAAGTTGCTGCCTTTTTTACTGCCATTGCTGATACTATTGTGGGTGCAATATTCTATTATTCCCTTTTAAGAGTTTTAGTAGAAAATCTCTCTGCAAAAAGCACTCACAAGACAACAGTTAATCATTTTGTTACCTAGTATTTGCATGTTATTTTCTGTGATCCTTCTAGGTCCTTTATTCTGGTGTAGTGGTAATTTAGAGTTGATAGGGATGAATTATTATGTTGATAATGAGGCGTGTCCTGAGGAAGGAAGTAATAGTGTGCCTCAAATGGTCTGCCTCTATAAAATGAGTGCACTGAACATCAGGTTGCAATACAAACTAGTGTAAACATGCCACTCCGATACATTTTTATGGACATCTGACATCACCAGCTAAACTCTAATCTGCTCCTACACTGCACTTACACACCACACCTTCACTACCTACATCATACATGAAACCTACATCCGAATGTTTGCTGTTCTACACACTTGCTACATAAACTACATCAGGTACGACTAGCTAGCATGTACATCCTTCACCACCACATGCAGCCTACACTGCCATCAGTACTCTTTAAAACAGGTGTCTTCAACCTTTCCTGAGCTACTATCTAATATAGGGAGTTTATACATGTACATAGATACCAAATAACTTAAATACTTCCCCTAAAGTACCTCATTCCAGATACAGGGAACATAAAGTATTAATAGAACAGGAGATGCATTGCAAAGGTTTACATTTGGGATCCTTGAGGATCAGCTGTGTCCCTTTGCCCTTGAAAGACCAAAAGAGAGTGAAATAGAGAGAGTGGGAGAAAGAGAGACAGACAATGATGTGAGAGAAAAAAGAGAGGAAGTGAGAAGAGAAAGAAAATAAAAGTAAAGAATGAAAGAATTAGGGGGAAAGGCAAGAAACAAAGAAAACAAAGTAAATAGGAAAGAGGAAGCGATATTCAGAAAGACAGCAAAATAAAGGGGAACATCATCATAACCAGAGAAAAGAGCACAATACAGGAAATGAAGATAGAAAGAAGTTAAGAAGAAATGAAAAACGAAGAATCAAACTGTGAAGGTATGAATGAAAAGAGGGTAGGAATAAAGAAGGCATGACAAAGGAAGAGGTAGAAATTGAAAGAATAAAGAGCACAACAGAGAAAGAGTGGCGAAAGAAGGTAAGAGAAAGAAAAAGACAACGAGAAAACGATAGAAAGGAAAGAAAGGAAAAAATAAGAGAACGAAAGTAGAAGAAAAAAGAATGAAGGAGATCAGGTCACTAGTGGATGAAGAAAAGAGAAAAAAAAGAAAAAAGAACAACAGGTAAATACAACAAAAGGAGAAAGACAGAAAAAGAATAACAGAGGAGGAAAAGTGAAGGCAGAGAAAACAGATTGAACAAAAGGAGGGATAGAAGGAAACAACAAGAGAAAAATACAGAGAAAGAAAGACATTGAGAAAGACAGAGATACAACAAAAGAAAAGAAGGAGAGGAGGAGAGGAGAGAAATCAAGTAAAGGTGAAAGAAATAAAAATAAAAATGGAAAAAAGAAACACAGAAAGAAAAAGAAAGAATGAAAGAACAAAGGAAAGAATCATTGAGAGAAACAGGGAGAGAAAGAAAGATGGAGAAGAAAGAATTAGTTGGAAAAAATAAATACGCCAAGAAAAAGAGAAAAAATAAAGCGATTTAAAGAGGAAAAAAAGAAAAAAGACAAAGAATGGAAAAATGGAGAAAAAAGACCAAATAGAGATGGAAATGAGAAACAAAGGGAAAATAGCAAGAATACAAATTAAGCTTAGAAGATAAAAGAGGTAGAACTGAAAAAGGTTGCACAACAAGTGTTAAAGAAAGAATTAGTGCAAACAAATAGGAAGAAAGTGAGAAAGATAGAGAACGAGAGAGAACAAGAGAAAGCAAGAAAGAGGGAATAAAATCCATTGAGAATGGAAATGGAAAGAGAGACAGGAAAGCAAGAAAAAAGAAAGACAAGGAAAGAGGGTGGAAATAAAGTAGAAAAAAAAAGAAATTATTTTTCAGAAAAGGATAGTCTGCATCATCTAGTACTGTCAGCTTTTGACTAAATCATAGAAACAGGCACAGTGTTTTTAATAGCTGTGTTATCAGGTGGGCACCTGTCTATTCACAAGCCTGTTGACAGGCAAGTATCATATGCGATCTCCAGATTCCACATGTAGGCAAGGGCTGAGAACACAAAAGAGATTCAATCTGTATGTAACAGACTTATAGATTCAAAAGCAAAGCTCTCTTGTAGATTTTGATTTGTGTTTTGTAGAATTACTTGCCTATTTTAGTGCCTGACGTGCACACAGAAATGTGTGTTCATGTCCATATGTGTTTGTTTGTGTAGTTGTGTATGTGTGTGAGAAACAGAGAAAAGAGAGAGAAAGAAAAGGAGAGAGTGATGGAACCGCATTCATTTTCACAAGACACACAATTATTGATGGACGTAATGCAGTAAAAAATCAAAACATTCACCCCCAGTCAAGGGATCTGGGTTAAATCCATCAAGCTTTTGCACACCATGCCACCCCAGTTTAGACCTGACCAGTCATTTTCACCTCATGGACTAGATCAGCAAAGTGCACAGGAAATAGGTGGTGCTAGCTCCTTTTTTTTGCACCCCGTTGGCCCTTCTGTTTTGCAGCAGATGCTGCGGGTCCTTTTGTAACAAGATTTGTACTTACACCCATTTCACCCCCTCGGTGTGTCAAGATGCATTAAACCACTTGTTAGGTTTGGCCCCATACAAATGAGGGACCGCTTTTGTCCAGGTTTTTCTGTCAAATTACTAAGCACTGACAAAGGCAAACTGGATCCCAGAAGATGTCTATGGGAAGCGGTGCAAAGCTAGCACACCTACCCAGGCACACTTTGGGAGGAGCCATGTGGAGTCTCAGGGACCCAGTCATCCCCATAAAGAAAGATGAAGTTAAGTAATGTATCCACTTCAACATGCAGTCCGATATGCTGGCAGTACAAAACAGAACAGCATGGAAGTGCCACACATCCTCAACTGTTGCACTCTCTATGGCCTCTGAGAGTTCAGAACTTCGCTAGAGAGGTCAACTTTTTAGCAAAATATACAAAGAGACAAAGCAATTGTAGACCTATTTTGTAATACACCACATTGTCATTAAGATGCAGTTTATGTATGTTATTATTATAGTACTTTTGATTTATTGGCATGATGCTCTATCATGTATTTCCCGTTTTTGCTACCTAAAAAAGTCCATCATTTTTAGAGTGTTAGTCCTAAAATAAGACAAATGTTTGTAAAAATAATGATTCAGTGTTTTAAAAGCCTGTTTACTATTTGTTCTGATAAAAAAAAGATATTGCAGTCTCTATGTCATGTATTGTGTTTGAAAAGAAGTTAAATATTTCACAAAATCACACATTAAAGTACAGCTATTTTATAGGTAGAAAACACTAAGTTAATCCAAGTCTAGAGAATAGCCAAATGCAATTAATTACTTTTGATTGTAATGCCCATTTCAAGTACAGAAAGTGGATAAGAAAATAGTTCCCAGCCAGTCCCTAGAAATACATTTGGTGCACACTCTAAATGGTATCAGTCGCTTTTGGATACATCTGCAGTGCAGAAAGACATACATTTATAAAAAATAAAACTATCTTCGATGTGAAATAGAGACGGGAATTTCTGATATTGTTAACGGGTGCACCACTATATTTATAATTCTATATATGACCCATCTTTAACCTATACACTTTCTTGCTGCTAGTGCTCAAGAAATCTTAGTCTATAGCCTTATTTTCAATCTGTTTTGGCAACTTATGGAGTGAATATATTTCTCTTATCTGCTCCGGTTCTGTCTTATTGTTGATTGAGTTGTAGGGCCTGATTCCGAGTTTGGCGGGAAGGGTTAGTTTGCCGCAAACTTGAGGGATAGCCTGTCTGCAATAATACAACTTCATTATATCCCATGGAACTAATTAGGTGGACGGGATATCCATCATGTTTGTGACTGAGTATCCCAACCACTGAACTCATAATCAGGCCCTTAATGATGGGTTTAAGCCTCTCCTGTGTCACAATAACTGCTCAATGCCTGATACGTTGTACTTAATTCTTGTTTTGAGTTTGTTTGTCTCTTCTTGATTGTCATAAATCATTCAAATTACCAATATTTCCTTTTTCTGCATATTTAGGAGAATGCTGCTGAACTTGAAAGGATGGCATTAATGTGTCAAATTGCTCTTACCAAGTGGATACCACGTTCAATATCTTCGAGGATTGTCAATCTATTTACTGTGCCTTCTATTCCAGAGGAGATTGTATTTTGGGCCATCCATCAAATGGCAATTCTATACGGTAATTTGAAATAATGCTATTTAGTTGTGGAACACTGTGATCTGTGGCAATCTACTGGAATCACTTAACAAAAAAAGAAGAGTGAGGAGGGAACATAGGCGCTCGTTCGTCTTCACTAACCTTGAATTCAACTAATAAAGAGAACAAACTCAAAGCTAAGCTTCAATTATACCATTCATCAGGGTCACCAGAAAAAGTCTCCATTGCAGAGAACCCATTTGGTTTATGGAAGAACCCTCACCCACCAAACTAGTTGGTGTCATGTTCCATCATACGGTTCCCACCCAGGGGGCCGAGTATCTCCTAAGTGTGCTTCGACACCTGATTACAGCGGATATTTTTTTATGTTGCGTTTCTTTTTGGTGAGGAGTGAATACCGTGAGAGTGAAAAATTAAGGTTAAAACTACCTCCGGGGTACCAAATTATTTATTATGTGGTCTAAGGGGTAGTGTAAAATGCAAGTTCTTTGGACGTGAGTGAGAGATTGTGATCTCACACGTCTCTTAAAGGGTGTTCAATAGTCTACATGTTTCAGCCAATGAATTTTGCAATTGATTAGCTTTCTTCAGGATCTGGGTTCAGAGTAAATATAGCCCTGAACCTACGTGAACTATGCATACACGCTAAGGTGTGCATAGGGGTTTAGGGTGCCTAACTTACCCTGAACCGCTTTGGTTCTATGGCCCAAAGGATGACAACATTGATTTAGATGGCTTGTGATTTTCCACTGTCCTTGAGAGGTAAAGGTTAATTCACAAGAGGGGCTCACCCCAAATGATCAGAAAGCCTCATCCCCGCGTCAATGTGCACCACTCATTACCGTAGGAAGGATGATGTAGTCTTTCAAACCTCCCGGGAACACTGCTTCACCGAGATCCCGGAAGAGATGAATGAGTAGGTAAGTATGCAGGCGGCTGACCTTGATGCAGTGAGTAACTAAAGCAGAATACCACTCACTTGAGATGCCACATGACAGGTACAACCTGTGTTAAAACCATTTTTCACTGTTTTTTTTTTACCCTTACTACCATGAACAGAGTGTGACATTAGGCACTGCATCCCACCGGGAATTATGTTGTGAAAAAGTTTAGTGCATTAGGTAGGTTGTACTTAAAAACCATTTGCTGACACTTGGATTTTATTCTGACAGTCTGTTATAATATCCTTATGCACCTTCCTTGACTCACCCTGCCTTATTAATTGACGTGCTGGGGCATTTTGATGTTTTACTTTTAAATGGTAATAAATGGCAATAACAGGCTAATTTATAATCCGATGGCACACGAGGTATGTTCGGATTTTCTCAAAAATCTGAATTACCATCTGATAGCCCCTATTTACTAGGCTATAGGCCTAGTAGAGCCCTCCTGCATTCAGTGCTGCATGCCAGACGATGCAACCACTACACTCACAGGCACACCGATCAGTCGAGGATAAGAAACTGCCCGGGACACATGCATGGATGACAGGTCCCTACCATGGGGGACCTTTTAATTGTTTGTAATTATGGTGTGTCTCCTTTTCTCTTACAGAAATGATCAAATCTGATGGTGAACCGTAACCGTAAGTTATGTACCTTACACACCTATGCACACCTTAGCGTGTATGCTGAGTTCATGTAGGCTCAGGGGTATTTTTACTCTGAACCACAGGTCCTGAAGAAAGACAATTAATTGGAAACGCATTGGCTGATCATGTAGACCATTTCACACCCTTTAAGAGACGTGCCAGATCACACTCTCTCACTCACATCCAAATAACTTGCTTTGAACCCTGCCCCAGGGACCACATAATAAGGAATTTGGTACCCCAGAGGTAGTTTTAACCTTAATTTTTCACTCTCACTGTATTCATTCCTCACCAAAAAGAAACACAACAAAAAAACTCTGCTGTAATGAGGCGTCAAAGCACACCTAGGAGGCACTCGCCCCCTGGGTGGGAACCGTATGATGAAGCATGCCGCCAACTAGTTTGGTGAGTGAGGTTTCTTCGATAAACCAAATGGGTTACCTTCAAGGCAGACTTTTTTTGATGACCCTGATGACTGGGTTGATTGATGTAATGTAATGTAATGTAATGGGGCTTTATAGAGCGCACTTCTACCCTGATGCCTCGTAGCGCTTAGGACGGGTGGGTGAAAGCAACTGTCAGAATGTGCATGTTACTGGAAAAGAAGGGTCTTCAGCCATTTGTGGAACTTGAGTAGATCTGGTTCACTACGTAGGGTGAGGGGCAAAGAGTTCCGGCGGGAGACGGCATTCCAAGAAAACGATTGCCCCCACCTCGCTTGTTTGATTTTGCGAGTTACTACCAGGCAGGTACCCCCAGATCGTAGGGTTCTTGGCGTATGGTAGGGGGGGACTAGGGAGCATACTAATGCTGGACCAGTGCGCCACATGGCTTTGTGAGCTATACACATCGCCTTGAATCGGATCCGAGCCTGTATTGGCAGCCAGTGGACTGTTTTCAAGGCGGCTGACCCTGAATGTCTACGAGAAAGTCTGAGCAATAGGCGAGCTGCAGAATTCTGAGTGACCTGCAGTTTTTTGATGGTACTCTCCGGGGCGCCTAAATACAAGGAGTTCCCATAATCAAGGCGGGACAAGATGATAGCCTGCACCATGATCCTGGAAGGGGAGGAGCGGCAAGATTTTCCTCAGCATCCTCATCAGACTGAAGCAGGTTGCCGAAAGCTTGGTGGCTTGATGGTTGAACCCTAAGGTGTTATCAAGCCATACTCCAAGGCTTTTAATCTGATCTTTGGGTTCTGGTATGGGGCCCATACAGGTCGGCCAGTCAATAATTGATCCGGGAGAAGGGGACTTCCCCAGGTACATCAGTTCCGTTTTTCCCCATTTAATTTCAGATGGGAAAGTGCCATCCAGTTAGCTACTGCTTCTAAGCAGCTGCCCAGAGTGCTCGACGAGCCCTTGGGATGGTTTAAGCCAACCACCAGTTGGGTGTTGTCCGCATAGGTGACAATTTCAATGCCGAACGGGCGCATAATCTATGCTAGGGGTTCCATATAGACATTAAATAGGGTAGGACTTAAAGAGGAACCATGCGGGACCCCACAGTTGAAGGGCCATGGCTTGGAATGAGTGGCACCCTCTGAGACCTGAAACACCTGGTCTTCCAGGAAGGATTGCAGACAGGAGAGAGCTAGCCCTGTTACTCTGAGGCGCCTAATACGAGCTAGCAGGATGTTGTGATCCACTGTGTCAAAGGCGGCACTCAGGTCTAGCAAGATAATTGCCGTGGTGCCGCCTTGATCCATGTCTCTCCGGGCTGACTCTGTCACTGCCAGAAGGGCAACTTCCGTTCCGAGCTTCGGACGAAAACCTGCTTGGGAATCATGGAGTACATTGTGAGACTCCAGATGGTTGACCAGAGAGAGAGCGATGTGCTTCTCTAACAGTTTGCCCAGCCAAGGCAGGAGGGAGATCGGGCGGTAGTTAGCCATAATTGCAGGATCAAGGTTGGATTTTTTCAATAGGGCTCTAACTTGTGCGCGTTTCCATGCCAGCGGCACTGTTCCTGTGGCAATGGAGGCATTTAGTGTACTCAGAATCGCTGGTCTAATTATATCTGCGACTGGTAGCAGAACGGGGAGGGGCTGGGTCAGTGGGAGAGCCAGATGACACTTTTAGCATTAAGGTATGCAATGACTCCGCGTCAAGTAAAGGGAATTCCATAAGAGGGCAGTGAGTGGTTGAAGTGATGTTCTCGGCTTGCGGAGGATTAGATTCACTCTTAGAGGGGCGAAGGAGAGAGAGATAAGCTCAATTTTTTGATGGAAATACTCCGCCTGTTTATCGCAGCTGTTTTGGGCCTCTTTGGGGTCAGGGAGACTTTGAGGGATCTTAACGAGTGTTTTCGCGATCTGGAAGATTTCCCTTGGGGAATTGGCTGAAGTCCTTACCTTCTGCTCATAAAAGGAGGATTGCGCCATTTTTATTTCCACCTTATACTTCCTGATCGCTTCTCTATAGTTGATTTGACTTTCTACCCCTGAAGCCTGTCTCCATTCCCTCTCTAGTTTCCTGCACTTTTGTTTCAGCTCTAGTAGTTTAGGGGTGAACCATGGCGCTTCTTTAGCCTTAGTTTTTTGTGTAGAATTTTTAGTGGGGCTACCGAATCCAGCGAGGTCTGGATCCAAATGTTCAAGTTCCTGTTAAATATCTCTGATTGAAACCTAGCTTTAACCTTGTTCTCTTTGTTTGTTGAATCTACTGGAATCTACATTACTTTTAGGTCTGGCTGCAAATAGTGTTATCTTACTATGGCTCATGCCATCACCACACTCAAATACACAGAGAGTGGGCTTTGAAACATGTTCCAACAGATGTTGGCTTGTTCATTTACGTCCCTTAACACATTGCTTGTGAAAGGTTTTTTTTCACATTTTGAATAAACCCATGACAGTATTATGGACTTATACATTTTATAGTGGTGATTGAAAATCACTCAATCACTAGCATTGCATATACAATACAAATTGAAAGCAGAAAAAAGCCATACACGGTAATTTTAATTTCTCTCCTACAAATATTTCAAGCATTGAGAATAGAGGCCCATGCATTTTTCATTTTAATCTGCATATTTAAAACACTTCATTTGTGAGGAATGTGACAACTGAAATGAAGGAAATAAAACATCACTACTATGCTTTTCTACCCAGTGTCATAATGGGTATACACATAAACTCTGAAATGATTCCTTTTAAGACAGTGCTCATGAAAGAAACAAGCATCTCCGTGCTTATGCCATCAGGAAGCTTCAAAATATGCAACTCCAGCAAAAGGCCTTTGAAGTGTATGGTTGTATCTTAACCTAAATACAGGTCCACTGACTGCCACTTTTGAAGGACAAAATGTATTGCTGCTATTTTGATTATTATGTTAAAATGATGAAAATTGTTTTAGATTTGTTGACGTTTGTAGTCATTTCACATTGCAGATACACATTTCAGCATCACATACCAGCATAAGATGTTACTTACAGGTGTTTACTTCATTATGTCGCTTGCTAAAAAACACTTAACAAGTAAAACAGCTCTACACCAACCAGCTACTTAACTATTAAGCCTTTATTTGTACAAGGAAATGCAGCAACTCCGTTGTGAAAAGATGCATTGCGGGAACATTGTTTTGGCTTGGCTTAGGCAACAGAGGCTCCCTTGGCTAGACTCCCTTCTAGCTTTCTCCAGAACTATTAGTATAAACTTTGCTGTACATGCAGAAAAGTGTCGACTACACCAAGATGCAAAAATTGTAGTAAAGTCTTACTTGTGTGAGTCATGTTAAGGAAGAGTTGCAGTCATTTTGTCAGAAAAGAAAGGTCCTCATTTCTATGTATCAAAGCTGGTGAAATCCGGTTCCCATATACCTGGGAGGTTTGAAGTTTTATGTTCTGCTGAGTAGAAAATTTAGAAAGCAATACATCAAGTTATTTTACAATATGTATCACAAAAAAACAAGCTTTACAGCGCACTCTTCATTTCAAGTTTGTATTCATCTTTCTTTTGATTAATTATGTTTTTTCTATTTTCTCTTTTAGAACCAGAAATGGAACCATGCTTAGGGCTGATTCTCAGAACGTTCTGTCCTATAATGAAGACTGCTTCTACAGTCAACCAGAAATTTTGGTTTAGCCTTGGTGTGTACTTGCAATGGTGTAACGGTGGGGCTCTGTTTGATGCTTGGGGAGTGTGGGGAGAGTACGCCTTTATTAAGTTCTCTTTTGTAATATTACCTGAGAACAGCCTTCATGCAAACAGATGCAATTTCTGTTTGGTGCAGCGAATACCAGTCCATATTCATCCCTTTTTTTTGAACTCTCATTTGTTACCCAAATCAGAATTCAACTGCAACATTGGTCTGCATAAAGTGTAACTCCCCTACTTTCTAATACATCTGCCAATTGAACTGGCATGCTGAGCTGCTGTGTCAAGTTTGCTATGTCATGACTGGAACACATCTCTTGTCTGAAGAGTACACCTCTGAGAGACACCCTATTAATTTCTGTACCAAAAATCTAAGGGTCTGATTTAGAGTTTTGGGGGACATGTTGTTCCATCACAAACGTGACGTCTGTTCCATCATCTGATTTATTATAAGTTCTTTATAATATATTGTATGTGTAATAAGACGGAAGGGGCTATCCCGTCATGCTTTTGATGGGATACCCATCTGTAGAGGATCTAGCCTTATGGCTAGAGCAGATGATCTCGAAGCTGGGGAACAGGGTCCAAGTCTCAGCAACGACGCTGAACATCCTGTGATTCTGGGCAAATCACTTAGTCTCCCCGTGCCTAACAAAATAAATATGTCCTTGTGTAATGAAACTGGTGCTCATGTACAGCGCTCTGATACCTGATATCTTCGGGTCTAGTTTCCGCTTTATAACACTAAAAAAAACAGGCCTTATGTTGTGAAATCACATCCATGGAAAGAGGAGCATTAAAACCTGTAGAAAGTGTACATAAATTTAAAGAGGTAATTGTTCATTTCAATGGCACGGACATCTAGTTTCAATCTACAGCTCGAACAATTGCAAACTCGGCACCATATTAAGTAAAGGTTTTAACCATTTTTCCCACTTGAAAAATAAAAAATGCAGGAAGCAAGATCTGCACCCAACTAAACATGTGCAATAATAGGACACTTTTTGCTATGTTTAAAATAGGAAATTGAGTGAATTAGTGTTTTTTCAGATGTGTGATATTAAATCAGTCCAGTTTCTTCCTGTCTGAGCAGTAAAATAGTGCATAACCATTATACCACATTTTTACTCTGGTGATATCCGAACCAGCACTTCTTTGTTAACCAAATAAAATGATTCACAAAATTACTAATAAGGAATGTTTTGAGGCATCATCTTTTATATTTTTACATGCCCTTTTTTATTTTGCCCAGAGGGCCAATAACTTCATACACTATTGTGCAAATCCGATTTATCCACTCCTATTTCAAAAACAACAAAACTGTGCAAAATGGAATTGCTTTGTTACAAATTTTAAGTGGAAAGCAATCTGGTGACACAAATTCGACCTTTCATTTTCTTTGAGTTCAAAACAATGAGTTGCATTAATGTAGAATTATTACCATGTATTGTCTAGAATGCTACGAAAGTGCAATAGGATGCAGAAGCGAAATGGAAACCATTACATGACCCATGAGAGTCAGAGAAAATCTATGTGTATTGAGACTATTACCTGTGAATAATCGTTTGTTATCAGCAGACACATTGCACTGTTTTGTGCTCAGTATGTTCTATGCACTACCAGGCAAGGTGGGAAATGTGTAGATAAGTGCAACACTTAAGCCTTTGAGCTTTAACTGTGATTTTCTGTTTTTCTGCAAGTCATTGAGATGTTATCAGGCCAGTTTGCTGCCAGTGTAGACACTCCTGTAGTCACACTTTTCTTTGAAGCCTACTCAACCTGTAAGGTATTTCTTCAAGAAACCATCCCCAATCTACAGGAGGTAAGTTGGGAAAGTGGGAAAAGAACAGAGCGCAGTGGATGAAGGTTGAAAGCTGTTATGTTTTGTGAGATGACTGATGTATACACATTGACTGCCCCTCCCTTTACCTTTGCATAAGTACTTCATTTGATGAAATACAAAAAAGGAAATTCATTCTCTTTACCCACATTTTTGATCTCCATTATTGTAGATGACTAAAATGTGTAAAAACCTTTATTGTACCAGGCCAAGTATCAAAAGAATATCAGGTCAGCTATATCAAACAAAATCAAAGCTAAAGCATGTTATAATACTAAAGTATTAAGCAATACTTTTAAGTCTAGTAAGCATTTTTGAAAAACAAAAGTGACATAGAGAGATTCTATGGCAATTTAATAAAATCAGTGTTACAGTAGTCTCTTTTTTTATGTCTACCACAGCCTGTACATGAAGAGGAGTCAGAGAGGACATTGGTATAAAATGATGGCACAGCTGAAAAGTGGTAGTGAGGGTTAATGGCAGGAGTTGTAATGAGGAGCTTCGGGGAAGAGATAACTTAAGTAGGGGAGTAGAAATTGTTAAAAACAGCTGAGAGATGTGGTGGGGTGGCAGGGGAAATACATACATTTAAAGAATGGATGAGGGGGAGCAAACAGAGAGGGTGGGTGGGGTCCCTCATCCAAGTAAAACTAGAGAGGGTTGTGAGGGGTGCAGCATAGGAAGGTATGGCGGCGAACAAAAGGATCTATGCAATTTTGACAAAGGAATAGGAGGCAATTACTCTGATATTACATTCATTAATTATGATAAATATAACAACTTGGGACTATAATTTATTTGAAATATTTGTGGAAACAAATTCTTGGATAACATTTCAGTTTTGTCTTGTAGATTATGCTGCCAGTAAAAACAAACCACTGCCTTTGCATGGCAGAATCACCTCCTAGGTAACAGAGGTCTAGTGCAGCTGCCTCTCCAGGGAACCCCCACCTTCCACATGTGGCTCATGTTTTCTTAGAAGTTAATGTCTAGTGTGTGGAACTGAAAACCTGCTGTGATTTATCTTAACAGGTCTGGGGACAGGTCATCACCACTCTGGGACATTTGGCCTCCGTCCTGCCAGAGGAGCAACTAGATAAGGAGCTTCCATGGTTGGTCAATGAGGTTAAAAGGCTCCAGCCCCAACTGCCTGCTGATATGGCATTTCGTTTGCTCACGGTGAGTGTGACCTCTATTTGCTGTCCATGCTTGTCACTTCAACCAATCCCAAGTGATCCACTCATAACGAACACCGTATCCCATAGTGAGTGATTAGCTGCAATGAAATAATACATTATTGAGAAATGAGGTCTGAATACAGAACTAAAGAGTTCCATTGGTGAGTCAGTTACACCACAGTTAGAGTCCAAGATGGTGCAGGCCTTCATCATGTGACCATTAGGCCATCACATTGGTATTCCACACCTGACAGTACCAACGTGGCGGGTATCATTAATTTTGAGATGTAGGAAAAATGCATGATTCCAAGCTTGCCCCTTAGGTACCCGTGAGAAATAGAAATACTATGCAATTCTGACTGTAGTACCCCACTATTTGACACATTCAAGCATGGTAGTTTCTTAAGCATTGAGCTGGAGTATTCTTTGGGGAGATTAAGGGATTAGGGGGAATATAGTTTTCCAGCAAAGAGTCTAAATACTGAACTAAATACATTTTGATTTGTACACAATACGTGAAGGCAGCCTGAAAAGCAAAACTTAAATTTGTATTTGTTACATATGAAATTGGGATAAATAAAAAATAAATATGAACCAAACAGTGGTGTGGAAATTTAAATAAACATCAGCAATGCAGTATTGTTCGCCACCTGTTGTTGTGATACTGAGTAAGTAAAATGTGTTTATGGAAGTGAAATCAAGCATATTGATGCTCCATATTGGTGCGTTAATCACAACAAAACAGCAAATCTTCAGACACTAGAGCCCTGAGATAGGTCCTGAGCAGTTGCGAGGCTTACTGAAGCCTCAGTGAGCTCTTGAAATTATGCTGTTTTAATTGCACATACAGCAAGATTATTACAGCAGCATTTAACCCTTGTTCTTGATTTTATGAATAGCTTGGATGTGTGACCAATTTTATTAAATCACATCTTATGAACCTGACACTAAAGTACATAAAAAATGCCACTTTTTGCCCCAGGGCCATATTTAATTAAGGTGGATAACTTTCCGTATTTAAGTATCGTATTAGCTGGCAACCACTAGTTAAAAAGAACATATGTTCCTTTATGCGAGCCTGTGCAGGTGTTAATGAATTCTCCTCCTGTTTGTGCCACAAACCTCTGAAAATTATGCTGGATATATACAAAGGCAAATGCATACCAATTGCAACCTTTGGCAGTGAAATATGGGGTAATTGAATATAAAACAACTAATGATAGCAGAGAATAAAAATCTCAGAGGACTTTTGGCATTGGGACAATATATCTCCACTGAAATTATACATGAGGAATTAAGTATCAGTTGCATTATGGATTATATTAGGTCACAGCTCTAACAGCTCTGGGGTAGCGTTTGGTTAAAAGAAGTTCTAAGCCTGAACAGATTAATCATACTAGGTTGCATGAAATTAGGCAATATATGCAATTTACCATGGCTTGTTTACATAAGAGATAATTTTATAAACTTAGAAAGACCAGGGTTATTTTCTAATCCATCCAACATTACCAAACAAGACATGACCTGGTTAAAGCAAGCTTTTAATGTAAAAATGGCTACTGAGCGAGAAGCATGTAATCTCTTTATTGTTTAGTTAATTAAAACCATACCAATTTTTTCTACATGTATCAACTTTGATTAAAAACATACATTGAAATTATTTCATCAACCCAATATATCACAATATAATATCACACAGTCATAAAACAAAAATCCTCAATTATCAGTGTTCCCTGAAACCCTCTAAAATGGTATTTAAATAATGTAAGACTATTGATTTGTTTGGGACTGACATGGAAAACCATCAAATAATGGGTAACATAAGTATTAGTTTCATTTATGATAGGAGTAATTTATAAATTAAATGTTGGGGTCCTAGGTCTATTATATTAGTCATTAGGCCTTTGCTGGTCAATCCGGTGGACTGGTTGCTGTAGGCATTGCTTCTTCAGTGGATGAACCCTCACATGGTGGCTTAGACTTCATAGCCTGATCATGTATATGAAGAAACTTAACCAGTTTTCAGTTCATCTGAGGGTCAGATGGATCAAGCCCTCTAATAACAGCAGACCTGCAGAATCATATTCCTCTAATCCAGAAGGCTTCCTTTAGTAAAGGGACACATGCTAGATAAAGTTTCTGACAGGTACATATCAGATGTGTAAGATCTTCCTGATGACTACCATACAAGCAACACATTTTTAAGCTAATGTTTTTCCACCTGGGAGTGCCTGATAGTGAGGGATAATTTCCAAACCGTAGTGCCATCAGCCTTTTTTTGTGGACTGAAAAAGTTAGGTCTAAATAGGCCGCTGGTTTGAGGACTTTATAGTTGTTGAGTACTGTCAAGGAATGAGATCTTTGACTAAAAGTAGTTTTGTTCAATCAAAGAGAATGGAGTTTTGCGGCTTTGTTTGGTGCTAACTTAATTGTTAAAAAGGAAAGATTTTTATTCCAAAGGTCCAAAGTGCAAGAGGATTTAGGTGTGTTGTGCACAAAAACAGTGTATGGTGATTTTTTCCCATTCTCAAGTTCTTGCCACAATGCCTCATTAAGGCTAGCGTTCTCCACATATTGTTTTATCCGATACCAAACTTTTATTGATTAGTAGAGTCGGCCCAGTGTTTCATTACTTAAGCCAAATTGTAGGCGCATTTGAGCTGGCGAAGCGGTTTAAGGGAGTTGGAAGACCTTTTCAAAAATAATAGTTATTATGTTATTCAGAAAAGTTGAGTCTTTTCCGTAAAGGGAGGCACTGGCATACATTAAAGTTGGGAGTGTTTTGGCTGTCATTACTGAAATCAGGGGTCTGAATGATTGGCCCTCCAGTTTTTTTGCCAGTGAATTTTAAGCAAAAGTTAGTGCACTTTCCCGTTGAGCCATATAATTCTTCTGTTCGCAATGAGTCAGTTCATTGCCAATGTACTATCCTAGATATTTGTAGCAAGACACATTTTCTAAGGATTTTTATTCCAGACAGATGTTATACGGGCGGGCTGCCCGATGACTCATAAACATGGTTTTTGTTTTTGTTGTGTTGGGTTCTAACTTGTTTGCTGTTAGAAATTGTGCAAGTTCAGTTAATATTCTGGTTAGGCCAATCTTAGTTAAGCTGATTAACACAATATCATCAGTGTGAGCAAGGTTTGATAGGGCTAAGGTGCCAAGATATGGGAAAGGAGAGATAATTGTATTAAGGTTTACTGACAGATCAGATATAAAAAGATTAAATAGATGTGGGGCCAGCACATATCCCTGCTTCAGGCCTTTGTTCATATATATTTTTCTTGAGACTCTTGAACTGACCCCGAGTTATACTCTTACCAATGTATCAGTATAAAATAACATTTAGTCCATTTAGAATTCTTTCTGGAATGTTCCATGCTCGCAGTTTAGTCCACAGAAGATTCCGGTTCACGCTATCAAATGCAGCTTTTAGATCAATAAAAATGAGATGCAGATTCTGTTTGTTTTGTCTTGCATTTCTCTGCAATTAGGAAGATGGATAAAATGTTAGATATAGTTCCTATCCCTGCTCTAAAGCCCGGTTGATTTTCAGGAATCAGATTGAGTTTGTTAGACCAATTAACCAGATCTCCCAGGATCAGGGAGGCGAGGTAATTTGATTCGACATCCAACAGTACTATTAGCCTATAGTTGGATGGGTTTGTTCTTTCTCCTTCTTTGTACATTTGTGTAAAAATAGATCATTGCCAGCTCTCTGGAATTTGGTTTAGGAGCTCAGCTTAAAAAAAAGGTCCTCTAGTGTAGAGCTCCAGAAAGCTGAGTCATGTTTAACAAAGGCTTGCGGGACACCATTGTGCCCCATTGCTTCATCTCTTTTGCTTTGTTTTTTATACTTTTTATTGCATCTGCTGTGTAAGGGGAGTTGTTTGTATTAGATTCCGTTATTTGGCCAAAGATCTTGTTTGTCGCATTTGCAAAGGTGGGTTGGTCGTCAGCACCTGGTTGCTGTGGATGACTTAGGTGAACCTGCACTGTCTGTGTCTGTTGGGAAATATGGTGCTGTATTCCAAATTTCTGATTTATATAGTTTGTCCATTCCTGTTCCTGCATATTTAATGTTAGAGTGTTCCTTGGCCGATTCAATTTGTTTATTGTTTGCCAACATTTGTTTGAGTTATGATTTCTTGTGTTGTGTAATAGTTTTACCCAGAAGTTATCCGCTTTTGATCTTTTGTTCCCCCACAGCTTTTTTAATAATGTTTTCTCTGCTCTCATAATGCTTCCCATGCAGGGCATTACTGTTTTTTGTTTGTAGCTTCCTTAGTGTTTTAGTTAAGTCTCTTCTTAATTGTTGTACCTCACTTGTTAATCCTTTATGTGGGTTGAGGCATGGTATCTTGTGACGAGGTTTAATTCTTACAGTTGCTTGAGTCGACTAACCGAGTTGCACTTTCGTTGTTGTAAATTGGAGCTGATTGCTTCCACTTGACGAGGTGAGGCGTTTTAGTTTTATTGTGTTCAAGTTGCCTTACTGAGATGTAGAGGCTTGAAATCGTGTCAAGTTCAAGTTAAAAACAATGTGCTGAATTGAATGGCCGCTCAGTGTGGTGTATTCAATATAATAATGAGTAAGGAGTGGCGTTAATGGTAGCGTTATGATCGTGTAATCAAGTGTTGGCTGTGACATTGGGCCGTGGTATGTGTATTTGGGTGGGGTGTCTTCTTCCGATCTTCCATTAATCACACACATTCCCTGGTATTCTAGAGCTTTTACCAGCTGTCGGCTGATTTTGTCCTGTTGAGTCGGCCTATTTGAGAGCTGTTGCAGTACACTCCAGAAAATATTGTCAGATCCCAGAATTTCATCTTTTTCAGTTGTGTGGAACAAGTTTAGTTGAAATCCCCAGTTAGAACTATATCCCATGCTGGTTCAGCCCAATGTTATTCCGAGATGGTTTTAAGTAAAAGTGCGTTGTTGTTCTTTTTGGGGGGGCATTCGGCTGCGTGTAGTAGTTGATCAATATTACTGATGTCTTTTTCCCAAGCAATGGTATGTAAGTTTAATATGTTGAATACTCTAATCTGGAGAATTCAACTATTCAGAGGGAAAGTTTAGAGCTAATGCAAACTGTCAGGACCCCATTGTCCAGCCATGTTGCTTGCATTTTTCTGCCACCACTGTGTAACGAGCAAATCCAACTATAGGAAGGTCTTCCAATGCCCATGTCTCCTGTAAGGTTAATTATGTCACAGAAGACCCACTCTTGTAGTGGAAGACCTTCTTCAAGAAATGTATTTGCTCCAGCTACTTTCCAGGATAGAATGTGAATCTCATCCTCGTAAGGATTTCTAGTTTTGTTTGTTCTTTGTCATTCTCTGTTACGGGGGGGCTAGTGTACCCGGAAGCCAGTGCCATTCATTTAAGCTTCAGTTGTTTACTGGGTGACGATCTATGGCTATTCTGTCCAATGTCGCATGTGAACTGCTGCTTTCCTTGGCGCTCTGCAGTATGGAATAAACTTCTTTAGTAACCAGAAGATTGTTGAGATCTTGTTTAGGTTGATGTAAGGGATTATCAATCAGTGGAGAGGGGTAGCAAGGGCTTGTTGGTATATAAAGTTTTATACCGCAGTCCGCAAATTGTTGGGAGCTGTTTATTATTAGCTGAGCAATTTCTGCTGATTGCCATGTAGTTAATGTTTGTTCCTTAGAGTCTTTTCGGTCTGCTGTAAGGAACTGGACTGCCAGAATTTTGGTTGTATGTACCAGTTTTAGATCTGGGATTATAGCCATGAGTGTTAGTATATTACTTCTGTTCAAGATATCATGGCTGCCTTGTGAGTTATATTCAGGAGTCCATATTATCTGCTGAGTTGTGCTGTTGAGCTTAGTTATGTCCCTTAAGCTTTCCTTAAGTGTACTCTCCTTTGGTTTGTCTGGCTTGCAATATGATATCGTAATGGTACTTGTGATAGCTGAGTTCCCTTTATCGTTTCTTGGCTTGCGGCAATGATTTGGAAATCTCTGGTGAGTCTGTACTATTATTTATTTCCTGCTGCTGGGAGCCCAGTGTATCGTCAGAGTTGAGTGAGTATTCTATTATGTGTAAAGACTTGTTTGAATAGTTGGCAGGTTTAGGACCTACCGTTATTCTGGGTAAAATATTTCCGAACTGGAGGCAGTGAGTGTGCGGTTGATCAGAGATGCGAGTTTAAAGGAGCTTGGTTTCCCCTTTTTTTGGATCCTTCTCTGTCTGTTCACCTCAGGAGTTCTTGTGCACACAAAACAACTCTGTCAACAGGCTTCTGTATTTCCATTTCCTCCTGGGGTTATAGCATAAACCGAGATAGTGGTATCAGTGTTTTTGTTTTTAAGAGACCCAGAGCCTTCTGTGTTCATTCCTGTGGTCTCTTTAATTGAGTTGGTTTGGATTAGCGGGAATTTGCAAGTGTTGATGACAATAGACTTTATTCTAAGTTTTTAGTTTGACATGATGTAGTAAAGATCAGGTATAGTTTGGTGAAGCTTTCTGTAGGATGTTCCTTTATCCTATTTCTTGTTTTCCTTACTCTCTTTTTCTGCCTTCTGGATTGCAACAGTGTGTTTGGTTGACCTGGATATAGCAATGGTTTCGTTAATTGCTCAGCATTTGCATATTCACCCGTTTCTGCAGTAGAAGACTGGGTTGTGCTATTAATTCCAAGTGCGGAGACTGGCACTACTTACTGAGGCTGCTTGTTTGAAGTTGAATCAAAATGATCTGTAATGATACTCTCCGGATGGTGGTTAAAGTGAACCATGTGTTTGTTAAGACAGAGAATCTGTTTCATTAAAGTTGGTAGAAAGCTTAGCTTATCTAGTATTGTGCCGCATGCACATGAAGTGGGCTGGGTGGAGTCAATGGGTTGTACTCTCATTATTAGATTAGTTAAGTTATCCAGTTTTGACTTAATACCTGCAATGTAAGATGCAATAAAGTTCATTAGGTCTATTTGAATGTCAAGCTTGTCTGACTGCATAATCAGAGTTTCTGTTGATGCTTGCAATGCTTGCAGCAACGGAGGTATGAGTTTCATCGGAATCTGTGTCGTGGTCCTTGCCCCGCTGTCTGTTATTTTCTGGCATTTTCCTTAGATCCGAGTGGAAAATGTGTACCTAAACTGGCAATTACAGTGAGTTCTGGGGGCAGGCAAGACTTAATAGCGCATTTTTGAGGCAACATTGTTTGCTGAACTGGCCCATTGTTATTGCTATGTAGGAGTTCTTCCATGTCCTCTCTTCGACACACCTCAGGCAAACCATCTTGCAAGTTTTGTTTGAACTTATTAGTGTGTGAGTAAACCTTGTAAATTTCTGGGATATGTAGGTTTAGCCATAAAAGATCTAGGTCCTCGTTACTCAATTGAGACATTTAGGAGATAAATATGTGACCTTTGCCTTGAGTCCTAGAGAGTGCCCCAGGTGGCATGTCTTATTTCTCTTGTTTAGTGACTAGACTTACTGGGATATTGTCTCCTTCAGTTTTTATTAGCCTAAGCGGCTGCACATGGGTTCCCCTTATATTGTTTTCTTTGCAGTCTGTGTGTACAAGAGCTGTTGTTGTTGAGATGTTATCCCTTGTATAATTGGACTGAGTGGCAGCAAATGGCTCCCCTTGTTGTTATTTTTTGTAGAATCTATATGTACAATTGCTGTTGTTGTAGATACATGTTGCAAGACAGTACCACTATCAGGGAGAGTCCTGCACTGACTGTTCGCTTGGTGACTTATCTCACGGGAGTCCTGAGCTGAGCTAGCAGTTTGTAGTGACATTGTTGATCCTATTGGAGTATTGGAAAGATTCTGGGCTGCTTGGGTAAGCAGCCGTTGTAAAATCTTTGTACGAGCCTGGGGAGTCACCAAATCTGGAGTATCTCCTGTTGCGGCAAAGATTACTGAAACCGGGTCCTTAAGCAATTGGAATATGAGGTGTTTCGAATTGCCTGAGTGCTCTTAGTTGTTCTTCCAAATATAGTGGCTATTGGTGAGATCAATGGATTCCTTCATGTAGTACTAGCGCCGGCTGTTTTAGACGTTTCCCTAGTGTTTTATTTTGATTTAGTTCCTTTTTTGTGGGCTCCTGGTTTGTCGCCAAGTCCTTCCTGTCCTTGCCAGATCGCATATTTATTTAAGCTTGTTACCCTCATTGCATTCCTGTTGAGTTTTTATATTTGCCTTAATCAGGTTATGTTTACTTGTTTCTGTAGGAGAGTAGGATCTGCTTACTATGGCACTTTTTGCTGGTGTTTCACTGTTTTTTTTACTTTAGTCTAGCTGGGGCCCTGCTATTCAGGACCCCAGCCTAGCTGTTTCCTCTCTAACTTGATTGCATGTACTTTAGGTACACTCCAGATTGGTTACTGGGTTACCCTTGTTAGTCCCTGGTATGTGGTTCTTAGGTACCAAGGGCATAGGTACCCCAGAGGCCTACCAGGGGCGAAGCATGTATTATGCCATCCCTGGGAAGCCTTCCAAAATGGCACCACTGGTCTGCTACTGCAGCCTGGGTAAGGTGGTGCTTGCACCCCTTACTAAGATATAGGTTACCTATATCTACCTTTAATCACTGACACATATAAACCTATAAGTCACTCCTATGGCAGACCTTATCAATACTGAAGGCAGAGTGCTTGGTTTTGTGTGAGAGGGTGCCCAAGCATGAGCTGAGCCACTCTGCAGCTTTCGGAATCTATTCTCTGAAGCTGTTCTGTGATGCAGCCAGACCATATACTCTTAAGTGCATTATAACCTCACAGTAAATGCTAACTTTGGAATGGCTGCATGGAAACATGTGTCAAGCACTTTAGAATCCTACCTCCACCCTTCTAGAGGGAGTAGACATGTACACACTTACCTAAGCGGTAATAGTTAAAAAGAGCCCCAGCATCACAAAACAGATGCTGCAGCCACAGACACGGGTCTGACCTCCTGCTGCAGGACGAAACTCCGGCAGGGGAGGCCTGGACAATAGGTTTCCTGTCACAGGGAGGTGTAACCACCTTCCATACAGGCTTTAGTGTATTGGGGCTGGGTGGGTGCATTCATAGAATGCTTTTCAGACAATGCTAGGGGCACACTTGGTGTCCCTGTGCATACCCCAGTTCAAACCGGTTGCAGGGGCATTCAGTTCCTGCTCTGGCGCGAAACTGGACAAAGGGAAAGGGGTGTAACCACCCCCTCCCTGGGTCCTCCCTTAGTTGGGACCCAAGAGTAAGCCCAACCACTAAACTTAGAATAAGTATTGGAACCCAGTCCTTAATACTTTGGAGTATACCTGGACAAAACTCTACAACATATATCCTGGAACTTTGACATTCTATTTCGACTAGAAGATGGGAGGATCTCCCTTGGGGTCAAGGACTAGCTCCCCTGTTCAAACAGGCACCAAAGAAGCATCTTGCCGTTCTGCATTTCCAAGGCTCCCGCCGGATCCAGACAAATTTGCGACACAGGACACAGACTTCCAGACTTCTCTGAGGCCAACATGAGATCCCAGCAAAGCTGAGACCCGTAGCCCTCACAAGTGATGTGGAACCGGAACTCCTGGACACTGTGCACATTTGCTAGCACATCGACTTACCAAGCTTTCCCGAAGTTGTGCATTGGGCTAATTATAGTCCAAGCCCGAGCACAATTTGCACTGAGGATTGTGGGCCTACACTCCACTAGTGTTCCGTGAGCCCGCTTCTAGCATTTCTGCTTGAGGCCCCTTTGCGATCCATGGACCGTCGACTGGTGGGTCACCACGAAGGTAACTCTTCTGTTTCTTGTGCTTCTCTGGTTGCTCCAGATATGCCCTGACTCCCCTACAAAGGGTGAGTCCCTCAGACCTTTTTGGTCTGCACCGAAGCCAAACTTTGCTTTCTGCGCGGGTTGCTGTTGCCAAGGCTTGTTGGGTCCAATCCAGATACCGACACCAAAGTACTCGACATCCTTCATGGCACAGCTCAAATCCAGCTCCTGATTGTTGTCGACGCCTTCTGGTCCTCATGTCTGAAGAGTCAAGCTTCACCTTCTGCACCTGAAATCACCCGACATCGGTGGGCATCTGCTCATCGCCTTCCTGGTCACTGGCTAGTAACCCAGACTCTGTCCCCTCTGATTTCAGGTTCTTCAGATCTCCGATCCATCCTTGGATCCGTCCGGAAACTTTCTACTTAGTCACTGCAGCTCTTTTCCGCAGCTCGCCATAGAAAACGACGACGAAACCCGAAACGAAAAGACACCTATGCACCCGGCTTCCCTGGGTGAGGTAACTCGAGTATTCTGGTGCTACAGTGGGTATTGACTCTAGAACTGCCTAGTTCTGAAGGGATTTGCTCCAAGTCCACTTCTAAGTGTCCCTAATCTTTAAAATTCTAACCTCAACTTTCTCCATAGAAGTCAATGGTGATTCTCGGCTGTGTTTAGACACTGCACGCGTCCCCCGTGGGTCTCCTCTGTCACTACCTTGGGTGGTTCCTGGTTGCCCCAGCGGTTTTATAGGCCCTAGGCCTTGTTTCTATGTCTACTGTGGTTCTTATATAACTTTCTTAGTATATGGTTTGTTACGCCCCTAGGGCTAATCATATATTGTGCTAATTTACTGTGTGCTAAATAAGTTTACCAAATGTACTTTTGCCTCTAGCCTCAGTAAAAGACTAGAGGGATGTGTTTAGAATAAATACATATATTTTATATATGTACCTAGTGTGGTTCTCCTTTCATTTGGTCATTCATGAGATTATAGACTTGCAAAACAAGCTGCTTTACATACCTTCAAGACTTAGCCTGAAGGCTGCTCTCCACAGCTACCACTAGGATAGCTTTCTATATAGGTTGTCTTTAAACCTACCATCAATAAGGGTTGTTTGGACTGGTGCAAGTTGCCCACTAGAATAGTGGACAGCATATGCCAGGCCAACTTCTCACAGTTTCACTTCCCGTGGATCTGCTTGCTGGCTTTAGTTGCATCTTTGTGTACCGGACAGTTTCCCCAGCAAGGAGGAATAGACGCTGGGAGCAGAGGACAGCTGGTCAGCCGCCACTAAGTGCACTGAGAAACACCTACTGGAACCCCTCCTGGGCTAGGTGCAGTAAGAAGTCGGGGGCCCAAGACTCTCAACCCCCAGCGACGGGACAAGAAAGAACTCCTAACCCCACAGAGCTGCTACTGGCTCTCGTTGTCTTTGTACACCGCTTTGCCCTTGTTTTATTCTCTGCTCTCTATCTGCTCTCCTTTCTGTTTCTGCAAAGCTGCTTCTGAATGCAGGAGGAGAAGTGGGAGGCAATCGGTGACAATGCAGCTCGCCTGCAAGCTGCACCGGGTCCAGTTCGGCCAACTTCTGCTTACTGCCAGGTCACTCACTTACCAGCCACCTACTAATGTTGGCTGCGCTTGTGCTTGGCTTTCTAAGTTGCTGGTCCCGCGACCCGTCTAATTAGCCTGACGGCCGCTGGACTGCAGCTGATGCTGCTGCTGAATCTCTGGATTTCGGGGGACTTAGGCCACCTGACTACCGTTTACTCCTCTGCACGGGCCCCCAGGCAGGAATTGGTGAAGAGTTGAGGCAGCAGGACGAGACAGAGCAATAGGGCCTTATGGCCATCAGGGTTTGAAGAGGGGTTGGGAGAGTCAAGAGGGTCAAGTGGGAGTCGAGAGGGGGCCGCAACCAACCGAAAGTAAGTACTTGACCATGGCTCTCCCCTCAGCTCAGCTCTCCCCTTTCCTCTCCTTACCTCCAGATGGCATTGGTGCTCCGTGTTCTTTGCCGGCACAAGGGCTTTTGTCTCATATCACCTCAGCTGCAACTGCAACTGCCACTGCAAGAGGCTGCAAAAGACCGTGAGCGACGGTAGCACACCGCGCCTGGTTCTTGAAGGAGCAGCACCAGTAGCAGGAACGCCCAACACAGCCCTCGGAGGAGTGGCAGAGGAGTTACAGTTACAGTTACAGTTACGGTTATGGTTACGGCTACGGCTACCGTGAGGCAAATCCCGCGATGCCAGTTCCAAACGGCGTTCCACTCTCCAACACCGTAGCCTCACTCACTTACTGACAAGAATGCACATGACCGCAGGGAGGAGTCCAACAGACAGTTAGTTCCAGGCTGCTGAGAGAGAAGCTCTATCACTGGCCAAATCATTATTTAAAAATGTATCATGTTTAAGACAGTTCCAGGGATAGAGTCATACTTACTCTATGGGATGCCTGTTCACCAGTACTATCTTTTAACTATTTTTAGGCTGGGTCTGTTTCATCAGTTGTTATATCCAGAGGAAAAATGGTTTAAGTATACCGATCCATTTTGTTCCTGTAATTTGTCTTTTAAAAGTGATATTTTGCAAATTGTGATATGTCCTATGTTTGAACAGTTCCGTCACAAATTTTTCAATCCCCTTTGTTTAATTGATTCCTTTGATCGGGTCAGGGCAGTGTTTTTGTTTTACAACTTCTAAATTCACACTTAATATGCTATAACGTATCAATGTTTCATATGAGGGGTTCATAAAGTGGTACGATAGGGGACAATACCACTGGTATTGTATGCCGTATAAATCTATTCAAATACTTTTTTATACCTTGATGGAATCTCCTATTTACTTGTATGATTGTATCACAAAATTGAATATAAGTCTCCTATCATTATATTAGGACAAGAACAGCTAGGAAAATTGTATCAGTATAAAGACATCAATTTATGTTTTATTGCTTGAAAATTAGATTGTTTCAATCATTGCAGGGGTCATTTGTACCCCACCTATTTTAGTGAGTTTTTTTACCTACCCATACTAGACAATAATATAGATAACATAGGCAACATAGGCGACCCCTAATGAGCACACTTCCTAGAACTTTTTTCTGAGGTTTTTGCCCCTTAGGTTCTCGTCTTAGTATTGTTTTAGCATCCTGGGATCGGTTTCAGGGCATCACCCTGCATCAGCCAGGCTAGCTTGAATCCAGTGGTGTAGTGAGCATGGGATCCACCCACTTAGGGTGACATATGTAAAGGAACAATTGATGGACAAAATGCTGGACAATGCAAACATTCACCCCCAGTCACAAGGATTTGGGTTAAATCTATCATTCTTTTGCTCACCACACCACCCCAGTTGGGACACAGCCATATGCAAATCAGTCTTGACCCTGTTCCTTGTGAGAACCGTCCAGCCCAAACTGCCAAGCCAGGTCCTCCCTGGACCGGAAACAAGCATCCTGGGTCCGGTTTCAGGGCATCAGCCTTCATCAGCCAAGCTAGCTTGAATCCAGTGGTGTAGTGAGTATGGGACCAACGTCTGGGCATACCCTTCCAACTTGGGGTGACATATGCGAGGGAAACTCAGATCTCTTGACTGGGGGAGAATGTTTGAATCATTCAGCATTCCGTCCATCATTTTTTGCAGTTAACCTTATCACCCTAAGTGGGATGGGTATGCGCCAGACGTGGGTCCCTTGCTCACTGTGCCACTGGATTCAAGCTAGCCTGGCTGATGAAGGGTGAAAAAAACCAGTCCCAGGATGCTTGTTTCCTGTCCAGGGATGTAATTCGCAAAGGATCAAGAGGGAAATAAGGGTACCTACGGGATAGCCCTCCACTCAACAGACGTCAATATCAAAAAATCCCTATACCCTGGACATTAGCATTCATCTAATAGGCATCCAATTACTATTTTCTGGAAAAAACTATACTATTTAGATCCAGTCTTGCATCCTCTCTATATGTAGTTGGGTATATTCTATCTCTGCCTAGTTGTCCAAATCAAACCATTGTTTGTAGCTATAAAGGGAGATTCCGAAAGGAATTCAACTCGACACATCCCCAGATGTCTGCTCAACTGAGACAGTACATCCACCCACACTTAAAAATAAATAGAGTGAAAAATGTGTAGTGAAAAAGAATGACACCTCACGGGCGAACAACCCTCGGGGCACTTGGCAGATGTTACCAGTTTACAGCCCCTATCTCATCATCGGTTGCCAGTCCTTTTCAAAGTAAGATGAAGGAAAAGAGTGTCCAAAACAAAACCATTAGTGTTGTGAAAAAGGACAGGTGCAAAAAAAGGGGCAGAGACACACCAATAGTACACCTTTATTAATAGATCTGATGTGTACTGATGAAATAAAAAGGCTGGTAGCACAACGTCTCATACCAATACCTGTAGCCAACAAGTTTCACTGCCTTATGCACTTCATGGCAGATTCATCAGGGCTCACCACTCGGTCACTGCACCAGTGTTGGACATCATCATTATGGGACCTGTCGAGTTGAAAACACAGCCTCAGTTAAAACCACCTAAGGACCACACTCCTAGCACTCATCATATGTTTGCATACTATTCGTATAGAAAAAGACCAATTACCCTTGTACAGCCGCGTCCTCTCGTACCAGCTGGCAAGGGATAGATCTCTACCCTACTGTCGATCGTCGCATCAATCTAAAAGTAATAAACACATTGTCACATATGTTGAGCGTTAATATACTGCAAACACATGCTAGCTCATATTGCGTTGTTCAGGAACCATGTTGATTGCCAGCCTAACAAGCTCACATTCCCTCCATAAACACAGACCAGGGATACCTGGCTTGGCAGTTCGTTCTGGACTGTTCCCATGAGGCACAGGGTCAAGGCTGATTGCATATGGGTGGGTCCAAACTGGGGTGGGGCGCAGTGGGCAAAAGAACAATAGATTTAACCCAGATCTCTTGACTAGGAGAGTATGTTTGAAACATTCAGCATTCCATCCATCATTTGTTGCGGTTACACTTTTCGCCCTAAGTGGGAAGGACATGCACAGACATGGGTCCCTTGCTCACTGTGCCACTGTATTGAAGCTAGCCTGGCTGATAAAGGATGACATAACCTGAAACCGGTCCCAGGATGCTTGTTTCTGGTCCAGGGAGGACCTGGCTTGACAGTTTGCTCTGGACTGCTCCCATGATTCACAGTGTCAAGGCTGATTTGCATAAGGCTGGGTCCAAACTCTGGTGGCATAGTAGGCAAAAGATTGATGGATTTAAACCATATCTCTTGACTGGGGAGAATGTTTGAATCATTCAGCATTCCATCCGTTATTTGTTACAGTTACACCAGTTAAATACTGCATATGTCCTCTTTTGGTTCCTTGAAGGACTATAATCCAAAATCTGACTCTATTAGGTAACCTCTACAGAAATCGCTATTAGGACTTTAGAGATCTTGAGTGCTGACAGGCATTAATTATAAAAGGGTTTTCCTGTGTGAGGCACTGTGAATCAAGAAAACATCAATGAAGAAAAAATTAGACATATTAATGGTCACCTTTCAAAAAATACTTGTGGTCATGTGTATTTAGAATTAGTACATAAGAGAGCTTGTTCACACACAAACTCACTCTAGCATTCAAACACAATTTATACTTTGACTTTTGTCATTTGCCAATGACCCTCACCATGTCCTCAATTTTGCCCTTTGGCCTCATCTCAATTGTCTTATCTCCTTGCAGACCCTTGAGTTATGCATGAAGGCAGCTGTTACCAAGAGTTGCAGAGCACTGAATGGAACTGTGCCAACCGTGCTTACGGCTCTGCATCACCTGGTAAGTATATACATGAGGACATACAAAGTATTTCAGCAGAAGACAACAGACATTTCCTAGAAAAGAGGGTCCTGCATTAATCCAATCTATACTAAGAGTATTTTTAGAGGGGAACATTTGGGAACTCGCTTGTATAAAATATTAAATTATCATCCATAAAGAGACTACATGAACCAATTTGATTCAAGGATGCAAAGAAAGAAGACAATGCAAATACCTCTGTCAGATTTTTCAGCATTGAGAGGTCATCAGCAGGAACCACCCATATGTTTACCTCTCGGCAACTCTGGCTCTGATAATAGGTAGCAGAGGAACAGAGTGGCCTGACAAGGGAAGGGACACAGGGTGGTACACCAAGGATGGAGACATGAAAAAGAAAAGATTTGCCCAATAACAATGGTTTACAAACAGAGATATAATCACTAACAATGCTTATCTCTGAGGGTCAATTGTCCATCTAGACTTAACTATATAACATATACTTTACTCTCTATAGCATTCCCAACAAATGGAAACCCAATCCTTATATGGTGAACAGAAATCACCTACGAGATGCTGCTTTAAGTTTCACACGTGTTCAAAGATGACTTACAAAGATGTTGTGCTCATGTCAAAACATACCTGCTATTAACATGGAATTTATGAAGTTACAGCGCAGTCTTTACACCGCAATACATTTACAACGTGGTCATTACAATGCAAGTCATTACAATGACTTGCGCTAGAGGCGCTGGGCTTGGGAATAGTATGATTTACTATTCCAACTCCAGCCTACGTGACAGTAGAGAAGGTGTTGGAATAGTAAATCATACAATTCCTTAGTATATAGCGCCATCCAGCGCAAGTCGCTGTAACGACTTGCGTTGTAATGTCCGTGTTGTAAATGTATCGCGGTGTAAAGACCGTGTTGTAATGGTTGTCTCCCATTATCATGCTTTTCCCTACTAACAGACCTACATAGTCATCTTCTGTGCGGCTGCTCACCTGCAATTATGACACCAACCAGTCATCAGATTGGTTGGAGACGAAGACCAGTGTCACAACTCCTTAAATGACCGGTTCAGGTGTGGCACATTCAGCCAGAAGTGGCTTTTTAAATAAGATAATTTACCATATTTAAACATTTATGGGGTGAAAGAGCTACTTAGCAGCTTGGTTAAAGTATCGTAGTGCAATGAAAACACCACAACTACACAAAATACTCATTCATAGACCTAAGATACATGAAAGTGATTGACGGGTATGCACCCACTCATACTCGTGCTGTCACACAGGGACCCTTGGGTCCCAAGTCTCAACCCCGGTCTAGGCTCAGCAGATAGGCATCCAGATGCGCGTCGCTGCAGCCGCAGCAACCCTGCGGACCTTGCGGGCTCTGCCACCCTCCTCCTCTCCACCTGAGGCCTCGCTACCCGCTTCAGCCATGGCCCGGCAAGCCTCCGTTCCCGGAGGCAATATGGGCCATGGACTGGGCTCAAAAGACTAGAATGGTAACGTTCAAGCTTGTAGTGTCGATCAAGTAAGGCAAGCGTGGACGCCATGTTGCTTGAATAGAAGCAGTGTAATGCATGGGATTTGCTAGAGAGCAGCCTGCAGGGAATGAGTAATTAAAGGTTTGATGTGAAATGTCAGAATCCTTATTTCAAACAGTTTGTTAAAACAGGAGAAGAAACTGTGTTTTATTCATTTTTAATTGGCCAAACATAGCTGATGACAAATCACCCTTAAAGTAATATTCAGTATTCACTTCTACAAAAGTATGTGTATATATCACTTAATAGCTCCTACATAAGACAAGCTCACAAAAATAAAGTGCGGCAATGAAAAAAAGTAAATAATTGTGAGAGGCATACGGTTACCGTCATGGCAGCAGAGAATAAAAAAGCTTGCAAAAAGAGTGCGGCAAGCTGAAAATATACCTACTGTGTCACACCGCGGGTAAGAGATCCAATCCCGCTGGGCGTAGCTAAAAGAAGACAGGGTGGCAACAAGCAATGATTGACATGCCTTGCATGCAATCATTGCAATGCTATCCGCATAATTTGTGACGCCAAATGGCGCGCACAAATCAAAGCTGAAGGCGGAGCTAGGCTTTTGGAATTGTATCAATTCCAAGAAGATGAGGAGAGCAGCGCATGCGCTGCTTAAGTCACAAGACCTAAAAAAGGAAGTACACAGCTCGACGGCCATGGGATGAAATTCTAAATAGCAATGCTGGTGTGCAGAATTTGGAATGAACAGGAACCAAAAAGACATGCAGCTCTGATGGGGACCAATCTGCGAGAACTGAATGCCAGCAAAGAACAAAAAAAAGAAATTACTGCTAGCGGTACGGCAGAAGCAGCAAGTGGCGGTGAGTACAGAAAAACACCCTGTTAGACCTGGCACCTTGGCGTGAGTCTCCCTTCCACTTTTTGCTGATGTGCCTCCGATGTTTTGCTGGTTTTCCGATACTCAGGGCACTGCGCCACGGCTGATCCGTGCCGCAGTGCAAGTGCTCCCTACTGTAAATTGTACATACGATTGGTATCCATGATTGGTGCATTGGATTTACTGTTAGTCCCTAGTAAAGTGCACGAGAGAGTGCCGGGGCTTGTAGATGCCAATACTGCTGGTGGGCCTGCAGCGCTGGTTGCGCCACCCACCGAAGCAGCCGTAAAGATGTGTCTGGGAACTGCGACCGCAGAACCCGCGGGCGGTCTTGTACTGTCACGCTAGCTGGGCAAGTGTCCCCACTTGCCAGCACCGACCCTTCCCTTGACTACATATTAGTCACCCCTATGGTAGGCCTGCGGGCAGGGTGCGTTGTAGGTGTAAGGTAGGACAAGCCCTGATGAGCGTGGCATGTCCTAGTAGTGACTTACAACGTAGACCGTATTTCACTACTGAAGGCTACCTGCTCCATTAGGCCAGACTGAGCTGCGAGGATTATTACACCCTATAATCCCCGCAGGCTCAAGGAGCATGGTAGTGAGTCATGTTTAGTATGCCTGAACTCAGGATAATGAGATATTTCTTGTAGTCAAGTTTATTTTAGTATCCTGGGTTTGCAAATGCTACTTTTAGAAAGTTAGCATTTGCTTGCTTAACCATTTCAGCCGCCTCTGCTGGTATGTGTATCTGTCTGTCTGGGATGTGTGAGTGACAGGGCTGGAGGGATGACAGGTGGTGAATGCGCAGATTACACCTTAGTGGGAGGTAGGAGTGCCTCTTGACTCGAACTGTCACTGTGCTCGGCCACCACAATGCTGGCTCCACCCTCCTGGGGAGCGGCGGATGACTCTGCCGGCACCTGGCCCAGGAAGGGCGAAGCCCCCATCAACAAGGTACTTTGGCCACCCCTGTCCGGACAATGCTGGCTCCACCTCCTGTGGGGCGTCTGATGCGCCTGCCCCTCACACTGAAAGCAGAAGCCGGAGTACACCCGCCGGGGTACTCCAGAACTGAGAGTGGCTATGCAAAGGCCCCCCTGGCCTGCGAGAACAAAAGAATTGGCCTATAAAAGAAGGAGCCCTGCTCCTTGAAAATTAGATCCGGTTTGGGCCACAGAAGGACTCTGCCCTACGAGAAGGACCGTGAGAGACAAGGAAGGGTGCTGACTCTTGCCTGCGTCTGGTGCCTTGCTGCTGAAGGAGAGGAAAAAGAAAAGACTACGAAAAGACTTTTGCTCTACTTGTGCCAAACTCTGCTAAAGAGATCTCCAAGGGCTTGCAACTGAACTTGCCCCCTGACCAGCGTCCCAGGACCAGTGGACGCTACCCCCTTGGAAGAAATCGACTGCGGGTGCTGACCATCGCCGCAGCACCGACGGGGGAATCTCCTCCAAGGCAACGACATCCACCTGATCACCGTGACCGGGGCCCACAGCAACAGCGGGAGCAAAGTAAGGACCAGCCGCCGCTGGCCCGAACACCGTGACCGCAACTGCACCGGGAGCCCGAGAGCAAAGCAAAGGAGGACCCGTCCGGTCCGAGCTCTCGAGGTGACTGCATAACGAGCAGCCACTCACCTGCAAAGACGGACAGTTGCCCTACGAGAATCCGCAAAGTCGGTAGCCTGCCCGACAGCCCAGCTGTGAGCCCACAGCTGCACCGACATTTGGCTGGGTACGTCCTGCACTTGGGGACCGTACTGCCACTTGTCACCACCGCACAGCCGCCGCCTCCAGGGTCGGAGCGGACGACGAGGAGAGGACCCTGCCGCCACAGAACACCGCTGCCCCGGAGGACCAGTGACCTGCTCGGCTGAAGAGCCGCAACGATCAGCGACCCCGGGAAGGCAACGCGACGTGGGACAGATCCCCTGGAAGCCGCCGGCTCCACAAGAACTTTGAGTAACACCGGCCTACGGGCCTCAAGAGAACTGCATAAGAACTGTGGTAACCCGAATTAAGTAATCTGCAACCGTTTTCATAAAGTATATTGACTGTATTCACAAGCCTGCTTAAAATCTATATAAAGATATATATTTTTACAGAATACAGTCTGGTCTCGTTGTGTGGTGGGTTGGTTGTAAAGGTGTACTGTTGCAAGTGTTTAACCCTATGTGCCCCAAAGATTAGCCTACGACTGCTTAAGCCACACTACCTAGAGGGTAAGCAGAGGTTGTCTGGAAGGTAACCCTCAGCCCTGACGAGGAAGAGAGAGTCCCTGCTTGTCGCTAGTGTTGCACTGCGCCAACTAGAGCCTCCCCCTTCCTACAGACCCTAATGCAGGCACCAACAGAAACTCTCGCTCCCTACTCTGCCGACCAGAAACTGGGGATGCAAAAGAGGAAAAAGTGCACAAAAGAGGCCCACTCTGAAAAGCATGCAACCCACCTTGCCAGCCAGACACCGTGGGATGCAAAGGGGGAATGTATTTACAGTCCCTGAAGATAAACAAAGTTGAAGTGCAACAACAGCCTCTGTCTTGATTTCCTTGAACAGCTGACACTGTCACTAGTGCCAGCTGTGTTAAATAGCATCCAGTATGACTGCCTGCTGCAATGTCGTGAGACTTCAGTCTCCAAACCATGCAGAAACCATAGGAAACTAAGGCGTTAATCTTAGAGTGGCAACTGAGAATTTGCAATTCCACCAATATCGGGCTCCCTGAATATGCTGTTTTTCACATAATTGATTTTGCTGTAGCATTGTATGGATCATGGCCCCACAAATCCTGAAAAACTCTTATGCCGTCATTTCCCCACTGAATGGAATTTGCTTTCCAGATGCACAGGATTGGCTTTTAAATAGCCTAGCTTCCTTTATTGTTTATTGTGGCTTTGTTATTGACAGATCTGCGCACCCTACTGTGGAGTTTCAGATGAAAGGGAAGAGTCAGTCAAGGTGTCCACGGCCATTATCCTGTCACTGGGTGAGTTGGTCATAAATGTATATATGTATATATTTGTGATATGGCAAGTATATTACAGTCTTTACCAGTGATCGGGTCCTCCAAAACACTAATTACTGTCCACTGCCCTGTACATCACTTGATCTTCTTAAAAGCTACTGTTGCTTCAGTAATTATCTCCCTTCCCTGTGCATTTGTTAGCTTTTTTTTAGAACACGCTGTCCAATTTACTATATACAGCTATAGTAGTCACATGAATACCATGTGCTCCACCGATCATCATTAAATGCTGTAAACCATTGATATTGTACCTCCTGGATATGCGTTGAACAATGTCCATATATTTGGTCTTGATGACCTGCTCAACTGCGTTGAGTTCCTCCGTGCGTGATTTTATGGTATGTCATTTTTAAATATGTCTATTTTTCTCTTCACTTTACTCTTGCAGCCCATTCTCACTCTAGTGAGGTCCTTAAATATTTAGAAAGTAGCTTGATCCATATGGGTGCAGAGTCCCGTGCCGCAACAATAAAGCTGCTCTGCAAGCTTCTTGCTGAAACTGGTAAGCTTGTCAGTGGATGGGTGGCAGCATGTGATTTCGATAGACATGGAAGATAGTTAAAGGACTTAAATGCTTTTCATGGAATGTGGAGCCCTAAGTTATAATTCCAACTTACTATCTTTCTTAACCAACATGGTGCAGCTATGAGCAAATCACCTCAATTTCATATTCCTCAGCTACATTGACTGCCAACAGTTCCTGGTAGAGCACTGTAATTTAAGAATAAATCCTCCCATCGTTAACATGAGTCGTGGTGAAGAAATAAAGTAGTGGTCAAACATTGCCACGTCTGTCTTTTTGATAAATTTTTCCCACTGTGAGTCAATAAAGGGACAAGGACACTGTGGAAAGAGATCCTGACAAAGACTTCGGTCAGGAACAAAAAGGGACATAAAATATGGAGCAGGAAGACACAGACCCACTTAGTGGTACATGATGACACAGACATGCACAGTAGAACAGGAAAACATTGATAGGCCCATGAGGATCACAGTCACAGACTCACCAACACTTGACAGGACCCTCAGGGTGGTAGGCACAGTTAATAGTGGAAGCTTGATCTACTTATCTATTATTCCTGATCTTACTAGACAAAGACAATATCTATGTGTTCTGAACATTTGATGTATGGCTTTATTTCATAGATTCAGAAGGTGCCTCTTATCTGGATGCTGTCCGTCACGTGCTTGAAGATGACAATCACAAGGTACCATCAAGTTATTATGTGTGCATCATTCTGTGCTCAAGCAGTTTCATAATTAGCAACGCAATCTAATTTAAGTTATGCACTTTTTGAACAGTGCATTATTCTCTACTTAAGTGGGCTCATTGCAGTGGTGCGTATACCACAGTCTGTTGTCTTTTTCTAAGGCTGGTCTTCCGTGTAGGTGTTGGGTCATGCAACCTCCATCCATGTGTGTCTCCTCAGTGTCTTGTGTTCTACTGTTCCCCTGTTCAAGTGGACATATCCATGTTTTCCTGTCCTTCTCTGTGTCAACTCATTTTCAGACCCAATCCCATAGAAAGTCCCTGTTCCCTAATTGTTGAATAATTGTGTGTTAAGAAACAATTCTTGTGCGCTGTCCACATGTTTGGTCTGTATTTCATATAGAGTTGATCTGTAATTCCCCTCACTGAAGAGAGTGTTGATGATAATGACTGGGGTTTGAAGCTTCGTATATTAATATCTCCCCAATCTTCAATAACCGAGGTGGATGATATTTTATTGACGAGACAAATGTCTCTTCCAAGAATGATATCTGGGCTATGTTTCAGCAAATTCTCACCAAACATAGTTCAATAATACAGGATAATATTCAATGTGCACATTTGAAAGTCTGATTGTGATATAAAAGATGTATTGTATGTAGAGATTGGAATATATGTAACTCTGTTGACTCCATGTATGTCCACAATGTGCCCAACGTCAGCACGACTGAGAAAGCAGGCAACTTCAGCATCAGCATCACCATGTTTAGCATGTAAGCAAGCGCAGGATATAGGCATGAAGGAAAATCAACGAAGTCATTTTCTTTGGATAACCAACAAAAACTTGCATTTCCATGACTGGGTCTCTAGTGTATTCTCTTTGAGAGGTTTATTGTGTTGACCATTTTTTAACCTCAGGGAATGATATAAACCTTAGATTCTTAGTAGACTAAACTAGAAACATCAGACACAGAACTCTACCAGGAATATTAGAATCAAAGAAATCAAACATGGATGTATTCTTTGGAGGTTGAAGCCATTGGGGCAAGCCTGTGCAAATTTGCAGCGAACAGAGCTGTGTTAGGGATGTGAATTTTTCCCCCGGCTACTAGAGGAGACTGTAACTATTTACGGTCTTGAGCCAAAATGATTTCTTGAAAGTGACATGAATCAACCCAACAACAAGGTGTGGGATAATGGACTCTGAGTACTTTAACCCATTTATTATCTGCTGGCCGTGTTGGGATGATGTAGGTCTGCTAAATCCTGCAGGTTTAATTAGACAGTGGCCATCATTCTTCCTACAGACTATTCTAGAGCTTCTTTGTTAGTTGTAACCTACCTAGACATCTTTTGCAATGTATCTTTCAATCTTTTACCAAGTCCCAATCACCTATAGATGCTGTACACCACCTGGAATGTTTGAATATTCCCTCACTCACGCTTCAGTCAGACATTCTGTAAAAACAGTTTAATTAAATTGATTTGAGTTTTATTCTCAGAGTGTCTTAATAACCCTTTTCCAATAGTTTTTTAAAAGGCTGTATCCTGGTACTAGCTTTCCACACATACAGATGTATATCTATTTCCTCTGTGAACAAAAGGGAAGGAGAGATTTTATGGTTTTCTCACACTCCCGTGCTGCTCCCTCACCAGAATGTGGGATTTGGTTTTATTTATACATCAAAAGGGTTTCTCACTAACCATGCTTACCATTTTTTGATTCATCACAGGTTATTCTTGCCACTTTGAGTTTAATATCCAATTTAACAACCAAAGGTTATTATGATATAAACGGAAGAGCTTTGATGGAATATGTGCTTAGGAAAAACAGTCTCATCATCGAAGAACAGGTAAGTGGCAGATGTACATATTTGGGTGGGTGAATGTGTTAGGGGAACACCAACCGTAGTCAGCCCAAAAGAAATAAGTCGACCTTTTAGCCCTCTTGTGCTCCAATGTAGCTTGTTTGCCATGTAATATAGATCTGCAGTGTCACATTTTTGCCCCTGGTGGTGGAATATAGACCCATTTAGTTCACATAGTCCCACTTTAACATTCTATGTTCTCCATTTGAGCCTGATGTTTCCCACTTGCATTCCAGTGCGTCTTTCACCCTCCCTCAATCTGTCTGCTTACATTTGCACCTGAAATTCAGCTGCTGACTGCCAGTGGCAACACTGTATATGCCTTTTCTTTATGTCTAGTTCTTTCAGGGTGACCATGACGTGAACCAAGCCACTCAAGTGCACTCCAGTCTATTTACTTGTAGCTTCACTTGGACAGTCATCCTTTCAGTATACCTAGGCTTTCCTGTTTTCAGTTTCTATTTTTGGTCTATTCTGGTGGTTTTTTTCAGTGTTTTAAAGTGATTTCAATACCTTTAAAAAACAAGCATTGGCATAGCCAATAGGTCTCTAGTTATCCAGCACAATATCATTGGTGCAACAACATCAAGTGTTGCATGGCTAAACACTTATAAGGTCCCAAAGGAAACACCTGTTGGCTATGCCAATGCTTGTTTTAAAATCCCTTCTCAATGGTTTATACAACAATCAAAATTACAGATTTCCTAGAAAATCTCATATCTCCACAATTTTCCCCAGCAAAACATCCGGTAAGTAGCAGTAAATGTGAATTCTGCTGTGCAAAGCACCTATATCCCTGTTATACCCTCTTTTAAAGGGCACCGCTTGTAACAGGCAAAATGATGCCACCTTTTAATTTCCGTTGCCTATGGTGTCAGATGTAAAAGGATGCCTTAATTATCACATCTCCAGCAGGCCACTCGCAATGAGCTCCTAAACCATCCTTTCCGATTGGAATGTTTAAGAACTACTGAATAAAGGGTTTCCGAAGGGAGTAAATGTGTTAATTTATCAAGCAGAATGGAGCATAATGGTGGAAAGAATCATTCGAATTGGCAGAGGTGGGCTGCAGAGTTCCCCACAGAATGCTAGCAGCCAAGAGCCATCTGTGACTACCCCAGGACTTGGAAGGGACAGGCTGTTGACGAGATAGGACTGGGAAAATGTGTCAGAATTATTATGATTTATGGAGTCCTGCAGCAGGGTAGCAGCACTGGTCGAAACAACTATCTCGCAACTTCCATGTAAAAGAAGATATGTGCCCACAATTTGCATCAGTTGTTCATGATAAATGGGCAGATAGTGTAGTTTTAATATTACATAAAGTTCTATGCAGCAGGACCATGACTCGCATAAGATGAAATGAGGCAGCAGCATCAGGGTATTAGCACTAGGTGGCGCAATAAAGCAAGGAAAGGACACTAAAATAGATGGCTTTCCTGCTACGAAATGCTTCTTTGCCTGGAGCACCGACTGCTAAACAACATGGACTACTAGTGAGGAAGGTGTTAATCCTTGTGAACAGGACCACTGTGATTCAGCGTACCACCCGAGGGGTAAACCAGGAGACAACAGTGGCTTGTGAGCTGCACTGCTTCAACAACGCTTGTGTTCACTTTTAACAATAAGGGGAAAATAAGAGAGTATGGGGTTACGGAAAACAATATGGTTTCATCTGTTAAACGTTTGTAGATCAGAAGTCGGTGTTGCGCTTATAAAGCACTTCAAACTCCTGGAAAGGCGCCAAGGCTTTGACAGACTGGTACCCGAGTACTGATTTGCTTAGGCTTGGGTGGAAGCTCTGTGGAATGCAATATTTAATTACTTACAGGGCTTACAAGCCAAGCAAACACATTATGAATCTACAGTCACACATCCTGCACAGCTACAGTAAATATCTATTGCCAGTCTTTTACAAGACATATGTTAAGAAGCGAGCGACCACGTTTACCCAGTCAAATGCAGCGTCAAATAATCCAAACATACCCATGGTCATTTTAATAGCCATGTTCTCTCTGCTCGCTGCCTCCACTAGGTGGAGCCTAACCTCCATCACAGCTTCCTTGTGCTTCAGACTGAGCATGGACTCCCACAGGGGCATCTCGCAAAAGAATGTAAGAAAACTAGAAACAACCGGAACTAAACAAAGCCATACATTTGTATTCAACCATAAGCTTTAGAATCCACCCGGCACATAACAGGCCATACAGCTGTGTGCTGGAAGAAACAGAGATGCCAAATGTGTCTCACTTGGTTTCATTATAGATGAACATTGAAAGTACAATAGTGAAAGAAACAGAAAAAAATACAAGCTTCAGCAGCACGCGAGTGGTGCAGGCATGTGGCAAGATGTAAACAAGTGGGAGGAGTGGGGGAGTGCCCGCGCGCATGCTAAACATCAAATGGACATTTTTAAAAAACCACGTGAGTGGTGCGGGAAAAAGCATTGTAGGTGCAAATGATGTCTAAACACAAAGCCCAGCGTCCTGAAGTGGGTCATCGCGATCATGATCGCTGTGAAAGCGAAAGTGATCACGATGACGCGCTAAAACATGCAAGGGACGCGTGCGCAGCAGTGTGTGTGCTTGTGCGCATTCTAGCAAGCTGGTGGCCGCTTTGGGAGCACTTCCCAAAGCCGCTACTAAATGTCTCTCCGGACAGTGCATGCATGCTGACTCAGCGAGACCTAAACAGTGGTGTCAGGGGTTACACTTTTTCGTGCCATGAAAAGCAACAGAAACAGTGTTTTTCTGGTGTGTATGGAACATTTTGCTTTTATTATTACTTGCTTTCTACACTGATAATGCATGGTATATAGAAGGTGTATGTACAGTGTATATGAGGTCCAAATACATTTTTGCAAATAAAACGTATTGTAGTACACCATACAATACCTCTTCAGTGAGTCTTTGGTCATTTGCGCTCACTTTTTCCTTCCCATGTCCCTTTTTTCTGTGAAAAGGCCCCTCAAAATTGGCACTTGAAATGGGCAATGACAAAACAGCCAGTACACAATGTGCTAACGCTGGTCACTGACATAGCTTTCCATACCTACACTGTGCCCTTGAAGATTGCAATTCTCTGGACAGGTTCTGCAGCATTTGCTTTGAACTGGGCGATTATGCCCTCCGAGTTATTGAAGCGGTCAAAAATGAAGCAGCACTTTTGAAACTACTGAAAAAATTCCCCTTTACTGAAGGGAACTAGAACTTGCACAGTGTACCACAGTGAGGTTTCATTGACTTCGAATGCCATGGTTGATGATGGGACATTTCTATGGATCATTGCAAGCCGTTTCTCGTACATTGTAAAATAAAAGTTCCTGAATTGCTCTTCAACATTGCTTTGTTTACCAAATGGCAAGAACTCTAACATGGAACATGTTGCAGTGCCAAAGTCACTTTAAGGTGTCACCCAGCCAACTCTCAAGACGATGTTTAACATTTACACCAATTATGCAGAACACTTGGCAGACCAGGGTGTTTTCAGACTCTAGTTTTTTTTTATGTCCACTACAGCAGTTATGTTTTCCGGTAAAATTCTAAGACTTTAGTAGAGTGTACTTTTTTTCACATCAATAGTAATTTGTGAACTAATATCCTCACATTTCTTGTCTTTGGCATCATCATTCAGCAAAAATGTTGTAAACAGTTGCCACATGGGTACTATAGCATTTCACAGCTCCTTGGACCAAGAACCATCAGCTAAGTGACTCAGTTAGGACACTTTTTCTTTGATGCCACACAAAGCACAAAATGGGAAATATTTGTGTTTTAGTCCCCTCGCATAACAAAACAGTGCACCAGGATGGTCTAAAAAGTCAATAGAATTCTTCATTAACTCTGAAGATTGTAAAGATATTTTTAGCATACCATCTAACAATTGGAAAGGATCTCTTACAGGTATCAATTTTGAAAGGTCATTACACAGATTTTTCATACATACGTAGCTGAATCACTGCAAGTACAATATAAATCATTCCAATCTTTGTTGAATTTAGAAAGAAACATTTTGCAGCAGCATACCGAGTGACACTGCGATCCATGTTTCATCCTGTCATGTTTTCACCACTATCCCAGATGCCTGGCGATAGCACTTTTTTCCCATATACTTGTCACTATACATTGCATTGAATGTTTGAAGCCTGTGGTGTTGTCAATTCAAATACTATCAATACTGACTCACTACAAACTTAGGGCTGATCTATCACGGGCTTTTACCCATTCTCTGTGGGTAAATGTGACTGCACATTTTGGGAAAGATTCGTATGAAACCAGCCATTTTACCTATCAGTGAAAGAATCAAACACAGCCAAAATATCAAATATGATTTTGATATTTCCTGATTCTCTACAGTTTATAAAATAATTAAACAAGACCTAAAACATGCTTCTAAACTCTGCATCTTTAGACCAAAGACCCCAAAACTGCAAAAAGCAAAAGGAAGAAGAAACATTATTTCAGTGACATCCCTCAACAACAAAATTCAAGCAGAATAATGTTAGCCCAGTCTTTCTTGCTGCCACCTTATATAACAAAGTTATATTGTATAGGCCCCCTCAGTAAAAAATTACTCTTTCACTCTCCTTTTCCTTTCTTTGAATGGCATTTAATTAGTGGTATGCAGGTGTTTTTTCAGTGTTTATATGTTTACACTGGTGGGGGCTATTTCCCTTTTGGTGGGGTTTTATCAGTTATTATAGGTTTAAAACTAAAACCGGACAGCCAAAGTATACCCTATCCATGGTTTTTCAATTATTGCAAAACGTTTAACACAGTGTACCCGTACTATTGTGGGGTCCGAGTTTGTGATGTAAAACACAAGTGGAGTCAGTGTCCCCAAATAACAGTCAATGCAGCTGGTTTGAGTAGGACTGTGGCACTTCTGATCCTTTGATGGCTTTCATGAAGCTCTTTTGGTGTGCACAATTGTTCAATGTTGTGAATAACACGCATCAGAAAAAGGTCCAATAATATCCTTTAGTTATTCTCATTCTACTTTTTTGCCCTCTTCTTCCACAGATCCAATGTGGGATTTTGAATTGGGCACGTCATCTGCCTCTTCTCTTTTCTTCGATCTTCTCAAGTCCTATGGACGCTTACACTTTGATCCTATCTCTAGTCGCTGGAGA
Source organism: Lissotriton vulgaris (assembly GCF_964263255.1). Classification (NCBI taxonomy): domain Eukaryota; kingdom Metazoa; phylum Chordata; class Amphibia; order Caudata; family Salamandridae; genus Lissotriton; species Lissotriton vulgaris. Next base: position 1,080,976,614 of record NC_141689.1, on the reverse strand, counting down.
AAACACCTGTCATCTGATTAGGGGACAGGAATGAGTTTTGGATCAGTGCCCTTCACCAGTGTTTGTGGGGCTGCAGGTGATGGTGTGGAAGCATGGGCAATGGGAGGTGGCATGGTGCATGAAGGCTGCAGCACACTTGGCTTTTCAAGTGTCCCTGTGAGATTAGGCACAGTTGCTTATGCTATCTCCAATCCCTGCATAAAATCAATCGTACCATGTCCTTCTTCATCACTGTGAACCAGGTAGGACTTCCTCAAGCTTGGCCAATGCACCCATGTTAGGGACTAGCTGTACTAAGACACATAGCTCAAGTCCATGCCCGATAATACGTGTGGGGATTGGGTACCACTGATGACATATGGTATGCATCTTCTTGGGGTCAAGCCATAATCTAGTGTGTATCCAGTCCACACATAGTCTTACTCTTGGACTCAAAATAAGCACAACTAACAGATAAGCCAGACACTGTCCATTGTTTTTTACCACAGGCCAGAGGTTGAAGGAAATAACCTGATTCGGGTCACCCAGGTCACTCACAACCACCTCTCTGCATTCTACCAATTAAAGAGTCGGTCAGACAGTAGAGAATACAAACCAATAATCGTTTATTCAAGTACAATCAGAGTGAAGCTCGATCTGCCCAGTCACTTAGGAGTGCTTTAGAGGGACTAAAATCGATAAGCATAAAGACACATTAGGTCCATTCATAACTGGACTAAACACGCCCACAGTGGAATTTTCCAAGCAGGTACCGCTTAAGCAATGGAATACAAAGAACATGATCTCCGCACACTTATCATTACACATTTTCAAAAGAACAAAGGCTGTTCTAGTCTGCCCCGTCACCAGACTAGCGGGAGAGGGCCTCTATCTAACAAGAAAGGTATTCACTAATAAGAACAGTCCATTCATTAATTAAGCAAGGGAGTCAGTTGAATCCAGCTTGCCTTCACAGATGGGGTACTCTATGCCCCAGGGTCCATAGCACCCGGAGGCGCCGACACAAGCAATTGTGCCAGGAGCTTCTTAAGACTGCTCGGGGGCTCCCGCGGCGTGAGAGCCCATTGAAGCCTGTCCGCAAGCCTTCACAGTTGGGGGACACCAAGCCCCAGGGTCCATAGCGCCAGGAGGTACTGACGCCCGTGATTGCGCCAGGAGGCGCTTAAGAACGGTCTGGGTATCCCACGGCACGGGACGCGTGTGGGCACACCTGTCAGAGTCTGGAGGATGCTGGGCTGGGCCCACTCTCTTGGTCCTCCAGCATTTTGCCAGGCTCTTTGGCCCTGGAACTTCTCACCTCATAGGTCATAACCAAGGGAAGGTTGTGATAAGACTCTGTTTTTCAGACAGCTGCCTTTGCACCCGGGACGGCAAGCATTAACGAAGGAAGGGCCCTACAATCCCCAGAGCGCCCTGTGGCTGGCACGACGATATTGACGTTGCCCCCACGCGCTGCTAAGCCCAAGAGGCCCCAGAGGCCCCCATCGCTGCCAGTTATAACCAGAAGGAGGCTGGCTGGGCTACCTTCAAATATTCAATCAACTTGTTGCTCCCAAATAACTTAAGGTACTGTGCCCCCAGCAGAACTTAATTGTAAACCACCAGACGGTCCCTTACCTTTTGTAGATTCTTACGTTGTTTTATATAGGATTACTTGCCCTTTTTTTTTGCATTGATAGAAATGCTTGTGGTCAGGATGGGAAAGCGAACATCTACAGAGGGTGGTTCAAGGGAAATTTCTGTCAAAAAAGAAAAAAGGAAGCAAAAGACGAGTCCAATGACGGGCGGGGGGGTTCTCAACCACATTGATGCTCTACTGGCTGAATGTGAGGTCCTTCTTGACCCCCTAGTTCCACTTCTCCACTCACATCTGCCCTTGGGCATTCTTCAACAAGTACCACAACACCACCCCTGATACCCGCTATGTTAAGAAAAGGTGGAGGTAGGAACAAAGCATCTGATAAGCCCTTCCTACCATCTACTAGCCCAGAATGTAGGGTCAAATTTATGCCATCCAACACTGTTGATCTGTCTTCGTTTCCTTGTCATAATCGTTTTTCACCACTGCTAGAACAAGGTGACACAGAGGAGGCTTCAGATAGTTTAGCTAGTTCAGTACAATCAACGAGGTCACCTACTGATACAACTAGATTGTTGGATTACTCATGCCTAAATGTGGATGCTTTAGCATCCTATAGGATAGCAATGAATTCCAACAGTGTAGCTGTAAAGTGTATGGTTAGTCCACCTAGTAATTTATCAACTCAAGCTAATGAAGCCACTACACGAAGACCACTAGCAATACAGATGATCGGCTTAGCCCAGGAAATCAAAAAAATTAAACAGCTGTAGGCAACCTCACAGCACCCCTGAGTAAGGTTCATACTGATGTCCAGAGTATCCAGAACCAAATACGGGCACAATCAGATACACAGAAAGGCACCCAGGGGTGCACTAGCACCACGAGGCAGCGGAAAAGGGACCATAACAGCTATAATAGTTTCGACCCAGGAAGGGCAAGTGGCGCCCCTGTTGACCAGCCCGCTATTATTGCTCGCTTCACTAACAGCCATCCCAGCTGTGGTAAGGGGGCAGGCCAACTTATGCCAGGCAGAGCAAAGCTTGTTAACCTAAGTAATGCTGAAAGATTAAGGATAGACCCCGTATGTCATTTAACAAACTGCACCCAAGCACTAACAAGCTCACACACGAACACAGACACAAGGAAGACAATCTATCCAGTTAATATCCCAAAGAACCAATCTATGACACAGACAGAGGATGAGTGTTCCTTAATAATTAAATGCACTCACTGGATATGGAGACTGAGAGGGTGCAGGTCTATTATAAGGGAAGACATAACTGGGGCCAAAAGGTTACCTGACCCGGGAGGATCTAAGGACGTACATGACATGATAGCGCTCACACTACGCACCGTGATCTGGTGGAAAACTTGGTGGCATTTGATGTGCCCACTGAACATTTGGTTAATACTAAACTACGATTCAAATATACTTATTCAGAGTCGCCGGCTGAAACAAATCGATCATACCGTGCAGCCCTCCAAAATAATGGGTCCCCATTGAACGAGAAAAATTGAAGGCCACCCCGCTTCGAGTAGCCCCCAAGTCCCAGGCCAGCGTCTTAGTACGGGACATAATACACCACTACTTGCACCACGATGAAAGCCACTTAGGGGGGGCGGAGCTTGCCGGCGTCCATGAAAGACGTGTGAGCGCTGAGCTCCTCGCCTGAGCCCCGTTAAACTCCGTCAAAATTATCCTTTTGGCGCCTAACTAGCTCTAAAAGTTGAGGCGAACTCTCTACCTATGCTCCGGCCTGGCGGGGGGCCTTTCCCCGGTCAAAATCCGGTGTGGTGGTGCCTTGCTGCTTGGAGGATGGTGCTGTGGCGGACCAGGCCATAATCCGCGGTCTATCCTGAGTGGCTGCCCGTGCTGCGTCACGCTACGTGCGGTTTGCTGTACTGAAGTGGTGCCGGTCTACCTATCCTGCGACCGAACAACTGGTCCTGCCTGGCGATATCACGCCCTGTTTTCGAGCGACGTTGTGGTAACTGGCATTCGATTGTGCAGTTTCGGAGGGGGCAGAGGTGCTGGTGTTTGCGGTGCTACTGGCCCCCGAAGGAAGTTTCTAGCTGACCGCCAACCTGCTTGGAGATCGCTCTATCTGCCTGTGCCTGGACCCCGCGCAACCTACGGAAGGCTGTGGGATTGTGGGTGTGAGGTGTTCTGGAGTGGTGGTGACCCAACTGCCCGGCTTTGGTGTGGTGTGGTTGCAGGGGAGTGCTCGACGGTGTACCTCTCTGGTGACTGGGCCTACTCGTACTGCCGTGTGATTGACCGCCATCTTGGACGCATTTCTTGCTGCGCAACACCTTGTCCTTTGGAGCCTGCTGCCTCAGTGCCTCCTATCTACCCTCCTAACATTTGCTGGTGGTGTATTGCTGGCGGTTGGGCACCTCGTCTGGATGTCCACCAGGAACGCTATGGGGAAGGGCGACAAAACCCAGCCCAAACTAACGTTTGATCAGCGGAAAGCGAAGGGTGCTGAAGGACCGGCCCCGGATGCCTCGCCGCGACCTACTGCCTCCGAAAGCTCACTGTGTGCGGACATTCGCGAAATGCTGGTGTCGATGGAGAAAGGCTTGCAAGACAGCATGGCGGCGATTGGCACTAAAATTGATGCATTGACATACCAGATGGACCGCATGTCCGAGAGAGTCGATAAGCATGCTGAACGGCTGGATATGGCGGAAAGGCGGCTGACGGAGGCGGAGGAGGCCCAGACGGAATGGGATAAAGATCGCAAGCAGTTCGGAAGGCTACTCCAAGTCTTTCAAGACAAGACGGAGGACTTGGAGGCGCGCTCGCGGCGCTCCAACGTTCGCATTACTGGGGTGGCGGAGTCTACCAACACTGGTAAAATGGAGCTGTTCGTGGAGAAGCTACTTCGGGCCCTGTTAGGGGAGGAGGTCTTCTCCCCTATGTTCATCGTCGAGAGGGCTCATCGCACTCTGGGACCGAAGCCGCAACCAGGACTCCCACCACGGCCGATTATTGCGAAGCTCTTGAACTATCGGGACAGGGACCTGGCGCTTCGGCTGGCGAGGGAGAAAGGAGATTTGCAATTTGAGGGCATGAATATCTCCCTCTATCCGGACTTCACGGCGAGAGTGCAGGAGGAAAGGAAGCGCTTCGCCCCATATAAGAAACAACTGAGAGACCTTGGGCTGGACTACGCCATGTTGTACCCTGCGAGACTCCGTATTAACAGGCAGGGGCATTCACATTTCTTCACCGACCCTGCGGAACTGAAAAAATCCCTGAAGGAGTGGGCTAAGGAACAACGCAACAGTCCGAGGAGTCAATGAGAGAACGCTGATGCTGCTTCTAACATGGACGGCCAGGAGTAACCGAGTGTATGGTCTCCTTTCTGGGTCGACTGTGCCCTGCCGAATTTTTGACTCTTGTACAGACGCTGTGAGCCTACTCTGTCACAATTTTGGGGTGAGATCTTTCTAGTTACTCACTGAACTAATAAGAGTGTACTGGGGGTTTGGTGGCAGCACGCTCTACTGTCTGCTGGTTGCTCTGGGGAGGGCCCTCCCGCGTGCGGGAGTTTCGTTCTTTGATGGTGAGGATTTGAGCTGGTGAGGGCGCCGAATGCTGGTGGGGGGCGGGGTGGAGGAGTAACTGAGGTTTAAGGTCCTAGACCCAATCGTACTGTTGTCTGGCTGGGAACCTCTGCCCCTGCGCTTTCGGCTTTTGGCTCTTTTGAGGGCCCCTTGGGTCTGTAGAGTCAGCTGGTGGTTTCAGGGGGGGATGGTGGGTGGTGGTGGGACCTGTCTGACCGGGTTGGGGTTGGTCGGCTGTGGGTGGGTGGGTGGTTGTTCTATTCTTCTTTTGTTGACCATGTTGCATACGCCAATTGGGGACTGTTGGGGGGACGGTTTTGTTCTGCCTACTACAGGACTGTGTCTGCTGTGCCACCTGTGCGAATTCGATTCACTCACTACTCTGCAATGGTGGACGTTGAGGTTTTAGGGCCGGAGAGTGGCCCCAACTCTATCAGAATGCTAACTTGGAATGTGAGGGGGCTGAATGATTTCCGTAAACTCCGGAAGGTACTGGCATACTTACAGCGCCACCGGGTCGACCTCGCGCTGCTCCAGGAGACCCACTTTCCTCTATCTAGTCCTATGCTGTTGACCAGGGGTCTTGGGGGCGATTGTGTTGCTGCAGGGTTTACTACACATGCAAGGGGTGTGCTTACGTGGGCTAATCCCAAATCGCAATTGAAACTACAGAAGATTGTTGTGGACCCGGAGGGTCGATATACCATTGCCCGTTGTGTGGGGAAAGGCCACGACTTGTTGGTTGTGAATGTGTATGGCCCCAATTACGACACCCCTTCCTTTTATACCTCGCTAGCGGACCTATGCAGACAGTATGAGGGTTCCAGGTTGCTGTGGGGGGGCGATTTCAACTTTGTGCTGAATCCAGAGCTGGACAGGTCGGATGGCGCTTCCAAGTGCCCGGCGGCCTCGGCATTACTCATGCAGGCAGAATTAGTGAAGCTTGATTTGTTGGATGTGTGGCGTCATAGACACCCGGGGAAGGGTGGTTTCACTCATTACTCAGCCTATCATAATATACACATGAGAATTGATTATTGGTTTGCCTCCCACTCCCTCCTTAATTCAGTGAAGGGATGTGCAGTATTGCCCCGCACGTTATCTGACCATTCACCACTGCTTTTGCTGCTAGAGGCACCGGCTAGGAGAATTCCCCCGTTCACTTGGAGGTTCCCCCCATATTCACTCCTGGATGAGGCTTTCAGAGGAGAATTAGCTGAGGATATAGACACTTACTTCACGACTAATGTGGGGCCGGTGGATAGTGTCCAGGTTTTTTGGGATGCGTTCAAGGTGTACATACGTGGGATGACGATGGCCAAACACTCAGGGGTGCTCAAAGCTATCAGGCAGCGATTGAAATACTTGGAAACACAGCTGTCTGATCTGGAGCGACAAACGGGGGGTGCAGAGGACACTGACACGAATGAGAGGCTTAAATCCCTGCTGGCGGAATTCCACGATGAGGCGGATAGGGAGATACAACATATTGGGAAGTATGCCACGGCACGCACTTACGGGGAACGGGACCGCCCTGGCTCTCTGTTGGCTAAACTGATGCGTAATAGCAGACCGCCATTGGTGATTGAGGAGTTACTAACATCTAGTGGTGAGGTGGTCAGGGAGGAAAGGGATGTACTGGCGGAATTTCATGCTTATTATACCGAACTGTACAAATCACGGTCAGGTCACCTAGAGGAGGATATAGACGACTACCTGAGCTATATCCAGATGCCCTTCCTAGCCAATTGGCAGAGAGAATTTCTTATGGCACAGTTCCAGAAAGAGGAGATTTCGGAGGCGCTAGAGGGAATGAGGTCAGGCAGCGCTCCGGGGGCTGATGGGCTTACGGTGGCCTTCTATAAGGCTTTCCAAGACAAACTTGTACCACACTTGATGCTGCTTTTTGATGACATTTGCCAACAGGGTAGTATGCCGAAATCTATGAGGGAGGCACTTCTCATTACAATCCCGAAGCCGGGGAAACCCCCCAACGAGTGTGGCTCGTATAGGCCGCTCTCCCTGATTAACGTAGACGCCAAACTATACGCAAAAGTTCTGGCTGCGCGTCTGGCTCTGCTTGTCCCAGATTTGGTTGCTCCGGAGTAGGCTGGGTTTGTCCCCGCTCGGAACTTGACGTATAACATCCGTATGGTGCTAGACACCATTCAACATGTCTGGCAAGAGAATAAGGCTGTTGCTATCTTCCTGGACATGGAAAAAGCCTTTGATTCAGTGGAGTGGCCGTTTATGCTCAGGGTTCTGCGTAAGTATGGGCTGGGCGAACCTTTTTTACAGATGCTAGGGGCCTTGTACTATAAGCCGACTGCACGATTGAAGATAGGGAACTCGGTCACTGCCCCGATTGAGATCAGCAGGGGCACCCGACAGGGTTGCCCCCTCTCCCCGCTTCTGTATGCTTTAGTGGCGGAACCGCTGGTGTGCGCTATTAGGGAATACCATGGGTTTGAAGGGATCAACTTCCCTACCTATCAGATTGGCATTTCGACGTACGCTGACGATACCCTGTTATATGTTCGTGAACCAGAGGAGAACTTGGCGTCTGTCTTGCGGGAAGTGGTGAGGTTTGGAGCCCTGTCTGGTTTGCGGGTCAACTGGAACAAGTCTGTGGCGTTGCCCCTGACCCCGGTGACCCTCCTGTTTGACTCGGAATACCCGCTGCAGTGGACCACGGATTCTATCCGCTATTTGGGGATCCGTGTCCACACTGATCCTGAGATACTGGTGCGCGAGAACTATGGTGTCGCGTACTCTAGACTGGTGGATGATGTGGAGGTGTGGTGCAGGCTTCCGCTGTCCCTGATGGGCAGAATAGCGATAATAAAGATGGTGGTCCTCCCCAGGTTCCTCTTTCTCTTTGCTAATATCCCCGTGGTGCTTTCAAAGGCTTTTTTCCGGCAGCTCACGCAGACGCTCATCAGGCTTGCGTGGGGGGGCAAACAACCGAGGGTTCAATGGCAGACTTTAATGCTCCCCTATGAACGAGGGGGCCTGGGGGCTCCAGATCTGGAGCGGTACTACAGAATAGCGCAGGGGGCTCATCTACACACTTGGATCCATGGGGGCCCTGGCATCCCGCACGTGAAACTTGAGCGCCTCTTCGCGGATCCCACCCCGCTCCTAGCCACAATATGCTGCCCTGTTGATCGTAGGGTTGGAAATTTAGACTCCATTGCAGCTACGAACCACGCTTGGCATGAGCTAGTCCGCTCCCGGGATAGCGAGCTGCTGTATTCGCTCCTCATGCGTGTGGAATGGGCGGTGTGGTTGGCCCCTCTGACAGAGAAGGGGGTCCTTAAGGCGTTACGGGACTTGGGCATAGAAAAGATGGGGGATTTCTTCTTGAACGGCACGGTAAAGACGTTGCATCAGGTCCTGCAATCCCATCCTGGGAAGACGCTGTTGCACAGTTTCCAATATCATCGGGTCCGTAGGGCGCTACAGGTGTTGCTGGGCCCGGAAATGTTGGAGCCGCAGGAGGTCCCGGAGCTTACATATGTTATCAAGAACCCATCGTCCAGTAAGTTGGTTACGAATCTTAAGAAATTGGGGGACCGGCACAAGCAGTACCCAATCTCCAAGGCCAGATTGGCTTGGCAATGTGATCTCCAGTTGATGGTTTCGGATGAGATGTGGCACTACTGTTGCACGAACACTAGAAAGATTTCACTTAATAGCAGACATCGTTTGATACATTTTAAGTATCTGCAGCAGGTCTATTACACACCGGAAAGATTGCACAGGTACGGACTGCGGGAGTCGGCGGAGTGCGAGCGGTGCCACTTTCCCTCGGCTGATTTCTTACACATGTCCTGGACTTGCCCTAGTATTCATACATTTTGGCAGGGGGTATTCTCGGAACTTAGTGTGATGTTGGGGACGGAGGTCCTGCGGTGCCCGGCACTGGCGCTGCTGGGCTTTTCCAAGCCACTGCCGGTGGCAGTGCGGCGCTTGGCGGATATTGCGCTGCTGACTGCCAAGCGCCTGGTTGCGCTGTGCTGGATGAGGGGGCCAATTCCTACTAAGAGGCGCTGGGAGACGGATTTACTGTACTGCTGCACACAGTCGGAGGTGTATAATGAACTGCTTCCCCCGAAGAGTCACCCTAATTTCTGGGGGCTATATAGGGAATATCTGTGTGCCAATGGGGGCGGAGAGTCAGAGCCTGAGGGGGAGGAGCTGGATGAGATACAGGAGGGAGGGGTGGAGGCGTCAGAGATTGACATACTACACGTTTGACTGTTCTTTTTTGTGAGGTAGTCGCCTGGTTCCTTGTTGCTGTTAGCTGTGATGTGGGGGGTGAGAGAAAAAAAAAAAAAAAGAAAGCCACTTAGTAGAGAAAGCACAGTTGTAAATCTGGTGCATGTGCCAGATCATTCTGTAAGGCCCGCCGCCCCTATGGCCGAGCCTTTATTGTCCATCAACCAGTCACAACAAAGTCTATCAATAGTATCATGGAACATTGCTGGGCTGCGGTCTAATGGGGTGTCTCCCGACTGAACTTCCTTTGGTGAGGCAAGCGACATATGTATCTTTCAAGAAACATGGTCAGTTGAACCTTACTATCACCTGGGTTATTTAAATTATTACAAACCAGCTCCTAAGGCAACAAGGACGCCCTTCGGGGAGCATCACAATCTAGGTCCGGCAGGACATTGGCCTTACTATAAAACCACTACAAATGGCTAGCAATGATGTCCTTGCTATCCGTCTGGGGTGCAGGCCATGTGGCGACATCGATATTTATAACATCTATGCTAGAGGACACATAGGAGGTTGTAGATCGGAGACAATTTCTGGCCTAGATGAGCTTTTACATAACATCTCTTGGTCTTCCTCTGTAATTTTAGAAGAGATTTTAACAAACTTTTGAGCCCTTTGATAGTGGGGAACTGGACCTAGCGGGGTGGAGGACGAGCAGTGGGACATCCCTAATCTGTAAATACCCCCAATCAGAAAGTGGACGGAGGCTGCTCTACAGATGAAGGCTTTAAGACACGGACATGGTCTAAGGGCAGTTAACGGAAGAACAAGATCGGATAAGCATGGGGCATATACGTTTAGCAATGGCCGTAGTTCAAGCAGGATAGATTATATGCTAATTAGACTAAAAATCTGGCATACCCTCCAGGATATGGTCGTAATGGATAGACACAAGAGCAACCATAACCCACTCTGTACAACACTTGTAATTAAGGACTAAAAAGAGCTTTCACAATCTTCAAATTTTTCACAGACGGGTGAACTGGCATTGACCAATGACATGCAACATCTTAAATAGCCAATGGTAATTGAACGCCAAGATATTCTATCAACTATTAATTCAGACCTGGAACATACTTTAACGCAGATGTTCTCTCTTCATTGTGACTCTTGCACACTGAAAGATACAATACTTTTACATAATACCCTTTTTGATATAATACTCACATAGTTTGAAACCCTTTCCTGATCAAAGACCGAGGCAAGTCAGCAACAGTCTCACTGGTATAATAGTGATTGCAAAAAAGAGCATAGAGCCTGGGGGAGGAGAGGGGGGGGGCAATAAGATCAGGAGACTAGCTTAGATTCCAACACTCAAGAAAGTTATACAAGAAGGTGATTTTGTCTGCCAAAAAGGCCTGAGATGAGAAAAGATGGCGGGACCTTATTGAAGCTTGTAAGGAGAGGAACATGCACCACTTTTGGAACCTGTTAAAATGGGGTGCAGGAGGCACAGGTAATCACCGCAAAATTATGTGGAGCCTGCTCTGTGGGTTAGGTTTTTTTCAGATCAATATGCATTTAATGATAAAATGGATTATGACCCTTCTTGGGTTTATTTTAAATCATCGGATACTGTCTTCAACTTAGCTGATGTGACAATGACGCTGAGCACTATCGCCATTGGGAGAGCGCCAGGCATAGACAAGGTCCCCGCAGATATTTTTCTCCAGGACAAAGCCAATAGGGTCAATACATAATGTTTTTAGCAAATGCAATTGCTCATGGAGCTCCGATCCCGGACACCTGGAGAGGGGCGGAGATCATCCCGATTTATAAAAAAAGGAGATACATCCTTACTCGGGACCTACAGGCAAATAAGCCTGATAAACTCAATCCAGAAAGTCGTAGCTCGACTTGTCTTGGCAAAAATTAAAACCTGGATTGATGATAATGACATTTTGCGTCCTCTTCTGGGCTAATATGAGCACTATTGATCAAGTATTCCGATTTATTTACATTTATTGGCGGATAGTAACACTTGGAAAAGGAAGCCTTTATGCAGCCTTTGTTGATCTTAAGTCTGCTTTTGACTTGGTATCACGGCCCAAACTGTGAGGGTACTGCAGGAACTCCGCTTGCCCCATACCTACTTTTCCTAATTGTTCGCCTCTACGAATACAACTATGCCCAAATTTGTTGGGGGTGCAAGGAAACAAGACTGACCAGTTCCCGGTAAAGATGGGAGTAAGTCAGGGTTGCATTTTAGCACCTACATTATTCTCACTCTTTATTAATGGTATTGTTAGCTTTTTGGCTTCCTTTTCCACAGATGCTCCAGTTTTAGCAGGCACAAAAATTCCCATGTTAATGGTGTCGGACGATATGCTTATACTGTCTAAAACACCGAGTGGGTAGCAGGATTCGCTTTTGCATTTTGAAGAATATTGCTTATTGCGTGGCCTAAAAGTCAATAGCTAAAAAAAAAGTTCATGACCTTTAACCCACATAGGTCATTTAATGGGGAGTAATGGAAGGGCAACCCGTGAAGCAGGTTGATGCATTTACTTATCTAGGCATCACCCTGCATAAACGACTTAGCTGGAGGCCGCATATTGACACCATGGCCTTAAAGCACATGCATTTGGCCGGAGCCATGATAAAGGAACATAAAACATTACCCCGGCGCTGCACATCTATAGTTCAAAGTTACTGAGCTCAGCTCTGTATGGTGCTGAGCTATAGGGCTTCGAGAAAATGCATCCTCTAGCTGTCTCCGAGAATACGTTCCTGAGTTTGGATAACAAGCCTACGTCAAAGTACCCCCTTGCTCCCCCTGCACTATGATTTAGGCAGAAAAGCCATAGTAGACCTTGCAAGGCTACGCCCTATTCTCTTCTGGTGTAGAATCTGGCATACCCCAGAATTGGCCATCTTTGCAGACGGTCTTAAAGATATAATGGAGGCAGATCACTTCCACAAGATTGGCTGGCTACGCAACATCAGATCATTAATAATAAGCATGGGTATGCCATCACTGTGGGATGATCCTAGTGCTACGGAGTTCCCGCAAAACATTTAATTGAGCAAAAGAACTGGGAACCGTTGGTGCAAGAAGCAAATAGAATGAGCGATGCCACCTCTCTAACAAGGAAGTTCTAACAAACTAAACCAAATCCATGTATTGAGACGTAATTACTAAGCCCCTAGATCGCAAACTGTATTTTCAGTTTAGAGCAGGCTGCTTAACTTTGAAGTCCTTTCCAGCTGCATGGTCCACTGTGGCCGATGACAAATGTCCAAACTGCGCTGACGCTGAAGAATCATACGCGCATGTGCTATTTGTCTGTCCGGCATACGCTGCTCCCTGCAAAGCCTGGCTGACACCCATTTGTAGGAACATGGGTACTCACTTGTCAAGTGTAGCAATGAGAATATTGTGTTCTGATCTATCAGTCTTGTGCGCAGTATCAGTAGCAACGTTTTTGAGATGGATGTAGACAATTAGATCTAGGCTCCTTTAGTACCTCTGTGAATGAAGTCTCCTACCGATAATAATAATATGTTATATTTTAATGCTTGGACTCTTTTTTAAACTATCTATCAATTAGTAGCATACATTTTTTCTATTAACATATAGTATATGCTCTTTTAATGTGTTTGATTCTCTCTTTTTATTCAAATTTTCAATATATTGTATTTTTTTTTATAACTTGGAAAATCGTTTTTATGTGACTTGCTTTTATGACATCTGTCGAATAAAGCTCATGTTGACTGACAGCAAGGCCCTACCTTAAAAAAACAAAACCTATGAAAAGCCTTTTTTTCGGAAAGGCAAGGGTCAGTTTTGGTCACGATTCAAAATGGTGGGCTAAGATAAAATGGTGCAGCGAATGCAAATTTTTACATGAATAAGTGCATAATCAAAACAGCAAAAACAATTTTATTCTAACAAGGTCTGATGCCGGGGACAATTCAGATGTCTGTCCTTGTGTTGCATCGCACTGTAAGAATGATGCTTGAACACCTAGATCCCATCTTAGTTAACCTGATGCACATTTTGACTGGCTTGAGTGCAAATAAATAATATGTTCAGACACTTTGGGAATGGGACTGGCTCAAAAGCAGTGCTCTCAGGGAGTATAGAGGCCAACCACACAATCCAGCCTATGAGAGCCAACTGCCCCTTAGACTTTGCCCGGGCTAACTGGGCAATTTCTGGGTTGATTGGGGAAGGCACATGGGCATTCAGCTACTGCACTGATGAGCTAGGCTTTTCACTGATAGTGAATTATCTAGTATGTTATTTTCTGTTGCATACCCCACTTTACAGTTTAAATGCCTAACAGGGCAAACCACCAAATCCAGCACAAAGTACCACGAACATACTTCAAATCAGTATTTCATATCAGAACTGCCTCCCATAAACGTAGTTCCTGGTATTCTTTAGTCTTTATTGAGTGTTGTAAGTCCCATAAGGTATCACATACTTCCTCATCAAGTCATGGGGGAAGGGCAAATCTGTGTGGTGAGCACGAGATACTACCTTGTGGTGCCAGAGGCGCAATGTCCCAGGTGTAGTGTCCCATGTATCAGAACCTTATATATTATAAGTGAGTCCACCGGTATTTTGACAGTGTATGAATGCTATACCCTCCCACGCCTAATGACGGGGTATTTTTATACTCAACAGAGCGGAGCATGAGAGCATAACTGCATTTGTACATTTCTATTTACATTTTTGAGGCTAGTGGTTTTGCTTTTACATTTGGATTTGTCAAAAGGTTCTCTTTGTGCTTGACCACCTTGATTAGATTAGTTGTGATGTTTTAACTCCCAAATCTCTTGTCCCTTTATAAGGAGAGAAAACACAATTAAAATGATGGGAAAATCCATCTTATTTTACTTTGCTTGCTTTTTTACATTTCCACAGTTCGCTAGTCACATGGATGATGAATCTGATGTTGAGGAAGAGACCATCCTCATCCAAATCTCTCAGCTCCTCAATACAATTGCATTACGCCATAGAAATACTGATGAGGTAAGCGAGGAGGATGTGAAACAAGGTGGGTCATTTAACTAGGTTTATAGAAAATATAAACTGCAGAATATCCAAAGACTCCTAATTTCCCAGGTGATCTTCATTATTCTCCGGCTCACAGACAAGCACATTTTTGTAAAGTTCCCTCTGCTGCAGGGTTGTATGTTGGAACCATGCAGGCATTTATCACTCCTGCCTTAACAACGTGTTCTGAACCACGATTGCATGTTTGAAACGCATTCCTTTACCACAGAAGTCGTTACAATGAATTGCCTTAGGGAAAACACTGGACTTTGGAATAGTAAAATTTACTATTCCAACTCCAGTATGTGCAACAGTAGGGAAAGTGTTGGCCATAAAGTCCAAAATTAGTCCAACAATGCTTTCCTTTAGGCAAGTCATCGTAACTACCTGTGTGGTAAAGGAATACATTGTAAAGACGCATTAGTGAGTTGGATCACATTGTCAATGCACACAGTGGTTCGAGACACAATGTAAAGGTTGTGTCCTCTGATGGAGGAATGGAGGTCTGCTGTCCCATGCAGTACTTCCCAGGGTTTCGAACATTTGTACAAGATCACCAATTGAATCCTACCTCATTCATTTGAATGAGGCAGGAGGGTTTGCAACTTTTTCTAAATAGACTGAAATGAGACTTAATGGTACATCAGTCATATTGCACAACATTGCTACTCAATTTGCATCTCCTATTTGCTACCCGCCCCATGATACATCGGGCACCAATATTTCATATCAACAGGGTTGTTCATTTCCAGCCATTGCTTTGCGTATCCTGGCACATTCATGACGATTCCAACAGATAATGAGCTAATTTGCAAACCTCATCTCACTTGTAGGGTTTTTGGAAAGTAACATGTTTCGCACATTCTCTGCACATAATGGGTTCATTCTGATTGGATGCAGAATCCCAGATTGTAGCATTAAACAGGGTTATTGCTACATCAGTGTAATACTAGGCCTCTGCCTTGGACCCCATCAGTGAGGAATTGTATCAGCAAGTGGATGAATCAAATGTAGCCCCATCTCTTGGAGAGGGGAGCTTGCAACATTCCCCATGAACTAAATAAAATGTCAAAAATCCTCCCACCAGCCATGATTGTTTATCTGTGGGAATAAAGCCTTATTAAATGCTAATGATACAAATAATACATTCACCACTCTTTCTTGCAGGAATTTTGGAAAGAGACTTTGCTCTACATGCTGGAAGAGGACTATACTTCATCTGTGCCAGCACTGTGCCAGATGCTACTTGTTGTAGATAAGAAAGCAAGCATCAACTTTGAGGAATGTGGTGAGTCTTAACCATCCTACTCATTGATACCGTGGGATCTACCATTGAAGGTGGTTAATGCTTCCTCCTCCTCTCCCCAGATTCCCTCATATTTAGTAATGATCTGGCATGAGGTGGAGAACCAGTGCATTAGCTCAGGAGTTTTGGTTAATTTACTATGGTATGTGGGTGTCATTCTTTCAATAACAGTTTTTGCTCTCCTTTTGGCGATATATGTATCTGTGTTGATGTTGCTGCTTTCTATATAATAATAAATCTTTATTCGGAAGTAGTCACATCCATAAAAGATTTAAAAAAATATAAAATATAACTATAAGAAGAACTTCATTACATTAAAAGAGATATTGTGCAAATTTGCATGGTCCAAGCTGACGTCAGTCGCTTCTTAAGCTTCTTGATCTAAAAGCAACCCTCAGGAAATTTGTGGCAACAAAAAGGGTATGGTTGTTAGGCAAAACCTACAAATACATTACTACAACCCAGGCTTGTCTAAATTTCATGGATTTTAAAAGGGGCCTAAGAATCAATCTCCCTGGGTGGGGAAATATTTACACAAGAAAACAAAGTGTAAGGTGTCCTGTGGAGACCTGTCGTTGCAGCCACAGGACCCTCTCATGTTTGCAGGTAAATTACCAGACGGGGAGACCAGTAGATGGTGTAGCAGATTGAATCTAAAACTGGTTACTAAAATTCTATCTAAGGGGTTTATGAGGGTAAATAGATAGTTCTCCCTGCCCTGACTTATCAAAACAGGTCCTCTCACGGTTGGTTGCATAAGCTCAGTATTTTCGCGCTGAGCAGCGGTGTGTTTAAAAAAATCTAATCTCAGGTCCTGAGACCACACTGCGTCACATTTCAGAAAAATATCCGCCCTGCCAAGAGCCATAAAGAACTTTTTTACATACTGCAGTAAGGGGATTTCAAGTGTATGATCTAGTGACAAACAGTATAAAATAATCAAAGAGTTAAACTCGGCCTGAACCCTAGATGTTGCTTGAAAAATATATGTCACTAGTTATGAATACCCTATTTATGAAACATGAGTTTTTAAACATGAACTGGGAATTATTGCTGCACCTGCCCAGATGACAATGCTTTTAGTGAACTAAGAGGCAAGCCAGGAATCATGTGCACCCTATTAATGGCCTTGATTCTTGTTATACATGGAGAAAACATTTTGTCTAGTAAATAAAACGTTTTTTAGTACATCAGAAAAAGTGAACTTGCATATTTGAAGGTGCTCTCTTATGTGATATGTAGGAAGGGGGAGGCTCTAGTTGGCGCAGTGCAACACTAGCGACAAGCAGGGTCTCTCTCTTCCTCGTCAGGGCTGAGGGTTACCTTCCAGACAACCTCTGCTTACCCTCTAGGTAGTGTGGCTTAAGCAGTCGTAGGCTAATCTTTGGGGCACATAGGGTTAAACACTTGCAACAGTACACCTTTACAACCAACCCACCACACAACGAGACCAGACTGTATTCCGTAAAAATATATATCTTTATATAGATTTTAAGCAGGCTTGTGAATACAGTCAATATACTTTATGTAAAACGGTTGCAGGTTACTTGATTCGGGTTACCACAGTTCTTATGGAAGTTCTCTTGAGGCCCGTAGGCCGGTGTTAACCAAAGTTCTTGTGGAGCCGGCGGCTTCCAGGGGGATCTGTCCCACGTCGCGTTGCCTTCCCGGGGTCGCGGATCGTTGCGGCTCTTCAGCCGAGCAGGTCACTGGTCGTCCGGGGCAGCGGTGTTCTGTGGCGGCAGGGTCCTCTCCTCGTCGTCCGCTCCAACCCTGGAGGCGGCGGCTGTGCGGTGGTGGCAAGTGGCAGTACGGTCCCCAAGTGCAGGACGTACCCAGCCAAGTGCCGGTGCAGCTGTGGGCTCACAGCTGGGCTGTCGGGCAAGCTACCGACCTTGCGGATTCTCGTAGGGCAACTGTCCGTCTTTGCAGGTGAGTGACTGCTCGCTATGCAGTCACCTCGAGAGCTCGGACCGGACGGGTCCTCCTTTGCTTTGCTCTCGGGCTCCCGGTGCAGTTGCGGTCACGGTGTTCGGGCCAGCGGCGGCTGGTCCTCACTTTGCTTCCGCTGTTGCTTTGGGCCCCGGTCACGGTGGTCGGGAGGATGTTGATGCCCTAGAGGAGATTCCTCCGTCAGTGCTGCGGCGATGGTCAGCACCCGCAGTCGCTTTCTTCCAAGGGGGTAGCGTCCACTGGTCCTGGGACGCTGGTCAGGGGGCAAGTTCAGTCGCAAGCCCTTGGAGATCTCTTTAGCAGAGTTTGGCACAAGTAGAGCAAAAGTCTTTTCGTAGTCTTTTTGTCTTCCTCTCCTTCAGCAGCAAGGCACCAGACACAGGCAAGAGTCAGCACCCTTCCTCGTCTCTCACGGTCCTTCTCGTAGGGCAGAGTCCTTCTGTGGCCCAAACCGGATCTAATTTTCAAGGAGCAGGGCTCCTTCTTTTATAGGCCAATTCTTTTGTTCTCGCAGGCCAGGGGGGCCTTTGCATAGCCACTCTCAGTTCTGGAGTACCCCCGCGGGTGTACTCCGGCTTCTGCTTTCAGTGTGAGGGGCAGGCGCATCAGACGCCCCACAGGAGGTGGAGCCAGCATTGTCCGGACAGGGGTGGCCAGAGTACCTTGTTGATGGGGGCTTCGCCCTTCCTGGGCCAGGTGCCGGCAGAGTCATCCGCCGCTCCCCAGGAGGGTGGAGCCAGCATTGTGGTGGCCGAGCACAGTGACAGTTCGAGTCAAGAGGCACTCCTACCTCCCACTAAGGTGTAATCTGCGCATTCACCACCTGTCATCCCTCCAGCCCTGTCACTCACACATCCCAGACAGTCAGATACACATACCAGCAGAGGCGGCTGAAATGGTTAAGCAAGCAAATGCTAACTTTCTAAAAGTAGCATTTGCAAACCCAGGATACTGAAATAAACTTGACTACAAGAAATATCTCATTATCCTGAGTTCAGGCATACTAAACATGACTCACCACCATGCTCCTTGAGCCTGCGGGGATTATAGGGTGTAATAACCCTCGCAGCTCAGTCTGGCCTAATGGAGCAGGTAGCCTTCAGTAGTGAAATACGGTCTTCGTTGTAAGTCACTACTAGGACATGCCACGCACATCAGGGCTTGTCCTACCTTGCACCTACAACGCACCCTGCCCGTAGGCCTACCATAGGGGTGACTAATATGTAGTCAAGGGAAGGGTCGGTGCTGGCAAGTGGGGACACTTGCCCAGCTAGCGTGACAGTACGAGACCGCACGCGGGTTCTGCGGTCGCAGTTCCCAGACACATCTTTACGGCTGCTTCGGTGGGTGGCGCAACCAGCGCTGCAGGCCCACCAGCAGTATTGGCATCTACAAGCCCCGGCACTCTCTCGTGCGCTTTACTAGGGACTAACAGTAAATCCAATGCACCAATCATGGATACCAATCGTATGTACAATTTACAGTAGGGAGCACTTGCACTGCGGCACGGATCAGCCGTGGCGCAGTGCCCTGAGTATCGGAAAACCAGCAAAACATCGGAGGCACATCAGCAAAAAGTGGAAGGGAGACTCACGCCAAGGTGCCAGGTCTAACATGTGTCCCCTCCAGCTGAAATGTGGGGGGAACTATCCTTCCCCAGGGAGTTCCACATCACTAAGGCGGAAAAATCTGGACAGACCGTCAGTGTTGGCGTGATCGGTGCCAGGGCGGTGTTCCACCGTAAAGTCCATACTCTGTAGAGAAATGGACCACCTCAACAGTTTCGGGTTCTCACCCCTCATTTGCATCAACCATCTGAGGGGCCTGTGGTCTGTCTGAACTCGGAAGTGAGACCCAAACAAGTAGGGTCTTAGCTTCTTCAGCGCCCAGACCACAGCAAATGCTTCTCGCTCTATTGCACTCCACCTACTTTCCCGTGGAAGTAACCTCCGACTTATGAAGGCTACGGGTTGGTCAAAGCCCTTCTCAGTCATCTGTGAAAGAACAGCCCCTACACCATGCTCTGAAGCGTCTGTTTGCACAATGAACTCCTTGGAGAAATCTGGGGCCAGGAGCACGGGCGCCGTGCACATGGCAGTCTTCAGGGTGTCGAAAGCCTTCTGACAGGTGTCAGTCCAAATCACATTCCTGGGCTGCTTTTTCGAAGTCAGCTCTGTCAAGGGGGTCACGATCGTGCCATAGCCCTTGACAAACCTCCTGTAATACCCAGTGAGCCCCAGGAAGGCTCTCACTGCAGTCTGGGTCTTGGGGGGTTCCCAAGCCAGGATGGTTTCGATTTTGGGCTGCAAGGGGGTTACCTTGCCACTCCCAACTTGGTGTCCCAAGTACACCACTGAACCCTGCCCAATCTGGCACTTGCTTGCCTTGATTGTGAGGCCTGCTCTGCGCAGGGCCATCAACACTTCCCAGAGGTGTCGCAGGTGTTCGGGCCAGGTGCCGCTGAACACCGCGATGTCATCCAGGTAGGCGGCACTGAACTCGTCCAGTCCCGCCAATACCTGGTTGACCAATCTCTGGAAGGTGGCAGGGGCATTCTTCATTCCAAATGGCATAACCCGGAACTGGAAATGCCCATCTGGTGTAGAGAATGCCGACCTCTCCTTTGCCCCATCGGTCAAGGCGATCTGCCAGTACCCCGACGTCAAATCAAACGTGCTGAGAAACCGGGCAGCCCCTAGCCGATCAATGAGCTCGTCAGCTCTGGGGATGGGGTGCGCGTCAGTCTTCGTGACTGAATTGAGTCCTCTGTAGTCCACACAGAACCGTAGTTCGGGTGTGGCTCCCGGCGCAGCAGCCTTCGGAACCAAGACCACGGGGCTGGACCAAGGACTGCTGGAAGACTCAACCACCCCGAGGGCAAGCATCTTGGAGACCTCCTCCTTGATGCAGGCCCGGACCCTGTCAGTTACCCTGTAAGCCTTATGCTTTACCGGTAAGCTGTCTCCAGTGTCCACATCATGGACGCACCAATCTGTGACACTCGGAACCAGGGAGAACAGGTCTGGAAACTGCCCCAGCAACTGGCGGCAGTCCTCCTGTTGTTCGGCGGTCAGGGAGGGTGAGAGGTTAACTCCATCCACTGACCCATCCTTCTCACAGGCCACCAAGAGGTCCGGAAGAGGCTCCGACTCCTCCTCCATTCCGTCATCGGTTGCCAACAACATGCCCACTTCGGACCTTCGCAAGTGGGGCTTGAGGCGGTTGACATGTAGGACCCGCAAAGGGTTCCTGGGCGTCTTCATGTCCACCAGGTATGTCACGGGGCTCTTGCGCTCCACAACCTCAAATGGTCCTGTCCACTTATCCTGAAGGGCACAGGGCTCCACTGGGGCCAAGACATACACCTCCTTTCCAGGCTGAAGCTCGACCAGAGTGGCATTCTGATCGTACCACCGCTTCATTTCTTCCTGGCTCGCTTCCAGATTTGCCTCGGCAAGTTGTCTGAAGCGTCTGGTCTGGTTTCTGAAGGCCAGCATGTAGCTATATACATTCTGGGGAGGTTTCCTGGGAGATTGCTCCCAGCCTTCCTTTACCAAACTCAGTGGTCCTCTCACGGGGTGACCGTACAGCAGTTCAAAGGGGCTGAACCCTAGGGACTTCTGTGGTACCTCGCGATATGCAAACAGCAGGCATGGCAAGAGGACGTCCCACTTACGCCTCATCGGACCTTCCAGGCCCATTATCATGCCTTTGAGGGTTCGGTTGAATCTTTCAACCAACCCGTTACCTTGGGGATGGTAGGGTGTGGTGAACTTGTACGTTACGCCACACTCCTGCCAAAGGGACTTCATATATTTCGATATGAAATTGGTCCCCCTGTCGCTCACCACCTCTAGAGGGAATCCTACGCGTGAGAAAATTCCCATCAGTGCACGCCCCACCATGGGAGCCGTCACTGTCCTCAGAGGGATGGCTTCAGGGTACCGGGTGGCATGGTCCACCAAGACCAGGATGAACCTGTTGCCCATGGCTGTCTTGGGGTCCAGAGGCCCAACGATGTCAATACCCACTCGCTGGAATGGCGTACCAACCACAGGGAAGGGTTGGAGGGGAGCCTTGTTCTTCCCTCCCGTCTTCCCACTTGCCTGGCAAGTCGGATAGGTTCTGCAATAAGCGTCTGAGCTTTTATGCATTTGGGGCCAGTAGAAGTGGGTGACAAGCCTGTCATAGGTCTTGTCCATCCCCAAATGTCCTGCTAAAGGCATATCATGAGCCAGACCCAGTAGGAAGGCTCTGAACTTCTGGGGTACCACCAGCACACGGGCTGACCCAGGTTCAGCAGCCTTAGGCTCCGAATACAGGAGGTCGTTCTCCCAGTACACGTAATGGGTTTTGGCCTGAACACCATTGGCCTGGTCTGCAGCCTGCTGCCGCATACCCACGAGAGAAGGGCATTCTTTCTGCTCCCTGCAGAATTCCTCCCTGGAGGGTCCTCCTTCTTGCTGCCAATGGGTCAGCTCAGGCAGGTCCCCCAGTTCGGCGATCTGTTCCCCTGTAGGCTCCAGGGCATCCCCCTCAAGGTCTGCCTCCTCCTGGACCGTAGGAACTTCAGGGGCCGGTTTCCCGCGCCCCCTGCGCCTTCTCCCTAAGGCCGGTTCCTGGGCCTCTCCATCAGGCCCCAGGACCTCTCGATCACCCCTACTGGCTGCCATCGACCGGGTGGTCACGCACGCCCAGTCAGGCAGACCCACCATCCGCAGGTGAGTCGCTTTCTCCACCTTTTCCCAAGGGAAGTGCTCCAAGTCGTTCCCTAGCAAACAGTCAACAGGCATGGTTTTTCTCACACAGACCTGCAGAGTACCAGAGACCCCCCCCACTCGAAGGGAACTTGAGCCATCGGACACTGACTCTCAGAATTATCAGCGTTGATAACCCTACAGTAGGCATGGGGTACAACCTGCTCTTGAGACACCAGGTGCTGCCTCACTGCAGTCACACTGGCTCCTGTGTCTCTAAGAGCCTCAGCTTCCTTGCCATTGATGATCACCACCTGCCCATATTTCTTAGTGTTAGAGGGCAGGTAGTTTGTCGGGATCATCTCACTGTCTCCTAGCGAGACTAGGGTCATGTGAACGGGATCTCCACCCCCCGGGACCATCATTTCTTCTCCCAGGTGAACGCTAGTCACTTGTCGGGGCGGAGCACCAGTGGGTGCAGGTTTTCCAAATAGGCGACACTTGGGGTCACTGGATATGTGCCCAGGCTCGCCACATTTGAAACAATTGAAGGGCCCCTTTGGAACAGGTTTACCTGTCGGGCCCCATTCTGCTTCGGGGGTGGGGGAGGCTGAGAACCCTGCTGCGGATTCCCTTGGGAACTACTTTGGGGGCCTTTTTGGAACCCTTTCTGTTTTCCCCCCTTGTCCCCCCCACTCTTCTGCTGGGGACCCTGCCCACTCTTGGCGGAATCTCCCACGGGACCCTTGTGGACCCTGGTGCTGAGCCAGCGGTCCGCCTCCTCAGCAAGCTTCCTCGGGTTGGACAGCTTGCTATCGATCAGGTGTTGGCGTAACTCAGGAAAACAGTGATCAGACAAGTGCTCCCATGCAATTAAATCAAAGAGACCTTGAAAATCATTAACTTTGTTACCTTTCACCCAACCATCCAGTGCTCTGCAAAAGTAAGTCACATACTCCACATACGTATTCCCAGGCTGCTTAGTACATCCCCTAAACTTCTGTCTATACATTTCAGGGGTAAGCCCGTACCTGTTTAATAAAGCTTCTTTCATGTGGGCATAGGATCTCTGATTCTCAATGGGCAAATCTAGCAAGGTATCTCTCCCTTCGCTAAGGAACCTTCCCCACAACCCCGCTCCCCAATCCTTGTCAGGGACCCGGTGGGAGGACATGGCTACCTTGTATGCCCTAAACCACTGTCCTATGTCATCCCCCTTAAAGAACTCCTTAACTACGTCCTTCGGGATGTGCACTCTTGACTCTACCTGCACTGGCGATGTGCTGCCACCAGAGGGAGGCCGATCCAAGTCTCTCTCCTTGAGACTTATCTCCCTCATTTTCACCTCGTAATCCATCTGGTGCTTTCGCTCTTCCAGCGCCATTCTTTTCGTTTCAAGCTCCAGCTGAATTTTCAATTCTGCCAACTTTCTCTTGTGATTCCGGGTTTCCTTCCTGTCCGCCAGCTCCTCTGGCGACAGGCCTTTACCCAAGCTGTGCTCGCTGTCTTGCCTTTCTAGATCGATCAGATCCCCAAGCGCATTTTGCTCCTCCGTCGTATTCTGCTCGGCGAGGACGTCTTGCTCTTCCGGGGTCTTTCTGGACTCCACCCAGGCTTTCAGGGCCTTGTAGAGCTCCGGCTTGTTTTTGCAACCAGCGTGCGGAACCTTTAGTTTCCTACAGAAAAACTTCAGCTCCATCTTTGAGTATTTGACCAGCTTTGCGGCATCCCACTCTATCTCCAACACCTCGGAGGTCGTGGACTCCGCTCCATCCAGGCTCTTTGTGCCCGGCATGGTTTCTGCACTCGGAATCTTTTTTTAGCAAAATTCAAAAAGCAAAGTCTGTGGTTTAGTAACTGTACCGTAATCCTTGTGTAGTGGTCAGAAGCTCAGGTATAACTATCGCAAGTGTAAATTCGAAAATCCTCACCGCTGCGTCCAATGTAGGAAGGGGGAGGCTCTAGTTGGCGCAGTGCAACACTAGCGACAAGCAGGGTCTCTCTCTTCCTCGTCAGGGCTGAGGGTTACCTTCCAGACAACCTCTGCTTACCCTCTAGGTAGTGTGGCTTAAGCAGTCGTAGGCTAATCTTTGGGGCACATAGGGTTAAACACTTGCAACAGTACACCTTTACAACCAACCCACCACACAACGAGACCAGACTGTATTCCGTAAAAATATATATCTTTATATAGATTTTAAGCAGGCTTGTGAATACAGTCAATATACTTTATGTAAAACGGTTGCAGGTTACTTGATTCGGGTTACCACAGTTCTTATGGAAGTTCTCTTGAGGCCCGTAGGCCGGTGTTAACCAAAGTTCTTGTGGAGCCGGCGGCTTCCAGGGGGATCTGTCCCACGTCGCGTTGCCTTCCCGGGGTCGCGGATCGTTGCGGCTCTTCAGCCGAGCAGGTCACTGGTCGTCCGGGGCAGCGGTGTTCTGTGGCGGCAGGGTCCTCTCCTCGTCGTCCGCTCCAACCCTGGAGGCGGCGGCTGTGCGGTGGTGGCAAGTGGCAGTACGGTCCCCAAGTGCAGGACGTACCCAGCCAAGTGCCGGTGCAGCTGTGGGCTCACAGCTGGGCTGTCGGGCAAGCTACCGACCTTGCGGATTCTCGTAGGGCAACTGTCCGTCTTTGCAGGTGAGTGACTGCTCGCTATGCAGTCACCTCGAGAGCTCGGACCGGACGGGTCCTCCTTTGCTTTGCTCTCGGGCTCCTGGTGCAGTTGCGGTCACGGTGTTCGGGCCAGCGGCGGCTGGTCCTCACTTTGCTTCCGCTGTTGCTTTGGGCCCCGGTCACGGTGGTCGGGAGGATGTTGATGCCCTAGAGGAGATTCCTCCGTCAGTGCTGCGGCGATGGTCAGCACCCGCAGTCGCTTTCTTCCAAGGGGGTAGCGTCCACTGGTCCTGGGACGCTGGTCAGGGGGCAAGTTCAGTCGCAAGCCCTTGGAGATCTCTTTAGCAGAGTTTGGCACAAGTAGAGCAAAAGTCTTTTCGTAGTCTTTTTGTCTTCCTCTCCTTCAGCAGCAAGGCACCAGACACAGGCAAGAGTCAGCACCCTTCCTCGTCTCTCACGGTCCTTCTCGTAGGGCAGAGTCCTTCTGTGGCCCAAACCGGATCTAATTTTCAAGGAGCAGGGCTCCTTCTTTTATAGGCCAATTCTTTTGTTCTCGCAGGCCAGGGGGGCCTTTGCATAGCCACTCTCAGTTCTGGAGTACCCCCGCGGGTGTACTCCGGCTTCTGCTTTCAGTGTGAGGGGCAGGCGCATCAGACGCCCCACAGGAGGTGGAGCCAGCATTGTCCGGACAGGGGTGGCCAGAGTACCTTGTTGATGGGGGCTTCGCCCTTCCTGGGCCAGGTGCCGGCAGAGTCATCCGCCGCTCCCCAGGAGGGTGGAGCCAGCATTGTGGTGGCCGAGCACAGTGACAGTTCGAGTCAAGAGGCACTCCTACCTCCCACTAAGGTGTAATCTGCGCATTCACCACCTGTCATCCCTCCAGCCCTGTCACTCACACATCCCAGACAGTCAGATACACATACCAGCAGAGGCGGCTGAAATGGTTAAGCAAGCAAATGCTAACTTTCTAAAAGTAGCATTTGCAAACCCAGGATACTGAAATAAACTTGACTACAAGAAATATCTCATTATCCTGAGTTCAGGCATACTAAACATGACTCACCACCATGCTCCTTGAGCCTGCGGGGATTATAGGGTGTAATAACCCTCGCAGCTCAGTCTGGCCTAATGGAGCAGGTAGCCTTCAGTAATGAAATACGGTCTTCGTTGTAAGTCACTACTAGGACATGCCACGCACATCAGGGCTTGTCCTACCTTGCACCTACAACGCACCCTGCCCGTAGGCCTACCATAGGGGTGACTAATATGTAGTCAAGGGAAGGGTCGGTGCTGGCAAGTGGGGACACTTGCCCAGCTAGCGTGACAGTACGAGACCGCACGCGGGTTCTGCGGTCGCAGTTCCCAGACACATCTTTACGGCTGCTTCGGTGGGTGGCGCAACCAGCGCTGCAGGCCCACCAGCAGTATTGGCATCTACAAGCCCCGGCACTCTCTCGTGCGCTTTACTAGGGACTAACAGTAAATCCAATGCACCAATCATGGATACCAATCGTATGTACAATTTACAGTAGGGAGCACTTGCACTGCGGCACGGATCAGCCATGGCGCAGTGCCCTGAGTATCGGAAAACCAGCAAAACATCGGAGGCACATCAGCAAAAAGTGGAAGGGAGACTCACGCCAAGGTGCCAGGTCTAACATGATAATAACGGAAAAGGCGGCTCCCTAAGACAAAATATTTGCCCAGGATCACATAATTTGAGACCAGCTCCCAGGTCAAGTACATTACAGTTAGGTCGAGTAGATTAATAAAGTTACTTGATCTGTAGTTCTAGTAACATTTTTATGATTTTTCGAGCCCTGCTAGACCATATCTTTACCCAAAACAACAAAGGCTTCACTGCCACCAAATCTGCGATGTAATTAACTCCTAGTTTTTCATGTATGGTAAACAAGTGGGTGCCCTGTGGGACCTTCAAAATTTGTCTCAAAACTTATTTTGAGCGACCTCTAACTTGCTGGCCACTGTACACCCCCAAACCTCGCTATCGTACAACACCTTGAAGACACATATAGACTGGTATACTTTAAAATCACATCAGGGGACCAAGAACCCAATCTGTGGACATAGTTGGCAATAGCTCCCAAAGCTTTCTGCATGTCGCACAACTTTCCCTCCATCAGTTGTTTCCAGTTGAGTTTTGTGTCAAATAAAATTCCCAGGTAAGGAAAGCGGTGACCTTCGCTAAGGTGTGAACACCTGCCTTAAAGGTTTTAGATCGAGTTGCCAGAGAGCCAACTATAAAAATGTACGATTTTGTGAAGTTGGCCTACAGGTCTAGCCCGTCCATAAAAGAAACAAACCCATTAATAAAGACTTGGAGGTCCATTGGTGTGTGGGCCTTCAGCACTGCATTTTCAGCACATAAAAGAACTGACTGCTTTCCAGCCCACTGGCGGGCAGTTAGGCTGTAATATGGACAGGGAGGCTTATAAACCATTAATATAGATAGTAGATAAAAAAGGGGCAAGTATTCAACTTTGGTGAACTCCCCTACTGCAGTTAACATACTCTGACAGGCCCGCTCCCTGTGACTATCTGACTGCTGCTGTAGTGTGGGCATGAAGGTTCATTAGTAAAGATCTGAAGGGATCAAATCGCATCCAGGCACCTTTATCCAGGACAATTCCCTCAATGCCCAGGCATACATTTTCCAAAGAGAAAGAGCTTGATGTATCACCCGGGCCGGGTTCTATCTCATTAAGGGGCTATTCAATATATCCTTTCAAAGTAATCAACCCTTTATTCCGGGGTAATGTGATGGCAAATCACAGACCTTGATGGCTCCGCAAAACAGGGCCTATTTATGATCGGCCAAAAGAGTTTACTATCACCTAGCTCAGTCAATTGGGCTAATTTGTCCTATGCCTGTCTTTGTATTAGATGCCTCCGCTCTTTCAATGCCTCCTTGCAATTATTACAGCAATTTGCCACCCATATTCTATGTCATGGAGGACTGCTTAAGAGCTTTTTTCAGGAGGCCATGGGCCCATGAACACTCAGAATTAAACCATTTCGGGTGTTCTGGGGCAGTGCTGGATATGGGTGCCGTAAACAAGTCAGCGATCGACTGGGCAATGTTAATAAATGAGCTTGGCGTCTCTTCACCAGAGGCTAAGGGATCTAAGCAGGTTACTATCTCCTGGTGTCAAGTTTTAAATAGGGTACAATTAAAAGCCATGGCTTCTATCTGTGACCAGCATAGATGCCTCCCCTGGTCGCTTAAAGATAATGTGCCCGGTGATATGGGAGGGTCCGCAGCCTTGCTCTCTATATACTTATTGTAGTTTGCCTGCCATAAAGTTACTTTCTGTTGCTTTCAGCTCTTCATCTGGTTATTACCCTCACCCCTTAAATGTAATGTGCTAACTATCTCAGGTTTTCACACTCTGTGAGGCTACTCAGGCCTCTAATGCTCCTCTTCAAACCTTGGAGTATTCTTGCTCTCCATGGAGATACCTATCTCTGGTATGGTAGTCAGACCTTTCTGGGTATGGTACCTATTTTTACGCTTTTACTTTAGTCAACCGCAACATGGATGGATTTTTTTTCTCTATGGAGGTACTTTTAGTTATGATATTTGACTCTGCAATGTTTCTGGTTCATTATTTTGGACTTCAGATCCAGAATAAATTGCTAGTTATTGGCTCTCACTTGACATATAAACCTGATAGCAGGGAGGCCTACTCAATGAGGGTAAGTGAAAATAATTATTTGGACTGACTCCAAGGTCAGGAAGTAGATTTGCATCCAGTGGTGAGAACCTGTAATTGAAGACTACATTTCCAGAGCTCCAATTAGCACCCCCCACTCAACTTTCCAATGAATATGTTGATAAAGTGCAAGTAACCTGGGCAGGTGGTATCATAGTCTATTTCTTTGTCACTCATGTAAAGGGTCCTGAGCAGAACAGAACAGGCAATTATGTACTCATTATAGCCTGCCCCCCAGGTGGTTAACATTTTTAAGAACATGGATATGCAAGAACATGTTCTGGTGTTCTCTTCCTTCTGGGATATCCACTGTTGCAGAATGACTCCCCTTTACCATGGTCCATTCAAGATGTAGGGCGTGTCCACAGCTCCTGTTGCATCCTCTCTTGTCCCACTGTAGTCTTCTGTCACTCGATGACAGCTTAAGCAGGACCAGTGCATGCCAGCTTAGGTAGCACCTTCTGCAGCTGTCATTCCTTGACAGCAATCGCTGGGGTAGGGAGGTGGGGCATTGTAGTACAGACCATTGAGGTACTGTATACCACTGGCAGGACCCTTTGTGGTGGGGGTACCTTTGTCAGTATCTGCAGGGACATTAAAGCATCCTCATGACCTCTAGTGCCTCATTTAAATACCACCCATCACTCCATCCTCTTCTTTGCAGATACTACTGTGTGTCTTAAGTGTGTGTGTCAGCCATATGTCTTCCTTTGGCAAGTATTGATCAGTATTTTATGAACTGAGTATGACATGTCTTCTTTCTTTTGTATCTAAACAGCTAAAGGAATTCCAATACACAGCCTCTTCATAAGATTGCTTGTGAGTATCACATTCCACCCCACCATATTCCACCAGATCCATCTCCTTAAGTTCTTTGCTGGCATTTCTATGCAACCTGCCCATGGAGAGCTTGCATTCAACTCAGCTTTTATTGTTTTGAACTTGATGGTTTTATTTCCAGTCAATTGGTTATCAGTAAGACATAATACTTACATCACACAGAAACAGCCAAAATGTGGTATTAAGTACTGTATAGAAAACAAGGTAGCATTTCCAGATGCTTTAAAGGAGAGTGAGTATTCACTTGCTGAATTATTTGTTGTGGGTTTTCAGGTAATTTCTTCACATCCTCGCTGGGATGTCGAAAAGGGAACTGCTGTCTTGGCTCTTCTCGAGCGCCTGATTCCTGCAAACTACCCGTTTTTAGCGAGGCTCATCAGAATGAAGATCCCCCCGCTGATAACATATTTGGAAGGTGAGTCCCCAAAGCACAAGCCATTGAGCAGCCAATTTAAACAAGCATTAGTGGCATTTCAAACAAGCTTTGACAAAGCTATTATGCCTGGTGTTGGCTGCTAGTTTTTAGGCGTTGTCCACTCATTGTTTTTTTCACAGTTTTTGTAAGGTTTTACTGTGGGATGCCAGGTACTCAAAAAGCCGACATTTCCATAGTTGTCCCTGTAACTAAAGAAAAATACTTTGTTTGTGGATGTGTTCCTTGTGAAAAAGCAGAATTCCATCACTCACAGTGAAGTTAGCTTAAGGCTGATTTGGCCCATGATGAATACTGTGGAGGGCAGAAGAAAATGTGAATGATCTGACTCAATAGACCAACAGATGAGGAGGTCCGACTTAAAGCCTGTAGAAGTAAGCAAGAAAATTATTCAAAATGCATACAGTTTTGTTTGTAGCTGGCTGTACTCCAAACTGAATGGATCATCAACAGAAACCTCTTTCAAGTTCCAGGTTTCTTCCTTACATAACAGAAAGGCTGTTAACAACTTTGGGTTGCCAAAAATCACTTAATTACAGCGCTTCTGCCATGAAGCTCTTCAGTTGTCAGATGCAGCCTTGATCACATGAGGAAGCTGTATCTTGATTCAGTGTATATGTGCTAAAAATTCCGTAAACATAGAAAAAATACTTCTTCAATGTATCCAAAGTCCTCATGATTATTACACTTCCCATCTCTGCAACGTCTTTTATTTCAATTGTGTCTTATTTGAACAACACAGTAATACCAATTCTTGTAAACTATTGAGCTTAAAACAAAGAACCCAGGTGACATCAATGCATAGGAGACTTTGCAAACCACATTTATAAACACCAAACACTCTCTCTGCCTTTGTATTAGAAGCAGGTATTAGCCAGGGTGCATGGTGGTTAGATTAGCCTATTTGGGCATTGCATTGTTTGTATGATGAGTAAGGCTGAACAGGGCATTTCACAGCAATTAATATGAAAGAAAATATTAAATCTCTGGTCCAACCATATGTTGCAGCTATAATGAATGTTTTAAATATTACATAATTTAATCCTACTATGTGAGAATTTCACAGTGAGGAACATTTAAAAGAGTTGGCGATATTTTGTTGTTAATAAATAAATTGATACATATTTCTGTTAGGTTAGACATCCTTATTTTCTTAACTAGAAGACCTATATTTCAGCCTGTGTATACCAGATATCCTGCAGAAGTGTTTTAATGTGTTTTTAAGGAGGATTTCATTACAAATTATAATTTCACTTAGATGAATTATGAAATGTTATAATCATTTTGGTCTTGGATATAATAAAGGAGTATTTTTCTATATGTATGTAATTTTAGAGCTGGAATGCACTTTCTTTTATCTCTGTACCTGCTTAAAGTCTAAAGCTCTGTCATACATAGATCAAGTGGTGTGGCGGCCTTTCGGTTATATTAGAAAGGAAACTAAAATATATAGACCTAAAATTACAACCAGATATAAGGATGTAAGAGTGACATCAAGGGCACACGAACAACTGATGACATTGAATTCGATTCCCAGGACAGGCTGAGCCAACAACCAGACTTTTCACACTTTGAATTGTGTGAATCTACTTCTGCTAGTGCTTGGTATCTAAGCCCATGGCATTTGAATTGTTGCCTGCTGTTCACTTTTACTTACATATATTTCTTTTTTCCCGACTGCTATTTCAGCTGCAACTGAAAGAACCTTTGACTTGGAACAGTGGAAATGCGCGCTTGTTTCAGTAAGGATTAATTGCTAATGAATGTCACACATGGCTCTTAACTCATTGTTTTCCATAACCACTCATTTAGAGTGAATATATGCAGATATAACATTCACCCCATCACAGTGCTGTTCTGCTATGTGGTTGCAATATTTTTACCATATGCCTATTGTTTGTCTGGATTATAAAACATTTTTTTGACTTTGATTGTGAATGGGCACAGAGAGGGAGAAGCCGTACTCGGTACATAACATTTTCCTAGGATGCAATATTTTCCAGAATCATTTAAAACTTCATTAGCCATATTCACACTCAGAAACTTGGGAATTATGTGCTTACTCCAGATAGCCCTGCATGTATGGGATTTTACCCAGATAAATTACAGGCACTGCAGTGATTGCACAGGATTAGAAATGTAGCCCTGTGTTGGAAATCAGGTCCTCTGACTCTTTTTGTCCCCAGAATAGTCACACTAGCACAACCTTCTTCTTTCCCTGGATTGTCACAATATCACTCTTCCGGGTCTGCCAACTGCTTTTCACATCATCAGAATGTTTATATTCTGCAACCCGTTTGGCACGTGATCAGTGCTCCCCATATTCATCTGAATTGTCACTCTGTCAGTCACTGTTTTAGTTTAACCTTGTGATGGTCATGTTATAACTGTCTCTATTCAACCCTTGGTTTTCGCCCTCCTACTTGGTTCCTTTGTAACAGTGTATTTTTTGCCGGGTCATCACACTTCACTTTGCTTTTATTGTGCTACTGTGATGTAATTTTATTTTCCTTGTGTTCAGTCTTCATCCTTATTAACACAAAATTTCATTCAGCCCTAACTCTGGTGATCTAAGAGTATATGGAGCAGATTTACAACCCCCTTTTGCCACTTTTGCGTCACTTTTCCCACTTTTTAAATGTTAAAAGTGGCTCAAGGGGCTTGTAAATCTGCCCCTATAGGTTTGCATTCTGCTCCTAAGTATATGATATAGCTGCACAATCCCCATCTGTTTTCTGTCTGGATGGCTGCACTGTAACTCTTTTCACAATAATTTGCAGGCAGCATGCTTTTGGTGCATGTGTTTCTGTGTAAATCACAGCCACTGTAAAGGCCTCCCGTTTCTTCTGACCACTGATTTCAAACCACACTATTTATGTGCTGCTCTATGTGTTCTCTGGTTCTTCTGTCCACATATAATTTCCTCATTACTGAGGTTGTTGGCAGCTGAAGTTTGTTTACCAATATCTTCTCAAAGTCACTGCAAACATCAGCTGTGGATACTGCATTTATGTTTATATTACTGCATTAAAGTCTCTCATGGTTTTCTTTTTAGTTCCTGGGGACTATCCTGAAGCAAGCACCATACAGAAAATGGCATGCCTTTTTTATGGAAGAACTCACCGCACAGATTGACAGTTTTGCCCATCATGAGAATGAGGAGGTTAGTGCTCTCAAGGGTCATTTGGAAAAGCCGTTTAACACAAATTCAGAGAAGGATAGAACTTTGTATTCCAATCGTACTGTGATTGGTAAAGTAAATTTGTATACTATGGGTGCACAGCACTGGAATTAGACAGTCGGGAAAATCAGGTATGGTTCTCCAGCTCCCTGGAAAAGCTAACCTTCTTAGAGTCAGATGGAGATAAACACCATGAGGTAATTTCTTTCCACCTGACTCGTTAGGAGACACCACATGCCAGGGCTATACTCATTGCCCTAATGGATCTTCTTCTTTAGCCATTATGTATTCTTTATGTTAGAGCCACTCCCTATTCAGTGGATGTAAGGTCATATTCATGTAAAACAAGGATGAAAGAAAGGCAGACAAGATGGGGGAACCCTAAGGATTATTTCTTGGTGCCCTAACACATTAATGAGGATGTCATGCTTCATAGTGGGCGTGCTCCTTGTAGGGCCAGCACTGCAATGCTATATGGGCCCCACGAAGAGTCGCTTTAGCAGAGATCTTTTTATTTTTGCTGTCTGATGAAAAGTGTCTGTGTGAGGGCATTTTGAATGTGAGGGGTGGAATGAAAGTATATAGTGAAGTGAAGGGAGACTAAAAGTATCTAAGAGATACCAAACTGGAATTTAATGTGATGGGTCCCTTGCAAGGATTAAAAAACATAATCTAGTAGGGTGATGTACCCAAGTAGCCTAAATCTGTGACTGTGGACAGGTCGATATGTTTCACGCCCAATGGCCTAAAAAGGATCCACAATGCTTCTTCAGCATCAAAAGGGGGATAGTGTTGAGTCTTCAAGGGGAGGGCTCACTACACTAGACATCGTTGCCTCAAATAATATGCACCATGTCAAATGGAATAAATTTATCGAGAATCCTGCTCAATTGGATACACTCAAAGCTGAAGTCAGGAGTGAATTGGCCCAACTTAATCTTCAAACTAGTAGCCCGGACTTTCCCCAAATCATGTCAGAGGCACCTACCCATCTTTTTCTTACACTTCAAGTATTTTTTATGAAGGCCCCAACCAGGGAAAATAGAAGTACAAGGCTGGTTCGGCTAGGTGGTAAAACGAGCCTTGTAAATCTGCCCATCAAAATCTGAGTGCAGAATTAAGGGCAAAGAATCCCACTAGAGTGAGAGAGGCAAGGGATTCATATATGCACGCCCAGAGGGTGGCCAAAAGGCAGTGGGATGAGAATAGGTGGCGGGACTTGAAATATGCTTGTGAAGTCAAAGATTCCAAGCAATTTTGGAACATTATAAAATGGGACAGGGGAGGTCTAGCAGAACCTCCTCAAAACAATGTAGCTCAGTCACATTGGCTAGAATTCTTTAAACCCCAATATGCCTGAAACCCGGAAGAGGAGGAGTGCTCTCTACCTCCTGCAATTTTTTTGATCAAAGTCAGCTCTTTACTATCAAAGATGTCAGTATAGCATTAAACTGTGTGACAAGTGGCAGACCTCCAGGCATGGATGGCATCCCTGCTGATGTCTTTTTAAGAGACAGACCGTCTTGGTGTCAGTATTTTACCCTGATAGCAAATTCAGTGGCCAGGGGCGCTCCCATCCCGGCTTCATGGAAGGGAGCTGAAATAATGCCGGTCTTTAAAAAGGGTGACAAATCGCTCCCAAACAACTATAGGCCCATCAGTCTTATAGACTCAGCACAAAAACCTATTGGTCGCCTAGTACAAAACAAACTACAGTTATGGGTAGAGGAACATAACATCTTATCCCCATTTCAAGCTGGTTTTCGCCCCTGCACTAGTTCTATTGACCAAGTCTTCTATTTTATTACACTCTTTTGGAGGAATGTGGTCCTGACTAAGGGGTCACTCTATGCAGTCTTTGTAGACTTGAAATCGGCTTTCGATTTAGTCCCCCGCTGTAAACTCTGGAGGGTTCTTGCTGAATTGGGGATGTCCCCTGAGCTATAGACCTTCCTCGTCCGCTTGCATGAAAACAATTACGCCAGAATTAGATGGGGAGCACAGGGTGAGGTCACCGATTCATTCCCTGTCGAACGCGGTGTCCGGCAGGGTTGTGTCTTGGCCCCCACCCTGTTTTCCTTATGCATAAATGGAATAGTTGACCATCTTTGTAGTTCCCTCACTGATGCCCCCGTCCTGGCTGGGGTTTGCGTACCTGTCCTCATGTTCGCGGACGATACTCTGATTGTCTTGCGGACCCCGAGCAGGCTGCAGAAGGCTGTCAACGCCTTTGAGGAGTTTTGTCAGCAGCGTGGACTTGAGATTAACACCACAAAAAACAATTTCCTGTCCTTGAATCAGCATAAACCTTTTAAAGGTAGAATCCTTCTGAACGACACACCACTAGAGCAAGTAGAGGCCTTCACCTACCTAGGCATTTTACTTCAGGCTAACATGGGATGGATTCGCCATATGGATATGGCCATTCTAAAATTTCACCAGCTTGCAGGAGCCCTATCCTCCAAACACAAATCTTCCCTCACAAAGCCAATTACACCTGCTTTGGAGATATAAAACATGAAAGTGATAAGTGCCACCCTCTATGGATCAGAGCTGTCGGGATTTAACAATTTGAGTCACCTAGATAAAGGGGAGAATACATTATACAAAATCTAGTTGGTGTCCCCCAAAGCACCCCTACTGCTCCGCTCTTACTCGATCTAGGCAGAAAAAATTTTGTAGATATAGCGAGGTTACGGCCATTATTGTATTGGAGGCGAATTCGGACGACCCCTGAATTAACCCATTATGCCCAGGACCTGAAGGACTTCATCTTGGTTGATCGTTTTCACAAAATCCAGTGGCTTAAAGAGCTTAGGTCCCTTTTAATAAAGTTAGATCTAAGTCTCCTATGGGATGAACCGAATACCTTGACTTTCCCCTCAAAAAAACAAATGAAAGAAAATATAGGGAAATGGTTTTGACAGCGTTCTATAGAGCCACCATGAACACCAACCTAACTGGTCATTTTCTAGACCATAAATCACGCCCATTCTGTGAAACATATTGGGATGTTATTCAGAGGCCTCTAGACCGTTAGTTATATTTTCAATTTAGAGTAGGAACCTTGACGGTCAAAGCTTTTACTTATAAATGGGCACCATCATCTGATGACAAATGTCATAACTGTTTAGACATGGCAGAAACAATAGCTCACCTATTTTTTGTATGTCCCCTCTATGCTGCTCCACGACGCAAATGGCTTAGACCCATTTGCTTAAATTTGGGCACGCGAAGACACATAGGGCCCGATTCACAGAACTAACTTAAGACAAAATCCTTAACTTACTACCATTTTGGTGTTCACAGAAAGCACTTACTCATTTTGGTATTCACAGAAGGCACTTACTCATTTCGGTATTCACAGAAGGCACTTACTCATTTCGGTATTCACAGAAGTTAGGAGTCCTAACTTTACTACTACTAAATTGAGAAAAATCCTAATTTTAAGAATTTCGGTATTCACAGAAGGCATTTAGGAGTCCTAAAGTTAGGACTCCTAACTTCTGTGAATACCGAAATGAGTAAGTGTCTTCTGTGAATACCAAAATGAGTAAGTGCCTTCTGTGAATACGAAAATGGTAGTAAGTTTAGGATTTTGTCTTAAGTTAGTTCTGTGAACCGGGCCCATAGAAGCACTAAGGATACTAGGGTCAGACTGTTCTCCCTGTATAGATGTTGCTGTAGCCAAATTCCTAAGGTGGGCTTGGATAATACGCACACGCACTTTTTTGCCACCCGTTACTAGCTAGCACAATGTATGTTCTCACTATGCTGCCTTCATTTTATGAACTAATTTTTATTGGATCAAATATGAATCTTAATTGTTTTTAAATCGACAGTACCAACTGAATTTAATATTTTTTATATTGTGTATTGTTATGTACTATTTATTGTGTTTTGTGATTGATGTGTTGTTCGTGCTTTTATGACTCACTGTCGAATAAAGCTTTTTGAATTTGATTTGCTTCTTCAGTACCTAATAAAATGGGTGGATAACCCTTCCCCACACCTAAGACGTGACATTCAGTATAGGTATTCCCTTACAAGAAAATACTTGGTTCAACAAGTTAAAAATTGATCATCCAATCTAGAAAATAAATGAGAATATAAAAAAACACACAGTAAGCAAATGTTTTGTATATATGGTCCAATGATTTCCTTGAATCACTTTTCCAGCTCACTGTATCACATTGTCTCCAAAGGTACATTTGTGCATGCTATTATTGGTGCTGATCAGTCATCACAACGTGAAAAATGTGAAAAACACACTTGTACTTACAATATAACAGATAAAGCAAGTTGACATACGTGGAACAGACAACATAAAACCAATCTCTGTTGGTGTTACACATTGCATCATGAGTGATTGGTTGTCCTCAGGTGTGAGTGCAGGGTCTTACCCTTTGATTCAATGTACTATGCCCCATAGTTCAAAAGCACAGAGTAGCACTCAGGTCCTAACTGTGGAAAGAGAAATGAAAGGGACTATTCAAGAGAAGCAACCATACTCACATGGTTTCTGCACGGAGAGCACAAGAGTCTATCCTCCTCTGCTTTAAGGTGCAGGTAATTGGAGTGAATGTTTTCAGGTGTGGTGTGTGCATTTGCGGAAAGAAGTGATGACCAAATTGCCAATGAGGAGAGAAGGGGTTACCTTGAGCCAATAGGAGAAAACCCCTCACGTGCTGGTGTAACAGAGGTATCATCCCTCAATGGCAGCCATCTCAGAGTGTGTAGTGCTCAAATGCTGACCGACCCAAAGTCAACAATGGTTTTTGAAAGGTGGCATCTAAGCAGTAAACTAAGACAGTGGAAGGTTTTCTTAATGGAAGGTGATGATAAGAGAAATGTATGATGCACCTAAGTGCTCACGCATATATAATGACGGGAAGCCAGTCAGGTGCACATAAGTGCTAGCCATCCCTCATGGACGAATCTAGGCATATTGGCGTCTATGTTCATTATGTAAATATGGGCGGTCACATTTAATAAGTAACACGGGCGGCTAAGTGGTCTAAGTCAAGTCAAGTCAATAAATTTGTATAGTGCGCTACATACCCAGAGGGTCTCAAGGCGCTTGAAGAAGGGTGGGGATCTACTTGTCAAATATCCACGTTTTAAGTTGCTTACTGAATGCTAGGTGGTTCTGAGTAAGGCGAAGGTGAGTGGGAAGTGAGTTCCAGGTTTTAGCTGCTAGGTAGGAGAAGGATCTACCTCCCATGGTGGATTTGTTGATGCGAGGTACAGTGGCAAGGGCTTGGTTGGAGGATCGTAGCTGGCGGGAGGGTGTGTAGAAGGACAGTCGTGTGTTGAGGCATTCGGGTCCGATTTCGTAGAGTGCTTTATGTGCGTGGGTTAGGAGCCGGAAAGTGATTCTCTTATTGACGGGGAGCCAGTGGAGGTTTTTCAGGTGGCCAGAGATGTGTTCTTTACGTGGGATGTCTAATATGAGTCTGGCTGAAGCGTTCTGGATGCGTTGGAGTTTTTTCTGGATTTTTGCGGTGGTACCGGCGTAGAGGGTGTTTCCGTAGTCCAGTCGGCTCGTGACCAGAGCGTGAGTGACTGTTTTTCTAGTTTCGGTGGGGATCCAGCGAAATGTTTTTTTGAGCATGCGAAGAATGTTGAAGCAAGATGATGAAACGGCGTTGACTTGTCTGGTCATCGAGAGTGAGGAGTCCAGGATGACGCCCAGGTTCCGTGCGTGGTCCGTCGGGATGGGTGCTTTTCCAAGGGCCTCTGGCCACCAAGAGTCATCCCAGGCGGAGGGGGAGGTGCCTAGGATGAGGACTTCTGTTTTGTCTGAGTTCAGTTTTAGACGATTGTGCTTCATCCACTCGGCTACTTCTTTCATTCCTTCATGCAGGTTGGTTTTGGCAGTGTTAGGGTCTCTGGTGAGTGATAGGATCAGTTGAGTGTCGTCGGCGTAGGAGATGATGTTGAGGTTGTGTTGGCGTGCGATGACCGCGAGGGGGCTCATGTATACGTTGAAGAGGGTGGGGCTGAGTGAAGATCCTTGTGGACCGCCGCAGATGACTTCAGTGGCCTCTGACTTGAATGGTGGGAGGCGGACTCTCTGGGTTCTTCCGGTGAGGAACGAGGTGATCCATTCCAGTGCTTTTCCATGGATTCCGACGTTTCTGAGGCGTTGTAAGAGGGTGCTATGACAGACCGTGTCGAAGGCTGCGGAGAGGTCGAGGAGGATGAGGGCGACTGTGTCTCCATTGTCCAGTAGAGTTCGAATGTCGTCTGTTGCTGCGATGAGGGCGGTTTCAGTGCTGTGCTTGGCTCGGAAGCCGGATTGTGAGGAGTCGAGGGATTTGTTGGTTTCGAGGAATGCGGCGAGCTGGTTGTTGACCGCTTTCTCGATTACTTTGGCCGGGAATGGAAGGAGTGAGATAGGGCGGTAGTTTTTGAGTTCGGTGGGGTCAGCTGTGGGTTTCTTCAGGAGGGCGCTGAGTTTGGCATGTTTCCAGCTTTCCGGGAAGGTAGCGGAGTTGAGGGAGCAGTTGATGACGTCTCAGAGGTGCGGTGCTATAATGGAGTCTGCTTTGTTAAAGATGTGGTGAGGGCATGGGTCTGTGGGGGATCCTGAGTGGATAGAGTTCATCAGACGGATGGTGTCCTCAGAGGAGATTGGCTTCCAGTCATTGAGGGTGTTCAGGGGGGGTGGGGGTCCTGCAAGGGGTTGGGTGGGTTGGTCTTCGGGTCGGTTGTCGAAGCTGTTGTGGATGTCAGCAATTTTGTTGTGGAAGAATGAGGCTAGGGAGTCGCAGAGGGCTTGAGAGGGGGTGATGTCGTTGGAGTTGGCCGAGGGGTTGGAGAATTCCTTGACGATGTTGAATAATTCCTTGCTGTTGTGGGCGTTGTTATCTAGTCGGTCCTTGAAAGCGGCTTTCTTGGCATTCCGGATCAGTTGGTGGTGTATGCGGGTGGCGTTTTTGAAGGCGTCCTTGGTGCTGGTGGTTGGGTCTTTTTTCCAGGCCTTCTCAAGGGAGCGGCAGAGTTTCTTGGATTTCTTAAGATCATCGTTGAACCAGGAGGCCTTCTTGCTGCCTAGTTTCGTTTGTCGTTTTTTCAGTGGTGCTAAGATGTCGGCGCTGTTGGATAACCATTGGGTGAGGTTGGCGGCTGCTTGGTCGGGGTTTGAGGAGTGGGCTGGGGGGTTTTGAAGAAGCAATGAGGAGAGCTGGTCGATGGTGATTTTGTTCCAGTTTCTCTGCAGAGTGGGTTGGGGGTGGTTGTTGGACGTGGGCTTGTTGTAGGTAAAGTGAACGCAGCTGTGGTCGGTCCAAAGGAGATCTGTGGTGTGGCTGAAGGAGACATGTTTGCTGGAGGTGAAGATAGGGTCGAGTGTGTGACCTGCGATGTGGGTGGGGGTAGTGACGAGTTGTTTAAGTCCGAGGTTGGTGAGGTTGTCCAAAAGGGTGGTGGTGTTGCGGTCGTTGTTCTTTTCAAGGTGAAAGTTGAGGTCTCCCAAAAGGATGTAATCCTCGGAGGGGAGCGTGTGTGGAGTGATGAAGTCCGTGATGTCTTCACTAAACTGTGCGCGGGGTCCTGGTGGCCTGTAAAGGAGGGTGCCCCTGAGTGTGGTCTTGGGGTCGATGTGGATCTGGAAGTAAAGGTGTTCAGAGTTGGCGAGATTGATGTCTGAGCTGGTTGAGATGCGAATGGATTTCTTATGGACGATAGCGATACCTCCTCCTGTGTGGTCGGTACGGTCCTTGCGTATGATCTTATAGTCTTCCGGGATGGCAATGGTGATGTCTGGGGCTGATGTGGCGTTCATCCATGTTTCTGTTAGGAAGGCAAGGGGTATGCTGGAAGTCATAGGAGTGGGACCCTCATGTGCTGGTGTAGCAGAATTATCATTTCAAAGAACAGAAGAGGGACCCTGAACCTAAAAAGGATACGGGAAAGGGGAACAACCCACCAGGGAAGTAAATATGTATAACAACATGAAAGGGAAGTTCCCAGTAATCTAAAGGACCAATAGGTTCCAGTATTAACAATTGCCCACAGAGCAGCTGGGTATATTTAAATCATTTTATTGTCATTTATATTTATAAAAAATCATTACTTCAGTAAGTAGAACAACATATATAATTCATATAGCGTCAGCCCAGAGCTACAAGGAACAGTAAAAACATTTTTCATACATCATTCACTCATACAATCAATCACAGACACACTCATAGATCAAAACATCCATCTAATACTGGAACCTATTGGTCCTTTAGATTACTGGGAACTTCCCTTACATACGTAGCAGAATTATCATACTTCAGTGGTGGCCATCCTGGACTGTGTAGTGGTTAAATGTGGGCTGGCCCAAAGTCATCAATTATATTAGTAAAGCGGCATCTAAAACAGTAGACTAACACAGTTAAATGTTTTCTTATGGAGGGCACCACCTCATTGGTTCAACAGAAACATTTGTAGTAATAAAGAAGATACCCATGGCAAGTCGCAAAAGGCTAATCATAGGCACTGCTTTTTGTGGTGTATGAGACTCCAAGGCAGGGTGTTCCATATGTTACATGGTCTCAATGGTGAAATGATAAATCAGATCCCCTGTATGACCGAATGTCAATAAATCTATTGTAAAGGAGTATCTGATTTCGCAGGAGACTGACCTGGGAATTATACCTTGCACCAAGGGATTTCATCATTCAGACCTTTGCTGTTCATGGAGAGGCAGAAAATACACCATTGCTCCCTTCTGAAAAGGTTAACAGGACTACATGAGTTACTTGCCGTACATGAAACAAATGTGTTTACAGTGTGTCTTCTTTATTTTCTCATTTAGTTTCAAGGTTGGGTGATCAATTTTAAAATTTTTGAACAAGATATTTTCTTCTAGGGCAATACCTACACTGCATATTACGTCTTAGGTGTGGGGTAGGGTTATCCCCCCCCCTTTTTAGGTTCTGAAGAAACACTTTGGATCCTTTTTGGACCATCATGCGCAAACCATGTTGACCTGACCTCACTCACAAATTTAGGCTACTTGGATACATCACCTCACTGTAGTAGCCCCTACCAAATTACGTTTAATAATCTTGCAGAGGGAACCATCACATTAAAGTCCAGTGTGGTATCTCTTAGACAGTTTTAGTCTCCCTTCATTTCACTATACCCATTCACTCCACCCCACACATAATAATAATAATAAATAATAATAAGCATTTATTAAGCGCCTGGCTGCACAATACTGTGTGTCCCCG
The DNA here is from genome assembly GCF_964263255.1 of Lissotriton vulgaris. Taxonomy (NCBI): domain Eukaryota; kingdom Metazoa; phylum Chordata; class Amphibia; order Caudata; family Salamandridae; genus Lissotriton; species Lissotriton vulgaris. The sequence continues at coordinate 1,080,934,185 of NC_141689.1, read as the reverse complement.
CGCTGACTGCAAATGCAAAAACCACCTAAAGGAAGAGAACAGGAAAACGGGGATTAGTTGTTGGGAAATAGGTGAGTTTTGAGTCTGGCTCTGAACCTTGTTTCAGATGGCTCCATACGTAGTTGAATTGGCAGGGCATTCCAAAGCTTAGTGGCCAAAAAGCGGAAGGATTTTCCTCCCATCTTCGCTTTGGTGATGCGAGGGATTTTAAACAGCATCGTGCCCGCTGATCTAAGATTTTTGATTGGCCTGTGGATGGTCAGGAGGCCTCTTAGATAGCTGGGGCCTTTGTTTTGGGCAATGCGATGTGTATAGCAGAGAGTTTTGAATATTATTCTTTCTTTAACAGGGAGCCAGTGAAGCTTGGCAAGTGCATTTTTTGCCGATGCTCTACGGGGGAGACCGAGCACCAGTCGCGCTGCGGAGTTTTGTATGCATTGTAACTGGTGCAGGCTCTTTTGATTAAGACCCAGTAACAGAACATTACCATAGTCTAGATGGGGAGATATTAAAGCATGGACTATAGTTTTTCTTGCTTCAATTGGGAGTAGGTCAAGTACTTTGCGCAGCACTTTGAGGGTGCTGTAGCATTTACCTGTCACTTTATTTACCTGGGCTCTACCTGAGAGATTTGGGTCAAGCATGACACCGAGGTTCTTCACCTTCTCTGCAGGCACAGGAAGTTCTCCCAATTCGCTAGGCCACCAAGCGTGTGACCAGACGGAAGGGTTCTTCCCTACAATCAGTACCTCCGTTTTATCTCCGTTCAGGCGGAGGCAGTTGGCGTTCATCCATGTCGCTATCCCTAGCATACAGTTTGAGAAGTTGGAGGCTAGGTCTCTACTGTCTGGTGTTATTTTGAACACCAACTGGGTGTCGTCAGCATAGCTGACAATGCCCACCCCAAATTCCTCAACAATGTGTGCCAGGGGTTCCATGTAGATGTTAAATAAGGTAGGGCTCAGACTTGAGCCCTGTGGAACCCCATGGCTAACACTGCGAGGAGATGACTTGAAGGGAGGGCAGTGAAGTTGGAAAGTTCTGTCAGAGAGGTATGACTGGAACCATTTGAGAGCAGAGTCTTTAACTCCCATGTCTGAGAGTCGAGACAGCAGCGTGGTGGGCAGCACGGTGTCGAATGCTGCACTTAGGTCCAATAGGACCAGCGCTGCTGTCTCTCCCTCATCCACCAGTTTCCGGATCTGTTCGGTGGAGAACAGAACGGCAGACTCCGTTGAATGGCCTGCTCTAAACCCTGATTGGGAGGGGTGGAGGAGAGATTCTTTCTCCAAAAACTCCATGAGTTGGAGATTGGCTACCTTTTCTATGATCTTTGCACAGAAAGGGAGAAGTGAGATTGGTCGCAGATTTTGAAGCTGGGTAATAGGGATGTTCGGTTTCTTTTTTAGTGGTATTACCTGGGCAGATTTCCAGTTACTCGGGACAATGCTCTCACGGAATGAGGTTGTGATCATGTTGCTTATATGATCCAGTAGTACGGTTTCCATGACCATTTTGTACTGTTCCGGAGGGCAGGCATCCATAGGGGAGCCAGAACTAATGGTGTTTATGATATTCATCAGTTCCTGTTTGTTGGGGGTCCTGAAATTAGTAAACTGGGGTTTTAGAGGGCGGACGTCTAGAGTCTCTGCCTTATTGTTATCTGACCTGGTGCTGCTGGTGAATGTGGCGTGAATATTTTCTACCTTTTTCACAAAGAAATCGGCTATTTGATCACATATCTCCGTGGAGTAGGTGTCTTTAGTATCCAAGCGAGATAGTATGGTGATTTCTTTATAAATACCGAATAGTTCTTTGGTAGGGTTTTTAGCTTCCATGATTCTGCATTTGTAATAGAGACTCTTCTCTACTCGTACCAATTTTTGGTATTTTTTCAGCTCAGTTCTATACTTTTCTTTGAGTTCTGGGGCGTAGTCTTTCCTCCACATTCGTTCAATGAGTTTGCATTGTGCTTTGGCCTTTTTCAGTTTTTCAGAGAACCAGGGGGCACTTTTAGTTTGACGAGCTGGGGGCTTGGTCGTCCAGGGAGCAGTTTTGTCTAACGCTTTTGTTAGCCATGATTCAAAGTTGTCCCATATCTCCTGTATGGATGTGGCTGCAGTCGGGGGGTGATCAGTAAGTTCCTGCAGCAGTATTTCAGGGGTGCATTTTTTAAAGTTACGGCGTCTGTAAGGGGGGTTTTTCGCATATGACTTGGTGATGACGTTTTTAGCTATTCTGAATGGCACCATACTATGGTCAGACCAAATCAGTGGAACTGGTGGGGAAATTTCAATACCCATGCAGTTCGTAAATATGGGATCTAATAAATGCCCTTGTTGATGTGTAGGTAGGATAGATAGGAGCTTCAGATCGATAGTATTGAGAGCATTCAGAAGGAGTTGCGCTTCCTTAGAGTGGCTATCTTCTAGATGGATGTTAAGGTCGCCCAATATGATGATATTTTTATGTCTTACGGCTAGTTGGGTGGCCAGTTCAATAAGTTGGTTACAAAAGGATGTTGCAGCTCCAGGAGGTCTATATATTAATAATCCTGTAATGGTATTGGTGGTGTCTAATTTGATAGTGAATCTTCCGCATTCCGTATCCGTGATTTTTTGTTCAATTAGAGTGCACTCAAGGTTATTTTTAAAAATCATTGCCAGTCCTCCCCCCCGTTGTTTCTGGCGGTCGATTCTTAGAAGACAATAATTACTCGGTATAGCCTCTAATATCTCTGGGGAGGAGGCTTCCTCTAGCCATGTTTCAGTTAGAAACACGATGTCGAGGTTTCCATTAATCAACAGGTCGTGAATTTCATTTTTATGCTTAGGCATAGATCTGCAGTTCAGTAGTATCATGTTTAGGTGCTGAGTTTTGTTTAAGGTGAAGGTAGCGTTGGGAAGTAGTTGGTGGCATATGCTGCATTGTGCGGGTAAAGATAGCGGATCTATAGCATGCATACAATGAGGTGATGAAGGCTTACCGAGATTCAGTAGGTGTGCTTTAGTGTACTGATATCGTAGACTTTGATTGTTGTGAGGTAGCATAGGAGATTGAGAGGTGGATCTATGGTGTCCTGCCCCGAGCCCCGTCCTGTCGCGGACGGGCGCAGACGGGCAGGACTCTGGCTTGACTCCGGCGCGCGAACGACGCGCCCGCAATGCGCGTCCGCTGCACGGAGCCATGCACGTATGTATTTATAACCTCGTCAGCGCGACGATTCTCAGCGAGCCCTCACTAATATGGCCGCTTTAGTTTTCACCTAGTCCCTGCAGATGACGGCTCTGTTAATGGCCACACCCACCGGTGAAGTCCGAGCAAGTAGGCTGCTCTGGCTGGGGAAACGGGGCGATTTACCAAGTTTTGAGCCTCTTTCCTCCCAAAAGTAAATATGGGCGTAGCTATGTGGTAGTAGCTGGAATTTTAAAGTAACACAGGTAAAATCGTGTCTAGCTCTTAGCGCGAGGGGGGGGGAAAGGACACACAGGGAAAATTCACAGGTCACAGTTGTTTTAAAAATAGAGCGAGTTAAAAATAAGGAACCTCCCGGCTCAAGCCTCAGGAGTGAAAGCAGCAGTCGAAATGCCTTCACACTGGCACCTGTCATCGAATAGCAAAACTAAAAAGGTCTTCGCTAAAGCGACCCTTCGTGGGGCACTGCAGCACAAGCCCTATGAGGAGCACGTCCTATGATGATACAGTACATCTTCATGGATGTTTGATGGCACCAAGAAATAATCATAGGGATTCTCCCTTCTTTGTCATCCTTTATTTCTTCTTTGCTTTCTGAAAGGAACAGTACCCCCACTGCTTGTTGCATTAGTAGTTTCGGAGCCTAGGTACTGGACCTTTACTGGCTCCCAGTCCTCCCTCTTCATTGTTTTGAGTCATATTCATGGACATATTCAAATCTCTACAATGTCTAGACGATATAACATGACATAACATAACAAACACTTCTCTCAACTCATTAAGTGCTGTTTCATAGTGTGAGTTGAAGACATGTGTAGAGTGAATCAAAGATGAATACTCCTCTATAAGTATTACTCTCATAGAGTGGGCAGGAGTTTCTTTTTATTCTTAACTCAGACTGTCTTTAATTTACTCCCATATTAGGGTTTTATTTTCCGGTGCCTCGGGAAGTGCCTCTCCGCATGCGATGATACTGTGCTGATCTTACGTTACCTTCGAAAGATGTTCAATTCTGCTAAGTTTATTGCAACTCCTCACCATGCAGTAAGTATCAAGTGTATTTCTATTCCCCGTAGGTAACATTTTACATTGTATGACCAGAACAAACACATGGAGTCTTAGGGGACTGAAGAGCATCTGGGTTGTCATTGTTCTGGATTGTAACTTAATTAAAGGAGCTTGATGGTAAATTAATGATGACAGGAGACACCTTCCTCTCTCAGCGCATCCTGTTACCCAAAAGTGTGACATCTACCCCATGGATAGCCAAATCATATCAGTGTGGAAACCCTCCACAGAGTGGATGAAGACTAAGCTAGCTGAAACTAGAAGTATAGCGCCTTTGTTCAGGTTACTACTGCTGCATTTCATCAGGGATTATTTTTGCCTCTTTAGATGATCCGTCTTGATAGACACAAGTGAATTAATTATATAAATCAAGCTTAATCAATGTAGCAGATAAATGGGATGAAGATCTAAAGCTTTGTGAAGCTTTCAGATAGGCCCAAAGAGATAACAGAGCTGTCTGTTTCTACCTGTAGTTAGAGGGGGCGATTTCTCAAGGAATGAAGGACCGAGCACAATCTTGTGTAATCCCTGCACAGTACCCTGGAGGAAGAGAGGATAAGCATTCCTTCTAAAGAAATAGCACTCCTTCTTCCCAAATGCTTGTGTACTAAAAAGTCCTTGCAGTTTCTTCAGGTGAAAACCAGAAAGAACCAAGTTACAGAACACAAATAGTGACTGAACTCTCATCTTATTGTCCATAGATGTTTCTTCAGAGCATGGTAAGGACACTCCAGCATAGTTGTATAGGGGGTATCCTTAAATCATGCTTTCTGGAAACTGAATATGTTTGCTTTACTAGTGGAGAACCATTTGCGATTGCTAGTTGTAAACACTGAAGGTCCAATCCAGAACCGTATCATTATCATTTCTTTCTAAAATGGAATCTCTAGTCCTAAATGCCTGTGTTTGGTTAATATTTCCCTAATGCTGTGTTGTCTTTCACTCTTTGCAGGATATAATAATTGGATTTCAAACATGTGCCAAGACTCATCCATTCGAAAGCCGTCGGGTGATTGAAGAGTACAAAGGCTATCTTTTTGCTATTGACCTGGTAAGAACGATGCATCTCTTTTTGTCTCATATTTCCAACTTTCCTCAGCAGTGGCGATTCACATTTAAAAAAGTGTAATTTGCAATTAGATAACAGTTTACTTGAAAGAAAAGCAAAAATATGTCTAAAGGCGTAGGTGGTCTACAATACCGAAAACAAAAGAAATTTAAACATTTATTTTGAAGGGGGTTATGATACCAAACGCAACAATGTCTTAAATTCATTATAAACAACAAGAACATTCAACCTTTACTTCCTCCTTTGCATTACTCATGACTTCAGAAGTGAAAGAGCACAGACGGAAAGGTTGCCCTCCAAGGCGACTCGCATTTAGGAATCAATACAAGACCGGGTCTAAGACCGGTCCCTGCACTCCTAGGTGGCGGAGTACTCAGGATCAAACACCAGGCCTGGCTAAAGGCTGGGCTCTGTATCCACAGGATACACAATACAGTTACATTGAGGAAAGGGGAGGGGCTATGTTTATAACTCCAGTTGAAATAGTGACTGGCCTAAGCCAGGAGGCAACCTTCACTGGCCCTGATGTGTTGTACTACATTCAGGACATCCTCGGGCCGAATATCAAAGGCAATCTGAGACAAAAGTCTAACTTTACGACTTTTGGTATTCACAGAAGTCATTTACAACTTTTGGTATTCAAAGAGGTCATTTATGAGTCGTATCTATACATTTGCAGTCGGGCCGGAATCTCCGCCCCTGTGCCAAACTCTCCACACCCAGGCCTTACTCTCCGGCTGGGGCCGTACTCTCCAGCTGGGGCATTACTCTCCATCTTGAGTCGTTCTTTCCAGCTCAGGCCAGATGAAGTGTAATCAATGGGCTGGAATGCAAAATGTACTAAAAGGAACTTTAGAACCATGTGATAAATTGAGGAGGTCATTTAAAACAGTCTGGCAGGGAAAAGGGTATGGCCAGACACTGCATCATGACCCAGATAAGTTTGCTCCTCTGTATCATGGTACAATTTGTGCTTCCCTCAGTGTTGACTGTAGTGTAAACACTACAGTCACCACTTAGGGCACTCCCCTTAGTGTTGACCGTAGTCTTAATACCAGAGTGTGTGTGTGAATAAGAGTTACAGTAGGAGTAATGGGACACATTAAAGTTAGGTGTAGTGTTAGACTCCAGTTTGTGTATATTGTGCCAATTAGGGAACAGTTGTTGTTTGATGTTAGTCTTATGGCTAGAGATGAAGTATGGGTTTGATACAGGGTTAGGGTAAATGATTTTCATAAGGGTAAGGATACTTTGCAGGATTGAACTAGGTTTAGGGTTATGGAATGTAGGCATACATTATGTTGCTAGTGTTAGGGGTTTTGTGTTTGGGTTACATTGCATAAGAGTAATGGGCAATTGATGAGGATAGCGTTATCGTTAGGCAAAGGATTTGCGGTTTGTGTACCTTACAGCAAGAGTCAGATCCTCTAACTTCAATTTCTTATATGGCATTTAAATTTGAAATATCAGTTTCTCACTTTTCTTTTTGTATTTCTTTTCATTTAAAATGTAATTTCTAAATTTTATCTGAGATACCCGTGGCAGGGGACAAGTATCTTTTGAGCAGACATGTGCAGGAGGTAGTGCTACTAAAAAGGTATTTGACTCCATAATTCAGTCTTTGAGTAAATGGTCTATCTTACCTTTTTTTACCCAGCTGTCTAGCACAGAAAAAGAGTTGTGTTTAAACGTTATCATAACCAACAGCCATTACACATCCCTCACTTCTTTCACAGTACATTACGTACCTGGAAAAGTGGAAGATGTACTCCAACAAATGTGCCAATGGCAATGACAAAACATTGGGGCATATTAGCAAGAACCTCGTTAACATTATCGCTGTTTTAGCGGCAGGAAACTGTCGCTAAAACGGCAATAATGGGCTTGCTAATATGCGTTATAGAATTCCAAACAAAGCCCCGGTTAGATGTCATGCACATCTAACCTGGGCTTCTATTAGAATTCTATAACGCATATTATCAAGCCCATTATTGCGGTTTTAGTGGCAGTTTCCTGCAGCTAAAACAGCGATCCTTTTAACGAGGTTGTTGCTAATATGCCCCATTGTTTATTAAGGGATGAAACCTATGAGGTGCCAGCCTTTAAATCAAAAAAATTAGCTGGCTAATTTTACAATTGTCATTAAGTTAGATGGATCAATATCCAAAGTGTGGGTTTTAGTTTGAAGTTTAGCACTGCCCAGAAGCTGCATGAAGTCAGCACTAGATGGAGGATTTTACTTTTTCAGACAGTTCAAAGATCCAATTTCTGGCAAAGCTCTTAACTTACAATAGGGGTTGCTTTTTAGGTTTCGGCTCTAGAAGTCACGCATGCCCTGTCTCGACCCAACACTGCTGTATCTACTGTATGGGCTTCAACCTGCCCTTAGGGTTCCTATTTGCTGCTACAATCGTCACTGTTCAGTTTTAAAACTCCATTCATTCATTGCATGAATTCTTCATGCCTCATCCTGTGTTGAACACTCCCCGAGAGCACTAGCCAATTTACTTAAGTCTTTTAATCAAGCAATCAATCAGGGATTTGTGAAGCGCCCTACTCACCCGTGAGGGTCTCAAGGCACTGATGGGGTTGGAGGGGGGGGGGGGGGGTTAAAGCAGCTCTGTCTCATCTGAAGAGCCAGGTCTTGAGGCTCTTCCTGAATGCTTGCACTGTGGGAGTTCGTCTGATGATGAGGTGGAGCTTGTTCCAGGTCTTGGTGTAATGCAGGAGAAGGCTCTCCCTCCTGCTCTGGCTCTGTGGATGTGTGGGATTTCTTGTCTGCGTAGAAGGCTCTATCTCCTGTTCTGTGGATGCGTAGGATTTTGGCCAGGGCAAGGTCGGTGTAGAGGAGGCTTCTCTTGGGTGCGTAGAAGGAGATTCTTTTTTAAGGTATTGGGGTCCGGTGTTGTGGAGGAATTTGTAGGCATGAGTGAGGAGCTTGAAGGTCACTCTCTTTTCGACGGGGAGCCAGTGAAGCTCTTGTGGGTGCTGGGTGATGTGATCTTGACGTGGGATGCCTAGGACAAGTCTGACTGCAGCGTTCTAGATTGTCTGGAGTTTGAGGAGTAGGCATTTGTTGATTCCGGCATAGAGGGCATTCCCGTAGTCCAGTCTGCTGGTTATGAGTGTGTGGGTGATGGTCTTTCTGGATTCAGGGGGGTCCATTTGAGGGTCCTGCGGAAGATGTGCAGGATATGGCATTGATCTGTCGGTTTAGGGTGAGGGAGGAGTCGATTGTGATGCTGAGGTTATCCAGTATCGGGGTATCTTTCATAGATTCACATACCTGAATCATTCCCCCGACGCCGAGGCGGGAGTCCCACGGTATATAAAAAAGCAGTGCCAAAAGTAAATTACAGTAGTAGGCCCTATGAGAAGGCCTGAGGCCTAGATTGTAGTAGCATATCTACCTCAATATACTAAAAAGACCAAAATCTTTGCACCAACCAATCAGCTTACAGCACCATCTAGAACCCTCTCTGCAGAGCCAGTTCTCCTCAGATTTTCACCACACGTCGTGTGGAAGGGAGTCCCCCTGAGTCTTCACTCAATTTTCTCTAAGCTTCAGGATGTCTGAAAAGAAGGCCTTGATTAGACCTTGCAGAACATGCGAGAAGAAAAGGATCCATGTTGATGACCAGCATAAGGGCTATATTTATTTCCTTTATCCCAAGCATGAGGCAAAAAATTGTAAGATCTGCCGCACCTTCCCTTCTAAAACTCTAAGGAATCGGGAGGCCAGAACCCTTTTATGGCTTAAATCCTCTTCTACTGATGAAGACAGTGCCTCTACCTCCCCTCCGGTAGGAGAGCGAAATCTCAAGAGGATTATCCAAGTGAGGGGAGAAAACATGTTAAAACCTCCCACTCCACTTCAGGCTCTTCACAGAGATCTCCATCTTCTATCTCTGGAGCCTCAGCTCTCAAGGATTCTTCAAAGTTAACCGTGAGTAAGAGCTCTTTCTGTCTCCTCACCTGTGACTACCATTTCAACTTCTACTTCTTCTTCGATGGCTCGATCTCTACTACAGCCATCACTTCTCCTATCCTGTCTACTAGAATCTGCATTGGCACTAAGAGAACTCACGTCGATGTCCCGTTGACAACAGCCTCGTCGACGGTAGCACTTGTCGACAAAAAAGCCCTCGTCGGCGAAGTCATCTACAGTACCATCGACGACCGTCTCGTTGACGAAGAAGCAAGGTCCATCGACGATGAGCCCGTCGACGACGTCGACGACGAGTCCGTCGACGGCGGCCCCGTCGACGTCGAGCCCGTCGACGTAGAGTCCGTCGATGTTGAGTCCATCGACGGTGGTCCCGTCAACGTCAATTCCATCGATGATGACCCCGTCGACGATGAACATATCGACGACGACTGTGACACCGTTATCACCGGTGGTATCAAGACCAATAGATATTGCTTCAACTAAGCCTTTAGCTGTGAAACAGGCTTTTTCTACCCCGCTTTCTTCAAAGACCTTTCAATTAGTATCATACCAGAGACAGCAAGAATCTTAAATTTCGCCACTTATGCCCTCTCATCTCCTAGAGACTTATGCTGATGACGAAGAGGAGAGTTTTGAGGATGATGACAATGAGGGAGCTTTTGGAATAGCTCACCATCCCTCAGAATTAAATATTAAATGCCAGGAGGATGATGAAGAAGAAGATACTTATTCCGAGCATTATTATCAGGAGGACATTGTAGTCCCTCATCATACAGAATACCGGAGGAGGTCTCAGGTTTCGGAGTCCAGTCATTTACCACCAAGCCTCATCCAAGATTTACAGGCTATGCTGGCAGATTATAAACAATGTTTTCCACCTCAACAGGTTGTGCCTCCAGCCCAACCTGCTGTCCCAGTTCCTCAACCTGAAGTTCCACCGCCCATGTCTCCGGCCACGGAAACTCCACAACCTGCCTTGCCTACACAGACGCCAGACACTTCTTCGGATGAAGAAGTAGAGGAAGGAGAGTTACCTAATAATCCTCCGTTGGATCCGTGGGAGGAAAACGTTATTCTCATGCCGTCTCCACCAACCCCACAACCTACAGACTCACCGCCTGAAGACATAGGTGGTTTCCATAATCTCATGCAGCGAGCTGCAACTAGATTTCAGTTGCAGGCGACAGTGGAGCAGACAGAATGTTTCCTCCATGATATTAAAGAAGAAACTAGGAAGGTGTCAAGAGCCATTCCTATTATAGATTATATCTGGAAAGAAGGTGTCAAGGTGATGAAAAACCCTGCTTCAGGGCCAGCAGTGTTACCAAGGATTGATAAAAAAATATTGGCTCCTCTCACTAGACCTGCATGCCTCATTGGACACCCGCGTCCGGATTCGGTCATCTCGCAAGCCGTGCAGCAAAGATAAAAAACCCAACCACCCCTATCACTACACCACAGGATAAGGAGGGGCGTCGTTTGGACCTTATTGGTAAGAAAGTTTCGACCATGGCTGCTGCCTTGATCAAAACTGCAAATTATTTAGCGATTATAGGGCGCTATGATCGCCAAATGTGGTCCGAGATGGCTGGTTTGATTAATCTAATCCCAGAGGATAAAAGACAGGATGCACGCAAGATCTTAATGGAGGGGGAACGTGCGGCGGCAGAAACCATTGACTGCGCTTTGGATATTGCTAATACGAACTTTAGACAGCTGGCAGGAGCTGCAGTTATCAGACGACAGGACTGGCTAAAGGCTACCACCAACTTAAAATCCTGGACATGGCTTATGATGGAGAGTCTCTATTTGGGAAACACATCGACGAGGCTCTCCAGGCAATCAAGACGGATACTGACACAGCAAGATCCCTAGGTGCATTGCAGTACAAGAGAGGATCTTTTAGAGGTGCTAGAGGACGTGGATACTCCTCTAGAGGAAACTACTACCAACAAGGCAGACAATATCAGCCTCAGTACCGGCAAAGTTATCAGTCTTCTTATCGACAGTCCAGAACAGCTAGTTTCTCTTGCCAAGGACGACGAAAGCACACAAACAATCAAGGGCGAGACATTTACAGAAAACAGTGAGATCAGCTGGGCGCCAACCTTATTTCCTTCCCTCCCTGTGGGCGCGAAGATATCTGCCTTTCAAGAACAGTGGCAGCGGATTACATCCGATCAGTGGGTAATGGACTTAGTACAACATGGTCACACCCTGGAGTTTGTCACCAAACCACCAATAACTCCGCCCAGGGGTCCCCCTCCCCCTCGTCTTCACTTATTGTTCAAGGAAGTTAATTCAATGCTCGGCAAGAACGCTATAGAAAAAGTTCCAGTACATCAGAGGCGGACAGGCTTCTATTCCCGTTTTTTCCTCATAAAAAAGAAATCAGAGGAATTGCGACCGATCCTGGACCTGCGAAAACTCAACAAATATCTCAAGAAGCAGGGTTTCCGTATGGTCACTTTTTCAGAAATTCTAAATTGCCTCAAAAAGGGAGATTTTATGGCTTCCTTGGACATGGAAGACGTATACTTCCGCATCCCAATCCATCCAAAACATCGAAAGTATCTCTGTTTCACTGTGGCTGGTGCCCATTATCAGTTCAAAGTACTCCCAATTTGCCTCAAGTCGGCTCCAAGGATTTTTACAAAGTGCCTGGCCCCAGTAGCGGCAGCACTATGCTCATCAGGGATCCAGGTTTTCCAGCACTTGGACGACTGGCTAGTCAAAGGTCCATCAAAATGCAGGGTGCCGAGCGACATAACAGTGTGCCGCAATCTCTTTGCATCTCTAGGTCTCACTGTCAACGAAAAGAAGTCTCAATTGGTTCTGAAAAGAATACTACTTTTCCTAGGAGCTTGTCTGGACACGATACAATGCAAGGCATTCTTGTCTCAAGAAAGGCAGCTCCGTCTACAGGCATTGGCTATAAAGCTATCCAAAAGAAAGTCACTTTCTGTTTGCCTCTTTGCTTCACTTCTGGGAATGTGTTCTTCAGCCATAAATCTCATTCTGCTGGCACGTCTCAAAATGCGGCCTCTACAGGAAGAGCTACATCTTCAATGGCAGCAAGCGACTGGCTCCTTCGAGGGCATTATCAAAGTCACCCCACGTGACCCAATGGTGGACACAACTTCACAATCTAAAACAAGAACTCACATTCTTGCAAACTCCTCCAGACTTCTTCCTGACGACTGATGCGTCCATGGAGGACTGGGGAGGCCATCTCCAAGACTTGCAGGTGCAAGGCAAATGGTCTCAGATATGCCACATCAATATTCTAGAGTTGAGAGCCATCTTCCTATCTCTACAAGCGTTCCTCCCCAGAATCGCGGGGTCTTCAGTCCTGGTCCGAACGGACAATACCACCAGCATGTTTTATGTAAACAAGCAGGGAGGGACAGGGCCAGCTACACTATCAAAAGAGGCTCAAGAGTTATGGGGATGGCTAACACTTCACGACATAACTCTCAAGGCGGAACATGTCAAAGGTCTGCACAATACCCTAGCAGACAAACTACGCAGATCCTTGTTGGATTGCCATGAGTGGGAGCTGGACAACACGCAATTGATCAAGGTGTTTCAGACTTGGGGCAAACCAACGGTGGATTTATTTGCGACCCACCAGAACAAGAAATGCCGGTATTACGCCAGCAGATACCCTCAACAGGGGTCAAGAGGGAATGCCCTGTCCATGCGATGGTCCGGGATCTATGCTAACACCTTTCCTCCGATCCCGCTGATTCCGCAAGTGTTGCGCAAGATGAAATTGGAGAGCTGCCGTCTCCTCCCCAGATGGCCTCATCAATATGGGTTTCAGGAGCTCATGTTGCGATCACAGGAGCCTCCGATCAAACTTCTACCGGCTCCAACACTATTGTCACGCGAAGGGGGTCAGATACTTCACCCAGACCATCAATCTCTGAAATTGCAGCCATGGCGTCAAACTTCTTAGAATTTCAACACCTACAAATTCCTCACGACTGCCGGGACATCTTGAAGGAAGCACGAGCCCAGAGCACGTTGAAGACCTATCGTCTTTAATGGACGCGTTTCTGACCCTAGTGTGCTTCAAACGCTTTACACCCTATCGAAGCTCAAACTGAGAAAATTCTGCCTTATCTTTTACATTTGGCTCGCTCTGGTCTTTCATTCTCCTCCATAAATGCCCATTTAGCAGCTTTATCCAGGTTCAGGAAGGTGGCTGACACTCCATCACTATGCTCTTCGTCACTGATAAAACAATTCATGAGGGGTCTTTTCCAGACTTAGCCTCCAATTAAACCTTCACCACCGGAATGGGAACTCAAAACGGTTCTCTCACATCCGATGAAGCACTCATTCGAACCGATCCACAAAGCCAACCTCAAATTCTTGACATTGAAGGTCGCCCTGCTTTTAGCCCTAGCTTCTGCCAGGAGAATAGGAGAAATTCAGGCTTTCACTATCAAAGAACCTTTCTTACATTTTTCTCAAGGGTATGTCACTCTCCGAACAAATCCAACTTTCATACCCAAAGTGCCTTCTGAGTTCCATCCAAATGAACCAGTGAAATTGCCGGTTTTCTTCCCAAATCCTACAACCCTGGCGGAAAGAACTCTACATTCTTTGGACATTAAACGATGTTTAAAGTTTTATCTTCAAAAAACAAAGAACTTCAGAAAGTCAGATCAGCTATTCGTGGCTTATGGCCAAACTACACTGGGGAAAGCGGTCACTAAAGCCACAATTTCAGATGGAGAGCCTCTGCGATCAATTTCTGCCATGTTAAAGCTAACCGACTACTACAAAGGACTGTAATGTCTCACTCTACAAGAGCTGTAGCAGCATCTACAGCATTGTTTGCAGGAGTGGAGCTAGAGAACATTTGCCATGCTGCTACATGGAAGAATGTCCACACGTTTACAAGACATTACTGCCTGCAATCAGTAAATCAAGAGGGTGCAGCAGTTTGCCAAACGGTTTTACGTCACCTGTTTCCATAAGATCATATTCAGGTAACAATGTTTGGTTCATTTTACAATGTGTGTATACTATTCAGTGTTTTTGTTGATATAAAAGAAGGGCATGTTTAGCAGATTGCTTGTTTATGTTATGCTAATATTCATTTCCTGTGGAATACTAGATGACTACTCTTTTGAATTTAGACATGCTTTTATTAGTAGATCTTTTACTTTGCAATTGTTGGTTGCTAAACATAAGTTTATGGGTGTGCCCCACATTAAGTCTCCCACCATCCACAACCGACTTTTGCCTGGCTTACTGCTTGCTATTCTTATTCAGGCATGTGAATCTATGAAAGATACCCCAATAATGGATAAGAAAACAAATTACTTACCTGTAACTTCAGTTATTCAGTATTGGTATCTTTCATAGATTCACATGCACCCACCCTCCTCCCCGGAGAGTCAGTTCTTTAAGTTTGGGATACTCATTCCCACTTGTGCTAATGAAAATCTGAGGAGAACTGGCTCTGCAGTGAAGGTTCTAGAGGGTGCTGTAAGCTGATGGGTTGGTGCAAAGATAGGCTACTACAATCTAAGCCTCAGGCCTTCTAATAGGGCCTACTACTGTAATTTACTTTTGGCACTGCTTTTTTATATACCGTGGGACTCCCGCCTCGGCGACGGGGAATGATTCAGGCATGTGAATCTATGAAAGATACCAATACTGGATAACTGAAGTTACAGGTAAGTAACTTGTTTTCTTACTATCTTGGTCCATGGGTGTCAGAGGGTTGCTGAGGGTGGTGGACCACTGGGTGTTGTCCCATGGGGAGGGGGTGTATTCAAGGAGGAGGACTTCCATTTTCTCTGAGTTGAGCTTCAGGTAGCTGCTGCTCATCCAGGAAGCGAGATCTTTCATTCCTTCCTGTAAGCTGTGTCTGGTGATCTCTGGTTCATTGGTGAATGAGAAGATGAGCTGGGTGTCGGAAGCGTGGAATACTATCCTGAATCTGCATTTTCTGACAATGGTGGCGAGAAAGGCCATGCAGATGTTGAGGAGCGTGTGGCTGGTTGAGGATCCTTGGGGTACTCCGCAGCTGATCTCTGTGGGTTCAGAGAGGAAGGGCAGGAGTCTGATTATTTAAGTTTGGCCGGTGAGAAAGGAACGGATCCATTCCCCTGAAGGCCGGTGTCACAGAGTCTGGCAGTTAGTGCACGGTGGGAGACGGTGTCGAAGGCTGCTGATAGGTCTATTGGGATGAGGGCAGCCATGTGTCCTTGGTCGAGGAGGGTGCAGATGTCGCCCGTGGCTGCTAGTTGGGTAGTCTGGTGCTGAGGTTGCTGCGGAATACAGATTGGGAAGTGTAGAGGATTGAGTTGGATTCTGTAAAGTTTGTGACCTGGTTGTTGACGATCTTCTATTTGACTTTGGCTGCGAAGGGGAGGAGAGAGGTGAGAAAGGAACGGATCCATTCCTCTGAATTCCGACGTCGCAGAGTCTGGCGTTTATTGCACGGTGGGAAACGATGTCGAAGGCTGCTGATAGGTCTACTAGGATGAGGGCAGTCATGTGTCCTTGGTCGAAGAGGGTGCGGATGCCGCCCGTGGCGGCTATAAGGGCAGTCTCGGTGCTGAGGTTGCTACTGAATACAGATTGGGAAGTGTAGAGGATCGAGTTGGATTCTATAAAGTTCATGAGCTGGTTGTTGACGATCTTCTCGGTGACTTTGGCTGCAAAGTGGAGGAGAACGATGGGTCTATAGTTCTGGAGGTTGTCGGCTCTGTGGAGGGCTTCTTGAGGAGGGTCTTGACATCTGTTTCGAGAGTGCTATAGGGGAGGCGGCTCTGTGGAAGATGTACGTCGGGCAGGGGTCAGTGGGGGCTCCTGAGTGTATGCTTCTCATGGTCTTAGCTGTGTCTTCTGTGGTGACAAGGGTTCATGCGTTGATGGTAGGCTGGTTGGCAATGCTGGTTTTAGGTGTAGTAGCGTTGCCTAGGTTCCGCTCGTCGAAGTTGTCGGAGAGAGTCCTGATCTTGTGATGGAAGTAGGAGCCGAGTTTGGTGCAGAAGCCTTGTAAGGGGAAACGTTGGAGGATTCGCTGGGTAGTTTTGTGAATTCTTGTATGATGCTGAAGAGTTGCTGGAGTTGGAGAGGATTCTGTCCTGGATTAAATTCTTCTGTGTTCTGTCATGGCTGTCTTGCAGGCGGTGCATGCTTCAGGGGTTTTGCTGTTCCTCCAGGCTTTCTCGAGTCGTTGGCACATACGCTTGGATTCTCAGAGTTCGGTGGTGAACCAGGTGCTTTCGTGGTGCTTTGCCCATCAGAGTTCTGGAGGGGGACGAGTGTGTTTGGGCAGTCGGTGATCCATTTGTGGAGTTCATTGGCTGCAGAGTTGGCATCTATAGTAGTGGGAGAAGGAGTGCGGTTGAGGGCAGAGTTGAGGTACTCTTTGGTGATCTTGCTCCAGTTCCTGCACGGAGGTGTGGAGTATACTTGTGTGCGGTGGATTTCTAGAAGGAAAAGTGGATACAGTGGTGGTCTGTCCAGGGAGTTGCGTGGTATGGCTGAAGCAAATGTTGTTTTCTTCTGTGAAGATGGGGTTGAGGGTGTGACCTGCCAATGTTGGTGAGGTTATCCAGGAGGGCGGTGGACTTGGGGGTCGCTGAGGTTGGTGAGGTGGAGGTTCAGGTCTCTGAGAAGTATGTAATCCATGGATGCGAGGGTGAGGGGCATGATGAGTTCACAATGGTAGTGCTTAACGCGGCACGTGGTCCAGGAGGTCTGTAGGCAAGGGTGTTCAATAGAGTCGTTCTGGTGTTGATCTGGATCTGGAAATGAGGGTGTTACATGGGGGATGAGGAGTCAGTCATGCTGGCTGTAGTTAGTTGGAGGGAGTTTTTGTGTACAACAGTGAGTCCACCTCGAAGTGGTTGGGGCTGTCCTTCTTCCGGATCTTGTACCCGTTAGGGATGGCGGTTGCAATTTCGGGAGAAGGTGTTGGTCGAGGTCTTTGTGAGGAAGGCGACTTCGGGCGAGATGGCATTGAGGAAGTCCCAGATTTCTACTTCATGTCTGGGCAGGGACAGTATGTTGAGGAGGATGTAGCTCAGGGGGATGGGTGCACTGGCGTCCGGTGGGTTGGCGGTAGCAGTGGGGGTCTAGGACGGTGTTCGCCATTGACAGCTGGCAATTGTTGTTTCTTCCGGGGGTCGAGGATTGAGTACATGTTGCTGAGTCGTAGCAGCGGGGGTCAGTGGACCAGGGTCCCTGGTGCTGGTCACGGCCCAGTCGCAGACAGGCTTGCCTTTGGTGTGCCATTGCTCCCCAACTGCTTTCCTGCTGCCTTCCTGCTGTGCGGCTGCACAGCAGCCACCATTAAGTAGGGGTCAGGGAGGGAGAGCAGCTGGGAGGTGAGAGCGAAAAGATGCAGAAGGGAGGGGCGGCGGGAGCAGCAAGGACGGGAAAGGGAGCGAAGCAGAAAACCGGGCTTTGAAAATAAGGCACAGAAAGGGGAAAAAGACACGATAAAGGCACTAGGAGGGAAAAAGAGAAAACAAGGCACAATAAAGTCACAAACAGAAGAAAGAGAAAATGCACACAATAAAGTCACAGAGAGAAAAAAGACAAAACGAGGCACAATAAAGGTACAGAGAGAAAAAAGGCACAGAAAGGCACAGAGGTGGAAAAGGCAACAGACGGAGCTGCGCTAGGGGAGAGCAGTTTCCCTGACCTGGAGGTCTGAGGTCTTTAACAGCTGCCATTTTAGATACTCATGTCTGGACTAATGTTTTCATTGCATACTACTGTTGCACACAGCGAGTGCAGACGCTTCTATCTCTTGGATCTTGAAAATGCTTTTTTTTATTATTGTCTTGAGCTTTTATCCCGAAAAATTACTGACTCAGGTTTTTTCTTTTTTACATTTGTGGAATTTCCATTGTTCAGCATGTGCCCCTTCAAAACCGCTGTTTTATTGATCTAAGCGGTTTGACAAAAAAATTGGAATTGCAACAGCACGCAGCCTGTCATTTTAAAAGCTGATTTATGTAGGGATAGCATACTTCTGACAGTACCTAATGGTGTGTTGGCTAAAACATTGCTTCCAAGTTGTTGAAATCAAATAGGAGCGCTCAATCAGATCTCATTAGAAGCAAGCCTGCAGTGAGATCTTAGATGGGACTGAGAGGGGCTGCAAGTCATACAAGGATCCTTGGGGTAAATGTTGGAGAGGGCTGCAGTCTTCTCTGTATGTTTCGTTTTCACCCCGCAGAAACATTCGGTTTACTCATGTACTTTCTTTCTGGTCTCATTTTTCTGACTGTCCGCACATGTCCATCTTTAACAGCATGAACACTATAATAATAAGAATTTACTTTTTCATTTATAACTCTTGTGACCATAGTTTCATAGCACTGCCACATGTCTTGAAGATACTATTTTTAACAACCCAGGCACGAATACATATCACGTAGTCCCAGGGCTTTAAGTGGGCCGGGTCTTGCCGGTGCACCAGCAGTACTAAAAAGCAGGTGCTGAGATGGGTCCCTATCGGGCTTTTACATTTGTATAACGTGCCCTGCCAGGAGGTGGCGCAAATTGCGGGGGGCTTTGTTTCAATTGTTTATGTGGCTAGTCTTATTTATTGCTCTCTGATTCTAACTCCTGGGGCTAGGCACCCTCTCACACTGCAGTGGATTTGAAAATGCAAACGCTTAATTGTCCCTTGCCACTGCCCACCTGGGCTCTCTGCAGGAGGGGCCTTTCACTGCACAGTGTGGGCCGCACTGAAGCAACCTCTCAATCCATGCGCCACCTCTTCAATAAAACAAGAACAACGCTTACTTTTCTCAGGACGTAACTGTGGGTCAAAAGGTTGGTATGTGATCGAAAAGAGTGGCAGATTGTAAGGTACTACCCTATGAACATTTTGGGAACCATCTGATACATTTTACACTAACCTAATTTGAAGAAACCTGTTACATATGTTTCTTTTATTATATTGGATTACACCATATTTGCATGTACATGTGATTTTCCTAGGATTATACTTCTACACATGTGTGCTACTTCGAGTGCATAACCCCAAGGGCAGGATGACATATTGCACAGTTATTTCTGCATCTACAAATTTGTCCACTACCCCTAAACCGTGGCCAAAACACATGCAGCCATTTTCGTTGTTGGGCATACTGCTCCCACTGACTCATAAACCAGTGTCTGCTTGGTCGGTCTATCTTGCTCTATGCCTCACTCTGAGAATGTGAAAAAAACACATATGCGTTGGTACAGGCATAGCCTTGCACCGCTATTCAGGATTCTCTCTGATGGTAAATTACACAGCTAGATTAAGTCATGTTTTTAGGTCTCGCCTCTAGTCAGCGCACATGAGCTGTCTCAAACCAAGAAATACTGCATCTACTACATGGGCTTCAGCCTGCCCATGGGCTTCCCATTTACTGAAACCTTTGTCACTCTTAAATTCTATCCGCATAATTCCACAGCACACCATGCCACATATTTCCACTACTCAACTTCACACTAAGCAACACAATTCCACAACAAACAATTCCAATCCAACACTTGCACTAGCACCAACCCTGTCATCTCTCTTCCACATACCCACAGCCCCTCTCATCTCTCCCTCACACTCACAGTACCCGCTCTCATCTTGCAATACCACTACCCTCTCATCCCTCCCTCACATTGCCCGTCTCTTCTCTATACTGCCTGCTCACACACGCTACCTTGCTGTACCTCCTCACGCTCTGCACTGGTCCACCTCTCGCTTCTCCCCCATGGGTGCCTGTTAGACTTGTCTGGCTTTTTGCGTAGTCCCTCCAATTTATTATTTATTTTGTCCCCTTTTTGCCCCTCATACCTTTATTAATTTTTGTGTCCACTAGCTTTTTCTAGGTGTTGGTCAAGGGGATAGGTGTTCTTTTTCCCCCTCATAGTTTTTCACCTCAGGCCTAGAGGCCTTTTCTGACCGGAATATAGTTGAAGTCACAAAATGGTGGCTACCAACTGTCCTAACTGCCAAACCTAGAACCTGTCCCATAGAGTAGAATAGGGCGTTCCAGAACCTTCTGGTCCCTTCTGGACTTCTGAGGGTCAGCCTATAAAAAGCGGAATGCTGGACAGCCATTTTGTCTTGCCAGAGAGAGTCAGCTGGAGGACAGGCTATCTCGGAAGGTGGGGGGAGGCTAGTGAAAGGGTTGACCTCCTGGACTGGGATGCGGCCTAATTGATCCACTTCTCTACCCCTCCTTTGGGATCCTTGTCTTGTCCCCGCTGTTTATGGTTACGGGAGACCCTGGGCGCCTGACTAATCCCTAGACTGGACGAATAGGGATGTGAACAGGAGAAGGAGACTGCAGCACTGTGGGGTGCAGTCCTCTGCCCAGTGAAGAGACTATTGCTGAGAATCACCCAGACAGAAAGGGGTTAATCCTTGTGGCCTGCCCCCTTACTCAGCTCATCAACTTAACTCTGCCTCCGACTGCCAGGATTTCCCCCTAGTGATAAAATCCTACAGTGTCCCTCCTCCTACCTGCCATCGCCGATTGCTGGTTGAGGAGAGTGGCGAGCACTGAGGGAGCAGAAGCGGAGTGAATACGTCCTGGTCCGCCCCCGGGTCAGCGTGGAGAGAGACGCGGCGAA
The DNA here is from genome assembly GCF_964263255.1 of Lissotriton vulgaris. Lineage (NCBI taxonomy): Eukaryota > Metazoa > Chordata > Amphibia > Caudata > Salamandridae > Lissotriton > Lissotriton vulgaris. The sequence continues at coordinate 1,080,913,291 of NC_141689.1, read as the reverse complement.
GGAGTCGTTTATGTGGTGAGGAGCGGTCCTGGTTATGCCCTTGTCAGTGCTGGAGTGGGCGGAGTAGCGGAAAGAGCACCGGCAGGAGAGCGCGGGCTTCAGCGGGGAGACACTTCCCCTTCGCGCATGCCCGGTCGAGCCGACTAGCTCTACGAGGTGTAGCCAGCCTGGGAAGAGAAGCGGAAGCGGCGCTCCGCAGGGCCAGAAGCAGCTCTTCCGGCGCCTGCCCTTGGATCGTGAGAGCAGAAGCGGAGGGCCCACTGGCAATTTCGGAACAAAGGCAAGTCGTCACCGATCCTTCCCACGCCAGCACCGAGGTTAAGAAGCTGGCTGGGCGGGAATAAACGGTCGCTACAGCTGCCGGTTGGAACGACAGCAGAGCCGTCTGTCAGCCCCGATTCCTGGAGACTTGGGCAGTACAGTCTACAAGAAGACAGTAAGGAGAGAGGGGGTGAAGGGGAAAAATACTGAGCCCTCTCAGGGAATATTTACCTCACGAGTCAGAGGAGACTTAGTACCAGTGCATAAGAAAGGTGCCCAGACACCCTGATCGTTTTTATTCCTATGCTGTGTCCTAGAAGGTGGGGGAATAGTTTAATGTTACCAACCTCATTGATTCAGGTCTGGGGAAAGGCAACTACTGAGCCAGAAACCAGGGGGACCGAGTCTACGGTCAGAAAAGCGCTGAAAGTTCCTACCAACTAAGGGACATCATCAGACACTCATAGAGGTTGTTGATGAATATATAGAACTTGTGTATTTCTTACACTTCTCACTGGGTGTGCACTCACTTTGTGAATAAAGGTACAGATAAGGGAGGTAAAGGTTTAAACACTGTAGAGAAGTCAAAGCCAGTAAAGTTTTGAGTCTAATGTAATGAAATGTACTTTTGATGTTGATTACTAATGCAAGTTAATATTGCTGAAAATATTACTACTGATTTCATGACAACTGCATGTACTGAGCTGTAGTTTTTCCAAAGACATAAGAGTAATGCTATTTCTTCTGACAGAATGTATAATACTAAACTGTGAATACTAAGTATAAGAGAACAGAGAATATTTTTATAAAGCAGCACTTATTTTTCCATACTTTGGTGTAGTGTCATTTTTGTGTGTTATTGCGTGGATTTACTGCTGGGTAGTTTGCAACCTTCGCACATGTGCCTCTAGTGAATGTGACCTACCCTAGGCCAGGCTACCCTAGGTGACCTGTCATCCCAGGTTCCAACAGTGCCCCTTCCACTCATGCCTTTTTCACTCTCTCTCTCTCTCACTTGTATTCTCTCTCACCCCTCTCTCTCGCTCCCTCACACACTCTTACCCCCTCTCTCATATGGTTCACTTCAGGTCTTGAAGCACAGTTTCTTTCTCGTGCCTTTTCAAAATTTCAATCCCTCAAACCCACGCTCTCCTCCTCTTCTTTGGGTGTCTTCTGCTTACACATGTGCTCCCACTGTATGCATCTTTGGTCTGCTCTCCGCTTCTTTCTGCTCCCCTATCTCAATATCAATCACCACTTCCTGCACAAACTACCTTTTCCTCTCGATCTTCTTTTCTATCTATTCTGTGCAGCTCTCATCCCTATCTATTCACCATGCCACAACATTCCCTTTCACAAATACACAACACAATTTCAAAACTAACAATGTCCAATATAACCCACATATTTCCACTCTACACACACATACATCCCCTTCACTCCAAACCAAAACATATAGGTAAAAGGCATTGTCATGTACGTCAATTGCTCTAAATATCGAAAATCTGAGACCTAATGTATTGCAAATGCTTGTTAAATTATGCAATCCAATAACTGTAAAGGTCTCTGCGCATTGGCTGAGGGGTATGAAATGGATAATGTAGATGATCAGTGGCTAATAAAGCAAGACAATGAAAGGCTCAGACTAGATGAAGAGTTTAGAGAAATGCACCAGCACCTAAAAAGGCCGAAGTGAGGTGCCTACCTTAACCAATAGTTGTCAATCTAGAAACATGTAATATGATTCTCTTAGAATACATCAGTCACAACAGCAGTCCTACCATATCGTAGTGTTGATGGATGGGCCAGACCATCAAATAGTGTACTCCGTTTGGACAGGGCAGTGGTGGCATGTACTCTACTGACCTGGCAGACATACAGCCCCCCATATTGAGGGATTTCTTCCCACCGGAAAATCCCATGCTAGTTTGTAGGACTTGGGTCAATAATACCAAAAGTTGTGAAGAAATTCAGCTGGCACAACTGCAGGGTCAGCTTTGACTGTGATGTGAACAGATTGGTGGAGATTCATTGCTGCATTTCACCCTGATTCGAGAACAGCTATTGCACAAGAGATCATTCTTGTTGTATTTCCTGTAGCTGGATAGTAATTTATTTCTTTAAAAAAATAATTTTTAGTTTTTAACAATTTTAAGATCACAATACTGTAACACTGCTTCACCATCCACCTGATTCTTCCCTTTCTTAATATCCCATTTAGTTCCAGAATACCATGAAGTATACCACTGCAACCAGTCCGGTGCCTATAGATGGGTCTGTGCCCCGGTCAACTGTGTGCTTTTCCCCCAACAACTTCCTATGGGTGGGCCGCTCTGGGTATTTTGTGATGTGCTTTTCACTGTCCCCAGATTATATCATACTTTTGTGGTCCCCCTCTGGACCTATTCACTGCTTCCTCAGCTGAAAAGAAGAAATCCATCCCTCTTAACCACTTTGATATTGGGAGGGCCCCCCAGATCTTCTATGGCTCGCTATTTTATGTTTAGCCAAAAAACAACTGATCCCAACCATCAGTTTTTGTCCCCTTACCTGTCCCAACCCGGGATTAAGTTCTGAGATCTGTGTAAATGGCATTCAGCTTTGAGATGGTCAGAGAACATCATATGGTATGTCTGCCAGACGTCTCCCAATTTAGAGATCCCCAACTTATTTCAGGGCACTTGAGCCCTACTGTTTTCCATTGCCATGTACCCTTCCACAATGGCTTCTTCCTAGTGGGCACTCTCCACTATCACATTCATTGCAATTCCTCTTTCCAGCTAATCACTGGAATGGCTGGAATGGCCGGGGTAATGGGTAGGAGTGACTCCCCATACAGCCAAAACCCTGGTGCTTGCCTGGTAAAGTCCACGTGAGTCTCGTAGTGGGTCCCCCTGCACCAAAGATCCAGTCAATAACCACAACCAGCTGGGCAGCCCAGTGAAGTAATACAGTCTGATGTCTACTGCCCCTAGTCCACCATCATAAGGGGATTGTATGCACTTGTTATGGGAGATTCACAGCGATGATCCTCGCTACTTGTAGCTATTGAGGTTGGCCTGTAGGGTTGTATTCCAAAGGCTAGGGATTTTATGGGGGTAGTGTTGCAAAAAATACAACAGCTGTGACCAGGCCACAATTTTGAAGAGGGTTATAGACCCCATCATGATTAGGGGGAGAGAGCTCCATCTTGCCATATGTCCCTTAATTGTGCATGTCAAAGAGGTTATATTCCTGCCCCAGCGTCCTCTGGGTCTCTCGATATGTGCATGCCCCAGTGTTTGAAATTGGCTTTCTGGTTGGCAAAGGTACGCACCCTGTCCAAGCAGAAGCCATAATCCTGGTCAGGATAAGCAAGATGCACACTAAAAGATAACCTGTGCTCAGCTTGGCACAGAACAGTCAGGGGTATCCAAAGAGACAATGTGCAAAGTATGTGTGCAACACACACACACATGCACAGTAACATAATGAATACACCACAACAAGACTCTAGACAGGTTTAGAAAAAAATAGACAATTATATTATAACCAAAACAAGCCTAAAATGACAAAAATCCAATGTATAGAAGTTGAGATATATAATATGTTTAAATGAATAAATGCATTAAAGCGCCTAGAAGCAAGCAGCTCTAAAAAGGTTACTTTAGGATGCGCTTTATCGGGTCAAACTGAAAGTTCAGGACAAACGCGTGGAAGCGCAGGCCAGCTACTGGATCCACGCAGGACGCAGTGAAAAAAGCACCTTTCCTGGTCTCAAACAGTGAGATGTGTCTATCTGCTCCTCGTAGTGAAGGTGATGCGTCAGTTCTGAAAATGGGTGGTAGATGTGTTGACTGATGTGCCACATCGGATTCTGCCACACAGTCGAGGGGATGCATCGATCTCACCAAGCTGCAGTGAAGGTGATACGCAGTCTAATGTATCGATCTCTGAGGGCAAATCGCTAGTTCTGATGCGCTGTGCCCATTTTACTCCTGCAACTGGTTAATGCGCCAGTTCTGTTAAACACAGACATAAAATTCATCAAATTCCATGCTGCAAGTGTCTGGGCCATTTCCAGTGAGTTCATGCACTGGAGTAGGGATAGAGACTTTGATGTCCCTCAGTCTCAAGCAATAGGAGGCCAGCCAACAAGCCCTTGGAGATCACTTGGAGGGAAGGCAGAGACCAGCTCTCCTTCAGCACAGTCAAAGAAAAGCAGACAGCAGAGAAACACCAGAGAAAAGCAGGCCTTCCAAGCCTGCAAGCCAAAAATGAGTCATTTAAGCAGAACAACAGTCCTTCTGACATAGATTCAGCTCAGGATCCAGAAGTGCCTGATTTTGAGTGGGGCGGGTTGGTCAGAGACCCAGTACTTATAGCCAAAAGTGCCTTTGATGCTGGTTGGTGAATTCAAAGCTGCTCTCTGAAGTGCACAGCTTCCTCTTTCAGCCCAGTCCTGTCCTCCAGGCTATCTATAGGGGATAATCAGACCTTTGTGTGGGGACAGATCACTGCCTATTCAAGTAAAGTGTTAGACCCTCTGCTGCACTCTGCCCAGGTAAGGCCATCAGAATACAAATGTATGTTAATGGCTACTCAGACACTCTGTCAGTAGCCAAAATCCGAACCACAGGAGTCGAAGATGGACCCAATGCCCCACCACCAACACACCGCCGAAAGAATTAATTCCTTCCGGACAGCACACCAGCGGGGGGAAAGGGGAAGTGGATAAACAATAGAGACAGCCTCAATATGTAGCCATTGTTGACAATGTTGGTTCTGCTCTGCTGGTACTTTCTTTATCTGCACCTGCAGTAATGAGAGTTTCATAAAAACCTACACAATATATACAGTGATTGAATTTCTATTTTCTAAACAAGAGTTTATTTACCAGGTGTACATAGGCTATTGCTTCTCTCTATATTGTTGAGTAGTTCCCTGTTAATGTATCTGTAACATTAAATTGACAAGCTGTAGCTAGTTGTATTTTGAACCAGAACTATATTCTATTTAACTTCAGCAAGTAAATACCAGGTGAACTTCTGTAGTAACTGCAGTCAAATTCAATCTATAAATTGTTAACAAGACTAATTATGTGGCATTAGTCGATATCAGGAAACACTAGGAAATTCCACTCATGAAGTACTTCAACAATCAATAATACTGGTGGCATATCCAAGGCGGTCTCAACAGACACCTCCTACCACCGCGACCACTGAATTGACAGATTTCTTCTACTTCTGGGCGTATCGCTTGAAGAACTGCTGCCTTGAAGAATTCCTTTATTTTCGGCAATTCAGCAGGTTTCCCTTGTTGCGCATGCGTTGAAGTTTCTCTGTCATAAACTGAAGACTAAATACTAGGAAACAAAACTATGAATGCGCGTTGAGTGATTTACTACAAAACGCGACAAATTGTGTGGTCTAATAACTCTAAGGTAGTCTCACACGGAGCACAAGAAAAAGCTTCCAACTCTGAAAAAGTGACGGTTGAAGTGCGCAGTTACTTGTTGCTCGCGCGTTGAACATCTGGCTCAACTGCGAGTCTGAAAGGCTGGGATGCTGACTTAATTGCTTTGATGGCGCTAGTGGCCGCCATGTTGCTTTTCTGCAGGATCAGCAAACAACGCCTTAAAAGGAGTCTGGTAACCTTCAAGGCAAGTTTCCTAATTAAACTCCTTTGTCCAGCCTCTTTCTTATTTCCTGAAAGCTTGCTTTGTGTTAGACAGATCCTGACACACACCTATCCTTTCTGGGTTGTGGCTGTCAAGGGGGAATGCAAAAAGTGTAGCTGTCACTTACTCCAATTATTGGGGATGGGCTGTCAGGCACACAAAGAAGTAAGTGCAGATAAATGTCTACTTTCTTATAGTGAACAAAGCAAACACAAGGAGATGATGTACGGACCGCTGAAACGTTTCAGACACTCACCCCCAGTCATAGATTGGTTTGAATGCATCATCATTCTTTAGCTCACTTCGCCACTTCAGTTCAGACCCAGCTATATGCAAATCAGTCTTGACCCTGGCCTGGCAGTTTGGGCTGGACTGCTCCCATAAGGAACAGGGTCAAGACTGATTTGCATATGGCTGGGTCCAAACTGGGGTGATGCGGTGAGCAAAAGAATGATGGATTAAACCCAGATCCATGTGACTGGGGGGTGAATGTTTGCATTGTCCAGCATTCTGTCCAGCAATTGTTTCTTTTGCATACTTTCTTATAGTGGCATTTCTAAAATAGCAATGTTAAATTCAATTTCCCCAGTAAGTAGGATTTATCACTACCATTCCAAACATACGAAACACAAAAAAGCTACTCCACTCTGATCAGGAAATATAGCTTAAAAAGTGTATTAAGAAATTCCTGATGCTAACCTATGAGAGGAGTAGGCCTCATTGTAGTGAAAAGAGAAATATGCTGTTTGTCACTACCAGGACACGCAAAACAGAAAAGTACATGTCCTATGTTTTACTTACATACGCTGAGCCCTTAGGGCTACATAGGGCCTACCTTAGGGGTAACTTATAAGTAATAAAGGGGGAGTTTAAGGCTTGGTATGTAGTTCTTAAAACCAAGTCAAAGTGGCATTAAACTGCAAACACAGGCACTGCAGTTGCAGGCCTGAGAGAGGTTTGAAAAACGTCTGTTGGTGGCACGATTAGAGCTGCAGCCCACTAGTAGCATTACATTTACAGGTCTTGGGTATATGATATACCACCTTACAAGGGACTTACAAGTTAATTAAATAGGTCAATTAAGTATACACCAATTGTACACATGTTTAAGGAAGAAGCATGTGCCCTTTAGCACTGATTCAGAGTGGTAAAGCGCTCAGAGTCTTAGGACCAGCAAAAGATTCAAACAAATGTGGAGGCAAAACGATTGGGGAAGACCACCCTCAGGCTGACAGGTCAAACACGAACTATTTAAATGCTCCAGATCACCTGGAAGTAACTCTGGAGAAATGGCCACCACAGAGATTATGACTGATTTCCCCCAGTTCACCCTAAGGCCTGTTTCTTCTTTGCAGATTTCTTGAATGCAAATCAGCTGTAGGATCAGTTGGTTTAGGTGCCGAATATAAAGGAGGACATCATACCACAATAAATGGTATTCACTCTGGCCCTATCACATGGCACTGTGTATAACATCTTTAAAGACTGAATGACTTTAGGGCCAAAATTAATATTTTCAAGGATGGTGTGGAGGAAAGGTCATTCAACTGAGTCGAAGCCCTTCTCTAAGTCCAGTTGCATCATGGCTGTGTGGTCAGATGTATGTGGTACAAGGCCATAGTTATCCCCCTAAGACAAGGCAGTGCCTCTGGAGGGCATAAAGCCATTTTGATTGCAATTCACTAGGGATCTCACCAGTTTCAGTACCCTGGTGCTACAGCCTTTGCAGCTATTCTGGTTTAAATATAAATTAGGGGAATAAGGCTCTAAAATGCACAGTCTGTAGGTGGCCTATATGGTTTGGGGAGAACTACAACTGAGGCCCCCTAGATATCACAGGGAAGTATCATAGCTGTCCCTGAAGCTTCGACCATTGTAAAGAAGTGAGAGAGTAGTGTTGGTGCAAACATTTCTAAGAATTGCATAGGTAATTCACTTGAACCGGGCACCTTTCCAGAATGCATCTCCTGCAAGGCTGCAAATAATTCCTTCGACAGAGGTGCATCCAAGTCCTGCAGCATGAACAGGTCCGCAGCTATAGGGTGTTGTTGCTCCACTTGCCCAACGTGTTTGGTAAAGTTTCTCATAGTAATGTGTGCAGTCATTGCCGATTGCCTCAGCATCGTGGGTCACCTCACGTTCGGGCCCCGTGTCTATGGGACACACCTGTCTGCCAGAGTTGGTTGCATACCTGTGTAACAATGTTCCCATATACTCTCTGTTTTTGAGAATCGGACACTGCTGCCCCTGCAGGATCTGCTATTGTGTCCCCCTGAAGAACTGCTTTCCTTCCCTCCTCCAATGTGATTGGGGAGACATCTGTTGTGGAGTTTGCTCTGAGGTAGAGTTATATATTTTCCTTCATGTGCTCTAACAATCTAACATACTTCAGTCACCCAACCTGAAGGCTTCAGTGCGTATTCGACCTAGGCATCCCCAATAAGTTCAATCGGTCAGTGGTCCAATGGTACCCTTTTGTGAATTCGGAGTCCAGCAGTGAAAATAATACATACTGACTAGTTCTTTGCTTGCCATGGATTGCAAAGCATCAGGGACTCTACCCATGGCACGAGGGTCGAGCCTCTCCTTTCACATCAAGTTGTAGGTGCATGACATTATTGAATAGGCCCGCTACGATAAGGTCCCACTCCGATAACTGTCATCAGATCTTTCATCGTGGTCGCCTGCAGGTTCGGTGAAATATACACAGACACCACCATCCATAGGATGCCATTCAGGGGTCGAGTAATCACCCCATATCTATCCATGGTGTTTCAGATAGCATGCGTGACCATCAGGGGAAAGGTAACTCTTCTTGAGCACCTAGTGAACCCTGCATGAGATACGCAGTTAAAGCCATGCTGTCCCAAAAAGGAACCCCTACTCCCAAGCAAATATGTATCTTGCAACAATAGAACCACCAGGGTCAGCTTGTGGACCTATTGAGAATTGTTGTGCATTTTAATTTATCCAGCAACCCACTGACATTGCAAGACAACAGCTTTTAGTGGATGGTTTTGTTGTCAGAGGTCTTGGTGAGTCGTTGACCCCGTTTGACTAGGGTCTGTGGCCGTGTAATGTGTCTTGCGTGAGGCATAGTGTTGCAACCGAAATCAGCCCTATAGTACCCAACTTCAGGCGCGGCTGGCACAGGTAACAGCGGTGGGTTGTGAAGGGGTGGGAGGGGGGAAGTCGGCAGAAAGTAAACCCCATAGTTTTGTGTAGCTTCGCTCCAGGCAAGCCCCTCTCTATGGAGGCAATGTGTCTCTTCTCCATAAATGAATGAGAAAAAATTTGTAGCTATACATGGAGGAAAGGAAGGAAGGGTACCAAAATTCTCCTATATAACACTGAATAACTTCTTATCATCCACTAGAAGGGTCCCCTCCCTGGTGATCACCGGAGCTCTCTGAGGAGGATGCCCTACGTCTGTCCTCTGGTTGTGCCCAGAGTTGCCCTCCTATCAGTCTGCTACACTTCTTCTTGGGAGACAACCATTACAACGCGGAATTAACAACGCGATACCTTTACAACGCGTCATCACAACGCAAGTCATTACAACAACTTGTGCTGGATGGCGCTATATACTAAGGAATAGTATGATTTACTATTCCAACACCTTCCCTACTGTTACGTGGGCTGGAGTTGAAATAGTAAATTATACTATTCCTAAATCCAGCGCCTCTAGCGCAAGTCGTTTTAACGACTTGCGTTGTGATGACCACGTCGCAAAGGTATTGCGGTGTAAAGACCGCATTGTAATGACATACATCCCTTCTTCTTAGGGTGGGATGGTTGACCTCCTACAGTCTCCCGAGATGTCATTGGCTCCTTTGTTTATATGGGCAGTTATTTCCTCTTCGCAGCTCAGTCCCAGGCCTCTTCCGGGCTCTCAAAGAAAATGGTTCTCCACTGAGACATTAATTTCAATTTGGCAGGTTATATCAGCATATATTGAATGTCCACAGCCCTGACTTTCTACTTAATCTCTAACAAAGATTTACAAAGCAGGTGCAGTTTAGTTGTATAATCGGGGAAGAGCATAACCCTGGAGTTGGTGCAATGGATGTCTGGATGTTGGCGTACCTGCCACAGGATATATTATCAGTTCACAAAGTTCAGTGCCCTGATGACAATGACTCTAGTGGGTCCCCCTGGCGGAGGCCTTAGGGTAACCACCCTGTGTGCCCTTTCCAGAACAAAGTAGGGGGAAAACTCACAATCCAGGATGCAGGGTCTGATGTATTCCATGAGGAATTTCTCTGGGTGCTGGTTTTAGATGCCCTCTGGCAGGCCCACCAGTCATAAGGTCAGAGGAGGGTCACCCCCTACACCTGATACAGTGAACATCTGCCTACGCTTGTCTCTGTAATGTCGTGTCTTGAGGGTCCAGGACAGGGGCCACCCCCTCTATCCTCTTGAGACACCACAGTGAGGTGGAGTATTACTGTACTTGTTTGACCGTCCAAGCCCCGTGTTTGCTGTAGTAGTCTCCCAGGATCTCTGGGCTCCTGGGGGGGTCACCTCCTGAGGGGGATCCTGTGTGCCCATCTCCTATTTTTGGGGCGAGACGTCATGTGTGGGTTTCCACCCACCCAGGCTGCAATTGTAGTCCTGGATTCTCATGCTACTCAGTCTGTCTAATCCACCCTTGTCCGCCAATTTGGCGGGCTGTCACAAGCCCATGTGGCTGCCTAAAGGTGAAAGGGGGTCCCTACCTCTCTTCTCCTTGTGACTGTCCTTTCTGACTCGCTGTGCCCCAAGAGTGAATGCTGAGGTAAACGTGGGTCGCTACTGTGGGATTGCAGCTCCAGGTTGTGTCCATTGGCGTCATGCAGGGCGTTGTTTGCCTAATGCGTTTCTCTTGTCCCCGGATCCCTGCATGGGCTTGAGTAAGCTGAAGGGGACAAGCGTAGAGGCCGCCTCATGGATTTTTCCACCAGAGAAAAGGTTGCCCAATAGTCCGCTCATCCAGGCTGCAGTTGCAGTCCTGGCTACTTGTAGCGCCCAGCCCATCTCCTCCACTCTAAAGTATCCGTTCCGCTATTACGGGCTACCGCTTGGAAGTGGAAACAGCTTTGTCCCACACCCTGACTAATTAGCTGTCTTCTCTCCCTCGCTCATCCCAGGAATCGATGCAAAGGGGGGTTCGCCACGATGGGTTCACAGCTCCAGGTGGAGTTTGCCACTGGCAGGCCGTCTATCGGCAGGTCATACGCACACCCATGTTGTCGATCACCAAAATTATCTCTCTCAACCCGAGCTCCCTGGATGGGCTCGGGTGGGCCAAAGGGGGGGAATATAATGGCCATTGTTCAGGTGCTTGCGACCGAAAAAAGGTCGCCTAAGGGTCGAATTGAGCACGATTCTCAGAGCTGACACCAGCTCGCTTAAAATGTGGGCACCATCCTAGAGTGCTTGGCCACACCCCCTAGTAATTTCTTTCCTGATGCTCTTTACAATGTGGTGTAGCAGAGTGATATGTCAATGGTAGGTGAGCCCTTTGGAGGCAGGATGGTATTTATCAATAAGGTAGAAAATGTATTGTTTAGAAGGAGTCATACAAGATTTCTTGAGTAAAGAGCAGAGTGAGCACTTCTGGTAGCAATACACTTGTACACTGCCAGCTCGCCATTATTCACTGTTTCTGCATCTTTGATCTATTACTCACATATAGAAATATTTCACTCACACATATCTTCTACTTTAAAAGGTGATGAACACAAGGTGCTATGGATGTGAAATGGCAAAATAGGAATCAAGCATAGTATGCAGTTACTTGTACAAATGTTTTGTTTCCATTTTAGTTGCTTGGGGTGTGCAGCGTTTCATGACTTCCATCTCTGCAAAACTCATGACAGTACACATTTGTTGACAATGGTCTTGGTAATGCTGATCTTTTTATTATATTTTCAGTATCCATATAAACTACTTGAAGTAGTAACACCACCGGAACACAGGGATGCCTTCAACATCCCCACCTTAGCAGCTGAGAAACATGTGAGTCTTCTTTAAAATACCATACCATCATGTTTATGTGCCTCCTCTCCCGGACTCTGTTTCTTTCATTCCATCTTCACAAATCAAAGTGAATCTGCAAAGTATCATAGGAATACCTGCCTGTGGAAAATGCACTCCATTCTCAGAAACAAAGGAGTTCTTTACGATACTAGCAAGGAGTGAATGGTATAGCAACTCAATCCGTCTCTCATCCACTGGTACCCTTAGAAAACTAGAGCTGATTTCTTAACTTCAAAGATGGTTTTAGTGCACAGAGTAAACAAACAAAGGTGGAATCTATCTCCTACTGGAAACAGAGATTAATTAAAACAATCATCCTTCTGACTACTAGACTAACCTCTTCTCTGAGAGATGAGAACAAAATACACGGGGTTGATCCTACTTGTGGACAAGCAAGAACTTATGGGCTCAAAAATCCCATTTCAATCTAGGATCAAATTTAGCCTCACTTCTAAACTAGGCAAAGGATACGGCTGGCATTGGCTTTAAGCAAAGAATAAAAGAAATCTCCTTCTCTTAAAAAATTGGTCACTCCCAGATTTCACAGGTGCAAGTGGGGTGGCCACTCCATCTCTGTGGCAGCTGTAAATCTCTGGAAATCTTTGCCCCTTCCGATATCCAAGGCAGACTTCCTTCCGGTCTTTAGCAAGCTCTTGAAGACCTGGGACCAGATGTATGACCCATTTTTGCATGCGCAAACGGGTTAGCAACCCGTTTGCACGTGTAAAACCTAATAGGGCCATGTACAAACCCTATTTAGCAAGTAGCAATATATTTGCAACTCGCTAAATAGGATTTGACACTCACAATTAGGAAGGGGTATTCCAAGGGTGGCCCTTCCTAATTGCGACTTGCTACCCTACGTAAGAATGTTTTACGACTGCAATTGCAGTCACAAAACACTCACAATTTACAGCCCTCTTCAAGAGGGTGATAATGCACTCTCAAATGAGAAGGTGTCCCCAGGGGACCCCTTCCACTTTGCAAATGCAGGGGAAAACAGAAACGTTAATTTTTAAATACATCCAGTTTTCCTTTAAGGAAAATGGGCTGCATTTAAAAAAAACTGCTTTATTGAAAAGCAGTCCCAGACATGGAGGTCTGCTGAGCCGAGCAGGCCGCCATACCTGGGAAGGCCAGCCATTCCTACTGGGGTCGCAAACTGCGAGTACCTCGTGAATACTGATGAGGCATGCATTGTGCCACCTCATTGGTAATCGCAAACAGTGTCTCTGACACTGTTATACATGGAGTTAGCAACTCGAAAATTGCGACTCGCAATTGAGCGTAATTTGCGAGTCGCTAAATGCCCAGGTCGTACATCTGGCCCCTGGTTATTTGCCTCCAAGCAGGTTGTTGGTGCTGTCACTTCTCCCTGTTCACTTAGTGTGCTATATAAATACTATCCTATCGTATTACCTATGATCAACCGGTTATTGGCAATGCCCACAGTTTGCCATTTTAGAAAAAAATATATCAACAGTTTTACATGTCTAAATAGCTTCTTGTTTCCATTCTCTCTATCTATAAGCTTGAGAACATGATCAAAATGATGAACAACACTCTCAGGTTGTGCGAGTTCATACTATCTACAGAGGGCGAGGTAAGATTTCGATGCTTTTTTCTGTCAATGTGAGAGAGAGTGTGAGTACTATCTAATTGAAAGAATCACACAACTAACCATCACTAATCAATGGGGTCTCTGGAATGTAATGTAAATGTAAGGTGGCTTTGTAAAGCAGTGCTGTCACCCATTAGGGTATCCAGGGGCTTCCTCCATCCAATTATGGGTTTGCTTTACTTGCCAAATAATCCATCCTATGATACACACTTTGCAGTTTTCCACAAATAAATGTTTGGCTAGTTTAGAAGGATCAAAAATAACACATGGTGCTGAGCCGTGGCAAACGTTAACTACTCACCTGATTGTTTCACCCAAGTGTTATGTTGGTACTAGAGAGGCAGAACGTCTTGCGAGAACAGCATTAATGTTTGATGAAACAGCAAAATAGTATTGTCAGAGAATGCACTGCATTATGTTGCATCATTTTGGCCTTCCAAATGTGTCTCTGAATATCAATATTGTGAGGCACTAATATCATTGACAAAAAAACGAGAGACAAAATGTCAAAAGGTATTTGTATAGATTTTCTGTACCTAATTCCACATCTGTGTACCAAACAAACATACACATATATCTTCATTTATGTGGCGTTAAGAATGGCAAATGTATACGTCCCTCTGTACATTTACCATTCGATATTTTGTCCCTCTATATTTTGTCCACTGTTTTACTGTGCCACAATATTCTTGTCCTAGATATTCAAGAATACAATGGGCCCTTCATAGTCTTAGAATTCCAGAACCACGTCTGATAGAAGACATTTGATTAATGTTTTAAATTACATTACAGTTGGGTGTGTAGAAAAAGAATGAAATACATAGGTTTTCAAGAGTCTTGGGAAAAAGTTTAATCAACATACGACATGGAGAGACTGAGGCTCACATCCCATTGGTGCTGGAGAAGGAGCGTTTCTTGGGGTAGGGTCATTCAAAGCAGTCCTCATCATCAAAGAAACACTTTTATGTTGATTAAGATTGGGTGCAAAACCTTTTAAAAGAGAAAGACTTTGTTTATATGAATTCATTATGTGCATCATGTGAGAATAGAGCCCCCAAGAGCTTGGCTGTCATCCCTATATGGATGCTTTGGGATTGCCACAGAAGAGCAAAATAATTCAGCAAATCTAGTTCAGATGCAAGGGGGGCCCGATAGGTAGGTAACATTATCTGCCCCCTGGAGTCCAAGACTGGTGTTTATCAGGTCACGGTCATATTGTTATAAATAATCTGTATGAGTACAAAACACCTACTGGCTGTTTAGAGACTTCAAAGAGTACTAGAATTCTGTGGAGTAGCTCCTGCGTGGGAGAGGTTGTGACACTGGAGAAGAGATGAGGCCGCTACTGGAGTACAATATTGTATGGAAGCACATTTTTATGAACTGTCTTACCTCTTGTAGTGTTTAAAGAGGCATAATCTCTTCCCAGCAAACCCCCCTTTACCTTGCTTAAAGGTATTCAAATTCTTTGCAAGCCAACATTTAAAACCTGGCAAAAGATACTTTATTAGCTCATGGTGCCTCCACGTTGCTTGCTAAACTGTGAGGATGGGCAATTACCTACTTGACCAATCTGACCTTGTACCTTTCAATTTTCAGGTTCCAGCCTTAATGCCATCTTTTGATTCTGACCACTGTGACTGATATCACTGACAACATTTATGGAGGATCCCTCACCATTTCCTTTCTTTACTTATTTATTTAAATAAACATTTATTATATACCTATTTATGTATTCCATATTTATTTGTTTTATTCAACAGCAAATGTTTTACCTCCATTGATATCTTTTATTAGTATTGTATTTATTAACCACTCATTGATGCCTTAATATTAACTTGTATTATATTATAAAACTCAATACAAACTTTCGACACAAAAAATATGTGTAATGTGAATGTTCTTACCCACACTTTACTGAAGGTAAACATTGTAAATTTTTTGTTTGTTATGCATTTTAAGGGCCAATGGCACTACATAAAAAAATAAGAAAATCAATACTCTTGCCTTTAATGAGAGCTATCATATATTCTTGGCTACATGACTGGCATAATCCTTCAAGTTAAAGTTTTAAAACTAAGTAGGTGTGGGGCATATTGCAACACAATGCAACACTCTTGAAAAAATTACACTCAGAATTTAAGATTTGGATGGAACATGTTTCTTAAATCACATTCACAAATTTGAAACACAATGGTCTTTGTCTATGAATTTGCTTGACTCAGACATGTGCGAGAGAAGCAACATGAAGAAAAGAATTCTGATTATTAGCTGGGCAGTAAACTCTGCTGCACTTCCGGAGTTTGCAGGGTATTTCCCACACTGCGCTCCTCACAGAGCACGGAGATCCGAAAAACTCTGCATAGTGGCATGGAGTGGAGTATTTCCTCTCTCCTGGCTCACCACGGCTAGACTATCTCCTGGCGAGAATCCTCAACATGGGTGGTCACAGCAGATCGTTACTGCTCACTTTGAGAAACCTGCCATTTGCATTGAGGAAGCTGCCACTCAAGTTAAACATCTTTTCAATTGGCAGAAAGAAGCTTGCTCCTCTTGCGCTGCTTGTGGTGCTGTTCACGCTGTTTTACTTATTGTGGTAAAAATCAGCAGTGTGACTCATCTCACTCTGCTGCTTGTGGACCTCCATGGAGTGTTGTGGAACTTTTTGTCCCTCAGGCCTACTAATTTGTCCCTTGTATATGTAAACGCTTATGCCAGCCATTAAAAAGCCATGAAGAATCTAAGAAACCACATTTACACAAATCACCATAAAAAACAAATCCATGCTGATCACATTTATGAATCTTCTTCAACTATTCTCAACCATCTTCGGTATTTGGGATGTTTCATTGGACAAAAATATTCTAACTGTTTCAATTATTATGTAGTATCCATGAGCAGAGTAACAGGCACATACATCTTTCTTGAGGAAATAAATAACAAAGTAAAACAAAAGTGAAAGAGTATCTAAGCCACTAACACGCAGGAGATTTTTCGCTTTTTACCCCAAATGATTTTTTCGACTCCTGACTCATTCTAAGAAGGAAAAGATGTAACTGAGGATCATATGGCTTCTCTGGCATAAGTAAGAGACAAGGTAATTAGTAAACAAACCCTGTAGCTGTGTGTCTCAAAATTACCTTTCTTATTGTTAGATTTGGCGGTCTGTAGTTGGCCCAGGTAGGTATTTGTGACAAATAGGGCCCCTTGCCTCTAGTCTGGGTAAGGGGGTATACTCCTAAAATAACCCCCGCTCACCCCCTAGTTAGCTTGGCACGAGCAGATAGGCTTATCACGGAGGCAGTGTGTAAACCATTTGTGAACACATACAGTAATCAAGTGACAACAGTACAGATGGACACCACACAGGTTTTATATAAAAAATAAGTATTCTTTATATAGACTTATCACAAGACCACAACCAACAAAAATTCACAATACTATAATTAGGATGGTAGTTTTAGCTTAGTTCTCTTTAGTTCTTAAAATGCAACACTTTGAGTCTATGTACCTTAAGATGCGACACGCAGGGCAACAAAAGTGTTGCAACAATGGAAATGTGGCTAAGATCCGGTGCAAAGAAATAAAAATGGGGCTTTCTCCTTGATGCAACGCGCTTCCAGGTGATGCGGCGGCATCTGCTGCAACGTAGATCCTCTTCTCCGGCGATGAGCCACGACAGGCTCTGCGACATGCTTCTCGGAGATGCGGCGGCGACTGATGCAACGTTGATCCTCTACTCCTGCGACACGCTTCCCGGTGATGCGGCGGCGTCTGCGGCGACATCGATCCTCTCCTCCGGCGATGCGAGGCACTTCGTGTTGTGAAGAGGCAGCTCTGCGACACGCTTCTTGATCTTGAGTCGTGCTACCAGCTCCTTGCGACACGCAAGTACCTAAAAAGTTCAACACAACTGAAGGCACTTCAGGAGAACTCTTGAGGAGCCGGTGGGTGAAGTCTGTTATCCCTGAGACTTCAGCAGGTGGCACGCTCTGTTTCAAGCCCTTGGAGATCCTTACACAAGATGATGAAAGTACACACAAAGTTCCTCTCTCCTTTCTTTGGCAGTCAGGCAACCACTGTAGGCCAATCCCCCAATCAGCACTTCAGCTTAGGGATAGTCTCTCCTCAGTTTCTACAGGATCCTATCCTCAGCAAAGGTTTCTTCTTCTTGTCCAAAAGTGATCTAATTTCCTGGGATCAGGGTCCCAATATTTATACCCAAAAATCTTGGTCCTCTGATGGCAGAGGGGGCTTTGCCTAGTCCAACCCAGTTCTGGAGCACTCTGTTTACATTACTCCTTCTTTCCTTTCACAGTGCAGGGCAGAAACATCAGACCCCCCACAGGAGGTGGAGCCAGCATTGTGGAGGAAAGGCACAGCCCTGGAGCACTCTGTTGACATGATTCCTTCTCTCCTTTCACAGTGCAGGGCAGAAACATCAGACGCCCCACAGGAGGTGGAGCCAGCATTGTGGAGGAAAGGCACAGCCCTGGAGCACTCTGTTGACATGACTCCTCTTCTTTCACAGTGCAGGGCAGAGACATCAGACGCACCACAGGGGATGGAGCCGGCATTGTGGAAGGCAGGCACAGCCCTATTCAGGTCCCAGGTGCAACTCCTCCCACCCATCTAGATGCAGATCTCTCTATTCACCACTGGGCTCACTCATCCTGTCTCCTGGAATCCCCCAACCCTGTCGCTCAAACTCCAGACAAGGAATACACAACCTGGTAGAGGCAAGCTTGGGTAGTTAGACAAGAAAATACCTACTTTTTAAAAGTAGTATTTTCAAACACAGAATGTTAAAATCAACTTCACTAAAATATGTATTTTATCATTCTGAGTTCAGGCGTACTAAGCTTGAATTTCTTCCATGTTCTCTGAGTCAGTTAGAATTATAAGATGTAATAATCTAACTGCCCATTCTGGAATATGGAGAACAGGTAGACTTGCAATAGTGAAAAACGAAAATGGCTGTAATTCACTATTAGGACATGCCACACACAACAGGGCTTGTCCTACCTTATACTTACAATGCAGCCTGCCCTAGGGCATACCATAAGGGTATCTGATATGAAGAAAAGGGAAGGTTTAGGGACTGGCAAGTGGGCGCACTTGCCCAGTCAACATGGCAGTACCAGACTGCACACAGGTTCTGCAATGACAGACCTGAGACACACTTTTACAGGCTGCTTCTGTGGGTGGCACAACCAGTGCTGCAAGCCCACTAATAGCATGTGGTTTACAAGCCCTGGGCACACTAAGTGCACTGTACTAGAGTCTGACAAGTAAACCAAATCGGCCAATCATGGATTCACTAATCCAGACATCAATTTACAATAGGGAGAGCATATACACTTGAGCACTGATAAGCAGTGGTAAAGTGCACAGAGTCATAAAACAGCCAACAACAAGTCAGAAAAAATAGAGCAGGAAGGCAAAAAGTTCAGTGATGACCCTGCAAAAAGGGCCAAGTCCAACTCTTATAGAGAATTTTCTTGTTGTTTATAAAAGTGGAAGGGATGAGATCAGATGAGTAGAATGAGGGTTTGGTGCTTTTTATGGCAGGCATAGTACAGCACGCGAATGAGGGATTTCTATCTTCATGATGCATCTTGTTACTTCGTCTTTACTTTATATATGAAAACTCATGTTATAGGGCAGAGTTCATCATCTTGAGGGGGGCACCCGCTCCACCTTAAAATCTCACCTCGCATGTACATTTGCGACGTGCCATACGAATGTAATTTGAAGAAAAACGTTGTCTGCTGTCTTCAGCTCTCTCGGGGACTCTGAAATTGTCATGGGGTCTGGTCCAAACCTGCCTCTCAGACACTGACGTGCAGGCAGGTGTGCAACGCCCATTAAGTTCAAAGGGCTTCAGCCTACCCTTGCACCCCTCTTGTGTGGCAGCCTGGGCTGAGATGCTTCCCGGGAACACACACAGCCGCTCCGAGTACTTCACAGGACTTTTAAAGCCCATTTGCTTCTTAATGACAACTTTGTTCTTTTTTCACAGCTTCTTAGAGCCCGTGCATCTCCACTCTGCCTGTTGATGGAATAATCAGCCCCCCCCCCCCCCAAAAAAATGTTTTCGTAGCGCCCCACCCGAAATTTGGCCCCAGTTGTTCCTCTGCCTGTAGGGCACATTGGCTGCCCTTGTGTAAAGACAATAATGTGCCTGCATTTTTTCGCCAACTTAGTTATTGTCTGGCTGAAATTGATTCCAAGACTAGGTTATACCTATATCATCATCTTAATACTGCAGGGAGTACTTGCTCGTCTACACAGTTACAGATAGTTCCAAGTCGCAAACATCAATATTCATCAGTTCTTCACTCTGTTTCTCACAGAATATCAATTTACCATTTTAGGTCACTCAGAACCGCAGAAGCGATTTTTATGATAGCCTCACTGCACCACTTCTGTTGACACCCCCCGACTCGGAGCTCACCACTGCTCGCACACCCGCCCCACCCCAAACTCACCTTTTCCCTGCCCCTCCCACCTTTCAAAAGCGACAGCTATTCTGAACTTTAAGAAAAGGTGCCCCCCTCTGCACAAAAACTGCACATGTGCATACACACAGAGAGCCTGCCTGTTTTCTATTTAAGTAAAAAGTAAAATGAGTTATTCTGTGCCTCACCTCTCCCGATCAAATGAGTGAGATATAGAAGTCTGTGAATACAGATCAGAGCCCAGTGGATGAAAGTGCTCAGGTGCTCACTAGATTTTTAACCACCGCCAATAAACAAGTTTGTGTATTCTTTTGCTAATTATCCACCGTCCATGTTTTTCAGAACTGTGACTGAAAAGGTGCAGCAGTCTTTGCGCAGTTACATGATGAAAATGTACTTCTGTGTATTTTTCTGACTGCTGTGCCAGACCCATTCTTTATCTCAGAAATGTCTTTGATTCCATGGTCACACGTACGATTCCCTGTAGGTCCACTCAGCCATACATGTTTCTGAGGTTGATAAAATGATAGCCGTTTAGTTGAGTGGCAAAGACGTGATGTCACTTTGCCAAAGTCCATGTGATGTCTCTTCCTGTATTGTCACTGGGGTCAAAGTTCTGGTGTTCTGGCTTTTGCCCTCCAAGCAGATCTAAGAGGTATGCCCAACAGCTGTGCAACATGCACACCCAAGTCATTTTAGCAGAGGACAATGGCGACTGCCAACTCATCTTTTCAATGAGGTATTTAAAATTGTGTATAACCTTTCCATCACCAAAGCACCTATGCCTGCTGGATGTTTATGGTAGTACAGCTGGATGCCTGACAGGGCAAAAACTGATTGTAGCCCTCGTAGTAACTGCCCTTCATGGTCCCATTAGAAGCAGCAGAAGACACTATATGAAGGTTGCAGAGTAAGGCCTGGTAATGGAGTAATAATTCCATCAACAAGAGAGTAAGGGTTATAAGAAAACACTCTCATGCCCCTATGAATCCATAACTCAAACAACAGGAGAGTGTTAGTATCCACAACAGACAAACTCTACTAGCCAAAGTTAGTACTAAATACCGCTAAGTTGTTAGACAAGGCTGTTATTGTCAGTTGGAAAGGATAGAGTGCACGTGTTCAAAGAACTAGCTAAAAGGACCCTCAGGCCCCAGTGGAACACTGGTAGCCAGTTGTCTTCATTGGGTCCCTTTTGTCGCTAGGGAAGTGAAAGTGAGTCTAAAAAGAGTATGCACTACTCCTCAAAGTTATTTAATAAGAGGGTAGCTCTAACTCTGTTAAAAACAGTGATCGAAAAACATAGTTATTTTTCTGGACTACTCAGGGTTGTGCAAGTTTGAACCAAATAGTCCCATCAGTAAAGTGAAAAGAAAATATTTTAAAAACGCGGTCAACATGTTTCTGCCATTTGAGCTGAATTTGCTCGGCATTCGTCAGGACCAGGAAGAAGAATCGACTCACTGTTCTGGGCACCCTAAAGTGCACAGATACAGGGAGTAGTGACACTTAATAATACGACCTGTAATTTGTCGAAGCACTTAGTAGAAAAGTCTTCCCCAAGTTGCTATAGGCTCCTTCTTATAGGAGACACCATTGGATCTGTGAGGGTAGATAGAAAAAGTGAAAGAAATCAGAATATGAAATATCAAACTTTGAAACCATAAATATATGCTTCTATCCTATTAGGACTCCAATCATGTGCACTTAGTTATTCATACCAAATGTGTCTTCATTCAGAAGGAAGAAGGAGAATTGCACCTTCAAAACACCAGAGCGGACCCATGTTATCTGTATGTCCACCATTCAATCAACATTGTAGACAAAGGCATTACTTTATCTTGACAGGCATTAGATACCGAAAATGAAGAGGAAATGTGATTGCGTTAAAAACAGTGCTTAGATAAACCGAGTGAGTTTGAAAACTCGGAAGGATTACATCTGAAAACACACACGTACACCTTTGCAAGTAGCATATAGAGCACAAGGTACTCCAAAAGAGGTAAGCCGAGATGTGCACTTACTTATCATTTAATGGAAATGTGCCCCATGGGCAATGCGGCAGGAGGAATCTTCATGTTTGGACGCTGGAAAAAATTATTTACAAAAACGCATTATAGCGTATTGCCAAAACTAGTGATAGTTAAATAACAAGACTAATGTCCCGTGTGGGCTGGCAAGAGACTTACTTTATACCAAACGGCTCCCTGCTGGATCACCTAAAAACGGCCACATCCGCCGCCCGTGTCATCCAGCGCGGAAAAGACGCCGTGTTCAAAATAAACGCTGAGAACGCGCAATGCGTCCAGGGCGATGACGCCAATCACGTGACCTTTGTGATCGCGTATTTTTTAAAGGGGCCGATTTGTTTATGGGCACAGTGTAGAGCGATCGTTGCACAACGGGGAAACTATGAGAAAGAAACCTCAAAAGGCAGGACAAACAGCGTGATTGCGTAGTACAGCCCAATGATAAAATTACAATGTGTATTCACGCTTCCAGTGAAATGAATGTCTCATATTGTTGTTATATTGTGAGTGGAACAAAATACAGAAAGCCTACTGCGTATGTCATGTAAATGGATAGGGCATTGTCTGATTTCCATAATAGCTAGGAAAACAAAACACCATGAGGTGTCAAAACTAGTAGGCAAATAGTCGAAACTAGTAGGCTAGTAGTCAAAGTGAGTGGGCCATCTATCGACGCATTACCAATCCCCAGGGGATATCGTCATTGAGGCCCTGTCTATGCGTGGACAGACGGTATATCCAACGCTGCTCCTTTTCGAACAGTGTATTTTCATCGGTGTTGTTCAGCTGTTCAATTACCACCCACTTGACGTCATTAGCACAGTGGCCTTGCTCCAAAAAATGAGTGGTCATTTTTGTAGTGGCTCTGCCACATCGGATGTTACTTCGGTGCTCTCCTATTCTTGTTTTGATTTTTCTCGTGGTCATCCCTATATACCTAAGACCGCAAGGACATGTAATCATGTAGATGACGTTACATGAATTACAGTTTGTATGATTTCTTAGGTACCAGATTTTGCCCTCCTCTAGTTGTAGTGTTTTTTTAGGCGATGTTAAGTGGCAGACACTACATCCCCCACAGGGGAAATGGCCAATTACCGAAGGCAAACCCCAAGCATTCAGAACAGTGGCACCCTGTTTAGGTTGATTGATTCTTGGGCGGGTATGTACCAAGGCATCTTGCAAACTCCTTTCTTTTTTGTAGGAAAATAATGGTTTCTGCCTATCTCTGCCATTACTCGTAAGGATTTGCCAGTGCTTGCCAATGCAACGACTTACAGAGTTGGAAATGTTGCTGTAAGTGGTTACGCAGGTCAAAGGGACCTCAGATTCACTTTCCTTTGTATTGTCCTCCAGGAGCGCTTCCCAGTTATTATTTCTTGCTCTTTTTCTACTCTTTTGTAGGCTTTTACTAGGGTAACCTCTCTGTTCTAATCTTAGTGTAAGGTCATCCGCTTGTTTGTTAAAGTCAGCAAGATTGCTACAATTTCTACGTAAACGTAGGTATTGGCCAAAGGGGAGGTTCTCGCGTAGAGATGGCGGGTGAAAACTTGAGAAATGGAGCAGATTATTCTTACTAGTTGGTTTATAGTATGTCTTGCTCGTTATTCGATTACCAGATTTAGTAAGTGTGACATCTAGAAAGGTAATAGATCTAGAGTCATACTGGTGTGTGAATCTTAAGTGGGGGTCACAAGTATTGACCCAGTCAAAAAAGGATAGTAGGCTTTCTTCTGTCCCTTTCCAGATTAAAAGCACATCATCAATGTACCTCTGCCACAGGATAACATTGAGAGCATAGGGATTGGTGTTTGACAGGATGTGCGTTTTTTCGAAGTTGTAAACATACAACCCCGCTATACTGGGGGCAAAAGTACTGCCCATCGAGGTGCCAGTCTTCTGTAGATAGAGGGTGTCTCGGTATTGGAAAAAATTCCGTTTTAGTGCCAATGTTGCACAATCAATCACAAAAGTCTGGGAGGTGTTATGAGACCATGTGGTCTGGTCTAGGATGTCTGCCAAAACCTTTAGAGTTGCGTCCTGCGGGATACACGTATACAGACTTTCAATGTCTAAGGACACCAGATAACAAGGTTCTTCTGGAAGTTCTACATTAAGTAACATTGAAAGGAGGCTTTTCGTATCCTTGATATAGGTACTTGTGGATTGGATCAAGGGTTTGAAGAAAAAATCACAGTACTTAGAAAGGGGTTCCAACTGTGACCCAATCCCAGACACAATTGGTCTTCCCGGTGGTGGTATGCGGTTTTTGTGTGTTTTGGGAAGGGTATAAAAGTAAGGGATTTTTTCTTCAGAGGTAGTGAGGAAATCGGCCTCATATTTAGTAATGTAACCATCTCTTTCCGCGGTAGAGACCAACTCAAGAATTTCATCTTTCAAGAAAGGAGAAGGATCTTGATGGAGCACGGTGTAACTGTTAGAATCCCCTAGAAGCCTCTTACATTCGGCATCATAGGCTGTGGCATCCTGAATTACTATGCCTCCCCCTTCATCGGCACTTTTGATTACAATTTCCTGATTCTCTTGTAAGGATTTGATAGCCTTGTATTCTCCTGCTGTCAAATTTTTAAAGGTAGTTGGCTCAGTCAAGCTCTCCACCTCCCGGGATACCGCTTGTTCAAAAGTTATGATGTCAGCCGGTACTAGGCGGGTCGGTGGATTGAAGTTAGATTTCCTTTTGAAATTAGTGTCACTCAAAGATGCTTGGGCTTGTGTATTTTGTTGTTCAAATAAAGATTTTAGTCTGAGTTTCCTAAAACATTCACCCAGTTCACATTTCAATTTGAAACGGTCCAACCTGGGGCTGGGTAGAAACCCAAGGCCCTTTTCTAACACTGCGATTTCATCTGCAGATAAGGTGACTTTCGATAGGTTTGTTATCAGACTTGTTGGTTGCTCGGTCCTGCTCTCTGTTCCTGCGCCTTCTTGTCCCCCACGGTTTCTGTAGGGCCCCAGTGTACCTGATTGCCTGTTCTTCTCTTCCCCCTGCCTCTCCGGCCAAAACCTAAAAAAGGCTGTGGATACATGTTTGAAGGGAATTGTTGTGGTGGGGGGGCAACCCACATTTTGCCCCCCCACAGAAACCGTGGGGGACAACACACGGAGCAAGGCGCAGGAACAGAGAGCAGGACCAACAAAATACACAAGCCCAAGCATCTTTGAGTGACACTAATTTCAAAAGGAAATCTAACTTCAATCCACCGACCAATCTACCCTCACAGATCCAATGGTGTCTCCTATAAGAAGGAGCCTATAGCAACTTGGGGAAGACTTTTCTACTAAGTGCTTCGACAAATTACAGGTCGTATTATTAAGTGTCACTACTCCCTGTATCTGTGCACTTTAGGGTGCCCAGAACAGTGAGTCGATTCTTCTTCCTGGTCCTGACGAATGCCGAGCAAATTCAGCTCAAATGGCAGAAACATGTTGACCGCGTTTTTAAAATATTTTCTTTTCACTTTACTGATGGGACTATTTGGTTCAAACTTGCACAACCCTGAGTAGTCCAGAAAAATAACTATGTTTTTCGATGACTGTTTTTAACAGAGTTAGAGCTACCCTCTTATTAAATAACTTTGAGGAGTAGTGCATACTCTTTTTAGACTCACTTTCACTTCCCTAGCGACAAAAGGGACCCAATGAAGACAACTGGCTACCAGTGTTCCACTGGGGCCTGAGGGTCCTTTTAGCTAGTTCTTTGAACATGTGCACTCTATCCTTTCCAACTGACAATAACAGCCTTGTCTAACAACTTAGCGGTATTTAGTACTAACTTTGGCTAGTAGAGTTTGTCTGTTGTGGATACTAACACTCTCCTGTTGTTTGAATTCTGGTAATGGAGTAGCCAGGCCTACTGGGGGAGTGCGGGTGCACTACTAGTTGGTCACAGGCGTTGAGCACTTAGATGTATGTAGATTCAGTCAGGAGTGGAGTGCAACCTTTACTTTAATGTGCATTATCCGTGGTAGTAATTAAAAATGGCTGGTCAGTAAGGAGCCCCATTAGTGATATATTTAAGACATTTAAGTAGTGGCATCTTGCTTTACACCAGGAGATAAGACATCTCCTTTTTTGTGATAAGCTAGGTTGAGGTTCACTCACAAGGTTAGTGTTCTTGCAATGGGACTGGTGATAAGGCCTGTTTGTTCAACAGCTCTTCTGTTTTTAGATAAAGCTAAAGAGAGTCAAAAATACCTGGTAGCACTGCTGTATTATTTGTACTTCCGGAGGAATGTGCATTTGGAGGCATAGCTTTTCAGTTTCAGTTTCAGTTTTTAACGTCTTTATTTCGATTTGTTATTCATAAAAGACACACACATAAAATACAAACGGTACGATTAAATTAACAAGTTCATAAAATTTCAAAGCAATACCAAAAAACAAATAACAAATAACAAAAATTAGATAAAAATTCCCAATTAAACATACATTTATAGACGTCAAAAAGGAAAATGACATTTATATAAGATTGAAAACTGGGCATCAATTCTGATCAGACCATAGTATGATGCAAATGCATGCTGTTCAAAGTTATTCAAGACGATAAATTTCAAACTGACTTGATCCTGATTAGCCAAGCCCATCCAAGAAATTTAGCCATTCCAATGGACAGCCATTCAGCAGTGTTTGTTCTCAGAATGTACAAAGCTTCGCTACTCACTCGGGTATTAAGTCTGGAACATACAGGTTTCAACCATTTACATCTTGGTTCACTATAAGCAGTACATACAAATAAAAAGTGACCTAATGTTTCTCTGCAGACAGTACAACAGGGGCAAAGGGATGTTTCTGTCTTCTGCCAACCATTAGTAAAGGCTCTCAGTGGCAGTGTGCCTACACGGAACTGATGGTATAATTTTCTATCTAATGTTTTAGGAATAATATCCCAATAGGTCTCTATGTGAGGGACTATTTTGTGAAGCAGAAACTGACCTGTCAAGTTCTGTTTCTCCGTAAGAGCAACATGTTCTACTTTTACCGTGGACCAAAAAAGTAGTTTGAAGGCATAGCTTTTCAATAATGCTAGGGGTGTGTGAGTCTGCAATTTTCTAACAAGCATCAAGGTGTACCCAACTATGAAAGATAGGGCAAGATGGAGCTCCTGGACAGTGGTAACAGGCAGGGTTAGGAGCATGCTTTTTCAGTTATTTAGAAAAGTACTCCAGTTAGCATTGGAGCTCGGTGAGATAGTCTTGACTATGTTGTTCACTGTAGTCCAGTTCCTCTTCACAGCAGTGTAGGGCACAAAGGCCACGGAGAGCAAGCTAGCATAACCCAAACTTAACATCAAAAGACCAGGCTTAGGGTGAGCAGCAGCAGCAGAGTTTTTAGTAGCCCAGGCACAGCAGCAAAACAAGTGTGGAAAGATTGAGGAATCAGGGTAAGCAGGCTAGATAATAGTATCAATTTGTAGAAAAAGCTGCAGAATACCGAACAACATGCAATAATAAGGTGCCTAAACCTCCAGGAAGGGAAAGTTTGGAACTTCCTGAACCATAAAACGGGTCTACTCCATGGTGATCTATATAGCAAGGAACAAATGATCTCACTTTCTTTCTCCTTTTTAATAAAATACTAGCTTACCCGTCGCGTGTTGCTGCGATCTCAGAAGAAAGGAAATTTAAGGAAACTTGTTATGATAACATTCAACTTACGTTGTGTCATTTTTATTGAAACTTATTCATTTCAATATGGAAAACATTTTAAAGGGTTGTTTTAATTCTGTTTATTTATTCGAGTGCTTGTGGATACACAGTATTTTTTGTTTTTCCGTCTGGTGCGTACACAAATAAATCAGAAGGTTTTCCAACGCGTGAGCTGGCCACATGCAGTTGTCCATGTGAGAAGCATGGATTCTCCAAATGTAGTCCATACACTTGCAGTGATTGTCCTTGTGCTTTGTTGATGGTCATTGCAAAAGCGAGTCACACCGTAAACTGTAAACGTTCAGTATTGGAAAGATTATGAGGGACCTGGGGCGCCGGGGGGCCGATATTTAACAAATGTTTCTTTTTTTATTTTTGTCAGAAACCTTCGCGGGAGTGTACTCACCAACTTTTAACACATTTTTATATATATTTTTTTTCAAATGTTTTATTTTGTTTTGCCAGAAACCTTCGCAGGAGTGTACTCAACAACTTCCCAAAGTTTTATGGCGATCGGATGAATGGTGTAGTAATGCATATAGGACAAACAGACATACTTTTGTTTTCATATATATAACTAGCAGCCCGTCTTGACGTTGTCCGTGTATGAATTGCTGCCGACCAGTAGTATATTGTTTTGTAGGATTTCGTTTAGATAGCATTTCTTATCTGTGACAGGCCTGTGAAACGCTCAGATTCACAGTGCACTGCTGATGCACTTAAGAGTGCGCGTTCAGTAGTGTGTGAACTTGAGTTTCCCTACTTTATTTTTCCTTGCAATATTATATAGAGCAAACTCGACAACATGGCATGAGCACAATTTACATTACAGAAGTACACATTAATTTGTGGTAGGCACGTGGAGACAAAGCGATTTGCCTGGAATCACAGGATGTTGAGCTGATGCCGAGATTCGAACGTAGCTCCCCAGCTCTAAAGTTCGCAATTCTAGAACTTGTGGCGGGAGGTGTGTCTAAAAGTGTATGTCCGTGCTGTCCATCAATTAGAGAGACCTGTGCATTTTTCAAATGGGTGATGAAAACATATGTGGGCCGCCGTGCCACCAATGTACTTACGGGGGAGGGTAAACACTCATTATTCCGCAACTTTCTTTCTGCATACCATCACTCCGCATACTTTCATTACGAAAGTGCCATGACTCCGCAATGTCATTATAACTAGGGCTCCCAGTTTTATGGTATTTATTTTTTTGCCATTTCCGTCTGTATTTATCCATATTTATTTTTTGGGCATTTTTTCTGTATTTATCCACATTTATTTTTGCTACACGCAAAAGACGACGCTACAGCTAGTATTTTTCCATATTTATTTAAAGTGACAATGCATGATTATTTTCAGTAATATATATAAATAAATGCTGCTGTGTTAAAAAAATATTGAAAACACACCTCACTATACCAAAATAATCGATGTAAACACATTTAGAATTTGGAGGAGTGTTCCTGTGCGCTCTAATGACCTGGCAAAAGAGGGCACAAAAAGCTGAAACACATGCTGGTTCCATATTAAAAAGAAATTACATGATAACTGTAGTTAAGCACTCCTTTAAAGACATGTTCAAGGTCATTAGGGACAGACTCCAGAACAGAGCTGGCTCTATCAGGGGGCCCATGAAATATTAAAGTAAGGCAACATTTCAAATTGCTGTTTAACTGCAGGGTAAGAGGCCACAGGGATGAATGGGCATGCAGAAGATTTCGTGTGGTCTGGAACTAAGGTGCTGACCACGAGCAACCAAGGCCAATGAAAATGATAGAATAGGGAAATACCGTGTCGAAGTAAATTAGTATAATGTTTATGTATAATGGTACCAGTGTTCTCTTTTAGTAACATCTTTATTTTCCAATTTCTTTCGATAGATAATGCCTCTAAAATCAACCAGGCAGTCAAAACATTAATGTATCCCGTGGGGAGTACCAGAGGCGCAACTAGAGTAAAATTTCAGGAGGGGCTAATCAAAATTTCGGGGGGTGGTGCTGATTGTTCCAGCAATTGGCAGAGTGAAGATGCAGGGGCTCTAAGAAGGGGGGAAAGAAAAAACAAAGCCTTGTTAACATGTAAACGGTCTTCTAAAGACCTGTGAAGTACTCTGTTGCGGCTGTGAGTGAGCATGGAAAGCTGTCTCTGCCAGGCTGACAAACACAAAGGTGGGGTGGGGGAGGGGGGGGGGGGGGCTGAAGCCCTTTGAATCCAATGCTTGTTGCGCGCTCGTGGTGTACAGGGAAAAGACGAAATTCCAACCTTTCCTAAACCGTATGCAAACACCTTTTCCCCTCAGCTAAGTTCTCCATGTATAGCACACTACCTTTGTAAATCAAATACACATGCTCTGATGAACTGGGGACCCCTTGCTCTTTCCATTTTGACCCACTTCATGAGGGTGGTATTCCCGCACAATGCAACCGAGAGGTCAGAACAGAACAGACTCTGTGCCTGCACCACCAGCGGTCGTCCTTCTGATCCTGGCCGACCTACGCTGCCTCTAACATCGATTATGGCCGCTAGTGAAGGAGGAAGCAGGCTGAATGGGGCCTTAGAGAAACCTGCAAGACCCCCCTCCCCCCACCTCCCCCAAGAACCTGTAGTCGGCCCCTTGCCCAGTGGAGGCCCAGAGGACGAGTCAGGTGTGAAGGCAGCCCAGTAGTGAGACATCGCAGGAGCTGGGCAGGCCCGAGAGATGAAGAACAGGTCGGGCTGCCCTCAGCGCCGGAGGTTAGACATGTGCACTAAGGAGGGCCCCGAGAGGTAGAAAGCACTGAGCAGATCGGGCTGCGGCGCCCGCCACGCAGAAGGTGAGACAGCCCTGACAGTGTAGTACAGTGGGTGGGGATGTTGTTAGTTTAGCTGTGGCACAGGGGTTGCTCAGCTGTAGTGGTGCAGGCGCTATGGCAGAGGTGGCACAGGGGACGCTGGAGTGCAAGTCTGGTGTGTTGTGTTTGTTTGCTCCCGCCCTCCCCCTCCCCCTTTGACCTCAATGGGAGCGTGGAGAGATAACTGGATTCGAGCACGGCAGCCCTACAAAATTTGCTAGTATTTTGCCGTTTTTACATATAAATACAGACAAAGGAAACATTGTTTTCCGTCTGTATTTATATGTAAAAATCCGTTTAAACGGAAAACCGGGAGCCCTAATTATAACGCATGGCATTACATTTGATATGCTTTTACCACACATACATTTACAACAAATTTCGTTGTAAATGCATGAATGGAAAAAGCATGTATTTTTTTAATGTTTGGATAAGGTAAGTATGGGTATAGGGGTATATGTTTTGGGGTACTGAGGTATATGTTTTGGGGTGTTTGGGTATTTTAAGGGTTCACATATAGTTTTGAGTTATGGGGTACAGGGGTAGTTTTAGGGTTTAGGGATAGGTATGGGTTTTGGGGTACAGGGGTATTTTTAGGGTTCAGGTCTAGGTTTGGGTTTTGGAGTATAGGGGTATTTTTAGGATTCAGGGGTAGGTTTGGGTTTTGGGGTTCAGGGGTATTTTAAGGGTTCAGGCCTATGTTTGGGTTTTGGGGTGCAGGGGTATTTTTAGGGTTCAGGGCTAGGTTTGAGTTTCGGGGTACAGGGGTATTTTAGGGATCAGGGGTAGGTTTGGGTTTTGGGGTACAGCTGTATTTTAAGGGTTCAGGGCTAGGTTTGGGTTTTGGGGTACAGGGGTATTTTAGGGTTCAGGGGTAGGTTTGGGTTTTGGGGTACAGTGGTATTTTTAGGGTTCAGGGCTAGGTTGGGGTTTTGGGGTACAGGGGTTTTTTTAGGGTTCAGGGCTAGGTTTGGGTTTAGGGGTACAGGGGTATTTTTAGGGTTCAGGGGTAGGTTTGGGTTTTGAGGTACAGGGGTATTTATAGGGTTCAGGGCTAGGTTTGGGTTTTGGGGTACAGGGGTATTTTTAGGGTTTAGGGATATGTTTGGGTTTTGGGGTACAGGGTATATTTATAGGGTTAAGATGGGTTAGTGTTTAAGGCTGTTGGGGTATTTTAAGGAGTAAGGGTGGGTTATGATTATGGGGTGCAGGGATATTTAAAGGGAGCAGGGTGGGTTTAGCACACCATATGAGACATGGCATGAAGGGTGGCACGTACCACACGCCCCCAGCGTTTGTCACGCCCCCAGCACACGCCCACAGCACTACTTTGCTGCCACGGTTCTTTTACCTTTTAAATGTATATGGTGGGCGTCTGCATAGCCTATGTCCTTCTGCTGCAACTGCCATTTCCAACGCTGTATTGGGTGTTGTAATTGGTGCTGTGGTTCCTGAGATTACCCGCCTCATAGGTTTGGGCTCTCTCCTTATTATATTAGTATGGATAGATATAGAAATAGTTTCAGAAATCTAATGATATGAACATTATGTGCAAGGATTAATGTGCTGAACGACATTGTAATTTGTTTTTTTCTACTGAGATGTACAATGACCATTGTTAAGCTTCAAGCATTAAAATTTTGAACTAATGTTTCTAAGTGGCTGTGGATGTAGTAGGTTCAATCAGTTATTTGCCAAATATGGCCTGGGATATGCGGATGGTGGTCGATTATGTAGTGTACCAGATTCCAGAAATTTCTGACAGTTGGTGGGGCGGCCCAACATCTAAATAAATTCAGCTGGGGGGGCTCAACCTAAAAATGTTTGAAGACCTCTGTTATAGACTATAGTGCCTCACTAAAGGCCCATATTACCTGCCTCTTGGGGTACCCGTCTTTAAGGCCTAAGTAAGGAGATTTGATTTATGCAAATTGTAGAACAATATGATAGTGCTACGTTTTTTTTTCTTCAGAGAACTGTACAGTATACACAACCTATGGTCTGTTCACAAACAGTGTTAATAATCCACTAAAGGATGTTGCCCTGCGTCCCCATATGAACTCACTGTTATATGATGGTTGTAATGTGATCTTGCCCAGCATAAGATTGCTAAAAGACTGGACCTTGTAATAGATAACTTGTAATAGATAATAGATCCTCTTATATATGCGATTTATTCTTGTTGTACATGGAGAAAATATTTATTCTAGTAAATAAAACATTTTTTTTGTACATCAGAAAAAGTGAACTTGCATATTTGTCTCAAAAACTTATTTTGAGCGACCTGTAACTTGTTGGCCACTGTACATCCCCAAACCTCGCTACCGTACAAGACTTTGAAGATACATATAGACTGGTATACCTTTAAAATCACGGCGACCAAGAACCCAATCTGTGGACATAGTTGGCAATAGCTCCCATAGCTTTCTGCATGTCGCACAACTTTCCCTCCAGTTGTTTCCATTAGAGTTTTGCGCCAAATAAAATTCCCAGGTAAGGAAAAGCAGTGGCCTTCGCTAAGGTGTGAACACCTGCCTTAAAGGTTTTAAACCAAGTTGCCAGAGAGCCAACTTCCAAAATGTACGATTTTGTGAAGTTGGCCTACAGGTCCAGCCCGTCCATAAAAGAAACAAACCCATTGATAAAGACTTGGAGGCCCATTGGTGTCCAGGCCTTCAGCACAGCATTGTCAGTGGATAAAAGAACTGACTGCTTTCCTGCCACTAGCGGGCAATTAGGCTGTAATGAGGACAGGGAGGCTTCTAAACCATTAATATAGATAGTAAATAAAAAAGGGGTAAGATATTCAACCTTGGTGGACCCCCCCTACAGCAGTTAACATACTCCGTGAGGCCCACTCTCTGTGAATTCGTGACTGACTGCTGCTG
Source organism: Lissotriton vulgaris (assembly GCF_964263255.1). NCBI lineage: Eukaryota > Metazoa > Chordata > Amphibia > Caudata > Salamandridae > Lissotriton > Lissotriton vulgaris. Next base: position 1,080,879,853 of record NC_141689.1, on the reverse strand, counting down.
TAATGTGGCCATGAAGGTTCATTAGTAAAGTTCCGATAATGGGCTCGACTCCCAAGAAACTAAGTAGATTTCACAATTTCTTGCGGGTTAACCCGGTCAAAGTTGGACGTAAGGTCCATGAAGCAAAAAAAGGGCACCAGGTTGAGCTACCATGTATTTGGACATATCAAATAGAGGTTGAGACATTGAGCAGTGGTTGAGTTTCCCAAACTTAAACCAAACTGCTCCTCAGAGATTATTCTGTTTGTGTAGGCCCCAGCATAAAGCCTAGTCAGTAAAACCCGACCCAGACCCTTAACTGTGGAGTCAATGTGAATATAATAGCAGTAGGGGTTATCCTTCTCCCCCTTCTTGAAAATCAGTATAATGATGGTAGTTGGCCAAGAAGGCAGCATCCCTTTACTTGCTGCTGCATTTAACAACCTGATCAAAACTGGGGTCCATACGTCTATGTTGTGTCGGAAAAGATCTGGAGGGATCAAATCGCGCCCAGGCACCTTAATCCAGGATAATCCCTCGATGCACAGGCATACTTTTTCCAAAGAAAAAGCACTTGATGTATCACCCGGGCCGGGTTCTATCTCATTATGGGGCTATTCAATATATGCAAAGTTGTACATCCTCTCAAAGTGATCAACCCATTATTCCGGGGTAATGTGATGGCAAATCACAGACCTTGATGGCTCGCAAAACAGGGTCTATTTATGATCGGCCAAAAGAGTTTACTATCACCCAGCTCAGTCGCCTGGGCTAATTTGTCCCATGCCTGTCTTTGTATTAGACGCCTCCGTTCTTTCAGTGCCCCCTTGTAATTATTACAGCAATTTGCCACCTATACTCTATGTCGGGGAGGACCGCTTAAGAGCTTGCCTCAGGTGGCCAAGGCCCCATGAACACTCAGCATCAAACCATTTCGGGTGTTCTGGGGCAGTGCTGGATATGGGTGCCGTAAACAAGCCAGCGACCGATTGGGCGATGTTAATAAATGAGCTTGGCGTCTCTCCACAAGAGGCTAGGGGTCTAAGCAGGTTAGTATCTCCTGGTGTCAAGTTCTAAATAGGGTACAAATAAAAGCCATGGCTTCTATCTGTGACCAGCAGAGATGCCTCCCCTGGTCTATTAAAAATAATGTGCCCGGTGATAAGGGAGGGTCCTCCGCCTGGTTCTCTATATACTAATTGTAGTTTGCCAGCCATAAAGGTACTTTCTGTTCATTTCAGCTCTTCGACTGGTTATTATCCCCATCCCTTAAATGCAATGTGCTAACTGTCTCAGGTTTCCACACTTTGTGAGGCTACTCAGGCCTCTTATGCTCCTCTTCAAACCTTGGAGTCACCTATCTCTGGTATAGTGATCAGACCTTTCTGTGTATGGTACCTATTTATACGCTTTTACTTCAGTCAGCCGCAACATGGATGTATTTTATTTCTCTATGGAGGTACTTTTAGTTATGATATTTGTCTCTGCAAAGTTTATGGTTCATTATTTTGGACTTCAGATCCAGACTAAATTGCTAGTTATTGGCCCTCAGTTGACATATGGACATGATACGCAGGGAGGCCTACTCAATGAGCGTAAGTGAAAATAATTATTTTGTCTGACTCCATGGTCAGGAAGAAGATTTGCATCTGGTGGTGAGAACCTGTAATTGAGTACAACATTTCCAGAGCTCCAATTAGCACTCCGCACTCAACTTTCCAATGAATATGTCGATAACGTCCAAGTAACCTGGGCAGATGGTATCATAGTATATTTCTTTGTCACTCATGTAAAGGGTCCTGAGCAGAAAAGAACAGGCAATTATGTACTCATTATTGCCTCCCTCCCAGGTGATTAACATTATTAGGAAATGGATATGCAAGAACATGTTCTGGTGTCCTCGATCTTCTGGGATATCCGCTATCGCAGAATGACTCCCCTTAACCATGGTCCATTCAAGATGTAGGTCATGTCCACGGTTCCTGTTGCATCCTCTACTGTCCCACTGACGTCTTCTGTCACTCAATGACAGCAGCAGCAGGACCAGTGCATGACAGCTTAGGTAGCTCCTCCTGCTGCTGTCATTCCTTGACAGCAATCTCCAGGGTAGGGAGGAGGAGCATTGTAGCACAGACCATTGAGGTACTGTGCACCCCTAGCAGCACCCTTAGTTGTGGGGGTACCTTTGCCAGTATCTGCAGGGACATTAAAGCATCCTCATGACCTCTAGTGCCTCATTGAAATACCACCCATCACCATAAGTGTGTGTGTCAGCCATATGTCTTCCTTTGGCAAGTGTTGTTCAGTATTTTATGGACTGAGTATGACATGTCTTCTTTCTTTTGTATCTAAACAGCTAAAGGAATTCCAATACACAGCCTCTTCATAAGATTGCTTGTGAGTATCACATTCCACCCCCACCATATTCCACCAGATCCCTCTTCTCAAGTTCTTTGCTGGCATTTCTATGCAACCATGCCCATGGAGAGCTTGAATTTAACTCAGCTTTTATCCTTTTGAACTTGATGGTTTTATTTCCAGTCAATTGGATATCAGTAAGACATACTACTTACATCTCACAGAAACAGCCAAAATGTGGTATTAAGTATTGTAAGTACTGTATAGAAAACAAGGTAGCATTTTCAGATGCTTTAAAGGCCAGAGAGTATTAACTTGCTGAATTCTTTGTTGTGGGTTTTCAGTTCATTTGTTCATATCCTCGCTGGGATGTCAAAAGCAGAACCTCGGTCTTGGCTCTTCTTGAGCGCCTGATTCCTGCAAACTATCCGTTTTTAGCGAGGCTTATCAGAATGAAGATCCCCGCTGATAACATATTTGGAAGGTGAGTCCCCAAAGCACAAGCCATTGAGCACCCAATTTAAACAAGCATTTTTGGCAATTCAAACAAGCATTGACAAAGCCATTAAGCCTGTTGTGGGCTGCTAGCTTTTAGGTTTTGTCCATGCTTGGTTTTTGTCATGGTCTTTGTAAGCCTTTACTGTGGGAGGAGATGCCAGGTACTCAAAAAGCCCACATTCCCATAGTAGTCCCTGGAACTAAAGAAAAACACTTTGTTTGTGGATGTGCTCCTTGTGAAAAAGTAGAATGCCATCACTCACAGTGAAGTTAGCCTAAGGCTGATTTGGCCCATGATGAATGCTGTGGAAGGCAGAAGAGAATGTGAATGATATTGACACAATAGACCAACAGATGAGGAGGTTTCACTTAAACGCAGTTTAAGTAAGCAAGTAAATTTATCAAAATGCACACAGTTTTGGTTGTAGCTGGCCATACTCCAAACCGAATGGGGCATCGACAGAAACTTCTTTCAAATTCAGGGTTTCTTCCTTATATAACAGAAAGGCTGTTCACAACATTGGTCTGCCAAAAATCACTTAATTACAGAGCTTCTGCCATGAAGCACTTTAGTTGTCAGAATCAGCCTTGATCACATGTGGAAGCTGCATCTTGATTCAGTGTTGCGGGGAGCGGCTAATACGCTTAATTCCCTGGACAACTTTGTAATGGCAATGCCCTCTTGACTTTTTGCAGTGAACTAAAGGAACCGGAACAGGGTAGCTGAGCAAGCGGGGGACTATTTTAAAGGTAAGACGCCACATGTCGTTATACCATGAATAAGGCGGGGGGACTTATTTTCAACTAGTCCAGTTGTAGGATAACGGAATAGCGGGTCGTAACACTCTTTATGTTTTCGGTTTCCTTTAAGAGCGAACCGCAAGAGAAAATACAGCTGATTTTGTAGCGACCGTGCAACACTGTCAGCCAGACCCTAACTTGTTCATGCAGGACATAAGCAGACAAGATCAAAAGGTAAAGGGCAGTCAATTAGAGATGATAACCGAGTTTTACTAAGAGGTATGAATAGGAGGATAACTGAGTAACGGGGGTCCACTCATTTTTCTTAGACCCTTGGAGAGGGACAGCTACAAAGGAATTCAAGTAGCCTTCAAGCACCGGCGAACAGGAGAGTAAGTGCAACCAAAGAATCCAAGTCAATAAGACACTATAGAAACAACAATGAAACAAGGTGAGATTATATATCGAATCTGTAGGGGGCAAAATTGATGGTTTGTCTCAGAATCAAATGTAGACACTGAGCCATATAAAAACACCTCAAGAGGGTGAATTTATCAAGTGGCTCGCTGTATCTGGGTCACTATTCTTTGAGGTGAGGGTGCTATAGGAATATGTATAATCATCGGGACTATGGACCCATTAACATGCAAGCAAGTGAGCCTAGAATGGGCCGTTTTAGGTATGGGTATGGAGAACAATCATGCAAGAGTTGAGGGGAGGTGTGAAGGATCATCCCCCATTGCATTGTATCAATATTTTATGATGTCCCAGAAACGTATCTGGAATTGTAAAGGTGTTCAATGGAAGTTTGACACGGGGTATGTGATCAAGCTGTTAAATTACTCTGAAAAAGAATATGTATATAGCTGAGATCACTGAGCGTAAATATTTTTTTCACTTAGGGGCAAAGGAAATACAATTGTTAGAACTATAGAGACAGAGAATACGTTGTCTTGATGAAGATGGTGTGTAATTATTGGAGCCATCGAACCGCGTCAACGCTGTTTATAAAGCACAATTTAAGGACTGGCACGAACAGGCATAATATTGATTGAATCAATTTAGTAACTTTGTGTCTTTGAGTCCAATTGAATGCGCAGTTGTAACTGACAAGGGTTGGGTCATACATTTGTCTGTCTCTTTTACGCTGGTCATAATTGTAAACTGCACATTTACCAATTTTGGTGAAATATATGTTATGTATGTTTTTTAACATACAGTAAGGAATTATTTTCATGAGGATCATTTGTCAGTTTTCATGTGATTTTATATTCTGCGTTATGGATTCTGAACATAAAAATGTATATGTTTAATAAAAAAACTGATTAAGTATTGGATATAATATTTAATGTTTGATATCTGTAATTGGTGTAATTAAAAAATTGGGTCAAGGGAATCCTTCCTTTTTCTGCTAAAAATTCCATAAACATAGAAAAAATACTAATTCATTATATATAAAAAGTCCTCATGATTATTTCACTTCCCATTTCAGCAACGTCTTTTATTTCAATTGTGTCTTATTTGAACAACACAGTATCACCAATTCTTGTAAACTAATGAGCTTGAAACAAAGAACCCAGGTGACGTCAATGCATGAGAAACTTTGCAAACCACATTTATAAACACCAAACACTCTCTCTGCTTTTGTTTTAGAAGCAGGTATTAGTCAGGGTACATGGTGGTTAGATTAGCCTATTTGGGCATTGCATTGTTTGTATGATGAGTAGGGATGAACAGGGCATTTCACAGCAATTAATTTTAAAGAAAATGTTAGGACTCTGGTCCAACCATATGGTGCAGCTAAACTTAATGTTTTAAATATTGCATCATTGAATCCTACTATGTGAGAATTTCACAGTGAGGAACATTTAAAAGAGTTGGTGATATTATGTTGTTAATAGATGAATTAATACATTTTTCTGTTAGGTGAGGCATCCTTATTTTCTTAAACAACAGACTTATATTTCAGCCTGTATATACCAGATATCATGCAGAAGTGTTTTAATGTGTTTTTAAGGAAGATTATATTACAAATTATAATTTTGCTTAGGTGAATTATGAAGTGTTATATTCATGTTGGTCTTGAATATAATAAAGGAGTATTTTTCTATATGTATGTAATTTTAGAGAAGGTATGCACTTTTTATCTCTGAACAATGTCGGCCATCCCCTATGTGATCAAGGCCGCATCTGACAGCCAAATGCTTAAAGGCTGAAGCTCTGTAATAAATAGATCTTCTGCAAACAAGTGGTATAGCGGCCTTTCGGTATATAAGAAAGGAAACCAAAATATATAAACCTAAAATTACAACCAGATATAAGGATGTAAGAGTCAATCAATCAATCAATCAGAGCATTTTTATAGCGCGCTACTCACCCGGAGGGTCTCAAGGCGCTTGGGGAGGGGGATCCGCTACTGCTCGAACAGCCAGGTCTTGAGCTGCTTCCTGAAGGCGAGGTGGTCCTGGTTCAGGCGGAGGTGGGTCGGGAGGGAGTTCCAGGTCTTGGCCGTGAGGTAGGAGAAGGACCTTCCCCCTGTGGTAGCTCTTCGTATGCGGGAGACGGCGGCGAGGGCGTGGCCGGTCGATCGGAGCTGGCGTTTGGGAGCGTAGAAGTTGAGGCGGCTGTTGAGGTATCCTGGTCCTTGGTTGTGCAGGGCTTTGTGTGCGTGGGTGAGGAGAAGGAAGGTGATTCTCTTGTTGACCAGGAGCCAGTGCAGGTCTCGCAGGTGTCCGGAGATGTGGCTGCGACAGGGGATGTCCAGGATGAGTCTTGCTGAGGCGTTCTGGATCCGCTGGAGTCTCTTCTGGAGTTTGGCGGTGATTCCGGTGTAGAGGGAGTTGCCGTAGTCCAGTCGGCTGGTGACAGGGCCTGGGTGACCGTCTTCCTGGTCTCGGTGGGGATCCACCGGAAGATCTTGCGTATCATGCGTAGGATGTTGAAGCACGACGAGGAGACGGCGTTGACTTGTCTGGTCATGGAGAGGGAGGAGTCCAGGATGAAGCCCAGGTTGCGTGCGTGGTCTGTTGGTTTGGGTGCGCTGCCTAGGGCGGGTGGCCACCAGGAGTCGTCCCAGGCAGAGGGTGAGGATCGCAGGATGAGGACTTCCGTCTTGTCCGAGTTCAGTTTCAGGCGGCTGTTCCTCATCCATTCGGCTACTTCCTTCATCCCTTCGTGTAGGTTGGCTCTGGCGGTGGCAGGGTCGTTGGTGAGGGAGAGGATCAGCTGGGTGTCGTCGGCGTAGGACAGAGTTACATCAAGGGCACATGAACAACTGACATTGAATTCAATTCCCAGGACAGGCTGAGGCAACAAACAGATGTTGCACACTTTGAAGTGTGTGACTCTACTTCTGCTAGTGCTTGGTATGTAAGCCCATGGCATTTGAAATGTTGCCTGCTGTTCACTTTTACTTACATACATTTATTTTTCCCAACTGCTATTTCTGCTTCAACTGAAAGAACCTTTGACTTGGTACAGTGGAAATGCACGCTTGTTTCAGTAAGGATTATTTGCTAATGAATGTCACACATGGCTCTTAACTCATTGCCTTCCATAACCACTCATTTAGAGTGAATATATGCAGATATTAGATTCACCCCATCGTAGTGCTGTTCTGCTATGTGGTTGCAATATTTTCACCATATGCCTATTGTTTCTCTGGATTGTGAATGGGCACATAGAGGGATGAGCCATACTCTGTACACAACATTTCCCTAGGATGCAATATTTACCGGAAGCATTTAAAACCTCATTGGCCATATTCACACTCAGAACATTAGGATTTACGTGCTTACTGCACCTAGTCCTGCATGTATCAGATTAAATCCCCATGTTTTACCCAGATAAATATCAGGCTCTGCAGTGATTATCTCATTAAATCAATTTGACTGTTTTTGCACAGGGTTAGAAATGTAGCCCTGTGCTGGAAAACAGGTCTTCTGACTCTTTTTGTCGCCAGGATAGTCACACTAGCTTAAAGGTCTTCTTTCCATGGATTGTCACAATATTACTCTTCTGGGTCTACCAACTGCTTTCTACATTATCAGAATGTTCATATTCTGCAATCGGTTTGGCATGTGATCATTGCTCCCCATATTCATCTGAATTGTCACTCTGTCACTGTTCAAGTTTAACCTTGTGATGGTCAGGTTATAACTGTCTCTATTCAAACCTTGGTTATCCCCCCCCCTACTTGGTTCCTTCTTAACAGTGTATTTTTTGCCAGGTCAACACACTTCACTTTGCTTTTGTTGTGCTCCTGTGATGTAATTTTCTTTTCCTTGTGTTCAGTCTTCATCCTCATTAACACAAAATTTTCATTCTGCCCTATCGCTGGTGATCTAAAAGTCTATGGGGCAGATTTACAAGCCCCTTGCGCCACTTTTGCATCACTTTTCCCATGTTAAAAATGACGCAAAAGTGGTGCAAGGGGCTTGTAAATCTGCCCCTATATGTTTGCATTCTGCTCTTAAGTATATGATATAGCGGCACAATCCCCATTTGTTTTATGTCTGGATGGCTGCACTGTTACTCTTTTCACAATAATCTGCAAAACTCAGCAGCCAGGCTGGTGCTAAATCTTCCATCTGGATCCCCCTCAGCGCCCAGCCTAAGACATCTTCACTGGTTGCCAGTGAAGAAGAGAACCTGCTTCAAGACCTTATGTCTAGCACATAAAACATGTATGGTAGATGTATATCACAAAAAGTAGGGAAGGGTCCAAGGGGAAAGTTATATTTCAAGACCACTAAAACCAGCTGGACCCCCAGTACAACATATAGCAAAAACAGAGTCTAGTAGTGGTCTATAATCAATGAAGACTGAGTAAGTAGACAGAAGCAAGCACAGAAGTGTTAGACAACTGATGTGTGCACATGAAAGGAAATGAATCCCATCAGCCCACCCATATGGCGGAGCCTCATCATCTGTGATTATGATAGGTCAAGGTCCAGATAAGGAGACACACCTGATGATATTGTGTGTATTCTCTCCCATTCTCCAAGACCTCCAGTGATGGATCCAACCCAGAATGCTGTGTAAGGGTATGATGGTGTGGGACAGTAAGTTGCAGTGAAGAAAAATGGTGTGAACAAAAATGTGCTACTTAAAATTGGCTACCATGATATAAGGAAAGCTTTATTGGTATCATGATTAGGGGTGGGCGTAGTTCGCGAAGTAGCACTACGCGAAGTGCACTTCGCAGTACGCAAACTTCACATAGCACTACGCGAGCTGTGTAGTAGCATGTTCGCACTGTGCAAGATGCATTTTCAATGATTGCACAGTGCGGACAAGCATCCGGCACTGTGTAATCATTGAAAACGGCATCTTGCACAGTGCGAGCTGTAGTTTTCTGCTGCTCGAGTAGATTATTACTCGAGCAGCAGCTTTCTCAAGGCGAACTGGTAGTTTCTCATTGAGAGCGGTCGCGAGCATGCACAACCACTCAGAATGAGAAACCTGACCTCCCCGCGTTAAGAATCTCGCCGGGATGTCCTTTTGCTTGCTCGTGGTTGCAAACATGACGTTGAGGACCGCGAACAAGCAAAAAATGACCGCTGCACTACGCTACGCAGCACTGCGCGTGTTCGCACTGTGCTACGTGCAGCTCGGGTAGTGCGAAGTTGCGCAAACTTCGCAAACTCCGCGAGCGTAGCGTAGTGCTTCGCCCAGGGTTAATCATGATACCATCTGTTTAGGGCAGTTATTATTTCAAGCTGCCATACACTTCTTTTCCTTTTTAATCTTGACACCATGATTTATCCCCATTAAAGCTTTCCTTATATCATGGTAGCCAATTTTAAGTAGCACATTTTTGTTCACATCATTTTTCTTCACTGCAACTTACTGTCCCACACCATCATACCCTTACACATCAATCTGGGTCAGATCCATCACAGGAGGTCTTGGAGAATGGGAGAGAATACAGTCAATATCATCAGGTGTGTCTCCTTATCTGGACCTTGACCTATCATAATCCCAGATGATGAGGCTCCGCTATATGAGTGGGCTGATGGGATTCATTTCCTTTCATGTGCACACATCAGTTGTCTAACACTTCTGTGCTTGCTTCTGTCTACTTACTCAGTCTTCATTGATTATAGACCACTACTAGTCTCTGTTTTTGCAATATGTATGGTAGATGTCCCAGCTACTGGACTTAAAAACTCAGCTCGTACCAGCCAAACAGGCCCTTAAGATCCAGTTACAAATCCCTTCTCACTACTTTCAGAGTTCGCACTGTCAAAAACACGGGTCGGGCTTTTTCCTCTCTCACAAAAACGCTCTGGAACAAACTGCCTTTATACCTGTGCATCACTTCTGACCATAACCACTTTCACCAGGAATTAAAAACATGGCTGCTCGACCATTAGTTTCTTACCTGTACATGCTGACAATTCCGAGTCATCCGCCAGCGCCATGAGACTTTCGGGTGATTTGCGCGCTCAATAAATATTCTTGATTTGATTTGATATGTTACATAGTCTCAATGGTGAAATGGTAGATCAGATCCCATGTATAACCGAATGTCAATAAATTGATTGTAAGGGAGTATCTGATTTTGCAGGAGACTGACCTAGGAACTACACCTTGCACCGAGGGATTTCATCATTCAGACCTTTCCTGTTCGTAGAGAGGCAGAAAATACACTGTTGCTCCCTTCTGAAAAGGTTAATAGGACTACATGAGTTTCTTGCCATACATGAAACAAATTTGTGTACAGTGTGTTTTCTTTATTTCTTATTTAGTTTCTAGGTTGGATGATCGATTTTAAACTTTTCGAACAAGATATCTTCTTCTAGGGCAATACCTACACTGTATATTACGTCTTGGGTGTGGGATTGGGTTATCCCATCCTTTTAAGTTCTGAAGAAGCACTGTGGATCCTTTTTGGGCCATCATGTGCGAAACATGTTGACCTGACCACACTCACAGATTTAGGCTACTTGGATACATCACATCCCTGTAGTAGCCCCTACCAAATCACGTTTTTTTAATCTTGCAGAGGGAACCATCACCATCTAATGTAGTATCTCATAGACAGTTTTAGTCTCCCTTCATTTCACTAAACCCGTTCACTCCACACCACATATTCAAAATGCCCTCACACTGGAACCTTACATCAGATAGCAAAACTAAAAAGATCTTCACTAAAGCGACCCTTCGTGGAGCACTGCAGCACCAGCCCTATAAGGAGCACGTCCGATGATGATACATTACATCTTCATGGATGTGCGAGGGCACCAGAAAATAATCCTAGGGATTCACCCTTCTTGGTCAGTCTTTCTTTCTTCTTTGCTTTCTGAAAGGAACAGTACCGCCACTGCTTTTTGCATTAGTAGTTTCTGAGCCTAGGTACTGGACCTTTACTGGCTCTCAGTCCTCCCTCTTCGTTGTTTTGTGTCATATTCATGGCCATATTCAAATCTCTACAATGTCCAGAAGATATAACATATCATAACAAACATTTCGCTTAACTCATTAAGTGCTGTTTCAAAGTGTGAGATGAAGACTTGTGCAGTGTGAATCAAAGATGAACACTCCTCTATAAGTATTACTCTCATAGAGTGGGCAGAAGTTTATGTTGATTCTTAACTCAGACGGTCTTTAATCCACTTTTATTTTCCAGTGCCTTGGTAAGCGCCTCTCCACATGCGATGATACTGCGCTGATCTTACGTTACCTTCAAAAGATGTTAAACTCTACTAAGTTCATCACAACTCCTCACCATGCAGTAAGTATCAAGTGTATTTTTATTCCCCTTAGGTAAAATTTCACCCTGTATGACCAGAACAAACATATGGAGTCTTACGGGACTGAAGAGCATCTGGGTTTTCATTGTTCAGGTTTGTAACTTCATTAAAGGAGCTCAATGGTAAATTAATGATGACAGGTGACACCTTCCTCTCTCAGCGCATCCTGTCACCCAAAAGTGTGATATCTACCCCATGGATAGCCAAATCATATAGGAGTGGAAACCCTCCGCAGAGTGGATGAAGACTAAGCTAGCTGACACTAGAAGTATAGTGCCTTTGTTCAGGTTACTACTGCTGCATTTCATCAGGGATTGTTTATGCCTCTTTAGGTGATCTGTCCTGATAGACACAAGTGAATTAATAAGATGAATCAAGCTTAATCAATGTAGCAGATACATCGGCTGAAGATCTAAAGCTTTGTGAAGACTTTGAAATTACTCTTTCAAAGAGGCCCAAATAGATAACAGAGCTGTCTGTTTCTACCTGTTGTCAGAGGGGGGCGATTTCTCAAGGAATGAAGGACAGAACAGAATCTGGTGTAATCCCTGCACAGTACACTTGAGGAAGTGAGGATAAGCATTCCTTCTAAAGAAATTGCACTCCTTCATCTCAAATGCTTGTGTACTAAACTGTCCTTGCGGTTCCTTTATGTGAAAACCAGAGAGAACCAAGTTACAGAACACAAATAGTGACTGAACTCTCATCTTATTGTCCATAGAAGCTTCTTTAGTAGCATGGTAAGGACACTCCAGCATAGTTGTATAGGGTGTATCCTTAAATCAGGCTTTCTGGGAACTGAATATATTTGCTTTACTAGTGGAAAACCATTTGCCATTGCCAGTTGTAAACACTGAAGGTCCAATCATGAACTGTATCTTTATAATTTCTTTCTAATATGGAATGTCTATTCCTAAATGCCTGTGTTTGGTTAATGTTTCCCTAATGCTGTGAGTTGTCTCTCACTCTTCTGAGGATATAATAATTGGATTTCAAACATGCGCCAAGACTTATCCATTCGAAAGCCATCGGGTGATTGAAGAGTACAAAGGCTATCTTTTTGCTATTGACCTGGTAAGAACCATGCATCTCTGTCAAATGAACGCCACTGATCTGTTGATCGCACTAACGGCCCCATCGTTTCCTGCCGGGAACGGCGGGGGGCTCGGACACTCCTTTTGGCTCAATGACAACCACCCCCACATTACCTGACCAGTTGCCCCGGGGCAACGGACTGTTTTTTCTCTTTGGTCTTGTTATCCTGTTCCTCATTGGGGACAGTTTCTGGGGACTTTTTAGTTGTGGACTTTTAGGTTTCCTTTTTTCCTTTCCCTTTTTTTCATCTACTTGGGCGGGTTCCCTTTGTCCACATTTTCCCTCCCCTTACCAGCGCACACCACCTCCGGGACCGGCACTGCCGCCCTCTTCCCCTTCTATTTCCACACACAGCCTACACGGCGATTATATTGAAACACTTCAGCTAGTGCCCTAAATGCCACACGGTCCATGTAAGGTCTTGACCCTGAATGTTCTGGGCCTGAATAACCCCATCAAAAGATGGGCTGTCCTTAACTGTTTATAGCACTCAACAGCCGACATCTGTCTGCTACAGGAGACTAACTTGCTGTACAAGGGCCAGCATAGGATGAAGTCCCGGGCCTTCCCCACACAGATGTTTCCTCACACTCTACTAAATCGGCTGGGGTAGCTATACTTGTTTCCCGCTCATTCCAGGGCAAGGTGCTCCAGAAATAGGCTGAGATCAGAGGCCGCCTACTCACATACCGATTCCAGGTAGCGGGGATGTCTCTCATTATTGGCTCGGTATACGCTCCCAATGAGGGCCACGACAAGTTCTTACACACCGCTCTCTCTGAAGCCACGGCGAACTCTGAGCGGCGCCTTCTACTGGGGGGAGACTTGAACCTTGTCTTTGATAATCTCACTGACCGATCTTGCCAATGGCCAGCCAGGTAGGGGCCCTCTCACGGTCAGGTATAGCTCGACTCCGAGACCTGGGCCTCGTTGACTTATGGCGACACTTCCACCCACAGACCCGGACGTTCACCTATTATTCTGGAGCCCACAAGACCTATGCCAGACTTCATTACTTCTTGTGCACCACCCCACTACTGACGTCAGCTACTGACGCTGACATCCTCACTGCATCTTTATCTGACCACTCCCCCGTCATGGCCTCCTTCCAACTTTCCTGTACACAGATACCAGGGAGACACTGGCGACTCCGCAACCCCCTTTTTTCACCAGACCTCCATCACTGACCGCATCAAGACGGCCATCTCAAACTACTTGACTCTTAACGCTACCCCGGACACTTCTTTAGCGACGCAGTGGAGGGCTCTTAAAGCTGTCTTGAGAGTTGAATTTATAGCCACCTCCTCTGTTATCAACAAAGAACGTGACCAGAAACGGGCCGAATTGACCCAACGAGTTGCGCAGTTGGAACAAATGCACCAATGCAATGGCGCTGCCAGGGCCTTGCACCAACTCTGTACAGAACAAAAGCAGCTCGCGGTGCTGGACCAAGACAAGGCTGAATCCGCAGCCCTTCGCCTTCACCACTCCTACTACACAGAGGGGGACAGGTGTGGCCGCCTCTTGGCTCATAAACTGCAGGAAGTGAGACAGCGGCAGGGAGTGCAGGCTATCCGGTCAGGTGACGGAGACCTCACCTCCGACGATGTACCCATAGCAGAATCCTTTCGGGACTTTTATGCCACCCTATACTCGGGCGACTCCCTCAGTGTACAGCATAGCCTCGACTATCTCGAAACTGCGCAGCTTCCGTCTCTGACCCCTGACCAGGCTACCAGCCTGGATAGGGACATCGGGCTAGAGGAGGTCATTGCGGCCATTTCGCGCCTCCGGCTTGGTAAGTCACCTGGCCCGGATGGCTATTCCGCAGCCTTCTATAAAACCTTTTGTAACCAAGTGGTCCCCTGTTGCGTTACTTGTTTAACACATTTGCCCAACCCGGCGCAATCCCGGTGGAAATATTGGAGGCTTCGATTGTAGTCATCCCAAAACCCGGGAAGGATACTACCAATTGCAGTGCATACAGACCGATCTCTCTCCTAAACATTGACTTCAAGCTATATACGAGCATCCTCGCTACGACGCTAGCTCCCTATATGCTCCAATTGGTGGAGCCGGACCAAGCGGGCTTTATTTCCCAGCGTCAAACTAGCAATAACACCAAGCGAGTCTTACATCTCATAGAAACGGCATCCCGCCTACGGGAGAAATGTATGCTATTGCCATAGATGCTGAAAAGGCCTTCGATAGGGTCCATTGGCCCCACTTGGAGCAGGTTCTGCATTGGTTCCGTCTGGGAGAAGTCCTGTGCACCCGCATCCTCAACTGCTACTGCTCACCCCAAGCCACGGTGCGGGTTAACGGCCAGACGTCCGCTTCTTTTCATATCGGGAGGGGCACCCGGCAGGGGTGCCCTCTCTCCCCTATTCTTTTCGCGCTCTGTACGGAGCCACTTGCACGGAGGGTTAGGAATCACCCCCTCATCACAGGGATTAAATTCGGGGGAGACGTCCATAAGATTAGCTTGTACCCGGTCGACATCTTTCTCTCCATCACTGATCCTGCCCAGTCTCAGTGGAACTACATTCCTTTGCACAGGCCTCGGGGTTCAAGATTAACACAGACAAATCTATTGCACTTAACATCTCCCTGTCTGCACAGACGTTGGCCCATTTGCAGGAAGAACACCTTGTTCAGTGGTCCTCAACCACAGTTCCTTACTTAGGAGTGTTTTTAGGCCCCACCATACCAGCTACCATTGCAGCCAACTATGACAGGCTTCACACTTCAAACCGCAGAGAACTGAGCAGGTGGAAACATTACCTCTTTTTGTGGCTTGGTAGGATAGCAGCTGTCAAAATGACGGTTCTCCTCCAGATCCTCTACCTCTTCCAGACTCTTCCCCTACTCCCCCCAGTCGGTTGGATCCAGCAGACCCAGCCGGAGCTGTCGCACTTCATCTGGCAAGGGCGCAAACCACTGTTCAGGAGAGCGGTAGCGGTTCTCTCCCCGGAGCAGGGAGGGATTGGCATCCCAGATCTGCAGCTTTATTTTTACGCGGTCACCTCCGCTACTTAGTGGAGTGGCAGCGCCTGGAGTCCGAAAAACACTGGCTGTTCCAGGACCAGGTGGTCGCAGGCATGCCCTTGCAGGATATCCCCTTCCTTTGGAAGAAGCACAGGACACCCAACCTCTACGCATCCTATATTACAGGTATGATTTTAGAGGCTTGGGACCGAACCGCTACCACACATGAGCTGACGTAATTTCCTTCCCCACTGACCCCACTTTTTAATAATCCTGAATTCACGCCAGGACTGGACCCCAGAGCCTTTAGGGATTGACGTCCCACCCGTGCCAGTCCTTGGGACACCTATTTGACCTGAAAGGCATCTTACCGTTCCCACAATTTAGAGTAGATTATGATATTCCAGAGAAGGCCAGATTACAATACTTACAGAGCAGACACTGGGCACTCCAGCCACAAATTAAACCCGGATCACAGCGCCTCTTATCCCCCTACAAGAAGTGGCTGATTACCCGATCCTCGGATAAAAAACTGATCTCCAATTTGTATAAGCACCTTTTAGCGGCTTCCACCCATACGTATAACACTGGGAGAGTGCAATGGGAACAAGAGCAAGGTAGGACCCTGTCCCACAAAGAATGGAGCGGCATATATTACAGGGCCCGGCACTCACTGTACCACTCGGGCTTATGGAGACATTGACTAAAGTTGCCAACTATTTGTATTACACACCGGAACGCCTCCTTCCCTTCTACTCTCACATTAGCGACCGATGTTGGAGGGGGTGTGGGGAGTTGGGTAAACTGGAGCACCTGCTTTGGACCTGCGACCGTATCCAACCATACTGGGCCACAATTTTAGATGACATAGACTCTCATCTCGACACACAACACCCACGCTTTCCAGCTTACATACTCTTGGGGCTGCCCAACCCACTGATGTACTCTCTGAAATCCAGGAGAGGCCGCCTCATCGCCATTGCCCTGGGAGCAGCCATGCATAACATAATCACACACTGGCGCTCCCCACAGCCCCCCCCCCCCACACTGAGGATGGCTTCAGAGGCTCTGGATGGTACTGGGCATGGAGAAACTTTCCTTGATTGTAGCGGGTAGGGAGACGAATTTCTAGAGCTATGGCGCCCATTCTTGACCTTGCTCACTGCGGAATTAAGGGAATTGTCCTGTACCCGATATCTAAGGCTCCTACGACTGGCAGACACGCAGATCCCTGAGAAGCGCAACCCAAGGCGGCCAGACTGAACAACACTGGGCTGGCACTCTTCCCCATTTCTTTTCCTTTTTCCTTTTATTGGTTTGTAGGCAGGGGGAGGGAGGGGGTGGGGCGGGGAGGATTTTGTTTCAGGAACTTCTTCCTTTGTTTAGGACTCTCCTCCAGTAGACCCGCTCCTAGCATTAACTCAAGTAATGTTACCTTAACTGACTAGTCTGCATAGCACTGTCTTTCAGGAGCAGGAGGTCCTGTCTCCCTTTCAATGTTTGAAATCAATCAAGAGATTTAAACCATAAAGGCATAGGAGGTCTACAATACCAAAAACAAAAGAAAGTTAGACATTTATTTTGAAGGGGCTTATGATGCCAAATGCAACAATGTCTTAAATTCACTGTAAACAACAAGATTATTCAACCTTTACTTCCTCCTTTGCATTACTCATGACTTCAGAAGTGATAGAGCACAGACGGAAAGGCTGCCCTTCAAGACATCTCGCATTTAGGAATCAATACAAGACCGGGTCTAGGGCCGGTCCCTGGACTCCAGGGTGGCGCAGTACTCAGGATCAGGCCTGGTTAACACCAGCCCTGGCTAAAGGCTGGGCTCTGCATCCACAGGCTACACAATACAGTTACATTGAGGAAAGGGGAGGGGCTCTGTTCATAACTCTTGTTGAAATAGTCACTGGCCTAAGCCAGGAGGCAACCTTCACTGGTCCTGGTGTGTTGTGTTACATACAGGACGTCCTGGGGCCGATTCACAAAGATAATCT
This sequence comes from Lissotriton vulgaris, assembly GCF_964263255.1. NCBI lineage: Eukaryota > Metazoa > Chordata > Amphibia > Caudata > Salamandridae > Lissotriton > Lissotriton vulgaris. The sequence goes on along the minus strand of NC_141689.1, from coordinate 1,080,862,431 downwards.
GAGACAAAAGTCTAACATTACGACTTTTGGTATTCACAGAAGTCATCTACGACTTTTGGTATTCAAAGAGGTCATTTATGACTCGTATCTTTACGTTTGCAGCCGGGATGGAATCTCCGCACCTGGGCCAAACTCACCACACCCGAGCCTTACTCTCAGGCTGGGGCATTACTCTCCTGCTTGAGTTGTACTCTCTGGCTCAGGCCGGATGAAGTGTAATCAATGGGTTGGAATGCAAAATTTACAAAAAGGAACATTAGGAACATGTGATAAATGGTAGAGGAGGTCATTAAAACTAGTCTGGCAGGGAAAAGGGTATAGCCAGACATTACATCATAACCCAGGTAAGTTTGATCCTCTGTATCATGGTACAATTTGCACTCCCCTCAGTTGGTGGGGGGGTGTGGGGGGCGGGGGTGCGTGTGTGTGTGTGTGTGTTATTACTAGTATCAAAAAGACATTATTTATTACATATAGTACAAAAAAATCTGTGTTTATGTTGTTCTTTTACCGGAATATGTAATGGTTTTGTTTGCCACATGTCTGGTTTGTGATACATGTTCTTTTTTGTATACCAGCACTTTGTCTTGAGCGTAACTGTTTTTAGAATTTTTTGTGCTATATGTAATAACTAATGTCTTTTTGACACTAGTAATACTGTTTGAAGGGCCTCTTTAATCATTTTTTCTTTTTTTTCATTGCTTTATGGTTTTTCTTCACTGTCTTTATATTTATAATTAATATGTTGGAACACATATAGCTTTGGGTGATCACTTCCTTGAACCTACTGTTAGATGTATTGAGTATTCAGATGTGGCTCTGGGCTGGGCTCCCTTTCATACTGTATGTAGTTGTTTAATATTTTAAAAACAAGAAGATATAATTTAGTTTAAATAATAAATTTAAAAAACAAATACTATTTTTAGGATATTAAAGTTACAAAATATATATTTTTTAAAATCAATATTTATGAGAAAAACGTAGATTTTTTAAACTTCATAATTAGAAATTAGTGTATAAATAACCTTTGAAATTCACAAAAAATAGGTCTCAGGAACATTAAAGTTAGAAATTAGTATTTAAAAAAAAAAAATCAAATTTACTGAAAAAATGATTGCCACATTTCCCAACATTGAGCTATTATATGGCTGAGGGAGCATCCCTTTTGGAGGGTTTGCTGTCCTGTTCTGCACTGCCTTAGTGGTAGTAGGGAGAGGGGTGGTACGGGGGGAGGTCCTGAGGGTTGTGGCAGTGGATGTTGTGTCCTTCTTGGGTGTCGGAATAAACTATAGGTTAAATTAACATTATATTTAGAAGTTATCATTAAAAAAACCATTGAAATTCACTGAAAAATCATAGGTTTCAAGCACGTTATAGATAGAAATTAGCATTTAAAAAACCTTTGAAATTCACAGAAAAAAACATAGGTTTCAGGCACAATATAGTTAGAAATTAGCATTTAAAAAACGTTAGAAATTCACTGAAAAAAACCATAGGTTTCAGACATGTTAGTTGGACATTTCACTCATGCAAAACCATAGAAATTACCCTGTTATAGTTAGTTCATCTAACTAGAACTCGCGCCCCCGCAATTGTTTCTATAAAGTTTAAATATGTATTCAGGGGGCGTGGCCAAGATGGCGGTGTGAGCAGACGTGCCTTCCTGAGCTCCCGCCGCCGGCCGCCGTTACACAGCATAAACATAGCTTTCAGCCCGGCCTGAGCGCTTGCCTGGGGGCCCGGAGTGACCACAGCGGAAGCAGAGTCCTGAGGAGTGGTGTGGCTGATCCCCAACGCGCGAGTCCCGCTGATGCTGGCCCGGACTGTGGCGGCCGCCGTGACCAGAGACAAGCGGAGCAGGGAAACGAGGCCAAGGTGGGCGGAGCCAGAACGCCGCCTCCGGTGCACCCAAACCCGGCGGCTACAGCGACGGCAGGCCTGACCCGCGCTGCGGAGCGCGAGGCCCCCGGAAATCCCTTGACGGGGGCTTCTGCAGGCTTGCCACATCTTGTCCCCTGAGCTGCACGCCCTTGAGGTCCGCGGGCACTGCCGGAGCCTGCCGGTGGAGCGCGCTGGGGCACTTGGCGGACGGCCCCGTGGCTGGAGGTGAGGAGCGGTAGAGGACGGGCGGCCCCCCGGCGCCCGGCGAGACAGCTCGGAGAGCGATCGGCGCCCGCACCGGGCCCCCCCGCGGGCTGAGGGGAGGCTGTCCTGGCCCTAGGCCCGGTGCGTTGGGAGCAACAGACGGGCGCCATTTTGGGACACTGCACGCCCTGCCTGGGCCTCACCTTGCGCTCCCCCCTACTGTTGGCTCTCCCCTGTGGCTTTGCCCCGTACCACTGGGGGCCCGCCGGACTCGAGGTGGACACCGGGACTGTGGGGACAGCGAGGAGCGGCCGGGACCTGGCAGCCTGAGAGACACCTACTAGCTGGGGGACACAGAGGGACGCTCCCATGTGGTCCTGGTCTCACGGGGCCCCCTGCATCGGCTATTCTGCCTGTGCCCACGCCGGACCCCTGGGGGCAGTTCCCTGTCCGGCCGCTGGCCCCCGACGACGTCGGGCACTCCCACGCTGTGCAGCGAACACTGGGACGCCTACTTGCCTGGTCCTGCGGAGCGACCCACGCTCGTGACCCGGAGCCCCGCGGCGCTCAGTGGGGCGGAATTGGCGAGGCAGAGACAGCGGAGGTGGAACTGTAGCTGCGCCGGGCCCTTGCACATTGATCTCGGCAGTGAGAAGCAGCCACGGGGGGCCTCCATCTCGTGTGACACGGAGCCGACCATCGGGACGCGCTCTGCCCAGGCGATCCCCACCACCCGGGCCCCACCTGCAGCCCGGCCCTCGCGGCACCGGAATTAGTGGAAGGATGACCACCGGGAAGTCCCGAAAGGGCGGCACCATAAAGGAACTCTTCATCCCTAATGCCACGGGGAGGCGGACAGACACCGAAGACCGGTCCCCGGGCTGGCACCGAGAAAGCGGCCACCAGCTCTCCATCCTTGGAGCAGGCGGACCCCGAGGGCCCTGTTACGCGGTCCTTCCTGGAGTCCCTCTTCACAGATCTGAAAGAGGACATCCATTCCCTAAAGAAGGAGCTCCAGGAGGAGATTAAGGAGGTGCGCCGAGACACTGACGCTATCGGCGAGAGAGTGGCGGACCTAGAGACAAAGAGCGACGTGAGGGATGCGGAGATAGAGGCGCTGAGACAGGAGTTGGCTCGCATACATGATCAGCAAGTGGATCTCCAGACGCATGCCGAAGATCTAGAGAACCGCTCCAGGCGGCACAACATTAGGATCAGAGGAGTGAAGCAATCTCCCGAAACGGAAGATCTCTTTCAGTTCTCCCAGAAACTGTTCAATCACATACTGGGCCGGCCAGCGGACTCCCCACTGCGCCTGGACAGAGCCCACCGGACGGGCCCACCGAGGGCAAACGACGCCCACCCGCCGGACATCCTGGTCTGTGTGCAAGATTTCAGGACGAAAGAAGAGATCCTTGCCAAGGCGCGCCAGGCCGCACCGATTGCATTTGGTGCGCACGCCCCGACCCTATATCAGGACCTGGCCGCCCTCACCCTGGAGAGACGACGCACCTTCCGGCCAGTCACAGCGGAACTGCGGCGACGTAACATCTCCTACAGCTGGGGTCACCCCTTCCGTCTAGTGTTTAGACTGGGCAATAACCTTCACCTGCTGCGCTCCCTCAGGGAGGCCTGCCAACTGCTAGACATGGAGGTACCGGTAGTGGACGAGGGGCCTACGAGGGACGGTCCTGCTGGGGAGGAGACCCCCGGGCGGTGGAAGCAGCAGAGACGCCGGCGCAGGCAGAGACGCCCCGCAGCTACTGAAATTGAGGAGGGGCAGCGGGCCGCAGTGGAAACCGTAGCACAGGGATTGGCGAAACAGGACAGCGGCTGACCTGCCCTCTGAAGGCGTTCTGCCCCGGCAGTGTGGTGTAAGTCCGGAGTTGCACGAGCCGGCGGCGGGGGCGATGGGTTTCGACTCCACATACCCCCCCCCCCCCGAGGGAGACTTTGATGCTTCATCCGAGGTGGTGGAAGGGGGTTGGAATGGTTCCTCTACACCGTTGCTACTGCCCACGCACTAAAGATAACCTTGACCATGGGCCCAGTGGACTGTTAACTGGGCCTGGGACTATGTTGGACCTGGATTTTTCCATAGTTGGGACGAAGGGTTTGGGGTTGGGATGGGAGGGGGGAGTTACGGATGTTGGGGATGGGGGGGAGTTGAAGGGTGGGGGGAAGGGGGAGGGGACTCTCCTTGTCCAGGGGATTGCTCTCCGTGTCCGGAGACCTTGGGCTCTTTCATGGGGGCCACGAGCTGGCAGTGCATTGACCGAAGGACGACCCCGCATCAGATTGCCACACTGCAGGTGCCGACAACGGCTTCCCACTCACCGCACCCGCCATGACACACCCACTGCGAATACTTTCCCTTAATGTGCGGGGTCTCAACAACCCGGTCAAGCGCAGGGCCGTTTTGTCCTTCCTAGACCGCTCGAAGGCCGACATCTGCCTCCTACAGGAGACGCACCTGGTGTCCAAGGATCACCACAGACTGAGGTCACGCTCCTTCCCGTGGCAGTTCTTCTCCTCCTCCCAGAAGAAGGCTGCTGGGGTAGCTATACTGGTTGCCAGGTCTTTTCGAGGGCGGGTCATGCAGAAGGAGGCCGAGATTAAAGGGTGGCTTCTCCTCCACAGCTTTCAGGTGGCAGGTCAGACCTTATTAGTGGGCTCGGTTTATGCGCCAAACGAGGGTCAGGAAAGGTTCCTTCTCACTGCACTTGAGGCTGTCACGGCCACAACACACTCACACTTTCTACTTGGGGGGGACTTGAACCTGGTGTTCCACAACACAGCAGACCGCACGGGCCAGAGATTTGGACAGGTGGGGGCGCTCTCAGCGACGGGACACGCACACCTCTCAGATTTGGCCATCACTGACCTATGGCGACACTTCCACCCACACACGGCGGCTTACACCTACTATTCGGCGGCCCACAAGACCTATGCGCGACTGGACTATTTTTTGTGTTCTTCGCAGCTGACGGCGCAAGCCGAGGACGTAGAGATACTCCCGGCCTCGCTGTCCGATCATTCGCCGGTGGTAGCGACCCTCCGGGTGGCTCTCACGCCGGCACCGCAGCGCCACTGGCGGCTTCGAGACGGCCTCTTGCTCAATTCAGCCACACAGGACAGGCTCAAGACCGCGCTTGCGCAATTCTTGGCCCACAATGCCAACGACGACACGGCCAAGGCCACTCAATGGGCGGCGCTCAAAGCAGTCTTGCGGGGCGAACTCATCTCTATCGCAGCAGCTGATAACAGGGATAGGGCACAGAAGAGGGCCGAACTCACGCAGCGAGTGGCTGTGTTGGAGCAGATGCACCAACGCACTGGGGCCGCCCGGGCGTGGCGCCAGTTATGCACGGAGCGAAAGATGCTTGCGGCATTGGACCAGGATGTGGCCGAATATGCCGCCATCCGCCTCAAGCACGTGTATTATACCGGAGGGGACCGATGCGGGAAGCACTTAGCGAGCAGACTGCGGGCGCAGGAGCAGAGACGCAACGTGCGCACCCTCACCTCCCCGCTCGGGGTGCAGGTCACGGAGGACGCGGCCATAGCGGCGACCTTCGGCGAATTCTACGCCGGCCTTTACGACGCACACTACCTTGACCCGAAGGCGGGCCTAGACTACTTGCAAGGCGCGACGCTCCCCACCCTCACACAAGCGCAGGCGGACTTCCTAGACCGGCCCATTGGCCTGGAGGAGGTCATTTCGGCACTATCTCGGCTTAAAGTGGGGAAATCGCCGGGACCAGACGGCTACACGGCGGCCTTCTATAAAACATTCTGCCCGCAGATTGCCCCCATACTGCGCGACCTGTTTAACACCTTTGATCGACCCGGTGCAATCCCTCCCGACCTGCTCGAAGCGGCCATATCGGTGATCCCCAAGGCCGGCCATGACCCGACGGCCTGTGGCTCTTACCGGCCCATTTCGTTGCTAAACGTGGACCTGAAGCTGTACACCGGCATCCTCGCGAGCCGCTTAGCACCGTACATGCAGCAACTGGTCGACCCCGACCAATCAGGCTTTCTTTCCCAGAGGCAGACTAGCGACAATACCCGGCGAGTCCTCCATCTCATCGAAGCCGGCTCGCGAACACGACCGGGCTGCATGCTCCTCACCATCGACGCGGAAAAGGCGTTCAACAGGGTGCATTGGCCTTATCTAGAACAGGTACTGCAACACTTCGGGTTTGGGGAGGCCCTTCGCCACCGCATATTTAACTGCTATCGGCGTCCCAATGCAGCGGTGCGGGTTAACGGCCATACCTCCCCGAGATTCGAAATTGGCAGAGGCACCCGGCAGGGATGCCCGCTCTCTCCCCTCCTGTTCGCCCTCTATATGGAGCCGATGGCACAGAGAGTGCGACAGCACGACCGCATCTCAGGTATCCGCTTCGGTGGTGACACTCATAAAATTAGCTTATATGCGGATGACGTGCTGCTGTCCCTAACTGACCCGATGCAATCCTTGCGAGCGCTCTTTGTGGAACTTCATGCCTTCGCGCAGGTCTCGGGCTTCAAGATCAATGAAGCGAAATCGGAGGCCCTGAATATCTCGCTATCCCCCGACGTCCTGGCAGAGGTCAAAGTGGAGTTTAAGGTGCAGTGGTCGACCACCTCTGTTCCTTACCTAGGGGTCCACCTGGCGCCGACGGTGCGGGCCACTGCGGAGGCAAACTACACGACCCTGACGAAGAAGGTCCGCGACCAATTGCGGCGCTGGAAACTGCTCACGCTGTCCTGGCTCGGCCGGATTGCGGCGGTGAAGATGACTTTGCTCCCGCAGATTTTGTATCTGTTTCAGACGCTCCCCCTACGGCCACCGCGCGAGTGGCTTAAAAACACCCAGTCGGACCTCTCACGGTTCATCTGGAATGGCCGACGCCCGCGATTCAAACATACAATTGCGACCTTACCGCCGGAGCACGGAGGAGTGGGGATACCCGACCTCACGCTATATTTTCAGGCGACACAACTGCGCACGCTGGTGGAGTGGCACCAACTAGAGTCGGGCAAGCACTGGCTCTTTCAGGACCAGGCAGTGGCCGGTCGCCCATTGCAGGGAGTCCCATTCCTCCCACGGCGCCACAGACCTCCCAATCTGTACGCCTCGGACATCACAAGCACCGTCCTTGGAGTCTGGGACAGGGTGGCCGTGGCGAAAGGGTTGACCTCTTTTCCATCGCCGATTACACCGATTTTCGACAACCCTGACTTCACACCGGGACATGACACGCGGGCATTTGCGGCTTGGCGGGCGACCCCCTGCAGGGATGTAGGCCACATGTTTGACCTTAAGGGCATACTTCCATTCCAACAGGTGAAGCAGGACTATGGTGTCGCCGAGGCGGACCGCCTGCGATACCTACAAGTGCGGCACTGGGTCCTTCACCCTTCCGTCCTGCCAGGCGCCCAGAGACATCTCACACAGTATGAAAAGTGGCTGTTGACCCGTACGTCAGACAAAAAGTTAATATCAGATTTATACCAACAACTGCTCCTCACCAACACATACACATATAACGCGGGTAGGACCAGGTGGGAAAGAGACTTGGGGCGCCAACTCACACGGAAGGAATGGGAGGGGATCTACTACAGAGCCAGACACTCAGCCCATCACACCGGTCTCACTGAGACGATGACCAAAATTGCCACATATTGGTATCATACCCCCGAGAGGCTGCACCAGTGGGACCCACGAGTGAGCGATCGCTGCTGGCGGGGTTGTGGGGAACTGGGGACTCTGGAGCATTTGCTGTGGAGTTGCGACAAGCTCCGTCCGTACTGGACCCCCATTTTGGACTTAATTGACTCCCACTTAGATACACAGCTACCCCGTTTCCCAGCCTACATCCTACTAGGCCTCCCGAACGCCCTTATGTACCCCCTGAAGTCCTGGAGGGGCAGACTGATCGCATTGGCATTGGGGGCGGCGGTACAGAACATTGTGGCTCATTGGAGGGCGGCTCAGGCTCCACTGCAGCTGGGCTGGCTACACAGGCTGTGGGCGATCCTGGGCATGGAGAAGCTCTCGCTGACTGCGGCGGGGAAGGGGTCGGACTTTGCAGCCTTGTGGCAACCCTTCCTCTCCCTGTTGACCGGGGAATTTCGGGAGGTGAGCTGCCCCCGATATCTGCGGCTGCTGCGCCTCGCGGATACCCCGCTGCCGGAGCCTAAGACACGCCCACGCAAACGCAAGGGACCGGCAGGGGAGGCTCCGACTGGTCTGTAGATATGGCTGCGCTGGAGTTTTTCCCTATGTTTGACTATTGGACAAGGAGAGGGGGTGTGGGGGGGGGGGGGGTTCGGGATAGTTTGTTTTGTGTTGCACTCATGTTCCCTTTTGCATTCTTATTGGCTCCGCTTGCACCCCTTGAGGACCTCTATTGACGCGGCCGGCCCGGATGGGTTGTAGGTGGCTTGCTGTGTTAATTAAGAATGTCTGTCGACACCATGCTGGGCGTAAGCCATGCCTCTGGCCTAGACTGCCTCCCCTCGGAGTCGACGCTGGCGCTTTTTGTGAGGTGCAGTGTGATTGTTTACTGCTCAATACAAAAGATTTAATACTAAATATGTATTCAGTGAATTTCTAAGGTTTTTTAAATGCTAATTTCTAACTATAGCATGCCTCAAGCCTATATATATATATATATATATATATATATATATTCACTGAAAAAAACCAAAGGTTATAGACCATATATAGTTAGGAATTCACATTTACAAAACCTTATTTTACTCACACAAAACCATTGAAATTCCATATATAGTTAGTTGCACTAACTATATATCGCGCACCCGCAATCCACTGCTGATGATGTCACATATTACATCATTCATGACATGGTCAGTGACATCACTGATGACATCACTGATGACATCTCAAATGACATCACTGATGACATCTCAAATGACATCACTGATGACATCACTGATGACATCTCATTTGACATTACTGATCACATCACTGATGATATCATTCATGTGATAATACGATGAACCTCTTCAGACTCTAATATAACCTTAGATACAATCAGTGTAAACAGACACTCACAGACTTTCACTCATCCATGGAGTTACTCACACACCTAGTCAGTCATGCAAAGAATCAATCACACCTCCATTTCCTCAACTATACAGTTATACAAACTTTACTTATTCAAACATATACTAACACATATTTACTCTCTTATACAATCCCTGATACAAGTTCACAATGATCCGTACAGCCACTCACACATTCACTGGCTCTTATGCACAGTTATTTATATATGTCAACTCTCACATGTACTGTGTTTTACATATGTACTTACTTTGACATGTAGCACTGAGATATCCATTCACTCACCAATACACTCATGCACACAGTCAACCGCCCATACAGCTGTTTCCTCATGCACTTTTGAAACCATACATCTAGTGAATCAACTGCTCACACATCTATGCACAGAGTCATACACCTCCCAGCCACCCACACACACACTCAGTCTCCCATACAAATACTTGGGCAACCAATCAATAACCCATATAGTTACTCATATAGCTACTTATCAACACATGCAACAGTTTACAGAACAACAGACATAATGATGCACAAATTAAGACAGTTTAGTCACTAACCCATGCACTCAGTGAGACACATTTAATCACTCACTCATAAAGTCAGTCATGCACCTACTAAATCCTTCATCCAGAAACTTATACATCCACTCATTCTTCAATATGTAAGACATATTTTAACTTTACAGAAACATACAGTCACTGGATGTTGTCATCAGTGATGTCATCAGTGATGTCATTTGAGATGTCATCAGTGATGTCATCAGTGATGTCACTGACCATGTCATGAATGATGTAATATGTGACATCATCAGCAGTGGATTGCGGGTGCGCGATATATAGTTAGTGCAACTAACTATATATGGAATTTCAATGGTTTTGTGTGAGTAAAATAAGGTTTTGTAAATGTGAATTCCTAACTATATATGGTCTATAACCTTTGGTTTTTTCAGTGAATTTTCAAGGTTTTGTAAATGCTAATTCCTAACTATATATGGTCTATAACCTATGGTTTTTTCAGTGAATTTTCATGGTTTTGTAAATGCTAATTCCGAACTATATATGGTCTATAGCCTAAGGTTTTTTCAGTGAATATATATATATATACATACATATATAAACATATATCATCTGTATATCTATATAAATACAAACATAAATGCATGCATACATATACTTATATGCATACAGATGCATGTTATTTACATGAAAGTTGAAAAAACACTAATAAAAGCAAAGCTAAAAAGCCACCTCATTACAAACAGAATGGCTTTAACTTAAACGAGGGCGAGATCTATTGCATTTTCAATGCTTGTTTACTTTGGTTCCATCAAGAAGGCATTCAGATGTGTCACACATTTGCCATAAATTCCGAATGTTAGCACTCTAGTTGCACATTAGATCACTGTAGTAAAGCTACTGCTCACCAGGGACGTCTGCTGCTGGTATTCAAAGTGCATGTTTCAGTCTGCATGTCAGAATTTTTTTAATGAAATAGAAGAGGATTTGAGAAGTTACTCAAAATGATCCCTAATTTTTCTTTCTGAAGCACTAATCATACTTTCTATGGCAAAATTAACCCCCTCATGTTGTTCCTTTTTAAATTGAGTGTTTTCAGACTTACCACTTCATTCCAATCAAGATGGCTTCTGGTGTGCCATACTTTTGTCATAAGTAAGACTGTTAGCGCTCTAGTTGTTCTTTAGAACACTCTGGGACATTCTGTCATTGGGCTATACTTGGGGTACATCTGGGTGATATTTGGGCTACATTTAGGCTCTTTTGTCTCTGGTGGCCATCTTGGGAGACTGTATGTCAGAATTTTTTAATGAAATTGAAGAGGGTTTGAGAAGTCACTCAAAATGTGCCCTAATTTTTCTTTCTGCAGCACTAATCATAATTCATATGGCAAAATATACCCCCTCATTTTGTTCCTTTTTAAATTAAATGTTTTAAGAGTTACCACTTTATTCCAATCAAGATGGCTTCAGGTGTGCCATACCTTTGTAATAAGTAGGACTGTTATCGCTCTAGTTGTTCTTTAGAACACTCTGGGACATTCTGTCATTGGGCTATACTTGGGCTACATCTGGGTGATATTTGGGCTACATTTGGGCTCTTTTGTCTCTGGTGGCCATTTTGGGAGACAGCATGTCAGAATTTTTTAATGAAATAGAAGAGGATTTGAAAAGTCACTCAAAATGTGCCCTAATTTTTCTTTCTGCAGCACTAATAATATCTTCTATTGCATAATATACCCCCTCATTTTGTTCCTTTTTAAATTAAATGTTTTAAGAGTTACCACTTTATTCCCATCACGATGGCTCCAGGCGTGCTATACCTTTGTAATAAGTAGGACTGTTAGCGCTCTAGTTGTTCTTTAGAACACTCTGGGACATTCTGTCATTGGGCTATACTTGGGCTACATCTGGGTGATATTTGGGCTACATTTGGGCTCTTTTGTCTCTGGTGGCCATTTTGGGAGACTGCATGTCAGAATGTTTTAATGAAATAGAAAAGGATTTGAGTAGTCACTCAAAATGTGCCCTAATTTTTCATTCTGCAGCACTAATCATACTTTCTATGGCAAAATATACCCCCTCATGTTGTTTCTTTTTAAATTAAATGTTTTAAGAGTTACCACTTTATTCCAATCAAGATGGCTTCAGGTGTGCCATACCTTTGTAATAAGTAGGACTGTTAGCGCTCTAGTTGTTCTTTAGAACACTCTGGGACATTCTGTCATTGGGCTATACTTGGGCTACATCTGGGTGATATTTGGGCTACATTTGGGCTCTTTTGTCTCTGGTGGCCATTTTGGGAGACTGCATGTCAGAATGTTTTAATGAAATAGAAAAGGATTTGAGAAGTCACTCAAAATGTGCCCTAATTTTTCATTCTGCAGCACTAATTATACTTTCTATGGCAAAATATACCCCCTCATGTTGTTTCTTTTTAAATTAAATGTTTTAAGAGTTACCACTTTATTCCAATCAAGATGGCTTCAGGTGTGCCATACCTTTGTAATAAGTAGGACTGTTAGCGCTCTAGTTGTTCTTTAGAACACTCTAGGAGGCTGCAGTAGAACACAAAGGAATCAACTGACAGTCTCTGTCCTTGTTGGATGTACATGTTTTACTGAGAATGTCAGACTTCATTTTCACATGACTGAGAAAGATAATGTGAATTTATAGAAAACATGCTTTCAGTTTAGCTTATAGATCCCCTTCCAAACCACTGTGGGAAAATCATGAGATATTAGTTTTCTTTCAAACAATATTCATGATATCACAGCAGAAGGTTTTTTCACATGGTAAAATCACCTTAGAACCCACCACAATTCCTAAAACGAGTATGGTACCATCAACAAATGATTTATAATGTAACTAAAGTCCTAAAACCCTCTATTAACTACAATGCTTTTTAATGAGGTGCTATCATGTATATTGGTCCCAAGATGGCTGCCAACACTTCTTGGATGAAGTGCTGACAGCCAATCAGATCAGATGTGTGGTTAGGCTCCGCCCAGATATATATCTTTTTTTGAACCTAAATTACTCAAAATCCACTGGAGCACATATATTGAGACCTAGCAAAGGCACATCGGGCTAACAGTCCCTACAATTTTGCCAAGTTTCGTGCAAATCCATTCAGCCGTTCGAGCTAAAAGTGAGGCCAACCGCCCTATGGAAATTAACATGGGAAAAACGCGTTTTGGGACCCCCCTTTTTTCTCGGCCCCCCCTTGATGAAACCCCCCCAAATTGTCAGGGGCTGCTCAGAAACAAAATGTTCCATTTTCCTGAAAATTTCAGCCAATTCCGTCCACAAACGCCAAAGTTATTAGATATAGAATTTTCAAAAATGCCATAGAGAAAAAATCCTAACTATATATACCTACTGGCGACCGCCAGTAGGTAATATATATATATATATATATATATATATATATATATATATATATATATATATATATATATATATATATATATATATATATATATATATATATTACCTACTGGCGGTTTTTGGTATCCTACAATGCAGCTCCGAAAAACGGCGTGGGGCGTCCCGGGGAGTGCGCGGGGAGGCCTCGTCAGTAGCGGTCTGTTGTGGGAATAGTCCCAAGGCAGCAGAACGCGCTGAGATGTGGATGGCACCCAGGTGATGTCCAGTAAGTTGTCGCACTGGTTTTGGCATCCTACAATGCTGCTCCGAAAAACGGCGTGGGGCGCCCCGGGGGGGGGTGGGGGGGGGGGAGGCGGCGTGAACGGGCCTCCCCAGGTGGAGGCTTGTTTGCTGTACTGGGGCGCCCCTTTACCGTTTCAGTTGCCATTCCGCCCGCTTTTGCTACACTGTGCCTCATCCTCCATTCAGCTGTTTATCGCCCGCTCTTACGGCTACAGCGTCTCACTCACCATGTAGTAGAGTTGCGCCCATTCTTGCGGTGCAGCGATAGGCGGCTGCCACAGGACTCTTAAAATGGCGGACGGCTCTTCGGATTTGGGCCTGGTCCACTAAAATGGCCCTGGGGCACCTTGGAACTCGGACGTCCCCTGAGCCTTGAAGATTTTACAAAAGTCTTGGGGGCTCCCGACTCCTGCAGGCTTCCGGTGGGGAGCGGCTGCCATGATTGCTCGCGGAATGACCACGACGGAGCCACGAGATGGTGGTGCTCTCAGGCTGACGCCAGCTTCAGTCTGAAACATCTAGAAACAAGGTGGGGCTTTCATCGTTTGGGGAAAAAAAATGTTTTAATCCAATGAAAAGTGTTATTTTTAGGTCATATGATCAAGCCTTCCATCATTAGGAAACCAAAAGTAAAATGAACCAATGAAAAGTTTTATAAAGTAGTCACATGACCTGTTATGCTTACGTTACGCGCTGCTATAAAAAGCGTAGAAAATCCGTTGGCACGTGAGGCGGCGTCAGTAGCAGACCGATGTGCGAATAGCCGAAGGCAGCACAACGCGCCAAGATCCGGATGGCACTGAGGTGGTGTCCAGCAAGTTGCCGCACTGGTGTGGCCATCCTACAATGCTGCGCCGAAAGTCGGCGTGGGGCGCCCCGTTGGTCTGTGAGGTCGCGTCAGTCAGTGGAGGCTGTTTGAGGATCTGACTACATTGGAAAGCAATGTGATGCTGTGCGTCGCCCCCAAGATGGAGGCTCCTCGGCTGCAGTGGGGCACCCCTTGGTGTTTCACTCGCTATCCAGCTGAGTTGCGTCCGTACTTGCGGCTACAGTAGGCCGAAGGAAGCACAACGCGCCGAGATCTGGATGGCACCGAGGTGGTGTCTAGCAAGTTGCCGCACTGGTGTGGCCATCCTACAATGCTGCGCCGAAAGTCGGCGTGGGGTGTCCCGTTGGCCTATGAGGTGGTGTCAGTAGCGGACCGATGTGTGAATAGGTCGGAACCAGCACAAGGCGCCAAGATCCGGATGGCACGGAGGTGGTGTCATAGTTGAGAGTTCTGAGCAGCGCTTGTAACACTGTCTGAAGCTTATTTGCACCAGCTGCCGCTTCACTATTGCCCTGGTGTGGCCAAAGATCGCCCATGACATAGGCGGCAGGCTCCCGGGGTCCGGCGGAACTTTTTTCCTTTTCCTTTTTGCATCTTGTCCCACAATCCGTTTGACCTGAAGACACGACCAGGTCCCTGAATGTGTGCAGGGGGACGCTATTGATTGAATCAAAATGGCGGCTTCACACAAAGCTGACTCAAGCGTTGCTGCTGATGCTATACAGACAAAAACTGGTTTTCAGTTTGTACATTCTTCAGGATTTTTCCATCCAAGGCTGGTTGAGAGTTTGTAGAACAATGGCTTCAGATCTTGCCCTCCTCTCTTTTGACTGTTGGTTCTTGTTGCCTATCTCTTCTGTTATTTACAACAAGGGCTGGTGAGGGACAGAGTCTCTGAATTAAGCAGAAAGCTCTCACCCAGTCAAGAGATCAGGGCTAGATCCAACACCGTTTTTTAGCTCACTGCACCATCCCAGTTTCAGAACCTGGCTGTATGCAAATTAGTCTGTTCCTGTCCCAGTGCATGATGGGAACAGGGCAAACCAAACTACAAAAGCCAATTCTTACACTGGGAAGGAAACAAGCTCCCGGGGACCGGTTTCTGGCATTACAGCCGTCTTCGGCCCGGTTTGCTTGAATCCTGATGGTGCAATGAGCAAGGGTCTCACATCTGAGAATACCCTTCCACGCTTAGGGTGGACAAAAATATTTACAACAAGGGGTGGTGAGGGACAGAGTCTCTGAATTAAGCAGAAAGCTCTCACCCAGTCAAGAGATCAGGGCTAGATCCAACACCGTTTTTTAGCTCACTGCACCATCCCAGTTTCAGAACCTGGCTGTATGCAAATTAGTCTGTTCCTGTCCCAGTGCATGATGGGAACAGGGCAAACCAAACTACAAAAGCCAATTCTTACACTGGGAAGGAAACAAGCTCCCGGGGACCGGTTTCTGGCATTACAGCCGTCTTCGGCCCGGTTTGCTTGAATCCTGATGGTGCAATGAGCAAGGGTCTCACATCTGAGAATTCCCTTCCACGCTTAGGGTGGACAAAAATATTTACAACAAGGGGTGGTGAGGGACAGAGTCTCTGAATTAAGCAGAAAGCTCTCACCCAGTCAAGAGATCAGGGCTAGATCCAACACCGTTTTTTAGCTCACTGCACCATCCCAGTTTCAGAACCTGGCTGTATGCAAATTAGTCTGTTCCTGTCCCAGTGCATGATGGGAACAGGGCAAACCAAACTACAAAAGCCAATTCTTACACTGGGAAGGAAACAAGCTCCCGGGGACCGGTTTCTGGCATTACAGCCGTCTTCGGCCCGGTTTGCTTGAATCCTGATGGTGCAATGAGCAAGGGTCTCACATCTGAGAATACCCTTCCACGCTTAGGGTGGACAAAAATATTTACAACAAAGGGTGGTGAGGGACAGAGTCTCTGAATTAAGCAGAAAGCTCTCACCCAGTCAAGAGATCAGGGCTAGATCCAACACCGTTTTTTAGCTCACTGCACCATCCCAGTTTCAGAACCTGGCTGTATGCAAATTAGTCTGTTCCTGTCCCAGTGCATGATGGGAACAGGGCAAACCAAACTACAAAAGCCAATTCTTACACTGGGAAGGAAACAAGCTCCCGGGGACCGGTTTCTGGCATTACAGCCGTCTTCGGCCCGGTTTGCTTGAATCCTGATGGTGCAATGAGCAAGGGTCTCACATCTGAGAATACCCTTCCACGCTTAGGGTGGACAAAAATATTTACAACAAGGGGTGCTGCTCCATCAGGATTCAAGCAAGCCGGGCCGAAGAAGGCTGAAATGCCAGAAACCGGTCCCCGGTAGCTTGTCTCCTTTCTGGTGAAGAATTGGCTTGGTAGTTTAGTCTGCCCTGTTCCCATGATGCACTGGGCCAGGGACAGACTGATTTGCATATAGCCAGGTTCTGAGCTGGGATGGGGCAGTGAGATAAATAACGGTGATGGATCAAGCCCTGATCTTTGGACTGGGTAAGAGTGGTCTGTTTAACTCAGACACTCTGTTCATCACCACCCCCCTTTTTGTAAATCGTTTTTGGCCACTATAGGTGTGGCAGGGTATACTCAGACATGAGTCCCTTTCTCACTGCTCCATCAGGATTCAAGCAAGCCAGGCCGAAGAAGGCTGAAATGCCAGAAACCGGTCCCCGGTAGCTTGTCTCCTTTCTGGTGAAGAATTGGCTTGGTAGTTTAGTCTGCCCTGTTCCCATGATGCACTGGGCCAGGGACAGACTGATTTGCATATAGCCAGGTTCTGAGCCGGGATGGGGCAGTGAGATAAATAACGGTGATGGATCAAGCCCTGATCTTTGGACTGGGTAAGAGTGGTCTGTTTAACTCAGACGCTCTGTTCATCACCACCCCCCTTTTTGTAAATCGTTTTTGGCCACTATAGGTGTGGCAGGGTATACTCAGACATGAGTCCCTTTCTCACTGCTCCATCAGGATTCAAGCAAGCCGGGCCGAAGAAGGCTGAAATGCCAGAAACCGGTCCCCGGTAGCTTGTCTCCTTTCTGGTGAAGAATTGGCTTGGTAGTTTAGTCTGCCCTGTTCCCATGATGCACTGGGCCAGGGACAGACTGATTTGCATATAGCCAGGTTCTGAGCTGGGATGGGGCAGTGAGATAAATAACGGTGATGGATCAAGCCCTGATCTTTGGACTGGGTAAGAGTGGTCTGTTTAACTCAGACACTCTGTTCATCACCACCCCCCTTTTTGTAAATCGTTTTTGGCCACTATAGGTGTGGCAGGGTATACTCAGACATGAGTCCCTTTCTCACTGCTCCATCAGGATTCAAGCAAGCCGGGCCGAAGAAGGCTGAAATGCCAGAAACCGGTCCCCGGTAGCTTGTCTCCTTTCTGGTGAAGAATTGGCTTGGTAGTTTAGTCTGCCCTGTTCCCATGATGCACTGGGCCAGGGACAGACTGATTTGCATATAGCCAGGTTCTGAGCTGGGATGGGGCAGTGAGATAAATAACGGTGATGGATCAAGCCCTGATCTTTGGACTGGGTAAGAGTGGTCTGTTTAACTCAGACACTCTGTTCATCACCACCCCCCTTTTTGTAAATCGTTTTTGGCCACTATAGGTGTGGCAGGGTATACTCAGACATGAGTCCCTTTCTCACTGCTCCATCAGGATTCAAGCAAGCCGGGCCGAAGAAGGCTGAAATGCCAGAAACCGGTCCCCGGTAGCTTGTCTCCTTTCTGGTGAAGAATTGGCTTGGTAGTTTAGTCTGCCCTGTTCCCATGATGCACTGGGCCAGGGACAGACTGATTTGCATATAGCCAGGTTCTGAGCTGGGATGGGGCAGTGAGATAAATAACGGTGATGGATCAAGCCCTGATCTTTGGACTGGGTAAGAGTGGTCTGTTTAACTCAGACACTCTGTTCATCACCACCCCCCTTTTTGTAAATCGTTATCTCTTCTGTTGTCATTTAACTGAACCTTTTTTGACTGCCGAAAGGGGTTCTGGTCCGACCGCTGGTTGGTGGAGACATTTTGACTATATCCTGGACCTGCCCGGCCTCGCCCAAAATGGCGCAGGTATAAATGGGACTCGTAACTCCTTGTTGTGTACTGGTTGCACAACCTTGATATCACGAGATACGTATGCAGTTTTGAAGCACATGGCGGGCGGGAACGAGAATTGATGGAATATTTCGACATCCCTATTGATATTAAGTTCTGATGTGTTATTGATTACTGTACTATTGAAAGTTCGAATTAACGTCACCCATGGTACTTGCCCGCAAATGTATATCTAGATAATTTTATTGTAAGTGGCCCTGTCGTATTTTAATTACAAAATGTACGTCCACCGATTCCGCAACTGTTAGACACCTTAGTTCTTGCAACCTAATGGCCCGCTCGTTGCGTTCCTCTACAGTGTAAATGTCTCCTCATCATATACGATTCCAGTTTGCTCCGTGGCCGGCCCACGTGGTTATAGGCCCGTATTTGTATACTGACATTTTCACAATAAAGGTTTTTAAAACAAAACATGGTAGTAGTATTTACATTGGTAAAGTTTTTAATTTTAGTCACTGTTTTCGAATCAGTAAAAGGCAAGTGAAATAAAGCAGTCCAATTACATGACGGATAAAAGGTATAATACGCAGGAACGCAGTAAAGATAAATGGTCAAGGGCTGTTGTGTTTTTTACTCCTGCAACATAAAGTGATCGATAAGAATCTGATATTCAGGCGTATCGGCCACTAAGACAGCAGGCCGAGCATCTTTTGCTCAACGGCTCCGTCATGGGACGAAGAAACGCCCTTTTTCTAGAAAAAGGAATATATTTTACTTGCAGGACAGTTGTAAATTTTCCGGGAAAATACATTGGCCTGGAACATTATAACATATATGTTTAAGAAAAAATAATGTTCGAAAGCAATAAAAAGCGTAATTTTTAGGTCATATGACCAAGCCTTTCATCATTAGAATAACAAAAGTAAAATGAACCAATGAAAAGTTTTATTAACAAGTCACATGACCTGTTATGCTTACGTTACGCGCTGCGCGCCGCGCCCCGGATCCCTTCCGGGAAGCTGCGCTTCGCGCACTGGAGTACTTCCGGGTGCGCTAACGCGGCGTGTCATATAACGCATTACGCGACAACGTAGGTCCAGAATATAGTCAAAATGTCTCCACCAACCAGCGGTCGGAACACAACCCCTTTCAGCAGTCTAAAAAGTTCTGTTAAATGACAACAGAAGGGACAGGCAACAAGAACCATCAGTCAAAGAGGGGAGGACAAGTTCTTCCCTACCGGGTCACGTTGGGGCGCTACCGGAACTGATCGAATTGGTAGTCTACAGTGTTTCTGGATGTTTCAGACTGAAGCTGGCGTTAGCATGAGAGCACCACCATCTCGTATCTCAGTCGTGGCCATTCCACGAGCAATCACGGCAGCCGCTCCCCACCAGAAGCCTGCGGGAGTCGGGGCCCCCAAGACTTTTGTAGAATCTTCAAGGCTCAGTGGACGCTTTCGAGAATGGGGCCCAAGCCCTAGCAGACAAGCGTCCGAGTTCCAAGGTGTCCCATGGCCATTTTAGTAGACCACGCCCAAATCCGAAGAGGCGGCCGCCATTTTGAGAGTCCTGTGGCAGCCGCCTATAGCTGCATCGCAAGAGCGGGAGCAACTCAACTACATGGTGAGCGAGACGCTGTAGTCGCAAGAGCGGGCGGTAAACAGCTGAATGGCGGAAGAGGCACAGTGTCGCAAAAGCGGGCGGAATGGCAACTGAAACGGTAAAGGGGCGCCCCACTACAGCGTGTCTTCAGGTCAAACGGATTGTGGGATAAGGTCCAGAATGGAAGAGTCATCAAAAGGCAAAAAGTTCCGCCGGACCCCGGGAGCCGGCCTCCTATGTCGGGGGCGATCTTAGGCCACGCCAGGGCAACACGACTTGGGGAGGGGACAGGAGTCAAGCGCACCCTCCCTGTCCGCGCCACCACACCGTATGTTGAAAATCTGAAGCCATCGTTCTACAAACTCTCAACCAGCCTTGGATGAAAAATCTTGAAGAATGTACAAACTGAAAACCAGTTTTTGTTTGCATAGCATCAGCAGCAACGCTTGAGTCAGCTTTGTGCATGAGTTTCATGCTCGATCGATTGAGCTAGCCGGATCAGGCAACAAAAAGTATAAAATAGTTATGTAAATAGTTATTTAATAAAATGTTTTACCCTGTTACTTTGCTGGTGTGTTGTATATATTTATAATATTTGCATAGAGTTTATCGTTATTTTGGATGGGGTGGGTGGCGGAGCCGAGCTGTCTTGCAGCCATCATGGTGTGGAGCTCAATTCATCTCACTAGTTTCGTATTTCTCATGAAGGGTTGTTCCTAATGTTTCTATTTTAGCGAGGTCAAAAAGAGATCCCATTAGTGGCCTACTGATTTTGCTCGATTATTTTTTTTTTTTTACACGATTTTTCACTACCTGCAAAGACTAAACAGAGTATTGCTGCTTTGTGCTTGTTAGTAAATAGAGAATGAACCAAAGAGAATAAATTCTAAAATAGTAAATGCTTGGATAACAATCAATCAAATGGAGAGACAAGCAGGCACGACGGATTACTTCTGATAGATACATCTGCCGTGTGGATTCCTCACCTTGTGAATATCCCCCTTGCGTCAGCAACGTTCGGAAATTTTCTTCGTAGCACGCCGACGTGGGCGACGTCACAGGAGCACGGCATCGCGCGCGACTCCTTCTGACGTCACCGACCCCATATCAGGCCCGCGCCGGCGTGATGACGTCAGTTCCCTTTTTTCCGCGTCTCCGACGCTAACGGTTTTCGGGATCTTCTGCGATACCCAGTATCTTTCTGTTAAATAATTGTCACTGTTTCTCTCTTACGACTTGGTTCTTCTCCTGAGATGTCGTCGAGGAAAACAGGCTTTAAGCCATGTAGGTCTTGTGCCCGCATGATGTCCATCACTGACCCACATAAGGATTGTTTGTGGTGTCTTGCTTCGAGTCACGACGTCAAGAACTGCGATTCCTGTTTTAAAATGAATCCAAAGGCGCTTCGAGAGCGTGAAGCTAAATTACTTTTGGCAAAAGTGAAACAGGATTCTGGACGATATTCGAGATCGACGTCACGAAGATCGAAGTCGAAGCAAAGGTCTCGGTCGAAGTCGGGATCGGCGTCGAGATCCAGAGCGGGTTCGAGGTCTGGAGAGGAGTCGAGATCTAAAGCGAAGTCAAAATCCAGAGAAAGATCTAGGTCTAGATCTAAGTCGGCTTCCGGTCACGCTTCGAGCTCCTCGAGGAGAAAGCATAAGAGGAGGAAGCACAGTTCGAAACATCATTCGGAGAAGGAATCCTCTGACTCGAAGAGAAGGTCTCACAAACATCGTATAGACTTTGTCTCTCCTTCGCCTGCTTTATCAAAAGAAGGTTCTCCGGCTCCGGAGCCGGACCCGGAGCCGGTATCCTCGGAGCATGAAGAGGAAGAAGAGGTAACTCCTCAAGATCCGGCTTCAGCGGAGACTCCTGTGAACCCAGAAGGTCAGGGTGAGGATGTGTCGGGGCGGCCTCCATTGGAACATCCGGTAGGTCCGTACCCTTCCTTTCCTGGTCCTGGACAGGATCCCTCGCATTTTCTCAATGCGATGTTTGGAGTATATTCTAGGGCAATGTACCCCACTGGAGCGCCTGTTGGTCCCATGGGTCCATTATCGTACAATCTGGGTATTTCTCAGTCGTACGCCCCAGCTCCATTTATGCCTTTCATGCCGGCGCCTCTTTCACCATGGCTCGGTACGGCTCCACCGAGGTCTTCGACTCCGCATGCGGCTTCGCCGACTCCGGATCGACCTCGCAGTCGAGATCGAGGTACCACACCTGTTCATGACTCTCGTCTTGCTGCTCCGGCTCCTCGATCGACGTCGGAACCGGCTCCGTCGGAGTCGTTACCGGATCCGTCGACTTCGATTCGTTTGGAGTGGTCGAGGCGAAGAGCTCAGCGTCTTCTCGAACAAAAAGATGATGAAAGTTCTGATGTGGAAGAAGGCGAGCTTCCTGATCATGATGATGATTTCGATGAGCTTCGGGATGCTAGTGGTCTGGAACTCTCTCCCGAGGGGGGTCTGCCTTCGACTTCTGATGCTCCATCAAGGGACGTGGCACCCTATCACGTGGTTATTAGGAAGGCTGCTGACCTTCTTAGCTTAAAGCTGCCCACAGTGGAGTACAAGCCCAACATCCTCACTGAAGTCTTGCATTCTCCTTCTTCAATTGTTGAGCCTACACTGCCATTTACTGATGCCTTGACGGATCCAATTAAGGAGATTTGGAAGAGGCCGTTGTCTGCTCCTGCAGTTTCAAGGGTTATTGCAAGGCGCTATAGGGTGGCTCCTGATGACCCTGCATTTCTTTCTTCGCATCCATCTCCGGAAAGTCTTGTGGTTCAGGCGGCTTGCTCTAATAGGGCTGCAGGCTCTTTCCCTCAAGTGCCAGCTGACAAAGAGTCTAAGAAATTAGATCAGTCTGCGAAGAAGACTTTCTCTTCTGGGAGCATGGCTCTTAAGTCATCAAATGCTACTTGCCTTTTAGGTAGATATGTGCATGCGCTAATGGACTCAGTGAAGCAATTGTCATCAAAACTTCCCGAGGAGGATAAGAAGAACTTTAATGAAGTGGTCTCTGACACTCAGGCTGCGGCCCGCATGGTCATTCAAAGCGGCATGGACACTGTGGATTCTGTTGCTAGAATTATGGGTTCATCCATTGCGACCAGGAGAGCCGCATGGTTAAAGTCTTCTGATTTCTCTGCGGATGTGCAGTCTACATTGCTGGACTTACCCTTTGAAGGAACTGGCCTTTTTGGTAAGACGGCTGATGTGGCCTTGGAGAGGTTTAAGGACAGCCGTGCCACTGCAAGATCTTTGGGTCTGCAGATGAGAGGGTCGACGACTAGAAAATTCAAGGGATTTGGTAAATCTTCTTTTCGTCCCTTCAAGCAGGGCCAACAACAACAGCAGCAGCAGCAGCAGAACCCTCTATATAGGTCCTATAGAGGTAGACAGAGGGGTCGTGGACGTGGTCGTCAAGTCTCCTCTTCCTCCACTTCCTCCAATAATGCCCAACCCCCACCCGCATCAGCAAAGCAGCCCTAGATCCTCCATTCTGGATCATGTAGGGCCAGTAGGGGGTCGGCTTACTCACTTTCTACGAGATTGGGAATCGGTTACATCAGATCTTTGGGTTCTCAATCTCGTAGAGAATGGGTATGCACTTCCTTTTCAGGAGTTCCCTCCCAATTACCCTCCTTGCCAAGGTTATTGTTCGGAGGACCACCTGCTTCTCCTGCAGGAGGAAGTCCTGGCACTGTTTCGAAAGGGTGCAATAGAGGTGGTTCCAGAGCAGGAGAGGGGTCAAGGGTGCTACTCCCGGTATTTCTTGATTCCCAAGAAGGATGGCAGGCTTCGGCCGATCCTGGATCTCAGGATTTTGAACCTCTATCTCAAACAGGAGAAGTTCAAAATGCTCACCCTTGCTCAGGTTCTTCTGGCGCTGATGGAAGAAGACTGGATGGTGTTGATCGACTTGCAGGATGCGTATTTTCACATCCCAATCCTGAAGTCGCACAGGAAGTATCTCCGTTTTATGGTGGGATCGCAGCACTACCAGTTTGCGGTCCTCCCGTTTGGACTTACTACTGCGCCTCGAGTTTTCACCAAGGTGATGGCAGTGGTGGCTGCGCATCTCAGAAGGTCAGGGATTCCTGTATTCCCTTATCTAGACGACTGGCTGATCAAAGCAGAGTCGCCGGAGATGGTGCTCCATCATCTGCAGGAGACAACTCAGTTGTTACACAGGTTGGGTTTTTCGATAAACGTACCCAAATCTCACCTGGTGCCCTCCCAGCGCAACCTGTTCATAGGTGCGGTACTGGACACTTCTGTATGTCGTGCATTCCCTCCACCTCAAAGGATTCACGACATTCAGGAAATGATTCCTTTATTCTACAATGGAGCGGTTGTTCCAGTCCTGAAGGTCCTTCGCCTGCTCGGTCTGATGGCTTCTTGCATTCTGTTGGTCAGTCATGCACGCTGGCACATGAGGGCGCTCCAGTGGTGCCTCCGCAGGCAGTGGTATCAGCACAACGGAGATCTCAGGGAGTCAGTGAAGATCTCCAGGGAAGCTGCAGCGGATCTGTCTTGGTGGGGCGTGGAAGGCAATCTGTCGCAAGGAAAGCCTTTTCAACTGCCTCCATCAGTGGCCACAGTGATAACGGATGCATCCACTCTCGGGTGGGGTGCTCATCTGGGAGACCTGGAGGTCAAAGGTCTTTGGTCTCTGGAAGAAAGGTTGTTTCACATCAACCTTCTGGAATTGAGAGCGATACGTTTGGCGCTCAAGGCCTTCCTCCCTTCCCTTCGCGGTCGTTTGGTTCAGGTCCTAACGGACAACACGACTGCGATGTGGTACATCAACAAGCAGGGAGGAGTAGGGACGCAGTGTCTCTGCAGAGAGGCTCTGCGTCTCTGGTCCTGGGTTCAGGACCATCAGATTTGTCTGGTGGCAAATCATCTGGCCGGAGTTCTGAACGTGCGTTCAGACAGTCTCAGTCGGCAGTTCTCTGCCGACCACGAGTGGAGGCTTCACCCGGAGGTTGTTCACGACATCTTTCAGATGTGGGGGACTCCTCGGGTGGATCTATTTGCCACTCGCGAGAATGCTCACTGCCTTTCATTCTGCAGTCTCCAGTATCCGATGCAAGGAGCATTGGGGGACGCGTTTCAGTTGGGTTGGGGAGATCAACTCCTTTACGCGTTTCCTCCCATACCTTTGATTCCTCGGGTTCTGAGGAAGATTCGTCAAGACCGGGCCCAAGTCATATTGGTTGCTCCGGATTGGCTAAGAAGGGTGTGGTATTCGGACCTACTCCACCTCTCCTCTCACCCGCCGCTCCGTCTCCCTCACAGGGCAGACCTCCTCTCTCAGATGGAGGGGCAGGTTCTAAACCCCCACCTCCAGACATTACACCTTCATGCCTGGAGATTGAACGGGGCAACTTGAGTTCTTTTTCTCTCCCTCACGAGGTGGTGGATGTCATTCTCTCTGCCAGGCGTGACACCACTAAGTCCATTTACTCCTATACGTGGTCAAAATTTGTTTCTTGGTGCAGGGAGAGGGATATTGACCCTTTGAAGGCTCATTTGTCTAATATTTTACAATTTGCCCTTTATCTGGCACAGCAAGGTTTGGCTGTGGCCACGGTCAAGGGTTATCTTTCGGCCTTATCGGCGTTTCTTTGTTTGCCGGATCAGCCTTCTCTCTTTAAATCTCCGGTGGTTTTGAGATTTTTGAGGGGTCTCATGAATATGTTTCCTCCTACTCCTTTTATTGTTCCTCATTGGGATTTGAATCTTGTGCTGACCTTTTTAATGGGTTCTCCCTTCGAACCCTTGCACAAGTGTCCATTGAAGCTTCTCTCTTTTAAAACTATCTTCCTCGTTGCAATCACCTCGGCAAGGAGGGTAAGTGAGCTTCAAGCTCTAAGTTCCAAACCCCCATTCCTGACCATTCATGCTGAAAGGAAGGTTCTTAGGACCAGGGCTGCTTTTCTGCCTAAGGTGGTGACTCCTTTCCATCTTGGGCAGTCCATTACCCTTCCTACCTTCTATCCTCCCCCTCACCCGTCTAAGGAGGAAGAGAGGCTGCATCGCCTGGACCCTAAGAGGGCGGTGTCTTTCTATCTGGACAGGACGAAGGACTTCCGGATGGACGACCAGCTGTTTGTTGGCTTTGCTGGCTGCAAGAAGGGCAGAGCGGTGCACAAGCGCACTCTTTCCAGGTGGATAATCCTGTGCATCAAGATCTGCTACTCTCTTGCGGGTAAGGACCCTCCTGAGGGTATTAGAGCTCATTCAACTAGAGCAAAGTCTGCAACATCTGCTTTGTCTAGGGGTGTACCTGTTGAGGATATTTGCAGGGCCGCGACTTGGGCCTCCCTCCACACTTTCGCGAAGCATTACTGCTTGGATACCTAGGTGAGGAGGGATGGCCACTTCGTGCGCTCTGTCCTCCAAGACTTCCTGGTGTAGCAGAGTGGGCACCCTCCTCCGGGAGTGGGGACTGCTGTGGGAATCTATTCACAAGGTGAGGAATCCACACGGCAGATGTATCTATCAGAAGAACAAGTTACTTACCTTCAGTAACGCTTTTTCTGGTAGATACTATATCTGCCTGTGGATTCCTCACTGACCCACCCGCCTCCCCGTTGTCCACTCTGCTATACCTGGTCTTTCTGTATATATGGTTTATACTATTGTATTGATTTAGTTCTATATGTACTGTGTACATTGTATATTTGCATGTTTGCTATCGTTGGTCCGTCCGTGTGCCTCGAAGGCACGGAAAAAAGGGCGGAACTGACGTCATCACGCCGGCGTGGGCCTGATATGGGGTCGGTGACGTCAGAAGGAGTCGCGCGCGATGCCGTGCTCCTGTGACGTCGCCCACGTCGGCGTGCTACGAAGAAAATTTCCGAACGTTGCTGATGCAAGGGGGATATTCACAAGGTGAGGAATCCACAGGCAGATATAGTATCTACCAGAAAAAGCGTTACCGAAGGTAAGTAACTTGTTCAACGGGGGCAAAGGCCTGCGTTAACTACCCTTCACTATCTGCAAAGAGAGAGTACTTCTAAGAGAAAAGAGGGGGGGGCAGCGTTCAAAGCACATCAGCGTGCATAAATACGAAAATGTTTTTACCTATCACGTACTTGACATTTGACAGCTTTTGATATTTGCTATTAAAAAACCATTGAAATTCACTGAAAAAAACATAGGTTTTAGCCCATATATAGTTAGGGATTAGCATTTACAAAACCTTAATTTACTCGCACAAAACCATAGAAATTCGCATATATAGTTAGATGCAATAACTATATATCGCGCACCCGCAATCCACTGCTGATCATGTCACATATTACATCATTCATGACATGGTCAGTGACATCACTGATGACATCTCAAATGACATCACTGATGACATCACTGATGACTTCTCTGATGACATCTCATTTGACATTACTGATCACATCACTGATGACATCATTCATGTGATAATACGATGAACCTCTTCAGACTCTAATATAACCTTAGATACACTCAATGTAAAGTGACACTCAAAGACTGTCACTCATCCATGGAGTTACTCACACACCTAGTCAGTCATGCAAAGAATCAATCACACCTCCATTTCCTCAACTATACAGTTATACACACCTTACTTATTCAAACATATACTAACACATATTTACTCACTTATACAATCCCTGATACAAATTCACAATGATCCATACAGCCACTCACACATTCAATGGCTCTTATGCACAGTTATTTATATATGTCAACTTTCACATGTACTGTGTTTTACATATGTACTTACTTTGACATGTAGCACTGAGATATCCATTTACTCACCAATACACTCATGCACACAGTCAACCGCCCATACAGCTGTTTCCACATGCACTTTTGAACCCATACATCTAGTGAATCAAATGCTCACACATCTATGCACAGAGTCACACACCTCCGAGCCACCCACACACACACTCAGTCTCCCATACAAATACTTGGGCAACCAATCAATAACCCATATAGCTACTGATCAACACATGCAGCAGTTTACAGAACAACAGACATAATGATGCACAAATTAAGACAGTTTAGTCACTAACCCATGCCCTCAGTGAGACACATTTAATCACTCACTCATACAGTCAGTCATGCACCTACTAAATCCTTCATCCAGACACTTATACATCCACTCATTCTTCAATATGTAAGACATATTTTAACTTTACAGAAACATACAGTCAATGGATGTTGTCATCAGTGATGTCATCAGTGATGTCATTTGAGATGTCATCAGTGATGTCATCAGTGATGTCACTGACCATGTCATGAATGATGTAATATGTGACATGATCAGCAGTGGATTGCGGGTGCGCGATATATAGTTATTGCATCTAACTATATTAGCGAATTTCTATGGTTTTGTGCGAGTAAATTAAGGTTTTGTAAATGCTAATCCCTAACTATATATGGGCTAAAACCTATGGTTTTTTCAGTGAATATATATATATATATATAGTGTTGATACCTACCAATATTAATTTTACAACGCATATGTCTAGCATGCATACCTTTACCATGAAATTTAAGGTATTTAGCAAGGGCGTACAAACCCATTACACATGCATACGTAGTGTACTCTCCATTGATACTTCGACTTCTTCCAAACCGCGGACACGAACCACAGAATGTATTTCTTTCAGTGATTTATTAGGATGCCGCTTTGATCACATGGCATTGTTGCAGTAACTTTTTTCTTTTTTAAAGTGACATTGTGCCTACTTGTGCACAGGAGGCAGTGAATTTTGTCAATAACATCAATGACAACCAGCTTAATCTTAAATTCACAGCCAGCATGAGTAGGACAGAGGCAGATTTTCTTAATGTGCATGTGGCAATTGAAAATAACAAGATAACAACCAGTATTTTTAGAAAGAGCACATCAGGGAACACGATCCTCCATGCTGGGAGCTTCCACCCCAAACACACCATTGCCAGCATACCTTACGGTGAGTTTTTGCGAATTCATCGAACTTGCAGCTCACCTATGCTTAGAGACCAACAGCAGAAGGAGGCCAAGATTAGACTTACAGCCAGGGGTTATTCACCACCCATGTTAGATACTGCCATGAGAAAAGCTAACACCCTGAACCGTCTAGACCTCCTTGATCCCAACAGGAAAAACTCAGTTATCGAACCAGATGATATGGTCACTAACCAAATCAGACTCATTACTGGTTTCAGCATGCAGCCCAAACAAATAAGCCAAATAGTTAGACGCGAATGGCCCATCATCATGACTGATTTAGTCTTAAAGGAGATCATGCCCAAAGCCTCCACCATCACTTTCAGACGCGCATTTTCTATGCGCAATGAATTGGTCACAAGCAGCCCAGAAACTACCAAAGGAAAGAACTGGCTGTCCCCTAAAAATGTTTTTTTCAAATGTAGTTCTTGTCGGGCCTGCACTTTCGGGGTTAATACTACCGCCTACACTACCCCATTCGAGAAAACTTCAGTTCCTCTCAGGGCCCATTTCACGTGTCGTACAGAGAACGCAGTTTATGTGCTGCAGTGCACTTGCAATCTAATGTACGTGGGCAGTACGAAACACCCAGCCCACGTTCGCATTCTGCAGCACATAAGAGCTATTGTTAACACGGATTTAACATATTCTGTAGCTAGACACTTTGCCACCACTCATAACAAAGATTTAACAAACTTGCAATACTTTGTTATTGATGCAGTAGAACAGTCGAAAAGGGGAGGTGACATAGACAAGAGACTACGCCAGTTAAAGTCTAGATATATTATTAAACTTAATAGTAAGACTCCTGGGGGCCTCAACATAGGGGAGGATCTCCACAACTTTCTCTAATCAGTAATTTGGGCTAGTGAATTCCAGGCTTGGAGTTCATACTAAGGAAGGTATCTGACTTACATATTTTACATACATATACCATTAGTTACTAGTCCCTTTCCTCTGAGGGCAGGTTGAGAACCTCATGAATTAAGATGTACTGTTACACATTCTATGTTTTTAATTACAAAATAATCGTTTATATATCACACTATGCACTTTTCACTTCTTATGATGTTATCTGATAAGGAGTGTCCTCTTCTTTGCAAGCTTCTTTAAAATTGCGTTACCCACCGTGATCATATACACATATGGACACAACATGTCAACTATACTTATACTCGCATTATATGGTCAAACCTCACTGGTACTAAACGCATTTGTGCACTAAGATAACTTTATATTAAATGTAATTAGCCCTATACCAGATGATTATTTTAGAGTCAACATGTAAACAAGGTCTTCAATATTATTGCATTTTTGCACCGTTCTGGAAAGTCCTATATTTACATAATTACTGTTTACATTTTGCACTATGCACTTTTCCTATATTGCATGGTTAAGTTTGCACAGGTCTTATGTTTACAATTATATTTATATATTCAGCACATCAGCAGTTTACTGTTGTAATGTTGCTCTTGTTAAAACCAAACATCATCATTGTAAGCATCGCAATTTACCTGCATAGCGTTATGTCAACATATCGCATTTGCACAGTGTTAATCGTTTTTATGTATTTTTAATGGGACTAATTTTCAAACATAGCCATTCCTATATATGCTATTGAACGGATTATGAAACCTTGTTTCCAAACATTAATTATGGTTTTATTCCTACCATTTGGCAGATTTTTTACAGATTTTAAATGACATCAACAACCTAACCAAAGCTATGTACATAATGCTTTTTTAACGTTTGTATGATCTATGATCGTTTTACGTTTGTTTAGGTATATCTATGTTGATGTTACTGTGTTATGTTCACTCTGGGCTAGTCTAGATGCACCGTTCCAATATGGCGGGACCATTATCTGTATTCAGTGAAGCATTCAATGGTACAAGTCCTTTACCTATGTTTATTGCTAAACTGCGAGGTTGGCGCGCATTTTTTGCACTGTTGTATATATGCTGGTGGAGTAACCATGGCGAATTGTCAGTGAGCAAGTGCACAGCCGGTGCCCGAAACGTGTTTGACAAGGCTTTGCACCCTGTATGCACGAATAAAAATACATCACAAGTGAAAGTACTTTAAGTCTGGCTGTGGCGTCATTTGGTGTCCCGTTCTTGTCCGCACGGAAAGTGCATCGAGGGACAGGCTGGAGCATATATATATATATATATATATATATATATATATATATATATATATATATATATATATATATATAGTGTTGATACCTACCAATATTTTACAACTCATATGTCTAGCATGCATACCTTTACCATGAAATTTAAGGTATTTAGCAAGGGCGTACAAACCCATTACACATGCATACATATTGTACTCTCCGTTGATACTTCGACTTCTTCCAAACCGCGGACACGAACCATAGAATGTATTTCTTTCAGTGATTTATTAGGATGCCGCCTTGATCACATGGCATTGTTGCAGTAACTTTTTTCTTTTTTAATGTGACATTGTGCTTACTTGTGCATACAGATAACGACCGTCATGACAATAGAAGAAATACTTGAATTGTAGTTTTTAGGTCTCGGCCTGCGAAAGACTGCGCACATGCCCAGTCGAGCTGGTGAGATTTACTGACATAGAGGGATTTTCACTAGCGAGGTTAAGCCCCGTCCCTCTTTTCCATTGGCTGGCATCGCTGTTCATGTAAAACGGTGGCCAGCCATTAGAGAAGAGGTCCTAGTGACGTTCTTCTTTCTCTCTAAGCCCCGTCCTTTTCAGACTGGCCTACTTGACTTCCTGCCGGTGTAAAAGCTAT
This sequence comes from Lissotriton vulgaris, assembly GCF_964263255.1. Taxonomy (NCBI): domain Eukaryota; kingdom Metazoa; phylum Chordata; class Amphibia; order Caudata; family Salamandridae; genus Lissotriton; species Lissotriton vulgaris. The sequence continues at coordinate 1,080,830,813 of NC_141689.1, read as the reverse complement.
CTTATCTTCTTTATGGGTCCAACAGATGGCCCCATAAAGAAGATAAGAAAGCTTTTACGCCAGCAGGAAGTAAAGAGAGAAATGTGTAAGTCATGGCGTCTGCGACGTAAATACTTGTGTTGAACGCAACCGTCCAGTAGCATTCCTTTCCATCTGGGGAATGCAGCAGCAACGATGATCCTAACACCTAATTTACACAGAGTGGTCCTTTTCACATATATATTTATATATGGAATGCGGTTTAAGTAAATGCACTGCTGTGAGTTCAAAGTAAACACTTCCACCCTACCTATGACCGCGCTTACGCAAATTTTTATATGTGCAGTTTTATGTATCACAAGCTTGTTCCAATGTGCATGAGCACGCCTGTGCTGCTCCTGCTCTGTTTCCACATTACCCATAACGGTGGCTGGCTGTGAACGCGGTCGGCACAAGGACCCCACGGGCTCTTTCTGCCCCTTTGTCTCTTCTGGTCCTCCCCTGGTCCCATGCGCTCCTGTGGGAGGTGGCATGGATACAGGGTGTGCACCTGGACCCCGCGGGTGCTCTCCCCCTCATTGTCTGTGCCGGGCTTGCCTTTCCCCGTGATCTCCTATGGGTAGGGCTGGCAGTACATGGTGCGCGTTTGGACCCTGTGGGCTACCTCCGCCCCTTTGTCTGCACTCCCTCTCTGTCCTCTGCTCACCGGCTGTGGCTGCAGGGCTCACCCGAGCTCTCCTCGCCCATCCCAGGGTCTGCTCATCCCCGCGGCCCAAGCCCGACTCCCCCGCTCCAGCCTGACTTTCCCGACCCGTACTGCCCCCTCGGTCGCAATGGGCCCCTCCGGCCCAGGACGCTGCCTCCTCTTCGCCGCCGTGCTGAGCCTTTGTTTCTGGGAATCCCGGGCCGGAGCTGCGCCGACAGCCACCAGATGCTGGGGGGCAAATGCTTCAGCCTCAGCATGGTGCCGCCCAGCCTCATCTCGGGTAAGTAGGAGGCCGGGGCGGTGGGTGCATGAGTGGGGGAGAGGGCATGGCTATGTCCGTGAAAGGTGCCGGGCACGCAGGGCTTCCAGGGAATCAACCCCTGTAGGGTATGGGCAGATCCAGCTGTGCACATCCAGGCATCTTCAGTGGTGCAGCCACGCACTTCAACTTTGTAATGCAGCAAGGAATACCACTGTGCAGTGCAGCCAGGGAATACAGTGCTTCGAAGCAGTTCTGCACGGACTCCAGTGAGCTCTGGGGACATTGTGTTGTGGGAGAATCGAGTTGTACAACTTAGACAGGGAACCCAAGCAGTCAGTGGCTCTTGATAGACTGAAGGGATCCAGCTGTGCAGTGCAAGCAGGGAATCCAGTGTTGGTGTCCGTGGGATCCAGTGCAATCAGTGGATATGTATACCCTGTTTGGGGAATCCAGATGTGCAACTCAGATGGGAAACCAAGGTAGTAAGGGAGCTTCATAGAATGAAGGGATCCAGCTGTTCAGTATGGAATCCAGTGTTCGTGTCAGTGAGATCCAGTGCAGTCAGGGATATGTACAGCTAGTGAGGGAATCTTGCTGTACAGTGTGAACTGGAGATCTTTATAAAATGAGGGAATCCAGTGTGCGTAGGGGATTGATCTTTGTAGTGCAGTGTGGTGATCTATCCGTGCAGCGCAGACCGGGACTCAATAGCAGTCAGTGGATCTTTAAAGCATAAGAGCACCAGGGGATGGATACAGCTGTGCGGTGCAGTCAGGGAATCCAGTGTGACAGTGGAATCCAGTGCAGTCGGGATATGTATGGTGTAGCGAGGGAATCCAGCTGTTGATGCAGGCAAGGAAAACAGGGCGCGCGGTTGTTTTATCTCTGGAGCGAGACAATCCAGATGTGCAAAGTAATTCATACAGGTTTGCAGCCCAACAAGGGAGCCGAGCCGTGCAGTGCAGTTAGGAGACCCAGTGCTGTTCGATCACCTAGGACTCAGGAATTCAGTTGCTGGCGGTAATAAAGCGAAGGCGCTTTGCAGTGTATCTCGGGAAGCCAGCCTTTCAGTGTAGCAGGAAATCCGACTGTGCAGTGCAGCCAATGGATCCAGATGTGCAGTGCGGCTAGAATACTCAGATATTGCAGGTGGGGGTGCAGCCATGCCTTGAAAACTAAGAGATCCATCCGTGCAGTGCTCTCGCCTGGGAGCCCAGCCTAGCCAATGGATCCAGCAGTGCAGCCGAGAATCCAGGTGTGCACTGTAGGCCCGGGGTTGCAGAGGTGTTATGCAATCAGAGAATCACGCAGGGCAGGGACGCGCAACCAATGGGCGCAGTTTCCAGGAATCCAGGTGTGCAGTGCCGGAAGTGGCTCTTTGCAATGCAGCCAAGCATTCCATCTTTGTGGTGTGGCCTTGGAGAGCAGCCAAGCAGTGCAGCATCCAGAAGGTCCTAGCTGCCTACACAGTGCATTCACTTTTTGCAGTGCTTCTGAGAGGGAGCTCTTCACTGCAAGGAGAATGCACGTGGGTGTACACGGAGTTAGTGGCGATAGCGCCTGCCCTCCACCTCTCGCCTCCCCCTGGACTGTGCACTGGCAGTACTGCCTCCGCACTGGAGCCGGTGCAGGCCTGCTCACCGAGCCGTGTCTGAAGCCTCAATTGCGTTGGTTGCCTGGGTGGTCTCACCCGAAGCCTTGCGTGCTGATTGGATGATAAGTGCGAGTGGTCGTCATCACGTTCCTGAAACCCTTTACAGGTAAGTCCACCCTTTCTGTGGTCAAGATGTGCTAAACGTGGGCGCGACACTTGGCCGGTTTTCTACCGCCACCACCGGTATTCACCTCCAAAGGTGACAATCTGCTTGGCACCCATCACCCTCGCCCCTCCCTGCAACCTCTCTTGCAATACCCCCTTCACCCCTCACAGACAGCGCCTGCCATGTCTCCTGAGCGCCCGCAGATACTACCCAACCGGCCTCTGAAGGATGAAAGACATTGGCATTATGACTACTCCTCCCCCCCATTCCCCCCAGCCGCAACGGTCCCCTCTGGCTACGGCCTCGCCCACCATCCGGCCTGCCACCAGACCCTTCGCTACCTCATCCCCAGCTGTCCAACTTACTGCCCCTTCCCCACCGCAACCCCTGGCGCACCTCCATCCCAACCCCCAATCCGTTTCCTCCATCTTGACCACGAACCTCCCGCGGCCAAAACAGCAGAAATGCGGCCCTCCCAGCGCTCCCCTTAACTTAACAATTTAACTCCTCTTTTCCTCCTCCCCAGGCTGCCTAAACACAGTGTCCCCCCTTGCCCCTTTCCACATGAGCCCTCCGAGAAACCTCCTGGCAGGATATTAACCCTTAAATGATCGGGCATGGTGCACACGAGGGTGGCTGGGAACGCCTTATTTAATAGCGCTGTTGTCTCGGATCCTTGAGCGCTTCTCTATGCATGTAGTGCAGGGACTCCCCTTTATGCCTCACTTGGAAATATGAAACTGCCCAAGCTTTCAAAACCTGAAAGAGACAGCAAAGACAGCAGAGTGGATTGCAAGAAGGTACTGGGAACTGAGTGATTTATATGTAGGAGACCTGTTTATTTCAGTTGAGGAGGCACAGTAAAAGCTCACGGCTGTTCTAGGTCAGTTTTTAACATTTACCAAGATGCACCCCAAAGCTCCCAGAAACGATCACAATGAAAGTCCGCCATTTCACTCATTGAGTCATCCATCAATTCGTTCACACCATCCATCTATCCATCCACTACTCCACTCATCTATCCATACCCCTTGCACTCACCCATCCATCCTTTCACTCATCCTTCTGCTCAGCCACCCAGTCATCCTTCCATTTACTCTTTCACTCATCCATCCATTCATCAGCGCTTTCACTCATCTATCTATCTATCCACTCTCTAATCACTACTACTCTACTACTCACTCTACTGCTCTCTACTATTCACTCTCTACTACTTACTCTCTACTACTCACTCTGTACTACTCACCCTCTACTACTCTCTACTCACTCTACTACTCTAATTCTCTTTACTACTTACTGTCTACTACTCACTCTCTACTACTCTCTACTCACTCTACTACTCTCAACTACACTCTACTCACTATCTACTAGTCTCTACTTTCCACTCTCTACTATCTACTACTCACTCTCTACTACTCACCCTCTACTACTCTAATTCCCTTTACTACTCACTGTCTACTACTCACTCTCTACTACTCTCTACTCACTCTACTACTCTCAACTACGCTCTACTCACTATCTACTACTCTCTACTATCCACTCTCTACTATCTACTACTCACTCTCTACTACTCTCTACTCACTTTGTAGTACTCTAATACTCTCTACTCTACTCACTCTACTACTCACTCTCTACTACTCACTCTCTACTACTCTACCTCTCACTACCTCTACGCATAGATAGATAGATATATATAGATTTCTCACATGATTAGGTTATTGGCTTTATTAAATTAATCCATTGTGTACACAGATTAAAATACTGTTGTGCAAAATTTAAGCAAAGTGCAAATTGTTTATATGCCATGGCATTGGGGGTTGATATCATCTCATTTTCCTGTTTGTGAAGACAGTCTGAAAGTGCTCTAAGTGCTAGTGAGACTAAGTGTTTAGGTGCAGTGCTGGTTTTTTGACAGCGCACGTTTGAGACTTCATTTCTCCATTTATCGTTATCCACTTGTTAATGAAGTCTTTTTTGTATCGACTTGTCATTCCAAAACAATTGTGTATAGGAGGCGCGCAACGCGGCGATCTAAGATGGCCGCACCCTGAGGAGCTCCGCGTCGACGAGCAGTGCTCGTGAAGAAAGGGCAGATTCTGCGGCGGCGTTTCGCAGCCAAAACGGCTGATTTTGCAATTGGAAGCACTCCTCCACCTATGGGCACGCTTTCAAGATAAAGTATGGTGTTTTGAGCAATTTATTTGCTGAACTGTTTCTCCCTCACTAGCGACCGCCATTTTGTTTTCCTTTGTTCTTTTCTTGATGCTGTTTCTGCTTACATCTCATGGCCTTATTTTTGCTACTATTTATGTTGGACTTTTCGCCGCTTTTCTTGACTTGCTACATCAAATTTGAAGCGCTAAACGTACCTCTACTTTGATTCATGCAATTACCTCAGGCACACTTCTGAGACATAGTTTCAATCCCTATCTGAGCTGCCTTTCAGGTTTTCTTGTATTCTCTTCTGATAATGTGGAGACAGTATTTCGTTTTTTCCAGTTGAGCACTCAATTTCATCGAGTTAATACAGACAACTTAATTTGTTCCTTTTGGCTCCTCATTTCAACATCTGCTGCCTTTATTATCAGTGAGAATATGGTCCGACTGTCTACTGTTCTGTATTAGCTCATTCTTCGTCATTATAGCTTGGTGCTGCTGGTGATTGTCTCCTTTTGTGCCTTTATTTTTGTTTTTTGGTATTTTCTGTCACAATGGAACCCTCACATACCTCTAAGGCTCATGGCGCTGCTTCTGGTACACGCAAGGACCCTGCAGCTACTGCTAAACGTCTTAAAAAAGACCCTCCATCAAAATCTCCACTTCCTGTTACGTTGGAGGATATTATGGAGGAACTACGTCTCATTCGTCCATTCATGACAGATACCACCACAACCCTTCAGAGGCTTGATGACAAATGGTCTAGTTTGGATTTGAGACTGTCGGATGTGGAACGAAAAGTCAGTGATGCTCAGGACGTTGTAGCTAGGGTTGCTAGCCTTACCAAGGTGGTTGACCAACTTAAAAAAAACCTCAGAGGATTTGGAAAATCGCAATCGGCGCAACAACCTGCGTATTTATGGTATTCCGAAGGGTTCTGAAGGGTCTGACATCATCCAATTTTTGAAGACTCAAGTCCTTCCTATTACTGGTCTCCCTAAACACTTGGATGTCAATATTCGAAGGGCTCATCGCGTTGGACCAAGGAACTCTTCTTCTACTTCTAAACCCAGAGGTATCATTGCTTATTTCCTTCTTTATTCAGACCTTATGACTATTCTCCATTCTGCCAAACAACACAAGCAGATGCTCTGGTCTGGTCATAAAGTATTCCTCACTCAAGATGTTTCTAAACCAACTGCTGCTCAGCGGAAAGAGTTCCTGGACCCGAGACCTGCACTTCGATCAATGAATGCCCGATTTGGCCTAATCCATCCTTGTTTTTTCAAAGTGACTTATAAGGAAAGGACTTTCAGCTTTGATGATCCTGCGGACCTTCAGAAGTTTATCCACACCCATAAGGATGAACTCATGGAACTCAGCAAACCTTAATTTTTCTGTTTCATGTTTGTAGTTTTGTAATGTTCTGTATTTTGCCTCTAGATGTTACAATGTTCCTTGTTCTTTTCTTCTTGTCTCACAGGTCCCCCTCTCACAGTTGTTGTTGTACATTCTTTTTTTGTGCTGCCCCGATGTTTGTACTGTGCAATCCGTTTTGCTGCCATCCCTTCCCAACTGTTTGGTATGTCCCCTTCACTTGTCCTATTTGGTTACATTGGGTCTTCGGACCTCTTACATTTCTCTTTTTCTGCCATAATTGTTGCTTATGTGACCTAATTTCTGTCTTTGTCTCCTGCTCGAGCGGTCGTCTGGTTCTTCGCTGCTCCCCCTCCCACTCCATTGACTCCTGTTCAAATGTCTTTATGACTAAAGCCACCTGGCTTTTTGTCATCTTCTTTTTTTCACTTTACCACTTGGGAGATTTTGTCTCCCATTCTTCACCTCTTCTCTTTTCTTTCCCTCTTCTTTTTTTCCCTCTTTTCCTCCTCTTTCTTTTCCCTAGATGTTCTCTTTTTTGCCATTCTCTTCTCTTTCTTTCAGGCAATTTTCTTCCTATTCACTTAATCCATGTCCTTTTCCCTTTACAATTCATTCCCGGATCTTTTTATTGTTTTCTCAATTCGCATACTTTCCACTTACCTCTATTCCTTTTTCCATGGTGGTTATGGACCTTATTGTTTCATCAGCTAGGTTTCCTTTCCAATTGCTATTTTTCTTCTCCCCTTACTTTCTACTCTGGTTTAATTCTACTATTCTACATTTCTTCTCTCCTACCTGTTCGCCTATTTTTTTGTGATCTCTTGGAATGTTAAGGGACTCCGCAACCCTGTTAAGAAGCAGCGGGTCCTATCTCACTTAGCAAGATTAAAATGCCAAGTTGCTTTATTGCAAGAAACTCACCTTACGCTTAAGGATTTGCCTTCATTGCACAAACAATGGGTGGGTGAGATCTTTTGTGCGCCATCTGTGAACAATAAAAATGGGGTTATTATTTTGTTTCACAAATCGTTATCTATCCAGTTAAAAAATGAGTTGTTTGATACTAATGGTAGATGGTTGTTTTTGGATACAGTGGTTAATAATACGAAGTTATCATTTTGTAACGTTTATGGTCCTACTGGTGTTGACTTAACTTTTTGGAATGATTTTTCTATGCTTCTTTCTTCACATGCAACTGCTGATTTAATTGTTGGTGGTGATTGTAACCAACTCATGGATCCTTTTTTGGATCGTAAATCTCAAACTAGATATATTCCCAATAAGATGCAAAAATCCTTTTACAAAGCTATATCTTCCAGAGGCCTAATTGATTCCTGGAGGATCTCCCATCCTGACACATTAGAATTTTCCTTTTTCTCCCCTGTACACGCATCCCACTCTCGTATAGATTATATTTTTCTCACCCAACACACTTTCCAATTTATGACTAATTCTGAAATTGGCTCTATCCTTATCTCAGATCATGCCACAGTTATCCTTGACATTGACTACCCCTCACCTACTCTCAGTTCTCGACGTTGGCACTTTAATAATTCACTTCTCCTTGATTCCCAATTTAATGAGCAATTTACTCTTTTTATGGAGGAATTTTTTCAAAATCACCTCAATTCTACTTCTTAATTCCATTTCATTTAGGATGCTTTCAAAGCTGCCGCTAGGGGTTTTGTTATTGATTTTGTCTCTCGCAAGAAGAAAAAAGCCCTATCTCAATCATCCCTTATTCTTAAGCAAATAAAGCAGTTAGAACATCTTTTTTTTACCTCTAACTCTTCAGATGCACTTTCTTCACTTATAAAAGCTAAAATGCAATTCAATAAACATTCATGGGATGCTGCATGCAACAATCTTCTCAAATTCAATGCATAAATGTATGGTGGGCGTAATAAAGCCGGTAAATCTCTTGTGAATTATCTCAAAACTAAGAAACAAAAATCCAAAATATCTGTTATTACCGATACGGGAATCGTCTTTCCACTGATGATAAGATGCTCGACTGCTTCGTTCAATATTATTCCTCCTTATATACCTCTGAATCTTCACCTTCCTCTGCTCAAATTGATTAATTTTTTCAAACCATTCCAAAATCTCCGGATGCTCAGGTAGATCTTTCTTCTCTTCATGCTCCCATCTCTGAAAAAGAGATCCTCCATGCTATTACTCTTTTACCTAAAGATAAATATCCAGGCCCGATGGCTTTACTGTTCGCTTCTACCTTCACTTTAAGAATATCTTATTACCACACCTATTTTCTTTGATCACTAATTTTCTTTCTATGGGGGAATCTAAGGGGTCTTTTACACAAGCAATGTTATGTTTACTCCCTAAGAAAGATAAAGATCCATCTCTTTGTAAAAAATTATCGGCCCATCTCATTAATCAACACTGATTGCAAAAAATACGCAAAAATGTTAGCTATCCGATTAAACACTGTTATTCCTGACCTCGTCAATATTTATCAATCTGGTTTTGTTAAAGGCAGATCCATCACAGATAATTCAAGGACACTTCTCAATATTATTCATCTTGCGTCAAAACTGAGTTCTCCACTTGCTGCTATTACCCTTGATGCTGAGAAGGCATTTGACAGAGTTGGTTGGGATTATATGTTGGTGCTCTCAGGTGGCATGGTTTCAGTCCCCATATTATTAAACTTATTAATTTGTTATACTCGTCTCCCTCTACCTCTATTTGGGTTAATGGTGTTCAGTCTTCTTACTTTCCCTTACATAAAGGCCCTAGACAAGGTTGTTCCCTATCTCCCCTTCTCTTTATTCTAGCATAAGAACCTTTTCTAGAACAAATTCGACGCTCTACATCCTACACTGGTTTTTTATATAAGAACAATGATATCAAATTCACTGCTTATGCAGATGATATTCTACTTTATATCTCCAACTAAGACACCTCTTTACCTGCTCTTTTCTCTTTATTAAATGATTATTCCGCAGTTTCCGGTTAGAAGTTGAATTTAGATAAATCTGAAGTTTTGCCCCTCAATAAATTTTGTCTCCCTCATATGTTCCACGGTTCTGGTTTTGAATTGAACCCTAAGCATATCAAATGTTTGGGTATCCTTTATACTAATACCATCAAGGAGACTATCAAAATTAATCACAAAGATATTCTTGCAAAGCTTTCTTCACTTATAGACCGTTGGTCTCCATTATTTTTATCTTGGTGGGGCCGATTGGCAACCATTAAGATGATGCTTCTCCCTATTTTTAACTTTTACCTCTCAATGCTTCCCATTTCTCTCCCCATTTACTTTTTTACATTCATCAATCGCATTCTCACTAAGGGCCAGATGTAGGTATCCAAATACCGGTCGGAAACGGCAGAAAATACCGATTTTCGGCCGTTTTCGACCGGTATTTGGATATTGAGATGTAGGGGCATGTTGAATTACAGAATCTGTAATTTACCGAATTTGTAATTTTTCCGATTCGGAAAAATACTGATTTGTTACAATTACCGATTCTGTAATTCAACATGTAGGTAGCACTGCAATTACAGTGCTACAAGGGTTTAAGAATTCGTTATTTACCACCAACTAGAAGTTGGTGGTAAATAATGAAAACCAATCAAAAAGCATTTTTTTTGCTTTAAAAAACGTGCCATGTTGCAGAAATACATGCCCTAAGGGCATGTATGTCAGCAACATGTGCACCCATGCACAAGTGAGGGGTGCAACAGGGTGTCAAAGTGACACCCTGTCCCCCTTGCAAATTCGGTAATTTTACCGAATCGGTATTTACCGATTCGGTAATTGCCATTGATTCCTATGGGCCTCAAGGCCCATAGGAATTAATGGCAATTACCGAATCGGTAAATACTGATTCGGTAATTACCGAATCATTCCGATTCGGTAATTTCAAAAGTGAAATTACCTACATCCCATTTACCAACTCTTAAATACCGAATCGGTATGATTCGGTATTTAAGAGTAGGTAAATCGAGATTACCTACATCTGGCCCTAAGTTCCTATGGAACAATCGCAAATCTAGGATTTCTCTTTCTCGCCTTCAACGACCTAAGAATCTGGGTGGAGTCAACTTCCCCAATCTTGTTCGTTTCCATTCTGCCTTCACTTTAAAACAAATATGGCCTTTCTTAACAGATTTGTCTCCTCTCCTTGTTACGGCTTGGAGTACAATAGAATTTGCTCAACTTTTACCTTTCTCTTTTCTCACAGCCACCCGTTTGTCTCAACCTCCCAAGAGATACCTTACACCTATTTTTAAGCATTCCAAAGCACTTGCCCTGTCAATATTTCGCTCTTTCTTTTCACAAGCAAGACTTCACTCTCTTACTCCGATATGGTATCATCAATTCCTAAAGATTAATAATAAAGCACTATTTTGGAAAGAATGGATTGATAAAGGCATTATCCTTTATGATCAACTTCTCACTGATGATTCTTTGATGGACTTCTCCACAGTTCGTACATCCTACAATTTGTCTAATGCATACTCCTCTCAAACTTGCCCTAACCACCTTCATATCTCAACATAGCTGGGAAACATCCTTTACAACGCAACTTTTACAACGCACTACCATTACGACGCAACTTTTACAACCCAAGTCATTACAACGAATTGCGCTGGAGGGCGCTCTAGGATAGGGAATAGTTAAATTACTATCCAACACCTTCCGTACTATCCACGGGGAATGGAGTTGGAATAGTAAATTAAACTATTCACTATCCAGCGCCTCCCAACGCAAGTCGTTGTAACGACTTGCGTTGTAAAAGTTGCGTCGTAATGGCATGCGTTGTAAAAGCATGCGTTGAAACGTCATACAACCAACACAGCTCCTTACCCGAAGTTAACCCGTCAGACTTCCCTTCGCCAGATTTCACTATCCCTCTCAAAGCTGCTGCTATTTTTAAGATTCTTTCCCGTACTGCCCTGGACCGCCCTAAATCTAAACTTGAGCTCATTTGGGAAAGGGACTTTCTAATGCAGGAATTTTCTTTTCCAATTTGGGATTCCATTTGGTCTAAAGATCACACTGTGTCTCGTTCAGCTAGTACTACACAGACCTGACTTTTTTTTACTCCTGATTTATTTAAATTTAAAACCTCTGAAAATAAGCATTGTTGGTCTTGTTCTTATGCTGATAGTGATTTTTTTCATGTTTTTTCATTGTCCTTTGGGTAAATCCTTATGGTATCATATATGGTCTAAGTTAAATGATACTTTATGTTCAAACCACCCTTTTGATATTGTTCATATTTTCCTTGGTGGTTCTTCCCCCATTTGGAATGTTTCTCACAATGTTCGTAATTTTATTGATTTGTTCATAGCCATTTCTTTGCAGGTAATCACAACTAATTGGAAGGACACCTCAAACATTTCACACAGTGCTTGGTGGAATTTGTTGTGTCATCACCATAGACTTGATCGTGCTTTTGCCACCACAACTCCCCTTCTGATCAAAAAAGACTTGTTATGGCTACCTTTAACTGATTTCCTTTCTAGACAAGTTTCCTAATCACCTCTCACAGTTTATGATTTGCTTACCTCCCCCCCTTTCTTTCTCTTTCTCCCTCCCTCCCCCCATTTCAAAATAAATTTAAAAAGCATTTTCCCTTTGTATAATCTCCTATTAATCCCTTTTTGGTATTTCTTTTTGACTCTAGCATTATATTGTGTAATTTTTGTATTGACCTGTTTTTTTTTATTGCTCCTTTTATTGTGATGATGTTCTACATGGTATATTTCACTCAATAAAGCTTTCTAAACTGAAAAAAACAATTGTGTATGTGTTGATAGCTGTTTGGTTAAATTGAACATTAGTTCTGCCTTAAATCTTGGTTTAACACCAAAAGATCCCTATTTTGATGTTTTTTGTTGTATAGATTGCATTCATCATACCTCATGTTTTTAGGATATGTTGATTTAGCTTGAGTCAAATAAAGATGTAATATTATTATTTACTATTTATCTGCAATGGATAAGATACATATATATATTTCATACAATGGATATAATAAGTATAAATATATAAATATCATAAAACATCCAGTACAAAATCTAAATACAAAAATTAAAAACCCTGTTACATTTGTGATAACCCGATCTCCTGTGATGTAGTGTATAAGTCTAGAGGCAGGTGTGTAAATCGTCCATAATGTTAAGCCCCCCTGAATGTTTTGAAGCCATCTCCAAGATAGATCTAGTTTCTAACTTGCGTAGCTTTCCATCCCTGTCACCACCTCTTCTACTAGCCGGTACTGAGTCTATAGGGAAGTATTTTAAATCCTCACTCTTTGAGTTATGGTGTTCCTTGAAGTGTCTGGCAACAGGATATTTATTTTTCCTGGTTGTTGATAGCTCTGATATGTTGTAATATTTGCTTGTGGGCTTGGAGTTTTGTGCTCCCTATGTATTGTAAGCCGCACAGATAGATCAGGACATAAATTGCATAATCTGTTTTGCAAGTCAGTAGTTTTTTGATCTTATGTTTCTTAGGGCTAAAAGGGGTTGTGTATGTTGTTGTGTTGATCCCTGTTGACATGCCTTGCATACTATACATTTAAAATACCCTTTGTGTGCTTTTAGACTGCTGCAGCTTTCAATTAACTATGGACTTGTTTTGACCAATTTATCTCGCATCGAGGGTGCCCTACTGTGAGTGTTGAGACATTCCTAGGCAGAGTGGTTCCTATAATGGGGTCATCAAGTACCAAAGGCCAATTGCGTTTAAAAATATTGCGTATTTCCTTGTCTTGTTTGCTGAATTCCATGATTATCCTAAATTCTTGTTGTTTAGTTGTTTTGGAGATATCATGTTGCTCTAACTCAGTGGTTACTTTTTTATGTTCATCCTGAATCAAGTCAAGTCTGTCGACAATCATGGATTGGCAATAGCACTTTCTATGGTCTTGTGTGAGTAACCCCTTTCCAGGAACCTCATCTTGCTTTCTTCTTGTGCCTGTTTGAGATGTATTTGATTACTGTTAGCTCTTCTAAGTCTCAGCATTTCCCCCACAGGCGATGCTGTTTACCAAATGTCTTGGGTGGGCACTGCTGGCATGTAGGGTCACGTTGCCTGGTGTCTCTTTTCGATAGAGCTTTGTTTCTATCATGTTGTTTTTTATATACACCTGCATGTCCAGAAAACTGACCGAGTCTGCACTGATTGAGGCTGTAAAATGTAGGTTCAATGTATTGTCATTAATAGTATTTATGAACTCCTGCGCTTCTTGGTGTCTGCCCTTCCAAACTACAAAGAGGTCGTCAATCAAGCGAAGCCATACCATAATGTTGTTTTGCACCTGTTCTTTGTGTTTGACTCTCAATACCAGCTCCTCCCGCCAGCCAATGTGTAAACATGCATAGCTGGGGGTGAAGCTGGCACCCATGGCTACACCTCTAGTCTGTTTGTATAACATGTTATTAAACATAAAAACATTATTGTCTAGGCAAAATGATACCATTTCAATTAGCATTTGGGTATGCAGCATCAGCTGCTCCGATGTTTTGGACAAGTAGTGTTTTAATGCATTCAGGTTGTCACTATGTTTTATGCTTGTATAAACCCAAGTGACATCAAGCGCAATTAAAAGGTAGTCTCTTTGCTTAATGCAGTCGGTCAGTTTGTTTAAAAAGTCACTGGTATCACGCACATATGAAGGTAAAGTTTGGACATATCCTTGTAAGAAATAGTCTACATATTGCGATGTGTGCTCTAAAATCAGTTTCGGGCCGATACTTGGCCTTCCCGGCGGGAGGTGAGAGTCTATGGATTTTAGGAATAAAATAGATTTTAGGAATTACTGGATGGTCATTTCTCAAATAGTTTTATTCTTCCTTGGTTAGTAATTCTTTTGTTTTCCAGGTGGTTAGTTTGGCATTGTATTTGTATATTTGCTTCAGTTCTGACCCGTTGCACTTAATGTAACAAGATTGGTCGCTCAAGTGTGATAATGCCTCTTTGATGTAGTCCTCCTTAGCCCATATGACAATATTGCCACCTTTGTTGGCATTTCTGAATACAATAGAACTTTATTTTTCAAGCTGATTTATTAGCTTGTGATATGCCATGTTTTGTTGATTGTAATTATTCTTGGTGTTTTGGACTTTGTAAAGCAAATGTTTGAGCTGGGCAGTGTTCTGTTAGTTCAAGATGTCAATCGAGTCTCGAACCATTATGGGATAAAAGGTAGATTTGCCTCTGAATGGTGTCGGTATAGTTGGTTCCGTGCTTATGTTTGTATCTGAGATCTCCACCGTTATTCATTCTGCCCTATTGTCTTGAGTATCAGATGTATTGCCCTCTGTCCATAGTTCTTGTAGATCCAATAGCAATGACCTATTGCTATCTACTGACATGGTGGGATTTTGGTGTTCTTGTCCAATCTCCTGTGTTTCAACTTTTGGAGTATTTTCTAAGCTTCAACATTCTAATGCACCAATTTACATCCATTCGGATTTTCGCATATTTAAAATTGCTTTCGTAGTAAAAAAAGACAGTCCCAGACTCAATATTTGTTCCTCAGCTTTAGTCAGATTTATTTTTGCCAAGTTGATAATGGTTCGATTGTCTCTAGTCAATATATGGGCTTCTAACGTTGTTTCCATCTCCCTGCCACTTGTCTTTTGGGACTTGTGGTGTTGCCGATTGGCTTCATCCACTGCCTACGTTTGTAGTTCCTATTGCTGTTGTTTTGGCCTGTTGGTTTCTTGGGTGAAGTGTTGACCTCCGGTCCATGACTAAAATATTTAATTAGTCTCCTGGGGTAGTTTATTTCATAGGGACTTTGTGTTAGTGTCCCTCAATTCTGTATCAGAGCCATTTGCTGGCGCTGAGCTTAAATCCAAGTTGGATGTTTGTACTGTTCGATCAATGCTTCGTGAAGTACTCAGCATTTGCTCTTCTGTTTGGTTGGCCTTAATACCTCTCATTACATCATATTTTTGGGAAAATTTACAGATGTCTCCCAGCTCATAGTCATTTTTATCGCACAAAAATGTATATACTTTCTACCTTATCTTCTTCTTTTTTCAGGCGTGCTGCCATTTCTTTGCGCAATTTTTTGAATTTCATCACTATGTCCAGCACTACCATATATATTATTTATTTTAGTTTATTTATCACTGGGAAAAAACATAGGTTTCAGGGACGTTATAGTTAGTAGGACATTTCACTTTTACAAAACCATAGAAATTCTGCCGTTAGTTCAGCTAACTATAACTCACACCCCCCAATGCACTGCTGATGACATCACATAGTACATCATTCATGACATGGTCAGTGACATCACTGATGACATCTCAAATGACATCTCTGATGACACCATCCAGTGAATGTGTGTTCCTATAAAAGTTTAAATATGTATTATATATATGCCAAGGCGTATTGAAGAATGAGTGGGTGTAGAATTGTCTGAATGGAGGATTTAGTAGGTGCGTGAATGGCTGTTTAAGTGAGTGATTACATGTGTGTCACTGAATGCATGGGTGGGTTAGTGATTAAACTATGTGTATGTGTGTATCAGTCTGTCTGTTGTTGTTGTATAAGCTGTTGTGGTTTCAGGTGTAACTCCATGTTAGGCAATTGGATTGCCAGCTTTGCTCGATTTCTTTTGCTTTTACACGAATACACTCCATTTTCAAGATTGTGGATTGCTAAAAGTCAGCCAAACCATTGATGGAAAGCAGGGGGATTATCATCAAACCAAGCGGAAGCAATACACAAATGCAGTCATGGCAACAAACAGAAAAGACTGAGCGCATAACGATGCCCCTCGTCCTGTACACTAAGTAAAAGGACTGCTCTGCTGCTTGAGTGCTGGTTTGTTGCTTGAACCAAGGACTATCAGGTTGATTCCACGAGCTAGTTGGACTGGCCTCCTGTTCTGAGCTACAGGGACTCCAACAACTTGAACCCTAATCCTGGACCCGACTGAAGGGATTCCTATAATCCAAGTGGTGCCCTCAGAGTTCTGGGCCATTGGAGGTTGTGTTAAAAGAGTCCAAACAGGCAAAACTTGGACCTTAAATAATTTTTAGCAAAAACGTGCTCTGAGAACTGACAGGAGGTGCATTGCTGTTCAGCCTTACCTCACGGTAGCTCTAGCAACGTTCTTCTCCGCTGCAGTTAATACTGTTCAGCAGCTCCTCACCGAAGGCCTGTCCACCCTCGTGGACCCCCCGTTGCTATAGCCTGTAGCTTCGTCATGCTGGAGATTTTTAACTTCAAAAACAGTGACTAAGGATGAATGTAGAAATCTTCACTGCTTGTCCTTGAGCCTGACTGCTTTTGCGCCAAGTTTGTAGGTTACGCACAGGTCAATTTACTGTAGCACGCTTAAACAAGTATATGCTTATTTTTGTACTTTTATATTATTGGCGCAACTGTTTGACTATGCACCTTGTACTACCTCACCTATTATCTACCTCCTGTTTTTTTTTACCTACCTATGTAACTATGCACCTTGTACCTAACTACCTCAACTATTACATTCTATTACTCCATTTCCCCCGAGCCCTTGTAAAGCGCTCTGATATCTGCAAAGATCTTGTTCGCGCTATATAAAACTTTCAAAATAAATAAAATAAATAAATAAACCATGACAAGGGTTGTGGTTGTTGCTTGATAACCGTTTTCACCCCATCAATCAAAAGCCCAATTTCTATCATTGCGTGACCTATATTAGTGGCTGGATGAATTCTATATGAATCTGTCTGTAACTACCTCAATCTATCTTTAGCTATGAACAGCTAAACCCATCTATGCATGGCTATTTGCAACTATATGCCCCTATAGAAGGCTATCTGTGTCTTCCTCCATACATATGAATCTACCTCTCATAGTCCACGGCTCCCAATATCTATATGCAGATATTTTTATGTACTCTATCTGTGTAACTATCTGTGCCTAACAGTACCTATCTGCAGCTACCTCTCAGTGACCTGTATCGATCTGCAGCTATCTATAGGTGGCTACCTCTTTCAATTTGGTGCTACCTTTATCTATCAGCGGCTATTTCCATCTTTCTGCAGCATCCTCCATTTATCAACAGCTACCTCCATCTATCTACAGTGACCTCTATATTTGCAGCTACCTCCCAGTTATATGCGGTTACCTCCATTTACCTGCGGCTATTACCATCTATCTGCGGCGATTTGTATGTATCTGTATATCACTGTACCTTTCTCCATCTTACTGCGGCTACCTCAATCGACCTGGGGCTATCTGTATCTGTCTACAGCAACTGCCATCTATCTTCACCTACAAGAGGCTATCTGAGGCTACTTCCATCCATATGAATCTACCGGTATCAATCTGCAGCTAACAATATCGATCTGCATCTATCTGCATCTTGGGGAGATATTTGTATTTATATGCAGCTCTCTGTAACTATGTGGGCCAACCAGTCTCCATCTCTGGCCACCTCTATTTATCTGTGGCTACCAGCAGCTACCTCCACATCTCTGCAGTTGTCTGTATCTTTAAGACGTTATCTGTATCGATCTGTGACAACTAATATCTACTTGTGGCTACCTCCATCTATCTGAAATCATCTGTATTACCAACTACCTCCATCTGACACCAACTCTTTCAATCTGAAGCTACATCCATCTATATGCAGCTACTTCCTTATATCTGTGTCTACCTCCGTCTATCTGCAGATATCTCTATCTGTGGCTATTTGTCTATCTGCTGATGCCTCCAACTATCTGCGGCTAGCTGTATCTGCATCTATGGGTGACTACATGTATCTAACTATGCGTACTTCCATCTTACTGCACCTACTTCAAGGCGTTTATGGTTTCTTCAGTATATCTGTATCTATTGGCAGCTGCCTCAATCAATCTGCAGCTCTTTGTGCTTAGCTGCAGCTACATCCATCTATCTGAGGCCACCTCCATCTGTCTCTGTGTATCTATTTCTAGCGTCCGCTATGTCTATGTAGCTGGGGATACATACATATAATTGCACCTACTTCAAACTTACATCATCTACCTACAGGTGTATGCTGCTACCTCTATTTATCTGTGGCTACATCAATCTATCATCAGCTCGGTGTTCGAGAGTCTGTTTCTGTGTTTTGAGCAACAGTATCTATATTTCTGGAGTACAACTGCAAAATGAAAATAGCCATCCGCTACACCGTCACATTGCGCAGGTATGAAGTCACTTAACTTTGTATTGTATTCGCTTTTTAGGTTTGGCTTGAGAGCGTAGCTGTGGTCGGACATAAGTGATCAACAGAAAAAGAACTTTAAGAAGCACCATTGAAAGGGAGCTTTGGTTCCGCTTACCTGTTGATTCCCTCAAGCAGATCATTTGATTGGGCAGAAGGTGTGGGCTTCTACAGAAAAAGGCTGCTTGTGTTTCAATGTATGCATTGCTTAACTCAGTAAAGTAGGCCGGACTCGATTAAGGTGACAAGCCGATTATACTAATTGCCAGATGCCATTGATCTGACCTATTATTATGAAATGTTATGATAAAGGTAGTAGGTTGGACTCATTCATTGTGAAAAGCATATGTTAAAGTCTGTAGGGCTGTAAGCGTGTTTTTTTTTTTTTTTAACTGTGGGAAAGCGTGAACACTGGAATTTTGTTACATTGAGTCTCACAGATTACCTTAGTAGAAAAGGATTTTTTTTAATCCTGTGTTGGGTTAGAAGAAGTGCACTTTGAGAATGCTTGGTATATACCCACTTAGAAGAGGGCTATATTGTAGATATTTATCACTTTATGAGGGCACTCCAATGGCTGCCTTGAGGGAAATATTATGTTCAATACAGTAGGCCTGAGTCGGTTATGGCAATGATATAGGCTATGGACCTAACTCGTTGAAAAAGTTGTCAGATACCGCGATCAAATTTAATTATGTTAATTTCGAAATGTTACAGCAAAGGGTATTGGGGTTGACTTACTTATAGGGGGAAAACCTGTTAAAACCAATAGGTCTTTACAG
This sequence comes from Lissotriton vulgaris, assembly GCF_964263255.1. Lineage (NCBI taxonomy): Eukaryota > Metazoa > Chordata > Amphibia > Caudata > Salamandridae > Lissotriton > Lissotriton vulgaris. The sequence goes on along the minus strand of NC_141689.1, from coordinate 1,080,811,611 downwards.
GTGGATTAGGTTTAATGCTGTGTTAAAGCCAATAGTTGTTTAATTACAGGGAACCTCAGAAATCACCCTAGTAGGCACGTGTCCAGTGTTGATTACACTTCTCTGACAAACCTCGGGAGTACATTTACACTGTGATATTCTTTGTTTTGCCATCTTAGGAGTAACTGTAATGTAATGTAATGTAAAAAGGATTTGTAGAGCGCTGCGTTCACCGGACGGTTTCTTGGCGCTGATCACTAACCCATGAAGAGGCAGAGAGGGGAGAAAGGAGAGCATTATGTATAGACACCACGGAAAAGGTGAGTTTTTAGGAGAGACTGAAAGTGAGGGTAAGAAGAGGAGAGTCTGAGGTCTAGAGGTAGAGAGTTCCAGAGTGAGGGGGCCAAGAAGGAGAATCTAAGGCCTCCGTGCTTTTTTCGCCTGAACCTAGGTGTCTGGAGAAGGGCGTGATGGGAGGAGCGGAGGTGTCTGGGGGGGGCGTACGGATGAAGAAGAGAGGAGATGAAAGAGGGGCCGATGCCGGCCAGGGATTTATGGGTTATGCAGCCAAGTTTGAACTTGCAGCGTTCCGACACAGGAAGCCAATGAAGGGCTTTGAGGAGGGGACGGACGTGGTGATGTTTTGGCTGACGGTAGATGAGACGGGCAGCCTGATTCTGGATTAACTGAAGTCTCTTTATTTGGTATAGCGGAATGCCTGCGTATAGGGCGTTGGCGTAGTCAATCCGGGAGATGACTAGCGCCAGCAGCGCCAAGGTGAGAGCTTCAGTGGTAAGGAAGTGAGCTATTTTCCGGATTTTTCTGAGCTGGTGGAAGCAGGAGGATACTGTGGCACTGATCTGATGGTTTATGGAAAGATCTTGTGAAATGTAGACCCCTAGGCTTTTTACTTTTTCGGCGGGACTAGGAGGGGGGCCGAGGGAAAGGGGCTAAAAGGTGGAGTTCCATGGGTTGGCTGGGCCTCCGGCAAGAACGAGCTCCGTCTTGTCAGGGTTGAGCTTAAGGTAGTGAGCGCCCATCCAGTCACTGATATGGCAGAGGGTGGACTGGAAATCCTGGGCCGCTTCCTGCGAGTCAAGGTTTAAGATGAGCTGGATGTCATCTGCATAATTAAATGCAGTGACATTCCTGCCCCGGAGGGAGCGGATCAGGGAGGTAAGGTATAAATTAAAAAGAAGTGGGGACAAAGACGAGCCCTGCGGGAATCCGCAGGTGAGTTTCATCTTATCCGCCGAGAATTGGGAGATTCGAACAGATTGGTGGCGGTTCGTCAAAAAGGAACAAACCCAGTCAAGGGCCGTCCCTCCAATACCAGCCTCCTTGACACGGTCGACCAAGATGGAGTGGTCGACCGTGTCAAAGGCTGCCGACAGGTCCAGGAGGATTAAGGCTTGGCTGGCGTTAGAGTCAGCACCTCTGCGGAGTTCCTCCATTACAGAGAGAATGACCGCCTCGGTTGAGTAGGCTGGTCTGAACCCAGCCTGTTGAGGGTCCAGGAAGTTGGAGTCCTCAACGAAGGAGCTGAGGATGTTGGTGACATATGACTCAAGTACCTTGCTTAGGTAGGGAAGGAGGGAAATGGGACGGAAGTTGGCCATGATTGTAGGATCGGCGCTGGGTTTCTTCAGGATGGGTACTACTTCCGCGTTCTTAAACTGACTGGGAACCTCGCCGAGCAGAAGGGAGTTGTTCAAAAGGGCCAGTGGAGGGGTAGGACAGGATGAGAAGGCCGCCCGGAGAATTGCGGGGGGCAGCAATCTGTGGGGGAACCAGAGGAGACTTTTTTAAGCAGACTAATGAAGACTTCTTCTGATATCGGGGGGAACTGAGTCAAGGATTGAGGGTTGACAGAGGGTGCAGCCTCAGTTGAGGGTGCAGCCGGGGGAGTGGAGGAGATGCTGTTTTTGATTTTGATAATTTTTTCTATAAAGAAACAGTTGAGGGAGTCACAGAGTGCTTGAGACGGAAGGGGTTTGAGTTACCCTATCCGGGTGTGAGAGCTCGTCAACGATTGCAAAAATATCTTTTGATTTCTGCGCAGAGTTAAGGATTTTGGTGGAAAAGTAAGCAGTTTTTGCAGCTGATATGGCTAGTTTGTATTCTCCCAATAATTTTAGGAAGAGTTGTTTCTTTACAGGGTCATAGTTTCTGCGCCAGCGGCGTTCGGCCTAGCGGAGACCTAGTTTTAAGGTTTTAAGACTATCAGAAAACCATCGATGTGCGTCGTGGGGGCGCTTGGATCTTATTAGTTTAAGGGGAGCAACCTTGTCGCTGGCCTGTTCTAGCCAGTCGACTAGTGTAGCTTCTTGGGAGTCGATGGGGCCTAGAGTGACCAAAGCCGAGGGTGATAAAGAGGTGAGGAATAGGTCAAGGTCTGCTTTGTTCCAGTTGCGAGCTTGGAGGCTAGGGCCTCGGCTGCGCGGGGGCGGGGGAGGAACCAGGAGGAGAAAAGAAATTAAATGGTGGTCGGACCAGTGACAAGGCGAGATGGTGAGCGACTGGATTTCAAGGTTATAGGTCCACACCTGGTCAAGGGTGTGTCCCTTGGAGTGAGTGGGTAGATAAATGTGTTGGGTACCGTTAAGCCCAGTTAAAAGATCGGTGAAGGCCAGGGACTGAGGGCTTTCATGGGTATCTGCCGGCCAGTAATTGAAGTCTCCCAGGACTAGGAGTTTAGAATTGTTGATGGTGAGCTGAGAGAGCAGGTCACCAAAGTTCGAATAGAAATTGGGCATAGATTGTGGAGGACGGTAAACCAGAACGCAGGTAAGAGGGGAGACAGAAGATTCAAGTCTGATTCCCAGACAGTCCACCTGAGGGATGTTGAGGAGGGAGAGGGAAGTGAACCTGAGGGAGAGATTGATAATGGCGGCTACGCCGCCTCCTAGTTTGCCGGCAGGCCTATTGGCATGGAGTATATAATACCCTGGAGGGGTGGCTGCTAGGATGTCGGGGGAGGAGTCTTCAGTCAGCCAAGTCTCGGTTAGGAGAAGAATATCGGGTCGGTCCGAGTCTAGGAGGTGGAAAATGTCAAGTTGGTGTCTAACAAGTGAACGAGTATTAAGGTACATAACCGCTAATTCCATATTGGCGGGTGCCTGAGCAAGTGGGGGTTTAGGAGGAGAAGGATGAGCTGAGGGTTCGGAAGTGAGAAGGGACGGGAGGGACTGTAGCTCAGGAAAGGTATTCCGAGGTTGATAAATACCTAGTTGTTGCAGGCATGTGGAGCTGGTGGTGTCCAGTGACCTCAGTGAATGTAGGGCAATCAAGTCCCTGGGAGTGAGGGTAGTAGATTGGGCAGAGTGACATGGCCCGGGCCCCGTCCGGTCGCAGACGGGCTTGCCTTAGGCGCTCCCGCTGCGCTCGTCCGCTGCGCTTCCGGTATGGACACATCCTATATGCTGGTAGAGGATTGGCAAAGGAAGGGGCGTGGCCTAAATAATTGGGCGTGGCCTGTGCACCGCGAGTAAGGCGGCGGTTCAATCAAGCCCAGCCTCGCCCTCTGCAGCGCTAGATCCGCTGTGCAGGGGCTCGAGTGTCAGGTAAATAACAAAGATTTAAAAAGAATAGAACACAATTCAATTTTTAAAAAAGAGCAGTAAGAGCGTGGCTCCCGGCTGTGCCTCAGGAGATTAGTAAAGTCCAGCAGCGCTTGTTATCAGCGCTTTAAGTATGCTGGCGAGCGGGGGCGTGGCCTGTGCACCGCAAGGAAGGCGGCGGTTCAATCAAGCCCAGCCTCGCCCTCTGCAGCGCTAGATCCGCTGTGCAGGGGCTCGAGTGTCAGGTAAATAACAAAGATTTAAAAAGAATAGAACACAATTCAATTTTTAAAAAAGAGCAGTAAGAGCGTGGCTCCCTGCTGTGCCTCAGGAGATTAGTTAAGTCCAGCAGCGCTTGTTATCAGCGCTTTAAGTATGCTGGCGAATGTAAATATTTTTGTCAAATGTTACCATTTTACATATTTTGGAATACATGTCTGATGACGACTAGTGGGAAGGTTTATGCTCAATACAGTTGATCCGAGTTGGTTATGGTGATGAGCCAGTTGAAAAGTATAAAGGCTTGATTCGGTCATTGGGGAAAAAAGGTCAGATGCTATAGATCTAATTTGTATAGTATGAAAACTTACAACAAAAGCAGCAGGCCTGACTTATTCATAGTGAAAAACATACGTTAAAGGCAACAGGCCTTTAAGGATGGGCATATATTTCACTGTTTTAAAATACAGATGGGAAATTTGTTATATGAAATCTGACAGATTATTTATGTAGGAAACGGTTTTGGTGTTAATTCCCCACTCCGACAAGTGCTAGGGGAAGAAAATTTACATTTGAGAAACCTTGTTAGGCTTCTTGGGGTGGGGGTGGGGCTGTATATTGTTTTGCCAAATGTAGTTTTATATAATGTTTATACTGTTATGCATAGCATTTAGTGGGGTGTGTGTATAATAAAGGCCTTCTTTGATCTGGCCTAACTGCCTTGGATATACGCCTGGCTCGTGTAATCAAAAAGTTCATAAAAATGCATGTACATATACATACCTAGAGGGACTTTGGGTCAATCCTGTTGAACTACTGGTCTGAGTGCCATTCACTTTCTGTTTCCATTAACAACAGCATAGAGCATGGGGCAATGGGTTAGCCCCTTTTTAGGTCTCGCCCGCTAGGCTGGGCATGCACTGTCAGTTCCGACATATATTATGTGCATACTAGGAATATACAAGGGCCTGCAGCCTGTCCATTGCTTACCATTGGTTGGCTTTCTAACCGCTTACTTCTTATTCGTGTCTCAGCTTGTCAATCTTGTGTTTGTCCCTCTAATGGAGCATAGCCTCTCTACCCTTTCTTCTGAAAGGGTGGCTTCTATGCTTCCATCACTTGCTTTTCAAGCACTACTTTTTTCTTTTTAGCTAGCACTCCATGGGAGTGCATGTGTTTTCCTGCTGTCTCCCTTATGCACTTCATTTCCCCGCTTGTTCTAGGTGTTGCTATGTTCCATGTGTGCTCTAACTCTTGTGTAATTACTCTTTGCTTTCTCACCCATGTGCTTCTCCCCTGCCTGCTCCATGTTGCTCTTTCGTTCATTTGTTCCCACCCATGGATCCACAACGCTCTTCCTGTGTGGTCTGCTTTTCCCCCACCTGTGCCCCCCATGTTGCTTCCACACCCCAACCGTGAAACGTGTTGCCTTCTCCCATTACCTTAGTTGCTTCCAACCCTGTGTTGCTGTTTACATCTGCTTGAAAAAGAAAACATTTTTTCAAATGATTATACTCTTTTTAATTGCCGATCCGACTTTAGATTGGTTACTAAAAAGGGGGAAAGCCAGTGGATCATTTAAGTGTATGCATGCTGTCAAAAAGATGTGTCAGAGGCAATTTTTCTTTTAATTAGCCATTTCTTTAGCCATGCCGCACAATTTCCCTGCCCTACTCCAAGCAGCGTTTGGCAGGAAACCAGCGATTGTGATGCCTTAACAAAATCACCTGTAACATCTTCCTTAGAAAGTTCCAGAAGTATGTCACATATACGCAGACTAACCGTGTGGGATCCTCATGTCACACTCACTTTGAGAGGCTGGGTAGAATGACTATACAAGGCTAGCTGTCTTCAGTCATCTTGCAGACATTTGTCAAAACCAGTTGAGCCTCTGATTTAGAGTAGAGGATTCAGGTCTCAAATAGGGGCTGAACTAGTCTTAACCTTCATATTCTTCACATTCAGCACCAGTACTATTTCAGCATTGCATTTTCTTTGCAAACCCCAATATGTTTGTGCTAGTCCCATTTCTACTTCTCGCAGTAAATGTAAGTGCATCTGACTAATGCTTTTCCCTGAAAACCCTCACCCTGTGCCTTGAAATATTAAGAAATAAAATGTTAGTATGATAGTTTATTTTAGCAGAAAAAACACTTGTTAAAATTTGACTGGCATCAGGGAGCGTTTTGCATGCAAGGCCACTTGGAAATGGTGATTCCGCAGTCACAGTTTTTACTATGCGATACTGTTTCGCCTCAATTGCCACACAACGCAACATCTGCAGCACAATTATCAGATTATAGCAACAAAATGTTTTATCAAAAGTTGTTACAACTGCTGAAGATAATGATACCACGCTTGACATTTTGCATAAATCAGCTGGTTACCTTTCAACTCCTGAGCTCGAGATGACAGTATTTCCCTTAAACTGTAAACATAGCTAACTAATGGAGAGGGATATTGCAAGCTGCACGAAACAAACCACAAAATACTTAAGTTCAATTAGAACAGGACACGAACGATTCCATCGTTGCCATGAAAATGTTGTCTTTGTTTCACTGTTCACACAAATTCATGTTTACATCATAGGTACGGTTCTAAAAGCAATGGTTTCAATAGGGCACTCACTCGCTAGAATTCAGGACATTAGACTTTAAAAATAGATGCACCACATTTGATGTTCTTCTAAAACACCTCCTAATAAAAAAACATATGGAAAATATAGGTGCTGCAAGGGGGCCTAATGTATCAATACAGAGGGAACCGCAAACTGAAGGCAGGTTTTAGAGCATAACCTGGCACGTCTCCCTTAACAAAACATGTGTATATGTAACATAACCGGGCACATCTTCCTTAATAAAACATGTGTGTATGTAACATAACCGGGCACATCACCCTTACCAAACCATGTGTATATGTAACATAACCGGACACATCACACTTACCAAAACATGTGTATATGTAACATAACCGGGCACATCACCCTTACCAAACCATGTGTATATGTAGACTTGTTTGCTGCAGAGTTCAACACTGTATATGTTTTAGAAAAAATATTTTATTCTGGGAGATAAAAATGTAATGGTTAATAAAACGGTGGACATGTGCTCAAATGCAAGATAAAATCCATATTTAATAGGGATCTGCTGAATGTGTTAAATAGCAATGTAACCACTTAATCATGTCGCAGAATGTGATGCATAAGTTGTCTTTATGATTTGCTTTTCCCTGCTGCACAATTTGACTTTCCTTTGTACCTAATACAGTTATACCTACCAAATAATTTGGCCATCTTTTGCCACATAATTCCAGTGGCTCCCATAATTCCAATTTCATGTTATCGGCCACTTAGCAACCAATCACACGGTTTCAATTTCCAGGTTAAAATGACGGTTTTAAAAACAATTATCGGATCACACTCTAAATAATATCTGTAGAAGCCGTTTACTTTTTATCTGCATGGTAGACGAGTAAAAATTCATTATCATTCAGCGATTATACTTTGTACAACCAGCGCTATTTCAAGAAGATGTAACTAGAAACAGATGTATGGTTATCTTACAATATTTCAAAGCTCTAGCCCCACCACAAGGGATGAGGCCCTTTAAATAGCTCTTTGACAAAATGTCTATCTTTTTCAACAGGCATAATCATCACTGAGGCGGATTCGGCACGTTTGTCTTTCCGTCTTGGGCAGTATTGTATGATGCACAACTTAAACACTTCATTCCTAGAATATGGAAGGGCACCATGGATCGGGCACTACAGTCGTTGCAGAGAATCTGTAATTCAAACCAAAACAAAATTAGAATACACGCAAAAAACAGCTAAATAATTCTTTCAATTGAAGCATGCTCAATCTTTCTAGATGTTATCACTAAAGCCAATTGTACAAAAGGGGTGAAAAACAAACGACATTTTAAGGGGATAAATGGCGAGGGGGTGGGGGGGGGGGGTTGATAGGTCCCGACAAAAAAACGAATGTGCATGCACAGACATCCTTTAAAAAAATGTAAATGAATGGATTCTACATCCATTCACATCTTATTAAGTGGGTACTTAGATGTCGTACTGACTCAGCTCTAAAATGAAATCAGTGGACCCTAGTCAATTATGCCATAGCTTCAAATAAAAAAAACAAGAGGTAGCATTCAGTTGTTCAGGACTAAATATTTTGTCCGAGATACTCTCATGAAAGACTAAAACATGAAAAGTTTCTTAACGCATTATTAGTGTGACATAAGCTAGTCAAGACAACAATTCTTTAAAAACGAATCCTTTTTTTCAAATAAAGCAATTAGAACTAAGAACGGCAAACTGTTGCATGAATGCTATAATCAATCCTAAATGGAAACCATCAAACACGTAAAGACCGTCGAAGTGGGCGCAGTGCTGTAAAAATAACGCAAAACAGTCTTTGGGAGCGGAACAGCAGTTCACCATTATTATACAGCTGAATTGGGGAAAATAGTTTCAAACTAATCCCCAGGGAATTTACGGTGCAGCAGGTTCTTATTCCCCTGCCACACTAGGTCTGTCTAAGGAGACAGGGGGCCATAGGAATCAAGTTTTACTGTAGCAGCAGGACCCACAAAATACAGGGCTCATTCTTCATGTATCTGGCTTTTGAACTTCGATGGACACCTTGGGTAGGCTTGCCTGAATGGTAGATTCTGGGTGGGGTGTTCATTCAGGCCCATCGTATCCCTTACACAATCGGGAGCCTCTGCTGCCATTTGGGAACTGATGAGATATGATCATGTTTTTTGCCAGCATGTTCAGATTGAGGTGGACTCCTTGAAAGGCCTCATACATATGAGGAACAAAAAAACATTTTGTCAAAACCAAATGCAGATTATATATCAGGACCGGAAACTAGGGTTATGCTTTACTTTCTCCACTTTTATTGAACGGCAGCCATTTCAAAACAAACTCAACAACTACAACTCCCATGAGACCTTGGGAATAGAAACAAACAATAGAGTTAATTAGAGCAACAGTTTCTCGATCCCAGCCAATCAGGTGGGGGTACCCAGGTCATAGTAATCATCACTGGCCATTCCTCCTCTTTCATCGCAGCTCGCAGCCAAAGATAAGTGGTGTCTTTCTCTCATGCCTGGTTTTGCTATATTGTTATTTTCCTTATGTAATCTTGACAAACTGGTTTTCTGGTAACTTGTTAGTGGTCACCTGCGACTTTGCAGTATCGTTTTATTGTCCTGTTAACAGGGTCGGATTGGGGTCACAATTTGGCCCAGTCACTGACGAAAAAAGTGGCCCACATTCATGAGTCGTGGCCCATATTTAAGGGGCATGGCCCACATTCAAGGGGCGTGCCCTTTCATGAAACACCATTTGCACAGACAAGGAATGAAAGTGGGAGAATACTGTTCTTGCGTAGGACACAGGGCCAAGATGACCATAACCTACATGCTGAGCAACTAAAAAAAACATTAAGGCTCCTTTCTGTCACAAAATTATTCGAGCCCTTCAGCGCAGGAGCACCTGAAAAGCAGCAACGCCCCTGCTATTACTAACCTACTTAGCCCTCCCCAGCCCTTCAGTTTAGGAGCACATGAACAGAGGTAAGGCCCCTGCAATTAGTAAATTAATCAGCCCTCCAGGCCTCAGGGCAATGTCCTGGCAGGGGAGCACAAAACACAGCTGCTGGGTCATCCAAGGTAGCCAAGTATCCAGGGAGAGGCCGAGGTGAAGATGGTGCCTGAGTTCCAAAGATCACCTGGCCCACACAGGGAGACCCATTCTTCCTCGCCCACTATGCCCTGAATGAGAAGGGCTGTGGGCGAGGTGTTAAGAGTAACACTGTTTCTGGGCTTCGTGGGCCCCAGGGGGGCTGAGGTGAAAATGGCTCAAAGGCCTGAGCAACACCTGGCCCCCAGGGAGGCCGATTCTTGCCAGCAATCACCCCTCCTCAGCCCAGCCTCAGCGTGATTGTTTGACAGGGCACAGGGTGAAGGAGAGGCCACAGCTGATAATCGCTGTATGGCGCACACGGCGCACAGCGAGGCTGCTTTCATTTCTCTGTCTCGGTCTCTGTGCCCTCTGTGGGCCGGTTTTATTTTCTCCCCTTTCCTAGTCCACTCTCTGTGGACTGGGAAAGGGGAGAAAAAAACGGCCCACAGAGGGCACTGAGACACCGGCCCTTCGGCCAATGCCCGCCTTGCCAATCCGCCCCTGCCTGTTAATTATATTTGATACCCGCATTCTCACTGTATTGTCTACCAACGCTATATTAATTGCATTCCATCGGCTACGTGGTGGTAATTATTTCGGCCGCTGGAGCGTTTTTCACCCCTTCGCGGCCGCTGATAACTGGTGCGGCTCCGCGGTGTGGTCCCCCCACCCACAGGGGTGTCTGCTTGGCGCCATTTAACCGCAGCGCCCTCTCCACATTCCACAGGAACTGGAGGCTCCCGCCAAGGCTGGAGCCTTTCCCGTCTAGAGAGTGATGTCCGATATGGGTCTGTACTGCCGCATCGGCAGCAATTACCGCTATGCCCTGCCTTCAAGGTCTATTCCGCCTTAGGTGTCAGACGCTCCTCTGGGGGGGAGGGGGGGAGGGGGGGAGGGGGGGGGGTGGGTAGTCTGTATTACTGAGCTAGTTGTAGCGTGCGGGGACAGTCTCCCAGATGTAGTAACCCAGTATATTGTGCACCAAGGATGAGAGGTCCCCGGGATTCTGGCCCACATGGAAGCGCGCGGACACCCAGCCCTTAATAATTAGCACGCTCCTTCTTCAGTGCCTTCTGCCCCAATATATTCCAGTGCCCATATACTTACACAATAGGGTTGGGTGGGCAACTCCAAGAATGGACTCCTTCAATGACACCCAGGGTGGGAAGGACCCTATGAGTGAATTCCATTGGGACGATTATTTTTATGATGCTATTGATGTATCAATTTACGAGGCGGTTTCAGAGGCCAAACAGAGCAAGCATGTGAAAAGATAGCAGGGACTTGCTCTGGGCCCCAGAACTACAAATCCACCCTTCCAACCCCTAGATTTGACCCCGCCGCCAGCGAAACGCCCTCACAAGGCGGGAACAGATCTAGACGCATTTGCTAGGCTCAAGCAGGCATTCTTGGCCAGTATTACTCTTCCAGTGGACCCCGCTGTCCCGGTTGCTGACGATCATAGGGACACTGATGACGATGCAGGGCCCTCGTGACCATGGCTCTCTTCCTACCACCCCCCTCCCTGTACCTGATGACCAGGGGCTATGATCTGACATGTTTGACCCAGATGAGATTCTTCACCTCAGGTCTTCCAAATAGGCCCCGTCAGAGAAGGGCGCACTGTACGAGGTGGGCCACATTCGGACGCCTCTGAAAAAGGAATCCGAAACAGTCCGAGGGTTGAGTGACAGGATATTTTCTCCTTCTGGAGTGACTTCACAATCTGTAGACGGACGAAATGTGGGATAAAATCCATTTTGTATCCGGCATTTCTGGAGTCATCGAAATTGTGCTTGTTTTAAGGCCTATGAAGAAATGTAAGAGGAATTGCGCCCTCCAGATGAGCAGCAACTCTTAATTGCCTTGCGCAAGCCTCACAGAGCAGTGTCTTCTTTCACAATAGCCCAGAGGGTTCGCTGGATGATATACGAAGCAGGTATTAACCGGAGGTTGTTTGGAGCCCACTCCAAGCGTGGGGCAAAGTGCCTCAAAAGCCTTCTCATGGAGGCTCGATTGGAGGATATAATTAATGCTGCAGGTTGATCTTTGGACTCCACAAAAGGTTTTACTTCAAACCGGTACTAAAGATGGCCCACTTGTTGGTAAGTAAGCTTTAAACTAGCACAATCCTCACCTCAGGTGCTGACATAGAATGAAAAATTTCCTAGCTATCGTAACAAAAAGTTTCAATTCTATTAAGGACTCGGAGGCAAGGATAATCCCCCAGGGTTCTGCTGCTTAGTAAGTAACTAAATTTGAGTCTCTTGTGTTGAGCTAATGTTGCATGGATAGTTTTTGCTTCACCGCTGAACCAGTGACCATGACTTCTTCCCTTTCAGGTTTAAACATTAGCCATGAATGTATCCTAAATATGTCTTTTGTTTGCAGGAATGGATGCAGATAAACAGGATTCATGAGTGGATTGCAATGGCTGATCTCGCCCAACGAAAGAGGAGGAATGGCCAATGATGATGGACTATGACCTGGATTACCAACACCTGATTGGCTGGGATAGAGAGACTGTTGTTCTGATGAACTCTATCTTTTGTTTCTATTCCCAAAGCCTCATGGCAATTGTAGTTGTGGAGTTTAAGTTTTGAAATGGCTGATGTTCAAATAAAAGTGGAGAAAGTAAAGCATATTCCTCGCCTCAGAGTCCTTAATAGAATTGAAACTTTCTGTTACGACAGCTAGGAAATTTTTCCTTCCTAGCTTTTTTACTGGGACTGCACACTTGCACATCATTAGTGAAAGATGGGTATTTTGCACTGTTGCCTAAATCAAGACCTTTGTTTGCCTCCACTGAACAAAGCTCATTTCCTTCAAACTACGGTGAAGTGTTCCAGGAATTGCTCTAGGTGCCCGGCCCATGTGAAAAGGAGATAAATCTGGTATTGTTCAATAGCTTTGACAAAGGGTTGGTTACATTAAGAGCTGTGACACTACCAAAGATGTTTTCAAAGAATCCCTTAATCTGCCACATCATAGGCAGCAAATGTGTCAAGGAGAATCAAGAATGCTGATGGATCTTCACAGGCAATTAGGAGATCTTCAGAGAAGCTGGTCAGTAGGGATAGTGGCCAGTGGGCAAATTATATAACTCATTTCGAATTACATTTGTTTTGCAGCACAGTTTGAAAACTAATTAATGAAATACTAAACTGTGAAAAGGAGGGATAAGGAACATAAGAATTAGAGCATTATAGAAACGGGCTACGCTGTAAAGAATGTGGGAATAGAAGATCAAGGGTGAATACAAGCAGGGCTGGAAAGGAAACCAAAATCTGTCCTGACAAACATTTTAATTCAGCCCACAACTGCAAGTTACCTAGACTATAATTTGGGGTTATTACTGCCCTACTTACTCTGAAAGCATCCCTGTGCATGCAACCTGCCAGGGAACACATCAAGTAGCAGAAGGGCCAGTCCAACACTGAGCGCAGAGTGCAATGTGAGAAAAGGGAAACCACCATGAGAAAGAAAATGAAAAAGCAGAGACTGAGGCAGGTAGACATAGAAAATATAAGAAGAATGAGATCAGGACCACCTGAAAGTGGAAGGAAATAGAAGTAATGTTGTAGCCTGAGACAGATTTAAAAGGAAGAGAGAAAGGAAACCAATAATAGATTCAAAACAAGCAATTCAAATAAAAAATAGAAATCACATAAAATCAATTAGACTCCAGACCAGATTCAATACTATGCACTTCCAATCCAATATGAAGTATTTGTTCCTTTTTAAGGTCCCAGTTGCAGAACCATGTATTAACTCTTGTATGAATTACAAGTAGATATTGAATCTAACCACACAAAGAACTTTAGTAGCTTCCTGATGCAACCTAAAATGCCCAAAGGCTGCACCCTCAGGAATCAGGCAGCCAGGCTCAGGGATGAAAGGGAGGAAGAATTTGACCTGAGTCCAGAGAGAGAAAATACATCTTCTGAAAGGGTAGAAAGAACATGGGCTGGGGACAGAGCCATCTTTTGAAGGTCTGAGAATTCGAGACTATTTGGCTACTTGAATGCTTTGCGAAATTATCATCGGTGCCTCTCACTCTTCAGTAATCTGAATGGAATGTTGAATGTTGGAGGTAAAGTTGGAAGCCGGAGAGCAGTTGTGCCTACAGCTGACCAGAAACGTTTTCTCAAAGAACCTAAATTCCTATCACCCGAGATGCTAACTAATAACATTAGGCTGAAAGTGGAGGCCAAACATCATTACTGCAGAGAAAAGAATGCAATGGAGTAAACGGACACGAGTGTTGCGGTTTGATGCCAATGCTCACAAAGAGGGGGGCACTCATGTCCAGGATTACATTTATTATGTTGCATGAAAGTGTTCCAGCACCTCTGTTACCAGGGGTAACAAGCCAACGTTCTGAAGTGATGCAGAGATATACATGGTTCAGGCCACCACAAAGTAGATACCAATCCATGTAACTAACAAGGACATTAAGATCCAAATTGAAAGAATAGCTTGCACATGGAAGATACACAGCAGTGCATGTGAACTATTCACACTGTGCATTAGCTAAAAATATTTAAATCCTGGGTCAAGCTTCAGGACTTTGAAAAGAGTGGTCACTTTGTTAAGAGTTGGAAAGAGAATAAAAAGCTATGAGGCCAACTAAATTACTCCCCTATTTTCTCAAACACTTACGAACGATAGAAATGATTGTACCATGTAATAGTAACAGTTTGAACTGACGTTACATGATGCTTCAAATCATTCATATCTAATTCAAGGTCAAACTTAGAGTTCAAATACTTGTGCCAGTCCAGCAGATAGGGGACTTCGATGAACGCCAGCAGTATACAAGCATTTCACGTTTGTATCAGGCAATCATCATCTCGTAGAACACATTTTACTCAAATTAAAAGGCATGTACCAAAGCAAGATCACAGGAGGCATACATGGAATACTACAGGTGTAATGCATTTGCAGTTTGAAAGGAAAGTGACCAGGCAAATTTCATAAGATTCCCCTGGAATGTAGAAAGATCCTAGTACAGTCACTAATTATCAGTAGACTTGACTATGGGAATTCCCTATTCGTTGGCATGGCAGATTACCTATTCTCAAAATTACAGCTTGTTCAGAATGCGGCAGCAAAAGCCGTATGTAATAAAAGAAAATACGACTCTGCTACAAGCTGTCTGAGAGCATTACACTGGTTGCCAATGAGAGAAAGAGCCACATTTAAAATACTATGCCTCACCCACAAAGCATTACACAAAACAGGTCCAACCATCCTAAAAAACAGAATTAATTTCTATGTTCCACATAGAAATCTTCGCTCCCAACACACAGCAAGAGCGACAACCACTAGAATAAGGAAGGCTAGGATGGGAGGCCGTACCTTCTCACACTTAGCAGCCAATCTGTGGAACAATTTACTGACAGATCTGAGACTCACAGATGACCATCTTGTCTTTAGGAAAAAACTTAAAACAACACTGTTCCCTAAGACCCAATAAACCACAATATTACCGTCAATAACCACCAGTTACACGTACACTGTCAATTTTAGCGCCATGATATCCTTCCAGGATGAATGTTAGCGCTCTATAAGTACTTTTACCATTACCATTACCAGATGCAATAGTTAATGTCAGGTGAACTGAATGCCGACTTGCCTCAACTGTCATGTTCTGATATTCTGCTGGCATAGGAGTTTGGGCCACTTCATCGTCTAACTCTTTCCAGTAACTTGTCATATCAAGAGCGGAGTGCATACACAATGGACACCTGTATCCGCTACAAGGAAAGAGGAGAACAACAGATAATTAGGCAAGGTGAAATACCACACAGGGAAGGGATTACATATACATTAGGAATCAATAAGTGATTATAATCTAAATATTTAGATCTTCTAGCTGTTAATGTATTTCTTTTGCATCATATGGTGTATTATGTAATACAGCATGCATCAACAAAGTGTGTTTCCCCAATCTAACAGGCATGCCGATGTCCTCTGATTTATTGTTAGACATGTGAGCAAACATCTTAAAAAAAAAACTCAGAATAGGCATTGTGCTAGAGGGAAAACACCGAGGAAAGAAAAAAAAAACATTTCAATTGCCTACACAGTAACAATCCTGAAGGTGACCCATCAATTGCCTCTTTGGCAAGGAGTGCTGACACAGACCAGTCTACTCTAATGACACCTAGAAGCAGTGCTTCATTTGTGAAAGGAGAGCTAGTGGCCAAAGCTCTGATCAGAAGCCAGCAGCCGCTGCGATTACATATCAGCATGCCAAGATTCGCGGCTGGGAGTCTTTAATCCACTACAAACAATCTGTGCCTTTTTCTCGCTCTTGCTGCATCTTCTCTTTGTGATGGTTTTGCCGTCTTTCTCTTCCTTCATCTTTCCGATCTGCGTGTATTTCTTTCTCTTGTGCTCGGTAAACAGCTGATGCGAGAAATAAGTGCTGGTCCTCAAAAATAAGTTCTGGTTCCCCTCACGGGCAACCACCGGCTCAAATTAAACATTTCCTAGAAGACTGAATTGGGTATACCTGAAGAACAGACACAAACAGAATATCAGAGCATGCCAAACACTGTAATCCTGGAAATTCCCTGGATTGAGGATAACAAGTCCTCCCCCAGTCTCCATCTATGTCGAATGGAGGAATCCAGATATGTGATAGATGTGGTATTGGACTCCAGGTTAATAAACCAGTCAGATGCACTCCTAATATAATATAATAATAGCAGAGGTTACTCTCTCTAGCATATTCAGACTTCTTGAAGCAGTGGACATGTGCATGTCACCGCAGATGTACTGGAAACACTTTTGGTATCTTCTATACAAATATAGCCTTGTAGAGGAACAGTAGCGAACAGACATTTATGTGCTGCAAGGATAAGACCTTAAAGGTCAACATTTCTAGGAGGGAACCAACAACTATTCCACTGTTGGGCCACAGCGGGATAGGATTGTCTTGAGGTTAGATCCAATCTGCACCTTTAAGATTGCCCGAATATTATGCCCATTGGGCACTTTAGGGGTTACTCCAGGTTTCAGTTAGGCCAACGTAAAATGTAAACTATGATGGCATAGATTTTGGAATTTCGTGTTGTGCGAAATTCCAGAAATGATCTTACTTTGCATAATTACACTTCATGTGTGGCAAATATTTACTGCAAACACGCCATTCCCGGTAATAAATGACCACAAACACACCGGAACAAAAGAACACAAGCAGGTGTTTGCGGTGCTGTTGTTTTGCACTATTTTTCAGCTCAAAACTCGTCCTCGTATCACGAATATAGCACACCGCTAGTTTTCATCCCATATCAGACTAATGGGGCAGCTAGTGTAACCAAAGGGCACCTTCTTTTTAGGTCTCGTGACCTACAATGCGCGCAAGCGCATTGAGGGATCGAGAATTCAAGTGCTCGAAATCCTCGTCAAACCAAGGGCTTCTTGCACTGCGGTTTTCTTAGAGTTCACGTGAATCACGTGAGCAAACAAGCACGCGCATTCACGGCCAGCCCAGCACATCAAAGGGCTTCTCCTCCAAAATTATTCATGGCCGGCCACAGGCCGGCCGTACTTCTCCTCCCCTAATTATTCATGGCCGGCCGCAGGCCGGCCGTACTATCAGTTTTGTTGTCTGCAGTCTCAGCCTCTCTCGCTTCTTTCTCTATCCGTCTCCTACACGTCGCCCTTGCACAGTCCCTCTGCTTCTTTCACCCCCTCCTTCTCTCTCCCTCTTTTTCTCTTTTTTCTGTCTTCCTCACTCTGTCTCACCCCCTCCTTCTCTCTCCCTCTTTTTCTCTTCTTTCTGTCTTCCTCACTCTGTCTTCCTAGCGAGAAGTACGTGCTATGTTTTGCAAACACTTCTTCGTTTCTAGTAGCATGGCAACAGGAACACTGCACTCAGTTCAAACTCTTTCAGTGACGATGCTTGTACTGCCCTCTGCTCAGAGGTAACCATGGAGCTACGAGCAGCTCTTAACATTTCTACACATCACTGCAATATCAGAAATGAACAAATGAAACTTGTGCAGTTGAAAGAAGATACGCTTCGATTGCAATGTTTCTGCAAAAAGGGGAAAGACTGTGATAATGTGCTTAATCAGCGAGGCAAGGCGACTTCGTTTCTCCACTTCCTGTTGCCAGAGGGGGGGAAAAACATACAGCTAATTCCGAGTTCTTAAAAAAGGGTGCATCCGAGAAAGCGTGAGACCAACCCCCGGTCAGTCAAATTCCTTATTAAAAGAAAACTGTATGCCATTATTAGCAAAAAAATCGAAACCGAAATGGGGATTCCACAGTATTTTGTTAGTCTCACTAACGCATAACGTCAATAATAGTAGTACGTACACACCCTCAGCCACCCCAGCCCCGTCCGGACAACTGTGCACTTTTGCTAAGCCCAGGATCCCCGGCATTGCCTCTATAAAAGACCACTTAAAGACAAATACTACGCAATTTCTCAGTCAACTTCCCTTCCCCTTTCAACAAAAATACTGTGATCTTTCAACCTTACTTCCTCATTAGCCTTTCCCTCTAGCCAGAAACTCCCAGCACGTTTGGCATACAATTTTGACAAAAGATAACTTTATCCTGCAATGCCCCAAAAAATACCCTAAAATGCCAAGGCAAAGTGAAAATAATCCAATGTAACCTGCAACAGAAATTACATGGCTTCATTTACGTCGTCCCTTCTGCAGCCCTCCATGAGCCTACACATTCCTCATCGAGAAACCCCTTACGAGCGCTCTGGAATTAAATTAGCCACTACAAAAGAGGGCAGGGTGGCGTTCTTACAATCACAGGCAACGTTATTTTGTTGCAACTCATTAAGCTGTGAATCACACCACACAAAAGGAACAAACGCAAGGGAACAAATGCAAGGGAACGAACTGTTTAAACTAAAACTCGCCACATGACCATTACTCAGCGGTTTTGAAGCACAACTGCGGGGACATTGGTTCAGACTCGAAACGGCGATTATGCAACGGTTCACTAAGGAACGCCCTTCTTGCGACTCCAAAGCCTCTTTAGGGGCCGGTAGGTTTAAGGCAGCACCAGTTTAGGCATGCACACTTAAGAGTCACACCTAGCTCTCCCATCTCCAACACGCTGCATCCTGTTAAGAGGACGGGCGATGAGGTATTTGACGAAAATCTGTAATAAAAAAATGTGCACTTTTAATAATCAAAATAAATAAAAAGTTGCGACTTGCGGCAGTCGGTGTTGGATATTGGGTAACTAATGTGCCCTGTATGATGCGGGGTCCGCACAAAATTCCACCAGTACTTATTCCCTCACTATTTTAGCCTGCACGCCCACAAGCATATCATTACAGCCCGAAGCCGACTGCTATAAGGTTATTAAAGGCCCAATCGCAAAAACTGTGCAGGGAGGAAACCCCTAGCAGTCTTACAGAACACAACTCAAATCAGGAAAAGATAGACCTCTTAGGTCTCGACAAAAACCCTTATCTACAGGGAAATCCATTTTATTTCTCGAGGCTGCAGCGCTTTCTTCCAACATATTGTAAAACAAGCACTGGGGTTGCCAATAGGTCTCGCAGTAGGAAAGTTGGAGCTATTGCTTTTGTAAATGACAAAGCCTTTCATGTTTTTAAAATAAAAACAAAAATAAAAGGCATTGTTATTTGCAATTGTAATAGCTCCAACTTTCCTAATGCGAGAACTATTGGCAACGCCAGTGCTTGTTTGGAAGGTAAACAAAATGCTGAAATTCATTGAAAATGCTCCATAGAACAGTTCCTTCCACCGTATGGCATTGAGCTCACAGATCTGTGACAGACAGAGAAGCCCACAGACTGGATCACAATCCACACACAGCAAGCACTGCCTACATGAATGAGATACATTAGTAAAAACGATCTTCAAAACTAGATTTCTGCAACATATATGGAGAACCCATTACTGCAATTAAGTAAGGAATAAAATTCCCTAAAAAAAGAAAAGATAAAAACTAACTTGGCAAAAGGAAACAGAGAGACAAGAATGAAGCACTGAGTCTAAGGGAGAGAAGAACAATGCAACCATCCTAATAAATAAGGTAAGCACTGGCAAAGTCCTTCTAATTGAGACCTATTATCTTTGGCAACGCTTTTGGAGAAGCTATTCATCGACAAAAATAAAAATAAAAAGATATTCAATACCAATGCATGCACTCCTGAAGAATTCACCCAAAGTCTTGAAATTCTCATAAACACGGTTCTTCTTTATTGACAATGTCCTAGTGTTCTTATATCAATGCTTAGCCAACCAACTTTTGGCACATGGAAATAACCAATGACTTTATCAGGGCATAAGCTGCTAGTTTTATGCGCAATCATCACAAACTCATCTTTAAGATTCTGGAAAATCGGCTGTAAAGCTTTTGTATCAGGCTGCAGTGAGTAGTACGACGTGTCTGTATATATGCAATTAATACACTCTCAAATGAGAGCAGTTATCAGAATAAGCAATTATTCCTTTATTTAGGGCATACGAGTGTAGGACACCATTACTCTGCCACTCCCGGAAATGAACAAAAGAATGCTTACAGGACACCACTCAGTACTATACGTGTACACATGAAATAGAAGAATGATCTCTTATTCTGATAACTGTCAACTGGTCCTGGACTGGGCCCTGCTTGTGGGCCTCTGCTTGACACCTGTGTATCTCCAAGTGCTTCCCCTGACGTCCTGGCGACCTTTCTGAAGGAAAAATGCATTTTTTTGGAAAGTGCAAACATATCACCTGTTAGGGTTTCAGGGCACTGGGGGCCGTCGGGGAGATTAAGTAAGCTACTGCTCTGTCGCACAATGCTGAGCTGCCACCGGGAGCTCCGGAGTCAGCCGCTCTGGCCGCTGCGCCACACCTCTCCCACCTTTAGATGTGTACTTCTTCAATGGACTGGACTTAAAGGACTGAGTCAGAACGTAAAATCTTTGACCAGGACAAACCTGGTTGATGTATCCAGCCCACGCTTTGAGGTCAGCCTCAAATTGCACCTAGGTCCTGGTCGAAAGCGACCTTTGGATATCATTGGTGCTTTGTGCTTCTTGATGCTATCCCTGCTTGAAACTTCAAACTTTAAAAAATTATATCTTAAGTTCCCCCTATTGTATTTTTGCCACGTCCTTTATAACATTTAACACTATTGTTCTAATTTTGTATGTGAGTTTTATTGTTTTGCATTTGACATAATTTTTGGTACTAAATAAATATTTTACACAATTCCCTAAGTTAAGCCTGTCTGCTCTGTGCCATATCTATCCGGGGGTGAGCTCAGATTAGTTGGGTGAATTTGTTTCTTCAGTCAGAAAGGGTTACGATTATTCCAAGAGGTGGGCACTCATCCATCCCAAATAACACTCAAACATCTCTGATGATGAGCTGCCTTAGCTGCTAATAATCATCTGGGGTACCTGCAATAGCTGAGAGACAAGTGTTCATTCTGCTCTTCACACAACTTTTAACAAATCAGATCTCAATCCCAAGACCACAAAGCTTGAAGTCTCTGAAATGGTACACCTCAGTAGGTTTTTAATGGCTGCTAGGATCTATTCACAGAACTCCAGAATCACAGTGTGTCCTAAATGTTCATCAAGGTGCTAGGAATCTGAAAATAATATAGGTTCTGCAACATATTTTTAGGGGCCATGAGAGAGTGTCCTCAGAAGGACTACTGCTTGGTCCTCGTATTCACTGCACCCATCTTTTTTGCGCAATAATAGGAGGATACTCTGGAAAAGGTATCCTATATTTAGGCTTTGTTCCTTTCACTATTTTTTCTACCAGCCATGGTTCTTCTCCTGAGCAAAACCAATTCACGAGTTCAACCTAAAGGGATCTTCTAACTAATCATATAGAGGAAAGTATAAAGCTGCTGGGGTATCATTTATATGGATTGCTAACACACCACCTGGCCAAGAGATGTATTCAATTACTGTCATTAGTAGTAGATCTAGCGGTCTAGATCCATTATGGTTTCATGTTGCCATTTCTTCTGCGGTACTCCTTGAATAGACGCCACAGGTATTTTCATAAAAACCGC
Organism: Lissotriton vulgaris; assembly: GCF_964263255.1. NCBI lineage: Eukaryota > Metazoa > Chordata > Amphibia > Caudata > Salamandridae > Lissotriton > Lissotriton vulgaris. The sequence continues at coordinate 1,080,790,123 of NC_141689.1, read as the reverse complement.
TACACTGTTTGTATATATTGAGATCTTATATAGTGTTCCTCTAAAAGGATACCTTTATGTTATTTTCCTGTTTGCACTAATTGCACTTGCAACTGACTCGAATGCCACAACAAAAAAGCACGACTGAAAGCTAACAGCCTTGATTAGTGCCCAACATCCAAGTATTCATAAAATGTGTTCATTACCACCATTGCTGTACTAGTCTAGTGGGTTTTGCTAAGAATGATCGCTTCAAAGAAGCACACTCTGAGGCTGAAATTCCCCATAGCTTTCTCCACAAAAGGCCACCCTATCGTGTCAGAAGCCTCCTCAGGCTGTAGGGTTAAATGGAGAGTTCAGATTTTTAACTTGTTGGCCTTCTCTTTAATGTGAGAGCCCCCACTGTTATCACACGTCTGCCTACCTAGGACACAGACTAATAAATCTTCGTAAACAAATTTTAGCACAAACCCCTCCAATCTGCTTTACTAAGATTTGGTATTTAGCGTCACACCGTAAAGGCGGAGGAGCTATGCTCCTGTAAGATGAGCACCTTTGTTCATAAAGACTGTATGGTCCAATTCTTTCATGATGTTGCAGTAGTTCTGTGATTAAATGGATTCCCTCATTTTCGGAAATCGGTTCCCCACCCAGGTCTAATGACTTTGGTCCTATTTCAGAAAGGCATCAGCATTGAGGGATTATCTGCTCAGCAATGTTCCATCACTACAGTAATTAGAGTGATGTGTTGCCTGTTGGGCTTAGCTTCCAATCCTTGAGACAAACACCAGTCCGCTTTATTTTGTTTGTCACCGAAGTGTTGTTTATGGAGAAGAAACAAATGAGATCACCATGTTAAGCTGCCCTTTTAATCACATCATTGCCCTACAGTCACTGTGAGAGCCGAACTGCAAAGGACTTTTAACTTGGTCTTGTCCTACCACATAACCCTAGGCATAAGCTGGTAGGTTTAGATGTTCTTCTGACCGAGTAATAAGAATGTGCTTGTTAACACAAGAAACTAGCCAAGTAGATGGCAGCCAGAACACTCACCCTTTTAACATCTCTTCATAGCAGGTTCTAGAAGAAAATTGAGAGTGCATTAAGTCAGGTATAACAATTTGAAAATATATACCTGTATTGTATTCAAGTTGCATTTAAATAGCGCTTACTACCCCTGACGAGGCGTCAAAGAGCTTTTTCGGTGAGAAGAACGCTACTCCGGGACCCATGAAGGATTGGTGTTGAATTAGTATAGTGAAATATGAAAGTAATTAAAGTGGTGCTCTACTTGACTTTACTTGCAAGTAGCATTCTTTAAAAAGATCCTTACCTATGGAGAAGGTGCCCGCATGGAAGAACATGTGCTCTCACTCTCGACGTGTGAATGTCCTGTTTTAAAATAGGAAACAGGCGACATTTAGCTCTTGGCAATCCATGAAATAGGAATCTTTGCCAAAAAAAAGTGTTTTTTATGATATACATGCAAATACACGATAAAACAAATGTAAAAGGCAATGAGGCATATTATAAAACATATTAAAAAAAATGTGTTCCAGACAAAAATGTTTATATTGCAATCTCAACACATGACACGTAAATTACGCCTTAAAAGTTGGACAATTACACAACATGTGCAGTTAAATTGGCAGATTTCCCCTTCACAAATCCACCAATCCCTTGTAAAAATAATTCTCACTGACTCATTATTAGTAGTTCCTTTGGCAGATTGCAGCACCTCAGCTGCACTAACCCCTTGCAAAGAGAATTATTTTTTCCGGCATCATTATAACTAAATTTTCACCAATCCATTAAAAAAGCATATCTGACATACCTCCATACATATTGGGCAGTTCTGTCTCGAGACATTTTCAATGCACTTCATGATAGGAAGAAAAAAAAAATTTTAAAATGTAAATTGCCAATGGTATACAGTGTATTCACCGTACTAGAAAAAAAGTAATACACACATGCAGAATACCAATCAATATTAGTTATACAGCAGAAATGTTTTTGTTTTTTTAAATAACAAATTTTGCACCTCAATGAATCTTTTCCACAGACACTTAATTACGTAATCTGAAACTACACTATGAAAGCCTATGCTTTGGCTAAAGAAGAAACACCTTACCTGCAACAACCATCCTGTTAGTGTATTTTCTACACAAGTACTTGAAATGTGCTGCCATTATTGCTTCAGGTTACCCCCAAACCAAGACATAAGCAGACCAGACTTATAATTTGGAGAACACTGGTCTCTGTGGTGTGGCCGGGCAAGAGGCCAGACATGTGGGCATGTATTCCGGCTTGCACATGTGTTTTTATGGCCCCAGCACATTACTCTTAGTAGTATCCGTTTCATTTCTGATGGCTCAAATGGGCTTGGAACTGCGCTTGGGGTCTTTGATTTTATTCCACTAATTGGTGTTGGGTCTAGACAACAGCAGGTTTACTGTGGCAGCAACACAAAGCAGACTAGGGTGAAGGCTAGAGCACTGCCTAGGTCATCCGCACCAGGGTTAGGAAAATGCCATAGCCTGCCTCTTAAAAACCTAATGAGGACTCATTAACAGAATCCAGGAACACCTTCCTCCTTAGTGACTGAACATTACATCCTCTTTGTATTTTGGGTGCCCACTTTTAAAACGGTATTTGCTTTTCTTTTGAGCTTTTCTTCATTAAGACAATACTTTTACTTTTTACAATCTTTATACATTTCCAGAAGAATTTCCCAGGCGTCAGGCTGGATCCAGAAACATTTGCTGAGCAATACTCCTTGCACGCGACGTTGGGTGGCTACATTCGGCTCAGCGTGACGTCTGCAGCAGCATCGGTTAGGACGTTGCTGCCTAAACAGGCAGCCATCCAGGCGCACGGACGTCAGTACTTTTTGTTTTTTCCACGCCAGAAGCGCAGAGCCACAAAGTTACTGATGTAATTGTGTGCAAAACTAGGGCCCTGATAGAGGAGTAACCCCAGACCGACTACATCATCCCGCAAAGCGGGGAGGCATGGGTGGGGCAGTAAGGAATCAGCAGCTAGATAGAGTCTCTACCAGATAATGCGTTACCAAAGGTTAGTAACTTGTTCATCTGATAGAGACTTCTAGCTTCAGATTCCTTAACTTTGAATCAGATACCCGAGCCATACCATCCCGGCGGTGGGTTGCGGACTCATGACCTAGACTAAGAAGTCTTGCAGGACTGAACAGGCAAAGTGTCCATCCCTGCGCACTTGACCATCAAGTCAATAATGTTTTGCAAACGTATGCAATGATGCACACGTCGCTGCCTAGCAGATGTCTTGGACTGGTACACCCGATCCAAAGCCGTAGTCGCAGTCTTTCCCCTGGTGGAGTGGGCTTTTAATCCTTCAGGGGGCTGCTTCTTGACCCAGATGATATTGGGTCATAACCTTTGGTAAAAATGATACAGTGGTGCTTTGTCTGGAAAAGACATAAGATAAGGAGGAGAGCTGGGTAACGCCTGCAATTCACTCACCCTCCGGGCTAATGTAATCGCCACTAAGAAGGCGGTTTTGATGGTCAACAGCCAGAGGGTACATTTTGTGCAAAGGCTTGAAAGGAGCGCACATCAGGTAAGCCAAATTAAGGTCCCATTGTGTTATAATAAAGGGAGTGGGTGGAAACAAGTAAGCCAGCCGTTTAAGAAATCTATTTACTACAGGAGATTTAAAGAGAGAAGGCTAGTCTGGCAGCCGCAAAAAAAGCAGACAGAGCAGAGAGGTAACCCTTGAGAGTTCCCAAAGCAGAGCCCTGCTGGGTAAGAGTTAAAATGAATAAAAGGACAGTAGAAATGGAAGCAGAAAGAGGGTCAATGGACCTTTCTGAACAATATAACACAAATGTCTGCCAAAGTGTATACCAACTTAGTGAAGGGACGCCTGGCCACCAGAATAACATTCTAGGAGGAAGGTCAAAAGCCATCAACTGCTGCCACTCAATCTCCACACATGGAGGCGCAGAGTTGACAGGTTCGGGTGGAGAACCCTCCCCTGCTTCTGTGACAGAAAATCCTCCAGAAGGGGCAGTCTGACCGGAGGATCGATGCTCATTTTCAGAAGCTCTGGATACTAGACTCTCCTTGCCCAGTCTGGAGCCACAAGAATGACTTGGGCACGGTCGATCCTTTTCTTCTATAGAACCCTGGGCAGAAGTGGTATGGCGGAAAGGCGTACTAAGGTGCTGAGCTCCACTCTGGACCAACGCAGCGCTGAGCGATAGCTGCCTTGGAAACTTCAGCACGCAGTACTGCTGATATTGCGCGTTGTCTTCGGAGGCGAACAAATCTAACCAAGTTTCTTCCTGCTGTTGAAAGAGGCCTTGCGCCACCTCAGACTGGAGACGCCATTCGTGATCCGGCTGGCGTTTAAAGAACCTGACAGGTGTTGAGCACCCAAGGTTATTTCCTGCTGCTCCAGCCATGTCCTGAGACGCAGGGCCTCTCGACAAAGGGTCCATGACCCCACCCCGCCTTGCTTGTTGCAGTACCACATGCCGTTGGTGTTGTCCGTGAACACCTGCACCAACTTATCTTGACAGAGGGAAGAAATGCTTTCAATGCCAAGCGAATCGCTCGGAGCTCCAACAAGTTTATGTGGAGCTCCGTCTCGCCGGGAGATTAGTGACCCATGATCTCCATCTCTCTCATGGGGCCGCCCCATCCCAGAAGTGACGCACCAGTCATGATTGTGAAATCTGGTTGGGGAAGGGAGAGAGGTCTGTCGTTGACACAATCTCGGTTTGTTAACCAACACTGCAGATCCATCGCAGTTCCTTCCGAGATCTGAATCACGTTGGTGAGAATCGCTGATGCTGTGCCCATTGGAACTTCAAGTCCCACTGCAGAGCCCGCATACGCCATCTCAGGAGTCTTACCAACAGAATGCAGGAGGCCATGAGGCCCAACAGCCTCAGAGTCAGTCCCACCGAAATCCAGGATAGAGGCTGAAATATTGGAATCATAGCCAGAATATCCAGGACTCGCTGCTCGGGAGGATAAGCTCGAAACTGCACTGTGTCCAGAACGGCTCTGATGAAAGGGGGGGTCTGAGAAGGAGTCAGGTACGGCACATTTATAGAGAACAGCCTGTCGTTGAGGTAGGGGGAAGACTGACAGCCCTAACTGCGCAGTTCAGCTGCAACCACCGCCATCACCTTGGTGAACACCCGAGGGGCACTGGTAAGGCCGAAGGGGAGCGCGGTAAACTGAAAGTGATGGCGGCCCACCTTGAACCACAGGTAACGCCTGTGGCCCGGCAGGATGGGAATTTGAAAATATGCCTCCTGCAGGTCCAAAGCTACCATCCAGTCCTCTTGGTCCCAGGCAGACAAGACCTGAGCCAATGTGAGCATTTTGAATTTCTCCTTTTTGAGGAAGAGATTGACGGTCCGAAGATCCAAAATGGGCCGTAGCCCATTGTTCTTCTTCGGAATCAGAAAGTAGAGGAAATAACAGCCACTGCCTACTTCTGAAACCAGGACCCTTTCTATTGCTCCTTTAGTCAAAAGAGCTATAACTTCCTATTGGAGCAGCTTTAAATGATTCTCTGCCAGCCGTTCCTCACTCTGCAGAATAGTAGGAGGAAAAGAAAGGAAAGGAAGAGAATAGCCCTCCTGGACGACCTGCAAGACCCACTTGTCTGATGTTATAGATCTTCAGCGGGGGAGATGATGACAAATTCTCCCACCCACTCGAGTAGTCTGGTCCTGCAGAATCTGCCAAGGAGTGCTTGGAGGCTGCGGCTGCTGAGGGCAGTATGGTAGATGACTTCTGGCCTCCATTCCTAGGATGGAATGTACAGCCTTCACGTCCACGCATGGCTTGGGTAGTCTGTGCGGGACGGTGACTAGGATAGGGCTGACATGGCTGGAAACCCCTTGCGTTGCCACGAAAGGGGCAAAAGGAAGACTGGAATTGAGGAGTGGAGGAGAGGCCCAAGGATCTGGCCTTAGCTCGAGAGTCCTTGAGCCTGACCAGGACTGAGTCTGCCCTTTTCCCAAAAAGGCGGGTTCCATCAAAGGGCATGTCCTTCAAATTGGCTTGGACATCCCCCAAGAAGCCAGTTGTATGAAACCAGGCGTGGCACCTCAAGGCCACCGTCGTTGCCCAGAGAATCCGTCGTATCTAATCCACACCGTTTGGTGAATTTTGCTGCATCTCTCCCGTCCTTGACAGCCTGGGAGAGAACAGCCCGGGTCTCTTCCGGGACTTGTGGCAGCACCAGCGTAACCTTCTCCCAAAGCGAGCGGGAGAAACGGCCCAATAAGCATACAGTATTCGCTGACTGCAATGCCAGACTGGAGGAAGAAAACATCTTCAACCCAAATGAGTCCAGTCTCTTGAATTCCCTTTCCGGAGGTGCAGAAGGGAACGCGCCCTGGGAAGTAGAGGCATGCATCACCAAATTTCTGGTGTAGGGTGTTGGCTGTGGAACTTTGGTTTGCCCGGAGCTGGGCAATGGCGGCGTGCAATCGTCCTATTCACAGGAGCCCCCTGTGCTAGACTTGGACAATGTTCCTAGAAGGACATCTGTAAGTGCCTTATTAAAGGGCAATAGAGGTTCAGAGTTGGAAGCCCCAGGTTGAAGCACTTCGGTCAAGAGATTAGTCCTGACCTGCACTGAGGGCAGCTCCAGTCCAAGGACCTCCGCTGCCCTCTTAACCACCATGGCATAGAACGCCCCATCCTCCGTAGCCACTGTATACGGAGAGAGCATGCCAGTGTCTGGGGAAGTATCCAGACCACTGGATTCCCCCAAGTTCCCCATACCAGTCCATTGTCTCCTCAGAGACATCCTGGTTCTTGAGTGAGTCTCCAGACTCCTCCCATTCCTCTCCTGAGCCCAGCACGTCCACAAAGTGCTCAGGCGACAACATAGAACCCCTGGGTTCTGTCGCCCTCTGAATCGGTGTCCCTCGAAGCCGTTCCGGCTCTGTGTCGTCTGGGATGAGGACTGGCATGCACTGCCGATGGGCATCAGCGACGTCGCAGGTACAGACTTCAAATTCGACACCGGGGAGGTCGCCTTGGCATGACCGGCATTGACCCGGATCTGGGATCGGATCCCCGAGGCCCCACTGGCGCCGTGGCGGGAGCCGACGGGATTGAAGCCGATGGGGCCCTATCAAACCCCGCGTGGCCCGAGGGCTCACTAGCGGGGTTGTTCCGCTCAAATACTCGGTGCATGGCCTCGTAAACCATTTTTTGAGCGGGAGTCGCGTCGGCTCCCAGAAAGGGGGGGGGGGGGGGTGAGTACCTAGAGCATTGGTGCTCCTTACCTTTCTCGACAATGGGCACCAACTGAGGTTCTTCTTCTTGTGCCTCTTCCCAGAGTGTCCAGATGAACTTGAATGGGAGGAAGAGGACTTAGGGCTTCGTGAGCGGTCCTGTGACCTCCTCGAACGGAACTGTGACCTCCTCGGAGTCTCGATTGACAGTGTTGACTGCCGGGCTGCGAGCAACTTCATCGTTCGATCCCTCAAGGTCTTCGGGGCCATCGCCTGACAGTCTGAACAAGACTTCAAATCATGGCTACGTTCAAGACACCACAGACATACGCAGTGGGGATCGGTGACCGCCATCATGCGGGAACAAGTCCTGCAAGGTTTAAAACCTGTCTTTTTACCCAACATCCCTCGCACACAAAGTCGTATTTCAAAAATTTTGACAAAAGTTGCGAAAAAGCCTACCAAAAAGCAGGAAGTTTAGCTCTTCCTGGATCTGCGCTTACCTGGCGCGGAAAGAAAAGAACTGACGTCTGCGCGCCTGGGTGGCACCTATATAGGCACCGCAACGTCATAACTGAAGCTGCCAACGCCATCACATGGAGCCAAATGGAGCCATGCGACGTCACGCACAAGGGGTATTGCTCAGCAAAAGTTTCCAGATCCAGCCTGGCGCCTGGGAAATTCAAAGGTAAGGAATCTCCAGCTAGAAGCCTCTATCAGATCTCAACTTCACACAACATCATTTTAATTAGGACATGAGTGTGTACCAAAGCTACCCGGAAAGTTAAGGCGTCTTGGTAAGCCGACATTTGGACGGAGACGGAGCTCTCAGTGGCTTTGTTAGCTGGGAACACTCACCATAGACATTGTTAAGTTGTAAATGCCACTTCAAGGGAAGGGGAAAAAGCTTGACTCCTTGTGTTAGAAATGGGAGTCTCTGGTTGGCACCTTTGTCCAAGTAGGGACCCCTCCTTCTAGTCAGGATAAGGGGGATACAATACTGAAATAACCCATGCTCACCCCCTTGGAGACTTGGCACAAGCAGTCAGGCTGATCTCCGAGGCAGTGTGTAAAGCATTTCCACATAATCAACAGTAATACAGTGAAAACACTACAAAAGTTTTAGGAAAATAAGCAATATTTATCTGTGCAAACAAGACCAAAACTAGAAAAGACCAACATACAGTAATCAGAAATGTGCACTTTGTAAGAATGACTTTAAAATGCATTTCCTTGAAGCCGGTAGCTCAGTCCAGGGCTACAGATGTGCTGAAAACAATAGAATACAACAGTTCCGGCCGACTGCATTAGTGCAGACAGGAGTTAGTGTTAGCAGACCCGTAAACAATACCTTTGGTTGCAGCTGATCTCAGTGGTATGGGCAGGTTGCAGCAACCATCTCGGTTTCGATGTGAAGCGTAGCGATGCGGCGTGCAGGGTCACCACAAGTTGTTGTGCAGGCAGTGGCTCGGTGACGGTGGATCAGCGGCGCCGGTGAAACCAGGACTGCGGTGTTGAGTGAGGAGGTGCTTGTGGTGGTGCTGACTGGTCACAGTGCAAGCAACAGTGCTGGTTGATGGCAGCAGGCGTCGGTCGGCCCAGACTGCAGTGTGGGACAGTGAGGTGCATAGTGTAACTTACAAGCGGTGCCCCCAAACCACAGTTCTGTCACGGATGTCGCGGTCACGAGCGGTGCGGTGCGGAGACCACAGGTGGCGGTGCAAGCAGCGGCCATCGTTGGTGAGACCAGGGTTATGTACAAGTGCGGTGGTGCCCTCTCTGGTGCCCTCAGAACCCGGAGCCCGCAGTGGTGTCGGCTGTTTTCCCCCCTCTGTAGCAACTGAAACCCACAGTTCCAGAGGCGGTACCCAGAAGTAAGTGAAGTCTTGGCTGTCCCTGAGACTTTGTGAACAAGAGGCAAGTTCTATTTCAAGCCCTTGGAACTCAGCAAAAAGTGAAGAAAGTTCAGTCCAGCCCTTTCACTGCCCAAGTCAGAAGCAGTAACTGCAGGCCAACCCAGCAAAGCAACAACACAGCAAAGCACCGTACTCCTCCTGGCAGCGCTTCCAGCTCTTCTTCTTGGCAGGTTCCTTGATCCAAGCGAGTTATAAAGTTCTGGGCCCCAATATTTATCCTGCATTTGTCTTTGTTCTCTTAAGCAGAGTGTCTATTCTCAGTCTAAACCATTTTGGTCCTATCTGGCACAGCTAACTGGCAGGAGGTGGAGACAGCATTGTCCAAGGCAGAACAGGCCCATTCAGGTGCATGGAAATCTCCTCCCACTACTCTAAATGCAGCCCAGGTCTATTCAGCCCAGCTCAGACTCATCCAGGAAAGGCAGGACACACCTTGCCCTGCCCCGGTAGTTGTCTGAAGAGAATGCACAGACCCGGTCACTCCAAGTGCTACGCAAACAAATGATGGACGGAATGCTGAATAAATCATACATTCACCCCCAGTCAAGAGATCTGGGTTAAATCCATTGTTCTTTTGCTCACCATGCCACCCCAGTTTAGACCCAGCCATATGCAAATCAGTCTTGACCCTGTGCCTCATGGGAACAGTCCAGACCGAACTGCCAAGCCAGGTCCTCTGTGGTCCGGAAAAAAACCATCCGGGGACCAGTTTCAGGGTATTACCCTTCATGAGCCAGGCTAAGTTGAATCCAGTGGCACAGTGAGCAAGGGTCTCTTGCTCTCCATTCCACTGGAGTCAAGCTATCCTGGCTGATGAGGTTTTGCACCTGCCACTCCAAAGCAGGACAGTCAATCCATACCCCAGCAGAGGCACACAGGATGGCTAAGCAATAAACTTTCTACAAGTGGTGTTTTCAAACACAGAACATAAAAATCATCTTTCCTAACAGATGCATTGACATTCTGAGTTCAGGCATGCTAAACTCCATTTCTCCATCTTGTCCCATTGGGAAGGAATGCTCGTAAAATGTTACCAAATATTCCTCATTCTATCCTATGGGACAGATAGACTTTCAACAGTCAAAATCAAAATATAGTGTATTTCGCTATCAGGACATGTCACACACACCAGTACATGTCCAGCCTTTCACATACGCTGCACCCTGCCCACCGGGGTATCTTGGGCCTACCTTAGGGGTTACTCACAGGTAATGAAAGGGAAGGTTAGGGCTTAGCAAGCAGGTGCACTTGCCAAGTTGACATGGCAGCAAAAACTGCACGCAGACACTGCAGTGGCAGATCTGAGAACCCTTTTTAAAGCTGCTCGTGTGGGTGGCACAATTTGTGCTGGAGGCACACTAGCAGCGTTTGATTTACAGGCCCTGGCACTCTCAGTGCACTTTACTAGGGACTTACCAGTAAATCAAATATGCCAAACATAGAAACACCAATCCATATTTCAATTTACTATAGGAGTATTTGCACTTTAACACTGAACAGCAGTGAGAAAGTGCACAGAGGCACTAAACCAGCAAAAACAGAGTCAAAACCAGGAGGTCAGAAAGCAAAATGACTGGGGAAACACACTAAAAGATGTCAGGTGTCTGTTTGTTGGACCGGTCAGCCTTAGGGTTGTCTCCGCCTACATTTTTGCCCTTGTGCCTCCCAATTTCCCCGTACCTCTTTGTTGGACTTAGGACTCTGGGCACCTCACCACTGCAAAACAGTGCCGAGGTGCAGGTGCTCTCCCCTAAAACAATGTGACTCTGGCATATCTGCCACAAGCCCCTCCTACTGCAGTAAGGCTTAACCCTCCATAGGCTAACATTGGGAACCCCCCTTATGGGATAATTTTTGACTGGGACTCAATAAGTGTGTCATGGTTGGGCTTGTTGGAACCGGGGCAGAGAACCCATTCAAATGATTAAATATGGGGTTTGGGTGCTACTACTTTAGAACTCCCACTATTAGAAAGTGGATATTTTCCTGCCTACACTTAGTCCGGGCACTGCAGATTCCCCCCTCCCATCTACACACTGATAGCTGCCTGGGTTGGGAGGTGGGAGTGGTGATTCACACCTTCTCCCCTTGAAGGGGCTGTGAATGGCTGCCCACTGTAGCCTTAACTGCCCTGTCTTTCGTCACTGTGACAGCCAGGTCAGGGAAGGCAGGGCACATCCCATAAATTCCTGGACTCTTCTAGAAACCCCTGCCCCCAGACCCTTCCAGAGACTTCTACCACCTTCTAGCAACTAGATTGTAGGATATATAAGGGAGGGTCCTGGCCTCACTTCCTTGTTACACTGCTGGACTACGAGGAATCTCTGCTGGAGTGAGGACTGCTGCGCCAGGAGGATTGCCACTTGTGAGGAGGCTGACTGCTCCCAGGAACTGCTGCCCCTGCTTGCTAAGCTGCCCTACTACCTGCTGATCCTGCCCTGCTCGGGAGAACTGGAAATAATACCAAGACATCTCCAGAGTATCTCCACTAAGAAGATTGACTGGTTTCCTGGTTTCTGGGTCCCAAAATAACACTCTAAACTATCAAGGTGGTGTATAAATGCTGTGCGCAGCCCATTGCGCCTAACCCCACTCGTGTCTCTGCTGTGTGGACAAGATTCACCCCAAGGATCAGCTGCAGCGCGGAGGGCGAGTGTTCTGCACCCCGTGTGTGTTGTGGGCAACACTGAGGTGAAGCACCGGTTAGCAAAATCATCGACGCCGCCCTGTGCCTGAAGGTGTTTGGTAGCGCTGTGGAGGGAAAGCGCTGTGTGTCAAAATCAACGCCGCTGCGGGTGCACAGGAAACACCTTTCAAATGCCGTAATCACCGCCCGTGACCTGCCTGCGCTGCGGAGTGCTGCAACTGGGGAGAGCTATGACTGAAAAAAACACTGTTTTCCCCAAAGATAACCGCTGCAGGCCCGGACAACCCGACCGCATCCTAAGCTAAGAGTTCTGCTGGCCCAGAAACAGGGGCGGATTGGCACTGCGGGCATTCGGGAATCGGCCGAAGGGCCGCTGTTTCAGTGCCCTCTGTGGGCCGTTTTTTTTCTCCCCTTTCCCAGTCCACAGAGAGTGCTCTCTGCTGTCTGCTCTCTGTCGACTGGGAAATGGGAGGAAAAAAACGGCCCACAGCACGGAGACAGAGACAGAAATGAAAGCGCTTCACTGTGCAGGCCATACAGCGATTATCAGCTGTGGCCTCTACTGCACCCCCTGCCCTGCAAAGCAATCACGCTGAGGGTGGCTGGGGAGGGGGTGATTGTTTACAAGAATTGGCCTCCCTGGGGGCCAGGTGTTTCTCAGGCCTTTTGAGCCATTTTCACCATGGCCCTCCTGGGGCCCACGCCGCCGGGGGAAACAGTGATAGTTTTAACACCTCGCCCACAGACCCTCACATTCAGGGCACAGTGGGCGAGGAAGAATGGGTCTGGCTGTGGGGGGCCAGGTGATGTTTTGAAAGCCCACAATCTTCACCTTAGCCCCCACCCCTGCAAGAAGTTTAAAAAAAAAAGGGTTATAGTTCTTTCTCGGTGTCATCATTTTAGAACTGATGCATTTTCAATATTACATTCAAGGAAGTCATGGTTGCAGCTTTTCGATTTTATGCAACTAACAACCATTGACAAAACCTATAATTCTGGCTTGTTTTAGGTGTAACATTACTTGCTGTATTATATATCTGAACGCAATGACAGAAGCAGCAAAATACCAGTCGGGCGGCACACCATGCTAAGCACAGATTTGTAGCTTAGGTGTTTTAAGCTACGCCCATAATTACATTGAACACCCCCTTTGGAGAGACCCCTCAGTTTTGTCATCCCACGTAAAGCCCTGGAAACAACACCATGTCACAGACACCTCAGGGCCTGGCACTGTGCATCATGCATGACTCATGACTTCCAAGGTTTCAGATTGACTATGTGCAGGGGCATCTTGAACGCCTCCCTTTGCTTTAGGAACTATAGCGAGGGGTGAGTTCCTGATGAGTCTCTTCTGTCTGCAACTCTACGTACAAAGGCTTAGCTCACAATTATTGTGAAAAGGTGGGTGAGAGAGTAAGTGAAGGGATGGCTGGATGGATCAGTGAAAGGGTGAATGGATGAATGAAAGGGTGAATGGATGGATGATGAGAGAGAATGGGTGGATGGATGAGTGAAATGATGGATGGATTGATTAATTGATAAGTGAAAGTGTGAATGGATGAACAGATGTGTGAAAGGGTGGCCGTAAGGATGGATGAGTGAGTGAAAGGGAGGGTACATGGGCAAAAGATTGGATAGATGAGTGAAGGAGTGAAAGGATGGATGAGAGAAAAGATGGATGGATGATTGAAAGGATAGATGAGTGATAGGGTCAATGGATGGATGCATGAGTGGATGAGTAGATGGATAGTTGGGTGGATGGAAGGAAGGATGGAATGCTAAGTGAAAGGGTCAATGGAGAGAGAAAGGGAGAATGGATGGCTGAAAGCGTGAATAGGTGGAAGGATGAGTGACTGGGTGGATGGATAAGAAAGTGAAAGGATGGCTGAGAGGGCAAATGGCTAGATGGATGAGTGAAGAGATGGATTGGGTGAAAGGTTGGATGGAGAGAAAAAGTGAGGATGGATGTGTGGATGACTGAAAGGGTGAATGTGTCTAAGGGTGAGTGACTGGGTGGATGGATGAGTAAGTGAAAGGGTGGCTGGATGGGTGAAAGGGTAAATGGATGGATGAGTGAATGGATGGATGGGTGGAAGAGTGGATGAATGGGTGGATGAGTAAAAGGGTGGATGGAGGGATGGATGAGTGAAATGATGGATGGAAGAATACATGATGGATAGGTTTGCAAATGGTTGAATATGTTTGGATCTGGATTAGCGGCATCTTATGTTTGCCACTTTACATCTCACAATGACTATCCAAGCAGATCTTCCCGACCATTTCTCTCACCAAACATGCCTGGTCAGAACCATGAATTGTAAACAAAATATCAGACTGGACAACCCAGTGCTGTAACCATATATATAGATTATTATCATATGAAATATCACAAAAAGACTTGCACAGTTGATCAAAGCTGCGTGCATACTGAAAAACCGTGAAGTACACGATTGGTTCAACCTGATATAAACTTATTTTGACTAGTGCTTAAATGGTTGTCTATTTACTTACATAATAATGTGCAACCTCCTCTGATGGGTCTGTAAAACGTACCTTTTGTCCAGAAGGTTTGTTCTGAATTTTAACCCTTTGTCCTGAATTTTTACACTCCCCATCCTGAATTTGCACCCATGCCAGTTGGTCACCCTAGTCCTGACACTCCCATACAGAACTACATAGTGTTCACCCTGCCTTTTCTATTTGGTTACTCTTGTAACCAGATGCACCACACTGCCAAGGTCTAACTCAAGAGGGGCCATCTAATCCCCTTGGCATCCCACTCTCCACAGGGATGACCAAAGTAGGCTGAGTAAAGCAGTACTCAAAGCTACATCGAGTGTGCCTCAATTGTCATCCCACCGAATCCAGAAAATACTGCACTAGACTCAGTGCAGTAGGTCTTCCTCAAAGGTTTACTTGACTTGCCACATCCAGCACCCAGAAATGCAATGTGTTGCTAGCCGATCCCTTCCTCTGAAGCAAGAACAAACCGGTAGGAACCATTTTGTTTACCATTTCTTTGCACAATTTACTGATTCATTTGTGTGCCAGTTAATGATGTAACTTTATTTTAAAGGCCTCATCCAAAATGCAGACAAGGGGCATATTTCTCTATATGCCAAAAATATTAATTAGTAAGTTTTGGTTAGTTTTTGTTTGTACTGTGTAGGTCTGACTGCACTCTATTTTAGGTCCTAGGCCAGAATGTGGCAACATGTTTGTGTGTTGATTTCAGGACATGTCTAAGACTTTGTGTAATGTGATTTCTCAAAAGAGAGCTGTTTAGCCTCATTCTATGCTAGGCCTTGTTCGAGGCCTAAGCAAAATTTGCAAACTTGGCACTTCTTTCTCTGTGCAGAAGAATTAACTTTTCTAGCATGTTCAGGTTAGAATTCCTTTTTGCAGATTTTATATCATTTTCATGGTTAATTGAGTAATCCTCAGTCTCCTCATGACCCAGACTTGAAGGCAGCAACAGATGTGAATAAAACTGTGTTTTTAGGTCTCGCTATTCGATGCGCACGCATCGAGCTTGCGAGGATATAGGGCTTTAACCAGAGTTTAACTAACTGGGCGATTTGGTGCTGTGCCCATGGCTTTTAGGTCAATGCGCAAGCGCATTGACCTAAAATGCGCGTGCACATCACCAAATCGCCGTCTGTTCCCTCAGCCGCACTCCAGGCCCCTGCTGCTTTCACACCCTCTCCCCGCTCCGCCTCCTCCCCTGCCCGCCGTGTCGCATTTCTCCTCCCCCTTCCCTGCCTTCCCCCTCAGTCTTGTTTAGTGTAACCCTCCCACCTTGTTTTTACTCGCCATTCCTTCCTGTATTGATAACCAGCACAGAAAGAAAGCGTCCATCCACTGTATATCAAGTCTAAATCGACATTGTCCCGACAAATTAACAAACGTCACAGACCCGGTTTCCTGCTGCCCTTTCGCTCCGCCCCCTCCCCTGCCCGCCGTGTCGCATTTCTCCTCCCCCTTCTCTGCCTTCCCCCTCCGTCTTGTTTAGTGTAACCCTCCCACCTTGTTTTTACTCGCCATTTCTTCCTGACGTACTGTTTAACAATACAGCTGTATTGATAACCAGCACAGAAAGAAAGCGTCCATCCACTGTATATCAAGTCTAAATCGGCATTGTCCCGACAAATTAACAAACGTCACAGACCCGGTTTCCTGCTACCCTTTTAACAGCCCCACACAATCTGTAAAGGGCGACTGTGAATATAATGGCGGCGCAATATCATAAACATAAATAAATGAGCATATTCATGAGATTTAAATATCGGCAGGCTGGAACAATACATTCCTCTCTCGGTGGAGCTCTGAAATAAAAAAAGGTGGGGCCGGCTGCTTTTAGGAGCCCTTCTGCTCGCGTAGCTTTTTTCGTCTTTCGCTAGTCGAGGAGCTGCTGCGTTAGCTAGAGTTAGTATTTTGGTTGCTAGATAGCGAGGAAGGAAATGTTAATCGCAAGTTTGGCAGCCAAAAATGTTGGCCATCTAGAAATAGTCCCTCTACCCGCCCCCCTCCCAAAAAAATGTAGTTCCTCATTTTGTGATGAGGATGCAAAGAAGATTTTTGTCTGTTTTTCCATTATTGTATTTTTTTTAAACCAGGACGTGAGAAGTTGTGTCCATCTTACAACAGCTGTATGTTATGTATTATTGCAGCAGGTTTCACAGAACATCAGAGCAAAAGAAGGCATAGCCCGGACTAGCGCCTTGAAAGACTTGGAGTGTACTGAGCACTACAAGTGAATTTAAAAAAACTCTACGCCTATATTTTTAAATAATCCTATATATATTTTGTATTCTGTTGGGATCAAAATCGACTTGGTGCTATTGGTTGCTTTGTTGGTTTGTAGAAGAAGGACTCCAGAATGGAAACATAGCTTAATACATAAATGATCGACCATTTAGTGATTGTGTATATAATTCTAAATTTGCATGGTGTCAATCTGACGGCTGTTTTATTTATTATTGGGGTACGTTTATAAGGGGAGTTTTTGTTGGCAAAAGTATTATAACATTTTACAGGATACTTACTCACTTTTGCTACATGAGCGCCGCAAGACTTTACAAATATATAAATGCTGCAGTACAGTATAACTGTTCTGCCACAGGGCATCAATTCTCAGTATGTACAATATGAAAAAAAAATATTTAATAATAAACCTTTCACTGTACTGTGTATTTAGTTACAACCTAGGCCATGCCGGGTGATTATCCTATGATATCGCTGGTCTCGGGGGCATAGGCTTGCGGCATATGTGCTAGCTTGAGGGATAGCTCTGATGTTTACAACATGGTACGCATAGCCATAGAGTGTATCCACAGCTTCTTGGCAGCTGCCCTCTGTACGGAGCCGGGCATGTGTTCAGCCGTGTCACCAGCTGGTCAATAATCTGTTGTCTGCAGTTTCCAAGCATATCCTGAATTTTGCTGTCTCTAATGTGACCGTGAAAAATCTAGTGAGAGCTCCGCTTTCTCATGAATCCAAGGCATAATCCAACTCTTCTGTGGAGTGTGTTTATTTGTTGATCATCTTTGTCACCCAAGTTATACCATCAGTTGTAGTGATACTCGTGAAGATAAATATTTCAATGTTCCTATTATTTCAACACGCGCTGTTAATTTTAGCATATTTCCTAGCAGTTTCTGATCTTAGTGGGCTTTAAGTGTGTATTTCCACTGTCCTACATCCACCACCCCATCCACCACCACCCCATCCACCACCACTGCATCCACCATCACCACCGCATCCACCACCACCACATCCACCTGCACATCCACCATGACATCCACTGCCAAATCCACCACCACATCCACCGCATCCACCACCACCACATCCTCCACCACCACATCCACCATCACCACCACCTCCACATCCACCATGACATCCACCTCCACATCCACCACCACATCCACATACACCGCATCCACCACCACCACCACATCCACATCCACCGCATCCACCACATCCACCACCACCACCACATCCACCACCACATCCAACACCACATCCAACACCACATCCAACACTTCCACCACCACCACCGCATCCACCACCACATCCACATCCACCACCACATCCAACACATCCAACACCACTTCCACCACCACTGCATCCACCACCACCGCATCCACCACCACCGCATCCACCACCACATCCACCACCACCACCGCATCCACCAACACCACATCCACCACCACCACCACATCCACCACCACCACCACATCCACAACCGCCACATCCACCACCACCACATCCGCCACCTCCACCACCACCACCAACACATCCACCACCACATCCACCCCCACATCCACCACCATCACCACCACATCCACCATCTCCACCACCACCATATCCCCCAGATCCACCACCACCACATCTATATGTGTGTGGCTCTGTGTGTTTGTAGGTGCAAATGCAATGTTCTTGGATTTTCGTCACAATAACATACACTGAACATAATCTTCACAAAAGTTATTTACAAACGTTTAAGCTATTGCCATTATAAACTACAATAACTTTTATTTAAGTATTAATTATTTACAAAATTAAAAGCCATTGTTATTTGTAATATCAATACATCTAAGTCACGTAAATACAACACACATTCCATTACAAATGCTATAGGTGTCACATTTGCAAAAGTTAAAACTATTGACATTGTAACTGACAAAGCTATTAATTTTGCTACTTTCAAAACCAACACATACATTAAAAAAGTGTCATTTACAATAACAATAGCTCAAACTTTCCTAAAGCGAGACCTATTGCATTTCCAATGCTTGTTTGTATATAGACATCACTTGCTGGCTGTGAAATAAATTTATGACTAGATTGTACAGATATATTTTTTCAGCATTCTTTACACCCCAGACTGACTTTTCCTCATTTGTGAATTCTTACTTTTGTTATTACATGTTCTGTTCCCAGAGATTCCAGTCTTACCCTTTCTCCTTGACTTTGTACTAGATTTCTGATTTATGTGATGATTAGCTGGTTGGGAAAGAGTATCTAACGACCTTGTGCAGGGCGTTAAGACTGCATGTAAGTATTCAGTTATCAGACCTGCAGTGCTCCTAGTCTTTACCAATGTTACTTGCTCTGTAAGCTATAAAAGGCATAATTTACTAAATATGTCTCTACGAATTAGACCTCAAAGAGTAACCAAATAGTGTTTCATGAAAAGGCACGCCCCTTGAATGTGGACCACGCCCCTTAACTGTAGGCCACGCCCCTTACGTGTATGCCACACCCCTTGAACGTGGGCCACTTTTTTTGTCAGTGCCCGGGCGAAATTGTGATCCCAATCCGACCCTGCCCAGAAATCACCGCAGCTGGCCCGGGGAGCAACAGGAAGCACCAAGGGGAAACCCCAGCGACAGCGGAAGAGCGCCGTGTGGGATTGGTGCGGGCCGGAGGCGTCGCCTAACAACCGGGATTCCCTTCAGCTACGTCCCGCGCTGGGAACCAGACGATTTGCCTCGCGCAGCGCAAGGAGGATCAAGTGCCCAGGGGACGGGGGAGCACTTTGCCAGCGCCTGCTTGCACCAAACCCAGGTAAGCGCTTAGCGTGTGCGCTAAGCTGCTGGTTGCAGAGCTAACTTGGGCGGGGTGAGGCGGATGACCGTGTGGGCGGTGGTGTGAGATTCAGGAGTGTCCCAATCCAGTAACAAGGCTGCCGGAGGCCGTGGACATTTGGTAAACGGGCCTGCCGGAGACTGCACTCCTTGAAATAGCAGGCCTCTTAACTCTGCATCTTTTTGCCACAACACAGTCAGGGGAAAAGGAAATGTAACTCACAGGCAAATACAATGCACAATTTCCATCGCTTACGGAACTGTATCAGTCTGATTGCAGGGGACTGCTCTGGAGGGTGGTACAGGCTTATAGAGACTGCAAGCAGTGCATAATCTATTACCCTTGGGGAACTGTGTGCCTTAAAGGATCAGAGACTGGTTTATTTCACTGCGGGTGATTGAGGAATTGTTTTGCTGGCTCTACTGTTCTCCTAGTAAAAGTCAGTAACAGCCATCCCAGGACATTTGACTGATACCTGTGATTTTCTATGTGTGGAGTCTTACTATTTTTGAACCTTGCACAATTTCTAGATAAAGATAACTTTACTTTCTTTATATGCAACTTGATTTATCTGATTGTTGATTTTGCCTGGAAACTGGATTTACCTGCTTTTGGATCTCGCACAATTTTAGAGAAAGATTCTTATTTTTATATAAAAACCGGTGTGGTGTCCCTTTTGTGCGTGTTTTACTGTGTTACTATTGGTGTGTGTTGCACAAATACTTTACACATTGCCTCTGAAGTTAAGCCTTCCTGCTCTGCGCCAAGCTACCCTGACGGAAGCGGTACTTCCTACTTGGACTAGGGTGCATACCCCGGCCAACTAGAGACCCCGGTTCTAACAACCTTGTATGAGAAATCAAGTTTTATCTAACTTGAGGGAGTCTAGATGCAGCAGAAACAATCTCCTATTGACATTCTGAGGTTGAGTCTCCCATCTTAAGTATCTGTCCTGCAATCAGAGTACAGTCAGTAATGTCTGTAGAACAATGAACAGACCTACAAGTCTCAGATTTGCACATTTTACATCAGGGAGTACTACCAAGATTGCACTTATGGTCACTTTAATACTTGCGGAATGCGTACTGGAATGTGCTAGGTTATCATTTTAACATGGCTACATAACAGGCTAAAAACTGGTCATTTTATTCTGAAACAAAGGTCTGTACATATACTACGAGATGGCTCACGTAAGGATACGGTACCTGCAAACTAGTCTATTCTGCTGGTATGATATAATTTATAAAGATAGTAGTCGAAGAAGTAGCTTAATTAACATGAAAACCAAAACACCTCCTGCGACTGAAATTGAGGTTTAAACAGCGATCAGCTCGTTTGCTAACAGCTTATGAATTTCACTAACTCTGTATTTGCATACGTAATGGTTATTAAATTCCAGAGCCTTGGCATTTATGCTGGAGCTTTCTCACTTAGTAGGACTGTCCACCCTGAAACAAACGCCCCACGCCAGGAGTGTAACCACTCCACAAAGGAGAATCAGAAAATATTTTTTAGGTCACAGCAGCTGGCACACAATGATGGAATGATGATCTCCTTGGCATAATGCATTGTAAGTGTCACCAAAGATCAAGGCGTACAACATGCTGTTGTGTGTCAATTACTCAACCTCTCTCTAGGAGCCCCTGCCGGAGGTTCGGGCCCATAATTTCAAGGATGGATAATTAACAACAGTTATTGCCCACACGTGCAACCAATAATGCTTAAGTATGGCATTGCTCAAAATCTGCAGATAAGAGACGGATACTTATATGGATCTAACATATTTCTCTCACTTCCCCACACACATCTAAATGAAGCTCAAAGAATAGTTCAAATCTATTTGCGCTGCTACATGGAAAGGGCACCACATATCATTGACTCGAAATGAGAAATCAAGACAAAACAGTCCAGGGATCACAGATACAGCAGAGTCTCGCACCACTGAGTTACCAAACAAAACTATCTTCCCTGCACAGCCCTACCGGTTTCACATTTAGATTGAAATACATTTAAATGCTTTTATTCATTAGAAAGAAGATTCCTCTTAGGAGCAATAGAAGCAACAGGATGCTTTCTATTGTGCTGAATGCTACCTATAGTTGGCATTATGACTGCTGTGAAACAGAAAGATTTCTTAATATTTTTCCATAGCGATGACCAGTTTCAAGTAACGGTAGAGCAATGTAGAGAAGAGATTCAGACTGGAACGTTTCCATTAGAAAGTCCCAATGCAAGACTTAACAAATCCATCGATACTACATCACAGCTCAAATACCAGAGTTAGGAATTGCAAATACCCGCAAGTCCACCCCTGCCAGACTCCAGGAACAAATTAATCGGTGTTGTTCCTACTCCCTATTAACACAGTTGTTGTCTATTCAAGACAGCTTTGTTTTCTGTAAAGGAGACAAACCGATGTGAAACATGAACATAGTCAATATGAAAATGACATCTTGTTAAAAGGGAATAACAATTGAATACCTTATGATTCCCTTGGAGAGAAAGACCTAGGCATAAATTGCATTTTGTACAATGGAAAAAGTCTTCTTTCGGGCCAATCCTAAAGAGAGAAAAAAACGTGTTTAGGTCTAACAGGGATACGTAGCTTTGAAGAAAAAAAAAATATATATATATATTGTATACGAATACATACATATACACACACACACACATATATATATATATATATATATATATATATATATATATATATATATATATTCATATACAATAATATCCACATACATTAGACAAGGGAACGTATGAGTAATCTGCAAGCATCAAATCAAACAAATGAAAACAAACTCTGGTGCTAAAATTACCAATAATGAAAAAGTTTGAAGAGTTATTACTTGAAAGCAGATTTTTCACAAAATTAAACATAGGAAAAATGTGAATTTGAAAGAAAATGCAAAATCATTATTGTAAAATCGTATTAAGTAAAAATTAAATTCATTTGAAATGCTCACAATAAAGGCCTAAACCGCTTTACTATTTAGTTCAATGGGTACAATATTTAAGTTCAGGCCAAGTGTGAACCAGGTTTTTAGGCCGTTCTTCGCTCTTCCCAAATTTGACGGCATGGCCTAATTGTATTTGCATATGGCTGGGTCCAAACTGGGGTGAAGTAGTGGGTAAAAGAACAATGGATTTAACCCAGATCTTTTGACAGGGGGAAAATGTTTGCATTGTCAGCATTCCGTCAATCATTTGTTTGCTTTAACACTTTTTGCCGTAAGTGGGATGGGTATGACCAGACGTGGGTCCCTTGCTGACTATGTCACTGGATTCAAGCTAGCCTAGATGAAGAAGGGTGACATACCCTGAAACCGGTCCCAGGATGCTTGTTTTACCAGTCCAGGGAGGACCTGCCCTGGCAGTTCGGTCTGGACTGTTCTAATGGGGCCCAGGTTACGACCGATTTGAATATGGCTGGGTGCAAACTGGGGTGGCGTAGTGGGAAAAAGAACGATAGATTTAACCCAGGTCTTTTGGCAGGGGGAGAATGTTTGCATTGTCAGCATTCCATCCATCATTTGTTTGCTGTAACACTAATTGTAAGAGCATAAAAGGCCATCTCAGAAGCAATAGCCCATTTTTCCTGTAAAGGTATTATATCAAAATTATTAATCAATGCTAGCCACGCAGGTGGGTTTTCATTTAAATGCATTTCCCGCAATGTTTGCTAATGATGTGAGAACGGCTGGAGCTTTCTGCCACAGACCTTCTTTGTAGCAATTAGCATTGATAGCCAAAGAGAAGCTGGTCTAGGATACGTCGAAATCAAAAGTGGGTCGAGTCAGTCCACTTCAGTCAGTCTCTAGGGCAGAGAATCTATTCTGTAGATCAAGATCAAAACCTGTTAAAGTAGAATTAGTGATGTTATTGACCATAGGGTATTTGATAGGAGGAGGAATCTTAGAAAGCATGTGTGGCAATTGCCCTAGAGGTATATAAAGGAAACCAAGTGGTAGAACAGTAATGCAACTAAGCTGGACTTTGACAGGCAGTTTGAAGACTAGCAGATTTCATACTTAAATAGGCTGGCTACAAATTATAACATTACAGTTCCCATCAAACAGCTTTGTAGATTGACCCTCCTAACTGAAATAAGCAAGTTCCTGTTGCATAAATGAAATCCCCTTTTCACAGATAACCAATAGATGGTTTTACTCAAGAGATCGTGGTCTTCACTTTTTGTAGAGGTTAATGTTGGCGGGTAGGCTATCATTAAAATATACATACATGCGGAGGGGGGCAGCGGGAGAAAGCCGGACGGGCGAGATAATTTGCATCTAATAGGGGCAGCAAACTGCCACGGGCACTTCTGTGACGTTTTGGTCTTACTATTAACTGGTATCTTTATTGACTGTAGTCTGGCCAAGGTGAGGTGGAACAGTGGAAAACCATGAAGGACTACTTGAAAAAAAAAATTTGTTGAGCAGCTCACGAGGCAAAACCATGAGATGTGTGATGGGGCGGGGAGTCTATAAGGATTCTGCCCGCTACACCTGCGATGACGAATCCTCAGCCTGATCACTACCTACTTTTACCTCTGGTGCTGCAGCGTATGGCTAAGGTCACCTGTAGGGCTACTAACATAAAAGAAGGTATAAAGGAAAACATTTCAAGAGCAGCTTCTCCGCTAAGTCAGAGGAGTGACGCCCCACTGAGCAGGTCAAAAAGGAAAAACTAAACTGATAATAACACATTGTTGTTATCATTTTATTTTTCCACTGATGCTCAGCTGGGTAGGGGTGGGGATCTCAAAGAGAAGCAGGAGGAGGAGTGGTTCGCACTCTCTTAAGTGTGCATGAAGGTTCGGCCAGCCGTTTCGAGCCGGCCAAACAGTCATGCGCACTTTGCATGTTCTCCACCCAGGCTGTAACGTAGCCTGTGTGGAGAACATGCACAGGCTCCCTGTCCCTGCCTGAGCATCGAACTGCGGCTCTCAGACCAATCACAATGCTGCATTGTAGCGTTGTGATTGGCTTAAGGGAGCTTGGAAGCCTGGGTGCTTCCTGTTTCTGGCCTTGAGTCCTAGAAGCGGGCGAAGAGGACCGAGAGGCAGTGGCACACAGGTATGTGACTGTTTCATTTTTTTTTCACCCCTCTACCCTCTCCCCCACCTCCACCCCCCACAACCCATCCCTCCACCGCCATTAAATAGCAATTGCCACTGCAATATTTACCTGCCAAATTGTGTTTGTTTTTTAATCCCTGCATGCAATTTTTTTGAAAACATAAGAAAGCAAAATGAATATGGTTTTAAAAAATTTCAAGGTCAGTTAAATATCTCAGTTAAGGACTGAAAATGAACAAATTTTCACAGGATCTATAAGCCAAGCCATTTAATAAATGACTAGACACACCACGTTAACAGTCAGCCATGTTTCATTTAGGGTTTTGTTTAGTATACCTAAAGTACAGATTTTTTCATTTGTCAAACTAATTGCAATAAGCCAGGCTTGGTGGATTGGTGGAAGAATGCCTGCACAGCAGTGATCTGTGTTTGAACCAATGCTTACAACTTCAAATCCTGGTGGCCCCATTCAGCCTTTTTTACCGTTGCGAGGTTAATCAAATGAGTAGCATGGAGTTGATTGACAACCATCCTTTATCTGTTAACGGCGCCAAAATGACTGTTAAGGTGAATGTGCACTCTACACATATACCGGTCATGTGCACGTTTTAGGTTTATTTAATTTTCATTATGTGATGCCATATGTATAATAAAATGCAACGATGTGATTGACCTTAACCCACATCCGATGAACGTCTGATCTATGGCTGGTTCTTCCGCCTCTGAAAGCCCAGAGTGATTCTGGCATGTGGCTTACTGTGCTATTTCTACTAATCTTTCAGTGCCGTGCCGCAGGCTCTAAACAAATTCAACAAGCCTTTCAGAAGCAAATATGTTATGCTGCTGATCCTTACTCACCCCTGCTACCCTTTTACACGTTATTTTGGCATGTGACCGATTATTTTCTAAATCCTGTCTGCCCGCCAATGGTAATGCTAGCATGTAAAAGACTCACTCTAAGTCTGCTCCCCCTTCAGAGACGGTCTTGATAGGTGACTGATGTGCTACCTAGTTGTTACAAGCTGTGTTACATCTCTAACTAGTCCTGGCTTTGCAATCAGCCATACACTGTATTCTGGGACTCATATGTTTGCTTTTTTTATATATACTTTTAAAGGATAGTCTTCCAAATCTATGTATGTGAATTGCTCTTTGCTAATACGTCAGAACTGGTAATGGGTTTAACACTTGACAAAGTGCTACTAAGTAGATATGTGACAGACTGCCCCATCCTTACCAACCTTTCAGAGGCTGGTTAGGAAGAGGCAGTAATGCTTACGATACAATATATATTATATTTATTGTGTTAATAGTAAGACACATCAAACAAGAGCTGCCTAAGTAAAAACAAGGATATGTAAGAGTATACTGAAATCCCACCTGGGAGCATTGTATTTCCATGCTTAGATTCAGAGAAAGATTCAGTTCCGTCCCACTACAAGTAAAACAAACACCGTGAGGAAGTCAGAACTAGGTCACTGGCTCTCAAAGGTTACAGGCCTGCAGAATTTCTATTAATTCAAAGGAGCGGTGTGACTGGCAAATTAATGTTCTTACCAGATCGACCGCTATAAATCCTTCTTGCCATTGCAGGCTGGCCAGGGGATATTTTAAGCCATATCTCTGGAGGAATGCACCCAATTTGTAGATGAAATGCACTCCCCAACCCACCTTTTTTGAAGTGTATTCCTAACCTCCCTTTACCGCTGCCCACCCTTAAACCCTAAAACGTCTCTGACCTGCCTTTATCTCTACCCATCCTTGAACCTTAACATTGTCCTTACCTCTCTTTCGAAGTACCCATACAAAAACCCTAAAATAACCCTTACCTGCCTTTCCCACGACCAAACCCTGAACCCTAAAATCACCCTTACCTCCCTTTCCCACGACCAAACCATGAACCCTAAAATGACCTTATCTCCCTTTACCACTGCCTACCACTAAACCTTATAATTACTCTAAACCTCTGTACCACTACCCAAACCCCTAAATTACCTGTATCTCTCTTTACCACTGCCCACCCATAAACCCTAATATTACCTTGAAGCCCCTTTACAAATACTCACCCCTGCACCCTACAATTAATTACCTCCCTTTACACGTTGTTAAATAAAAAAAACTCCAAACTAACGTGTAACCTTTGCTTTTACAGTGACTTTCTACTTTTTTAAATGTAAAGTAATATTTAATTACCATATGTCAATCCAAGTGCCGTCGGGCATGGCCTTTGACTGTGCATGGCAAGTGGTTGGCCACAGGCCAGGACCTGCGGCAGATCCCCCCACATGCTGCCATCTCCACAGGCTGTGCGCGGGGTGGGTTGGCCACAGAGCCTGCCTGCCAATCCCCCTAAAGCAGCCAACCAGGAAGAGGGTCAGCAGCCCCCCCCCGAGGGTAGTGGAAGAGATAAGCCTGGTTTCGGGCGGGAGTGAGTTCCAGATCCTGGGCGCCATTCCTGAGAAGGAGCGCTTATATGTTTTTTCCTTCCGGAATCTTCGAGGTTTCAGCAGGAGATTGTTTGTGCCTCTAGTGTTTCTAGCTCCGCCAGAGATTGTCAGTTTCTGAGCGAGGTATCCGAGTGAGTTTAGGTGTAACGCCTTGTGTGTCATGCAGGCGATTTTCAGATGTATTCTGGCTTCAAAAGGCAGCCAGTTCAGGGATTTCAAGTCAGGGGTATTATGGGAGTGCTTTTTTGACCCAGTGATGAGTCTCGCTGCAGCGTTTAGAGAAGCTCTTATGGCTGCGGTTGTAGTTAGTGGGAGTCCGCAGAGGGCGATGCTGCCGTATTCAATTCGAGGGATGACTAGTGCTTGTACTGCGGTTCGGAAGTCTTTGGCTGGGAGGAAGGGTTTAAGTTTCCTCAGAGTATTGATCTGGTAGTTCGCTCCCTTTGTTGCCTTGCTGATATGTTGCTGCATGTTGAGATTGGTGTCGAGTGTTATGCCTAAAGATTTTGCTGAGTCCAAGATGGTAGGTTGGACATTGAGTGCGGTTAGGTGTTTAAGCCAAATTTGAGTGGTGGATATCTTCGCTGGAGGTGAGATCAGAAGGAACTCTGTTTTCAGGGCATTGAGTTTGAGATGGTTATCAGCAAGCCAGGATTGGGTGCATCTGATCGTTGAGTTCAGGAGCAAGATGTCTTTGGGGGACTGTAATATGAGATAGAGTTGGGTGTCATCGGTGTACATGTGAAAGTGTACAGTGGATGCTTGTAGCAAGGTGGTGAGCGGTTCCATGACTAGGTTGAACAGAGTTTGGGATAGAGAGGATCCTTGGGGGACGCCTAGCGTTACGGGTATTGGCGAGGACATCAGGTTGTTGCTCTTGAATTTCTGCGACCTGTTGTGAAGAAAGGAAGTGAACCACTTGAGAACAGTTCCAGATAAACCCATTCTTGTGTTTAGTAGTTCTAGTAAATTCTCATGTTTAACGGTGTCGAATGCTGAAGAGAGATCAAGGAGGATGAGGAGGCAGGTGTCGTTTTGGTCTAGCATTTGAAGTGTGTCGTCAATTATGTGAGTCATAGCAGTTTCTGTGCTGTGCCCAGCTCGGAAGCCTGACTGGTGAGGGTTGAGGAGATCAAATTGTTCAATGTGTTTAGTAAATTGTAGTTGTGCGCATTTTTCCAGCAGTTTGGCGAGAGTGGGAATATTGGTAATGGGACGGTAGTTGTTGAGATCAGAGGGGTCGGCTGTAGGTTTCTTTAGTAGAGGTGTGACCTGACCAACTTTGAGGGAGTCAGGTATGCTTCCTTGTTGGAGAGAGCTGTTGATAATTTTAGTCCAGAGAGGGAGAAGCAAAGGGGTAAAGTTTTTTACTGCGTTAGCAGGAAGGGGGTCCGTGAGGAGATTGGCAAACTGCTCAGCACCCTGAAACCATCCAATTTCTTCTTCTGAGTAGGTGCCAAAGGTTGACCAAGTAGCATTGTTTTTTGGTTTAGTGGGTGCTGGGCACTGGGGTTTGGAGTAGAGGCTTGCGTCAATGAGGAGATCGCTCTTTATGTTGTCAGTTTTTTGGATAAAGAAAGCAGCGAAGTCTTCACAGGAGGGTGCCTCACGCCCAGTGTTGAGTGGTTGGGGTTGATCCTTGAATTGTGATCTGATTAGCTCAAACAGTTTTCTCGGGCGGTTTTTTGCTTGGTCGAGCTGGAGGCTGAAGAAGTCGGATTTTGAGCGTTTTATTTTCCTGAAGTAGGCGTTTCTCTTTTTCTTCAGATCTTTTAGGTGCATTGCAGAGGGAGCTGATCTCCAGGTACGCTCTGCCAGTCGCATGTCTCGTCTATCCTCATTGAGACTCCCGTCGTACCATGGATTGGAGATTTTAGTGGAGACTCTTTTTAGCTGCATAGGTGCAGCCTCATTAATTATTGAGGTCATAGCGTTGAGATAATGGTCAGTCAGAATGAACGTCCATAGCGCTTGTCGGTGGGCGTAGGAGGTTGCAACTATTAGGGGGCAAACTTCCTGGGTTGAGTTTTTTCATGTCTCTTTTCCAGACTTTGGGCTTGGAGAGTTGAGCCGGGTTAACTTTAACGTTTTCATTGATAAAGAATGTGACAATATGATGATCTGACCAGTCACAGTGTTGGATGGACTCGAGTTGGATAGAGTCCTCTTTGGAGATGATCAGGTCGAGGATAGAACCTTTCTTGTGGGTCTGGCTGTTGCATATTTGGGTGAGGTTAAGGGCATCAGGACATTTTTAAGACTATTTACCACCGCGTCATTGCGATCGTTCCAGTGGAGGTTGAAGTCACCAAGGTATATTTGGGTGAGCTGCCGTCCGGAATTGGTTGAGATCATATCCATGATTTGTTGGGAAAAGGAGAAGTTGTCCTTGGGCGGGTGGTAAATGCTGTGAAGCGAGCATATCGGTTTGCCCTCACTGATAATGTCGAGGCAGATGTATTCCCAGGATGTTGGGGATGGTAGGGAGGTGGAATTGACTTTCTGAACAGAGAGGTTGTTCCTGTAGATGCATGCGATTCCACCACCTATTTTGCCTGATCTGTCGAGCCTGATAATGTGGTAGTTGGGAGGAACCAGAATGTCCATTATAGGTGTCGAAGATTCAGTTAGCCATGTTTCAGTCAGGATGATTAGGTCAAGGTCCAGCGATAAGAGGAGATCAGCAATGGCGTCGGAGTGTTTCGAGGCCGATCTGCAGTTGAGGAGAGTGCATTTGAGACGGGGTGTGCTGAGGGTGGTAGAAGGTTCTAGAGAGAGGACTTTTCTAAGGTTATTGGGGATGGAGAATCTGCTGTTTAGTGTGGGGGTCTAAGGGGATTTGAGTGTATTGTGGGAATGCATCTTCATTTGACATTCATACATAGTAGTAACTATTTTGAGCAACCAGAGTAAAATTGTGACATTTTACAAATTAGATTTCTACACCCCCAAGGAAAGCATTCCAATGTGGCTGACTAGTCAATCATAAGCTTGATGGTCAAAAAGAAACTATGGTGCATAATTCAGAAACAAATGCGTTTTCATTCGACATCCTTCACTCGGACAAGCAAAAGAATTACACAACACCCAATGGGCTTCCCACTTCATCATCTGCCTGGCAATGTCTACCAAAAGGTACCTGCTTCGGTCGTTCACCATCGACGTACATTGCACATCTTTGTATTTACAAAAACAAAGCCAAGAAATGCAACCAAATGTAGGAAAATCATTAAGATTTCCACAGCTGTTGTAGTAATCAGGAATGACTAACAGAATTAGACTGGAAATATAATGTAACAAATTCTATGCTGCTTATGTTAGAAACCCTACAAATGCTCTTTAATCTACAGTCAACACGTTGGAGAATCCTTCATTTAGAATAAGACCTAAAAAAAACACTTTTATTGGATAAGTTTGATTCAGCATTACAAAATGTGCAAATGACCAAAAATGAACTCAACATTTTATGTGAAATGAAGAATTTTAAAATTACTATTTCCGAAGAAAAGTACCCTCTGATGACTGTAGAATTCTTTATTCACACTTCTCCCAAAATGCTTATTTTAGTCATACCTGCAAATGCCACAGTTTTCACAGTGGTACTGCTTCTTGTCCTTGTCAAACAGATGACAGATGTCACAGTAGTATTCCCCGAACACATTGCTGCATCCCTCACACACTTGGCGTGTCTATAAGCAAGCAGACGTTTTACTGTGAAAGATCATAAACGAATATTTGGTCTAGCATAAACAAACACATTGATGAAGGCTTGCTCTCGGTTTTCAATATTCCCTGCAGGACAAAGCTGTAAACACGAACCAGACATGGCATCGACATTTGAACAGGATTATCCAGTATACACCTTTTTTAAATTATAAATAAAACTGTTGTGGCTTACCACAGAAAACCATTTGAACTTTTACCTTAGGGAGGCAGAGGTAGAAATAGGAGGAGACACATTTGTGCTCCGGCATTTAGATCCACTTGGCTACTGCTCATTGTAGAGACCGCGATGATGTGGCGTATAGGACGACTACAGTGACTCAAGATGGAACCAACTAGGCCGTAAGGAATTAGCGGTAAGAGGCCCCGTCGGAGATGGGCAGCTAGACTGCTAGGTGGTCTGATACCTCTGGAGTCACGTCTACACTCCAGATACTTCGGGAATAGACACAACTACTGAATGGTGCCCTCACTGTCATTGGGTAGGTTTGTCACGGCTAGAGAAGACCTAGTAGAGACATGCTAGGCAAACTGCTGAACAGTGAATGTGGCGAGAACCAGACAAGAGTCCATGTTTCTGCAGAAAGTGAAAATTCACATCCCCCAACATAAATAACAACATAAATAGGAAGGAAACATCTACTGAAGCCACTTTGGTTTTTGTGGATAAGTGGCTGAACAAAACAGCAGGAGAACTCCAGGCTACAATCAATTTCGTTTCATATTTGGAGTCCTCTGTAAAAGACTTAGAAGAAGTTGGAACATTGCACCAGGAATGTTTAAACTGTGCTGTGTGTGCAATGATTCAAACTGAATTCTAACAGGAATACTTGGAAGACTCCTTTAGAAAGGCAAAGACCAATACCTCTGCCGTGCCTGCCCAATCTGTTGATGGGGAAAATCTCAACCTGATAAACCACAGTGTTTTGGAAATTGAATTTCTCATCAGGCTACTCTCTTATGTCGAAGTCTGCAAAGTGTATACAGTTGAAGTATGCAGAGACCGAGGCAAGTAATATAAAGCTTCAAGTAGGAAATGATTTTGAGGGGATTAGAAGTGTTATTAGGTAACCCTGCAAAACTGAAAGTAATGCACAAGCAGTACTGGCATTTTTTGGCAAGCTGAAGCAGCAGAGTCGTTTTTGAGGGAGTTGAAACAGAAAAAGGAGAGAAGAAAGATTACCAGCAGTAGCAGACATGGTGGATAGGAGAGAAGATAGCAGGCGAGAGAAAAAGACATTGGGCTGGAATGAAATAAGAGACAGAGCAAGAAAAAAACGACTGAGGACAATGAGGAATATAGCAGGGGAGGGATGCATGGGCAGCTCCAGACCCTCAGAGTGGCAGGAGAAATAAAACACAAACAGGCTGTATGGTGGATGGTAGGTCCATGCTCTGCCCCTCAGACATGCGCTGTTTGTGATAATGAGAGCACAGAATTCTGTTAAGCAGGGCTAAAAATTGCGGCTCGCGGAGTGTTATGCATCAGAGTTCAGAAAACAATGGCATGCGCTAAAACACCCATCATGATTAACAGTTTAGGATCTTCAATCAGGCCCAACCTTGTCAAGTCACACTAAAAGTGACAAATGCCCATCATGTGGTGGGTACAGGCTTGTGGATTCAAGATGGGAGCAACAGTTTAGAGTAAGTCAAAAAAGAATGGGGGTCATGCTGGTCGCAACATAATAGTGCAAAATGTTGGAATCCCTTGCAAGTTGATGTTCACCTCTCAATATATCCTGGCCCTGGCATACTGGTGATAATTCGTGTCATAATTTGGGTTTTCCTTGGTATGATGACACTCACTTATGGGATCATTCTTGCCCTAAGGTAATAGGGGTAATGCATTGTTAGCATCCATGGTGTGACATGTGCTAGAGGAGTAATGAAGGCACAATATATCCCCGAGTGTAGGAGAATTGTATATTTTTTGCCCTGTCCATTCTAAGTAGAATCTCAGTCATAGCATATGAAGATTCACTTAACATTTTCTTCAAGTGTACCATAACGTAGCACTTCCGTTTCAGCTTTCAAAATATAACATTTTATTTAAAAAAAAAAATTAAAAAGGTTTAGTAGCAGGTACATGGCATTCCAATGCATTAGAGTGAGTATCATTTATGACAACTCTGAGGGCAAATAAGTATATGGGAGAAAATATATCTGAACGGTAGGTAGCATTGCTAGTTTTATGTAGGAGAGAAAAGGGGAAAGCAGTATAGTAAGGTGAATTTTGATGATGGGTCACGTTGAGAGTGGTTGTTGGTTAAGATGAAGGTAGATTGATGTAATGAGCGCATAAGCAGGTTGGAGTCAGGCTAGAGATGTTTAGAGCTGTACAGCAAGGAATGGTGCAATTGTGTTGGTAGTGTAAGTAATGGATAAAGGTGATAATGGATAAAGCAGTTCAGCTTTGAGGAGAAATTTGGGCAGGTAGCACTTGAATCTAAGAGTAGTTCAGATGCTGATTAGACGTGAACCCAAATCCTAATATGCACTCTCTTGTGGAGATAGATCTATAGCCATTACTTTCATAGGGAGGATTCTGTCTGCTATCCTAAAAGCCCATTGGTGCTTAGGGCTTCACCAAAGAAAATAGGCAATGGTTCAGATGGACAGCTGCTTTCGAATGCTGGAAGTCGTGCATGCTTGCAAACATACACCTTGCAGCACAGATGGGTTCGCCATATGAGAAACATGGAAGAACCAGGTATGCTGTGGCCCAGGGGCTGCTTTTAGGGGTCGATGGATGGAGTTATTAATAGCTGTACAATCCAGAAATAAGCCTAAGTAAAAATATACAATTTTAATGTTGACACATATATAATTGCCATCCCCGAGCCCAAATGTTCCTTGGACAGTCGGATCCACTAGCAACAACAATATGTGACTTGTATGAACACATTTCCAATGCAGCTCTTAGCTCACCATGCGCCTAATGCATGCATGCTGTGACTAATGAGGGAGATAGTTGTAGTTGCACAGACCTTTCTGTGTAGGCTCAATCTTAGTATCAACATTCTTAACCCAATCAACAAATATACTTAGTAAAGCATAGTGGAAAATATTAAAGCATAGCCAGTATTTATGATTAACTACAGTTCAGCAAAAAAAGTTAATTAAAAAAAAAACCAAATGGTTTTCTAATAAACCTCTGTTCGGCTAAACTATAGTTATTCATAAATACTGGCTGTGCTTCAATATTTTCCACTATTCTCTAATAAATATCATAGTTGATTGGATCAAGAATGTGGCTATAAAGATTGACTCTGCACAAAAAGGTCTCTGCAACTACAACTTTTTTAGAAATGAGTTACTTTTGAATGCTTGTTTCAAGGATCACTTAAAACACATGTTCACATGGGCCTAAGGGTTGCTCTTGTTATTGTTTAAGCGTAACGAGGGAGATAGGCAGACTGGTGATGCACTTCAATTCTAAGGTATTGCCCTAAGTGGGATGGGAATGCCCAGACATGGGTCCCTTGCTCGCAGTGCCACTGGATTCAAGCTAGCCTGGCTGTTGAGGGGTGATGCCCTGAAAGCAGTCCCAGGATGCTTATTTTCGGTCTAGTTCAGGCTGGACTGTTCCCATGAGTAGAAGGGTCAAGGCTGATTTGCATATGGCTGGGTCCAAACTTGGGTATCATAGAAGGCAAAAGGCTGATGGATTTAACCCAGATCTTTTGACTGGGGGTGAATGTTTGATTTATTTATGATTCTCTCCATCATTTGTTGCTGCTGTGCTTTTATATGGCACCTAGGCATGCCCTAAGAAAAATGCTTTATACATAGAGCAGTAAAAGTTATGCTGATTTAGAACAGGTGAAAAAATTGGTCCAGCACGATTTAGCAATTGTTCAGAGTGAATGCGATTTCGGCGTCTGTCATTTCCGATTCACATGCGGCATAGCTTTTAGTACAATTGCCTAATTCCAGAATGTATTGCCCATGCACTCAATTTGTTGCGATGCAAGATGTTCCAAAAAAAACCATACAATGCAAATATGTATGAGGCTGCTAGCTCTAGCATCAGCCCCACCCCTTTTACATTATAACATTGCAAGTGCTCAACTTTCTCTTCCTTCTCTCCCTAGACATAACCAAACTACAAAATAATGCACTAAAGGCATTGTCTCACCTGCTGCAGCTGTTTGCATTTTGCACATTGCACTTCTTTCACTTTAAAGCGGTCCAACTGGTGGTTTTCATTATTATCATGACACAGGCGACAAACATAGAATTTACCACAGCACGGGGCCTGCAAGACAAGATAGTGCAGGTTTACAAATGTGAACAAGGAAGCAGAAAACAAAACAGTCTGTAAAACAAGCATTTGCAATGCAATAGGTCTCGCATTTGTTAAAAGTTAGAGCTATTGGCATTGAAAATGGCAACATGTTTTACTTTAAAAAAATAAAATTTGCAGTGTAGTAATTATATTTGCATAGTGCTATTAGCATTGGTATAAAAAAACAAAAGTAACAAGCACTGGTGTTGCCAATAGGTCTCGCAGTAGGAAAGTTGGAGCTATTACAATTGTAAATAACAATGCCTTTTATTTTTGTTTTCTTTTTTAAAAATTAAAGGGCTTTGTCATTTACAAAACCAACAGCTCCAACTTTCCTACTGCGAGACCTATTGGCAACGCCAGTGCTTTTTTTTCATTCTTTTTAACTCCTCTTTTTTCGTATTCTGCCTCTCTTTGGTGCACTGGTAAAAGCTAGATGATAAAAATTAGGTACTGCTCCCCAAACTTGTGTCCAAGCTGCAACCACCGGTACTAGTTAAGCCCTGTACCCCCATTAGCTGCAGGCAGCACCTCGAGCAGCGGTCTAGGGGATTCGGCCTATATCAAGATTTGACAGAACATGATAAAGGAGGCGGATGGCGCCGCTGCGTCATAGTTTCCCGGAAGCCCGTGGGCCTTCTGTTCCTCTAGGCCTGACACAGCGTGGTAAGACTCAGATTTGGCTCAAGGTGGCTGGGACCAGTGTCGGAGGCGGGGGAGGGGGGCGGGGGGAGTGCTGTGGTATGAGAGTGAGAATAAACAACTAGGACCTGGCAGGGGTGTTTGCTCTCTTCCTGTATTCTGAACGTGGTGTCTCTTTGTGCGGCAGCGAGAACAAACCGGAGGAAAGGCTCACGGGTTCACTGTGAGAAGAGAATGACGATGGGTGAGAGAATAAATAGAACGTGTAGGGTAAATTAAGGAGAAAGGACTGAGGGGCTGATGTAAAAGAGGGGCCAAGGAACACAGGAGCTGGAGGCAAAGACACAAAGGACAGTGATACAATGAATAAGGGGACGAAGAAGGAGGAGTAGAGAAAAGATGAGAAAGAGAAAAGAAAATGCGAGGAAGTGATAGAACGAACAAATGATAGATGGGACAACGGGAAGCAAAGAGAGGACGCACGAAGGGAAGCTGAGAGAAAGGATAAATGGGAAAGCAGAATGGACGACAGGGGAAACCCTAGAGGAGACCAAGGAGAGAGACGAGACAAAGGAGAGAGACGGGACAAAGGGATGAGGCAAAACAGCCTCAAAACAAAAGTGAAGAAAAAGGGACAAAGGAGAGAGAAAGTGGGAAGAAAGAAACAAGGCAGAGGGATAAGGAACAAAAGAAGTGGAGGAGAGATGAATGCCAGAGTAAGAAAGATGAGAAACATCGAAGGCACAACGACATGGGGGAGGCCACAGAAGAGAAAAAAAAGTCAAAAAGAATGGATAAGGGAGAGAGAGGAGCAAAAAGAACAAAAACGGGCAGAGGAGGCAAAAGAGAGGACAATGGGTATGAAGAGAAACAAGCGTTAAGAGCGGCCGGCCGGGAAACTGAAAGTACGAGGAAGGAGGCGGATGGCGCCGCTGCGTCATAGTTTCCCAGAAGCCCGTGGGCCTTCTGTTCCTCTAGGCCTGACACAGCGTGGTAAGTCTCAGATTTGGCTCATGGTGGCTGGGACCAGTGTCGGAGGCGGGGGGGGGGGGGGGGGGGGGAGTGCTGTGGTATGAGAGTGAGAATAAACAACTAGGACCTGGCAGGGGTGTTTGCTCTCTTCCTGTATTCTGAACGTGG
This sequence comes from Lissotriton vulgaris, assembly GCF_964263255.1. Taxonomy (NCBI): domain Eukaryota; kingdom Metazoa; phylum Chordata; class Amphibia; order Caudata; family Salamandridae; genus Lissotriton; species Lissotriton vulgaris. Next base: position 1,080,753,416 of record NC_141689.1, on the reverse strand, counting down.
TGTCTCTTGGCGCGGCAGCGAGAACAAACCGGAGGAAAGGCTCACGGGTTCACTGTGAGAAGAGAATGACGATGGGTGAGAGAATAAATAGAACGTGTTGGGTAAATTAAGGAGAAAGGACTGAGGGGCTGATGTAAAAGAGGGGCCAAGGAACACAGGAGCTGGAGGCAAAGACACAAAGGACAGTGAGACAATGAATAAGGGGACGAAGAAGGAGGAGTAGAGAAAAGATGAGAAAGAGAAAAGAAAACGCGAGGAAGTGATAGAACGAACAAATGATAGATGGGACAACGGGAAGCAAAGAGAGAACGCACGAAGGGAAGCTGAGAGAAAGGATAAATGGGAAAGCAGAATGGACGACAGGGGAAACCCTAGAGGAGACCAAGGAGAGAGACGAGAAACATCGAAGGCACAACGACATGAGGGAGGCCACAGGAGAGAAAAAGGCAAAAAGAATGGATAAGGGAGAGAGAGGAGCAAAAAGAACAAAAACGGGCAGAGGAGGCAAAAGAGAGGACAATGGGTATGAAGAGAAACAAGCGTAAAGAGCGGCCGGGCGGGAAACTGAAAGTACGGCCGGCCTGCGGCCGGCCATGATTCAATTAGGGGAGGAGAATCCGCAGAGCGCACGCTGGGCGAAGCCCTTTGATGTGCTGTGCGGCCGTGAATGCGCGTGCTTGTTTGGTCACGTGATTCACGTGAACTCTAAGAAAACCGCAGCGCAAGAAGCCCTTGGTTTGACGAGGATTTCGAGCACTTGAATTCTCGCTCCGCTCCATGCGCTTGCGCGCATTGATAGGTCGCGAGACCTAAAAAACAATGTAATTTTCAACTCTAACAGCTCTAACTTTAACAATTGTGTGCGTTTCCCCGTCATCAGCCACCTGAAGTAATATAGAACCAGACAGCCCACAAATCCCCCTCCCCACCAATCGGCCACCAGAAGTGATCTAGAACCAGGCAGTTGAGGAACTCCCGCCATAGGCCACCTGAAGCGATCTAGAACCAGGCAGCCCACAGTCTCCCACCTTTAGCCACCTTAAGCGATCTAGAAACAGGCAGCCCACAAAGTTCTTGACAGGGCGCATAAGGGTTGCGATCCAGTCCTTACACTCACCTGGTCTCACCCTGCGGTGCTCATGAGTCAAACACACCTGCCTGGTCCCTGAGTGAGTGCATGACTAGCAGTGCTTAGAACACGCTCATAGCGCCTCGCCAGACTCCGGGCTTTCTTCCTGCTGTAGTTAGAGGCTGGGCTCCCTGGGCTGCTGGGCGCAGGGCTTGAGCTCTTCAGATACACCACAAACCATAGCAAGGACCAGTGGTGCCAACATCACAACCAATCATGCCCTGTGCAGAAGAGGCCACATTGTATAACTGACGTGCTCAACAACACCACACAAAAGAAACTGCAATTTAACAGCTAATCTGATGTCCGCAACACCAAGCAAGAGACATTTACAGCACCACATTTGATACCTACACAGCTCAACTTACAACATTAGTCCAGCAACTGCAAGCATTACACTGCACAATGCAAACTATGCCATCCACATAAACCACACAATGTGACAGCTGCCAAAGCCCACCAAATGTGGCATGTGAACATCACCAAATGGAAACCGTGGACATCAACACTAATGAAAACACATGGAATGCAACACCTGGAAAAATACAGCAGCACAACAGATCAAATGTGCCCCTTATGCGAATGAGCCGGCCAAGACACCACCAAAGCTGACATCAGCCTTGAGTGACACCTGCACTGAAACAAACACCTGCGCTGAGCAAACCTCCTGCAGAAAAACCCCAAACTGGGACACAAATAGGACACTTAAACAGGACAAGTTTGAAATCTGCTCTACACAACGAACTAAGAGGCATGCACAGCAAACAAATGTCAGAAATCAACACTAATGGTGATCAGGGACACAAAAAGCCACCTTTAACGTCGGAGCAACACAAAGAAACAAGGAACTAAAGAAAGATCAGAGAGAGAGAAAACAAGCGCAGCCACGAATGCACTGCAAACAAAAACAAGGGGAAGTGAAAGAGCGCCATGCACGCGTTGTAGGCACACCGTGAGCGTGCACATCAGCATGGCCTGCGGCTCGTGCCCAGTGGCGGCGCCTGCGGACTTCGCCATACTTGACCGGAGCTTGTGTGCTTAGCGACTGCCGGGCAGAGCAAAACCAGGGGGTGCAGGGCTCTTAGACGCACTGCAGGTCCCCAAGAGGCTGGGCCCTGGCGCTCTGAGAGGCCCCCTCCCGCCGGCGGAACAACTCGAGGAGCCCCCTCCTGCATGGCGGGAGGATGCGCAGAGGATAACTGGTGGCCCCGGCGGACAGCGGTGCCTTCCTGCTACTCCTGCTGCTGACCCTGACCATGCCGCTGCGACCAGGTGAGGATGGAGGGGCTGCTGAGAAACACTGAGGTTGGGCTTTCGGGGGCACTGTGTGAAGGGGTGCATTACGACCCCCTCTCCATACTGTATTGTAGGGTTTGAATTCATTGCCTCTGTTTCAGGCTGAGAGGGAAAATGAAACTGCATCAGCCTTGCGACAACGGAAGGGGGACATAAGATGTTCACATCGCAAGTTAACTAGCGCGTTTACATTTCCAGTCCGTCCAGCGCGTGCACATCTCCTGTCTCCCTTCCGAGGCAAGTCAGTAACAATAGATCTCGCTGGCGACAGCGCTCTTGCTCTGCGTCGCCAGGCAAGACGTAAAAAAGGGCCAGTGCTGTGCGCACCCATTCACATTTAAGGATTGTATCCCTTCATAATAAACAGCATAGTGGATTAGGTCTGGAGTAGGCATAAGCGGTTGTTATGAAGTATAAAAAAGGTAACAAAAAGTACAAACGGACTATGAAAACAGATACCTGTCTCCAAATGTCTTTCTTATGCACAGGCTGCTTTGACAGCCTACACTGACTGAAAAACCTGGGCTCTCCCTACTCACGTTTTGATCACTCCTCAGATCATTCATCCTACATGCTCAATGCTATTCAGTTCAACACCCTTCAGTTTCCTGGTCACACCCAAACTCTCCCAGTCCCACTCACACTCTCACATCACAACAAAAAAGAATGTACATTGGATTCCCCACATGCTTTGTCTATGTCAAACGGCATTTGGAATATTACACACCTCTGTACAATGTTATAATTTGAATCAACATAACATCCTAACAACACCCTTCATTGAAAAATGCACCCCATCCCCTTGAGGACATCAACCACACCTTCAACTAAAAGACATCCAACATATAATATATACAACAAGCAAGAAAAGTCAACATTGCATGCCTAACAAAACTCAAAAACCTGGCTGACCAGACCTGAGAGATCACAACCCACACCATGCATCTCCCCACAACTAAGAAGCCACAAACGCATCCACCTGCACACCATAATTTGCAGGATGGTGCACGTCCACAAAAAACACTCAATACACACATTATAATACATTGCACCAAAAACAACACACCGCCTTCAACCACCAACACTATGCCTAGCAATGCTCTGCATCACACAAGGCATCAAAATCCACAACATCTGAAATACTGCAAGAAATACCAGTGTACAAATACATCAGAAAACAACAATAGTTTGCATTAACAAAGTTAGCCTCACTATACACTAAAATCAGTACAAGCCACCATGAACATTACCTTTGACACAATACCACACTGCAGCCAACACTACACTGCAGGACCACACCTCACACCACTAAAAACACAGGAGCCGAACTGCTACGATGTGGATCCATCAGCACTCTCAATCCCAATTCACTGGAGCACCAATATTCTGCTATGAATAGGACCACTTAGATGAGCACTCCTAGATGTGTTCTCATGGATAACCCACATCACCACTCAGATTCACAGCCACTGCAGAGCAATACCACTTAACATTCCTTCAGCACCAATCTAGTACAGTGGTGGAAAGATACCTCCTCTGCAAACACTATGGTATGATTTTGAGGTTTACAGCAGAGCACTACCATAGTAACTCATGGAAGCACAAACTGAGGCCTCTCCTGTGCAGCTTGACAGCAGCAGCTTGAACCTAGCTTCCCAGACCTGTCAAAATCACAGTTTTGACAGGTAGGAAAAACTAAATTAAATATTAAATGTATTACCCCTAAGGACACCTTGCTGCCAACAAGGTAGGGTACATAATCCTTAAGAGTGGAACATGTGAAATAAGAACTTGTATGTTCCCCCAGTGAGTAGGCCCAAAATGACACTGTCACAGGTAAGGTTGGAACTGGTACAGAGGAAATTTTGAAGTGTAGATTATACACTTTAATCTATAACTTTTGACCTACACCAGACAAAGACTCCCTTTAAAAGCTTACTTTTGTATTTAATAAAAATTCAATCTAATGGTAAAATTGAATTTCTATTAAATATATGGATTTTTTAACTTTTAGAAAATTAGCTTTACCCTGTCTGAAGCTGCTTGCCGATCATTTGTATTAGCTCTCCAGCAACTGTCCAGCCTCTATTTACCCTGAATTAGGTGTGACAACTACCCATAGAGCAGAAACAATGGGCTGGGATTGGCGAGGCGTTTCTTCCTATGGCAGGAAGACAAATGCAGGGCCTAGGAACTTGACTTTAAAGTGGCCTGCCAAGTCACAAACAAATGTTAGGTGGCACTTGAAAAGCCTCCCTGCTTTTGTCCCCATAGTTAGGCAAGTGTCCAACCCAGTGGGAGAAAAGCTACCCCAATAGCTGTTTTTGCATAACCACAGAGGAGGGGGCAGCTCATTACCCTGGCCACAGCTTTGGGTTGGCACACATGCTCTGCATAAGGGGAGAAGGCTTTCCCCTTTGTGGATTTTGAGAGTGAGGGCCATTATGAAATTGGTTGCTGTAGGGCAAACAGTAAGTGCTGAAAACAAAGTAGGGTTACCCTCTTGAACGTGTAGCCCACTGGCCAGGGAGTGCCCATGTTTCACCCCACTCACTAGCTGGTGCCAGGCATAAATATGGCATCTCCCAGGCACCATCCTCAGAACACTTGCTGAGCCCTGCAGAAGATCAGAAGAGAGCTTAACGTGCTGCCTATGACTTGAGAGGAGCCCTGAAGGACTGTCCCTGCTCCCTCTATTACCATGTACAAAGAAGTAGATTCGGGGGGGGGGGGTGGTCTGCTGGCTGACCTCTTGTGCGGCCAAATGGACTCTACAAGTTGTAATAGGCCTTTTCCTGCAAATGCCAAGCTGACCAGTAGCAAGTGGATCTGGAATGATTGGGGTTGGCCTCTGCCTGAGTCTTTAAGTGCCCTCTCATAAGCAACTATCACATTCTGGCCCATCACTTCTCTAGTTCAGAGGGAGCTATTTTCTTTTGTCACCTTTAATCCTATAAATGACTTAATTGTGCATGTGCGGGGGTGTGGCTTGGGAGCCGATGGGACAGACTGCGTGAGCATTGAGCTCCGCGCCCGATCCCCCTACATTATCCTGTTCCCGGCATCTCCCGAACCCCAAGGTGAAGCCGCTTGAGCGGGGGGCGGCCAGGGAGCGGCGGCTGCCGAGTTTAGCCCGCTACCGGGCCTGGGGCGGTGATGGCGGCCGCCTGCCTGAGCGGGGTCCCCGGCCGCTGATGAGACCAAGATGGCGTCGACCCCACCGCCGACCCTGGGAGCTAACAGCCGGCGATGACGGCCGTGAGAGGGGGCAGATAACTGCGGCGAGGGACGTGCTGCGAGTCGGAGCACGGTGCCCAGAGGAGGATTGTGGCGGTGTTGCCAAGCGGCGGAGCGCGCCGAACTACGATGAGAGGGAGCTGAGAGTGCCACGGCTGCGGGACGACCAGGGACGGAGGTTTGGCCCCCCGCACCCACGGAGAACCACGAGAAGGTTCAGAGCAGTGTGGGGGGTGCACCCAGCCTGAAGACAGGACGGCGCCCCTCCGGCTTGTTTGGGAGAGGCTGAGTGGTAGCTGGACCCTGGGGGGGGGCCCCCGCTCTGCCTAGAAAACTAGCCGAGGCTGGGGCGTGCCCCCCCCACTTGAAAAAACGCCCCCCTGTTCGTCATTGCGAACTGTGGATTAGGGGTAGGATCACCTAAGGGCCCCTGGAATCCGGTGATGGTGCCGATAAAGAAGGTTGCGAGAGGTCATGGGCGGTGCTGATTGGGCAGAGCTAACTGGATTAGCGGTGACCCCCCTGCGTGGAGCTGTTGCGTGGGGGTGCAGGCGGTGGCCTGGCAGTATCTCAATGGGAGCCTGACTCCCTGGAGAGGGGCTGCACGGAAACTGTGGCGCAGCGACTGTTCGGACTAGGGCCATGGACTGAGCACAGCCACATGATGATAGGTGGTGGTCTTGGGATCACCATCTAGGAACGGGACTACGGGGAATCAAGGCCGTATTGGCCTGGAGAGCACCGGGGGAGCCTTACGGAGCGGCGGCGAGCTGCGAGATCTGGTGCCCGGCGAGGTGGGGTTTGAAACTCCACGCATTGCACCCATTGGCTGGTACAGTCTAGCAGGGGCTTTTCGTGGGTGTTGCCTACTTGTAACGGGAGTGGTATTGCCCACCAGCCTAGACCGGAGGACGTTCCGGGCTCTGCAATGCAGGGTTGGAGTGCGCTAGCAGCCGCGGCCATGGGCAAACCCCGCGCACGGAAGGAGGAAGACCCGCCGCTGTCTGGGGCTGACTCCCCTCCTCAGGAAAGCAGGGATGGACCGGAAGCGCAACGAGATTCGGGGATTCAACTTCAACTGGACAAAATCCTGGCGGCCATAGCAGATTCTCGAGTTGCCCTCCAGCAGGACATAGCGCAGGTTGCGACGAGGCTTGGATTGTTACGAGCAGACCACTCGAAGCTTGCTGATCAGGTGAAGCAAGCAGAAACTACACTTCAGGAGGTTGGCCCTGCGCAGACGGCGATGTCTGCGACTATGGCGGGAGTCCTGGACTGTCTCGCTGTGTTGGAGAGGCGAGCTGAGGACGCGGAGGGCAGGATGAGACGCAATAACATACGCCGGAGACTGCCGGAGAAAATTGAGGGATCGGACATGGTGGTCTACTTGGAAACTTCGCTTTGAACAGTAGTGGCTCCTGAGGGACTTTCGAGTTTCTACACCTTGGAGCGGGCACATCGGGTCCCGGCTAAGCCGCCTGCAGGGGCGCCCCCCCGCGGCCGGTAGTGGCGCGGCTGTTGCATTTTGGGGACCGCGATTTGCTCCTTCGGAGGGCCCGCAGCGATGGCCCTTTCCAGGTGGACAATAGCAGTGTTACTCGTTTGATACGCAGCGACGCCGCATGTCCTTTCAAACTGTCAAGAAGGAGCTGCGTGCGGAAGGGATTCAGTACTCTTTGTTCTTCCCAGCAAAATTGCGCATTGTACTCGACGGAAAGACTCACTTCCATGAAACGCCGGAGGATGCTTGGGAGTGGCTAGAGTCCTACAGAGCAGGAAAGGATGGCCAGGATGTGGAGGCGAGGGAGCAGGCTGGGGACTCTCAACCTCGCAGGTCACAGCGGCTGCGTCACCGCAGACGGGGACTGCGGAAACCATCGACCTTGCAGATGGCTATGGAGCATAGGGGTGCTCTGGAAGCAGTGACGGCGATCTACGGGGAACTGTTAAAGACCACACCGGAGGCTTCAGAACTTGGCAGTGACAAGGGCCGTTCGGAGGCGGAGTCTTCGGTATCGGACAATCCACGCATACCGACTGTCACTCCTGGAACTGCAGATGGACTGCTGGATGAGTAGATATTGGGGTGGCTGTGGGATTGAGGGTTCTGCCTTGGAATGCTGTATTGCAGTTTTAGTTTTTCCCTTTTAAATGGGGGTTGTAATGGTGCACTGGGCACGCAGGGGCTGGGTGACTGTATTGGGAGGGACTAGGATTGAATTGGCGCTTGGGTTGTGAGGGCTATGGGGGATCTGGGAGGCTTTACATCTTAGGGGGATTCAGCAGTGGGCACTGGCTGCGCTTTTGTTTTGTTGCAGGTAGTTTCCTAGGCCCTATCCATCCCCCACCGTATGGTATTGGTTAGGTTGCCTTAGCTTTGTACGAGGCACACTGTTGGCATAGTTTGGATGGGATTCACTATGTTGGTGCCTGTTCTTGGAAGGGAGGGAGGTGTATTGGGTGGGGCGGGGTTGTTTGGGGATGGAACTCGTTTGTTTAGGGGACACTGCCTGCTGGTGAACTTACTTGAGAGCGTGGAACTACAGAGTGTTGTGTGTTTGTTGATGTCGCCGCCTGGCGGCCGGAGGGGGGGGCTGCTTTGAGTGGATCTCACATTATTGCTATTGGTCAGTCACCTGATGTGAAATGTATAACCTTGAATGTTCGGGGATAGCACTCCATGCAGCGTAGGTATATGGTCCACTCTTTTTTGGTCCGTAGGGGCGTGCAGGTGGCTCTCTTACAGGAGACGCACTTGACTAAGAATGAGGGGCTTGCGCTGCAGCCTAGGTGGAGAGGGCAGCTTTATTACATCACTTATTCAGCCTTTGCACAGGGGTTCTTATCTGGGGTCCCCTTCCAAGTATTGGACCAACTGGTTGACCCCGATGGCCGCTACGTCGCAGTTAGAGGTAGCCTCTATGGGCACAAGGTGACCCTCTGATCTATCTATACTCCCAATGTGGAGCAGGCGTCCTTCCTGGAGACCTTGTCCTCCGCCCTCGCGGATTATTTCACGACACCAGTATTGATGGGGGCGATTTTAACTCGGTTATAGATGTCACCATAGACAGATCCCACCCTCCGCTGCCCACAGCCCGATCAATAAAACTAGCTAGGGCTCGAGCACACTGGCAAGACAATTGGGGACTCATGGACATCAGGCGACAGAAGCACCCGGCCGATAGGGACTATTCCTACTACTCGGCCTTGCACGATCTTCACGTTCGGTTGGACGCCATTTTGTGCAGTGCCGGCTTGGCGTCACTGTCGACTGGTAGCGAGTATCTAACTCGTACCATATCGGACCATAACCCGTTATTGGTAAACTTCTGTTAAGTGGCAGAACGCCCCAGAGTCCCGACTTGGAGATTGCGTCAAAAGATGTTGGAGAATCAGGTCTTTCGCACGGAGTTGGGATAAGGGATAGAACACTACTTTGCAGAGAATGCAGGCTCTGCTACAACGGTGGCCCTGGAATGGGATGCTTTTAAAGTGGTGGTCCGCTGGATTTGTATAGCCAAGAGGGTGGGAGTTCGGAAGCTGCTGTTGCAGGAAATCGAGACGAGCGACCTCGCCCTTCGTAAAGCTGAGAGGGCTCATTCGGTTGGCTCTGGCACGCGTGACTAGGTACTGGCCCGGTAGGAGGTGGGGGCAGTGGGGGTGGAGCGCCTCCGGTGTTTTGATCACAGAGCTTTCTTGGCTCGTGCGCATGCAGAGCGGGACAAGGTGGGCACATTGCTGGCTTGGCTGGCTGATCCTACTCCTCGGTGCATACCCATTTTAGCATTAGCCTCCTCCTCGGGACGGTTGGAATATGAGCAACGTCTCATCAATGACCGATTTCGATCTTTCTATGCGACTCTCTATACCAGCCAGTTGCGAACTGGCGAGGAAGATAGGCGGGCGTTTCTAGAGGGCTTGGAACTGCCCACACTTGATGAGGAGGAGGCGGTGGTGCTCGGACAAGATATTACTCTGGCTGAGATTCGCTGCGCCATTAAGCAATTGGCACGCAACAAAACACCGGGCAGTGACGGTTTGCCTATTGAATTCTATTTGACGACCTGGCCCCCAGATTGCTGCTGAAAGGGAAAGTTGCCAGCTTCTACTACGGAGGCCATTATTGTTCCGTTCCTCAAGCCAGGAAAGCCGCGACTGACCCAGCTGCGTATAGGCCTCTCTCCAAGCTCACTACTGACTACAAAATATTGAGCCGAGTGCTGGCCACTAGGCTCCTTTCCTTTACGACCCGGTAGGTATATCCGGATCAGGCTGGCTTTATCCCGAAGCGCAACACTGCCAGTAGCATACGTAGATTTATAGTAATATTGGATGGTAGCCGTGGAATGGAGGGGCAAGCGATGGTCCTTTCCGTTGACATTGCCAAGGCATTTGACAGCCTGGAATGGCCCTATCTGTTTTCCGTTATAACAGCATTTGGGCTTGGAGCTGGCTATGTCCGCTGGGCTGCCATACTATACTTGTCGGCGACGGTTAGAGTTCGGGTGGGTAGGGTTGTCTCCTCTTCATACTCGTTGGACGGAGCACTAGGCAGGGCTGCCTGCTCTCCCCGCTGTTGTTTGCCCTTGCGTTAGAGCCGTTGGCAGCGCGCGCTAGAAAAGGGGGGAATACTGTGGGCTCCAGCTCCGGGGTCATACGCATTATATTTCACTTTATGCAGACGACCTCCTGATGTTTCATGAGGGATGCGGGGGATGATATGGTAGGGGCACGCACCCTCCTGGACCGTTTCGGGGAGATTTCGGGGCTACGGGTTAACTGGGCTAAGACCTGCGTTTTCCCAATAACTAGTACATGTGACCCGCCCACATTGATGCCTGATCTGGCGTGGGAACCGAGGTGCCTTCCCTATCTGGGTACGCAGGTGTATCACGATCAGGGAGATCTCCTTGAGGGCAACGTTGGGAGAGCGATGAGAGGCCTGAGGGGTAGCATAAGGTTTTGGGGGACACTACCATTATCGGTGGCAGGTCGTGTAGCACTGCTGAAGATGGTGGCCCTTCCCCGCCTATTATATTTTTTTCGGACCCTACCGATACGTATACCGGTTGCTTTTTTCCGACAGCTCCATTTCGCGGTGGGCAGTTTCATTTGGGGCGCAGCACGGCGTAGGGTGGCGCTGGACACACTGATGCGGCAGATAGTCGAAGGAGGCCTTGCCGCCCCGGACTTTGAATTGTATTATTTGGCTGCGCAATTTCAGTTTCTTACTCAGGTGGTGGCATTGGAATTTCAGGGACTGGAGGGGGGGCCAGTGCCAGAGGTGCCGACGCATGTCCTGTCCGTGGTGATCCTGCAGCAGCGACTGAGGACTGCTGACTTATCGATGGTGGAGGGCGCGCTGAGGCATTGCTGGAAACGGCTCCACAATAGAACCGGAGTGCAGCGTCCTTACGGGCCTGAGATTCCACTAGGCATGTGCACAGCGTTTCCACATGGTGATTTCCACATGGTGACACAGCGTTTCCACCTCGTGGAAACATGGTTTCCACGGACTGTGTGAGGACCTAGGCCTACAGATGGTGGGCGACCTCTATGCAGACGGCGTGTTATTACCCTTTGGTACGCTACAGGAGACCTTTGGTCTTCCGCGAGGAGATTACCTGCTAAATGCAGCATTGATTGCAGCCATACAGAAGTATTGGGGTGCCGGCCTCTCTGAACCGCCAAATAGCGATGGCATATAGTGATGGCAGCGGGCACGTACAAGGCAGTTACCTGTATGTGTAAACGGATGGTAGGGGAAGGGCTCAATCCGTTACAAAAACAGCGGGAACACTGGGAGACGGATTTGGATAAAGCGATTCCGGATGCCGCCTGGTTACAGATGCTTAAAAGAGAATAGAAGGGTACCAGGAACGCTAGGTTTCAGCTAATCCAATTCTTCGTATTACACAGGGCATACCTTACGCCAGCTAAAATTAATCAGTATTTCCGCACTGATACTGCGATCTATCCCCGATGCCGGCTACAGGGTGCGGACCTGAGCCACATGCTGTGGGACTGTCCCCAGCTGGGACCATATTGGGAGGAGGTGACCAAATCGCTTTGTAAGGTGACTGAGCGTCAGGTTGTTCTGGATAAAGGAGTGTGCCCGTTACACTGGTTCCCACACACTAGCAAAACTAAAAAACTAGCAAATTTATGAACCTGGGGATCCTACTGGCCAAGAGGAAAATCACATCACACTGGAAGGCAGCAGCTGGCCCTAGCTATGCTAGATGGAAAGTCGCAATGCTTATGTGGGCGGGCAGCGAGGGTTCCGTTCGATTGCAACAGGCCCATAGATCCCATAGCGATGGGGCGCTGGAGGCGGCGCAGGCGTGGGAGGCTTTAGTGTTGGCGCTCCAGACGCCGGACGAAGACACTGGCTGGGATACCAGCACTTCGACGGAGGAGGAGCAGACGTAGGCGACCTCTTCGGGTCTTGGGGAGTTTGGCGAGGGGAGTGGTCCCTGACTTCCAGGTGGTTGCGGAGACTTTTAGTATCCTGGATGAGATGCTCAACACACTTCACACAATAGGGTAGCATATCGATGACACTTAATTGGCAACAGCGCTAGCAGCAGGGGTCTGGGGGAAGAGGGGGGGTCGAAGGGTATTGAGGAGGGCCATTTATGGGGTACAGTATAATGCCTTAGAACCCCGGGTTGTGTACTACTATCATGTGGAGGGAGGGGGCTTGACGTTGCAGCGCCAGACCTAATTTGAGATCTAAAGTGCCTTGTGGAAATGCTGTATTATTGTCGAGCCTTTACTCATTTCAGAATGGGGGACTCTTTGTATTCATGATGGTCCTTCCTTCCGTTTTGTTTGTCTTTTAAAACGATAAAAAGATTTTAAAACATTTTTTTAATTTAATTGTGCATGTGCCCTTTTTGCACCTATAGTTCACTCATGAACACAAAATCCCATACTATCTTTATCATGCTGGCTGTAAATACATTTGTTGATTTTTTTTAAGGCAGGCTATCTAATAGAAGCAAGTTACTTATCTATGCTTTTTTTATCAATTGTTAGAGTTTATGAAACCTGCGTACAAGGCCCAACAACTGGCAATCTTCAAACAACAGAGCTATGAAGAAAAATCTTGCATAAAAATGGTATCAGAGGAGAACTAAAGAAAATGCTGAACTTGAAAACGTACAGCAATGCTGCTTGTTTTCACGGACTCCTTTTATTTTTACATATCTTTACTATTGTCGTGTATGGCGTCCTGTGGGGTGAAGTATGTGTTTTAACTTAATAAAATTGAATGTCAATACGTCATTCAAGTCCATTTTTTTTCAAGCAGCATGTCACTAAGTAAAAAAAAACAGTGTACTAAACTGTACCTTACATTTAAGACCCTATTTCTATTTATGAACGCCACACGATGCAAGGCTGCTTTTAAATACAAACTATAAGACATTTTGCTGGCATCTACTTTTCGCACATGTTCATATCACTTTTCACCTTTTACTATGAAGATACACAAAATCATAAGCCAAAGAAAAAAAATTGGTTGATCCGATTAATGGTTATTTTTTAGATAGCTGTATTGTACCAACAATGAACATTTGTTTTAAAAGGCAGTGGTGCTTCTCCAAGTTAATACTTACAAGTTTGCTTTTGTAAATTCTTCCTCATGGATCCTGGATGGGCAATATTTCAATTGTAGAAAGTACTCCTGTCAGAGAACCCTTAAGGTGATCCATCCATAACTTAATATTCAGTCACTTGTAAATAATATGCAACTATCCATCCCTTTTGATGGAGATTCATCACACAGTTGTAATTAAATCATTCAAAAGTATTCCATAATATTTTGGAAGATAGTAGAAAATAATAACGGAGTAACCAAGGGCATTCTAAAGTTGGTATAAACAATATAGACTAGTTAACAATCATTCTTCAGTTATCTAAATGTAATACTCAAGTAATACACTGCCATCCTGAAGTTGTCCTGAATCATCCTTGTGTAATTAAGGCTCATCCTGAAGTTGTCCAGGAATCATTCCGATGTAATTAAGACTCATTCTGACGCTGTCCTGAAATCATTTGGATGTAATTAAAACTCATCCTGATGTAGACCTGAAATAATCCAGGAGTAATTCGCACTCACCCTGAAGTTGTCAATTAGTATTCCTTGAGTAGTAAAGGATCATCACGCATTTTTAGGTCCCGCGCCTAGCGTTGCAGTGCACCCGCGCTTTACTTTTAACATTAAAAATAAAGCGGGTGTGCCGCGATTATAGCAAAAGTAAAGAAATAGATGTTTTGTTCTATTTCTATACTTTTGGGATCATTGCGGCACCTGCGCTTCACCTTTAACATTAAAAGTAAAGCGTTGGTGCTGCAATGCTTTTTTTTCTCTCACTGCCGTTGTATCACCAATCCCTTTCAATGTTGGAGCGATCCTGCGCTCTCTTCCAGCTTGTTTCAAGAGGTGTGGACACAGAGATGAGGTACCATCACCCGTGCATAGGGGAATCTCAGTTCAAAGCCTTTAGAGGACTCCCTATACCAAACACTAGCTGAATTCAGGTCTGATACGGTGGCCTGCAACCCCCAGAGAGGAAGGCGAGAGCAGCTCCTGTACATGGCTGTACATGGCCAGGCGTTCAGCGCTTAGAAGAGGTTTTAGGCAGGCATAAACACTAAACTTGAACCCAACATAAACGAAAAAGCTGCAAGTTCGCTGACAAGAATGTTGACGAACCCCTGCACGGGGAGGTAAACCATATACTAAATAAAAACACCGACTTCACTTCGCAAAGGGAGCTTCGTGGACTGTTTCCAATATTGTGGGTTGAATTTCCTAGCAATTATAACCACAGGCAGTAAATAGCCCTTTTCATCCAGGAATCTTTGAGTGAGGTATTGCCCACGGAATCCACAATGTACTGTGTGACTCATTTTCAGCGTGGCTTCCCTCGGGTTCATCGTTGCACTTTTTTTCCTCCAATTTAGTCCCTACTGCCTATCTCACTTGCATGTTGTTTCAGGAAACAGGTTCGCGTTTTATTGATTATTATTCCCCTAGATTATTTGCCCCTGCTGCCGAAGCTGGGCGAGCTATAATAACCTCATAACCCTGATTAATAAGTGATGTAAATAAAAACTGTGCGACGTATATGGAGCCCAGAAGCAATTTTAATTCACCAGACGCACTTTCAAACTGCAGCTATGAACATTCCTTTTAATAAAGTAGCAGTCTGTGAGGTTACCACCTTTTTTTATCATTTAAATGACCAGAGGACCAACCTTTGAGAAATTTCATTAAATCTTGTCAGCTCTGTCGGCGGGCGACCTATGGGCCCTCAACCCTAGCATGACCGCATTCAAAACCTGTATTAACCCCTTCCATGCTGGTGACGAACCCCTGCCGTCACGCTCTGCGGCGCTCGTGTGCTGATGACGGCTGGGGTTCATCACGGCCCCGCCCTGTTCTTTTGTTTACCGCACAGCGGCGGAAACGGCCCAGCATGGAAGGGGTTAAAAAAAGTGTCGGAATGTGCTCACTCATTATTGACAAAGCGCACCTCTCTAAACGCAGTCACGCATGGTCAGTCATGAACTCCTATGGGCGCATATCCCCCGCTACCTATCTCTCCTGCGCCTATTCACTGCATTTAAAACACAGTTTTCTGGCCATTAGATTGGGGGTTTGGCGATCCTTATAGGATTTGCCCACACGGCTGCGCACCACGGAAGATGTAACGTGCAGAGGGTGCGGCAAGGCAACCGAAACACTAGAGCACGTGGTCTGCCTATGTCCCGCCCTCAAGTCCCAACGTAGATGCAATCTCAAAGCAGAGTGGAACAGGTTGGGTGTTCGGACATGTAGACAGGCAATCATCACCTCCCTGTGCCCCAAAAATACAGCTCTAAATATAGCCTTTACAATCTACATTCGGCATGCATACCGCACCTTTAGGGTTAAGTAGGTATGGGCGGAAAATCCGTTTCGCTCGCGGATTTTCGGGAAATTCGCAATCCGCGAGATTCGCGAATCTCCCGCAAAATCCGCAAATCCGCGAGCAGCGGATTTTGCTCGCACTGCTCGCACTGTTCGCGTGAGTTCGCGGCTTCCCAGTACAACTTCGCGCCCCGCGAATAAGTGCTAAATTGCAGAAATACGATCTTAGCAAAACTGAAACTACTTGCCAGGTTCAAAAGTTCAGGCTCATCATTAGTAGCCATTTCCTGTAGTGCTTCCTGAGGGGCCCCTCCAGAGTTCAGTTGCCAGTTGCAACTATTATGTGACCCTGCTCTGAACCTCAGAATAGTTACACATATGCCACAAAGGTCCTGAATTACAGCTAAGGGAGACAAGCAGGAGCCAGGCTGGAAGTTAAAATCCATTAATCAGCCCCTAATTCATTATTGTCAGTTGGGGCAGGGCAGGTGTTGTAACTAATTTTGCAACAATGAAAGCACTTAGCAAGTGCAAAAGATCACTAATCAGGGCGCACTAAGGAAGCAGGTGCCAGCTAAAAAAATATTCTGTGACACATTAATCAGCCCCAAATTAATTCAGGTCACTTGAGGCAGGGAAGGTGTGCTTTGCTTTGCCGAAAATAATGTACACTGGACAACCAGAGGGTGTGGTGATGAAACAGAGGGTGGCATGGGTGGGCCAGAGGGTGGCATGAGTAGTCAGAGAGTGGCAGTGGTGACAGAGAGTGGCAGTGATGAAGAAGAGTGTCCCAAACAGGCTGGACACGTAGAAACAACAAGTTCGCAAAACTTGCGACCCGACAGGTAAGTTCGCAAATTGCGAAATTGTAAAAACCCTCGCGAACTGGCAGAAACACGGGCGAACACAAAAAAAAAAATCCGCAAATTCGCGGGAATTCGCGGATTTTGCGGATTGCGAGTTCGCAAATCCGCAAAATTCGCGAACGCGAGATCCGCAAAATTCGCCCATGCTTAGGGTTAAGGCGGTAGGACCAGTAACCCCTGTTCTCCAATGTCTAGCTGTCTAATTTAAGCTGCATTTTAGCCTCAAGTTTTATAAAAACAAAAACAAAAAATTGTTTACAACTAGTCGCATTTTATCATACCTGTGTTACTGACTAGCGACCTATCCATTTGGATTGTGTTTTTGCACAAGTAGTTCTCTCTTTTAAATTTGTTTGGTTTTTATGAATTGTAAGCCGCCATATGTCAGTACATCACATTCTTTTGCCCTAGTACTAAGTGTTACTGTTGGCTATTATAAAATTGCTTCATTTTTAATGTACAACAGAAATTGTGCAACAGGCTTCGGACGATTTTTATTGATCAACTGTTGCAAAAAAATGTTTTGGAACTTTATATTACAATGTGCCGACCTGCTGATCTATTGTGAAATGCTTTTAAGGATATTTTTCTTTTATCCAAATAAAGATTATTATTATTGTCAGCTCTGTCCAGGGAAGTCTACCGCTGACAAATGTAATTTGGTTTTGTTGTGTTGTGCTGCTGTGCGGGCTCCTGGCAGAGACGCAGATTAAATAGCGGCTCCTTCTCTGGGAAACCAGCGGTCTCTCATAACCATCACATAGAGCGTCACAGGGGTATAACTAGGCAAGTGGTAACCTGCCTTTTCCATTCCTCGCGATTGTGCGCCAAATCGATACTTTCAGGAGAGAGACGATCTGAGATTTCTCAAGATATTTCAGTTCTTGGATGGCCCTGTAAGTGGTGTCTCCAGAGCCACGCGCACTGTCTGATAATGAATCTCGGGGGTGTCCTCGCGGCTGGAGACAAGAAGCGCGGCTGGGTTTTATCAGTGTGATAAAATGTGCACAGAAATGAAGACGCTGGGCGGGCAGGGGTTTGGGTGCTCTAGGTCACGTCACATTTTATGGCTTGGCAATATTTAGTTGCATATGTTCCAATGTACAAAATACCTTCACCGTGAGGAGGGGAAGGGGCCTGGTTCTTTCTTACTCTCATAAACTGTCTCTCTATACTCAGCCCTGTTCACCCCCTCCCCTTCTCCAAGAACTATGTTTTCCTCTGAAAGCCCTCCCTATATCCTAATACTTCTACCCCTACCAATTGTCTAGTAGATCAACCCCTTCTACACACTAGTACTTCTACCTATACATAGGCACCAGTCCTCCACATAATTCCTGCTCTCTTGCCCTTTTTGTCCAGTTCTTATCCTGTGTTCCGTTTTTTAGGGTGAACTGGGCAGCACATGTGCTGCTCTGCAAGGCCTGCTGTATTATGGTGGGGACTTGAAGCTCTGCCAACTCTCCCCCATGATTTTCATTGGCTTGTGTCATTGTACACTGTAAACCAGAGTTCTTCAATCTGTGGGGGGCGCGACACCATCTCAGGGGGTGGCGCGCACTCCACTGTAATCCCTTGGAGAACTCCGGTATGGCTGGAGGGAGGAGGGAGGGGAAATCGATAGGGCACGAAGTGCCCGTGCTTTTGTTATATTAATCCTCCCAGGAGGGAGTTAATTTACAAGCTGACAGCTTCAGCTGCAGTGGGAGGCAGGATGACTCCTCTGCTAAAACCGAAAGCAAACCAACAGACACGCTTTCTGTTTTAGCAGAGGAGACCCCTGCCTCCCAATGCAGCTGAAGCATTTCAGCTCTTATGAATTAACCCCCTCCTGGGAGAGTTAGCTCTTCCCAGAGAGGAGACACATTTTCCAGGGACGTTTCAAGGCATGGGCGAAGTGGGCTCTGGGCAAGGTGGGCTCTGGCTCAGGGCCCCAGCCTTTCAAAGGGGGAGGGGTGGGTTAGGGCGGGGGTGACTGAAAGAGCCAGCTCTGTTCTACAGAGTCTTGTCATCATGACCTTGACTTTTTTTTTAACCCAATGTTGTAAATATCGTTTTTCTATCATTAATTTTTAATGTGTAGGAGTCTATTGCAGACACTTTGCAGACAAAATGGGGCAGATTTACAATTACTGGCGCATTCCTGCAAATTAGCACAGATGCGCCAGTAATTGTGCGCCGAAGCTCCGCCACCCATGATGCGCTGCATTTACAATGTGGCACACCATGGGGCAAAAACGGCACAGATGCGTCACGCATCTGTGCCGTAAAGGCGGTTCATTGCTGGAGTTGCATCACAAGCGCGACGCAGCTCCAGCAATGCTCTGGGGGGCCTAATTATCCAATTCTGCGTCAAGCCTTACGCCTGCTTCAAGCAGGCGCAGGGTTTTGATGCAGCATTGGCCTAAAAGTGTCTGAGTGAAATCTTGTAGATTTCCCTCAGCCACTTTTAGGAGGCATTTCTGCACCGGAACGCCCCCCCCCCCGCCTTGCCCCGGAACGCCTCCTTATGGCGCAGGGCTTTACAACGTGACGCATCTCGGAGATGCATCACGTTGTAAATGCCCAGCACCATGGCGCATCTTTTGCGCCACCGCTGCGTCACAAAAGTGACGCAACGGCAGCGTAAAAGTGGCCCAAGAGGCTTGTACTTCTGCCCCAATGTGTTTATGCGTCATGCAACATCCATATAAAAAAATTCTTTTAGACCAATACAGGACCTCACATATGAGAAATGGAGGATGTGACAGAGATTATTTGCAGTAATATTAGTGAACTGCTATTGTGTTACATACTGAAAACACACATCACTATCCCTGAATATCAGATGTACACACATTTAGTATTTGACCAAAGAAGGCATGAAAGAGCTGAGACTGGATCATAAAATCAAAGTTTGTCCGAACTGGGGCCCCCAAATACATTGGGCCCAGGGCCACCAAAATCCTTAAAACGTCCCTGAAAGTTTCTTTTAAAATTACACAGGCAGACTCGCAAAATGCCAACCAGCAATGTGTTGTTTAAACAGCCTGCAAATTGCCTGTCTTGACACTAAATAGTATGTATTCATGGCCGGCTTTAGCGCTGGTGGCCCCTGGTGGGAGGATAGTTTTTGGTGCCCCCACACCCCAAGACTGCCTCCTCAGATTCTCTCACTACCCACCAGGCATATGTGCCATAAGTTATTGCTAAACACAGCACCTCCCCATGAGGTCGCCCCCCCCATAGGTCAGCGCCCAGTGCGGCCGCACCTGTTGCACTGCCCTAAAGCCGGCCCTCTACGCATTAATTTGTAATGTAGCCGAGTGGATGAAGAACAGCCGCCTAAAACTGAACTCAGACAAGACGGAAGTCCTCATCCTGGGATCCTCACCCTCCGCCTGGGACGACTCCTGGTGGCCCCCCGCCCTGGGCAGCACACCCAAACCAACAGACCACGCACGCAACCTGGGCTTCATCCTGGACTCCTCCCTCTCCATGACCAGACAAGTCAACGCCATCTCCTCGTCATGCTTCAACATCCTGCGCATGCTACGTAAGATCTTCCGGTGGATCCCCACCGAGACCAGGAAGACGGTCACCCAGGCCCTCGTCACCAGCCGACTGGACTACGGCAACTCCCTCTACGCCGGAACCACTGCCAGACTCCAGAAGAGACTCCAGCGAATCCAGAACGCCTCAGCAAGACTCATCCTGGACATCCCCCGACATAGCCACATCTCCGGACACCTGAGAGACCTGCACTGGCTCCCAGTCATTCCGACTCCTCACCCACGCACACAAAGCCCTACACAACCAAGGCCCAGGATACCTCAACAGCCGCCTCAACTTCTACACTCCCACACGCCAGCTCCGATCAACCAACCACGCCCTCGCCGCCGTCCCCCGCATCCGAAGAGCCACCACAGGAGGAAGATCCTTTTCCTACCTCGCCCCCAAGACGTGGAACTCCCTCCCGACCCACCTCCGCCTGACCCAAGACCACCTCGCCTTCAGGAGGCAGCTCAAGACCTGGCTGTTCGAGCAGTAGCGGACCCCCCTCCCCAAGCGCCTTGAGACCCTCCGGGTGAGTAGCGCGCTATATAAATGCTGTGATTGATTGATTGATTAATGTGACTTTTCTGTCTTTGTTCCCTTTTATTATCAATCATGGATTATTCAGGCAGCTCTAGAAAATAATTAAAAGTTCTTTCTATTTAGATTTGCTGTTCAAAGTATGCACAGACAAGTGCTGAAAATTCAGCTTTAGGTGACTGCTTATATTTATATCATTTGTGACATAAAAATTATAAGCTGGCAACCCTAATCATAAGATTTGAAGTTTGTTGAGGGATGAGCACGTTATTTTCTTCCACCAACCTGATCCCTGGTTACTGCCATAATAGCAATAGTTTAACACATTTGAAACCCTACACTGCCGTCGATAACATGCTGAGTTATTTCAAATGCCTGGGATTGCACCTTGCATTCAGACAATTCGCTCCTCATTCTCGCCCTTCACTTTCACCTTCACCCTGCACTCACACTGATCCTGATACACTCACACCATCCACCCAATTACCCTCCACTCACAGTGATCCCTCTGCACTCACAATGCACTTGCGCTATTCACCCTGTACCTCACCCTGCAGTCACAGGAGCACTCTACTCAACCTGCACTTGTGACACTTCACTCACCTGTCCCCCCTCACTGCTTAATCTGCAATCTCACTCAAATAAGCCCACCACTAACCATACATTCATTTGTCCCACTCTGCACTAACATGTGCACCCAAATTTATATTGTCACCTCACTCACCCCTGTACACAAGTATGGGAATGTCCTGCCCCATCAAGGTTTTTGTCCTAAATTACAAAAGGAGACATCTAAATGCAATTCAATCCAGCCTTCCAGGGGCCCCTTGATAGAGACAGTTCTGTTTGCGCCCTGATGGCCTGGAATAATTCCTAAACAGATTCTTGCAAATACTGTTTTGTTTAATTTTTTTATGTGATTGATGTGAGGGAGTCTAGTACTATTTGCAGAGAAATGTGTTTGTTTCATGCAACAACCATAAAAAAGTTAACTATAAAAAAGTTAGATCCAAGTGTGTCCTCACATATGAGAAATTGGAGGATATAACAGATATTATTCGTTCTAAAATTATAGTGCTGCTGCTTTGTTGCAACAGTGAAAACACATCACTATCTCTGAATAATAGATGTAAACGCTTTTAGAATTTCGACTACAGCGCCTGTGCACCGTTAGTAGCCTGGCTAAATAGGGTATGGCAGAGCTGAAAGTAAATCATTTAAGCTGTACTGAACAGGGGTCCCCAACATAGTTTTTGCCAAGGGCACCCAAAATCCCTAACATGTCCATGACATCACAAAGTCTGTCAGACAACATTGCTCTGAAGTAAAATAGACAACATCATTAATTTATTATTAGTTTTATTTTTTTTTAAACATAAGCCTGGTGTGTCTTAAACCCCCATTGCTTCAGGCAAGCAACTTATCGTACCACTAAGGAATTCTCAAGTAGGTGTTCGTTAAGCGCTCTCTCTGCTGACTTTCAACTTTCTAGTAAAAACAATTTGCGCACAATTTATCTTGGAAAGGGGTGTTTTGAGCTGTGTAATAAGCCTCGGCCATTTCACCACACCCACTCACAAACCTGCAGTTTACTAAACAATCTCATTGTATTGAACATTATTTGCTGGATATGCCCGGAATAAGTGCTTGGGGGTCGATTCCAGACATTTCCGTCAGGTGGTGGGGGGTCCAACATCTAAAAAAAATTCAGCTGGGGGGGGCTCAGCCTACAAAAGTTTGAATACCTCTGCTGTAAACTGTGGCTGTTCATTGGTTAGGCTCGCAAAACAAATAAAATGTGCCATTTGCAAAAACAATCGCTCTCATTCTGTCACACTCTGTTCAATAGCTTCCTGTGAGAAAATAAAATACCTGAAAAAATGCACTAGAAGAGATCTAGTCTCACTCATTGCAAGTGAAAATCCGACATTTGGAATGTGGGTTCAGCTCATACAGCACATTGATTGTCACACCTGATGGGAATAGACGCTCTCCTTATTTTTTCTATTCTGGTCTCATCTGGGTGCATAGCAACACTGAGGATGCTGTAAGGGGCCTTCCCATCACAGGAGAAAACAACCCAGAGACCCTTCTATTGAAGAACACATATGTATCTCAGCTCCGCTCTACTAATTGGAAACAATGTTTTCTGTATTTAATCTGGATACCTTTACATACTATGCATTTTGTGCCAATGCGGTTCATTTCTCTTTTAATGAGACTTTGCTCTTACTTTGAATTTAGTTTGAACTGTTCTCAAGCCTACAACGATGTCAGATTCATTAAAATCATCAAGCAAGGATGAGAGAGGATGTGGCCTAACAGTTAGAGCGGCCGACCTCAATCTGGGGAACAGGGTCCGAGTCTCCGCAAGGACGCACAACATCACTTAATCTCTCTGTGAATAACAAAAACAAATGTGTCCATGTAAAGCGGTCTGATGCCCAATACCTTCGGGTCAAGCTCGCGCTATATAAAATTAAGAAGGACAAAAAAACAAGCATTTGCAATGCAATAGGTATGGCATGAATTAAGTTTGAGCTATTGGCATTGCAAAATATTGCAACACCAATTGCAACAAAAGTCTATAAATTGTAGGCTAAAAAAATGTGTATTTTTTTTGTAGCAATGGTGGCATGCTGCGCTTTAGATGAATATGTTTAAAAGTAAAGTGTGCCATACTGCGATTGCTACAATAGCCAATTGTGGATGCGTTAACAATTGATGTGTGCGCTGATGGCTGGTGGTGTGTGTGCTTGTAGAAATGGTGCACTGATGGCTGGTGGTGTGTGTGCCTGGTGGAAGCGTGCACTGACGGCTGGTGGTGTGTGTGCCCGGTGAAAGCGTTCACTCATGGCTGGTGGTGTTTGTGCCCGGTGAAAGCTTGCACTGAGGACTGATGGTGTCTGTGCCCGGTGAAAGTGTGCACTGACGGCCGGTGGTGTGTATGCCTGGTGAAAGCGTGCACTGATGGCGGGTGGTGTGTGTGCGCCTGTTGAAAGCGTGCACTGATGGCTGGTAGTGTGTGTGTGCCAGGCCAGCGGGTGGTGTGTGTGCCTGCTGGAAGCGTGCACTGATGGCTGGTGGTGTGTGTCTGGTGGAAGCGTGCATTGACGTCTGGTGGTGTGTGCCTGGTGAAAGCGTGCACTGACGGCTGGTGGTGCTTGTGCCCGGTGAAAGCGTGCACTGACGGGTGGTGGTGTTTGTGCCCGGTGAAAGCGTGCACTGAAGACGGATGGTGTCTGTGCCTGGTGAAAGTGTGCACTGACGGCCGTTGGTGTGTATGCCTGGTGAAAGCGTGCACTGAAGGCTGGTGGTGTGTGTGTGCTTGTTGAAAGCGTGTACTGACGGCTATTGGTGTGTGTGTGCCTGGCCGGCTGGTGGTGTGTGTGTGCCTGGTGGAAGCGTATACTGATGGCTGGTGGTGTGTGTGCCTAGTGGAAGCGTGCACCGACGGCTGGTGGTGAGTGTTCCTGGTGTAAGCGTGCCCTGACGGCTGGTGGTGTGTGTGCCTGGTGGAAGTGTGCAATGACGGCTGTTGGAGTGTGTGCCTGGTGGAAGCATGCACTGACGTCTGGTGGTGTGTGCCTGGTGGAAGCGTGCACTGACAGCAGGTGGTGTTGGTGCCCGGTGAAAGAGTGCACTGACGGCCGGTGGTGTTTGTGCCTGGTGAAAGTGTGCACTGATGGCTGGTGGTGTGTATGCCTGGTGAAAGCGTGCACTGATGGCTGGTGGTGTGTATGCCTGGTGAAAGCGTGCACTGATGGCTGGTGGTGTGTATGCCTGGTGAAAGTATGCACTGATGGCTGGTGGTGTGTGTGTGCTTTTGAAAACGTGCACTGACGGCTGGTGGTGTGTGTGCCTGGTAGACGCATGCACTGATGGCTGGTGGTGTGTGTGCCTGGTGAAAGCGTGCATTGACGGCTGGTGTTGTATATGCCTGGTGAAAGAGTGCACTGACAGCTGGTGGTGTGTGTGTCTGGAAGCGTGCACTGAAGGCTGGTGGTGTGTGTGCCTGGTAGACGCGTGCACTGACGGCTGGTGGTGTGTATGCCTGGTGAAAGCGTGCAATGTTGTCTGGTGGTGTGTGCCTGGTGGAAGCATGCACGGACGGCTGGTGGTGTTTGTGCCAGGTGAAAGCGTGCACCGATGACTGATGGTGGCAGTGCCTGGTTAAAGTGTGCACTGACGGCCGGTGGTGTGTATGCCTGGTGAAAGCGTGCACTGATGGCTGGTGGTGTGTGTGCCCCTGTTGAAAGTGTGCACTGACAGCTGGTGGTGTGTGTGCCTGGTAGGCGAGTGCACTGACGGCTGGTGGTGTGTGTGCCTGGTAGACGAGTGCACTGACGGCTGGTGGTGTGTGTGCCTGGTCGACTCGTGCATTGACGGCTGGTGTTGTGTATGCCTGGTGAAAGAGTGCACTGAAGGCTGGGGGTGTGTGTGCCTGTTAGACACGTGCACTGACGGCTGGTGGTGTGTGCGCCTGGTGGCAAAGCGTGCACTGACGGCTGGTGGTGTGTGTGTTTATAAATGTGCACTCAAGGCTGGTGGTGTGTGTTCCCAGTGGAAAAGTGTGCACTGACATGTTTAAAAGTAAAGTGTGCCATACTGCGATTGCTGCAATAGTTAATTGTGGATGCGTTAACAATTGATGCGTGCACGGATGGCTGGTGGTGTGTGCCTGTAGAAATTGTGCACTGATGGCTGGTGGTGTGTGTGCCTGGTGGAAGTGTGCACTGCCAGCTGGTGGTGTGTGTGTGGTGGAAGCGTGCACTGACGGCTGGTGGTGTGTGTGCCTGGTGGAAGTGTGCACTGCCAGCTGGTGGTGTGTGTGTCTGTTGGAAGCGTGCACTGACGGCTGGTGGTGTGTGTGTGTGTGCCTAGTGAAAGCATGCATGGACGTCTGGTGGTGTGTGTGTGCCTGTTGAAAGTGTGCACTGACGGCTGGTGGTGTGTGTGCCTGGTGGCAAAGCGTGCACTGACGGCTGGTGGTGTGTGTGTTTATAAATGTGCACTCAAGGCTGGTGGTGTGTGTGCCCGGTGGAAAAGTGTGCACTGACATGTTTAAAAGTAAAGTGCGCCATACTGCGATTGCTACAATAGTTAATTGTGGATGCGTTAACAATTGATACGTGCACTGATGGCTGGTGGTGTGTGCCTGTCGAAATTGTGCACTGATGGCTGGTGGTGTGTGTGTGTGTGTGCCTAGTGAAAGCATGCATGGACGTCTGGTGGTGTGTGTGTGGTGGAAGCGTGCACCGACAGTGGATGGTGTTTGTGCCCGGTGAAAGCGTGAACTGACGGCTGGTGGTGACTGTGCCTGGTGAGTGTGCACTGACGGCAGGTGGTGTGTATCCCTGGTGAAAGCATGCACTGATGGCTGGTGGTGTGTGTGTCTGGAAGCGTGCACTGAATGCTGGTGGTGTGTGTGCCTGGTGGAAAAGTGTGCACTGACATGTTTAAAAGTAAAGTGTGCCATACTGCGATTGCTACAATAGTTAATTGTGGATGTGTTAACAATTGATGCGGGCACTGATGGCTGGTGGTGTGTGTGCCTGGTCGAAGTGTGCACTGCCAGCTGGTGGTGTGTGTGCCTGGTGGAAGCGTGCACTGACGGCTGGTGGTGTGTGTGCCTGGTGGAAGCGTGCACTTATGGCTGGTGGTGTGTGTGCCTTGTGGAAGCGTGCACTGACAGCTGGTGGTGAGTGTGCCTGGTAAAAGCATGCACTGACGTCTGGTGGTGTGTGTGCGTGGTGGAAGCGTGCACTGAAGGCTGGTGGTGTTTGTGCCCGGTGAAAACGTGCACTGGCGGCTGGTGGTGTGTGCCTGGTGAAAGCGTGCACTGACATCTGGTCGTGTGTGTGTGTGTGTGCGCCTGGTGAAAGCATGTACTGATGTCTGGTGTTGTGTGAGTGGTGGAAGCGTGCACTGACGGTTGGTGGTGTTTGTGCCCGGTGAAAGCATGCACTGACGGCTGGTGGGGTGTGCCTGGTGAAAGCATGCACGGACGATTGGTGGTGTGTGTGTGTGTGTGTGTGTGTGCCTGGTGAAAGCATGCACTGACGTCTAGTGGCGTGTATGCCTGGTGAAAGCGTGCACTGATGGCTGGTGGTGTGTGTGCCCCTGTTGAAAGTGTGCACTGACAGCTGGTGGTGTGTGTGCCTGGTAGACGAGTGCACTGACGGCTGGTGGTGTGTGTGCCTGGTAGACGCGTGCACTGACGGCTGGTGGTGTGTGTGCCTGGTCGACTCGTGCATTGACGGCTGGTGTTGTGTATGCCTGGTAAAAGAGTGCACTGACGGCTGGTGGTGTGTGTGTCTGGAAGAGTGCACTGAAGGCTGGGTGTGTGTGTGCCTGGTAGACACGTGCACTGACGGCTGGTGGTGTGTGTGCCTGGTGAAAGCGTGCATTGACTGCTGGTGTTGTGTGTGTGCCTGTTGAAAGTGTGCACTGACGGCTGGTGGTGTGTGCGCCTGGTGGCAAAGCGTGCACTGACGGCTGGTGGTGTGTGTGTTTATAAATGTGCACACAAGGCTGGTGGTGTGTTTGCCCGGTGGAAAAGTGTGCACTGACATGTTTAAAAGTAAAGTGTGCCATACTGCGATTGCTACAATAGTTAATTGTGGATGCGTTAACAACTGATGCGTGCACGGATGGCTGGTGGTGTGTGCCTGTAGAAATTGTGCACTGATGGCTGGTGGTGTGTGTGCCTGGTGGAAGTGTGTACTGCCAGCTGGTGGTGTGTGTGTCTGTTGGAAGCGTGCACTGACGGCTGGTGGTGTGTGTGTGTGTGCCTAGTGAAAGCATGCATGGACGTCTGGTGGTGTGTGTGTGCCTGTTGAAAGTGTGCACTGATGGCTGGTGGTGTGTGTGCCTGGTGGCAAAGCGTGCACTGACGGCTGGTGGTGTGTGTGTTTATAAATGTGCACTCAAGGCTGGTGGTGTGTGTGCCCGGTGGAAAAGTGTGCACTGACATGTTTAAAAGTAAAGTGCGCCATACTGCGATTGCTACAATAGTTAATTGTGGATGCGTTAACAATTGATGCGTGCACTGATGGCTGGTGGTGTGTGCCTGTCGAAATTGTGCACTGATGGCTGGTGGTGTGTGTGCCTGGTGGAAGTGTGCACTGCCAGCTGGTGGTGTGTGTGTCTGTTGGAAGTGTGCACTGACGGCTGGTGGTGTGTGTGTGTGTGTGCCTAGTGAAAGCATGCATGGATGTCTGGTGGTGTGTGTGTGGTGGAAGCGTGCACCGACAGTGGATGGTGTTTGTGCCCGGTGAAAGCGTGAACTAACGGCTGGTGGTGACTGTGCCTGGTGAGTGTGCACTGACGGCAGGTGGTGTGTATCCCTGGTGAAAGCATGCACTGATGCCTGGTGGTGTGTGTGTCTGGAAGCGTGCACTGAAGGCTGGTGGTGTGTGTGCCTGGTGGAAAAGTGTGCACTGAAATGTTTAAAAGTTCCCTACACTAAGGGGACGCTGTTCTCATAAAAGTAAAGTGCGCCATACTGCGATTGCTACAATAGTTAATTGTGGATGTGTTAACAATTGATGCGGGCACTGATGGCTGGTGGTGTGTGTGTCTGTAGAAATTGTGCACTGATGAATGGTGGTGTGTGTGCCTGGTCGAAGTGTGCACTGCCAGCTGGTGGTGTGTGTGCCTGGTGGAAGCGTGCACTGACGGCTGGTGGTGTGTGTGCCTGGTGGAAGCGTGCACTGACGGCTGGTGGTGTGTGTGCCTGGTGGAAGCGTGCACTGACAGCTGGTGGTGAGTGTGCCTGGTAAAAGCATGCACTGACGTCTGGTGGTGTGTGTGCGTGGTGGAAGCCTGCACTGAAGGCTGGTGGTGTTTGTGCCCGGTGAAAACGTGCACTGGCGGCTGGTGGTGTGTGCCTGGTGAAAGCGTGCACTGACATCTGGTCGTGTGTGTGTGTGTGTGTGTGCGCCTGGTGAAAGCATGTACTGATGTCTGGTGTTGTGTGAGTGGTGGAAGCGTGCACTGACGGTTGGTGGTGTTTGTGCCCGGTGAAAGCATGCACTGACGGCTGGTGGGGTGTGCCTGGTGAAAGCATGCACGGACGGCAGGTGGTGTGTGTGTGTGTGTGCCTGATGAAAGCATGCACTGATGTCTGGTGGCGTGTGTGGTGAAAGCGTGCACTGACGGCTGGTGGTGTTTGTGCCCGGTCAAAGCGTGCACTGATGACTGATGATGTCTGTGCCTGGTGAGTGTGCACTGACGGCCGGTGGTGTGCATCCCTGGTGAAAGCGTGCACCGACGTCTGTTGGTGTGTGTGCCTGGTGAAAGCGTGCACTGACGGCTGGTGGTGTGTGCCTGGTGAAAGGGTGCTCTGACGGCTGGTGGTGTGTGTGTGGTGGAAGCGTGCACTGACGGCTGGTGGTGTTTGTGCCCGGTGAAAGTGTGCACTGACGGCTGGTGGTGTTTGTGCCTGGTGAGTGTGCACTGACGGCCGGTGGTGTGTATCCCTGGTGAACGTGTGCACTGACGACTGATGGTGTGTGTGCCTGGTGAGTGTGCACTGACAGCCGGTGGTGTGTATGCTTGGTGAAAGCGTGCACTGACGGCTCGTGGTGCGTGTGCCTGGTGAAAGCATGCCCTGACGTCTGGTGGTGTGTGTGTGGTGGAAGCGTGCACTAGGCTGGTGGTGTTTGTGCCCGGTGAAAGCGTGCACGGACGGCTGGTGGTGTTTGTGCCCGGTAAAAGTGTGCACTGATGACTGATGGTGTCTGTGCCTGGTGAGTGTGCACGGACGGTCGGTGGTGTGTATCCCTGGTGAAAGCGTGAACTGACGTCTGGTGGTGTGTGTGTGTGGTGGAAGTGTTCCTTAGTTGGGTGCTTAGAAACTGGAAGCATTCCGAAAGTACACCCATTCAAGGTTGGATGAAGCAAAACATAATTGTTGGACAGGCCACATGACGGGCCGCTCTCCCCCGGCTCGACCAGGCCCGAGCCCCGTCACGCAAGCACCACACACCACCATTGCACGTCCTACGTCCCCTCAGGGACACCTGCCCTCGAGCACGATAACCTCGTGGGTCCGATCCACTGCCGACCCATGCGCCCAGCCTGGGCCGCCATCTTGGACACTTCGCCACGAGGCCGCCTGGCCCCCGATCGACCTCAACCCTGGGCCTAGCCCGGCCTCAGACATTCCGGCACCACCCTCCACCCAGGAGGTGAGCGAGCTACTTGGCAAGTCAATGGGAGAAAGAGGTGTCGATGGCTCTCCCCCGGCCAGTGCCGCTCGCCCATCGCCTCCCCGGGCGCTGGCTCCACCCCCCTGCTGGGTGTCTGGACTCCCTCATCCCGGACCTCCCGACCTCCAAGTGCGAGGGTCCGGACATCAAAGCACGCCAGCCCTATAACTGGGGCAGCTCCAGAGCAGGAAGGCAGTTGTATCTTGGAGTCGAGAGACGAAAGAAGAACTCATCCTGGACGGACTACTGGCGCTGCCGTAGCTCTGTCCTGTGCACCATCATCCTGCCTGTTGGCGCTGCCACAGCCGTCGTAACCTTCATCCTTCACCGTCGTCCGGATCTGCTGGCGAGGCCGCGGACCGTTGTAACCGTCATCTGCACCGGGACCTGCTTGGCTTCTCCACGGCCCGTCGATCATCCTTCATCCATCTCGGGACCTGCTTGGCTCCTCCACGGCCCGATCAGCAAACACGCCGAGCTCGAGGATTGAGAGCTATTGAACTCATTGGTAACTAAGACTGTCCCGCTACCCTTTTCCTCAACCAGAGATCAGAACCGAGGGGACCCCTGAGTCCAGACCTCCTTGTATTATATCAACGTAACCTAAGAATTGCATATAAAGTCTCGTTAACCTTCAATCTTGTGTGGTGTCCGTCTGTGGGGGGGAAGTTACTTATCTGTACAGTCGTTGGAGACGGCTCTCCCTGGAGACCTCTCCCCGTAATCTCGGCCGACCCTCCCGGTCCGTCTAACATTGGTGGCCAGCGGCGCGATCCGAATCACCGCATAACGTACAGAGAGTAGCTCACCCCACAACGAACAACAACGTCGACTAAAGAGAGCGGATCAACTGAGAAGTTCCAAATGGAAAAACTAGAGGAATACAGCCATCGTGAACTAAAGCAGTTCTGCATCGAACTAGGTATCGCTACCACCGGACTAAGTACCAAGGACGATTTTAAGCATGCCCTAGAATCTTGGGCAGAGACCGGGGATGTCGTAGCCCCTGAGCAAAGCACCGCGAAAAATACCAACACGGCCCCTGAGGGGCAAAGAACCAGTCTCTCGCAAGACGAGATCCAAGAAAGAGAAAAAGCACGACTACACGAACTCGAAATGGCCCGACTCAAGATGGACATAGAACTCAAATTGGCCGAGCAAAAAATAAACTTAGAGCACCTTCGCCTCCGAGAAGAAAGAGAGGAGAAACAGAGGCAAAGGGAGCTCGAGGAAAAAAGACTAACGTACGAGCACGAGCGGAACCTAGCCGAGATCAACCTGCGCAAACAGAATAAAGAGTTAGGGGTGCCCGACAGACCGTCCACCCCAGGGACCACGGAGAAAAAAGTGCACATCCCCAAGGATGTGGTCCGAGAATATTTTCGAGAAGACGACATCCAGCAATGGTTTAAGGCATATGAAATCGCGATGACTGCACACCGGATCGATAGAGCCGACTGGGGAGCCGGCCTATGGGGCAAATTCCTCAATGAGGGCCGCGATACTCTGTTACAGCTCCCAGACCACCAGATGACCTCCTACGACCATATGAAAGCGGCCCTCCTCACCCGCTATGGCCTCACGCCCGAGATGTACCGTCAGAGGTTCCGAGACTGCACACGCATTCCAGGTACAACTTGGGTGGACTATGTAACGTACTTTAGCCGAGCCTTCGAAGGCTGGATCAGAGGGAACAACGTCACGACCTACGAGCAGTTGTTCAATCTGATGGTATGGGAACATCTGTCCAACAATTGCTTCATTGAACTACGCCAACACCTCCTCGACAGCAAGTTAACCGATCCCCGGCAGCTCGCAGCCGAAGCTGACCGGTGGGAGATCACCCGAGTGGGCCGGAATGGGTCCTACGAGCAGAACAGGAACAACAATGGTCACCACCGATCCAGAGGAGGAGGAGGGGGCCAAGGTCGAGGAAGAGACAACACTCCGGCCGCCCCCACTACCAGCACCACCCCCCCGGCCAACCGGGGCAGCACCCCGGCGCGACCGGGATACAGAGCCAATGTTACATGTCACCGATGCCAACGAGTCGGCCACTATGCAAACGACCCAAGCTGCCCGCAGTATCAGAGTCCAAGACCCCGCCAGGTGGCCGCCGCGGCACTAGGGGAAGAACAGATCTCCGAGGAACAAGAAACAGACGAGCAAGAGTATCAAGAGTGGGAGCCAGCCGCCATGACTCTCGCGTGCTTAGGGGGAAGAGACATGGTCCCGCGGGTCCCCCTACCCGCTAACACCCAGAAGTACAGCCAATGGGTGAGCATCAATGGACAACGGGCCGAAGCCCTTCGAGACACCGGGGCCAGTGTGACAGCCGTCCGCTGTCATCTGGTGACCCCGGAACAATATCTACCGAACATTCTCTGCCCTGTGCGATCAGCCGACAACTCGGAGAGTCTGTGTCGGATGGCCTGCGTCCCCTTTGAGTGGGGAGGGGTCTCCGGCATGTTGAAAGTAACGGTCCGAGACGACGCCCCCGTGGACTGCCTCCTCGGAAATGACCTGGAAAGCTCCCCGTGGGCAGCCGTGGAGCGAAAAGAACA
Organism: Lissotriton vulgaris; assembly: GCF_964263255.1. Classification (NCBI taxonomy): domain Eukaryota; kingdom Metazoa; phylum Chordata; class Amphibia; order Caudata; family Salamandridae; genus Lissotriton; species Lissotriton vulgaris. The sequence goes on along the minus strand of NC_141689.1, from coordinate 1,080,721,110 downwards.
CTTGGGGATGTTGGGCGTCCCAGACTGGGCGTGCGTCACCACCCGGTCCATGGCCGCCCGTGCCAACCATCACCCGGAAGAACCAGAATGGCCGGCGCCTCCGCCTCCGGTCGCCCCCGCCGAGACCCCCGACCATGGCATCCCCCTCGAACTTGCTCAACCTTCCGACCTTGCTAATCTTGACCAGTGGGCTCAAGAAGGGGGACCCACACAAGAACAATTTCGTCAGGAGCAGAAGACCTGTCCCTCCCTTGAGGGACTCCGACAACAAGCGCTCGCCCAAAGCGCAGGGGATACCTCCGGAACTCATTGGGTCTACTGGGACAATGACCTATTGTACAGCGAGCAACGAATCGCCGAGCTGGGGGCCAACCGAGTACTAGTGGTGCCCCTCCGCTTTAGAGACTTCCTGCTAAATCTGGCCCACGATGTCCCCCTGGCAGGGCACCTGGGACAAGATAAAACCTACAGCCGCCTAGTGACCCACTTCTTCTGGCCAAAAATGAGAAACGATGTGCACCAGCATTGCCGATCTTGCCCCACGTGCCAAGCTAGTGGGAAGAGCGGCCGCAAATTAAAGGCCCCCCTGCAACCCTTTCCCGTAGTCACGACCCCATTTGAGAGGGTCGGAATAGACATTGTGGGACCCCTAGACCCGCGTACAAGACAAGGCCATCGCTTCATCCTGGTACTAGTGGACCACGCCACCCGCTACCCTGAGGCTATTCCTCTCCGGACCGTGACAGCCCCAGTGGTCGGCCGGGCCCTGATGGGGATCTTCTCCCGTGTGGGGTTCCCCCGAGAAGTCGTCAGTGACAGAGGCACGAACTTTATTTCCAAATATATGAAGTCCCTCTGGCAACAGTGTGGGGTCACCTACCGCTTCACGACCCCCTATCACCCCCAAGGAAACGGACTTGTTGAACGGTTCAATCGCACACTAAAAGGGATGATCGGGGGATTGGAAGAACCCCTCCGTCGCCAGTGGGACGTGCTGCTGCCGTGCCTCCTCTTCGCCTACCGGGAGGTCCCACAGAAGTCCCTAGGCTTCAGCCCATTCGAGCTGCTCTATGGGCACCCAGTACGGGGGCCACTCAGCCTGATCAAAGAAGGCTGGGAGATGCCTCCGGCCAAGAGTCCTCCAGATGTCTTCCGGTACCTCCTCACCCTCCGCAACCAGTCCCAGCGGTTCAGAGACCTAGCAAAAGCCAACCTAGAGGCCAGTCAAGAGGACATGAAGAAATGGTATGACCAGAACGCCTCATCTATTGAATTCGAGCCGGGGCAACAGGTCTGGGTAATGTCCCCCACAGAACCGTGCGCTCTCCAAGACAAATGGACGGGACCCTTCAAGGTAATCGAGCGCAAGGGTCCTGCCACCTATCTGATCGATATGGAGTCCGCCCGGAATCCGCTCCGAGTCCTCCACACCAACAGACTGAAACCCCACTTTGCACGAACAGAACTCAGCCTCTTGATGGCCACAGACAATGGGGTTGAAGACGACTCCGAGCCTCTCCCTGACCTCTTGCGGACCCAGGAGCAAGACGGCTCCGTGGATGGGGTCCGACTCTCGGAGACCCTCACCCAGGAACAACGCCAAGAGTGCCAAGCCCTCCTATCACGATTTGCCAGTCTGTTCTCCCTCACCCCAGGTGTCACTTCCTGGTGTGTGCACGATGTGGACACCGGAGACAGCCCTCCTATCCGCCACCGGGCCTACCGCGTACCTGATCGGGTACGGGCCTGCATCCAGGCGGAAGTAGCTAAGATGCTCACGCTCGGGGTCATCGAGCCCTCAGACAGTCCATGGGCCAGCCCGGTCGTACTGGTCCCCAAAGCAGCCGCCCCCGGAACCACACCCGAACTCCGGTTCTGTGTCGACTACCGGGGCCTGAATGAAGTCACCAGAACGGACGCACACCCCATCCCCCGGGCAGATGAACTGGTCGACCGAATGGGCGCTGCCCGCTACCTCAGCATCTTCGACCTAACGGCAGGCTATTGGCAGATCGGCCTCACACCCCGAGCACAAGAACGTTCTGCCTTCTCCACCCCCGATGGCCACTATCATTTCACGGTCATGCCCTTCGGCATGAAAAATGCCCCAGCGACTTTCCAACGGCTCGTCAATCAGGTCCTGGCGGGGCTCGAAGAGTTCAGCGCCGCCTACCTGGACGACATCGCTGTGTACAGCCACCATTGGACCGAGCACCTCCACCACCTCCAAGCAGTGCTGCAAGCCCTTCAGCGAGCTGGCCTCACGATCAAGGCCAGCAAATGTCAAATTGGACAAGGGTCGGTGACCTACCTCGGACACCAGGTGGGAAGCGGCCTAGTGGCCCCTCTACAGCTGAAAATTGCCGCCATCCAGAACTGGCAACCCCCTATCACTCAAACTGAGGTGCGAGCCTTCCTGGGCCTCACGGGCTACTACCGAAGGTTCGTGAAAGACTATGGTACCATCGTGGGGCCTCTCACCGAACTCACGTCAAAAAATCAGCCCAAGAAGGTGAACTGGACCCCAGAGTGTCAGGCGGCATTCGAACAGTTAAAGGCCGCCATGTGTTCCGCTCCGGTGCTCCAGGCCCCAGACTACAGCCGGGAGTTCGTCGTCCAGACGGACGCCTCCGACCAGGGCATTGGGGCGGTCCTGTCCCAAGTGAACACCGAAGGCCTTGATCAACCGGTGGCCTTCATCAGCCGGAGACTCCTACCACGGGAACAACGCTGGAGCACCATAGAGAGGGAAGCCTTCGCTGTGGTATGGGCCCTCAAGAAACTCCACCCCCCTACCTTTTTGGCACCCACTTCCGGGTGCAGACTGACCACCGACCCCTGCAGTGGTTGATGCATATGCGGGGGGAAAACCCAAAACTGCTACGCTGGTCCATCTCCTTACAAGGTATGGACTTCACCGTTGAACACCGGCCTGGGTCCGACCACGCCAACGCGGATGGCCTGTCCCGGTTTTTCCGCCTCGACGAAGAGAGTCCCCAAGAGGATGGGTAACTCTCCCCGCCTTCAGCTGGGGGGGACGCATGTTGGACAGGCCACATGACGGGCCGCTCTCCCCCGGCTCGACCAGGCCCGAGCCCCGTCACGCAAGCACCACACACCACCATTGCACGTCCTACGTCCCCTCAGGGACACCTGCCCTCGAGCACGATAACCTCGTGGGTCCGATCCACTGCCGACCCATGCGCCCAGCCTGGGCCGCCATCTTGGACACTTCGCCACGAGGCCGCCTGGCCCCCGATCGACCTCAACCCTGGGCCTAGCCCGGCCTCAGACATTCCGGCACCACCCTCCACCCAGGAGGTGAGCGAGCTACTTGGCAAGTCAATGGGAGAAAGAGGTGTCGATGGCTCTCCCCCGGCCAGTGCCGCTCGCCCATCGCCTCCCCGGGCGCTGGCTCCACCCCCCTGCTGGGTGTCTGGACTCCCTCATCCCGGACCTCCCGACCTCCAAGTGCGAGGGTCCGGACATCAAAGCACGCCAGCCCTATAACTGGGGCAGCTCCAGAGCAGGAAGGCAGTTGTATCTTGGAGTCGAGAGACGAAAGAAGAACTCATCCTGGACGGACTACTGGCGCTGCCGTAGCTCTGTCCTGTGCACCATCATCCTGCCTGTTGGCGCTGCCACAGCCGTCGTAACCTTCATCCTTCACCGTCGTCCGGATCTGCTGGCGAGGCCGCGGACCGTTGTAACCGTCATCTGCACCGGGACCTGCTTGGCTTCTCCACGGCCCGTCGATCATCCTTCATCCATCTCGGGACCTGCTTGGCTCCTCCACGGCCCGATCAGCAAACACGCCGAGCTCGAGGATTGAGAGCTATTGAACTCATTGGTAACTAAGACTGTCCCGCTACCCTTTTCCTCAACCAGAGATCAGAACCGAGGGGACCCCTGAGTCCAGACCTCCTTGTATTATATCAACGTAACCTAAGAATTGCATATAAAGTCTCGTTAACCTTCAATCTTGTGTGGTGTCCGTCTGTGGGGGGGAAGTTACTTATCTGTACAGTCGTTGGAGACGGCTCTCCCTGGAGACCTCTCCCCGTAATCTCGGCCGACCCTCCCGGTCCGTCTAACAATAATCATGTGCCTTATTTGGTTGCTTGGTTAGCGAGCTTTCACACATGCGAGGGGGCTACTTAGTATCGTCAATGGGAAAAGAATGATGTGATTTTTTTTTAAATCACACTCGTCCAGTAAAATGGCACTGCACCCGGAACAATTGAAAGCGCTTTTGTGCTTCTTTGGCAGAAAGAAGCGCTAAGGACTGTGTGTGAAATTCAAGGTTGTGATGAAGCAAAACATAATCATGTGCCTTGTTTGGTTTCTTGGTTAGCGAGCTTTCACACATGCGAGGGGACTACTTAGTATTGTCAATGGGAAAAGAATGATGTAATAAAAAATAAAAAATCACGCTCGTCCAGTAAGATTGCACTGCACCAGGAACAACAATTGAAAGCGCTTTAGCGCTTCTTTGGTGGAAGGAAGCGCTACGGACTGTGTGTGAAATCCAAGAAAGAGTTCAGAATGCAAAGGCAGAGGGCAGCTCGGGTAACAAGCTGCCTTTGAAGAAGATCAGGCAGCGCTGGGAGGGGGGCTGGGCAACCATGCCAGCATTCCGATTCACGAGCAGATGGTCCTGTTTATGACCTGCGGAGCACATGAAGTGGCTGGTGGCAAATGGAATCAGAGCGGCCGCGGTCGCTTTGATGTTCTTGTCGTGTCTTGCTTTGTGGAAGGGGTAGGGGGAGGGAATTCCTGTGCACGCGCCTGGCTCACATGAACTGTACGCGATCCGCAGCTGGGTAAACTTTTCGGAACGCTTACTATAAATCTCACCTATCATCCCTACGGGATGGAATAGGCGAGACCTAAAAAGTGGCGTGACATTATTGCCTACGATATATTTAAGTATGCTTTTTACTCCTCACTTACATTTGGAAACACACATATATACCGTTTGCGCAAAAAAAAAAACTGAACCAAAGTAAAACCTGGTTTTCCAAGGAGGCTAATTGGCAGAGGAGAAATGGAGTTGGGGAAAGAGTAATCATCGATGTGGGTTAATGACCGTGCGATCCTGACCACCAGTGCCAAGTCACCATGCCATCATTGCCAGCTTCTTACAGTGCACACAGATGGATGTTCCACTCACTGCACTCATCATGTGCATTCTGAAGGTGTCCAAATAGTCCTTTGCTTCTTTTTTGAGCTTGCGGCCAGTGTACTATTTGTGATGTTCTTTTTAAGTGAAAGCCTCTCCCTGTTTCTCTTTTTTCATGCTCTTCCTGCACACTTCCTCCCTCGCTTTCTCTCTCTCCGTCTCCCCTCTTCCTCTCTCTCACTACCTCTCACCCTTTCCCACTCTCACTCTCCCCCAACTTATCTTTGTCCCCCTCCCTCTTTCTCTCTCCCTCTCACTCCTCTCTTCCTATCGCTCTCTCTTGCCCTCTATCCGTCTTCCTTTCTCTCTCCCCCTCCCTTTCATTCTTGCTTCCTCTCTCGCTCCCCATCCCTCTCATGTTTCCTCTCTCTCCCTCACCCTCTCCGCAACAAGGCAACAGTCTCTAAAGCATTTGCAATGCAATAGGTCTTGCTTTACTGAAGTCTGAGCTATTGGTGTTGCTTTATTTTAGCAATGCGAATTGCTCAAACTTTAATAATGTGAGACCTATTGCATTGAAAATGCTTGTTAATTGAAGTAATCAGGACATCATCCCAGAGTAGTTTTAGTGATTACTCTAGGAGTCATCTCATTTAAATATTTATCCCTATAGGCGTACTTCAGGATGGCTTGGGATGACGACCCCAGATAATTACAGGAATAGCTCAGCTGAAGTCATTGGATAACTTCAGAATGACTCCAGGGTGATCTTCCTTTTTGACTTGGGTTAAAACTAAAGCCCAAAAACGTATTACATATAATTAAAAAAACATCTTCCTATTTCTCCACATGCGCAAAATGCCTTAGGCCATGCCATGTGCCTCCACGAGTGCAGAGGGCCCTTGCTAAGTGATAATGGAAGGTTGGTTGGCCACCCTACTTGCCAAAAAAAGGCATCAATATAATGATAGTTTCAGTAAATGCGTTATTCTCCTTTGAACAGTGGTTCAAGATTTTTGTGAGGACCCTGACATCCATCTAAAACTAAGAGAATGTCCAACTAATCACACTCAATATAGTGCAGTTTGAAATCACGTGGGTAGGGAGACTCACAACAGAAGAATAGCTAAACGCTATACAAACCAATGTTTTTTTTTCAGATCACTTTACACTGCTCTTTGAGATGCTGCTGACGGCAACAAGGAGCTTCTGATGGGATCGAGATCTTCGCTGCATAAAACACATCGCGTTATTTCCGATTCATTTAATTTTAATTTTTTAAAGCCGTTTACCCAGCGAAGTCTCGCCACGAATCACTTAAATAACAGAAACATGTCATGCTTGTCGGAGGATTAACTAATAATACCAGTTACATACTGGGCTGGAACTAGAGCTCGTCATTAGGGGGCGCCCGTGACCATTAAATGACCCCATTAATATTCAAGTTGACGGCGGCCATGCTAAAGTCAGGCAGCGCGAAACTGGGTCATTCTTAAACTGAGGTTTAAAATATTGCCATCTTGCTTTGTTTACACTGAAGTATGCACTTTTACTACCTCGCGCAAGGAGTTGGTAGCACGTGCGGGAACTCACTTTCAGCAGGCATCCTCGCTTGTAGTGCTCACACCCTTCCCGAAGCTTCCCTTCTGCGATTTCTGCTGGCGCCGCCATTCTGTACGTCCCTTTTTTCCGGAACTGGATGTGACGTTCTAGAGTTTCCGTTGGACATTCTAGACTTTCACGAACAACAGCTCAGCTCCTCCTCTTCTCGTGCTAGAAGGAAAGGGTGCTGGAAAGTTACTTGAGTGTTGCGTTGATTTCTAAACCGCTTATTTAGTCGCTAATTTCATGCTGCATGGGCTCTAAGTGTTTGTATGAATTGGATATCATGGTTCGTTTTATATTCATCAACGGGAACGCTACTCTACGGCGTAGAAACCTGCATTTCTCTATTCTTCCATTAGGTGGCAGTAAACGTTCACTTTAACAGTTGTCGAACTGTTTAATAGTAGGATTTGCGGCATGTAGTAGTAAATACGTGATTTGTCTATTGTGTAGCGAGGGATGTGTTACGGTGGCCGTGGTCAGTTGGCAGAGTAATGCAATTTGTTTTTCAAAACAGTTTATCTTTTTTAAAAGTAATAGTTGACAGTAAACCCAGAACGTGAGTGTCCACCTCCCACCTGTTCTCTTCGGACGCTGTTTTCAGTCTTGAACTTTGTGTGATAGGCTAGCGAATGGTTACTCGCTAACATTAACCCATGTGCTGCAAAGTACTGTCTGTGGCATGCCCGATACCAGCAAAGCGAAATTGGTTTGCTGAAATATGTGCGTAGGGGGTCACAAAGCAAATGGTTTGGACAATAAACTGAGCCTTCATGTGACTTCTGTCTTATTTATTTATTTTTTAAACTTATAAAGCGCAAACAAATACCACAAATGGTGTCTCGGCGCTGAGCACCCCTCCCCTCTCTATTCTCATGCACCCATAATGACAGTCAAAGCATTAACGTCTAATGTAAAACATGGGAGGGAAAGAAATACTCATCTGATGACTGAATTGCAAAGTGTGAAACCAGAAAACCTGGTATCTCACCTCTGCCCTCAGCTGCACTCCACCCCATACTATGACAGATGCAAACACAGCGGCAAGCAACCTCCACCAATGGCTCATCAGCTACGTCAACACTCTCGCCCCCCTCCAGAACACCAGGAGACAACCCAACAAGAAAGTCAAGTGGTTCACCATGGATCTTCGAGAATCCAAGCGCTGGTGCCGACGACTGGAGAAGACGTGGAGAAACGGCAAAATCCCAAAAGCACACTCTGCCTACTAAACAGTCAATACAGGACACCCCCAACTCATCAAATTAACCAAGAAAAACGTCCTCCCAGACAGAATCCTCTCCAACACCCACAACGCCAAGGAATTCTTCGCCATCATGAAGGAATTCGCCAAACCCAACAACAAAACAACCAGCGTCCCTCCCTCCCAAGACCTTTGCAACAAACTCAGCAGAGAGGGGCTAGGATGGGAGTTAGAAGTTCCCTACGCTGCATCAGGATCTTTGTGACTTCTCTTTTGTGGCATTGGACTCCAAGATATATCTTCATCTTCGTCTGAGGAGACCAAATCTAATTCTTTCTCAGGGTTTTCTGGGGAGAGAAAAAAAACACTGTCTCCTCTCTTGTCTACCTCATAGTCCAAAGGGACATTAGGTAAAATGTCCAAATATGCCTTCTTTAAATTTTCTACACCATATGTCCTAGACAGCAAAACAACAACGTCCCTCCCTCCCAAGACCTTTGCAACAAACTCAGCTCCTTCTTCCACCTCAAGATCAAGACGCTCTACGACAACTTCGACAACCAAGACCATGGAAACGCCTCAAGTACCACGCCCAACGATGCCACCCAACAAACCGGGACTCCCCTCACAGCAGAAGACACCTTAAAGGCAATGAAGAGCATCCACTCCGGAGCACCTTCTGACCCCTTCCCTCTACAAATCTTCCACAGGGCCGCCACTGCCATCGCACCCGAACTACACCGAAATATCGACTGCCCACTTGAGCCTCCCACATTCCACGACAACTGGATCCGCGACGACGTCAACCCCACCTAAAGAAGCCCTTCATAGACCCGACGGACCACAACAACCTCAGGTCCATCTCATTGCTTTCTTTTGCTGCCAAAGTCACCAAAAAGGCCGTCAACACCCAGCTACCAAAGAACAACTAAGGGTTGGCTCTAATCAGTATGGCTGAGCCGTAATAGCAAATAACAAAAGAAAATTGCCAGTACTGATGTGAATAAGTGAGATACACAAGTTGCAACAACGAGCTTGAAACAACATTCAAGACCGGGAACTAGTCAATAGTTTTTATTATTATTAGCATCTTTTCAAAAGGAAATCATGTTTTATAAAAAGGCTTTATACAAAATTACATCTTCAAGACGGACACATAATACATACTAGCCAAGAACACAAATCAAAAGTCATTCATCATATCAGACATATCACAGGCATACAACAACATACAACCAATCTCTAGGGGGAAACACTGTAACTACAAAAATGTGCAATATATTTACAATGCAATGACAAGCACAGGACAAAGGAGAAAGAACAAAAAGCCAGAGTCTGCAAAACAATTTTTTGATGGTATTGCAAGAAAAAATTCTAAAATGGGTACATTCCTATATTAAGTCTAAACATCAAAAAAACTTTGTTCAATTATTAAATGAGGGTAATGTACATAAATCAGCGATAAGCAAAAAAATCCTTTTAGAGAGCTTATCACTCTTGCAGACAGCAGAATTGCAGGGGCCTACGCGTTTCGAATCCCGCTGAGTTTCTGGGGATTCTCTTCAGGGCCTTGAGTAGTATCTAAACACAATACAAACAATGAAAACAGAAAAGGAAATTTAAGAATCTAGAAACAATTAAGTTTGTAGCAGAGTTAACGGATCATCATCAGGTTTCTGTCTCAGGTCCCACCCTCTCCTCCACCGGCTTACCATAAGCAAGGATGTAAGGTAGATGGAAGGACTCAAAAATCTAAGGAGGTAGGCTGTGTCCAAATCTGAAAGATTAATTAATGCATCGATGTCAGATGGAATTAGAATTACAGCAGGTGGTGTAAGTGGAGGGGAAGCTTAGTTTTACTTACCTTGTATGTCAAAAAGGTGTCAAAAAGGTTTTCTTACAAGCGGGCCAAGGGGGAAGAGTGTGGCGTGCGTTTACCTGTTCGGGGGAAAAAACAATGGAAATTTCAGAAGGGGATTCTAATAGTACTTGAAGGCTGGCGCTCTCGAGGGCAATATGACTCTCACCTAGTTAATGTTGACCGAAGGTTTCGGTATACGTAGCCGCGGGGTAGACAATAGCACAAAAGGTCTAAAAAAGTAAATGAAGGGGATGATGAATAAACAAGAACCGCAAAGTAAGTGTTAAACCGGACTAACAAGTAGAGTCTTACCGGAAAAACAGGGGAGGACGAGTCTGGTATTTAATAGAAAGATTGACGGTATATATCAGTGGGTGCCTTGTCGATCTGAAAGAAGCCAGCGGTATACAGTGTCAGTTGCAGTTACTCAACGGCTTGTTACAAACTAGGCAAAAGTTGTTAAGAAGGCTTACCACGAAAACTGAATCAACGCGTTGACACCGCCTAGACCGGGTCACATATACAGAGGAATTCAGGAGACCTTGAACGACATTAAAGTGGGCGTTTTAGACGTTGTTATTTTAACGGTTATGGCATAAAGTCTAACCACAAATTTCAAGGACTTACCGTCATGCTCGTAGAACACGGCAGAAAACAATTTATTATAAGGAATTAACTGTAAGGAAAAGAAAATGAGGGCATTAGTCTATCTTTTTAAGACTACGACTGGCGATGGAAGAAAGGGAATTTTGAATCCATTACTTACATAGGATTAGTCTGACGAAGCCTTTAGTTCGGCGGCGTTTCGGTTAGCACTATACCTTGGCTCATGCGCAGAAGCTGGCCGGGGCTCGGCTACTCTAGCTATATAAGCTGACCAGGTGGACAGTCACGCCCTCATTTGGTCGAAAAGAGCGACGGAAGACATGGACCGGAGTATGGGTTTCATGCATACGATCCATGTAATAAGGGGAATGGTTACACCAATAAGATGGATGACACTGAATTAAAGTTTAAAGATTTCGCTCAATTCATTGAGCCCGGATACAGCTGTGTTGAATTTGACTATGAGAAATGCTTCTCTTTTTGATAGTGCCGAATTCTGATCACCTCCTCGAGGATTTTTTTCTATTCTTGAAATTACTGTCCATCTCAGCTCACTGACTTGATGTTGCATACGCATCCAATGTTGCACCAAAGGAGCATTTTCAACTTTCCTTTTTAGTCTGGATTTGTGTTGTGAGATACGTTGACGTACCTCTTGGTTCGTTTTGCCTATGTATAATAGATGGCATGGGCATATAATGCCATATACAACAAACTTGCTCTTACAGTTGCTGAATACATCATGTTTCCAGGAGATTCCATTATGTTGAAAGAGAGAACCCTCCAGGGTGGATTCACAGCACAATCCCCATCATTTGGTGCTACGTAGCAGGTTTAGGGGCTGGCATAGCCGCTCGGACTATATGATTGGCAATGTTATTTTCTTTTTTAAATGCAAATAGGGGCACATTTACAAGACTTTCATCTAGATTCTTCACTAGATGCCAATTCTGTTTTATGACCTTTTTAAGTTGATTGGCGTTGGGGCAATAAGTAGTGACACATACTTGTCGTTTCAACTCAGGCTTGTTTTTTCGTTCCAGGAGTGTCTCGCGTGGGGTCCATTGGGCTCTCTTCATACAGGTCTTAACAAGTTTTTTAGGGTACCCCCTATCACAGAGCTTAGATATCAGATTTTCTGAATGGTATTGGAAATCTTCTTTGAATGTGCAGTTTCTGCGAACTCGCAGAAACTGCCCATAAGGGAGGTTTTCTTTAAGAATTCTCGGATGATTGCTGTTGAACATCAGGGACTTATTCCGGTCGGTATGTTTGACATATAGTGTAGTTGCTAATTTCCCTTCTGATGGAAAGACCTCCACGTCAAGGAATGCAATCCTGGTTGTCGACTCAGTCAAGCTGAACTTTATGTCAGCGGTCCTGGCATTTAGCCATTGATGAAATAGTGTAAGGGTGTCACTGTCTCCTGTCCATGTCATAAACACATCATCAATAAATCGGATCCAAGCTCCGATGTATTGAACGAATGGATTATTGTTGTAAATATAGGCGTTCTCATACATTGCCATAAAAAGTACTGCCAATTCTGGTGCAAAGGGGCAGCCCATAGCTACCCCTTTGACCTGATAGTAATACTCACCGTTGAAACAGAAGTAATTCTTCTTTAAGGCAAACGCTGCTAGGTCTACAATGAATTTAGTGGGTACCCGCATAGGCCTAGGTCTGGAATCTAAAAAATGTTCAAGTACTGCTACAGCTTCATCTTGGGGGATCTGTGTATACAGTGAAGTTACGTCTAAGGTAACTAATCTGTCTCTGTTTTCACAAAAGTCGATGTTCTCCAATTTTTTGATAAAATCTGTAGTGTCCTGTAGATAGGATTTAACCTGGGTCATGAATTCCTTTAGGAAACAATCTACGTATTTTGCTGCCGGCTCTAGCACCGAACCACATCCTGCCACGATGGGTCTGCCAGGCGGATGGTCTGGATCTTTATGAATTTTGGGCAGCACGTAGAACATAGGCACTTTAGGATGTTTAATTTTTAGATATTCAAGCTCTTTGGGACCAACAAAACCCTGATCAAATCCTTCTTGTATGATGGCAAAAAGTTTGTTTTGAAGGTCTGTAGTAGGATCTTTATTTATCTTACGGTAACAGCTAATGTCCTCTAGCTGTTTCATTACCTCTGTGGTGTAATCTTGGCTGTCCCACACAACTATAGCACCGCCTTTGTCGGCCTGCTTAATTATTACGGTGTTATCAGTTTTTAGGTTATTTAATGCTGTCATCTCTTTCTTGGTGGTATTAAACTTCACACATTTTTTCTCTTTTTCCATAGCAGATATCGCAGACAAGACACTTTTCTCAAAGATCAAAAGGTCTTTAGGAACTTTACTGGCTGGAGGACAAAAGGTGGATTTGTTTTTTAAGCCTGTAACTTCCGAGGACTGTTTGGTGGGATTTTCACTAAAGAACAGGGTTAATCGTAATTTTCTGCAAAATTCGATAAATTCTGATTTCATTTTTACAAAATCAGTTCTTTTTGAAGGAACGAATGACAAGCCTTTTGCCAAGATACTTTCCTCTTCTGATGTCAATACTTTTTTGGATAAATTGAAAATTGGCGACGCTTTCAGTTTTTGTAATGCTGTCGTCGTGTTTTCATTTCCCATGGGATGGTGTATCTCACTCGATCCCAGGGACGTGTTTGGCCTCTCTCTAAAAAATGAGGATTAGACGGTTGGTTTTGCTGTTGTTGGTTGGCGTTCCAGTTCCTGTTTCTATTTGGACGATTATAATTACTGGTAGGCTCGCTGTCAGTCCCTGACGATGATGTGTCAGAGAAGGAAATAAACTGTTTTTGTGATCTCCCTTGGTTTCCTCGAAGGAAACGTCGGGATTCTGCTTCAGAATAGAAATCAGCCTGTAAGTATGGATATATATTATCTAGTGAAAAACCTTTCTTGTCTTTTTCAAATTGATTAGACTTTTGAGTTATGGTATAGTCTTTAAACTCCTGTACTTCTTTAGCTACTTTTTCCAGGAGTGCCTTGGCGTCTGCTATGGTTGGATTGGTGCTAATTTCGTCTTCTAATTTGGCAATTTCAGCTAGTTCTTCCTTTGATATTCTAACCGCTGTCTCGACTGTTAAGACCATAAGGTCTCTACTGCATTTAGTTTCTATTAGGGAGAAACCTGTTTTTGAATATCGGATCCTCTGTAAAGATTACTGGTATATTCTTGATTTGTAATCCGGCTGGGATGGTGCCTTCTCGGAGGTGTTGCAACAAGAAATGACCATGAAGGTCTGTCCTGATTTGCTTCTTTTTTAAGCGAATCAATTTGTCAGATTCGTTAGATGTTGTCGCTGTCTCGCTTAAGGTAACAGAAGAGAAGACAGGCGGGTCACTGAGCAGATTTCTGATGTGATCCTCAGAATAGGCAAAGGTGTCTTTTTCTGCCATTACTCTAAAGAAAAAGGTAGAAGGAAACAAAAGGAGTTATAACATTCAACAATAAACTTAGCGCTAGCATGTACACGGGTACCAATCACAAAAGAAATGGGGTATCGAAGGCAGCAAAAATTCAACCTTCACTTCAAAATTAATAAGGAACAAAAAGGAACCTCGCGGGCCGGCGCCCGCTATAATAACCAAAGAACAACTAAGGGTTGGCTCTAATCAGTATGGCTGAGCCGTAATAGCAAATAACAAAAGAAAATTGCCAGTACTGATGTGAATAAGTGAGATACACAAGTTGCAACAACGAGCTTGAAACAACATTCAAGACCGGGAACTAGTCAATAGTTTTTATTATTATTAGCATCTTTTCAAAAGGAAATCATGTTTTATAAAAAGGCTTTATACAAAATTACATCTTCAAGACGGACACATAATACATACTAGGCAAGAACACAAATCAAAAGCCATTCATCATATCAGACATATCACAGGCATACAACAACATACAACCAATCTCTAGGGGGAAACACTGTAACTACAAAAATGTGCAATATATTTACAATGCAATGACAAGCACAGGACAAAGGAGAAAGAACAAAAAGCCAGAGTCTGCGAAACAATTTTTTGATGGTATTGCAAGAAAAAATTCTAAAATGGGTACATTCCTATATTAAGTCTAAACATCAAAAGAACTTTGTTCAATTATTAAATGAGGGTAATGTACATAAATCAGCGATAAGCAAAAAAATCCTTTTAGAGAGCTTATCACTCTTGCAGACAGCAGAATGGCAGGGGCCTACGCGTTTCGAATCCCGCTGAGTTTCTGGGGATTCTCTTCAGGGCCTTGAGTAGTATCTAAACACAATACAAACAATGAAAACAGAAAAGGAAAAAGGAAATTTAAGAATCTAGAAACAATTAAGTTTGTAGCAGAGTTAACGGATCAACATCAGGTTTCTGTCTCAGGTCCCACCCTCTCCTCCACCGGCTTACCATAAGCAAGGATGTAAGGTAGATGGAAGGACTCAAAAATCTAAGGAGGTAGGCTGTGTCCAAATCTGAAAGATTAATTAATGCATCGATGTCAGATGGAATTAGAATTACAGCAGTGGGAGGTGGCGTAAGTGGAGGGGAAGCTTAGTTTTACTTACCTTGTATGTCAAAAAGGTGTCAAAAAGGTTTTCTTACAAGCGGGCCAAGGGGGAAGAGTGTGGCGTGCGTTTACCTGTTCGGGGGAAAAAACAATGGAAATTTCAGAAGGGGATTCTAATAGTACTTGAAGGCTGGCGCTCTCGAGGGCGATATGACTCTCACCTAGTTAATGTTGACCGAAGGTTTCGGTATACGTAGCCGCGGGGTAGACAATAGCACAAAAGGTCTAAAAAAGTAAATGAAGGGGATGATGAATAAACAAGAACCGCAAAGTAAGTGTTAAACCGGACTAACAAGTAGAGTCTTACCGGAAAAACAGGGGAGGACGAGTCTGGTATTTAATAGAAAGATTGACGGTATATATCAGTGGGTGCCTTGTCGATCTGAAAGAAGCCAGCGGTATACAGTGTCAGTTGCAGTTACTCAACGGCTTGTTACAAACTAGGCAAAAGTTGTTAAGAAGGCTTACCACGAAAACTGAATTAACGCGTTGACACCGCCTAGACCGGGTCACATATACAGAGGAATTCAGGAGACCTTGAACGACAATAAAGTGGGCGTTTTAGAGGTTGTTATTTTAACGGGTATGGCATAAAGTCTAACCACAAATTTCAAGGACTTACCGTCATGCTCGTAGAACACGGCAGAAAACAATTTATTTTAAGGAATTAACTGTAAGGAAAAGAAAATGAGGGCATTAGTCTATCTTTTTAAGACTACGACTGGCGATGGAAGAAAGGGAATTTTGATTCCATTACTTACATAGGATTAGTCTGACGAAGCCTTTAGTTCGGCGGCGTTTCGGTTAGCACTATACCTTGGCTCATGCGCAGAAGCTGGCCGGGGCTCGGCTACTCTAGCTATATAAGCTGACCAGGTGGACAGTCACGCCCTCATTTGGTCGAAAAGAGCGACGGAAGACATGGACCGGAGTATGGGTTTCATGCATACGATCCATGTAATAAGGGGAATGGTTACACCAATAAGATGGATGACACTGAATTAAAGTTTAAAGATTTCGCTCAATTCATTGAGCCCGGATACAGCTGTGTCGAATTTGACTATGAGAAATGCTTCTCTTTTTGATAGTGCCGAATTCTGATCACCTCCTCGAGGATTTTTTTCTATTCTTGAAATTACTGTCCATCTCAGCTCACTGACTTGATGTTGCATACGCATCCAATGTTGCACCAAAGGAGCATTTTCAACTTTCCTTTTTAGTCTGGATTTGTGTTGTGAGATACGTTGACGTACCTCTTGGTTCGTTTTGCCTATGTATAATAGATGGCATGGGCATATAATGCCATATACAACAAACTTGCTCTTACAGTTGCTGAATACATCATGTTTCCAGGAGATTCCATTATGTTGAAAGAGAGAACCCTCCAGGGTGGATTCACAGCACAATCCCCATCATTTGGTGCTACATAGCAGGTTTAGGGGCTGGCATAGCCGCTCGGACTATATGATTGGCAATGTTATTTTCTTTTTTAAAGGCAAATAGGGGCACATTTACAAGACTTTCATCTAGATTTTTCACTAGATGCCAATTCTGTTTTATGACCTTTTTAAGTTGATTGGCGTTGGGGCAATAAGTAGTGACACATACTTGTCGTTTCAACTCAGGCTTGTTTTTTCGTTCCAGGAGTGTCTCGCGTGGGGTCCATTGGGCTCTCTTCATACAGGTCTTAACAAGTTTTTTAGGGTACCCCCTATCACAGAGCTTAGATATCAGATTTTCTGAATGGTATTGGAAATCTTCTTTGAATGTGCAGTTTCTGCGAACTCGCAGAAACTGCCCATAAGGGAGGTTTTCTTTAAGAATTCTCGGATGATTGCTGTTGAACATCAGGGACTTATTCCGGTCGGTATGTTTGACATATAGTGTAGTTGCTAATTTACCTTCTGATGGAAAGACCTCCACGTCAAGGAATGCAATCCTGGTTGTCGACTCAGTCAAGCTGAACTTTATGTCAGCGGTCCTGGCATTTAGCCATTGATGAAATAGTGTAAGGGTGTCACTGTCTCCTGTCCATGTCATAAACACATCATCAATAAATCGGAGCCAAGCTCCGATGTATTGAACGAATGGATTATTGTTGTAAATATAGGCGTTCTCATACATTGCCATAAAAAGTACTGCCAATTCTGGTGCAAAGGGGCAGCCCATAGCTACCCCTTTGACCTGATAGGAATACTCACTGTTGAAACAGAAGTAATTCTTCTTTAAGGCAAACGCTGCTAGGTCTACAATGAATTTAGTGGGTACCCGCATAGGCCTAGGTCTGGAATCTAAAAAATGTTCAAGTACTGCTACAGCTTCATCTTGGGGGATCTGTGTATACAGTGAAGTTACGTCTAAGGTAACTAATCTGTCTCTGTTTTCACAAAAGTCGATGTTCTCCAATTTTTTGATAAAATCTGTAGTGTCCTGTAGATAGGATTTAACCTGGGTCATGAATTCCTTTAGGAAACAATCTACGTATTTTGCTGCCGGCTCTAGCACCGAACCACATCCTGCCACGATGGGTCTGTCAGGCGGATGGTCTGGATCTTTATGAATTTTGGGCAGTACGTAGAACATAGGCACTTTAGGATGTTTAATTTTTAGATATTCAAGCTCTTTGGGACCAACAAAACCCTGTTCAAATCCTTCTTGTATGATGGCAAAAAGTTTGTTTTGAAGGTCTGTAGTAGGATCTTTATTTATCTTACGGTAACAGCTAATGTCCTCTAGCTGTTTCATTACCTCTGTGGTGTAATCTTGGCTGTCCCACACAACTATAGCACCGCCTTTGTCGGCCTGCTTAATTATTACAGTGTTATCAGTTTTTAGGTTATTTAATGCTGTCATCTGTTTCTTGGTGGTATTAAACTTCACACATTTTTTCTCTTTTTCCATAGCAGATATCGCAGACAAGACACTTTTCTCAAAGATCAAAAGGTCTTTAGGAACTTTACTGGCTGGAGGACAAAAGGTGGATTTGTTTTTTAAGCCTGTAACTTCCGAGGACTGTTTGGTGGGATTTTCACTAAAGAACAGGGTTAATCGTAATTTTCTGCAAAATTCGATAAATTCTGATTTCATTTTTACAAAATCAGTTCTTTTTGAAGGAACGAATGACAAGCCTTTTGCCAAGATACTTTCCTCTTCTGATGTCAATACTTTTTTGGATAAATTGAAAATTGGCGACGCTTTCAGTTTTTGTAATGCTGTTGTCGTGTTTTCATTTCCCATGGGATGGTGTATCTCACTCGATCCCAGGGACGTGTTTGGCCTCTCTCTAAAAAATGAGGATTAGACGGTTGGTTTTGCTGTTGTTGGTTGGCGTTCCAGTTCCTGTTTCTATTTGGACGATTATAATTACTGGTAGGCTCGCTGTCAGTCCCTGTCGATGATGTGTCAGAGAAGGAAATAAACTGTTTTCGTGATCTCCCTTGGTTTCCTCGAAGGAAACGTCGGGATTTTGCTTCAGAATAGAAATCAGCCTGTAAGTATGGATATATATTATCTAGTGAAAAACCTTTCTTGTCTTTTTCAAATTGATTAGACTTTTGAGTTATGGTATAGTCTTTAAACTCCTGTACTTCTTTAGCTACTTTTTCCAGGAGTGCCTTGGCGTCTGCTATGGTTGGATTGGTGCTAATTTCGGCTTCTAATTTGGCAATTTCAGCTAGTTCTTCCTTTGATATTCTAACCACTGTCTCGACTGTTAAGACCATAAGGTCTCTACTGCATTTAGTTTCTATTAGGGAGAAACCTGTTTTTGAATATCGGATCCTCTGTAAAGATTACTGGTATATTCTTGATTTGTAATCCGGCTGGGATGGTGCCTTCTCGGAGGTTTTGCAACAAGAAATGACCATGAAGGTCTGTCCTGATTTGCTTCTTTTTTAAGCGGATCAATTTGTCAGATTTGTTAGATGTTGTTGCTGTCTCGCTTAAGGTAACAGAAGAGAAGACAGGCGGGTCACTGAGCAGATTTCTGATGTGATCCTCAGAATAGGCAAAGGTGTCTTTTTCTGCCATTACTCTAAAGAAAAAGGTAGAAGGAAACAAAAGGAGTTATAACATTCAACAATAAACTTAGCGCTAGCATGTACACGGGTACCAATCACAAAAGAAATGGGGTATCGAAGGCAGCAAAAATTCAACCTTCACTTCAAAATTAATAAGGAACAAAAAGGAACCTCGCGGGCCGGCGCCCGCTATAATAACCAAAGAACAACTAAGGGTTGGCTCTAATCAGTATGGCTGAGCCGTAATAGCAAATAACAAAAGAAAATTGCCAGTACTGATGTGAATAAGTGAGATACACAAGTTGCAACAACGAGCTTGAAACAACATTCAAGACCGGGAACTAGTCAATAGTTTTTATTATTATTAGCATCTTTTCAAAAGGAAATCATGTTTTATAAAAAGGCTTTATACAAAATTACATCTTCAAGACGGACACATAATACATACTAGGCAAGAACACAAATCAAAAGTCATTCATCATATCAGACATATCACAGGCATACAACAACATACAACCAATCTCTAGGGGGAAACACTGTAACTACAAAAATGTGCAATATATTTACTATGCAATGACAAGCACAGGACAAAGGAGAAAGAACAAAAAGCCAGAGTCTGTGAAACAATTTTTTGATGGTATTGCAAGAAAAAATTCTAAAATGGGTACATTCCTATATTAAGTCTAAACATCAAAAGAACTTTGTTCAATTATTAAATGAGGGTAATGTACATAAATCAGCGATAAGCAAAAAAATCCTTTTAGAGAGCTTATCACTCTTGCAGACAGCAGAATGGCAGGGGCCTACGCGTTTCAAATCCCGCTGAGTTTCTGGGGATTCTCTTCAGGGCCTTGAGTAGTATCTAAACACAATACAAACAATGAAAACAGAAAAGGAAAAAGGAAATTTAAGAATCTAGAAACAATTAAGTTTGTAGCAGAGTTAACGGATCAACATCAGGTTTCTGTCTCAGGTCCCACCCTCTCCTCCACCGGCTTACCATAAGCAAGGATGTAAGGTAGATGGAAGGACTCAAAAATCTAAGGAGGTAGGCTGTGTCCAAATCTGAAAGATTAATTAATGCATCGATGTCAGATGGAATTAGAATTACAGCAGTGGGAGGTGGCGTAAGTGGAGGGGAAGCTTAGTTTTACTTACCTTGTATGTCAAAAAGGTGTCAAAAAGGTTTCCTTACAAGCGGGCCAAGGGGGAAGAGTGTGGCGTGCGTTTACCTGTTCGGGGGAAAAAATAATGGAAATTTCAGAAGGGGATTCTAATAGTACTTGAAGGCTGGCGCTCTCGAGGGCGATATGACTCTCACCTAGTTAATGTTGACCGAAGGTTTCGGTATACGTAGCCGCGGGGTAGACAATAGCACAAAAGGTCTAAAAAAGTAAATGAAGGGGATGATGAATAAACAAGAACCGCAAAGTAAGTGTTAAACCGGACTAACAAGTAGAGTCTTACCGGAAAAACAGGGGAGGACGAGTCTGGTATTTAATAGAAAGATTGACGGTATATATCAGTGGGTGCCTTGTCGATCTGAAAGAAGCCAGCGGTATACAGTGTCAGTTGCAGTTACTCAACGGCTTGTTACAAACTAGGCAAAAGTTGTTAAGAAGGCTTACCACGAAAACTGAATCAACGCGTTGACACCGCCTAGACCGGGTCACATATACAGAGGAATTCAGGAGACCTTGAACGACATTAAAGTGGGCGTTTTAGAGGTTGTTATTTTAACGGTTATGGCATAAAGTCTAACCACAAATTTCAAGGACTTACCGTCATGCTCGTAGAACACGGCAGAAAACAATTTATTTTAAGGAATTAACTGTAAGGAAAAGAAAATGAGGGCATTAGTCTATCTTTTTAAGACTACGACTGGCGATGGAATAAAGGGAATTTTGATTCCATTACTTACATAGGATTAGTCTGACGAAGCCTTTAGTTCGGTGGTGTTTCGGTTAGCACTATACCTTGGCTCATGCGCAGAAGCTGGCCGGGGCTCGGCTACTCTAGCTATATAAGCTGACCAGGTGGACAGTCACGCCCTCATTTGGTCGAAAAGAGCGACGGAAGACATGGACCGGAGTATGGGTTTCATGCATACGATCCATGTAATAAGGGGAATGGTTACACCAATAAGATGGATGACACTGAATTAAAGTTTAAAGATTTCGCTCAATTCATTGAGCCCGGATACAGCTGTGTCGAATTTGACTATGAGAAATGCTTCTCTTTTTGATGGTGCCGAATTCTGATCACCTCCTCGAGGATTTTTTTCTATTCTTGAAATTACTGTCCATCTCAGCTCACTGACTTGATGTTGCATACGCATCCAATGTTGCACCAAAGGAGCATTTTCAACTTTCCTTTTTAGTCTGGATTTGTGTTGTGAGATACGTTGACGTACCTCTTGGTTCGTTTTGCCTATGTATAATAGATGGCATGGGCATATAATGCCATATACAACAAACTTGCTCTTACAGTTGCTGAATACATCATGTTTCCAGGAGATTCCATTATGTTGAAAGAGAGAACCCTCCAGGGTGGATTCACAGCACAATCCCCATCATTTGGTGCTACGTAGCAGGTTTAGGGGCTGGCATAGCCGCTCGGACTATATGATTGGCAATGTTATTTTCTTTTTTAAAGGCAAATAGGGGCACATTTACAAGACTTTCATCTAGATTTTTCACTAGATGCCAATTCTGTTTTATGACCTTTTTAAGTTGATTGGCGTTGGGGCAATAAGTAGTGACACATACTTGTCGTTTCAACTCAGGCTTGTTTTTTCGTTCCAGGAGTGTCTCGCGTGGGGTCCATTGGGCTCTCTTCATACAGGTCTTAACAAGTTTTTTAGGGTACCCCCTATCACAGAGCTTAGATATCAGATTTTCTGAATGGTATTGGAAATCTTCTTTGAATGTGCAGTTTCTGCGAACTCGCAGAAACTGCCCATAAGGGAGGTTTTCTTTAAGAATTCTCGGATGATTGCTGTTGAACATCAGGGACTTATTCCGGTCGGTATGTTTGACATATAGTGTAGTTGCTAATTTCCCTTCTGATGGAAAGACCTCCACGTCAAGGAATGCAATCCTGGTTGTCGACTCAGTCAAGCTGAACTTTATGTCAGCGGTCCTGGCATTTAGCCATTGATGAAATAGTGTAAGGGTGTCACTGTCTCCTGTCCATGTCATAAACACATCATCAATAAATCGGAGCCAAGCTCCGATGTATTGAACGAATGGATTATTGTTGTAAATATAGGCGTTCTCATACATTGCCATAAAAAGTACTGCCAATTCTGGTGCAAAGGGGCAGCCCATAGCTACCCCTTTGACCTGATAGTAATACTCACCGTTGAAACAGAAGTAATTCTTCTTTAAGGCAAACGCTGCTAGGTCTACAATGAATTTAGTGGGTACCCGCATAGGCCTAGGTCTGGAATCTAAAAAATGTTCAAGTACTGCTACAGCTTCATCTTGGGGGATCTGTGTATACAGTGAAGTTACGTCTAAGGTAACTAATCTGCCTCTGTTTTCACAAAAGTCGATGTTCTGGGGGCGTGGCTAGCAGCCAAGCATGGCGGCCGCATAGTGTGAGAGCTCCCGAGGGCACTGCAGCCTTTCAAAATATCCGACACATCTATCCGCCGACTAGCGCGCCTGAAGCGGCTGCGTTCGAGTCCGGGACACAAGCGGTGTCACCGGTCCGAGTTTCGAGAAAATCCGAGCACCGGAGCCTGAGCTGCATCGTGTGGCGAGTTGGGGCCTACGACCAGGGGTGAAGCATCGGCCTCGCGTACAATCCGGACCCCGGCGGAAGTGCGGCAGAGCCGGCCGAAACAGTGAGCACGCCTCGGTGCACCTCGGAAAGACCGGACCAAGCACACAGCCTCTGGTGGAATCCTCCGGCAGACACCGGGCTGCCACGAACACCAAGCAGGACCAGACCAGCACAAAGGTCAGTGTACCACAGTCCTGGGCCGCGCGGCACGGAGACAGCACCCTTCAAAGAGCCCCCCCCCCCCCGAAAGAGACCATAACAGGCGCAGCAACACTGCAGGGGGCAGAGGCGGACGCCGCATAGGGCCGAGGGAGCGGTGGGCCCGCACGGTGGGCCAGAACGGAAGCCAGGTGGACGGTGCCCCGGGGGGACGGCGCAACACCAGCCTCATACGCGGAGCCACAGGGGACACCCCCCAGGCCCGCTACCAGCAGCGTCGACACAGTAGGAGTACCCCAGCCCGCGACGGCCGGTCCTGTGCACGAGGCACGGAGCAGTGTGGAACATCGAGGGGGAAACACAGTGCCCGCTCCACCCCCGGGAAAAAGCGACCAACAGCAAAAACAAGATACCCGTCAGCGGCTCCAAGGCTCTCACACCATCATCTAGTGAGACCCGCTGCTGCCAGGCGGCTTCCAACTATCAGAAACTTCAATCGACCCACGGGCAGCGATCACCAAGGGCGTATCGTTGGCACTCGCAGGGACCAGCACCATGGCGGGAAAAGGCCTTAGGAGCGGATCCACGCAGGCCAAATTAGAGAAATTCGCGTATGGCCACCAAGGGCAACAGCAAACTACAGGGCGACCCTCCACGGGTCCTGCCCAGGAAGCAGAAAAGACGACAAAAATTACCCTAGAGGACATCATGAAAACGCTCTCAGAAGTTAAGACCACGGTGGGCGCCATCTCCTCAGAGGTGTCTCTGCTGCGAGCGGACTTTCACAAAATGGCGGAGAGGGTATCGCAGGTGGAAGTGGTCACGAAATCGCTCGTAGAGGACACCTCAGAGCTCCAACTGGCCATGGAAAAGATGCAAAAAGTCACCAAACTCCTGCATGACAAGCTGGACGATCAGGAAGGACGTTCACGCCGCAACAACGTCCGTATCCTTGGGCTTCCAGAGACAGAGGGGAAGGGGGCCATGGACCTCTACGTTGAAGACCTCATCAGGAACAAGCTCCAGCCCAAGGGCCTGTCACACTTCTTTTCAGTGGAGAGGGCGCACAGAGTCCCAGGGGGCCCGCCCAAGACGGGGGCGAATCCGAGACCAGTGCTAGCCCGGCTCTTCAACTTTAGAGACAGGGATGCAATACTGCAGGCGGCGAGGAACTCACCACCAGTGCGGATTCAAAATGCCACCCTGGCGTTCTACCCGGACTACACGGCAGAGGTGGCCAGGCGTCGCAAGTCCTTTACGGAGGTTAAGAAAGCACTGCGCGACAGAGAACTGCCATATTCTATGATGTTCCCAGCTAAACTGCGGATAGTGGCCGAGGGGAAGACCTGGTTTTTCGACACGCCAGAGGTGGCTCAAGAATGGCTGGAGGGCTGGCGACCTGCGGGGCGAAGGCAACGCTCACAGCAAGACCGGCAGCGACACCGTGCTGACCAGACACCATCCAGTCAATCCCCCCACCGACCAAACCAGGGAGGCGAAACAGAAATTGAATCGGACCTTGAGAGGGATCCTCTAGACTCTGGACAAGTGGCTCCGGTGTGACATTTAACTGCTTTCTTTCTCGAGACTGTGTGGGCCGCGGGACCGTGGCTCGGACGTAGCTGAGTAGGGTGGGCACAGGCAGTGCCTGGAGGGGACTCACCAACCCTACGAGCAAGTAAGATGTATAGGGGGGGGCTGAAGCACTCTGCACAGTTGGGGAAGCGGGCAGGAGTTTGTCCGTGGAGCAGGGTAGCAGGGAGGGGGGAAGGGTTTGAAGTTTATTTGTTGAAATGTTTACACTTGTTTGTAGTCATCGTTCACCACCTACACAACAGTATCACCCTGGCATTAGCACGTCTCCTACACAGCTCGACACTAATCAACGCATGGGCTATGCCGCAGCACACGTTGTGTGCAAAACTCCTTCGTCAGCCTAATGGCCAGACCACCTAATCACACGCCCGCCGAGGGCTCCTCCGCGGCCGGGCAGATTCCCCCACTGCGCATAATGACATGGAATGTACGGGGCCTGGGTGACAAAATCAAGAGAGGCTTGGTCCTTCAAGCAGTAAAGCGGCAAAACCCGGATGTGGTCCTCCTACAGGAAACCCACCTTACGGGATCCACCTGCAAAGCCCTAGACAGACGTGGGTACACAATGGCAGTCCACGCCGACTTCACTACTGGCTCCAGGGGTACGGGCATACTGGTGAGAAGATCTTCCCCCCTTTTGGTGTCCAGACACGTGGCAGACGACCAGGGTCGCTATGCCGCAATCCACGGCCAATGGGAGGGCAGGGCCCTGAATGTGGTTTCAGTATATATTCCCCCAGCCCTACACTCGGTGGCCTTACCAGCACTAGGCAAATTCCTTCTTGGTCTCCCTGATGGCGACATGATTATTGGGGGGGACTTCAACGCAATCATGGATCCACTCAAGGACACTTACCCCACCAGGTCAAGACCACGAGGAGCTACACCACTGTCAGACTTTGCAGAAGCCCTAGGCCTTGTTGACCTCGGGCGGGAACTACACACAGAGGCCACCCACTACACTTACTACTCAGCGGTACATAACAGCTTGTCTCGTATAGACTACTTCATGACACTGGGTTTGGGACTGGATATGGTGGAGAGGGTGGACACACTGCCCAGAGGGGTCTCGGATCACTCCCCAATCGTCTTATCACTGACCACCGGAGGGAAACGGAATGCACGACTTTACCCAATCTACCCCAATTTTCTGAAAATCCCCAAGATTCGCAAGAAACTCAAACTGGCGACCTCACTATACTTTACTGAGAACACGGGCACAGTGGAATCGCCCTCCATCCTATGGGAGGCGTACAAAACTGTCCTCAGGGGGGCGGCCATTGCGGCGATCACGGGACACAAAAGGGACTCACGGAAGGAACTCATAGACCTGGAACTTGCACTAGATGCGGCCAATAACGCTCATATGACAGACCCCTCCCCGACCGCGACACACACACTCATGCTCCGGCAACAACAATACCTAGCCCACCTCAAAACAACAGAGAAGGGATACATCGCGAACACTCGACATAGGATCTATGATGTGGGCGACAAAGCGGGACGTATGCTAGCGTGGCTGGACAAGAGAGGGAATGGAGTGAGGGGTATCCATAGGCTCACCACGAAGGATGGGCGGACACTGGTACACCCGGAGGCCATAGTAGGCGAACTAGCTAGACACTATCAGGAAATCTATACACCGGGACGGAGGGTCACACGGCAAATGGCAATGGCAACACTCGCAGACATTACCATCCCCAGCATTACACAAGAAGATAGGGACGCCCTAGAACTAGACCCGACGGGGGAGGAAATCCAGCTAGCGATCATGGCGCTACAGTCAGGTAAAGCACTGGGCCCTAATGGGATACCGGTGGAGTGGTATAAGACCGTGGCCGCAGACCTTAGTGCCCCGCTGCTGGACATGTATTTGGAGAGCAGAGACAGACTAGAACTGCCGCTAGATCAACGCACAGCAACGATTGTAGCAATACCCAAGCCCGGAAAACCACCGACAGAATGCACCTCATACCGCCCGATATCGTTACTGAACATTGAGGCCAAAATACTAGCTAAGCTTCTGGCCACCCGCCTGCTGCCCCATCTCCGTACTCTGATCCACCCTGACCAATCGGGCTTCATGCCCCACCGGAGCACGGCGTTAAATCTTAGACGAGTCCACGGAGTGTTGGCCCGTGCACACCTCCTCACAGAGCAGGCGGTAATCCTCTCCCTCGACGCCAAAATGGCGTTCGACTTAGTAGAATGGGAATACCTGTTCACGGTTCTGGAACGCATGGGTTTTGGGCCAAAATACATACGATGGATACGGCTGCTTTACACGAACCCCGTAGCACAAGTGGTGGCCAATGGCCACACGTCGTCGAGATTCCCACTGGGCAGGGGAACCAGACAAGGCTGCCCCCTGTCCCCCCTACTCTTCGCGCTAGTGCTTGAACCCTTGGCCATCCAGATTAGAGCGACACCTCGATTCACGGGCATCAAGTGGGAGGAGGGGTGGGAGGACAAAGTCTCGCTATACGCGGACGATATGCTCATATACATGACCTCGCCCGAGACCGGCATCCCAGCCCTGCTAGACCTCTGTGACACACACGGGCGCACATCGGGTTACACACTTAACTGGTCGAAATCCACCATCTACACTCTAAAGGGCCCAGAGCCAAGGTTGCAGGGGACCTGTCCAACGCTTACGACGTCAACCTCTTTCAAATACCTAGGTGTTATTATCGCGAGCGGGGACACAGAGTTTTTCGTGAACAACCTGAAACCACCCATAGATCGCCTGCGAGCGGACGTCAGGCACTGGGCAGCCCTCCCCCTGACCCTACTGGGCAGGGCGGCATTGTACAAGATGATGGCCCTCCCAAGACTTCTTTACGTACTGGAGAACACTCCTCACATGGTACCGCAACGCTACTTCCAACAGATTGTGGCGCTGGTCACGGTCCTGCTATGGGGCACAGGCCCGGCGCGCATAGCATATGACAAGCTGGTGAAGAGCTGGTACGAAGGTGGAATAGCGCTCCCCAACATCCAGCTATATTACTGGGCGGCCCAACTCAAGATTATAAACTACTGGATCCACGCCCCGAGGGATGACCCAGCCTACCGGGCAGACTGGTCGCAACTTGGGACGGACAGTATGCTGTCCGTGCTGTACAACAAGTCACAACTAAAGGAACTGATCGGTCCGACCAAGCACACGGCGGCGCTGTGGCACGTGGCGCAGGCCCGTCTGGGATGGGCAGGCCGACTCACCAAAATGACGCCCTTATGGGACACAAAAGCGCTGGGGAACCTGAGAAACTGTAAGGGGTTCGAGAGGTGGGACGCAATAGGCATCTCTACGATAGGAGACCTCTGGGACAATGACTCAGTATTACCATTTCCACACCTGCAACAGCAGTACAACCTCGGACCCACAGAAACGTTTAGGTACGTCCAGGTTAGGCATGCATTACTACAGGCAATCCCTGCCGGTACCACACTACCAGACTCCTCTCCCTTGGAAGATAGAATACTGACCGATTTCATGCTCCAAAGCGCCACCTCCCTTACATACAAAAAGCTGATCAACAATCTCAAAGACCCGACACTAAAACTCAAAGGGAAATGGGAGGAGGAACTAGGTGAGACAGACGAATTTGAATGGAATGAGGCCCGGGCCTCTCCGAAGGAGGTAGGAATCTCTAGTAAGCTCAGACTGGTGCAGCTTAAAATCTTACACCGTATCTATTACACCAGGACACTGCTGCACAAAATACAAAGAGCACCACACCCCTTCTGTTTGCGAGGCTGCGGGGAGGAAGGGACACTGTTCCACACACTATGGGAATGCCCACACATACGCGAATTCTGGAGACAGGTGCTCCGATCCGTTTCCCAGGCCCTCAAACTCTCCATTCTACCCGAACCACGCAAATGCCTTCTAAACATCTGGGACCCAAATGACCTGGGTAGGTATGAACTGATTTGGGCGTCGCTGG
This sequence comes from Lissotriton vulgaris, assembly GCF_964263255.1. Taxonomy (NCBI): domain Eukaryota; kingdom Metazoa; phylum Chordata; class Amphibia; order Caudata; family Salamandridae; genus Lissotriton; species Lissotriton vulgaris. The sequence continues at coordinate 1,080,692,618 of NC_141689.1, read as the reverse complement.
CATTAACAGTAGCTAAACGGGATATAGCACAGAAATGGGGAGCGCCCGAACTGCCCACCACCAGTAGATGGGCTAAAAACATGGACATCCTAATGGTGACAGAGAGAGCGGTTTATGTGCTTCGAGCGGCGCCCCGAAAATGGAACAAGGTATGGGCAGCATGGAACATGTACAGAGGGGAACTTTGTGAGCCCTTGCCAGAGGGTGAGGACTCAGACTCTGAAGGAGAGGAGGAGTGACTGAACAGGTGCGGGGTGAAGGCCTCGGACTTGTGTTACGACGGAGTGGGCTGCAATGCACTGGCCATTAATGCAACACGAATAACAGCACAGGGTATTACGAACTGTGGGGAACGTTCAGGGGATACGATGACACATGGTTGGGGGGGTATGTTGGGTATTTAGTTTATATAAGTTACTTGAATAGAGATGTACTCATCACTACAGTTGAGGGAGGGGTTAGTAAGGGAACGCACTTTACGACCGAATGTCATATGTTGAAAGCTTAAGAGAGACCCGTGATACAGCAGACACCATGTCTTCTGGGCGAGAATGTAGCCTGTCAGTTATTACGCAGACAAATTGTACAAAATGCAAGGTTACCAACCGGATGTATGCAATTGTTTAACCACTATTCCTTCCTACAATAAAGTTAAAAAAAAAAAAAAGATTTAAAAAAAAAAAAAAGTCGATGTTCTCCAATTTTTTGATAAAATCTGTAGTGTCCTGTAGATAGGATTTAACCTTGGTCATGAATTCCTTTAGGAAACAATCTACGTATTTTGCTGCCGGCTCTAGCACCGAACCACATCCTGCCACGATGGGTCTGCCAGGCGGATGGTCTGGATCTTTATGAATTTTGGGCAGTACGTAGAACATAGGCACTTTAGGATGTTTAATTTTTAGATATTCAAGCTCTTTGGGACCAACAAAACCCTGATCAAATCCTTCTTGTATGATGGCAAAAAGTTCGTTTTGAAGGTCTGTAGTAGGATCTTTATTTATCTTACGGTAATAGCTAATGTCCTCTAGCTGTTTCATTACCTCTGTGGTGTAATCTTGGCTGTCCCACACAACTATAGCACTGCCTTTGTCGGCCTGCTTAATTATTACGGTGTTATCAGTTTTTAGGTTATTTAATGCTGTCATCTGTTTCTTGGTGGTATTAAATTTCACAATTTTTTTCTCTTTTTCCATAGCAGATATCGCAGACAAGACACTTTTCTCAAAGGTCAAAAGGTCTTTAGGAACTTTACTGGCTGGAGGACAAAAGGTGGATTTGTTTTTTAAGCCTGTAACTTCCGAGGACTGTTTGATGGGATTTTCACTAAAGAACAGGGTTTGTTTCCTTCTACCTTTTTAGGTCGAGCTCTCTCGACCTATTGTCACGGAGATGCTCCTCAAGGGAGGTAGGTTGGTGCACGAGCGCCGATTTCCCATCGTGGGCGCGCACGCCCAGCCCCCCCCCCCCACCCCCCACCCCCCCAGCCGTGCAGATCTCAGTCAGCCATGCCTCTCTCTCAGTCGTGCGCACACACACGCAGGCATATACACACACTGCATACATACATACACACACTGCATACATACATACATACATACATACATACATACATACATACACACACACACACACCCCCCCCCCCAAATCTACTCACTCGCACACACAGTCACACACGCGCATCCACACACTTGAAGTGCCCGTCTCCAGTCTCGCTAGCCTGATGCACCAAAAAACAGCCCCCTACTCACCGGGCTGACTCAAGACTCCCCCGCTGCTCTCCAGGCCGGTCTTTCCTCCTCAGGTGTGTAGGGTCAGCAGCTCAGGCTCGGCAGCAGGCGGGGCTCTCCATGACGAGTTGAGTTTTCTAGACGTCCGATGTGCACGCTCACGGCACATGGAAACGTGCCCAGCGTGACTTTGTGTGTGCGCCCCTACAGCTGAGTGCACGCTCACAACGTTATCCTTCGCTTGTTACTGAAGGGCATCGGTGGTGAACAAAGCTCGACTAGAAGGTGACTGCCTACCGAGTGGTCCTGGGAAGGGGAAGATTCCTTGCAGAGCACATCTTTTGGTTTTCTATTTTAGGCACCATGATATTTGATGGTCCACTGATTGTTGCTTTGACTATTTTTCAAAGTGAAATAAAGACTGCGTCATCGCTCTTAATTCTGGTATGGCCGCTAAGCGGTAGCGCGGGGTGTTAAATGCGCAAATTTGGGAGGGTGCCCTTTTCCTCCACTACGGCTACCAGACCTCAGCCTATTCGTCTTTCCCACTTGGCTACCCACCTCCCGATTTCCGCCACAAATGCCCGGCTCTTGCCACCACCAAAGTTGCCTTCCCTCCTCCTCGCACAAGCTGCCTGGCAACTTTCCAGCCGGTAGGCAGGCGGGCTGCCTCCCGCCTCCATCTGTGAAGCCCGAGTCCAAGCCCCTCAGCTGGTTGTCCACCTCAGCCCTACCCCGTGCTCCTGGGCAGCAGGAAGTCTGGAGCTGCACGCAGTAGGACTGGAGAGCCGTGCATGGGAGACCCGCAGCAGCCAAGCGCCCATCAATGAGCGGTTTAAGGAACCGGGAGAGCGGAGTCCGGACCGTGCACCAGTCCATACCACCCCTGGACAGACCGACAGATGGGACAGACCGGGAGGCATCAGCCGGACCATTTACCTGAGGGGGAGGCCATACGCTCAGGATGGAAACCGGCCCGCATCGGACCATACATCTGGAATAGTGATCGGCAGCCCCTGGCAGCTGGCACCGACCCTTGCACTTTAGAGAGACCGGCAGGCTGCACCTCGTACTAACGCCTGCCGTCAGCGCTGGGCAGTACACTTTGTATAGGGACCGGCAGTCGGGAGGCCTTGCAGCCAGAGAGTTTGGTCATACACTTCAAGCAGCCATCTACCGTCTTCAGCGGGTTGGATACCTGATAGAGGATCCAGCGACCACTAGGAGTAATGACCGGACTTTAGAAACGACGGGCATGAAGCCTGGGAGACCAGAACATTTTACTAGTGCCTGGTGTTAGCTCTGCCTACGTACTTCAGCTGCATCTTGGCGCACGACGTCTCTCCCATCTGACTACTGCTGTTCCCTGGATTTTGTTGCACGCGTTGAGCCAGCACCCCGCAGACTTTCCAGCTGTTCTGCTGCATGGAGCCCTAAATATTCACCATCTTGTACTCTGGTTGTGTCCCCGAACTTAGAGCGACCTCTCCGCAGCCTGTGCACCCTAGGACCCCTCGGACAGTTGTCTCAGTGACCCTACCTCCAAGCAGTGGCGCTAGGCTGCGCTCGGATGTTAGCAGCAGCCCAGCACCCCGAGAGGCCTTGCCGGAATGCAGGGGGCGCTTCCGCCCCGGGCCCAGTGCGGATTGAATGCCTTTTCAGGGGCTATGCTGGCTGGTGTGCTGCAGGCACGGCTTCACCCTACTGAGGAGGGACTATGGCGAGAAAGAGGAGGAGGAGGAGTCCTACGACCTGCAGATGAGCAGGTGTACCCCCAGCGGGTGAGTGTGTGGGACCGCTTCACTCCACTTCTATGTTCCTCTGTTTTAACATCTGGCCCCCTGCCCCAAACTCAGTCTCGCGCTCTGTTTTATTACCCCTTTAAACCACTGTTCACTTGACGCAAAACTCGAGGCTTGTTTGCAGGGTAACCACAGTCCCCAAAATAAGCAATATTAGTTGGACACCGTCAATTGTCTCCTTTGCCAACCCCGCTAAATGTTCTCCTTAGCTATAAATATCCAGTGACTGAAGTGCCATTTCTCGACCCGATTGTCACTTACACATGTCCACATTAATTCCCCTAATTGGATTGTAAATTCCACGCACTTTTTACCACCCAATTGCTTCAGTTTAGGCCACGAATTTGGCCTCACAGCACGTGATCCTTGAATTTGGCATTTCTTATTCTCCTTGTATCTGGCACCACAACGTGACATCACTTGGAAAACCGGAATGGCACTTCCATTGGCATCTGTTTTTACTCTATTTGTCGTCCAATCGAACCCTTGCTTCATTGGACTCCTCTTGGTAACACAATTTGGCATCTCTTAGGTGGTCCGAGTTCGGCATCTCCTGGTACTTCTCAGGTTTCCCTAGGTCCCCACTTTGGCACCTTTGGGGTCCTTTGTTCAGCAACCCATTTTATCCTTCAGTATGACCCCCACCCCCCTCAATTCTACCCTTCCCAAGTATGATGCCCACTCTGACATTCTTGAGTCCCACAGTTTGGCGAAACGTAGGGCCCTTTAATTTAGTTTTCCATTGGGTCCCTTAGTTTGGCATTATTAGGGACCATTTTAGCATGGATTTGCATTCAACTATGGAATTGTGTACCCCCCTCTAGTCTAGCAACATTGGGGCATTCGGATTAGCATAATGTTTGTGTCGTGGTGGCATTTTATGGATCTCTCACTTGACCCACCCTCCCCTTCGTTCCTCCCATAATATTATGCACTTTGCTTATGCGTAGCCCCTCCCATTTGCCATCATCTGGTCTTCTTAAATTGAAATCCCTTGGCTCAGCAAACTCCTTTTGATCCCCAGACCGCAGCCCCCAGATCATTCCACACATCCTTTCAGGTCCCTTTCTCACACCTATGCATAGCCCCCCCCCCCTCTTAAAAGTCTGCAGAGCCCTGCAGTAACAATGGACTCTGAAGGGACAAGCCTGGGCCAGAGCCGGCGGCCTCACTCAGCACGCCACCAGAGATGGCAAGGGAGGTAAGTCGTGCTCCTGTCTCCCCACCCGTCCTGTGATTTGTCTCTGTTAGCTCTTCTGTTTGTGAGTTCCTGTTCTTTACCTTTGTGTCTCCCTTCTCTGCTTAATTTACTGCCAGGCACTTGGGTTCAGAAATCTGATAAATATTGCCAAGCTCTAAAGCAATCAGCCGACAGGATGGCTCATTGAGGGCGAGCGCCTGCTGCTGAGATCTGTGGATGTCGCGCAGGTGGCCGGTTTATATCCGAACTCGGCTTTTATTTTAAGCGCATAGAGCTGCCAACACGGAGTTACATTCGTGTTTAGGCCGGGGTTCTAATATCGACTTCCTTCCTGGTTGATTAATTTTCTGTACTTTTAGTTTAATATACTATAAAATCAGTGGCAGAACAGGGAAGCCCACAATTATTGGCATGGCGACCGGAATTTTGAGGTTTGGTTGTTATTTTCCGCATAAATATGGATTTGTCATACGATCCATCATCCACTGCAGGCAGGTTCGGGGCTCTTTACCTAGCACCAGCATTGAGTCGGCCAATGCAGATCCTTCTTTAGCGCAAAGATACCCTTCCTAAAGGCTATACATACAGCATTATTTGAAGAATTAAAAAAAAATTCTATCTCAGAAGGCTCAAAAGTTACAAAAAACGCAGCAACACATGTTGAAGGTGGAAGAGTTGACCTGTCCCATTTCTATTCCTTATTGCAGCATCTAGGCGTCCAACTGGTTCTAGTGAGTTTAAAGCGTTTGACCAAATAGTATTACCCCATTATTTTGTCACTATTACACGTAAGCACTATCACACAGTGTGCTGTCTTACACCGCATAATTTTGCCACATAATTTGGCCTTCCCCACCACATAACTTGGTCATCCCAGACTGCACAATACCAGTGGTCCTGATTATTGGGTAGTAACGGGCAGTCCTAATTGGGGTGCATGGGGTATTTCTATGGCACAAACCTAACCCGAAGGCAGTGGAGTGGGGCATTTTACAGGGGCCTCAGTGCCACTGGTCCTGCTTCCAGGGTGTATACCTCACTCCACATCACCATGGGCAGTGCTTCCTGTTTTGAACTTTTGACCTACAAATCACTCCTATCAACTGTTTGTCTAATTAGTTCAGTAGACCCAAACCAGGACTAGAACACCCAGAATGCATTAAGTTGAGACACAAAAGCCCAAGAATGGAATCTGTCTGAAATGGCATGGACTGATGTGGTCGGTCCCCTACTTGCTGCTCAAGTGACAGCTACGCTGTGTACAGTGGGGCCTGCTAGGAAACAGGCCAGGTAACTGAACACGCTTAGTAGTCCTTAAAGTCAGAGCCCCGATCGGTACACAAACATGACCAACCCTTGCGAGGTTCTTATCAGGATTGCCTCATATATTGATGGGTGATTGTGTTGAGCAGCGCACCACAATTCTGAAAATCACCAGATACGTGAGAAAATAGTCAGCTGGACACGAATCTTAAACCAAGACGCGTCTTGTAGAAATCTATTTCCTGGAAAAAATATATAATGCATTGATGCGATTGAGATAAAGTCGGTAAACCAGTTCCTCTCCCAGCCGGCCAGTATGTAAAATTGGAGATTTTGTGACTTAATGATGCCTTTCAAAGGAGGCAGAAAGAGCCTCACCTAGGCCTGATAATGTCGGCGTTGTTTGTCCAGCCATACCGCCCCTCAGAGCCCAGTGACCTGCTGTCATTGGATTACCACGTTTCCATCTAGGGCAGCGCCCTACGCCACTTTAATTTGATTCTTTGTGAAGGCAGGGTAGTTTATGGAGGCATCATATTTTTGTTTATTTAGCTATACATGACGTTTCTATCTGGCATTTTTTACATAGGCCAGTGATGCTATGCTATGTACAAAATAGGGTAATATATATATCAGATGGTGACCGAGGGCTAAGCACCTAAATCTTTTTGTGGAGGGACATTTAAACAGAGAAAGAAAACAGTAAGACAGACATGCACGTAGCATAGTAACAAGGTAAACCGATTTAGATAGTTAGAAGGCAAATAGCTCGCGGAACGCTTGCTCTATCCATATTAATGCTTAATTAGCTCATGTTTTTGCTTTGCATTCTGGGATCTGTAGGCCTGTTTATAGTATTATAAACCCTTGGGTAATCGTCCCAGAATGCAAAGTAAAAACCTGGACTTCTCCCCCTCCCCCCGATCCTTGCTTGCATGGTCCTGGCTCTAATATTGCTTCCTCAGCACTCTTTCTTGGCTCTGCACAGGTTATACAGAGGTGCTGTAGCTAAACTTTCCCCCACACACAGGCTGTTATTCAGACGCACTCCACGGCCACCATCTTTTAGGTTTCGCCTGGCGATCCGCTGCGCAGCAGCGTTCGCGCAGGCGAAATCTTTTGAGAACAGTGTAGTAATAATAATAATAATAATAAGTCATTTGTAAAGCGCCTGGCTACACATAGAACAGTGTGTCCCCGCGCTAACTGCTGATAGATTACCCAAGGGCCAATAATGCCAGGCCGAAGGACTTACAGAGTGGGAAACAAGTGTGTTTTTAGTTTCCTCCGGAATCTAATTTCAGATGGCTCCATCCTAAGATGCAAAGGGAGTGCGTTCCAGTGTTTGGAGGCCAAATACCTAATGAGCGTCCGCCCATTCTGGCCCTAAGGATGCGAGGAGTTTTAAACAACATCACGCTCTGTTCCATTGGCTAGCTCCATAAATGGAGGCTAGCCATTGGAAGAGAGAGGCGTCCGTCATTGTCCGAGGCGATTCGTGGGCGTTCCGGCAAATGTTTTTTTTTTCCATCCCGCCCCTTTTTTTGCCGTCACGAAGAGGTGGGCGTTTCCTTTTTTTTTTCTTTTCAGGATGCTTGCGGCCGCCATTTTTGATGTGAAAGCAGAGCGTTCGGTCCGTTAGAGCGGCTTGTTGTCTTTGGTCACGGCCGTCCTTGGCTACCATACTTCTCTCTCCCTCCCTGCAGCGCCTTTCACCCTCTGCACAGCCTACTGGTAATTTAGATAAGAAATGTACCAGTGTCGTCCATGATTTACAGCATGCAAAACCCACATCAGGCGCGGGAACAAGATATGGAAGACGTGTTCCTTCCACTAACATCCTGTTTCTGGCTACCCATTTACCTGAAGTTCTCAGATATATAGATACAATTTAGGATGCAAGACTCACCGTCCCAAAATGAGTGTGCGGAGGTTTCGTTTTTCATTTTTCCGCATGTGAGGTCCTCATCTAGTACCGGTTTTCTATCTGCATTCTGGTCCCGAGATTTAATGGACTACAAGTACCAGGATGCAACGATAAACCCTGGCCAGCTGGAGGGTCTGGCACATAGAACTGGTCTATTGCGAGCTCTGGTGCACACATATTGTGGTGAAAATAGACTCGATCATTCATGTATTTCTGAATTTGCTCTTTAAGACTGACTGCCGAGACCATCTATACATCATTCACCAACAACAGAGAAAACATCTATTTCACTTTATGTTCCTGCAGTGGGAGAGCAAGGGTGACACGTGCCCCGGTGCAGGGGCGGAGAATGGACATAACACACTTGCTGAATGGCAAAATATAACACATATCATTCCAGAGCTCCGGTACCACTGCACCTGCTGTACCATTGATAGCCTCGCCCCTGCCATCACACGTGAGACTCTTCGCATACTGACAGCAATCAACTTCCAGCCTTAAAATATTGGTCTTGTGTTTTGATGATAATAAATCATTAACAAGAAATAACGGTTCGAACATCATCGACTTGGAAAATGGCGCCCGCGAGGAAGAGGGAGGGAAGAGGTGGAAAGAAAAGGAAAGAGAGAGAGACACGGGTGAAAAACCAACACAATAGAGTGGATTAACAAGTGAGAGTGGAGGGAGTGGTTACCCTGAGATCACAGTGTCGAGAAGCACCGAGACATCCTAGAATAATAGAACACGGCGCATCTCCTGCAGGCCGCCCTATCCACCTACAAGAAGGATGTGTGCTCAGCCTCAGGAGGTAGCAGAAAGAACCGGGGGTAAGGGAAGTCCAGCGGAGGATGTTTGCATATGGCGTGTGCTTGTCTCTCGTGAACTGGCGATGCTTTGACTGTGTAAACCTACAGGGAGCACCTGTGTACATTGGAATCCTGGACCCATGTGTACATTCAGAGGTTCTGCGTCCGAGTGTACCGGACCACTGTGCACTTTAAGAGCCACGTGCGCCTCTGTGTACTATGAAAGACTCTGGGGCTTATTTACAAGCCCCGTGCGCCGCTGGTGCGTCACTTTTAATATGGCAAAAATGTGACGTACCGGCGGCGCAAGGCGCATGTAAATAAGCCCCTCTGTGTATAGGGAGAGCCACTGAGTACACACGTTCCGAGAGTCCATATCTATGTGCACTGTAAGAGCGGCTTTCTACAAGTTTTGAGTATCTCTGAGCACAGTGAGTGCATGCACCCAGTATGTGCCTGCATTTATTTCTGTGTACACCAAGGGTCTGTGCTTGCGTGCGTGCCCGTGACTCGTAATTCTGTGCCTATATCTACATGCAGTAAGTGACTGTATCTTAATGTACAGTGAGTGGCTGTGTATATTTGGGGAACAACCTGCCCGTACCTCGTCGTGTCGTACCTCTGTGCAGAGAATCTATGCGTCAGTGCTCAGTATTTGACTGAAATCATGTGTACACCGCATGTCTGTGCTGCTTTCTGTCTAACCCTGCCTCACTGTACGAGTGCTAACACCAAGTGTGCCATGAATGTCGTGCATCTCCGTTCACATGTTGGCAGCGAGTGTACAGCGAGCACCCAGGGGAGCACAGAGCCATGTTGGGCTCGGGGGGCTCTGCTTGTGATGACCACGCTGTACCTCCATAACAGCCTGTTATATACCTCTGGGTTCGCGTGTTTCCTCATCGTTGTGTAAAATGATAGACCAGTAAAGCCCCCTCTACTTCCATTTTGTCGAATTCCTCGAACCGGTGTGTACACATGTGGCACTTCCTTTGTGTACCATGCACCTCTGAGGACAGGACTGGGGGCACCTCGGTCTAGGGGTGAGCATGGAGGGCGATGTAAGCCCACATGCTAAGACTGAAGACACTGGAACATGCATTATAGAGGAGAGTTGCGCTATGACGACTTGAGCACCGTTACTCGGGCGCTGTGTAGAGAGATATGAACGAACACGTCACCAGAAGAAGAGCCAGACAGAATTGAATCTCTGCAGTGCTGACTCATCCTCCAGACCTCGAAAGGTCAATTAAAATAGAAGCCTTTTGTCATAGAAACAATAGTTTCCTGTTCTTCACGGTGCTACCAATAGGGAAAAAAACACAGAAGTGCAGTAGCAAGCATTATATAAAACAAAATATGATGATGAGAAGGTGGATTGTTATTATTAAGGGAAAACATGCCACAGCATGACGTAACTGCCGCACTTGTTATTCACGGAGCCACATATTGGGGAACTCTCTCTCGAGATATATATATATAAATATATATATATATATATATACACACATACACACACACACACACACACACACATATATATATATATATATATATATATATATGGCGCTCCTTGTCCCACTATGTAGTCGGGGCACTCGCGGGCGGGTGCAGTTTGCGGTAATGGGTACCCGCAAAGTATTCAGCTCAGCTTCAGATTTATAATCTCCAAAGAACTGCACTCGTGGAAACCAAAGGGTTGCAGTGCTCACACCAGTTTAATCACACTCGTAAACAGACAGACGCGTTTCAGCGGTATGCCTTCCTCAGTGTCAGTTACACTGCGAGGACCTGCCGGGGATATAGCGTCCATGCCAACAACGACATGGTAGATGGACTACATCGTTCTCACGGGCGCGCCATCTTGGAACATGCAATTACAGTTCACAATAGGGTGTATTTTGCCCAATTTTCCTGAAATTTCTTCATGAACTGATGTACAGCAATATGAACATTAATAGCAATGTAACTTACAGATGCATTATTTGCTCATTATAGTTTAATAAGTTTATTGGTGGGTTAAGGACACTGTACATATGAATCACTGGAGCACCTGCCAATTCATGGCAAGATGGACTGGGGAATTACTTAGAGGGTTCTTATTCTAAGTACCCCACATCACCCCGGATGTGGATACACGGGGTTCTATGCCGATCCACGGCTTGATTTACTTTGTTTCCCCTGGGCAAAATACACCCTATTGTGAACTGTAATTGCATGTTCCAAGATGGCGCGCCCGTGAGAACGATGTAGTCCATCTACCATGTCGTTGTTGGCATGGACGCTATATCCCCGGCAGGTCCTCGCAGTGTAACTGACACTGAGGAAGGCATACCGCTGAAACGCGTCTGTCTGTTTACGAGTGTGATTAAACTGGTGTGAGCACTGCAACCCTTTGGTTTCCACGAGTGCAGTTCTTTGGAGATTATAAATCTGAAGCTGAGCTGAATATATATATATATATATATATATATATATATATATATATATATATATATATATATATATATATATATATATATGTATAAACATACACACACACATTTATGGCACATGACCACCTGTACTTAGCGACGCTACGACGTGTTAAAAACTAGTAACAACCACTACTAAAGGTATTCTTATATTAAAAAATAATACCCTTAAGCTTGGTTAACAATGCTTTAAATTGTTCAAAAGCATACGCTTCAATAAAAGAATATATTATTATTCCATAATCACTATTAAAAAGCATCTCCTTTGATTTGTAGTAATTGCGCCTGCTTCCACAGCGCCACATTTGGCAAAGTGGAGTTCTACATAAAACGTATTCTCACTTACCACTATTTTGAAAAACCTGCACAAGTAAGAGTGGCAGCTGTTCCACACAGCGCTATTTATTGGAAATAGCAAGCGCTAAACACTCAATTGCAAATCAAGGTCACTGAATGCGAGTGAGAGGAACGTCTTGTTTTCACAGGAATACAAATCTTCACACACTGCGGTGTAAAGGACCATGCGTATGTACATTTATGATTGCAAAGCCTCAACTTACCTGTGTAGGTTGTGTTGGCCACGTAGGTGCCAGGCGTCACCGTCAGGTTAAAAGGCACGTTGGAGGTGGTGGGGTTTGCTGTGCTGCAAGGGTCTGACTGCATGCGGACGGGCGTGACCAGCACGCCAACCAAGAGCAGGGCGCAGATAGTGGGAGCTGCCATAGTGTTGTTGCACCGCGTCACCTGTGTACATAACTGCTAATGTAAAAACATCTTCCCATGCCATTATCCCACCTGTGTCTGTTGTGAAATATTATATAGCGTGCAGTTGTCTGTTTTGTGCCATTCAATTATATACTTCTCTTTTCTGATTGAGGATCATTATTGTAAAGTTGGCAGTAAGAGCAATGAGGAAGGGAGAGACTGGCAAATCGATGGTTACAATGGGGTTCATTTACAAAGATTTTATCTTGTTTAACCCTTTCGATGCTGATGACGAGCTCAGCTCGTCATCACCCACGGGTGTCGTGTGCTGATGACGAGCTGAGCTCGTCATGACACCAGCAAAATGGCAATTTCCAGCACAGGAGGGGGAAAACGCCTAGCAGCCAAGGTGTTAAGTTGCTTTTAAACCTGGATCAAGGCAGAGCAAGTGATTGTGATTCATTAAGGTGTCATTTTTTTTTTTTTTTTTAACATATTTTTATTAAGTTCTTGGCAGAGAATCAATGACATAATGATTACCAAATTTCCGACATGTAAATCTAAACATACTAAACTGAAAATACACTGAAATTGCCAGAGATAGGTACAGATCAAACAAAAGATTGTATTTAAACAAAAACATACTGTCCCAGATCCCGGATATCCAGCGTTATACGCTTTTCTCAGTCAAAGTAATCTTTCCAGATTTTAGTAAATTTACGTAAAGCTCCAATCCTTTTTGCATACCTCAATTCACTATTTCTAACTCTCTTGATTTTTTGAAAACATTCATCTGCAGTTGGAATTATTTCTGATTTCCAATATTTAGGAATAAGAGATCTGGCAATTGCAACAATGATGTACAAAAGCTTCACCAAGGAATCTTCCAAATTAAGCTCTGGATCAACCCCAAGTATAATCAAATTATTATAGTTATCGATCTTAAAATGTAAATATTGAGACAATATAAAAAACATATTTTCCCAGAAAAACTTGATTTTGGGACAAAAGGCAATAATATGGGACCAATTAGCCACATCATGTTGAGTGCATCTAAAACAATTAGACGTTGCATTACTATACATTTTGGACATCGTTGCCGGTGTATAATACAATAGCCATTTGCTAAAGAAAAGCATACGTCTCCAGTTTGCCCCTCTAAGGACCGTGAAGTTTAATTTATTTAGTGTTGTCCAGTTTATTTCCTTTAAATTGAAGTTTTCATGTTTCTGCCATTTAGTTATCGCTTTGGCACTCAGATCCTCCTCCCTATTTTCTGCCAGACTTTTCCTCCATGTTCCCGCCCTCTTGAATACTGGGGACCAAAAGATATCGTTTGTTAAATTAGAAATCTGGCTTAATTGTGTTATATCAATAATACTCAGTAACCTATACAGCGCTACATATGAGCCCATAAGAAGAAAATTACCGCTTATTAACACTGCCATCTCATCGGGAGTCAACCAGGCTCCAAATTTAATAAAATTTGATAAGTTAATGAACCCATATCTTGCCCAGGTAAGTGTAATGTCTAATTCTAATCTGGTCCCTAATCCAAAAACAGCCTCTCTTAATGGAGTTACTAGGGACAGGAGAGAGAGTGAGTACCTTTTCAGCATAACATCTCGCTTTTTAAGAAACCAACGTAAAGTCTTGTATCTGACTAATTTGGGGGATTTAAAAATCGCGAGAGGAGAAGGTATTTTGGATTCTTTGCAGATTAAGTCAAAAAAGAAATTAATAAACAATACATCTCCAAGTGCTGGATATTTAAATCTCGAAAGATACTGCACAAAATATGCATAGTAATAGTCTTTTAAATTTGGTAGGCCCAATCCACCGTGATCCTTATCTACACATAAGGTTTCTATAGCTAATCTTGGAGTCTTTTTTGCCCAAATGAAGGCTGAAAAAAGAGATTCAATCTTGGAAAAAAAAGGCCAGGAAGGGAACAAGATTCATTAAGGTGTCATGTACTTGCACAAGTTCGTTTTATGTATTGTTTTGTAACTATTTATATAGTGCTTACTACCCCTGACAAGGTGTGGTTTGGTGGATGGAATCAGTGGATGAATGGAGTTGAGTGGGGGCTAGGTGGATGGACTTAGTGGGTGGATGAAGTGTGTGTGGGTGGATGAAGTGTGTGTGGGTGGATGAAGTGTGTGTGGGTGGATGAAGTGTGTGTGGGTGGCTGTGTGTGTGTCTGTCTGTAGCTGTGTGTGTGTGTCTGTAGCTGTGTGTGTGTCTGTGTATGTGGCTCTGTGCATGTGTGTGTGTGGCTCTGTATGTGTGTGTGGCTCTGCGTGTGGCTCTGTAGGTATGTATGTATGTGTGTGGGACTCTGTGTGGGTCTGTGTGTTTGTGTGTGTCATTTGCGAGAGATTAAGCTATTGGCATTGTAAATGACAGTGCCATTTATTTATCTGTTTTCAAAACCAACACATAAATAAAAATGTTGTCATTTACAATGCCAATAGCTCTAACTTTTTCAAAGGCGAGACCGTTGCATTGTAAATGCTTGTTCTTTAGAGTGATGGCAGAAAAAGACACCTTTGCCTATTCTGAGGATCACATCAGAAATCTGCTCAGTGACCCGCCTGTCTTCTCTTCTGTTACCTTAAGCGAGACAGCGACAACATCTAACGAATCTGACAAATTGATTCGCTTAAAAAAGAAGCAAATCAGGACAGACCTTCATGGTCATTTCTTGTTGCAACACCTCCGAGAAGGCACCATCCCAGCCGGATTACAAATCAAGAATATACCAGTAATCTTTACAGAGGATCCGATATTCAAAAAAGGTTTCTCCCTAATAGAAACTAAATGCAGTAGAGACCTTATGGTCTTAACAGTCGAGACAGCGGTTAGAATATCGAAGGAAGAACTAGCTGAAATTGCCAAATTAGAAGCCGAAATTAGCACCAATCCAACCATAGCAGACGCCAAGGCACTCCTGGAAAAAGTAGCTAAAGAAGTACAGGAGTTTAAAGACTATACCATAACTCAAAAGTCTAATCAATTTGAAAAAGACAAGAAAGGTTTTTCACTAGATAATATATATCCATACTTACAGGCTGATTTCTATTCTAAAGCAGAATCCCAACGTTTCCTTCAAGGAAACCAAGGGAGATCACGAAAACAGTTTATTTCCTTCTCTGACACATCATCGTCAGGGACTGACAGCGAGCCTACCAGTAATTATAATCGTCCAAATAGAAACAGGAACTGGAACGCCAACCAACAACAGCAAAACCAACCGTCTAATCCTCATTTTTTAGAGAGAGGCCAAACACGTCCCAGGGGTCGAGTGAGATACACCATCCCATGGGAAATGAAAACACGACGACAGCATTACAAAAACTGAAAGCGTCACCAATTTTCAATTTATCCAAAAAAGTATTGACATCAGAAGAGGAAAGTATCTTGGCAAAAGGCTTGTCATTCGTTCCTTCAAAAAGAACTGATTTTGTAAAAATGAAATCAGAATTTATCGAATTTTGCAGAAAATTACGATTAACCCTGTTCTTTAGTGAAAATCCCACCAAACAGTCCTCGGAAGTTACAGGCTTAAAAAACAAATCCACCTTTTGTCCTCCAGCCAGTAAAGTTCCTAAAGACCTTTTGACCTTTGAGAAAAGTGTCTTGTCTGCGATATCTGCTATGGAAAAAGAGAAAAAATTTGTGAAGTTTAATACCGCCAAGAAACAGATGACAGCATTAAATAACCTAAAAACTGATAACACCGTAATAATTAAGCAGGCCGACAAAGGCGGTGCTATAGTTGTGTGGGACAGCCAAGATTACACCACAGAGGTAATGAAACAGCTAGAGGACATTAGCTGTTACCGTAAGATAAATAAAGATCCTACTACAGACCTTCAAAACGAACTTTTTGCCATCATGCAAGAAGGATTTGATCAGGGTTTTGTTGGTCCCAAAGAGCTTGAATATCTAAAAATTAAACATCCTAAAGTGCCTATGTTCTACGTACTGCCCAAAATTCATAAAGATCCAGACCATCCGCCTGGCAGACCCATCGTGGCAGGATGTGGTTCGGTGCTAGAGCCGGCAGCAAAATACGTAGATTGTTTCCTAAAGGAATTCATGACCCAGGTTACATCCTATCTACAGGACACTACAGATTTTATCAAAAAATTGGAGAGCATCGACTTTTGTGAAAACAGAGACAGATTAGTTACCTTAGACGTAACTTCACTGTATACACAGATCCCCCAAGATGAAGCTGAAGCAGTACTTGAACATTTTTTAGATTCCAGACCTAGGCCTATGCGGGTACCCACTAAATTCATTGTAGACCTAGCAGCGTTTGCCTTAAAGAAGAATTACTTCTGTTTCAACGGTGAGTATTACTATCAGGTCAAAGGGGTAGCTATGGGCTGCCCCTTTGCACCAGAATTGGCAGTACTTTTTATGGCAATGTATGAGAACGCCTATATTTACAACAATAATCCATTCGTTCAATAGATCGGAGCTTGGCTCCGATTTATTGATGAAGTGTTTATGATATGGACAGGAGACAGTGACACTCTTACACTATTTCATCAATGGCTAGATGCCAGGACCGCTGACATAAAGTTCAGCTTGACTGAGTCGACAACCAGGATTGCATTCCTTGACGTGGAGGTCTTTACATCAGAAGGGAAATTAGCAACTACACTATATGTCAAACCCACCGACCGGAATAAGTCCCTGATGTTCAACAGCAATCATCCGAGAAATCTTAAAGAAAACCTCCCTTATGGGCAGTTTCTGCGAGTTCGCAGAAACTGCACATTCAAAGAAGATTTCCAATACCATTCAGAAAATCTGATATCTAAGCTCTGTGATAGGGGGTACCCTAAAAAACTTGTTAAGACCTGTATGAAGAGAGCCCAATGGACCCCACGCGAGACACTCCTGGAACGAAAAAACAAGCCTGAGTTGAAACGACAAGTATGTGTCACTACTTATTGCCCCAACGCCAATCAACTTAAAAAGGTCATAAAACAGAATTGGCATCTAGTGAAGAATCTAGATGAAAGTCTTGTAAATGTGCCCCTATTTGCCTTTAAAAAAGAAAATAACATTGCCAATCATATAGTCCGAGCGGCTATGCCAATCCCCAAACCTGCTACGTTGCGCCAAATGATGGGGATGCCCCCATCCTTGGACATCACAAATGTGGCACCTGCTTGTGCTGTGAATCCACCCTGGAGGGTTCTCTCTTTCAACATAATGGAATCTCCTGGAAACATGATGTATTCAGCAACTGTAAGAGCAAGTTTGTTGTATATGGCATTATATGCCCATGCCATCTATTATACATAGGCAAAACGAACCAAGAGGTACGTCAACGTATCTCACAACACAAATCCAGACTAAAAAGGAAAGTTGAAAATGCTCCTTTGGTGCAACATTGGATGCGTATGCAACATCAAGTCAGTGAGCTGAGATGGACAGTAATTTCAAGAATAGAAAAAAATCCTCGAGGAGGTGATCAGAATTCGGCACTATCAAAAAGAGAAGCATTTCTCATAGTCAAATTCGACACAGCTGTATCCGGGCTCAATGAATTGAGCGAAATCTTTAAACTTTAATTCAGTGTCATCCATCTTATTGGTGTAACCATTCCCCTTATTACATGGATCGTATGCATGAAACCCATACTCCGGTCCATGTCTTCCGTCGCCATTTTCGACCAAATGAGGGCGTGACTGTCCACCTGGTCAGCTTATATAGCTAGAGTAGCCGAGCCCCGGCCAGCTTCTGCGCATGAGCCAAGGTATAGTGCTAACCAAAACGCCGCCGAACTAAAGGCTTCGTCAGACTAATCCTATGTAAGTAATGGAATCAAAATTCCCTTTCTTCCATCGCCAGTCGTAGTCTTAAAAAGATAGACTAATGCCCTTTTTTTCTTTTCCTTACAGTTAATTCCTTATAATAAATTGTTTTCTGCCGTGTTCTACGAGCATGACGGTAAGTCCTTGAAATTTGTGGTTAGACTTTATGCCATAACCGTTAAAATAACAACCTCTAAAACGCCCACTTTAATGTCGTTCAAGGTCTCCTGAATTCCTCTGTATATGTGACCCGGTCTAGGCGGTGTCAACGCGTTGATTCAGTTTTCGTGGTAAGCCTTCTTAACAACTTTTGCCTAGTTTGTAACAAGCCGTTGAGTAACTGCAACTGACACTGTATACCGCTGGCTTCTTTCAGATCGACAAGGCACCCACTGATATATACCGTCAATCTTTCTATTAAATACCAGACTCGTCCTCCCCTGTTTTTCCGGTAAGACTCTACTTGTTAGTCCGGTTTAACACTTACTTTGCGGTTCTTGTTTATTCATCATCCCCTTCATTTACTTTTTTAGACCTTTTGTGCTATTGTCTACCCCGCGGCTACGTATACCGAAACCTTCGGTCAACATTAACTAGGTGAGAGTCATATCGCCCTCGAGAGCGCCATGGCCTTCAAGTACTATTAGAATCCCCTTCTGAAATTTCCATTGTTTTTTCCCCCGAACAGGTAAACGCACGCCACACTCTTCCCCCTTGGCCCGCGTGTAAGAAAACCTTTTTGACACCTTTTTGACATACAAGGTAAGTAAAACTAAGCTTCCCCTCCACTTACGCCACCTCCCACTGCTGTAATTCTAATTCCATCTGACATCGATGCATTAATTAATCTTTCAGATTTGGACACAGCCTACCTCCTTAGATTTTTGAGTCCTTCCATCTACCTTACATCCTTGCTTATGGTAAGCCGGTGGAGGAGAGGGTGGGACCTGAGACAGAAACCTGATGTTGATCCGTTAACTCTGCTCCAAACTTAATTGTTTCTAGATTCTTAAATCTCCTTTTTCCTTTTCTGTTTTCATTGTTTGTATTGTGTTTAGATACTACTCAAGGCCCTGAAGAGAATCCCCAGAAACTCAGCGGGATTCGAAACGCGTAGGCCCCTGCCATTCTGCTGTCTGCAAGAGTGATAAGCTCTCTAAAAGTATTTTTTTGCTTATCGCTGATTTATGTACATTACCCTCATTTAATAATTGAACAAAGTTCTTTTGATGTTTAGACTTAATATAGGATTATACCCATTTTAGAATTTTTTCTTGCAATACCATCAAAAAATTGTTTCGCAGACTCTGGCTTTTTGTTCTTTCTCCTTTGTCCTGTGCTTGTCATTGCATTGTAAATATATTGCACATTTTTGTAGTTACAGTGTTTCCCCCTAGAGATTGGTTGTATGTTGTTGTATGCCTGTGATATGTCTGATATGATGAATGACTTTTGATTTGTGTTCTTGCCTAGTATGTATTATGTGTCCGTCTTGAAGATGTAATTTTGTATAAAGCCTTTTTATAAAACATGATTTCCTTTTGAATAGATGCTAATAATAATAAAAACTATTGACTAGTTCCCGGTCTTGAATGTTGTTTCAAGCTCATTGTTGCAACTTGTGTATCTCACTTATTCACATCAGTACTGGCAATTTTCTTTTGTTATTTGTCAACACCCAGCTAGCACACTTCCACTTCATAGAAACCAGCAGCATCCTAGACACCTCTCAATGCAGATTCCGCAGCAACCACAGCACTGAGACTGTCCTCCACCCTGCCACCAACGACATCCACGCCCTCCTCGACCAAGGCAACATGGCAGCTCTCATCTTCCTGGACCTATCAGCAGCCTTTCACACCGTCTCCCACCACACACTACCCACCAGACTCCACAACGCCGGAATCCAAGGAAAAGCCCCAGACTGGATACAAACTTTCCTCTCAGGCAGAACACAGACACAGAGAATAAGACTTGTGCCCTTCTTCTCAGAACCGACAGAGATCAGATGCGGAGGACCTGAGGGATACTCTCTCAGCCCTACACTCTACAACATTTACATGGCCCCCCTCGCAACTATTGTCAGAAACCACAGGCTCAACATAGTCTCCTACGCCGATGATACCCAGTTCACCCTTTCCCTTACCAAGGAACCCGACATCACAGGCGCAACTTCCAAGAAGGGATGAAAGTCTTAGCGACCTGAATGAGCAACAGCTGCTTGAAGCTCAAATCGGAGCAAATAGAAGTCCTCATTCTCCGCTCCACCCCCTCTGCATGGGACGACACCTGGTGACCACCCGGAATTCGAAACCCATCCACCCACCCCAACGAACCATACACGCTACCTTAGCATCATACTCAACTCTTCACTCACCATGAATCGTCAGATTGATGCCCTATCTGCTGCATGCTTCAAAACTCTCTGTATTCTTCGCAAGGCGTTCAAGTGGATCCCCCCGACTCCAGAAAAACCATCACCCACTCACTCATCACCAGCAGACTAGGCTATGGCAATGCCCCCTACACCAGAACCAATAAAAAGCGCCATCCCAAACTCCAGAACGCCACAGCCAGGCTTATCCTCGACATCCCTCGACACGACCAGATCGCCCCAACACTTCCGCGACCTCCACTGGCTCCCCGTCGAAAGAAGAAGAATAACCTTCAAGCTGCTCACACACACCTACAAAGCCCTCCTCAAAAACAGACCCCAATAGCTCAACGACCGAATCTCCTTCCATGCCCCCAAGAAAAACCTCCGCTCGGCCGACATCGCCCAAACCACCGTCCCTCATCTATACAGGACCAGAGCAGGTGGAAGATCCTTCTCCTACTTCGCAGTCAAGACCTGAAACTAACTCCCCTTTCACCTATGATGAAGCCCGACCCTGCACCAATTCAGAAAAGACCTCAAGACCTAGTACTTTGATTGACCCCAACGGAGTTGCTCAAACAACCCCCGCACCACGAATTTCGTTTTGCGGCTACATCGCCAAATGCGATGCAGCGCACACAACAACATTAGTTTTATTGATTTAATTGTCAACTTATCTGCATTCATCCGTATTCCAATGTTTTCTACCCCCCACCCTGCTCCTCACCCACCCCATGTCACCGCCCGATAGCACTCCCATCAGGAGCCGCTACTGACAGGGGCCTAAAACTATCTCTAACCTGAAAGATGCTCATGGGAGTCTCGGGCATCAGATTTGTGTGGGTCTTTAAATAAGGAAACAGTCGGAACACCGCTGTCTAAACCATGAGTGTTCCAACTCCACAAGCTTAATCACGCATGCCTTAACCACTTGTGTGTGGTTAAGACAATTCGCGGTCTAGCTGCGGGCTGCATTAGACAGAAGCAGGGACTTTTGTGGGCTGGGGAGTCGGGAGTTTTGTTGGCTAGGGATGGGTCTGGATTGCTTTGTGAGCTGGGGGTGGGTTGGGGTTCTTTTGTGGGCTGTGGGTGGGTCAGGGTTGTCTGGGGGCTGGATTGTGGTTGTTTTCTTGGCGGGGATGGGTTCGGGTAGTTTTGTGGATTGGGGGTGGGTTGGTGTTGCTTTGTTGGCTGGGGGTGGGTCAGGGGTAGTTTTGTAGGGTGGGGGTTGGGGTAGTTTTAAGGGCTGGGGGAGTGTTGGGGTAGTTTTTTTTAATTAGGTGTTAGGGTATTAGGCCTCAGGGCAGGGGGAGGAGAATGGGTAGTTGGGGTCATTTTTACGGCTTACGGGAGGGCGAGCTAGTTTTTAGGTCAGGGCTGGGCTGGGTCAGGTTAAGGAACTGGATTTTAGGCATCAGGGCAGGAGGAGGGCACAGCGTGGGGGTTGGGAGGGGCTAGGGATTTTTGCTCCTCGGGGCTGGAGGGAGGTATGTGGGGTGTTTGTACCTTAGGGCAGTGGGGTGGTGGGTTGCACCCTTAGTCTCACATACCCCTTAACCATTCATGCCTTTACCACAAAAGTACATGTTAAAGGCATGCGTTGTAAAGGAATGTGTGGTTAAGACGTGGTTGTTATTAAGACTGCATTGTTTAGGCATGTTCGGTTAGGGAATTTGTGGTTCCATCATAAAACCCTTTATATATTGCATTCTATTTTCCCGGTATCTTTCCCCCCTCTAGTTGATTCTTCAACTACCTCTCCTAACCTCCCGTCTTATAGGGGGTCACGTCATACTCATGACTCTGTCCCTTTACATCCTTAGTGCTTTTCCTAACCATAAACACTCCTCCCATGTTAGCTGTCATCCTCTTGGCAGCACGCCGTTACCAGCTAAAAAATGAGACATGTCATTAGCAACACAACAACCAGAGGCATTAAGGCCTTGAACAACCCAGGCATCTAGGATGGCACCCACTTGAATCAACCCATGAACAAACCATCCGGAGCACCCCACTCGTTGACCATTTTCTTTTGTAGGTCAGTGTCTGAATGGCATCAACCAAGGTTCCATTGTCAACTTGCACACACCCTCCCTTCATGGCTATCATCATCAACTTTAATTCGGGTTCTGTTTCAAAATCAAGGGCTGGGGAGCTCACAGGGGCTTGCAGACCACGAATATATGACATTTCTCCGTATGAAAACACTCCGCATACCATCACAACGCATTTTTTGTCCACAGATACCATGACTCTGCATGTTTTTATAACGAAGGAAAAATGCTGAAAAATGTATCTAAACATGTAAAAGTACATTTACAACGCATTTTTTAACAACGTTTCCTTTTACAACGAAAATAAAAGTCAAAGAAATGCTTTTTTTTCAATTTAGTCACTTACCTACTGGCACGGGATAGTGGGAAAAATAGGGGTTTTGAGTGGGTAGGTAATTTAAAGAATACTCGAGTACTGGCACGGGATAGTGGGAAAAATAGGGGTTTTGGGTGGGTAAGTAATTTAAAGAATACTCGAGTATTGGCACGGGATGAAGAGAAAAAAAGGGGATTTGGATGGGTGAGTAATTTAAACAATACTCATGTACTGGCACGGGATGAGGAGAAAAGGAGGGGAGATGGGAAAAGGAGGGGATTTGGGTGATAAGTTATTTAAGAAATACTTGAGTACTGTCATGGGAAGGTGAGAGAAATGGGATTTGAGTGGGTAAGTAATTAAAAAAAATACTCAAGTACTGGCACGGGATGAGGAGAAAAAACTGGGGTATTGGGTTGGTAAGTAATTTAAAAAAAATACTCAATTACTGGCATGGGATGATGGGTAAAACCCGTTTTTTGGGTGGGCTAGTAATTACATTAATACTCAAGTACTGGTAAGTGAAATGAGGTTAAAATAATTTTTTGGGGGTTGCCAACTACTTTAGATATTTCTCGACTGCTTGCAATTTTATGCCAATTCAAAGCAAGGGTTTTGTGTTAAAATGTAATTTAAATAATACTCGAGTACTTAAAAAAAATGAATATGTCTTCCAAAATTATTCCAACATGTAAAATCTTATACTATGACGAGATAGCAGCCTTTTTTTGGTGGGTTAAAAAATGAAAATAGATTCGTTTGTGAGGATAAGTGCCATATTTATTTTTAGAAATGTTACTTGAGTATTAGTTTTATTCAAATTATGGTATTTTAAAGAATATGAATTAAATGTATTTTCCAACAAAACGCTTGAACAAATATTTGAAAATAAACTTTAAAAAACACGTTTAAGCACAGAAATTATTATCCTTTTAAAAACGTCGGTGACAAGAAAATGGACACAGCAGAAAAAAAATGAGTCCATCTACTATTTCCATTAATGTGCAAGACATCTTAGAATGACAAAATGGCGACCACAAACTGGATAGATATATATATATAATGTATTTTATGCAAACTGCTTTTTAAAATATAAGTTTAGTCAACAAATGGTTTAGAATTTACTTTGCTTTACATATCATATTTTTACTTTTAAAACTATCCCACACACAAAAACATATACATCACGCCGCCCACGCTTTTGTGATCATTTACACAGTAGCTACCAAACTGCCTGGACTTGCTCTCTCGTCAGGAAGCTAATGTCTAAGATGTGTGGAGATACACTGCCATCTACTGACTAAAGTAAGTAAAGTTTTAGATATTATGAACCTTTTAATTAATTTCTCCATGTATTAGTTTCAACCCAATTTTTAAATTGCATCAGCAAGCAGACAGAAATAAATAGACAATCATGATACACAGTCCATCTTTTTAGTACCGTTATGAACAAATCTTGTATAATTACAACTTAGGGGCCGATTAGGATTGCGGTGAATCCACATCCTCCGGGCCGGCGGAAGCCAACGCCGGCCCGGAGGGTGCGGATTCACCGCTGCGGTGATTGCAAAGACCCCCCGCCAGATTAGGATGGCAGAGGGGTCATCTGCGGATGTGAAGACCGTCCGCCGCTTTTCCGCTGCGGTCCTGCGGCGGAAAAGCTCTAATATGGTGGTGGTGTCTATCAGACACCGCCAGCCATATTAGGATTCATGCGGAACCCGCCGTGGAAAAGCATGTGGTCTTTGGTGTTTGAGTGCCCGTTGCGGGCCCCCAGGGTGTCGGGGGTGGGGGGTGCACATGGGGGGTACCTATGGTACCCCCAGGATTTACATGCACAAAGCGGCAGGCACTGCGTGGTGCCTGCCGCTTTGTGCATGTAAATATTAAACATGCATTTTTAACCTTGCGGTTGGTGCTGCTTCAAGCAGCACCTGCCACAAGGTTAAAGGAACAGGATGTGACCGCCAGGGTGGCGGTCACATCCTAATTTGCATGGAGGGACCGCCGCTGCCCATGCGGGTGGTCCCTCTTCCTCAGGGGTGGCGGACGGACGCAGGTCCGTCCGCCGTCCTAATGACCCCCTTAATGTCATTAAAACACAGTACAGCAGAAGTTCATATATTCATATCCATTTAGATAAAGGTGACCACAGTTTCAGACCCATCATTTTTCCTTCTCTTACCCTTAGATTTATAGACCGTGGTCTCTAAATGATATATGGACAGTAATCTAGATTGCCAGTTATGGAAAGTCTGTGTTTCTACATCAAGCCATTGGGTAGTTATACATAACCGGAAAATAGACATACAAATAAAAATAAACCCTTCTTCGGTTTCAGTCCTAGGTCTGCCAGATTTTCTTGTAAGCCAAAAATCCCCAGTTCCGCAGATAGTTGCAGTCGGATATCTAAACTATGATTCAGAAAACATTCCACGTCCTTAATAAAGTGACAAAGTTTAGGACAGTGAAAGAACATATGAGACACATCCGCTGCAGGTGCCCCACAGCGATTACATTTATTCCCTCTTATAGAATTCCACTTTGCCAATTTTTCAGGGGTATAATATAAATCGAAGATGGACATAAAATGTTGGCTCTTTAGGTGACCATTAAATAAAACATTTGTAGATAATGCAATTATTCTCTCTATGTTGATTTGATCTATCCCTAGTTTATTTTGCCACTTTACCTCCCAAGCCGCGAGATCATCCCCAGACTTTTCAATAAATAACTGATATGAGGGACCCATTCTGGATCTTGATCTGATTGCTTCTATAACCTTAATCCTATTAGATATGATCAGATTTTGAGTTATTTTCTGTTCCAAAAAACTACGGAGCTGGAGATATTTAAAGAATTCTGTTCGAACTAGCTTAAATTTCTGTTGCAGAAAGTCAAACGAAGCTAGCTGATTCCCCTGAAATAGATCTACCACTTGACAAATTCCGGCTCGGTACCATCTAGCCATGACCTGATCTCTAAACACTTCTGGCAACAGAGGGCAGTTTTTAAGCGGGGTATAGAAATTTAAATTAGAATATAGGCCAATACTCCTTTTTGTTTTCCTCCAGATTTCAAAAGCAGTTGAGATAACTTTAAATGTTGTCTTCTTATAATAACTGGGTTCAATTATACGCACTAGGCATTGCCGAGCCTCTACGCCCAATAACATCTCATATATAGACGGGCTAGCAAATTCTTCTGTGGGATCGTCCTGTAAAAGCAGCACACCCATATGTTGTAATAGGGCTATCCAATGATATAAGCGGAAATTAGGTATCCCCCATCCTCCTCTAGATCTAGGTAGCATACACCATTTAAGAGCTCTTCTCGACCGACGATAGCTCCACAGAAACCTAGAACACATTCTATCGTTTCGGGAAAAAAAGAGGTTGAGATAAGTAGGGGGATCGTCCGAAATATGTCTAAAAATTTGGGAAAGATAAGCATTTTTAAAAAATTGCTGCGTCCGTATAGAGATAAATGAAGATTATTGAGTGGGTAAATTATGTCAACAATGGTTGGAACATTCCACACCGTTGTCTGTGAAACATCACCTTTCTCATTTGTCAGGTGATATCGAATAGGCAGATTTTCTTTTAGGTCCAAAATCCCCTCATACAAAACGTATTCAGCTTATAATGAATTTTGCAAACTGTCGCAGATGAAGACTGCAGTGCGTTTGCGCCAAATTGATCAGGCTAATTCAGAAAAGGTTCTTGCAGTTGTTTGTAATAGCATTAATACACTGTCTTCCCAATTATATGCTTTAGATAATATTGTGTGCACAAAGGGAGATAGGTCCTTAGCGGGGCTGAGGGAGGGCTGGACCCTATATAAATTTGAAGTACAAAAAGCTTGCCCCCTCTCTCAATGAATTTATACTTGGGGACCAAATAAACAATTTCTTTAAATCTAGTCCGGTATGTTTATTTATATCTTTTTTTAAACAATTATTTGAAGTTATTTTGAATGGCAGAAAGAGAATACAAAATACAATAAATTATTAACAATCTTACTCAATCCACAATTAACAAAAGAACACTTACAAATTATACAAAAAGAAAACTTCAAGTGTTACATCCAACAAACAATACACATTACAGTGCCACAATTTTGCAATATACAATAAACCATTTCGTAAAAAACTTTTGATGTAAGGAGAGCCAGTTCAATACAAGAGCAAGAAAGCATGAGGCAATTATATTGTGAAACACACTAAATGTTGTAATTAGCTCTTGCTGGATTTGCCGCCGACGCAACGCGTTTCAAGTTCGGGCCAAAAGTGTCCAAACTATCATCAGGGCTCTTGTTATTATTCTGGAAGTTCCTATGAGGTTGGCCTGTGATGGTTTCTAATGATGGACATAATCCTTAATTCAGGTCACAACCGGGGCCACTTCAACACAAACACCAATCTTAAGTTGAGCGGTCTTGCAACATAAGGAGGGGCGGAGGGATATCATACGAACAGCGAGCAATTGAGGAGCATCGTACTAACGCAGCTGAATTAGAAGGCTGACTAAGAAAACAACGGATTCGTGATCGGAAGACGCTGATTACAAAAAGAAAACGATTCCGACACCCTACAGCCCCGGCTGGGGCCGTAGACTGGGGGCGAGAGGTGGTGCCTTGCTCAGCAAGTTCAAAGGCACATGGGAGATTCATTGACGGACAAACAAAGTATCCCCACAGTGGTGCACAAGACAGGGCTTAAAGAAAAGATATCCCTCCGGCACTGTAATGTGTATTGTTTGTTGGATGTAACACTTGAAGTTTTCTTTTTGTATAATTTGTAAGTGTTCTTTTGTTAATTGTGGATTGAGTAAGATTGTTAATAATTTATTGTATTTTGTAATCTCTTTCTGCCATTCAAAAAAACTTCAAATAATTGTTTAAAAAAAAGGTATAAATAAACATACCGGACTAGATTTAAAGAAATTGTTTATTTGGTCCCCAAGTATAAATTCATTGAGAGAGAGGGCAAGCTTTTTGTACTTCAAATTTAGATAATATTGTATCATCTGCCATTGACATTAACCAACATGAGATGTCTGTTTTGTATCACGGTCAAAATTAGTTACTTTCTGTAATGCAATTTGCTTAAACGTTGTAAACACTCAAAAATGGAAAAGTACCATGGGATTATTTGAATTCTTCTGCACTGTTTTTGCCATTTAATTTGAGTGATATACAGAAATTGATGTCCATGAAAGATGCCACATACACATTGTTACATACTGAACAATTACAGCAGTTACCGTTTTCAGTGGCTGAGACTGATTTAGCGGTGTGGTTAATACAAGGGGTTATCTCACTGCCTATCTCCCTTTTTCAGTTTACAGATTCCAGGAAACACTACCTGATTGGTAGAAATTAACCTCTCTGCGATAATTATATTCAGGAATTATGGCTGTTACCTTTCACCTAAAGATGTTAGTGCGCAGATAAGGACATTTTTCTTATGGGGAGGACTGTGATTCTACAGTAGAACATTACCTAGTCTGTAAACAAGTTAAACTTCACAAAGCCTGCAACGTTTCGGTCCATAATGAGGCTTGTTTTTTAAGAGGTACCTCTGTCCCGGCCGTTATTCCTGTATTAACTTTGCTTTCTAACAGTAGTTATCTTATTTTGCATATCACGACTGCTGCGGCTTGAGAGCTGGCATCCCGTATATAGTAACAGTTTCTCAACGAGTTACATGTTGCATCAATGTCCTATTTCCACCCTCGCACAGGATTGTAGATAGTTTGCTTCAAATGTGGCAGCACTTTGGTTCCATGCCAGTGGAGTCTTTGGCCATCAACTACTGGCTGACCTTCTGTTATGCCTACTTCACCTGTGTGAAACCTGTGTTCCTCTGCCTCTGGTGCCCTTTTCAATGGGCCAGGGATGTCTGCCTGTCCACTACCACCCAGGCTGCCCTGGAATATGATCTGTTAATGGGCCTGTTGAAGGCCCATGACAGGGTATGTGCCGTGGGTAGGCGTTAGGTATGTGACCCTCTACTTGGACCGACTGCAGACTTGAGTACCTGTGCTCTCGGGCAGCACCTCATAGACCGCCGTTTCATTGAGGTTAACACAGGTTGCCCTCAGATGCTCCTAACAGGTTCTGGATATGAGGAGCATGTGTGCTCATTTGACCTACTCAACTGGATGGCATACCTTTTTACAGTGGAAGGGTCAGACAATGTTCTGGAGTTCATGGTGTTCTGCTTTTCCCGCTACATTTTTGTCTCTGGTGACTAACAATGACTGGATAGCATTTTTGAGCGCTCAACTGGCAAACATTTTTGGAAATAATATACGCTTGCAATACATGAAAACACTTTTTTGCTTCAAACTTCCACTAATTGGACTATGCCTAAGACACATTGTCTCTGCTTACTTTTGATTTTTGTTTTCCCCTAGGGCTAACGTCCTTGCCAAGGAGAGGGTGTCACATGGCCCATTGGGACATTGTCATTTTTCACTAACTTAGCATGAGGACGTTGCAGCTTGTCTGCTCCTTTTGCGCACATTACTACACGTCTTTATTTTTGTAATACTTTCCAATGATGGAGCGCGTGGGTTAACCCTGGCCAGTTTACCATACTCACCTGGGCCCATAAACTCATTTTAACACCTTTGTTGAAAAGGTTAACCTTTCACGCACTCTACCAAATTGTGTGTTTACCTACAAGGTCCTATACTATTGACTTACCAATTCTTGTCACCGGTACCTAGAGACCTATTGGATTAGGAAGTTAGCAAGAAAATAGGTAGCAAATAACATTTCCTGCATAAATTGACCACAGACTCTGGAAAAGTTTTAAACTCTTTATCTATTAAAATTTCAAAAATGTCATAACCCAAGCTTTTGCAATGAGAAATCTTTCAATTAGCAAGATAATGATTAGAATAAAATTTTGCAGAGATTTC
Source organism: Lissotriton vulgaris (assembly GCF_964263255.1). Lineage (NCBI taxonomy): Eukaryota > Metazoa > Chordata > Amphibia > Caudata > Salamandridae > Lissotriton > Lissotriton vulgaris. The sequence goes on along the minus strand of NC_141689.1, from coordinate 1,080,663,194 downwards.
ATAAGGCTGTTTAAACATTAAACAATAGGGAAGGTAAAGAGAAAGGAAACAATACAATAACAAACCCACATTCAATATTTACCTAGAACGGTGTGTGAAGACCAACCTGGGCCCTGGGCTGATTAAATGACAGAAACCCCGAAAAGGCAGGTGTCAGCAAGGCAAACAGGTGCAGGTCAGAATCAGGACAGATACAGCCAAATTGGATCAGGACAGGACCACCAAGGGCTAAGACCAGCACCCGCAGTTAAAGTTGCAACATCTGCATTACTCCCTCTCTGCAGCTAACAGCCAGAACCCGGTAAGAGTTATCGATCTCTCTGACAAAGTGCTTCGCCAGCACTTCAGCTCTCAAACCCCGATCTGGGTTTCGAACCTTCTGACAGAGGGTTCCGCCAGCACCTCTGCTCCCGATCACCTATTGAGTGCGTTGGATCAGTGACAGGTCAGCTATTCGGACAAGTCGGACAAATTAGCTAACTAAGGCAAATAATACTATTTTTCAGGTCAGTGTAGCACCCCCCAAGTTTGCAAGTGTAAGAATCCCCAATTTTGATTGGACAAGAAGAGAGGAGAGGTCATCACACCATACCAAAAATGAAACTTTTCTTGATGATATTAAAATTAACGTTCCCGCCCATAACTTTATTTTCCCTTGCACTTTTATTCCACCCGGCAATGAATGTATCAATCAGTAACAGTAGCGTTCAGTATTGTACAGTGCAGCTTCCTCTCCTGGGGTTGAAAGTTCACGCTCCCAGGCACATCTTTTCGCAAGTTTGGGCTTGGCTTCCATTCAATGCCAATGACTCTTGAGCTTTTGGAGTCTTGTGCACATGTTTAAAATGGGTGCAGTGGGGTTTCATCAGGCCCGAAATGTTACATGTAAAAAATGAAAGACAGTTTTAGAACAAAGAATAAATGAATGTTCTGTATACCACGTATCACTACTCTATTCCCATTATTCTATTTTAACTATTGCATTAGAAATTAGGCAGAACGAACAGCTTAGCAAAAGCAGCTATGCAAGCTTCTTGCACGTTAATAACACATAGCAGCCATCTTACTTTTAGTGCGCAGAAGCAAAAAATTTCCCTCCAAGCGAAAGATACGTCATGTCACGTGAGTATGACAGACGCATGCGCAGTAGAAAATCCCGCGTAGCAGCAACCATCTTAGTGCAAGCGGATTATAGTTAGTAAAAGCACATTGACAAGCTTCCCCTGGATACTAATAACTTTCTGTGGTGCAATTATTAGTACACAAAACATGTTTATTATTACGTTATGAGTTATTAGAGAGGGTTGAGTACAAGCAAGTCGCTCCACGTGCGAATGCTTGCTTCATCAATCCCCTCTTTGATGATATTTTATATCATCACCAATTAATGAAACAGATGCCAACTTTTCACATTACTTCCAACTCAATCTCTTCAAACTTTCTATTTTGTTTCTTTTCATTGTTTGTGTGACAATTTTTCACTTTCTTGTATATATTTCCACTCAACTCTTCTAATTCAAGTTCATCAATATTTCTCTTTTTCCCTCTCTTATTTACTGTATATGTCTTTTTGTGCTTACGACATTTGCAACAAAATATTATCCCTAAAATCAGTAGGCCTATTCCCACCATTGGCATCAATATTCTACCTACAAAACGTTTCCCTGTATTGGAAAGCCAACTACCTATAGAGGAGAGACCATCGGTAAGTCTCTTCCATGCACTATCAACCTCCAGTGGTTTAAGCTCTTTTTCCAAATTAGTAATATTTCTTACATACCTCTTAATTTCAACACTTTTGTCAGGTATGTAAGTGCAACAATGTTAAGCTTTCATCATTCTACAGACTCCGCCCTTTTTTGCTAATAATGTATCAAGAGCAAGTCGATTTTATAAAACCATTGATCTGATCGCAACCAATTCGGTATTGACCATTAAGAACCATCCAGCAGTATCAGTCGATAAACGATCCACTACTGTTGACAATTTGCAAATTCTTTGCGTATTCAGAGCCACTCCCATTGTAGGTATCAATGCACTAAATATATCACCTATTATTTCTCCAAAACTAGCTCTTTTGCTACGTAATAATCCATTCGTTTCTTCATCGTTTCCAGTGACTTTATTTACATGATATACCTTTGGGAATACTATTCCAAAATAGCAACTCCCATACCAGTGATCAGGCAATTTAAAATAAGCTTTGTTTCCACAAATAATTGGGGCAAGCTTCTACCCATTTTGAGAACAAACAGACAATGACAAGTATATATTTTAGTCCTCGACAAGGGGATAACTGGATGAAATCAATCTGTAGTCTTATAAATGGGCCTTCTGCCTTTCCAATCTTTCCTGGCAACACTACAGTTTTCTTTCCGGGATTCATTTGTTGGCAAACTAGAATCCTCTAGCAAAGGCTCTCTGCTACATTCCTGAATCTCGCATTGAACCAACTCTGTCTGAACAACCTGATCATGGCATCCCGCACTAGATGGGAATCTCCGTGGAACATCTTAGCCATAGGAGCAAGCATACAGTCTGGTAACACAGGCCTACCATCAAGGTAAACAAAGACACCATCTACAACCCTTTTCTGACAACCTATTTTTCTCCACTCTTCCCTTTCTTTTGGTTCTGCTTCATTTTGCAAATCTCTCACTTCCTCCCTCGTTCTCACACCTTCAAGCAACATAAATTGGCAGCTATTTCCACATGCATCAATTTTCTTATTTACAGCCATTTTATATTTGGCACAATGTTGGGCCAATTGATCAGCATATCTGTTGCCAGCTGTCACTTTGTCATTTCCGGATTGGTGAGCAGCACACTTAACCTCAGCCCCTTCTTTTGGCAATTGAATTGCTTCCAGCAAATCCTTTACATAATGACCATTTTTAATAGGAGTACCTGAAGAAGTCAGAAACTCCCTTTGCATCCAGAGTTGGCCAAAGTCGTGCACAACTCTGTAACCATACTGGCTATCAGTGTAAATGGTTACTTCAAATAGGATGCTTCAACTGGCCCCCCAATGTGCAGACTGCATAGGCAGCACTCAAACCTCCTTCCTCATGTCTCATAAATGAGCCATCTACAAAAAGCTCCTATTCAGAATTTATTAATGGCTCTTCTCTTATGTCAGGACGTGGTTTTGTACTGTATTCAGTCCAGTCGATACAATCATGTTCGACTTCTCCCTTCACTTCTGCAAAGTGTGAATCAGGTAGCAGTGTTGCTGGGTTCAGAATATTACACCTGGCAATGGTTACATTTCCTGCAACTACAATGATTTGCTCATACTTAGTCAGCCAACTAGGAGTTAGGTACTGAGTCTTGGTCCTTGTTAACAAAATCACAACTGCGTGTGGAACATACACTGTCACTGGATGTCCCATAATAATGGACTCACTTTGCTCAAGGCTCATGCAGGTTGCAGCTACTGCTTTCAGGCATACTGGCAATGCAGATGCCATTGGATCCAATGTAGAAGAGAAATATGCCACAAGACGTCTCATTAGACCGTCGGTTTGGGTCAGAACTGAAAGTGCACAATTATCTCATGTATCAGAGAATAGTGTGAAATCTTTTGAATAGTCAGGCATCCCTAATGCTGGAGCTGTACACAGACATTCTCGCAATTTCAAGAAAGCAGTCATGCTTTCGTCATCCCATTCTATCGGGTCTTTTGCTCTTTTCTTTGTCATTTGTATCATTGGTTTTGCTAGGACTGCAAATCCCCTTTGCCTGCAGTAACCTACAACTCCAAGAAACATTCTGATCTCTTTGTGAGTTTGAGGTAGATTCATGTTTTTGATTATTCTGATTCTTTCTGAGGTAACCCTTCAAACACCTCTTTCTATCTGGTGCCCCAGATATTTCACTGATGTGGTGCAAAATTACAATTTTTCAGGTGACACTTTATGTCCTCCTTCACCTAAATGATTCAGTAAAGCAATGGTATCAACATTTCGAGTTTTAGACGCCACCAATAGGTCGTCTATATACTGAACCAGGACTGACTGTCCGGGCAGTACCAGAGATTCAAGGCACTTTTTCAATATCTGTTTAAAGATAGATGGACTCTCTGTATACCCCTGAGGAACGCAGTTCCAAACATATACATGACTGTAAAATTCAAAAGAAAAAAGAAATTTGCTATCTGGGTGAAATGGAATTGAGAAAAATGCATGACATAAATCTATTACGGTGAACGATCCAGCATCCCACGGTATCTGATACAGAATCACTGCAAGGATTTGGCACAACTGGACAACATGGGATAACAATTTTATTAATTTTGCGGAGGTCCTGTACAACCCTGTACATTCCGCTTGGTTTCTTTATGCCAATTATGGGCAAATTAAATGGACTGCTCATTATTTCCTGTAAAATGCCTGTTTCAATCAAACACTTTATTTCTGCTGCATCACCTGCTTTTATTTCTGGGCTCATTTTGTACTGTCGAATATTTGGGTAAACTGCACCTTCTTTTACTGTTACTTTTATTGGATCCACATTTGCCATTAATCCTACATATTTTCCAGTAAAATCCCACACATTAGGATTTACAGTGTGCTGTAATTCTTCTGGTAAGTCTTCTACAGTTAACTTTTTATTCTCTGTTTCTTGTTTTGCTTACATTAATTTATAAATTCTGTCTTCATCTGAGGTTTGAATTTTAATACCATTCGGGGAACAAAAGATGGTACAATTCATTTTGCACAACAAGTCTCTGCCTAACAGGTTTACCGGTCTAGAATTCAAACGACAAATGTGTGCATTTCTTTAAAATTACCTATTCTAACTTCCATTGGTTCTGTGACTGGGGTACTAATTTGTTTTTTAGAAACGCCCACTACTTGGATCACTTCTCCCGAGAGTGGTAGGTTTGGAACGTCTGCTGTTCTCACAGTAGAACGGGTAGCACCAGTGTCCAATAGAAAGGTGACATAATTTTCTTCAACCTTTCCTTCAGTGACCTGACTAATCTACCGGCAAGGAGGCGCCAAGTACGCACTCCTCGTCCTCCCCTCTCATGCACCGTCGGTATGTCTCCTCCTCAAAAAATGTGTCACTCAACAGAAACTGTGATGTCACTGCGTCTCTATTACCACTTCCCTCCCAATTTGTGGTATCCGCACTTTGGTGTGCTTTGCTCCTAAAATTTATATCAAAAACAAGGGTGCCAGGGCTCGGGTTCAATTCACAACAGCTTTTTATTTAGCAGCTGTGTACCTTCTTTTCATAGATTCCGAAGGTTTGTATATTCATTCAAACATTTTCAAGAGAATATTTACATTTTGTACAAATATCAGAGGTTTAAACATTCCTTAAGCAGTTGAAACAATACAAACATAAGTCAAAAATGTGATACTTTGTAAAAAACAAATCATAGCATTCATTTATAGTTACACTTTAACTATTTAGACTGAAAAGCAACTCAATTTGATACACCTATACTTGTTTTTATACTAGTCCTTACGACCAAGCGTGCATGTTTAGTGGGACTAGACACATTGGGCTTTATGACTTTGATGGAATCGCCCTATGTTCCTGTGCGAACCCTTAGAATTTAGGTTGCCTTTCAAGCAGCCGAACAGCCGACGCGTTTCCAAACCCTTTGTTCTGTTTACAGGGTTCTTCCTCAGGGCTGAGCTGTGTACCTATGGTGTAAGATTGGGGAACATTTAGTATCTCCTTTTCTCAAATTTGTTTGACTGGTATATTGCATGAATAAAACATGGGGGGAGGTTTTACCTCTTCTCACGTTGATGTTCACTATGGATTTTGGGCACGAGGCATCTGATTGTCCTTCGTTGTCACCATTGCCTAAACAATGAATTAAAGGATGGTGTTCTTATAAGTTTTTTATCTTAAGGTACATGTTGTCACATTTTGTATCCTTATTAAAAATTAGCCAGCACTTACTTGTTGTATATTTCAGAGTGCTCGCAAAGTTGAGTTATCCGTTTGTGGGAATCTTTTAAAGTTCTGCGATGCTTAGTTCTGTTGGAATGAAGATTTGAATCAGTCCATGTATGAAAATGACTGAATGTTTGTTACGCGGTCTAAAGCGGTGAGACTTACTTGTGAGTGGCGAGGTATGTGTCTCGTATGCGACTCCACTTTCTTTTGTTTTCTTCGTGTTGTCCTCCTACCGATTAAGAGATTCTATGAATTTAAAACACAGGGAGGACGACCATTCAGTATGTTTCTGGTTACGGTTGTGGTGTTGCTTAACTATAGTCCGGTATGGTTATTCCGAACTTCTTACCTCTGTCGCTAGTTCCCAAGTGAGTTTCAAAAATCTCCGTGTGGCCGCATGACTGGCGTTCAGTTCGCTGCGAGTCGAATATGATTTCAAACGTCCCAGCGGAACTGGTTTTCCTTTTAAATACTCTGCTAAGCATCATTGCTCCTAAAATTTGGCATAGGTGCAAGGGGAAACTGGTTTTGTATTACCTGCTGCTGTTGCTTCAGTGGCCACTCATTCTGCATCTGTGGATTCAAATCATTAGTTTGAACAGAGTTATTTTGCACAGCTTTACACTCATTTTTCCCGGGCCCTAATTTGCCGCACACATGACAAGGACACTTCTTTTTGGCTTCCTCTCTATTGAATTTTCCCCTTGGCTTACCCCCTTTACCATCACTTTGAGTCTGGGTATTGTTCATTTGACTTAACTGGAGTTCCTGTTGCTCTGCTAATTTTACTTGTGCCCACATTACCTTTTCCTTTAATTCTTTTCGTTTATTGTCAAGTTCATCTTCACAATATTTTGCATATTTGAGAATTTCATCAATCGGCTTGGCCTGCCAACAAATGTTATGATCTTTAATCCATTGTGAAATTTCTGGTCTTAATTCTGACACAAACTCATAGATGAAATGCGTCATGTCTTTCCTATCAATATTATCTAGGCTACTATATTGTTTAAATACTTGTAACAAGCGTTCATAATATGAATGTACAGATTCATCTTTATTCTGGGTGGTTCTATCTATTCTAGTCCAATCAGTTTCTTTTGCGGGTACTTTCTCTTTGAGATACAATATTGTTGGACCGGCCTCGTGGCGTGGTCCGACCCCTCCCGCATGGCGGGTCCCGGACTACTGCTACCCCTGTTCCCCGGACGAGAACCACACCTACAGCCCTCCGGGTCACCCCCCAGCTCTTCCCCGACGGAACCCAGACTCGTAACCACAACCTTCTCGGCTGGCCCTGGGCCCTTTCCCGAACCACCGTCCCCGGCCCAGCCGCCATCTTGGACCCTCCACGACCAGGCCTCATGGCCTCGGGTTGACCTCCACCTCCGGCCCAGCCAAGCCCCGACATCGAGGCACCACCATCCACCCAGGGGGTAAAGAGACCACGTGGCGAGTCAATGGGAGAAGGAGTGTCAATGGCTCCCCTCCGCCTGGTTTCGATCACCCCCAGCCTCCCTGGGCGCTGGCTCCACCCCCCTGCTGGGTGTCTAGACTCCCTCATCCCGGACCCCCGACCTCCGGACATCAAAGAGCGCCAGACCTATAACTGGGGTAGCTCCAGAACAGGAAGGTAGTTGTATCCTGGAGTCGAGAGACACCTAGACGAACTCATCCTTGGAGGCCTGCTGGCGCTGCCGCGGCTCCTCTCCGTGAACCATCCTTGAAGGCCTGCTGGCGCTGCCGCGGCTCATCCTCGTCGTGAACCATCCTTGAAAGCCTGCTGGCGCTGCCGCGGCTCATCCTCATCGTGAACCATCCTTGAAAGCCTGCTGGCGCTGCCGCGGATCATCCTCGGGAACTATCCTTGAAGGCCTGCTGGCGCTGCCGCGGCTCATCTTCGTGAACTATCCTTGAAGGCCTGATGGCGCTGCCGCGGCTCATCCTCGTGAACTATCCTTGAAGGCCTGCTGGCGCTGCCGCGGCTCATCTTCGTGAACCATCCTTGAAGGCCTGCTTGCGCTGCCGCGGCTCATCTTCGTGAACCATCCTTGAAGGCCTGCTGGCGCTGCACCGGCCCCTACTTGAGAACCCTCCAGCTCGAGGATTGAGAGCTATACGCCTGTACCGGACCGGTACCGAGACTGTCCCGCTACCCCTTTTCCCCCCAGAGACTAGAATTGAAGGAATCACCGTATCCTGGTCCTACTGTATCGTCCAGTATAACCTGCTTAAGAATACCGATAAAAGTGTGCAGAACCTATCTTTGTGTGGCGTCTATCTGTGGGGGGGTAGTTGCTCGTCCGTATGATCTAAGGAGAGGGCCCTCGCCAGGAGGCCTCTCCCCCTTGCTCGGCCGACCCTCAGGGTCCCCGTCTAACATTGGTGGCCAGCGGCGCGATTCGAGCCAACGAATAATCGTACGGAGAGTAACTCGCCCCACGACACACAGCAACAATGTCGACAAAAGAGACCGGAACAACCGCAAAATTCCAGATGGAACGGCTGGAAGAATACAGCCACAAGGAATTGAAACAATTCTGCATAGACTTGGGCATCGCTACCACGGGACTAAGCACCAAAGACGACCTCAAGCACGCCTTGGAGTCTTGGGTGGAGACGGGAGCGTCCCCACCCCAAAACGAAAGCATTGAGACCACAGAAACAATTGCAACACCCGCAGAAGAAAGAAGAGCGGGCCTCTCTTCCGAGGAGGCCCGAGAACGAGAGAGGAGCCGGCTCCACGAGTTGGAACTGGCTCGACTCCGCTTAGATGGGGAACTGAAAATAGCGGAAAAAAAGATAGCCCTCGAACACTTACGGCTACGAGAAGAACGAGAAGAGAAAAAAAGCCAGAGGGAGCTAGAAGAGAAGAAGCTAGCGTACGAACACGAGCGCAATTTAAAAGAACTAGAGATTCGAAGACAAAACAAGGACCTCGGCGTCCCCGAGAACTAGAGCTCCACTCCCCCTATGGACACCAAGGTCCACATTCCCAAAGACGTCGTCCGAGAATACTACCAGAACGACAACATTCAGCAATGGTTCAAGGCCTACGAGGTAGCCATGATCTTCCGCCGTATTACGCGGAAAGACTGGGGAGCCGGGTTGTGGGGGAGATTCGTCAACGAAGGAAGAGATGCCCTGCTACAACTCCCCGACGCAGAGATGACCTCCTACGAGCACATGAAAGCCGCCCTTCTCACTCGCTATGGGCTCACCCCCGAGATGTACCGGCAGCGATTCCGAGACTGTAAAAGAATCCCCGGTACCACCTGGGTGGAATATGTGAACTTTTTTAGCCGAGCCTTAGAGGGTGGATCAAAGGCAGCCAGGTCACCACCTACGAACAATTGGTCGATCTCATCGTGTGGGAGCACCTCTCCAATAATTGTTTCGTTGAACTAAGGCAGCATCTCCTCGACAGCAAGCTGACCGAACCCCGGAAACTCGCCATCGAAGCGGATCGATGGGAGAGCACCCGGGTCCCCCGGAATTGGCCGGGCGAACAAAACAGAGCCTCCCAGGGGTCCCACCGTCCGCGAGGAGGAGGAGGGGGCCAGGGTGGGGGCAGGGACACTGCCACGGTGCCCCCCACCAGCAACCCCCCGTCTCCGGCCAGAAGAGGAAGTCCTCCGACGCGACCGGGGTTCCGCTCCAACGTTGTCTGCCACAAATGCCAGCGGCCCGGCCATTACGCCAATGACCCCAACTGTCCAAGAAGCCAATCCAACAATACCACGGGTCCAATGAACCGCCAGATCACCGCCATCGCCCTCGGAGAAGAGCAAGGCGAAGAAGAAACCGAAGATTGCGAACAATACCAGACAGAGTGGGAACCTGCAGCCATGTCCCTGGTATGTCTAGGAGAGAGGGACATGGTCCCGCGGGCCCCCATCCCAGCCAACACGCAGAAGTACAGCCATTGGGTCACCATTAATGGACACCGGGCCGAAGCCCTCCGCGACACGGGGGCCAGTGTGACCGCAGTCCGTTGCCATCTGGTGACCCCGATCAAATCTTGCCCAACGTACTTTGTCCAGTACGGTCTGCGGACAACTCCGAAAGCCTGTGCCAGATGGCCCGCGTCCCCTTCGAGTGGGGGGGAGTGTCGGGCATGCTGAAAGTGACCGTCCGAGACGATGCCCCCGTGGACTGCCTCCTGGGGAACGATCTCGAGAGCTCCCCCTGGGCAGCCATTGAACGAAGAGAGTACCTGGGGATGCTTGGTCTCCCTGAATGGGTCTGTGCGACGACCCGATCCATGGCCGCCCGCGCCATCCCATCCACTGAAGAACCCGAGTGGCCCGAACCTCCACCGCCTGTCGTCACTGAAGAGACCACCCCTGAACCCGGTCCACCGGGGTCCGACAACGAAGAGCCTGACCCACTCCGAGACCTTCCGGAGCTGGCCCAGTGGAGCCAAGAAGGTGGCCCCACTCAGGAACAGTTCCGCCAGGAACAAAGAACGTGTCCCTCCCTCGAGGGGCTCCGACAGCAAGCCGTAGCCCAGAGCGCAGGGGATGCCTCGGGGGGCCACTGGATCTATTGGGACAATGAGCTCCTCTACAGTGAGCAGAAGATTGCAGAACTGGGGGCCAGCCGAGTGCTGGTGGTCCCCCTCCGATTCAGAGACTTCCTCTTGAACCTGGCACACGATGTGCCTCTTGCCGGGCACCTGGGGCAGGACAAGACTTACAGCCGCCTGGTGACCCATTTTTACTGGCCTAAGATGCGGAACGATGTGATCAACCACTGCCGGGCCTGCCCCACCTGCCAGGTCAGCGGGAAGAGCGGCCGTAAACGAAAGGTCCCCCTGCAACCCTTTCCAATCGTCACCACTCCCTTTGAGCGGGTGGGAATCGACATTGTGGGGCCCCTGGAGCCCCGGACAGCGCAAGGTCACCAGTTCATTCTCGTCACCCGCTATCCCGAGGCCATACCTCTCCGGACCGTGACAGCGCCCGTAGTGGGCCGAGCCCTGATGGGGATCTTCTCGCGGGTGGGCTTCCCCCGAGAGGTCGTCAGTGATCGGGGCACGAACTTCATCTCCAGATACATGAAGTCCCTATGGCAACAGTGTGGGGTCACCTACAAATTTACGACCCCCTACCACCCGCAAGGAAACGGACTAGTGGAACGATTCAATTGCACCCTCAAGGGTATGATCATGGGCCTGGCAGAGCCCCTATGCCGCCAATGGGACGTGCTGCTACCCTGCCTCCTGTTTGCCTACCGGGAGGTCCCACAGAAGTCCCTGGGATTCAGCCCCTTCGAGCTCCTGTATGGGCACCCCGTCCGGGGTCCCCTCAGCCTGGTCAAGGATGGGTGGGAGGCTCCCCCCGATGTATACCGGTACCTCTTGACCCTCCGGAATCAGACTCAGAGGTTTCGAGAACTCGCCAAGACCAACCTCGAGGCCAGCCAAGAGGACATGAAACGCTGGTATGATCAAAACGCCTCATCCATTGAATTCGAGCCGGGACAACAGGTCTGGGTCATGTCCTCGGTCGAACCTTGCGCCCTCCTGTACAAATGGACCGGACCCTTCAAGGTGGTGGAGCGCAAGGGCCCCGTCACCTACCTGGTGGATCTGGAGTCCCCCAGGAACCCCCTCCGGGTTCCCCATGCCAACAGACTTAAGCCGCACTTTGTGCGATCAGAGCTTAGCCTCCTGATGGCTACCAACAGTGGGGCTGAAGAGGACTCCAAGCCTCTCCCCGACCTCCTGAAGACTCTAGCACAAGACGGCTCTGTGGAAGGAGTCAACCTCTCTTCCACCCTGACCCCAGCACAACGCCACAGCTGCCAAGACTTGTTGCAACAATTCGCCGATCTATTCTCCCTCACATCTGGGGTCACCCCCTGGTGCCTCCACAATGTCGACACCGGGGATAGCCCCCCTATCCGGCACAGGGCCTACAGAGTTCCCGATCGGGTACGCGCCTGCATCCAATCGGAGGTCTCCAAGATGCTGGCTCTAGGAGTAATCGAGCCCTCCGACAGTCCCTGGGCCAGCCCGGTCGTGCTGGTCCCCAAGGCCGCTGCCCCTGGCGTCGCCCCAGAACTCAGATTTTGTGTGGACTACCGGGGCCTGAAAGCCGTCACCCAAACAGACGCTCACCCCATCCCCCGAGCTGATGAGTTGATCGACCGTCTGGGGGCCGCCCGCTACCTGAGCATCTTTGACCTGACCGCGGGCTATTGGCAGATCGGCCTCACCCCAGGCGCCCAGGAGCGATCCGCCTTCTCCACCCCGGACGGCCACTACCACTTCAAGGTGATGCCCTTCGGAATGGAAAAACGCCACCGCCACCTTCCAGAGGCTCGTGAACAAAGTATTGGCGGGGCTGGAGGAGTTCAGCGCCGCCTATCTGGACGATATTGCCGTGTACAGTCTCCACTGGGTGGAACACCTCCAACACCTCCGGGAGGTCTTGACCGCCCTCCGGCGGGCAGGACTGACAATCAAGGTCAGCAAGTGCCAAATCGGCCAAGGGTCCGTGACCTACCTGGGGCACCAGGTAGGAAGTGGCCAGGTGGCCCCTCTCCAACTCAAGATCGCAGCCATCCGGGCCTGGGAGCCCCCGGTCACCCAAACCGAGGTCCGAGCCTTCCTGGGGCTCACCGGATACTACCGGCGCTTCGTGAAGGACTATGGCAGCATTGTGGGGCCCCTCACAGAACTCACGTCCAAGAAGAATCCCCCAAAAGTACACTGGACCCCTGAGTGTCAGGCCGCCTTTGAGAACCTCAAGTCCGCAATGTGCACCGCCCCAGTGCTCCAAGCCCCCGACTACAGCCGGGAATTTATAGTACAGACCGATGCCTCCGATCACGGCGTTGGGGCCGTTCTCTCCCAAATCAACACAGAGGGAGTTGACCAGCCCGTGGCCTTCATCAGCCGACGCCTGCTGGCCCAAGAACAACACTGGAGCACCATAGAGCGAGAGGCCTTCGCTGTGGTGTGGGCCCTCAAGAAGCTCCGGCCCTATCTCTTCGGTACCCACTTCCGGGTGCAAACAGACCACCGTCCTCTGCAATGGCTGATGCAGATGCAGAGAGAGAATCCGAAGCTGTTGCATTGGTCCATCTCCCTGCAAAGGATGGACTTCACTGTGGAGAATCGCCCAGGCCAAGACCACGCCAACGCAGACGGCCTGTCCCGCTTCTTCCGCCTCGGCGAGGAGATTACCCAAGAGGATGGGTGACTCTCCCTGCCTTCAGCTGGGGGGGACGTATGTTGGACCGGCCTTGTGGCGTGGTCCGACCCCTCCCGCATGGCGATTCCCGGACAACTGCTACCCCTGTTCCCCGGACGAGAACCACACCTACAGCCCTCCGGGTCACCCCCCGGCTCTTCCCCGACGGAACCCAGACTCGTAACCACAACCTTCTCGGGTGGCCCGGGCCCTTTCCTGAACCACCATCCCCGGCCCAGCCGCCATCTTGGACCCTCCACGACCAGGCCTCGTGGCCTCGGGTCGACCTCCGCCTCCGGCCCAGCCAAGCCCCGACATCGAGGCACCACCATCCACCCAGGGGGTAAAGAAACCACTTGGCGAATCAATGGGAGAAGGAGTGTCGATGGCTCCCCTCCGCCTGGTTTCGATCGCCCCCAGCCTCCCTGGGCGCTGGCTCCACCCCCCTGCTGGGTGTCTGGACTCCCTCATCCCGGACCCCCCGACCTCCAAGTGCGAGGGTCCAGACATCAAAGGGCACCAAACCTATAACTGGGGTAGCTCCAGAACAGGAAGGCAGTTGTATCCTGGAGTCGAGAGACACCTAGACGAACTCATCCGTGGAGGCCTGCTGGCGCTGCCGCGGCTCCTCTTCGTGAACCATCCTTGAAGGCCTGCTGGCGCAGCCGCGGCTCATCCTCGTCGTGAACCATCCTTGAAAGCCTGCTGGCGCTGCCGCGGTTCATCCTCGGCGTGAACCATCCTTGAAAGCCTGCTGGTGCTGTCGCGGCTCATCCTCGTGAACTATCCTTGAAGGCCTGCTGGCGCTGCCGCGGCTCATCTTCGTGAACTATCCTTGAAGGCCTGCTGGCGCTGCCGCGGCTCGTCCTCGTGACCTATCCTTGAAGGCCTGCTGGCGCTGCCGCGGCTCATCTTCGTGAACCATCCTTGAAGGCCTGCTGGCGCTGCCGCGGCTCATCTTCGTGAACCATCCTTGAAGGCCTGCTGGCGCTGCCGCGGCCCCTACTTGAGAACCCTCCAGCTCGAGGATTGAGAGCTATACGCCTGTACCGGACCGGTACCGAGACTGTCCCGCTACCCCTTTTCCCCCCAGAGACTAGAATTGAAGGAATCACCGTATCCTGGTCCTACTGTATCGTCCAGTATAACCTGCTTAAGAATACCGATAAAAGTGTGCAGAACCTATCTTTGTGTGGCGTCTATCTGTGGGAGGGTAGTTGCTCGTCCGTACGATATAAGGAGAGGGCCCTCGCCAGGAGGCCTCTCCCCCTTGCTCGGCCGACCCTCAGGGTCCCCGTCTAACAAATATTACTTGTTTATATTTCTTCATTACATCTTCTGAGGGGGCGCCTGTCTTTGGGTGTCTAGGGTACTCATCACTTGGCCAATCAACAGCATTTTTACATTCTGTCCACAAATCTACAGGAATCACATTGTCAAATAACCCATCTAAATCTTTTAAAAGACATTTTGAAACCTTCACAAATTTCTCGACTTGTCTGTACCATTCTACAGGCTTCTCTCGAAGTTTTGGGAAATCATTTGTGAATGACAAAATATCCTGTCGGGACCATGGGACATGTACATAACCTCCACCTGGTACCTCTCTCATGGGACACAACCTTTCCACTTTTTCTGCTTCTTTTAATACATATTCAGATGTAGTTTGTTTTAATCGAGCCTCTTCTTTTTTCTTTGCCCATCTAGTTTTCTATTTTTCTAGGTCACCCCATTTCTGCAATAATTATATAAGCTCCCTAATTTGTACTTTTCTACCCGACACATTCATATTTTCCAAGTCTTTGTCAGAAAATTCAGCTCGATATGGTTTCTGTAACACTTTAGATTTGCCAATGTCAATTCCCATAGTAGCTGCCCTATCCATTAATTTTTCATGAAACACTCTTGTATTTCTAGTAATGCTTTTGCATATGAACAACAACTCGTCCTCACTGAATGTATTTAACCTGTCTAATCCCACATTTCCAGACATCATTTCCTCTAATTCGACTCTTAATTTGAATATGTCCAATACCTTTGGCTGTGACTTTGGTTTCTCTATTTCTCGTGTCCATCTCTCTATTTCCTCTGGGGTTACTACTGTGGCACTTCTTGTACCTGAGGATGTCTCCATCTGTACTTCTCTAGAACTTATAGGAGTGGTTTTCCTGACTGAGTCACTCACTGGTTCTCTTATTGGTTAATCCATCAGGGAAATCACTGACTCACATTCACTTGCTTGATCATCAATTATGAAGGTTTTTTTTCTAGGCTGTACTACTGGTGTAGTTATTACGGTATTTTTAGGACTAGGTAGTTTATCTCCATACAGAGGAACAACTGGGCCAATGGTTACCAGAATTGTCAGGGCTTCAGGACTCGTATTCAATTGAGGAATTTTCTGAATTAACTCACTTCTTTGTTTATTTAATGCTTCTCGTTCCCTTTCCTGAAGTACCTTTTCTATTGAAGTCTCATGTACCACTTTTGGAATCAGAGGTGGTTTCAGGAATGGAGCACTTCGATTAACTGTGCTTGGCTCCTCATTATAAGGTGGTGGATTTTTCATTAATAAATCCTCCAAATAATCATCTTCCAATTCACCACTAGTCATTAAATGTTTTGTTTTCTCAGTCTTTTTACTTCCTGTAGGATCTTCTAAAGTAAATACAGGATATAATCCTTCCACTAACATGGACTGTCTCCATTGTTTCATTTGTTTGTCTCTTGTCTCTTTTGGAAATCCGGGTTAAAACTTACTCCAATTCCTGTCACTTTTGGGTCTATCTCATTCAAAAGCCTCAGTTTCCCATTCCTCTGATGCCTCATATTGTGTTAATCTAGGTCTGGGATCTAATTCATTCATACGAGTTCTCAAATTGTACAGTACTCTGCCATTAGACGTACCATTTTCTGGAAATGCTAAAACACCATAATCTTTTTTGTACTCCATCCAATGTTCTAACCACACACAAGTGTGATAGCCCCTTTCAACCATCATGTATAATGCAGGCGTATTTGGTGGTGGAATAATAATCCCTTCTCTTGTTTTAATTGCTTTATCTTTTTTGAAAAAATTCTTAATTCTTTTAATGCATGACATTTTTCTTTTCTCTCAGTACATGATATAAAGTCTTCCTCTTATACATTGTTCTTGTGCAAACCCTAAATATTTTCTATTGGGTCTACCTCCTATAATCGAACCTATATGCCACATATATTTTAAGCACAAATCATTAGGATACTCTCAATTTGTTTACTAACATACTTCCAATACCAGCGCGTCTTTTATTTTTCAGTGACCATTCAAAATTTTGAATTCAAAATAAATCCAACCAATAGTTGCGCGTCTTTTCTTGTGAGACTAGTTCTCACGCTCCTGTACTCCCCCTCCTTTACAATTACTATCTCAGCTACACACCCGCTGTCTCAACCAATACCAGCGCAGCTCTGAATGACGTCAGTGCAGCTCCGCGACTGACTCCCTCCTTTGCACAGTAATACAAAACTTAATTTATTTCACTTTTAATGCAGATTTTATTATTCAACAACGTAAAAACATTTGCCACTGTGCCCGAGTGACTAATTCAAAGAAAAGATCATTTCATTCACAGTGAGTAAATCCCTTCCGCTTACTCTTCACACACTACAAGTAGATCCCTTCCGTCTACCCTTCACGCAAGCATTAGGGAACCTGCTACTCTTCTGGACTTATCCTCTCTAGGATATTTTAAGGCCAGAGTTCCACCAGCGAACCCCTTTGCTATCAATCAAGCTCAGAAGAACCTGCTACTCCTTCAGTGTGACCCTTTCTAGGTGATATCACACAAAAAGTTTTGCTAGCGAACTCTTTGCTATCAATTATTCACACATTTATACCGAAAATTCCCTAAAATAGTGCTTCCGGTTCTACCTAACCATGCACTTACTTCCTACAGGCAAGTGACCTCACTGCAGTGTGGCTTCCATTTACCACCGCTATTCTGCCCCCGGGGCTTCCAGACAAAACATAAAATAGGTACAAACAAGTCTTGGTTAATACATAAATTCAATACAAGTCAATATTCATCAATACAGTCAATAGTCAAACTTAACTAACTACCTATCTTAACTAATCCCTAACCTTTCCTATGCTACAAAAATGAACTGACGGAGCACGTGGGTTAACCTGACCAGTTTACCATACTCACCTGGGCCCATAAACTCATGTTAACACCTTTGTTGAACAGGTTAACCTTTCAAGCACTCTACCAAGTTGTGTGTTTACCTACAAGGTCCTATACCATTGACTTACCAATTCTTGTCACCGGTACCTAGAGACCTATTGGATCAGGAAGTTAGCAAGAAAATAGGTAGCAAATAACATTTCCTGCATAAATTGACCACAAAATTGGGAAAAGTTTTAAACTCTTTATCTATTGAAATTTCATAAATGTCATAATCCTAGCTTTTGCAATGAGAAATCTTTCAATTAGTAAGATAATGATTAGAATAAAATGTTGCAGAGATTTCATAAGGCTGTTTAAACATTAAACAATAGGGAAGGTAAAGAGAAAGGAAACAATACAATAACAAACCCACATTCAATATTTACCTACAACGGTGTGTGAAGACCAACCCTGGCCATGGGCTGATTAAAGGACTGAAAGCCCAAAAAGGCAGGTGTCAGCAAGGTAAACAGGTGCAGGTCAGAATCAGGACAGATACAGCGAAATTGGATCAGGACAGGACCACCAACGGCTAAGACCAGCACCCGCAGTTAAAGTTGAAACGCCTGCATTACTCCCTCTCTGCAGCTAACAGCCAGAACCCGGTAAGAGTTATCAATCTCTCCGACAAAGTGCTTCGCCAGTACTTCA
The DNA here is from genome assembly GCF_964263255.1 of Lissotriton vulgaris. NCBI lineage: Eukaryota > Metazoa > Chordata > Amphibia > Caudata > Salamandridae > Lissotriton > Lissotriton vulgaris. The sequence continues at coordinate 1,080,645,211 of NC_141689.1, read as the reverse complement.
GCTCCCCAACCCCGATCTGGGTTTTGAACCTTCTGACAGAGGGCTCCGCCAGCACCTCTGCTCCCGATCACCTATTGAGTGTGTTGGGTCAGTGACAGATCAGCTATTTGGACAAGTCGGACAAATTAGCTAACTAAGCCTACCCTAGTTATACTATTTTCCAGGTCAGTGTACCACCCCCCAAGGTTGCAATTGTAAGAATCACCAATTTTGATTGGAGAAGAAGAGAGAGGTCATCACACCATACCAAAAATTAAACTTTTCTTGATGATATTAAAATTAACGTTCCCGCCCATAACTTTATTTTCCCATGCACTTATATTCCACCCGGCAACGAATGTATCAATCAGTAACAATAGCGTTCAGTATTCTAAAGTCCAGCTTCCTCTCCTGGGTTGAAAGTTCATGCTCCCAGGCACATCTTTTCGCAAGTTTGGACTTGGTTTCCATTCAATGCCAATGACTCTTGAGCTTTTGGAGTCTTGTGCGCATGTTCAAAATGGGTGCAGTGGGGTTTCATCAGGCCTGAAATGCTACATGTAAAAAAAGAAAGACAAACAGTTTTAGAACAAAGAATAAATAAATGTTATGTATACCACTTATCACTACTCTATTTCCATTATTCTATTTTAACTATTGCATTAGAAATTAGGCAGAACGAACAGCTTAGCAAAAGCAGCTATGCAAGCTTCTTGCACGTTAATAACACATAGCAGCCATCTTAGTTTTGGTGCGCAGAAGCAAAATAATTCCCTCCAAGCGAAAGATACGTCATGTCACGTGAGTATGACAGATGCATGCGCAGTAGAAAATCCCACGTAGCAGCAACCATCTTAGTGCAAGCAGATTATAGTTAGTAAAAGCACATTGACAAGCTTCCCCTGGATACTAATAACATTATGTGGTGCAATTACTAGCACACAAAACATGTTTATTATTACGTTATGAGTTATTAGAGAGGGTTGAGTACAAGCAAGTCGCTCTACGTGCAAATCCTTGCTTCATCACCATGATTGCTTTCACATGATAACTCATCACTGTGTTCACTCTCTGCGTGTTCCTGGGATGTCGCCTGAACATTATGTGCAAGGTCGAACAACAATGCCCCTTGCTATCTTTTTTCTGGCCAGACCTTAGCCCTTAGACAAAACATACCAATGCAGCTGTTGTTTTGACAGCATACTTGGTTTTTTAGTGGGAGACACGAATAGGTGATACACACTTGGAGAGGGACCTTTCCAGGGAAAAGAGCGACACATCACCTGTGATGTAGATCTTCCATCTATAGGCTGTGGTATGGGGTCGGCTGACAACGCCCAGAGATCTTCTGTTATATATAATAATACTTATTCTTAGCAAGGGAAGGGAGGTTAGGCACTATAGTCTCCATGTGTTTCTATGATGACATGTCCCTTCGGGATGTATGGACTAGCTGCTATGCTGACAATATTTGTACTATGCATTTTCCTGCTTGTGGTGGCACATCTACTGCATGTTAGGGCATGTTAGTTAAAATAAATATTTCATGTCTGTCAAATCTTATTGTGGACAAGTTCAAGAGAGAGAGTGAAAGGGTGACTCTTGCTACCACCTGAGAGATCTGGGAGTGTTTTGTTCTGGGGTGTCTAATTATTTTCTTCTCTGTGAGTGAGTAGGAGAGCAAGTGAGACACTATAGCTCGTCGGTCCTGGGTTCATGGGTACTAAGGTGATAGTCCCTATACACTTAGGTCCCATAATCCTGCGCATAGTTCTGTGTTTGTGCAGAATCCCTGCAACAACAGTAAGCCTAACAGTTAATGCTGAATACTCTCTGCCTGCCTTGGAAATCCCAGAAAAGGTTTGTCAACTGCAACATTAAAAATAGACATCTCTTGAACAGTGTGGTGATAAAGTCCTGATTACTTAGCGTACTCTTCATCACACTGAGTCCTGCTTTTCCTCATCTTAGTCCTAATGTAAGATGGTGACCCACCCACTGGCGTAACAAAACTTCCTGTGGCTTTCCTGCAAGGTACGTGGAGGGGCCCCCTCCGGGCTCAATCAAGAGCTCTCGGTCCAAAGTGCAGTGCTGAGGGGGCGCACTGGAGCTTGCCACCCCCACACTGCGGGGGCTGTGGGGGCCTGTGTTACGCCCCTGGATCCACCCAGGGAGACTGGCAGCTCAGAGCCCTAAATCATCCCAAATATTTATTAAGCTTCTCCTATTACTCTCAAAACATAAGGGGGCCAGCTTCCCCCAAGAATAGGTAACTTGATAACCTGCAGTTCGACTATGGGTTATATTTTGTTTTCTGTCATTCCTGAACATAACTGGTGGATATCAGTGGTTTTGCAAGTTTGAGCGTCAAATTTCACTTACTTTTTAACTTATGTTTCCAATGTATGTATATATAAATATTGCACTTCCAATGAGTCATCCTATCCTCATCGTCAAAATGTTCTGAAGGAAATAAGGGGGACACCTTCCAATGTCAACATAGATTTATTGTCAACAGCCCGGAGAGACGTGATCCCCTCCATTTACTCAAGCACCAACTGTCATAAGTGGAATACCGGTCTCCCCAGAGTACAACAGATCAGGTTCTAAATTCCACAAGCTTAATTTAAATGCCACAACCTTGAAGAACCACATTACTACGCATACATACTCTTAGAAGTCACTACATTATCGCTGTAAAAAAACTCACAAATTAGTTTTCTGCAGAGGCTTCGATGTTATATATATCAGAACTGTCTAGCAAAATCCTCATGAGCTACATTGGCATATAAAAAGCATATTGATGAATTTGTCAGGAGTCAAAAGGGTTACAAATGCTGTACATAAGAGTGTACCTTGTGTTGAAGCGATTTGTAAAATACGCACTCTTTTTTGATTCTCCATCCTTAAAGGATAAATTGTGGTATGTCCTTAGTAAGGTTGTCTGAAAATAAGTGTAGGGTCCAAAACTTGTTGATGATTTTTTTTAGTTCAGTTAATTCTCACAACCCCTGTTTTGTAATCACTTTTTAAAAAGTAAATGTGTAGTTCTTTATTGTCTAGTTAATAAAAACCATTACACAAACATATCAGTTTAAAAGTACAATGAACAGATTACATTGATGTTTAAGTCCAAGGGTGGCTCTAGTGTGCACTTGCAGTGCTTTCTTTCAGACAGCATACGGCTAACGTGGTCCTGAATTTAATACACTTGCAGTTCAAAAGCATATCATTGCCGTTCAGACTTTGTATTAAATCTTGACACAGCTCAAGTACAGAGACTATGTGTTGGACATTTATCTGCAAAGTCTACCATTTTGAAATTCCCAGATACTTCTGGGGTTAGGATGTTGGTGGGGAAGCAACTCAGACTGTATGCAATAAGTTTCAATTTAAGATGGAACAAAAAATTGGTTTTCTGATACAGTTGGGACCTTGGTCAGTCATAAGACGGTATCACTGACAAGCATGGTGTTTCTTATGCAAGGTTAGGTTGTCTTGTCAAAATGATAACAGTTTAACAAATATGTCCACTAATTAATTTTTACCCCGCCTGGAGTGTTGAAATTTGCCAGTAGTCCCATGCTCAGTGCTTTGTTAAAAAAAAACTTGCTAATGTTTACTTTTTTCTTTTCTGTTTCTGTTCAGATAAGGCTATTTAAGTTTTTTTGAGCTTATCGCAAATTCATGCTTAATTTTATAAAAGCACTCTTTTTAGTGAGTCAAAATTCTAACCATATCTGGGCCTGAAAAGTACTTTCTGTAGAACAAAATAGCTGCATATCTAGGCTACCTAGTATGAAATTAATCATCTTGGCATCTCTCCCACGAACAGGTTTATTTTATTTATTTATTTTACAGATTTGTAAAGCGCATGGCTGCCCGTAAGCGTCCTAGCGCTAGTGATAGAGTAACAAAGATGAGAGAGGGAAGCATTATGGGAACAGCCAGGTCTTGAGTGCCTTACGAAATGAGAGAAGATTGGGCTGGGCCCTAATGTCTGGGGGCAATGAGTTCCACAACTTGGAAGCATTATAAGCAAAGAGTCGACCTCCAGAGCTGGCCTTCTTTATTCTGGGTACAGATGCTAAATTGCAGTGTGAGGAACAGAGATTTCTATTGGTATTGTAGGGAGTGATAAGATCTTTAAAAATAGGTGGAGCCTTTCCCTGAAGAATTTCGTGTGTCGTGCATAGAGCCTTAAATTGTACTCTCTCCTGGATGGGCAGCCAGTGCAAGGCGTTCAGGGCTGGTTTGGCTGAACAGCGACGACGAGTTCCTGTGAGAAGGCGGGCGGCAGTATTTTGTACTGTCTGAAGTTTTGCTAGTACTTTTTGGGGGGCCCCCAGGTAGAGAGCGTTGCCGTAGTCTAGGCGGGACATCACGAGGCCCTGAATCAGGAGTTTTTGGGATTGTGCTGGGAGTAAGGGCAGGATTTTTCTGGTGGTCCGTAAAAGGCCGTGGCACACGCCGGCCGTTTTCCTTGCTTGGGTGGAGAAGGTGAGACCTTCGTCCAACCAGATTCCTAGACTCTTGTTTTCCTGTTTAGGGTTAGGTGGTGTGCCCATACAGGGGGGCCACAGGGACTCGGGTTGGAAGTGTGACTGATTGCCTAGAACCATTATCTCTGTCTTGTCACTATTGAGTTTAGGATATGAGATGTTCATCCATTTAGTGATGTCACTAAGACATTTATAGAGATTGGTGTAAGATTGGTCTTGCTGACTTAGGGAAACCACCAATTGGGTATCGTCAGCGAAGGTCAAAAGCTTGATCCCGAATGGGGTGATGATTTTTTCAAAGAGGGACATGTATACGTTAAAAAGGGTCGGGCTCAGGGATGACCCCTGAGGGACCCCGCAATGAATGGCAGTGGGATTGGAGATGAAATTACCATCTGCTACCTGGAAGGATCTATCGTTCAGAAAGGATTCCAGCCAGGATAGGGCCGTCCCTGTGATTCCAAGGTCCCTAAGCCTGTGGACCAATATCGAGTGGTTGACGGTGTCGAAGGCTGCGCTCAGGTCCAGGAGGATCACTGCCACTGATCCTCCTGAGTCGATGATCTTTCTTGCCTCTTCAACAACCGCCAACATCGCGGTCTCTGTGCTCTGGCCAGGCCTAAATCCCGTCTGAGAGGGATCCAGAAGGCCATTGGTTTCGAGGTATTCAGAGAGTTGGTGGTTGACACATTTTTCGGCTATCTTACTGATACCTGGGACCAGGGAAATCGGCCGAAAATTGCTTAGCTCTAGTGGATCTAAATGCGGTTTCTTAATTAGGGCTTTGACAATTGCTTTTTTCCAGCTAGGTGGAACGACACCATGGAGAAGCGAGGTGTTAATCAGGGTTGCCAAATAAGGAAGAATGGTAGGAGCAATTGATTTTAAGATGTCAAAGGGTGCGGGGTCAGCTGGAGATCCACTTTTGATTGAGTGTAATATTGGGGAGAGAGTGTCTATTGTCATGGGGACGAAATGAGTCAATTGATGTACTGCTGTTTGGGGAATGGAACTAGGCGGGTTACCAAGGGGGAGAACGTCGGATGTTTGTGACGGGAGGGAGTTGAGAATGTTTTTAATCTTAGAATCAAGTTCGTTACACCGGTTAGCCGAGGGCTCCACCGGAGGGGGAGGGTCCGGTGCTTTAAGAAGTTTTTTAGCGATTTGAAAAGTCTCCCTGGATGAGTTGGCAGATGATTTGATTTTTTCTTCGAAATAGTTGGCTTGGGCGATTTTGAGTGCCTTTTTATAATTAAGAATAGTATGTTTATATTCTATCTTTTTGATGGGATCGAAGTTTTTTCTCCAGTCTCTTTCCGATTTTTTACAGATTTTTTTCGGAAGACGCATTTCCTGGGTGAACCATGGGGAGGTAATTTTACCTCGGGGTTTACAGGTAGATCTTTTAGGTAGGGTTTTATCCAATGTCTCTCCGATCCATTTAGAGAACTTGGAGTCAGCTTGAACGGGGTTGGAGACAAGTATAGGAGGGGAACACTCTAGATTTAGCTTCCATTTTTCTCGGTCTAGTGTGGCCCAGGGGCGAGTGGACTTGTTAGGTAGAGGTTTAGGGTGTGTAGTGTTGTATAGCCCCCAGTTCAGTGATATTAGAAAATGGTCAGACCATGGTAACGGGATGTGATCTAAGTTTGTGAGATCATCAATGTTGGAAAAAATAGGATCCAACAGGTGACCCAATGAGTGGGTGGGTTGTCTACTTTGTAGCTTAAGCTGGAGGGTTTCCAGGTCTGCTATTAAATCAGAGGCTAGTTTGTCTTCACCTTTGTCGAAATGGATATTGAGATCCCCCAGGATCATAAAAGTGGAGTGGGTGGCAGCCAGTGTGCAGGTGTGTTCCATGAGTGATTCACTGAACTGTCCTATGGGTCCTGGCGGGCGGTAGATAAGAAGTCCTGACAAAGATCTACATGGGGAGATTTGAATAGAAAATAGGAAATTTTCACAGTCTAGGAGGGGGCTGCCTTGTAAACGGCAGGATAGATGGTCTTTATAAATTATGGCGATTCCTCCTCCCTTCCCTTTAGATCGGTCTACATGTTTGATTAAGAAGCCAGGAGGAAGGGACTTAACGATGTCCGGGTCGGAGTCTGGTCCCAGCCATGTTTCTGTTAGAAAAAGAACATCTAGCTGAAGATTTTCAAGAGTGTGATAAATTTCTATTGAATGTTTGGGGAGTGATCTGCAGTTAACCTGGGCCATGCGCATTAAGATGGGAGTAGTTTGTGGAGGCTCAGTTGGCGTAAATTTGTACGGGCAGTAAAGGCAGTGATTGGAGGAATTATCCCCAAGCACGGAGTGTAAACAAGGGCCCGTTATGTCTCTTTTCAAGTGTAGCAGTGCATCTCTCGAGTATCTGTGTGTGGGGTGAAGAGCATTCTCTACAGTGTCTGGCTCTGAGCTCTGCCTAGCGCCGACGAGCTCAGACGGGCTTACCTCTGGCGCACCTCCGGCGCGCCATCGTCGCGCCATCGTCGCGCCCGCTGCGCTCGTCCACTGCGCAGCCGAGATGGGAGGTGCATTTTGTAGTGGAGGGCCTAATCGCCCTAAACACTAGCCCGCTGATCTTACGGTACGCCCAATATGGCATCTAAAGTGAATTTGGTCCTGCCTAGTCCCGCGTTCCAGGGGCCCTCACTCGGCCGCTGAGAACAGCGCGGACTCTGTGGGTGAACAAGGAGAAAGGTAGAGCAAGGCGCTATGTTTAAAAATACAAATGCAAATACAGAAACTGCGATTTTTAAAATTTACACACAGATTTAGATTCACGATCTACTGGCGGTGCTAGCTAACACACACAATAGATTTATGATCAACTAAAATGGTGCAAAATGAAATAAAGGACATAAGGCCAATAGGTGGCGCTGGACGGTGATGGCCGCCTTCGTGTAGAGTTCCTGCCGAGCCAGGAGTAAAGTCATACAACATCCTCATCCTGCCTGGCACGATCGGCCGTAAAACGCCACAAATGCATGCCTGAAGACGCGCTGCTGCCGTGGGCGACCTTCGAGCCCCTAAGGTGCCACGCCGCGCCAAAAATCGTCAGAGAAGCCCTCCGTACGGCAGGGACAGGTTAGAGGGCGGAGCACCAGGACGGCCGGCTGATCTACGTGAGGCCTGGGAGGAGTAGGCCGGCCGACCGGAGGAAACACCGTGAGCCTGCTCTGCTTGAAAAAAGCCGACAGTAACCTCTACTGGGCTCTGCATGTCACCTGCCCTCTGAAGCCTTGGAATTAATCAGTGCGAGGCCAGCGCTGCCTAACCAACGTGCAAAACCATCGCCGGAGGCCCTGCTGGGGAGGGGGAACTGCGACTGGGCCAGACAAGATTCCCTGCCCGTAAACTAGGCCTGGAGCACCACCGACAGCCGGTGCTGGCAGCGGGAGGACGGAACGAGGTGAGGGGCCGCAATTTTCACCCGCAGGCCGAGTGAGCATAAATCGTGTGGAATGACAGTTTGCCCAAGTGTTCGAAACACATTCAACTTTATGCCAGAACCCATGTACGTGACATTTTACCTTTAATTGAAGTGAATCACGTTTCAGCATCAAATCTTCCACAACACTGCCACCTTGTGGAGGTTTACTTTATTTCCAAATTTAAAAGTGTATATGAGCTCGTTTAAGAAGCAATTATTCTGTGTTTCTACATGTTAGCAGTTTGAGGAACTGTCTGTTTCAGAAATAAAAAGGGACGGTACAGTGGTGGCTCAAAGACAAATGTCATGTAACAGGAAGAGGATTGTTTATTCCACTTACAGTACCTAGAACCCAGAACAAAGGAGGCATAATATCCTTGAAATAAAACTACGATCAGGTTAACAGTTCTTGGAGAGTCTGCGGAATAAAAGAAGAAATTAACTTTGAGTCTATATTTTAAAAAATATTACATTATCGGAAGTCCAGAAGCAGTATTGAGCTAGTGACTGCTTGTTTCAATTATTTGACAGCGGGCCCAGGAGAAGTTTTGTCAACATATCCGGAGGAGCACACGCCATAAGCGCTACTTGCCCTGGATTAATAAGGCACAGTGGCGATAGAGACTGCGAGGGACTTGCTCCATATCACCATTGTAAGTAGTGGCGTCGCTACACTCTCTTAAGGCGCAATACTACTCTGCTGGAAACTGTGAGCCCCTTCAAGTGGAAACACTTCGCAGTGGGGAGGAGATAGGCGACGCTCCGGAAGGTGGCACAGTTGCGCCGTCTGCTATTTCCGCACATATCCCTGCCATCCTTTAACATTGAACACACGCTTATGCGGATAGGAGGACGCTGGTAAAGCTACACGCTGCTGGAGGGGTAGGAAACACCCGGGTATGCTTAGTGGGAAGCCTCAGCTACTCTGATCCTGCCATCCGGTCTCCAGAGGCTGGATTGTGATCCCTCACCTTCCCCTTGCTTGCAATCGCTTGCTATCGCCGTCTTCGCTCGCCAGCCGATCTAGGTGCTGGGGCGATTGACGGCCGCCATCTTGAGGTAGGCAGGTCAGCGCTCTAGTCGCTGGCTGCCTCCTACCCTCCTCACTACCTATAAATGTGTATTCCCTACAGACGGCGCAGCGGGCTGGCGCAGCGGGCGCGCCGAAAGCGCGCCGAAGTCGAGCCAAAGTCCAGCCCGTCTGCGCCCGTCCGCGCTGGGCCCGTGCTGAGTGCCAAAACCCCTGGTTCAGCGACCAGATTGGTCTACTCGTCCTCATCCCTCTCTTTACTTCGGTCACCAAGCAGTGATTGCTGTGTTACTTATGACCCACTTTCAATCACCGATGTATCCTGCCAATTATCTTGTTCACACTGCTCATTTCGGACACACATTGTCAACTCCAAAATTAAGGCCCTGACTACTCCGCCCCCTCCTACCACCACTTTTCACTTAGCACTTATCAATGCCCGTTCCATGTGCAAACATAGGCAAGAAATTGCAGACCTAATAACAGATGCCCACTTGGACGTCCTGTTTATCACCGAAACCTGGACGGATGGTGCCTCGGACCCCGATTTGGTTATAGCAGTCCCTAGTGGGTTCACCATACATAGACAGGACAGAGTAGGCCAGCGGGGAGGTGGGGTAGCAATTATTGTCAGGGACTACCTCCCAATCAGGACCACACCGATACCATCCACATGTTGCGAAGCCCTACTATTTAGTATTTAGCTCACACCCCTCTTCAATTTTAAAGGCGTACTGGTATACCGCCCACCTGGAGCACGTGCCCCATTTTTATTCAGCCTAGGGTCTATATTGGAATCCATAGCCCTTGAAGATCACTTTGCAGTGTTAGGCGATTTTAATTTCCACCTTGAATCAAGTAGTGACACAGACACTGCATGCCTCTTAGCGGACATGGAAACACTAGGTCTGTATCAACGTATTTCTGCCCCTACCCATGACGCTGGTCACACTCTTGACGGCATTTTTACTAATCTTGAGTCGCTACATATTGCAGATGTCCTCCCCCTGGCATGGACCGATCACCACGCCATTTTAAGTCATTTAGCTATCCCCGATGCCTCTAAGAGGAGGGCTGTTAACAATAGCCCCAAACAGGTGAGAGCATGGAAGGACATAAAGGCGGGGACATTGAACTCATTCCTGGCTAGAACATCGCCATTGCTGTCAGATGACCCCACCGTTGCCATAAATCAGTTCAATACCTGGATCAATCAGGCCACACTTGAGCTAGCGCCCGTAAAATCTATCTCCCAGAATCGAGCCTCCACCAGTGCTCCCTGGTTCTCGGATGAACTCAAAAAACAGAAACAATTAAATAAACAAAGAGAAAGACTTTGGCGGAAGCGCTATGACCCAGAAAGTAAATCATTATATAAAGACTCACTTGCCCGGTACAAACAGATGATCGCAGAGGCGAAAAGAGCCTATTATGCCGCACAAATTGAGACTGCCAAAAACTCGTGCAAAGAGTTATTCGACATCACTAAACGCTTGTCGGGTGGCACGCACGACCTCACACCACCTCCCTCACAACATCTTTGCGACGCCTTATCTGATTTTTTCTTCAAAAAAGTTAACGACATCTATCAGGCTTTTTCTCTAAACACGGACTCTACACCACTATCCTTGTCCTCCACCTCACGGGATAACACACTGACCGCTTTGTCGAGCTCACTATGGATCAGACAAGGAGTATTATTTCAAGAATCAAATCAGGTTCTGCATTAGACCCGTGTCCGCTCAAAGTTCTTATGCCAGTTATGGACACGTTGATACCGGTTATTACTCATGTTTGCAAGACTATGTTTAGCTCCGGAATTTTCCCGGCTTCTCTGAAACATACGTTGGTCAAACCCCTCTTAAAGAAAGCTAATTTGAATAAAGATGACCTGAAAAACTATCGTCAGATAGCCAGTCTTCCTTTCCTGGCTAAGGTAATAGAAAAAGCCATGAATCAGCAACTGTCGGAATTTGTGGAGCAGCACCAGTTGCTCGACAACACCCAGTTCGGATTCCGCAAATGTCATGGCACGGAAACTACCCTTCTAAAGGCTGCGGATGACATCAGAGCCATACGAGACCAGGGGGGGACAGCACTCCTGGTACTGCTGGATCTTTCGGCGGCCTTCGACACGGTCGACCACAAGATCTTAGTCGACCGTGTCGAACGACTGGGGGTCCAGAAAACTGCTCTGGACCTGCTTGTATCGTTTCTGGCCAATAGATCACAAGCAGTATCTCTAGGAGGTCGATGAAGAGAAAGAATATATCTATCTCGGAAGGGTTCTTTCCAAAAATCTAACAAATACTATGCATATAGAAAAGTTAACGAAAAAATCTGACTTGCACGCAGGAGCACTAACGAGACTATACAACGCCACGGGGAGCAGGCATTTTTCCTCACTATTAAAAATATACAGGGCTAAAATACCAGCGGTTCTGTCTTACGCCACAGAACACATTCCAATTCAACAATGGGGCTTCATGGACCGTCAGGAAGGAAAAATCCTGAAAAAAATAATGAAGGTCCCGAAAGCTACTCCAGTTCAGGTCCTAAGGCTGGAATTTGGAATTACTAGCGCTTTTGCCACTGCTGTGGCAAACATAATTAGATGGGCCTACCAGCTACTCCATGCCGCGGAGGGAACTCTACGTTTTTTGATACAAAAAGAGACTTTCGGCACAGATATGGTTAAACAAACTTTCTCAGCGAACATGTCAGTGGCATTTCAAATGGCTGAAATCTCAACAGAAATCCTGCAGACTTGGTCCGCGTCACAACTAAAACTCTTTCTTAAATGTTTTACACCTAGGGTTAGTTATGATTTGGACTCCGCTCATATCTGCAGGCTAAAAACATTCAAGCCTTTTACTACCATCATAGAGTATAAACGTTTACAGCCATATATCTCCTTTTGTCTCTCACATAATGCAAGGAGGGTAATTTTTATGCATCGGGCTGGGATCTTACCTGTACAAGTTTATAAATCAAAATGGTTACCCGGAGATCAATCCAACTTGTGTTTGCTATGTCTAGGGGGTGAGCAGACTGTGGAGCACTTACTGTTTGTTTGCCCTAACTCTAAAGTGGTAGCAGCTCGCGCTCAGTATTTATCATCGATTTACAGATCCTGCAGGTTAACAAAGGAAAAAGAAATTTTAGCAACGGTTATAAATCCCCCAAATGAATTTGTATGTTATAATTTGTATAAATTTTTTAAATCCATGTTAACTTTATATTAGTTTTCTATGTACGTATCGTATGTATAGTTTACTTTTATCTATGTTATATTTGTGGTCCTCGGTAGAGTACCAACACAAATAAAATCTTTTTGACTTTGACTTTGACTCAGTATCTCTAGGACCCTACCAATCATCGAAGGTGTCTCTGCCGTGTGGGGTCCCTCAAGGCTCATCCCTGAGTCCGACACTATTTAATATCTACGTGTCGGACCTTGCAAATGTCATCAAAGCATTTGGGATGAGCCTGACCTCCTACGCCGATGACACCCAATTGGTACTGGCTATCAAAGGGGACGGGGAGGAAGTGGCCAATCGATTCACGAGAGGAATGATGGCAATAGGTGACTGGATGGCCACAAATTGTCCGAAACTCAATTCAGAAAAAACTGAAGTGGTCATCTTCGGTCACCTCTCCCCGGGCTGGTCACCTGTCTGGTGGCCACCATCTTTCGGTCCCCCGCCGAGTCCAGCTAGCAAAGTGAGAAATCTAGGCGTCATCTTCGATGCTGGCCTCAATTTTATGGCACATGCGAATAAAACTGCGGCTTCAGCTCATATGAAATTGAGAATGATTAGGAAAATACTACCTTTCCTACCGAACACGGCCGGGAAAACACTGGTCAGCTCACAAGTCCTGTCCTCCTTGGACTATTGTAACGCTCTATTCTTAAATGCCCAAGTCCGAGTGACAAATAAGATGCAGTCAATCCAAAATGCAGCCGCACGAATGCTGGCTGGGATCCCCAAGTTCGCACCAGTTACAAACATCATTAGGGATCTCCATTGGCTCCCGATACGCAGCCGTATCAAATTCAAATTGCTGTGTATTGTTTACAAGTCACTCAATAATCAAGGTCCCCACTTTCTCAAACAGAATCTTCTCCATCATGTCCCAACCCGATCTCTTCGTTCCTCTATTCAGAACCTCTTGGCTGTGCCTCGCACTAGAACAGTCACCTGGGGCGACAGGCGTTTCCTGGTTGCCGCCCCTAGACTCTGGAACACCCTTCCTGCACATATCCGAGCAAGTCCCTCCCTGTTCACATTCCGCAAACAGCTAAAGACGTGGTTATTTGACCAATAGCCTTGTATATCTTCTTTACCCCAGTTGCTGATCCATCCCTTAATTAGCGCCGAGACGCCCACGGGTATTCGCCGCGCTCTACAAATGTCAATAAATAAATAAATAAATAAGGTACAAAATGCTTCCTGACTTCCGGCTTCTGCCTCAGGAGTGTATGACTATCACAGTTGTGAGAGGATTTGGGGCTCTATATGTAGTGGAGGGCCTAATCGCCCTAAACACTAACCCGCTGATCCTACGGTACGCCCAATATGGCGTCTAAAGTGAATTCGGTCCTGCCTAGTCCCGCGATCCAGGGGCCCTCACTCGGCTGCAGAGAACAGCGCGGACTCTGTGGGCGAACAAGGAGAAAGGTAGGGCAAGGCGCTATGTTTAAAAATACAAATGCAAATACAGAAACCACGATTTTTAAAATTTACACACAGATTTAGATTCAGGATCTACTGGCGGTGCTAGCTAACACACACACTAGATTTATGATCAACTAAAATGGTGCAAAATGAAATAAAGGACATAAGGTACAAAATGCTTCCTGACTCCCGGCTTCCGCCTCAGGAGTGTATGACTATCATGTTGAGATCCTTATGTTATGGTGAGGAACATTTTCCCATTCAGGACTTTTTGGATAGGTTCTAATCATATATTGTTTTGTTTTCTATGCAAGACCCAAAGGCAAAGGTGAGGCTTCTTACCTTGTTCTCAATGATTGAAAGTGGGCTTTAAATTACAATGTCTGTAAAAAATGACACAATCAATCAATCAAGTAATTTGTAAAGCTCACTACATACCTATGAGGGTTTCAAGGCGCTGGTGGGGGGGGGGGGGTTGCTGCTGCTATTGGTCGAAGAGCCAGGCCTTTAGTTGTCTCTTGAAGGTCACCAGGTCTTCGGTTTGTCGTAGGTAGAGGGGGAGGGTGTTCCAGGTCCTGGCGGCAAGATGGGAGAAGGATCGGCGTCCGGAAGTAGTTCTACAGATGCGCTGGGACGTGGCCAGGGCGTGGTCAGCAGAGCGGAGTTTCCTGTTGAGTACGTAGAAGGAGAGCCGATTGTTGAGGTAGGCTGGACCGGTCTTGTGTAGTGCCTAGTGTGCGTGGATCAGGAGCTTGAAGGAGATTCTCCTGTCGACGGGAGCCAGTGCAGGTTCATCAGGTGGGGGTGATGTGGTTGCGGTGTGGTACATCGAGGATCAGGTGTCCAGAGGCGTTCTGGATTATCTGCAGTCTGTTGATGAGCTTGGACGAGGCTCCAGTGTAGAGGGCGTTTCCGTAGTCGAGTCTGCTGCTGACTAGGGCCTGGGTGACTGTTTTCCTTGTGTTTGTCAGGAGCCACCTGTAGATCTTGCGGAGCATGCGGAGGGTGTTGAAGCAGGTGGAGGAGACTGCGTTGACTTGTTTGGTCATGGTGAGTTTCGAGTCGAGGATGACTCCCAGGTTGCGTGCGTGGTCGGAGGGCCGGGGGGTCCCCAGAGACATGGGCCACCATGAGTCTTCCCATGCTTAGGGGTTGGACCAGAGGATGAAGATCTCCGTCTTGTTTGTGTTCAGTTTAAGGCAGCTATCCTCTATCCAGTCTGCGACGGTCTCATTCCCTGGTGGAGGTTGGATTTGGCGGTGAGAGGGTCCTTGGTGAGGGAGAGGATCAGCTGAGTATCGTCAGCGTAGGAGATTATGTTGAGGTGGTGTTGTCGAGCGATGCGTGCTAGTGGTGCCATGTAGACGTTGAACAGTGTCGTGCTGAGGGAAGATCCTTGAGGGACGCCGCAGATGATCTCGGCATCGGACCTGAACGGGGGGAGGCGGACTCTCTGAGTTCTGCTGGAGAGGAAGGAGGTGGTCCAGTCCAAGGCTTTCTCCCGGATCCCTGCGTCTTGTAGTCGCGTACATAGTGTGTGGTGGCAGACGGTGTTGAAGGCAGCGGAAAGATTCAGGAGGATGAGGACCGCCGTCTCGCCGTTGTCTAGAAGGATTCTGATGTCGTCTGTAGGGGCGATAAGGGTGGTCTCGGTGCTGTGGTTGCTGCGGAATCCTGATTGGGATGGGTCCAGGATGCTGTGGTCTTCGAGGTGAAGGGTGAGCTGGGTTTTAACTATCTTCTCGATGACCTTTGCTGGGAACGGAAGCAGGGAGATGGTTTGTAAGTTCTTGGGGTCACTCAGATCCGCCTTGGGTTTCTTGATTAGGGCGTTGATCTCTGCGTGCTTCCAGTTCTCAGGGAAGGTGGCGGTCTCGAAGAATAGGTTGATGATTTTTTGTTGGTGGAGTGCGATGGGGTTTCTGGCTTTGTTGAAGATGTGGTGCGGGAGAGGGTCGGACGAGGATCCGGAGTGGATTGTTCCCATGGTCTTGATTGTGTCCTCGATGCTCACGTTGGCCCAGGTTGTCAGGGTGTCGTGGGCGGTGGGGTGCGGTGGGTCCGGTGCGGCGAGGTTTGCAGGGGTCCTCCGGGGTTTGAAACTGTCATGGATGTCGGTGATTTTCCGGTGAAAGAAGGTGGCGAGGGAGTCGCACAGGGCTTGCGATGGTGGGATGTTGTAGGCACTGGAGCTGGGGTTGGAGA
The DNA here is from genome assembly GCF_964263255.1 of Lissotriton vulgaris. Taxonomy (NCBI): domain Eukaryota; kingdom Metazoa; phylum Chordata; class Amphibia; order Caudata; family Salamandridae; genus Lissotriton; species Lissotriton vulgaris. Next base: position 1,080,629,380 of record NC_141689.1, on the reverse strand, counting down.
GTTCCTTCACGATGGTGAAGAGCTCCTTGCTGTTGTGTGCATTGTTGTCAAGGTGGTCTGTGAGGGAGGTTCTTTTGGCGGTCCTGATGAGGTGGTGGTGGTTATGGATGGCGTCTTTGTGGGCAGCGCGGCTGTCTGGCGTCTTGTCGCTGTGCCATATGTTCTCCAGTTTTCGGCAGGTACGTTTTGAGTCGAGGAGTTCCGGGGTGAACCTGCCGACTCTTTTGCTGGTGTCTCTGCTGGTGTTTTTTTTAATAGCGGGACTACGGTGTTGGCCCAGTCGTTCATCCAGCGTTCGAGGGTGAGTGCACCCTTATCGGGATTGGTGGGGTTAGTCGGAGGGTTGAGTGCGAGGCTTGTCTGTAGTTGTTCTTGGGTGACTTTGCCCCAGCAGCGGCGGGGGGTCTGTAGTGTGCTTCGTGTGTGAGGGGTTTTCGGAAGGAGAAGTGGATGCAGTGGTGGTCTGTCCAGGTGAGTTTGGAGGCATGGCTGAAGGTGACGTGGGGGCTTGAGGAGAAGATGTCATCTAGCGTGTGTCTGGCGATGTGGGTCCGTGTCGTGACGAGCTGTTTCAGTCCGAGGTTGGTGAGGTTGTCAATCAGGGTGGAGGAGTTGTTGTTGTTGTTGTTCTCCAGGTGATAGTTCAGGTCTCCGAGGAGGATGTAGTCGGTGGAGATCAGTGATGGAGTCGCAGAATTGAGGCCGGGGTCCTGGCGGTCTGTAGATGAGGGTGCCTCTTAGGGTGGTCTTGGGGTCCGTGCGGATCTGGAAGTGCATGTGTTCGGCGGTGCTGAGGGTGTCGTTGGTGTTAGTTGAGACCCTGATGGTGTTCTTGTGGACGTTGGTGCGGTCTCTGCGGGTGATCTTGTACCCATCTGGGATGGCTATGGCGATGTTTGGCGAGGAGGCTTCGTTCATCCAGGTCTCTGTCAGGAAGGCGACGTCCGGTGATGCGGTGTCAAGTAGGTCCCAGAGTTCGACGGCGTGTTTGTGTGCGGAACGGGTGTTGATCAGGATGCATCTAAGCTGGTTGGGTTCCGTCGTGGCAGGCGTCTTGGCCCTTTCGCGGCAGGAGAAGCTGCAGTTCTGGCAGGTGAAGGGACCGTGGGTGTGCTCCGGGCAGCCTTGCAGCAGATGTGGGTCCTTCTTGGGTTTCGAGCGATGAGGGTGTTGGCATTGTAGCGGAGGTGGCGGTCCTTGTGGCTGCTGTGGGGGCCAGGGGTTCTGGTGCTGGGCGTGGTCCAGGCACGGACGGGCGCAGACGGGCTTGCCTTAGGCGCGCCCTTGGCCGCCATATATGGGGAGGTGGGGAGGAAGGAGCAGCTGGGAGGCGGGAGGCGAGGGACGGGTGGAGCGAATGGGCACAGAGGGGGCGGGGCCGCAGAGGAGGCAGCGGCGGGGACGGGGAAAGGATACCGGCGTGGGGCATGGACTCGAGGAGGGTGCACAGAAGTACAAAAAAAGAACAAAATCAGAGGGGCACAGAGGCACAGAAGTCAGTGGTACAGAATATAAAGGGCCACAGAGGTTGGCGAGGGGTACAGAAATCAGAAGGGGTACAGAAGCAAGGCAGCAAGCGGGCTGGCAGGGGGGCACAGAAAAGGAGCGGGCAGACAGGCAACGCAAGCAACAGGCACAGCGGAAACAAACCTTAGTCCACCACTGGCCACCAGGGATGAGGCGCAGGTGGAAGCCTGCAGGTGGTGGAGGGCCTCGATATTACCGGCGGCAGCAGAGACAGCGGAGGTGCAGGCGGAGCTGCAGCGGGGGGGCCACCTATATATGTCTTAGACTGGGCAATATTTTCCTCTAAATACCACCTGCCAGCTTCTTTTTTTTGGGTGTAAAGCAAAATACATCACTGCCATCTTTTTGAGATTTAGTTCTAAATCATTTTTCTTAATATAAGTGGCTTGGGCTGTTAATAACCTCTGAAGACCAATTGGAGTGTGTGACTCAATAGTACAAGATCATTCTCTTATAGGAGGTTGGTTAGTGTTTGCTTGGCTAATTGGAGGGTGGAATACAACTTAATTAAGTGCATGGTTTATGTCAGACCTGTATATTATTTTATATTTATTTCTAAAGCACGACATTCATCCGTAAGGATATCACGGCGCTAAGGCTAGCACATCCAAAATGAAGGGGTTCCAGGGAGGGGTTTGTCGAATTCTAAATGAAAGCACAGGATGCAGGCGAAGGTTGTAGCAGTGACCAGGTTTATTTGACAAAGTCACAAACATAAGCGGCCCCAGCGACCCCAGCCACGCTCACCTTAGAATCTTCACCGCTGTGACATTCTAAGTTATGTCACTAGCGGTGCGTTCCAATGCAAGCGCAGGGGTGAAGGTAGAAGGTATGACATGGCTTCCCCGGAACAGAAGATACCACACATCCCCCTCCTTTACACAACACAAGAACACGACATGTATAAAAAACCAAATGAACACTACTGTACATTACTTAGTAACATATTGCTCCAGGTATTTTGGGCGACAAACCACCCTGTGGCTAGCCCTGCAGAAAGAGTTGGATTCACTATGGCCCCCTGGGTGACTACGCACACCTTCTCCGTTTGCATCACATCGTTGTCTTCATCATCCTCCTCGCCTACATCCACTTCCTTCTTCATTTTCCCTTACGAGGCATGAGAGACAGTCGGCTGCAAGGTTCCTTGCTCCCGGTACATATTCGACGTCGAAGGTGTACTCCTGAAGATTTACGACCCAGCACCTGATTCTACTCAAAATCGCGTCGAGTCCCTTCCTGTTGAATACTTCGACCGACGGCTTGTGGTCTGTTCTCACATTGAACTTTGTTCCCCAGACAAAATCTCGGAATTTGTTTATTGCCCAATGTACTGCTAGGGCCTCCTTCTCTATCACCGAGTAGTTGACCTGAGGCTTTCGAAGGGATCGTGACGCGAAAGCTATCGTTTCTTCTCCTCTCTCCACCACCTGCGTGAGAACTGCTCCCAGTCCTTTTGAAATCGCATCCATGGTCAACACCGTCTTCCTCCTCGGTATGAATGATCTGAGACTTGGGGCTTCAGCTAGTGCTTTTTTTACGTCTTCAAATTCTTTCTGACATTCTTCGCTCCAACTGAATATCACGCCTTTCTTGAGTAACAGGCGTATGGCATAAGTTCTACCAGCAAAATTCCGCACAAACTTGCTGTAGAACTCCAGCATTCCCATAAATGATTTTATCTCTTCTTTGTTCTTTGGTGGAACCAGACTGATTATGGTGTTTTGGAGTTCGGCCTTAGGACGAATTCCGACTGTTGTTACTTTGTGCCCCAAGAAGCCTATCTCTTCACAGCCAATCTTGCACTTCTCTTTCTTCACCGTGAGACCCTGCTCTCTGAATCTCTCCAACACCTCAACCTGATTTCGTGTTGCCTACTGTCTACGCCAAAAATCAGCACATCGTCTTGGTAGCACAAGACACTCGGAATGCCTCTAAGTATACTGCTCATGATCCTCTGAAATACTGCTTCCGCCGAGACCAGTCCGAACGGCATTCACTTAAACTTGTAGGCTCCCATGGGTGTGACGAACGCCGTTAGTTCTTGCGAGTCTTCATGAAGCTTGACTTGAAAGTAGGCTGAGGTTAAATCCAGCGTAGAAAATACTTTTGCTCCCTCCAACATGCTCATCATTTGCGAGATATTCAGGAGTGGGAACTTGTCGACTATGACCTCTCTGTTCAAAGCCCTGAGATCGATGCATAATCGAACTGATCCATCCCTTTTCCTTGCTGCGACAATCGGCACAAGCCACTCTGTTGCCTCCACTGGTTCGATGACCCTTAAGTTGCACAACTTCTCCAATTCCTCCCTCACGGCCTCTTGAATAGCTACTGGAAGGTTTCTGACTTTTGCTAGCACTGGCACTTCATTCTCCCTCAGTCTTATCTTGTGGGAATAATTTTTTAGGCATCCTAGTTCCCCACTAAATACTTCCTTGAAGTCTTCTTCTATCTTCCCCAGCGTCTCTCCTACTTCTTGCACTAGTATCTGTGGACTTTTGTTGGGGTCGAGATATATGCCTAGTTCTTTTTGAGCTTGCACCCCAGTATGTTGTCCCCCTCTTTAGATACGTAAATCTTTACGACCGTCAGTCTGTCTTTGTAGCCTACAGTGCCCCAAAAGTACCCTTTCATGTTTATAGGTTGCCCTCCATAACCTCCCGGTCTTACATCCATTTTCTTCAACGTCAACTTCAGTTTTTCCACCTTCTCAAACTCTTTTGCATTTATTATCGTTATCTTGGAACATGCGTCAAACATTGCCTCTACTCCTGTCTCTTCCACCCTTATCGTGTCTTTGGGATTGCTAACTTGTTCGCCTTGTACTTGCAACACAATTTGGTTGCACACCCGTGTGGTACTGTATTTGCCCAGGGGCGGTGGGTGACATTTGAAAGTGGTGGGGCGCAAAGTGATTTGCATACAGCACCGTAGCGAGCGAGCGAGCCCGAACCCCAAAAGGGGGGTTTGGGGGGGAAATTTTTGAAAAAAAAGAAAAATCATGCATTTTCAAGCAAATTTGAGAAAGCAGGAAGGTTAATAAAGCAATTGTGAAAGTGCAGTTATTACATTAATAGATGGCATAACATAGGTAGCTGCTTATTCAGTATAACCACAGAGCTTCATACATTCTGTCCGACCTATTATGCTCAGGTGCTGAATTCAGACTATAAGACTTTAAATAAATACCAGCTTGAAATACCATGTTTTATGCCGTCCTGAACAGTCCCGTCCTGCCGTCCTTAGCAGTGCCCACCATATATAGTGCCCAGTAACCACCTAATGTCCCAGGTCCAAAAGAAAAGGTCTCACTATCTACTACCGCCGTGTTCGAGTTGTATTGAAATATGTAGGCAGCTTCAAAATCAATATTGGTAGCATGCGCTATTAAAAAAATAAAACACTTTCACAAAATACCTAAGAAGGTGTACAATTCACAGGGACTGGGCAGACACAATCACTATGCGTGGCAATTTGGGTATATTTTTGTTGTCACTATTGTACAGTTATAAAATATGTTAGTGGGTCAGTGGGACTTTCTGTGAACAAAAGTAGCACTCATACAGAAAAACTTGGAGACCCTTCATCTAGAAGCTCTCATATCATGGGAATAGCTGTGTATAAAGGTAAGATTCAGAAGGCAAGGAAAGTTTACTTCTCTGAATGTGCTCCCTCTGACCCCAGTCCATCGAAAGAACTGTTAGATATTATCACAGAACTAGCCCCATTGATCCATGCACCTCGATTCCACCTTGTCGCCAGTCAATTTTAAGGGAAAGATCATAACAATTTGCAACAACTTTTTAAAGGAAAAAATCTCATTATCCATAAAATGGCAGTTTAGATCCATGAAAATGATTTAACAGCCTTGACCCTTTGACCAAATTACGAAAACTCAGGTAATAGACATCTTTTTAACAAAGTTGTCCCTCTGGTTCCTCTTATGACCTATGACCTGCAGGCTGCATGAAACTGCTTTGGTGTTACATGAAAGAAGAGCTATTGTCTCTTTCTAATCGTGCACTCGGTCAGGTTTGTCTCAGATGCCTGGGAACAGGCCCTGGTGAAAGCCTGCCTTGCCCCAAGGGTTTCAGTAATGTTCAACCATGCGCCTCTCTTTTACCGTAATTAGGTAAAGACTTTACCGTAAAGTGCTAGAAAAAGTTAGTAACCGAGATTTACAACCAGGACTCACTCGTCAAACTCACACGTGGTTGTGGAAAGGTCACACACCACAAGGCCCTACAGCCCACTGCCCCCTGTACTGTAACAAGTGTCAACGAGGAAACAGGAGACAGCCTATTGGTAAACTCATCTGTGACAATTGCATGTGGCGAATGCGGTGTTACACAAACCAAATAATATGCCTCCTAAAAAACAATTTAGCTTCAATGGTTGAGTGACCAAGATCTATCTCTCTCACATAGGCCACTGTATGGGTTTGCCGTGCCTAATACAAAAGTCCGTTTCCCACCCACACACTTGCACGCTCCACATGTTTGGGGATATCGGCGTCTTTTTGAAGTCTCAGTTCCGCGTTGCTGGAAAGTCACACACACCGCATGAAGCCTAAACGCTGTGCAGACTCCACCAGAGAGCGAAAAACAGGTTAGTAAGAGGCTTCCTAGTGACACTGTTTGTGCATATTTTTCTCGAGTCTCTAGCAGGCAAACTGCATTGCAATGCCTGACGATTTAACAGAAAACACTTCCTGCTGGCAGAGAGCGCACAGTGCACATGACAGCAGGCTCGGCGAAGCTCCATGACATGAGGCGAGGGCAGAGCAGCTACAGCGTCCTCAAACATGCTAAAACAATCAGAAATGTGGAAAAAACCCTTCCACGGCTCCCGATTCTCAAGATGGAGACGGCAAATATAAGTGGGGCACGCGCGAGGGAATACCTCCTGAAGGAGTTTGTTCAACATCTTTTACCGTCATCATTAAAATCACAGAGGAGAGGGTTACCTTGGGAAACAGGACAGCATCAGCAACAGCACGGTAAGTGCTAGTGTGTGTGGCCCCGACACCGGGGCTCTTGCCGGGGTCTGCTTGCTAGTTGCTTCTCCTCCTGCCCGGGGTCTCGCGCCACTGTGCCCCCTCCCACCCACCCACGCGCGGCAGCCAATCCTGGCGCAGCATGCAGCACCAGGATGGGCTAGGGGGCACACTCTGTACTCGCCCTGGGCAGCCTTTCAAACCCGGCCGGCTGAAGCCGCACTCCTGGCTCCTTCTCTATGTCTCAAGTGTTTTGCTGGCATCGGCGCATGCGCGGGCAAGTCTCAGCCCGGCAATCTCATGCGTACAGTGCTGGCCTGCTGCAGACTGTCACTCAAGCAGCTGCAGCAGACCAGCAGCCCCGCCCCCCCCACCTCCTGCGCACTCCGACCGTCCGCACCTTTACCATTGACGTCGCATGATGATCCGTGTCACTCCCGCTGTTGAATAGAATTACTGAATTAGTGGTAGCTTTAACTTAAGCTTAGCTGCTGTGCCACGGTGCGTCCAGGGCTTAGTGGGGCTACGCCCCTACGCCCCAATGGACGCACCGCGGCTGTATTTGCCTTGCCTCCTGTAAGTGTGACTGCTCCTGTAGCATTGCCTGAAATGTCCTTTCTTTCCACACTTGTTACATGTCGATCTCAAAGCAGGACAATCTTTGTCGCTTGCCATGTGCCCTTGCTTACCACACCTGTAACAGTTTCCTTTGAAACTCCAACTCCCTTTTGTCTCCTTCTGCTCTTTTTTCTGTTCCTTTACTGCCAACACACAGTCATTTTCCGCTGTCACCTCACTCACTTTAACCTTGCTTTAACTGTCTTGCTTTATTTCACTTACACATTGCATCATATGCTCTACTTGTTTAGCCACGATGAGCACCTCCCCTAAAGGCAGGTCATCTTTTAACCACAACTCTTCTCCACCCGCTCAATTTTGCATGTCAACACAAACTGGTCCCTGATCCTCTCCTCACACGCTCCCCAAAACTTGCAGGTGGCCGCCAGCTTGCGCAACTCTGAGACAAATTTCTCTATAATTTCCCCTTCTGTTTGCCCTCTCTTGGCGAAGTGGTATCGCTCCATAATGGTGCTTGTTTTGGGAAGGTAATGTAAGTCTAATTTCTTAAGACTTATTTCATATTCATTTAACCCCCTCGCCTCATTAGCATTCAACTCTGGAAGGTGTTCCAACACTTCCTGTCCTACCGCCACCATGTAGTGCATCAACAAGGATACCTTTCCTTCTAGGCCTAAGTTTGGTCCACACACAACAGCATAGTTCTGGAAGACCTTCTTTCATTTGTTCCACTTAAGGGCTGGCTCCCCTGGACTGGATAAGAAGAACGGAGGGGGTGTGACATCCTGCATGGCCCACCTTTGACTTATAGGATACCCCTTGTACAACCACCAACAAATTGCAGATAGAATTCCACCTGAATAGTATTTTCCCCTAGGGGTATAGTGCACTAAAATCACACAGGTACTATCCTAAGGAAACTGCACCAGATCGGAAACCCCAGACAATCAAGCTTAGTCCTGAGCCCCCCTTCTCTGGAAACCAGTTCATCACATGTAATGGCAGATATGAACCATTTCTCCCTGGAGCCTACTAGATGGCAGTAAATATTGCCTGACAGAGTCTTCCTCTCGTCAAATTTGTTACTTCCACTCTTTCACCACAGTTCCTCTTCCCTTTGGATGACAGGAACTGCCAGCAGTCAGTGAAACCACGTCCCCAGCTTCCTCGGGCTGCCTTTACTGAGTGTGTTTTTTTTCTTCGCTTCACACCGCCTCACCACGCGCACTGGAGCCGCACAATCACCGTTCCCTATGCTGGCTTCCTGAGCGAGGCTTCACACAGGCTCCGGTCGGGCACCTTGTACTGCCGAGATTTACTTGAGGAGTTGCCTATGGAGCCAAACAGTCTCTGCTCAATCCGGACGCAGCGTCCGATGACAGCCCCCACCGTCTGCTCCTCACTCGCGCTTCATATCAGACGCTGCCAATGCCCTTACTTCAATCTGCGCGGCGGCACAGATTACCTCAGCAGCAGGAGCGCTGTCGTCCGCTCAGGCTTCAACAAACACCCCAAGAGTACACCCACCAGGAGCTTGCCGGTGTACTCCCTGCGACCCATAGGCGATGGCTGTCCCGAGTCAAGGTCCCGATCCGCGGCAGTGGCTATTTGCTTGGGTGTTAGCCTTAAGTTCTGCACCTGCCCACAACTCCACAGATCAAGCGGAGGAGAGTCTGAACCTCCTACAGCCAGCAATGACAGTCCCAGGTACTGATAACAGCGTTTCTCCTCCAGGTAGTTTTTTTTCCGCTACTTAGCTTCTGGTGGGTTCAGGAAGATGCTGCTGAATTCTATGGCCGCCTATTCAGCCTCGGGGCTACCTCTCAGCATGTTGAGGACGCTCCTGCCATTCCTCTGTGCCAGTATCCCGTCCTCATCGCCAGTGTCAAATTCTAAATGAAAGCACAGGACGCAGGCGCAGATTGTAGCAGTGACCAGGTTTATTTGACAAAGTCACAAACATAAGCGACCCCAGCCACAGATGTCTCTCTCGCTCACTCTAGCGTTTTCCTGCCAGGGTGCTCACCTTAGAATCTTCACCACTCTGACATTCTAAGATATGTCACTAGCTGTGCGTTCCAATGCAAGCGCAGGGGTGAAGGTAGAAGGTATGACATGGCTTCCCCAGGAACGGAAGATACCACAGGGTTCCTAGGTGAAGAGTCAGTCTTTGGGAAAAGATGCTTTTTTAGATTCTTCCTAAATGCCATGTAGTTGTCTGTAGGTTGAAGATCAAGAGGAAGTTTGTTCCAAAGTGTTGCAGCAAGATGAGAGAAGGAACAGCCCCTCACTCTGGATTTCCTGATACATTTGACTACTGCCCGCACCTTATGGCGTGGTCTCAGATTTCAAGTGGGTGTATAGAATTCAACTCTGTCTTGGAGAGTTCTGGGTGCAAGATGATGTAAGACCTTATATGCATGACTCAGCAGCTTAAATTTGGCCCTTTGTCTGACTGGGAGCCAATGGAGAATCCTCATACACTCAGATGCTGAGCTGTACTTGCTCTTGTTGCATACCAATTTTGCAGCCAGCTGTAGTCGGGAGAAAAGATAGTCCGCCATGCCAACAAAAAGAGTGTTCCCATAGTCCATCCTACTCATTGGACAAGGGTTCTCCTACACTCTCTAGGGATCCATTGGAAGAATCTTTTCAACAAATTAAGTGTCGCAAAGCTCTTCCCACAGAGTTGACTTACATGATCCTGCTTGGTAAGTGCACTGTCAACAAGGTTGCCCAGATTGTTTGCAACTTGTTTGGGGGCGGGGGCATTGCCCAATGAAGATGGACAGCATTTTGCATTCCAAACTGATTGTGCTTCTCCGAAAAGAAGAATCTCCGACTTGTCTGCATTTAGCTTCAGACAGTGGTCAGACATCCAGGCTGCCATTTCTGAAAGACAGCTTGTAAGCCTGATTTTTGTGTCATTGTGCCAATCAAGAGCGATCATCAGTTGGGTATCATCTGCATAGGAGCAAATACTGATGCCTCCTCTTTTGCTGATTTTAGCTAGTGAGGACACGTAAACATTAAAGAGGGTAGGGCTCATGGAAGCTCCCTGTGGTATGCCATATTTGATTGGTACTGGGGTTGAGGAAAAGGCACCCAACTGTATGGTTTGTGTTCGGTTGTTTAGAAAGGAACAAAGCCACTGAAGGGCTTTAGAATGTACATCTTTCTCATACAAGGTTTCCAGCAGGCGAGTGTGTGGGACGGTATCGAAAGCCGCCGACAAGTCTAGCAGGATCATGGCGGCAGCTCTGCCCCAGTCGACCATACACCTGATGTTGTCTAATACTGCCAGAAGAGTTGTCTCAGTGCTATTATTAGCTCTAAAGCCGGTTTGCGTGAGGTCCAGGAGTTCGTTAGACTCGAGGTAGTTGATTAGTTCTGTGTGTGTGTGTGGCTGGGTGTGTGTGTGTGTGTGTGTGTGTGTGGCTCTGTGTGTGTGTGTGGCTGTGTGTGTGTGTGGCTCTGTGTGTGTGTGGCTCTGTGTGTGTGTGGCTCTGTGTGTGTGGCTCTGTGTGTGTGGGGCTCTGTGTGTCGGGCGGCTCTGTGTGTCGGGCAGCTCTGTGTGTCGGGCGGCTCTGTGTGTGTGTGGGTGGCTCTGTGTGTGTGTGGGTGGCTCTGTGTGTGTGGGTGGGTGGCTCTGTGTGTGGGTGGGTGGCTCTGTGTGTGGGTGGGTGGCTCTGTGTGTGGGTGGGTGGCTCTGTGTGGGTGGCTCTATGTGAATGACTCTGTGTGGGTGGCTCTGTATGTGTGTGTGGGTGGCTTTGTGTGTGTGGCTCTGTGTGGGTGTGGCTGTGTGTGTGTGGCTCTGTGTGTGTGGGGCTCTGTGTGTCGGGCGGCTCTGTGTGTCGGGCGGCTCTGTGTGTGTGTGGCTGGCTCTGTGTGTGTGTGGGTGTGGGTGGCTCTGTGTGTGTGTGGGTGGGTGGCTCTGTGTGTGGGTGGGTGGCTCTGTGTGTGGGTGGGTGGCTCTGTGTGTGGGTGGGTGGCTCTGTGTGGGTGGCTCTATGTGAATGACTCTGTGTGGGTGGCTCTGTATGTGTGTGTGGGTGGCTTTGTGTGTGTGGCTCTGTGTGGTTGCAAATGCAATAGGTCTCGCATTTGCGAGCGATTAAGCTATTGGCATTGTAACATAAATAAAAATAATGTCATGAGCAATGCCAATAGCTCTAACTTTAAGAATGGCGAGACCATTGCATTGTAAATGCTTGTTTTTGTTGTTATTTGATGAGGCTGAGGAGGGTGAAGGTGGATTTATTTTGTTATCTGCGTTTTTGTACATCTCCAGCGAGTGTCCTAATAACTATTTGTGACGTATTTTGTTCTTAAGTTTAGTTAATGGGGCAATTGCCATCCCCAGGCACCCAAACTTATAATTATGTTTGTAGCCTTCTGATGAGAAATTGGTCTACCAACTTTGCCTTGCAATTTGTTTGTTGAATATTTGTTCATATGTTGATGTTTTGAAGGCAGTAACTGTATAATATTAACTTTGGCTTGCGTCAAGATTATTATCCCACTGATATGAGGTTGCATTGCTTTTTTCAGTCATCTCCTCCTTGAATAACCAACGTTTGCTCTATGGGACACGGATTAGCCTTGCAGCTTTATGGCAGTAAGTGTCTTCACCACAAATCACTTCTTCCCTTTAATTGTTTACACTTTATGACCCTATTTTATCCTCGCCTCACTATTCCATGAAGTAGTTTTCTTATTGTGCATAACATTGTGCTATTAGAAAACCAAACTCTGATTTTATTCCACCCTATGAAGAATAAACAGAGAACCAGAATACTCTAATGTTGCATTTTAGAATTAGCCAGGAAAGAACTTACCCATCATGCCTTTAACAGTCTAAGTCTGGAATGCCACATGGAGAGCGGTTGGCAGCAGGCCCAGCGTCTTTAGGGGCATCATGCTGTGGAAGATTCACTCCACCTCGCCTCCTCATCCTTTATGGAGAAAGAAAAGGGCCCTGTTGAGCTTGAGTACTGTTTCGGTATGAAGATGAATGTTTCTTTTCTGTTTTTGGTTGCGTCTGCTTCAAGTCCCCAAAGGTCACGGGCTACAAGCCGCACCAGCCACTGCCACTTCCCTGGCTTGGGGTCAAAGCTACACTCAACACTACGCCTTGAATGTGTTTGTCTCTTCTCCCCTGAAGTCACATCCCTATACCCTGGGTGCTGGACTGCTCCAAGACAACTACCTATTCAATGGAGGGAGCTCCATACAGTCCTGGGGTGGAGGTGAACAGGAATGAGCTCAAGCCTTCCGGTAACCCATAAGGCCACTCACAGGACTGACCACTTCACACAATGGATGAGTGGGATGGAGACTCCATGAGCTGCTTCTAAAGCACTGGATTTCTAGGCGTCCCAGCCTCTACAGTCTACAGTCTGAGGATACATCGAGGTTATAATCAAGTTGATATCCCTGTCTGTACTGAAGAATATATTTTCAGGGTTGAGAACTATATGGCCAAGATAAAGATATAACTTGGCACAAATAAGTCAGAGTGTGTGAATATTAAAACAAAATGGTGCCTTATAGTGTGTGGATTGGATTTTTTTCATTTATTAGAGTTAGATCTCTGTATTATGTATAGAGAAGCATGTACATGTTTTTGTAAGATTTGTAAATAACATGGAATAATTTTTCTGAAAATTGGTTTTGGAAATAATATTGTCATAACGGGGGACAGTATAGAGGAAAAACATTGCACATAAAAGTAATGAGTAAAAAAGATGATCCAAATGATTCCAGTTGTAGGAAGGTGGAGTATTATGTGGTGAAGCTGGTTAGACTTTACCATGCAATACTGTCAAAACCCCAAAGATGATCCTTAAATTCACACTAATAAATCCTTAGGTCAGTCTTGGTAGTGTGGCAAAGAGCAGTCAGACTTTACTAGAGGAACATGTGTTAAGCATTTCAGATTACCAACATGGACGACAACTAATTGACATGACTCGAAGGAAATCTGACTCTAATTTATAAAAATAAAGCCGATTTTTATATTAATTTAGTCACTAAAATGAATGTGATCACATACATATAACCGGAGTTATGGACCTTAGAAGCCAACATAAATCACAGCAATTCAAAACTGCAGGGGCCCGATGTAGGTCACCAAATACCGGTCGGTAACGGCCGAATTCGGCCGTTACCGACCGGTATTTGGTGATTGAGATGTAGGGGGCTAAATTTTACAGAATCGGTAAATTTACCGATTAGGTAAATTTACCGATTCTGTAAAATACCGAATCAGTAAGTTTACCGATTCGGAATATTCCTGATGTAGGTAGCACTGTTTCCAGTGCTACAGGCCTTTCAGAATCGGTATTTTACCACCCAATCCAATTGGGTGGTAAAATACCGAATCCAGGTGTGCATGCACATGTGTGCATGCACACCTATGCCATGTGACAGACAGACATGCCCTTAGGGCATGTCTGTGTGCCACATGGCACACATGCCTGTATTTGGGGTGCTAGAGGGTCTCAAAGTGACACCCCCTGCACCCTTGCTGGAATCGGTATTTACCGAATCGGTAAATACCGATTCGGTAATGCCATTGATTCCTATGGGCTTTACCGAATCGGTATTTACAGAATCGGTAAATACCGAATCTTAACGATTCGGTATTTACCGATTCTGTATTACCTACACCCCCCCCCCCCCCCTCTATTTTACCACTTCTTAAATACCGATTTGGTATCATTCGGTATTTAAGAAGTGGTAAAATAAAATGATCTACATCGGGCCCCAGATCTTTTGCATTGTGGTCAATGGGAAAAAGTGGTAGTAACAATCGGGCACTTGCAGGTCAAGTTGCATGCAACCCCAGGAAAGTAAAGGTGATGCAGGCCTCAGCACCAAGCCACGACAGTCAGTTTAATTTTACCTGGCCCATGGAGCCTGGGTGCAGAGTTGTCCTAGCTGTCCCTGGTGCTGAATGAGTGCTGTGGAAGAGCTGATTTTACCACTTACACAATGCTGCATGCAACAATGGGGCTGCTGCTGATGTTGGATGAATGTTGGAGGGATTTCCCTCTAGGTGCAGCGTCGAGTTCAGGGGTCAGTTGCCTTACTGGCAACCAACAAGCCTTTGTCAGCAGTAAGTACAGTCCGTTGGTCCAGGGGAACACGGCAGCTGCATGTAGCTTTGTGGAAGGCAGGACTTCAGTTCCCACAATGCAATAGACCATCTAGATTTAGGCGATCCTTTGGAGGACCAGAAGGCCAATGATTCTTCGGATCTGGAGTGTTGTTTTAGCTGCAGTTTGCAAGGGCCTAGTGCCACTAATCCAGGGGCGTCTGACGTTGCTTCTGGCTCTCATAGGAGTCAATCCGAGAGAATATTGTATAATCCATTATTGACATTGTTTTTGCCATCTCAGCTCAGTGCTAGTATTGTTTGAAACATTCCATTTTGAGAACAAGTCCAATCAGTCTTACTGAGGATAAAGGTGAGCACATGTCCTTGAATACTAATCATTTGGATCGATGCGTCCCTAAACTGATTAATCAATCAGCATGAAAGGGCCCTGGTGCGCTACCAATTTATTGAATGGGTGAAGAACATTCACAATCGCCAAACCAGTAGTCAATTGGGATTTCAAAGACTATGCAATGCATTGATGTATGTACATTTGGACAGAGAAAGCAGAAGGGTGAGGACTAATTGGAGTTGTTCTCAAAATGGAACATTTCAAACTACTGTAGCAGAGCCAAGATGACAAGTTACAACTATGACAATAATGGATTAGACAATATTCTCACTGAATCAACATGCACTAAAGACCTGCATAAATCTATGCTAATTACAATATATGCTGAACAATTGCGTTAATTGCCGTGTGCAGATTGGACTGCATTTCCCATAATAGTTGTTAAATATAAATTGACATATTTGAAAAAAGCACAGTCACTGTGGACGAAACTGAGAGAGTTGAAACGCATCAGTGATGTTTGAAGAGATGTGGATTAATTTTGTCAAATAAATATCTGGAATTGACAAGTTTCCCAGGATTGCAGTGTCTCTTTGTAGTAATAATTACCTTGGTGAGAGAGCGGTCAATCCCCAACACCTGAACTAGCAGTAAGAGTTAAGCAGTACCGTGTGGCTGGGCCACTTGCGCAAGCCTAGTAGGTCTTCCCAAAGTAACCAAACGTATTTCTAATCATGTGGTGCTCAAAGGAAGAGAGGGGCCACCAACGCTCCCACAGTGGCTGGGAAAGCCCAGTCTAAACAATGTATGAATAGTCCTAAGCAAACCACTCCAATAATAGTCAAATACAACAAATTAAATCAATTCAATTCTTCTTGATTTCAGGTCGATTTATTCTTTTGATCCATATTCTCCAGTAGTCTCTTTTGGCCAAATACACCTGTATTCGGTGGAAGAAGAAGAGCCCCATCACAGGTACACACAGCAACAGTTACTCTTGTTTGGGACCCGGTGTAGTTGAGGATTTTAAGATTTTTATGGAAGCCGGTCAACATTGAAACACGGCGGTTGAAGATCTTGATTATATAGTTGTGATTCACTGGGTAGTGCGTGTCAGAGTCCTGATACTGCACAACGTGATTATTGATTGACACATCGATTTTTGGTCAGAGTGGACCTCTGAAATCATACACGATTTAAGGAGGTGTTAAACAGCTGAATCATATTGTTATAGGCACTGATGAAGTTGTAAGGGTATTTTCCTACTGCTACGAAATGCATTGGTGTATGGCTAAAGAGGAAAAGAACACGGATCACTGAAATAATATCGAGGGACAAAATATCGACTTGCAAAAATATCGTGGAAAAAATATCGACAGACAAAATATCGAGTTTGTATCTACAAACAGGTAAGTACAAAAATATTGAGTAGTAAATATCGTTTACATAAATATAGTTTTACAAAATATCGACTTTATTAAAAACAGTGTTAAATTAAATTAATATTAAAATTTATTACTAACATATACTTAAAAATACTTAATTTAACTTATAATAATTATATAATAAATAAAATTAATAAAATAAAATATTTACAATCATATTTGTTAAAACATATATATATATATTAACATACTATAATTAAATAAGATACTATTATATCACCGTACAATAGCAGAAGTGTAAAAAATACTATTCCCACTCCAAAGAGTGCAAGCGTAGGGAAAGCATTGGATAGCGTAGGGGTTAAAATTACTATTCCCAATCCAGTGAGTGCAACAGTAGGGAAAGGGTTGGATAGCTTAGGGGTATAAATTACTATTCCCACTCCAGTGGGTGCAACAGTAGGGAAAGCAATGGATAGCGTAGGGGTTAAAATTACTATTCCCACTCCAAAGAGTGCAACAGTAGGGAAAGCGTTGGATAGCGTAGGGGTAAAAATTACTATTCCCACTCCAGTGGGTGCAACAGTAGGGAAAGCGTTGGATAGCGTAGGGGTAAAAATTACTATTCCCACTCCAGTGGGTGCAACAGTAGGGAAAGCGTTGGATAGCGTAGGGGTTAAAATTACTATTCCCACTCCAGTGGGTGCAACAGTAGGGAAAGCGTTGGATAGCGTAGGGGTTAAAATTACTATTCCCACTCCAGTGGGTGCAACAGTAGGGAAAAAGTTGGATAGCGTAGGGGTTAAAATTACTATTCCCACTCCAGAGAATAGAACTTTAGGGAAAGTAAATACTTCATAAATAAATATGAAATGTATTATTGAATATATATGAATAATTATTTAAAAATAAATAATATTTGTATAAAATTTAATAATTAATATATATAATTTACTAATTAACACTAATTAATTCTAATGATCACCTATTAATACTAATCAATAAAATATTTACTAATTAATTATTTAATAATGAAAAATTATTTATCAATTATTTGAAATTAAATTAATATAAATTAATATAAATAAATGTAATTAATTAATTATTTATTATTTAATCACTTCCCACCCAATTCCCCTATAAACTCACAACCCGCTACAAAAATGATTTAGTAAAATTTACATAATTACCAATTATTCAATTAATTATAATTAATTACCAATTAAAATTTAATTAATTAACTATTATAAATTAATTAACTATTAATTTAAACTTACTATCAATAAATACATTTATATATTTAATTAATTATAATTAAAATACTTCCCACCCTATTCCCCTATAAACCCACAACCCGCTACAGAATTAAATTACGCAATATTATAACAACACAAATCATTAATAAAAATTAATTATAACATAAATACACACTTTTCACACATATTATACCATAAAAATACACTATAAAAAATGTAATATTATTAAAAAAATGATATTTTTACTATCTATATTTTTAACAGTCGATATTATATCACTTACCTTAAAATCGATATTTTGGTCAACTATATTCTGTCCTGTCGATATTTTGTCCAGTCTATATTTAAAAGTCGATATTATGTCCAGTCGATATTTTTGAGTCGATATTATGTCTGTGCACCAAAGAACACACAAAGGAGAAAGACTTCATTTGTCCTTGGAGTGCTATTTCATGTTCAAAATTGTTCAATATTATTTCTTTAATTGCAAAAAGCGTGTGCTTGAAACTGTGTAAATTGTTTTGTTTCAATCTTTGATTGATAATTTGGAAGCAGGGTGTATCTCCCCACTTGGAGAGCACCGCCATAAGAATTGAGTAGGAAAACTGATAACTGAGTGTGAATTCCATACGAGTGCCTGGCACCAGTACACCCATCACAGTGGTATACACTTGCGCCATGGTCCAAGGGTGATTGCATTGTTGGGGTGATTGTTTTTGTGCTGAAAGGGGCACCTTTCTGCACAAAAACAATCACTCAGAGGGGTTTTCCTCTATCTATATGTGCTGCAGAATGTATCACACTTAGAAAGAGGAAATAAACGAGGAGACATAAGGATATGTCTCCTCGTTTCGCCTCCCTAACGCCTCCACTGCTGGGGTGGCATTAGAATCTGATACATTCCCAGGTTTATGATTCCTCGTAAATCTGGTAATGCTTCAGATTCCATGTGTGTTGTATGGGAACACCCACACCAACAGGCATGGAACATGCTTTTCACATAGTGTGCTGCGTGAAAGGGACACATTTTGACAAGACCATGAAAATGCGGGCAAAGTGGCTTAGTGTGGCCTTGTAAATATGCTGTGGCACATTGCGCCACCAGAGCGTCAAATAAGTGCGGCTCCGGGGGCCCAAAGTGCTGAGGTGCAAAAGTGCCACTAGGGGCCTTGTAAAAAAGGCCCATTTTGCTCTAACTAGAGCTACATCTCACATGATGTGAACAGCAACTGCTCGAGTTTGGTTCGTTGACTCTGCGCAGTGCTCCCACAATAGGATTTTCCCCTGATCGAACGTAATATTACGCGGCATAATAGTATACTTTTATGCATTTCAACTAACGAGCTTAATGCGAAAATGACTTGATATTATACTGGTGAGAAAATTTTAACATGGGCTAGTCTCAATTTACTGATACATTTTCTTGCGAGTCACAATGAGGGCTGAACACGAATTAACCGGCTATATGTTTACAAATCACCAAATAGAATACCTCCTACAACATTGTGTCACAAAAGAAAATGAATTCTCCCTTCATATAACATTTTGCTGCACTGCTGTTTACTTTAACAGGGCTTTTGAAGCTGCCGACGTTTTTGTTCCCTGTTTAAACCGGGATCAGTGAGCTGCAGTTGAAGCCCCAACCTGTCCTTGCTCGTCTCTCTGTGGTTCTTTCTTCATGCAAATGCGCGCGAGGTGCGGCGCGCGGCGGCGGCGCAGGTGCCTCACTCAGGCGCTCTCCTGTGCAGCAATGGGCGCTCTCCATAAGGGGCCTCGCGCTTGGAAAACAAAGGACTGCGGACCGTCGGCTTCATTTTACTGTCGCGTACTTTCATTCTGGCTCGTGGCCCTGGTACAGCAAGGTAAGGTTTATATTGTTATTTTCTACGTCAGGGTTTACAGTTCGCACACGTACCCTTCTGTAGTCATCTGTGGATTAAGTTTAAGCTTGGCTAAAAGCTAATTTGTGCTTGGTGTTAACATTCTGAAATATATTTATAAGCAGATAGTTTTCTTTGATATGGCATGTCGCTGATTTTTCGAGTGAGAGAAGGATACTCTTTTGAATGTGCAGTCAAGATACTATGATCAACGGCTGATTGTGCAAATACCGAGTTATGCATTTAAGCAGTGGCGCAGTGGCGCAGCGAAACTTGAGCCCCCACCCCTTGCAAAGTGCATACATGTCTGAAATGTATCTTACATCTGCAATAAGATATGAGATACATTTCAGGCAAAAGGAAAAAAGGAGTGTGCCAACATGGGCATTGTAATGCTGGTGTGACGTAGCAACCCGGGGAATAAAGGGTCACCAGGGGCGGCTCTAGGCTCATGGTGGCCCTGGGCAGGGAGCGTAGGTAGGGGTCCCCGGAAGAGGGGGTCTGGGTGGGGCGGAGCGTGGAGGCCAGTGAAGAGGGGGGGTCAGGGTGTTTGGAAGTGGAACAGAGCTGGAGCTCGCCAAATCCCTGCCAGGGGCCACCACGCAAATATGTATCCATCCTCAGAGGATTATTATATTAAGGATATTGTTTGAATATCTTTATTCGGTAAAATTTGTTCACCATAAAAGAATACATATACACAATAAATATACAATTCCCCCGGGGGAATTGTATATTTATTGTGTATATGTATTCTTTTATGGTGAACAAATTTTACCGAATAAAGATATTCAAACAATATTAAGGATATATATTGGTGTGGTGGCCCCTGAGGTTTGGTGGCCCTGTGCAGGTGCACAGCTTGAACATGCCTAAGGCCGGCCCTGGGGTCACTTTGGGGGGATGGGCAAGGCTCTGCTTGTCTTGCACCGAGCTGAGCCAGAACCAGGCATGCGGCTAGAGCCAGACCAGGCAGGCGGCTCGAGCCAAACCAGGCATGGGCCTCGAGGCCAGGCTAGAGCTTGCAAGGGTTCGTGCACATCCCGGTGAGCAGTCATCAAACAGTAAAGCCTAAGCACAAGGGGTTAATTTGTTCACTGCCATGATATTTTCCTGCATAAACTTACTTCTGTATGAAGGTCGGACTGGCCATTCTGTCACTCTGGCAGATCCCCAGTAGGGAATATCCCCTAGGAGCCTACTTTCTGAGCAGGACAGTCTGTCATGTCCCAGTGACCCCATTTAACGCAAGGCCTCCTGCAGTGTGGTTTGCACATTTCTGTCAGTGCAGCTTTTGGCTTTCAGTGCAGCCTTCTCTGGGAATGTTAAATTAGGCTCTAGGCCTCGCCTACTACTATTTGTGCATGTCAACTGTAAAGTAGCAAGCACCATCATTTTATTCTCAGAAAAGTGCGGTCTAGAACTTTTAATATTAGGGTCACTGACGCTTCACACATCCTTCGAAGCCCTGAGTGGGAGTTTACTGGTGCCAGTCTTCCTCTACCCTCTCTTTCTACTTTTACTGCTTCTACCACCCCACACCCTTCGCTCCAATTGCCAAGAATGAGCAGTGAACATTAATTTATCAAGTTCTTTAAGTAGAAAAGTAAAACTATTTGCATTGTTTTTCCTCCATCTAAGCATCCACGATACATATCTCATGAAAAAACCCCACTCAGCTACTTTTTCTCATTAAACATATGCTTTATATGTGCATAATTACAGTGGCGTATAGTCTGGGCCGTAGAAGCTGCTAAGTAATGGTTTAGCCTTCCAGAATGTCTGCTTGGCAAGCACTGCTCACTCCTGCCAAAGGTGCATTACCTACACATTGCTTCGAGGTATTCATCCCAAAGAGTATATCATAGGATGAACTTATGAACGATTCATGTAAATAGAAACCTGCAGCGTTAACAATATTTTTTCTTGACTTAGTCCATATTTTAGTAAAGCACAGTACAAAATATATTTGTTTTGTACAGTTTTGCATTGTATATGGAACTATAAGGGAACTGTGTGAGAATGTAGCTCCTTTTAACACTGCAAGTCAGCAGGGTATTTTTGGGGCAGGATTTTCCGAGCAACAGGATAAATGACGATCTGCTGTTGAGGCCTTCTGTTTCCTCTAGGTACAAATCTCTGTCAGAAAGCTCTGGGACCTCATGTTACCACCACAGTACACACCAAGTATATATATATATATATATATATATATATATATATATATATATATATATATATATATATATATATCATCAGCCATTGGCTGTTGGCATTTTTTACTAGTTGCCACTAGCTAGGTAGGCTGTCCATAAACCATGCATTTTGTAAAGGGCTTTAAGTGGTCCCCTGTGGTAACCTCTCCACTGCTCCCTAGATTATTCTGGCCCCCCTTGTTGTCTCTGCTTCCTGGGCATTGTGTCTGCTGCTGGCTGCTAGTTGTGCTTTGGCTTCCCCAATTCTTGTTGAATTGTATCACAAGCACTGACAAAGTCAATAGCCTTTTCTAGCTATATGGAATAAAGAAAAAACATTCCAGAATGGCCACTGTGCATACATGCACGTGGCCCTTGCGGGGGCGGTACGTGCTGCACTTTAACAAAACATCACAGTGAGTTTAAAGGACTCCATCTAAGTCACACCAAACTGTCCTCATGAACAGACGTGTCAGTAATTTTTTTCCTTTTTCAGTATCTCTCAACATGTCTAGCTGCTGCTGCTCGTGTTTGTTTCTTGTAAATAAAATCTTTTATACCCTGCATGTTTTCCAAGAGGTACAGCACAACCAAATTCGAACTATTACAATATCCTGTGCATTTCAAGACTGTATACAAAATAGAGCTGTAATATCAATGTGATGAAATAGCAAATATCCAATTATAGCAAGACAAGATGACGCTATCGCACATCGAGACAGTCAGTTGAAATATTGAAGTTAATTCAACCGCTTGCCTTCGGTGGGTTTTCGAATATCCTAGTCCTCTCTCTTAGCACGCTGCTGATCTTTTGACATGTTGATTCTCGACGTGTCTCAGGTATCTTCACTTGATGTACTTATATATATTGGGCACTGTATGATTTTGCTGTGTCCATTCTTTTTAATAATTATTTTTAATATTTCTTACACAAACAGCCTAAGCTTCATCTAATTATTTTGGCTGACCGTGATCTCTATTGATATGTTTCTTTAATTTTCACATTTTAGCTTTTCTATTCACCTGGCCATTGAGTTGGACAGCTAATGTACACTATGGATCTTGTTTCCACAGCTACATTCTCTCTGGCACATCTATTGTTTGGTGACCGTTTCTTCTTTTTCTCTTCTTAAGTTCTTGGGGGTGCATTATGTTGAGTCATAATGTTTCTGATTACATTGTTAATGTATTTAGTTAAATGTATATTATTTGTTTCTACAGCCTTGAGAAAGTCTGAAATACCAACTTTGTACAGACGAAACAGGTGTCGGCTGCTTCACCCGCTTGAATTTGAATACGAAAATAAAGAAAACTACACGTACCAATACTTCGATCGGGTCATCTTGTCTTGCTATAGTTGGATATTTGCTATTTCATCACATTGATATTACAGCTCTATTTTGTATACAGTCTTGAAATGCACAGGATATTGTAATAGTTCGAATTGGTTGTGCTGTACTGACTATTTAAAAAAGTTTTGTACCGGCAGGTCTCTTAGATCTGCTTTAGTCACTTCTTGTAGTGAGTGACATTAGTCTCCTTAGCACCCGCGCTGGATTTACAGCAATTTACTTATTAGTGTGCCCCCAACTATCAGGTCCTTTTACATATGCTTATGTTTTGATGTGCGGCCACTCCCCTACAGGGGACACCACTACTACCTTGGTTTAATATGTTTTCCAAGAGGCGTTATGTTAGCCCGTTAGCAGCAACATGCTCCTATTTGCATCTAAAAGGTTATCTCTGCCCTCTTACCCACTGGACTGTCTAACCACTATTGCCTACAAGAAAAAAGACACAGAGTCAGGCGCTAAATTAAATTTTGCATTTCACCGGACTTCCAAGTGGCATGACAAATACCATCAGCCGTTCCTAGCTTTTCAGCCAACAGCAAGTTGCATTTTGGGGCTTGTAGTTTGCTTTTAAGATTCTCATTATGGACTCAAAATTCCAGCATACTTAGTGTTGTTGGCTAAAATTATCTGAAGGTGATATACATGACATGGATACATTTGTCAACTATGTATAAACATTTTTACAAAGCCCTCTAGTACATTTAAAAAACTGCAAGTTTTACACATAAAAACAAAATAATCTCAGCTCACATATTTTGTAAGGTTTCCCTCCTTCACTCACATAATGCATCAAAACAAGTATTAACAATGTGAGTCGTTTTTTTCTTTTGTTTTATGGAAAGTTTTATACTGAGCTTCGCAACACAGTAAAGGCACAACATTGACAGCAGCAGAACAACCAAACACAAAAAATAGGTAAAGGTCAATTTAAAGTAACAGAAGGAATATCAAATGATTCTGTCCCACAAACAAGACTGATACAACAAAAGGAGCGAACACACTAAAGAGGGAGACACGGGTGTTAAAAGATTGCTTTAAGACTTTCTTTTTTTGTTCTCCCATTATTAAACTGTCAGACCTATATTAAAAGAAAGTGTCTATTTAAGAGGCAGCAGGCTAACTAGTACATAATCTTTGCTATTTACCTAGCGTCTGGCCAACTGATCTCTACTGTTTAACTGGCCGCAGGGATGATGTAGAATTTGACTGGCAGTCACATACATAGTATTAAGAAGGTCTTAATTTAGCCGGCCATGAAGAAAAAGTGACTCCAGGCAATGATAGGGTGGTGGCCATCTTGCAATGGAGATGCAACACGCATGAAGCATTTGAAAGTAAGTGCATATAGAAATCTACAAGTTTGTATAAAGGTAAATGCATGGATTAAGCTAAGCTGTTTGTAGATTAAAAAACAGAAAAATCAATTTTGAATAGAAACGTTTATGTTACTTTAATATTCAAATGAGAAATGCAGGAATCAAACTTGTCTTTTGGAAACTGTAGATTATGGCACACAGATATTTTGCACTGCAGTCTAAAAGTATTTGGCTGTCTGCAAAGATTAATGAATGTGGTTTTAAAGCATATTACATACATGTTTTAATCACTAATGAAATTACAGAGTTTTATTAATGTTTTCAATCCTCCTTTTGATGATTTTTGAGGGTTAGGATGTTTTGGGCTTCTTATGGAAGGCCTTGTGCAACCTTTATGCTTCTTTTTAAGGGGGAAGGGTGTGCTTGCATAGTATTAAAAAAATGACAGTCAACCAGCAGCACCAAAGAGGGAAAGCAGAGAGATAGCATGGTTCTGGCCTCTCATGGAGGGATACCTACAGTAGACAATTAGTTCTTGGGGGGGGGGGGGACAATACTTTGGGACACTTGCAGGAGTTAATGAGAATAAGACGCAGTAATAGGACGTATGTGGAATGGGGGAAAGTGAAAGGCAACAGAAAGGTAAGTAATGACTCTGGGTAGTTCACTCAACTGCCTGCTGAATAAACACTTTTTTATACTATCCACCCAGCAGAGTTGGTTTTAGACATAGACACATTGACATTTTAGTCATCCACACAATGTTGTTTATGAATGGTAATTTAGATTTTTAACACTCTAAGCAGTGTTATAAGTGGGCAAGGTTACATCCCTACTGAGCCCTCATTTCTATCCTTGACAGTGCTGTATCGTATGAAGTAATCTGGAATGAAAAATAAATCTGAGTGGCAGGCTTGGAGGTTGTATCTGACTAAAGATTTTGTGGAGGGGTCTGGGAAGGAAATGGTAGGGCCATTAGGAGGAGAATGAGGACAAGTAGGAAAATAAGTGCAAGAAGGTGCACTACCAGGAAGGCTAGAACAACCAGAGCCACGAGGATCAAGTCAAGAAGAACCAGGCCCAGAGAGACCTAATCCATGAGGACCATGGTTACCTATGCCAGAGGGGACCAGGAACAATTATATGAGTAGGAACAGGAGAAGGAAAACAGGACTAGGGGTCAAGTACCAGGATGAGAAAGATCAAGAGGGCCATGACGATTTGAAACAGGGATCTAGACCCACTAGACAAGAGCCCAAAGGAAAAGAAGGACTAGGGGTAAGAGAAACAGAAGGCCCTGGACCATAACAACAAGGAAGGGTAAGCCCTAAGAAGAGGTATACCCAGGTGCAAAGTCAAAATAGGACCAGTACGAGGAGACCAATGGAAAGAAGGATCAGGCACAGAAGGGCCAAAACCACAGAGATCAGATCAAGGAGATCGAAGATGCCTGAAGCCAATGGATCAGGATCGAGAAGACCAAAACTGGAAAGGACTAGGGCTATCGGGACTAGGATCTATAGATCATAATGACCAGGATGTATGTATGGGACCAGAAAGTCCACGCTCAGTGGGACTAGGATCAGAAAGTCTATGAGGGTCAGACTCCCAGGGAACCAGGATGACAAGGTCGACATGAACCACAATAACAGTAGGTGGACCAGTGCCACAGGGATGAGGACTATGATCGAAGGGATCATGGTCAGATAGACATTTACATCGTAGAACAGGCAAACCAGGAGATAAGGTGGACTAGTAGTACTGGGATGGATCACGAGGACTGGGGGACTAGGGGACAAGGGAAACCAAGAAAAGTGGGACGAGCACCAGAAGACTTGATGCCAGAAGACCAGAGAAAGGACATCCAGTACCTAGACCAGGACAACATGGACCAGGGGGACCAGGATCAAAAGGATTAGGATCAGGTAAACCAGGGGACTAGATGAAACAGGAGAACAGGATGAGGAGGACTGTCGGATGTGAATTAGGATGAGGAGGTTGAAAATGTCAAGGAATGGGAACCTGCGAATCAGGAGATCCAGAGGACTTGGGGCAGGTGTACATGGAATTGATGACCTGAGAGACCTGGACCTGGAAGTACAGGGCCAGGATGTTCTTAGACTAGCATGAACTGGAGGGCAAGGAACATCAGAACTAGGAACACCTAGGATGATCTGTGACCGAGAAAGTTATTGCAAAACCACGTGGGCAAGGAGCAGGAGGGCGAGGAAGATCAAGGTCAGATTGAAGAGGACTATGAAGATCAGGACCTTGAGGGCAATTGGCAGTAAGTTCAGGATACTAGGACAAGCAGGACAGGGAATATGAGGACCAGGAGACAGTACCATGGGCACCCATAAGACCAGAGTAAGAGCACTAGGTAAACTAAATGGATCTTGATCTGGAGGACAGAAAACAAGGCTAAGAGGGTCATGAAGATCAGGATTTAGGGAGTTAACACTCTGTTTTCCAAATAGGGCAGAGCAATCATTACAAGTAGCAGGGACAGGGTGAGGTGGATCAGATGTAAGAAGGCCGATCAGAATCTGGAAGTTTAAACAGACTAGACTATGGTGGTCATGAGGTCCAGGATTAAAATGACCTGACTCAGGAGGACCAGAGCAAGGAGAATGGGGATCAAGAGAACCTAGATCAGGGGCTGGAGTACCAGTTGGACTAAATGGACAAGAAACAGATTCAGAACAAGCTAAACTGGGAGGCCAAAGTCTAAGAGTTCCAGAGCACAAGAAGCAAGATGGACCAGGACTACCAGTACCAGGATTATGAGGTTGATGGTGAGGAGAACCAGGACAAGGTGATAGGATCAAGATGACCAAAAGGAACAGGGGCAGATGGGGCAAGGCTGAGTGAACCAAGTAAGGCGATGATGGCCAAAAGGCAAAGTTTATGATAAGCCTAATGGTACAAGAAAGTTCAGACCAAAACTAGGATAGCAGATGGGTTAGGTCCAGAAGAAATCCTGATTAACCCAAACTATAAGGAGCAGGTCCAAGAGGATCAGGGACAATGGGCACAGAATCTCAAAAAGGAAAATGACTATGAAAGATAAAAATAGGATGAACTTACCCATGAATGCAAGGTAGCTGAGACCAGGGGCACAGACAACCAGAGTCAGAATGAAAATTTCTAAGAGGGCCAGAAAGCAAAGGAGTACGGTGGGCAGGAAGATCAGGGCAAAAAGGTTCACAACCTTGAGTATCAGGACCAAGAGTACCAAGGTAAGGAGAAAAAGAGGATCAGGACTAGGATGATCACAGCTTGGAGATTCAGGCCATAGGCCTAGGAACAGGTTGGTCAGGAAAATGAGCAACAGGATGTTCATGCCCAGGAGGACCGGATAAACGAAGTCCATGATAAGTTTGTATAGAAGCAAGAGGGCAAGGAACAGGAAGACCAAGTACAGGACCAGGAGGACCAGAGTCATGAAGACCAGATCCAGACCAATAAGACTGGGGGGTCATAATGAACAAGGAGAGTGAGGGGTTAGTGCCAAGAATACCAGGAGGACCAAGACCATAGCAAGGAGGATTGGAAGGAACAGCATCAAGAGGACCAGGAACAGACCTAGGAGTGCCAGGTGGACCATGTCCATAGGATCAGGGTCTAGAGCACCATGTGGCACAGAAATGCCAGGACCTGGAGGTAGCAGGACCAGGGTAAGGCAGACCATAAGGACCAGAACAACCAGAACAAGAAAGACTAAGGGGAATGGATTGGATGTCCTGGAGGACCAGGACCAACATCATGAGCCTCAGGACACACAAACAAAGTGAACCAGGGCCAAGGGGACCCAGACCATTGAGTGCATTGCCAGAATGAGCAGTGGGACACGGGTCAGGGCCAGGAATACAAGGATGATTCAACCCAGGAATACAAGGGTTAAGAGGGCAAGTCCTAAGAAGGCTAGAGCCAGGAACTGATGTACTAGGATTCAGATGAGCAGTGTGAGTAGGATCAAAAGAACCAGGGCAAATGTACGATGTTCTAGAGGAGCAGAAAAGACAAGGAAAGAGCTAGCAGAATGGGGCCTGAAAGGTTCAGGATGTCCAGGAGGACCAGAACCAAGAGGATTAGGTATACAAAGACCCAAACATGGAGGACCAGAAACAAAAGGATCACATTCTAGTGGGAACAGAACCAGAAAGAGAACACAGACTGTGAGGACCAGGAATAGGAAGACCATTACTAGGCAAACCCGATTGAGGGTGAGTAAGACTAGGAGAATAGGAATGAAGAATCAAGAAGAAATGGCCCGGCAAACAAACAAGTAGGACAAGAGCTAAGAGGACCAGGGCAAAGAGGACCAGTGGGACCACAATGAAAGTGAAAAGGAATCTCAATCACAGAGGCACAGGAGTATCGGGACCTGGCATACCACCACACAAGCAAGACCAGGTCAAGGAGTAAACTAAGACCAGAAAAAAGAAGACCAAGTTGACAGGAGCCATGATGGCCAAGCCGAGTGGCTAAGAATAGGATGACCTAATCAAGATCTTGCAGGAGAAAGTAGGCAAGGTAGTCCAGGATGACAACAAGCAGGAGGACCAGGGCCAAGAGTATTATGACATTAAGGAAGGGATCCCGGGTAACTAGTCAAGTCCGGAGTAGGTGGACTAGACCCGTTAAGCCCAGGGACCAGATGGGGGAGGAGTATGTTGACTAGAGAGATCAGAATAAGCAGGACCAGGTATATGGCTAGGAGGACCAGAGAGGTCAGAACCAAGGTGAAAGGACCTGAATTTCCAAGTACAGCAGGAAGACTAGGAACTGGGGTATTGGGACCAGGTTGGCAAGGCTCAGAGGAACCAGGATAACATGAGCCAGGAGGACCAATGGGACCTGACCAGAACCAAAATGACCAAGCCCAACCAAGACCTAACAAGGATGACTAGGAACAGCGGACACAGTACTAGGTGGACCAGAAGGACCAAAGCAAGGAGAATCCGAATTACGCAAACCAGGAAGACTGGAATGCCAGCCCTAGGAGAACCAGGACAACAGGTCTGGGGGACAAGAAAGGCTAATAAGGATGAGCTAGGGGCACGGCCAGGAAGACCAGGGTCAAGAAGCTTATAACAAGGAGCACCAGATTCAGGAAACCAGTTCCAGGGTGACCAGACCTAGCTAGACAAGTGCTGGGATGAGGATCAGAAGAACCAAAACATCCCAGAAAAGGAGGTCTTGGAACAGGGCTGGGAGGACGATAATGCCTAAAGGCACAGAAGGACCTGGAAGAGAAGGAAGAAGACTGGGAGAAGGAGGACACCTATGTGAGTCTAGGCCACATGTAATTGGATATCCCTTTTGTAAATGATTCTTATTCATCCTTCTTAAGCTGCCAGCCCCTAGAAACCCCCACCTGCTCAGCCCATCAATAGAACTGGTAAGTATTTGCTAAAAAATCAGAACATGTAAAGTACATAAAAAGCTGGGGCTGTTACACTCTGACTTCTGAGTGATAGAATACACCTTCTGATGCTGGCAGAGTAGTCTGAGGGTGGATCTGAGAGCATAGGGACTGCAACTTGGCAGAGGAGTTCAAAGGCGGATTGATGAAAATGAGTGTGCTCTGTGAATTATGGCCAAAAGGTTTTGAGAAATTCAGATGGCTGGTGTCAGGAAAATGGTAAATAGATAACAAAGGAGTCAGAGGGCTATGGCAATCAGCAAAGGGGATCTCAGATTCCTAAGAAGGCTCTGATAAGCAGAAGAGGGAGTGATGAAGGCTTCAGATAGATCGTCTCAGGTGGCCCAAACAGAGATTCTATGTGACCCTCAGATTTCTGCACTGATATTCTATGTATGTGCATGTGCTGCGGGTATGTAGCAAGTCCCTAGTAGTAAGACTCCCTGTGTGATAAAAGTCTAAGTGCGTGACCCTGTGGGATGCATTTTGCATGACGTGATGGAGAGTAGATACAGCTTCTCTACACAGTGAAAACTGTCCCGAGCACAACACCTTATGTATCACAAAGAAGTCCAATCAATCTTCTTTATCCACGATGATATTATTCTTGATGTTCGATAAAATCTTCTCTCAATCTTACAGATCCTTCTTCAGATTACATTTACTTATAGCCAACACGTGTTTCATCAGTTCTGATGCCTCCGCATCTCTGACTTCAGCAGGGCTAATAGAATATCCATTCAATCTATAGTCACAAAGGCCACTGTAGTTCAAAGTTGAAGCTTGTAATTCGAGAAAAGTATTTAACGTCAGTTTCTTGAAGTCCTCATTCAGGGCAAGAGAAGTAACCAAAATTAGTAATCTGTTACCTGAGCAGCAGAGAGTGCTCCCCACCCGATTCCACAGTGGGTGTATATTGACTCCATCCGTGTGGATTGAGGGTGGAGATCGAGAACTGAAGTGAGGGAGAATGGACAGAATGCTACCCAAAGAAATTATGTGAGGTCCTTTTTAGACAATGTCTGCAGATTTGTTCTTCCTGTTTGATGACCTATGGTAGATGGTAGAAGTAAGGGGTAGGGCATTGGTTTCTCTTGGTAAATGTGTCAACATTTCTAAGCAGGGCTGGCCTTTTGTCTGTGCCTAATGACTGCTTAGGAAGGATGGTACTGAGAATGTAGGCTTCATTGTGTCCTTGTATGGATACTTCTGCTTGGAGACAGCACTGTCACTACTGCTGCCAGAGACATGACCTTTCACAAAGGCTGTGTCTGAGCTTCAGCCAGAAAATGACATTTGAAAAAGAATCACCCCAGATCAGTTCTGAAACTTCAATAGTGGATCCACATCCCCTGCCTGGAAAATGAGTAAAACTCTGAAATGGTCGATCCTTAAGTCACAAGAATGCCGGTAACAAAATGTCCCGGTTTATTCAGTGTATTATTTCTTACAATGTGTATTATCAAGGCAGTTGATAATGTGTGTGAGTTTCTTTTCTTCTGTGTCTTTAATGAGTACATGTCTTTCTCAGATTTACTGGGAAAATTAATTCATATTCCGATAACATTCAGTTCAAATTATTTTAGTGGTATTCCTTTGATGTGGCTCCTTGGCTGAATATTTCCTCTGATGGCCCAATAGAGTAGTGGCAGTCGAAAGAAAGACTTTATACCATCTACCCTGTTTAAAATAAATTTGGCTGTAAGGGACAGGAATAATGCCCACGTCACCCTGGGAGAAAACTTCCATTGTGTGGGACTATTAGTATTTTCGTTTTCAAAACCAAACTCCCTCTTTGAAAACAAAAAATGTTTAGAAGTGCCCAGCCGTCATGCCTGATGGTACTTTGTGCATACACAGAAACCACCAGGACAGCAATTTCTGTCAATGTAGAGGGTTATCCAGAGGGCCAGTTGACAACTCTAAATTTGGCAGGAGGCGATCGCTCAGGATGGCAGAGGTATTTGTAACTACAATTGATGTCGCAACCTCCACAACGGAATTGGGGCCCTCTCTGGAGATGGGGCCAATGTCATAAGCAGGGGGACTATGGCCAGAAATGGACCTGTCCAAATATTCGGTCCTGGACAGCATTGGAGCTATAGAAATGGAACAGAAATACCTATCCAGCTGTGTATGTAAGTCGTAAAGGTGGGAATATTAGGAGTAGGCTCGTTGGTGCATATTATGTAACCTCCAGATGTCCAACAGGTTCCATCCTATGGCCCATCCCCTGAGGCCCTTAGCCGTGTTGGCAGCGAGCGTACCTCGTAAAGGGGGGTAGATCTATCCCAATCGATATCACACATACTGTTAAAATCCCCTCCCAATATCAAGCTCTCGTGTGCCAGACCCGCCAGTATTCCAGAGAACCGTTCCAAGAAGGGAATCTGTTCACGATTAGGAGCGTAACACTGCCTATCGTTATGTCCCTGCCTTTCAGCTTATCTGTGATCACAACAAACCTCCTGTCTGCACTATTAATTTTCGGGAAAGCTGAAAGGGGACCCCCTGACGAATCCACACAAGCACTCCCCTTGCAAATGCTGAGTAAGTAGTTGCATATAATTGTCCTCTCCATCTACGCTTCAGTCTAACCACTTCTGCCTCCGTGAGGTGGGTCTCCTGCAGTAACACCCTACGTCTAATGTAATTCAATATGCTGTAACGTTTTGAGGGTGAGCTCATTCCCCTAATATTCCATGTGAGGAGCTTGAACCCCTCAGCCCAATCCATCCGGCGCAACATCGATTGTTTCCACATCCCCCCACAACCTCTTCCCGCCCACCAGCCCAAATGATTGTTACAGACCTCCTGGTGTATAACAACAAACTCAACCTTCCGACTCCCATGCCCAGGAGCGGACTGACAACGGTCAGCTGCCCAAACTTGCAAAAATATTGCTTATTACTAACCTACAATAGGTCGTTAAGGTCCCAGGCTACAAGCAAAAGGACCTACAGGGGAGCGCAACTACTCTCTCTGATATGTCACCAAATTAGTAATTCAAGCATGACGTCACAGCCATGAATGGCCGTTCCATCCCGTGCCCGTCGGCTACCCCCAGGCCAACCCTCCTCACCCCCTCACTCCTAAGCAAAGGAATCATACATTTATAACTGTGAACATGATCAATTAACCCAATCAGATAGCTAAAGAAAGTGCAAAGGGGAGAGAAGGAAGCAAAAATATTGCCAGTCACTTATCCAAAGACCCCGTCCGCCGTCTGAGGGGTCCCTTTTGGCATGTCCACTCTACCATTGTGAGAAGTGTCTGTGTCTGATACATCAGTTCCATTGTTAGAGACGGAACCTCTCTCCAGCAATGAACCCCTACCCTGCAGCATAACCGCCACAGCTTGCAGGGCGTTCACTCTCTCTGCCGCCATCCGAAACAGGCTAGGCTTTTTAGTAACTCTTCTTCATTGGTGCCTCCATAGTCTTCTACCCGGTTCTCTAGTTCCAGACATTTGTTTCCAGTCTTGTGGCTTAGGCTGACCTTCTGTTTTATAGGCTTCAACCAACTCCCACACGGACTTAGGGTCATCACAAAAATGCGTTTGCCTCTCCAGCATTATCTTCAGCCGGCTGGAAACATTAGAGAGTACTGGATTTCCTCTTATCGAAGGGCTCGCTTGACTTCCAAGAAAAAAGTGCTGGTCTCTGTACTTCTAATGTGTAATCCGGAAACAGGGACACTTTATTGTTCTCCACAGTATATGGTCCATCAGACCGCGCCTTTTGCAGCAATAAATCCCTATCTTTAAAATAGAGCAATCTGGCCACCAGGGGCTGCGTCGGTCTCCCCGGTGCTGGCGGTGCCGCAGGAACTTGATGAGCTGTTTCCAAAGTATAGAACTGAAAGAGTCCTTCTGGTGCCACCACTTCCCGAAGCCACACCTCCAGGTAGGAGACTATATCCTGGCCGTCCACTCCTTCCGGCAAACCTAAAACTCTCGCATTATTCTGCTGTTTTGTCTGTCCACATCTTCCACTCTTCGCTCCAGGACTCCAACCCTGCCAGAAAGTTTGCTGATCTTTGTGGACAATACCTGCTGCGCAGGAGCAAGGACTCAGAGGGTCATTTCTGAGTGTTTCACTGTGTCTGCCAGCTTGGCGGGTTCCGCCCGCAACAAGCCCAGGCATAAGACTCCTGGTATGAATGGCCTGCCCATCTAGTTTTATGCCACTTATGCGGAAACACTGGTGCCCAAATTAACCGACTTATATAAGACAATTTGGGATATGGGCACACTGCCTCTCACTACCGCACAGGCACTGGTTATATCACTGCCTAAGCCAGGTAGAGACCATACGGACATGGCCAACTATCGCCCGCTATCACTGCTTCAAACCGAGTATTAAATACTAAGCAAAGTGCTGGCCAATAGGCTACAACCATTCCTCTCACACTTGATACACGTGGACCAGACAGGGTTCCTGCCAGCATGTAGCACTTCCCTGAATATTAGGAAACTACATGATTTCATGTCAGAAGCGCCAAAGCAATTCCCTCACGCAGGCTGTCTTTCCCTAGACCTCAAGCAGGCATTCAACTCGCTCCACTGGGAATATATGCACAGGGCATTACCGCACTTTGGGATACCTGAGGGGTTTATGAAATGGCTGCGACTGCTATACACAGCTCCGACAGCGAGGGCAAGGACGGGCAGGCACATCTTGAGCGAATACATGATACACAGAGGGACGCGACAGGGTTGCCCGTCATCGCCCCTGATTTTTATATTGGTGCTAAAACCCCTTGCGATAGCAGTGAGGCAGACCCTCCCACATATGGGAATAACACTCAGATACACCACCCACCTTTATTCGGCATATGCAGATGACATTATTGTCTATCTTCGTGATTCACGCCAACCCTTAGCCCCAATTTATGATCTGTTTAGGCGATTTGAGACCCTGTCCGGCCTAGCTGTTAACATTACCAAATCACAAGCATTCTTCTTTGTGGATAGCGATAATGACACGGAAGTGGAGTTTGGGGATACTACCCTACAGGTCGCTCGAACCACATTTAAATACTTAAGTATTGAAGTATATAGAACCCAAGTCGATATGCTGGAGGGTAACCTCGATAGAACGGTTCGATCACTGCGATCCAGCGTTGCTTTTTGGACCCCACTGCCCTTATCCATTATGGGAAGAGTTGCAATAACAAAGATGGTAGTTCTACCACGACTGCTTTATTATTTTACGAATTTGCCCATAGCGATGCCATTATCCACTTTTAGAACACTGAACACGATGATTGTGGATCTAATCTGGGGTACGGGACGAAGACGCATTAGCCTGAAAAAGCTTCAAGTAGGAACTAGTGGGGGGGACTGGGAGTCCCAGACAGCGGGCGTATTACTACGTCTGCCAGCTACAATGGTTATCATATTGGGTGGCAGGGCGTTACCTACATGAAATAGGATACACGGATACGGACATGAACAACGGTGCTCTGCAAGCTCTCTTCCTGCCAGGACACAAAGCACCGAGAGATCTGCCTATACTGTTAGATACCGCGCTTACGTGCTTGAAGGCGGTGCTCAAATATGCCAAGGTGACCTCCACGTATGCGAGCAACATACCATTGCTGGGCATCCCGCTTACCGATGGTATACTCAATAAACGCAAGATAACACCGTGGGCAGAGTCTGGTGTCACCACAGTGGCGGACTTTTTTTGCCATGAGATCCTACTGGACCATGACACGTTTATACATGAGACGGGTGCCCCGCAAAACTTATTTATGACACATGCTGCACTGCTGCAATACATTAAGAAACATTGGGCGCCACATGGACAGGAGCCCGACCAAAATGAGGTGGTAAAGATGGTACACTACATGGGGGGGGAAGCCGCCTAATCCGCTGGATATACCATGGGATCAGCACACATACTAGGCTACCCTTAGATCCCCTGCGTGAGATCTGGGTGGAGGAGATAGGCCGGAACTGTCAGATAAAGAATGGGCAGTGATCCTGGAACACCCCAGGAAGATGTCCCGGAACTCGAGATTTAAATTTATTCAAACCATGATACTACACCGTGCCTATCTGACTCCAGAAAAGCTGGATAAAATGTTCCCACAGACACAACACCTCTGCTCTAGATGCCACATAGCGGGGTGGGACTCCTGCATATGTTATGGACATGCCCTAAACTGCTGGATTATTGGGTCAGGATCAGAGAGGTCACAGGAATGGCAGCTCACCTAGCGGTGCGTGATACGGTGGAGGAATGCCTGCTAGGACTACACAAGCACAGGTCCAAGCACAAGGTACAATACCGATTCATAGACCTGGCACTGCTCCTAGCTCTTAGGAATATTACGATGCGTTGGAAGTCTAGTAAGCCTCCTGAGGTACACAGATAGCATACGGACATGTTTTAAAGTGGGGTAGTGCAGAGGGCGCAGCGCTGCGAAGAGAAGAGGCGCGAGGACTGCGAAAGACGCCAATAGCGCTGGAATGGGAGGCTATGTTGGAGGAACTCAAGGCCACAGAGGCTGATATGTCAATTTAAAAGTATCCATGTCTGGGTGGCCACTACCACCAATTGTCCATACCTTGTTAGATAATGAACTGCTAAGTTGTGTTATACCTTACCATATTGGATTAAGAGGTTGATGGGGGTGTACATGTATCAATGCTGCTGCTACGTCTGGAATGTGACCACTGTTTATAGGGCGGGGGGGAGTTACAAGGGAGATTTTTGATAATTTCCATAATAAGATGATAGATATCTGTCCTGTCAGTGGAAAATGCACCAATGATTATGTGAAAGACATGCTATCAACCTTATATGACCATTATACATGACTGTATACAGTACTTAAAAATCAATAAAATATGTTTTTAAAAAAAAAAACACCACAAAAACAAGCCCAGGCCCACCGCCACTGTACTAATGTCCTGGTGCACTGTTGCCTTAGTGTCAGCGATAGCCTCTAGAATCATGTTCAAAGGTTGCTGCACCGGTATCTCCAGAGGTTCACCACCCATGTCTTTAAGAGCAGAGTCAGTTGCACTATCATCTTGTTCTGGAGGGGGACCCAATTGCTTACCTCTAGGCTTCCCAATTTTTAGAGTGGTATGCTCTGTGACACCAGATCGAATGTGCCCCACTCTAGGTGGATGAGGGGCCTCCACCAGCACTTCCACTCCACTCCACTAAGTAGGGTATGTTCTCTGCTTACCAACTCTGTGTCGCCGTGAGGACCTCTTTGTTTTCGTCCACAGGACTGGCTGTGTTTATGATCCCCAGGCTCGTCTGTCTTAGGCCGTCTTCAAGGTCCAGCCCCATCAGGATCCGGGTCTCCTCACCGCAATGCTACAGAGTGCCTCCTCTGTTGACATTCATCTTATGTTTCCTCCCAGTTCTATCGAACTGCCTATGGTCTATGTTCTTCAACTGTTCAACAATTCAGGGTCCGGGAGGGCACAGCGAGTCTCAGGCCCCTGTCCACATCCCTTTCCCAGGGTAATCTGTATGCTGCTGCTTCCTCATTGTGAGCATAATGCCTGCGGGAGATCTGAGGTGAGAGGGTCTCCCTGCACCAGCAATAACTTTGCGGTGTTCCGCAGCCGGTGGCCAGAGACCCCCAGCACTCCAGTGGTGCGGTCCACTGTCAGGTGACCAGCCTCTTCACATCACCAGTAATAACTCTCAATGGTGTGGTTTCCGCAGAGATCAGTAAGGCCAAAGGCTCCAGCAGTTCCACCCTGCCCCCGGGAACAGTCTGTTAAACTCATCTCTCAGCAGGAATTTGTCCAGAATAGAGGGCACTCACAGTCACAGCCCAACAAGGGCCTCACGTCATCTTCCCCGTTCTCTGCCCACCTCAGCTCCTGAGTTTCAGCAATGAGGGGGCCCCAATTCAACACCAGGGAGCACTCCTCACCCACTCGCTATTGTTCTCTGTCCGGGGCCTCACAGCTCTCCCAGCGGCAAGGGGCACCAGAGCCGATTCAGTGCAACAGGCAGGGCTCGAGTCGGGGTACCACGCGGTGGACGGCGTACCGCCACATATTTTACCGGGAGCTCGATAACTGGTGCAAATGGAGCCACGCATTTACTCTTTGGCCTCTCTGGGGCGAGATCTCGCCCCATAGAGGCCAAATAATGAGTGTGTGGCTCCACTTGCTAAGGGGAGAGCGAGTGGAGGCAATGAGTCTGATGGTGCAATCCACCTTTCGTGACGTCACCTACTGTTGTGACGTTAGCGTCCCCCCACTTCTTTTTTTAGGACTTGTGCCCTGGCAACAGGGTCTCTCAGTCTCCCAGGCCACGTTGGCGAACTCCTCTCTTCGGGCGTGGGTGCCGCTGGAAATCACTTTTACCTCCGCCAACCTCCAGTCCGCCGTTGGGGTTCAGACAGGCAGAGCGAGACGTCCCCAGGAGCCAACAGCCCAGAACGGCAGACCCCGGAGCAGGAGGGCAGTCCCGGTAAGCCCTCGGCGCTCACCTCACAAAGTTCCAACTCGCTCTCCGCCAGGCCCAGGGCCCGGCCTGCCTGTGCGACCCCACGTCTCAGATGCGGACTCGTCCCCGCCAGGCCACCCATTCCTCTCTCCATTGCTACACTGATACACCATTCCTGGGGGCCGGTCTCCGATTCCTCTGGCAGTGGGTCTGGCTCCAAGGTCCGCCAGCCAGACCATGCTGCTCCATTCAGGGTTCGGCACTCTCTACACGCCCAGAACACCGTTTCATATGTGGGCTGCCATTTTCTTACAGCCCCTTCAACTTGAATCAGGCCGGCAGGAATCCCCCAGGCGTCCTACAGCTCCAAAGGGACAGCCCCAATTCCTCCAGGGTCTCCCACAGGTCGGGTCACCTCAGGATCGCACCCGGCAAGGGCGGAGTCAACGATATTCAGGATAATGTGGCTGTCTGGAGCGGAGCTCACACGTCCGCCATCAATGGTGCCGTAGCCACGCCCCTACTGCAACACTTACATGATGCTGTCAGTCTGTTGGACACAGCCAGCATTGGCATCCTCTTCTTTAAAAAAAATGCTGATTATGGTGGGGAGCTTTAGAATAAACAAATAAATCTGAAATCCTGAAACTCAGGCGCTTCATAAAGACTGTGGAAGAGATGAAAAGTAAATCTACCTTTAGATGGGCAGGTAAAAATGATAAGATACCTAGTACTTAACCTACCTACCGTACTGACCAACATGTTCTCAGTTAACTGTACCCCTTTACAAAGAGGAATCTAGATAGAACTCTCAAGGGAGCTCATGGTGGCACTGAGAAACAGGGGAGGCGGGGATCGAATGTTAGCAGTTAGATCCCTTTTTGACCTTTTGACCCGAAGCAATCGAGTCCCAAAACTGTTTATGCTAATATTATATTTGAATGTTAATACGAACCTGAGATTCCATAGAAAGTAAGTTTGGGAATGACCTGGTGACACTGGGCTCTGAACCCCACAAATTGACTAGGAGCAACAGAATTATCTGAGTTTGAACAATATGTGCAAAAATTAACAGCAACTATGCAGGCATCTACACCCCCCCCACCCAAATCTGAGACGAGTAACATACTTTAGATGGTTATCATAGGAACCCTCTGGGGCCCTCTTTTAATGCTCCCTGAGTTAGAGGTTACAGCCTCAAGCGGCAAACACCCTTCTCCCACGTAGCCCCCCCCCCATTCAAAGGTTGGTACCCTGAGACTGGCTATCACGCTCAGGGCCTGTAATACGAGGTTGACAATTTATCTGACAGTCCAGTGCATCTAACGTTAATGCAAGGTCCATATTAAGAGTGACACTCTTGATCTGTGCAATGTAGTGGTTTCTGTGGTCCAGGACTCCCATCTTCTACCTCTCAGTCGGCAAGGCAGAAACTCCTGTGCAGAAATGGACTTTCCAAAATCATTGTCAGAGAAATTTCTTGACAGAATATGTAACCCACGGGCCACTTGACTCTCCACTGTGGCACGCACACCCCTCCTACCCCTTAGTTTTCTTCTGGGTCGCTGTCGGGCAGTCGGGCAGCATTGGTATTTGCAACCTCAAGTTTATCTGCTTGGGCCCATCCAGTCTTCTTGTGGTCTCCCCTATGACTTCCTAGACACTCTGGTGCTCACACATATGTCAGACTCCCTCCTAAGTTTCTTGAGATCAGTGAGACTGAAGTTCACTAGATGTTGGTACATCTGTTTAAAACCTCTAAGGATGTGTTCCTTCCTTATCAGATTATGCAGCTCATCAGATATAGCTACTTCCCTGCCCTTATCCCAGGCTTCGAGTTCCATCAGCCAGATATTTACAACATTTTCCATAACCTCATAGACACTTTGATGGTGTCCCTGAACTCTCTTAATATTTCTCAGGGATCACCCCAAACCTGTTCAACAGAATTTGCCTCATATCTACTTACTATTTGCATGGTGTCTGATTTCGCTGTAGAACTCCCCCCCCCCCTCCCTTTAGATAACCTCACTAACAGTATGGTTCCCCATTTCTTCTTTTCAACCTCATACCTTCACAGAGCTTATGTAAAAGAAATACATCTCTTTTCTGAGTCTTTATCAAACAAATAGATGGTTCCATCTGTTGGTATGTGAGGTTTAAACCTTCACGATTCTGATGCCTTATTCACCACGCTTTTAATGCCGCCATGGGTATTGGTTGGAGGAACATGGAGTCTCCCCACATGGCATCTTCCCTGGCTCTGTTCAGAAGCCAGTAAGATTTTTTCTACTCTAAGGGTAGTTTCATATTTTCCAGAACAATCCTCCGCCTTCTCCTGCACTTCTTCCTCTAGATCCCCTTGTTTGTGTCTTGTTTACATTGTCTCCTCTAGAAACACTGTGCTTCTCTGGCTTCCTTCTACTCACCTGGAACGCTCTTTCCAGACACAACACCTGCGACTGACAGGATTGACGGAACTGATGAAGTGCATCTTAAAAAATATTATGTGGATCGCAAAGCTCAAATTGAACCAATCAAGAGTGGAAAAAATGGGCATTAAAAACCGCAAGAACCTTTTTTTGTTTTATAGGCTGGCAAGTGACTTATTTCCTGACTCATTAAGCATGTGAGGTAGCTGTTGTCCTATTCCGCCCACTGTACAACAATGTAATATCCTTCATTATTGGTTCATAAAAGACCCCCTCCCCATACTAGGAATCTAGCTAATTTTGGGCAAAGTACAGTATCATTTTGAAAACCTGG
The DNA here is from genome assembly GCF_964263255.1 of Lissotriton vulgaris. Classification (NCBI taxonomy): domain Eukaryota; kingdom Metazoa; phylum Chordata; class Amphibia; order Caudata; family Salamandridae; genus Lissotriton; species Lissotriton vulgaris. Next base: position 1,080,588,805 of record NC_141689.1, on the reverse strand, counting down.
GCATACCCTCGTGTTTCTAATACAAAGCAGCAGTTTTCCCCAGAAAAGTGTGCTAAGAGTTTAAGCAGCATCAAAACAATGTTGACGTTAAGAAACAATTCAATAAAACAATCCAATGCAATTCCAATACTAATTTGGTAAAGGGAGAAAATGTATTGACATGCAATAGCACACAATTGTCACATTTGTAGTAAAGGAACTCAAATCTATCAAACAAATTTACAGAAAAAATTGAATGCTAGTCCATTTGCATTACCAAAAGAAGCCGCTGGAGGGCCCTCTTGCAGAGAAAACAAAAAGATGCAAGCGTAACTCTTAAAGAACTGGAACACAGGGATAGAACCGCTTACATTTCATGCTGGTACACAGTGCTTTAAATGGGAAAAAATAAGTGCAGGTACTCATTAAAATAAGTTAGAGGTGTGGCAAATGGGCGGGGTTAGGGGTGGGGTTAAGGGCAAGATATGATGATACATAGTGACTTCTGAACCAGTTGTAGCATGTATCAAAACGCATGAGAAATGCGTTTATGTAAACAAATCAGGTTAATCATTACACAAAATGAAAGCCAAACAGGATATGTTAACATTTCCTTGTTTTTTAATATTTGCTGCTTCTTAATGCCATAGATTATTTATTGTTCTTTGGCACAGTATTTAAGGGCATATTATTAAGGAACAGCGTTATGATTATCGCCACTTTAGCGGCAGAACACTGCCGCTAAAGCTGCGATAATGTGCTTGATAATATGCCCTTGTGAATTCCCATAGAAGCCCATGTTCTGGTGTGAACCTGGGCTTCTATGGGAATTCTCTACGGCATATTATCAAGCCCATTATCGCCGTTTTAGCTGCTGTTTTCTACCGCTAAAGTGGCGATAATTATAACGCCATGCTTGATAATATGCCCCTGTATATTCCCAAGCGTGCACACACACAGAGAACGAAACAAGCTGAGATGAACACAAAAGCATTCCACCCATTCCCTTTAAAATATCTCCTGAGTGTCCTGATTCTCACCCCGATTTTCTCTCTTTCCTCTCACACAAAAATAGGCACACACAGGTCGGCAAGCACACAGACATATAAATATGTTTGTTTAAACAATTATTATAGTTAACAAGAAATGCACAGGATTTTTGACTGTACACAAATTTGTGTTAAAATACCATTTCATAGCTCATTCGTGATTTCAGAACTCAACATGTGGTATTTTTATGTGAAAAAAGTGTCAATCCTAAATTCATCTGTCACCTCACTTCTATAGATTTATCCCTCCCCCTTCCTTCTATGGTCATCTTAACTTACCCCTCAAACAATTCCATTTGCCAGTTGTCCTGGAGCTCATTCCTGGAGTGCTGCAGTGTTCCCTGCTGTTCATTTCTCTATGGGAAAGGCCAGTATTTAATTTGTAAAGAAATAAGTGCCAGGGCTCATAGTTTTATGTCAGAATCTCTTTTCCAGCGCTGCCGAATACGAGGTTGACATTTGTTTCATCTACCACCAGAAACTCTCTCCCTCTTCATCTCCGTTTTGCTACTTTTCACTCCTACTTTTTTTCTTTGTCTCTATTTTCTAGTTGTTACCTTCTTGCATCTTTACCCATTTGTACCTTTCTCTCTCTCGTTCTGACCCAATCCCTAAAAATAAGTGCTATTGTGCGTCACCTTCAAACACCAGCTCAAATTAAGCACTGGAGATAGGATTTGTGGTGGTAGTGTGGGCCTAGATGTTGGCTCTCTGGGCCTGTCTTGAATGTTAAAAAAGACACGCACATATTTGTTACCGGAGCTAAGTTGGCAATATTTAGTTACTGAAAGGCTTCTCTCTTTCTGTGTAGCCGAGCATGTTCAACAAGGCCCGTTACAGGAGGAGGCAGAAACGGGCAATCACTGGCAGCTTCACAGTGAAGTGCATCCCAGGGGTCCCATCCAGCCCACCTACGGCAAAAAAGTGCCTACGAGGCTGTCCCAGCAATTAGATCTATGCAATGGCAGGTCACCACTGCACAAGACGGCAGGCGCTAAGCACACAGGCTAGCGTAATGTACACATTTTCATGCTACCGTAATGTACACATTTTCGTGTGTTTGTCACGTTCCTTCATCGTCCTGGGTTTGCTGTTTCCAAGCTTGCCTCGACCCAGCTGAGTCACGAGCCAGCCCCTAGCAATATTTATACCCAATTAGAGGCTCGGGCAGGGTGCAGGCCTTTTGACAAAAGGGTAAAAGTGAAAGCAGCTCGGAAGATGAATTAGGAAAATACAGCAAACCTGCTGTGTGCATTCCTCTTTTAAAAATGATCTGCACCACAGCTCCCCGTATAAAAGATAGCCATAGTGCCCGCCCTCAAAAATAAGTGCCGGTGCTGAGCACCGGCAACTACAGGCACAAATTAAGCACTGAAAGGGCTAATTTACACCCATGGAGCCAGTACCCAGGTCAGTCATGTTGTCATACAATGGCAGTGATTAGTGTTAGATTGGCACACAAAGGAAAACAGCCTCTGTGCTGAACAAAAAGATGAAAAGAAACGGCTTTGGGGAAGGTAGAGTATTGTGTCGCTGCCGCTCACTTTAGCACGGCCAGTGCATTTCCCTAAATGGGACAGGATTACTGAAGGAAAGGTGTTGGGGGCAATAACACTTTAAGGCTAATAGCCGTTTCGCACCTGATCGACAGTGCAGGGTCTGCCTAGACCCTGTCCTGTTGATCACAGCATGACCGCAAGCAAGCCCTCTCAGACCCCTGCAGTCTGGGGCCATTCAAGTGGGCGCTGCTGGAATCTCCAGCAGCGACTCTGCAAAAGGGCACTGAGGGGCTCAGTGATTTGCAAGCTCCTCCGAAGCTGAACAGTGTCTGCCCTGAGCTGAGAACATACCTAACCGGAGCCTGCTGTGCTCTCGATGAGGGTACCGGTACTCTTCCCTGATCCAAGAAAAGTGCCGGTACTGAGGGCCTGAAAATTCGGAAGTGCCGGTACTCAGTACCGGTGAGTACCGGCCCATTTAAAGCACTGCTGGTACACTCAAAAGCCTCCACTCTTTTTGCTGCTCTTCTGGAAACTACAGCCATGAGTCTCGGGGCGACGGGGAAGGGAAGACCAACTTCCCTACTACTGCGTCCTGCTACAGCCAAGTGTTGGAATTTTTTCAGTAGATGAAAATTGTCTTTCTTGTACAGCGCCTAATTAACTGGGGGGTGGGGGGGGGGGGCAATTATGGACCAGGCCACATTTTAGCAATAGAAGGCGAGTTCAACGATTTACTCGAGCAAAGGCTAATGGGCTCTAGCAAAGCCCAGTTGAATCCACTCCCAAATGGTCAGATGGTTCTTCCAAAGAGAGGTTCATTATTTAGCCTTTTCTGTTGTTACTGCTACTGCTACAAGAGATTAGCTGTTTTGACCCATTAAATTACTTTCAAACCGAGGATAAAAGGAGAAGCAGCACCTCCTCAGTCTTTCTTCAGACAGGAAGCAGGCCGCTCCTCTTTCTCTTCTTTTGGCCTGTCCCAAGCTCAGTTGTTTTATGATGAACTTATATAAGGACACTTTTCCTATCTAGTCATAAGAAAATTACCAGGTTCAAACCCGCCTACAGTTTTGGCTTGCCTATTCTTCTAAGATATCCCAGGAATCTTTGGGTTTTTCGAAATTAAGACTCCATGGTCCACATTGTGGAGCTCAGAATTCACATCCAGGGGCTATGCTTTGGAGCTAGGTGATGTGGCTCAGTGTACTAAAGCGCCCACTGCAGGGGCCTGTAGTTAACCTCATGGTCACAGGTTCAAATTCTGGTGTGTCCCCTCAGCCTTTCATCCATCTGAAGGCAATAAAATAAGTACCAATGATTTGGGTATCAATAACAACCGTTATTCAGCGGCAAGATGCCTACGGGTGAACCTGCACTTTACAAATACATATGCTATGTTATCATATTTACAAAGCGTCAGGGGGTGTGTTGCAGAGAGGTGTAAAAAGGGGCATGGCCTCAGACCACCTCTCTGCAACGCAGCTCCCTGGCGCATACTGGAGGTACCTGGTGGGCTAGTTGGCCCCCAGGGAACCTCAGTATACAAGGGGAATTAATTTCCCAACTTACAACGTGCCAGGGGGCGTGATTGCAGAGTGCAGCAGGAAGGGGGCAGGGCCTCCGGCACAATGCTGGCTTTTTTTTCCAGATGGGGGCTGTGTGGCCCACCTTCTTTGCCCATTTTAGGGGCCTTGGGGACCCCATCCCCCAGGGCCTGACCCCTATTTTTTTTCCCTAAAATCTAAACGGGAAAGGGCCTCGTGGGCCCACCTCCGGTGGCCAGTTTCAGCCCTGGGGACGCCATTCCCTGGGGCCGGCCTTTACTTTTTTTGTCCTTTTTTTGTATTATTGGGGAAGGGGGCTGGCCACTTCTGGCCCCATGGACACCATCCCCCAGGGCCTCACCGCTCCGTTGGGGACCGTGGGGGGAGCTCCAATGCCCCTACGGTCCCGTCGGTTCCCCGCATCCTGCAGGAGCCGGCATTGCTTTTCCACAAGGGGTGCTGCTGACATGCAGCTCTCCTTCTGGAAAAGCGATTCTGCTTTGCTTCATTGAAGCGAGAGCAGGGAAACCTGCTCTCACTTCAATGAAGAAAAAACACAAGTACCTGCGAGGGTTTTGTTTGTTTATGTTCTCAGAACTCAGACTTCACAGATCTATCGCGTTATTTGTCTGATCCAACGTGATTTGGAGTCTGTATGATTAATTATAAGAACTACAACTATTTGCCAAATTATTAATTCACTGACAAACGTGTAAAATTTAAAAGAACTAATAGCAACACGGGTAAGATTTCATATCCAAAAAATTATTCTTTATATCTTTGTACATAAAATAAAGGGTACAGATCAAAAAGATTCAATCATTAAGACAAATGAGCAAAGGAATGGAGAAATCTCCTGATGAACATTTGAATAGTACAAGTCCAATCAAAATTATTGAAAACCAAACACTCCTATTAAATAATAGTGAGGATCAAATACAAAATTATTTGAGACTGTAGAGATGGACTTGATGGTCGACGTTTCGGTCTTCTTATTCAATTTTTAAAGCCATCTTCAGGACTATGTCAATTATAATGTGCCGATGAACCCTTAATCGGTGTAGAAAAGTGTCCAAAGATAGAAATGATTTCTGACGGAAACCAAATTTGCTGTAAATGAGCGATTTTTGGCGAAGCTCAAATTTGCTTCTTGCTGTGTATTTGAAACACGAATTTGAAGGCGAAAAAATGTTGCTTTGGCCAAGACTTCCTCTTTGGACACAATTTCTTTCAACTGCAAACCAATCTTATGCCAGCGCACAGCGTTCTTAAATCAGCTCTCGAAGCACTCGTATCTTCACTATCCTTCTAGCATCAGACAGCAATCGCTAGAAGGATAGTGAAGATCCGAGTGCTTCGAGAGCTGATTTAAGAACGCCGTGCGCCGGCATAAGATTGGTTTGCAGATGAAAGAAATTGTGTCCAAAGAGGAAGTCTTGTCCAAACCAACATTTTTTCGCCTTCAAATTTGTGAAGGGGTTTGAATTTGCTGAGTTGCCTTATTCATTTTTTGTTGCCTGATTGTGTCGTACTTCCTCGCAAAGGTGAAAATTCGCCCTCTTTCGTAATCTATCTTGGCACGATCAAATTTGAAGATTTTGCGCGCCTTGATCATTTCCTCATGTTTTTTCAGGCGCATCCTAATTTCATCTCTACCTTTGGCGGTTGCATCTTTTTGTTCCAGTGTGTCAAGCTCCTCATTGATGCGATCTATTTCCTTTTGCGTGTTAATTCTGTCAATCTCCGCATATTTAATCAATGTGACTACCAGTCGCATTGATGTCTCCAAGTTACTCATAGCCCATTCTTTGAGCATGTCAGGGTTGGGCTGCTCAAAACTGAGCGCCAGCATTATCCTCAGTCCGCGTGGGACGCGGCCTGCTTCGCGATATTTTTGCAGTGACTTGGCTACCCACCACTTTGTAATCTCTGTGCGCATCAGCTTCTCCAGCAACTTGAGCTTAGTTTTGTAGTTGTCATTGCTTAAGCCAGCATCAGGCCCGGACTGGCCATAGCGGGCACCTAGCCAGCATGCACATCCGTTTTCCTCATCTGGCTTAGTACATTGGGTAAGTTATCAAATAAAGCTTCCGCTGTTGCTTCCCTCTCTCGCAGCGCTTTGTTTGACATGATGTGAGTGTCTTGGTGAAACCCAATTCACAACCTGAAATACGCCAAATGCTGCTCGTATACTCACCACCGGGTGTCAGTTATGTTAGTCTCACACACCGACACACACACGCACGCACACCCAAAAACACACACACACCCTGCCTGCCAGACCAGCACTTTCGAGTGGCATTGCTTTTGGACCTTTTGGGGGACATCTGATGCACGGAACCGGATGGAGCTATTGTAGGAGAATGAGGCAGTGTGGCTAACAGTGCCTGCACTTGATATCTGCTCTTTATCTGATATGGATGCTCTTGTCAGTGCAGGTCTACATATAGTTCATTTTATGGAATATGAGCATTTCATACTTGGCCTTTGATGCTTTCTCTTTATTTATAATATTGCACCAGCAGAGCTTGATGGTAGGAATTTGATCTTAGGAGTTCAACCGTTCAGTGGAGTCCCTAAAAGATTATCGCCAGCTGCAGTTAGCCATGTAACTTCAGTTACTTCAAGCAAAGATATGATTTAAGCTCTTGAGGTTCCCAAAGGTTTCCTGAACAGCACCTAAAGTCATCAGATACAGGGCCCGGAGATTTCAGGAAAGGAAAATGCCCAATGTGCTTAAACTAATGAAAAATAGGACAGTCCTAATCACATACACTGGTTTGACTAATTGCAGCTGGGAGGTGTGGAAACCACAGTCTGGATGGAGCTTTGCACAGTAAAGTATAGGGGTAAAATAAAAGGTTATTTAACACCTTAACTGCTGAGCCTTCAAACCCTCATTCCCCCTGTGTTGAGCCCTTTTTGAATAATTGGGATAGTTTGTGTTTGGGGTTCCATAACTTTCCCCCCACATCATATATCCAGCCCAAATGTGCATCCTTTTTTCCAACCATCTAGGGATTCTAAAGGTACCCAGGTTTGTAGATTCCCCTGAAAAGGACCAAGAAAATGTGGGAAATATAGCTACATTTTGAGTTTTGGGGGGAAAATTTGCTCTGATTAAAGTGTGTTTTTCCGCTAAAAATTGCATATACAAACGGTTTGCTGTACTAAAGTTAATCTTATTCCCATATTTTAGGAACATGCAGAGATGACTAAACAAACAATTCTTTTTTACCACAGTTTTGGCATTTTTCAAAGAGGTAGCCAATTTTTCCAACTTTTTTTGCTATCACCCTACTTCACGTTTGTGGTGGAAAAAAGTTGTGAAACCCATGTGTGATCAATGAAAGCTATAGACTTCTGAAAAGTAGACAAACTTCCAAATTCAGAAAGGGGTCATATGTGTACATACCTCAAGGTTTTCCCCAAAAAATTAACCCTTGAAATAATAAAAACAAGTAGGGAAAATGGCCATTTGTGTTCAAGTTTTTATCAGTAACTTTTTGTCACGATTGCCAATTTATAAAAGCAATAACCCAATACATCTTCCAGACCCTTTACGTTGAGGGAATATATAAGGTTTGTAGGCTCTCCAAGAACCTGAGGTACTTAGTGCCAACAACTGAGCTGCACCATACAATGTTTTTTCATTGTATATTGAGTACAGACCAATTCATATGGTGAAATATGTAGGGTGAAAAATGGGTATCAAGGAAACCTATGTATCCCTGGCATGCACACAAGATATGGAGTTTAGGAGCAGTGGTTAAACGTAACATGAATACATCACATTTTTCTACTCAAAAGAGACCATTTTTATTGCAAAGTGGGTAGCTGTGGATTTTGGGACCTAGCTGAGCCGTCACCTCGGGAAACCTAGCAAACTTGCACATTTTTGAAAAACAGACACCTGGGGGAATCCAGGGTAGGGTGACTTGCGTGGCTCTCACCAGCTTCTATTTACTCAGAATCCCTTGCAAACCTCAACCTGTGACAAAAAAACTAATTTTTCCCATATTTCTGTGATAGAAAGTCCTGAAATCTGCGGGGAGCCACAAACTTCTTTCCACCCAGCATTCTTCTAACTCTTGCAATAAAAGTGGTACCTGACTTGTGTGAGTAGGCCTGGTGCCCGCGACAGGAAACGGCCCAAAACGCAACATGGATACATCACATTTTTCCACTCAAAATTGATCTTTTTTTGAAAGTTGGGTAGCTGTGGATTTTGTGACCCTAACTCAGCGGGCCCTTAGGAAGTCCTAGCAAGCTTGAACATTTTTGAAAATCAAACACCTGGGCGAATGGTGACTTGTATCACTATCACAAGCTTTGTTTCCCACAGTCCCTTGCAATGATCAAATAATGACTAACAAACACATTTTCCTCGCATTTCTGTGATGGAAGGTTCTGGAATCTGCGAGGAACAACAAACATCGTTCCACCCAGCATTCTCTTAAGTCTCCCAATAAAAATGGTACCTTACCTATGTGGCTAGGCCTAGCGTCGGTGACAGGAAATGACCCAAAATGCAAAATGGATACCTCACATTTTTCCACTCAAAACTGACCCTTTTTTGGCAAAATGAGTAGCTGTGGATTGTGGGCCTTAGCTCAGCTAGTACCTAGGGAAACCTAGCAAACTTGTACATTTTTCAAAACTAGACCTGAGGAAATCCAATGCAGGAGACTTGTGTGGCTTTTATCTGTTTTTTTTTACCCTGAATCCCTTGCAAACCTCAAACTTTGGCTATAAAAACACATTTTCCTCACATTTCTGTGATGGAAAGATCTTGAATCTCCTGGGAGCCATAATTTTCCTTCTACCCAGCATTCCCCCAGGATTCTTGATAAAAATGGTACCTCAATTGTGTCGTGTGCATGCAACAGGAAATGGCCCAAAAAGTATAATGGATGCAACACATTTTTCCACTCAAAACTGACCCTTTTATGCAAAGTGGGCCGCTATGGATTTTGTGCCCTAGCTCAGCGAAACTTAGGGAAACCTAGCAAACTTGCACATTTTTGAAAACTAGACAACCAGGATAGTGTAGGGGTGTGTGACTTGCATGGCCCTCACTGGATAATTTTAACCAGACACCCCTGTAAATGTCAAACTGTGGTAAAACAAACACACATTTTCCTCACATTTCTGTGACAGAAACTTATGGAATCTGTGGGGAGCCACATATTTATTACCATCCTCCGTTCCCATATGTCCTCTGATAAGTATGGTACCCCATTTTTGTGGGTGGGCCAAAAGACCAGAACACTAAAGGCCATAAAGTGCTATGTTGAGAGATAAGCAATAGGGGTAACTGCTGTATTTGGGGCCATACTATAGCACCACCCATGCAAACGTATGAACCACCAACATGTATGAAAAGTAGATACTCAGGGGATTCAATGGCAGTGTGTCTTGTATGAATCTCACTAGGTTTCCTTACCCACAATGCACTGCTAACCCCAAACTTTGGGTAAAATCATGCATTTCCATACAACCATACAACTCCTACAACCCAGCATTCACGTGACAGGAATGGATCAAACCAAGGTCAATGGGTGTTCCACTGTGTCATTTACATTGACCCAGGGTTGATGCTTTCCTGTCGCAGTCATTGGCCGAGCCACACAAATGGGGTAGCATTTTATTGGGACAAGTAAGAAAATTCTGGGTGGTGGGAATTATGTGGATTCCACCTGATTCCAGAAGTTTCCATCACAGAAAACAAAATAAAGTTTCTGATTGTAGGTAAATAGAGTGGTTGTATGAACATGCAAGAAAACAATTTGAACAATAAATATGTTCAATGAACTATTTCAGTAGAAATTTGTATTATTTTCAGTACATGATTCAATCAAATGGTTTTCAGGGCATTGCAGGAAAGAAAATGTCATGGGATCATTGCAAAGCACACCACACTGGACTCTCTCTGGTGTCTAGCTATCAGAAATTGTTGTGTAGTTCCTATAAATCTCGATAGGATCTGCAAGTTTTAGACAACTAAGGGATTGGTGTCCAGGCTGATTTCAGACACCCCCACAGGATATGTTAACTGTAGACCAGCTAGCTCACAGTGCCACTATATGCCCAACAACCTTACCAAGGAGGGAATAGTTTCTGGCAACTATCGAACATGACAACCCTGACCCCTCAGGGATCGTGAAAACAGTACTGTACTTTTTGCTCTGTCACTTGTGCTCACTTTGTCTCAGACAGATACACAGAATAAACGGTGAGGACGTTTTCAGTAAGCATTTATTGAACCAGCGTCAATCTAGCGTAAAATACGTGTGCTGCAACAACCATAAGACAGAGGCAGATATGGGCTTACAAGCACCAAGAGAGTAAATAAAAGGTAGAATTCTATCATAGTGCTAAAACGGAGAATATATGCAGGCATATAAATGCATGACAGTAATAATGAGTATTCCTACGATGCAAAACCTAACGAGATGTACCTAAGTGTAACTAGCATGTACGTAGGTGTATTGCCAAGAATCCCCCTAGGAAAGAGCCAACCCCATTACCTTATGTGAGAGAGTGAAGGACCCTATCTTGGTCTTGAGATGAACACCCCACAAGGTATGTCAGACCACTGCATGCTGGAGTGTCTGCGTACAGGGACTTCAGCATCTAGTGTCAGCATGGAAGTTTCTTCCTCCTTTGTTTACCCAGCAAAGATGTGGTGCTTATATACCCAAAAGCTACCCTCAGGGATTACACCAAGATGTGTCATGGTACTGTGGGCATGTCGGCCGAGGATGACGATAGTGGTGACCCTTATACAGCGTTATTATGCAGACAATGGTAATCCTGATGTGATACTGAGAATCATCATGCATAATAAATTAGGCTAGTTTTCAGAGAAAAAAACACAACATTTATGCAGCACCTAACTAGGTAAAAGGCCAGCGCCAGAACCGTTATGTAGAACAATGGTAGGACAAATGTAGGAAAAAGGTTGTGCAACTACCTAGGCCTATATTGGGGTACATAACAAAATGTGTGGGTCAGGTAGTTTTCACCAGATGGTGGCCTACCCAAGCCCAAAAAATACAGCCTTCAACCAAGGCAAGTGAGACGATATTGAGATTTAGCCAAAGTCCCTGGCCTATATGTAATAACAACTCTTGGAGTACCTCCTTGCCCAAACCTGTGGTTGAGAGCTTTGGAATGCTAGTGGACAGAGATCTCATCTTTGAGGCTCATGCCAAATCAGTGGCAGGCAAATATTTCAGATTGCTATGTGGCCTAAAGCCAATACTGGTTCTTGTTGATTCTCAAACCCGGCAGCTGATCACCCAGTCTTCCATTATGGCTAGATTGGATTATTCAAATGTGCTACTTCAGGGATCCAACAAATCTGTGATCAAAAGGCTTCAACGCTTCTAGAATGCTGCTTCCCGTGCTCTGTTTGCGCTTCCTAAACACTGCCATGTTTCTAATCTCCTCTGACAGCTACATTGGTTATCCGTGGAACAGAGAATACACTTCAAAGCCTTGTGTATCATTCACAAGATCCTCTCAGGCACCAGAGCGGGAGTCCTGAGCTATATGTGCTCACATTATGTACCCACACACGTGTTGCGCTCTGCAGATCTGCACTTGGCCAGAGTCCCTCGGATACGGAGAGCCAGAACAGGTGGCTGCTCGTTCAAAGCAGTGGCACCCGCTCTTTGGAATTCCTTACCCCTTCCTATCTGGAGCACCCCTGATCATTGGACCTTTAGAAGGATGGTGAAGACCTGGCTTTTCTCCAACCACTAATTTCTCTTTGACTCTCCCCTCTATTTTGACAGTCAGCGCTGGGACCCCCTGTTGTTGTGGCAGCCATGCACCCTATAAATACTATAACATAACATAACAACACCCAAACGAATCAAATGTCCTCTTGCTTGTCTGTGGGATGGGATGCTATAATCTGTAGGAGAGCAGAAAGACTGTTGTGGCTTTAGGGGTGATGGTGGGGCCTGATATCGGGATGGGCCAGACCCACTCCATTATTTTATAAAAACAATATTCTTGCTTTCTGCCCCTGGTAGAAATTAAGACAAACTCACTCTTTGTCCTTGCAGGAGGCCAAAATACTGGTCTTTCCCTTTGGGGTGGGAGTATGGTCTAATGTCAGAGTGCGACAGCCACACCCCTTTCTTCTGCCACAAAAGCAAAATGGCTGGTGTTCAGTGGACTTTCGACCCCCAGAAACCTCCCCAGTTGTTACAAATTGACTATCTGCCCCAGGGTCGGGGGCAAAATGTGTCTATTACTGTCTCTGGGGTGGGGGTATGCCTCGATGCTAGAGTAGTGCGTCACCTTTTTTTATTTGTTTTGTCACCATTTTATATTTCCAGGTAAATATTGGGCTTTCCAACCCCCACAATGATAAACTGAGGCCATAACCCATGTGTGCCCTTGGGGGCGGGAGCGGGTGTGGTAGGAAGACTGGTTTGTCCCTTTTGGGGTGGAGGTGGCAACAATGCCAGAGTGAATGCCTGTGTCCCTTTCAATTGCCCCAAATGAAAAATGCCCTGTGCCTAATGGCCATTATATCCCCCCAGGGCCGATTTGGACGCAACTTCCCCAATTGGGATGAACTACCTAACCCTCCCGGGGCCAGTGCAGAAATAAACTATTGCCCCTTCTGGTGAGCGGGTATGGCTCAAAGCCTAGGTAGGCCACGCCCTCCTTTTTTATGTTTTGGCAATATTTCGAATTCCCTTGTGTGTAGTGTACTTTATGACCCCCACATGGTCATACTGGGGGCAAACTGCTTGTGTACCCCTGGGGAGGGGGGTCTAGGAAGACTGGTAAGTCCCTTTTGGGGTTGGCAGGTGGGCTATGCCAGAGTGAATACCTGCGCCTCTTTCTTTTGCCCAAAATGCCTGGTGTCCTGGTGTACAGTGGGGTTTCAGCACTCCTGGGGCAGATTTGGGGCCACCTCCCCAATTGGGACAAACTTCCTATCTACCCTCAGGGTGACCGAAAAACTGTCTGCATTGTTGTTGGACTGGGGACACGGCCATAGTGGTCAGTATGTATGTGTGTGTGCGTTGCAGAGAGGTGTAAAAAAGGGTGTGGCCTCATTACACCTAACTGCAATACAGCCCACTGGCGCATACTGGAGGTTCCAGGTGGGCTTGTTGGCCCCCAGGGACCCCCAGTATGCAAGGGGAATTAGTTTCCCCTCTGAACACGCGCCCGGGGGCTGCGTTGCAGAGAGGTGTAAAAACAAAAATGGGGCAGGGTAGAAACACCCCCTAGGGCTGCTCAGGTGGTCCCACAAAGATATTAACATTTTTAAACGTTATCCGCTAATAGAATTAGTATTTAGAAAATCTTGGAAAATTATTGAAAAAAACCAAAGGTTTCACGCCTGATATAGTTAGGAATTAGCATTTAGAAAACCTTGGAAAGTTATTGAAAAAAAACATAGGTTTCAGGCCTTATATAGTTAGGAATTAGCATATAAAAAACCTTTGAAATTCACTGAAAAAAACATAGGTTTCAGGCCTTATATAGTTAGGAATTAGCATTTAAAAAAACCATTGAAATTGCTCCTATATAGTTAGTTGTACTAACTATATTTCGCGCACCCGCAATCCACTGCTGATGATGTCACATATTACAGTTACAACAAGGGGTGGTGAGGGACAGAGTCTCTGAATTAAGCAGAAAGCTCTCACCCAGTCAAGAGATCAGGGCTAGATCCAACACCGTTTTTTAGCTCACTGCACCATCCCAGTTTCAGAACCTGGCTGTATGTCACATATTACATCATTCATGACATGGTCAGTGACATCACTGATGACATCTCAAATGACATCAATAATTAATTCCCCAACTTACAACTTGCCAGGGTGCGCGTTTGCACAATGGTGAAGGAAGTGGGCGGGGCATGAGATGATATGTCTGCAAACACGCCCTGGGGCGCGTTTTAAGTTGGGGAATTAATTCCTGGGGGCCCCACAAGCAGGCTTAGGGGTCAGGGTGTTTCTACTCTGACCCCTTTTCGTGTTTTGCGCATTTGTTTTTCTCTTTTCTTGTGCCTCGGTTCTATCGAGGCACCAGATGGCTGCCAACATCTCCTGGTTTGGAGTGTTGACAGCCAATTAGCTTAAAGCTCGTGGTCAGTAGGGTACGCGGATTCTGCACGGCCCTAGATATCACTATTTTTAAAATGTGATTTTCTCAGCAACTACTGAACGGATTTACACCATTTAACAAAAAGAGTTCTTTCTGAACCAAGGGCTACCTTTTTGCCAAATTTGGTTTTGGAGTTCGGGCTGTTTGCACACTTGGCATGTCAGGCCACCCCCCCCCCCCCCACCCCCCCACCTACCGTGTACCACTGTGCAAAAGCGCCCCCTGGCGCTTTGTAAATTGGGGGATTCATTCTCCTTGAGCACCTGAGGGTCCCTTGGGGCCAACTAGCCCACCAGGTACCTCCAGTATGCACCAGGGAGCTGCGTTGCAGAGAGGTGTTCAGAAGCCACGGCCCTTTTTACACCTCTCTGCAACGTTGCTCCTTGGCGCATACTGGAGGTATCTGGTGGGCTAGTTGGCCCCCAGGGAGCCCCAGTATTCAAGGGGAATTAATTCTCCCACCTACAACGAGCCAAGGGGTGCGTCTGCTGAGTGCTGCACTTAGGGGGCATGGCCTCCGCCGTAATGCCGGCTTATTTATTTATTTCTAGGCGGGGTGTGTGGCCCCCCTCTTTTTAAATTATTTGGGGCCTTGGGGACCCCATCCCAGGGCCTGCTTTAAAAAAAATAAACAGGAAGGCGGCCAAGCCGCACCCCTCCCTAGGCCAATTTCAGCCTCGGGGACCCCATCTCTCAGGGCATGGCCACATTTAGATTTTTTTTTTAATACTTTTTAAAGAAGGGGTCCTGCGTAGACCCCCTCCTAAGGCCTCAAGTGGCCCCGGGGACCCCATCCCCCGGGGTTGGGCCTCATATAAAAAATGTTTTTTTTATATTTATTGATGGAGGGGGGTCACGTGGCACCCCTCCTAGGCCAATCATGGCCCCGGGGACCCCATCCCTCGGGGCCTTTCCTCACTGTTGGGAACCGTGGGGGGAGCCCCAATGCCCCCACGGTCCCGCTTGGCTCCCTGCCTACTGCGAGAGCCAGCATTGCTTCTCCACGAGGGAAGCTGCTAACATGCAGCTCCCCTTGTGGAAAAGCAATGTGGTTTGGATTTTGTAAGGGAGAGCAGGAAACCTGCTCTCGCTTACAAAATCTAAACCACAAATTGCTATGACAGAGCGGGAGCTGCACGGCTCCCGCCCTATCATAGCAAACAGCAGTGTCCTGGGGATGGGCACCCCAGGACACTGCAGGAGCCGGCCCTGAGGGGTGGCGGTCTCCAGGTCCATCAAGGGCTCAAAAGCACCTGGGAGGTGGTGGTCTCGGGGCTCGGGTCAGTAATGGACCCCTGAATTTACATGCTTAGTGCCCCGGGGAGGTGGCGGTCCCCGGGGCATGTGGGGGGGCTTGAGCCCCCAGACAGGTTACTTTATATTCATTTTAAAGCCCCGGGGTGGCGGTTCCCGTGGCAGAGGGGCCATATGACACTCTCAAATATTTAATAAAAGCCCTAGGTGTTGGTGGTCCCAGGGGCTTGGGTGAGCCTTGGAGGCCCACCACACATTTAAAAATTAGCCCCGGGGTGGTGGTCCCCAGGGCTGGGGGGGGGGGGGCTCAGTGCTCACGGAAACTCATAAATCAACCCCCGGGGAGGTGAAGGTGTGGAGGTATTGGGGCCCCCCACACATTTTTTCAGTGCCCTCCCGTGGCCAATTTCGGACCGGGGACCCCATCCCCCAGGGCATGGCCACATTTTGATTTTTTTAATACTTTTTAAAGGAGGCGGCTGCATAGATCCCATCCTAAGGCCTCAAGTGGGCCCGAGGCTGGTCCTCATTAAAAAATTAAAAAAAATATTTATTGATGGAGGGGGCCACTCATGGCCCCGGGGACCCCATCCCCCGGGGCCCGGCCTTATCGTTGGGGGCTGTGGGGGGATCCCCAATCCTCTCACGGTCATGCTGGCTCCCCGCCTCCTACATGAGCCAGCACTGCTTCTCCACAAGGGAAGCTGCTTACATGCAGCTCCCCTTGTGGAAAAGCAATGTGGTTTGGATTTTGTAAGGGAGAGCAGGAAACCTGCTCTCGCATAGAAAATCCAAACCACAGTTTGCTATGAAAGGGCGGGAGCCGCAGACTCCCACCCACCCTGTCATAGCAAACAGCAGTGTCCCGGGGTGGGCCCCTTGGGACACTGCAGGAGCCGGCCCTGAGGCGTGGCGGTCACCAGGTCCATCAAGGGTTCCAAAGCCCCTGGGAGGTGGTGGTCCCTGGGGCTCGGGGGTCTGTAACGGACCCCCAAATTCACATCTTTAGAGCCCCTGGGAGGTGGTGGTCCCCGGGGCATGTGGGGGGCTTGAGCCCCCCACACAGGTTACTTTATATTCATTTTAAAGCCCCGGAGGTGGCGGTCCCCGTGGCAGTGGGGGCCGTGTGACCCCCGCAAAAAAATAATAAAAGCCCCAGGGGTTGGCATCCATGGGGCTTGGGGGAGCCTTGGCGGCCCCCTGACATTTCTTTCAGTGCCCCCGGGTTCTGGCCTACCCGGGGGCTTCAATACAACAAAGTGCGGGAGCCCGCGCATAGTTTTTGTTTTTTTCGTCCGGATTTGCTTACCCAGCGCGAATTCTGACAATTATTTTTTTTTAATGCTTTTTTTGGCCCTTGGGGTCCTTATGGGAACCCCTGAGCAGGCCTAGGGGGTCAGGATGTTTCTACCCTGCCCCCTTTTCTTCATTTTAGACTTTATTTTACTGTTTTCTTGTGACTCGGTTCTACGGAGTCATAAGATGGCTGCCAACACTTCCTGGTTTGGAGTGTTGACAGCCAATTTGAATAAAGCTTGTGGTCGGGAGGGTGCGCAGATCCACTGTGCCTCTAGATATCAATATTTGTATTTTTGTAATCTCTCAGTAACTACTGAACGGATTTACACCATTTTTAAAAAGATCGCTTTCTGAACCAAGCGCTACCTTTTTAGCAAATTTGGTGTAATTCCGTTCAGCAATTCGGGCTGTAGCCTTGGCTAAAGTTTTCTACAGAAAATTGATTTTTTGACTCTTATTTTTTGAATTTCTCAAAAATTATTGAACGGATTTACACCATTTAAAAAAAAGGTTGCTTTCTGAAAACAATCGCTACCTTTATGCAAAATTTGGTGTAATTCCGTTCAGTAGTGCGGGCTGTAGCCCTGGCTAAAGTTTCCAATGGAAATTAAGATGGAGAAAATACTTTTTGAGACTCCACTTTTTTCTTAGCCCCCACTTGACGGATCATCCCCAGACTTTCAGGATAGGAGCTGACCTGGACAGACTTTTTGTTTGGGAGAATTTCGCAACGATATGTCAAACAACGCCAAAGTTATTAGCAAATCAAAAAATGCTCTTCCTATGGACACTAGGTTCTAAATATAACTACCTACTGGCGTCTTTTTGCCCTCAGGGGCATATTGGGGATAATCACCAGGGGGGCAGACAATTTGTCACCACATTCTTTTGAGTGGGGGCATAGACATGCCGATGGTGGGCTGCCCCCAGTGCTATATTTTCCTTTTATAATATTGCCTGGTGTCTAGAGGGCTTTCTGCCCCCGCAGTAGTGCAGCTTGGGGGTAATCACCCCATCCATCCTGGGGGGTGGGCAGAAAGACTGCCTTGTTGTTGCGGTGGGGGCATGGCCATTCTCATGGTGTACAACTTCACCCCTATATTTTATAAATAAAATATTTCCTTTGTGTCTAGTGAGCTTTCTACCCCTACAGGGGGAGGGGAGGGGAAAATCCCCACCCTCTGTGTTCTGGGGAAGGGAGGGCAGAAAGACTGATTCCATGTTTATTTGGGGTGGGCCATGGCAATGGACTATATTTGTTTAAAAAAATTATCTAGTGTCTAGTGGGCTTCTGGGAGTAGGTAGATTGGGGGTATTCACACCCATACATTCCCCAGTGGAACATCAGGCTGCCTGCCTTTTTTGTTATGTGGGTGCATGGCCATCCCCATTGTGGACAGTCCCTACCGCTATATAGTTCTTGATAAAATAACCTGTTGTCTATTTGTGGATAATTATCCCCTTCTACCACCAAGGGGGCAAAAGGAGAGTTGCCATATATATTAGGGCTGGGGGCATGGCCATGTCCTAATAAGCAGCCCTCCCTATATTTTTATTTTTAAACACCCTTGGTGTCTAATGGGCCTTCTGAAGATCAAGGGTAAGTGCACCCATGCACCTCTCAGGTAGCACAGAAAGACTTCTCTTTTTTGGTGGGGGCATAGCCATGCTCATTGTGAACAGCCCCCAATGCTGTATTTTTATTTGAAATAACAACCTGGTGTCTAGTAGGCCTTCTGTCCCCCAGCAAGGATGGGGGGGGGGAGATTGGGGGTAATCACCCTCATCAACATACACAGGAAGAGCAGACGTAACTGCTTTTTTTGGGTGGGGTCATGTGGGCAGGCCATTGTGGGCAGCGTCCACCTCTATAATTTTATTTTAATAATAACCTGGTGTCTAGTGTGCTTTCTGCCCCCTCAGTGATGCAGATTGGGGATAATCATCCCCGTTCACCCCCTGGGGGGGCAGCAAGAATATTATATGCTTGGGTAGGGACATGGCCATGGCCTGGCGGCCAACCCTATATTTTTATAGAAAACAAATCCCTGGTGTCTGGACTTTCTGCCCCCCGCGAGGCCGATCTGGAGTAATTACCCCTATATGCCACAGAGGGGGTGGGTGGGCAGAAAAACTGAACATTTGGAGGGGGTTAGGGGTGCACAAGCCCTTGCCTAAAGGTCCATTCCCCCATCCCTGGTGTCTATTTGTTGGATCGCTGCTTTAGGATCCCTCGCCTGTAGTAACCTCCAAGCAGAGACCACTGGGCAAAGGTATCATTGGAAAGGGGAGTTTCTCCCTTACCACAGGAGAAGAAGTGCCTGAGGGGGGCTGAGGTATTGCCCCTAGCCCTGATTCAGTGAAAGTAAAATGAGACCATGGGTTTGTTTTACTTTGACTTTTCGAAGTAAGGTCAATGTGCCCTGCATGCTTATCATCATTACAAACATAAAAAACACAAAGCTCAGGCTGCTCAGTAAGCTCTTCACGAGCAGCCAGAGCTACAGAAGAAGGAAAAGAAACACTCTAGTGCTGACCACCCATGGGGCTTTTCCAACCCCCCCCCAGTGTCAGCCAGTGGCCCACAGCCGCATTGGGGAGAGGGGGTGGGTGTTGATTATTGGCCAACACCCACACACAAAGGTTTAACTTGAAAATAAATATTAAAATAGTTTCAAATATTAATGAAAACTAATTTTATATATTTATTTTAAATGTAGAACAAAATTAAAACAGTTATTAAGCACTTTAACCTGATTTTGAAATAAATATTTAATTAATGGAAATATATTAAAATAAAATCTTAAACTATATTCCCCTAAAGAAAACAGATTATGCTTTAATAATTATTAAAAGTGATCAATGTAAATGATTAAAATTAGTTTAGTTCTGTTTCAGTAAACATTATTGCTCCATTCATTGTTAAATTCAAAATAGGATATTTAAATATTTTAACATTTAATAATAAATATGTAAAAATGTTATATATATTTTAATGTTAAATTATATATATATTTATATGTTTAACTATTTTTAAAATGTTAATATAATTTAACATAATATTATTTCCTTTGGGGTTTTAGTTTAATTCCCTTTCTCCAATATTTTCTATGAGGGGCGTTGCAGTACCTTTAAGTGGCCACATGTGGTGCTGGACTTACTACTGTTTTGAAAAAAGATTTGTTAGGAGTAACTTATAGTTGGATCATGGGAATAGCCAAAATTTGTAAACTTACTCAATAGTGTATATCACTCAGGGCCCAATTCACAAAGGTAAACTTAGACCAGAAGTCTAAGTTTAGACCTGATCTTTAAGAGCCCAATTCACAATGGTAAACTTAGACTTCAGCTATAAGTCTACTTTTGTGATTTGGGTTTTAGACTTCAGGTCTAAATTGACTTTTATGAATTGGGCCCTTAGACTTCAGGTCTAAACTTAGTCTTCAGATCTAAGTTTACCTTTGTGAA
Source organism: Lissotriton vulgaris (assembly GCF_964263255.1). Taxonomy (NCBI): domain Eukaryota; kingdom Metazoa; phylum Chordata; class Amphibia; order Caudata; family Salamandridae; genus Lissotriton; species Lissotriton vulgaris. The sequence goes on along the minus strand of NC_141689.1, from coordinate 1,080,568,564 downwards.
TTGGGCACTCAGAAATGTATGTTACTTTTTTTAATCAGACCCATTATGTCCTAATTTTTGCTTACAAAAAGATCCCAATCAAAGTTAGAAGTTAATAACAGAAAATGTACACCCAAAGGGGCCACAGAAGAGGGACGAGCTACTTAAGGAACAACACACCGCCTTGAATATGTCAGGAGCTGAGTACCAAGAAGCAACAATCATTACTCGCTAAGAACTTTGTCAAGGATTTGGAACATTTAAGCTTTGTGACACTAAAGGGGTGCTTCCCGGGAGACCAGCCCCCGGCGGCAACATATCACAGTGCAAAGTCAAGCACGCTGATAGATTACACTTTTGTATCTTTATCATTCTTCAGTATGATCACAGGCTTCCAGGTAGGGACCCAAGATCAAAGTGACCATCTGCCACAGGAAATCTCTACAAGAATATCTAGAGCACGACCAGATCAGTCTGTTGAGGACCCTGAGTCCATATACACGGACAGCTTCAGGAGGATTACATTCAAAACCAATCATCCAGAAGAACTACTGGCCTCAGCAAAGTCAGTATGGGAACAATGGGAAGAGACTGACATAAATGTGATAACGCACTGGGAACAATTCATTAAAACACTAGGAGTAATGCACATGGCAAGCGCTCTTCCAGCTTCAATGACAACTAGTTTATTAGTCCATTGAGAGAACCCTTTTTCTATTACTAAAACTCCAAATCTCCGCAAGCTTAAGAAAGCAATAAATAAAACATTACGCAGGCTTCGGCGTAAAGGGCAGGATCCTATCATACAAAGGGAGTTATTGCAACTAAAAGTGAAAAAGAAAAAAACAATCTGGCAGGCAAAAAGGGAATCGGATGAAAACCTGTTGGCTAGACTATTATACGGCTCAAAGTCAAACAACAGCGCAAGATTTTGGCTCACAATAAATCGCCTAGCCAACCCGAATGTTCAAATAATTAATGAACACCTGACAGAGGAAGCTTGGGCCTACCACCTGCTCCATAATTTTAATTCAGTACAGAAGCAGAGCTCCTGCAATATCCTTGAGGCATCCCCTTTCAATCTAAATGTCCCACCAGAAAACGATCATCTTTCATTCACAACTCTCCAGATTAAGAACAGAATAGCGAAAGGCAAGCGGGAGGGCGCCCTAGGCCCCAACTGGATTCCACCAATCCTATTAAAAAAGGACGCAGAATACTGGGCTTCTATATTCCTTCCGCTGTATGGCGAAATTGCAGGAGAAGACATCATCTCAGACTTCTGGAGGGGGTCAATCATATCCCCAATATACAAGAAAGTTGACAAGAACTCAGCAAATAGCTACAGGCTTGTGGCTTTAATTGATATTGAAGCGAAATATTATGCTGGCCTCCTTCTGGAAGATCTTATTGCCTGGACCGACGCACAATCAAATATACTGATCAACCAAACAAACTTTTGCAAGGGTATGGGAACAACTACAACTATACTTGCCCTGTCCCTAGTGGTAGATGGGGCCAAATTAGTAAACTCCCCTCTATTCATGTATTTTATCGACTATTTGTCAGCGTTCAATAAAATCGACAGGAGCAAACTTTCGCACAAACTCAAGGATAAGAAAATACCATCTGCTCCTAAACCAGTTAATACTTCTTCACACAAACACGTGGGTCCAAGTTAAGCTAGGAGATGAAAAGTTCCTGTCCAGGAAAATCCCAACAACTATGGAGCTCAAACAGGGGTGCGCCCTGGCACTGACGCTTTTCAACTTGTTTATGTCAAGGATTTGGAACATTTAACAGATGGGAGGCCTCCTACTCTCCAACTTCCTGTATGCAGATGACCTTGTGCTGGTTAGTCGAACCCCCATTGACCTACAACCCTTATCAGACACAACCAGTCAATATTCAGCAACCAATGTTCTAACCATCAACCATGACAAAACGAAGGTAATGAGGATACATCCAAAAAAGGAACCTCCAATTACTGCTAGCATTTGGCAGACTCATCAATAGGAGTAGTCATCCAATACTTAGGAGTGATAATATATAATAAAGGCACATTCAACTTACAAAAAGAAGCCATCAAAAGAAGAGGCAACTCTATTGCAGTAGCCATAAAATCTATTAAACATAAAACTGCCGGCCCAAGCCTTATACCACTGCTACAAGTCTGGCAAGCAAAGCTCATTCCGGCAATCACTTATGGGAGCGAGTGCCTGAGGGGAACAAACACGGCTATTCTAGATAACACTGTCTCAAGAGCGGCCAGAATGATATTTAATCTACCTAAGTATGTCTCACCAGCCCAAATAAGGCTAGAATTCAGCCTAAAAAGCCACATACGTTCTCGAGGACCGGTTTGAAGGGCTGATTTGCAGCTGCACAACGTCTCATAGTGAAGTGCGCATATTAGAGGTGTATGGTGTTTAAGTACAGAACAGTTCGAAGCGAGGATACTAGACTTGAGTGCAGTCCAACGCATGTGGGATGGAATTATCACCACATGACAAATCACCACCATTGACTGTAAAGCCTTGAAAAATTTGTGGGACGATTTCTCAGTCTTTGTGACAAAACACGTGTTAGCTGTTTAAGAACATTATGAAATAACTGAAAGAAAAGAATAAAAGACAGAGAAGATTTTAAAAAACAGTGTTGATAATTTGTGTAGACTTGCATTGTTATTCAACATTACTTTACAGACCTGTGCTGAGGATTTTGCTAATTTCTGTGTTGGCTTTGGCCACAATTTTTGATGGAGGTTGGTGGTTCTCCTCACCTTACAGCACCCTAGCTAGATACTGGACAGAACGGATATATCTGCGATTGTTCCTAAGTGGCTCCGTCAGACCTAGCACTATACCACTGATCTATAGAACTAAAGCCAAGAAATAGCCCGCAAAGGAGCTTATGTCAAGAGCTGGTACAGGATTAAAAAGGCCGAAGCAGGAACACTGAACTCCCATTTATGGAACAAAATACAGCTGAAGAGGAATTGCACAGCTATGAGCTATTTGACAGCATCAATAGATCATCTGGACTTGAGGACCTCTGGCCGGCCCATGGACTTATCATTGTTTTACACAAATTGTAAATAAGACAGTGAAAAGACTATCCCTAGTAGAAGATAAGGTGGCACTCACAGAAAGAGCCCAAGGATGGTTTGTTGTGCACAGCTACTCTAAATACTCTCCGCAACCTTACCTAGGCGTGGGTTTCAAAAGGAGGAAGAATAAAAAAAATACTTTCATTTTCGATTGGGCATTTTACCATCATTGCCGCACCTTCCCCCTTGGAAACGATCTTTGGGTCAGACAATATGCTGCTTATGTAAGGAAGTCAATGTGTAGGCAAGGGGATAAGAACTTATAGACAAGCTGTGAAGGCATGCCTCGGAGGTGGAGATGTTCAGCTAGTGTGCTGCTTTGTTCAATTAATGAAAGCATCAGGGGCAAAAGCTCTGTCATCAAGTGAACGGTATGCTTTCTCACTGCATCCAAAAGATTCTTAAAGTGTCACTTTACAGCGAATATAACATATTCAGGTCTCCCCCCACCGGATGACACATGCTCCAGCATAACCGTCGACAGTAATCCGCCATTGCCGCTGTTTATAAATCAACTGATCATCGTACAGGTACCCTCCCACTGAGACCTGAGCATTGTCTTTTTTAAACTTTTTGTCTTCTTGATCATTACCCCCTTCCCAAACGTTTTAGGTTCCAAAAAAGGACAGTAACAGTAAATCACTCGGTAAACTGTTTGTATACTGAAAGGGTTAAAGATGTTACCAATTTACAGTACTTGACAACAATTACTGATTACTGCTCCATTCATGTTAGCTCAATGAACAAATGTTTTTTTTTTAATTTGTCCTAAATTATGAACTGCTGCTACATCTTTTTCATGCTTAAATTTTAAAGGTTTTAATTGACCAAACAATAAACTATTACTTACACCCGAGGGGGCGATATTTCTTTATATTTTAAATGTGACATTTATACCTTAAGAGTAGAGGTGCATCTGAGGCCATTCGTGAGTGTCTAGATGCCGGTGGGAGAGTAGCATTAGTAATGCTCGACCTATTGGCAGCATTTGTCATGGTCCCGCACTCACTGCTGGTCGCCCGGCTCACTGACATTGGTCTCTCAGTCACTACCTGGGGCTGGCTGAGGTCCTTCCTTGAAGGGCGGGTTCAACAGGTCTGGCTGCCGCCGGCCGCTTCAGTCCCGCAGCCAGTCACCACAGGTGTCCCTCAGGGGTCTTCCCTTAGCCCCCTTCTTTTTAATATCTACGTTACTCCTCTGGTCTATCTGGCCGAGGACTTGGGGGCTAAGGTGATAGCCTACGCAGACGACACCCAGCTCCTCTTTACCTGGTTAAGGGAGGAGGATTCTGTATCCTTTGTTCAGCACTGCTTGTCTTCGGTTTTTGAGTGGCTTGCGCCACTCAACTCAAATGTAAGGAAGACAAGTCAGAGATCCCCCTTCATGGTAATTTTCCTCCTGGCTTCAGAGACACGATCTGACCTCCTGGGTTCCCCTTACCAATTTCCAAAGGAAAACTCGCAAAGATCCTGGGAGTGTGGTTTGAGGATAACCTTTCCATTTCACCATGGTAAAGAAGCTCTGAGGCAGCTGCTTTGACCTCCTTAAAAGATTAAGGAGCTTTCTTCCTCTCCTCCCTAGGCCTGCTAAAGAAACAGTGATCCATGCCTTGATCCTTTCCTGATTGGACTACGCCAACGCTTTGTCTGTGGGCATCCCAGGATAGTCTTTGAACAGACTCCAGGACATTAAGAATGCAGCCTCTAGGCTTCTTCTAGGAATTTCCAAGAGGAGTAGCGTGTACGAATATTTCCGCTCGCTCCACTGGCTTCCCTGGTTATGAGCCTTTGAGCCCTCCATGGTCATGGTCCTGCCTATTTGCAGAAGCAGTTTTCTTTCTATGTCCCGCTGAGACAACTACGCTCATCAGCTCTTCTCTTAGCTAAAGTGTCCCGCTTCATTCACCACAAGATGGGCGGCTGCTCCCTGGCCGTCAAGGCTGCCCAGGCTTGGAATGCCCTTCTGTTTCCATTGCGCAATACCCAAGACCCGTTAGCCTGACAGTTAGGTGACTCCTCTTGGACTCGCGCAGGGACACCTCGGAGTAGTTGTGTGCGTTATAAGAGTATAAAACATAACATAACGCAGTTAGCATGTATGCATCCAACTAGACCACTAAACATTGGTTAACTGTTTTGGATATAGCAGACTAGTAATAATGACTTAGAACTGTATAAATAAAGTATGGCTTATTCATAAAATAGCATTTGCTACTGCTATAATTGTGTAAAGGTGTTTTTCCAGTATAAAAAAATGTGTAGCACAGTATTTCTAATTTGATATTTCTTTTTCCAAAATGTGTTTCTCTAAATAATAAATGTGAGGTAGCCCTGAGGAAGTAATTGTCTGAAAGGATTTAAAAGCCTCTCTCTAACCTGAAAAAATAATGCAGTTGCATTGGGATACTTTAGAGTAGTTACTTGTAATACAACAAAAATCATTTATTTTTCTAGACAACTGGTAAATCTAGAAATAGTATTTTCCTATGTCCAAGAGTCCTACAGTGCAAGTAAAAGAAAGATGGGAGAAGGAGAAAGGAAGAACTTCTAAGTGTTCCCTAAGTAAAAGCTGCTTTTTTGTCAATAAGGAGAATTAAAATAAAATGATATGTCTTTACTGCCTCCTTGCATAAGGGAGCTCAGAGTGTGTGGGGTTTGCAAGGTTGGAGAATCACAAGAAGGGTGCTCGGTATGCAGTAGGACTACTATCTTCTAAAAAGAAGTTTGTAATCATAAAAAATGGTCCCTTTGGCTCTGCTCAATAGAATTGGAGTTACTTTGTGTTATGGTTGTCCTTTCTGGGATGTAGCTGCCTATGCATCTAGCCAGAAAATCATATAATTCAAGTAGTGCTGAAAAGTAGCAGGATTGCACCGGATCCTGTTCCAGCAGCTATTTCCCAGATGCACCTGGGATCTTGCAAACCCAGGGAAACATGCTGAATTTGCCCAGGTGTCATTTTCTGTCACCGGGACATAATACAGCAGCACCCTTACATTGTGTGCATTCTATTCAGTGCAGTAGCAGCAGGCAGGAGGGAGCTTTCTTATTTTCACCTCCAGCCAGGCACAAACAACAAGGGCCAACTTAAAAGGCCATCAGCCCTTCTTTTGTTCAAGTATCATCTTGGCTGTGAATTATCTAGAGTCTGATACATAGATGGCATCTCTTTGTACTGTCTGACACCTGGTTGATCTCTGCTTCACATTGCTTCTGATCACAGCGTTATCTTGCAATCCGCTATCGCTATGTGCTGCTCTTTCAAAACCTGGTTGTATCTGCTTTTACCGTTATCACTCCCTAGTATGTGTTGCTTTAGTTTGCGCAGTCGTGCTGTATCTCTTTTTATGGCCTTACATGCAGGTTCTTGGACAACGATATGTAGATTTCTCAGTGTAGCTTTTGTTATCTTCAAATGCTACACATTGACAGGAGTTGCACTTTGTCTCCACATATGCCAAACACCGATTCTGCACTTTGACTGATACACGCATGGCACACACGAGCAGTTTGCTGGACCACTGCAAACTCTCTGGTAGAGGACTGTCGATGTTCAGGTTACTTATCCATTATTTAATCACCAGTTGTGGCATCCTTTCCAGCTAGGGTACCCGCCTGTGACTATGCCATACACGGAGCTTAGTATTACATGCCTTTATTTGTCTACGTGTAACCGTGAGCTCAACATTCCAAACCTGCATTCACTTCACTACGGTGTACCACCTACGTCCCAGTTCTACGGAGTTCATCAGGAGACAAAAGAATTCCATTATTGCTAACTCACAAGACAGTACACAACCTATGAACTGGAAGAAACAAAATGATTTCAGTATCAAAAACAGTAACCCTCTTACCTATCAACATAAAATACAAATCTGTGATCTGTATATTACACAGTGTGCTTTGTAGCAGGCATAATAACTCTCTCCGCTATATTATGAGTCAAAAGTGAGATTGTACAAAACACAGAACTCTTCCATAACTGTATTAACCACCAGAATAATCTTACCGCTATTTTAATCCCCTCAAAACTGCTGAGCACACAAAGACTTCTACAGTAGATTGCTTAACCCTGCAAGATATTTTAAAATGCATCCCTTTGTGAACAATTATTAGGCAACATTAGATTTACTGTCAAATTTGTCCTTGTTGCAAATTTTGTTACAGCAGACTTTATTTCGAATAAATGTTTAAGATAACTGTCAGACTCTACTTTGCAAGCTCCACCCCTCATTACTCCCCCTGTTTTCTCTGCCATACCTTGATCCCCAATTTATGTGGCAACAGAATAATGTTTTCTCAATTTCAGTACTATAATCTAGGATTAAGGATGTATTGGGCTACTTTCCACATGAGAATCAATAGGACAGGGAAAGCTCTATTTACATTAAATGAGTCAATGAGGTAGGATTTAGAAACGTCTGAAGTAATGTCTCTTAAATGTCAACCTCTTGTCCCAGAGACTCCTAGAAAGTTAGACAGGTGTTTTAATCATCAGTCATTCACAACTGGCCTATTTGTCAGTTGTTTAGGCTTTTGCAGAATTAAAATCTCTCAAGAGGTAGCTTTCTTTACAGAGCTTCAACAAATTTTCCTATTCTTGTAAGGGTGGGACAAACAGTGGGGCCCTCAGGATATATTCACCTTTCCTGTACTGTGATGTTTGATTGCTTTCACAATGAAGTAATTTTCTATTGGTGGGACTCATTGTTTGCTATCTAGGCATATGTATACATCTTTATTTGATCTGCTTTTGCTTTTGAATGCACATTTCTAAATATGTCAATTTACATGAGAAAAACAATAAAACTGAACAAACAACTGATGTGTTTATTTTTTTGATTAGGAGTAAATTCCAATTCCGTTGGTGCCATGGACAACAGAAAATTTCAAATTATACATATACAGAATACAAAATTACCAGACACCAAGTGTGGTATTAAAAGTAAGTAAAAAAATTAAGTCTATGGCTTACCCATTTCATACATTACAGAATGTTTGTGCTTTCAGGATAATTAGGATTGCCACCTTTCACAAAGAAAAGTACTAGCCATTTGTTTCTGTTTTAAGATTCTGCAAAGACTGGGGCATGATACAAAAGAGTCCATATTCACTGTTAACATGACCTTTCTGTCTTTGTTCACCTTAATTTTCAGTGAGCAATCATTAGTACCAAATCTCAGGAAGGTAGTCGGCTGGATTGTTTTGTTCAAGAAAATAATTTCCCTAGGTATAATGCATACTCAAAGTACATCTTCTTTGCCATGAATCTGCCAACATTTTGTTTCCCAAATGCTTTTCTCATCACCATTTTCATTCCAATACTCATATCCTTGGCTGGCCAAGTTTTGACTAAATTCATTTGAATAAATCAGCCTGTTAGTGGTCATTATAGTCTCCTGGCTTTATTGTCGATTTTGTGAAACATAAAAGACTGAAGGATGTGACCTATAAGGAAATGCCTTTAAGAAATGTAGCTGACTATTAGGAGGAAGAGCTACATAATATTCTGATTGTGTATCATTGTATATTTCCCTAGGATAGCATGTTTTATGTATTTAATAGTGTGCATCATAATGATAACAATACATTTCTTTGTAATTGACCAAATTCAGATAAGGATCTTCATCGTTTCAAGTGCATATGTCTGTAAATCAGACAACATTCAATTTATAGTCTCTGTATCTTAGTCATCTGAAACAGAAACAGGAATGACGATATCATTCATTGAAACCTTCAAAACATATGGGGATTGCAGTGTCTCAGTTGGTCCCACTATTTAATAGAGAACCTTCTCCTAAGCTTTGCCCTCTGCACACAATACCCTCTCAAGTTTTCAGCATAGAGATTTCCTCTAGCTCTGTGGGATGAAAGATGTGGCTGCAGTTCATCAACTACATGTTGTGCAATTCTTCTTTCTAGAACATAACGTCCATTTAGTAGCAGTAGAACAGTGATCACTTTTGCTAGCCCTAATGGGTGGTCTATAAAATGGTTCAAAAGCTTGCTTGTTGTGGATCTTTTCATGAACTAAATCCCCTACTTTAGGGATCCATTTGTCAGCAATGGTCACAGCCTTCTCTTCACTGGTGGTGGCTTCAGAATGTTTCACATTAGACAGCTTGGTCTCTGACCAGTTGGATACTCTTTAACACATTCAAACATTTTTCCAGGTCAAGTTTTTCTTCATCTGCCACCTTCCCAAGATTACCTAGGCCAGGCACATACTTAAAAACTCTGAAGAGATCCTCATATGGAGTGTATCCCCTCGATACTCATCTAGGAGAGTTATTTAGTGCTCCCTGGACTCCATACAGATTATGGTATCAACTAAGGCTTGAACTTAGTGCCCTAGCGGTCAAGGCTTGTTTAACCATGCTCACAATGGGTTGCCGAATTGCAGACGAACTCCCAGTACAAACATGGTATCCCTGTAAGTCTTGGAGACGAATGCAGGACCATTATCTCTGTGAAATGAATATACTATTTCCATTGCTACGATACACTGAAAACCCTTTGCCATCAATGACCCACTCACATTTCTCTGTGGCCACACCCATAGGAATCAAGAACATAAATCAGTGGCTACTAATATGTATTTTTATTGGTTAACAGAATTTATTGAGATGGTATTGTACAAATAAATTATCCTGCATGGGATGTTGGATACGGATCTATGACAGAATATCGACTACAAAAATATCGACCTACAAGAATATCGAGTCAACAATATCGAGGGCAAAAATATCGACATCCTATCTACAACATGGTAAGTACAAAAATATCGAAAAAATAATATCGTTGTAAAAAATATCGATGTTAAAAATATCGATTTTTTTTTAATATATATAAATGTAAAAGTAAGTATATAACACTAATAAATAAAATATACATATTTAAAAGTATCTAATAATGTTTAAAATTAATAAATAAAAATATATACAGTAAAGATATAATATATATGTACTGAACAATAAGTATTAATAATTAATTTACTAAAAATACCCCTTTACCCAAAAACTGAAAACTGACCCTGAACCCTAAAAATACCCCATTACCCAAGAACTGAAAACTGACCCTGAACCCTAAAAATACCCCTTTACCCATGAACTGAAAACTGACCCTGAACCCTAAAAATACCCCTTTACCCATGAACTGAAAACTGACCCTGAACCCTAAAAATACCCCTTTCCCCATGAACTGAAAACTGACCCTGAACCCTAAAAATACCCCTTTCCCCATGAACTGAAAACTGACCCTGAACCCTAAAAATACCCCTTTACCCATGAACTGAAAACTGACCCTGAACCCTAAAAATACCCCTTTACCCATGAACTGAAAACTGACCCTGAACCCTAAAAATACCCCTTTACCCAAAAACTGAAAACTGACCCTGAACCCTAAAAATACCCCTTTACCCATGAACTGAAAACTGACCCTGAACACTAAAAATACCCCTTTACCCAAAAACAGAAAACTGACCCTGAACCCTAAAAATACCCCTTTACCCAAAAACCCAAAAATGACCCTGAACCCTAAAAATACTCCTTAACCCAAAGGTAAATAATATTATTTAATTAGCAATTAATAATTAATTAACAATAACAATAAAGTAAATATATTAGCACATAAGCTGTAATTAATATAATTTAATAATTAATATCATTTTCCCCAATTAATTAATTAACAGTAACTAAAAATTATATATATAAATAAATTACTCTAATAATGTAATTAACTAACTAATATTATTTAATTACCAATTAATTACTAATTTAAAATATGTACCAAATTATATTAATTAATTAACTAATTAATATTAATTATTTGCCAATTAATTAGTTATAAATATTTAAAAACATATATTAATTAATTAATTATTATTAAATTACTCCCCACCCTATTCCCCTATAAACCCACATCCCGCTACAGAAAATATATATCAATTAATCAATTAATTATTTCCCAATTAATCAATATTAATTAGCAAATAATTATAATTAATTAATTAATCCTACTAATTATTAATCAACTTACCATAATTAAATTACTTCCCACCCTATTCCCCTATAAACCAACAACCCGCTCCGGTACTAAAACATCAAATTTCCTTATAAATTTCTATATTATTATAGAAAATGTATACACATATAATAGTAATTATTTTAAATACTTAAATTAAACATATAACACATACATAATAAAAAACTATAAAATAATACAAATATCGATATTAGTGTCATCGAAATTATTAACATCGATATATATGCTATCGATATTACTAACTTCGATATTACTTACATCGATATTAAGTATTTCGATATTACTTACCTTGGGTCGATATTCTGTCCTACGATATTCTTGCCTTCGATATTATGCTCCTTCGATATTACAGACTCGATATTATGGTAAGTCGATATTTCCAACTCGATATTTTGACTGTCTACCGTTGGATACAGGGAGGGGATTTGGCAAGGGTCTCTGTACAGTAGAGCATTTAATCTGTTGAAAAATGTTACACTTCTTGACGTAGTCTCTAGTTTCATTTACACAAACAAGGCCGCTAGTAGCATTGCTGTAGCATAGCTACAGTTGCATTAACTCCAGCATGGGAACATGCAAGTACTTCATGTGCTTCCTTGATTAGTTCTAATCTTTTCAGCTTATTAGGTATTATCCGGTCTCCCACTCCCGGTAGAGTGACTACGGGAGTCTTGTCTGAATTAAGGGTGCAGGAATAGTTAGGAGGAAATCCTGCAGGAGACTTTCTACCCTGTTCTTGGTATGGATGCCTGTTTAAATATCTGTGTTGATCTACCTTTGAGACCTGGTGAAGGCTGCTATTGCACAATTGTAAATTGCATCTTTGGCATCTAAATCAGCCACATAGTTCCCTTTAGCATGAAATCCATCATGCTGATGACTGAAAGTGTGCCTCACCAACAATAGAAGGGGGCTCCCCGTAGGGTTTCTTAGAGATATAGGCAGGCCAAGGGGGAAGAACAACTGTATAGAGAAAAATAGAAGGTACCCTGCCAAATATTTATAGAGGTCCCAGCTAGAGGATCCTACTGTGATAAAGTGAGGGGGTGGTTAGCCCAGAGGCTGAGGCTGCACAGGACAAAACTAAGTCATTCCAAACAAACTCAACAACATGTTTTGAAAAAATACATATTTTTTTATTTTTCTTTTCTTAAATATATTCAAAAGACATACATGTATAAATTAAATAGTCAGTGATATTTCGCAAAACACATAGGCAAAATTCTTTTCAGGATTAAGATCTGCCCACACTTCAAACAAACTACCACACTCATTCACACAGGGATTTTCCTAACTACGATAGAGACATTCAACTCTCATTCATCCATTCTTATAGTCCTGGCGTAGACAACAATAGATCTTAAGTAAGTTGCCTAAGACGGGGGGTTCAACCAGGAAGATGGTATTAATACGGGTCCTGATGTATTTGGAACGGGTTGCCGTATTCCTGGGACAACGTGCCGACGCGCGTTTCGGTGGAAAGCCAATATGGCCGCACCTTCGTCAGGGCCAAGGTAGTATGCTGGGCAGGGGTAAGGAGTAAAAATCTGGAAGTAAAAAGGTCATGCCTTAGTTCCGCATTTTTGATATACACACACAAAAAAGACATATTTCATCATTTCATTTTACTTGAATTTCTATCACTCTACAGAGCAATTATAAGGCGAGTTGATTCGATACATGTCAGGATGACATTTTTGACACTGTGCAGTAACAGACCACCTGAAGACACTCCCCAAGCTAGAATTCCCTGTTTCGTGGAATCCAAAGAAGGCATACAGATAGCCTTAGCCAAATGAATAGTAGAATTTATATTACAACATCGTACAACATCATACACTTTTTTTCTATAATCTCACATACTCAGTTTCATCCACCTAAGACCTCTTGTTTCAGCAAGACAGTTTTTCATTTATATTTTTAATCAACGAAGGTTGCTGATAGGAAAAGACGGGAATTTTTTCCAACAGAAGGGTAACTAGATCATATTATCTACCTAGAACAGATTATAACTATTTAGAACATGATATTATACCAGATGGTTTACTTTCATAGACGTTACCTGTTTATTTTATTGGGGACGCCTACGGAGTAAGGGCCACCTTCACCATTTTAGGAGGGAGTAAGTTCCAGTTATTACCTTAATGAAGAGGTACATTGGGTTACTATTTGCAATCAAAGGTTAATTGATCTTTCTCACATACTCATTAAGAAAATATTCATTTACCAAGGTTTAAGGAATCCACTCGTGATCCCTCCTGTAGCAGGAGTGATCCCTCCTGTAGCAGGAGTGATCCCTCCTGTAGCAGGAGGGATCACGAGTGGATTCCTTAAACCTTGGTAAATGAATATTTTCTTAATGAGTATGTGAGAAAGATCAATTAACCTTTGATTGCAAATAGTAACCCAATGTACCTCTTCATTAAGGTAATAACTGGAACTTACTCCCTCCTAAAATGGTGAAGGTGGCCCTTACTCCGTAGGCGTCCCCAATAAAATAAACAGGTAACGTCTATGAAAGTAAACCATCTGGTATAATATCATGTTCTAAATAGTTATAATCTGTTCTAGGTAGATAATATGATCTAGTTACCCTTCTGTTGGAAAAAATTCCCGTCTTTTCCTATCAGCAACCTTCGTTGATTAAAAATATAAATGAAAAACTGTCTTGCTGAAACAAGAGGTCTTAGGTGGATGAAACTGAGTATGTGAGATTATAGAAAAAAAGTGTATGATGTTGTACGATGTTGTAATATAAATTCTACTATTCATTTGGCTAAGGCTATCTGTATGCCTTCTTTGGATTCCACGAAACAGGGAATTCTAGCTTGGGGAGTGTCTTCAGGTGGTCTGTTACTGCACAGTGTCAAAAATGTCATCCTGACATGTATCGAATCAACTCGCCTTATAATTGCTCTGTAGAGTGATAGAAATTCAAGTAAAATGAAATGATGAAATATGTCTTTTTTGTGTGTGTATATCAAAAATGCGGAACTAAGGCATGACCTTTTTACTTCCAGATTTTTACTCCTTACCCCTGCCCAGCATACTACCTTGGCCCTGACGAAGGTGCGGCCATATTGGCTTTCCACCGAAACGCGCGTCGGCACGTTGTCCCAGGAATACGGCAACCCGTTCCAAATACATCAGGACCCGTATTAATACCATCTTCCTGGTTGAACCCCCCGTCTTAGGCAACTTACTTAAGATCTATTGTTGTCTACGCCAGGACTATAAGAATGGATGAATGAGAGTTGAATGTCTCTATCGTAGTTAGGAAAATCCCTGTGTGAATGAGTGTGGTAGTTTGTTTGAAGTGTGGGCAGATCTTAATCCTGAAAAGAATTTTGCCTATGTGTTTTGCGAAATATCACTGACTATTTAATTTATACATGTATGTCTTTTGAATATATTTAAGAAAAGAAAAATAAAAAAATATGTATTTTTTCAAAACATGTTGTTGAGTTTGTTTGGAATGACTTAGTTTTGTCCTGTGCAGCCTCAGCCTCTGGGCTAACCACCCCCTCACTTTATCACAGTAGGATCCTCTAGCTGGGACCTCTATAAATATTTGGCAGGGTACCTTCTATTTTTCTCTATACAGTTGAAAGTGTGCCTCACACCTACCAACCGAAGCTTATCTTGTAAGACAATTAACCTTCCCCAGAGTTGTTAATTTATAATAGACTTTCCCTTTAAATACTGGAATCCATTCAAGCCCCAGTGTTGCAAATCTGCATTGTACCCATGCAGACAGAAGGATTAATCTAACGCTATGAGTGTAGGAACAGATGGATTCGCTTTTTGTAATGCAAGTAACAGGACATGAAGTTCTGCATGTTGTGCAGTGCTGTCACATAAGATCTTAGTGTGGGTGTGCTGCAGACGTAATCCAACATTTTTCACTCCACCTTGCACTCCCGCACAGGCTGCGGAGTACTTACGTTTTGTTTCTACCGCTGGTGGAGCAGAGCTATCTGATTAGAATGCACTCTGATAAGACTCAATGGGTAAGGCTTTAGGAGTTAAAGGAATATGTTGTTCATATTGGACAAACGCCTGTGTACGAAGAGTGGGATCATACTGAAACTTTATATCCACTGCACTTAAGAAGAAGCCCACTGCACCCACCTCCGGAGTAGGATGTGCAAATTGAGAATGCTTGCCTTGATGACTGCCTCTAGTGCCGGTACCAGGGAAACCACAATAATTTTCTTTCCCTTCACCAATGGGTACTCCTTCAAGATAGCCATTTGCATTGCTGCAAGAATTGTTTTCAATGGAAGCAAAATGTGCTTCAGATGTGTAATACAAGTGAAACTTGTTTGCTATATGAACAGTCTGTCTCTCACATAGCTATAACCTGAATGGCTTGTTATGACTCACTGAACTAGGTTGGTCTTACTGTCCCTAGTTGGTAAATATTTTGTCTCTAGCATGTCTGCATGCAGAGCACGCAAGATATCAATGTGTCAGTTTGCCCACTGTCTTGCTGAAAGAAATCAAGTCATACAAGGGCTTCACCCCTCAGCATAGTACGGCAAGTAACTTCGCCCAAAGTTAAGGAATCCCAGCAGGGATTGCAACCTCTTCAGTGTGTTAGGAGACTGCAAGGTAGCACACTTCTGAAGAACATCAGAAGCCAGACCCTTACCATCATTGGATAACTCATATCCAAGGAAGGTAGGTAATGTTTGATCTTTAAAGTTAATGCTGTAACTGTGTGATGGTAATACTTATAAGAAGCTGGCTATAGGGAGTACAGGGGTCCCTTACAAGTATACTTGGATTTGCTTTGACAATCCGAAGGTGCTCTATTTCTGGTAGTATGGTCGACCAGCCTTAGGTTTATCGAAGAGGAGTGTCACACAGTCAAAGAGTCAGGTATGCCTTCGCCTGTAATATAATGCAACCTGCATTAGGGCTAAAAGGCCTGCTATAGGGGTGACATACATATATTCCATGCAGTGACTTTATCACAGCACACAGTGTGTCATGTCATGTTTTCACTCATGATTTGCACCGTGACACGCAGTCTGCAATGGCAGGCTGAATGCAAATGGTATGGAGATCCCCTAGGGTGGGATAATACATGCTGCACCCTTAAGTCCCTAGTATGCCCTAGGTGCCAGGGCATACCAGGGACTTACAGTGGTGCCAAAGTCTGTGCCAATTGCATTACAATTAGACCATTTTAACTTGTTTTATAGGAAAGTGCACTGGTTTCTGGGGCCTAGTTAGCAGGCTACAGTGCAGTGTCAGATTTAAAAACCAGCATCTAATAGTCACAAACAGAGCAAAAAGTGGGGGGACAACTGCAACATAATTCTAGTTTCCTACAATAATGTTACAACTTTGTCCACCCTAGTTAGTTGTACGTCCTAGTCATCATCAGTAAGAAAGATATCATCAATGTATGACAATACCTCGGAATCTCCAATGAGGCTTGCAGAGAATAAGACAGGACTTTTCTTGTAGCTGATAGGCAGGCCCCTTAATGAAAACTGTACCCTGTTAAAACTAAAGGGGATTATGGACTCGCCTTCTGCTGCTATGCTTTGACTGAAAAACCCATTAGATATGGCCAGAGTTGTTTTGCTTTTTTTCCAGCTCAGGTCCATCAGTGAACCTGTGCTATATGTATTTTGCTATTTTGCAATCCATATGTTCTTGAACTTGTGTTAAATTCCTATACCCTAAAACTATCCTGTAGGACCCATCTGGTTTGTACACAGGAAAAAGAGGAGTATTCATTGGCGAAAGATAAGTGCTATTATGTCCTGATATTGCAACTGATCAAAAATACTTTAAATACCACACTTTGCTTCTGGCTTTAACAGGTATTGAGCTTGTGCTTGAGGATCATTGCATGAGGGAATGACGTGGAACAGAATCTTAATGCCACCCTGCATGGTTTCTGTATTGGGCCGGAGCCTGTCTTACAGGCCATTCACTGGTGTAAATTTCCCTGATGTCTACAGGTACTGTGGGAACAAAAGTTATTCTGATTACTTCCGACCCCCAGGGAGCTTCCCTTATAAAGACTGGAGGACAATCTTCCTCAGCTAATATGATGTGATTAGAAAGTCACTCTTGTTGGCTTGTTCACCCCATTTTTCGTGCTGAATGGAACTGGTGGTAGCTGACTCTGAGTGCATCCTGGGCTGTGCTAGTCAGGCCCAGTGCCACTACTATGTTAAACACACACATATACATTGAGGTACACGTATAATTGGCATGACCTACCCTATGAGTCCCTAGTAGACAATGGGGCCAGGGGATGAAAACTACCTATAACTCCCTAGTGTATAATAGGGCATGGCAGTTTAGAGGCCATCAGCCTTTGTTGCACTTGCATGTGTGCACTGCTGAGAGCCTGAGGTAATTTCAAAAGTAGCCCTGTGTTGCAGCACTGTTTTTAAAAGTAACATTCACTGCAAACTTGAATTTGGTGGTATGGGCTCTTTCAAAGTGATAACCTGCCTTATTGTTACAGTGTGGGTACACCCAAGGTCTCCCCTAGGTGTTCCAGGGCTGGGTGTCATGTAACGATCATCAGGGTCTCTATAAAAGAAGTTTTATAAACCCTGGTGCATGAAAGATGCCCATTTTATTTTCCCCATTGTAGGAAATTCACTACAAATGTAACTTTGGTGCTGTGGACACTGTGAAAGAATAATCAAAATCATTTTTGCATATTAGGAACCTCCCAGGTCTCCACTAGGTGTTCCGGGGGGTGTCCTGTAATTATGATCTAGGGCTTCATAAAAGAGGTTTTTTAAACCCTGGTGAGGAAGAAATTGTACAATTCATTTTTCCCCTTGAAGATAGTTGGCCTCATAGGCTTACATTGCAATATGTTATGGACACATAACTATTGCTAGGAGAGTACTAAATATCATTCAAAGACTGAACAAAATAGTATTGATAAATCCAGCAACATGGCATTGTGGAATTTATGATAATTTGTACAGACAAGAAGTTATGAGACTTTCTTTTCTGTAATCCAAAATCCAGCATTTAGCTCTCTTCCCTGCTTGGTCAGCCCTGAGTGGATTAGCTGTGCTGCCTTGATTAGGTGATAAGTGGCCTGGCCGGGCAGAGACTATCTGATGGAGAGAGCTCTGTGGGGCACAGGAATGCCAGAGCACGGGGTTGGGCCACAAAGCATCAGCTTCAAAGGAAGAACAGGTCAAGCAAGTCTGTCAGCCAGGGTCACCCCATCTCCCTTGGGGCAGTGTTGGCAAAGGTAAATGAAGAAGGCCTTGAACAGAATGGTATTTATAAATCCAGCAACTTCGCATTATTACATTTATCATAGCTCGTACAGAAAATAAGTTATAAGACTTTTTCTGTAATCCAAAATCCAGCCTCTAGCACTTTCCCTGATTGGTCAGCTCTGAGAGGATTAGCTGACTGCAATGATTAGGAGATAAGTGGCCGTGCTGAGCAGAGGCTATCTCATGGAAAAAGCTCTTTTGGGCACAGGAATGCCAGCGCCGGTGGTTGGGCCATAAAGCATGAGCTTCAAAGAAAGAACAGGTCAAGGAAGCCAGTCAACCAGGGCCACCTCCTCTCCCTGCCAGATAGGAGTCTTAAGGAAGGAATTCACAGATGTGAATGGGGTGGGGAGTTGGAAAGAAGCCATACTCTGAGTTTAGTTCAGTTATCTCTTGCTGCTCTGCTGACATTTCAGCCATGAGGTATTTTGCGAGAATAGTGCTTTATGAGGCTAGACTATACCATACGTTGGAGGAAGTTGTCATGCTTTGGGGTGTTGACCTGCACCTCATTGGACAGGGGTGCTCCCATGTTTGTTGCCAGAGACCACTGGATAAATATGTGAGAGGGGCAGAGTCTTTCAGTTCTGCTGCTTCAAACTACAAGAAGAAACAGGATTGTCCTGCTGGAATACTGATATGTACGCAAGGGCCTGCTTGGTGAAGACTGCGCCTTGTTGCACTATCTGGGACTATAACTCTGAGGACTTTGCCTTGCTTCACGAAGTAGTAAGGAGTAGACTACCGGCAGCTACAGGTTCATAGAGCTTAACTGACCATTTCTCTAGCCAGAGTTTCCCTCCTGGAGTGTCTCCAGTGGAGTTTTGAGGGGTTGACCAAGTATATTATGGGAAGTGAAGTCAAGGCCTGCCAAGGACAGTCGAAGAGATTCCAGACCCTTGAAGTTGTGTTTTGGACACTTGAAACCCACCACAGGACCTTCTGGAAGGATCTCCAGAAGTTTGGGAAAGTATGGAAAACTTTTTGGAAAAAGCTTCAGGAGGTTACCAACCTGAGCTCGAGAGCCAAGTGCAACCCGCCCAGGAGTTTCGTCCCGCTGAAGAGTTCTGGAGGTCTGACTTTCAGAATTTGACTGGCAGGTCCCTGAAAGTCAAGCCAGTGAACCCTCACCAAATGTGGACTGGTGGAGAGCAGCAAGGAACCTCGGCGTAAAAGTTTCTAAGTCTATTGATTTGACATCTCACAGTGCATTCTGAATTTTGCCCTTAATGAATTGTGCTTCTTTTACATGACTGTAATGAGCAATAATTAAATTATGTGAGACTTCTGTTTACTGTGTTTGGTGGGGGGTTCTGGGATTTTTCTCTGGGTGTTTATTATCTTGTTTCTATGTAACAGGGATGAAGTATAATATTAATAATATATATATATATATATATATATATATATATTCACTGAAAAAAACCATAGGTTTCACACCAGTTATAGTTAGGAATTAGCATTTAAAAAACCTATTAAATTCACTGAAAAAACCATAGGTTTCACACCAGTTATAGTTAGCTGGAAATTTTACTGATATAAAACCATTGAAATTCCCACGTTATAGTTAGTCGGACTCACTATAACTTGCGCGTGCAATGCACTGCTGATGACATCACATATTACATCACTCATGACATGGTCAGTGACATCACTCATGACACCATCCTTGTGACATAGTGACAGACCTCCTTTCACTATAATGTAACCCTTGAGACACATATTCAAAAATAGAAACTGAAATTTTTTAAAAAATGGAGATACCTATATCAGTTACAACAAGCAATTCAGTAATTCCACTATCTATATACACATCCACTCATTCACCAACAGTTCTATATAGTCACTCATACATATACTCACTCATCATATGAAGTGATACACCTATACATCCTGTTACACACCGACATTCATCCAAAAGTTACTCACACACATATTCACACGTGCAAATAAACTATTGGACATCCATTTATTTGAATATAGAGTTATACACACACTTCCACCTTACTTCTATTGAAAATTACACATATTTATTCTCTTAAACAATCACTTATAGAAACACATACTTATTTAAAAAGGAAATCTTACAATCTCTTACTCTCACATATACTCACTTATATACATCAATATTCATATATACTAGATTAAAACATATGTAGTTACTGATAAAGACACTAGTGAGACAGTCATTCACTCACTAACAAACACATATAGACACTCATCCACCCATACAGTCCTGTACATATGCTGTCTTCAAAACACATACAAACAAAGAGTCAGTCACTCATGCATCTATGTGCTAAGTAATACCCCCACCAAACCATATAGACACTCATACTGATACTAATAATAATATCAAATAACCCATATACATACGCATGTTGCTACTTATCAACACATGTAGCCACTTATACACAAAGTGAAACACTAATATATGTATTTAAATTTTTAAACATAACTCACTAATATTTATTTTTCAGAAAGACACATATTCACTGGATGGTGTCATCAGTGATGTCATGAGTGATGTCACTGACCATGTCATGAGTGATGTAATATGTGATGTCATCAGCAGTGCATTGCACGCGCAAGTTATAGTGAGTCCAACTAACTATAACGTGGGAATTTCAATGGTTTTATATCAGTAAAATTTCCAGCTAACTATAACTGGTGTGAAACCTATGGTTTTTTCAGTGAATTTAATAGGTTTTTTAAATGCTAATTCCTAACTATAACTGGTGTGAAACCTATGTTTTTTTTCAGTGAATTTCAAAGGTTTTTTTAATGCTAATTCCTAACTATAAGTTTCACTTTATAAATAAGACTGTTAGCACTCTAGTTGTTCTTTTTAACACTCTGGTACATTCTGTCATTGGGCTACAGTTGGGCTACATCTAGTTGAATTTTGGGCTACATTTACAATTTTTGATCTCTGGTGGCCATCTTTGGGCTACATTGGGCTACTTTGGGCTACATTTGGGCTACATTTTGGCTCTAACATATATTAAGCCCAATGTAGCACAATACATATTTTTATAAAGTTAATTTTTTTACAAACCACTTCAGAATAGGACAACCTGTCCCTACAATTTTCCCATTTTTTTTTTTTTAATTTTTGGGGGGAGCGCTCCCAGAGCGCGCCCCGGAGTGCGCCCCGAAAAGCGTATTTCTGAAAAGCGCCCCCGGGCGCGCTCCGAGGAGCGTCTCGTGAGCGCCAATATCGCAAACGAAAACATGATTGTGACGTTCGCGTAGCCGCGACCGCGTGATACGCACGGCGTAAGCGCACCCGGAAGTACTCGCGCGAATACGATCGTGCAACGTAGGCGTCTGACACGCTTACGCGGCGCGCCTCTGGCCGCGCCCCGCGGCGCGTCGCGTAAGCGCGTCGGGTCATGTGACCAGAAAATAACACTTTTCATTGGTTCATAACAGTTTTGGTTTCATAATGATGAAGCCCATGGTCATGTGACCTGTAAATAACACTTTTCATTGGTTCAATAATTATTTTTTTCTAAATTTAGAGAAACCCACCCATTTCTCTCACTATTGATTTTCACTTGGAGAGAGCAAGAGGTGTTTTGTGAATTCTCTACTCATTAATTTTCCTGATCTACAGCAATGGCTGCAAGGGAGTCCTCCAGCAGTGATTCAGATGGATTTGTGCAAGAGGACCCTCCTCACCAGAAAACAAAGAACCACTTCATCTGGAAATTTTATGACATCCCTGAAGGACAAAAAAAAGTTAATGCAAGTAAAGTAACTTGTAAAATATGTGGAAGTATTTTATCCAGAGGCAATCCTCTAAAAAAATACAGCTTTGGAAATGCCAATTTAATTAGGCATGTCAAAAGAAGACACCCCAACAATTACTCCAGGGAGAGTGTCAGGGAGCTGGCAGAGAAGGCACGAAGAGATGGCAGCAGCACCTCCACTGGTGGAGCAACACCTTCAGGTTCAGCACGTGCAAGAATGGTCCCTAACATCCAGCCGGTATTTGCAGGAATAAAATGTTTATGCACAAACTGTGACGAACTACTCTGTTACGGGGAGCAGAGCGTTGAACTCATTGCAATAAAGAAACAGGAACACCAATGCTCTCCCCGTCCCTAAATTTTCTCATTTTTTTTGCTCCTGTTGAGCATTTTCTGAATCCCTGTTTTTGTTTTTCCCCTGAAAAAAAACCAAAAAAAATATAAAATCGTTTCAAAAAGTATAAAAAAAATATAAAACAACAAAAACAAAAAAAAAGTTCTTTTCAGAACTACCTCCAATTTATAAAAAAATGCTATTTTTTTTTAAAAAAAAGTGCCATTCTTTTTCTCAATCGTACGCTCACCGGTGCGCGTACCAGGCGCTCCCTCGGCGCAAATTTAAAAAAAAAATTTGGGGGGCCCTGTACGGCTTTTTTATGACCCCCACATCAAACCTAGGGGGTCAGGGGGGGTGTACCCTGCCCCCTTTTGCTCATTTCCCCCTTTGATTTTTACCACCTCAATCCTACCGAGGTACAAGATGGCGGCCGCTGCGGACTGTTTCGAATGTTTACAGACACCCGAGAGCCAATCAGCTTTCCATGCGCACCTCGCGTGTCGCGCCTGGAGCGCACTCCGGTGCGCGCACCTGTGCGCTGCTATAGATATATATATTTTTTTGAACCTAAATTACTCAAAATCCACTGGAGCACATATCTTGAGACATAGCAAAGGCACATCGGGCTACCAGTCCCTACAATTTTGCCAAATTTGGTGGAAATACATTCAGCCGTTCGGGCTAAAAGTGACATCGACCGCCCTATGGAAATTAACATGGGGAAAACGCGTTTTGGGACCCCCCTTTTATCTCGGCCCCCGCTTGACGAATCCCCCCCAAACTTTCAGGGAAGGACCGGACCGCCATGAGACCATTTTCCTGAAAATTTCAGGCAGATTCGTCAACCGGCGCCAAAGTTATTCAAAATAGAATGTTGAGATTTAACATTGAAAATTATCCTAACTATAACTACCTACTGGCGACCGCCAGTAGGTAATATATATATATATATATATATATATATATATATATATATATATATATATATATATATATATATATATATATAAGTTCTAGGTCCAAACGTAACATTTTGATCGATGCCTACCACGTGGGGTATCCGATCAGGGCTCCATTGCAGACGATCTCAAACTTTGACTTTGTTCCGGTCAAGTGTGACCAGATATCCAGAAGTGGCACTATTGGTTTCTAACAATGTAAAGGGTGGTCCTGCACACCAATGTAATCAAATGACTCTAAACTTAATTGTTCTAAATGTATTTTAAAACAAAATTATGCGTGCTATAGCGTGTGGGGGATTTAGCCCAAGATCCCTGAAAAATATAAGTCAATGAGAGACAGTGGAAACCACTGCCTATGTGATGCACTGCTAATGACACAAGATGTCTCTAGGAAAATTCAACACTCTTTACTAGTTGCAAGTTTTTGTATTTATAAATATTTCGTCAATGTTAAATCAACACGTTATCAAAAATCATGAATTGTTGTGCTTGACAGATTACAGAATTACATTTCATTCGCATCTTATACAAGCCATCTCATGATATTTTGAATCCTCATGGAATGTACATATACAAGAGTAAATTGTCAGACTGGGTTATTAACAACAATCCCAATGCATTTCGGGTTCGTCCGAACCCTCCTTCAGGGTAAATACAATACGTAAATAAGGAAAGTTTTTCCAAATCTTGATGTCCTCTTTACGGACCCACAACGCAAAGTTTAAAATGCCAATCAATAAAAGTAACATAAATTGACAATGGTCTGATGAAATCTTGTGTCAAAGGCTATTAGGATTTACACTCGAAAGGAAAAATAAAGCTAAAAGAATAAACAAACACATAAATAAGTGCAGTGGAACTACAGAGGATGGGAGGCTCAGAAAAAACCCTGTGTACTGCTTAACTAACCACGTGAATCAAAGTATAAATGTGCTTGTAAACAAACAACGTACATGAACTGACGCAATTTTCAACAGAATTTGAAGCCTCTCCCATGTGAATCATTTAAAAGAAAACCGAATACTGGATCCACTATGGATGTATATTTGTGCATCACGGTAGTGAATTGTTAAACGCCAATGATACCAAAAAAGGAGCGATGTTTAAACCATGCGTAAAAAAGCTTACCACAGCCGCATCACAACTAGTGCGAACCCTCGAGATGTGGTACAACTAGAAACAAGACATAAGCACTGAGCATTCATTTACTGCCCTGCAATAGCAACCATACAACTCTGTGTGCTGATGCACCGCCACTATTCATCTTACCCGTATGCAGGGTAAAGCCTTAGAAGGTAACACCGTTTCAAAATGACCCATAGAACTTGTAAAGTAGCTCTGTAACACAGTTGATATAATCCCTAGTTAATGTTCTGTCAATCTCATTGAACTACAACAAACGCCGGAATTATTCTCCAAACATCGCAAAACCCACTGGCTGCTCGACCCTCGTCGGGTATCACGTGTAACCGAGGACGTTAATCTCCTGCGTGTAAACGCACGTAGACTGTTCACTACCTTGCGTGATTGATTTAAAAGGCCAAACCCTTCGAGTGCCAGTGTCGCCAACGTTGCTTATCAAACCATGTGCAACTTTATTTGGGCTGTACCTCTGGACAGTTTAAGTCGATATGACAACCGAAGAAAAAACAAAAGTCACTTAATCCCTTATGCATAATGAATAATACCGAACTGTGAGAGTACATAATTAATAATGAATAATATTAAACAAACATGCCCGGTAACTACTAGTGTATGATGAGAATACAGTATTCCAGTCCTATCCGTACTCTTTCTATTACCTACAAAAATCTGCTATTCAGGGTCAGTGTTTAAAAAAAGTTCTGAGAATAGACAGATAGATAGTGCAAAGAGCCAGTGGTGACGCACTGTATTTTCAGCTGGTAGAGCGTAGTTTACTGCTTGCCACATGTTGTCCAATCAAAACCATCTGATGCGACAACTTCATTGGAAGGAGAGACTCCACCTACACTATAAATGAAAAAATCTGGTGCCTACAATACAAACTCCTTAACTCTAGACTTCCTAATATAAGGTGAAGATGAAAGAAAAAGGAGTGAAAATCCTCTACATAAATCAGCTATAGTTGACATCATCCATATAGTGCCCTTTCATAGAAAACATAACAATTCATAGCAGTCATTCAGTCCCCCTGGCTAAACCGTATCCAACGCCTTAATCCAGTATGTTTCTCTCTGTGTCAAAGATGTGTTTATGTAAACCCCTGGATGGGGATGGATTTTTTCTAAAATGGTAAACCTCAGTTGGGGAATGGTGTGTGCGGCACTTAACCAGCGTGCAACTAGAGGGAAAGTCGTGTTTTGATCCGAATTCTACTTTTGTGTTCTACTATTCGTGTCTTAATTTTGCGACTGGTTCTGCCTACGTACACTGATCCACAGGGACATTTGATGGCATAAATGACCCCCTCTGTATTGCAATCTGACGTATGATGCAATTTTATTTTTTGTCCTGTGTGAGGATGAGTGAAAGTGTCCCCCAGAATGACGTTCCCACACTGCCCACAATTATAACATTTCTTCATACCTCTCTACACCTGGTTGGTAGTAATCGTGGTTGTTTTTAGGAATTCACGTAAGTTCTTTGATCTGCCAATAAAGGTACACCCTGAAATAACCCTGCGAATTCTGGTTCTTGATCTATGATTTCCCACCTCTTTTGATGGCTTTAATCTGTGTTGCTTGAGCTGATTATTTTAATACAAACACTTGTCTTTTCCCTGTTGCTTTTTGAGATGTCTTAAGTAAGTTTTCTCATTTTCTTAAAGAAACTTTGCGTTCAGCTTCCACCAGTATGTCATCAGGGTAACCTCTGACCTTATACTTCTCAATTGCTCTTTAATCAAAGTTTCACAAGTGATTTCATCTGAGGTTATATGTTTAATTCTTGTCAATTGAGACACAGGTAAGTGTTGTTTAATCGAATACCATAAAGATAAGAGGATCCCCAGAGGGCTGATCTTTCGTTTGTGCACTTCTCTCGCATTTCTGTCAGACATTTTTATTGATGTCTTTGAAGACTTTATCCCAGTCTTCCTGGTCCATTTTACAGGATATTTCATCTTGTAGCTTTCCAATATCATGTGCCAATTCTGTGAGGATGGATGACATTTTCTCAATAATTAGAAGGATCAAGTCCAACAAACACTTATTCAATATTGCGTACCAGTCCGACATGAAGACCTTATTGCATTGAAATAACTTCGGTCTCAAGGCAATCCTCAGCCCTCTGGGGATCCTCTTATCTTTATGGTATTCGATTCGCCCATAATGAAGGGTTAGAAGCGGTGGAGTGGAGACTACTACAATCATCCATATCTGAAGACAAAGGGGTTTTTCTCCTTGAACTATTACATTTCGCACTTTATCACAGCTACTTCACTTGGCAAGAGAAATTTTATTTACAGAAAACTGGTACATCCATGGGTTTCCCAGAGCCCCATCATACGCAAATGCATTTATGGCGTACTTTCAACATCAGTACATCCTTACTACTGTTGGAAAAGTGTATGGAGGAATTGAACAGCCATAACCCCAGAATACAATTCACATATGACATTCAACATGACAAAATCCACTTTTTGGATATTGAGATTTGTAAAACCAATTCAGGTTTAGTGACGATGGTTTACACTAAACTAACAGATGTTAACAATGCACTACACTACACAAGTGCACACCCCTACTCTCTTAAACAACACTTACCTGTGTCTCAATTGACAAGAATTAAACATATAACCTCAGATGAAATCACTTGTGAAACTTTGATTAAAGAGCAATTGAGAAGTATACGGTCAGAGGTTACCCTGATGACATACTGGTGGAAGCTGAACGCAAAGTTTCTTTAAGAAAATGAGAAAACTTACTTAAGACATCTCAAAAAGCAACAGGGAAAAGACAAGTGTTTGTATTAAAATAATCAGCTCAAGCAACACAGATTAAAGCCATCAAAAGAGGTGGGAAATCATAGATCAAGAACCAGAATTCGCAGGGTTATTTCAGGGTGTACCTTTATTGGCAGATCAAAGAACTTACGTGAATTCCTAAAAACAACCACGATTACTACCAACCAGGTGTAGAGAAGTATGAAGAAATGTTATAATTGTGGGCAGTGTGGGAACGTCATTCTGGGGGACACTTTCACTCATCCTCACACAGGCTAAAAAGTTAAAATTGCATCATACATCAGATTACAATACAGAGGGTGTCATTTATGCCATCAAATGTCCTTGTGGATCAGTGTACGTAGGCAGAACCAGTTGCAAAATGAAGACACGAATAGTAGAACACAAAAGTAGAATTCTGAATCAAAACACGACTTCCGCTCTAGTTGCACACAGGTTAAGTGCCGCACACACCATTCCCCAATTGAGGTTTACCATTTTAGAAAAAAACCATCCCCATCCAGGTGTTGACATAAACACATTTTTGGCACAGAGAAAAACATACTGGATTAAGGCGTTGGATACAGGTTACCCAGGGGGACTCAATGACCATTATGAATTGTTATGTTTTCTATGAAAGGGCACTATATGGATGATGTCAAATATAGCTGATTTATGTACAGGATTTGCACTCCTTTTTCTTTCATCTTCATCATATATTAGGAAGTCTAGACTTAAGGAGTTTGTATTGTAGGCACCAGATTTTTTTCATTTATAGTGTAGGTGGAGTCACTCCTTTCAATGAAGTTGTCGCATCAGATGGTTTTGATTGGACAACATATGGCAAGCAGTAAACTACGCTCTACCAGCTGAAAATACAGTGCGTCACCACTGGCTCTTTGCACTATCTATCTGTCTAATTTCAGAACTTTTTTTAAACACTGACCATGAATAGCAGTTTTCGGTAGGTAATAGAAAGAGTACGCATAGGACTGGAAAACTGTAGTCTCATCATACACTAGTAGTTACCGGGCATGTTTGCTTAATATTATTCATTATTAATTGTGTACTCTCACAGTTCGGTATTATTCATTATGCATAAGGGATTAAGTGACTGTTGTTTTTTCTTCGGTTGTCATATTGACTTGGACTGTCCAGAGGTACAACCCAAATAAAGTTGCACACGGTTTGATAAGCAACGTTGGCGGCACTGGCACTTGAAGGGTTTGGCCCTTTTAATCAATCACGTACGGTAGATAACAGACTACGCTCATTTACACGCAGGCGATTAGCGTCCTCAGTTACACCGAAAACTGACGAGGGACGAGCAGCTGGTGAGTGTTGCGATGTTTGGAGAATAATTCCAGAGTTTGTTGCAGTTCAATAGGATTTACAGTGCATTACTAGGGATTATATCAACTGTTTTACAGAATTCCTTTACAAGTGCTATGGTCATTTTGAAATGGTGTTACCTTCTAAGGATTCACGCTGCATACGGGTAAGATGATAGTGGTGGTGCATCAGTACACAGAGTTGTATGGTTGCTATTACAGGGCGGTAAACTAATGCTCAGCGCTTTTGTCTTGTTTCTAGTTGTGCCACATCTCAAGGGTTTGCACTAGTTGTGATGCAGTTGTGGTAAGCCTATTTACGCATGGTTTAAACATTGCTCCTTTTTCTGAGTCACTGGCGTTTAACAATTCCCTACTGTGATGCACAAATATACATCCATAGTGGATCCAGTATTCGGTTTTCTTTTAAATGATTCACACAGGAGAGGCTTCTAATTCTGTTGAAAATTGCGTCAGTTCGTGTACGTCGTTTGTTTACAAGCACCTTTATACTTTGATTCATGTGGTTAGCTAAGCAGTACACAAGGGTTTTGTCAGAGCCTCCCGTCCTCTGTAATTCCGCTGCACTTATTTATGTGTTTGTCTATTCTTTACGCTTTATTTTTCCTTTCGAGTGCAAATCCTAATAGCCTTTATTCATCAGAACATCGTCAATTTATGTTAATTTTATTGATTAGTTTTTTTAACATTGCGTTGTAGGTCTGTAAAGAGAACATCAAGATTTGGAAAAACGTTCCTTATTTACGTATTGTATTTCCCCTGAAGAAGGATTCGGACGAACCTGAAATGCATTGGGATTGTTGTTAATAACCCAGTCTGACAATTTACTCTTGTATATGTACATTCCATCAGGATTCAAATTAATATGGAGATGGCTTGTAAAAGATGCAAATGAAATGTAATTTGGTAATCTGTCAAGCACAACAATTTATGATTTTTGATAACATGTTGATTTAACACTGATGAAATATTTATAAATACAAAACTTGCAACTAGTAAAAAGTGTTCCATTTTCCTAGAGACACCTTGTGTCATAAGCAGTGCATCACTATTGGTTTCTAAGCACTAGAATGTGTTTATTCTTTAAAAATTCTTATCTTCTGTTCCTTTATTGGATTTTCACGGTTGTGATGTCATTTTAAAGATAAAAATATTCCCCATTTTTATTAATTGGTAGGAGATTTTTATTGTGTGTTGTATCTACCTTATTCACTGTATTGGTGTTTTTAAATGCTTTACATGCTTGTGACCTAAGTTAAGCATTATTGCTTGGTGTCAGCTAGCAAGTGTTGATCACGGGACCCTGTTTAGGGCCCAGTATCATGTTGGTGGCCTTGTTGCTGGTGTTAGGTGCCTTCCTATCACTCCCTATAGCCCACCTTCCAACATATGTCATACTCCTCAGATAAATGTAACCATAAGACAGCTTTAACAGTGCGTGGTATATCCACTTCAATTTGTATTTCTAAATCCTAAAGCCTAACAGGAGTATTTAAATATTTAACTGGATGGAGTCTCAGCCCTTATGAAGTTAATATTGCAACCAGAAACCTTTGAAGCGTCTGATGTCCAATCACGACTTCTGATGCAAAGCGCTCTACTCCACGTTTGTTTTTAGCAGGAGAATAGATAGTTGGATTAGCATGTTTCTTAGTAAGTCATGGTACTTTCTTCTTCTTGATGGGAGTATTGGAGTCCAGTCCTTTCTCTTCCCTTTTAATGTTGACTTCAGCCTATCATCCTGTTTCACCTTTCCTGCTATACTCTTCCTTTCTTCTGTACTTATATTAACTCCCTCTCTCTGCTCATTTACCATTGGTGACCCGAAAGAACGTTGAGAGTTGATATCAGAATACTAATACTGTTCTGTTTTCGTAATTTTCTTGCTGTTATAACCACCCCTACCTGTTTCCTGGGATGTGGGAGATCCAGTCCATCTTTGCTTTCTACCTTTCTGTTTCTTTCTACCTTCTGTTGCAGATTTCTGGAACTCTAAATGTCACTTTTAGGTTTAAATGTGTTTTAACGTCTTGTGAACCTAAGGTATTATGACCACAGAGGTACAAACTTCTGCGATAATATTCAGCAGTTCCGATTCACAATCTGGAACTGGAACTGAATTTGCTTCCAATCTCTGGTGTATGGCCGGAACCGAAAGATCTCCTTTAATGCTGCTCAGGATGATTGAGTAAACTGTATAAAAGTTCCCCCTTAACATCATTTCTATGTCCAGAGCTGGTGCAGCTCCCTGCTTGTTCTGTACTTGCTTCAGTACCCCAGGGAAGTTGAAATTGAAATTGAAATTGAAATTGAAAGGCTCTTATATAGCGCATGGCTACTCGGAAGCATCCCAGCGCTTGATGTTAAATAGAAGGGTGATGCAGAAACTGAAAGATGGAAAAGGCTAATTTATGGCCTAGGAAACAATGCTGTTTTTAGCTGTTTTCGGAACACCAGCAGGCTGGGTTCTAAGCGAAGTGATAGCGGTAGGGCATTCCACAGCTTTGCTGCATTTCGGGAGAAAAGGCGGTCCCCAGATCGGGCTTTGTTGGTCCTGGGTGTTATAAGGAGATTTTGTTGGTTAGAGCGAAGGTGCCTGGATGGAATGTATGGTCTGATCATATCCTTCAGAATGGGGGGGGCGTTCCCATAGAGAGTTTTATGGACCAGACAGAGAGTTTTAAAATGGATTTGCTCTTTTATTGGGAGCCAATGTAAGGCCCTTAATGCGGGGGCTGCGGTGGTACGGCGGCTGGTTCCGGTGAGTAGCCTTGCTGCGGAATTTTGAGCTATCTGCAGTTGACGGATGACTGAGGTGGGGGCTCCTAAGTAGAGAGCATTCCCATAGTCCAGCCTCGATAAGATGAGGGACTGGACTATGGTTTTCTTCGCAGTTTCAGGTAGCTGGGGAAGAATTTTACGAATGGTTTTTATTAGTCCGAAGCACGTAGCCACTGTCTTTTTTGCCTGAGTTTTAAAAGAAAGCTCCGTGTCGAGCCAAAACCCAAGGCTTTTTATCTCCATTTTGGGGGTAGGTCCAGGTCCCATGCAGGAGGGCCACATAGAGGGGGTGTTAAAGGTGGCCTTTCTTCCGAGCAACATCAGCTCGGTTTTTCCTCCATTCAGTTTTAGATGGGAGGCATCCATCCATTCTGCGACTTCGCCCAGGCAGCTACAAAGATTGTTCTGAGGGGAGTCTGTCTGGGTGAGGGAGACTACTAGCTGGGTGTCATCAGCGTAGCTCACCAGTTGGATTCCGAAGGGGGCTACTATCTCTGCCAAGGGGGCCATGTACACATTAAACAGTGTGGGGCTAAGGGAGGAGCCCTGTGGTGCCCCACACTGTAATGGTATTGGGAGGGAGCAGTTGGTATCTGAGAAGACCTTGAAGAATCTATTGCTAAGAAAAGATTCAAGCCATTCAAGAGCTTTACCTGTGACTCCAATTCTTTCTAGACGGGCAAGAAGGACACAGTGATTAACCGTGTCAAAGGCGGCGCTGAGGTCCAGGAGGATAATGGCCGCGCTGCCACCTGCGTCCAGAATCCTCCTGGATACCTCAACCACCCTCAACAAAGCTGTTTCAGTTCCCTGTCCTTTTCGGAAACCTGTTTGTGTGGGGTGTAGCAGGTTTTGAGACTCCAAATAGGATGCCAGTGAAGGTGTGCCATGTGTGCTGCTGCAAATGCATGCAAATATGCTTCCCCAGGTGTTACATTCCTCTATGGGTGGCACCATGCCTAGAGGGAGGTACATAGTCAATATTCTATGTATGTCTTGGGATGTGGTGTGCGGATAGACTACTTTTAACTGGTTGGTCTTGCAATAAACCCAGAAGGCAATCTCTTCATGCTTCGCGGGCGCTTTTCCAATGATAGCATTAATAGTCTGTGAACTAATGGCGTGTACCTGTGCCTGAACTGCTGATCCCGCTGCAAATGTTTAGAGTTCTTGGTACATAGTACAAACTATACAAGTCTCTGGTATAAGGGGAATGTGTAATTTTAAACCCCTACCATGCCAGCGAGCTAAAACTGGCCACGTAGCCCCTTCATTGCACAGGGGTACTAGGTGGAAATTCCTGTATGTGTGTGGTCACTCATCAGCAAACCAATTCTGCTGGTAAGTTGAAGAGATTTCCAAATCTTAGTAAGCCCTATATTTTGCAGGTGGTGACAGTGGCGGCTCGTGAAATTTCAAAGTGGTGAGGCGCAAGACAAAACCATGAATTTGCTTGAGAGATAGTGCCGTGACTGAGCATATCTCTCCGCAGGGTGGTGCTAGGGGTCTCTTCCCGAGAGAAAATATATATATAAAATGGCACAAAACTGCCTTTTTTAGCATAGTTTTTAATAAAATGACCCAAAAGCAGTTGTTTTTACAGGAACATTCATACAATAATTGAGAAAAATCCTACTTGCCTCCCCAGAGGTGCAGATACCAGGAAAAATTACTTGAGATCTCCCTTATAAAACATTTGTAAAAATGTGTTCTTTTACCTCCATGTGCATGCAGATTTAAGTGGCATGTGATGAGAAGGGAGCTAGTCAGAAAGGCCTGGACTGCTCAATGCATTAGTGACCTGCACAAAGAGGCCAGAGCTGCCTAATGTGTAAGTGAGGTGAAAGTGAAAAATACTTTTAGGTTAGTCCTAAAGATTCAGGTCATATTTATTGCACTAATTACAGATATTGCCTTAACAAGCCTATGAATTACCACATTGCCAAAAACGACATACATTGCTATTCCAGTTTACTCATTGTTGCAAATTGCATGTACAAATGTGCAGCAGGTTAACTAATTCTCTTGAGCAATGCTGCATGGAGTCTAAGCTACGACCTTCAAGTTTTAGTGGATCCCTGGGGATGGCCCACTATCTTGCTGAGCTAGTTAGTATGTTATCCTTTGACCTGCATCTTGCACGCAGATTACTGCAGCATCTGATCTATGTTACCTGCATTTAATTTGTGACAAGCATATATGTTCACAGAACTCAGTTCATTCATTGACTGAATTCAGTGCTTAATTTATAAAAAGCCTAACTGAAGGTTGGCAACGTTTTTAATTGCAGTCCACTTCAAGTGTTGCCAAATGCCGAGGTTGCCCAATAAAAAGCTTTCATCCACCATCCTACCCTTCCAGTATCAATATCCCACTCTTGCTTTGGTTCCTTTTCTAGTCCTGATTTTTCCCCTTGACACTGTCTTCCTATATTTCGTGTCCTCCTTTCTCCATTTTCAACATTTTTCTATTTAGCTCTGGTCCATAATGTGTTGTATAATTAGCCCCATTCCAAAAACGAGTGCCAGTGCCCCCCACCTGCAACTACAGAACAAATTAAGTAGTGCCAATTACAGACCGTTTAGATGAAAAACGGTGTACACGCAATAAATCAATAGTTATTTTAAAAAAATGGAAGAAAAGCCCCAGCCAAGGAATACCACTCAACGAATTATGCACTCCATTTAATATGTTGAAATCACACTTTCACCCAAGTTTTCATTGTGAAATGTGCCAGATTGAATGTCAGACAAATCTTTCCCCTTAAAGTTCAGCTAGCGACTGGTGGCACCGTAAATAAGACGTTGAGCATTTTAAATGAAATCCTGCATGAAACATAATTATCTGAAATGATATAGTGGGGAAAAACACTTCCTTTCAGCGTTTTAAGTGAACGCCTCCGAAGGAACCGTGTGACAAATTTAAAAGAAAGGGGAAAGGGCTAAGAATATATGTGCAGGTCAGGATGCAGCTTTTGCAATAGAAAAGGCTGGACTCTGGAGACATGTTTGATTGCACTGGCTCTGAAAGATGACATTGGGGTTAATAATGGGGCAGAATGCAATCATTAATGTAATAAACGGAAAACAACATTTTACTGAGTGCTTTCTTATAGGGCAATGTTTCACATTATTGAAGTTATGGTTATACAGCTGAGAAGAAGACGCTTCTTAAATGCAGCCCTCATTTCCAGTATAATCCACATAGCCACCCCAATTCCCTTCTTTCGCTACGCAAATGCTCGTACCTGCGCTGCGAACGGGCTCCAGCCCCTCCCTTTGCCAGCCTCGTGTTCTCTGTGCTGCCTGACCTGCTCTTATCTTCAAAGGCCTCGGGGCCAACTCTCAAACTTGGGAAACACAATGTCAGGCCTACAGGAGCACTCTGGGCAGCTGGGAGCTCCCCGTGGACACGCCATTATCGCACTATAACCCCACCCTTTCCCAAGTCGTCACAGGCCGGCGTGGGGTCAGTGATGTTAGCTGACCCCAGCCCAGCCCAGCCTGTGACGTCTTGGGAAAGGGCGGAGTTATTGATTTATGGATCGATTAGTGATGCACAGCTCAGAAAGTACAGGGCTGATGCCCTATGCGCCCAGTGCAGCGTTAAAAACCGACGCTGCTGCAACGTCATATGGGGGTGGTTCCGCAAGGCTCTTAAATAGAATGCCAGGGCGGATGTAAGGTGAGCCCTTAGCCTAAATCACAACATAGGAAGTGACAAGCACACGTGCACCGGTGCATGTGTCTGATAAATGAGCATGGCCGCCTGCCCTAGCCTACGAGAGGGTCGAAGATTGTGCAGGAGAACAGTAAAAGTATTTAGTGCTGCCAGAATACTTCCTACTACGTGTAGACCCAATAATGTAAAAACAACGTGGAGGGTAATCACTATTAGCAATTACCATCCACAAAATAATGAAAATTGCAAGGACGTAGCCCCTCCACCCATAGAGAGCAGCTGCCACTGGGTGGTGATAATGCATTATAAGCCTGAAACTGCCTGGAAACAGCTTCTATAGCCTCAATCTGCAACCATGAGCAAAATGTCTCAAAGGCATACTCAGTGTGAGCAGCTATTACAAAAGTCCCCCCCTCCATATCAGGGAACCTTAATGCTTGAGATGCTGAGTAACTGATACCCTGTAATTGACTCATATCACAATTGGAGCCACCATGCAGATGAACAGATTCAAGTGAAATGTATTCAAAGAATTAGAAAACCCACAAAATGGGGAATACCCCTTTAGGAGTCAAGCTTGACAAACCTACAGCAATATGTGCTCCATTATTTTCTACAGGATGTAATCATGATTACTACGCATGTCTCCATAATGATATAATAATGGTTCAATCAATCAATCAATCAGTGACACTTGTATAGCGCGCTACCTACCCGTAGGGTCTCAAGGCGCTGGGGGGGGGGTGCCGCTACTGCTCGAACAGCCAGGTCTTAAGCTTCTTCCTGAAGGAGAGGTGGTCTTGGGTCAGGCGCAGGTCGGTTGGTTCATGTCTGTGTGCATATAAAAAATAAACAACTTAAGGATTTCCAATACATACAGGCCCAGCACTAGGTGCCAATGCTGTGTAAACTAAGTCTTTGGTTCAGATCTACAAGGTTTGTTTTCACACCCATGGGTGACACAAATGAACTTATTTCAATGCACCAACACTTGAATGTGAAT
This sequence comes from Lissotriton vulgaris, assembly GCF_964263255.1. Taxonomy (NCBI): domain Eukaryota; kingdom Metazoa; phylum Chordata; class Amphibia; order Caudata; family Salamandridae; genus Lissotriton; species Lissotriton vulgaris. Next base: position 1,080,532,358 of record NC_141689.1, on the reverse strand, counting down.
GTCAGGTTTTTGTAGCTCTGCAGAACCCACACAATGCATAGTTGAAGCGCTGTCAATGTTTTTGGGTTTTTGGGATAGTAACAGATCCTAAACAGGGATTGAGGGACACCATGGTGATTAGTAAGAAACCCTTTTTATTCTTTCCAATACCACCCATGCAAATTGTGCTACGAAAAGAGCACTTTAACTAAGAAGTGCGTTTATTGCAACAGGGGCACTCTGTTGCTCAGCTCATCTAAAATAACCAAACAGAATGTGATTAAAACAGCACAAGTGCATGTTGATAAGAAATGTAATAAAATGAAAATTTCCACCCTGGCTAAAATGCCATCTAAAAACCTAACACCCTAAAAACCTACTTCTATGTGCTACTTTAGGAGCGCATGCGGTAGCATACCTAGCATCTAGAGTTTCGTAGGAAAAATAAGAATACTGCATACCTGTTTACAACCAAATGCTGCAATTATCAGGAGTTGGGTAGTCTGTGTTACCTGTGAAAGGCAAACATGCATTGCATCAGCTCCTCCCAGACTCGAGCTCAATATCAGCTTTCAGTACACAGTGCGCTATGGCAGAATCTTCTCAGGTAGTATCTTCCACGATAACCTGGGGCGAAAGACCTCTCCTGCCAAGTGGTCCAGTGGCAGTCCCTTTATACTAAATCTTAAGATGGAATTAATGGCATCACCTTTGTAATGTCTGGTATAACCAATGAGCATCATGATACTAGTCTAAGGTCCATTCTTAAAAAAAAAAAAGTAAAAATACAATACAGACTACACTGTTTTGTCGATTGTTCTTGTTTGACCTTGAAATTGAGACAACAAGGCACTTGTTCCAGAATGATGTTGCATCAGGTGTCTTGTAGATGTCTAGGTCTGAGTGACTTGACACTTTCACAGGTTTTTAGAAAGATAAGAACAGACGACATCTACGACAAAGGTATACATGTTGATGATTCTGCAAAAGTACAGAAATTAGAACTCGGCCTACTGGAGTAGGCCTTATAATCTTAACATCAAAGGACCATTATTATGTGAGGATCACCATGTTATTAGGGGGGCATTATTATGCCAGAAATTATTGCAGTTGTACCAGAGGTTGACCCCTTATTGGTGGGGGTCCAACAGATACCACATATTCCATCCCAGAATATAGGAATAACCGATAGACAGGGATACTATATATCAAAGAAGCAACCACATCAAGCGCACTCACATGCACACAGACCAGCGCACATGAATGTTCAAATACACACATACAGACAAGCAGACACATGCCCATACAGACACACAAGGCAGGTCATAATGTTCCACATCAAATAATCATCACCCCACAGCAAGCGAGGTGCATATCTTGTCTTATTCCAATCCCTTCTCTATTGTTCTCCTGAACCCCATTCCATATGTTGCAATCGGTCTCATAGTCTCACAACTAGCACTGGCATACTTCTTTCCTGGCCAAGTGTGCTATCACACACACACCACACACACACACACACACACGCGCACACACACACACACATGTGGGTTCCACACCTTATAGCCATCCACCCACTGCAGGTGAGGCACTTACCCATTCGTCTTAACACTTCACCCTTCTTTTCCCCTGCTTCAGAACCCAGCTTGCATCTGTTGTGACAAGGTCTGCATGTGTATGTCTGTATCTAAAAAAAACCAGAGGAATTACATATATATTGATAAAATGTACTGCTATTATTTATTTATAATATTTATATAGCACAAACATGACCCTGGTAGGTATCAGATCGCTTTACAATGATCAAGGCGGCATGTATAAAAATAATGACATCATCAAGGCAAGGCAAAGTATGGGAGAATCCACTAAAGAGAAAACCACAGGTACCAGGTGGAGCACAACCAGTAAACCAGAGTAAGAACATAGTCTGTGAGAAAGAAATATGTGTGTACGTATATGTGAATACGTTTTTTAACGTATATCTTCATCATTATAAAATATACGTTAAAAAATAGATATTACCCCAATACAACATGGCGCTTATAGTTTTGTCCGTGAATAACCATTTAAATATGGCGCCAGAGCACAACGCGAACCCGAAAGCCAGGAATCATACGAGGGAGCACAGCGGCGAAAAGACAGGTGAGCGCCAACATTGAGGGAAGTGGGGACGTTTTTATTTGTTAAACCGTTACTTAATTGAATTTTCGTTAACTTTACAGGTACACGTACTCGTGTATCCTGTCTATGGGATTTATTACCAACGCGGTGGATTTGTTCGACGTTATATGCAGTGAGGACTAAACGTGCAAGAAGTGAGGTGAGGAAACACATGTGTAATAACCGCTTTTAGTTGTCTAAAGACAGTACACATCTGATAACATAGCAGATGGATTGTACATTGGAATTGTTGAATTTTTACATGGTTTTCAACAATATTCATGAAGATGTTTAGGGTATAGTTGGATTTGCATAAACTAGTTTGATTGCATCATGGGTAAATATTTACTATATTTCTATAATTAAGTGAGACTGATTAGGACAGTATACCTCTATTCCAGGTAACTCCTTACTTGTCTTAAATTCGGAATACCATGACTTATTGACCATGGCAGGACTAGATAATGTCTAAGGTAATACTTTCTTCTTATGAGTTGTCTTACATGGTACGTTTGGGACTATTCTTTCTTTGCAAATACTTCCTTATCAATTAAGGTATATATTTATTTTACACTTGGGTGACTTATTGATTCACACTGGTAGTTTGGCAGCCTCTCTATTTGACTGTACTATACAACACATACCCTCTCGGTGATTTCGGTAAAGGATAACGAAGTAACCAGTGTCTTGACTGGTGGATTTATATAATATTTTAATTTTTTGGGTTGCAGCCCTGATGAAGTCTTTTGATGCAAAGATTAGCATCAGACGAAACACGTGTTGGCTGTGGCTGTATGGCAATTAAAGGATTGGCTTGAAGAAAATATCATTAAAGATATCGGAATACCGTGAAAACAGGATTTGTGGATTACTTCCTACAACGGATATATTTTGTTGCAAGAAAGACATTACTCCTGAACTTGAGTGGAACTGTTCTGCATACCTTTTTGGCAGATTAATGCTGTGTTATATATAATTGTGGAGCTCAGGGAGATACCTTTGTTATATTTTGAATAACTCTGGAATTCTGGGGTTTCTGGGGACTGTATGGTAACCTGTCCCCTTCTCCCTTAGAGTTCACTATATATATGAATCTTTTTGATATTGTTTCTTACCATTTGCTGTGCGCCTGACCTCTGGCCTGGTTGCCAATTTTTCGAGTTGATCTAATACAGTACCACAACCTAGCGGCTGACTTCAAGGTCAGTCGAACCACATTTCAGTAAGAAACGTTAAGTCAGGTTTATAAATGTCATAAACAGCGCAAAGTCCATGCTATGCTTTACTAAAGCAAACATTTAGAAATAACTTATTTGGCAATAAATGTCTTTTATTTGATTATCAAGCAAGGTTAATGTCTGCAATTGATAAACCATCTGATTTATGTCATAAAAGGTAAAACTGTTACCTCATTGCTACTTTGCACAGTGATATCCCCTGTCTCCTCGCCCTGGTCCACAGCGGCTGGTGCCGTTTCTGTGGAGGGGAGGCTGACCACTAATCTTCAGCTGACACCACTTTCTTCCTGGAGTGGGCGGAGCTACGTTGCTGCGTGCTCTCCTACATCAGCTGATGGGCCAGTGGACACGGCAGCGGGCACGCCTAAGGCAAGCCCATCTGTGCCCGTCTGTGTCCGGCCCATGTCCAGCACCAGCAGGTTCAACCCATTTTACAATAATTATTTAGGTCTAGGGAGCTACTTTATGAGATGCCTCCAGTAGGATGCGCTAGGCCAGCGCACTTGGACCCCAGCACATTGGAATAGGAGTTACATGGCCAGGAGCTGCGTTGTGAGTTATGCTCCTTCGCGTTTGACAGAACTGGGATCTTGTGAATCCCTTGTAAGAGCACTCACATGGTAGCACCTTCTATAACTCAGACCTCAACTACAGAGTCCAATATTAAAGCCTGTCTAATTAATTGCAGATCCCTTCCAAAACATGCAGATGATGTCTGGCTTACACTGGAATCAAACTCTTGGGATCTCATATTTCTTCCAGAAACATGGTTAAGAGATCGCTCTAACCCAGACATAATGCTGGCAATTCCAGAGGGCTATAAAATAACCACGGTAATCAGGATGACAATAGATTGGGGGGTGACTTGCTGTGATCATTAGAAAGAGCCGGGAGATATCACATAAAAGGATTGAACACACTGGACGGGTTGAAGCTATGTCTTTCAATATCAAATTCTCCCCCACCTTCTCTATTGCTGGTATACTAGTATATAGACCCCCTGACTGCATATCCACTGAGCTCTTGGAACTGTGCGATTTGATCGCAGATCTCTCATTGAGGCATTCAAACTTTATAGTCCTGGGCGACTTTAATGTCCATATGGACAATGAACGCTGCCCTCTGGCCTCCCAGCTGACCGATAACTTTAAGGAGTTAAACCTTCATCAAATAGTTTTTATGCCTACCCATGTGGCTGACCATATGTTAGATCTCGTTTTTACCAATATTCATACCCTAAAAACTGATGATCCTATCCCCCTCACATGGTCTTATCACAGCCTTATTCCTTCTAACTTGAAAACTACCATTTGTAAAAGTTCTGTGAGACCAGAATACGAAGACAGAAGAAACTGGAGGAAAGTCTCCCTTGAAGCAATGGCCCAGTACTATTAAACTCCCCTTTGCTGCTCACTGGAGAACCCAGCCGTGACACCCTCACTTTTAACCAATGAGTTACGTCGGCTCTAGCCAGAGTAGCCCATATTAAATCCATGAAACTGGCTAGAAATAAACCCTCTGCCCCCTGGTTTACAACTGAACTTCGCTTGGAGAAAAGCCACTGCAAGAAGCTTGAGTGGTTTGGTGGAAAACATAAAACGCAGAGGCTAAGAGTGCATACAGAGTAGCACTGAAAAAATTCACAGGCTAAAGCGTAACACCATCAGGGATTATGTTCCTAGTCAAATTAAATCATCTGACAACTCGGCCAAAGATTGTTTTTGGATTGTTCAGGGCTTCATTAAACCAGGGACTTTGACAGGCACCATAGCTCCCTCTTCTACCTTATGAGTAGAACTTTCTGTCTTTTCTCAGGAGAAAATCCAGACTATCTATTCTTCATTTCCCTTGACTGGGCTGTCAGCCTCACCACTCTCTACCCCACGCAACCCAGGTGTATGGTCTGAATTTCGCCCGTTTAGCCCTAAAAATTCCCTCATTAAATTGAATAAAACCAAATCCGGGTCTACAATTCACCCGTACCGGCTAGGTTTTTTAAACTGCTGGCCCCACTACGCAATCCCTCTCTAAACTTGCTTTGGAACTCGTCTCTGGCATCAGGCACCTGTAGTGTAGTTCCTATTTCACTAATAGGCTCTGCACATTGGAATAATATACACTATAGGTTTGGCATAGGACTGAGGTCAGGATGCCTCTATTGAGTATATTAAACTTAATTATTTTGTGTGCCAGCTAACTCAGAGGCCACTAGAAACTCATTGTAAACAAGAAGGGAGTCGTTTCTGGCAACCACATAAACATGACAACTTTGTTTCCCTTTAGAATCGGAACACGTCTCAGAATCGTACAAACAATAGATAACAGTTTCACTCAGCTAATCGTGCATGCTTAGTTTCTGCAGAGTTACACAGAAAGAGTAGACGGACGTTTCAATAAAAGTATTTATTGAACAGTCTTATTTCTTGTGTAAGAGATATGAGCTGTTACAATCATATGACAGTATGCGAGATATATTATGTACAGCGTAAACAGTAAAAAGAAATAATACTGCAATAGCATTTTCTTTTAGCTATGACACATATTCATATACATATACATAAATAACACAGGCTAAAATGCGAGTACTCATAGGATGCGTTCTCTAACTAGTTATACCCCTGTGTACCTAACCTAAGTGTAGTACAAGGTAAGAAGTAGGTGCTGCATTCTAAAGTATGGTAAGCTATAGTTTGTATGCTATAGTTTGTATGCCAAAAGTCCCTCTAGGTTCCAGTCAGCTCCATACCTTAGAATGAGAGAGGCAGGAATCTCTTTCCGGGTCTCAAACTCAAACACCCTGCACATGGAGTCCGAACACTGGAAGCTGGAGTCTCTGCGAGCAGGGATGACAGTGTCTTGTCAGTGCGTCAGGCTGGGAAACGGACTCCTCTAAGTTGAGGTCTCTTCCGAACTTCCCCTGGCAAGTCGACTCGAGCTGTGCCGCTGAGCCATGGTTTGCCATGGTAAGGGAAGGTATATTTATACCTGGAAGGTGCTTAGAAATGTTAGCATTGACGTAAAGTCGAGCAGAGGAAGACGTCATGAATGAGCCCATAGGGTATATCGGTAATTTATAGTAAATGAGTTCTTAGAGAAATCAATAATCCTAGGCTAGGGACACTCCCAATGGCTTAAGGTTCTGGTTTCTAAGAACTCGTTGTAATGTTGGGGTGGAAGGATGTAGGTGACCATGCCTGTATTTGGATACCATGGCTAATGCCTAAATAAGGACTGGGATCTTATGCCTATATAAGGGCAATGCAAATTGTGCCTATAAAAGGACATGTTTCAGGAAAACCTATATACGGACACCTAAAGCGGAATACAACACACCTACCCTTCCATCTGGAAAACAGCACTGGTTCAGCCAATTCTCAAGAAGGAAGACGCAGATCCTGCAGAACTGAAGAACTTTAGGCCAATCTCCCTCCTGCCAGCACCGGCCAAGATCCTTGAGTAGAAAGTGTAGAAACAACTATCAGAGTTCTTAGAGCCTAACAAACTGCTACATGACTCCCAGTCTGGCTTTAGATCAGGCTACAGCACAGAGACAGCTGTGCTTGAAGTCGCGGAACTGATAAGGGACACCCTAGATAAGGGCAGCTGTGCAATGCTAGTGCTGCTGGATTTATCCACAGCGTTTGACACGGTATCACATCAGATCCTACTAGAGAGGCTTACGCATCTGGGAGTGACGGGAACCACATTAGCCTGTTTCCATTCCTTTCTTGAAGGCCGGTCCCAGAAATTTCTTCTTTGCCCCTATATCTCCTCCCTCCGTCCTCTTGTTGGTGGAGTTCCTCAGGGCTTGGCTCTGAGCCCAACTCTTTTTAATGTTTACCTCGCACCCCTTGCCCCACTAGTCGAGCAGTACAGTGTAAGTGTTGTCTCATATGCTGATGACACTCAGCTTGTGTTCTCTTTTAGGGATCACCCCAAGACAGCATTCACCAACTTTAAACAATGTTTGGTTTACATTTCATCATGGATGACTGACTATTTCCAAAGGCTGAACACTGATAAAACGGAGGTCCTGTTTTTTAACTAGCCGTCCCCTCCACAAGCCCAACTTTGGTAGCCATCAGAACTTAATCCTCCCCCACTTCCAGTCTCTTCTGCCAGGCATCTGGGGTTCAAATTTGACTCCACCCTCTCATGCAAGGCCCAGATAGGTCAAGTCTCCTCGTCCTGTTTTGGGAAAATGAAGTCCCTGCGAAGATTCCTTCATTTCCTACCTATGGACTGCAGGAAGACAGTGCTTCATGCATTGATCACGTCCCAGCTGGACTATGCTAACAGCCTGTATTTGGGTCTCCCAGCCCACCTAATAAGAAACTTACAAACTATCCAGAATGCGACAGTCAGGCTCATCAGAAATGTGTCACTCTGCCACCACATTTCCTCCCAACTCTGCAGCCTGCACTGGTTGCGTGTCAAAAGGAGGATAGAATTTAAGGCACTGACTCTCGCCTATAAAGCAGCTAGGGACACTGGCCCTCCATACCTTAGGAAGAGACGCCGAAAATACCATCAGACGAGGGTCTTAAGGTCAAATCATTGAGAAGTGTTAGTCATCCCACGCGTTGCAAAAGCTAGGCTTGGCGGCCACTCGTTCCCTTGTCAGAACAACGTCTCTTTGGAACTCTATGCCTGAGCCCATTCGGAAAGCCAAGCCAAAAACTGAATTTAGGAAGAATCTGAAGACCTGGCTTTTTGTTCTCCTTCTATTAGCACTGGATGACCTGCCTTTCCTCCTGTCATACGCCTCTAGCTCTGGGACACCTCCGTTGGAGGTAGCCGTGAGCTTAATAAGCTACAATAATATTAATAATTGTCTGCCGCTATTTGTTAAGATGCAACACGAACAACATACCAGTTCATTTTATTATACAGCTGTTATTGCTTCATATTCCTCATATTGGATAGTTTATATATTCTAGTCACTCCGTTGACCCTATAAGCATGGTCCAAATGGTTTAGCAGGTGTATTTTTTCATTATTTAAAAAAAAATCCTTCCTTGCTTTAAAGTGCTCCTACAATTTCACTTCCCTTAATTGCCACGTCTTCACCAGTTGCAGTTTTGTTAGTTCTTCATCTAAATGAATTTATGTATAGTTGTGGTATTTGTGTAGCGCACACCAGCTGAAAGACGGTGGATAACTGTACACAGTTAAAGGCAGAGAGACATTTAACTGGTGATTGGAGGGATATCTGGTTTCTATGAGTGGAAAATAATGGACTGTTATTTCTTTGTGTTGTAGGTTTCTTTAAAGAGGTGTGTCTTCAGCTGTTTCCTAAATTGGAGCAGGTTTGGCACAGTCATGATTGATATTGGGATGTCATTCCAGGTCCTGGTTGCTTGGATGGAGAAGGCCAGTTGCTTTGTTTTTTTCCCATGTTTATACTTCTTCGTCTCCAGTCTGGTGGTTTCATGACTGCATGTTTGCTTCTCAGCCATCGTCTCTTAAAACTACATCTTCCTTAGTGACCTCAACTGTCACCTTGACGACCACAACATACCAACACCACCAACCTCCTCGAAAGCATGGGCAACATTGTCTTTACTTAACTGGTCACCAACCCCACTCACATCGCAGGACACACACTCAACCTCATCTTCACTGCCAGTGACAGAATCAAGCACAGCCCTGTCACCAAGTTCACCTGGACTGACCATGCCATGATCATTTCACCATCTCGGGAATCCCCTGCACTACCCCTCAGCCTTCCAGCTCTTCACACCACTGCTGGAACAAAGTCTCAGAGAGCCAATCGACCAATAGCCTCAACACTTTCCGCCTCACACCGCAACCAACCCAAAACAGGCAGTCAAAAAACTTTCCACCTAGATCACATACTGTGCCGACAGTCACCCCATGCAAACCCACTAAGCCCAAGAGGTCCCCAAGCAAGCGGCCTGTTACACTACTGAGCTACTAACTATGGAGTGCAGCTGCAAACAACGTGAAAGGAAATAGCCCACCAGCACAGAGCCCATGGACCAAACAACATTCAAAACAACCCTAAACAAATATCACCAACTCCTGAAAAAGATGCAAAGAAGTACCCTCGTCGAGCATCGAAGCAAATTCAAACCATGCAAAGAAACTCTTCAACATCGTCAGAGGGTTCTCCAGCCCCTCAGGTACTGAAAACACCATGACCCCGTTCACAGGAACTCAGTGACTCCCTAGTGGATTTCTTCCACGACAAGATGTCCTCCATCTACAGAATCTTCAAACCCCAACCCATCAACATCCTCAGCAATTACGCCCCCACAGACGAGAAACACAATGACCTGCCCAACACCTGGGACGAGCTCACCATGCAAGACACCACATCCATCAGGAACTCCGGCCACTCAGGAGCACCCATGGATCCCTACCTCCACCACATCTTTATCCTTGGGAGTAAGACGATCAGTAGCGAGCTCACTGCCATCTTTAATGCATCCATCATCATGACCACCTTCCCCTGAAGAATGAAAACACACAGATGTCAAGCCACTACTCAAGAAACCATCCACTCACCCCAACAAACTCAAGAAGTACCGCCCAATCGCCCAGCTCCCCTTTCCCACCAATGTCCTCAAGAAGGCCATCAACCACCAATTCACAGACCACCTGGAGAGCAACAATCTTCTGGACACTTCCAAAACCATATTCTGCACCAACCACAGCATCGAACTGCCCTGATTGCAGCCACAGATGGCATCATATCCCTCCTCGACCAAGGAAAAGTGGCGACCCTGATCCTCCTTGACCTCTCAGTGCGTTCCACACTGTATCACACCACACCCTGATCAAAAGACTTCACAACATTGGAATCCAAGGAGACTTCCTCAAAAGGATCGCCTCCTTCCTCATCAGAAGAACCAAGAGAATCCGCCATCCTCCCTTCACCTCTGAACCCAAGAACACCATCTGTGACATCCCTCAAGGTGCCTCCCTCAGCCCTACCCTGTTCAATGCCTACATGACTCCCTTGGTCAACATCATCAGAATGCATAGACTGAAAATCATTTCCCACACCGACGATACACAGCTCATCCTCTCACTATCAGAAGACCCCTCCGCCACACTGACCAACTTCCGTAGGTGCATGATGAGCATCTCCGACTGCCTACAACTCAACATAGACAAGACAGAAGTCCTTATCTTTAGGTACAACACCTCACCATGGAACGACACCTGGTGGCCCCCCAAACAAGGACCCTCACTCACCTCGACCGACCACGCCCGCAACCTTGGCATCATCTTGGACAGTAAGCTTACCATGAAAGGACAGATCAACAGTCTCATCTGCATGCTTACACACCCTTTGCATGCTCCACAAGATCTTCAAGTGATTCCCCATTGACATCAGACATACTGTCACACAAGCGTTGGTTACCAGCCGAATGGGCTACGGCAACGCACTCTCCGCAGAAATCACCTCGCACATCCACAAGAGACTGCAAACAATGCAGAGCACATTGGCCAGACGAATATGTGACGTTTTCCCGCGAACAATTACCCCGCATACCATCACTCCGCAATTATTATACCGCAAGTACACTCACCCCGCAAATTACCACAACGCAAACTTTTACAACGACTATGCCTTTACCACGCATGCCATTACAACGCAAAGGCATGCATGTTAAAGGTATACTCATTGTAAACGTTTTAAAGGTAAATGAGAGTACACTACCCTACCCTACCCTACACCCTAATGTAGTACCCCTGCACAACCCACCCTCGACACCTAGTCCATTCCCTACATTTACACTACCCAGCACGACCATAAACCCCTTTTCTTCCCTACACAAAAACTACAACACTACCTTAATACACTACCCCTGCACGACCCTACACTACACAAACGCCACATCACTGCCCTACACTATACAAACACTACCCTAAACCCTAAAACACTACCCTACACTACACAAACACTACAACACTACCCCAGCATGACCCTACACTACACAAACACCACAACACTACCCTAAACCCTAAAACACTACCCCAGCATGACCCTACACTACAACACTACCTTAATACACTACCCCTGCACGACCCTACACTACACAAACACCACATCACTGCCCTACACTATACAAACACTACCCTAAACCCTAAAACACTACCCTACACTACACAAACACTAAAACACTACCCCAGCATGACCCTACACCACACAAACACCACAACACTACCCTAAACCCTAAAACACTACCCCAGCATGACCCTACACTACACAAACACCACAACTACCCTAAAACACTAACATACACTACACAAACACTAAAACACTACCCTAAACCCTAATACACTACCCCCAACACAACCCTACACTACACAATCACTACAACAATTCCTTTAACCCTAAAACACTACCCTGCACGACCCCCCAGCACTGCCTTACACCCTAAAACACTACCCTACACTACCCTACACCCTACACTACACAATCACCACAACACTGCCCTAAACCCTATAACACTACCCCCAGCACGACCCTACACTACACAACCACCACAACACTACACTACACTACACAATCAGTACCCCAGAACGACCCCCCCACCCCTAAAAAAATTAACCCAAACCCCCTTACCTATCCCTCGTCGTGGTTCCTCTCTCCTCCTGGTTCCTTCTTCATGAAGTCTGGGTTTTTTTCACAACGTGTGTGCATTTACCATACATGCCTTTACAACGTAATTCGTTGTAAAGGCATGCGTGGTAAATGCACACGCGTTGTGAAAAAATGCGGAGTGATGGTATGCGGGGTCAAAGACCTCGCGGAGTAATGGTATGCGGAGTCAAAGTCCGCGGAAAAAAGTTTCGTAGTAAACGTGGATTACCTGGTCAGACATATCCTAGACCTTCCCAGACAGACCCACATCGCCCCCACCTCAAGAATGTCCACTGGCTCCCTATTCAGAAGAGATGCCAATTCAAGATGTTGATCCACACCTTCAAAGCCCTCTACTATCAGGCACCAGCATACATCACCCACCAACTGAACTTCCACCTTCCCTCCAGACACCTGTACTTCGTCTGCCTCGCTCACAGCCCGTGTCCGTCGCAGCAACAGTGGCGATTGCTCCTTCTCCAACCTCGCTGCTAAGTCCTCCCACTTCACCTTTGGACCTCATCATCTCTGCTGGAATTCAGAAAAGGACTCAAGACCTGACTGTTCAACTGAGCCCTATACAGCAGCACTCTCAGTGCCTGAATGCCCTCACAGGTGATTAAACGCGCTGTACAAATCCCATTCGATTTGAGATAGGCGGGGTGCTAGTCATAATGACTTTGTAATGAGTGCAGCGGTTTTGACAATTATGAAGGCTTGCTGTGGGACCCAGTGGAGTACTAGCGGGATAGTGGTGATGTAGTCATATTTGTAAACACCCTTGATGATGTACAATATGTCATGTAGGATGCTATTAAGGGAGGCAGTGTGGAGTCTGGGAAAGAAAGCCTCCATCCAATATTGAGAATGTTAGGCTTTTAGCAGCATTTTTTAAACCTCTTTCCACGACGAATAGTTATTCTTTCTGGTACTGGGCCAGCTTCAGTTTCTTTGCTATGTGTCTATTGAGGGAGATGTCAGTGTTTAGAATGAATCTTAGTGACTTGGCAGTGGATGAAACCTGGTGCTTGAATCAGTCCAGGTTTGTGTTTCAGCCCAAGTTTGGACTAGTTTTGCTTATTGTTGTTGACAAATAGTAGACGTTTGTTCTGGTAGGGTGAGATTCAGGTAGGTGCAGTTTACTCGGGACCTGATGAGGTACAGGAAGTGTTTGATACACTGAATACCTAGAGCGGCGGTGACTTTCATTAAAGTTGTGTGTTGTCGGCATTCTGGAGAATATTTTGCAATATTGTAATGTCTATAGCTCTTGGGACTCCTTCTTAGCCATCTGGGCACTTGTTTCTCACCTGCTCCTTATAGTGCATCCTATACCTAGAAATGTGTTGATTGAAATTCCGTCCTTTTATGTACTCTTCAAACAGCAAACCTGTCTGATCTTCTGGTACCCTCAGCCCATTCCAATTTCTTTTCCTGTGCTCTTACCTTTGCCTCGTTTATTATTTCCGAAATTTCACTCACGCACTGTACAATTGGAGAAGCGTAGTTGTATGCTTTATTTTTTGCTTCAGTTTCTCTTGTAATAGTTTCCATAGAGGTGCTTTATAATCAGGAGTAGCCTGCCCCCATGTGTATTCTGTGTGACTAACATAAGACAAAAAGGGTTTATGCACAAATAAGTCTTTCTTTATTCTACAATATATACCAGGTGTGTTAGAAAATGCAGCTGACAACTTTGAACATCATATTGACACCCAAGTACAACCTATCTTTAAATGTGTTTGTATTTGTGTTCCCATTGCATGTGGACAAGATACTGTTAGTTTAGCTTAGGGTCCATCCATTGTTCAGTTGATAGTTAGGCCTGGGAAGGAATGCAAAATGTCGCTTTTCATATATTCTCCACTGCAAAATATTTTAACAAATGCCCCCATCTACGCCATCATGAAACATCCTATAATTGCCACTCCATTTCAGGAGGCAACATCCTTTAAATTGCTGGGGAATGCCCATAAATGTAAGATTCACCAACTTTACAGCTTCAATCACAGAACAAATATGGAAGTCCCAGCATGGGTGCCTGTGAAATTCTGTTATTTCTGATTATGTGAAGTATATATATATATATATATATATATATATATATATATATATATATATATATATATATATATATATATATATATATATATATATATATTTTTTTTTTTTTTTTTTTTTTTTTTATTGCAAATTAAGGGGTATCAAGAATGCTCGATACATTATCGCCGCTTTTATCGGCAGGAAACTGCTGATAACGCGGCGATAATGGTCTTGATAATATGCTCCATGAAATTCAAATCGAAGCCCATGTTAGATGACTTCACATCTAACATGGGCTTCGATTAGAATTCCATAGAGCATATTATCAAGCCCATTATCGCCGCTTTATTGGCAGTTTCCTGCCGATAAAAGCGGCAAAAATGTATTGAGCTTTCTTGATAATATGCCCCTTAGTTTTTTGGGCACCTTTAAACTAACATGGGGACACACGAACAGTTAGGAAACAGCCTTTGGTGATTGTGACAGTTTGAAAATCATTCTGTGACTCGAAAAACAGTCGTAGTATCTTCAAATGCTGTTTAAAGTCAGGGCCACCAGTTGTTCCAATTATGAATGCAAATATAAAGTCTATTCATGTATAAAATTATAAACATATTCATTCTATTTCTATAGTAGGTCATATTTTTCCATGGTTCTTTGTTCTGAATTTGAAATACCAAAGGTAGATATATATTAGATACAACCTTCCTATAAGGTGTGCCATGTGACTACAATTTTGCATGCTAATTTGTTGTTTTGGATTTTTCTGCCATACCCAGAGTGCATCTTTCCACATTTGTAAATAGAGAATGGCAGCAAATATCCACATAGGCCTCATTTGCCTGTAGCTAACAGTAATAATAATCATAAAGCATTGTAATGGCAAATTCTAAGTAAGTAAAGTAAAGTAAGCGTAAGTACCAAATAAAACTAAACCAGCTTCAGCTGTAGCGTTGACATCATATGTGTAAGACTCTCATGCAACTGATCTTTCCAGAACTCCTCAAAATTCATAAACACTACAAACTAAGAGCTGGACGGTGAAGATCTCCTAACTGATAATGCAGTGTAACAAAAAGAAGATTTCCTACACGTTAAAGAGTATTGTAGCTTTTTTGTGAATTAGAAAGCGTACATTGCGTATCTTGCCTGGTTATCATAGAATATCACAGTGTTTGCCTTAAACATGACGTTTGAAAAATATAATTTACTTTTTTAGAAAAGAGAAGTGCAATTTCTCTTTTGATATTCATTTTAATTACAGAAATTTCTTCAAAGTACTGAGAAATTAAACAGAACTGTTACTGATTAAAACATTCTTTAAAGTGTCTCAGTACATCTTCAGTGTTGCTCATTCTGCTTACAATAATTCGAAGGTAATTGACACCATCAGCCCTATAAGATTAATTTCAAGTCATATCAGTTTAATTTCATTGTTTACTTCTTTAATAAAGAAAATTAAGTTAGCTAACCGGTACAGTGTAATTTTTCCAAATAGATTTCATTATGAAATTCAGAAATATCTTGCTAAGCCAATTAAAATGCGTGTCAAGATTTGCGAATTCTATTTTCTTACTTTCAGTCCCCAAATCCACATTGAAAACTGAATAAGGATTTGGATCATGTCTGAACCAGTAATATGTGATCCATATGTTGTCACAGAAATCAGGATATGTTAATTACCCAGATCTCAGAAAAATCTACCTGTTTTGGGTAACTTTATGCATATTTTACACAAGGCAGTGGTTGTACTTGCTTGGTAAAAAGGAAAGGAGATCTTTGAAAGATCACAAATCAGGTGGGCAAGCATCATAACATACCTTTTTTGTGGTCTGGCAAAGCAGAGAAGGGTGGAGTGCCATTTAAGGGGGAGGAAGAAAGTAAACTCGGACATACAGCGGAACGGAGGAACGTAATAATTACTTTTCTCGGTTCTTTCGTATGTCCGAGTTTACTCCCCCTCCACCCTGGTCCTCCCCTGCCCCACTCCACCGACTCGCAGCACGCCCTATGCGAGCCACCACTGCTTAAGTGGTCAAATCGAAAACAGGTGCCGGGTTGAATCAAGATATGCAGCACATCTTTGCCCTGAAGGGAGGATACACAAATGATGAGGAGATGAGGATGGTGTTCATCTGGGATTTAGAACTGACTTCGAATCTTACGTTTTTGCCCTCTCTTAGGTAAATTATATTATCCTATCAATATAGAAACTAATTGAGAGTGTCTTTTTAAAGGCAGCTGGAGACGCTACATAAAGTCAGCCTGTTCTGATTACTCTTGAGTTGAATTGTCCAGAACACATCTCAATGCAATTTTATCTGCAAGAGGATATTGGTGGAGCTTAGACTTCTGATGACTGTTTATAGCTCCCTAATGATCCTCTGCTATTCCCCAGTGTTGGGTGTCATCTGTCTACATACCAGTGAAAGTCTACCACATACCAAATATTTATTCAGATGTATGCACTCATGTCACATATAGACACTGACGTGTGAAGGACCCATTGAGAATACACATAAAGGCCCTGTCTGCAACTAATTCTCTGAAACATTTGGTGGTATACAGCATAGCTAAATATTGCAGATGTCTCAACAAGAATATTACAAACCAATATACAAAAATTTTCCAGCATGTCATTTATCTAGGACTGCTCATACACCTGTATTCGGAAGAGAGCACATATCACATTTGACTATAACAGTTCCCATTCTATTGCCATTGCAAATGTCACACTGGAGATCACAATGGGGTAGAATACCTCCTGCTCTACAGTATTGCACATCCATGGATGTGAAATAATTACTGGATAGAGGCATGGCTGGATAGAGGAACAGTGTTGGAGGTTAACTGCTAGTAGAAATTCACTAAATCTCAGGGTGATTTACAGTATTATTTTAACGTGCATTTAGGTTTTTTTGGGCGGAAGAGATTTCAATCCCTCCCCCAAATCAATTCCATCATGAACATTTTACTTTTGCTTTTTTCTTTTTCAACTAATTTCCACTTTTATCCTTTATATGTATCTTTTTCTTTGCACTTGGCCACTTGTTATAACTTTGTCTTAGTTGTGTTTTTTTGAATTTCCACTTTTTGTTTTTGTTTCACGTTGCTTGGTTTCTTCCTACCCCTTTTCCCACACGGTTTGCATCTCGACTCCTCGTTTTTCTTAGATGCTTGAATCAATTTGCATAGTTTACATAAAACCCTTAAGAGTCCGTTTCTCTTACATTGAAATACAGTACTCGATGAGTGTAAAACCAACAATTTTACATGGTGCCAATAGACTATTTCTTAGAGTTTGCTAGGCTTGCCCAAAGAGGACAATGCAAGACAAGTTCTATAGTTTTATTGCCACTTAAGCATTTGGTTAGATACTAGTTTCCCTGATATGAAAGGACAGTAGCATGTTTTTGATGCTACTTTTAGTAAACTATCTCCTTTACACATGATCAATTTGCTCCCTTTGATTTCAATACTCGTCCATTCTCGGGTCACCAATATTGCCCCACTATCAACGAATTTCATGTTGAGTCAATAAAACAGAAATTGCTGTTTTGTCGTAACTTTTGAAGCTACTAGAATTATCCTCAAATCACATAGTAACTCGCTGAACCCTATGCTACCAGGGATAATGCTCTGCCGATGAATAAACTGTATTTCATCAAATAAATTGCATCAGTATTGCCTTTAGTTCAGACCGAAAAAGTTTAAACATTTATGTGGGTTCTAAGACCACCATTTACAGATAATAACTTCACCAATGTGGTCTTGGCCATCCTGTGAATTCTTCGCAATGTACTGTTCTCCTCAACATGGAGTTTTTTGTACATGCTCTTATTTCATTGCTTCACAGGTTACTTTCCATTCATAGGACTTTTGTCGCTAATTTTATAGAGAGAACCTCTACATGCTTGGAAAAAACAATGCCCCCCTCCCATAGAATGAACCAATATGATGGCAAAATTATCTGCATGATACTTTCAGATTAGTATTTGAAGAAACCTTAAATCTGGGAAATCAAAGGGCCTTTGAATAACAAAATGGTTAGCTTTGACAATAAAAATGTAGATTCTTTAAAATCGGAAACCCTCAATATTAGAATTGTCTGTTTGGATTCTCAGCACCTAAGATGATATGGACAAGAAGTATGTATGTGACATCTTTAAGATATTTAAGAGGGACTTACTTGCTATGTTACATGTTTACCTGAAAAAGAAGACAGCGCCAGGACATTTACATTGATTATAAATTATAGACTTTTCGACAGTACAATCAACCATTTGCCCATCCTCTGGGTTTGTTCGGTGCGTTTAATGGGGTTCACCAGCAGATCATAAGAGAGCCAGGAGCTGACAGTTCAATGAAGTTCACTGTAGCACCAACCTTTTCATCTGCCGTACTGATGGCAGGGTGGCAGCCTACCAGCTCTTTCCTTTAAAATCTGTGAAGTCCTCCATTGATGAAATTATTGCTTTCCCCTCCCTCTCGTTGTGTGTATATATATGTGGGCTGTTTCACGTTTGTTGTGTGAATGTGAGGTAATATGCCTAGCGGATAACATGTCCTTCCTGTGGCTTGCCAATCTACGTTCTACTTCCCGTGGACATTAGCCACAGAAAACTAGTGAGCAGGTAGAATACATATGTAGTTCTTATACCCCTGCTTGCGTGTTTTGGATACCTATTTATGGTGAGACTCCCCTAAAAACGTATAGGGTGCACAAGGTCTACTTTCTGAAATGTGCACCAGAGGTGGCAGATGACTAATTCTACCATACAACTCCACCAAATGTTTCCAAAACCCACGGACCAAAGCCTTCACTTTTTGGCATGTGACTGAGTGGCTGAAACGATATTACACAGTAAGTAACTTTTTCGTCAGTTTCTCCAGTGCTTAATTTATTGAACACTGAGTGCTTGTGCTAAAGCTCTGCTAAGAAACCTTTGGCCTGGGCGATTAAATGTTGGCACACCAAGACAGAGGATGTGTAGTCTTTATTCCACCCCATGCCTCTTTAATGATCTAGCAAACAGTTCCTGCCCCTTTATCTAACTCTTTCAGGTTCCTACTTTCTCCCTTTATGAAGATTTCCCGTTATTCTCTTCCTCTGCCTTTCAGCTTCGTTTTTCTTTCTGTTGCTGTCATTAAATGTCAGATGTAGAAAAACAGGTGCCGGTCCCCAAAAATGTGTGCTGGTGGCCCCCACCAGCAACTTCCAGCTGAAATTAAGTATTGAGTTTCTTCCCCAACTGTAACTGAAAGCACTTCTGTAGACTGCAAAGATAGCCTTTAGGTATGTAGGAATACAAACTAAGCGTTAAACATGTAATGGAAAACATACCAGAGCTTTTTACCTATTTGGAACTTGAATCAATAGTATCTACATCAACACCATAAATAATAATTCCCACAAAACTAACTCTAAACTCCTGCATCATTGAACCCTAAAAACCCTTTCTACACATAAACTCCACCTATCCCTAAACCCTTAAAACCCAACACCACCCTAAACTCCACCCATTCCCGAACTTTAAAAATCCTTCTCCACTCCAAAACTTTATCCATTCCGGAACCTTAAAAACACTCACCAGCCTTGAACTCCATTTATCAATAAAACCTAAAACAATTCAACACTCCTTCACGCCACCCATCTCTGAGCCCTAAAAAACCCCCACAACTCCTAAACTCCACTCGTCCATTTACCCTAAAATACCCTCACCACCCAAAACTCCGTCCATGCCTGATCCCTATAAAACCTCTCACCACTCATAAACTCCACCCATCCCTGAACCCTAAAACCCCTTTATCATCCCTAAACTTAACCCATCACTGAACCTAAAAAAACCTCATTGCACTTATCCCCACCCAATTATCTTTTCTATAAAGTGTTTCCCTTAATTTTCGATTTTTTTAATTCCTTAAAATTGTCTTTCCTTAAAATTGTTTTTCCATGATTTGGTTTCCTTCAATACAGTTTCTCAGATTTTATTTTCACATGAATTCATGTACAACGTAGCAGACAGCCTGTCGGTGTGATAGAGGGACCGCCTCTTCTTGCAGGAAACAGCTCACCACCATTAAAGATTCCTGCCAGCTTAGCAGGGATCCTTTTGGAAAAAGTGTTTCAGCTTAAGTGCGGAATCCCTTTTCTCCAAACTATAACGCCAGGCAGGACACCCCGTCTTGGGAACTCGGTCAACATTATTTTTGTTTCTCAGACATAAATCTCCAAAGCATATGAATGTTTTTGAGAAACAAAAATGTAATAGCCTTGCCATGCAGAGAATTTTCTCTCTGTGTTTAAGTTGTATTGGTTATTTTCCCTTATTCTGGCTGCCAATATTCACATGTCTCCAAGCCAGAAAAAATCTAGGTCGAAAAATTGGGCAATCCATCTGATGTACTGATCTGGTAGCTGTTCTGTATTGATCCTCAGGTCATACGATTTCTCACTGATTTTAGCTGAGGCTGCAGATTCACAATCAAAGTGTTTCCCTACTTCTAAATGGCGTGGGAGAACAACAGATTATATTGGGATGTACAGCCTGCCGATTTATCATGGGGCTGCCAATCTGCCAACATCAAATGATCCCATAAGTCAAATATTTTATACCATTTTCCTTGCTCAAATAGTTTAAAGGCATTGCTCAGTGCAGGCTTAAGTTTTGTAGCAAATTTGAAAACGTGCACATTTTTATCTGCAGAGTTTCTTTAATTCCTCATATCTCAATAAAACCTTCAATTTCTTAAAAGTAGAATGCCCAGGAAGATGTTCTGGCTAAATAATATTTGACATTTGGAAAACAACTTCAGCTTTTGTGGGACCAGGTCTTCCCCCAGTGCTCCATAATGAGGATACCAGCCCCAACCAAACACCAGCTTATAAAGAAATTTGCCAGAAATGGTATTCCACTCCATGTGCCCTACCATGGATAGGACCAACCCTATAATCTGGAAGTGTCCTGCTTCTGAGCAATGGGAAAAGATGAAGTTTTTCTTGGAAAAGCACAGATCCCTGACCAGAAAGATTCAGAAGGATGTCTTGAGGGAGTGAGCAATACTGGAATTTGAGCAACTTGAAACGAAGTTGGTCATTATTCATCCAAAATGTATCATTATGAGGATTGAAAACCTGAAAGGAGTATTCCTTGACTGCATGGTTTGGTCAGCCGACTTCATCCCTGCTCCATGCCCGCTACCACTTTGTGGGAAGCCTTTATTGGCTGTCTTCCAGCCTTTCAGGATACTAAGTTTTTTTCCCCATTTTTCTAGGCTTAGGGCAGTGGCTTGTTGGATGGGGTCAGTTGCCTGATTGTGGAAAGAACCATTGTATCTTTCATCTAGCTGTTACGGTTCAGGAGATATCCTGATGGCCTTAACAGTTCCTCAGAACTAACTAATTTGGTGGATCGAGTTGGCAACCCAGACATTAGTGGGTGTTCAGACTAACTAAATATCTGGACTGCAACTGAATACTTTTGATATACAGGCCCTTGATGTTGCTGATACCCTCTTTGACATACTTTGGGTGCCAGCGCATTTTCATCAGACTTGAAATTTTGAGACCTGTTTGGCCCTAAACTGGCCTGTCTCCAAAGTTTGTATATTTCTTGGAAACTGACTACTGAATTTCATATTGCCCCATGCACTGAATACTGAGACACTTAAAATTTGTGAGCTGGCTCTTTGGTACCTAATCATTCCCTCGTAATGTAACTTGCCCATAGAACCAATTAATTTGTTTTTCCAGTTCTTTCACATATAGCCACTGCGATTGTGCTGCAGTCACGTATCTTGGGTACAGAAGGTGCTTAAAACTTCTATTTGTTCCATGGCCTTCGTTTTTTTAAATTAACAAATTTCAGTGGCATATTACCTCACTTCTATTTGTAAGACCACATATGTTTCAGTTATTTCGCTCTGATTGGACGTTAATTATGCTATTCTTCATCTCAGTTCCAAAACTCTCTAGCATCTCTTGGTGTAACCCTTGATTGCTCACCCTTGCGGCACCTGGACCCTTCCCAGTCCGGGTTCCGCAGCAACCACAGCACGAGACTACCCTCATCGCCGCCACAGATGACATCAAGTCCCTGCTGGACAGGACAACGAAGAAATGGCGGCCCTCATCCTCCTGGACCTGTCAGCTGCCTTCGACACGGTCTGTCACCACACACTACGAACTCGCCTCCACAACGCTGGGATCCAAGAGAAGGCCCTGGACTGGACCACCTGCTTCCTCTCCGGCAGAACACAGAACGTCCGCCTTCCCCCCTTCCGCTCTGAAGCCACCGAGATCATCTGCGGCGTACCACAGGGCTCATCCCTCAGCCCAACTCTGTTTAACATCTACATGGCACCGCTCACCCAGGTCGCCCATCGGCATGACCTCAACATCCTCTCCTACGCCGATGACACCCAGCTGATACTCTCCCTCACCAAGGACCCCCGCACCGCCAAAACCAACCTTCACAAAGGAATGAAGGCCATTGCTGAATGGATGAGGAACAGCCGACTGAAGCTGAACTCGGACAAGACGGAGGTCCTCATCCTCGGATCCAACCCTTCGGCCGGGGACGACTCCTGGTGGCCAACCGCACTGGGAACCGCTCCAACACCCACCGAGCACGCACGCAACCTAAGGGTCATCCTCGACTCCACCCTCTCCATGACTAAACAGGTCAACGCTGTCTCCTCCTCCTGCTTCAACACCCTCCGCATGCTCTGTAGGATCTACAAGTGGATCCCCAGTGAAACAAGAAGAACAGTCACCCAGGCCCTTGTCAGCAGTAGGTTGGACTATGGAAACGGCCATACTCATGAGATGGCTCCAACGCATCCAGAACGCCTCTGAACGCCTGATCCTCGACATCCCTCGCCGCAGCCACATCACACCCCACCTGAGAGACTTGCACGGGCTCCCGGTCAAAAAGAGGATAACCTTCAAGCTCCTCACCCTTGCACACAAGGCACTCCACAACACCGGACCAACGTACCTCAACAGACGACTTATCTTCTACACCCCCACCCGCCAGCTCCACTCCGCCGACCTCGCCCTCGCTATAGTCCCCCACTACCGAAGAGCAACCTCAGGCAGCAGATCGTTCTCCCACCTCGCCGCAAAGACCTGGAACACCCTCCCCATCCACCTACGGCAGACCCAAGAACTTCTGACCTTCAGAAAACTCCTCAAGACCTGGCTTTTCGAGCAGTAGTAGCATTCCCCACCCCAGCGCCTTGAGACCCTCACGGGTGAGTAGTGCGCTTTACAAATGATATGATTGATTGATTGATTGGAGAGTCAAGAGTAAAAACAGGATTTAAGTTGTAATCCAGTGGGAGAGCAGAAGTACTTGAGGTCATGTAACCCCTGTGGTAAACGCTAGTAGCCACCACATATACAGCCTATTAAACACTGATTTTCCCCACTGAAGAACCCTAGAAAATAACTTGACAGCAACCTGATACCTTCACAGGTGATTAGCCGAACTCTATGAATCCTGTTTGATTGATTGATATTTCTGCTGCAGCCTCTCAATTGTGCTCTAACGTTTGGGACACCAGTCAGCCATAATATCAATCATCATTTTTATTTGTTAGAATAGGGGACTTATGGTGGACGTGTCATCTCTGGTACTCAATGAGTGGTATTCCCCCAACAATATCCAGAATGGTGGAGCTTACCTCAACAAATGTGGGTACTGGCAACTTACATTTTCAGAGATACCTCAATGCACTGCGCAAACATCATCGATAGCAAGAACTTTCATTACAAGCTCTTTTGAGGATGGAATTTGGCAGATATACAATAAATAGAGCTTGTAGCCAAAAAAACTCTGCTATAGAGGTTTAGTTTGGTTTTCCAATGAGAGTTATAATTCAGGTAAAATCAGTAGCTGAGCTGTTGGACAAAGATTAGTGATGTAAAACAGTATGAACACACTATTCCTTTTTTAAATACTTATTTTTGTTGTTTTTTTCATGTTACCCAAAGACATATAACCAAGCCTATAATTAGGAAATAAAATCATATAGTTCTGCTTTAGCAGCATACAGATTATAGCTTTTAATGTCAAAGGTTACTCAAATGGAATATTTAGGGTGAAGAATGATGTCAGCTGCACAGTGAAGCTACTGACAAGCTTGCACATTTTGCAGGTTTCTCTAGATTTAAAGAAGTAGTGCAAAAGGGTCCAGATGTACGAAGCTATTTAGCAGTCATAAGACTTGTGATTCACTACGTCACAGCGTTCGCAAGGACTAAATGGCTTTATAGTATGCTCTAGTCTAAACCCTTTTTGGGATTCGGTATGTGCTTACTTTATAACAAAATGGGTTTATACATGCATACTGAATCGTATATTTAGGGTGTCTCTTCTAAACTGGAATTTGGAGTGCTATGTTTCAGTGGTTTGCAACCATAACGTCAGTCACAAACCATTGACAGGTTACTGACTCTTCAAAGGAGTTGGTAACCCACTCACAAAGGGGAAAGACTTTTGAGAATAAGTTTCTTTGTGAGTGGGTGGTGGTCCAGAGACCCCTGCAAACTCTAAAACAATCAAAAAAACAATTTTAATGCAGCCCTCTTTCCTTGAAGGAAAACTGCCTGATATTTAATAAAAACACATTATTTAAATGCATTCAAAGGCACAGCAGACCACAATACTTGTGATGGCTTCCAATTTAAGTAAGTCGCAATTTTAAGTCTCCTTCATAAACAGTAATGAGCTAGATCAATTGTGGCTTATTCAGAATGGTGATTCTGCGAACTGACCAAAAAGTACATAGGTCGGTTCACAAAAAAAGAATCGATTCACAAAAAGACGGTGTGTCTTTATATGTCTGGACTTAGATTTATACGGCTACTCTTTTAGAAACAAAGTAGCAGACTGGTGAAAATTGCAATCAGGTTTTGCTTATTAGGCCAAAATATTTAATAACATGAATACAATCTGACTGAGCATTGTAAAGTAGACAAATGCAAAGCTGGGAATAGTAACTCGTTGTTGGTTCTTAACAATATTTTTCTGTTTTACAGTATTAAGAAAAAGATCAATCCCCCATGACACATGGTTGACCGGCTTTGAGTCACCTGAAGTGAACTGCCAAATCATTGACCTTACCTCTCCAAAGCCCACGGTCATTGTTCATCCGACAACTAAAGCAGCTGTCAGGACCACAACCAAAGCAGCGACCACAAGGAGAAGAGCAACTGACATAAAAGTAATTCCCACAACTAAGAAGAAGCCTCAGGTAGCTGTGACTGAAGAGGAATCCAGGCTTCTCTACATGACTCCCTTTGTTCCTTTCAGAAGCTATATCCCGACTATCAGGTACCAGGAGGTCCCGTACTACACTCCTCAATACGGTTCATACTTCCCATTTTACCACAGTGGGTATTTTCCTTCATTGGGGCCAGATACCTACTACAATCTTATGTTCAGGAGCCCACAGAGCGATGGTTCCTCTGAAGAAGACGGTCGAAAGAAAAGAGAGACCTCAAACATGCTTAAAAGCAATCTGCCTCATAGTACTTCAAAGCATAACAAATTTGTTGAATACCTCTTGTCACGAAAAGAGGTTCTAATACAACAAGACAAGCTTGGGACTGCTACTCCAGATCCACACGACTTTCGACATCCATTCTATTCTCATTCATCCAGCCACAAAGTCCACATGGCAGGCACGCTTCTTAAACATGTCAGAGGGAAGAAGAAAGTAGAGTTTCGTATATAAAAATCTACCCGCCTATTTGGTAAACTGCCTCAAAGTAGACTTTGGAAAAAATTGAATTGCGATCGTCTCATGTGCGAGCTTTTTTTTGTCTGTGCCATTTTAAATGAAATGCTCTCCTTCCTTCTTAGTTGATAAACAAAAACAGCAGCTGTGTAACACAAATTAAGTTTAATGTGTGCGGCATGAATCTGTTATTAAGCCCCTTTCACTCTTGGGCATTTGTAAGCTTTCAGCTTAACCAGTGGGCATTTCTGGTTCTAGGCGAAGGATATAATAGTCTCCAGTTTTTGTTTTAAAAATAAACCTCTGCTTACAGAGGATTTAGAAAAAGAAGGACAAAATCAAGGGTGGAAATGACATTGTTAATAATGCAATCCAGCCTATAATTGATAATGACGAGCCTTTCCATATTTCAAGCTGATCAAACTGTTGCTAACTTCAAGACAGCGCAGCTATGTACCTCTTTGTCTGACCCTGGGATCCTGGGAAGTCCACCTGCTCCCAGAGAATACTATCTTCTGTTTAGATCGTCTAGAGGGAGTTAGTGGGACACATCTGTCAGAACGTTCCACTGTGTTTTAATTGTGTGTTCAATAGAATAGGTTAGCAGATCCTGTCCTGACATTGCTGAGAGAGGACCTTTCTCGAACTCTGCTGATGCTCCTTTCCAAGGGTGTGTCTATTTCCCTTGATCCTTAACATGGTTCTTCTGATGCTGACACCTTCCTCTTTGCACATCCCCTTGCCTCTTTCGATTTCTTATTTAGAATAGGGAAAATCCTTATGGAGCAAATTTATTTCTTATTCTGTGCTCTCTACGTCATTATGTTTTACATCTTTTTCTTTATAATATACAAATTCAGGTTGCATAACCTTATTGCTATATATGGCTTTTGGATACATTTGCTTACTAAATGATTGCTTTTTAACCTTTATTATATTTTGCTAATAAACCTTTATGATTTGTACATCATCCCCTCTGTTGTGTTTATGGAGCCCCATTTGTTTCACTGTCATTGAAATATGTTGCTGATGCTAGCTCCTTTCATATGCTTCCAGGCAACAACCAAAGGTCCATACTACCAGCAGAGGATCCTAAAGGATGACTATACTAAATTATTTAGGGACACAGAGATCCCCCAAAGCAGTGTTTTGAGTAAAATATTAAGTGCTGGTGCTAAGGCTGGTGTAACAGCAAATGTGTGACCTCCAGTGAAAGCACTGCAGGAACATTTTCTAGCCAGCAACCCCTGGTATTCAGCTGTGCATCACAAGCTGCTGGTGTCATGCCTGGATAAGTCAATGTTTCCAGTGAATGTTCTTGTGGGAACCAAAGAATGAACATCCTGCTAAGCAGTGGCAATTGAAAGTGGACTTGTGAACAGTCCCAACCTGGTTTTGGTGCCCATGGTAAAAAGGACTCAGAATTAAAAATACTAAGGGCCAGATGTATCAAGGCTGTTTGCAAATGCAAAAAATACCTTTTGCAATGTATGAAACTTATGGCATTCGCAATATGGGTAATCACAGTTTTTGTGATTACCTAAATTGCAAATGCAGTTAGGGAATCACAATTTGCGATTCCCTAAATGCAATGCATGAAGCAATCGCTAAATGCAAATTTGCATTAAGGAATCGCAAATTACCATCAACTTCAAGTTGCTCCTTAGCACCCTTGGATTTGCATTCGCAAATTGAGATTACCAATTTGGTAATCGCAATTTGCAAATGCATTGCTATTAATTCTTACGGGCCTATAGGCCCATAGGAATGAATGGGAATACATTCCCCAATAGCGAATCCCAATTTGCTAGTAGAGAATGTTAAGGAATTGCAAAAAAGTTTGCGATTCCTACATACATTGCATTTTGCGATTAAAAAATAGTGAATAGGTAAAAGTAGCTATTTCAGAATCGCAAAAGCATTTCTTGATACATCTGGCCGTAAAGTTCCTGAATTTGGTTATCCTCTATCTGGAAATGCTGAGAGTGACACTACAGCTTCTGAATGAATAAATGTGCTCAATTTTGAAGATACTGTACGGAGGGACTTTTCTTGCTGATATCAGAAATAGATGATAGGTACATATACTCACGAAAGAAGGCCGGAACTGGAGAAATTAAGGTGCTCCTAATGTCTGCTTTTGGTGCTGATGGACTAGTTAATGGAATAACCTTCATGATACTGCTTTTGTATTTGGCTTAAGTATAACATTTTAGTGACGTGTTTGTGCTTGAGTAAGCAGGGTATGTGCTAGTTTTTGCATTTATTTATGTGATGGTCCTTGCTTGCTGAGGTAATTTGCATTGGGGTAACTAACTTTAGATTCACTTATTTTTGTCAGGTTTACGTGTTAATTAAAGAAGAATATGTCTGCAAAGGTATTTGTTAATATGGGAAAAACTAAAATTATGTATCTAATTTAATAGAGTGCTTACAATGGATCGGAATAACTTTTATAAGTTGAAATACACTTTGTCATAAAGATGCTTCTGCAAAGCAGGGTTATTTATAACATGCCATATTAATAACTTACTAAAACAATGTTCTTTTAACAAATGCTCTTTTACTCCCCTCTCCCACTACCATACATATTATTTGTCCATCCTACAATCAGTCACTTTCCAACATGTGTTTTCTGTTGATACAGATCCTAAATATTTACATCAAGGCAAACCCTATCTTCCCAATATACTTTTCTTCTAATACATAAATGATCCTCAAATATTCATATAATAGCAATGGCTAGGTATAATCCTGTTTACAATGTACACAATGTTTTTGGCATTCTTCCTTCTAAACAGAGTTGTCTGTCTTCATCTAGAGTAATTCAGTTAAAATATAAATTGTGCGTTGTAAGATGGGAACGTTTTGGTTTTTCAGGAAGAAGTGCAAAGATGCATTGTCTGCAGTACACTGTGGCAGTACAATGTGGACCTGTTTTACAGTTTGGTGGACAAGGTACATGTAGTAAACACGGCACTACATTGCAGAAAGATAGGTTCTTTATTTGTAAAGAATAACACTTAGATGTCGTCAGCTGTCATCAGGAGTGGCGCTGCTCTGTCAACATTCCAGAGCGAGCGCCTGTTGACACATGGGCTGTACCAAGTCCAGCTGAATGGGAGGGGGAGGGAAAGGACACACGGGGGCAGGGAAATACCATTTGGTGAGTTACAACACATCATCCTCCCTATGGAAACAGATAGCTGAATTAGAACAATAGAATGCAGATAAAAAGAGTAACGTTCTCCCTAAACCCCAAATGGATGAGAGGAAGGGTAATAACTTCCCTGACCCACCTTAGGGAATGACTGGATGGGCCAGCTGAGCTAACTGGGAATGCCAACTAGAAGCTATCTCATTTGAAAATGTTTATGCCATTGGGGAGCGTTCCTTGGCCTGCCACTTCTCCTGTCCAGTCTTGTCTCCCCTCCGACGTCTCCCCCCCTCCGAACTTGTCCTGTGAGCCCTGGATTCTTCCCCTCCTGCCGGCACTACCCTGTCATGGCTCCACATCCTACCATCTTCCATGACTACGGAATTCTTGTTAAGTGTCTTGATCTTGGTGGGGGCATAGAACTTGTCTCCTCCTGTCCTTAGTCTCTCCGGTTTCTTTACAAGAACTCTTTGTCCTTGCTGGAAATCTCTCTCCTTGGCTCCCCACTTCTTGTCATACCACTCTTTGTATTTGCGTTGATTAGCTTCAATCTTCCTCTTGATCTCCTGGGGGTCGGTCTCCACTCTTTGACTTCTTCCCATCCAACTGGGTGTGAGTTTGGTGCCCGCTTTCCTTCCCCTCAGTAACTCGAACGGTGTGCATCCGGTGGTGGACTTTGGCGTGGTATGGTAGGCCCACAGCATGTCCCTTAACGCTTCTTCGATGTTCTGTCCCCCTTGTTTTGCCAGCTGTATGCACTCTTTTACCATACTATTTACTCTTTCCACCTTGCCATTTGCCTTTGGACAGTACAGGGGCGTGCGGACGTGTGCTATAGAACAGTCCTTGAGGAATTCCTTCATTTCTTCTGAGATAAGCTGTACGCCATTATCAGTCACCAGGGTCTCAGGCACTCCTTCTCTGGAGAACACCTCTTTCATGAACTCGATGATAGTTCGGGTGTTCACGTTGTGGACTATTTTGCAGGTCACCCAGCTGGAATAGTAGTCCACCATGACTAGTAGATACCAGTCTTGGGGCCCCCTTCCATGGATCGGCCCGGTTATGTCTAAGCCCAACTTGCTCCACAGAGCTTCAGGTACTTCCACTGGTGACAAGGGTGCTCTTCTCACGGTCTTGGACTTGTCACTCAAACTGCACGCGTAGCAGTCACGCACTTTGTCCTCCATTTCGCTGTCCATCGCTGGGAACCAGTAGTCCGTACGAAGTCTAGCTTTGCTCAGGCTTCTGCCTAAGTGACCTTCGTGTGCTAGATCTACTATTTGATTCCTCAATGCTTCTGGAGGTACTAGTTTCCCTGATTTCATTATTAGATCACCCTCCACTGATAGGTCTTCTCTCACGTTCCAATATGGCTGGATCTCCGTTTCCATGTCCTTGCACTTCTTCGGCCATCCAGTGAGTATATACCTCCTTACTTTCTTCAGTGTTTCATCCTGTCCCATCTGGGTTTCCCATGTATTCTTTTCTATAGCTGCTAGGCGCAACTCCAGAATAGGGTCACTTCTTGTCTCCGCTTCCACCTCTTCCTCCGTTGGCGCTCTCGACAGGAAATCGGCTACCTTATTCTGCTGTCCTGGAATGTATGACACTCTGAAGTTGTAGGCTTGTAGTCCCACTGCCCATTTTGCAATACGAGGCGTCATGCTTTCCATGTCTTTTTTTGTGAACAGTGAGACCAATGGTTTGTGATCGGTCTGCACTTCAAAAGGAGTTCCCCAGATAAAGAATTTGTAATGGCAGACTGCCCAATAGACCGCTAGCGCTTCCTTCTCTATAGTAGAGTAGTTTTTTTCTGATGCCGTGAGGGTACGGGAAGCAAAGGCCACCACCTTGATTTTGCTCCCCTCCCTTTGTGCTAGGGTGGCCCCTAAACCTCGGTTGCTGGCATCTGTAGAGATGATGGTCACACCATTGGGGTAAAATTTTCCAATAAAAGGAGCCTCTATGATGGCCTTCTTAATGCCTTTGAATGCCATCTCTTGTTATTTGCCCCAATTGAAAACACTGTCTTTTTTGATCAAGTCTCTCAATGGCTGTGACACCATCGCAAAATCCTTAATGAACTTGGCCATGTATTCAGCAAGGCCCAGAAATGACAGAATGTCCTCTTTACAATTGGGAGTAGGAGCGTCTCTCACTGCTCTGATAAGATCACTCTTTGGCTTGATCCCTTCTTCCGAAAGTGTGTGTCCTAGGTAGTCTACCGAGCTTACTCCAAGCTTACATTTTGAAGGTTTGGTGGTGAATCCCACCTCTCTCAATTTTCTTAAAACCTCCTTTGCCATTTCATTGTGCTCCGCTTCACAACCTCCGTGGATTAGTATGTCATCTTGGAAGCAAAGAGTGTTCTGGCAATCCTTTAATACATGTTGCATTACTCTTTGGAAGGCCGCAGCCGCTGACGCCAAACCAAATGGCATGCGCAAGAACTTAAAATTTCCAAACGGAGTGGTGAATGCAGTAAGCAATTGAGAATCCGGGTGAAGTCTGATTTGATAATAGGCTGAGGACAGATCCAGTACACTGAAATACTTTGCTCCTTTAATCGTGCTCAACATTTCGCCTATCCTGGGAAGGGGATATCTGTCCACCAGGATGTTGGCGTTGAGGCCTCTTAGGTCCACACAGAGCCTAATTGTGCTCCCTCCATCCTTTGCCGTTATCACAATCGGAGCCAACCAAGCGGAACTCTCTATTTCTTCAATTACTCCCTGACTGATCAGTCTCTGAAGCTCCTGCTCGAGTGGTGCTCTCATGCGCAAAGGTATGGATCTAGTCTTGTGCACCGCAGGTTCTGCCCCCTCCTTGAGGATGATCTTGTGCATGTAATTCTTGAACACACCCAAATTGTCACTGAAAACTTCTTTAAAATCTTCTGTAAGATTTCCTGCTATGCCCATGGGGTCAATTAACAACACTTGCTCTTTGTTGTTCGGGTCTAGGGTGATACCTAACTGTTTCTGATGCTTCCAGCCTAGCAGGGTTGAGCCTCTTGAGGATACATATACCTTTCCCACCGTATGTCTGTCCTTAAAGGAAATCCTCACCGTCAGCATGCCCTCTAAAGGTATTTTCCCTTCATTGTACCCCTTGGGACTAATGTCAGGTTGTAACAATTTTACAGGATGGTTAGCAAACTTTTCCTCAAAAACATTTTTATCCACCAGGGTGTAGGGGGAGCAGGAGTCGGCATACATACTGAACTTAACTCCATCTAGTAGAACATCACATTTGGGATATATGATCTCATCATCTTCCTCATCCCCACTTACCTGAAAAACATATGATCTCTCCCCATCCTCCCCTTGAGGGGTTTCTTCAATGACATGCACGGCTTTGCCTGGAGTTTTACACACTTTAGAGAAGTGTCCCCACCTGTTGCACTTCCTACACTGCACATTCCTAGCAGGGCACTTCCAGTTGCTTGCCAAATGATTTGGGCTGCCACATTTGAAACACACCATTGGGCCTGATTTACTACGAACGACCTCTTTGTTTTTGTCCCCAACTTTACAGACGGTTTCTCCCTCTGTACTAGACTTGTTTTCGGTCCTCTCTTTGTTTGTCCCCTCTGGAGATGTCATTTCCCTAATGCATCTTGCGGTATGTTCCAGACCCTTGGCTATGTTAATGGCTTCATCTAGGTTAGGGTTCTTGGTGAGTAACTCCTCTTGAGTCTTGGTGTCATTAGTGCACCTCACCAGTTGATCTCTGATCAAAGAGTCAGTTAGTTGCCCAAATTCGCATGTGGCTCATTTTAAGGAGAAAATAAATGTGGTGATGGAGAGGCACAAGTTTTTTAAGAGGGTGCAGAAGAGGGAAGAAAAAGTGAGCAATTACATAGCGGTACCCTCTCAGTACCGCTATGTAATTGCTCACTTTTTCTTCCCTCTTCTGCACCCTCTTAAAAAACTTGTGCCTCTCCATCACCACATTTATTTTCTCCTTAAAATGAGCCACATGCGAATTTGGGCAACTAACTGACTCTTTGATCAGAGATCAACTGGTGAGGTGCACTAATGACAGTACCGCTATGTAATTGCTATGTAATTGCTCACTTTTTCTTCCCTCTTCTGCACCCTCTTAAAAAACTTGTGCCTCTCCATCACCACATTTATTTTCTCCTTAAAATGAGTCCCCAGTTCCCTGAGTGTGCTTTCATATACATTGACCCCTTCCTCCACTTCCTCTTGGTCATCCTCCACTAACCTCCCTGTTATGTCTTCATAGATTTTTCTCCCATGGGTTCCTACGTTGTGAAGAAGTATGTGTTGCTTACGTATATTAGTGTAATTGCTACCTCCTATGGCAATCAGATACAATTTGAAAATGCCTTCCCACCTCCTCCAGGGAATGACAGGTTCTCCTAACTCATTTAGGAAGGGGGGAGGTTGACTCATGCCCGCCCCCGCCATTGCCATATAGTAGTTAAACTGCCTAAAAAAAAAAAAAATCTTTCCTGCAGGACAGAACTTAAAGGTGGCTAGATAGCAGGTATTTTTTTTTATATACTTATATGAGTCGCTGCAAACCTTCAAAGTGCAGCCAAAGTAGTTACAACCACCTCTCCATGGCTACTGCAGTAGTACAATATTAAGCAAATGGAAACAAGAAATTTTCAGTTCCCTTTCTACTTTCACGAGGAAATGCTATTCAGACCAATGAGACTTCTGGCCCCCACCCCCTGGAGGGACCTTCCTGTGGAGGAAGTTTCCCCTCACAGAATTGCATCCAGTCACGTCGGACGAACTCAGGGAAATAGCGCAGTGTGAATAGAGAACTTCACCCCCCAGTAAGTTTGTTTCTTTATCTGTATGAACCCTGGAGCGTGAAGTGTGTCAGGCGGTGTGATTCACGATGAGGGACGACCGGAAGGCAAACACTCCACCTCACACCGTAGACCTGACAGAAAGTTCAGCTTTCACTTCCCCTTTCGCGCCACAAGTTTAATGTTCCACAATGCGCTGAGCGCAGCGCGTCTCTTTCAATAATTATTTCCTTTATCCTCTCGCTGCCTGGTCCGATGCAACTGATTCCACTCAGACGCCGTCCTTGCCTTCGCGCTCAGCCTTCGCGCTCCCCTGTGCCCGAGATGACACACGACTCTCTCATAAACGCGCTGATGCCCATTACATTAATGCGACCTCTACGCGAAGCTTAAAGGATCCGCTTCCACACACGGGCTGATGCAGAGAGCCTTGACCCACTTTAGTTTAAAGCTGAAAGTCTTACTTGAAGTTCATGGGGTCAGCTCCTTCCTCAATCTCGCGCCGTTTAATGTTTCCAAACAGTAGCTTAGATCCCAGAAATTTCACTTCACTCTCACTTCGTGGAAACGTTTACTTAAACTTTCCTTGACAGCAATAAATTCACCAGGGAGACGACATCCGCTGTCCCTGGCACAGCTTTCCCCATCCTCGTCGCCGAGAAATGTAGTAAACACGGCACTACATTGCAGAAAGATAGGTTCTTTATTTGTAAAGAATAACACTTAGATGTCGTCAGCTGTCATCAGGAGCGGCGCTGCTCTGTCAACATTCCAGAGCGAGCGCCCGTTGACACATGGGCTGTACCAAGTCCAGCTGAATGGGAGGGGGAGGGAAAGGACACACGGGGGCAGGGAAATACCATTTGGTGTGTTACAACAGTACTCTAACGCAAATACAGCTGAGTACTCTACCTGCCAAGCCCTCGGTCCGCCCACCTCATTTAGAAGTTGATGGATCTAACTTTTCTTGACAACTAAGACCCCATTGGTGGCAAACTTCCTCCCACAACCCGACAGATTATGGTGTTTCGGAGGAAGGACATTACACTGTCCACCCTGTTTAGGCTGGGTGGTGTAGTTAATTTTTTATCTGTCCGTCACCACCAGGAAAGATCTGGAAGTGAAGGACAAAAAGAAATAACGATCATCACACAGTGGCGGCTCCTCTGCTAAGGCGGGGGAGCCTCGCCCCCTGGTGCTCTAAAGCAGTAAAAGAAAGGAAAAATAAAATGATAATACGATGCTATTATCATTTTGTATTTCCCTGCTGCGGTAGCATGAGGTCAGGCGGGCTGGTCTGCTTGCAGAGCAGGGGAGGAGTGGTGGGCACACTAAAGTGATCATGATGCTTTGACAGGCCCTCTCGGGCAGCCAAACAGTCATGTACACTTTAGCATGTTCTCCACCCAGGCTGCATTACAACCTGCATGGAGGACATGCCCAGGCCCCCATTCCCCGTCTGAGAGCCGACCAACGGCTTGGCTCAGGGGAGCCTGGCTGCTTCCTGTTTGGTGGAGGACAGACAACGTGGGACAGAGGGGCGAGAAGGTAAGTGTTTTTTTTTAATACTCATACCTCCTTACCCCCTCATTCCCTCCCCCCAACATCACCCCAGATCTGTGCTTCCCGCGTCTGCCAGCACACCCTTAGAAAATACTCCCAGGGTGCGAGGTTTATTACATTTTGTTTTTCTCAAAAAATGTATTACTTTTGGAGTTTGTTTCAGAAAAACATACACTTTGGGGGAAGTTTGGTGAACAGCCATCAGAACAAACGGCGGATACCAACAAACATTTTGTACATGGAAAGGAATGCTGTGACAAGGGTTCCTTTCAATGTTCAGAGATGAGCCTGCAGCTTGCAGCCACGCCGCCCACCCACCAGACCACAAAAGTGGTCTTAATCTGGCATGCGGCAGTGACCTTCGGCTGAGCGGTAGCACATTGGTTGGCACCCCTGTGCCTCTGCTCTGCCAAAAGTCATAATTTCGCCCTGAAACATTATGCTGTACAATACCAGATGATCATCTCTTGCCTACTGGACCCCTATCCACCTGATCCTCCACTGCTGTCCTAATTTTAAAACATCAATATTTACTGTTATTTTTTGCAATAAAGCCTGATGCTTGCATGCCTGGACTCCTGTAAGCCCTGTGATTGAGTGTGATGATTGTGACGATTCAGTGTTGACTTTAATACCTGCCTAACGCTGTGACTGTGCAGAACTCCCTTTAGAAGCCATCAAGTGTGAGTGACTTATTACTGCAAATGTATGCATTGTGCTACATGTGCCTGGTGGCTTTTCGATACTATTATATTTAGCTACAGTAACTTGCTAAATCTAACTGGGAATAATATGAATGACTACTTTAACATCTGTGTGTATAATTTTCATAACTGCACTAATTTGTAGGATTTAAATGTGCTAAAACTAATTGTGCTAAAATGGGATAAATTAAAAGGTGTAATTGCGGCTCATACAACACGAGTCTTCCTTTTATGACAACAGATAGGAAAAACCATGCCCTTAAAATTCTCCATAAAATATATATTTAATCTTTCTGCAAGCGTATTAGTATTTTCAATAGGCTTTTCAAAAATGTAAGCTTTTTAAATTTGTTCATATCAGCTCTGATACAGCTCTTAGCACCTCTTATTCCCTTGTGGCAGCCATCACCCTTCCATTCCAAAGCCAGGCAATCAGCTCAAATCTAAGAATATTTCGAAAGCTCTGTAATGCTGCACGTTTTTTTCTCTGTAGTGCTCACAGATAAACCAGTAACCTCATGGCTATGCTCAATGGATATAATAAGATGCATTAGGCAACTAAGTAGAATTCTACAGAGATCATAGTACCAATTTTCTAAACCTTCGCGCAATGCAATGCAGCAAGGCCACTTGCTGCGCTGTGTTGCATGAAAGGGAGATAGCAGAAATATGCCTTATCTACTAGGATATAGCACACTTCTTTTCTCTCAGAGTGCTGGTGCACTCCAGACAGCCTTGCATCAAAGCAGGCACACCTGTGACATGTTGCAAGAGTGCATACGCTGCAGGTTTTTGTGTAAGTAGGGATTCCTTCCTGCACAAAAACAATCCTTAGAGGCTTATTCCTCTTTCCATACATGCTTCTGAATGCAGCACACACGGAAAGACAAAGTAACATGCAGATATGAAAATATTTCTCCTTGTTACTCTTCTCGCAGGTAGACACACTAGTCTGTCTTTAGTAAATCTGGGTTTACATGAAAATATATGGGTGGATTATGGTAACACCCATGCTCCATCCATGTAGCACATCCTATGGAGTGCAATGCAACACTGAGCAAGGCTCTGTGTTGTGTTACTTTTATTTACAAAGCCACACTGACCGTATGGCTTTGTAAACGTAGAGTAGCATTTTGAGTCATGGCTGGTGCAACAAATTTGGGCCCACCTTGAATCGGTCTGTAACATGCAGTTGGATTTTACTTTTGAGTAAGCTCACGATTTTGAATAAACGAGTTATGTTATATATGTGAGGATTAACTCAATTTTAATTTGAGATGTATATTATCTCTTGCATGACACAGGGTCTCTTCGATACTCATCACTATTTTCACCTCTGATCTTTATACTGGACACACTTTCATTTCTATAGGTGAGAAAGTTACCAAGGATGAAAAACTTGGCAAGCTGGTGAGAACCCGCCAGTAGCTCCTCTGGTGTAGTTCATGAGAGGGACATTTTCACCTTCACACAAATTTTTGTGGGTTTTTACACACTTTTTTCAGCAAATGGTATTGTTATAATGAGTTGCCTGACAAAACGTACATTTATAAAAATGTAAGATAGCGGGTATTTAGGACTGGATTAGACTGGTAAAGTGTTCAGACCAGCAGTCAGGTAGAGGTGGACACCCCCCACACACCAGTCCGCTGTAAGAAAGTGGAAGTTTACCCGCATAACCAGGTCTATTGTTGTCGAGTGCAACAAATTTTGGGCCTGATGTTCAAAGCAATTTTACTATTCATCCAGCAGTGTGCTTCAGGCAAAGATGCTTATTTGTCCAATGTCATGAGTGGCCATTCAGCCATTAGAGTATCATTGTTTTTTGGAAGACCTAGGGATCCACAGAATATTAGAACAAGTGTTATTACTTATTGACTTTCTATGCATTTCCGCCTTCCAAATGTTAGACAGTGTATAAAAAAGAAGTCATTTTGAAAAATGCCCTCTAAATCACATGCTAGTATGGGTACTCACAAATTTAGAGATGTGTCAATAACCACTGCTTCTAAACCCCATATCTTATTCCCATTTCGGAAATACATAGGCTTTCTTGATACCTATGTTTTACTCTTTAATATTTTACCAAATGAATATCTGTATAACTTTTATACAATAAAAAAAATATTGCATGGTGCACCTCAGTTATTGGCTCTGGGAACCTTGAGTTGTGTTGAACCTACATGTACTATATATCCCCACAACCAGAAGAGTCCAAGGGACAAAACAGTATATTGCTTTGAAACATTTGCCATACACCGAAGAAGTGGCAGGTGAAAACGTTGACACAAATGGAGGTTTTTTTTAACTCTAGTTCATTTTTTTTATTTTAACTGTTCGTTTCTATAAGAAAATCTTGAAGGATCTACACAAAGGACCTCTTGCTGGATTCAGAGTATTATCAACTTTTCGGAAATGTATAGCTTTCTGGGATCCATTATTGGGTGCTTAATGCCCATTTCTACCACCAACTGGAAGGAGATTAAAAGCACAAAAATATTGAAAAATTTGGTTTTCTGACAAACGTCTGACTGTTCGTGAAAGTTAGGAAGATGGTGGATTTAGCACTGGAACCCCTTCATTGATCTCATTTGCAGGGAAAAACAAATGCTTCCTTCTGCAGCACTTTTTTCTAAAGAAGCCAAAATGTAGCTGTATTTTGGCAATTTCTCATTTCCCTCTAGGAGAATAATACACAAACTGGGGGCGCCACTAGAATCCTCCGGTTGTTGGAAGCAAAGGACACAAATTTGGCGTGGATACCTTATGTAGATCAAAAGTTAGGGGGGCCAAAGCGCAAACTACCCCAAATAGCAAAAAAAGGCTTAGCACAGGGAGAAGGCCTAGCCGTGAAAGGATTAACAGGAACTGCTGTCTAGTAGTTCCAATCTAGACATGAAACATTTGAAGGAGAGTACCATCAGATATGATGGCTGGCCAGCAAACTTTTCAAACTTTTATTGTTTTTCCAAAAACAAATTCCCAAAACGGGGGTTTGATTTGGAAAAACTAAAAAGCTAAAGGTCCCTCAATCTGGGAGATTTCTTCCAGGGTGTCAGGTTGTTATTTGTTTTATCTGGTCCCTTACTGGCAGGTTTTACTCTAAATATGGTAAACAGTATAAAGTCCTTTCTTCGACTACCCTACTCTGCCAGACCATCAGAGGACGTATTCTGCAGGAACCACACGCAAAGGAATGAGTTTCTAATTAATTGAACTGAATATAATTGGTAAATAAATGAATTTTCCCAGTAAATCAGATAAAGATATATAGGTATCAAAGACAAAGCAGAGATCCTCACAGAGATTTTTATTAATTGCCTTTATTACAAATATTGTAAGATGTAAGATACTGATTAAACAGAGACATTTGGTTACCTTCATTCTGATCAACTACAGATCGATCATTTCAGAGTTTTATGCTCATTTTCCAACAAGGGAAGCGGATCCAATATTGAGGTTTCAGAGCTGATTTGAGGTGATTCTCTTTCAATTAAAATGTTCTGGTTGTGGCTCAGACACAGTCTTTGTGCTAATTTGTGCTAGGTGATGGCTCTCCAAGCAGTAGCAATAGTGCTCGCTCCCAGCAGAAGTCTCCAAAATAAGGACATATTGAAGCATGAGATCTCAGCACCTGGCTGTCATCGACCTTCATGATCATTCATCATGCACAGACAAAAGGGCCTGCTTAGAAACTTTTCCGCCTTTAAAAGGAGAAACCCATCACCTACCTCTTATGCATACCATTTACCCTATATCAGGAAGAACTAATCAGCAGCCCTTTGCTAAAGAGGACTTCACAGAATTTGTCTGGGAAGCCTTTTCCCGATTCTCGCTCACTTCAGGTCTGAGAGTCCACCCTCGCTCCACAGGGATACAGTTAATATGTGCCCACTGTGTAAGGAAGTTGTATCTACTCTACATCACATCATGCAAGATGCATCCCGCTAGTACATGCATTTCAACTTTCAATCATGCAAGGGATCTTACTACTAAATACTTGCTACATACCCAACACACATATACACGCACATGCAATATCAGCACAAAGATCTGGAGTCACACAGAGTCCATCTCTGGGCCATTTGAGACAATCCACTAGGTCCTCCATCACCCTATCTTCTGCTCATCAGAGCCTTATTATGATCCTCAGCACCCTTTTGATGATTGCCATAGCCCATTGGCGGCTCCTCGAGGTGCTGCGGGAGGGGGGGAGTGAGGTGGGAGAGGGGCAGTATGAGGGGTAGTAAACTCCTGAATTAAGCTGAACGGAGTTGAGTAAAGAAATAAAGAAATAAAAGGAATTACATTGCGCGCTGCATCGCGGATTTGGCGTTGCAGCGCGCACAATGTAATTCATTCTGCTGAATTAAGCCAAAATGAGCATGTTTATGTTTTCATTCCTCTACGGAGCAAAAACACAGATTTGGGGTCGGGTAACAGTGAACTAAAAAGTACCCAATTGCTCAGTTTGAGGCCTTAAAACAAGTTTATTTACTGCAGACATTGATATGAACTACATTTGGAGTTAATTAATGTTCAAGCGCGAGAGTCCGATTTTTCATGCAAAACGATTGATGACCTGACGAAATGCATCTGAGAGGTCCAAAATGTTCCGTTTTCAAACATTGCATATTTCAACTAATTTTGATTTTTGGAAGAAAAAGAGCATGTCTATAGCCATTTTCATGCTTCTAGAGAGCAAAAATGCAAGATTTGGAGTATGGGTAAAATTTAGTTTAAATGATCGAATTGCTCACTCTGCGACCATAAAACGTGTTTATTCACTGCAGGAAGTGATATGAACTACATTTGGGATTAATTCATGTCCACCTTTTCATGCAAAACGATTGATGACCCGCAACCTGAGGAAATGTGTCTGAGAGTTTCAAAATGGTACGCTTTCAAATATTGCATTTTTCAACATATTCTGACTTTTGGTGCTAAAATTAGCATGTTTATAGTAATTTTCATGCTTCTACAGAGCAAAAACAGATGGGTTGGGGTTAAAGTAAGTTAAAATGACCTAATTGCTCACTTTGAGGCCTTAGAACGTGTTTATTCACTGCGGTAAGTGATAAGACCTGCATGTGGAGTTCATTCATGTTCAAGCAAGAGAGTCCGACATTGCATGCAAAACGATCAATGACACGCGCCCATACTAAATACCTCTGAGCGGTCCAAAATTGTCTTTTTCCAAATAATGCATATTTCAACTTATTCTGACATTTTGATGTAGATCATCACCGTTTGAGCTAAAATGAGCATGTTTATAGGGATTTCTATGCTTCTATGGAGCATAAACACAAGATTTGGGTTAGGGGTAAAAGTAAGTTAAAATGACCGAATTGAGGAAATGCCTCTGAGAGGTTCAAAATGGTCCGTTTTCAAATATTGCATTTTTCAACATATTTTGACTTTTAGATGTGGATCATCACTTTTGGAGCTAAAATTAGCATGTTTATAGTCATCGTCATGCTTCTACAGAGCAAAAAACAGAAGATTTGGGGTAGGGGTAAAAGTGAGTTAAAATGAGTGATTTGCTCACTTTGAGGCATTAAAACGTGTTTATTCACTGCAGTAAGTGATATGAAAAACAATTGGAGTTAATTCATGTTCAAGCGAGGGAGTCTGATTTTCCATGCAAAATGATCGATGACCTGCGACCTAACGAAATGCCTCTGAGAGGTCCAAAATGGTCTTTTCAAATATTGCACATTTCAACTAATTCTGACTTTTGAAAGTGGATCATTACTTTTGCAGCTTAAATTAGCATGTTTACAGGGATTTTCATGCATATATGGAGCAAAAACCCAAGATTTTGGTAGGTTAAAGGTGAATTAGAAGGACCGAATTGCTCCCATTGAGGCTTCAAAACTTGTTTATTCACTTCGGGAATTGATGTGAACTACATTTGGAATTAATTCATGTTTAAGTTGGAGAGTCGGATTTTTCATGCAAAACTATCGATGACCCATGACCTGACTAAATGCTTGTGAGAGGTCTAATATGGTCTTTTTTCAAATATTCCATATTTCAACTAATTCTGACATTTGTATGCAGATCATCCCTTTTGGAGCTAAAATTAGCATGTTTAATATGATTTCTATGCTTCTACGGAGCAAAAACACAAGACTTGGGGTAGGGGTAAAAGTAAGTTAAAATGACCGGATTGGTCATTATGAGGCCTTAAAATGTGTGTATTGACTGCGTTAAGTGATATGAACTGCATTTGGATTTAATTCTTGTTCAAGCTTGAGAGTCTGATTTTTCATGTAAATCGATCAATGACCTGCGACATGAGGAAATGCCTCCGAAAATTCCAAAAAGGTTGGTTTTCATAAACTGCATATTTCAACTAATTCTGACTTTTGGGTGTGGATCATCACTTTTGGAGCTCAAATAAACACGTTTATAGTAATTGTCATGCTTCTACGGAGCAAAAACATTTGCGGTAGGAGTAAAAGTGAGTTAAAATGATCGAACTGCTCACTTTGAGGCCTTAAATTGTGTTTATTATCTGCAGGAAGTGATATGTATAACATTTGGAGTTAATTCATGTTCAAGCGAGAGTCTGATTTTCCATGCAAAACAATCAATGACATGGGACCTGAGGAAATGCGTCTGAGAGGCCCAAAATGGTCCGTTTTCAAATATTGCATATTTCAACTAATTCTGACTTGTTCGTGTGGATCATCACTTTTGTAGCTAAAATTAGCCTGTTTATAGTGATTTTCATGGTTCTTATAGGGAAAAACACAAGATTTGATGTAGGAGTAAATGTCAGTGTTATGCTCCGCAGGATCCGGTCGTTGCTCATAGGGGTCCACCTCCAGATGTTACCAACTCCCTAACTGTAAGAACAGGGAGTTCGAACCATCAGGCGAGGGAAAAAAGGATGGGGAAGGCACTGCAGGGATAAAAGGCTCTGAAATGACACAAGCAAAAAAACACAGTTATACACCACTCCTACTGTAATGCTTCTCTCATATAGTCTCACTAAGAGGAGTTGTACCTGAAGGGAATGATCAGCACTTCTTCAACTGCAGAGTAAGCTAAACAGATGCAGGACTCAGAACCCATCACATAGATAACCAGACACAAGGTCAACTAGGAATTAATAAGTATTGGTATACTCCTAGAGTATGGCAGTTCAAAGTTTAAAACAACAATTAGTAATTGGAGAGGCACTCCTATTTTAAACAAATTCACATTCAATATACAATATTATAACATTAATAAATCACGCGTGCTGTGGAGGAAGACACAAT
Organism: Lissotriton vulgaris; assembly: GCF_964263255.1. NCBI lineage: Eukaryota > Metazoa > Chordata > Amphibia > Caudata > Salamandridae > Lissotriton > Lissotriton vulgaris. Next base: position 1,080,489,086 of record NC_141689.1, on the reverse strand, counting down.
GTCCATACTGCGCCAATGAACTGAAACGTGAAAGAATCAAGCGAAACCGCTTGCCCTCTACGCACTGTTGCGTTTCCAAAATTGGATACTAAATTAACACATCAATCAAAATATCTGAACTATTCAACATGCATGTAATTAGTGAGACCACATGAACCTTTTGAGTTTCAAAAGAATATTTTTACTGTCATGTCAATCTTATCAAGCATATTCTGCATTACATATAATTTGAAAACATAAGTTCATAATTGAAAAAATGCATTTAATGTTTTACAACACATCAATATAGTGTTTGTTTATCTAACAAGTTTTGCCCTGCCCAATGCATTTCGGGCCGCTTGGCCCTTCTTCAGGAGCGATACCTGAAATGACACAAAAAACAAATGAAGCTTTATCACTTAAGTGAAAAAGGTTATTCAACCGCAAAGTTCATAGATTGCCACAGTGATACATTCCATTAATGAGTTCTATTGAAAAGGATTCCTAATGAATCAAGTATATCCTCTAAAATTAGCTGTTATGTACTGTGTACTCACTTGTTTGAATGAAAAAGAAATGGCGCGATGATATAACCAGAAAAGGAGGGGCGTGAGTAAAAGACTTGTGAATTCACTCTAGAAAGACAAAACATATACCCTGAGTCAATTAAATGAAAATGTGGTAATCACAACGAAAAAAATCTCATTTTTGAACGACAGCTTAGAGAGAGCCACAAACTCACTGAAAAAGAGATGAGCTGCCCGGTTACGCGAGCAGGAGGGGGGCAGTACTACTGAGGTCACCACCTCTGGTTCAGATTCAGATAACTCCGGACACTCAAGGGATAAAAATAGTCAAAGAAAAAAGAAAACAGGAGCAAGAAGAAGCGGAGAAAGTAATAAAAATAAAAAGTTGTCCTGGGATTATTCAGCAACCTCTGGGATCTACCAAGAGTCTGGGGATGGAAATGGGGCTGGTGGTGCATCCCAGAACATAACTATGGAGATGATGTTCAGTACTTTAAAACAAATACAGTCGGAGGCCAGGGTGGAAAGTCGGAGGGCAAGGCGGGATACAAAGAAAATACAGGCGTCAATTAGAAAACTGAACAGGAAGTATGAGGTGGTGGAAGAGAGGGTGTCAGAAGTGGAACAGAGGACAGGAAGAATGGAGGACGAGATGACGGACTGGCAAGACTTTAAAAATGAACAAGGGAAGAAAATTGAAGATCTTCAATGGAAGATAGAAGATTTTGAAAACCGGCAAAGACGGAACAACGTAAGACTACTTGGAATTGAGGAAGGAATGGAGGAGCAAGACCCAAGGGGTTATGTCATCAAACTATTGAAAGGAGCTTTCCCAGACTCCCAGTGGCAGTGGGAGTCGGAAATCCAAAGAGCGCACAGATTCCCACTTATAATGAAGAAAAATCATAGAGCCCAGCAGAGTGCATTACCAAGAGCAATGCTTGTGTTCGTGGGGAACTTTCTTGCAAGACAGGAGATTATGGACAGAGCAAGACCAGACGCCAGGAAGACTTTTGATAATGTTACATTCTTTGCTAGACCTGACTTTTGTCATGTGACAGTTGAAAGAAGATGGAGGTTACGGCAGTTGATTTCCCCCTTTCAAAATCTAGGTGCAGAGGCGTATTTACTCTACCCAGCAAGACTAAAGATTGTTAATCGAGGGCAGATCAGGGTGTTCACGTCAGAGATTAAAGCAGGAGAATTCCTGGCTGAGCTTACGGAACAGAGCAGTAAAAATAATAAAGAAAGAAATACACCTAAAACAACATAGAATATGATACTATTAAGCAACAGGCAACAGGCAAGGGCAACAGGCAAGGGCAGGAGAGAGAGGCGATCCTACAGCTGAAGAGGCCACACATAGGTCAGGATTGACCTATTTGCCCGTAAAAGGGGGGGAGGGAGACAGGGGGAGGGGGGAGAGATGGGGGGGAGAGGAGGGGGGGCAGGAGGAGTTCGACATGTGGTTAAATACAACACGCAATAAGGAAACAAAGGGATACAATGCATTTGAGGAAAGAGCACTGCAGGCAAAAGATTATGGGAATAAAAAGTGGTATCAATTGATGGAAAAATATAAGATCTGGCGATGACTTTGAGGATCGCCTCTATAAATATATGTGGTCTCAATAATGGAGGGAAAAGGCAGAGAGTAGCAGCAATGTTAAGAATGCTAAAATTGGATATAATTTGTCTCCAAGAGACACATATTGAAGGAAATAATAAATTTCTACTGGAGCAAATGGGATTTGAGGTGTTAGCTTTTACTAGACAGGATACCAAGACCAAGGGAGTAGCTATATTAGCTAAGAAAGGAGTCTGTAAAACAAAAAGAAAAAAAGAAGATCAGGGGGGGAGATGGGTTATAATTGAGGGTGAAACTAGTGCAGGATGCTGTACCTTAGTCTCGATATATGGTTCTACAGAAGATGACCCAGAGGTTATTGAATATTTGGATCAGGAATTGTCTCTGTGGCCAGAGCCAATTATTTGCTGTGGGGATTTGAACATAAATGGGTTGAATGGTTTGGGTAGGACGGGTATGACGGGTGGTGGGACGTACGGGGGGAGGAAGAAGAGGGTTTGTAAGGCTGTATGTGATCTTATGAGACATAATTCGTTGATCGATCTATGGGCACAGAGTCATCCACCTGGAACGGGCAGTACATACTATTCAGCACCTCATCGACTGGTTGTCAGATTAGACTACTTTCTGATCTCTAGTACACTAGTAGGTGTTAGTCAATTAGAGAGACTGCCTAGGATGTTATCAGATCACAACCCGCTAGTGTTGACACTCCCACAGAAGATAGCAGATGAGAGGAAGACTTATAACTGGACTTTTGAGAGAGGACTCCTTAAAGATGAGGGATATGTGAATAGAATGGCAGTCTGGATTAAACAATTCTGGGAAACTAATAGAGGGACAGCAACAACTGCTATGGTCTGGGATGCCTTTAAGGCAGGCATCAGGGGGGAAACTCTCTGCTTTACGCTGCAACGGACTAAAAAAGAGAGAGAGGAAATGGAAACAAGGATAAGGGAATTAAAAGAACTAGAAGACCTCCTAATAATAGCAATTACCAAGCAGGATCGGTTGGAAGATCTATTGCTAAATATAGAGTTAAAAAAGGCAGAGGCAGGTGAAAGGGTAGTAAGGAGGGCTGCGGCCAGGTATTTAGCCAAAAGAGAGGAGGGATATGAGTACAACGAGAGAATTGGGCACCTCCTCGCTATTAAAACTAGGCAGAAGTCAGCAGCGGGGGAGATTAAGGAAATTAAAAATGAGCTAGGAGTAGTAGTAAATAAGGTGACAGACATACAGGACGTGTTTAAGAGATTCTACACGAAACTTTATGAACAGGATATAACTAAATCAAAATCTGAGATCATAGAATACTTAAATATTATAACGCATCCAGTATTGGAACAGGACGAGAAAGATAATTTGGACATGAGTTTCACATTACAGGAGATCCAGGAAGCTGTGAAAAGTCTACCCTGTGGAAAAGCTACCGGCCCAGACCAGATTCCAGCAGAATTTTATAAAACATTTTGGGATATATTAGGGAAAGACATGCACGAAACTTTTATTCAAGCACAGAGGGGAGAGTCAATACCGCAATCGTGGGCAGGGGCTGACATCATTGTAATTTTAAAGAAAGATAAGCCACCCCTTGAACCTGGGTCATATCGCCCAATAACACTTATGAATTCGGATGCTAAAATATACACAAAATCACTTGCACATAGGTTAAGTAAGGTTATAGAGCACTTGGTTAGCACATCGCAGCACGGTTTCATTCCAGGGAAGGGCACTACACAGCACACAAGGCAAATGATTACGATTCTGGATGCTATGGAGGTTGCAGGAGATCCTGTCGCGGCTATATTTTTGGATGCAGAGAAGGCCTTCGACAGGGTCTCTTGGGACTACCTATGGGAGGTAATGGAGCGGTATGGAATTGGTAGTGGGTACATCAGAGCAATACAGGCTGTGTATTCCAGCCCTACGGCCAGAATAAGAATAAATAAGGGGTATACCAAGACAGTACAGATACAACGAGGGACACGACAGGGTTGCCCAGCATCACCACTTCTATTTGCCCTATATATAGATCCCATTTTAAGGAGACTGGAAGAAAACAATAGGATTCCCCCAATCGAGTTACATGAGAGAAGATATAAAGTATTTGCATACGCAGATGATGTGGCTGTCATCACCAACAAACCAGATATAGCAATACCAGAGATAGAAAGAGAAGCATCAAACTTTGGAGCACTTTCAGGATACAAAATCAATAAAGGAAAAACTCAGATAGTACAGAATAACTATATGATATTTCAGGATAGTAGAGTTGTGAAGGAAGCAACATACTTAGGAATAAAAGTGACGGCAGATCTGGATATGTTGGTAGACCTTAACATTAGACCCCTACTAAGTAAAGTTAAAGAGAACACAGAAAGGATGCATAGATTACATTTGACATTGATGGGACGAATAAATGTAATCAAAATGATAACATTCCCTAAATTTTTATACCTATTTAGGGCAATTCCGCTATACTTTGATCACAGTTGGTTCAACAAGATAGAAGCTATGGTAAATTCATTTATTTGGGCACAGGGTAAAACCAGAAGAGCATATCGACATCTTACACTACCAAGGGAAAGAGGAGGGTGGGGGGCACCTGATTTTAGATTTTATTATTGGGCAGTAGCTTTGCAGTACTTTCAGGGATTAATTGGTGGTGGCAATTCAGAACAGGGAGGTAGGTCACAAGGGTTTTTCAATGTTTACACGGTGTTGATGGGGGACGGGGCACTAAATGGATTTTTGAATACAGTTGATTTTACCTATTACAAGCACACAAGATTTAAAACTCTCAAAGCTGCCTACACTATCTGGAGGACGATATCAAAGAAAATAGGGATAGGAAGATATAACAGGTACACACGGTTGTATACTAACAGATCCCTCCCGGGGGAGATATTTAAAGATCCAGTAATGAAGGAATGGGATGATAAAGGGATCAAGAGAATTGGGGATTTACTGGATCAACAGGGTGGAATTATGCAGTTTCAGGAGATCCAAAACATTTTTTTGGTAGGGAATAATAGCTTCTTTAAATATCTTCAGGTTAGAAGCTATCTTTCAAATAAACAAGGTGGATCTTTGGGCTTTGGCTCATGTCGTATAATGGATTATATAGAGAACAGCAGTCATTGTACAATTCGTTGTCTATATGCAGAACTGGGCAAATATAAAAGTGATGATAGGGATAAATATGTGAGGAAGTGGGAGGAAAAAATTGGTTTAAAACCAGAGGGTTTTCAATTATCGCTTGATTTGGGTCGAACCACTCTATGCTCTACAACCTTACAGTCACAGCACTATAAAACCTTGTACTCATTGTACTATACTCCGGCAAGGATCGCACAATGGGGAGGTACAACAGGAACCACGTGTTCCAGGTGTGATGCTACTGATGCAGATATAATTCATGTATTTTCAAAATGCCCGCAACTGTATTCTTTGAAAAATGATATTGAAAAATGTATTGATGTTTCACTAGGTTATAAAGTTAATCTGACTGATGAATTACTGTTGCTGGGGGTGGTGACAGGGGAAGATGATATTCCTACTGAGTTTATGTTTATGGTAGCCGCGGTATTTCGTATATGTGTTGCAACATTATGGCTTGATAGGGCACCACCAACATTTCAAATGTGGATTGCTAGACTATTGTCAACATATAACCTAGAGAAAGCAATTTATGACAGGAAAGGGAAAAGAGGTAGATCTTTGGGTAAGAGGATTTGGAACCCAATTGAGAATTGGAAAAACAGACCGATAACGTAGGAAGGGGAGGAGGATATGAGGGCTTATAAAGTAAAAGATGTTAGTTGGAAGGATTCGAAAAGTTGGAAAATATTATTAGTACTGTTTATTTGAATTTGTATGTTTATATTTTTCTTGGTGGGAAATGAAATATGTCAGTATTGTGAACATTTAATTGAATAATGCGTGTTGTAAATGTAACCATGATTTTTGGAGAAAATAAAAAATTCAAAAATGTTTTCAAATTATATGTAATGCAGAATATGCTTGATAAGATTGACATGACAGTAAAAATATTCTTTTGAAACTCAAAAGGTTCATGTGGTCTCACTAATTACATGCATGTTGAATAGTTCAGATATTTTGATTGATGTGTTAATTTAGCATCCAATATTGGAAACGCAACAGTGCGTAGAGGGCAAGCGGTTTCGCTTGATTCTTTCACGTTTCAGTTCAAAGTTTAAAACAAAGAAATCAATGAGAACGGTCTTTTCCATAGTTCCTAAAGAACCCCAAGTCACTTTCAGGCTCCAAGATTATTGTGCATCATAATTCCTTGGAGTCATCGAAAATACAAAGTCTGAAATGTCTTTGATAAAACACAACAGTGCACCCGTTTTTTAGAAATTGTACACACGGTAGTCCGTAGTTAAACTCACTACTGAACTCCGCTGTACCCGTAACCTTGTTCGTACTTTAGACAAGAAATGCAGGAAACACTGCAACGAGTGGCCTCCAGACACACCTTGCTCCGCTTAAGGAATTCACCAAGCCTAAAGTTAAGAAAACGACCAACAACGGTAGCGCGTGGCCTCCTAACACACCGCGCTCCGCTGAATGTATAGGCAGAATCGGGTTGTAACTACGGCAGTGTGTAGCAAGCACCACCACGCTCCGCAAATGAATACTGGAATCAGGCAAGTAAAAAGAACGGTAACCCGTGGTCGGCCGACACACCGCGTTCCGCACAATCAGGAAGCGCAGCCGTGCAACAAGGACTCACCGCACAGATGACACAAGGAAAACGCAAGGTTCCTCCAAGCAGTAACAACAATAGGAGCAGGGGAACTCCACAAAGAGAAATCAAAGCATCCAGGACGCCGAGACTAGAAATCGTGTGACAGAATTGAGAGAGTGCAAACTGACCAAAATGTAGAAATACATCACACTTACACGTAGTAAGCACAAATCATGAAGAGAAATGCCATGAGTGCTGATAGTATCCAAAGTTATATTCTGAAATGTGTAGTTAATATAGAAGTTTAAATAGAAGTGGAACTAATACAGAGTTGTGTGAAGTAATGCGATTTTATTAAACGTGATTATTCCTGAATCCATGTTGTGTAGCTGCTAGAATGTAAGATGGCATACGAAAACGTTGAAATGTGGTAGGCCTCAGGGCCAGAGCAAGGCGGGAGGGGGAAGGTGATTAAGATGCACAATTTGGATTGCACTAATGTTTAGTATTAATGAGTAGGCTTTTGATTTATAGATGTGTTTACCGAAATCAGTAGAAAATGAGTACTAACATGCTAATAATTAAAGAAGAAGTTGAATGCTATAAATGTAGTAGAGCTGGAAAGTTTTAATGTTGATTTATACGTATTAATCTGGGTTGGGGAATGTTGCAAGGCGGTTGGAAAACCATGAGAATTGGGAACAGGCTGCAGATGTCTGTCTGGAAGAGAAAAGGGGGGTATTCAATTATTAATATAATGAATAGAAGCTTGTTCAAGAAATGGACCAGACATGGAGGAGGGTTCCGGAATGTTTAAGGGGTATCAGCGGGCCGGAGACGAGTCTGAGAAGCAAGGTCGACTCTGACCGCAAGGCCTCATCATGGAAAAAGCCAGAAGCTACACCACGTGAGGGGCGTCTCACGAGGGGCGTCCTAAATGTTGTTGTATTTTTGTATTAGGGACAGCACCCCTGGGTGGAGTTAGAGCAGACGCCTGAGGACCCTTTAGAGAGCGGATGGGTAGGCAGAGAGGGGCCATGATTGGAGAACTATAGGTTTTCACCAAGAGTTTGAGAGTGGGTGGCTTCCCTTGGGAGTCATTCACTGCTGACACCTTTGATAGATTGAGACCTGGTTAAGTAGGGATACCATCTAGAGCAGGGTAGGGAAAGCCTAACCTGTATTTTCCTTCCGCCTGTAAATGAGTGATAGATTTCAATATGTGTCTATGCTAACGGCACTATTGTTTTTAGAACTGGTATTGATAGTTTCCGTTGTTCGTCTGAGGGCTTTCAGAGAACACGTGTACGTAGTTGGGCCCGTGTATCTGGTGAATCTCATCTTAAGATGCTTGTACCTACAACTTATAATAAATCTTTGAAAGCTAGAAGTTGTTTGTGATCCTTTGAAGCAGAGTCCTTTACTGGGGGAACTAACTTGGTAAGAGATGCACTTTCTTTCCTCAATGACAGGCAATAAAGATTCAGTCGGCCAGACCGGGGTTTTAGATCGATAGTGATAAGGTATTGATCAAAATCTCAACCCTTCCAGTTGGTAGCTATAGAGAATGGTTGCCTTCTTGAGGAAGGTGATCTAGGCCAGGTTAGATTACCCCAAGCCCCCTAGAGACCGATGATCGGAGGAACCGCCCGCGGAAGAAGGACCGGATGACGTGAGACAGAAAAGCAGCAGTATCGGTCGAGAGTGAGTATAAAGGGTCATGCGTGTTAAGATTGCGGTGTTTTGTATTGTATCTATGTTGTAATGTTTGGCGGAGTTGAATGACTGTAGAGAGACTGTGGAACAGGTTGTGAGCGCGCGCAACCGGTGGAAATCTTAGGCTCAAGGAGAGCTTAAGTGGTTCGGGTGTATCGGACACCCAGAAGTAATTGTTAACCAGGGTGAAGGGGGTCATGAGGTACCAGTGACCACCCGAAGGACCAGATAGGGGGAGTGAGTGCGCGAGTAACAGACGCTGGTCGGAAGTTACTGTGTGCGTAAAGAACCTATCAGAGTGACGACAGACATCTCGTCAGTTGTGTTGATAATTACAGATAGACTGTGGACGTACAGTCGAGGGAAGTGACCGCTTGGTCGGAAGTAGTCATTTTTCGGAGTATGAATGGGACGCATGCATGACCGCGAGGAGAGTTGAGAAAGGAGGGGTGCTGCTGCGAAGCGGAGACTAGTGACGTCAGAAGGTGCCGCGCTGGGATTGGCCGGCCGGTGAAAGACCGCGCTGCGATAGGCCAGCTAGCAAAGCCGCGCTAGGATTGGTGGATTGTCATCAGGAAGTAAATAGAGTATTCAAGCTGGAAATCTTGCGCATAATTATGAAGTGTTTTAAATGGTTAAAAGCGCTGTTTAAAAGAGAACGTAGGGGATCGTATGAAGGGGAAGAAGCCCCGCCGGAGGGTACGCCAGCTCATTACATGGGGATAAATGTTGGGCTGCACACGATTCTGTGGATCTCAGAGTGGAGTAAGATGACAGATGGAAATGAGGAACTCACGTTCCCGAAGTACGGGACGTATAGATTAGAGGTGCTACACAGATTAAAAGCAATTATGACCTCTACGAGACCCTTGCCTAGACCAACACAGTTTGAAGCCCTTAATGCATGGATTAGGGCAGCGCATGAAAAGAACACGAACAGACGGCAGGAAAGAGTGAAACGCTCGGTAAGAGCAGTGCAGGATGCCAAGTGGGATGAGGATGCTAAAAGATGGAGGGCGCATAACATGGAAGTAAACAAATTGTATCCAGTGTTAGAGATGCCCGGAAATAAAAGCCCCCTAGAAGAGGATGACGAGAGCGAGACAGAGGATAGCCTGATAAACAGATTATTGACAGACAGGCCGCCTCCGTATAACAGAGCAGAAGGAGATGCCGAGAAAGGGGGGGGCAATGCAGGAGAGCATGGGCCACTTCCCAGTTCCGAATGGGATCCTGCCGCAAAGAAAGAATTGTCCCAGCCTAGCCAAGTGCAACAGGTGGTCGGGAGGTTTGTGGTGCAAAGAGCGCCAGAAATGGAGTGTGCCACATCCTACGCGTTACCTGATGCACTACAGGTACCTGTTACCATAGGTCCTATAGTATCGATATATGACCCAGAGGGAGCAAGAGGGGAGGAATGGGTACGGAGGGACAGAGAAAGAGCAGAGATGGCAAGGAGGAATGATACGATCAACTCCCCAAGCCAGTTGCCGATACCAAGAGAGTGGAGTACCCCAGTACCCACGGCAGGGGATCTGGGGAACATTAGATACCCAGAGGATATGAGGGGACCAGGACGGAAATCCTTCCAAGAGTTAAACGAGTACATGAAGCAATGGGATGAGGCAGTTGAGGCTCACAAGAGCATCATAGTGGCGGAAGCTGAAAGGGAAAGGCAGGACAGCAGAGCCCGAACTCACTGCGGGGCTGAAGAGAGCAGTCCGGAGTGGGACGGGAGGGAGAAAGACAGTAGGAGAGGCACCCATTGGGCCCGGAGTGGAGGTAGATCAGACCTGGAAAACGGAGGGGTGTCTCGCCCACTATGTAGTGATGAAGACAGAAGGGCTCGGGAGTACAGAGACAGTTTTAAGTGTATCCACTGCGTGCCAGACAATAGAGAGCAGAGTGGGAGTTGCGAAAGGCCGCACCATAGTCCCTGTGATGACGGACATGAGCGCAGCCCAGGGAATATGGGAAACCAGGAAGGATCGTATCAGATACTGAGTGATATGAGGCCAAGAGAGAATGGTGATCGAAGGGAGAATAACAGAGAGGCTTACTGTGAGAAAAGAGGAGAGAACGGGCAGAGTAAATTAGGGGGTAACAGGCCTGTGTTCCATCACCTTCCAAGATCGGATGGCCGAGCATGGGATCTGGAGAGATGGGAACAAGAGAGAGCACTCCCCAACTCTCCCGAACCCAAACGAAGGGCCCGGAGTTGGGATGGGAGAGACACCTGTGAACCTCCCTCGAAGGAGATATTACGAGCAGAAATAAAAGCCAAAAGGCTCGATGTCTCCAGCTTAAAGTCAGATCTGGATGACATGGTAGATGGTACCCTGCCCTTAGAAAGAATAGACATGTATGAGCAGGGTGAAATTCTGTTCATGGCAAAGGACGTAACTCGAAAGGCGAGAGCAACCCATGAGAAATTAGTGGAACTAGCAGGCAAGTACATGGTAGACCTGTCAAGAACCAAAGCCTTACAGGGCAACCACAGGCTACATTACACAGACCGAGACCTAGATGAGAAGCGAACCATCGGATTGAAAACACACATAAGGGAACTGATCACTGGAATAAGGACATGGAGGGCCCTAGATAAGTGGGAAGAGAGGTGGTCCAAGAGAGGGACCGTCAGGAGAAGCATACTTGGGATGACACCAGGAGGACAGCAGGGAGTAGAGACATACCCTTTGAGGGAAGTCGCAAATGGGACCTATGTCCACGTCCCTTGGAGTAGGGGGGATTTGGCTGCTTTTACCACCTCTTTCCCCAAATTGCGGGAAAACCCAGTGGAGTGGTATAAGCAAGTTGAGAGATTCGTAAAAATCTCAAAGGTCCTATGGATAGATTTGAACACGCTGTTTGACATAGTAGTGCCAGGAGATTTGTGGACCGCATGCAAGGTTAGCGCTGAGTGGCCCACCATAGAGCCCGAGAGAGATGCTAAGACTAATGGGCCGTCCGAGAGTGTGATGGCAAAGTTCGAGAGAGTAATGACTTGGCTGAAAGATAAAGTGCCAATGCAAGACATAGATTGGGTAAAAATTGACCGAACAAGACAGGAACCCAAAGAGACAGTTCACGAATATTATGAGAGATTGCTGAAGGCGTTCAAACAGTATAGCGGTCTGGATGTAATGGATCCAAAGGACATAGGGCAATTTGTGTCCAAGTTCGTCTTGGGTCTGAGACCGGATATTGGTTTAATGATACAGCAACACTTGATCTGTTGGCAAAATAAACCCCTAGACGAAATATTGAGGTATGCCAGGTACTGCTGTGATGAAATAGACTCCAAGGCTAAGAAGTTAAAGGAGAAACTGATGGTGGTACAGATGCAGGCAGCAGGGAAGGGGGGACAGCAGCAACAGCAACCAGGAACAGGTACTGGAGGAAAGAAACAGTACAGTCAGAACAAAGGCAATGAGGAGAACTCCACCTTTAGACCAAGGATAGATATAACTACCTTAAAGAAAACAACTAGGTGCCACCAGTGTAACGAGGTGGGACATTGGAAACGCGAGTGTCCCTATAATGTTGAGATAGGAGACCAAGAGGTAGAGGAGGACGAGACCCAGAGTGTGCCTGCAAGAGGGGTAACGCAGTACCAGGGAAAGGTGCTCAAAGGGGGGGGGCCACCTCCCCGAGCTCAGTTCCCACAGCCACCCAGATTAGGGACTATGGGTAAGACCTATAGACAGATGCCCCTGTTTGTCGGGGGAGAGGAATGCTATTATGTGGACCCACTAACGGGACAGAGGGTGGAAAGGGATGACTGCACCCTCGGGGCAGCTCTGGAGGTAGATCAGAGGGGACCCTATGTTGAGGCCGAAGTGGCAGGGTTCCCCACGACATTTCTAGTGGACACAGGAGCCACCAGATCCACGATCAGGTCAGCCGCCGTGCCAGGCCTGCCTATGTCTGGAGAGACCATACAAGTGGTGGGGGTCGCTAACAGGAGAATGACCAGTCCTCTGACGGAACCCGTACAGGTGAAAATAGGGAAGTACAGTGATGAGCACCAGTTTGTGGTTTGCGATTCTAGTCCTGTATGTCTGCTAGGAAGAGATCTTTTGTGCAAGTTAAATTGCACCATATATTGCACACCACAGGGCGTGGAGGTATTGACTAATGATGATGATGCTGACTTTAAAGTCGCCAATTCCAGAATATGTGTGGAACTGTATCCCACTTTGACAGTAGACGAGCTACCCTGGGATCTGAGAGAGACCGTTGCCCCGGAAGTATGGGATTTCACTGGGGAAGAGATTGGGTTGGTGAAAGGAGTAGACCCAGTGAAAATCGTAGTGAAACCTCATGCTGAGTTCCCAAGAACACCTCAGTATAAATTGACACCAGAAACGATTGCAGGTATACAACCCGTGATTGAGTCCATGATTAGGCAGGGAATACTGAAGGAAATCGTGGGTAGTCCATGTAACTCCCCGATTATGGGTCTGCAGAAACCAAATGGGAAGTTTCGGATAGTGCAGGACCTCAGAAAGATTAATAACATAGTCGTTTCGTGTTGTCCAGTGGTACCGAATCCATCAGTGATACTGTTTCAGATACCGTTCCAAGCAGAATGGTTCACGGTAATTGATCTTTGCCAGGCTTTCTTTTCGATCCCTTTGGATGAAGAAAGCCATTTCCTTTTCGCATTTAAGCTGGAAGGTCGCGTCCTAACATGGTGTCGTATTCCTCAGGGGTATACAGAAAGCCCATCGATCTTCAACCAGCTCCTGAAGAGAAATCTTGAAAGTCTAGTACTGCCCCAGAGGTCAGTTCTGGTCCAGTACATAGACGACCTCCTTGTGGCGTCAGAGACAGAGGAAGCTTGCAGGGAAGACTCTATTGCCTTGTTAAACCATCTAGCCGAAAATGGGCATAAGGTGTCCCCGGGAAAATTGCAGTACTGCCTGACAGAGGTACAGTACTTGGGACACAGAATTGAGAAGGGGAAACGGAAGGTGTCACCAGACAGGATAGAGGCCATCATGAAGATGAATGCGCCTAAAACGCAGAGAGAAGTCAGGATGTTTCTAGGAATGGTGGGATATTGCCGACAGTGGATCGCAAACTTTTCACTGAAAGCAAAGCCCTTACAAAAACTGACGCACAAGGAGGTGAGTGATCCGGTACCATGGGACAAAGACTGTTTGATGGCGTTCCTGCAGCTGAGAGAGGACTTGTGTCGTGCTCCGGCTCTGGGAATGCCAGATTACGATAAACCATTCTTGCTCTACTGTTGTGAGAGAGAGGGATGCGCGCTGTCTGTGTTAGTCCAAATCCATGGGAATGCCCGTAGACCAGTCGCGTATTTCTCGGCTACTTTAGACCCAGTAGCCGCAGCGTTGCCCGGATGTCTCAAATCCGTTGCTGCAACAGGTGTCAGCATTGAGAGATGTGAGAATATTGTAATGGGGCACCCATTAGAGGTGCATGTGCCCCACTCTGTTGAATTGTTGATGACCAGGACTAAAACTCAGCATCTGACGAATAGCAGGCTCACGCGCTATGAGCAAGTCATTCTTGCTGCAGAGAACGTGACCCTCAGGAGATGCTCTGTTTTAAATCCTGCTACCTTAATGCCACTTCCAAATGATATTGAGGATGATGAAGAATGTACAGACCATGACTGCCTCGATGTGACTGAACTATGCACCAAACCAAGGCCCGACATCGTAGATGAGCCACTGACTGACCCAGATGAAATTTTCTTTGTCGATGGCTCATGTGTAAGAGACGAAGTTGGGCAGTTAAGAGCAGCTTACGCTGTTTGTACAATTACTGGAGTAGTGGAAGCTGGATGCCTGGAAGGAGTACACTCCGCTCAGGTAGCCGAGATTATTGCCCTGACGCGTGCCTGCCTGGCAAGCAATCAAATCCGAGTCACCATATACACTGACAGTCAATATGGTTACGGGGTAGTTCATGATTACGGGCAGTTATGGTCTCAAAGAGGTTTCATGACCTCTTCAGGCTCTCCCATTCGCAATGGAGAGTTTGTGCGCCTGTTGTTAGAGGCATTGCAATGTCCAGCAGGTATCGCAGTTGTGAAATGCACCGCACATACCAGAAATATGGACTTCGTGTCACAAGGCAATAGATATGCCGACGAAGTCGCACGGTATTGCGCGGAAACAGGGTATTCTTTCACCGAGGTGGAAGTGGGTGGAATAAATGTAAGGACTGAATTAGCTATGATATTGGAAACTGTTGATACTTGGGACGAACTGAAGGAGATGCAAGAAAATGCTCCTGACTGTGAAAAGGAGACATGGCAAAAGGCAGGATGTGTGGTGGGGGAGGCCCATTTCTGGGTTTCAGCAGATGGCAGAGCAGTGTTGCCCAATGAGATGGTGAGCCCAATGGCCCGACACATACATGGTCCTGTCCATTTAGGAAGAGACGCAATGCTGAGAGTGTTTAGACAGACCTGGTACAACCCCAAGTTCAGAGTAGCAGCCGAAGCAGTGTGCCAGCGTTGTGTGACGTGCCAGCAGTTGAATGTAGGGAAGAAGACACCAGTTGCACTGAGCCACATAGGGAGGTCAGGAGGTCCATTCAATCGAATGCAGATAGATTTCATTGAAATGCCAAGGTGCAGCCGCCTCCGTTACATCCTGGTGGTTGTTTGCGTTTTCTCCAGATGGGTTGAGGCATATCCTACACGCAGGTGCGACACCCTCACAGTAGCTAAGATATTGCTCAGGGAGCTTATCCCGCGCTTCGGGGTGCCGGCCTCTTTGGAATCAGATAGGGGAATGCATTTCAACAGCTCGCTTGTGAAAATGATTTGTGCAGCTTTGAATATAGACCAAAAACTGCATTGCAGTTATCGACCAGAGGCTTCAGGAATTGTGGAGCAAATAAATGGCACCATCAAGGCCAGAATTGCGAAAGTGTGTTCATCAACATCCTTGAGTTGGCCTGATGCGCTGCCATTGGTCCTTATGAGCCTCCGTAGTACCCCGGATAGGAGAACTGGTTTGTCTCCTCATGAGGTATTGATGGGAAGAGCAATGAGGTTACCTTCTGTCCCAACTGCTGCATTGATTAGTATCACAGATGATATGATCCTGGACTATTGTAAGGGGCTGTCTGACGCCATTCATTCTGTGTCCCTTCAGGTGCAGGCCGCCGAGGTACCATCGAGCCAGGACCCTTGTCATGACTTGCTTCCTGGGGACTGGGTCCTGGTGAAGAAGCACGTGAGAAGCAGCTGCTTGGATGTTCGTTGGCGTGGGCCCTTCCAGATCATCCTGACCACAAACACAGCCGTGAAAGTGGGAGGCCTGCCCAATTGGATCCACGCGTCGCACACGCGGAGAGTTCCAGCCCCTCTGATAGAAACAGCTCCTCTCTCGGATAGACGTCCAGCAGCGGACCGAGAAGCCATAGAGGGGGCTAGCCAAGCTGTAGAGGTGCCAGCGGAAGCAGGGAACGAGTCTGACCAAGCTGAGGACGGTCAGTACAACAGCGAAACAGACAACGCTACTGAAGGAGAAAGTAGCTGGGAGTACGAGTCAGACACTGACAGGTCTGACAGAGAGCGTGAACCAACGAGAAGAAGACGGAGTAGAAGGGTACGCGGAGAAGCTGATTGGCCGCAGAGAAGGAGCTCTAGCCTAAGGTCAACTCTGGAGAGAACCCTTCCTCCGATATCAGAAGACTCAGACCCAGAAGACGGTGCTCAGGGCGCTGAAGCACCGGAGTTGAGGAGGTCAAGAAGAGTGCGGGTGCCTAACAGAAGATACTCCACCCCTGAGTGGACATATCTGGCGACAGATGGCTTCGAAACCAGTGACGGGGAGGATCAGAGCGGTGGTGGTGTCCAGTTCTGAGCCCATCGTAACAGTGGAGATACGACTGTTAGTACCCGGAGTAGAACAAGAAGGGTCACTGACATTCATGCTCCCCCGTCCTCCCCGCCTCAGCAAGATAAAGGACATGTTTCTCACAGAATTGCAATTCCCTGATTTTGGTTCAAAGATATCAGCCGCAGAAGAGCACAATCTTCGTCTGGAAATATTGAATTTTGCTGTCGAAGCTGCAGGCGAGCGCCTGATAGTGGATGCTTAAAAAGACTTTGTAAATAAGCGTGAAGAAAAGAAGATTACCTAGCGCCTAGGAAACAGAGAATCTTAGGGACTTTCCCTGAGTGGATGGAGAAGGGCTAAGGTTGTCTATATTGAACTAAAAGGAACTTTGGCGGAAAAGGTTGTCAGCTTCCAGTTGCGTGGTTCTCAAGACAAAAGGAGTAAAGAGACTGTAAAGGAAAGAAAGAAAGAAAGGAACTTTGTGCAGAGTTACGAGAGAGCCACACTATCTGACGAAATGGAGGCTGGTACCCAGAACCGCAGAGCAAAATGTATAATAGGTACACTAATAGTAGGAGTGATAATACTAATAGCTCTAGTAGTGACAGTCTCCTATGTAAAGGGACGTGAGGAAGAGGCAAAGGTAACTGATGTGAAATCTGTAGAGGTGCTTACACCCACCGTGGCTGGTGGGAAAGGGGAAAACACACAAGAGAAAGCGTTATTAGCTGCAGAAGCCCGCAGGTTACATGTAGATGAGTCCCAAGGTGACTTTAGGTCAAATGCTTATGCAAAATTATTGTATGAATATGTGGATGCCATGGAGGTCAAGGACTGCTATGTCTGCATGCAGTTGCCGGCGTCTGTAGATGAAGGCATTCGTTATCATCACCTCCCGCTGACATATGGCATTACATGTAGCTTATTGCTTAGTATATTTTATGGGAGAGATAGTTTTGAATACTATTTCTCCAATTTCGATTCAGTGTTGCCGGAAGTCCCAAATTATAAGCAGATGAACAAGTGGGACTACTGGAAAAGTGAAGACAGATTGGCAAAGTTTTTCATTCCTTGGATTACCTTAGATACTTCACATGCCCGCAGAAATAATCTGACATGCAAGGTGTCGGAAGTTGAGAAAAAGTTCATAGGGCAGGTGGATGATCGAAACAGGAGGCAAAGGATTTTGAAAAAATCAGGACAAGGGAAAACAGATTGGACCGATGAAGAAAGGGTACACAAAAGAAAGGGTAGTAGTGGTCCAATAGCTTTAGATAGAACGCAGAGAGGAAAGTTATGTCTTCACAGAGCCAAAACGTATTATGAAAATGTATACGTGGGAGAAGTTAGCTGTGAACATGCTTTCAATTTAGAGTACTACACCAAGGACTTCCTGAAGGGAATGCAAGTGATTCCAAATGTATATTTCGTATGTGGAAGAAATGCTTACGTGAAGCTACCTGATAATTGGTATGGCTCATGTTACTTGGCCATTATCTTCCCTAAAATATACCATGCCCAAGACTTAGAGATCATCGAGGGCAAGACATCATCGAGGGGAAGGAGAGATGTAGGAGGTGTAGAAATGGTTGGAGATGTCTTCGGAGCTGTGTTCCCTTTTCTAGGATTAATCCTTAATGATGTTAAAATTAGACGACTAGCAACAGTCGTAGACAGGTTGTCTGCCAGTACTGCTCAGTCCTTAATGCTGGTAGAAGGAGAGATGCAATCGATAAGGGCTATGGTTCTTCAGAACCGTCTTGCCTTAGATGTCCTATTAGCAAAAGAGGGCGGAGTCTGTAAGGCTTTGAAGGTCCAAGAATGTTGTACTTACATTCCAGACAATTCGAAGCCCCTTGAAAAGGTTATTAGGAACATAACTGATATTCACAAGGAGATCGAAGACCTGAGCAGAGAAAATGTCTGGGAGAAGGTGGGCCAAGGGATAAGTGACGCTGGAGGTTGGCTCACCACTTTAGGCAAAAGCTTTGTGTGGAAAATACTAAAACCTATCATCATAATATTGATCTGTGGGATCGTGTTGTGGGGATTGGTGAGGGTATTCAAATGGTACAGATCAAAAAGGTCAGAGAGAGCTCAGAGAAAACAGCTGCAGAGATTGGCTGCCATACAAGATAGTCAGTACCGGAGTCTGAGGGCTTTGGAAACACAGAAACGAGTTATGCTAGCAATCACTGCAGTTTGAATATTAATGATGACCCCGAGAGGTCATCAAAGGGGGGAACTGAGAGAGCGCAAACTGACCAAAATGTAGAAATACATCACACTTACACGTAGTAAGCACAAATCATGAAGAGAAATGCCATGAGTGCTGATAGTATCCAAAGTTATATTCTGAAATGTGTAGTTAATATAGAAGTTTAAATAGAAGTGGAACTAATACAGAGTTGTGTGAAGTAATGCGATTTTAATAAACGTGATTATTCCTGAATCCATGTTGTGTAGCTGCTAGAATGTAAGATGGCATACGAAAACGTTGAAATGTGGTAGGCCTCAGGGCCAGAGCAAGGCGGGAGGGGGAAGGTGATTAAGATGCACAATTTGGATTGCACTAATGTTTAGTATTAATGAGTAGGCTTTTGATTTATAGATGTGTTTACCGAAATCAGTAGAAAATGAGTACTAACATGCTAATAATTAAAGAAGAAGTTGAATGCTATAAATGTAGTAGAGCTGGAAAGTTTTAATGTTGATTTATACGTATTAATCTGGGTTGGGGAATGTTGCAAGGCGGTTGGAAAACCATGAGAATTGGGAACAGGCTGCAGATGTCTGTCTGGAAGAGAAAAGGGGGGTATTCAATTATTAATATAATGAATAGAAGCTTGTTCAAGAAATGGACCAGACATGGAGGAGGGTTCCGGAATGTTTAAGGGGTATCAGCGGGCCGGAGACGAGTCTGAGAAGCAAGGTCGACTCTGACCGCAAGGCCTCATCATGGAAAAAGCCAGAAGCTACACCACGTGAGGGGCGTCTCACGAGGGGCGTCCTAAATGTTGTTGTATTTTTGTATTAGGGACAGCACCCCTGGGTGGAGTTAGAGCAGACGCCTGAGGACCCTTTAGAGAGCGGATGGGTAGGCAGAGAGGGGCCATGATTGGAGAACTATAGGTTTTCACCAAGAGTTTGAGAGTGGGTGGCTTCCCTTGGGAGTCATTCACTGCTGACACCTTTGATAGATTGAGACCTGGTTAAGTAGGGATACCATCTAGAGCAGGGTAGGGAAAGCCTAACCTGTATTTTCCTTCCGCCTGTAAATGAGTGATAGATTTCAATATGTGTCTATGCTAACGGCACTATTGTTTTTAGAACTGGTATTGATAGTTTCCGTTGTTCGTCTGAGGGCTTTCAGAGAACACGTGTACGTAGTTGGGCCCGTGTATCTGGTGAATCTCATCTTAAGATGCTTGTACCTACAACTTATAATAAATCTTTGAAAGCTAGAAGTTGTTTGTGATCCTTTGAAGCAGAGTCCTTTACTGGGGGAACTAACTTGGTAAGAGATGCACTTTCTTTCCTCAATGACAGGCAATAAAGATTCAGTCGGCCAGACCGGGGTTTTAGATCGATAGTGATAAGGTATTGATCAAAATCTCAACCCTTCCAGAATTACGCGCATCCGCCTCGGCGCATCTCACCTTTAAGTGCCTCCCATACTGCCGAGAATCATGGGAGATGTAGTTCTAACAGCCAGGTAGGCACTCATGATTGCGAATCCTGACAGTAAAAGTGTGGTAAAATGATTGAATTGCTCACTTTGAGGCATTAAATCATGTTTATTCACTGCGGGAAGTGATATGAACAACATTTGGAGTTAATTCATGTTCAAGCGAGAGTCTGATTTTCCATGTGAAACGATCGATGATCGTGTCCTGAGGAAATGCGTCTGAAAGGTCCAAAATGGTCCATTTTCAATTATTGCATATTTCAACTACTTCTGACTTTTGGATGTGGATCATCACTTTTGTAGCTAAAATGAGCATGTTTATAGTGATTTTCAAGCTTCTACGGAGGAAAAACACAATATTTTAGGTAAGAGCAAAAGTGAGTAAAATGATGAAATTGCTCCCTTATAGTCCTTAAAACATGTTTATTCACTGCAGGAAGTGATATGAACAACATATGGAGTTAATCCATGTTCAAACGAGAGTCCAATTTTCATGCAAACCCATCGATGACCCTGCGACCTGAGGAGTGCCTTTGAGACACACACTCCAGGATTTCGCGGTTTTCTGCGAAATTGACACTTTTGTAAAAATACAACGATTTCTACAAAAAATGCCCATGAAATCGGCACTTTTGTAAAAATGCCGCGATTTTTAAAAAAGTGCCTGCGAAATCGTCACTTTTGTAAAAATTCAGCGATTTTTACAAAAGTATTTACAATGTATTTACACTTCCTTTAATACACTGGAACAATAAACTACACATGGGTGAATAAAAATGCACAGTCTTGGATTAAGGTTAGATGACATGACTCTGCATCTGCAAGTGTTCCAAAGATACCTGTTTAGTGTGAGCCTTCTGCCTTCCAGTGGCAGCTGAAGGAATCAAACAGCAGCCACAGCGTAGGCATCAATAAATTCAAAAGCCTTTATTTATCAAGTGGAAAATGCTAGAGTAGACGGAAACCCGAAAATTATATTTCTTAAACTCCAACTCCGTCATATAGCCATTTTCAAGGAATCAAGAACCGCATTACTACGAATTGCTTAGAAGAAAAAAAAGGTT
The DNA here is from genome assembly GCF_964263255.1 of Lissotriton vulgaris. NCBI lineage: Eukaryota > Metazoa > Chordata > Amphibia > Caudata > Salamandridae > Lissotriton > Lissotriton vulgaris. The sequence goes on along the minus strand of NC_141689.1, from coordinate 1,080,467,981 downwards.
TGCTGCTAAGAGCCTGAAAAAAAAGCAGGGAAAATTCTTCATTGGATTTGTGGCGGCCATGAGGGTAGAACTCTAGACGCAAATTGCCCATGCAGTGAAAATGCTTTCACTTAACGTAATTAAAGTATGTACGTTGTTACAACGCATGCTTTTACCACGCATGCCTTTACAAGCAGGTTTTTCAAACGCAAGTCGTTAACAACGACTTGCGTTGGGGGGTGCTGGATAGTGAATAGTTTAATTTACTATTCCAACTCCAGTCCCCGTGGATAGTGGGGAAGGTGTTGGATAGTAAATTAAACTATTACCTATCCTAGAGCGCCCCCCAGCGCAAGTCGTTGTATTGACTTGCGTTGAAACACCTGCGTTGTAAAGGTACTGCGTGGTAAAAGTTGCGTCATAAAGGATGTTTGCCGTAATTAAAGCCATAAATGTTATGTGCTCGATGCTGTTATGCGCAACTAGGCTCTAAAACGTCACCCCTATAAATAAGAATAACATAGCAGCCAACTTGTAGTACAATCTCACAGTGTGAGGAGTGTGTGAATGGGGCAGGGCCTCGTGCCGAGAAGTACCTAGGAGGCACCTTTGAACCCCAACCCGCCCCCAATCCCCCTCTTCCCCCCCAAAAAAAAGCTTGCCAGATTAAGCCTTGTGTAAAAAAATAAGGCCTACTTGAAACAGGTGTAAACAAGAGAAAATGTGTTCATTTCTTGACACATTCCACAGAAATATATATTGGAAGGTTAGGGGTTTGAATACAAATTCTACGGTAGACAGCACACACCGTCTGAACAATGCTGTGGGTGGCGTCACTGGCAGGTACCACAAGGTGACATTGTTAGAGCACCCGCACAGGGGATGACGCACTGGTAGCCCAGTCCTAGGCCCTGCCTACCCCTCCTACCCCCGCTTGTGTAATGCACTGTACAGACCCTCCAGGATTTAAGGCTGAAATGAATGATCATGAGTAAAATAAAGTGCCGCTAAATTTCCATATTTGTGCTGCTAAATTTCCATATTTGTGCCGCTAAATTTGCTAATCCATGCCGCTATATCCTGGAGAGGTCCAAAATGCATATTTCAACTAATTCTAATATTTGGATGTGGATCATCACTTTTGGAGCTTAAATGATAATGTTTATACTGATTTTCATGCTTGTACGAAGCTAAAACACAAGATTTGGGATAGGGTAAAAGTGAGCTTTAATGATTGAATTGCTCCCTTTGAGGACAGAAAACATGTTTATTTAATGCTGTAAGTGATATGAACTATTATACAGAACAAGGGAACCCAAAGGAAATTTAGACATTGACCTTGGGCAATTTCATGTTATAGAGAACAGTGGTCCCTATTCAGGTAGAATACAGTGTGATAGATAACCATACACTAGAATAGAATGTATGTCTTTTGTCCAGCCGGACAAGAATTTATTTTCATAATATTTTTCAAAAGTAGTATCAAATAAAACATTCAGATGACAAGTGGGCACAGCCGTGACCCACAGAACACAAGACAGAACAACGAACACAGAATTGGCCAAAAGGCAAGCTAAAATGGGTCTGTACACTTGTACTCAGTATAGACAGACACAAATTAATCATTTAACACCGTTGCACAATGTGTTATAGCTTGAGTCTGGTGCTTAGGGTGTTTGGGTGTCGACTATGTTTCGATGCCAACATTAAATATAGGGCATCATCTTCAGGACAAACAAATAATGCATTGCTGTCTTGATAATAATGTATCACACCTTTTTTACAATTCTAAGGTGGCAGAGAATCAACGGTTCACTATAGGCGCGAGGGCGCTCAGCATCTTGACTTTGGGGGTTGCTGGCACCAGCAGGATCAATTCTGTTTGCTTAATGGCAGAAAGTCCTGTTGGGTGCTGTGTGCCAGCTGTAGGAAAATGCACGATCGCATTACTTCAGTGAGTGTGGGCAGTATCGCCGCATCTGCTTCGGAGTTTCAATGGAGTCTCCATTGAAGCTCCGAAGCAGATGCGGCGATGGTTATCATCAACGAGGGTTCGTGATATTTTAAATCCCGTTGACTATGCCTTAATGCAGGAATTTAACGTCTGTTAAATTCCAGACTAAGGCATAGTTAACATGGAAGGTGGATTATGGTGATACGACCACAGGGTCTTTACAGCTGTAAGGGATATGATCTGATTTGGAGTGGATTCATGTTCAAGGAAGAGTGTCCGATTTTTCATGCAATACGATCAATGAACAGCGAACAGAAGAAATGCCTCTGAAAGTTCCAAAAAAGTACAATTTCAAATATTGTATATCTTAACTAATTCTGTCTTTTGGATGTGGATCGTCGCTTTTGGAGCTAAAATGGGCGTGTTTGGAGTGATTTTCATGCTTCTATGGCGCAAAAACACAAGATTTGGGCTTGGGTAAAAGTAAGTTAAAATGACCAATTTGGTCCCTCTGAGGCCTTAAAATGTGTTTATTTACTGATGTAAGTGATATGAACTACATTTGGAGTTAATTTATGTTCAAGCAAGGGAGTCCGATTTTTCACGCAAAACGATCGATGACCAGCGACCTGCAGAAATTCTTCTGAAAGGTCCAAAATGGTATGTTTTCAAATATTGCATATTTCAACTAATTCTTTATTTTGGATGTGTATCATTGCTTTTGGAGCTAAAATGATGATCCTTTTCAAATAGTGCATATTTCAAGAATTTCTGACTTTTGGATGAAGATCATCATTTTTGGAGCAAAAATGAGCATGTTTATAGTCCATAGAGCAAAAATACAAGATTTGGGGTAGCGGTAAAACTGAGTTAAATTGATCGAATTGCTAAGTGGAGTACTTAAAAGATATTTATTAACTCCGAGAAGTGATATGACTAAATTTGGAGTTAATTCATGTTCAAGCAAGAGAGTCCAATTTTTTATGCAAAACAATCGATGACCCTCAACCTGATGTAATGCCTCTGAGAGGTCCAAAATAGTCTGTTTCCAAATATTGCATATTTCAACTAATACTAATATTTGTATAAGGATAATCACTTTTGGAGCTAAAATGAGAATGTTTATAGTTATTGTCATGCTTCCATGGAGCAAAAACGCAAGATTTGGGCTTAGGTAAAAGTAAGTTAAAATGACTGATTTGGTCACTCTGAGGCCTTAAAATGTGTTTGTTTACTGCTGTAAGTGATATGAACTACATTTGGAGTTACTTCATGTTCAAGCAAGAGAGTCAGATTTTTCATGCAAAACGATTGATGACCAGCGACCTGAAGAAATTCGTCTGAAAGGTCCAAAATGGTATGTTTTCAAATGTTGCATATTTCAACTAATTATGTCTTTTGGATGTAGATCACTGCTTTTGGAATTAAAATTGGCGTGTTTATAGTGATGTTCATGCTTTTACGGAGCAAAAACACAAGATTTTGGGTAGGGGTAAAAGTGAGTTAAAATGATCGAATTGCTCCTTTTGAGGCCACAAAACATGTTTACTTACTGCTGTAAGTGTTATAAACTGCATTAGTTAATTCATGTTCAAGCGAGAGAGTCTGAATTTTCATAAAAAATGATCGATGGCCCTGCGACCTGACGAAATGCCTCTGACAGGTCCAAAATGGTCCTTTTTCAAATATTTCAAATTTCAACTAATTCTGGCTTTTGGATGTGTATCATCACTTTTGCAGCTAAAAGGAGCATGTTTAAAGTAATGTTCATGCTTCTAGAGAGCAAAAATACAAGATTTGGAGTAGGGGTAAAACTGCGTTAAAATGATCGAATTGCTTACTTTGAGTACTTGAAACATATTTATTCACTACGGGAAGTGATATGAACTACATCTGGAGTTAATTCATGTTCATGCAAGTGAGTCTGATTTTTCATACAAAACGATCGATGACCCGCGACTTGAGTAAATGCTTATGAGAGGTCTAAAATGGACTTTTGTCAAGTATTGCATACTTCAACTGATTCTGACTTTTGGATGAAGATCATCACTTTTGGAGCTAAGAGCATGTTTATAGTTGTTTTCAATCTTCTAGACTGCAAAAACACAATCGTTCTCTTTGAGGCCTTAAAAGTGTATATTCACTGCAGGAGGTGATATGAACTATATTTCGAGTTAAATCATGTTCAAGCAAGAGAGTCTGATTTTGCATGCAAAACGATTGATGACCAGCGACCTGCGGAAATGTCTCTGAGAGGTCCAAAATGGTCCGTTTTCAAATATTGCATATTTCATCTAATTCTTATATTTGGATATGGATCATCACTTTTGGAGCAAAAATGAGAATGTTTATAGATATTTTCTTGCTTCTATGGAGCAAAAACACAAGATTTAGGATAGGATAAAAGTAAGTTAAAATGACCGATTTGGTCACTCTGAGGCCTTAAAACGTGTTAATTTACTGCTGTACATGATATGAACTGCATTTGGAGTTAATTCATGTTCAAGCAAGAGAGTCCAATTTGTCATGAAAAAAGATCGATGATCCGCAACCTGAGGAAATGCCACTGGGAGTTCCAAAAAAAGTCTTCAAATATTGCAGATTTCAACTAATTCTGACATTTAGATGTGGCTCATCACTTTTGGAGCTAACACAAGATTTGGCATAGGGTAAAAATGAGTTAAAAAGATCGAATTGCTCACTTTGAGGCATTAAAATGTGTTTATTCACTGCATCAAGTGATATGAACAACATTTGGCGTTAATTCATATTCAAGCGAGAGAGTATGATTTTCCATACAAAACGATTGATGGCCCGCGACCTGACGAAATGCCTCTGAGAGGTCCAAAATCGCCCGTTTTCAAATACTGCATATTTCAACTAATTCTGACTTTTGGATGTGGATCATCACTTTTGTAGCTAAAATGAGCATCTTTATAGTGATTTTCATGCTTATATGGAGCAACAACACAAGATTTTAGATAGGAGTAAAAGTGAGTTAAAATGAGCGAATTGCTCACTTTGAGACCTTAAGATGTGTTTATTCACTGCAGGAAGTGACATAAACTGCATTCGGAGTTCATTAATATTTAAGCAAGAGAGTCTGATTTTTCATGCAATACGATCCATGACCCGCGACCAGACGAAATGCCTCTGAGAGGTTCAAAATGGGGTGTTTCCAAATATTGCATATTTCAACTAATTCTGACATTTGGATGTGGATCATCCTTTTTGGAGCTAAAATGAGCATGTTTATAGTGATTTTCATGCTTCTACGGAGCAAAAACACAAGATTTGTGGTAGGGTAAATGTGAAATAAAATGACCGAATTGCTCACTTTAATGCCTTAAAACGTGTTTATTCATTGCGGGAAGTGATATCAACAACATTTGGAGTAAAATGCCTCTGAAAGGTCCAAATGGTACGTTTTCAAATATCGCATATTTTTAATAATTCTGTCTTTTGGATGTGGATCATTGCTTTTGGAGCTAAAATGGGCATGTTTATAGTGATTTTCATGCATCTACAGATCAAAAACATCAAGATTTGGGGTAGGGGTAAAAGTGATAAAATTATCGAATTGCTCTCTTTGAGGCCCTAAACCGTGTGTATTCACCGCTGAAAGTGATATGAGCTACATTTGGAGTTAGTTCATGTTCAAGTGAGAGAGCCCGATTTTTCATGCATAACTTTCGATGACCTGCGACCTGAGGAATGCCTCTCAGTTGTCCATAATGGTCAGTTTTCAAACATTGCATATTTCAACTAATTATGACTTTTGGATGTGGATCACCAGATTTGGAGCTAAAATGAAAATTGTTATAGTAATTTTCATGCTTCGAGGGAGCAAAAACACAAGATCGGGGGAAGGGGTAAAAGTGAGTTAAAATGATCGAATTGCTCACTTTGACTCCTTAAAATGTGTTTTTTCAATAGGGGAAGTGATATGAACTACATTTGGAGGTAATTCCTGTTCAAGCAAGAGAGTCAGATTTTTCATGCAAAATGATCGATGACCCACGCGCAACTGGATAACATGCCTCTGAAAGGTCTTAAACGGTCTGTTTTCAAATATTGCATTTTTCATCAAATTCTGACATATGGATGTGGATCATCACTTTTGGAGCTAAAATTAGCATGTTTATAGTCATTTTCATACTTCTAGGGAGCAAAAACACAAGATTGGTGGTAGGAGTAAAAGTGAGCTAACATGATTGAATTGCTCACTTTGAGGCCTTAAAATGTGTTTATTCACAGCGGAAAGTGATATGACCTACATTTGGAGTTAATTCGTGTTCAAGCAAGAGAGTCCGATTGTTCATGAAAAACTTTCGATGTCATGCGACCTGAGGAAATGCCTCAGAGTGGTCCAAAGTGGTTCATTTTCAAATATTGGATATGGCAAAAAGGAGCATGTTTATAGTCATTTTAATGCTTCTAGGGAGCAAAAGCACAAGATTGGGGGTAGGGGTAAAAGTAAGCTAAAATTATCAAATTGCTCACTTTGAGGCCATAAAACGCGTTTATTCGCAGCAGAAAGTGATATGAACTACATTCGGAGTTAGAATATCCTTATAGCCCACCGTAGCGGGCTATGTTAGAGGCCCGCTCCAGCATTAACAAGGGAGCGGGACTTTAATAGCCGGTATAGTCCATCCACGAAGGTCTATAATTCTATTAGAACATTCTGCCACTAGAGGGCAGAATGTTCTAACAAATAAAACAAAGGCCTCTCGGAGTCCGAGCTCCAAGAGGCCTTTGTGAAAACTTTGGAATGTTGCTTTGTGAACCTTTACCAGCCTGTAGAATCACATAGCACTCCATTGTCTTCAATGGAGTGCTCCACATTCCAGTGTTCTAATAAGTTATATACATGTTTGTAGGGAGATACTAGCACCTGACATTAATCACTCAATTAATATAAATATTGGACATCAATTGTAAGTCAAATTTACTTAAAACATTCTGTGACAAACAGCATATTGTCATCCCAAACAGTACAATACAAAATCTCATAAGGATTATCCAATTGCATGTGGTTATGCAGTTACAAGAAATCAAATAGAAGTTAAGTTTTTCTTGAACAAAGGATGTTCTTAACATCATCAGTAATCAGCGTGAATTAATACAGTTGTAATTGGAACCTAATTTTATACGCGTAATTCTTTAATATACAATATTTCCAGCAAAAACGGGTTTCGCATAGTTTACATACCACTTCTTCAGGGCTGAAATTATAGAAACAAAACTATTTATAGAAAACAACAATTTCCATCCAGATAGTTTGTAATTCACTAACAAAAATTCAAGTATATCTACCCACAAGTGGCCTTCCATTTGTGCTACATAAACTCTTTCTCTGGTGCTATACGGACAATTTCACTCATCTTAAATTCCTTACTACATAGTAATACACCTAACTATACTCCAAATCGTTTCAAAGTACATTTATTTCTACATAAAGCACCTGTTAATCCAAGTTTATATAATAGGTTCACTACAACTCAAGGTTACATTGGCCTAATCTCTTCAATGTACTCCAAATCTTTTTACAATACATTTATTTCAGAGCATATATTACTCTATATTTTCATCATATGTTCACTTGAACTCAATATTTAATTGACCTAATAACTTCAAAATGTTGATCCTCATGCTATGATTAAACAAAATCTCAAAATATTGAGAGTTTGCCTCTTCTCCTGTTACAGTAGTTGCAGAAAAAACCCTTGAGATGCTCACCTTATCTATATTCTATATAATTAGAAATTCCTGGTTCACCACATTATTTTATGTTCCTAAAATTCCAAAAGCAGATAATTATAAAAGGTTAGAAAAGAAAAGGAAGAAAGGGATAAAGAATATGAAAACAAATTAATTTAGCATTGTTCTACTATTCCTGTCATCAGATACAGATATTCCCACTGGTTTACACTAGAACCTATAGTCTCTATCCCAACATACTTCAAACTATGAATCAATTTCAGCAGCTTGGCGGCTCTGGCTGTGTGACAGGAGAGAGGATTGCACTGCGCCCGAGCCGTGAGGACCGACGGGTACGGGTGGAGGAGACAGCGCTGCTTTGGGCGTCTCCAGAAGTGTCAATCCAAACAGCAGTGTGATTAGAGCCCACAAATCATGAGGTAAGGCACACCAGTGCCTGGGGGTGACTGGTGCAGAGACGAGGCAAGCGAACAGCAAGTCAGTGAAGAATCCAAGGGCGTAAACGATAATCATGCCTGCTTACTGGGGGGCACATTAGCGGTGAGGCTATCCACTTCGATGGGAGGCACCTGACCCAAGACCAGGACGAGTCCGGGGAGTCCTTCCAGATACACTGGCCCCATTCAACAGGTGGCAAGATTCCCTGGTAAGGCCAGACACAGATGAGTAGCATCTGAGATAGCACCTTTTGTGCACTGTATGCACATATCTGCTCCCTTTTTGCTGGTGGCCAAGGTGAATGGGCCGTGACCCCTATCGTGCACATCAACAGGAGTGGAGGGGCTCCCGAGTGGGGCCCGGTTCCAAGGTGGCACACCAACCATGACTGTAGCGCACTAAATTGGTCTGAGAGTCATCGTTCACAGAAGTAAGGGGAAGCTGTGACCGCCACCTCAGAGCAAGAATGCAGAAACATCAGACCCCAATTGACCCCATTAGACGGCTGAACCGAGTTGCAGTTTGCAGCAGTGTGGGCTCCCCTTCATCCTGATCTACCCACGTTTTACCCTGTGTTAGCCTCCTGAGTTGGAAGCCATGCAGTATTGAAGATCTGTCGAGCTGAGGATTTGACTGCATGTGCCATCCCACGGGTTTGCGATGTGGTTGAGGTGGGTCAGGGAGCTGGGAGCTGAAGACCACACCCAGGGCCAACCGTGCAATATGACTAAAGACACGGGGCTACCAAATGACAAACAAAGCACCCTTGAAAAATATACTCAAACAGGCTGGTCCTCGGCGCAGGCAGGGGCAGGCAACCGATGAAGGTTCAATACCAGACAATGCTGCCTTGTTAACTCCCATCACACAGTCTTGAGACGTACTTGAAGCCAAGATAGGTGCTATGGGCTCAGATGTCACATTGCTTTGTCAGGATCGATGCAATGTAATGGAGTGGATCACGGAGGTTGGGTCTTGGGGTTCAAGGATTAAGCCACATCCCTGCAGCATACAGTGTCCAAGCTCACTTCCATGATCAGGGAACTGGTGGCATGGGTGGAAGACACAGAGGGAAGGGCACGTTGTAACAACCTACGCTTCATTGGATTCCCCAGGGGTATGAGGGTGCCTTGATGGAGCAGTTCCTAGATCACTGGCTCAGAGAGTTGCTTCCATCAGCAGCCCTCTTCCCCTGCTTTGTGGATGAGCGGGCTCATTTGACTCTGGTTCGCCGCCTTCCCCCGGGTGCCAGGTCTGGACCGGTTATTGCTAAATTCCTGAACTATATGGATTGGGATACCATCCTTAAACATGCCCAGCTCCAGGAGAAAAATTGGTACCAATCACTTGCTATTATGATCTTTCCGAACTACACCAGGCTGGTGCAGCAACAGCGTCAGTCTTTCCAGGCCATCAAGCAGTGCATCTGCCAGTTAAACATCTGATATATGCTTCCGTTTCCATGAAACTCAAAGTGATCTATCAATCACAGATGCTCTTCTTTGAATCCCTTTAGGAGGTATTTCAGTGGACACACAAAAGGATCCATCTTAAGATTCACACTCCTCCAAGCATGGACGCACACTCCTCTTATGGCAACAAACAGAAATTGACCGCAAAGACTATGGCTAATCGGCACCATAGATCCGGTTCATCTGGGAGTAACTCCAGGCGAGTGGCTGACACTCCAGCAGCGGAGGGGGGTCCCGACCTCTCCAACATCTGGCACAACCTCTCCTAAATGATATTGGGGTAATTACACCCTAGTTGGATATACAAGGCAACATGACCAAAACATGAGTGTTCATTTGCAGCCGAGTCCCACTGACCCCTGGCATAGTGTTGTGGAATGTAAATGGCCTGCTCAATAAAGTTAAGAAATGGGGCGATCCTGAAGCAGACCAAATGCTTAGGGGCAGATGTCCTGTTCCTACAAGAGTTCCACCTCATCAGGATTAATGTCGCCTGTCTGCCTAGAAGGGGATACACACAGGTTTATCACTTTGGGTTCACAGGACGTTGCAAGGGTACAGGTGTACTGATTAGGCAGACAGTCCCCATCCAACAGATTAAGACATGGACACACAAATATGGTAGCTACACTGCGGTAGCTGGGATGCTTTATAGAGGATCTCTCACACTAATGAGTGTGTATGCCCCACCCCCGAACACACATTTGTTGAATTACTGACAAGGCTCTGGGGTAAGTTGCTGAGGGGAGTCGTAGTGTTGGGGGGATTGGAATGTAGTTGCTGCCATGACGGTAGATAGATGGAGCCCACAGGGACCACCTTCAGAGGTGGGATGATGCACCTATCCTCCTTTATCTCAGCTGTGGGTCTTGCAGATGTATAGCGGGCACACCACACTACACCTGGGGGTTACACCTTCGTCTTGGCAGACTGCAGCTCATATTCTCGACTAGATTATTTCCTAGTTCCCCACAACTGCTCACACAGAGTCGCAGATATCACAGTGCTACCCAGGGAACTGTTGGATCACTCCCCAGTACATTGGGTTTGTGGGCAGGTCACTGGTTCAAGGCGCTCTGTTGGAGCCTATCACCTTGGCACTTTAAGAACCCCGACTATCGCAAACATATGGAGTGCTCCATAGCACATTGGAGTGAAGGCACAAATTGCAAGATCTGATAGACCTTGAGGCCAAGATCACAGAACTGAACCTGCAGGGTCCCCAACAAGATGGCCAGTGTGCACGTAGACAGCTTGGTCTGCTGCAGCAGCAGTACCACCAGGCCTGATGGGCAAATCACGCCTGGCCTGGCAGGCATCCCAAAGCCATATCTACCAATGAGGGGACAAACAAAGTCAATTGCTTCATAGATTATGCCAGGGTATCCCCATTTGCCTCCTTTCCCCCATTTAAGAATGAGTCTGGTACCCTACTTGAGAGATATTGCTTAGTTTTTCTTCCCATTTTGAAGGAGTCTATGAGAAAAATAATGTTGTGTCCAGAACACAGATTGAGAGTTTATGTGGGTGCTCCCACTCTGGACTCTCTCCCCAGCAGCCCGTGAATTGCTAGACGCTGTGCTCACAGGTGAAGAACTTACCTCAGTCGTTGCCAAAATGAACACTGGCAAGGATCCCAAACCAAACGGGTTCCCCTTCTAATTATTCAAAAACCACATGCCTATGCTCCAGAATCACTTCCTGGAAGTGGTTCTGTCTAGCCGCAGTTGTCATGCCACTGGATTGGCGCCATGTAGAGATCATGGTTTTCCCAAAGCTGGGTTGCCCAGCGGATGATCTCACTATGTATCACCTGATTTTCCTATTACATTAAGAGATTAAGGGGCATATTACCAAGGGCATTATTGCTGCTTTAGCTGGAATTTTTCCCGCTAAAGCGGCGATAATTGTATCACCCTATTACCTAGCTGTCGCTAACACCAGTTAGCGACAGCTAGTAGGAGATAGCGGGCATTTAGGTGCCCACTTTACATGTCAGCGATAATTATCGCTAATGACATGCAAAGTGGGTGTGCCAAGATGTTAGCGACTGGAAACAGTCGCTAACATCTTTATCTCCTATTACCAACTTTTGGAAATAATCGCGCTAAGTGCGATTATCTCCAAAAGCTAACGCCTGGCCTGAGTTGTTCTTAGCCATGTTATCAAATGGTAGGTGGATAACATGGCTAAGAGCATTTGCTCGTTAATGCATGAATATCGCTAACTTTACAGCGATATTCATGCATTTTTGCCGATTTTTATCGCCTAGGAGATAAACCTTGATAATATCAAGGCTCCTAAGCGATAAAAATAGGCGAAGCTCGGCGATATTATTTTGCCCGCTAACCAAGCTTAGCGATAATTATCGCTATAGCTTGGTAACATGCCCCTAAGATATTAGCTACGGCACTGGTGAATAGACTATTAGATCATATTCTGGACCTTGTCCACGCTGATCATTCAGGTTTTATGCCCCACCTGGAAACCCGCCACAATATCCATCGAGTATTTAACTCAATGGCAATAGCGGATGGACTGACAGAGCCAGAGGTACTCCTCCTGGTGGACATAGACAAAGCATTTGACTCTGTAGGCTGGGAGTATTTATTCGTCCTCCTCCAGTGCCTCAATTTTGGTCCACATTTGTTTTTTTATCTTCGATTGTTATTTAGAACAACAGCTTCGGCAAGGGTGGTGAGAACCCAGTTGGACACCTTCCCGATACAGCAGGTGAAGCAGCAGTGTTGCCTCCTGGTGTTTGCTCTTGCCATGGAGCCATTAGCGTGTGGGTGAGGATGGATATGTAGGTGTGGGGTTTTGAGTGGGGGAACAGACTGTCAGACAGGATGATGCTATACGCCGATGATATTCTCTTCTTTATTACGGCGCTGGACACAATAGGGCCTAGGCTATTGCAGATCTTGCGTATATGTGGGGTAACCTCGGGCCTAAAATCATCAAATCAAAATCTATGCTTTTCACAGTGGGAAGACTTGGGTGGGCATCCACATTGCGAGTGGCCACCAGCAGGTTCAAATACTTGGGCATCTTTCTCTCCATGGACGAGACAGAAACATGTAATGTTAATGTTGAACCTATTCGACTGCCTTAAAAACAATATAAAGATCTGGTCGGTGCTCCCGGATGGTCATTGATCTTCAAAATGGTCTCTCTAGACAGATTCCTTCATCAACTACATAATTTCCAGTATGAGATTTAGCAACAGTGGTGCAGTAAACTGAGTTCCATTCTCAAAACATTCCTATGCGGTGTGGCACCCCTCGCATTTCCCTCAGCAAATCTTTACAGTCCACATACTGTGGACATTGCAGCAACAGATGCAGTGTTATATTATCTGGCAGCTCACCTCCTGATCATACACGACTGGTGGTATAATACACAGGGTGATCTGGCTTATCAATTAGACAAATGGGCAATTGGTACTACTCCACTGATAGCACACCTGTATGGAGAGCGATAAAAGTCGTTATAAATTCATGGCGGTCAACACTTAGATAAAATGATGGGGCAGATTAACGGAGCAAATGCCGCTGTGGCATGGAACTCTACTTCCACAGGTGGCTGCATTAACTGGATTCCAGAAGTGAGATCTCATTGAGATCTCCACTTTAGGGGACTTCATGCAGAGCATGGTTCTCAAATCATTCCAAAACCTTCAGATTGAATTCCAATACACCAAAGTCAATTCCATGAATATCTACAGTTCCACCATGTGTTGACCCTCGATACACAAACGCCGATCAGACCTTCCCAAATGTGATCCCTTAGAGCAGCGGTCTTCAATCTGTGGGGCGCGACCCCCAGGGGGGTCGTGGAGTCCTGGGAAAGGGGTCGCAGATTCTGCAGAGTGCAGTTCCTGGCATTGGGATGATCGAGGGTGCTCATGGCGGAGGCCTAATTTACACCGAGGTGTGAAAAACATCAACGCCTCATTAACAAGTAAAAGGTCTTTTAAAGACCTGTCAAGTACTTGGGTGTGACTGTGTGTGTGTCCCTGAAACTGTTACAGCCGGGCTCACATACACGAGCTGGGGGGGGGGGGCTGGGGGAGGTTTTACAAGGGGGTCTCGGCATCAAAAAGTTTGAAGACCTCTGCCTTAGAGGGAAAACATAATATAGGTGACCTGGGTGGTCACAAAATCTATCAGGCACTCATATCTAATCAACCGGATGTGTTTGGTGTCCTTTGCGCGGCCTGGGAGACCAATGTGAGGGAGTTGGAAAACAAAGATTTAACGAAGATCCTGTGTCTACAGCAGGAGGCGGCCATAGCGGCCAAGCGTCGATTAACATTACATAAGGCATGCCCCTCTCACAGACCACTCCAGTTAGAACAAACCCAATGCAAGGCTCGGGTGGCCTGAAGAGACTGAAAAAAAGAGTTAGTACTGTGAGTCCTGTAGCAGCCTTTGAAGTGTCGCTGTCATCAATCCTGACAAGTTGCCAATGCAGATGCCCATAAGGTATCCAACACACAATCCATATTTTGCACACACTCAAGGTGTGAAATGTCCCAAATCAGCAGCAGTACAACCTTCCACTTCCTCAGATGGAACAACAAACACACTCATAACAGTCTATATCCACTGTTGGCAGGTCAGAACAGACTCATCACCAAAAGTTCCTGAAAGTAAATCAGAGTATGGTCTTCTACAACTAATGCAACTAACAATCTTTGAGAAAAGGAAACTGTCCTACGCACCTGTCGAAGCAAACTAAGTTGTCACAGATACCAAGATGTAGTGCTATGTGACACAGGGGAATATATGTCACTGTGCAGCATAATATGCCAATCATGGAGGTACAGGTGACATGTGTGGAAGTTAGCCTCTCAAGTACATTAGCCATGCACCTGTGAGAGCCCCCCCCCCTGCCCCCCCCCCCCCACCAAGTTCATTCAAATACCTCTTGTGGAGCACAAGAGTAACAGGATTCAAACATACAAATATACAACGCTGTACATGTCCTCCACAAGCAAGCTCCCGTCCGGGTGCCAAGATTTCCTGCCTTTAATACCTTTTACACAACCTGAGGAGAAGGTTCTAGAAACCTCCCCCCCCCCCTTCTTCTGTTATGAAAAACCAAGCTGACTGTACTGGTTTGGTCAAGGTCAACACAGAAGCTTGTCAGGCCCCTGTATATTGACTCAGAGACATTTCTCTGCCAAAAACCATTTGTGCTTGAAAGGTATCGAGCACACTTCCCACACATTATCCCAGTGAAGCTTACAAAAACCTCCACCAGAACAGAAAATAATACAACCATGAAAGTGAATAACCTTAACAGGGCCTGCCTGTGCATGCAAAAAGCTCAAGCAAGACAAAGTCAGAATTCATGATGACATGATGGCATGTCAAAGCCAACAGTAAAAACTTCATAGGACTTCCCAATGTACAACACAATGCACATTTGTGCACTATTGCCTATAGCATCACACACTTCATCTCCCAATGTACATAACGCGCATTTCACCACCACTGCTTATAACACTGCACTTCAAGACCATGAAGGACATTCCACACCTGTCTCTCGCATGCTTTCAAATGCACACCCCACACGTTCTGTCCCTGGCAAGGCTGTTATACTCTATGAAAGCTCATACTCTAAAAAAACAAAGAGACACAAAAGAAATCTTTAAAGAAACGTGCACATGCAGGACATTCATGCTAGGATAAAATAAACATCAAAAGACAATTAAAACAATGGTAGTCAAATGTCGTCATGTGGTTTGAAAACATAGGAGTGCCTCCAGCATGACAACTTAATATTGAGCCTTGCTATCTGTAACTCCATTACCCCTCCCAAGGGCTGATTATACTTGACACTGCCAATGGATCATCTATCATGGTGAAACAAACACGACTACACTCTCACAGGCCAACATATCCACTAAAAACAAACTGCATCATTAACAAGGGCAGGGCACAGGTCTGCACAAACAAGAAATATGAGAATTTATTGTAACAAACACATCAGGGTTAAAACACAAAGGCCAATGTCCAGTCCAAAAAGATAAGAGGTGGTCCAGCACACTGATGTGCCACGGAACTTGCCATTCAAATCACTGCCAGGGAAATAGGGGCATCTAATGAGCAGTCTAGGTACCTTTGAGCACAAAATTGGATTGGCTGGGGTTGGGGGCTGGATTACTCCTTGGGAAGACTGGGCTTGGTATTGGGTGGACTGTGTTGAGCTGGGCTCAGGACTGGGAGGGCTGGGTTGTGCTGTGGGAGGGCGGGGCTCAAGATTAGGAGGACTGCGATGGACCATACATGGGATTGGTTAACCCCTAATGGCCTGGAGTGGGGTAGAGAGAGGGCCACATTAGGACCTTTTGGCCTTCGGTGTGGAAGACCTGAATTGGGGTTTGAAGAGGCCCTTTGCATTTTGGTAGGGGGTCAGTTGGTATCAGGATGGGTAGATCACCTCATCTTATTCCCTTGGGAGGTAGGGACTCTAGTAGCAGGGGGTGCAGGTTTGGTTGGTGTGGTTTGGGAAGTGGTAGGGTAGTGGTGGGAACCCGGCTATTATGAATTTGGGAAAAGGGTGGGCAGCTGTGGCAAAGAAGAAGTCAAGGGCAAACATGGTAGGGGTCCTGGGAGATTTTGGATGAGGGGAGGGGGTTGCGCACTCAGGTATGCATATGCGTTGGGCAGTTGTTGGGCTATGAATGGTGGATGGAAAAGGGGCAGGAGGTGTGGTGGGAGGAAAAAGGCTGTTGTGAGTGTGGATAAAAGAGTCTGAAAAGACCTCTGTAGGATTGCCATGCCAGAGTGAATACCCTCCAGGTAGGCAACAGCCTGGGTCAGCTTGTTGCCATGCTGCTGGAGGAGATCCAGCACTGCAGCTTGACCCAAAGAGATCTGCCTCAGGACATCTATCGCCTCCACACTCAGGGCAGCAGGGGAGACAGGGGAAGGGCCTGAGGTGCCTGGAAAGGAGACTCTCCTCTGCTGAGGGGTCCAGACAGCAGTTTGGGGCTCAGCAGGGACAATGGAGATAGAGGCGGGTGGTAGAGGTAGATGTTGCAGATTGTGTTTTAGTTTGTTCTAACACCACCATATAGAGGCCAGTGGTGGCAGATGAAGAAGACGATGTTTAGGTGTTGTCATCTTGCTCCTCCAGGGCTCTCCCTTCATCTTCCAGGCCAGTGGTCACCTCAGGGGCACTGTGTTTTTGGGAACCACTGTGGCCAGCTGCAGCCCCAATGGTCTTGGGTCTTTCTCCTTCTGCCCTCTGTAGATGCTCTAATAGAAGTAGAACTAGGTTTCAAACATTTGCTTAAGATCAATATGCAAGCAAATCTTTACAGCACACATTATACATTATCACGGATGACTACTAGTACATGGGTTAGTAGATCATCTGTACCATTGGCTTGAGAACAGTGATTAATGCCACATAAACTCGGCACAGTCAATCATCCGGGTTTCAGAACCACTGCCAGCTCCAATTGCTTCAGTGAGACTTTCTAAAATGCACCCTCATGGGTGTAGCAAGAGTTTACATCACCCTCTCAACCTAGGCCCTTTTACCATTGAATTGTTAGCTTGAGTTACCTAATGCAATGTCTACATGAATATATTACTCCTTATCCACACAGGACCTGCAACAAGCAAAAGCTAAGGAGTCCCAAATCTACTATTGGTCGAACTGTAGGGCAACTATCAGCAATAAGTGACATCCAATTTGAAGTAACAATTGACATGGAAGTGCCCATTCCACACAGCTAACATTTCCAAGTTACTGTCTCATGTCTGTCCATGATCAGAGGAGGATGTTGACAGAATCACATGAGTAGGCAAGCTGCGTGTCACATGTAACACAGAAATGTAGTTTGGAGACATTTTGAAACAAAGTGGTATGAGCTAGCAGCACAAATTAGCTGTGTACATGACTCTGCCTAGATACATCTACATTAAAGATCAGTTCTTGTGAGAAGACCTTTTCCACAGTCAAATTGTCTATACCATTAGTAAACTGAAAGTACACGAGGCATTATAATGAGCGTGTCCATGAAGATGTCAGATTGGCTCCACAAGGGCAGTGGACTCTCAGTACATTCAATGTATTTGTGACACATGTATCTATGTAGCACTGACATCTGACACATGTCACACCAACATATCAGCATATCACTCCTAGATGCATGTCACCATACACAGACTGATAGCTCACTTATGCACATGCCCATCCCAGCATACAACATACATCCTTTTCATTTGCATGCTTAAAAGCAACCGTTGACATGACTGTAACATCTCAACATTTATGTTATTTCATCAACACATTTAACTGCAAGATGTTACCCATCAATATAATTGGGTATGTGTGACTCATCTACCCATATCCTAACATAGCACAATTTTGGCTTTCACAGACTCTGTATACTCATCACTCAATCATATAGTCATGTACACATTGGCAAACAGAAATGTCTCATGCATACAGATAGTGACCCGTCTATACCATCAGTTCATGTATGCCAGAGGGGGACTTGTATTAGTACAACATGTAGAGGTACACATGGCTGCATGTAGGTATCCAATAAGCTGTCATAAGTGATGTTAGCCAACTCTTACTACTGCACACTACCAAATACCAAGGGAATGTGGTACACAGTCACTGCACCCAGAGTACATTGAATACCATGCCTCAAAATGTATATGGTACACCATCACATGAGACACAGTAGTGAGGCAGCTAAACTGCAGACACAAGAATGACAAAGGGCATGTTCAGGACCACTTACACACCTTATTCATGCTGCAATGTAGGATAAGTAGAGACATTACGCTGCCATGTGGATCTGACACAGTGGTAAGACATGTATTTTTGGCCCCTGCACAGTCTCCGGCAACATGACCTACTGTCAATGGTGAAAACTATAAAACAACTTCCATGCCTACATATGAAACAATGGTCCTGTTGCGTGGAACATGAGTCAGTTCCAAGCTTACTAGGAGAAAGCTGCCTATATAACAAAATGTTAGTTGCTCTTGCACAATGTCACACTCAAGCCAATCTTCACCCCAAACTTGCTGCTGTTGGGCTCTCAACTGCCCAAGGTCCTGGTGGGTCACTGCCAGTATGCCGGGTCATGCTCTGGCATGCACCCATACCATTTTTTGAGGCCAGCCCCAGCTCAAACTCCGCAATTGTGTGCGCCCAGCACTGGAGATCAGCCCACCTCTTGCAGGAGTGGGCACTATGCTGGTTTGAGACCCCCATTGTCCACACCTTCCAGTTGATGGCTTTCCAGATGATCTCCTTTTGATGGGCAGTGATCTGTATGGATGCAAGAGATGTAGAAACGGGTTTGTTACAGAAAATCTTTGTACCTCTGTATGGTAGCAATAACACAGCTTGCTATCTGGCACACACATAATGCTATGTACAACACTGCACATGTGTCCATGTAACATGTTGAACTGAACTAATGCATGGAAAGGCCCTCTTCTGCTCATGTTATGTTAAACCTCAAGGTTGGTCATTACATGCATAGACTGAGGCAGCCCACTCACATCATGTTGACCAACGAAAACCTAGATGGAATGTGATGTGGGGGACCATGACACAAGGTACAGCGTTTCGGAAGGGATGTTGTGCTTTATCATAGGGTGGATGCTCCTCGTTGGGCCAGTGCTGCAGTGCCCCACAGTTCCCCCGAAGGGTCACTTTAGCAGAAATCTTTTGGTTTCCTCGCCATATGATGCATGTGAGAGAGTGCTAATGGGGTGGTGAGTGAGTATAAAACTGACTAGGGGATACCAATGCTTTGTTTTTAATGGGTGGATACCCCTGTCAGATAAAAAAAAAACAGGTTGGTTGGTGCTACTTTATGGGTTACAATGTCTCTTAGTAGCTAGATGTGATTTTCAAGTGAAAAAATAAAATGGGTGAACATGTTTTGCTCCCCTGTTGGTCTCAAAGAGATCATTGGCACTTCTTCAGGATCAGAAATAAAATATATATATTGTGCGAAATTGAAAAATTTTAAAAAATTTTGAAAGTTTACAATGCACCTATCACTTTAAGCGCGTAGCCGCTCCCATGCACTGATGTATTTAAGCCCCTTGTTGATTTCAATGTACGTCATGTGATCAAGCCTCGTTGGAGGTGAAACGCGTTATGGCGGATGGCTGGTGAAACACTTGAATAAATCACCGAAAATTTGCACCTAATCTGGGCTCACTCTCGTTATTCTATTTGACTGGAGAAAAGAATAGCGTTTCGTTCATCTAACAGTACCAAGGAGCGTTCGTGGTACGAGTGAATAGCCCCTCCCTGAGCTCTCGGAGCTCTCTGGGCGTGTCGCAGCAGGAAGCTGGAATTTCGTTAACCCGGAATTGAACCCTTACTCCGGTAGGAGGAAGCTGCCTGAGCCCCTGCGAGAAAGCAAACGGAACTATCCTGGCAGAAGGAGCCGCGGCGGACCCGGCGAAGTGCAGGAGGAGCCGTCGGCAGCCGTGACCAGGTAGGACAGCTGTCCGAGAATTCGCAGTGGGGAGTGTGCCGAGCGGGAAGCGCCAAGAACTTTCAATTAGTGCGCTTACCCGCTTGTATTTTCGGTGTCAAGTATTAACACACCACAACGAGCCATAAATAAATATGTCCGCTGACGTACTGAAACGCAGGGAGGAGGATGCAGGCCACATGTTTGTGGAGAACCCTGAGGGTACAACTATGCCGACAACAACTACTGGGGGTGCCACGGGTGGTACCGATAATACAAACATCAAAGAAACTTTCCGCAAGTTAGAACGACTGATGAAGAAAGAGCAGTCGAAGTGGTGGGAGCACACTTCCCTCACAAAATACCTCGATGTCAAGCGTGTACCACGGGGGTTAAGGAGCACCCTAGCCCCGAGCTATGAAAATCCGGACCCGGCAATGCTGGCCGAGTGGGCGGATACGAATTTGGAGTATTCTGCCCGCCTGATGGCAATTCTGGCTAAATACGCTGACAGCGATAGAAGAAAGCTACAAATGGAGATTGAAACAGTGGAAGCTGACCTGTTGACAATTGGAGTAACTGAACAGAGTAAAAAACTACGTGAAGAAATGATGACAAGGCTGGCCAAAGAAGAGGAAATAATTAAAAAACGCAAGGCCTTCAAATTTGAGAGAGATAGGCTGGACTACCTACACGGCCAAATCTTCACCTTCGCACGCCGCTTTGACAATATAAAAGCGCAAGTGGGCAAAAACAACCCCAAGACAAGACAAGAGGCAACAGCATCAGCCTCATCCACAGACCTGAGCTCAGCGGCAGAGAGCGACTCGGACAACGAACAAAGGAGAAGAAAAAAACTTGCAGGAGGGGTTTACAAAATTATCTCCGGCACAAGAGGTAAATTGCCTCTGCGAGAGCCGTCGAGATACTCTCAGGTCGAAATCGAAGGTAAACCCCCAACAAAACGTCAGAGGGCAAACTTCAAACACTCCCAACGCCGGAAATGTAACGAGAGGAAATGCGGCAGGGGGAAAGAGGGGAAATCGCGGGAAAGGAGGGAGCTGGAACAGGTTTCAAAATCAACCCTCAACATCGGCAACACAATCATAAACCTGACAGACATTGTCCTTAGCGAGCAAGAAAAACAAATGTTATGCTTAGGCTTGTCCTACTGCCCCCCCAGTAATATGAACTATGCAAATACCAGAATGGATACCTACCGCTTCATTAGGAAGCTCAAATTGAGCAAATACCATCGTACACACCCGTACAAACAACGCAACATTCCTGTGGCAGTTAGCCCCACACTCCTCTCAATGGAAGCGGACACAACTTTTAACGAGTTATGGAATTTGCAACAAGAGGGGCTACAAAACACGCAGTTCCAACAAACTGAAAGGGAAGACATTGAAATCCAAACACCTACACCTTTCAGAAGGAAGTCAACTTTCTTTCCCATTATGACCCATGACAATATTGACCTCTACCAAGACCTTGTCATCAGAGACTTGAAACAACTATACACGGCTACGAACAAAAAATATGTCTTTCTCAGCCGCCAGAATCAACGCTACAACAGCCTGGTAAGAAAATTGAGGGCAGACAAAAACATTATTGTAAAACAGGCAGACAAAGGGGGTAACATTGTCTTGTGGCACCGGGAGGATTATATTAAAGAAGCAGAATCACAGTTAAATGATCTGGACTGCTATAGAAAAAGTAACCTCACTGTCATTAAAGCCGCCTGGTCTGACTTGAATGCCAAACTTGTAGCCTGGAAAAGCGCAGGATTAATTTCCAATGATGAATTTAAATTCCTCAGGAAAGACTGTCCGGTTATTCCCACCCTATATTTGTTGCCGAAAGTACATAAGAACCCTTGTGCACCACCAGGTAGGCCCATACTTTCGGCAATCAACAGTGCAACGGAAAACATTTCCAAATATATAGATTTCTTCTTGAAGGAATGGGTTTTAACTTTACCATCATATGTCAAAGACACTACCGATTTTATCTGCAAACTGAATAATCTGACCTGGAAGGATGATTACATTCTAATGACTCTGGATGTCACCGCCCTATATACTTCCATTAAACATCGGGATGGAATGAAGGCAGTGGAGTATTACCTGTCTAAACGACCAGAGAACTGTTCCAGCCACAACCGCATGCTTTTGGACATGCTGAAACTCTGCCTAGAACAAAATTTTTTCCTGTTCAATGGGCAGGCATACCAGCAGATGAGAGGGGTCGCAATGGGGGCATGTTTCTCCCCGAGTTTTGCATGCCTCCATATGGGGCTCTGGGAGGAGCGGGTACTGATGGGCACATTCAGTGACATCATAAAAACACATGTACCACTGTATCTCCGCTACATTGACGACCTCTTTGTGGTCTGGAAGGGCGAAAAATCAGATGCTGAGCGATTTGTGGGACAATTAAATGCTAACTCATTTAACCTGCATTTCACTCATCATGCTGATGAAATAACTGTGAATTTCCTTGATGTTCAGATATATGTTGAAAACCACAAAATACAAACCAGGTTACATAGGAAAGACACAGCTGGTAACACAGTGCTCCACGCCACTAGTCAGCACCCTCGCCACCTAATCAATAGCATCCCCTATGGGGAGATGCTAAGGATGAAAAGAATTTGCAGTACGGAATCTGATTTTCAAGTGGCCCAACAGGAGTGCAAGAAACGTTTTCTTGAGAGGGGCTACAGTAATAGGATCCTTGAAACGGCAATAAGAAAAACCAATTCCGTCACTAGAGAGAAAACACTAACACCTAGGAGTAAAGACCCTACTGGAAACCCAGCTGACACTCACGTGAATTCTAGGGTCATAGTTCCTTACTGCCAACAACATGCTTCCATCAAAAAGATCTTTTCAAAAAATTGGACCTTGATAAGGGGGGACCCTGTAATTGGAGATGATGTTTCGCTCAGACCGGAGATCACCTTCCGAAAATCCCCCTCAATGGCAAATGCTCTGACTAGTAGCCTTTTGGAGCCTGCCATTTCAGGCACATGGGAAGCTCTTAGTACGGGCTTCAAAAAATGTGCTTTTTGTAAAGCTTGCAAAATCGGAGTGAACAAAACGCATTACACCAGTCCCTTTCGGGACAATCCCATTCCTATCACAAAAAGACTTACATGTAAAATGGAGTTTGTCGTCTATGTGCTACAATGCCCATGTGGCTTGAGCTATGTTGGTAGTACTCAGCCAGCAGCACATAAGCGGATTCTCCAACACATCAGGGCCATAGGAAGCAAGGATCAGGCATACCCGGTGGCACGCCACTTTGAGGCTGTGCACAACAGTGACTCTAGTTATCTACAATATTACCTAGTAGATACAGTGATGCCGCTCAAACGGGGGGCGACAGAGAAGGCAGATTGCGCCTACTCGAGACAAGGTATATTCTTGAAATGAATACTAAGAGCCCAAATGGATTAAACGATCGTGAAGATCTGTATACCTGTCTCAGGGATACATAAAGTCTCTCTAATAGATTTCCAATTGTCCCCGTACCTGTGCATTTGAGCATATCCTACACACTCCTGTCCTGATTACTTTCTTTACAATTGTCGGTGGCCTCCCGGGTCATTCCCAGGTGCAGCAGGCTTTATACACTTAGTAGACATTATTGTATACATTGGTACTGACAGTACACATGATTAATTGACGCATTCATGTGCTTTTTCCCTCAGGGTATCCTGCAAATCTCCTTTTTCTGTGAAATACCTTTATTCATTATTCTTACTATATGTATTTTAATGGTCTATGCAAACACGAGCACTTTTTCTTACGTTCTTTATTATACTTTTGGATCTCACAGCTGCACACAAGGGTCGCACACACTGTTTGGAAGGAGGTTGCTTTAAAGAAAGTGCTTTTAAACTTTGGTTCAGTAGTAACGGCATATGTTTTTTGAGGTAAATCAGCAAATTTGAACCATTACCAACCACAATGATATTACATGTTAATTAATAACATATGAATGTATAGGAATTTTTAGGTCCTATTTAAAATGGGTAATTTGTCCTACGTGTAAATTTGTAAATATTGAACTAATGTATATATATGAATTACAGAACGTAGCAATATATATTTTGTGATATTTCCATTTTGGAGCACTGTTATACAGATTGTGAGATTGTATATAAGAGTGTAAAATAGTAGCGTGTATATAGTGACATTTTTGATAAGAGGTGACAACCCATTACTTTTATATTTGTTTCTGTAATGATTTGTGTTTGAAGATCAAATGCTTCTTTTTATCTATGATGTTGATAACAATACGTATTTTATGCCGTGACAGAGAAATGACTGAACTATGATAATGTTGGGCACTTGCCCTCAATTGTGCGAAATTGAAAATTTTTTAAAAATTTTGAAAGTTTACAATGCACCTATCACTTTAAGCGCGTAGCCGCTCCCATGCACTGATGTATTTAAGCCCCTTGTTGATTTCAATGTACGTCATGTGATCAAGCCTCGTTGGAGGTGAAACGCGTTATGGCGGATGGCTGGTGAAACACTTGAATAAATCACCGAAAATTTGCACCTAATCTGGGCTCACTCTCGTTATTCTATTTGACTGGAGAAAAGAATAGCGTTTCGTTCATATATATATATATATATATATATATATATATATATATATATATATATATATATATATATATATATATATATATATATATATATATATATATATATATATATATATATATATAAAAAACTACACACCACGCCAGAATACAAGCTCCAAGGGTGTTTAATCAACCTACAACATGTTTCGGCTTAAGACAAGCTGTAAAGTACTTTACCTAAAAACTGGACATTACAACGTTTGCATGTTTTCCTTTGGGTTTGCAATTGTAATTTGCAATCGAGTATTTGACCTGTTAACTGTAAACACCCTTATGTGCCACTTAACCTTTTTGCGATCCAGATTCCAACCTTAGGTTTAGCGGGGTTCATGTACAGCGCCTTACATTGGGCAGTATGTTACAACACTAGATAATTTTACAAGAACAATCAATTGACAAAATATGCAATTTGGCTTTAGTTTGAAGTTGAACAATATGTACCTATTATGCTCATATTCTTTTACCACTTCAAGATGTCTGCCGTTGATATGTCTGGACAGTAGTCCGTTGTCTGTGTCCACACATTTGTTTGTATCTTTATTTACAATGTTTGCACACATTCACACTTACTTGAACAAGGCTTGTCTCAAGCCGAAACATGTTGTAGGTGTGATTAAACACCCTTGGACCTTGTATTCTGGCGTGGTGTGTCATTTTTCTAAGAGCGTTGCCATTGGGAACTCTTTGTGGATTGAATTACCGGCGTGCTCGGCCGGAGTACACGCCACCTCCCACGGGGCCATCTGCAGCTATACGGAGCAAATTTGGAAAGGATGTGTATATATATATATATATATACACATAGAGAGAGAGAGAGAGAGAGAGAGAGAGAGTTCGGAGGGTAAGCGTCCTACCCCAAGTATAGTTCAGTAGAGAGTATGCCCCCTCTAGCAGGATGTCGGAAAAGGATACACTGGAGCGGCCCCTTCAGAAACAGAAGATCTTACCCCAGATCCCACAGACCAAAACCAGTGACAAACGAGAATACGTTGTCTCTAGAGTTAGCCTTGGGGGAAAGGGGAAGTGGAAGACAAAACAAAAGAGACAGGCTTCTAGACTCTGGTTCCGCCTCAGGACTCGAACTGGAAGCTCCCTGTAAGGTAAGCACAGCAATTAGCCTCCCTAACTCTGTGAAACAACTTTAATGTAATATTAATTCCCTGTCTGAGGATACTCTTACCAATGTCTGCATACAAGCTAGCTACTCTCTTAATGCTTTGCCTGTGGTGTTGTATGTAAAATCTGATCGATTGGAAGAATAACCTGGTACCTTTTTAATTACAGTAATTTTTAATCTTTTCAGTACCAGTGAATATTCTTCTCAAGATTTTACTGTCTCTTAGAATGTAGAAGTTCCGTTTTAAAAGTCACTTTTAAATTCCTCACCAAAGAAGTGTTTGAAAAAACTCCTCAAATCTTTCTTCAAAATAAGCAAGTTACTTTTATTTGAAGTCTTCTCATAAAATATTGGTGCACAGACTTAAAACAAGTCTCTTACTTTTTTTTTTTTTTAATTTGAACCAAGACAGTACATTGGATACACAACATTTCATAATAAGAAAAACGAAAAAAATTAAAAGAAGGAGCCAGAAGAAGAATAATAGAAAAAATAAAGAAAAACAAAAAAAAAATTAAATAAATAAAAGAAAAACAAATCTATAGGTGTATTTCCACCAACATAGAAAGTTAAAAAGCAGGTGGAACTGGTATCGGTACAATGAGGCATGAATAAAAGGTTTAAAGCAAAACAGAGAGAAACATTTTTAACTAACTCTCATGATAGGATTTATGCCTTCCCGCCATCGCAATATAGGATCCCAAATAGCCTTGCCCAATTTCCTAGCTTTCAATCCTCTGGTAGCATAAATCGATGTCTCGTAGTTACAAACCGCTAGGAAGCGAGCTAGCCACATTTGGAAAGTAGGGGGGGCAGAATCTTTCCAACAAGCTGAGATAATTATTCTCAGTATAGCCGTACCAATAAAAACGAGTCTTTTTTCGTTTCTGGTAAGTGTTAAGGACCCGTCAAAACCCATTAAATATAAGCAGTCAGATTCGGGTGATCTATGCCCTAATATAACCGACCAATAATCTGCAATCATACTTTTTGCTAAATCAAGCTTACCACAGCTACTAAACATGTGAATATTATCAGCCGGACCTGTTGCACATCTAGGACAAAGGTCATTTTCTATTTTCCCCCAGGTAAATAATTTAAGTGGGGTATAATACAAACTAAACACAGTTTTATATAGCTGGGCTTTAAGATTGCTGGACATGAGCAGGCGATTAGATAGTTCTATACATTTATACAGATCAACATCAGGATTTTCAAGTTTCACCACCCAGTTCAATTCTGTTTTCTCTAGATCATCTCGAATTTCGCACATAAGGGTATCATAAAGGGTGCCGACTCTTGTATTAGGTCTATTCAGCAGTTCAAATAATTGAATATTGGAGAGATCTAGAGTTGCAGCATTGGATTTAAATTTAGTATATAATTGAGCATACTTAAGAAAATCTCCGTTGGGCAGATTATATTTCGCTTTTAAGTCAGAAAAGGAAGTTTCAGTCCCATTAATCAAGAAATCGTGAACCGTTAAGATACCCATAAGTTTCCATTTTCTAGCTGTAGCATCTAACCCAATGTTAGAGGTGATAGAGGAATGCCACAAAGGTGTATATCTGGTGAGCTTACTAATTTGCATGTGTTTGAGGATTTTCTTCCAAACTTTAAAAGCATTAGTGATAGTTGTAAATTGTCGAAATTGTCTATAATAGGAGGTATCTGTGTAGCGAAGAAACAGGCCGTCAGCATTACTCCCCAAAAGTAGCTCATAGATAGAAGATATGGAGTCAATTACGCTGTGGCCACACTTGTTATTAGTTTTAATCAGAGGGGTAAACATCTGCATAAAGGCAGACCAATGATACAGAATTGTGTTAGGGATAGCTAAACCTCCTCTATCTAATGGTAAGGACAATAATTTATGAGACCTCCTGATCTTGCCATTTTGCCAGATGAACTTTGACATAAGTGAGTTTATTGTTTTCAAAATCTTATCGTCAATGGCTAAGGGGATAGCCCAAAAGAAATAAAGGAATCTTGGTAAGACATTCATTTTTAAGAAGTTAGCTCTCCCTATAATAGTAAGGTATAGGCTGTTCACGTGATCAAGATCCTTTTTCATTCTATCTAGGAGAGGATCGAAATTAGTTTTAACAATAGTTTTAACGTCTGGACTAATCATAACTCCCAGATATGTGGCATTATTCGTCACCCTGGGGTCATTGCAGACTATGTTGTTGGTGCAAATAATTAAAGTTTTCCCCTTATTAAGGGAATACCCTGCGAATTTACCATATTCGGTGGTAAGGTTTTCAATGGTGATAATAGCCTCAGAAGGATCAGGAGTGACAATAGCTATGTCGTCTGCATAAGCCAATACTTTTGTTTGGTATTGACCACAGACCACGGGTTTAATTAAACGAGACTCTAAGAATTTTAAAATTAAAGGATTGATATATAATGCAAATAATATAGGGCAGCAAGGACACCCCTGTCTAGTGCCCCTAGATATGCTAATCTGATCAGAAACTGCTCCGGGTAGTTGAATCTTAGCTTTAGTGGAGTAATACATGCTTCTAATTGATTTTATAAATTTGGGGCCAAAATTAAGGTGAGACATAACCGCCCATAAAAAAGACCAAGAAACGCGGTCAAAGGCCTTTTCGGCATCTAACAGAATCATTGACATCCGGCCGCCCGTAGCAGACATGGAATCAAACAAAGTAATGACTCTGTTAATATGGTTGGTAGTACCTTTCCCTGGGATGAAACCATGTTGCCACGGGGAGACCAAATGTTCAATGACCCTGCTCAACCTGACAGCCATCACCTTGGCGTATAATTTAGAGTCCGAATTAATTAATGAGATTGGACGGTAAGAGGTAACTAGTTCCGGAGGTTTTCCTTTCTTTGGAAAGACGACAATATTAGCTTCGTTCTAAGATTCGGGAGGTATCCCGTTGAATTGAATGCCTAAAAATGGATCATGGAGAAGCGGCCCCAGCTGGTGAGACAGGATTTTATATAAGTCCATAGGAATTTTATCGGGGCCTGCGGCCTTGCCGGAAGCCATAAGTGATAGGGCAGTGAACACCTCCTCTATTGTAATTTCTTTTTCCAGGTCTCTACGAGAAACATCATCAAGACGTTTTCCAGCATTTGGAAAATTAAGTAAATTATGTAGATAAGTAGAGGAGTCGCTTTCGGTATACATGGCATCTTCAGAATATAGTTTCTGGTAATATAATTGGAATTGTTTGGCAATGTCATCAGTTTGGGTATAAACCTGTCCGCTGTCCTGAATAGAAGTAATATTTTTGGAAGTAATCTTCTGCCGAGTCTCTTACTTTTCAAGGTTCTCAAATTCCATAAAGAAGTATTGTCTCTAAAGGGCTTGAGGCTGAATGAGGCAACAAGAGCTTGAAAACGCTCCAGTACTCTGCAGTCTCCAGGTCATAGCCAGAGACTCTTAAGGATAACTAAAAAAACTCTTACTTGCAAGAGGTGAGTTCTTTTCTTGACTGAAGAAACTCCTGGAATACCTGCTCCGCGAATTTTTTATCCGAGGAACTTGAACAGCTGTCAGGGCCTCGAAGTGTCAACAAACTGAGGAGAAAAAACTTTGATTAATATTCACTCTCCGAACTCAGAAGGGAAAGGCATTCATATACTTCTCATAGAAACGAAGGATAAAAGCTACAGCTCTAAGATTTCTCTGAAATTTCGCAATGTTTTGACAGTGAGCGTAAGGAAGCTCCTGTCAGATGAATTCAGTCAGTTTAAGTGCACAATGCGCCGGTCGCGCATGCGCATTAAAGCCACGATCAGAGGCAGAGGAGAACAACTAGACCGCAACCTTCTGGCAGGCTGTGGGGACGACCTGATGGCTTCTCAACATGGCGTAGCGCTGCAATACCAGCAACAACCGCCTAAGAGAGGATCTCCAACACAGGCTTTTTCTTTTAAACAGCGAAACCTTCCTAACTGGTAAGAAGGCAGAGGCCAAAGCAATTCTTTTTAAGACTTTTCTGGAGCGAGGATGGCAAATCATGACACAGAGTGGTACCAACTCGTGGATCATATCACTGGGTGTCCAACCTAGCTCAATAAAAGGCGAAAAGAAACAGAAAAGAGAGAAATTACAACAGTGTTACAATGATTCTGGTGTAAGAGCTTCTTATTGGCCAGAAGGTCCCTTAGTGTGGGCCACTGTGTGTGTCTGGTGCTAGACCGGTCACCAGACATCAAAATGAAAATATACATGCAATTTGTCATACTATCAAATATGAGGGATGTATCTGGCGTAAGAGTTCATTGATAACCAAAAGGTCCCTCTGTGTGGACCCCTGAGTGTGTCCAGCGCTAGAATTGTCACCGGACGTCTGTGTGGATACAAATATATATAATGATTAAAAGGATTAAAAACATCACAATTATAAATATGGCTGTGATTTTGTGAGTTCAGTACTGTTAAGTCAATACCAAGACTTTTTATTATTCCTTTTTTTCAAAATAATTTTTATTGGTTTTCTTCCCATTTTGTACAAGGCACATTCTATAACCAAAATTATGGTACATATAACACTAGATATAGGTAACAAAATACACTGCCCGATTTGGGCTAGTTTGAAAAGAAAGAATTAATAATACATT
The DNA here is from genome assembly GCF_964263255.1 of Lissotriton vulgaris. Classification (NCBI taxonomy): domain Eukaryota; kingdom Metazoa; phylum Chordata; class Amphibia; order Caudata; family Salamandridae; genus Lissotriton; species Lissotriton vulgaris. Next base: position 1,080,437,549 of record NC_141689.1, on the reverse strand, counting down.
ACCTGACCACATTTTTTCACAGATACAACCGGTAGTATTAAATCGTAATCGTCTATCGCCACCTGAGATTAGGTATCAACAATAATTGAACAATAACAAACATCAGATAGTGCTTAACAGTTATTATACCTTTCCTATGTTTGCTGTATCCAATCTGTAACTGGAGCCCATATTTGACATCCCAGGGCACTTTTTCTTCTACCTTTTGTTTTATGAATTGAAGATTCTAAATTATAGATAGCTAACAACCTTGACCGCCAGTTAATAAACATAGGAGGATCGGGGCTGATCCATTCACTTGTTATACATAAGTGGACCAAAGCTGTAGCGATAAATAAAATTGCAGTCATAGATCTCGGCCTTGTATTTCCTTCCCTGTCAAAACATACACCCAAAATTACCAAGTTTGCAGTAATACTTATCGACATTCCTAATACAGTAACCAGACAATTTTCAATCTCCTATAGGAAAAGCCCTAGTCTAGGACAGGAGAAAAACATCTGTAACCGAATCTGCAGCTTGTAATCCGCACCTGTTACATTTATCCCCCCTAGAAACCCGCCATTTAGCAATATTCCCAGGAGTATAATAGAGATCAAAAATAGACATAAAATTCTGGCTCCTGAGTCTTCCAGTCATTAAAATCTGATTTGCCAAATCCAAAGAATCCTCTATATTTATTCCAATGTTCCCTAGCTTATTCTCCCACTTTAAATTCTATGTGCCAATATCATCCAGGAATACTTCCAATAATTGTTGGTAAATCTGTCCTATTGAAGATTTTTTTCTTATTTTTTCAATCAAGGACATTTTTTCCAGCCATAGCTCTGCATCTGACCCAATCCTCCATAAAAAGCTACGAACTTATAGATATTTAAAAAAATCTTGTTTAAATAGACCAAACTTCCCCTGAAAATGTGTAAAGGATAGAAGTTGGCCACCATCAAACAAATCACCCAAAATAAAAAGTCCCTTCGACCCCCATCTAAATGTAGCTTTATCCCGAAAGATTGGTGGGAGAAGGCCGGAGGCAGAGAATTGGGTATAGAGGTTTAAATTTGGAATATTTATCTTTCGCCTAATTTGGTTCTATACTTGATTGGCCGTCTTGAGTACCGTAAACGAAGTCTTTTTATAATAACTAGGTTCTAGTATCCTAACCAAACAGCTGTTAACTTCGTTCATTAATAGTTGGTCTACTAGCAAGCCGAATCTCAGACTTAGCCGCAACTAAAAGGGGCCCCATATGTTGTATCATGGATGCCCAATAATACAACAAAAAATGTGGGATACCCCATCCTACCCAATGTCTTGGAAGAATCATCCATTTGAACGCCCTTCTCGGTCTCCGATAGCCCCAAAGAAATCTGGAGCAGGTCCGCTATACCTTTGTGAGACAAGAAACAGAAAACTCAAGGGGGATTGTTCTAAATAAATATAAAAATTTGGGAAGGACCAGCATTTTTAAAACATTACAACGCCCATGAAGAGAGAGATGTAAATGGTCTAATCTTTCCAGTTTTCCATTAACCATATCCATCATAGGTATATTATTCAGGTCCGGAATTTGATCCACTACCAGTGTGATTTTAATTCTCAAATATGTTGCTTCGGTAACGATTGGCGGATCTGCCAGAAACTTAATATGTGATAGAAAGTCTGGGTTTTATCTATGTTTAATTTATAGCCTGAAAATCTACCAAACTGTTCTGCCAAAATCCTAACTGCTGGAAGTGCCAAAGAAACATCCCTGGTAAGAACCACAGTATCATTGGCATAAGCCAATGTTCTATACTCCATACTATGAACTCTGACAGGTTTAATATTAGTCCTCAAATTCAGCTTATTCAGAAATAAATCAATATACAGTGCAAACAGCAGTGAGGAACACCCCTGCCTTGTGCCTCTACTAATGCTAAATAGTCTTGACTCCTGTCCAGAAATACGAATAGCAGCATCTGGGCGTACACATTCACTGCTTGGATAAATACTGAACAGATGGGATGGGAGTACTCGCGGTTTAGAACATACCACAGGAACCGCCAAGAGACCCTGTCGAATGCCTTCTAAGCGTCCAACAGGATCACCCCTAATGGAGATTCTGTTGCCTGAGCCCAACCGAAGAGTGCAAATACACGTCTCACATGATCAGCTGTTTCCCTTCCCAGAATAAATCTGTGCTGATGATCTGAAACCAAAGGAGTAATGACTTTACCTAGCCGACAAGCTAAGATTTTTGAGAAGATCTTACTATCAGAATTGATAAGTGGATAGGCCTGCACGAAGAAGGGTACAGCTCAGGCTTGTCTTTTTTTAAAAAAAATAATGATAGTAGTTTTTTGGCAAGAGTCAGGGATAGAGCCTTTTTTTGGGCAGATTGAAATATTATCATTAGATCTTGTCGAAGTACCTGCCGAAAAGTCCTAAAAAGATTCCAAAGGGACGCCATCCAGACCCACTGCTTTTCCAGTAGCTACATTATAGCTCCCCCACTTCTTCCCAAGTAATTGGTGCTGCTAATGTCTCATTCTGATCATGTGTGAACTTAGTTGTCTCTAATTCTAAACAGAATTCCTGCATCAGATCGTCTCCACCTATAGTCTCTCCCTCTGTATATAATTGATGATAATACCTATTAAACACATTCAGAATTTTAACCGGGGAATCCTGTATCTGGTCATGGTGGTCCTTAATACTATGAATTTTATTAGCAACTTCCCTCTGCTGTAATCGCTTTGCTAATACCCTGCCTGTATTTTCTCCTATTTCATATATTTCGGCCCCATAATGGACATATTTAGCAGCTAGCTTCTCAACAAAGGGCTGGTGGATTTTCATTTTTAAAATAAAAAAAGCCTTTTGAGATTCCTCACTGTTTAGACTCCTTGTTATTTTCCCCATGAGTTCTATTTATAATAATCTTAGCAGTTCAATCCAGCCCTTAATTTCCCCAAGTGTTTTCATCTGATTAGCTATAGAATAACTAAGAGTCTCCCGACGTACCCCAGCCTTACAGGCATCCCAGACCATAGAATCAGAGGCTGGATTTCGGTTTATTTTATAAAGCTCCAGAATCCCTTTTCTCATGTGAGCACAATATGCCTGAGCAAACAGCAATTTTCTTTCAAAAGTCCAGGACTTTTGTTTAATCTTAGTGCTCACTGGTAATTCTAATATTACTGGGTTATGATCTGCGATAACCCTTGTTGTGATCTCAATCTTGGCAGTCTCTGCAATTTGAGTGGAGGCAAAAAAATAGTCTAAACGCACTCATTTCTTCTGAGGAGCTGAATAACAAGTTACTCCCGGATCGTCTCTCTTGTGCCTATACCACACTTCCACCAACCCATGTTCCATAACTAAGCCTTGAGTAGCTTTAAAGACTTTAACTTTTTTACCCCTATATGGGAGATTACTAGTTATATCTAAATCATTGTCTAAATGTATATTAAAGTCTCCATATAGAATTAAAGGACGAGGGCATAGTGCTAATTCAACCCTCAGGCATCACTTCCAGATAATCTTGATTAGAATCGTAAATAAAACAAACTGACAAAAGAGAGTCGTTAATCATAATTTCCGCAATGACCTATCATCCTAAAGTGTCCTCTGTTATCCACTTACAAACTCCAAGGCTATGTTTTACCAAAATGGCTACCCCTTTGGTTATTGTGACTTGCCTAGTACAAGCAAGCACATCAAGGCCCAGATCCCTCAACCACCTACGATTGTTCCAGGATATATGAGTCTCTCGTAAGCATAGCAGATCAATTTGCATAACCTGTAGAATTTTAGCGGTCAAACCTCTCTTTTTCTTATCATTCAGGCCACATATGTTCCATGAACAAATACAAATTCTACCGGTCATCATCATATCTAAGATATTCCAACTCAAATCTGGCCAGCCCAAACCCAAAACTAGATTCCATAGCAAAAAATGTTTTTCTTTTTTTCATAGAAACGTACCATAACCATAGCTAACAAAAAGCAGCAAAAGACAGATGTGCCATCCTCTACACCCCCCCCCCCACTACTCCCCTGGCCCATGCCTACCAATCAGCCCCCTTCCCTTCTTCCCCTTCTCAAAAATGAGGCATAAGGACCTTAGTCATCTGTGATGGAAAGCGGCTAATCAACTCCCCCTGGTCCCTCCAGCGAAAAAAAAAGGGTGCGAAAAAAAGGAGAAAGAAGCACAGCAGGAAGGACAACATTAATCCCAGACATCTATAGCAGTAAGACACCTTATATATTCCAGTACATACATTTGTTCAATTTTGTCCCAATATCCACCTCAGATTTAATTTAAAAACTCTTTAGCTAGAATTTATGAGACAAAAAAAATTGTGTCTGACCCTTATGTATAATTTTCAATTTGGCTGGATTTAATTAAAAAAACCTGTGCCCCCTTTCCCTGAAATAAAGGAATCAGTTGCCGAAGATGCCACCTTCTCTCAACTGTGACCTGGCAAAAATCAGGTCGAACTAAAAATTTGCATCCCTTTCCTGCTCTCTCCCTGTCCGGTCTCGCCAAATCACAAATTGCTTCTCGTAATAGGAAATTATTAAGACAGATCAAAATTTCTCTCGGTCTTCCAGTTGATCCCCCACTTTTTTTCTGTTGATTGAAAGGGAATCGATGGGCTCTTTGCAGTTCAACTTTCCAGTCCCATTGTTGAAGCTTGCAAAAGGTTTCCAAGAAAAGTTCCACTACAAATTGCCGAATGTCATTGCCCTCCACTCCAAAATCCTTAGGTTGTTTCTTCTGGAATGATTTTCCAACTCAGCTAACTTCCAGGCTGTATCATCTTTCTGAGACTTTAGAGATTCGGTAATTACCTACTGCTGTGCTAACTTATCTTCCAATACTGAATTTCTAGCTTCGGCTTCCCCAAATCTAGTTGCGAACTCAGAGCAAGTCTTTGAAATTCTGCGCACAGCATTCTGCAATTTTTGAACCGCCCCCTGAGTCTGTAACCCTTCATCCCTGGTTTCCTCTCGAAGAGCTATTATACTCTGGTAGCTGGTAGAAAGAGTTATTACCACTTGCGGTTCCATGCTTGATCCAGCTGCTTCCTTAGAGGTTTCCCATTGCCCCACTTCATCACACAATTTCGGAGAGAACAAGTAGTTCCAGACCAAAGAGCCAACTGGGGCCAGAGCTGTATTTGCCAAAGAATCAAGTTGCTCCCTTTGTTTCTGAACCATCCCATTATTTAAAGAGACCTCATCACCCATCTCCTCTTCATCCAGCCGTAGGCTGCTCGTGTCGCTTCTGTCTTCCTCCCATTCGCTCCCAGGACTCTCAGCCCCAGAAGAGTTAGAGGGGTCTGACATGGATTAAAACTTATCCCCCGAATCTCCTGTTTTAGCTCCACCTGTAGCTGACTGATCCACATTCTGTGAGCCCAGAATTCCTTTTTCCCCCCTTTCCAGACAGCTACTTCCACAGTTATGACTAATAGCTTCTTGTTCCTGGCCAGTCCTTAGAGGATTAGTAGATAATGTGGCTTCCAGTACAGATATTTTTGCCTCATTCACAGATGTTATATCTCCTGGGATATCAGATCCAACCAAGGCCGGCTCACACTCAAAGGCAGTAGGGGCAATTACGTTAATTATATCAGTAATATCCACGACGCACTGCACATCTCCTCTTAAGCCCTTCAAGACACCTGCCCCCCCCCCACTCCCCCCCTGCTTCCCCCACTCTCCTCACTAGAAGCAGCCACAGAAACAGAGACGGAGTCGATCCCTTGTATTTCCAAGGGTAGTACTGCTACTGCAACATTGTTTCCAAGTTCTGCCGGAACATTGCTTTCGCATTCTGCCGGAGCATCAACATCAACTGCCTCCTAGACTTCCACCACATTCTTCCCCTTGTCAGTTTGTATTTTAAACAGCGCTGGAACTGTTAGACGGCTACGGGTAGAGATACCGCCTTTCCCTACCAAGGCTGGAGAGGAACCATCTGCTTGTCAGCGTGCTCCTCCATCGCCTCCTCTTCTGCTGCTGGCCTTCGCGGGACTCCCACTGACAGGAACTGCGCCTGCGAGAGGCTCCCGGGTGTTAGCGACCTTGGCTGCATTTTCGGGTGCATCGTACTGGGTGAGCAGAAAGACAAAGTTATGTGCCACCAGAGCACAATACCAGTACAAAATAATCTTGAGGGCTGTGGAAGAACCAAGACCGGTAGCGCTAGAACATGCCTCATTTCACCTACATCCAAATGTTATGTTATGTTATGTTAGGTTTATTTATAAGGCGCACAGATGCTCCAGCAAAGGAGCGTCCTGGCGCCCGACAAGGTAGCTGCACAACATAACTGGTCAGAACAGAGCATGGAAAATTCAGGGAAACAGAAAATCATTCTACGTCGCCTTAGACCGAACAGTAAAGCAGGGGGGGAGTTAATCCAGGAGAGTACCGATATCCAGCTCACTCAGCCGAGTGAGCGGCCGCCATCTTGCCCTGCAAAGTCGAGTTTGCAATTCCTATAGAGCAAAGCACAAGTGCGTGTGTTACATCTTATCGACTTTTTATTATGCCTTAAGCGAGTTTTCGTTTTAGTCACGTCTCCCTCGTCAATGGAGTAGCACCCCAACCCCATGCCCTGTGTGTCATCATCGGTATCAGTAGTAGTAATTCATGACATATTATAGTGCAGTGTCCTTACCTATTCATGTTAGGGATCGAGCCCCATGGGTCAGATGAGAAGGGTATGCACAGTCGCGTACTAGCGCATAAATAAGAAGGAAAAATCTGAAAACAGGTTCTTTATCAAGTGTCCGGGCAAATAATCCTGTGTCAAGGAAGTAGTGTTAACATAAGGATTTTACTCACAGATTCGCCAGGTGGTCTGCTTGCAGCACGTACCCTTCCTTCCATCTACCCGGATGATGGCCTTTAGGATAACCTGTGTTGTATATCTAGGGTAAGCATGAGCGAATTTTGCGGATCTCGCGTTCGCGAATTTTGCGGATTTGCGGATTCGCAATCCGCAAAATCCGCGAATTCCCGCGAATTTGCGGATTTTTTTTTTGTGTTCGCCCGTGTTTCTGCCAGTTCGCGAGGGTTTTGTACACTTTCGCAAATTGCGAACTTACCTGTCGGGTCGCAAGTTTCGCGAACTTCTTGTTTTTACGTGTCCAGCCTGTTTGGGACACTCTTCTTCATCACTGCCACTCTCTGTCACCACTGCCACTCTCTGACTACTCATGCCACCCTCTGGCCCACCCATGCCACCCTCTGTTTCATCACCACACCCTCTGGTTGTCCAGTGTACATTATTTTCGGCAAAGCAAAGCACACCTTCCCTGCCTCAAGTGACCTGAATTAATTTGGGGCTGATTAATGTGTCACAGAATATTTTTTTAGCTGGCACCTGCTTCCTTAGTGCGCCCTGATTAGTGATCTTTTGCACTTGCTAAGAGCTTTCATTGTTGCACAATTAGTTACAACACCTGCCCTGCCCCAACTGACAATAATGAATTAGGGGCTGATTAATGGATTTTAACTTCCAGCCTGGCTCCTGCTTGTCTCCCTTAGCTGTAATTCAGGACCTTTGTGGCATATGTGTAACTATTCTGAGGTTCAGAGCAGGGTCACATAATAGTTTCAACTGGCAACTGAACTCTGGAGGGGCCCCTCAGGAAGCACTACAGGAAATGGCTACTAATAATGAGCCTGAACTTTTGAACCTGGTAAGTAGTTACTTTCAGTTTTGCTAAAATCGTATTTCTGCAATTTTGCACTTATTCGCGGGGCGCGAACTCACGCAAACTCACGCGAACAGCGCGAGCAGTGCGAGCAAAATCCGCTGCTCGCGGATTTGCGGATTTTGCGGGAGATTCGCAAATCTCGCGGATTGCGGATTTCCCGAAAATCCGCAAAATCCGCGAGCGGAACGGATTTTCCGCCCACGCCTAATCTAGGGGTGCAAGCTTGTCATCAAGTGATGTTTCTTCAAGATTGTAACCAGAAGAGGACTATCACGCATGAGTGGCCACCACTTTGAAACAGTTGATTTACCATGAAGGAACCCACAATGCTGGTGTTCACTTCGGTCAACAAATATCTTGATTTATGATGTGGTGTATGTTCAAAATGCATATGGTGTAGGTACCTGCCCATGTTAGTTTTGAAAGGGGGGTAGAATCATGTGTAGGGAATTTCCATATGTGAGTGCAGTGGATGGGAGGCATTAGTGCACTCAATATGTAATATGTATATACATGATATGTATCTCCTTAGGTTGCGTCATAAAGTTGTTCTGGCACATAACTTCTAATGTCTGGGTCATAGTGGTTCATACTCGTTGGCAGAGACCCTACCTGGGCGTCCGTTTATGAAAGGGGACGCTATATCGTTGGTGTTGGCAGTGTGTCAGAGCCAAGGATGATGGAGGTCTGAGCAGGGTTTTGAGCACACCATGGAATACAGTTGAGAGACCGATACAGTGTAACTGGTCACACAAACGGTACCTTTAATTACGGGCAAATTCATGATTGATGGTTAGGAGTTACTGGAACTGTATTGAATTTTCTTGTTGCTGAGCTCGATATATAGATTACTTTTGGAAATTATAAATTTATGATTTACTCAATACTACGGATAATACATCGCACGTTTTGTTGAATAATTGAAGAATTCGGTGTCCAAGTCTAACGTCAGCTAAGCAAGTCGAATTTTGGGACTTCAAAATTAATAGTTTAAAAAGCCCTGATGAAGTCATTGGCACAGACTTGTGCATGACGAAACACGTGTTGGCTGCTTTGCTACAGATTGGATGTAGTGTACCTTTGACTTTGCTGATACTTGATTTGAAATAAATTACCATCTTGGACAAGAAAAAATATGTGATTTTGAATTAAATGTCCATCTTGGACAAGACTTATTGGAAGATTCTTACTTTTGGACAACACTAAGCATGAACTGATTAAGCAAGATTTATTGATCCAGTTTATCTACCAGCTGTACCTGAGTTTTAATAATATTTTTCTTTAATGAATGATTACTCATATCAACTTACTTTTTGTTGCTCAGGGAGGAAATTTCTTTTGTATATTGTTCACCCAAATAGTGGGTATTGTGGGCTTGCCTGGTAGCCAACCTCTTTTCCACCCTATTGAAGCACTATATGAACATATTTACTTTGTTACTAGACCTTGAATTATGGTAGTGCGCTCCGTCTAAACCTGGTTACCAGAAGTGTTTGTATAGGGTTTTGAACTTATTGCAGTTCTATCCAGGGGATGTCATCATTCAATCTATGGATGTGTGTTTGAAGATGAAAGACCCATTGTTGTTCGATTCTGAGTAATGTGGTTGTATTCCATGTTGGGTTGGCCTCTAAAATAGTCCATGTTACATCTTCTGGTGAGTGTTTAGATTCAATAAAGTGAACGCACATCTTGGTAGCACTGCGTCCGCAGCGTATGGTGGTTTTGTCCTGCCCTATCCTGATCTTGATGGGTCTTTTTTTCATTCCTATGTAGTGGAATTTTCAGGGACACGTGGTCAGGTATGTACAATTTCTTGTGTTGAAATTGGTGTGTTGTTTTTATGTCCATGCAAAGTTGCCTATCTCCAGAGTTTTTGTATGCCCAGTGGAGGCACATGTATTGCATGTACCACATAGGTAGGGCCTTGTCACAGCACGAAGGTTCCATAGTGTCACCTGTCTGGGAGTTCTGATTGGTCTTGGTCTGGTTTGTACCAGTAGATAGTTTAGATTCCGTGTTTCTTTGAAAGCAAAGCATGGGCATGTCAGGTCCAGATTGCCTGTATTTAAGATTTTCCTATGCTTCATCAAAATGTTTCTGATTTTGTTGGATCGGGGGGGGGGTAAGGGTGATTACGCATGTTATCATGTCTTCATCTGGTCTTGTGGTGTTATCCAGCAAGGCTTCCCGGTGGTGGTTAGGCACCCTTTTGTTGGCTTGTCTAATCACTTTTGTCAGGCATTTTCTTTCTATCAAATTACTGCTTAAGGTGTTTGCTTGTGTGTCATAATCCTTTAGGTTGCTGCAGTTCCTCTGGAGATGTAGGAATTGGCCCTAAGGTAGATGTTTTGCAAGGAGACACCAGCTGGTGACTGTCATATGGTAGTAAACTGTTACAGTCTGTGTTTTTCTTGTAGGTCTTGGTTTGAAGTTGAGCTTGATTGATGAGTATTAAAAGGTCTAAAAATTGAATCTCTTTTATGAGAGATTGACTTTGTATAGTGCAAGTAGGAATCTAAGGAGTTGATCCAATTGTTGAACCTTTGACAACTGTTTCTGTTCCTTTCCAGAAGATGAGAATGTTATCTATGTAGCGTTTCCATTACATGACTTCTGTCCTGTAAGGGTTGGAAGTGGAAAATATATGCTATGATTGAAAGTGAGCCATGTACAGGCGGCCAGACTCGGAGCAAAGGTACTGTATCTGATAGTATAGTTGTGTTTTATACTGTACTGTCTCAGATGTGCATCGGGAGGTATAGTGGAAACTATACAAAAATGACCTGTCAACAAACCTGCCTGAATTGAGGGACAGTCATTAGTGACAGACACACATTGACACTGTGGGTCAATATAAAGAAGTATCAGGCAAGGGCATTCACCTTAGCCACCATCACTCATGTTAACCAATGAACAGCTGTTAAGATAGGTAGAGTTACCTAATACTGTGTCTGGAAAGATCAAAGGAGCCGCTGGGCAACAGGAACATGACTATTTGCTGCACTTTTCCTACCAAAGTCAGGCCTTGTTCCCTGTAGGCAGAGGCTGATCATCCCAAGTGTACCTCAAACTACTACCACTCCTAACTGATACGTGATCCACCGCCCATTCCATATGAGAACATCCTTTTAAGTTGTGCTCTGAAGGTGTCTGTTGTGTATGCATCCCAGTCAACAGTTCTGTAAAATCAGATATGGGCTGAGTATACAATGGAACTGAACAATTGGCTAACACCATTCTGTATTGCTTATTACAGCATACAGACCTGCTCATGGAGAGACGCCTGTACCGACCAATGCACATATACCCAGTCAATGTAGCCACCATTACCAGGAGTGATGCATCCATATATGCCTGTGACGTATATGGAATTAAACCACTTCACACAGTCTAATGGTCGCCTCCTCTCCACAAAGCTCCTGGGGCCCATAGTTTTTCACATGTGTGCCCCATGTAAGGGGCATGAAATCGATGCAATTAATATAATGCTTACACTCTGAGGTACAATGCAGCCAATGCAGCCAATGGGTACAGAAGGTGAGCCGTTCAAACAGAGTGAAATGATTACTCAAGACACTTACCGCTGCCTCAGATGAGACAATGAGCCTGCCATAGAGGGGAAGGACCTCATCAACCAGAGTTTCCAGCTCCTCTGAAGTAAAGGGACTGGCCCTCTCTCTCTGTGTCATGACTGCTCCCAGAGGCCACAAACAGCAGCAGATGATGGGGAGTTGAAAGAATAAGCAGTGTCTGGTGGCAGGTGAACAGTTTCCAAAAACGCAAGGTATAAATAGGCCACATGGGCAGACTTTGGTGTACAAAGCATAGTCATTGGACAGCAACGTTTGCATTTTTCTATTACAGCCTATGGCTGTGATTGGCATGGCTGACGATGCCTAGTGCGCAGTTCAAATCATCCGGCGTCGCTGAGGAAGGCTGTACATTGGTGATGTATCCATCTAGGCGGCCATCTCTTTCAGAGGACACATCCCTTGAACCACGGCGGCTGCGTTTTACAAAGACAGCTAATGGCTGTGACTGCTGCAGATATACTTACCTACCACGCTTTTTGGAACTGGATCGAGTCGTCGATCCTGTAAGTTACATAGGTCAGATGAGGCCTCCACCATGTCAGTCCTCATTACCACATTCAATGTGGGCACAACAGTTAGTCTCCCAAACAGCATTTAAATTAGTACATGTCACCTGATGTATGATACCTTTCCTAGTCCTATTCCACTGATCACACGTCTGTGTTGTACACGAGTGTGCATCAACACATGATTACTGTGGCACTGGGTATCCCGGCGGTGAAGGTTTTAATGTGTTCAATGCAGACTCTACAAAATGAAGGTGCCCTCCAAATGAGGTGAGTATATATGATGTCCACTGTGCTGCTACGACTCATGTGTTGTCCAGATTAGGGCAGATAGGTTGAAATTGTGATGATGGCAGTGCACCCTATCCATCAGTATATCTCCCGTATAAATCTGGCCTGTGTGTATGTAATACCTATTGCTGTGTGCTGGCTATGACGGGTCCCCACACAACACTGTGGCTTAATTGGCATCTGCACAATAGAAGGCATCTCGTCAACTTTCCTCATACTGGAACTTGGTATGTATGTCCACTGTCATACATACATCTTGTTCACTTCTCACAAATGCACTACTGTTAAGTCACAGGACTGTTGACTGTATCTTGGTATGAGTAAATATGGACTCTGTGACCACCATCAATATTTGACTCTATTCCACACAAAAAAGAATGCTGGCAGAGGGCGAAGGCGAAGTGCTCCAGTATTCAGGCCTTTTCCAGACCTAATGACAATGGAATACAGAGACGTCATCAGGAAGTTTCGTCTCAATAGGCAGACAATAGAGGATCTCTGTCAGTTGGAGCCTCACGTGCATCCTCACCAGACCTATGCCACAGCTCTAACACAAGAGTGAAAATGATGGCCAAAATGCACTTCCTGGCCACTGGTTCATTTCAGTACACTGTGGCAATATCTGTTGGGATGTCCCAACCAATGTTTGTTATGGTGCTATGAGATGTGCTGTCAACACTTCTGAGACACATGGATAGCTACATTCAGTTACCCAGACATGAGGATTTGGCCTCTGTGAAGGGATACTTTTATAAAATAGGTTGCATCCCACATGTGGTTGAAGCTAATGATGGCACACATTTTGCCCTAGTCCCACCACAAGTACATGAACAAGTGTACCGTAACTTACATCATTTCAGCATGCACGTGGCATGTCTTGTGGATTTATCTCACACGTCTGTGCCAAATTCCCAAGATCGTTCCATGACTCCTACGTAATGCAGAACAGCACCATACCACAGTTGAAGTCACAACTACAACCAGAGAGGACATGGCTTGTTGGTGAGTGAGATGTGTCCAACCTTTGTGTGTGTGGTGTATTGTGGTATCTTCTGTACATGTCTGATTCCTAAAGGCATCTCTATGTGTCTTCAATCTAGGTGACCCAGGGTATCCAACCCATCCATGGTTGTTGGCCCTCGGTGGAGTCCAACAAGGCCAGAGGAAGTCTGCTTCAATATGGCCCATGCTAGAATATCAACAAAAGCTGGAGTGGGCTCCAGTGCCGGACGCACAGCTGAGCTCAGGAATCATGCAAGATTTTCAAAACATTTGTCTTCTTTCAGTAAGTTTTATTCTTATTATTCCACACAGTTTTATTCCACTTCTTCGATTTTTATCCTGTCACATGAGAGATACTCTGTATTATTATATCTAATGCTGCAGATATGCCACTCCAGGCCTTTTTCTGCAGCAAGACTGAATACAAGTAGTCATCAATGATAAGTGTAATTCCCAATGCATTTCGGGCTATACTACTGCCCTTCCACAGGGATCACTACAAATTGAAAAAAACATCAACTTTAGATAGCGTGTTCAGGTCATAATACAAGTTTAAACATTATAAATGCATTGTTTACTGCATACCTCAATTTCTTAAAAAACAACCCCAGTTCTTGACGTTTCCCCTCTAAAGCGTAACTTGACGCTAACAACAGAGTGCCCAAACAAGCTTCCCACCCCTATTCTGATCTTCCCACCCCCCTTGACTTCACCTTTCAATAAACCCCCACCAGAAACATTCCCCACCGAGTAGTTAGTATGCTATAACACAGCACCCAGTGGAGCGGGCTCTTCAGCTCCTGAAGTCCAGATTCTGAAGTCTGGATAAGTCAGGAGGAGCCCCCCTCTACTCACTTGGGAAGGTGCGTAAGACCACTGTTGCCTGCTCCACAACCTCGCATTACGCAGAAACATCCCTTTGATTGTAGTTGATGGAGGCCAACAGGACCTCCTGGGTGAGGGCACTGAAATGAGCAGTGATGTTGATAGTGGTGAGGAAGAAGGAGTTGACATGTGTCAACAGCTCAACCACAACTTCTTTCCTTGAGTGTAAGTACGATGTGAGTTGTCATAACTGTGACAATTACTGTGGTTCAGCAGCTGTGAGTGTGTAGTTGATGGTTGACTGTTTGTTGTGTACAGTTGTGGGTGACTCAGTGCTGGTATGTCAGTGGACGAGCTCTTGACAAATGCACATGATGATGATTTGTCTAGTTTTATTTTCTCCATGTACTTTGTACTGCAGATGTAGACTGTGATTGTTGTCCTATGTATGATTTGCCTACCTTATATTTGACTTTTTGCCTGTTGTAGGTAGCTTTGCTCTTTCATCCTCATTTGGACATTTCAGGATAGTGGCATCAGAGGTCATACTTGGGAATGTCTGGCACAGACTTTTGGTGTTTGACTCGGGAAGCAAAGCAGTTTGCAGAGTGATAGGATGGTAAGTTGTTGTTACACCATAGGATTTTTACATTGTTGTGCGGTGGTCCTTTGGCAATATTTGTGGCATTATGTTCAACTACACAATGTGATATTTTGCCAAAACATGCTGGTCTATCTTCACATTGGCTTGTTACTTATTGCCTATGAGCTGGAGGTAGGTGTTCATGTGTGTAATCATTGTATGCCACAGAGCTTGTAGGACACCACTGGCAAATGTTTATGACATTGCACGAGATGCTGCTACACTTGTTTGGACTATACCTGGGCTCAGTTACTGTGTTGATCCCCTGTTGTGGTACCTAGTGATATATGATGTGGGATTCCTATTGTAGGGTCGTCGATGTGGCTCTAGCTGATTCCCTGACACATTTGTAACCTTACTACTGATTTTGGCATTGTCTGATGCATCCTCTCCAAAACTCTTTTTGAGCTCAGACCATGAAATTTTTGATAACCGACAGTGATCATTTTTTAGATGTATCCATTTACTCTGTGGAAAACATTATGACCACCTAAGGGTTAAACACTGTAATAAACGGGTTAAGACTGTAGACTTCTACGTGTGTTAGTTGACATGTTTGGTATACTCATGTAAACATTTCACAAACTGACGAGTTCACAAATACAAAATTTTGTTCTACTCACATCTGGTGATACACAAGGTGTTGACGTCATAGTTTGTCAGATGTGAATGATACAACAAGAGCAACTGGTGTGTGAAAAATGTAATTATTGAAGTGCATTTTGTGATTTGTTTTACAGCACATTTACAGTGCAATGGTGAACATGCAGGGGTAAAGTTGTGAGTGGTGGTGGATGAAAGCATTTTAGATGCAGTCACATTGTCTGAAGTCCAAAGTCCTAAAAAATGCTGCCATCAGAACTGAGATGTGGACAGGAATAGTCAACAAAGTCAATATGCTGTACACAAAGGTGAAATCAGGGGTGAGTCTTTTTCCAGGGTTGGGTCTGTGCCTTGCCACCCGAATCTCCTGCATTTTTTTGGGGCGTCCCTGATTATATTTGCAGGGGGGCTCTAAGGCTGCAGGCTCTGAAGAGTCTGAGGACTCATCCTCTGCTTGGGCTTCCATACCTGTGGCAGCCACTGATGTTGATGGGCCAGATGTAGGCTGGTCACAGGAATGGGTAGATGTCAAGGAAAAAGCCCTGCAGAGGGTGGTATGGATATCCCTAAGCACGCCAATGAGCTGGTTCATATTGACTTTGTGGGTATTCAAATGCTGGGCTATGGACCGCCGCAGCTGTTTCATTTCCTGGAGTTCCTTGAGTGCCTGGCCGATCTGTCCTTGGTTGTCCTCAGATGCCCCGAAGACTCTGGTGATGTGGCCTGTGCTTCTGATGGACCAGTGGCCTCACTTCGCTGGCCCACAGTGACCCTCCCACCACCCCTGCCCTCATGGCCCTGTGGCCTTGGCTTAGGCTGCACCCTCTTACTAGCCCCTCCATCCTCAGTGAGAGTGGTGTCAGTGCTCACCTCAGGGGCTGGGACTGGTGTTCAGGTGATGGTCCTGCTGAAGCTAAGTCCCCAGTTTTTGTGTGCAGTGGTCAGCTCAATTGTTGCCGCTGATGTGGTATGTGTGGTCATGGGCACAGTGAGATTCACTGGTTCTGTCTGCCCAGGCTGTCTAGAAGTGCCATGATGGTCCTCCACGTCAGTCT
The DNA here is from genome assembly GCF_964263255.1 of Lissotriton vulgaris. NCBI lineage: Eukaryota > Metazoa > Chordata > Amphibia > Caudata > Salamandridae > Lissotriton > Lissotriton vulgaris. The sequence continues at coordinate 1,080,421,310 of NC_141689.1, read as the reverse complement.
GTGCAAGAGCTTCAGCATCACTGGATTCTTGGTCCTTGGGTGGAGTTGGACTCTGGTCAATATCTTGCATCTCTGCAGATGCTGCACATGATTCACTTGTTGAGATAGAGTAGATTGTCACAGCTGTAAGTCTGGTTTGTACATTTCACAATCTTCGTTACACAGTAAGATGAGGCATAGAAGGGACAAAAGGGCTGGAGGTAGATATTATGAACTCTAGCCATCGTGTTTGAAAGTTTAGCAAGAATTTGTTTGACTTTCATTACATGAAGGGTATTTGGCATTAACATTAGGTGAAATGATCCACTTCATGTTGACAATAGGGATGGACATGGCATCTCCAAAATGACTTGATGCAAGACCAGTGTAGATGTCACATGGGTATTGTTAAGATCAAACTTCTAGGTGTGTCCAATGCAGGTGTGTTGGCATATGTGTTGTACATTTTGCACTGTTTAGCATGTGTGCTGTGCATTACCAATGGCTCATCCTCTACGTAGGTTGAGTTACCTTCACGTATTGATGACATTTCGATTACACACTTTATTGACTGTCTGTTGTGTTGTTATTCTATTAATTTGTGGAGAACTGGCGGATTTAAAGCTGAGTAGGAGGGCATGTGCCTAAATGTGTGTAATGTGTGCAGTCCATTAGACATGGAGATCCATGTTAAAATGGCTGACAAGTAGCTATGAGGAAAGGAGAGGAGTAGATGTTGATAGGAGCTCAGACAACAGGACCTGATGGTAGTTGCAGTCCTGACTCCCTCTCCCAGCCCACACTTGTAAAATGGCTACCTACCTGCGAGGTGAAGCTGAGTAGTGATATAGCTGCCAAGTAGCTATGGGGAAAGGACAGGCATAGATGTCAGGTGCTCAGACAACAGGGCCTGATGATAGTTGCAGTCCTTACTCCCTCTCCCAGCCCTTACTTGGGCAATGTCTACCTACCTGGGAGGTGAAGCTGAGTAGTGACATGGCTGCCTAGTAGCTATGGGATAAGGAAAGGAATAGATGTTTAAAAAATACTTTTTTTATTGCAATCCATAACATGAATAAATATAAGGTATCTTCATGGGACACACTAGTCAATATACACCAATGTCATAGAAAAAAAGCAATTCATCAGCAGAATAAAAACAGGATAAAATAAAACACAAACAGTAAGGCACATATAATAAACATAGTTACCACAAATATTTGTACATCTTGATTAGGCAGCTCTTGACCTCCACACCCAACAGCATCTGATATATAGATGGGATCTCAGCAAGATTTCCTACCTCCTCTCCTGTTAACAATATCCACATATTTTGCAATATACAAGCATAATAATAGAGTGTAAAATCCAGGACAGCCCAGTAACCTTTCTCGCTGGATAATGTAAAAAAACGTATTGCTCTACGCGGTTTCCCTTGGACCAATAAAAACCTAGCGCAGTGTGATTGAGATGCTGTAACAGTCCCAGAGTGAGTTCCAGCGGTACAGATCTAAAATAGTAAAGCACTTTGGGTAAGATAGTCATCTTTAGGACGTTGCACCTGCCCACCAGTGACAGATGAAGACATTCAACTTTCTCTAATTGTTGTTTAATACTAGTGAGAACAGAACCCCAATTAACCTCCACCAATTCCTTTAAGCATGTCTTAATTCCAATGCCCGGATATATACCCTCATCGGTCACTCTGGGGTCCCCACTGCAGGCCTGCTTTGTGCAAATAATCTGTGTTTTAGATGTATTAAGTAGTAGCCGGATACAAACCCAAGCACTTTGCGCACTTCTCAATATACGCACTGGTTCAGACTCAAGGCCCATTATACAGATTCTAGCCTTGGGGGTTTTATACATTTCTTGAATCAAGTTATTAAACCAAGACCAAACCACAAATGTTGTAATTTGACCACAAAAAATCCCTGGAGACACGGTCGAACACTTTTTCGGAGTCTAACAGTACCAGGGCAAGCGTGGTACCTTGCACATTAGCTGCATCAAACAAGGTCACTACACTGTTGATATGATTGACCGTGACCCTGGTGGGTATAAACCCATGATGTTGTATCGACACCAGTGGAGTAATAACCCTAGCCAAACTGGACGCCAACATTTTAGTATAGATCTTCCCATCCCAATTCACTGAGGAGAACGTTTGATAGGACCCAGGGAGTTCTACAGGCTTATCCTTTTTTTAAAGACAATAATATTTGTCTCATCACAAGATGGCAGTGCACTCCCAAGCTGCGCTTGCTGCAAGGTAGCAAACATATCTGTTTTTAATTCCTGGAAGAAGATTCTATAAACCTCCAGGGGTAGCTTACCTGGGCCGGCCACTTTGCCACTAGCTAAATTATTTATTGCCTCCTCAAGCTCCTTCATAGTAAAAGAGGTGTCCAGAATGGCTTCTTCATCCCGGCCCAGTCGTTCACTATTTAGACCTTGAAGGAGAGCCTCACCTGCCTGCCCCGCACAGTTGTCTTCTGCATATAAAGCCTCGAAAAAAGTGTGAAAGATGCTCAAGATCTCAGGGGGGTTTCAGCTGTCTTACCTTGTGTATTTTTCATAACGATCCGAATTTCCATCACTAATGGACCATGATCTGACGTGGTCCTAGGGTAGACCTGAATTTTAGCCCGAGCAAGTAATGCCAATGAGGTGAAAAAGTAGTCGAGGCACACTAATTTGTTATGTGGGTGGAAATAAAAGGTAAAACCAGGGACTGGGTCCCGTAATGCGGCCCATGCATCAATCAAGCAATGGTCCACTAAAAGGTGATGTAGTGCCTTAAAAACATTGGGTTTCATACCCTTACAATCATTCTTCCAGTCTTCCTGTAAGTCCTGGCAGCCCAGGTGAATATTGAAGTTATCACACAAGATCAATGGGTTGGGCCATGATGCCAGTTCTAAATTGAGTCCCTCTAGTACCAAAGCCTCATCCAAGTTAGACTTGTAGACTGAACACAGAGCAAACTTAATGGCCCCTAGCATATATTCAGTGACAGCGCACCGGCCTTGTTTGTCCACTAGTCTTCACCCGTACCTTGCACCCCATGTTTAGCCAAAATGGCTACCCCACGATTCGTAGTAGTCTGTTGTATGCAAGTCACTAACGAAGTCACATACTCAGAGATATGTGATGAGAAGAAAGAAAAACAAAATGGGCAGGGAGACCAGACTGAAATGTATAAGACAGAGAATGTGCCTATATACTATAAGTCCTATTTAATAGACTGTAGTGTAAATACTCTTTGGCCTACACTTCTGAGGTGAAAGATTGAGTACGCTCATTATATATGACCTTCAATGTGGCAAGATTGAGTAAAACGGCTTGGGCCCCTTTTACGCAGAGATAGGCTGTCGCAGCTGCAATCAATTTTTCACCATCTGGTGGCAAAAATATGGTTTCACACAAAATTCTGACCCCTTTCCAACCCTCTTTCTATCAGGATGTGCCAGTTCATACATTGCTTCGCGTGCCAGGAAGTTGTTAATGGATATTAGGATTGCTCTGGTTGTAGTTTGTTCTGGTCTCATACGTTGTATGAACGAGAATCTATGCGCTCTCTGTATCTCCTGATTCCAATCCCACTGCAGAAGCTCGGAAAATGCTTCAGTAAAAAGGTCAACAATAAACTTTCGAACATCCTGTCTCTCCGTGCCTTCTGAAATCCCCATGACTCTCAAATTATTTTGCCGAAGACAGTTTTCAACATCCGTTAGCTTCCACTGCATGTCCTCTTTTGATGCGCACATTGAATCAGTCACAGCCTTTTGAGCTGCCAGCTCATCTTCCAAATTTGAAATCCGGACTTCTGCCTCATTGAACCTTTCTGCAAATTCAGAACAGGATTTCGCAATATGTTGTACAGAGTTATGTAGTTTGTGACATGCTCTTTGGGTTTGTTCACTTTCCATGCAAGTTTCTTCTCTATCTGCCATAAAACTTTGGTATATCACAGCCAGTAAAATGCCTTTTTGCTAATCCACCAAGCTTTCAGTTGTATGTTTAGTTGCATCCCCTCCATCTGTCTTTAGCCCAGCCAAAAACGAGCAGTTCCATACCAGGGCATCGCTGTCCCCAGGATGCATCCCACTCTCACCATTTTCATACCTCTTGCATACTGTCCGTAGGGCGGCTTCCGACATATCAGTACCTTGGTCCTGATCCTCAGGATGCAAGCTGCTTGTCTCACTATGGCCACTACTCGGAGATGCACCCCTGGAGCAAGACCTAAGAATTAATTCGAGCTCAGTTCCTAATAAGTCATAGGGGTCCGAAAGGGAAAAAAATAATCCCAGAGTCAGTTTCCTTAACTATATTCTGAGTGTTGATGCCATCCTTTACCCTCAGCTCATCCTCTAGCTTATCCATATTCAAAGAACTGTCTGTGTGCGCCTTTTTAGTAATAGTACTGTTCCAAGCTTCTTCAGTGATATTATTAAGTCCTGTATGCTTTTTTGGGGGGGGGTATAAAGAAAGGAGTGGAGTAGGTGTTGTTAGGTGCTTAGGCAACAGGGCTTGCTGCTAGTTGTATACCTGACTCCCTCTCCTAGCCCACAATTGAGCAATGGCTACCTACCTGTGATATGAAGATAAGTAGTGGCATACCTGCCAGGTAGCTATGGGGAAAGAGGAGGAGAAGACACTGTTAAGTGCTCAGAAAACAGGGCCTGATGGTAGTTGCAGTCCTGACTCCTTCTCCCAGCCCATACTTGAACCATATATACCCATCTGTGAGGTGAAGTTGAGTGATGACATGGCTGCCAAGTAGCTATGGGGAAAGAGGAGGAATAGATGTTGTTAGGTGCTCAGAGAACTGGGCCTGATTGTAGTTGCAGTCCTGCCGCCTTCTCCTAGCCCGCACATATTTTAGTAATGGCTACCTACCAGTGAGGTGAAGCTTAGTGACATAGCTGCCATGTAGCTATGAGGAAAGAGGAGGAGAAGACATTGTTAGGTGCTAAGGCAGCAGTTTCCGACTTTATTTGCAGTTCTGACTTCCTCTCTGAGCCTACACTTATAAAATGGGTACCTACCTGTGAGGTGAAGCTGAGTAGTGACATGGCTGCCAAGTAGCTATGGAGAAAGGAGAGATATGGATGTTATTATGTGATCAGACAACAGGGCCTGATGGTAATTGCAGTTCTGACTCCCTCTCCCAGCCCACACTTGTAAAATTACTACCTACCTGCGAGGTGAAGCTGAGTAGTGACATAGCTGCCCAGTAGCTATGGGGGAAGGAGAGGAGTAAATGTTGTTAGCTGCTCAGTCAACGGGGCCTGGTCGTAGTTATAGTGTTGCCAGTTAAAAGTTGGCAACACTGGCAAAACTGCATCGTGTAACATACCGGTTGGAAAGATGATGTTGTGTTGGCACATACTGTTGTAAATTGTCACAATATAATGGTCCTGTCATGATGATTTCATGGGGAAATACTTGCAGACAACATTACCATGAGTCGGATGTTATGGAGGCTGATACATTGGGAATCATGTCCAGGACTACTGATGGTAACTGACACATCTCTGATACTTTAGCTAATACATTTGGGATAATTAGATGTGATGGAGGATAACAAAGGTGAGTTATGTGCAAACTGTACATTGATATGTTGTGCCAGTTGGAGAGATGTTACTTACCAGTCTCCAGTCCCCCGGGTATTCCAATCAAACCCTCAGTGTGCAGGATGGCAGGCACCTTTTCCTTTCAGGCTGTGGAGTCTAATGGTGTCCAGGAAGGCCCACCATAAATCTTCTGAGCCGACAGGTGGTGCCTGTTGACCATGATCTTCAGGTCATGCCACCTCTTCCTGATGTCCTCCTTTGTGCGCAGGATGGTACCAACCCTATTGACCTTGTCCAACATTTCATTCTTCCTTTGAACAGAGGTTTGTTGCACATAGGCTCCAAACAAATGTGTCTCTACTCTAATGATTTCATCCACCATCACTGACAACTCAGGGGCATATTTACAGGAAGGTGGCGAAGCATGTTGTTAAGCTAAGAAGGTTAACAAAATGCTCCGTCACTTTAAAAATGCAGGGCTGCACCATATTTACATGAATATGGTGCACACCTGCATTTCCCCCTGCGCTGGAGCTAAATTTAGGTGCCTAGTGCCAACACAGGCACTCCTGCACAATAGTGCAAGGGTGCTTGCATTGAGGGGAGTGATTGTTTATGTGCAGGAAGGTGTCCCTTCCTGTAGATAAACAATTTTTAAATGGTGTTTTGTACCTTCTATGAGTGTTGCTCAATGCAGCACACATAGAAGTTGCAAAACGTAATTTTCTTTAAAGGATTGTTTATGTGGAGGAAGGGGCAGCTTCCTGCACATAAACAATCAATGGCCTTTTGCTGTTTCTATATGAGCTGCACAATGCATTAAAACCAGGTTTTCCATGGTTTTAATTTTGACGCTGACCCATATTTACGGCACCCTTGTAAACATGGTGCAGCGTCAAAATCAATGGGTGTTGTGGTGGAACGCCCAGAGCAACACCTATTGCCCTCCCCTTTCACAATAAAAGTAGAGTGAAAGGGTGCCTTATTTACAAGGCTGTGTTAAGCCATGTTAAGTGGCTTGACCCTGCCTTGCAAATAAGGAGAAGCCTTATTGCTACCAAAACGTCTTTAAAAGTGACATTATGGTTGTGATAGGGGCTTGTAAATATGCCCCTCAGTGTCAGAAAACGTTGTCTTTTTTATTTGCCATTTAAAGATAAGAAGGGTGAAATGTGAGGGTGCTGGTGAGGGAGAAGCAAAATTGATATTAACTAGAAGTGATTAAGGAATTGTATGTGAAAAAACATGTGTGTGTGGGGGGTGGTGTGGTGTATTGATGGCACCCTTCCCTCTCTCTCTCTCTTTCTCCAACAGAGTAGTCAGTGGAGCTCCACTGTAATGTAGTGGCAAAGGATCATGGTCAGGGATGGGGTGGGTGTTATATTTTGAAATGTAGGCGTGTCCACATGAGGAATAACTATGCGCTGTGTCGCGTTTCTTTGCTATTTCCACATGACACAGTTGTGGTGATTGACGGTAGCAGTAGTGCAGCAGACGATCACCGGGGTGTGACCACAGATTCCGACCACTAGTACATCGATCTCATCGTAATCTGCTCAGCGGTTGTACTGCATAGCTGTCCGTGTCAGAATCCCTATTGGTAAGCTTTCCGACTGCCGCGGACCATGTGGAGAGCTTTCCAACTGCAGCAGTTGGAGATTTGCATTGCATGCATCATAATAGGGCGGGGATTAGTTTGCGGCCTTGGCGGTCGGACGCCAGGTCTGCCCGGCATAGTACAAATGTAATAAAAAATATTCCTAGGCAACCACTAACCTGTCGAAAATCAGGTTAAACATGAACCATTGATAAACAGAAGCCTCAATATACTGACAAACAAGAAATGTATGTAAAAAATATATATATATATATATATATATATATATATATTTTTTTTTTTTATTAGGAGAATAGACAATAAATAGATACAATAAAAAATATACATTAAAAAAAGGTAGCAGCAAAACTTGTGACGTGACTACCTTAGTAACTTAAAACCATTTCATACAAAGTATCAAGTTACATGAGCACAGTGGTAATCAAGGTATTCAGACAATGAAGTAAATGTTGTAGTCAATCTCTACACGCGTTCCGGCGATGGCCCGCCTTCTCCAGGAGAACCACTCGATGTTCTAAATGAAAATAGTATACATTTCAAACTTTCAGAGTACAAAATAACGTATATTGAGGCTAGAATATAGCAAAGATTAAGGGGTACACAAAGGACCTGAGTGAAGTAGGCCATGTGGAGAAGTGTGGCTCACTGGTTAGAGCAGGCAGACCCTGAAGCAGAGGTCAGACCCGGGACCAGGGTTCGATTCCCGACGCGGCAGGGTGTTGAGCTCATATGTCCACGGACTCGATAATTCTCGCTTCGGTGCCTGACCTAATCATGGGTTCACACTCTGCAACTCTGGGCATTAAGCTTGCTTAATCTCCACAACGGCCCCCCGCGGCGGGATGCCTGGCTTTCACCTTGGGGATGCCCTGTAGGGGCTATCTCACAGGGAAAAACCAGGACGGGTTCCCAAGGCAAGCGCGGAGATACCCCTTTGGGGGTCGATTCTGGCGCTATACAAGAAATGTAATAATAATAATAATAATAATGTGATTTCGCTATTCATGCATTCAATTGTCAAAGATATAACATGCAGTATGACAAAAATAGAATGGAAGAATTGAGTATAAAACGTGATTAAATAAGTCAACGAAAACTTCAAAATAAATCTGTATTAATAGATTAAAAAGAAGGGGGTATATAGTATAGCCTTAGTGCTCACATGGAAGACATGATGCCACCAAAAGTGCAGAACCCAACAGATAAAAGTCTTACCCGTACAGAACGTGGCGTCTGTACTCCAAGCGATGAAATAACAGGCTAAAAGTTGATGTATTGCTAAAAAGGTGCAAGGGACAAAAAAGAGAAAATATAAAGAGAATATCTAATGGAAAAAATAATCTATATCCATGGCTCCACTCTATAAGTTAGCGCAAAGAGTGTCAATGGAAATACCTGATCAGGTGCTACGAGGCTGCCGTGATAGATGAAGGACCATGTGATAAAAACGCTGGGATAAACTGAACTGCACCCTGCAGGTCTAAAGAAAATAGTGACACGGTGATCAGCTAAAAGAAATTATATTTCATAGTAATGAAGTGCACCCTAAAGATAGTACTGGTACCTGGAACTTATGACAGGCCTGCGCGAAGATGTAGAGCGACGATTAAAAATATAGAAGCCTTCCAGGCCAATTAAGACTATACTGGGTTATAGACATAAGCGGATACTCACGATAAGACAGTAAGCATAATTATCGGTAGACCAGAATATACCTGAGTTTTATAGAGTAGAGGGTATTCAAGGATATTTGAAAACCTCTGCGGCTCACACAATATTCTAGCCACTGGCAATGGAGGTACTTGTTTTTGATAATTTGCAGACAGAAAAACAAGATCCTCTTTAGTAGCATTTAATGATGGGGCGCATCCAAAGGTCAGCACGCCACGAACGGATTTAGGCGTTGGTTTCTACATACTAGTGAAAAGTTCTGGAAAGACAAAAGGAATCCCTGCTTTTACTTACTAAAGATATGTACAACTGAAGTCCTCCAAGGGGTAATTCCAGCTTAAAGGTTTGATAGAAGTGAGGACGCCCATTATAAAGCCAAATAATGAATACTGACGTGATGACGTCAAGAAGAGTCATGTGATCAGGAAGTTGCTTAATTACGGATCGCCAGACGTATTGTTTCGAACACTAGAAGGCTGACTAGCCAAACATAGATCAAGATAATATTAAAATGGAAATAGAAAATAGACTATAGGGGTAGAACTACGGACTTATATTAATTCATACAGTTAATCGCTGAAGTTCTTGATAATTAAACAGCGAACAGTAGTGAAAATATACAAGCATTAAGAATAGAAAAAGAGCTTCTGCAAATTAATAATGAAAAGAGATATCCTAAATCACAAAGTCCAATAGATGGACAATCCCTAAAGTAGCGGAAGAAGAAGATTAAAGACTAGACTATAAATCCTTATTCTATACTGATTCGAATTTTAAAGTACCCTAAATGTAGTGAGCGCGCTTGCACGGCACGTCACGTGGCTACGTGACGTGCGTTGACGTAGAGGCGCGGCAGGCGTAGCGCGGCATTGAGAGCGCGAGCAGGCTGGGCGCAGGACATGCTTTGCGCTCCTTGTGCGTATGTACTTGAATAAAGAAGTTGGCACCGTCATCCGACTCCGAGAGTTATTGGGGGAAGAAAGAGTATCATTACAGTGGCGACGAGGGTGGGATACTGACCCACGACCCCCACCACGCAGACTACGAGAAGCACGGCGGAACGGAGTGGTGGCGCAGGAGAAACGAGGAAGGCCCGAGGGTACGCACAGCGACCCCATCCTCATAGGGCACGGCAAGGAGCGCAACGCAACCATCAGCAAGGAGAACAGAGCACCGAGAGCACAAATAGCGACGGTCGAAGAACCCTGAACAACCAAGGTAGGAAGCCAGTCACGGTCACGGCCCACCGGGATACGCACTGGCTACTCCACCCGAACAGGAAAGGGCTGAAAGGAACAGCCCTCCACCCTTGCTCAAGAAGGAAGAGCGAAACGGTGCACCAGGGAGTCCGAGAAGCCTGGAAGGTACGCTACCCGCAGCCCGGGCGGAGAAGATGAATGCACAGGCGGGCTACGCGATAGCGCCAGTCCAGTTCCTTCCCCGACCAGGAGAACCGCTCATGAAATGGGAGGACTGGAAGGAATACATAGACAATTTCATAGAAGTGATGGAAGACGAGAGTGAGGAGAAGTTCAAGCCGCCGAGAAAGAAACGAATCCTGCTGCTGAATCTGGGCCCTGAAGGTCTAAGGATCTACAAAAGCTTGGTGCCGAAGAAGAGAGAAACTGAGGATGACGATGTGTATGCCCATGCGCTGGAAGACCTAGAAGAACACTTCAAACCCTCGGTGTGCGTCTCAGTAGACAGGTTTAACTTCCAGCAAAGGAAGCAACTGCCCGGGGAAACGGTGGAAGAGTATGTGGCGGCGTTGAAGAAACTGGCGGTATCGTGCAAATATGCCAACTGGGAAACTGAATTCATAAAAGACCAAGTGGTGATGCACACCACGTGCACGAGCGTGCAGGACAAGCTATGGGCCGCAGGGGACACCTCTCTCGAGGACGTGTTAGTGATAGTGAAAAGGGCCGAACTGGCACGAAGATGTGCCGCGGCTACGAAGAAGGAGATCGTGCCCGGCGGGACGGTGAACAAAGTAGACGAGGAAGAACACCACAAGGATAATCAGGCACGGAAACAGCCAGAAAAGGGTCCCGACAAATGGCGGAACAGCCCAGGCAACCCTGGCAAACAGGCCGGAAATAACAAACGGCCTTGCTACAGATGCGGCAGTTGGACGCACGAGGCGCACGACCGGAAGTGCCCTGCGCTTCGCGCCAAATGCACGTTCTGCGGAATAATCGGCCATTTTGAAAAGGCGTGCAGGAAGAAGGCAGCCAAGAACGCAGTGAAGTACGTGGCCCAAGCATCGGAGGAGCCAGAAGAAGCAGCAGAGGAAGAGGTGATCACAGTCCTCTGCATCTACGACGAAATATTAAGCATAAACGACCGAGGCCGTGGCACCGGCGGAGGAAGAACGATGAAACCCGTCATGGAAATGAAGATCGGAGGCGTCGAAGTCCAGGTGGTGGCAGACACAGGGTCGCCTTACACCATCATCCCCCGGAGCGTGTGGGAAGAGAAGTTCGCTCCGCGACTGGGCCCCGAGCTGGACAAGCTGGACATACGTCCCGTTACCTACAACGGTGATCGAATCCCCATGGCCGGGTGCAGGAGATTGAATTTCGAGTTCAGGGGCAGAGAGGCCAGGTGCAAACTATATGTCTCCGAGAAAGGTCCCTCCGTCCTAGGGTGGCTCGACCAAGGAGACCTGGGCATCAAGCTGGACCCAGGAGGCAAGGAACAGATATTATTGACGGAGCCGGAGGAGGCGCTGGACACGAATAAATGGAGGAAGAAGTTCCCAACGGTCTTCGGAGGCTCAGTGGGCAAACTCGACAGATTTGCACACAAGATCGTACTCAAAAAAGGAGCTGTACCGGTGGCACACAAGGTGAGGAACATCCCGCTAGCAGTGAGGGACGACGTGAAGGAAGAACTTCAACAGCTGGAGAAAAGAGGGATCATCGAGCCGATAGCCTGTGCTGAATGGCTATCGCCGTTGGTGGTGGTGAAGAAACCAAACGGAAGGGTCCGTTTATGCGTGGACCTACGTGAATTGAACAAAAATATAGTGGTGGAGAAGTTTCCTCTTCCCCGGATAGAGGAGATGCTGGCCAGCACAAGGGGTATTCAGAGGTACTCCACCATAGACTTGACTTCAGCGTATCACCAGATAGCGTTACACCCAGAGAGCCGCAGCTTAACATCCTTCATAACCCCCTTCGGATGCTATCGATTCCGCCGCATGCCGTTCGGTCTAGCCTCGGCGGCTGCAGTATTTCAAAAGCTCATGCATCAGCTGTTTCAGGACCTCAAGGGAGTGCAATACTTCCAGGACGATATATTGGTGATGGGCCAGGACAGGATGGACCACGACAGGAAGCTGGAGGCGGTGTTGGGCATCCTGGAAGGGAAGGGCCTCACAGCAGAATGGGCCAAATGCCGGATAGGGATGGAGAAGGTAACGTACTTGGGCCACGAAATCAGTGCTCAAGGTGTGACTCCCAAGAGTGAAAATGTAAAGGCGATCTGCGACGCACCATCACCAGCTACCAAGGAAGAAGTCAGGTCATTCCTGGGAATGGCGGAATACTATGGGAAATTCATTGAACATTTCGCCTCGAAAACTCACCACATGAGGCTGTCAACCTGTGAGAACAGCGAGTTCTGTTGGTCAGAGGAAGCTCAACGGGAATTTGAAATGATAAAGAGAGAAGTGGCAGGGGCAATTCTACTGCAAGGGTTCGACCCCCAAGGAAGCACCATACTAACCACAGATGCAAGTGATAAAGGACTGGGGGCAGTCCTCATGCAAGACCGAGGTCAGGGGAGAGTCGAGACCATATGCTTCGCATCCCGCACCCTGAATGACACTGAAAAGAGATATAGTGTGATTGAGAAAGAAATGTTGGCGGTGGTGTGGGCCATGTCCCGGTTCCGGCAGTTCCTGTGGGGCACGAGGTTCCGGTTGAGGACTGATCACAAGCCCCTCCTCAAAGTGCTCACATCTAGTGGACATGCGGAAGCAACACCGAGGATCTCGAAAATGTCGCTCAAATTAATGGAGTTCCGCTATGATGTTGAACACATTCCAGGGAACAGGAACAAAGTGGCGGACTACCTGAGTAGGGCGGCAGCGATGGAGCCCAGCCCAGAATGCCCCGAGGCGGGGGAAGAGTGGGTCGCACTCACCGAGGACCTCGAAGTATCTATCAGCAAACAAGAATGGAAAACGGCATATGACGGAGACCCGAACATGGAGCAAGTGAAGGACTACATTGTGAGAGGCTGGCCGGACAAATGCAAATTAGAGCGCGGCCTTGTTCCCTACTTCGAGGTGAGAGAGGAACTATCTATGGATGACCAGGGAACATTTCTATACAGAGGGGAAAGAGTCATACCCCCGTCAACGATGATACCCAGATTGATGGACATGTTACACGAAGGCCACCTGGGAGTGGGAAAACTGAAACTAAGGGCCAAGCAGAATTATTGGTGGCCAGGAATGGACATAAGAGCGGAAAGACACGTGAGAGAGTGCCTGAGGTGCCAAGGAGCGGACAAAACGCTCAAACCATTGCGCCCTGCCCTGGGAAAGATTGATCCTCCACAAAACCCGTGGGAGGAACTGTCCATAGACATTTTGGGGCCAGTGCTGAATGCACAGGGTATACAGAAATACATTTGTGTAATGGTGGATCGTTATTCGAAATGGCCGGAAGTAAAGATCGAAGAAACAATGGACACTGAGAAAGTAGTGAGCTTCATGGCAGAGACCTTCGTGAGAGAGGGCATCCCTAAGTGTGTCCTCAGTGACAATGGGCCCCAATTCCGCTCTGACAGATGGAACCAATTTATGCAAAGAAATGGAATAGCGTCTAAACACACATCCATATACCACCCGGCGGGGAATGGGTTGGTGGAGCGCTTCAATAGAGTGGTGATGGGCTCGATACAAGCGGCTATTGCAGACAACAAAGACTGGGAGGCGGAGATATGGCACATGGTGTGGGCGTATCGGATAACTCCCACGAACACTGGCTATAGCCCTTTCCAGATATTAAGGGGCCGGGAGCCGTTCACCCAAGACAACAGGATATGGAAGGACAGAGTTATCAAGAGTGAGTGGTCACCGGCAGTGGTGCAAGCCAATCTGAAGAAGGCACAAGCAGTGTATACCAAACACTATGATGCGAGGAGGAATGTAAAAGACACGGCCCTCGAAAAGGGGGAATGGGTGAGAGTAAGACTGCCCACTCTACAGAGAAAAGGGGAAAGTAAGTACAGCAGGCCCCTGAGAGTTGTGGAAATCAAGGGCCGGGCGGCCCTGCTGAGCGATGGAAACGTGTGGTCGCAGGATCGCATGGCCAGGTGCAATAAGATACTCAACTGGAGAAGCAGAGACAACAGGGATGAGAGTGAGAGCAACAGTGACCACTCCAGTGACTATGGAGGTGAAGACCCGGACTTAGGAGAAAGTAGTAACGAAGATCAAGGGGCCAGTGCAGAATGTCAGCCGGAGGAAGACAGCAGTCGGAGTGTGCCTGGCGCGGCTGCGCTAGAGAGTGGACAGAGTGAAGAAGCAACGACTGCCAGTTCCCCGGTAAGACTGACGAGAAGGGGCAGGGCGGTGGTCCCACCAGTGAGGTTCAGAGACTATGATATGAGTCAGGACTTGTTCACATAACTCTTTGGAAAAAAGGGAGATATGTAGTGAGCGCGCTTGCACGGCACGTCACGTGGCTACGTGACGTGCGTTGACGTAAAGGCGCGGCAGGCGTAGCGCGGCATTGAGAGCGCGAGCAGGCTGGGCGCAGGACATGCTTTGCGCTCCTTGTGCGTATGTACTTGAATAAAGAAGTTGGCACCGTCATCCGACTCCGAGAGTTATTGGGGGAAGAAAGAGTATCATTACACTAAACTGGACTAATAAAAATTACAGTCAGACCATGATCCCAGCCAATAAAATGGAAAAAGGAATCTGTTTTATACTGGGGCCTACTTATCTAGTGTTATATTTAATCGCATTTTCCCAAGGCATCTCATTGTTCAATCCTTGAGTGTTAGCTGACAATGCAAAAATCCAGAACACTTCTTGTTTTTTCTGTATTCATCCGTATTATCATGAAGGTCACTATCAAGATTTTCCACAATGTACCACCGAAGATCATTAGGTTTGTGTTGGAGGTCCAAACAGTGTCTCACTAGACGCAGGCTCCTTCACATGGGGCTTGCCCCATGTGAAAGGACACATTGCTGGAGTTGCGTCACTTTTGTGACACACTCCAGCAATGCGTCACTTTTGCGCCTACAGATACGTTAGAAATCCTGACGTATCTGTAACTCCTTGCGACATGATGCGTCATACTGTAAATATGACGCATCATTGGTGTCGCAACGAGGGCACAATGAAAAGTGACGCATCGCTGTTTTCACGCAGCGATGCGTCACTTTTCATAAATGAGGCCCTAAGTATGTATTACAATATTATACTTACCCTGCATATCTGACTAAACTCCCCATTCTCCACCCCGTTTTTTAACCAGAATATAGAGCGTGTGCTTTCTGTTGATTCTGGTTATGTCTTGTCTGTAATTTTATATCCACAGGACACTGCATTAGTAGTTAAATACACGGTTATGTCTAAAGATATATCTTTCACTATGTGGTACACTTTTCCTACAGGTCACAAGTGTTTGCACAGAAGGCAGCACATTTTTACTGTTTGTAACTAATTGTGCTTTCTTTTTCCAGATTAACATGTAGAATACCAAAAGGGTATTGTACACAGTGCATGATTACCTGTACATATCACTAGTTTCACTTTATCGATATCGTTCTCGTCAACATAGTGAGAATAGAAGGGATCAGTTAAAGTCCTGATGAAGAAAACCCAGAGCTTCGAAGCATGTTGACTTGAATAGGAGCATCAGCACATTAACACAGGACATCTCCGACCATCTGCTTTTAAAAGGACCAGCTCTAGGGAATATTAAAGTTTTTAGTCCAGAGGGGCCAGGCCCTTTTTAATCTCACTTTTTCACTCACCCATGACCCTTCCTCTCACACTCCTACACCACACGTAGTACTGAAGATCAGTGGTCCCGCGTAGTCGTAGGTCGTAGCGCGCCCGTTCCGCAGCGGGCGGGAAGACCCCCATGATGAAGCATGACACCAAGGGCCCTTTTGGTGTATGAGGGGTATTTAAGCAAATACTGTGTGCTTCCAACCAATGTAGGAAACACACTCTAACTTGTGAGAACACTTTCACTGAAAGAAACCCATCTACAGGTGAATCCTTGTGTTTAATATAGATTTCCAGAGGATGCATCCACCTCCAGTGCCCTAAATGGACACTGCATCTTCACTCCCTCTCCTGTTGTTTTGTTGCCAGATATGAACACCATGTTAATTTGATCAGAGCATGACTGTTTCTCTTGTGCAGCCGCTTTCACACAGCCAGTCTGTCACAGCTTAACACATGGTCAGCTCCCCTTCCAAAACAGCAATAACTGAGCCAGCCTATCAAAGGGTAAGAGACACTCTTCTGCCTGATCATAGCATTTGAGAGCTTGGTGAGGGCCAGCAAGAGCATGGGCTGACAATGTAACCTGGGTTAAATTTAAAGGCTACATCCCAGGACATGAGTGAAGGATGTACTTTCTGGGTAACTGACTGTACCTGTCTGTGGTGCAGTTAATCCCGGCACATACTGTGCTGTGTGTGCCTTTTGTACTTAACCCAGGTCACTGGCTGGGGATGAATGTTTGACAATGTTCAGCATTCCATCCATCATAATTTTGTGTTGCTATAGTTGCCCTAAGTTGGCATGGTATGCCCAGATGTGGGTGCCGTGCTTAATATGCCACTGGATTCAAGCTATACAGATAAATTGGTACTAACAGGTAATCCATAACATATGTTAATTAAATTGGCCTATCCTGACCCTATTACAGAAGTCATAAACCCCTGATCCAAAAGAGGAGAATGTACCATTCCTGAATAAAGGGAAGTGTCTGTTAACATTACAACACACAAAACCACAAATTATTTGGAAAAATTAAAGCATGTATTGAAGTTAAATTATATATATACATTCTTACATTCGGTGGTTGCTCCACAGAGTGGAGTGCAAGTGCTTAGAAAAAGGGCTTGTGCAAAAGATGTGAAGGCAGAATACAAAAAATTACAATATACATTCAACAATTTACAACAACAAAGTGTTGTCAGCAAAGGAGATGATGTTGAGTCCGTGGCTTCTGACAGTGGCTGCAAGCAGGACCATGTAGACGTTGAAGAGGGTGGGGCTTAGGGAGGATCCCTAAGGCACTCCACAGCTGGTCTCTGTGGGCTCTGAGTTGAATCTTTATTTTAAATATTTTTTCTTACACTACTTCCTGCACTCACTTCTCCTCGCCTGACCCGCACTGTTCCCCGGTCCACCGCAGGTTTTCCCACTTGTGTGGAGGGAGTACCGGCAACCTTTATTTTAAATATTTTATCTTGCACTACTTCCTGCACTCACCTCTCCTCGCCTGACGCGCACTGCTCCTGGTCCACCACGGGTTTTCCCGCTTGTGTGGCGGGAGTACGGGCAACCTTTTCCCTCACTTCCGGGCTGGAGACCGGATGGGGCGGAGGGGGCGGAGCTTCAATTCAGTATTTCAGACGGATGCTTGATTTCCCGTGCAGGGGAAGTAGGCAGCGGGCGTGCCAGCGGTGCTCCGAAGGCGTGTCAAAGGCAAGTCTGTCTGCATCCGTCCGCGCCCATCCGGGACCAGGGGCCCCAACCCCTGTACTTTCTTCAGGAAATGTGATATCATATACCACCCATGAACTCTATACGCTGATAAGGGACATCAATGAAAATTGCTTGCACTCTCTGAATGTTGAATACAGGATTCCTCACTGCTCCCTCTGTGACTTTTCCTTTCTGCCTTGCAATAAAGCTCCCATGCTTTCTGGCAACTCATTTCATTTTAGGATGTTTCTATTGAATTGTAGATCATTCTCCAAACACTGTACTGAACTTACTGTTCTGTTGGAGGATATAAAACCTGACGCCCTTTTTTTGACAGAGACGTGGCTCCACAATGAATCTGATCCTATTCTTGCTAAAACCCTCCCACCGGGCTACTCAATATTACGGGTTGATCGTAAGAGTGGGAAAGGAGGAGGTATTGCTCTTGTTCTTAATAACAAATTCAACAGCCGCATTCCGGCAGACCCATTACCGAATTGGGAAAGTCTGGCCTTTTCTTGATTGATGTCTCCCCAATGAGCACTTTCTCTGGCATATTAATGTATCGCCCTCTTCGTGCCCAGGACAATTTCTCATTGCTCTTACTTCTACTGTCACTAATTTAGCCTATGTCCCATCCAATTTTACGGTGCTCGGGGACCTTAATTTTCACTTAGATGACCCCTCTGATCACATGGCGATTGAGCTGATAGTCAATCTCTCTGCACTGCAGCTCTCATATTAAAGGCCACCTTTTAGATCCGGTGTTTAGAAATTGTAACAAGCTCACTGTAGGAACTCCCGTCCCACTTCCCTGGTCGGGATATTTTCTGATCCCCTTAACCTGGGAAATCTCTGGCCCCCCTGTTCCCTCTAATATAACCTCCACTCTAGAACGAAAATGGTCCAAAATCCCTATCAATCTCTGGAAATCAGTTTTGGAAGCAACCAGACCAGCCAGTGACTCAAACCCCAACGTAGCCATAGACAATTTTAATCACTGGATCGATAGCTCCCTGGAGGTAGTACTCCCAAAGAGATCCACAGAAACCAGTGTTGTGGATTCTTGCGCAGAGGTTGTGGTAGGAGACAGTGTTGAAGGCAGCTGAAATTTCCAGGAGGATGAGGGCAACAGTCTTGCCTCAGTTGAGGCGATAGCCATGTAATGGACTGGATTCAAACTAGCCTGGCTGATACATGGTGATACCCTGAAACCAATCCTAGGATGCTTGTTTTCCAATCTCGGGAGGACCTGAACTGGCAGTTCAGGCTGGACTGTTCCCATGGGGATCAGGGTCGAGACTGATTTGCCTATCGCTGAGTCAAAACTTGGGTGGCATGGTGAGCAAAAGAACAATTGATTTAACCCAGATCTGTGACTGGGGGTGAATGTTTAACAATGTTCAGCATTCCGTCCATCATCGTTTGTGTTGTGTTGTCATTGCATTTTGTCCCTTGACATGTAGTTGGCACAAAGCTGATGGAAGAAACATCACAATAGAAAGGGTTTTTGTTGTCTCGTCCCAGCCCTGCCAAGTATCACGCATCAAGGGTTAGACTAACGCATTTTAGCGCTGGTGGCTGCATCACTGAACTAAAATGCATTAGTCACACTTTGATGGAGCTCCTCCACAATGGGGAGAACATGAGGCGCACCATGTGTGCAGTGCTGGTTGTAGACTGCTGTGGCACTCTGCCTCTCCAGGCAATTTACAGCTGACCTGTGAGCATACGTGTTGCTATGGCTGGCGATCCAGGTGTAGCATTTTGGATGAAAACATTGTTTCTCTGCCACACTCAATGAAATTGCGCTGTCTAATGGGGCCCACTTCTCAGGGAGATACACGGACATGTGGCACAGGCAGGATCGTTCGGCAGGAGTTAAGGTCAGGGGGAGTCACATTTGTTTAAAAATAAATGAGATAAACAGCAAGCACTGGGTTTAGTCTTACATAGATCTGGTACCTTCTGCTGTTTTAAGAACCAACTGCTGTAGGTCGGCAGCAGCAGTACATACAGAGACTGCATTTTCCCCTCAAATGTGCTGCGCCTGCCCAGAAAGGTGACACCATGCTGCTGCAGGGATCGTGCGATACACGAGTCCGACAGCCTGACTGGTGATGCAGGTGGCTGGTCCTCGGAGCAAGCAGGGCCCGAAGGCCCAGGATATTATTTACTGGCTCCAGGTAGAGCCCTGTGATTTGGAGTTGCAGGCAGAGTCATGAATGCTTCTCTTTGCAGGAGCAGCAGGCACCTGGCTGTCCGGCTCTCTGCAGGACGAATGTGTCATTTGACTCTCCTCTTCCCACACAGTGCTAGACAAAAATCTGCAAATGCTGAAGAGAATACAATGGAGATAACAGCTACAATTCAAGAAGAACCCAAAATAAGGAGCAGATATGATCTGGGTGAGTGTGACCCCCGCAGAGGGGAGAAGGGTGCAAGGTAGAGATGAGAAGGGGAGAAGGGTGTAAGGCAGAGGGGAAAAGGGTGCAAGGCAGAGAGGAGAAGGGTGCAAGGTAGAGATGGGTGCAAAGCGGAGGGGAGAAGGATGCAAGGCAGATGGGAGAAGGGTGCAAGGCGGAGAGGAGAAGGGCGCAAGGTGGAGAGGAGAAGGGTGCAAGGCAGAGGGGATAATGGTGCAACGGGGAGGGGGAGAAGGGTACAAGGCGGAGGGGAGAAGGGTGCAAGGTGGAGAGGAGACGGGCGCAAGGCAGAGGGGAGAATGGTGCAAAGGGGAGGGGGAGAAGGGTGCAAGGTGGAGGGGAGAAGAGTGCAAGGCAGAGGGGAGAAGGGTGCAACAGGGAGGGGAGAAGGATGCAAGGCAGAGGGGAGAAGAGTGCAAGGCAGAGGGGAGAAGGGTGCAACGGGGAAGGGGAGAAGGGTGCAAGGCAGAGGGAAGAAGGGTGCAATGCAGAGAGGAGAAGGGTGCAAGGCAGAGAGGAGAAGGGTGCAACGCAGAGGGGAGAAGGGTGCAAGGCAGAGGGGAGAATGATGCAAGGCAGAAGGGAGAATGGTGCTAGGTAGAAGAGGGGGCAAGGCGGAGGTGGAGTAGGGTGCAAGACACAGGGGAGAAGGGTGCAAGGCAGAGGGGAGAAGGGTGCAAGGCAGAGGGGAAAAGGGTGCAAGGCAGAGAGGAGAAGGGTGCAAGGCAGAGAGGAGAAGGGTGCAAGGCGGAGGGGAGAAGGATGCAAGGCAGATGGGAGAAGGGTGCAAGGCGGACAGGAGAAGGGTGCAAGGTGGAGAGGAGAAGGGTGCAAGGCAGAGGGGAGAATGGTGCAACGGGGAGGGGGAGAAGGGTAGAAGGCGGAGGGGAGAAGGGTGCAAGGTGGAGAGGAGAAGGGTGCAAGGCAGAGGGGAGAATGGTGCAACGGGGGGAGAAGGGTGCAAGGCGGAGGGGAGAATAGTGCATGGCAGAGGGGAGAAGGGTGCAACAGGGAGGGGAGAAGGATGCAAGGCAGAGGGGAGAAGAGTGCAAGGCAGAGGGGAGAAGGGTGCAACGGGGAGGGGGAGAAGGGTGCCGTGCCGTGGTGCCACCACTGGAGGTCGGAGTCCTGCAGGGCTCAGTGTTGAGCCCTACTCTCTTCAACATCTTTATGACCCCTTTGGCGGCACTGGCGGAATCTTTTGGGGCCCAGATCGTATCCTATGCCGATGATACCCAGCTCCTCTATACATGTGGGAAGGGAGCAGATTTTGACGCCGAGAGTATCCATGGGTGCCTTGGGCCTGTTTTTAATTGGTTCCAGCTTAACAGCCTCAAGTGCAACTCAGATAAATCTGAGGTACTCTTTTTTGGTTGTCGGTCTGATCCAGATTGGCAGGAATGGTGGCCTGTTAACATGTTCCCTCCTGCAGGTTCTTCCCAGCTAGCCAAGAATCTGGGGGTGAAGATCGATAACGGCCTGACGTTGAGATCCCAGATTCTTGGCTTAACGGGTACATACTTTGGCCTCCTCAGGATGCTCCGTAAGTTTCTTCCTCTGCTCCCGGAAGATCACAGGAAGATTACGGTCCAGGCCTTAATTGGCTCGAGATTGGACTATTCCAATGTCCTTTATCTCGGCCTGCCGGAGTATCTTCTGCAACGGCTGCAGGTGGTCCAGAACTCGGCGGCACGGGCCAATTTTGGCCTCCACGGGCTAGCCAGTACTTCTGGCCTCCTGCAGTCACTCCATTGGCTACCTATCCGGAAGCAGATAGTTTTTAAGGCCTTGACCTTGGCTCATAAGGCTCTCTATGCCTCTGGAGCGAAATATCTTCAAAAGAGGCTAGCGTTCTACCATCCTGCCCGATCCCTGAGATCCGAGTCTTTGTTTCTTGCCGTGGTTCCTCGGGTAAAAAGGGCACGCATTGGGGGCCGGTCTTTCAGGCTGTTGGCACCACAGTTATGGAACACTCTGCCCGTGTCACTGCGTAGCACTTCCAACCTGTTAGCTTTTAGGAAGGGCCTTAAAACTTGTCCTTTTGCTCTCTAGATTTGTTCTCTCTTTTATTTCTGATCCCTTTTTCATTTGCCCTGTTGTGTTCTTTGTTACAGGTTAAAAATAAAAGCGCCGGGACACTCCTTGGAGTAGCCGAGCGCTATAAAAGACACAGATAACATAACATAACAACATAACAAGGCATAGGGTAGGAGGGTGCAAGGCAGAGGGGAGAAGGGTGTTAGGCAGAGGGGAGAAGGGTGCAAGGCAGAGGGGAGAATGGTGCAAGGTAGAAAAGGGTGCAAGGCGGAGGTGGAGTAGGGTGAAAGGCAGAGGGGAGAAGGGTGCAAGGCAGAGGGGAGAAGGGTGCAAGGCAGAGGGGGGAAGGGTGCAAGGCAGAAGGGAGAAGGGAGAAGGGTGCAAGGCAGAGAGGAGAAGGGTGCAAGGCAGAGAGGAGATGGGTGCAAGGCAGAGGGGAGAAGGGTGCAAGGTAGCGAAGGGTGTGAGGCAGAGAGGAGAAGGGTGCAAGGCAGAGAGGAGAAGGGTGCAAGGGAGAGGGGAGAAGGGTGCAAAGCAGAGGGGAGAAGGGTGCATGGAAGAGAGGATAAGGGTGCAAGGCAGAGGGGAAAAGGGTGCAAGGCAGAGAGGAGAAGGGTGCAAGGTAGAGAAGGGTGCAAGGCGGAGGGGAGAAGGGTGCAAGGCAGAGGGGAGAAAGGTGCAAGGCAGAGAGGAGAAGGGTGCAAGGTGGCGAGGAGAAGGGTGTAAGGCAGAGGGGAGAATGGTGCAACGGGGAGGGGGAGAAGGGTGCAAGGCGGAGGGGGGACGGGTGTAAGGCACAGGGGAGAATGGTGCAACGGGGAGGGGGAGAAGGATACAAGGTGGAGGGGAGAAGGGTGCAGGGCAGAAGGGAAAAGGGTGCAACGGGGAGAGGAGAAGGGTGCAATGCAGAGGGGAGAATGGTGCAACGGGGAGGGGGAGAAGGGTGCAAGGTGGAGGGGAGAAGAGCGCAAGGCAGAGGGGAGAAGGGTGCAACAATGAGGGTAGAAGGATGCAAGGCAGTGGGGAGAAGAGGGCAAGGCAGAGGGGAGAAGGGTGCAACGGGGAGGGGAGACGGGTGCAAGGCAGAGGGTAGGAGGGTGCAAGGCAGAGGGGAGAAGGGTGTTAGGCAGAGGGGTGAAGGTTGCAAGGCAGAGGCAAGAAGGGTGCAATGCAGAGAGGAGAAGGGTGCAAGGCAGAGAGGAGAAGGGTGCAAGGCAGAGGGGAGAAGGGTGCAAGGCAGAGGGGAGGATGGTGCAAGGCAGAGGGGAGAATGGTGCAAGGTAGTAAAGGGTGCAAGGCGGAGGTGGAGTAGGGTGCAAGGCAGAGGGGAGAAGGGTGCAAATCAGAGGGGAGAAGGGTGCAAGGCAGAGGGGAGAAGGGTGCAAGGCAGAGGGGAAAAGTGTGTAGGCAGAGAGGAGAAGGGTGCAAGGTAGAGATGGGTGCAAGGCGGAGGGGAGAAGGATGCAAGGCAGACGGGAGAAGGGTGCAAGGCGGAGAGGAGAAGGGTGCAAGGTGGAGAGGAGAAGGGTGCAAGGCAGAGGGGAGAATGGTGCAACGGGGAGGGGGAGATGGGTACAAGGTGGAGGGGAGAAGGGTGCAAGGTGGAGAGGAGAAGGGTGCAAGGCAGAGGGGAGAATGGTGCAACGGGGAGGGGGAGAAGGGTGCAAGGCGGAGGGGAGAAGAGTGCAAGGCAGAGGGGAGAAGGGTGCAACAGGGAGGGGAGAAGGGTGCAACAGGGAGGGAAGAAGGGTGCAAGGCAGAGGGGAGAAGAGTGCAAGGCAGAGGGGATAAGGATGCAACGGGGAGGGGGAGAAGGGTGCAAGGCAGAGGGTAGGAGGGTGCAAGGCAGAGGGGAGAAGGGTGTTAGGCAGAGGGGAGAAGGGTCCAAGGCAGAGAGGATAAGGGTGCAAAGCAGAGGGGAGAAGGGTGCAAGGCAGAGGGGAGAATGGTGCAAAGAAAGAGGAGAGAATGGTGTTAGGCAGAGGGAAGAAGGGTGCAATGCAGAGAGGAGAAGGGTGCAAGGCAGAGAGGATAAGGGTGCAAATCACAGGGGAGAAGGGTGCAAGGCAGAGGGGAGAATGGTGCAAGGCAGAGGGGAGAATGGTGCAACGGGGAGGGGGAGAAGGGTACAAGGGGGAGAGGAGAAGGGTGCAGGGCAGAGGGGAGAAGGGTGCAACGGTGAGGGGCGAAGGGTGCAATGCAGAGAGGAAAAGGGTGCAAGGCAGAGAGGAGAAGGGTGCAAGGTAGAGAAGGGTGCAAGGCGGAGGAGAGAAGGGTGCAAGGCAGAGGGGAGATGGGTGCAAGGCAGAGAGGAGAAGGGTGCAAGGTGGCGAGGAGAAGGGTGCAAGGCAGAGGGGAAAATGGTGCAACGAGGAGGGGGAGAAGGGTGCAAGGCGGAGGGGAGAACGGTGTAAGGCAGAGGGGAGAAGGGTGCAAGGTGGCGAGGAGAAGGGTGCAAGGCAGAGGGGAGAATGGTGCAACGGGGAGGGGGAGAAGGGTACAAGGGGGAGGGGAGAAGGGTGCAGGGCAGAGGGGAGAAGGGTGCAACGGTGAGGGGCGAAGAGTGCAATGCAGAGTGGAGAAGGGTACAAGGCAGAGGAGAGGATGGTGCGAGGCAGAGGGGAGAAGGGTGCAACGGGGAGGGGAGAAGGGTGCAGGGCAGAGGGGAGAAGGGTGCAAGGGGGAGAAGGGTACAAGGGGGAGGGCAAGAAGGGTGCAAGGCAGAGGAGAGAAGGGATGCAAGGGGGATTGTGATGAAGTTAAAAATATGCCCCACCTGGAAACATTTCTGCGGACGCCCATGAAATGCACACTACTTTATGAGAGAGAGTGGAGAGAGAGAGTGGAGAGTGGAGAGAGAGAGAGTGAAGAGAGACAGTGGAGAGAGAGAGAGAGAAAGAGAGAGAGAGAGAGAGCGAGAGAGAGAGAGGGAGAGAGAGAGAGAGAGAGAGAGAGAGAGAGAGTAGAGAGAGAGAGAGAAAGTGGAGAGAGTGGAGGTTGGCAGTGGAGAGAGAGTGAAGAGAGTGGAGAGAGAGAGAGAGAGAGAGAGAGAGAGAGAGAGAGAGAGAGAGAGAGAGCGAGAGAGAGAGAGTAGAGCGAGTGGAGGGAGACAGTGGGGAGAGAGAGTGGATAGAGAGACAGTTGAGAGAGAGTAGAGAGAGAGAGTGGGGAGAGAGAGTGGAGAGAGGGATTGGAGAGAAAGGGTGGAGAGAGAGGGTGGAGAGAGAGAGAGAGAGAGTAGATAGAGAGGGTGGAGAGAGGGAGTGAAGAGAGAGACAGTGGAGAGAGAGTGGAGAGAGAGAGTGGAGGGAGACAGTGGAGAGAGTGAAGAGAGAGAGAGTGGAGAGAGACAGTGGAGAGAGACAGTGGAGAGAGACAGTGGAGGGAGAGTAGAGAGAGAGGGTGGAGAGAGAGAGTGGAGAGAGAGACAGTGGAGAGAGAAGGGAGAGACAGTGGAGAGAGAGTGGAGAGAGAGAGGGTGGAGGGAGACAGTGGAGAGAGTGGAGAGAGAGAGAGAGAGAGAGAGAGAGAGAGAGAGAGAGAGAGAGGGTGGGGGAGACAGTGGAGAGAGAGTGGAGAGTGTGGAGAGAGAGAGAGAGTTGAGAGAGAGACAGTGGAGAGAGAGACTATGGAGAAAGAGTAGAGAGAGTGGAGGGAGACATGAGAGAGAGAGTGGAGATAGAGAGAGTGGAAAGAGAGACAGTGGATAGAGAGTAGAGAGAGAGTGGAGAGAGAGAGTGAAGAGAGAGTGGAGAGAGAGTAGAGAGAGAGAGTGGAGAGAGTGGAGAGTGAGATTGGAGAGAGAGTGGAGCGAGAGAGTGGATAGAGAGTGGAGAGAGAGAGACAGTGGAGAGAGACAGTGGAGGGAGAGTAGAGAGAGAGGGTGGAGAGAGAGAGTGGAGAGAGAGACAGTGGAGAGAGAAGGGAGAGACAGTGGAGAGAGAGTGGAGAGAGAGAGGGTGGAGGGAGACAGTGGAGAGAGTGGAGAGAGAGAGAGAGAGAGAGAGAGAGAGAGAGAGGGTGGGGGGAGACAGTGGAGAGAGAGTGGAGAGTGTGGAGAGAGAGAGAGAGTTGAGAGAGAGACAGTGGAGAGAGAGACTATGGAGAAAGAGTAGAGAGAGTGGAGGGAGACAGCAGAGAGAGAGTGGAGATAGAGAGAGTGGAAAGAGAGACAGTGGAGAGAGAGTAGAGAGAGAGTGGAGAGAGATTGAAGAGAGAGTGGAGAGAGAGTAGAGAGAGAGAGTGGAGAGAGTGGAGAGTGAGATTGGAGAGAGAGTGGAGCGAGAGAGTGGAGAGAGAGTGGAGAGAGAGAGACAGTGGAGAGAGGGAGAGAGAGTGGAGAGAGACAGTGCGAGAGAGAGAGAATGGAGAGAGAGTAGAGAGAGAGAGTGGAGATTGACAGTGGAGAGAGAGAGTGGAGAGAGTGTGGAGAGACAGTGGAGAGAGTAAGTGAGAGAGAGTGAAGAGAGAGACAGTGGAGAGAGAGTGGAGAGAGTGGAGAGATTGGAGAGAGAGAGTGGAGAGAGAGTGGAGAGAGAGTAGAGAGAGCGTGGGGAGAGAGAGAGTGGCGATAGAGTGGGTAGAGAGTAGAGAGAGAGTGGAGGGAGACAGTGGAGAGAGCGAGTGGAGAGAGTGGGGAGGGAGTGGAGAGAGAGTAGAGAGGGTGGAGAGAGAGTGGAGAGAGTGGTGAGTGAGAGAGTGGAAAGAGAGATAGTGAAGAGACAGAGAGTGGAGAGAGAGAGTGGAGAGAGACAGTGGAGAGAGAGAGGGAGTGGAGAGAGAGTAGAGAGAGAGAAGGAAGAGAGGGTGGGGAAGAGAGAGAGTAGAGAGAGTGGAGAGAGAGTGGAGAGAGAGAGAGAGAGAGAGTGAGAGAGAGAGAGAGAGAGAGAGAGAGAGAGAGAGAGAGAGAGAGAGTGGAGAGAGAGTAGAGGGAGAGAAAGTGGAGAGAGAGGCAGTGGAGAGACTGTGGAGAGAGAGTCGAGAGAGAGACAGTGGAGATAGAGTGGACAGAGTTGAGAGAGAGAATGGAGAGAGAGAGAGGGAGTAGAGACTGACTGACTGATTCAGAGACCGAAAACTGACTGACCGAGAGACTGACTGGGTGAGAATTTGACTGAGAGAGAGAGACTGGCTGACAGAGAGTGACTGATTGACTGACAGAGAGAGAGAGAGACTAATTGAGAGTGAGACTGACTGACAGAGAGAGACTAACTGACTGACAGAGACTGACTGACTGAGGTAGGAGTTACCGACTGACAGAGAGAGAGACTGACTGACAGAGAGAGGCAGAGACTGACTGACTGAGAAATAGATAGACAGATTGACTGCGAGAGAGACTGACTGACTGAGAGAGACTGACTGAGAGAAAGACTGACAGAGAGAGAGAGAGAGAGAGAGAGAGAGAGAGAGAGAGAGAGAGAGAGAGAGAGAGACAGAGACAGAGAGAGAGAGAGAGAGAGACAGAGAGAGAGAAACTGAAAGAGGTAGAGAGAGAATGACTGACTGAGAGAGACTGACTGACTGGGAGAGAGAGACTGACTGGGAGAGAGAGAGACTGACTGACAGAGAGAGAGCGACTAAGAGAGAGAGAGACTGGCAGACTAACTGGCTGAGAGAGACACTGACTGTGACTGAGAGAGACTGACTGAGAGAGAGACTGACTGACAGAGACTGACAGAGAGAGAAAGACTGAGAGACTGACAGAGAAAGAGAGACTGACTGAGACAGAGAGACTGACAGAGAGAGACTGACTGACAGAGTGAGAGACTGACAGAGAGAGTCACTGAATGAGAGAGAGAGAGACTGACTGAGAGAGACTGGCTGACTGTGAGAGAGGGTGAATGGCTGACAGAGAGACTGACAGAGGGAGAGACTGTCTGGAAGACTGACTGAATGAGAGAGAGAGGCTGAGAGAGAGAGATAGAGAGACTAACAGAGAGAGGGACTGGCAGAGAGAGGGACTGACAGGGAGAGAGACTGACTGAGCGAGAGACTGACAGAGAGAGGGACTGACAGAGAGAGACTGACTAAGAGAGAGACTGACTGACTAAGAGAGAGAGACTGACTGACTGAGAGAGACTGATTGAGAGAGAGACTGACTGAGAGAGAGACTGACTGAGAGAGAGACTGACTGACAGAGAGAGACTGACTGACAGAGAGAGAGAGACTGACTAAGAGAGAGCGAATACGAGAGAGAGAGACTGACAGAGAGACTGACTGACTGACAGAGAGAGAGAGAGAGAGAGAGAGACTGACTGAGAGAGAGAGACTGGCTGACAGAGAGAGAGACTGACTAAGAGAAACTGACAGAGAGAGACTGTGAGAGACTGACTGACAGAAAGGGAGAGACTGACTGACAGAAAGAGAGAGACTGACTGAGAGAGACTGACAGAAAGAGAGCGATAGAGAGACTGACAGAGAGAGAGACTGGGAGAGAGACTGACAGACAGAGGGACTGAGAGGGAGAGAGACTGACTGAGAGAGAGAGACTGAGACAGAGACTGACAGAAAGAGGGACTGACTTAGAGAGACTGACAGAGAGAGACCGACTGACTGACAGAGAGAGTCTGACTGACTGACTGATAGACTGACTGACTGAGAGAGACTGACTGACTGAAAGAGAGAGACTGACTGACTGACTTAGAGAGAGAGACTGTGATGGAATTGGGGTCAAAGTGTGCATGAAGCTATGCAATGACTCTTAAGATTGCTATTGTCTACTAATAAAAATGTATTATCAAAATGTGCTCTTTGTAGTTACATCTGCTTTTGAAATACTGCATTGTGGCATTGTCTAATGTTTTAAAACGGAAACGAGAAGGAGCAGTGGATGCACTATTGGCAAAACTGAACGATGAGTGGGCCCGATGTTGTATATCATGACAGGAGTCTGCCTCAGGAAACCCACCTAAAATTGGGCAAACTTCCCCGGCGTACTGATGGCAGGGACCCTGTAATGAATGGACCACCACCTATGATAGCCTGCGGGCAGACTAAGCCCAACCTTTAACCCCACCATCCAGTGTTACTTATAACAGCTGTATTGATGACAGTGAAGTAACAATAGCCCTGCATCCCCTGCAACATGGCGGATCGCTGGCCTGAGAGCTCTAGAATGGCACGGAGAATGGGGGGGCCCCCTCCATGTAGTTTGCAGGGGGCCCCCTCAAGATTCGTTACGCCATTGGTGTAACCTTTTCTTGTTTTTTCTACTGCTTAGATGAGGAGTGTGTAACAACCACCAGGCGTCGCCCCCATGTGATAACATGCCCTGAGCTGCACCTAAAGCAACCTCTGGCCTGCCGTGGCCAGAGGCTATATCATAAACTGGCAGAGACCGCACGTGGTCCTCTGGCTCACACCCTTAGGTGTGTGTGTGTGTGTGTGCGCGTGTGTGTGTGTGTGATATCAAATTACTTTTGGCCGCAAACTCTACTATTTTCAAACTCAATAGTTTGCAACCTCAAAATGATTTTTGCAATGTAAGAAATCTTGTATGCGATTAGGAAACGCCTTTCCAACTTTCAAAAGGGGTTTTGCGACTTTTTTTGAATCACAATTAGGAGGGGGTGTGATAGAGGTGTGCCTTCCTAATTGTAATTCACAATGATATGTATTCCCAAACCATAGAAACTGTACAGACTCCTCAAGGAAGGTGAAGCTGTCTCCATCGAACAGCTTCCCCTTTAGCAATGCAAGTACCAGGATGATGGTCTGCTGTTCCTTGCAAGTCACCAGCCTTGTGTTTGTAGCCAATCACAGGGCATTTCAAATAGCAACCTGCCTAATAAATATTCGTTAGGCAGGTCATTCTGGGGTCCCCCAGACTGGGCATTTGTTCCTAGTCACATCGCAAAATGAACAACTGCATGCATTTTGCACCCTCTAATTGCTCCCCGCCTTTTCGTTCACCTGGTCCTATGTTCTTCATTAAGCTTACGATTTGAGGTGACATATTTATAGTTTATTCATGATATATGCTTGAATGAGCCAAAACAAAAATACAAAGAATAAAACATTGTGTTTTTTTAACTCAAGAATTCTCTTTCACAGTGAATGGTCCTACACTCTCTGCAGTTTTTTATTATCAATTTGCCACATAGAAATGTTGTTGTAATGGCAATCGCCTTGTGTACTTAAGTCCTAGTTGCTCATATTAAGCATTTTCCGAATGTCTCTAAGTCACATAAGTTTACTGAGGTGGAATTAGGGAATATGTGAATTTCCAGTTAAGGGTCAATACACGTCAGTATACCTGCGCCAAACAGAGCAGACCAGTGCTGCTCAAAATCTTCCTGGAGGCATGCAACAATGTCTTGTGTAATGCCTTATAATGAAGATTTCCTTATGATGCTGCTGTCCTCTTGATTTTCCATATGGAATTGAGAGACTGGTAGGGCACATTCTTTATTCTATGGCATATAAGCACATATTTTCTGCTGTGCACTGGGTTTTGTTGTAACTGATTGCCTTCTATATCCTATGTATTAATAGTCATTGTTCATTTTAATTGTGCTTCTGAGATATAGATACAACAAGGGTAACATCATCTGAATTTTGTCAGTACTAAAAGATGCCCTTTTACTTGCTCCTGGAGGGACTGGCCATCCATTCTTACAACCATAAAGGTTCTGATTTAAATCAAAATTGAGTCTTGCTGTCCTTGAGGATTCATAATCCATGGGGCTGGATCTGCGGCCTCTAGAAGGGCTCAGTCAAGAATTCGGGGAATAGTTCCTGGTGTTAACCAAAGGTACACAAATGCCAGACATCCATGTGTTCTGCTTGATTGTATGGGATTGTTCAATGAAACAGGGAAACCACTCCCCTCTAGGGATTAATGTTCCACTCGAGGAAAGTTGGCGTCTGTAGCATCTTGCAAAGAGTTCCCAGAGATCTGTAAGGCAGAAATATCAAATTATTTCATGGGCTTCATAAATATGTTCACATACCATGTAACAAGCAGTACATAATCAGACCTGGGAGCTGTAAGAATTGTTTTAAAACGATTCAAACTCACAGGGTACCCCCTTTTAAGTTTTCTCCCATGACAGCACATGTGCTGTCTCTTGCAAGACCTTTTGTTTTCTAACAGTGGGCTTGGGGACCACCCATTGCTTGCCTTTGGTTGGCTTCATATTCACTCTCATTTGCCCCCTTCTTATTGGTCAGCACCTCTCCCTCACCTTCGTTGTCTGTGTGCTTGCTCCCAGTCCTTCCCTCCAACACTCCGTTGTTTGTATGCTTGCCCTAGCACCTCCCAACCTCCCTCAGTTGGCCATGTTTCCCCCAACCATGTTGAATCCCTACCTGCCCTTTCTCCTTTGTCTATGTTGCACCCCACTAGCATTCCCTAAATGTTCTGTTTTGCCCCATCCACCCTCCCTCTATTGTGCGTGTTGCCCTCATCAGCCCTCCCTCCCTTGTCTGTAATGATCCCTCTGTTGTCTGTTTTGCCCCCCTCCGTTGTACCAGCCGGCTCCAACACCCGCAATAATAAACAAAAAAACAAGAGCTTTGATGTGGATACCACTGACTGCGTCATGACAATGTTTTTTTTCCAACACTCTCCACTGTCCATGTTGAGTCTGAGTTGCCTCACACTCACAATAAAAAAAACAACATTATATGGTATGGCCAGTGGTTTTAGCGTCATAATGCTTTTTTCCCCACGTCACACATAATCCATGTTGCCCCACCACACGCCCTCCCACTCACTGGGTTGCCTCCGACCAGCAATTTAAAAAAAAATTGACGTAGTTGGTGCTGGCTGTGTCATATCGCTTTTATTTTTAACTTAATGACATACCTGCAAAACAGCCCAGCTGCTGCGCAACATGGCTAAAGAACAGTCAAAGCCAATATAATTCATAGGCAAGACCTATTGGCTTTACCAATACTTGCTCATAAGTGCTAACACACTTGTGAAATTCTAAATGTTTGGTTATGCACTCATAAAAGTCATTTTGCATTTGAGCACACACAATTTTTTGTAATACAAAAAAGTATTTTATCACAATTTACATCAGGAGTAAATTGCGGATGTATGTCGTTACAACGCATGCTTTTTCCACGCATGCCTTTACAACACAGGTTTTACAACGCAAGTGGTTACAACGCATAGTGTTGAGGGTTGCTGGATAGTGAATAGTTTAATTTACTATTCCAACTCCAGTCCCCGTGGATAGTAGGGAAGGTTTTGGATAGTAAATTAAACTATTCCCTATCCTACAGCGCCCTCCAGCGCAAGTCGTTGTAACGACTTGCGCTGTAATTCCTGCGTTGTAAAGGTACTGCGTGGAAAAAGTTTCGTTGTAAAGGGTGTTTCCCGTAAATTGCATTGTATGACTGTTTACATAAGTACTAAAACTATGGGTATCGCATGGTGAAACACAAATAGAGCCAGTTGCTCACAATAGAGCAACATTGAAAGCAATATGTAAAACTTATAGACGAACATTCCCTCCCACCCAATTTGGCACTTGGTGTGTACGTCTGTTGGAGGGGATTTTGTGCGCTGAGGGTATTATGCAGAAGCTATGGTGAATTGTGACTGTCATATTGCCAATCTATGGGGAAGGATAAAGGGGCTGGGAAGGGCTTGTCATTACTAGGGATGCACTTCAAAAGATTATACAGGGATAAGGATCCATTAGGGCACCAAGGTTACTTGAAGGAGCGGCCAAATATTCAAGTGTATCCCGCCCCCAACGACCATCACCCTGTGTCCTGAACCCCTCTAATAGCATGTCCGCTTCTCTCTAAAAGGGTTTTTCCAGAAACCCAAATAATTTTCCCGTCTTAAGGCCTCGCTTTTAGCCTATCCCCAGCGCAGCACCTCCACAAGCCATCTATCCACCTTCAGGCCGAGGTGGCCTTCCAGTGTCTTGTGATCAACCGTCTTGCTAACAGTAATGCCACTCCTGTGAAGCGTGCCAACACTCTGGTACACTTGGGCCGTGAGTGCAG
Source organism: Lissotriton vulgaris (assembly GCF_964263255.1). Lineage (NCBI taxonomy): Eukaryota > Metazoa > Chordata > Amphibia > Caudata > Salamandridae > Lissotriton > Lissotriton vulgaris. The sequence goes on along the minus strand of NC_141689.1, from coordinate 1,080,388,328 downwards.
TACCAAGACACATATGGCCGGTGTATTACAGCGTCTAGGCCAGTCACGTTCACCCATTGCAATGACTCCCCAGTAGCCAGACAGGACAGGGCAGGACCATATCATGTGCAAGAGGTCAGCCTCCGGCGCCTGACAAAGAGCACAGGTCGAGGCGGCTCTGGGGAGCATTTTACTAATCATAAGTACACTCTATGTAAAGTAGTGAACTGGATGAACTTAAACCTCGAGTTGCATGAGGGTTTTTGGGGTTATTCCAGTATACTAACCCATTCTTTATCTGTTAGCTCTCTAGCGAGGTCAACCTCCGGCTTAGCTTTCATGGTTGTGAGTGGACTATCAAGCTGGGCTCGAAGTCCCCTGTAGAGCCATCGTATTTAGGGGCATATCATCAAGACAATTATCGCCACTTTAGCGATCGTTTTCGTCCGGTAAACAGCAGTAATTGTATCACCCTATTAGCAAGGTCACGCTATCGCGTGAATCTTTGCCTCAGCGTCCTTTTCCTTAACGCCCAGCTTTGCATCTCTAATGAGATACAAAGTGGGTGTTTCTCCTCAGAATAACAGGAGAAATGTTGCTAACCGACATTTCTCCTATTATCTAGCCTCACGCTAACCAGCAGAGCGATAAGAAAAGTAGCGCTAACCTCGGTTACCGCTACTTTCCTTACACCTGCTTTTCATCTGACTTAGCCATGATATCCTATGGAAGGTGGATATCATGGCTAAGTCTGCCCTGCCCTATCAGCAAGCATTCGCCAAACGTTGTGCGTTGGCGAATGGTATGGTAACGTGTATGGTAACGTGTAAGGCTCACGTCAATGTGACTGGACGGGCCACCTGCAAAAGACAGAGAAACTAACTAAGTGCCCATCTCCAAAGGCACAGTTAACTGCCTTACACGTTACCATCGGTTATGTACCCAACACTATTTACTTGACATAATCAGGAATTGGCACATATGATTGGTCAATCTAATTCGTATGATATTTCCATTTTAGGTTCCCCCCCCCAGTGCCCCCCTTCCCCTTGAACCCAGTCCTGAAGAAGACCCGCAGCAGAGGTTGTGAATCTCCCCTTTTTGCGCCAGAGTCGAAACGTCGACTACAATGCCCCCTTCATTTTGAGGCCTACACCATTCAATTGTCACTGACCCTGTCCCTTCCCCCCCTTTTGTGTACGATCAAATTGTACAGATATTAATGTATGGGTAGACCCGCTCTTTGGATGTCCAACTGAAAAATTGCATTTTTAGTTGCACATAATTATCTTAACTTTGTCCTTTAATCTTTCTTTTCAATTCACTTGTGCACCCCCTTTTTCTCACTGCAGGTTGCAGTTCTTCCTTTTTCTCTATTTTATCAACATGTAAATACATTTGCTATTGTACTAAGAAGAGACTGAGTATTAAGTGGCCTTTTGTATTGTTTGTGCTGGGTTTACTGTACTAATGTTGTTTTTTGCAAATAATACATCTCCTTTTTCAGATTTATAATCTGTTTACTTTAAATAACGAGATTCACATTAATTGAGTGATTACATTTTGTCAGGGACCACTTTTTGTGACACATCAGCGGCGTAAAACATGCCTCCTGTTGCGCCCTATTTACAAAGTGACGCATCTAAGCAGATGCGTCACTTTGTAAACCACTACGCTACATCATACCTGCATCAGGTATAATATATGCAGAGAGGGCGTTCCCATGTAAGTAAGCCTCGTAGAAGTGATGCAGTGAAATCTACGAGATTTCACTGTGCCACTTCTAGGGTGCCATTGCATCAATATCTTACGTATGCCTCACAGCAGGCATAAAACCGATGCAGATTCCTTCACATGGGGCTTGCCCCATGAGAAAGGACACAGTGCTGGAGTTGCGTCACTTTTGTGACACACTCCAGCAATGCGTCACTTTTGTGCCTACAGATACGTCAGAAATACTGACGTATCTGTAACTCCTTGCGACATGATGCATCATACAGTAAATATGACGCATCCATCTTGTCGAAAGGAGGGCGCACAGAGAAGTGACGCATCACTGCTTTCACGCAGCAATGCATCACTTCTGATAAATGAGGCCCAAAGAACAATCAACAAGTTGGATTTTCTCTGCAATAATAACCGCATTATTGAGGAACATCAGCCGCTGGATTGTTTTCTTTCTTTCCATTTCCAGGGCTGAGTGGTGAGTGGGAGGAGCTACGGAGTTAAAAGGCGGGTTGGAGCGGGCGCGCTGTGACAGAGGGTCACACCAGACTTGGTGGTGTGCCATACGGTAGCCTTGCTGCCTACTCGATTTTCGCTACTTGAATTAGGAAAATTGCCTGAAACTTGTTCTTTTAAAAATTGTGTTTTTACCTGTATCAAGTAATCCCTGATCTTTACCTTCCCGTTCCTTCACTTCCGGTCTCCGGGTCTTCCCCGGTCTAGTTGCTCTTTCAGGACAACCGCTGCACAGCAGGGCTGAGTGGTGGGTGGGAAGAGCTACGGGGTCAAAAGCAAGGCTGGAGCAAGCGCGCAGCGGGCACGCCGAAGGCGCGCCTAAGGCAAGCCCGTCTGCGCCCGTCCGCACCTGGCTGGGACCAGGGGCCAAAATCCCTGCCCCGGTGCCATGGTATTCCAGGGAAGCCTTGCTTGCTCTAAATAACAATACCCTGCAGTTAAACCCCCCGACGGTGGTGGGACTCCGGCGGGAGGGGCTGCTAAAACATTCAGCTACGTCATCCATTAGCAAGGGGAGGCCAAGAAGGGAAAAAAAGGTGACATCACAGAGCGATGCCCTGTTGAACACACTCCCCCTCCAAAAACACAATTTGGAGTTTTTTTCGCTGGTCCAAGAAGGCAATCTGGATGTGTTGGGGGTCACGGAAACATGGCTAGAAGATTCCTCTATCCCGGACCTGGTGGCAGCACTCCAACCTAATTTCGGTGCCATTATTCAGAACAGGAAAGGCGGTAGGAAGGGGGGGGGGAGTGGCCTTCCTCTACAACAGCTCCTTCAAAACCGAAACTATCTGTGCAGAAAGTCTGGAGGGTGCAGATGTTCTGGGAGTTAAGTTCTGCTCTACCACTAACTGCCTAGTGATACTCATATTCTACCGCCCCCCAAGGACTCCTCCGGGTTTTATCGAGCCTTTCCTGGGACTGGTCCATGACTTGCGGTCAAGGTACGAGGGTCTTGTGGTCATGGAAGATTTTAATCTCCATTGGGAGGAATCCCCCAAAGACGCAATGTCAAAGCAGCTAGAAGAGGCCATGACCTCGTTCGATTTGCTTCAGAGGGTGACTGGCCCGACACATAAAAAAGGCCACACCCTGGATCTGATCTGGACATCGGTCCCGATGCTGAGCCCAATTACCATCTCGCCCTGTATATGGTCAGACCACCACCTGCTGCAGGAGAGAATGGCATTTCCAGGGCAAAGTACATCCTTTTCAGCGGAGTGGCAGGCTGTGAGAAGTTGGAATAAAATTAGCACAGACATGCTGGTCTCCAATCTAGGGAAACAACCCTCCCACCTCAATAGGCTGCCGGAGGATGATATTGAGGCAGCTAGCCTCAAGCTGACACTAAAACTTAAAAACGCCATTGAAGTAGTGGCTCCGGCCCGGAGGGTAAAAATCGTAGATAAGGGTAAAGGTGCCCCGTGGTTTAATGACCCACTGAGTCTTCTGAAACGCTCTCTACGCCAGAGTGAGAGAGCCTGGCGTAAGGGGTATGATCCCAGTACTCTGGCTGTATATGTGAAGGAGTTTGCCACCTATAAACAAGCCATCAGGGGCAGGAAAGCAGAGTTTTATGAGGATAGAATCTCGACAGCAATCAACCCTCAGAAAGAAATGTTCAAGGTCCTGTCAGAGTTAAGGAAGAAGAAAGAACAGCCCCCCTCCTTCTCGCAAGAAGACTGTCAAAAATGTCAGGAAATCTGACGGAAATTGAGCGCACCCCTAGACTAGACTGTCTGGAAGACATCACAGGGACCATCCCAGCAGTCACTCAGCCCCTACTCACCAAGGAGACGTTGGGAGTAGTGATGGGTCGAGTCAAATCGGGCTCATCGGCCGATCCGTGCCCACCTAGGATCTTCAAACAAGCCTGGCCAGGGCTGGAGGATGACGTACTATCGCTCCTCAATAGCTCTTTGACAACTGGACAGGTCCCTATTAACCTCAAGGAAGCCCGACTGATCCCTCTTCTAAAGAAACCAGGGGCAGATACTAAGGTCCTGAAAAAATTTTGGCCCATCTCACAACTGACATTCTTGGCACAAATAATAGAGCAACACGTATTGCCCACACTCTCATATTACCTCGAAAACAACTTTTTGTTGGAACCCAACCAGGCTGGTTTTAGGGCCCACCACAGCACGGAATTGGTCATGCTTTCCGTGCTGGACGGCCTAAGACTCAGAGCAGATAAGAAAACCCTGAGTGCCCTGGTGCTGTTGGACCTCTCCGCGGCATTTGATACGGTCAATCATGACCTACTGCTGTCGCGGTTGTTGGACCTCGGCATCCGGGGCACTGCCCATGCCTGGCTGACATCCTTTCTTGACGACCGTGTACAGAGAGTGCAACTAGTTGACCTGGTTCCGGAGGCAGAGGGTCTTACATGTGGAGTCCCACAGGGCTCAGCCTTGTCACCCCTATTGTTTAACGCCTACCTACAGCCCCTGATCTCGGCATTAAATCAGATGGACTGCAGAATCTACAACTATGCCGATGACACTCAGATCATCATCCAAATAGATTACTCTCTAACTGCACACCAGAGAATGCAAAACATCGTAAAATTTATTGTCAATTGGATGACGGCCAATTCGCTTAAAATAAATCCAGACAAGACTGAGGTGCTTGCAATTACGACGGCAAAGTATAAGCCTGTATATAGATGCCAAACTTACTATGTCCACCCAGGTCTCAGCTGTAGTGGGCACCTGCGTGGGTTTACTGAGATAGCTGCGCAAGCTTTCTCCCCTCCTGACTGTTGATAGGCTCAGACGGGCGGTGTCAGCTCTGATTCTGGCACGGTTGGACTACGGCAACGTCCTATATGCCAGTATCTTGCAACAACTGCTGGCCAGACTACAAATAGTCATGAACGACGCCGCCAGACTAATTTTTAACAAACCAAGAAAGACCCACGCTACTCCACTCCTTCGTAAGCTTCATTGGCTGCCGGTAAGGCAGTGGGCCAAGTTCAAGGGCCTATGCATTACGCATAAAGCCTTGTACGGGCAAGCCCCACAATACATCAGAGAGCGTCTAGTCCTGTACGTTCCCAGCAGAAATCTGCGATCAGCAGATGCCGCACTTCTGGCCTGCCCTCGGTTCAAACTATCCTCCCTTGGAGGGCGCACGTTCGCCCACACATTCCCTATAGTCTGGAATAATCTACCTGAGAGCTTGCGTAAGAAATCGAGTTTACTACCTTTTAGGAAAAAGCTGAAAAATGTGTTGTTTCAGGAGGCCTGGGGCACGGCCTAACTGGCCCACCTTTCCGTATTGTGTGCACCCTCTGACAAGCGCTTAGAGACCTCTGGGTGATAATACAAGCTTAGAGACCTCTGGGTGATAATACAAATTATCCTTCAGAAACTAGATGATTTTCAATCTCCTCCAAGCTCTAAATCAGCCTGAATAAAGACAAAAAAGCAGTAAAATGGTAGAGGCCAGACTACACTGTTAACCACTAACTTCTAGAGTTATTTACGGGGGAGAAGAGTGGAACCTTAGGGCCTGCATGAACCTTTCAACACAATATGGTGGAATTTATGAGTTGCTCCTTCGTCTTTAAGAGAGGTCTGGTTTAGATTTCAAAAGCAACTTAGCTCCACGCAACAGAACAGGGAAGATGGACAGACGGTGCTTTCTTAGGCACACCATCAAGAGATATCAGAACTAGCACAATCATATATTGTCCAGGGAAAACAATGCTCTCTTGGGTGGGAAAAAGGACCCTTTTCTTTTCTGTAACACAGAGGAGATAGGCAAATACTTGAAAATATCTGATTGCACCCTGGATTTGAAACATGCTGTGCCTTGATGAAAGTTTGCATCAACTGGAAGATAACATTGTTTGTCCTGGCTAATTTTCATGGAGGATCAGTGATGACCAGTCAAGAGTTAACATGACTGCTTGGTGAGTGAATAAAGAACGTGCACACAACCCTAACGTTGTGCATCAAGCGAATCCATACGGCAGGCAAGATAGAAGTTGGATAGGTGTCCTCAGCCTATGTCTTGATTAGCACAATAGTATAAGGCCTTTGGACCTGAAACTGGAACCCGCAATGGCGGCACAATCCAACGTGTAATATTCAGTACAGGATTTCCCAGAGGAATTCCGAATTAGCTAGATTTGTTGATATCTTTGACTCATGGATGGCGCACATCACACGGGGAGTGAGCCTGCATGCAGGGACATCCTCATCTATCCCATTCAAGGCTGGACCAGCTTGAGCCTCTTACCTGCTGTAGTGCCATGCTGGGGTTGTGAAGGTCAAGCGTAGCAAGGGATGGGATACGAGACTCTGATGCTATCCTGTTCTCCTTCTTTAGCAATTTCAAATTTCGAACTGCAGGAAAAAAAGAATTCCATTGGGCATGATAAGTCTAGTTATATCTATATCAGAATTTTAGAAACTTTGAGGACATGTCCCATCAGACTGTGGTGCCACATCGTGGATTTTATTCCAATTCAAAGATATTTCCTTACAGAAAATGACAATAAAACAAACTACAAAAAAACATAGACAGGAGAAACATACCCTCGGCCCCTTTCAGTTCTGGAAGGTGGCTGTGGCCCAGCTCAGGCAAGCGAACATCTGTCCTTGGCAATTCCCACTTCTTCTTGCTGGTCTGGAGAAGATTTTTCTCATTGGCAACCTAATACCAAGGAATATCATTAAGCTGCTATTTATGATCCTCAGTTGTTTTAGCAGTTTGCATGCATCACAGATATATTAAAGGTGTTCAATAAACAAGAGGAGCTCAATAAACAACTGAGAAAAACAGAAAATGTTTGAAAGATTGTGATGTAGGGAAGCATTCCATTCTGGCTTTTTTCGAACACATTGTGCATTAATGATAGAGGCCAAACATTTGCTAATATGCCTTGCCCTGCCACAAAGCACAGTTCAGCAAAAACTGCTACACCTGCACCATTTGATCTGGGCCACAAGCCACCCCAGACATGTTTCATCCTTACTGGGTCTCATCAGTGAGGTACAGCTTGGGGCTCTATTGTTCAGCAAGGTTTGAAACCCATATAAGGGCATGTATTTGAGGTTGGCCTATCAGTTCAAGTAAAACTGAATTTTGTACTGATTTGCACCTAGTCGGCCACAGTCTGTAATCTCACTATGAGCAACAACCAAAATGGAATGGTGTATAAGGAATTATGGGGCCACAAGGATGAGCCACAAATTGAAGTCGTTAAGGTCTTTGCAAAGTTCATTACACCAAAAAAGGAAACAACTGACTGCTCCTTCTTGGTCCCAACTGAATAATCGAATTCATCAAATATTAATAGAACAGGCAATTACGGAGTTCTACAGTGCAGTGACCCTTATACTGAATGCTGCAAATTAAACTATGCCATCAGCGGTTAGTAGTGATTAAGATTAATTAAAGCCATCAAACTGTGCACCGTCTTTTTGGAACCTGCCTATAATTCTGCGATACAATTTATGTACAAATAATTTGCATTAACAAATGTGTTGCAGAGGGCTGCAAACTGAGGGGCATATTAACAAGAAAATGTGATAAATATCGCTATGCACGGTCAGCGTGATTTTAATTATCGCCGGTTTTCATCGCTCGGTTAGCGCTGTTATTAACAACTCTCATCACCCAGGCGATAAAAATCCAGCGATAGTCAGCGAAATGTGGGAATATCGCTGGAAAACCAGCCATATTCCTGCAGCAATAGGGAATTCCTAGTTGATAGCCCATGGTGGCTGTAGCCTTAGAATCCACCTCCCTTTACACATATAGCTAAGTCTGCAATTTAACAGAAGTTAGCTAACAGCGATAACCGGGGTTGGCGCAGGTTTCAATATCGCTATGGGTGTCAGGGCATGGGCTTGTTCATACCACGATGTGCGATTTGCAAGTTTTTCCCTGTTGTGTTGTCCGGGATCGCCCTCTTTGCATCTCAATAGCGATGCGTGGCACAGCGTAACTGGAACGGGTGCTAAATAAGGAAACGCGTGCTAGTGTGCCCTTGTTAATACTGTGATGGAATTATTACCGCTTTTCGGCCGCAAACGGCCGCAAAAGCGGCGAAAATAGGCTTGATAATATGCCCCTGACTTTCTTAATTAATAGGAACTAGGCAGGCTGCTATTATCAACCCTCTGTGATGGGCTACAAACACAGGAATGGTGGCCTGCAATAAACAGGAGACCATCATCCCAGTGTTTAAATCTTCGAATGAGAAACTTTTTTTTTTTAATCAGCCAATGTTCCCAATGTTCTTTGGGCTCACCCTGAGGTCACACGACAGGATTCACAAAGGAGAAGGTGTTATGTTATATTATGGTAAGAGTTTATAAGAGAACAAATACTGAAAAGGTGTCCTAGCGCTGATAGAGAAAACAGCTGCTACATGAAACTAAACCTACAAAAGCACAAATGTAACAAAAGCATGAATCAGCTCAATCCTAACATTCCCCTTTGGAAGAGGTACAACCAATACCCATAAATCTTTCTAAAATACAAATGAATAGTGGTTTTCTGCAGGGCGTTGGGTGGAGTGTTCCATAACCTCGCCACCACCACCACAAAAGTTCCACCTCCTAAATGAGCATGCACAAATGTGGGGTCTGTGAAGAAAAAGGGGTCCATACAGCTAAGTAACCTATTTGGAATGTGCCTCTTCAACCTTTCTCTCAAGAAAACAGGATGAGAATTTTGAATAGCGCAGTGTATTATGTAACGAGATTTAAAAACAATCCTTTTAGCCACTCGAATCCAGTGTAGTGTAAACAGTGCAGAAAAAGAAGAGTCATGCCAGGGCAGACCCACCGCTAACTTGGCCGCCATATGTTACATGCGCTGTAATTGATTCAACACAGCATGAGGAGTGCCCAAGAAAAGGGAGTTACAATAATCAACCGACTAAAAATAGTAACCTGAACCACTAACATCGAACCGCTGACGTCAGCAGCGGCACCATTTTTCTGAGAAACCTCAAGAGGAAATAACTGGAAGAGATCAAGTGATAAGCCAGTTTGATCAGTGGTAAATTCTCAACCAAGTAGAAACCCAGATTTTTCAGACACAGCGAAGGGAATAAGATCCAGAAGGGGGCCAGAATGTAGAAGGAAAGGGTCTAGGCAACCTAAATGGAGCCACCTACATGACCTTAGTTTTAACAGTATTACAATTCAGATCATTGGATTGGAGCCAGGATGACACAGCTGACGTACACAGATGGAATGCTTCTAATAGGGCATATTTATGGAAATAATGAATTGAGAGTCATTCATGTAATTCATACATGTGACAACAAAATACCTAATTAGCATAGACTATATATATATAGAGAGAGAGAGACAGAGAGAGAGAGATATGCATATAGATAGATATAGATATGCAACTTATGCAAAAAAGGAGCAGAGAACTCTGGGTAGATCCCAAGTGTAGGTGGAGAACATCTTCTATATACAGCACCCTCCAACACCAGCAACACTCTAAAGTCTGTTTACCTCAAATGTCTGTTTTTCTAGCATAGTTTGTAAGCATGTAATTAGCACAGTGCCATCTATCCTGAACTAGAAAGGAACAAATTATTTTGCCAATTACAGAGCTCGCTTTAATTCCAATTTAGCCTTTATAGAGTAATTGACAAGCTAAATTCTTCCAAGTCTCGCGCACACTCTTATCTACAGCAAAAAACATTTTGGTGGACTATGCTTTTGAATTTGTTAAAATCCAGGTAAGAGGCCTTTTCCTATTGATCCTGATCCCGGGGAAGTCTGTAGTCACTGGCCTGGATCCATGGTAGGTACTATCATTTATCACTGGTGTCACACAGCCTCAGGTATTTCTACACTCCAACTGGATACGGTTACTTCTTTTTGCATGCTCTACGTGCCAATGATACTGAGTCAATTAAGACTTGCTCCAGCAGTCACAAGCCTTAACACAATTAACAAAGCCAAATGTTGTGGCTTGTATTTTGAGTCCTGACTAACATTTTAGGAAAAAAGCCTGCTGAGTTTTGAAAAGGATGAGAATGTACCTCTGGAATCCAACATTCAGTATGAACTTTGAACCATCTGGAAGGGTTTGTGAGGAATATTATATCAAATCTGGTAAATGTAACTGCTCTTGGGAACAGGTGTTAGACCTGACATCATTGGCCTGAATCTCTCCTCCATTTTTTCTGTTTGCCTCCTCTGTTTACGATGTTTTTGCTGGTATATTGCTTTGGGCACTGTGCCACTGATGATCAGTGCCACAGTGCAAGTGCTTCCTATGTTAAATTAATATTGATTAGATTCCATGTTTGGCTTTTTTGGTTTACTATCAGTCAGCGACGGCCCGTGGAGGGAGTTACGGTGGGGCAGGAGGGCGGGGAGGGGGAGGGGCAGGGTGGAGGTTGCTAAAAACCGGCATATGGATAATTGCAGGTAAGTAAACAATTTAATTAATAAAACGAATTTCGTAGTGCGCCTTGCATCGCAAAATGCAATGCAGTGCGAGCTACGAAATTCGTTTTATTAATTAAATTGTTTACTTACCTGCAATTATCCATATGCCGGTTTTTAGCAACCTCCGCCCTGCCCCTCCCCCTCCCCGCCCTCCTGCCCCACCGTAACTCCCTCCACGGGCCGTCGCTGCTATCAGTCCCTAGTATAGTGCACCAGGAGTGCCAGGGCTTGTAAATACAAATGCTGCTAGTGGGCTTGCAGCACGTATTGTGCCACCCACAGAATCAGTCTGGTAAAATGTGTCTTAAGGTCTGCCATTGCCAGACCTACGTGCAGTCTGGTACTGTCACGCGGGCTGCGCAAGTACACCTACTTGCCGGTCCCCAAACCTTCCCTTAACTTCATGTTAGTCACCCCTATGGTAGGCCCGAGGGCAGCGTGCATTGTAAGCATAAGGTAGGACAAGCCCTGATGTGTGCGGCATGTCCTAATAGTGAATTACCGCCATATTCGTTCTTCACTATTGTAAGGTTACCTGCTCTCCATAAGTTAGAATGGGCTACCCGGGTTATTAAGCGCTATAATCCTAGCCGGCTCGGGAGCATGGTACAATGTCGAGTTTGGTATCCCTGAACTCAGGGTTTAATAACGCATCCGTTTGGGTGGATGGTTTTTGGACTCTGGGTTTGAAAATAGAACTTTTAAAAAGTGGCTATTTTCTTGTCTAACCATTACTGGTTTCTGCTGGTTTGGTGTGTGTGTGACAGGAGCTGGGTGGCTCCAGAGTTCTGAATCAGTCAGTGTGGGGTGAGTGAGGCATCTGCATTGAGAGTAGGGGAAGAGTAGCTCCTGATAGCCTGCCCTGCCTGACACAATGCTGGCTCCACCTCCTGCCGGGCGACTGATGGCTCTGCTCCTGCCAGTGACAATACTGGCTCCACCTCCTGCTGGGCGGCTGAGGACCCTGCCCTGCACAGTGAATAGGCCAGGAGCCTCTGCCTGGCTACACCCACAACAAACCCAGGATGAGGGGAATTCCCCTGCATGGACAAAGGTCAAGCGGCAGACGAGCCGAATATTGCGCCTGAGAAGTGGATTGTTCACTTCAGGCTGCTGTATTCAACTGACACGCTACTTCCATGGTGGCGACTATCTCCCACGAAGAACATACTGGTTTCTTATATAACCCTGCGCATGCTTCCACACTGTCCCGAACGGAAACTGATGCAGGTACAACAATAACCCTATTGGAGGTGGAGGGTGTGATCAAGAGACTCCCGGCAGGTAAGGCACTGGGTCTTGACAAAATCCCCAGGGATCTATTTAGGGATCAACCAGTAGTATGGGTTCCATACTTTTGCCTGATGTTTAATGCTATACTCCAGGGCTCCCCCATACCAGAAACCTGGTTGGGGGCTGAGATTGTACCAGTGTTTAAAAAGGGCTCATCATTAATCCCCGCAAATTACCGTCCGATCAGTTTGATCGACGTTAGTCAAAAACTCTTTGCCCGGATTATCCTTGACCAACTTTAGGTATGGATGTAGGAGTATGAGATATTGAGCCCATACCAATATGGATTTAGGGAAAAAACATCTACCGTAGACCAACTGCTTAGATTGCAGCTTTTGTATTGGAAAACAGTCAAAGTAGAGGGTGGCAGCCTCTACTTGATTTTTGTTGACCTAAAGACGGCGTTCGATCTGGTCCCCCTGGAACTCTTATGGGTGGTATTAAAGGTCATGGGGATCCCTACCTACCTTCTTGACATTAATAAAAGATTGCATTTAAATAATTTTGCACAAGTCAGAAGTGGTAAAAGTGGTGCCCTAACACCTAGGTTTTCGGTCAACAGAGGGGTCAGACAAGGGTGCCTCCTGGCCCCCACCCTTTTCTGTCTTTTTATAAATGCCCTAATTTTCCATCTTAGGGGGGGTCAAAGACATTGACGCCCCGAAAATTGAAAATGAACAGGTAGTGGCATTGATGTTTGCCGACGACACCCTTCTATTGTCAAAATCCCAGATGGGAATACAGCGTGCCCTAGACAGTTTTGCCAGGTTTTGTACCAAAAGGGGGTTGGAAATTAACACGCTAAAGACAAAGTATATGGTCTGTAATCCACCTAAGACCACCCGTCCCAACCCCTCCTTAAATGACACTACTCTGGAAAGGGTAAAGGTATTCGAATATTTGGGTTTCACCCTCACAGACAACATGGAATGGGGCCCCCAGATTGCTAAGGCTAAACTCAGGTTGGCGCAGATATCGGGGGTGTCCTAAAATTGCACAGGAAATCCACCTCTAAACCAGTTGCCTCCATTCTTTAAATCTATAAAGCCCGAGCCAGAGGAGCTATAACTTACGGGGCGGAACTGTGGGGGCACTCTTCATCAAAATACATTCTCAAGGCAGAAAACTGTTTTTTAAGATCTTTATTGGCTCTTCCAGCCAGTACTCCTCTTATTCCCTTGAGAATGGATCTATGAATTAGACGAATAGATGAAGAAATTGGTCTTCGCCCACTAACATACTGGCGCAGACTGTGGGTTACCCCAGAATTGAAGCACTTTAGATCTGAAGTTAAAGAACTTATGGACCTGCCTGGGAAAGAAAAACTCCAGTGGTTTGCTTACATAAAAAATGAGAGCAAGAGGCTGGGTAATTTAGAGCTTTGGAGCAACCCTGAAGTAGCCTACGTAGAGATGTCACGTGCTGACCTGGTGAGACTCTATCGTAATCACCAGATGATGGATATCGTTAGCATCTCTACGCTGGGCTCTTTAACCATAGAGTTTATTAGTACTAAAGAGGAGTACAGACTGGAGCCCTTTTTGGATATGATTTTGCCGAGTGCAGCAAAGAAACTCTATGTACTATTCAGGCATGGCACAATACCACTTAGGGCATTTGCTTATAAATGGTCACAATCTAGGCTCCTAGAATGCCCAGCATGTTGCGAACAGGAGGAAACTGAGCCCCATGTTTTCTTTTTCTGCACATACTACAATCTTATCAGGCAGCGTTGGCTTGTCCAACTATGTAGAAATCTGGGGTTTAAACATTATCACCAGGCATTTAGAATCCTGAAATGTGAGACTTCTCCTCCTGTTGTATTTTCTGTCTCCTGCTTCTTGCTCGCTATGTGGCGCAGGCGCTGGTCACTCATTAATATCTCCTGATGAAATTGTTACCCCCAGCCCATTTTTGGTGTGTCATATGTGTTTTCCTTGCTCAGTATTTGTCCTTGTTGTTCTCCTTTTTAACATTTATAACTTTTCTATTACGTTTTTAACCACTTATTTAGCTTTTATGATCTCCATTTGAGTAATTCTTTTTAATGCTGATGCATATTGTCTTAATGATGTTTTTATATTTTTGCATCTTTTATGGTCTATGACCGAAATAAAGATTATTTGAACGGTAAATGTATTCCAAAGTAACACCCTGTCCTCACCATCAATGGCCTCCTTGTACTTGATGAAACAAAAAATGAAAAGAGCCTTTGAGGTGTGAATGGCCAATGATAGGAAATATCCTTTAACCCAGATGTTGGCTACTTCATCTTTTCCATGAGGTTGAAACATATTTCTTAACACTACGCAGTCCCTCCTCCACCATGCTGCAAAATGTTGGCGAAGCCAGTGTTACCATGTGGTTTAGGGTGACCAACCGTCTGTAAATTTCACAGGCCGTCCGTTATTTTAGTATGATGTCTGAAGGCGTCTGTAATTTGGGGTCCCCAAATTATGGACGCCTTACAGACATACTAAAATCAAATTGGGGAATTTCAGGAAGGTATGCTGTTCCCCTGTGAGAGGCCCCATGAGTTTAAAAGTTTCCACTCAGGGTCTCTAGCCCCTCCCGGACCTCGCAAAGACTGTGGATTGACCCACTGACATTCTGAGACTGCAGACGATTATCACGGATAGAATGACAATGGGCCCTATTATAGTGACAGCATGGGGTGTGAATTCTCCTGCATAAATCTTGATTGCAGAAAGGGCCTGATGTCGGCAATTCTGCACGCATGCTGAAAAACTGTGAAGTGCTAAGCTGTCTCTACCTTATGTAAACTTATTTTGACATGTACTTATTGTGGTTGTCTATTTACTTATATACTATTGTGCGACCTCCTCTAATATGTCTGTTAATCGTATGTTTTGTCCCAAATTTTTGTCCTGAATTTTGACCTTCTGTCCTGAATTTCTGTCCTGAATTTTGACCCTTTGTCCAGAATTTTTACACTGACCGTCCTGAATTTGCACTGGTGCCAGTTGGTCACCCTAATGTGTTGAATGAAAGGAGATAAGAATAATGTAAGACCCTTTGATATGGTCACAGTATCCCATACCTCCAGAGTCGGTCTGAGGACATCTGAGATATCTGCCACTGTTGGCTGTGCACTTTAGGAAACATAGCACTTCCCACGGAGACTTACCTAATATTATCCATTTCATAAAGCCTCAATTTTTCTCCGTTTTCCTGAAGCACCATTCGAAGGCTACTCTGAATTGGGCCACAATGCAGTACTTTTCGATGTCAGGGAGACCGAGCCCCCAGATGTCAGCCTACCTGTAGAATCATACCATTGTGTGTTTCGCTAGCAGTCTATCCAGAGGCACTGAGGCTCACCTGTTGGATGAGCAGTGACCTTTTTGATTGTATTTGCAACTGATCAGCAACGGTTACATGCGGCCCCCTAGGCCCTGATTTTAATGTAATTAAATCTCCAGTTTAAATATGTTTTCCCAGCCTTGGGCACTGTACATTTTGGTTTTTAATTGCCCATGAGCCACGTTGCATATTAATGAGTGGGTGTGTTTACAAAATACAATACAGGCTTATCTGGTCGTGACATACACACTTCAAAGTGCGCATGTCAGGCTGGCTAACTTCTTTTTTGCGACCAGCACGACATGCGCACTAGAGGCCTCTCAACATCTGTGCATAGTGAGGAAGGTGGGGCAGGCAGCCACAGCCCCCTACACTCAGAATGAGCGCTTGGTTCAACTGTCTGATCCAATCCTGGCGTTACTCTCAGCAAGGGTGGAGCGTCTGGATAGGCCAGGACTTCCAGCACTAACAGCATTGCACGAAGAGTCAGTGGAGAGAGTAGTGGTGGTTCCAGCCAAATTCCATCCTGACCATATTTGTTATGGCCCTTGCTTTTAAGGTAACTCCGGAGAGTTAGAAAGGTAAAATTCCAACTACCTGTTTACATTACCTACGTTACATTATTCTATTTGGCCAGTAGATGGCACCATGCAATCACATTTGTATAAATTGATATTGATTACGTAATGCATGCATAAGTAACATTACCTTTCTGTCATTAATTGCAAAAACATTTTTTTTTTATTTATTGGCTTTCTTTCAGTTTTCATTGCTGACTAATGCTTGCATAGGTATTGTAGAACAGTTGAACAGTCCTCTTCTACAAAAAAAATCGGCTATATTCTCAAGGAAGTGGCGGAGAGAGACGTTAGCCTTCTTGGCTTAACGCCTCTCTTCGCCACTTCGGAAATGCGAGGCTGCACCCTATTCTCAAGGATATGGTGCAGTCTCGTGTTTTCCCCTGCGATGGCGCTAAGTTTCACAACTTAGCGCCTACGCAGGCACCCTTGCACCAGAGTGCAAGGGTGTCTGCAAGCAGGGAGGTTTGTTTATGTACAGGAAGGTGTCCCTTCCTGCATGTGAGCGCCAGTTTGTAACGTCCTGCGGCACACATGTAAGTTACAAAACTGCATTTTAACCCGTTAACCGCAGCAGTAATTCCACCGCGGTGCGAGCGTTTCCGTGCGCGGGCGGGGCCGCATCGGCCATTGGCCGACGGCAGCAGTGGGAAGGTAGTGCTGCCGTTGGCCAATGGCCGACGGCAGCAAGGAAAGGGTTAAGAAAAGGTTTGTTTATGTACAGGAAGGGACACCTTCCTGTACATAAACAAACCATGGCATTTTGCTTTTTCCATGTGTGCTGCACAAGGCAAGATGATTTTTCCTGGTCTTATGTTTGGCGCTATCTCCTATTTATGCTGCCCTTGTGAATAGGAGGTAGCGTCAAACTCAATGAGTGTTGCGGTAGAACGCCTACCGCAACACCCACTGCACGTCCCTTTCACACTAAAAACAGTGTGAAGGGGGCCTTAATCACAAGGCAGTGGTAAGCCGTGTTAAGCCATTTAGCGTGGCTTAACACTGCCTTGTGAATAAGGCTGAGCCCCTATCGCCACAACAACGTCACTGAAAGTGACGTTGTGGTTGCATTGGGGGCTTGAGCATATGCCCTATCTTGCTCTCAGTCAGATACATAATGTTCTAGGGTTCTAGGGCACACTAGGGGGTTTCTGGTGGCTGTTCCACCAAATGACTTGACATTAGACATGATCAGGGGTGTAGCTAGCATTAGTGAGCAGGTGCAGCGACATTTCCTTACTTGCACCAGGACCCATGACATGCTTGCTACACTACTGGACTGTATCCATAAACAATGAGCGATTCCCTTCTTCCTCCCCTCTTCTCAGACCCAAAAGAGCAAGTGTCACACAAACTGTGAGTAACACGTCAAAACAATGGCAGTTAGCCTTGTCTTACCACACCTAAGCCATACCTTCCCCACATTTCTCCAGGGTTGTGGAAGGATATGTAGCGCTTCTCCTGGGCTTCAAGTGCCCTAATACATTAATAATTCTGGTTGTGTTCTGTGAGACAGCCATGAGGGCAAGCAATTTTGCAAGTGATCAATTAGTGGCTTCCACGATTGGTACAATGTGTCTCTCTCGTGTAAATGTGTCCCTGTTATAGGGATCTTGTGTGAGGAGCGCCCCAGAGGGTCTTCCCTTTACTTCTTCCATCTTCCTAATTTCCAGAGCATCGATATTCCATATTCTGATGGACCAATAATGGGTAGATGGAGAAGGTAATCATATTCCACCTTGCGTCTGTCTCCTTTGCTGCCAATGACATATAGAGCACCACATATTAATTGCCAAACGGGTTTTCACACAGCCTTCTCCATTCCACTCCCTCCGGTGATAGGCCCAAGTTATCACCACCCCAGAATCATCTAGTGTAGTGTGACCTACAACACTCTTGATAGGGCCTTGTATTTATCTCTAAGTGTGAATCCTTGGGGAATTCCACCACATATGAATATCTCTCACCGCCAATGCTCCCAACGGTATACGTGTCCTGTAAAAGTTACACATTATTATATACAGCATTTGTCGATTCTGCACACTTTTTTGGACCTCTTGTCTTTGTGTTTGCCACTGTTCTTGTGTCCTACCTTTCTCTAGTGCATCCCCCTTGTCAGTCCACTGAGTCAAGCTTTGTGTGTTTGATAGTGCTGCCTGACTGAGGAAATTAAGATGTCTTGTACAATCATGCGTGGAGACTGGTTTCTCAAGAGATGTTAAGTGCCTGGCACATGCTTTCTTGTAAGTGGACGAAGTCACTCAATGCATTGTCTACAAACGCTGAGGTCTTGTGAACCTCCTATGGTGAACTCTTTTTACATGTATCGATTGATTCGACTCCCCCCAGTGAAAGGGGTCTTCCAAAAGGCACCATTGTACATCTTTCCATTATGCGAAGACAAAGCTGGCCTACAGTCAGGGTTACTGTGTATGAGGGTGAAAAGCGATAGAATCATGGTAATTTCAGCCTGCTGTGACACATCATTCCAGATTCCTATTGATAATGCTATGACCTCAGGCACACAAGTCACAGCTGACCCCTAATTCCTTGAAATGGAGGAGATCCCGGTTTGTGTGGCCCTTAAGGGCTCTTTGCATGTGGAGCTAATGGTTTTTCTGCGGCTGTCAACAAGCTCTCAACTACTACCCATAATTATGTAGCCTTACAAGGGGTCTCTATATTGAGAAGCCCGAGTCCGAATCAACCACTCCCCCAAGGACCCACTAGCAGCCATTTGCATCACCTTTCACGAGAATCTGGATCTCATGCTCTTCAATATAAAATAACCATATTACTTTTGTGGGTGTAACAAATCGTGTAATGGAATAGGTACCTGTAGTAATTGAAAGATATATGGCTGTCAGGGATATATATTCATTTATACTGTAGCTACCCTGCCCAGCTAGGTGAGAACAGAGACAGCTTTTAAGGCCTCTTAATATCTGCTATCAGTGGTGAGCAATTTCCCTTATACAGCTCTGGTACTATGGGAGTTGTAAATATACCCAGTAACTTTATTTTACTGCTTGCCCATCTGATTTTTTTTTCTAGTGGTTCAGGTGTGCCTTGCTGTAGCTCAAAGCTCATAATTTCAGTTTAATAATGTAGACATTGAAACCTGAAATATCCCCAAACATTCTCAAAATCTAGAGTACCTTCCTACATAGAATTTTTGGTTTAATGTCATCCACAAAAATGTGGATTTTTTTGTGGTAATCCCCAAAAAAGGCATTCCCTTTAAATCTTGTGTTTTTTTTTATTTCCTATGCTCATGGTTTCATTGATAAAACAAGGCGAAGCAGAGATGGGCCGTCCCTGCCTTGTGCCTCGATATAGCCTGAAGAGCGCCACCTTATCCCTATTTACTTGCACCCTAGAAAGAGGGTGTGTGGGGATGGTCCAAATATATTTTCATTCCTGGGCTTTGTGCTGTCTTTCCTTCATCTGCACCTTTTAGACGTCTTCTTAAAAAGATAAAAGAATCCAGGGAAGGCGTTAGTGTCCATAGAATGTTCTAATGTGTGCTGACTTCACTTTCCTGAAACCATAAAGGGGGGGGGGGGGGTCCTTATTTTAAAGTCTGCAGGTCGGATCAACTTATTTCCAGAGGATATGCCTAAGAAGGTGGAATCCTCCTTAGGGAAAGCGCTGGATGCTTCTGCTTTTGCTCTCAAGTAGGAGACCTTTGCATTCTATTCTCACTCTCACACAAGACATGTTATGATTTCTGGACTGCAGCATCTCATTGGATGTGTAAGGGGGCAATCCCCTTTGTTATGTTGCTGCAAGATGTTGGTACTTGCTGAAGGCCAGGATGGCAGACCCTTCATCAAGATCAATCTTTATTACATTATTATTCCTTGTCTCAAAAGCTCTCTAGCTTCTACCTAGAGGACTGGCTAAAACTGGCAGCTTAGCTGTGACACCTGTCTTTTTGGGGCTTATGACACCCCAAAGCTAGGACATAAGCTCAACATCCAGAAGCAAGGCGAACTGTGTTTGAGAAGAAGTGCAGAGTGTAGCATACTCATGAGTTTATCTGTCAGTGTTTATTTTTTATTTTTTATCCTTTTTGCACCTCGTTGACCTAGAGCAGTATTCTAATTTTTTGTTTGATTTGACTTTCACTGAAAGTTTGTTCCCCATGTATTTGTTTTTATCATTTTGTTCCCCATGTATTTGTTTTTATCAGTTTGTTCCCCATGTATTTCTTTTTATCAGGCGGACTTGCCACATTAGTTGTGTAGCTCAGTCCGTGCCATCTTCCACTGTCATCATGTACATTGGTGGTTTAGTCTTCTTAAGCCAAATAAATAATGAATTATGGCAGTTGGCAAACATTTAGGGGTAGATTTTCAAACATTTTGCGCTGGGCTAATATCACTAAAGTGACGCTAACAAGCACAAAATGTTTTTTCACCAATTTACTTTCAGCGCAAAACTTGTTTTGCGTTGCATAGTACAATACAAGTAATGTAAAGCAGTGCAAAGCATTGCTTTACATTACTTAGTGCCAAGGGGTCTTTACATGTGCATTCCCATGCAACCACCCGTGCAAATCCCTATGTACAAACAGTTGTAGACATGGTTTAGCGCCATAAGTTAATGCCATTTGAAAGGAGGAATTAACAGGAGAAATGTTTCATTTCTCTTTTCTTTTCCTACTTTGCATGTGCGCTGCACTGTGCAGCATACATACACAGTGGGAGAATTGTCTAGGTATAACTTGTCCATTATACAGCTAATATATTTGGGCCCGATTCACAGAATGAACTTAAGACTCAATCCTAAACTTACTACTTTTGGCATTCACAGAATGCACTTACTACTTTTGGTATTCACAGAATGAACTTACTCATTTCGGTATTCACAGAAGTTAGGACTCCTAACTTTAGGACTCCTAAATGCCTTCTGTGAATACCAAAAGTCTTAAAATTAGGATTTTTCTCAATTTAGTAGTAGTAAAGTTAGGACTACTAACTTTAGGACGCTTAAATGCCTTCTGTGAATACCGAAAGTCTTAAAATTAGGATTTTTCTCAATTTAGTAGTAGTAAAGTTAGGACTACTAACTTTAGGACGCTTAAATGCCTTCTGTGAATACCGAAAGTCTTAAAATTAGGATTTTCCTCAATTTAGTAGTAGTAAAGTTAGGACTACTAACTTTAGGATGCCTAAATGCCTTCTGTGAATACCGAAAGTCTTAAAATTAGGATTTTTCTCAATTTAGAAGTAGTAAAGTTAGGACTACTAACTTTAGGACGCCTAAATGCCTTCTGTGAATACCGAAAGTCTTAAAATTAGGATTTTTCTCAATTTAGTAGTAGTAAAGTTAGGACTACTAACTTTAGGACGCCTAAATGCCTTCTGTGAATACCGAAAGTCTTAAAATTAGGATTTTTCTCAATTTAGTAGTAGTAAAGTTAGCCTAACTTTACTACTACTAAATTGAGAAAAATCTTAATTTTAAGACTTTTGGTATTCACAGAAGGCATTTAGGAGTCCTAAAGTTAGTAGTCCTAACTTCTGTGAATTACCGAAAGTAGTAAATTCATTCTGTGAATGCCAAAAGTAGTAAGTGCAATCTGTGAATACCAAAACAGTAGTAAGTTTAGGATTGAGTATTAAATTCATTCTGTGAATCGGGCCCTATAAGATGTTGAATAAGAACACTTTTAATTCAGTAAGATATGGAGC
The DNA here is from genome assembly GCF_964263255.1 of Lissotriton vulgaris. Taxonomy (NCBI): domain Eukaryota; kingdom Metazoa; phylum Chordata; class Amphibia; order Caudata; family Salamandridae; genus Lissotriton; species Lissotriton vulgaris. The sequence goes on along the minus strand of NC_141689.1, from coordinate 1,080,366,776 downwards.
GTTTTGTGTGTTTCAATATTTTAGGTCTACACTTTCACAACTGCTTTCTAAACATTCTTGCATTCTCAAATTTGCTTGAAAATGAACCATTAGCCCCTATCTTTTTCAAAATCCCCCTCCCCGAACCCATCTTATGACTGTTAGGCTCAGTCTCTATGCTCAATCGCAACAGGGCACTCATCCCAAACTTTTATACCCTCACCACTTTCAAATATCACCATCCGCTACTGCAAATGATGATCATAAAGGAGTGCTGTTTTGAGATGTTTCTGGCACTACAACGTGGGAAGCTCTTTATAAGTTTATTTAACATTAACTGCTGTCCTTTGAAGGGGTTCTCTCTATTGTGCGAGTACCAGTGCGAGCCTGAGACCAGGATGCTGGGTGAGGCTGACTTTTATCCCAGTATGCCATGAATGCCACATACATTCGTTTCAAGACGCCGGAGCGTTGATCCACACCTTGTGAGAGAGATTGAGAGGACACACACTCGTGCCTCACCGGGACTGAACTGGTCCTTTACTTACTTCGCTTATGATTGCATGTTTAATTGTTTCTGCTACATATGGTTGAAACTTGACTATGTCCGGCGTCTCTACATTGACAATCTATTATAGGCTGCTATTTTTTAGCTACGTACACTTCTATCCAAGATTCGTGTTACCCTGCCGGGTTGGAATTATCACCGGATGTGGGATTTCCAAAATTTTGTGAATCAGCCATTGAGCCCTGAAGAGTTGTAGAGCACTCTTTTCTACAATGAAACATGTGTCGGCTGGCTGTTTTGTAAAAAGTATTGGATGCACGATTAAAAGACCAGATTAAGAACAAAGACTACATCGTTGGATTGTCCTATTTTTGCTCTAAAAAAATCATTTATCTATCTGAGGATTTACTGTTTGTTGTGTGCACAGGACTATCACGAAAATGCCATGAATGCACATGTGACTGAAACGCCTGGGAAGAGCATGTTCAATATTTAAGGTGATAATTATCAAGTCAAATGTTGTGAGGACTGTAATAAGAAGGTAGAGAGATAAAGTGATAGTGGCTCAATTACTATCCCAAAACTTCATTACTCTAAGTACAGCACTTCTTCATCGCACTCCTAAAGTACTCACAGACACCAGGCACAAAGGTCGAACAGGCAGTCATGCAAACACTCGAGCTCACAGACCAAAGCACAGAGGCTCAAGCACATGAACAACACACAGAAAGATCTACCGGCCGTCCAACAGAATACATATAGAGTCAGACAAGATGGTACACTGAGACACAAGGGGATCGAACAAATTTACAGAAGGATGAAAGCACAGAGGAACTTAAGGGCAATTAGTTCTGGAAGGTTCAACCTCCATGTCCACTTAGGGCCTTATTTATGAAGGCCTTGCGACACTTTTGTACCGCTGTTGCGTCACTTTTCGTGACGCAGCAGCGCCATGAACTATGCGCCACATTGCTCAATATTTACAAAGTGATGCTTGTAAAGTCCTGTGCCACATTATACTTGTGTCAGGTATAATGTATGCAGGGTGGGCGTTCCAATGTAGAAAAGGGTTGCAGAAGTGTTGAGATTTCACTACGACACTTCTAGGACGCCAGTGCATCAAAACCTTACAACTGCTTCATGGCAGGTGTAAGGGAGACGCAGTGCTGTAGGCACAGGCCCACCCCATGCATTGCTGGAGTTGCGTCATACTTGTGACACAACTCCAGCAATGCATGACTTTTGCGCAAACAGATACGTCAGGGTTCCTGGCGTATCTGTCATTCTTTGCGACATGGAGCGACGTACATTAAATATGGCACATCCATTGTGTCACAGGGAGGGGGCAGTGAAAACTGTTGCATCTCTGTTCAATCGCAGCGATGCAACAGTTTTCATAAATGAGGTTATAAGTATTTAACCCATTTGCTGAGGAAATATTTGCTTATTTGCTTAATTGAGTCTCAAATATTATTATAGAAAGCTTTGAGGCACTGACATTAAAAAGATATATGAAAATAACATGCTAATAAATAAAACCTTATAGAATCACATCAGAACAGAACAAAAGATTGTAGCATTTGTGCCCGCTCAATTTTACTGGATGATGGGGGACTTCAGGACCGCCCAATCGCTGCCCTCTTAGGAATCATCACCCATTGGTCGCAATACAATGAGCTCTGTAAGTCCATTTCTCTTTGGCTACATATATAACACTAAACACTAGTACTTGCCTCTCGCTGGGACTAGAATATACCACTTTTCAGATCGATTTACATACATATACATTAAATAACATGCATTTAGTACTGGGTTTCAGTTTACAAGTATTGTTATTAGGCGTGGTAGTTCAATTGGGTCAATTGAAGCAAGCACAAAATGCAGTGATTTATTAAATGCAATCTCTGAGCCAGCAGCGTGGCAGTTAGTATATATGGTGTCTTTCGGAACCCCTTTTTGCCAACTGCACTTTGCATACAGTAACTGTTCTAAGTTTCATTTCTACATAGAGCTTTTAGTTGGTTTTGAGGCCTTCACTTATTTTTACTTCTCTTTTCTGAAAAGTATTTCCTAGGGCCTCATGCCTTGTGGTTTGTAGAAAACTTGCTATATAAAATACAAACGTTTTATTTTATTTTTTAGTCTTATGTTTTCCTACCACTCTACGCGTCAAGAGTCCCATGCAATACCTCCTTGTATATGGCCACCTAAGAAGGAGCCATTGAATCACGTTGAAAGAGCTTATTTATTAAATCAGGCAGAAAGACCAATTACATTCAAATGCATACAGGCTCTGTGTTTTATGTCCAATAGGATTTGGCATTAGTAAATGCTACAGACAATATTCATAAAACCAAACCTATATAAAATAGAAAAGATCAAGAGAAAAACAAAGTAAAGCAAATTAATGAAAATGGAATAGCCAAGGGGTGGGAAAGAAAAGGGAGGGCGGTTTAAAGGACGATAGAGCAAAACAAAAAGAAAGGAGGAAAGGGAGAACCCCCTGAAAAAAATACCGGAAAAATAATGTTTTTTTGCTTTCAATGTGTGACAATATTTTAATGTATTTGTTTTTAATTCTGTATTTCGACAAACAACGTTGAGGCCAAATAACAAGAATTACTTACCGACATGTTTAAATTATAATGGCTTGCCGGAGAAATCTGCCCATGTTTTTTGAAAGGGCTAATATACTTTTTAGGTTTTTCCTCAGGCCTTGAATAGAAAAACATATGAAGTTAGTAAGGGGAAACCTTCTACAGAAACATGCAAAACCTGTGTGCTTGACTTAGTAATCCACTCCTGTAACAAAATAAATGTGCGGCATATATGAATGCAAGAAGACTAGAGTTTCCCCTGACAGGATGCCTAAAAGTTTAAGAATCCGGATGGATTTAACTCACATCAATGTTTCTTGTAACTGAATTTATTTTCTACAATCAAAACTAATCTTCTGAAGACTGATTTTCCCAAGTGAACCTAAAGATAACTTTTGTCATGGTCATGGTCTGAGTACATCACGCTTTCTAACAGATCTGATCAAGCTATAAGGTTTTCAAGACCGGTGAGCAGAGTCTTGGGTCAGAGGAGGATAGCAAGACCTGAATGGCAGTATTCTTTCAGCACGTCTTCATTGGAGTATTTATTCCTAGTACTCATTTGCTCAACACAAATAAACATATTAGTAAAAGAAAACTACCACCACATAGCACAAGTATGTGAAAGATGGTTATCGATTTACAATTTAATTTCTTCATAAAATGTGTTTCTTTTCCTCCAATAATTTCTCTGTATAAATGAAGTTTAGCATAATTGAATCCCATTTAGACAAATACAGGTAGATGTGTGGTAGTTCTAATAATATTCAAGTAACATTTTTATGTTGTCGCTTCAACTTCATAGAGAAGTAAAAATCAACAGATGAAGGACTGGTAACAAGGGTTACTTTTTTAAGAATATTTCTTCAGTACCATGAGGTTTAGAATAATTGAACCCCTTCTGTCAAATCCAAGTAGATTTGTGTAGTTGTGATTGATTTGAGAAGGAAATGAAAATCAGCAGCTGAGACACTGCAAACCAGAGGCCATAGCTGCCTATAATGATATGCTGCTCTTCCTAAGGTTGGGTTAGTATGTGCAAGGATCTGCCTGTACTAGACTGCTATGGCTGCTACAATGTGTATGTTTGTCAGTGTGACCTCCTTCTGACTTCTATGCGCCCTCTCTTTGCCCTGAACTATACTTTGAGAGCCTCTAGAGGATTTGAATGCATAACCCATGCTTGCACTTGAATAATAATATCATCATGTATCAGCTAAACAAGGCATTTAGTGAAACTGTACTACTACGTTTACATTATAAAAAGGTCATGTGTTACAAGTCAATCGTTGCAACGCGCAGCTCTTTGTCGTCAGGGTATAGGTGTCACAAGGTGCGCTTACCACGAGACTCCCTGACACAGGTTACCAATACCTCGTCTCCCTGATCCTGTTTCACCTGGTCCTCTCATTACAATTGACTTGAGTGTAACAACATCGCTAATGCTGAGTTTCCGCTGACAGCCTTCGCACAAAGACAAGGAGATGACAGCGGAGGCCTTCTCGAGTCCGGCTCCCTACCTGAAGCTGTGGATCCCAGATGTTGCGTTCATGCTGGAAGCGATGGCGGACAGGTTGTGGGCAATGGGCGGGATCTGCATGGCTGGGTTCTTGGGGTAATCCAAACTACTGCTGGACTCCTTCAGCGTGGCCTGCGGGACTGCCTTGGTTGGCGATGCCCCGCTGTCAAAGAAGCAGTTGAGATTGGACGATCGATCACTTGTTCCTGTTCTCTCCGAGTCATTTTTTAGAAGTTTAATCTTAAATGGCTTTGCTTCTTTGAGCTTTGGCTCACTGTTGAAATCCTAAATAGAAATAAGGGCATTAGTTTGCAGAATCTACTGAGAACATTATACACAGGTGTAGTACCACAACTTGATTAGCAGAAGATAAATTCGATCCCATCATCTTGCTCCTCCAAAACAGACAAAGGATCAGACAGGCTGAGGAACACTTTTCCTTAGATCTACACATTTCCAAATAAACCAGTCAATAAAAGTCCAGTTTATTTAAAATTCAGCATGAGCCTGCTAAATACCTAGATAACTAGGAGGGAAATTATGAGAAAATAAACCGGTGTGCTGTTTTTGATAGCTTTTTGATACTTGCTTTTCAGAATATTTTGAACTAGTGTACTTTTATCGAGTTGTTAAAACTTTTGATGTGTCCAACTTTTTGTTGTAGAATATTTCCACACCTTTTTGGAAGAGATGAGTTTCGGCAATGTTATAGAAGTAACCCTGTTACTCAATGAATAGCTGTATCTTTATAATTAATTTAGACTGTCACGACAGGGAGGTAAGTGAAAGTGTTAGTGAAAGTGTTACTTCATATTAATAAACAACACAGGTGATCATAATATACAGAGTATGATGTGCCAAATGGACTGTGTAGCTCCTTTGTGCAAAATGGCCCTCCCGCAGAATCGAATAAAAACTACTCTAGTAGAACAGTAGCTTTATTCATATGGATGGCACCCTTTCTTCGACAACTGCTCTGCTTGTAACTTACTCTAAGCAAGAACATTTTTTAATATTATTTATTGGTCTAGTTATCAGTCTTGTTAATTATTAGGAATCACAGAATGTACTGGTGCACTTTGTGAAGGATAAGGACTTGGGGGGGAAACAGTCGGAATAGCGCAGGCAAAGCCACGCACGTTCTGATAATGCACCCGCTACCACACTTGCCTTAACCACGCGTAAGAAGGCTCGGGTGTGGATGCGGTGAGGTAAGTGGGGCTGGGTTTTGGGGGTAGTTTGGCAGGGTTGGGGTCGTTTTCAGGGCTGGGGGAGGGGTAGTTTTCAGGTCTGGGGGTTGAGGGTAGTTTTTAGGACTCAGGGGGTTGGGGTAGGTTTTAGGGCTTATGGGAGAGCGGGGTACTTTTAGGGCTGGGGTAGATTAGGTTTTTTTAATTAGGGGTTAGGGGTTTAGGTCTCAGGGCAGTGGAAGGGAGGGATTGTGGTAGTTTTAGGGACATTGCAGGGGCTTGGTGGGGTCGGGGTAGTGTACGTTAAGGGGCAGTCTTTGAGGCCGCAGGGGGAGGGTTCGTTTTTAGGGCTTAGGGGAGGGCAATTAGTTTTTAGGGCTCGGGGTCAGGGTAGTTTTTTAAATTAGGGGTTGGGTTTTAGGCCTCAGGGCAATTGAAGGGGTTGAGGTAGTTTTAGGAACAGCACAGTGGTGGGGGTCAGGTTAGTGTATATTAAGGGGCAGAGTTTTAGGCCTCAGGGCAGGGGAGGGGAATGGGTAGTTTTCAGGGAAGGTTTTGGTCCGCAGGGCGGGGGAGGGGCAAGTGGGGAGGCAGGGGGGTCGGAGTAGTAGCGACCTTAGCCACGCATACCCCTATCCATTTATGCCTTTACCACAAAATGGTGTGGTAAAGACATGAGTAGTAAATCAATGCATGGTTAGGATGAATCTGTGGTTTGGGCTGCGTGGTAGAAGTACACGTGGTTTAGCCATGTGTGCCTCCATCATTCAACCTGACTTGGGGCCTCATTTACAAATAAATGAAGCAGTGCGGCGCCGCAAGCCACTTTGCAACGCCGAGCTGCCTCTTTTCAAAAGCACAGAGATGCGTAGTTTAAAAACAATGTGAGGCATCCATGTGCTTTTCCCTGCGCTGGTGCACAATTGGCTGCAATGCGCCAGCGCAGGTACCATTGCGTCATGTTGCAAGAGTGTCTGCATTGCGGGATGATTGATTTTGTGGAGGAAGGAGCACCTTCCTGCACAAAAACAATATTTTGTGGCATTTTCCTTTTTTTTATGTGTGCTGCATTCTATAGCGCGCATAGAAAAAAAACAATGAGAAATAAAAGTATTTCTCCCTGTTCCTCCACTCCTACACTTTCCCTGGGGAGGCGCAGGATTTTGACGCATTTCCAGGTTTACAACACCTTGTAAATCTGGGAAAACCTGGACGCCCAATGAACTCCACCTCAGCCCCGGATATCGCCACCGCCTGTCCTGACAGCTACAAATTCATGTACAAAGACCACGTCAACCAGCCGGGAGGAGGCATCGCCAACAACCACTCACCCGACATGGAAGACCTCCATTTCCAGATCCAGACCAATCCAAACGCACCATCCTCTACAGATCCCCCGGACCATACCCTCACTTCCGCAAAGCCTTAACCAACTTCATTGCTCACCACATCCTTCCCTCAAAGGACTACATATGCTTCATCTACCTCAATTTCCACCTGGACAACCTCGCAGACCACAACACCTCATCTCTACTGGAGAACCTCGCCACCATCTGACTTATGCAACTGGTCACAACACCAACCCACTCAGCAGGACACACGCTTGAATGCACCTTCTCCTTCACCATACACATCGTACGCCACTACGCTCATTGTGATCCTATCAGAAGCTGGAACAAGGTCACCGATGACCAGCTCACCACTTCCCTCAGTAAAACCCCACCACCGACATCCATGGATGCCAACACCTCAGCATGCAACCTCCACTGCAGGATCTCCGTCTGCGCCACCACCATGCCTCCCATCAGGAAACCCTCAGGCAAACAGCCTTCCAAGAATGCCAGGTGGTTCCCCTGCCCTCCAAGAGTCTTGGCGCACTTGCAGATGGCTCAAGAAAAGATGGAGGAACAGCAACATCGCGGCAGACCACGCAGCCTTCAAATCTACCGTCACCGCACACCACCACCTCATCAGAACAACAAAGAAAGCAACCATCCAGGAATGCATCAACGCCAATGCGTATAACAGCAAAGAACTCTTCACCGTGGTCAAAGAATTTGCTATGCCCAGCACAGAGACAGCAGACATTCCCCTGTCTCTACACCTCTGCGACAACCTCGCCACCTTCTTCCACCGCAAGAACAAGGAGATTACGACAGCTTCACAACCCAAGACCCACCCTACCCACCACCACTGCACCCAATGGCTCCAGATCCCAGAATGCCTTGATCAACTTGCCTACCCTCACCTCGGACAACACCCTCAGGATCATGAAGTGCATCCACTCTGAAGCCCCCACGGATCCCTGCCCTCACCGCATCTTCAACAGAGTTGGCACCTCCATCGCACCCGAACCCTGCTCCACTGAGTCAGAAACCTTCCCGGAAGACTAGAAGCATGCAGAGATCAACCCCTTGCTGAAGAAATCCTCTGCTGACCCGACGGACCTCAAGAACTACAGACCCATCTCTCTGCTCCCCTTACCACCCAAAGTCATTGAGAAAGCCATCAATGCCCAACTCTCACAGTTCATCAAAATGAACAACATCTTGACCTCTCCCAATCGGGCTTCAGAAGCAACCACAGCACCGAGACTACTCTACTCACCGCTACAGACGACATCCGCACCCTCCTCGATCTAGGGTAAACTACTGCCTTTATCCTGTTGGACCTCTTGCCCACCTTCAACACCATCCCCCATCAAACCGTTGGCACAAGACTCCACAACTCCGCCATCCACGACAAAACAGAAAGTCATAGTTCCACTGTTCAACTCAGAACCCACAGAGTTGAGCTGCGGGGTGCCTCATGGATCCTCCCTGAGGCCCAACCTCTTTAACATCTAAATGGCCTTGCTTGCAGCCATTGTCAGAAGCCACGGACTCAACACTGTCTCCTACATGGACTACACCCAGCCGATTCTCTCTTTCACAGACCAACTCACAGCCGCCAAGAGCAACTTTCACAATGGGATGAAGGCAGTTGCCACCTGGATGAAGAACAGCTGCCTCAAGCTTAACTCAGACAAGACCAAAGTTCTCATCCTGGGCTCCGCCCCTCAACCTGGGACAACTCCTGGTGACCCACCAGTGCTCAGAACCCCCCCCCCCACACCCACAGACCACGCACAAAATCTCTGCATCAACCTGAACTCCTCATTCTCGATGAACCGCTAAACAACACTTTGTCATCCTCAAGTGTCCACATGCTCCACTTGCTTTGTAAGATCTTCAAATGGATCCCCACTGAGTCCAAGAAAACTTTCACCCATGCACTCGTCAGCAGCAGAATTGACTACGGCAACACACTCTATGCTGGCACCCGCCAGAAACTCCAGAAAAAAAACTGCTGAGCATCCATCACACCTCTTCCAGACTCATCCTGAACATCCCACGCTGCAGCCACATTACCTGTCACCTGAGAGACCTTCACTGGCTACCTGTTAACAAAAGATTAACCTTCAAGCTCCTCATGCAAGCCTACAAAGCCCTCCACAATGCCAAACCTGCATACCTCACCCAAGCCTCTCCTTCTACACTCCCATGGTGGAAGATCCTTCACCTACCTCACTGTGAAGACCTGGAACTTACTACCTCTGTAAATCAGGCAAGCACCCTCGCTGCCGAGATTCAGGAAGGAGCTCAAGACCTGGCTCTTCCACAGAATGGGTGATCCACCCGCCACTTAGCACCTTGAAACCCTAACAGGAAATTAGTCACACTTTATAAGATTACTGTTTCATTGGGAATGTGTCAGGTTTCATGGATGTTGTGTGGGAACACCCACAGCAAAACCCATGGATTGTCTCTTTCTTGCAGAATAATTCAGGATGACTTTACATGGCTTTGTAAATATGAGAAGGCACCCTGTGCCACCAGTGTATCAAAAATGGTCAGGCAACCACGGTGCAATGGCTTTGTAAAGGAGTCCCTTGATAGCCAAGGGACCTATTTTGGGGTCATATTCATGCTCATAACAAACTGCTTACTTCGCTGGTGGCACCTTCATCCTTCGTGCATTTTAGGATATGGCTTTAGGATTTTGATCTTTTGTTTACTAAAGGTCGCCAGGGACTAATTTAGGAAGAATATAAAAAACAGACTAAACTGCTCCATAATGACAAGAATCATGTTAAGTTGTGAAGCCCAATTACACTGGGGCACCCCATGGAAGAGGACAATATAACTGAGGCTCAGTAGTAATAATTTCTGCCACTGGTTGCAGGTGATCAGCTCTGGCCCTCATCTTTGGGGATCGGAAAATATTTTTCATGGTCAGCATTTGATTAGAGAAAGAGAGTGAAATCTGAAAGAGAAAGTAAGAGAAAGCTGGCAAAACAATGACAAACATAGAAAGTAGCAATGAAAAAGAACCTACACCACGAAGCGTAGTGTGGTGGAAGAAAAAGGAATGAGATGGAATCAACATTAGACAGCCTTGGTATTCAGCAATCTCACAACATGCCATCTTTGTAGAAGGCTCCTAAGAATAACTTTGGGCCCCTCCTATTATGTTTCCCCCCCCACAAATTAGGCACTGATCATAATGGGGTGGGGGGAGAGATCACCCATAGACATCATGTCTCCTTCTTGTGCTCCCTACAAAATCTATGGGGCATATTATCAAGGACAGGCGATACATTATCAACGCTTTTATCGGCAGGAAACTGCCAATAAAGCGGCGATAATGGCCTTGATAATATGCTCTATGAATTCCAATCGAAGCCCATGTTAGATGTGTTCACATCTAACATGGGCTTTGATTGGAATTCATAGAGCATATTATCAAGGCCATTATCGCCGCTTTATCAGCAGTTTCCTGCCGATAAAAGCGGCGATAATGTATCGCCTGTCCTTGATAATATGCCCCTATATTCCTACCTGATTCTTCTGGGGGGGTTCCACTCTGTGCTGAGACTACTGCGCGATCCGTAGAAGAAAACCATAGGTAGGGCCGTCTTTAGATGACACACTTCCACACCTTGCTGTATCAACATCCAATCCCTTATTCTGTATATATCACTTTATGCATTTTAGCGGGTGGCAAAACTTTCAGGGAAAAGCAATACCACCTTGAAAAGTTAGGAATTCCTTACCACCTCTACAACCAGCACAGGTAGATGGGGAAGCTCAACTGATGTGATTGTTTTACTGGATGATGTGTGAACTGCGTTCTGTGGCACTGTGTTTCATATTATGGTGGTATGGTATAAGAAAGCACCAATGATAAAGTGACTGGAGAGCAGAGGCTTGTCAAGTGCCAACGAGATTCAATTGTGATAAAATAAACAAAAATTATTTTTATTCTGCATTAAGACTTCTTTCAGTTGGGTGTACAAATTACTTACATGGGCTACCATCATTTGCCTTTCTTCCAGAGTATCCTCTTTATCCTTTTTGTGGAATTTGGATTTTTTTGGCATAAAATGATTGTCTCTGGCATCTTTCTGAATTTTGACACTGAGTTCCTGTGGAAACCTAATTGAACACAAACCAAAAGAGCTTTGCATTAGTAGTGTACCCATTTAACCAATACAGGTTAAAGGAATTTCTACATAATTGTGTAAGTTAGATGTTAGTGCTGTGGTGCTCTGGATTAATTTTGATCTAATATGGGCAAGTTAAGTTTCAAACTTTTTATTGAGGATCAGCAGACATCCTCCAAAATGTAAATAACAGCCATCTCTGCGGGGGTCTACTGCAGACCCCTACAGCCCCTGGAGCTAAGGGAGCCTCACCCTTGAGGTGCTCCCAAACTCTGGCCATGGCAAATGAAGATTTGTGAGATATGGAAGACTCAAGGGCCCCTAATCACATTCTGCAGGAGAGCCCCATCATTTTGCGTTATCTCTCTACATCTCCAGGTAGTGATAGGCCAGCTGGGAGGGCGATGGGTGTGGATTGAGGATGGCACACTGGCAAAAATAATATTCTGTATCCATTGTTCACGGTTCCACAACTGAACAGCATATCAAACCGATGTGTGTAGGAGCAATGTATTCCTTTGTTGTGGGCCCAAGCAGTTGACTCCTTGGATATGATTAGCGTAAAGCCATCCTACTAAGCTGCTACTCAAATTTCCCATGGCCTTGTCAGTAAATGAGACAAGCAAGCCTCTGGCTGGGATTCTGGATTTTTTTGTGTTGACCACAGCACCTCATGGATGCTATCTTATGGTCAGGGGCTACCTCTGTCTTGCACTGTGATCTCCCTGGTACTGCCCTTGCCACCCTTGGTCTAGGGTGTCAAGAGAGCAGTGGCAAAAAAGGAAAGCAAGCACTGCTGTGAGAGATGTGTTCACTTTCAGTGGTTTCCACTCCTTGCTCTTTTTTATAATCCCTCATCTGGAAATAGGAGCTAAGGGTAGGATAAGGGTTCAAACCATTGATGTAGTTGGGCTAAGATGGTGCTCAGCATTTTGTTGAATCAATATCCACATAGAACTCTGCTTGCAACATGGACCTTTATTTTCAGGTGTTGAGATGGAGGCTAAGAAGTGGCTAAGGACAATTCTTGCTATTTTGAACAGATCATTGATAGCTTGTGTCAGACCTGGCATTTTTGAAGAGTTATCCCCAAACCTTTTGCTTTCCTCCTATATTTTTCTGACCTGTTTTTGTTGCCTTTAGGACTCTGGGCACTTTACCAGTGCTAATCAGTGGGAAAGTGCATGTGCTCTCTCATTTACACTTGGAATAATGGTTTACATCAGTTTGCCATATTTCAGTAATTCAGTAACTCTTTATTTCGATGATTAAAAACCATCATAAAAATACATAGTACAAATCAACAGTCATCAAATTACATTATATTTCTGAACTTTACAATGTTAAAAATTAAAATTATTATTAATTAAAAAAGAGAAAAAGCATTTAATTCATTTCATCCTAGATCAGCCCTTAGTGTTTCTTAATTTGACAACACTTTTTAAAAAACTCATGATAGAACACAGAGCACGCATATCAGTTGCTCTTTGCAAAAATAATAAAGCAGATTTGGCGTGATAGATTTTTGACTCCTTTAAAATATCCACAAGAAATTTACGGCGAGGGATTCTATAAAAGGAACATAATAATACAAAATGAAGGGTGTCCTGCGGAGACCTATTGTCGCAGCCGCAGGCACCCTTCTGCTCAATTGTTAGAGTAAAACCAGACGGATAAGCTAAAATATTAGGTAACAAATTGAGCCTAAAACGACACATTAAAAACCTCTCTTGTTGACTGTGCATTAAAAATAGATATGTTTCCATGCCCTCTCCGTTGCTCACTAAAGAGTGCGCTACTACAGATGTTTTAATAGAGTCAAGTTGTTTCCTACTACAATCGTATTTGTCAAGTAGCTGCTTATGAATACGATATTTACAAGAGGTGTCAATCATTGACGGGTCAGTAAATAGTGTTTGACGGTCTATACACTCTAGGGTTTCTTTAACATATTTAAACCAGGGGATTTGTAGGCACCTATCTCTCTGGAGGCAATCTTTAATTATTTTTCTACTGAGTTTGGCATCTGGGTTTAACCAGATTCGAAGCCAGGTCAGGATTGGTCTTGCTTTAATCAGGTCAGAAATGTATGGGGTACCAAGCTCTTTGTGTGTGATTGCTGCTGGAATGCTCTGTGGTAACTTCAGCAGTTTCCTTAGGAATTTGTCTTCCTCTGCTTGTATCTTGTGTACATCCCTAAAGTCCCACACCTCTGCCCCGTACGTGGCTTTGGCAGTGCTAACTGCTCTGTACAGCGTCATTACTTGCTCTGGAGACCAGCGGCCCAACCTACGTGCGAAGTTTAAGATGGCACCATTTGCTGAAACAAGTTTCCTGCACCTTTCCTCCATCAATGGGGCAAACCTAATATTTTCGTCAAACAAGAGACCCAGGTATGAAAATGTGTTTACAGTTTCTAAGGCATGTGTTCCTATTTTAAACACAAATCTCTTGGACGGTTTTTTCCCTGCCACCATGACAAATGACTTGGTCAGGTTTACCGAGAGATCTAGATTCTCCATGAACCTAACGAAGTCACTGATTAGCTGCTGCAGGCTCACTGCTGTTCGTGCGAGCAGGACCGCGTCATCCGCGTACAAGAGTACCGGTATGTGACGCGATCCTACGCTTGGGCAATCAGTCCCCAATGTCGTCAGTGAGCTATCCAAGTCATTTATGTAGAGAGAGAATAGGAAGGGGGCCAGGATACACCCCTGCCTCACCCCGCCAGTGCACGGGAAGGGATCGGTACTCACCCCTCCTGCGCTATAGCGGACTTTGGCAGTTGTGTTCCAGTGGAGTTCCTTTAGGATATTTATGAGATCTGGATCAATTCCCAATTTAAACATAAGTGCCCAGAGTTTAGTTCTATTTACATTATCGAACGCAGCTGCCAGGTCCATGAACCCCATATACATTGTTCCTTTATCAGATTTAATGTATTTGGCAACTAATAGATAGAGGTTAAGGCATTGGTCACTAGTTGACTTGCCTGCTCTAAACCCGTACTGGGTGTCTGCTAGGGTGTGGTGTGCTTCAGTCCACTCAGCAAGGCGATTTAAAATTACCCTACCTAGTAGTTTAGCTGACTCGTCAATCAGCGAGATTGGTCTGTAGCAGTGTAGATTATCCCTACACCCTTTCTTATAGATAGGGACAATCAACGCAGTTGACCAAGATCGCGGGAGCCCAGATTTTATTGCGGTGTTAAGTACTCTGGTCATAATCGGTGCCCATAATTCAAAGTTGCTTAAAAAGAGGTCTGGGGGGTGCCATCCGGGCCTGGTGCCTTATTGCGAGTCAGGCCTTGAATTGCCTTTGAGACTTCCAGTAAAGAAAATTCTAGTTTGATTGCTCTAGGACCCTCCCACACTCCGTCCCTGACTTCTTCACCCTGTTGATTATAAAGACTTTTGAAATGGTTAATCCATTGTTCGGGAAGTATGTTGGTACTAATTACAGGGGAGCTAGAGTCTTGATAACACGGTCTATTTATGATTCTCCAGAATTGGGTATAGTCGCTGTTTTCTCCTGCTTCCCTCAGGTCTGCCCAAACTTCCTTTTGAAGTGTGCTCTTTCTCTGCTTAACCTGCATTTTATAATTACGTCTACAAAGGGCGATTTCATTCTTCTCTCTCAGGGACTTCTTACGGCTCTGTTTTAGTTCTCTCAGTGCCCGTGAGCAGTTAGAATCGAACCATCTTGGGGTTGTTGATTCCTTTATGGGCCGCTTAGTTTTTAGTAATCCCTCGACCACCCTAGTTAAGGACTCAAATGCCAGGACCACTTCTCTACCCTCTATTGCGAGATCGAGGCAAATCTCTATATGTTCTTTCCCTCTTTCCACTAGGGTACTATAGAATTCTTGTGGATTAATCTTTGCCCATCTTAGGCGCCTCCCCTGGTCAGTTGGGCGGATTACGATGTCTTCCCCGCCATGTCCTGCTGGTAGGCCGTTGTATGATATTTCGAGGGATAGGGGGTTGTGATCACTGAAGGGGCTCCACTCCGTTCTTACCTCTTTAATCTGCTCTTTAGCCAAGGCAGATACTACTATAAAATCTATGATGGAAGAGCAGCCTCTTCCTTTAAATGTTGGTGTGAGAGTGTCCCCTTTTTTCAGTGCCAACAGGTCCATTGTGTGAGTGAGGGTGAAGCTATCAAGTAACTTCATAAGCAGTGTACCTTCCCTGTTATGTTCAAAGTGTGGTACACTTTCTTCAGGGCAGGATGACCTATCAGGGGACATATGGAGTAGTTTTGGGCACAAGTGACAATTAAAGTCACCCATCAGCAAAACAATTGGTTCAGGGCCCCACTGCCTTAGGTCTGTTTCTTCGTTTAATCTACTCTCTAGCTCTTGTAATACAGGGAGGTTTCCCTCAATTGGACCTGAGTTATAAAAATGTAATATTAGGAACCTCTGTCCCTGTCCCTGGAATGCCACTGCTTGTATGGTACCTGATACCCATGTGGGTTGTGACCATATGCCTTTTAAATCTAAGTCCACATATATGACTAGCCCTCCCTTCGCCCTCCCATATCTCGCTTCCTGCGCTGGCCTAAAAAAACATTTGTAGCCCTCCAATTGACAGGATTCGGGGTCTCGTACCCATGTCTCTTGTAAGGCTATAATGTGGAAGCCCCTTATGTACTCCCTCCACTCCTTATTTTCGAATTTACCCCCCAGGCCTGCTATATTCCAAGACAAAAAGGCTAACCCTGCCCTATTTGCTTTCCTTCCCTCTGTGCTCTGGTCGTTTAGTCTACACACTCTTTTTTTGCAAGTCTTTAAGGCACTATCCGCCTCCTCCCTCTGCTTTGGGGGGTCCTCTGTCCTCATTGCTTCCACACTTCCTCCTCTCCCTTTCATGCAATGAACAGTTCCGTCCTCTATTACAGAACTTACTTGCTCCCCTGTTACAGTGCTTGCTTGCTCGTTGTCTATAGGGGGTTGTCAGTCATTTTCATCGAGCGACTGCACGGGGGCAAATCTATTTCTCCACAGGGGGTGGTCTCAGGGAGGTAAGAACTGATCGGGGTGATTCATGAATCTGTCCCTTTGGTTATATGGTAACCTTACAGAGTTCCACATTGGATAATCTAAGTCGTTACTGCTCCGTCTCCTTGGGTAAAAATACCCCAGGGGGAGCGCGCAAATTGTGCTGGTGTGATTTCTGTTAGAGTTTCTCAATATGTATTCGACCAGTCTGACATCTCTGAAATTTGCCACAATGCAATCCCCTCTTATATCTTTTTTCCTGCCTCCTAGCCAGTTAGCTCTTCTTACATGTAGTATCTCCTCCATTTCCCCATTATTCAATGGCCTATGAATATTCAACCACTTTGCAATTTTTGAGTGTAGTTGTGAGTGCGATTCTTTATCTGATGCCCTGAGTTCCGGTACCCCTGCGAATACTATTACATAGGGGCTAGCTTCTGGTGGTAGATTTATATGTGTGGGGGGGGCTTTCTGAGCTATAAAATGGATCGAAGTCCATATAGGATGAGCTAGAAGGGCCTTGGCTTGAGTAGTGGTCTTCCTGCCCCCTTTGTGTGAATGGTTGCTTTGGGCCTTTATCAATATTTTTGGTGCCCGTCTTGTGATTTAATCCCCTCCCAGGGTCTTGGGTAGCTTTAGGAGGGACATGTGCCTGGGCAATCGTGTGTTGGATGTTACTGACACAATTGTTATTAGTCGCTATATTATCAGTGGCCACACTTATGGGTTGGTTGGGACCTGAAGGGGGTTTCTTACTTGTCGGGTCCATTATCTTGCCTTGTTTAGTCGATTCGTTGGCTATTTTATCCACCCTGCTTACAATCGGTTTCAACTGGGTAATAATAAAAGTTTCCATGTGTTTTTTCAGTTCTCCTATAACCTCCTCAATCCACCCTGGTGGATTTACGTTTGTATGCACTCTATTGTCTACAGGGGTAACCTCTTGTCTATTTTTAGATCGACAAGCTCCTGTAAATGATTTGTTTTTCCTGTGTTGTCCCTTGCTAATCCCCCGTTGTTTGGGTTTACTGTGGACGGTAGGGTTGCTATGCCCTGAATTTTCTGCCGCAGAAAGTAGTGCATGTTGAGCACAGGGAATGCCCTCTATTGAGTTACTTGCTAACACTATATTTTCAATCATGTTGGGGCTTTCAGCTAATGTTTGAACCCTGGATTACGTTGGGGTAGCTAATATAGGAATAGGTGAAGCGGATAAACTCCTTTCCATACGTTCTATCTCCCCAGATACCTTCCTCAACATCAGGTCAATTGCGGTATTTTTTTTACTTTATTGGGAGGTGCGATGTTTGTTTCGGCCATGGTTTGTTTTGGGGTTTCAACTAGATGTGCTCTGCTCGTAACCGAGCGTGTTTTAGGGGGATTGGACATAGTAAGATTTTGATTAGTTCTCCCCCCCCCCCCTATGTATAATCCTGGCTTCCTTCTTGTATGTAACTCTGTAGGCCTATAATAAGCTATGTTTGCCCCTCACCCACTTCTCCGTCTGGAGCAGTTAAGTATCGGTGTGTTAAATAGCCCCATCCAGCACAAACAGCCGGTCCGATTTGACAGTACCTGTAGAATTAGTCAAAGTAAAGGGGGGTGGCCTGTCCCGTCCCTGGTCGTCCACGGACGGCCACAGACGGACCGCCCTCTGCCAGGGCTCAGCCCGGCGCTGCCGCGCGCTCCCGCGACGCGGGGAGTGCGTCGTCAATTTGAGCGCCTCCAGGCGCGGGTCCCCGGTGTGCGACTTCCGGCCCAGTGCCTGCTGGGGAGTGTAGTTTGTTGCCCCACACGCTCTCCCCCTCTCGGCGGCCGCTATAGGTAGGTGCAAGCGGCGGTGGGGGGTGAGAGAGCTCGACCACGCTGGAACGGCAGTCCCCTGCAGCAGCCCTCAGAGACCAGGTATCAGGCAGCGGGTGTTATCTGGATAATGCGACGAGTCCCCCTTGCCATATTTAATTTACATGTATGTTCCTTGTATAGTGGTAACCTATATACCCAGGGATTGTAAATTAAATGCTACTAGTGGACCTGCAGCGCTGCTTGTGATACCAACAGACGTAGCCTTTCAAAGCTGTTTTTCAAGCCTGCCACTGCAGGGGGAGCATGCACAGTTTACAGCAACATTGACTTGGCATTTAAAACTACTGCTAATCCTTAAACTCCCCTTTTACTACATATAGGTCACCCTTCCTTAAGGTAAGCCCTATGTAGCCCTATGGGCGGGGGGCTGTGCAAGTAAAAGGTAGGACATGAGCCTTCATTGTGTGGCATGCTCTGGTAGTGACAGCCTATTTTGTTTCGAAGGCCTCCTTCGGTTAACTTTGGGAATCCCGTTTCATGTGTGTAAGTGGTAATTCCTGATCTGAAAGGAGCAGCGCTGCCATGTTTGGTATATTTAGAATGGTAGTGAAAAATCGTGCTAACAGGTGTTGCTGGATTTTTTATTTAGAAATGCCACTTTCTCTGTGCTTATAACACTGGTGTTTTGTAGCCTGACTAAAATCCACACCTATGGCAGAGTAACAGGTGCAACTTGTGCATACTTTCCAGACATCCACAACACAGGAAAGGCTTGGTGTGACAAGAGAGGTACCTGCATACTGATAGTCTTCCTGGGCTGGGAGGTGAGGCACACTTACATTTGTATAGGATGTGTCCTGTCCTTCCACAGAGGGCTCCATTACCTCCTACTGATGTCTGGAGCCAGGGTGGGGGTTGAAAGGATGTGTAGTGCACTTCTCAGATTTCGTTTCAAGTTACCATCCCATCAAAGGTATTTTGAGTATAAGTACAGAGGCTCTCACTACATGTTTTGAGACACTGAGTGGACTTGTAAAAAGACACTGCTGGCTCTACATTATGCACCAGGGTATTGCTGTGCTGTCAGGAGGAATCACCATTTTTAGACTACCTTCTTTGTTGGGCTAACCTGCTGCCTGCCAGGATGTTGACGGGACTTCCACTCTGACAAGTGAACCTTTGTGCTGGACTGCCTACCTACTGCCCACTGAGTGCTCCCCAGTTGTTCTCCAGGGACTGGGTGGGTTGCTTGCTCCCTGTTTCTGCCACAATGTTATGCTCAGCGGGCATTGGGAAAATTCCTGTAGATGGACTCTGTTAGTTCTGGGGGTCTCTAGTTGGCAATGGTTTTCACCTTTGTCCAAATAGAGACCCTTACTTCTAAGTCAGGATACACTCCTTGATAACCCCTGCTCACCCCCTTGGTAGCTTGGCACGAGCAGACAGGCTTATCTCAGAGGCAGTGTGTTAAGCATTTGTGAATATACACAGTAATACAGTGAAAACAGATGGACACAACACAGGTTTTTATAACAATAAGTATTCTTTATATAGACTTAAACACAAGACCACAAATTACAAAAATCCACAAATACTACACTTAAGATTACTTAAAAGATGATTAAAGTTGCTTAGTTCAAGTTGTTGGTAGATGCAACAAAGTTCTCAACAAAGTACCTGGATGCATAATGCAAAGTGAACAAAAGGCTCGCAAAAGGGGAGATGCCTTGGTTCCGTGACCCGTGGAAACGGTTGCGTCCTGCCTCAATGCTTGGGCAGAGTAGGGGACTCGTCGTGAGCCTTACGGGTACGGAGGTGATGTGTGAATTCTCGGCCTGTGGGCCCGTTGCGGTGCGCAAGATGGCACCTTGATGCGATGCGATGATCCAGTTGCGATGCGAGAAGAGGGCGCCCTTGATGCGGCGATGCGAAGAAGATGCGATGACGCCCTGGCAGCCTTGCGACGACTCTGTACTTTGAAGCCGCGACAGGCCCTGCAACACGCTTCTCCGGTGATGCGAAGGCGACTTTCTCGATGGCATCACGCTTCTCCGGTGATGCAACAGCAGGCAGCTTCAATGAACACATGCTTCCAGGGAGATGCGGCGGTGGCGCGCTTCTGCAATGATCTCGATTCAGAAAAGGGGGTGGTGATGAACAGAGTGTCTGAATTAAGCAGACCACTCTTACCCAGTCCAAAGATCAGGGCTTGATCCATCACCGTTATTTATCTCACTGCACCATCCCAGCTCAGAACCTGGCTATATGCAAATCAGTCTGTCCCTGGCCCAGTGCATCATGGGAACAGGGCAGACTAAACTACGGCGAAATGCCAGAAACCGGTCCCCGGAAGCTTGTTTCCTTCCCAGTATAAGAATTGGCTTGGTAGTTTGGTTTGCCCTGTTCCCATCATGCACTGGGACAGGAACAGACTAATTTGCATGTAGCCAGGTTCTGAGCTGGGATGGTGCAGTGAGCTAAAAAACTGTGATGGATCAAGCCCTGATCTTTGGACTGGGTAAGAGTGGTCTGCTTAATTCAGACACTCTGTTCATCACCACCCCCTTTTCTGAATCATTTTGTCCACCATAAGCGTGGAAGGGTATACTCAGATGTGAGTCCCTTGCTCATTGCACCATCAGGATTCAAGCAAGCCGGGCCGACGACGGCTGAAATGCCAGAAACCGGTCCCCGGAAGCTTGTTTCCTTCCCAGTATAAGAATTGGCTTGGTAGTTTGGTTTGCTCTGTTCCCATCATGCACTGGGACAGGAACAGACTAATTTGCATGTAGCCAGGTTCTGAGCTGGGATGGTGCAGTGAGCTAAAAAACGGTGATGGATCAAGCCCTGATCTTTGGACTGGGTAAGAGTGGTCTGCTTAATTCAGACACTCTGTTCATCACCACCCCCTTTTCTGAATCTCTGCGATGATCTCAGCTGCGGCGGCGACACGCTGCCTCTTGGTGCATCGCGCTTCCTGCTCCCAGCGACACGCACATGTCTGTAGATAGAATTCCCAGCAAGGCCATTCACAGGGGGAGCAGGAGGTGAAGTCCTTTGTCCCTGTGACTTCAGCAGGAGGCAAGCGCAGTTCAAGCCCTTGGAGAATATTCTGTAGATGATGAAAGTCCTTAAAAAGTTCCTTCTTCTTTCCCTTGGCAATGAAGCAACCACTGCAGACCAACCCAGCAAACAGCACACTGGCAGAGGGGCAGTCCAAACTCCTGCAGCTTCCTTGGTTCTTCTCTTTGGCAGAAAGGTTTCTTGTTCCAGAAGTGATCTAATTTCTTGGGATCAGGGTCCCAATATTTATAGCCCAAAATCCTTTGTTCTCTGAAGGCAGAGAGGCCTCAGCCTAGTCCAAACCAGTTCCTGAGCACTTTGTTTACATGACTCTCTTCTTCCTTTCACTGTGCAGGGCAGAGACATCAGCCGCCCCACCGGAGGTGGAGCCAGCACAGGGGAGGGAAGGTACAGCTCTGGAGCACTCTGTTGACATGATTCCTCCTCTCCTTTCATAGTGCAGGACAGAGACATCAGACAAGTCACAGGAGACGGAGCCAGCATTGTAGAGGGAAGGCCCAGCCCTATTCAGGTCCCAGGTGCAACTCCTCCCTCCCTTCTGGATGCAGATCTCTCTATTCACCACCGGGCTGCCCCAGCCTGTCTCCTGGAATCCCCCAGCCCTGTCACTCACAAACCCAGACAAGGAATACACAAACCAGCAGAGGCAGGTCTGGATAGTTAGGCAAGAAAATACATATTTTCTAAAAGTGGTATTTTCAAACACAGAATATTAAAACCGAGTTCAGGCATACTAAATTCGAATTTCTACCATGTTCTCTGAGTCAGTTAGAATTATAAGATTGTAATAATCTAACTGCCCATTCTGGCCTATGAGAAATGGTAGCCTTCAATAGTGAAAAACGAAAATGGCTGTCATTCATTATTAGAACATGCTACACACATCAGAGCATGTCCTACCTTATACTTACAACGCACCCTGCCCTTGGGCCTACCATAGGGGTGTCTAATATGAAGCAAAGGGAAGGTTTAGGGACTGGTAAGTGGGTGTACTTGGCCAAGTCGACATGGTATGGACTGCACATAGGCCTTACAATGGCAGGCCTGAGACACACTTTACAAGCTGCTTCTGTGGGTGGCACAACCAGTGCTGCAAGCCCACCAGCAGCATTTGATTTACAAGCCATGGGCACACATGGTGCACTGTACTAGGGACTGACAGGTAAATCAAATAACCCAATCATGGAATAACCGATTAGTACATTAATTTAAGACAGGGAGAACTTGCACTGTGGCACTGATTAGCAGTGGCACAGGTCCCAAAGCATAAAACAAGCAAAAACAGATCAAAACAGAGGAGGCAATCCGACAAAATAGAAGGGAGACTCACGCCAATTATTCCAGGTCTAACAGACTCCATTGATGGCAGTCTGAAACTTGCAATGGAAATCTGTTTACTTAATGTGTGTTGAGTACTTCAAGATTCCTTCAATCATTGGCTGAATACTAGCGTGGGATGAGCGCTTCAGCCTTCCCTGTGTTCCCCTTTCACAACTATTGCATGATGGGCACTGTGGGAGGCCTCGTATGGTTTCGTACAACATTTGTCAAGTGCTGGATACATTCCTGGTCTCAGCACGTGGTGAGCGTATTTGCTCCCCAAGGATCCTTTAACTGCCATGAGCAGAGCGAACCTTCGAGTCTGATCTGCAGGGGCCCAGAGCCTGCACACTGCCTCAACCAAGAAGCCGCCAGTCACGTCAGCTGCCCCTTCTGCACACAGAGAGGCTCCAGTTGCGGGCATTTCGCCAACAGTGGCCTGAGAGGCCCCAGAGGGTCCCAAACATGTTGTACCACCAGCGCTGCTCTGTTTGTGTGCATTTCGGCAACAGCGATCTGAGAGGTCCAGAAGGTCCCAGGCACGCTGCAAAGTTGGAGCTGCTTGCCCCTAGAAATTCTGAGATGATCTCAGCAGATGCCCCTCACTGTGTAGTACAGGGGACTGAGCGAGGTCTCCCAGCAGCACCCTAACGTGTGTATGTGCCCCCTCCCATATTTGTACAAACCTTTGGGGGCAGTGGATGAGTGTCACACCACAGGGCGATACCACGACTGTTGCCCCCATCTCATTGTGGAAGAAACACACACCAATTACCATGTTATTTGTAATAGACCTGCAGGTGCTCATGTGGCCTAGCCTACCGGAAATCATTGTATTAAGGCTCCCAAAGAGTACTGTAACCCCGTCCCGTGCTCACCACACCTTCTCACCTTGCCAATTTGTAAGCGTAAGGCCACAGGCTTGTGTCCTACTCTAAAGAACTGAAGGTATTTTATGTGACTTATCAAGTGTACAGTAAAAATTCTTGACCCCTGTCCGGCTGGACAAGTCATACTACTCAATATAGTTTCCATTGTGTCTATATTCATTGTTTTCTCGTATCTTTTTTGCATGGGACCACTGTTGTTGTAAAAACATGTTCCCCGAGGTCCTGTGCTGACTCGTATGGGTGCCCTTGTTGTTCTGGGGACTGTTCCCATGAGGCACAGGGTCAAGACTAATTTGCATATGGCCATGTCTGAACTGGGGTGGTGTGGAGAGCAAAATAACGATGGATTCCATCCAGATCTGTGACTGGGGTGAATATTTTGCCAATGTGCAACATTCCGTCCATCACCTTGTGTGTTTTGCTGTTCGCCCTATGGGGGAAAGGTGTGCCCAGACGTGAATCCTGTGCTCACTACGCCACTGGAGTCAAGCTATCCTGGCTGATGATGTCTGATAGCCAGAAACCGGTCCTAGGATTCTTGATTCCGGTCCAGGGAAGACATGGCTTGGCAGTTCGGGCTGAACTGTTCCCATGAGGCACAGGATCAAGACTGATTTGCATATGGCCATGTCTGAACTGGGGTGGCGTGGTGACCAAATTCAAGATGGATTAAACCCAGATCTGTGACTGGGGGTGAATGTTTTGCCAATGTGCAACATTCCGTCCATCACCTTGTGGGTTTTACTGTAACCCCACTAACAGGGGAGCAGGGGTTTCCGTGTTTGCTGATGTATCTATACTAATATAATAAAGAGAGAGCCCAAACCTTTGAGGCAGGTAATCTCAGGAACCACAGCACCAATCATAACACCCAATACAGCGTTGGAAAGGGCAGTTGCAGCAGAAGGACGTAGGCTATGCAGTCACCCACCATATATATTTAAAAGGTAAAAGAACCGTGCCAGCAAAGTAGTCCCTTGTGGGCGTGTCTGCGTTGTGCTGTGAGCGTGTGCTGGGGGCGTGACAAACGCCGGGGGCGTGTGGTACGTTCCGCCCTTCATGCCATGTCTCATATCGTGTGCTGTGGGCATGTGCTGGGGGCGTGGGTGTGTGCTGGGCGCGGGATTACGGGAAAAAAGCGAGCGCTGTGCCCAATATTTCATTGTTCTTACTTCCCAGGTTCTGTACATTGCGGCTCCAGGTGTCCACCCTGCTCCCTTTAGCTACCCCTGCACCCCATAATCATAACCCACCCTTACTCCTTAAAATACCCCAACACCCTTAAACACTAACCCATCCTAACCCTATAAATATACCCTGAACCCCCAAAACCAAAACCTATCCCTAAACCCTAAAAATACCCCTGTACCCCAAAACCCAAACCTAACCCTGAAGCCTATAAAAACCCCTATACCTCAAAACCCGAACCTACCCCTGAACCCTAAAAATACCCCTGTACCCCAAAACCCAAACCTAGCCCTGAACCCTAAAAATACCCCTGTACCCCAAAATCCAAACCTACCCATGAACCCTAAAATACCCCTGTACCCCAAAACCCAAACCTAGCCCTGCATCCTTAAAATTCTCCTGTACCCCAAAACCCAAACCTACCCCTGAACCCTAAAAATACCCCTGTACCCCAAAACCCAAACCTAGCCCTGAACCATATATATAACCCTGTACCCCAAAACCCAAACCTACCCCTGAACCCTAAAATACCCCTGTACCCCAAAACCCAAAACTAGCCCTGAACCCTAAAAATACCCCTATACCCCAAACCCAAACCTAGCCCTGAACCCTAAAAATACCCCTGTACCCCAAAACCCATACCTATCCCTAACCTTAAAACTACCCTTGTACCCCATAACCCAAAACTATATCTGAACCCTTAAAATACCCAAACACCCCAAAACATATACCTCAGTACCCCAAAACATATACCCCTATACCCATACTTACCTTATCCCACATTAAAAAAATACATGCTTTTACCATTCATGCATTTACAACGAATTTCGTTGTAAATGTATGCGTGGTAAAAGCATATAAAATGTAATGCCATGCGTTATAATTACATTGCGGAATCATGGTACTTTCGTAATGAAAGTATGCGGAGTGATGGTATGCGGAAAGAAAGTTGCGTAATAATGGGTGTTTACCCTCTCCCGGTAAGAACATTGGTGGCACGGCGGCCCACATCTTCAGCAACATACTCATATATTTTCACCACCGATTTGAAAAATGCACAGGTCTCTCTCATTGATGGCCAGCACCGACATACACTTTTAGACACACCTCCTGCCACAAGTTCTAGAATTGCGAACTTTAGAGCTGGGGAGCTACGCTCGAATCTCGGCATCAGCTCAACATCCTGTGATTCCAGGCAAATCGCTTTGTCTCCCCATGCCTACCACAAATGAATGCGTTCTTCTGTAATGTAAATTGTGCTCATGCCATGTTGTCGAGTTTGCGCTATATAATATTGCAAGGAAAAATAAAGTAGGGAAACTCGAGTTCACACACCAGTGAACTCGCACTCTTAAGTTCATCAGCAGTGCACTGTGAATTGGAGTGTTTCACAGTCCTGTCACAGATAAGAAATGCTATCAAAACGAAATCCTACAAAACAATATACTACTGGCCGGCAGAAATTCATACCTGGACAACCTCGGGAAAGGCTGCTAGTGTATTATATTGAAGTATGGTGTTTCATGTGTGTTCTTGCTATACCCAAACTTGCCTTGTTTAGGATAATGATTACTGGATAATATGCAGGCATGGTATGCACAGCAGTGCGGCTTCATGATGTTTTGCAACATAACAGTCGTTCTTTGATAGCACATGTGAGAAGTTGGTCTGGTATATGATGTTCCCTCTTCTAGCGAGCACCTTGCACCAGTCCAAACAACCCTTATGGTGATAGTTGTAAAGTCAACGTTATAGACCAGCTATCCTAGTGGTAGCATGGACAAAGCAGTCTTAGGCTAAACTCAAGAGGGCATGTGAAGCCAGCTGTTTTACCATATGTAACCCCTTTCAGGATAGGGCGGAATTCGCAGCCCTGAGAGTAAGGCACATGTACTACACTGGGGGAGACAGGTGCGGGCGCCTCTTGGGGCGTGCGCTTCGGGAAGGAAGGAGGGTCATGGAGGACGGCGACATAGCAAAGGCCTTCAGCGACTTTTACGATCCCTCTATGCAGGTGCGCGGCTGGACCCCGCCAACGGCAAAGCTTTCCTAGAGTCGATCTCTCTTCCTGCCTTGTCACGAGATCAAATTGCCAGTACTGTGCAACAGTTTTCAAAACAATAGATGAATGAGTAAACAGTTACTCATTCCCAATGACCACTCTTTCAGTCAAAATTTTTGTAGAAAATTAGTTGATCTTTAATTTTTATTTTGTTTTTAGAATTCAAATTATTTTTGTTTTTTGATTTTCTTATTTTCAACTATAAGCATCAAACATTATTGAACAATACGGAGGAGTGAAACATATTCATGGACAGGGAAAGTGGTTGTGGGGGTAAATTGTACAGACATTTGACACAATACTAGACAAAAAACATGTACACGAGACAGTAAGTGAACACCAATCAATCACAGGGGAAATGGTGGTAGTTGGTGGTGTGGTTTTTCTCAAAAGGATTGTAAGAACTGAATTGTTAGATTCCAATTAAAGGTTAAACCCACTTCCTATTTACAATCATAGGAATGGTCTAGTGCATTTAATGAACCAAATGCATCGGAAAAATAACAAAGACCAAAGCAAGTTTCAATCCTTTTTTTGATTTGCAGTTGTTAAGCAGAGATTGGTCTAAAACCACAACAGTTGCACCACAATCAACTAACACCTTGGTCGACGCGTTTCGAATCCTAGTGTATTCAAAGGATTCTCTTCAGGACCATACACATTTAATCTGTAAGACATAATAAATAAAAACAGTCTGTCAGTCATCTCCAAAGAGAGGCTCTCATCTTTCATTCGAAACAGCACACTCTCAGTAAATTACCTGTCGAAGAATTTATGAGGGCTTCAAGCTGTGATGAACTGCAAGAGAATTACGAGAGAATTTTTATCAGGAATAGTTTGCTAAATCAAAAAAAGGATTGAAACTTGCTTTGGTCTTTGTTATTTTTCCGATGCATTTGGTTCATTAAATGCACTAGACCATTCCTATGATTGTAAATAGGACGTGGGTTTAACCTTTAATTGGAATCTAACAATTCAGTTCTTACAATCCTTTTGTGAAAAACCACACCACCAACTACCACCGTTTCCCCTGGGATTGATTGGTGTTCACTTACTGTCTCGTGTACATGTTTTTTGTCTAGTATTGCGTCAAATGTCTGTACAATTTACCCCCACGACCACTTTCCCTGTCCATGAATATGTTTCACTCCTCCGTATTGTTCAATAATGTTTGATGCTTATAGTTGTAAATAAGAAAATCAAAAAACAAAAATAATTTGAATTCTAAAAACAAAATAAAAATTAAAGATCAACTAATTTTCTACTAAAATTTCGACTGAAAGAGTGGTCATTGGGAATGAGTAACTGTTTACTCATTCATCTATTGTTTTGAAAACTGTTGCACAGTACTGGCAATTTGTTCTGTTCATTATCTGATTGGCGCAGCCTTACTGTGCTTTACGCCAGACCCGTGTAGTTACTTGTCACGAGATCAAGCTGATCTCCTAGACAGTAAGATCCGTCCTGAGGAGGTGATATCGGCGATCTCGTGTCTCAAATTCGCTAAACCGCCAGGGCCGGATGGATATACGGCGATCTTTTATAAAACCTTTTGTCCTCAGGTAGCCCCGTTATTGACGGCCCTCTTTAACTTGTTTGCGGAGAACAGAGCAATCCTGCGCCACTTGTTAGATGCCACTATATCAGTCATACCTAAGCCAGGGAAGGACCGTACGCAATGCGGAGCATATTGCCCCATATCCCTCCTTAATGTCGATCTCAAGATATACACAGGCATCCTGGCTTCACGGCTGGGCCCACTCATGCAGGGGCTGATTGAGCCGGACCAGGCGGGGTTTATTCCGGAACGCCAAACGACCGACAATACCAAGAGGGCCCTGCACTTGATAGAGAAAGCCATGCGGACAACTGGAGAATATATGATGCTCGCGATCGATGCCGAGAAGGCGTTTGACCGGGCCCATTGGCCATACTCGGAGTAAGTCCTGATAAAGGCGGGGATCAGAGTGAAGTTTCGAACTTGGGTTCTGAATTGTTATACTTTCCCCAAGGCGGCAGTGCGAGTCAACGGGTGCTCCTCGCCCCGTTTCCCCATTGAACGGGGGACGCGGCAGGGCTGCTCGCTGTCACCCCTGCTCTTTGCGCTTTATATGGAGCCGTTGGCGCAGGCCGTGCTGTCTGACCAGAGAGTGACAGGGATTAAGATCGGTGCATACGTGCACACAATCAGTTTATATGCGGACGACGTCCTCCTCTCCCTGGCCTCCCCTGGTGATTCTTTGCCGGCCTGTGTTGAGATTCTGGGCAAATTTGCTGGCGTAGTCAGTGGCGATGGATCTCTCGCTCGAGGGACACACCCGGAGTTATCTGCAGGAACACTTTCCTTTCCACTGGGCAACGGAGGCTATCCCATACCTGGGGATTCAACTGGCGCCCACACTACAGGATACTGTGCGTATCAACCACACCAAGCTTCGTCAGACACTCCATAAGGAGTTGGGCAGATGGAGACACCTCCCGCTCTCTTGGCTGGGCAGAGTGGCTGCAATAAAAATGACCATTCTTCCGCAAGTCCTGTACGTGTTTCGTGCCATTCCACTCCGACCCCCTGAGGGCTGGATCCGTCAAACACAGTCGGAGCTCGCGCAGTTCATTTGAAACGGTAAGCGTCCGAGAATGAAGCTCAGGTTAGCAATACTTCCACCAGAAAAGGGAGGCCTAGGTTTGCCTGGCCTGATGCTTTATTATCAGGCGACCCAGCTCCGGACCTTGGTAGAGTGGAGCAAGTGGGAGTCAGAAAAATATTGGCTCTTTCAGGATCAGGCGGTGGCGGCCCATTCGTTGCAACAGGTTCCCTTCCTTCGTAGGCAGCACCGCCCTCCCAACTTGTATGCCTCGTTTATCACGAGAGTCCCGCTAGAGGTGTGGGGCCGGACCTGTACGAAACATGACCAGACAACATTTTCGTCTCCACTCACGCCGTTGTTGGAGAACCCGGAGTTTGGGCCCGGTCGAGACACCAACGCTTTCGCCCCATGGCGCCCAGCGGGGTGTAGATTTCTGTTCCACCTCTATACAGGGGAGGGAGTAGCACCCTTTGAACATCTGAGATGGGAGTATGGCCTGCCGGAAACGGAACGACTTCGCTACTTACAGGCACAGCACTAGGCGCTCAACGCCCAGGTCAGGGAAGGTGCTGATCGGAAGCTCAGTCCATATGAATATTTACTGATCACATGGACAACAGATAAACACCTCATATCGGACATTTATCAAATGCTACTAGACCGGCACTCACACACTTACAACTTGGGAAGGGCACATTGGGAGAGGGAGTTGGGGCGGGTGTTACGCAATAAGGAATTGGAGGGTATTTACTACCGCACGCGGCACTCCGCCTATCATATGGGGTTGACAGACCCCTTCACTAAATTGGTGACATACTGGTACTACACACCTGAGAGGCTGCATGAGATTGATCACACAAGGGAGCCCTCATGCTGGCTGGGATGTGGTGAGAGGGGTACGCCGACACATCTGTTCTGCGACTGTGCCCAGATTCAGGGGTACTGGAAGACGGTCCTTGACGAGATAGATGTACACTTTGACACGGAAATCCCAAGATTCCCTGCTTACATACTGCTAGGCTTACCTAATGCTCTCACAAACCTGTTGAAATCACGCAGGGGCAGGTTGATTGCTATTGCGCTGGGCTCTGCGGTTCAGAATGTGCTGGCCTTTTGGCGCACTCAGCATACTCCCACATTCCAAGGCTGGTTGCATCGCCTTTGGTCTGTTCTGGGTATGGAAAAGCTATCTCTAGTTAAAGCAGGGGAGGGGCCAAGTATGCAGAGTTGTGGCTGCCATTCTTGTCCCTGCTGGCCACGGAGTTTAGAGAGGTGATATTCCCCCGATACTTGCGTTTGTTACGCTTGGCACAGGTCGATTCTTGAGCTGCTCGGACGTGGACGGATGCATGGACAGTAAAAGACACTGGACCTGGAACATGGGTGTTGGGAGGGTAGGCAGGGGGGGGGTGGGGAGGTGGGGGTCGGGAAGTTGGATATGGTTTTTGTTTGACCTTTTGAAGGCCGGCTTGCCTATACAGCACTGTCAGGTACGGAGAGAGCTTTATAGGCTCATTGGGCTAAAGGGACGTTTTTGTCACGATGTCTTCCTACCATTTTTCTATGCATTGCATGTCTTTCGATTTATGGAAAGTACTGATGTAGGTGTGCAAGCTGATTTTTCAATAAAAAGATTTAATACTAAATAAATAACATATGATACACAATACATTTAAAACAATGATATAAAATTTCAAAGGATCAAGTTTCTGTTAAAACATTTACAGTGGGAACTGGGACAATAAAGCCTTCGTCATGAAATAACTGTAAGTTAAAAACTATCGGTGGGGGGGGGAAAACAGAAGGCGGTTATCTGTTTCTGATGTAGTCAAGCAAAATGGGCAGTTTGAGGCTATAGATCCTTTGTTATCCCATTTGCTTGTGAAGTAGCCCAGAGGCAAAATACCAAAACTTAAATTCATGTACAAAGTTTTTGATTGGGGAGCTGATCCTATCCAGGTACAATTCAAAACTAAAGAAGCATTTGTGGGATAGAAACATTTCAGTAATGCTGTATCCCTTTTTCTTCATTCCAACTTAACTGCAGTGTGTAATCCCAGTATGTTTGTTGCAGTTTAATAAGAATACATTTCTTTAAGACAGCAGGAGATTCCCAAACTTCAGGCATCTTGATGGGTTTCCGTAAGTACTTGATTTTACTCAGTCATGGGGTACGTGCACATTTATCAGCTTGGATGAACTCAATCACTGCTTCCCTGTACGGGGCAGTTCCTCTGTGGCCCACAGGCGCACACGGTAAATCAATAGTTTTAGATGGACAACATGGTCAATTCTATGTAAGGAGAGGTCCATACCGACAGGGATAAGGGGGGTGCTTTGGGGAAGATTGAACAATGACCTAATAATTTTGGTGAGGATGAGCACAGACAAGTCAACACATTCCTGGAGCTCTGCCCCATATGTGGCAATTGCTATAGTGGTGGCCATATAAACTTTGAGGGCGGGGGACAACACTACTGGAAGTGGCCTTGTATTTCCTAGCTATAGCAAACGTCCTTTGGTGAAGGACTGACCTGTTTTTCCCAACCTGGAAAGCCCAGAAAAAATTATCAGCGAGACTTGCTCCAGGGGCACCCCACCCTGCCTCTCATTGATCTGTGTGGGTTCAGCTCCATGAATTTAGATTTGGAGGGATTCAACTCTACAGAAAAAAGTTTAGAGAAACTATCTAGAAGTGCTTGGAGAACTGATGGCATTCTAGAGATAAGGAGTGTGTCATAATCAAATATGAGTATTGGCAAGGTAGTGCTTGCAGATTTAGGCGCATCGTGGCAGTAGGCAGTCCTTACTATGCACCAGAGTCTATGTGCAGTGCCAGTTAGCTTTAACCAGAGGTTTAGGTCCAAAATAATTGGTTCACATGGAATATGATCAAAAGGTATCAGAAATTCACAGACAAAAACAAAGGTTTAAGTGAAGTTATCAATAGTTTTGCTTATGACAATATAGTTGGGTGAGGAGGGTTTGGAGCAGGGTCTGGCTTCTGCACCCAACTCCTGGTGCTCAAGGCTGTGCGCAGCTGGGGTTGCCTGCCACGAGGGTTGGCCCCAAAGGCCTGGCCCTTTAGCCAATCACCACTACACAAGGCCTTGCCAAAGGATGTAGGTTGTGACCAGCCCTGGTGGGAAAATGAGCACATCATAAAAAACACAAGAAATTCTTTGAATAGCCTGCAGTTAAAAAATTGAGTTATTGTTCTGGCTCAGATGCCAACAATCACTGTAATTAACCAGATAAGGTTAGCAATGCACACAGCACACACCATAACTCGCACCATCTACCATGATAAACAACAACATTTTGCCAAGTCTACAGAAATTTAAAAAAGAGCGAACAAGACAACAATATGGGATCAGAAATTGTTCTTTTTAGAATGAGTGACTGTAAAAAAAATATAGCAAATCTAACAGACAGTGAGTAAATGATGTACACTAGTTATTATTCAATGTTGAGCCATTCCCAGATAGTGATTACCTAAAAAGCAGAGGAGGCACTTGACTACCTCTGAGCTGGGGGATGTCACCACGCGTGATAAATAATATATTGACCCAGAATTTTAATGAGGAAGATATAGCATTCACAAATGGGGTGGGGGGCGGCCGACCATAAGGAGGTCTGCCCCGGACAGATTGGGAGGGTGGTGGAGTCCAGAGGACTGCCATTTTAGAATATGTTTGGAATGCATCTGCATAGCCCAAGGGCTATTTAGTGAAGTGGGTTTGGGCTCCCTGACACCATTTTAGATTTGGTGACCTGGTGGCAGGGAGAGTTAAGCTAATGTGTTCCTGTCCTCCTGTCCCATTAGCTTGGCTTTTGGAGGGGGGGTAGGGGGGTGGGTGGGGGGGTGGAGTGGGGGGTTGGGAGTTGAGGAGGTATTCTACTCCAGGGGTGTTTTGGTTGCGACAGGAGCGCAGGGTTAAGCTGTCACTTGTAACCTGCATAACTGGGGCATGCAAACGTTGCCAGGAGTTTGCAGAAGTTTGGTTGGCATTGACAGTTAGTGAACCATGTGCAAGGAAAGGGTAGGCAGGTACTTCAAGGTTCAGTTTAGGACATTTGGTTATTTACAGTTTCATACTTGCAGTCATAGGATACAGGGTTAATAGAAGTTGAAAATGTCAAATGGAATACATTGTAATGCTTGCATTGTGTTCACCCCCTCAGCGCTGCTTTTGAGGAAACTTCACTGGCTGACAGTAAAAAAAAGGTAATTCTTTAAGATCTGTTGCCTGTCTTTCAAGGCAGTCAATGATATTGGCCCAGTGTACCTACGGAATAAAATACGGAAATATATAATTCAAGTAGGCACCTGAGATCCACAACTCAGCTTTTGCTACAGACCCCTCGCATCCGACTGGTCAGGACGTGAGGCAAAGCCTTCTCGTACCTGGCGCCAAAGTACTGGAACCAACTTCTGCTGGGACTTCGTACAACAACTAGCTACAACGGTTTTAGGAAACAGTTGAAAGCCTATTTATTTTAAACTTGGAGTATTTTCGTATCATCCCCTTTAGGTAGGTTGTCTTTTCTGATTAACGCTGCGATGCCCCAGGGTGAGGTGAGTGGTTTATAAACTATTAAACTAAAGTAAACATTGAGGGTGGTCATGTTGGGGGATCGTAGGGATGGTGGTGGGGCCAAATGGTAATTTAATGGATGTATAGCAATGTTTTCGTTTTGTAAGGCTGTTGCCAGGATATTTTGTTGTAATGTGAAACTGTTTCAATAAAGTAGCTTTTTTCACACAGGATAAGTGGTCAGTGTCTTGCCTGCACCCCTCTCTCCCAATGTCGCACACAGTTGTGAATAATCTTGTAAACAGGGGGTCCAAAGCTAAGCACACAATGCTAACAAGCAAAGGGTTTAGCATGGCACTGCAAAGCTTTTCACCTAAAGGTAGATGATGCACTCTGAAACTACCATAAATTAACATGTGCTGTCTATATGGTGAAGGGATTAGCGGCAACACCAAATTATGATGACAAGTGGTGACAGGGTTTGGTAGAGGAAGAGTCAACAGTAAATAAGCAGGGCTCATGTCTCACCACATCCACATTTTGAGGTGACGGAACTACTGATTGTGTATTGATGGAGTCTATGCCAGCGCTACTGGTGAACAGTCATTGTAAGTAGCCCATTTGCCACCACAACACTACCTCTACACTGCAGGCTGAGAGGTCTGCACTATTTATGGCCTCTTGACCCAGATTATCCCTGCCACGTACACCAAGACAATGTTAATCTTCCCTTCTGGGGGCCACCCAACAACACATGGAAGACCAAAGCAATGAAAACCAGTATGAGCCTCCAAGCAGAGAAAACCCCCTGAACATCAGGGCAGTTTTTCGTTTCCCTGCACCTATGCCGCTATTGGGATTAGTTCCTGAGAAACAATAAAAATGCTGAGGGGCCACCATAATGTAGCATTCAGTTATGCCACAATTAATTGCACCAGCCCAACCACTTTCAGCACAATGAGGCCGAAACGCGTCCGCGTCGACACACCATTTTTCGACAAGAGGAGTCGGTTTGATACGTTGTACTTGTGTGAACATGTTTTGTTGACCACAATCTGAAATTTTGATTCACAATTCTGTAGAATCGATTGTGTTGGTACACTACTTCCTGTTAGTGGACCCCCTGAGTAATTAGGGGGGCACTTGATTTGATTTAATAAGTTCTTTGTTGGGTGTAAAAAAGAAAGAGAGAGAAAAGAAGATTTGCCTCTATATAATAGGGTGTGTTTTTTCCTGTTTTTAGGTCTCGCCTATCCCATTCCGCAAGGAATGGATAGGGGAGAATTAAAGGAAGCAAAATAAGTTCTCAAACCAACGGCGGATTTCAAACAGTGCATGTGCTCGTGAACGCCCTTCTCCCCAAGCCGTCTCCCTCCTAGAGCTTCACTTCAAAGGGCTTCACTTCAAAGGCTCCGCCCACAGCGTGCGCTGCTTCACTTCAAAGGGCTTCACTTCAAAGGCTCTGCCCACAGCGTGCGCTCAGCATTTCTCCTCCCACGGCCGGCCGGCCGTACTTTCACTTTCACAGCTGCCAGGCCGTGTCTCGCATTTCTCCTCCCTCCTCCCCACAGCAATGCCAAGAGCTTGTTTTTTTAACAAGTGACCCGTTGTGCGCTTTCAGGGAATGGCGGACGCGCAACTTTGTTTACATGTGGATCGTCAAAACAAAAGTACGTGGCCGCTATTAAAATGCTGGACCCATGCACAATTCCACCGTTCGGTTTCTGGGTTCCAGGATCACGAGGATCACCTTTCCAGGATCTCAGAGATGGTTAGCGGGTCTTGAAGGGAGAACCGGGTTGAGGAGTCAGCATTTAGTGGCTAGAATGCAGGCATCAGTACCCGTGCTGCTTGTGAGAAAAAAGCATGGGGAACTCTGCTTCAGATTTCTCTGAGGATATTTTCCAGGTAAAGTTAGATCATTGCAATAAAAAACAGATGCACACTGGCTTCCACATGAGTTTCTGTGCGCAGCAGCTTGTCGGCGTCTACCCAACTGTCTGATCTGTGACCGGCTTCACTTACACCATTTGGACTCCTAAACTTCTGTTGCTGCTCTTACTCGTGGTCATCTTCACAGGTTAGTGGGTTTTCTGCATAATGTTAACATATTTCCATTCTACATATTTAAAAATTAAGGGGGTAACTGCAATTTAATTGAAATTAAAAGCACCATCTAAATATGCACTAATTTTTCTAATAAAATACATATTTGAATAATGGAAAATTGGTCCCACCCTCACTTATGTTGTCTGAGTTATCACCCTATCGTCTGCGTTACCCTGCTACCAGCCTCCCTCCTGCTGTTTATGTTTCTCTACTCCCACACGTATTAGAAAAACGTCATAATTCTTCCGCCTTCCGCTGCCCATGTTGCTCCTCCCAACTGCCCCCCTCTCCTCACTGTGCTGCTTCCCACACTACCTTAATGC
This sequence comes from Lissotriton vulgaris, assembly GCF_964263255.1. Classification (NCBI taxonomy): domain Eukaryota; kingdom Metazoa; phylum Chordata; class Amphibia; order Caudata; family Salamandridae; genus Lissotriton; species Lissotriton vulgaris. Next base: position 1,080,330,588 of record NC_141689.1, on the reverse strand, counting down.
CAACTCGTACCCCGTTCTCCCTCCTGCCAACAATAAAAACAAGCCCTATGATGCTGCAAGCACTGGCTGTTTCATAGATTTTTTTATACATATATATATATATATATATATAACTTTTCGGCACGCTGCACATCAAAGCTAAAAGACATTAAAACATTGACAAAACCCAATGACTTGAATAGGAGCAACCGATTGCCTTTGCCGTTGCGTGTTTACGTTTGAGTTTCACTTGGCAACTGAGGTCTATCTCCACATGCCCTAAGATGTGCACTTGGTGAGACCCTTTAAAAAGAGTGCAAATAATGTTCAGTTGTAGCCATTTAATTGAAGAAAATGTTCACCCTTACTCTAAGAAGACAGTGTATACAGATTTGGAGCTCGTTGTCTAAATGTTTGACGTATGGTGTTAACGTTCATACAGCTGGTCTTGCCTTTTGAAAGAGCCTTTCTTAAATTTCCATTTAACATGTCACCTTAATTGACACTCTAGCAACTAGAGTAACCTAATTACCGTGACCCACACAGGGATTGCACACACTAACATTTCAAATTCCAGCTACTGGTTTTTATTTTCTGTTATTTCACAGTAGCTGCAGTTGACAGAGATGCATGTAGTTCTTACTGATGTGGGCAGAGGACACTGGTGTTGTTTAGTGGGGTTTAATGTTTTTTCCGTTATTTCACGGAGTCTCCTGGTACGTAATTTTTGTTGAATTTGGGGAAACACCATCCAGCAGCTTTCATGAAATGCTGCTGGTTTTTGATGCTGTGCAGGTCCCAGCAGTGAGCCTTAGTTGGCCTCACGCAGTCCCAGGAGCTTTCAGACCGTGAGTCAGCAGTCCTTGGCGGTAGGGAGGGGCAGTGGTCACCTGTGGGTATGCATAGGCGGGATTCGCCGTAGCCATCCCTATATCCATGATGCAGTGAAGGCACAATTCCAGAGTGGGCGCCAACACAGCCAACAGCCCCAGAGTGCCATTGTACTCCCGTACCCCTCTGGTACGATCTGAACAAGGCACAGGGAATCAAACTACACCATCAAACTACACCATCAAACTACACCATTAAACTACACCATCAAACTACACCATCAAACTACACCATCCAAATCAAAATCCTACATCCAAATCCACCCTCCAAATCCACCCTCCACCATCCAACTACACCCTCCAACTCCACCCTCCAACTACACTCTTCAACTACACTCTTCAACTACACCCTCCAACTCCACCCTCCAACTCCACCCTCCAACTCAAACTCCACCCTCCAACTCAAACTCCACCCTCCAAATCATCCCTCCAACTCAACCCTCCAAATCCACCCTCCAACACAACCCCTCAACGCCACAGCACCACTCAATGCCACAGCACCCCTCAATGCCACAGCACCCCTCAATGCCACAGCACCCCTCAATGCCACAGCACCACTCAATGCCACAGCAATACTCAACGCCACAGCAACACTCAACGCCACAGCAACACTCAACGCCACAGCAACACTCAACGCCACAGCAACACTCAACGCCACAGCAACACTCAATGCCACAGCATCACTCAACGCCACAGCATCACTCAACGCCATAGCATCACTCAATGCCACAGCATCACTCAACGCAACAGCATCACTCAGCAGCACTCAACGCCACAGCACCACTCAACGCCACAGCACCACTCAACGCCACAGAACCACTCAACACCACAGCACCACTCAACACCACAGCACCACTCAATGCCACAGCACCACTCAACGCCACATCACCACTCAACGCCACAGCATCACTCAGCGCCACATAATCACTCAGCACCACTGAATGCCACAGCACCCCACAATGCGACAGCATCACTCAAAGCCACAGCATCACTCAAAGCCACAGCATTACTCAAAACCACAGCATCACTCAATGCCACAGCATCACTCAACGCCACAGCATCACTCAACACCACAGCATCCCTCAATACCACAGCATCACTCAAAGTCACAGCATTACTCAACGCCACAGCATCACTCAATGCCACCGCACCACTCAATGCCACAGTATCACTTAACGCCACAGCATCACTCAGCACCACTGAATGCCACAGCATCACTCAGCACCACTGAATGCCACAGCATCACTCAGCACCACTGAATGCCACAGCATCCCTCAGCACCACTGAAGGCCACAGCATCACTCAGAACCACTGAAGGCCACAGCATCACTCAGCACCACTGAAGGCCACAGCATCACTCAGAACCACTGAACGCTACAGCATCACTCTGTGCAACCATTCAACAACAACTGGTTCTAATATGTTTCTCAATTTTCAAGCTTTATTACAAATGTCACAAAAAAGATGTTAATATTTCACTTCTGTTCTTGGATTTTCATCACAATGAAATATACTGAACATAATCTTCCCAAAAGTTATTTACAAAACTTTAAGCTATTGCCAGTATAAATTACAATAACTTTTATTTAAGTATTAATTATTAAAAAAATAAAAGCCATTGTTATTTGTAATATTAATACATCTAAGTCATGTAAATACAACACATATTTCATTACAAATTCAATAGGTGTCACGTTTGCGAAAGTTAGAACTATTGGCATTGTAAATGACAAAGCTATTAATTTCGCTATTTTCAAAACCAATAGATAAATAAAAAAATTGTCATTTACAATACCAATACCTCAAACTTTCCAAATACGAGACCTATTGCATTGCAAATGCTTGTTTTGTACTTGAGAATGTGTATATAGATAATTTTTGGAAATTGAGATATATATATATATATGTGCATTTGACATGATATAATGTAAATAAAAGAAAAAAACTGTTTACTTTAAAACACGGATTACTACAAATAAAATTAGTAATCACGATAATGATCATGCATGTGTTCTTCTGTATATAAAATATTCTAAAAGTTAAAATTGAGAATTGGGTTCCCCCAATCAGGAAATTAATATTCCTTGATTTGTATTGGATTTTTGGTATTGATCCCTCTCAACCACTTCTTTTTGAAAGCTTTATATTAGGGCTCTGGACATGACACCTCCCTGATCGTTGTCTGTATGTATTCATGTATGTATTGGTACGTCTGTGGAAGGAACCTAGCTGGGAAGCAATGGAGAATTGAAGTGTGCCATATGCCAGAGCTACGATTCAGATGGTTATAATTAGGCATGGTTCCACTGTGTTGGAGTATATTCTTCCTTAAAGAGATGGGTCCTCGGTTTTTTCTGAATTTCAGGATGATAAACACAGTTCTGATGGCAATGGGGGTGTTGTTTAAGATCTTGAGTTTGTAGATTGAAAAATCCTGCCTTTGTTTTTTTTCTTTCTTGTACTTCTTCACCTATTTCTATGTGATATCCTAGCTCCTGTTGTTTTCATGTCCACCACAAGTACTTACATTCTTGGCCAGATAAATGAGAGTGTTGTTTCTGATGGCGTTGTTGGTGACGCAGAAGGTTGTCATGAACATACAGGCCTGGAGGGAAAGGCAGTCTAATTCCTTCAGTACTATGGGAACCCGGGGAGACTTGGCACGAGCCGGTGTCCCCCCGGGGGATTTCGCGCAATTTCGGCCTCACACGGGAGGCGATTGGTGGTTCTGAGAGTGGGAGGGGCTTAGTGGTGCTCGGGGTGGGAGCGGGAGGGATTACATCACTCACAGCAGTGAGGAGACGGCGGTGGCAAGTTTTTTGACAGAGAAGCGCGTCAGCTGGGTTTTCCTGTCAGAATTTTGACAGAGAACAGCTGTAACGCTGGGAAATTGTCACGGAGGTTAAAAGTCATCTGCAAGTTAACCTCTGTCAGCGTTTTTTGTGTTTTTAACGCTGTTTTGTTCTTTGAAGCTGTTGGTGACTCCTGGAAGGATGTCGGCGGATGACATTGCCTGGGAGGCAATTAGAGCTTTGGTGGCAGTTGGGCGCACTGATTTACTATGCCCAGGAGCTGTCATTGAGGGCAGCGTTGAGGTGAAGCGACCACAGTGCTTAGCGGCTGAAGGGGTGAGTCGCGCGGTGGCAGCATGCAGGGCAGGGGTTAGTCGCTCCTCAGAGACTGCGTTTGAGCTTTCTGTGTCAGGTTTTAGATCCCGTCGAGCGCGCTCTTCAGGCAGGAGCTCTAGAGGAAAGAAGGTACCACTGCGTTCTGTTTCAGCCCGAGCATTTTGAAGAAGACTCAAGCTGTTTTTGAGCCGCAGGCCAGGAAGAGAGCAGGAAAGCGAGGTGGAAGGGCCAGCTTTGCCCTGGTGAATAGGTAGCAGCAAGTGGAGCGGTTTGAAGAGCAGGAGGGTGGCGAATTCTTCTCGGAAGACAGTGTTCCAACACAGGCGTCAGGGGTTTCCTTTTTACATGACGCTGCTTTTACGGGAAGAAGGCCCCCTGTGGCATACGCTGTGGGTGCTACTGGCAGAAGTGTGGACATTGCGCCTGAGGTCTGGGTGGGAGAGTCCTCCAATGCGCTGGTGGACTATTCCAGTGACAGCGATGAAGAATTTTGTCAGGAAGACATTTCGGGGGCAGTAGGTGCTGGGAGTGGAGAGCCAGCATCGTCTACACACAGCTTTCAGACTCAGGAGATTTCAGTTTTGCAAGGAGTGTTGCTGCCTCAAGATGGAGGGCCTCCGAAAAGGCATGGGGGTATGGCTTTGGGCATGAAGAAGACAACTTTGACTTGCAGCCATGTGATTTTCAGCAGGATGAGGGGGGTTTATTGGGCAGTAGTGCCGGGGTTTGTTCCCTTGGGGTTGGAAATCAGGATGATTGTGTTAATTTTCACAGGAACAACGATGTAGTCGTGGTGTATCCAGAGTCCAGGCCACCCCTGTGTCGTCCTCAGGTGCAGTTTGACTCTGACAAGGGGTCACAGCAGGGGCAGTGGGTGTGGGTCGAACACGCCGAATTACCCAAGAGGGGTCCCTCTGGAGTTTTGAGTTCTCAGGTAAAGGGTAAGATGCGAGCAGTTCCTCGCTGGAGCGGCGGGAACTTATCAGCGGACTCTGGTCATAGGTCTGTTGGTCGGAGTTCTGTTAATCCTGTGGCAAAGCATGGTGTGGCTTTAGGTACTGCGCAGCAGACCCGTAGCGACTCTGGTGCGGAGTTTGAATCATCGGCCAGGTGCTCACAACTGAGGCCTGTGTCCAATTGGGTAAATTACGATGGCGGCATTGGCGATGGTGCTATGCCGGGCACAAGTAGTGATGATACTACATTTCATGATGATTACATTGGTGCTTATGATGACACTAATAAAGACACTAATAAAGAAAATGTGGACAATCACGGGGATTGGGGGTCGAAGGAGGTGGCTCAGGGCTGGGGTGGTCAAGATTTTGGGGTTAGAGGGGGGGTCGTCTTACATCTTCTAGTGTGTTTCAGAGAACTGGAGCGGTTTTCTCTGCTGATCGGGGAAGGCGTGGCGGTCATCATCAGCGTGATGGACTGAAGGATTATCAACAAAGGGCTACACAGCTGCCGTCAGGTAAGGAAGACTGGTGGGCTGCGTGGACGAGGCCTTTGGTGGGCGGCTCAGGTGTGGAGCCAAGGGAGTGTGTGCCTGAAGGGAGGGCAAAGATTCAAAGCAATTTGGGTAATGTGGTTCAGGAACCACCACAGTCCACTAGTGGGTCTGGGGGTCAGTTGGATCGGGTTGGGGGTGCAAGTCCTGCTTCGTCCATAGTAAGCTCTGCGCTGGGTGAGGGTCAGGGGTGTGGTCGCACCAAGTTACCTTATATGGGTTTGGCCATGCCTTTGGGCATGCACTTGTCGCAAAGGACGAGACAGAGAATTTGGAGTCATGACTATGTCGACGTTCTCTGTCTCTTACATAGAGATTTGCAGGTTAGGGAAGGGTCAAAGGAGGAGGAGCTAGAGTTGTCCCGCCGCCCCAAAGTACCGAAGACCATCGAAAATTGGACGGCTGCCTTTATAATCTATGCAAGTGTGTATTGTGAGCAGTACCCAGAGCGGGCGGTGTCCCTTTTTAAGTACATAGACATCATCAGGAGGGCACACTTACAGGCAGGAGGCTATGCCTGGTTGAACTACGACAAAGAGTTCAGGGCCAGAGTGAGCTTGTTTAATGATAAACCATAGGGCGAGGTGGACCAGGAGCTGTGGCTCCAATGGATGTCGGGGCATCAGGTATCAGCTACCATACATACGGGTAGTGGTCTTCCAATACAGTATCGGCCCTTTCTCCAGTGTCCCGCTCCATTGGGGGCGGGTGGGATGGGACGGGGACAGTTGCCTGCCATGGGAGCGTGTTGGGGATTTAATAGGGGTACCTGTATCCGCCAATACTGCAAGTTCAATACTGCATGAGTGTGCACAGTGTGGGGGTCGGTATTCAGTGTTTCCCCAGTCATCACCAAGGGGACCAAGGGAGAGGGTAGAGGGGCCCCTTCCACCTCTTATTCCAAAAGGCGCCTACCCCAGTTAAGCTTTAGGTCATGCTGGACTGGTTGGAGGATTACCAGGATAGGCCAGCAGCGGTCAAATTGCTCTGGGGCTTTCGGGTAGGTTTTCGAATAGGTTGCCAAGGTCCCCGGGTGCAGCGTTGGGCCAATAATCTTAAGTCTGCAAAGGAATTCCCCCATGTGGATGAGGCTAAGCTGGTGAAGGAATTGGAGCTGGGTAGAATAGCGGGTCCCTTCGATAGCTGTCCACTGCCCAATCTGATGGTCTCGCCTTTGGGAGTTGTTCCAAAGAAAGCCCAGGGTGAGTTTCATCTCATTCACCATCTGTCCTGGCTGGAGGGCCATTCGGTAAACAATTTCATCTCTGCAGAAGACACGGCGGTGTCATACGCTTCTGTAGACGATGCTTTGCGTTTGGTTCGTTTGGCCGGAATGGGGGCGCAACTTGTCAAGTGTGACATTCAGGCGGCTTTTAGGTTGTTGCCCATCCATCCTTTGGATTTTGAACTTCTCTGAATGTATTTTGAAGAGAAGTTTTATGTTGATCGTGTATTGCCCATGGGCTGTTCCATCTCTTGCTCCCTGTTCGAGATGTTTAGCACGTTTCTGGAATGGTGTGTGAAACTCAAATCTGGACATGAAGCTGTTTGCCATTACCTTGATGACTTTTTGTTTATAGGTCAGGCGGGGAGTGAGCAATGCACCAAAGTGTTAACATGTTTTCAGGTGATGGCAGGCGATTTTGGAGTCCCTTTGGCCCCAGACTAGACGGAAGGTCCAACGTCTCAGTTAGTCTTTTTAGGCACTGAGATCGATTCTGAGGAGATGATGGCTCGTCTGCCTTTGGCTAAGGTGCAGGAGATCAGGTTGTTTTTGGAAGAAGTTTTGGGTGCAAAGAAGTTGCAGTTAAGGCAGGTTCAGCGGCTTTTGGGTAACCTCAATTTTGCCTGTAGAGTGGTAAGAGCTGGAAGAACGATTGTCCAACAAGGTGAAGGAAGACTTGGCCATTTGGCTGAGGTTCCTGGAAGATTTTAATGGTGTGTCAATTAACTTTGTGGAGGACGACACTGTGTGGCAGGTCCAGATTTTCTCGGACGCTGCGGGGTCCCAAGGATTTGGTTTATTTTGGGAAGGGCGCTGGTGCACAGAGAGTTGGCCGAAGCATTGGATGGAGCAAGGCTGCAGTATTGCCTTTTTGGAATTCTTTCCGCTACTAGTGGCTTTGCAGGTGTGGGGAGAAGAGTTCAGGGACCGTTGCGTGTTATTTCACATTGATAATATGGCTGTGGTAAGCTTGGTTAATGGACAAAAGGCAAAAGATGTCAGAGTGCTACAATTATTGAGTGTTTTCATGTTGCAAATCCTCAAGTTGAACATTGTGTTTAGAGCCAGGCATACTCCTGGGGTGAACAACTCAATCGCCGTTGCTCTGTCTCGTTGCAATTGGCAGAAGTTCCGGTTGTTGCCGCCAAAAGCAGACAGATACAAGACGGCGATTCCTTCGACCATCTGGGACCTGGGGGAGTGAGGATTGTGGCATTGGTGGAGCAGTCCATTGCTAAGTCCACGCGCAGGAGTTACCAGCAAGCGTGGTCTGAATTTTTATCTTATGCTTTGGCTCACGATCAGGATGGCGCTGCAGTGGCGAATGAACAGTTTATGTTAAACTTTGTATTACAACTGTTAGACAAGGGTTTGTCACACACAACGATTTCCGACAAGCTTGCGGGTATTTCGATTTACAGCCAGTTATTATTGGGTAAGGTAGCTCGGGTGGGGTTTTTGTTGAGGAAGATGCTGAAGGGGTTTGGGCGTAGCAAAGTTGCTTTTAAATCTTTGAGGGAACCTATTACTTTTGAGTTGTTGCAAAGGATTTTAAATGTTTTGCCTAACTGCTGCTACAGCAAATGGGAATTAGTTTGGTTCAAGTTGTGCATGGTATGGTTGTTCTTCAGGGCCTTTTGGATTTCAGAACTATTGGGGTTAAGGAATCAGTCTGGGATTCAGACATCGGACATACGGATTGTGAATGGGGATGATTTACGGATCAGGTTGAGACAGTCAAAGACAGACCAAAGAGGGGTTGGGACCTGGGTTCAGTTGAGAGTGAGTGGGGTGGTGGGTTGTTGTCCTTTGGGGGAGTGGGATTCCTTTTTAAAGTCAGATGTTTTCCGTTCTGGGGACATTTTTTGCCATGAGCAGGGGGGGGCAGTTTTTATCGGTACTAAGAAAAGGACTTTCATTGGTGGGGGAAAATCCTAAATGCTTTGGAACACATTCCTTTAGAATAGGAGCTGCAATAGAGGCTGCCAGATTGGGTTGGGGGAAGGAGGAGATTCAACGCATTGGGAGGTGGAAGTCCAACTGCTGTTACAGATATGTTCATTTATTAAATGCATCACTCTTACCTATTAGTTAATTGTGGTTTTTTTGTCATTAGGTCGAGTCTTGGATTTCCCCAGGAAAAAACGAACGTGGATTGTGGGCCATTCCTTGGTTAAATGGGCATTGGTTTTTGCGGAGCAGCAAATCGGTGGAAGGGGTTTGGGTTTGTATGGGAAGGATCACGAAGTCCTGTGGAAAGGTGTGGGTGGTATGAGATGGAAGGACCTTTTCCCTTTGCTGTCAAAACTGTATGCTGAATGGGGAATCCCTGATCTGCTAGTTCTACACTTGGGAGAGAACGACTTAGTGGAATTGTCAGGCCTCACCTTGATTAAATAAATGAAGTTGGATCTAGCAGTTATAAAAAATAATTGGTCTGGAACAATGGTCGTGTGGACTGAATTTGTATACAGACACCAATGGAGAGGGGCTAGAATACACTCAGCGATGGAAAAAGCCCGTAGAAAATTGAACAGAGCAATGCTAGTTTTATGTAAGTCAATGGGTATCACAGTATTGGTGCATGAACATTTTTCATGTGAAATGCTTCATCTGTTCAGGTGCGATGGGGTGCACCTGTCGCAGATGGGCCAATCTTATTATTTAATGGAACTGCGTGATGTGCTGGCAAAGTTGTGGGGGGTTGATTTGTGGTGTTCTAATACACAGGTTTAAATGTTGTCCTTTTATTGCAGAGGTTAGGTGGGGCAGGAAAACTCTTGGGGTTTTCCTGAGTGGTGTGTTTTGGGGGTTAGGATTGTCTCGAGCGGATATATCCTTTCTCTCTGGCGGGATGGGGGTAGGGTTAGGTGAATAAGGGAAAGAAAAATTGGAAGGAAAACTTTGGTTGGTATTAAACCGGTTTTGGGGTTTTGGCAAAATAATGGAAAATCATTGGGGAATGGTGATGAAAACAGTTGGGGGAAAGGTTTTGGAAAAATGGACAAGTTTTGGTTTTTCAAATAAACGTTAAGTGCGGAGTCTGTCTTTGGCTGTCCTAATAATAAAAGTGACCTTTTATGCTATGAGCAGAATTGTGGGGAGTGTCTTTGTTGCGCGATGGGTCCCCGGGGGGACTTGGCACGAGCCGGTGTCCCCCAGGGGGATTTCGCGCAATTTCGGCCTCACACGGGAGGCGATTGGTGATTCTGGGAGTGGGAGGGGCTTAGCGGCGCTCGGGGTGGGAGCAGGAGGGATTACATCACTCGCAGCGAATGAGGAGACGGCGGTGGCGAGTTTTTTGACCCACCCGCCCGCCCTTTGTTTTTGTTAGGTTGGTCAGTAGGGTGTTTTTGGTTTTTGTTTCGTTTTTTGTGTTGTCTTTTTTATAAAAAAAAAAAGAAGAAATTATATTACAAGACATGTCACTTTAGGGCAGCACGGGCAGTGCTCCTTTTCTGTTATGTGTTTCTTGTTTAGGCGTGTTTTGGGGGTTAGGATTGTCTCAAGCGGATATATCCTTTCTCTCTGGCGGGGTGGGGGGAGGGTTAGGTGAATAAGGGAAATAAAAATTGGAAGGAAAACTTTGGTTGGTATTAAAACGGTTTTGGGGTTTTGGCAAAATAATGGGAAATCATTGGGGAATGGTGATTAAAACAGTTGGGGGAAAGGTTTTGGAAAAATGTACAAGTTTTGGTTTTCCAATAAACGTTAAGTGCGTTGTCTGTCTTTGGCTGTCCTAATAATAAAAGTGACCTTTTATGCTATGAGCAGAATTGTGTGGAGTGTCTTTGTTGCGAGATGATGACTTTGTCAAGCTTCCTCAAACCCTTGCTCAGGCATTTCACATTATGTAGGATGCTTTTCAAATGGTCCCTGGTAGGCAGTTGAGCAGAGCTTTCCCTACATCCAGGTGGAAGAGGACCAGGGCTTAAATTGTTCATCTGATGGACAGAGTGAACTCAGATTTTTGGTAAGTTCAGTGTGTAATGGGAGTGTGAAGTCAATCCAATTTGATATCAAAATTTTACCATTTAAAAATGAAAGCTTTACACAACAGAGAGGATGTATAGTCTGAAGAAACAGACATGAAAACGGGATACTGGAATGAGAGTTCTTACTCACTATGTGTAGCCTTTTTAAAATATATATTATCAAACAATTACAAAAAATGTTATACTACCCCTCATATTCTTGAAGCAGCGAATTACATTGCTACTTTAACCCGTCAATGCTCATTTATTAAGCTTTTCCACAGTCCCAGAGTGAGGAAGTGCCTGCAAAATGTTTCTGAATACCCACAAACTTGGTGGTTGTTCACCTACTTAGGCAGGTATTCCAACCCTGAAATACCCACAACCTGCCCAGGTGATCATATTATTATTATGCTGTGACATTACACTAAAGTAGAATATGCTGGTATAATATTACATTTGGGTAAATCAATTTCTTCAGGTTGTCGCTTGCCAAATGAAACAATACAATCACCTGTTGCTCTAGTTTGTCTATTATGCTCTTAAAAAACATTCTACCTCACAGTGCATGTTATAAAGCAACCGACCTGTTGCTAATTTGTATTAATCACCGCTGTTCAGATCTCCTTTCAACACCAAACACCGTGTTCGTGACCAACAAACAAGGAATTCAACTGCCTTAAAGGAACATGAGCTAATTGCATCTAATTACTGTCAAATTCGTAAATAACACGCTGGTTAGAGTTAAATATATTCTATGGTAATAAATGATTGGGAACATAATGGTAGTGAAATAAAGGCAATGAATGATGCAGCATTGTAAATTTTTTGCATGTGGTAAGGGTGGGACTAAACATTAAATGTTCTGTCGTCTCTGACATCCCATTTTTGCAAAATGTTAGAATGGCATCTTGATATCGCACACCCAAAAAATCAAATAACAAACACTGGCAAAGCCGAAAGATCTCAGCAATAAAAGCTGAGCTATTGGATTTGTGTGCACAACTGTCATGAAGCATGGAGGCCATTTGTAGTTTACCATTTTAACATTAGAAAGGCAAACACAAACAATAAAATAATTTACCAAAAGAAGTGCTCATAAAGCACAAAAAAAGAAAGAAAGGGCCAGATGTACGACCCTTTCCGGGCACAAATCGGCCTGTTTGCAACCGCTAAAAAAGGTTGTGGTATGCCCAAACCATATTTTGCGAGTCAGTAACCTATTACCAACTCGCAAAATAGGGTTTGCTAGCCGCTATTAGGAAGGGGCTATGCCAAGATGGTCCCTTCCTAATAGCGAGTCGCACTGGTATGTGTGATTGATTTGCGGCCGCAAATGCGGTTGCAAAACAATCGCAGGTACGACCTTACTTCAAGTAGGTGGTAAGCCAGTCACAAATGGTATGGGGTTCCCAGAAGACCCCTTCCCCTTTGTGAAAGTATGCGTAAATATTTTTTAAGAGCAGGCAGTGAGCCTACGGACCTCTGCCTGCCCTTAAAAAATGAAAAGAAAGATTTTCATGTTTTTTCTTTTAAATGCATCCTGTTTACCTTTTGGAAAAAAAAGTTGCTTTATTTAAAAAGCAAACACAGATCATGGTGGTTTGCTGTCCTCAGAAGGCCACAATCCCTGTGTTCTAGCCCATTTCCAATGGGCCGCAAATTGCGACCTGCCTCATGAATATTGGTGAGGCAGGTCATTGGTAACCCTATTGGGAATCGCTAAATGTGTTGCACAGTCCATACGGGGGGTAGTCTATAGAGAGTACAAACACAATGGACAATCTTGCCCTCTGAGTTCTAGTGTGTGTCCACAGGTTCCTTAGTGCATTTGAAGTATGGAAAGCCTCCTTTAATTAGAAGTGTCGACGAGTTTCGGCCTTGTTACTAAAGGCTTCTTAAGGACAGTAGAAGAGTTAAAATAGTATCATATGCAATGCATGGAGGACTGAGGGGCCCACTCGGGGTTCCTCAGTTGTCATTCTGCCGGAAGTGGCCAATTGCCTCATGCAGAGGCATAAACAGACTGAAATTCAATCTCTTAGCGGTGTGGCTAAAAAGTCTGAACACTTGCATTGTTTGGATTTTGTTGCCGCAATGCTAAGAGATTAAGATTTTCCCTTCCAAGTCGCTAACAACGCCCGTGCTAAGACGCACTAATTGTATTTTTTCTGGATAAATATGCACTAATTCATTTCGACACTGTACCATGGCGATCGCCTACCTAGCTCTTCAGTAGCTTACCGACAGCCTTCCATGGTATAACAACAGACACAGATGAAGTTCCCTCAGTCTGTTTATTCCTCTACGTGAGGTGACTGTCCACTCCCAGAGGAGCGACCACCGAGGAAAAAATAGTGGTCCTCTCTGTCCTCCCTGCAGTGTATATGATAGCATGTTCGCTCTTCTACCGTCCTGAAGAGGCCTTTACTAACAAGGCCGAAACATGTTGACACTTCTAATTGGAGGAGTCTTTGCAAACTTCAAATGCACTAAGGAATCTGTGGACACACAATGGGACTCAGAGGTCTCAATTGTACATTGTGTGTGTACTCTCTATGGACTACCTTTTGTTAGACGGGGACCTGGAGGGTCGGCCGAGGACAAGGGGAGAGGCCTCCGGGGAGGACCGTCTCCAGCGATCGTACAGACAAGTAACTTCCCCCCCACAGATGGACACCACACAAGGATAAGGTTAACGCTTTTTATATGCAGTTCTTGAAGTAAAGTATCACGGTACAGTGAGATCAGGACACGAGGGTCCTCTCAATTCTAGTCTCTAGAAGGGAAAGGGGGTAGCGGGACAGTCTTGGTACCGATCTGGTATTGAGATGATGGGTAGCTCACAATCCACAATCCTCGAGCTCGGAGTTCTAGAAGGTCGGGCCGCGGCAGCGCCAGCAGGTCCCGATGCGGCTGTAGGTGGCAGAGGGCCGCGGCAGCGCCAGCCAGGGCCGGACTGGGAACCAGAACCGGCCCTGGCAAAGTGCTCGGCCAGCCCCCTTCCCCCCCCCCTCCGGGAGGAGAGGGGAGGGGGAGAGGTGCGACCGCGCTCTGTGACAGGGCCGGTTTTCGGCCGTTTTTGTTACAGGGTCGTTTTTGCAGCATAACGGCCCTGTAACAAAAACGGCCCCCACGGGCCCAAAATCGGCCCCCAACCATGCGGCCCACCGGGGGATTGCCCGGTGCCCTCAACGGCCAGTCCGGGCCTGGCGCCAGCAGGTCCCGATGAGGATGTAGGTTGCAAAGGGCCGCGGCAGCGGCAGCAGGTCCCGACGAGGATGTAGGTTGCAAAGGGCCGCGGCAGCGCCAGCAGGTCCCGACGAGGATGTAGGTTTGCAAAGGGCCGCGGCAGCGCCAGCAGGTCCCGACGAGGATGTAGGTTGCAAAGGGCCACGGCAGCGCCAGCAGGTCCTGACGAGGATGAAGGTTGCAGAAAGCCGCGCCAGCAGGCAGCAGCACGTCCCACTGGCGTCGTAGGGGTTCCTCCAGCCCCATGATCATCCCCTTGAGAGTGCGGTTAAATCGTTCGACCAGTCCGTTTCCTTGTGGGTGATAGGGGGTCGTGAACCGGTACGTAACTCCGCACTGCTGCCAGAGAGATTTCATATATTTGGAGATAAAGTTCGTGCCCCTGTCGCTGACGACTTCCCGGGGGAAGCCCACTCGAGAGAAGATCCCCATTAAGGCTCGGCCTACCACTGGTGCTGTTACGGTCCGAAGAGGAATGGCCTCGGGATAGCGGGTGGCGTGGTCCACCAGGACCAGGATGAATCGATGCCCTTGTGCTGTTCGGGGGTCCAGGGGCACCACAATATCTATTCCCACTCTTTCGAACGGGGTGGTGACGACGGGGAATGGTTGCAAGGGTGCTTTGATTTTTCGGCCGCTCTTCCCGCTGGCCTGGCAGGTGGGGCAGGCCCGGCAGTGGTTGGAGACGTCATTTCGCATTTTGGGCCTGTAAAAGTGGGTTACCAGGCGGTTATACGTTTTGTCTTGCCCCAAGTGCCCAGCCAGGGGGACATCGTGTGCCAAGTTCAAAAGGAAGTCTCTGAAGCGGAGGGGCACCACCAGCACCCGACTGGCTCCCAACTCTGCGATTCTTTGCTCGCTGTATAGTAGGTCATTGTCCCAATAGATCCAGTGAGCCCCTGCGGTGTCTCCCGCGCTCTGGGCGAGGGCTTGCTGTCGGAGTCCCTCGAGGGAGGGACAGGTCTTCTGCTCCTGCCGGAATTGTTCCTGGGTGGGTCCCCCCTCTTGACGCCACTGAGCCAGTTCTGGAAGGTCCTGGAGCTGAGTGGGCCCTTCTTGGGTTTGCTCTGGGGGATCAGTACGGAGGGTGTCTTCCTCTGGGGTGATGGGGGGAGGAGGTGCTGGCCATTCGGGTTCTTCGGGTCTGGGGATGGCGCGGGCGGCCATGGACCGGGTTGTTACGCACGCCCAGTCCGGGAGGCCCAGCATCCCCGGGTGCTCCCTTCTTTCAATGGCCGCCCACGGGGAACTCTCGAGGTCGTTTCCCGGGAGGCAGTCCACTGGGGCATCATCACGGACAGTCACTTTTAGCATTCCGGACACTCCTCCCCATTCGAAGGGGACGCAGGCCATCCGACACAGGCTCTCTGAATTGTCGGCCGATCGGACGGGGCAAAGAACGTTGGGCAGGATTTGTTCCGGGGTCACCAGGTGACAGCGGACTGCCGTCACACTGGCCCCGGTGTCGCGCAGGGCTTTGGCCTTGCGCCCATTTATGTTCACCCACTGGCTGTATTTTCTGGTATTGGCGGGTAGGGGAGCCCGCGGGATCATGTCTCTTCCTCCCAGGCAGGCCAGGGTCATGGCGGCCGGTTCCCACTCGGGCTGTTCCTGCTCGTATTCTTCATACTCTTCGGAGGTTTGCTCCTCTCCTAGGGCGGCGGCAGCGACCTGGCGGGGCACGGGAGTCTGGTTCTTCGGGCAGTTCGGGTCGCTGGCATAGTGGCCGATTCGCTGGCATCGGTGGCAAGTAACGTTGGCTCGGAACCCTGGGCGCATCGGGGGGTTTCCCCGACCGGCCGGGGCAGGGTGTTGCTGGCGGGAGCTGCCGGGATGGCATCTCTGCCCCAGCCCTGGCCTCCTCCTCCTCCTCGGGGGCGATGGGGACCTTGGTTGGTTCTGTTTTGTTCACTTGGCCCACTCCGGGCCACTCGAGTGCTTTCCCATCGGTCAGCTTCAGCGGCGAGCTGCCGAGGTTCAGTCAATTTACTGTCGAGGAGGTGCTGCCTGAGCTCGACGAAGCAATTGTTGGAGAGGTGCTCCCACACAATGAGGTTAAAGAGTTGCTCGTAGGTGGTTACGTGGCTGCCCTTGATCCACCCCTCGAAGGCTCGGCTGAAATAGTTCACATACTCTACCCAAGTTGTACCCGGGATCCGTTTGCAGTCGCGGAACCTCTGGCGGTACATCTCGGGCGTGAGTCCGTATCGAGTGAGGAGGGCGGCCTTCATGTGGTCATAGGATGTCATCTGATGGTCCGGGAGCTGTAGCAGGGCATCGCGGCCTTCATTGACAAACCTCCCCCATAGCCCGGCTCCCCAGTCACTTCGATCAATCCGGTGGGAGGTCATGGCGATCTCGTAGGCCTTGAACCACTGCTGTATGTCGTCGTTCCGATAATATTCTCTGACGACATCCTTGGGGATGTGGACCTTGGGTTCAGTAGTGCCTGGGGTGTGCGGGCGCTCGGGCACCCCTAGGTCTTTGTTCTGTTTCCGCATTTCTATTTCTGCTAACTTGCACTCGTGTTCGTATGCCAGTTTTTTCTCTTCAAGTTCTCTCTGCCTTTGTTTCTCTTCCCGCTCCTCTCGGAGTCGTAAGTGTTCTAAGTTTATCTTTTGTTCCGCCAGTTTCAGCTCTCCGTCCAACCGGAGCCGTGCCAACTCTAATTCATGGAGTCTGCTTTTCTCTCGTTCTTGGATCTCTTCCCGGGAGAGACCCGCTCTCCTTTCTTCGGTCGGGGTGGTGTTTGTCTCTGGTGCCTCGAGGTTTTAGTTCCGGGGTCCGGCTGCACCTGTTTCGGCCCAAGATTCTAGGGCGTGTTTGAAGTCCTCTTTCGTGCTCAGCCCGGTGGTAGCAATGCCTAGTTCCATGCAAAATTGCTTTAGCTCTCGATGGTTGTAATCCTCTAGTTTCTCCATCTGGAATTTCTCTGTGGATCCGCTCTCTTTGGTTGTCATTGTGGTTGAGTCGTGGGGTGAGTTACTCTCTGTACGTCGGTTCGGATCGTGCCGCTGGCCACCAATGTTAGACGGGGACCTGCAGGGTCAGCCGAGGACAAGGGGAGAGGTTTCCGGGGAGGACCGTCTCCAGCGATCGTACAGACAAGTAACTTCCCCCCCACAGATGGACACCACACAAGGATAAGGTTAACGCTTTTTATATGCAGTTCTTGAAGTAAAGTATCACGGTACAGTGAGATCAGGACACGAGGGTCCTCTCAATTCTAGTCTCTAGAAGGGAAAGGGGGTAGCGGGACAGTCTTGGTACCGATCTGGTATTGAGATGATGGGTAGCTCACAATCCTCGAGCTCGGAGTTCTAGAAGGTCGGGCCGCGGCAGCGCCAGCAGGTCCCGATGCGGCTGTAGGTGGCAGAGGGCCGCGGCAGCGCCAGCAGGTCCCGATGAGGATGTAGGTTGCAAAGGGCCGCGGCAGCGCCAGCAGGTCCCAACGAGGATGTAGGTTGCAAAGGGCCGCGGCAGCGCCAGCAGGTCCCGACGAGGATGTAGGTTTGCAAAGGGCCGCGGCAGCGCCAGCAGGTCCCGACGAGGATGTAGGTTGCAAAGGGCCGCGGCAGCGCCAGCAGGTCCTGACGAGGATGAAGGTTGCAGAAAGCCGCGGCAGCGCCATCAGGCAGGACGAAGGTTCACAAGGCAGGGCTGCGGCAGCGCCAGCAGTCCGTCAAGGATGAGTTCTTCACGGTGTCTCTCGACTCCAGGATACAACTGCCGTCCTGCTCTGGAGCTGCCCCAGTTATAGGTCTGGCGCCCTTTGATGTCCGGACCCTCGCACTTGGAGGTCGGGAGGTCCGGGATGAGGGAGTCCAGACACCCAGCAGGGGGGTGGAGCCAGCGCCCGGGGAGGCTGGGGGCGATCGGCACCTGGGGGGGGAGAGCCATCGACACTCCTCTCTCCCATTGACCTGCCAAGTGGTCCGTTCACCTCCTGGGTGGATGGTGGTGCCGGGATGTCGGGGCCTGGCCAGGCCCAGGGTTGGGGTCGAGCTGAGGCCACGCGGCCTCGTGGTGCAGTGTCCAAGATGGCGGCTGGGCCGGGCAATGGTGCTGACGGTGGCCCGGGCCAGGGATACAGAGATGCCCGGGAGCAGGCGTCCCGTAGGGGACGGGTTGCGGGTTGCTTCTGTGGGTCGTCGGGGTTGTTCTTCGGGTGGCACCGGGAGGGCCGGTGTCCGGGCTCTGTCATGCGGGGAGGGAGCGGGCCCCTAACGATGCCTGTCCAACACCTTTCCTATGGACTGTGCAACTAATAACAGTAAGCCATAATTGTTTGAACAACTGGAAGACTGAGGTAAAGCTTCTAGTTAGCACATTTATTGTTTTCATCCCATGTTTTCTTTTGTAATTGTAGTTTTATATATGTTCTCTTTTCTTTTTCCTAAGTTCTGTGTGTTTATGAATATTGTGTAATGTTATATCTTAACATATATGCACACCCCATGTACTTAAACCAAGATTGCAGATTAATATGCTTGATAATTAGTCACCATAAATAATTTTCAGCAAATCTCAATACATCACCAGTGAATCATTTAAGTGCTCAGGGTGGAAATTACTTTTGTTACAATTTGTTCCCACATAGTACCACTTCGTCTATTTATACTGTAAGAGCACATTCAGGCGTCCTTGAATCGCCGCATACAGCTCCTAACAGGTTGTAGTTCGGGCCTAAGAAATGGTACAATATGGAGTGATTTGTAAAACAAAAGTTCCTTCTTATTGAATATTACAGGAGAGCCTGCAATCCCTGTGTAATAGCCCATCCTTAATTACCTTATTACAGTCAGGTTGTTATTATAGTCACCAATAATTAAGTAAATCATGTTGCTGCTCAACTGTAATATGTTTTTAAAGTTGATCTCAGACTTCCCAATGCCTTGCTGTCAGAACCAGCTGCCAGGGTGAAGGGCAGATCATGGACCATAGTTACAACTGCATTTTACACAAGCAAAAAACGTACATTAAACTGATTCTAATATCTTTTGGCCGTAAATTACTGATTGCTTTTGGTATGTTTATTTTGTAGTACAGATTCTGCTTTTATTATCTGATCTGCAATGGACATATAAGTGTAACACCAGATTTACCTACATCGGATGCAACGCAGAGGAGCAACCAAAGCTGCGGTGCTGCATTGTGGCAAAGTGACAGAGCAGAACAGCCACATATCTACTTAGATATGGCCCTCTTTCTCTCTCTCTCTTCCTGCACTGGTGCACTTCAGACAACCTTTCATCATGCCCTTGCCCGTGCATCATAGTGTTCATGATGTCTAGCAAAAGTGTTGCACTGGAGGAATTCCCTACATAGTTTAAAAGGTTTGCATGTTTGCTGTACATTACAGAACACATGCAAAGTTGGAAAGGTTTGGAGAAAAGAAAACCTTTTTCCGACGTTATGCCTTCCTTGATGAGGTGAACATTTGTGCTGCAAAGTCTTGTCTACCATTTTAGTAGATAAGGCTTTGCATGAAAAACTGTGTGTGATTGCATAGAAATGCCTACGTACCACCGATGGGTTGCCCCATTGATGAAAGGTAGTGCAATGTAGCACAAAGCACTGCTTTGCGTTATTTTGGGGCTACTTTCTAGTGCAAATCAGGATTTGCAGTGGAAAGTAAATCGCAAGTCAAGCCTTTGCAATGGTTTGTGTCAATTTCCGTGATGCTACACCGGCACACAGACCTGATAAACCTGGCCGTTTGGAATTAAGCAGTTTTCAGAAAGGGTGATGGTGTGAACGTGTATTATAAGGAACAAAATACCCTTTGTCGTACATTATAAGGACATTGCAAGTCTCTGAGGGGGTTCTGTGCTATTTGAAACAAGGAGGTCAGGCATTTATAAAATGCATCATTGAGTGCCAAGAGATATTTAAAATACGAATATGTGCTGCTTAAATGCCAATAATACAAAATTGAACCTCACATGTCTTTCATTTTTTTATTCTGGAAGCGGTCCCAAGACTCTTGTGACCCAATATTTAACCTGGGGTGTTTACTCACCCCACTAGGACAAAGGCTGCATTGTTTGCCGAGTATTAAACAAGCTGCCAATATGATACAATGTCCTTTGGCATGGCAGGATCAGGTTGCTTCCATCATTGCTGCCTGCTGGCACAGGCACCTTCTTTCGTTCTTATCGACGCTAATGACGATCTCAGCTCGTCATGAGGCACAGTGGAGCTGCACTAATGACGAGCTGAACTCGTCATGCATAATGGATATGAAGACCCTTCAGCACAGCCGGGGAATTGCTGTAGCATCGATATGGCTAGAACCCTTGTGCTCAGCTGAGGTGAGTGAGCCAGAGAAGCAAAATGGATCAATGACTTTTCCACACCTGCCTGACCATATCGATTGTCAGCTTCCAGCAGGCAATATTTGTGTAATGTAATATCTGCCTGGTTATCTATACAGGTAAATAAGATGACAGACATGTTTAAGAACAATGGCTCTGCTAACGGAAGAGGGATCAGGTCACTGCTGTCAAGCTACCCTTCAGAAGAGCGGCAATGTTGACAATCGTTAATCTCTTGACATCAACATAATAAGAGGTAGCAACAGAAAGCTGGTTAGGCACACCACATAATTGAGAGCTTGGAGACAGCACCACAAAAAGAAACAAAGGGGACACGCCCACCTGCTTCCTTCATATCTGGGCTCAATTCAATCCACAGACTTGAGAGCTTTGTGTCACTGTCACTAGTAAGTCATTGTAAACATACAGCTGACAAAGTGAGTGAAGGCGTCCAAAAATGTTTGCTGAAATAGTGCAAATGACAGGGGTTAACAAGATGGCTCAGTGAGTTAAACACTTTCATATTTGCTAATGTTTGAAAACAATTTCCAGGGACACTTTCCAGCACCATATCAATTACTTACTTGAAAATTTACCACACCCTCTGCCCCAAAGCTCCACTCACTCCACCCAACCCACATAATTTGCATAATTTAACTCCACCTACTTAAAATACTGCCATGGATTGTCACTTGCCTTATCAAATAAGTAATGTGCTATTAAAGTTCATACATACATACAGTCAAGACCGATAACAACACCTTCCCAACTGGAAAAAACTATCAATCTCAAAAAGCATAATGGCAGACATTACTTACTCACTTTCTCAGGACCAGCAGATAGCACTTAGTGCAACAATCTTTTTCTGGTGCCCCATTACCTCATTCTCCACGCCTTCCCTCACAACCACTGACCAACAGTGCCCCTCATCTCTCCATAGTACCTCTGTTACAAATATTTAATTTGTTTTATAGTGCTGCTCATACCAGTACAGGGTGTCAGAGCCCTGAACATCACAGAGACATTACACGGAGACAATAAATCAAATGTGTGTTAACCAGCCTAGGAAATGTTAAATAACCAACAAGGTGTAGGAGTCACATGTCACAGATACTAGGAGGCCGTATATGTTAAGAGTGTTTGGTATGGAGAAGTAGAAACTCAGGTTTAAAATGTACCACAGTGGTTTGAGTTAGCTGTACTAATAAGAATGCATTTGTACCCAAACTAACTCCTTTTAGCAACATTAGGTTCGGTGATATGCATGATACACATTTTTTTGCAGCAGGCACAATTAACCCTCTGTGCCACTTGAGAGTTAAAATTGGCAAATTCTAGACACAACTCCAATCTCTCTCCAGCAAGAGCATTAAACAACACGTTCTCTTTGACTTACCAATTGAGTCACTGACAGTGCTGGGAAAATACCTCCTCCTGCTCGGCCTGGTCACTGTAGCTCAGCTTCAGTCTGTGGAGTGACTACAGCGCTGCATTTATTCTACAGCTAAACTGTAGACTGAAGTCAGGGTGAAGAGGGCATGGTATGTGGCAGTGCCATACCCTGTGCCTCTAGACACTTGACACACCTGAGGCCACGGCATTTCCGGAATGGTTGAGTCAGCAGAATGCCAAGGGTGGATCAGCAAGAAGGAAGCAGACTTCCTAGTCAAACAAGCACTGGCGTTGCCAAAAGGTCTCGCAGTAGGAAAGTTGGAGCTATTGGTTTTGTAAATGACAAAGCCCTTTATGTTTTTAAAATGAAAACACAAATAAAAGGCATTGTTATTTGCAATTGTAATAGCTCCAACTTTCCTACTGCGAGACCTATTGGCAACGCCGGTGCTTGTTTTTTTTCATGTTAGTTGTTGGAAGAGGTGGTAAATAAAGCCTCTGTCCCTGATTGGGCCCGGCGTTGTCACGTGACCAGTATTATCGTCTGCACGCCTCACGGCGGTGCTGAGCCTTAGCCTGGATCCCTCACCAGCTTGTTAGCGCAGATGGCGTACTTGTAGTTATTAATAATAATAATTTTAAAAAAACAAGCTATCCCACAGGAATTTAGACCTTAAGTGGAAGGGTTGCTGGCCCGACGCCATGGATAAAGGGTGCGAGCGAAGAGACCCGACCGCCGTAAGAACTCTCCAATCTGCCCGATTTGTGCTTTCAGCAGAAGGTTCGAGCAGCACACCCAGAGAAGTGATGGTTAGTGTGCAGTTTCAGACAGCAGAAGCCCCACTCGTACAGTGGCAGCAAAACTAAACTACTGCAGTCTAGGAAATCACAACTTGTGAACTGTCCTGTGTGTGCAAGCCCGGCATAAATGGTATTGCCAGATACACAGTGAAAACACACATCCTGAACTGACCTTGATGTAGAACAACGAGCAGTTGTTTTCCTTTCCGAGTTTTCCTTTCTCATCCCCCAGTTTTAAGGGTTTTGACTGGACAAATCTTGTGAAATCCATGTGTGCGATTGGTACAGTAACCACTTTAAGAAGCAAGGGTTTTAGCTCAGCCAGTGTTTTTTTTTAAAAATCTCAAAATACAGGGTTCAACAGAAGCCTTTTGTTGGTATGATTACTAGACACGCAACCTATGCATGCCTGTAGCCTTAAGAATACCAGAATGGAAAAACAAGTTGTGTCAAAACTATTCAAAAGTGATGGTACATAGCCATTTTACCTACTGGCCGCAGTGTATATCCGTCTGCAATGCCCAAAAAAATGTAGAGTACTGAGTGTGTTCAAATAGTCGCCGGTGTGTTGGCAGCTATGGAGATAGAGGTAGGATAATCGTACGGTCCATACCGGAGTTAAAAAGCGGTCACCAATGCATTCTGGCAGTCCTGTAATGTTGAGTAGTTGCTCGGGTTAGGGCAGATGCCCAAACCCCATTAATTGATACTACCAATGAGTTTTAAAAGAAAATTGGTGATCAATCACCACTCGCTGTGCTCTGGAACTATAGAATAATAATTTAATTCAAATTTAAACAATGGTGTTACGGCAGAAACATGCCGATCCCAAACAAAGCACCAAATGTGGAGACAAAACCAAATAAATGCACAATACCTAAAATCAATGTTCTAGTGAGCATAGCGCATAACAATTGTAAAGACACTCAAACAATGCTGAAGCCAAATGAAATCGCGTTCAAAAACAGGAAAGCAGAAACAGAGCGAATGAAAGCACATGTGCTGCTGTTACAACCAGAAACCAATGCAAAATAGGGTCCGAAATTAAAGCAAATGGCCAGATTGAGTAGTTGCTCGGGTTAGGGCAGATGCCCAAACCCCATTAATTGATACTACCAATGAGTTTTAAAAGAAAATTAGTGATCAATCACCACTCGCTGTGCTCTGGAACTATAGAATAATAATTTAATTCAAATTTAAACAATGGTGTTACGGCAGAAACATGCCGATCCCAAACAAAGCACCAAATGTGGAGACAAAACCAAATAAATGCACAATACCTAAAATCAATGTTCTAGTGAGCATAGCGCATAACAATTGTAAACACACTCAAACAATGCTGAAGCCAAATGAAATCGCGTTCAAAAACAGGAAAGCAGAAACAGAGCGAATGAAAGCACATGTGCTGCTGTTACAACCAGAAACCAATGCAAAATAGGGTCCGAAATTAAAGCAAATGGCCAGACGCAAAATGAGACATGTAAGCGTGCCAGTAGCCATGAGAGGGGACAACTGGGCAAAAGGACGGACAAATGACAAGGATTCACCATTGAACAAGAGATCATCCGTAGACTAAAAGAACAAGACTGAGGGAAGGCAGAGAAGGGGAGGGGGGAGGAGAAATGCGGTGTGAAGCAGCCTTTGAAGTGAAGCTAAAAGCACGGAGACAAAGTGAAAAAAAACCAACACGTACCTGATAATGCCGGCAAACTGAAAGTACGGCCGGCCTGCGGCCGGCCATGAATAATTAGGGGAGGAGGAGCCCTTTGATGTGCTGTGCTGGGCGTGAATGCGCGTGCTTGTTTGCTCACGTGATTCACGTGAACTTCAAGAAAACCGCGGCTGAAAGCCCTTGGTTTGACGAGGATTTTGCCGACATGAATTCTCGCTCCACTCAATGCGCTTGCGCGCATTGATAGGTCGCGAGACCTAAAAAGACCCAAGGGTGTCATACTTTTATGTACTCCCAAAAATACACAAGGAGATCACACCTGTGCCTGGCTGCCCCATAGTGTCAGGAATAGACTTGGTGCTGGAACCATTATCGCAATTCTGTGACTTTTTCTTACAACCACTGGTGAAGCACATCCCCTCTAACATTCAAGACACAACGGACGTGCTACGTCTGTTGGATGAGTTTGAGGACCTTGACCAAAGTGACTTCCTCATCACCCTCGACGTGTAGGCCCTCTACACGAACATTCCCCAGAGGGCCACACTAGGGGTGATTGAGGAGGTACTTAATACCTGCCCCTGGGAATCACCAACACCACCGGCATTCGTTATGGAAAGCGCCACTTCAGCGCTCACAGAGAATTACTTTGAATTCAAGGGCCAGTTCTACCATCAAACGCAGGGCACCTCAATCGGGAGCACATTTGCCCCCAGTGTGGCCTGCCTCTATATGGCTGAATAAGTAGACAAACACATCTTTCATCAAACCAACCCATACCAGACCAATATAAGATTTTGGAAACGTTTTATAGACAACATCCTGATCTTCTGTGTGGGCAACAGAGAATCATATAATGAGTTCTAATGGATGGATTAACACACTGAATCCATACCTGAACTTCACAATCACGGCATCCCCTTCCGAAATAGCCTTTTTAGACTTAACAATCATGATTGAAGGGGGCCACCTCAAAACAACAATGTTCAGGAAGAGTACTGACCGCAACAGTCTCTTACACTTCACAAGCCATCACCCAAAAGCTCTGAGAGTCAACTTGCCCTTTGGACAACTTTTAAGGGCAACAAGAAACTGCAGCAGTATTGAGAGTTACAAAACTCAATCTACAATCCTCTTCAAAAACCTGACAGACAGAGGTTATCCACGAAGGGAGGATGGCTTTACCATCAAAAGGGCTCGAAAAAACCACAGGGATAGCCTGCTAGAACGGAAGGTTAAGATCCCTATGGATAACAAACCAATGACTTGTGTGACCACTTTCAAACCGGCCTCAAATGACCTGAAGAAAATTCTCAAACCACATTGGTCAATTCTGAACACAGGATTCCTCGAATTGGAACCACCACGATTTGCATTCAAGCGATCAAAGTACATTAAGGATATTCTGATCCAAACAAGGCCAAAGAGAAAGAAAAAGACACCAGACGGACAGACCACCTTGTGGCAATTGCCCGCAGTTAAGGGACACTCCCCCTGCCGTATGTGCAGTGCCTGTACTTTCACAACCACATACTAAACAATCAGGTTGAATGACTCCTTCATCTGGGAATTGAGGGGGCACACGAATTGCAATGGCACAAATTGCATCTATCTCCTGACCTGGCCATGTGATTTATACTATGTGGGCATGACCACACGCCCCATTAAGACACGCATTTCAGAACATCGCAGCAACTTCCGCTGCAAGAAAAGTAACACGAAAATGTGCAAACACTATCTAGAACACAACCACACGGCAGATTCCCTAAGATGGTTGGTACTAGAAGCAGATCCCAAAACATCCAAGCAGAGCCTATTCTACAAAGAACAGAGGTGGATACATTGCTTGTCCTCTGACAGCCCAGGCCTGAATGAAGAAATACCATGGAGCTCAATCTAAGACGCCCCAACCTAGGCACACACGTTCAGAGCCTGGCAAACTTAAGCAGAACCATAAAACATGGATTTTAATAAGGCCCAAGTGGTCCCACATAGTGCCCGCAGGACTTCAAACTAAGTAACTTAGAGCACAGTCTGGGTGGAATACACATTAGTACCAAACCAGTACACGTGTCACTTTCAACCTTGTTGTACACCATCTATTATGTATCCTATATCGAATTACTTCCAATACCATATGCATGTGGTTATCAACCAAAAAGATTACTAGTATATTTAAGACGGAGCTCCCCTGGCCCACGGGCGCCTGAAGTTTGTCTGTTTTTCAAACGATTCTTTAATATTGATGCACAAAGATATATATATATGTATATTTTTAACAAACACATCTTCAGGCACAGGTTGAGTCTATATGACAGGGCTAAATCGCGCAAAATCACTCTGAACACTCCGTTCTGTAATGGCGGCCGCCTTTTCACCACATATCACGTGACCCGAGAGTGAGCAACTCCCTAGTCAGGTGACACCACCGGCCTTCTAAATCCATGGCCGCTTAGGGAAACAGCACCACCCGGACCCGGCGGCTAGGGTAGGTTGAGCAGCAGAACACACGGCTTCTTAACTGTAAGTAACATTTGAGGGGAGCGTAGCTGGGCAGCACAGGGCACGACGGCGAACCAGGCATGAATGCTTGTATAATCTGTAAACGGAGACAAGTGCCGCTAGTATACATGATAGCGTACGTTAACACTACAATCACCGTAGCACTCACACACCCGCCTCTCCTGCGGATAACTTGCGGCTCCGCCACACTTCTGCAACAGTGAGACTTGCTCATGCCAAGCACCACGGATTTGTAACATTTAACGGGCTATGCGCAGCTTGACTACTCATACACATGACACCTAGACCTACCTGCCGGGTAGCTCCACGTATATTATCTTATCATGGGGCCCTCCACCTAAACCTAACAATATAAAAAATAAATTAAAATATTTATTAGCACGATCTAGTCATGCGTGCTGGGAGTAACGGCCTTTTAACTAGGTGGCACTTCCCATGCATTCACCGGCCAGCTTCCCGCCTATCGCATCACCATGGGGCCTTTAACTAAAAGTAGATCAGGACATTGCAATGATGTGGGCTAAGTGCGACAATATTGCGATTGGATGACACCATCCACGCAGCCGCTTACTCATCCTCATTGATCTAGAGCAGTCTGCCTCTCGACATAGCGACTTCACGCCCCTGACATTACTTAGCTGGATATTAACGTCACTTTCAAACTAGCTTGCTGATGTAACTACATAGCCCAACAGTAGTGCTCACTGACCTCCAACAGTCTGATTTTCGACATCACAACATTACGCCCGTGGCATTACGAAGTTGGATAATTTGCCACTTGCTAATCAAAATGCTTATTGTAATATATAGCTATTTTTCAGCGCCAATTGCAATACAATGAAACTACAAGAGGCAACATGGAATAGCCATTATCTTAATATAGATTCTTTTACATAATATAACAGTGCCATGAATGGAACGCCCACCACTCTTGTTCCAGTGTCTGACTTCACTAGCCCATAACCTTTCGCAACCTTGTCATAAAAATGGCTGCAGTAGCAATTCAATTATTTTTATTATTTTATTTTGCTTTCTCACAAGTGGCTTCTCAAACACAACCCTTGTATCTACTCGAGAACCACCATTGCCGATTATGTCACATAGCATGCAGCAGACATCAAGCTAGTGCCATGTACTTTAAACTTATCGAATGAGTAAAATATTCCCTCCATATACAGCCATACTCTATGGGAGTTTGAAACCGTGATGCAGTCCGCCGGGTACTGTTGATGCCTGGAGACTGAACACATTAGGTGAGTCGTTTGATTCAATCATCCACTGTATTGCTGCTGTTGTTCTCCCACATGGGCATGTTTTCCACCTTGCTCACTGAGGAATTATTTACACACTGGTTTTAATTGGTTTTTAATCCAAACGCTAGCTACACATTGCCTAGCATGATTCATGGAATGTACTTGTTCACCATTACTTTTGTCTGTAACCGATACCTGTTGTGATATGCTTCTTTTGTCTCCCCTCCAGGCATCTCCAGCGCAACACAGGTACGTGAACACATGAAGCACGGTTCTTTTTGTATAATTTTAGAGCAGCACGACGATACTCCTACAGATCCTGTAACGTAGACAGTCACCTATAACATATGATTTTTTTCCTAAGGTCCTGAAGAATCGCCAGTCAATGCACATTGAAGCGAGAAACTTGTCGGCCATTATGATCTCACACTAACTGAGACTCATGTAGGAAACATTGAATTCCAACGAGTACCGGCTAGTTTTTTTCATTTTAACTAGAGCAGGAGACCCCCAGAATAAAGTTGACACTGGTACTCCCAGCTTTATTTTAACTCACTTACACGTCTGCGCTTTACTGGCCCCACACCCATACTTCACTAAACGGCTGTTGGATAAAAGATCTCCGCTAAAGTCCCCCTCTTTGAGGTGTCGCCCGTTGGGTATTGCACCGCCGACCCAACGAGGAGCAGCCCAGATGATGAAGCATGACACCTGAAAGGGTGTGTGAGGGCATTACATCCAACATAATGGATGCTCAACTGAAGGACTCACTGAGACCAGCAGGATCCAGACATTAATATGACACGTACTTCCTTCTATTTGAGGAACAGCTCAGCTTTCTTTGTAAACTTCACTTAGTTAGGGCACACGCTGTGGCTGGACCTACCACTCTTGGTGAGTGGAAATTGCCCTTTCACCTCTCTTCCCCCCTTGCTGAAGACAACCACGGCGAGCCCACAAGATCAAGGCCCATGTGGAGGAGGTCCTGGATGACACTGCTTGTCCTTTCATTTAATTCCAGCAGCAGCAATTCCTGGTAGCCCGGGCTAGATACAGCAGGAATTTGAAATAAAAAATATGATCCTGCCTGCGCCAACTGGAGCCTTTTAGTCACTGTCACTTCACAAATAAGGTGACTGCTGAACTTCGTTCATGGACACTAACACTGCACTTGCCTCCTGGCAGCAGTAACCTTTGTTGTGGTGGACAGAGGCCTTACAGCCACATGCATGTGCATATTACTAATGCTGAGCAATAGTGGCAAGGGGAGGTAGGAAGGTAGCCTGCGCTGCTTAATGTAACCAAAAACATTCCAAACCGCATAACCAGCAGCCCCCATTGAAGCCTAACTAAACATCCATTGGCTGCTGTGTCGCCTGTCTTGAGTCACTGTAGCTTCACAAAAAATAATTAAAAGAGGTCATTTTAAATAATCTGATTTGATTGACAATCCTTTACTTGCGGTAATGTGGTACAGTGACATAAAATGCGTTACTAAAGTGAGATGTGTCACACTTTGTTGAAAGTGCAATTCCCAGGACTGTCCCAAGATAGTGAATGACCCCGGACAGTCTCCAACTTGCCGGGACTGTCCCGACAAAAACGGGACAGTTAGCAGCTATGCTCTTGCCACTGATATGGAGGCATCATTGCAAATTTGGTGTAGAATGCAGTGTCATAGAGTGCAGTGGTGCAGATTTGAGTAGGCATAAAGTGCAGTGGCATAGAAAGGAGTGGTCTAGAGCGCATTGGAGTAAAGTGGAGTAGGAGAGAATTAAGTATTGCTAAGTAGAGTAGAGAGGCATTGAGTGCAGTGGCATATAGTTTAGTGGTGTAGAGTAGAGTGGTGCAGAGTAAAGTAGAGTGGTGTAGAGAACAGTAGTACAGAGTACTCATGTAGAGTTAGAGTAGAGTAGGGTGGCATAGAGAGCAGTGACGTAGGGTACAGTGGTGACGAGTAGAGAAGAATGGCATAGAGTGCAGTGGCGTAGAGAGGTACAGCATAGAGAAGAGTGGTACAGCATAGAGAAAAGTGGTGTAGAGAGCAGTTGCATAGAGTACAGTGGCATAGGGTGGAGTGATGCAGAGTAGAGTAGAGTGGAATATAGTGAAGTGGTGTAGAATGGAGTGGTGCAGATTAGAATGCATTAGTGTAGAGAGCAGTGGTGCAGAGTTCAGTGGCGTACAGTGGAGTGGCACAGCATAGAGTGGCGTAGAGTGTAGTGGCATGAAGTAGAGTGGCACAGAGTGCAGTGGAATAGATTGGGGTGGTGCAGAATTGAGTAGAGTGTTGTAGAGTGAAGTAGCAGTAGAGTCATGTAGAGTAGAGTACAGTAGAGTGCAGTGAGGTAGGGTACCCTCGTGCAGAGTAGAGAAGAATAGCATAGACCGTAGTGGCATGAAGTAGAGTGGCAAAGAGTGAGGTGGCATAGAGCTGATGGTGCAGATTAGAGTGCAGTGCTATAGAGTGCAGCTGTGTAGAGTAGAGTGGCATATAATGGAGTAGTGCACAGTAGGGTAGAGTGGTGTACAGTGCAGTGGTGTAGAGTAGAAAGGTGTAGAGAAGAGCAAAGTGATGTATAATGCAGTTGCATAGAGTGCAGTGATGTCGGTGGAGTTGCACAGCATAGAGTAGAGTGGAGTGGCATAGGGTGGTGCAGAGTAGAGTGCAGTGGTGAGTGGCATAGAGTACAGTGGTATAGAGTGCAGTTGTGCAGAGTAGAGTACAGTAGGCATAAAGTGCAGTGGTATAGAATGAAGTGGTCTAGAGTGAAAAGGGGTAGAATGAAGTGTTGCAGAGTAGAGTAGAATGGCGTAGAGGGCAGTGGTGCAGAGTAGAGAGGCATAGAGTACAGTGGTGTAGAGTGGAGTGGCCTAGAGTACAGTGTAGTGGCATGTAAATGTATATGTATTGTGACTTATATAGCGCACGTATCACCCGAAGACATAAAGGCGCTTGCCTTGGGAACCCGTCCTGGCTTTTTCCCTGTGAGATAACCCCTACTGGGCATCCCCAAAGTGAAAGCCAGGCATCCCGCAGCAGGTGGGCCACCGTAGTGGAGATTAAGCAAGCTATTGCCCAGAGTTGCAGCGTGGGACCCCATGATTAGAATAGGCACCGAGGCGAGAATTATCGAGTCCGTGGACATTTTTGGGCTCTGGACCCTGCCGCGTCGGGAATTGCACCCTGGTCCCGGGCCAGACCTCTGCATCAGGGTCTGCCGCTCTAATCAGTGAGCCACCCTCCTCCACTTAGAATAGAATAGAATGCAGTGGTGCAGAATAGAGTGGTGCAGAGTAGACTATAGTGATGTTGAGTGCAGTGGCACAAGTAGAGCCAAGTAGAGTAGAATTCAGTGGCATAGAGTGCAGCAGCATAGAGTGCAGTGCCCCAGAGAAGATTGGTGCAGAAGAAAGTGGCATAGGGTGAAGTGCCGTAGAGTGCAGTGACTTTGAGTGGACTGGTGCTGAGAAGAGTGGTGTAGATTGCAGTGGCATCGAATGTAGTAGCTTGAAGAGGAGTAGAGTAGAGTTGAATAGAGTGGTGCAGAGTGCAGTGGCACAGAGTAGAGTGGTCTACATTGCAGTGGCAAAGAGTGCAGTTGTGTAGAGTGCAGTGATGTAGAGTAGAGTGGTGCAGAGTAGAGAACAGTGGCATTGAGTGCAGTGGCATAGCGTGCAGTGGTATACAGTGGAGTGGTGCAGTGTAGAGCAGAGTGGTGTAGAGCTTAGAGGCATATAATGCATTGGCATAGAGTGTACTGGCATAAAGTGGAGAGGCGTAGAGTGGAGTGTCCTAGGGTTGAGTGTTGCAGATAAGAGTAGTGTGGCATAGAGTGCAGTGGCCATAGAGTGCAGTGGTGCATATTAGAGTGGTACAGAATAGAATAAAGAAGAGTAATGTACAGTGCAGTGGCAATGAGTGCAGTGACGTAGAGTGAAGTGGCATAGTGTAGAGTTAAGTGGCATAGACTGCAGTGGTGTGGAGTGCAGTGGCCTTGACCTGAGTGGCGCAGATGAGAGGCATAGAGTGCAGTGGCCATAGACTTTAGTTGCATAGAATGCAATAGTGTAGAGTAGAATGGTGCAGAGTATATTAGAGTGGGTAGAGTGGAGTGGAATTGTGTAGTGGCATAGAGTGGGGTTGCACAGTATGAGTGGTGTTGAGTGCAGTGGCATAGAGCGTAGTGGTGTAAAGTGGTGCAAGAAGAAGGAATCAGAATTAGATTATGTAGGTTCTAATTCAGCAGATTCTTTTACACTTCTAGAGGTCCAATCGGCCATTAAAAACATAGCGCCCGGGAAGGCCGCCGGCCCGGATGGCCTGCCAGGTGATTTACTCCTACATGATCCCACCCTATGGGCCAATTTCATCCTTATTTTGATGAACCTTCTCGTCCAGGGCCACCCAGTCCCCGAGTCATGGAAAGGGGCAGAAGTTGTCACAATATGCAAAAAGGGGGCCAAAGAGGACCCTGCCAACTACAGACCTATAAGTCTGATTGATGTAATTCAGAAGGTAGTTGGCAGGGTCCTCATCTCTAGAACGGTGACCTGGTTAGAGGAGGGAAACATCCTAACGCACTTGCAAGCTGGGTTCAGCAGGCGGAAGGTGGGAACAATGGACCAGGTTTCCAGATTTGCTGCGGCATATTGGAAAACTGTGTCCATCGGGAAAGGCTCATTATATCTGGCCTTTATAGATCTCAAAACCGCCTTCGACCTCGTGCCCCGTGCCAAACTTTGGGAGGTCCTTCAGGACATGGGTTTCCCACGTTACCTCCTAGAGTTGATAAAAAGATTACATGAGGGCACCTACGCAAGAATTAGATGGGGTGGTCAGGGCGAACTGACTAAGAGGATACCAGTGAATAGGGGGGTCCGTCAGGATTGTGCGTTGGCCCCGACTTTGTTCTCTCTCTTTGTAAATGGGGTGGCAGACCACTTGAGAGAGGACCCAGCCGATGCCCCAACCCTGGCGGGTGAAAAGATACCGACCCTCCTCTTCGCGGACGATACCCTCCTGATGGCCAAAACCCCCTCTGGTCTCCAGAAACTTCTAGACAGGTTTAATCTGTTCTGTAAAGAACGTGGTCTAACCATCAACACAACCAAAACAAAATTGATGGTTTTATCGCAGACCAAAAAACCCAGGAAGATCAATGTTGCCCTCAATAGATCTAGGCTAGAGGAGGTAGATGCTTTTGATTACTTGGGAGTAAGGGTCAATTATAGAATGAAATGGGATACCCATGTGACTAAAATGTTTTTAAATCTCAAAAGAGTGTCAGGGGCTTTTTAAGAGATCATCGAGCCTCCTACAGCAGACCTATTGCCACTGCTCTAGCCGTCTATGATGGGAATGAGAGAGCGCAAATTGAACAAAATGCATGAGTACACCACACTTACAAGTAGTACGCACAAATCATGAGAGAAAATGCCATGAGTGCTGAGAATATATTCACCTATACTCCGAAATGTGTAGTTAATCTACAGATTTCATATAGAAGTGGAACTAATGCAGAAATGTGGGAAAATGTATAACCTTATTAAACGTGATTAATCCTGATCCATATTATGTAGCTGCTAATGGAGGAAATGACAGGCTGCAGAGCACAGAACGGAATAGGCCTCATGGCCAAAGCTGAAAGAGTTTGGGAAGGTGATTCAATTACATTAATATGGATTGCACTAATGTTCTAATGATTTGTTTATTAGTTAGGTTTATGTTGCATAGATGTGGTTTTTCAGTAAATAAGAATAAGATGCTAACATGATACTTTAGTTTAGCTCTGCGAGAAATGTTGTAGGCCTGAAGAGATTAAAGACGCTTTGATTTACACGTATTGGTAGGAGCCAAGTTGTGCTGAGAAGTAATGTTGCAAACTTCTGTTAGAAGTTTATGAGAATTGGGATTCTAACTGCGGATGTCTGTCTGCGGGTGCGAGGAGGGATCCAATTAAATATTGGATGAATAGAATTCTGTTCAGGAGAATGGTACAGACATGGAGGAGGGTTCAGGAATGTTTGAGGGGTATCGGCGGGCCGGAGAAGAGTCTGAGAAGCAAGGTCAACTCTAACGCACGAGGCCCAAATGAAGAGCATCATGGAAAAAGCCAGAAGCAACACCACGTGAGGGGCGTCCCACGAGGGGCGTCTCAAATATTATTGTGTTTTGGTATTAGGGACAGCACCCCTGGGTGGAGTTAGAGCAGATGCCTGAGGACCCTTTAGAGAGCGGATGGGTAGGCAGAGAGGGGTCATGACTGGAGATCATAGGTTTTCATCTAGAGACTAAGAGTGAGTGAGCTTCCTAGGAAGTCATTCACAACTGACACCTTTTGATAGGTTGGGATTCTGTTAAGTAGGGATACCATCCAGAGCAGGGTAGGGACAGCCTAACCTGAACCTTTTATTCCTGCTGTAAATGACGGAGAGATCACAATACGTGTCTATGCTTGCAGCCCTTTTGATTTTAGAACTAGTCCTTGTTGTTTTCTTTGCCCGTCTGAGGGCTTTTAGGGAGCACATGTATGTAGTAGTGCCCGTATATCTTTTGAATCTCATTATGAGATGCCTCTACTTGCAGTTAACCTTAACCTTGTAATAAATCTTTGAAAGCTAGAAGTGGTTTGTGGTTTTTCCGAGCCGAGTCCATTATTGATTGAACTAACCTGGTAAGAGATGCACTTTCTTCCCTCAATGACAGGCAATAAAGATTCAGTCGACCAGAACGGGGTTTAGATCTAGAGTGATAAGATAGTGATCAAAATCCCGCCCCCGCAGTTGGTAGCTATAGAGGATGGTTGCCTTCTTGAGGAAGGTGATCTAGGCCAGGTTAGATTACCCCAAGGCCCCTAGAGATCGATGATCGGAAGAACCGCCCGCCGAAGAAGGTCCGGATGACGTGAGACAGAAAAGCAGCAGTATCGGTCGAGAGTGAGTATAAAGGGTCATGCGTGTTAGATTGCGGTGTTTTTGTGTTGTATCTATGTTGTAATGTCTGGCGGAGTTGAATGCCTGTAGAGTGACTGTGGAACAGGTTGTGAGCGCGCGCAACCGGTGGAAATCTTAAGTTCAAGGAGAACTTAAGTGGTTCGGGTGTATCGGACATCCAGAGTAATTGTCACCCAGAGCAAAGGGGGTCATGAGGTACCATTGATCGCCCGCAGGACCGAGATAGGGGGAACGTAAGAGTGAGTGCGTGAGTAACGGACGCTGGTCGAAAGTTACTGTGTGTGTAAGCAACTTATCAGAGAGACGATAGACATTTCGTCAGTTGTGGTGACAATTACAGATAGACTGTGGACGTACAGTCGAGAGAAGTGACCGCTTGGTCGGAAGTAGTCATTTTTCGGTGTATGAATGGGACGCATGCATGACCGGGAGACGAGCTGAGAAAGGAGGGGTGCTGCTGCGAAGCGGAGACGAGTGACGTCAGAAAGTGCCGCGCTGGGATTGGCCGGCCGGAACAAGACCGCGCTGTGATAGGCCAGCTAGCAAAGCCGCGCTAGGATTGGTGGATTGTCATCAGGAAGTAAACAGAATAGTGAGGCTGGGAATTGTACGATTAATCATGAAATGTTTTAAATGGTTAAGAGCGGCGTTTAAAAGAGAAAGGCGGAGATCTTATGAAGGGGAAGAAGCCCCGCCGGAGGGTACTCCGGCTTATTATATGGCGGCAAATGTTGGG
The DNA here is from genome assembly GCF_964263255.1 of Lissotriton vulgaris. Lineage (NCBI taxonomy): Eukaryota > Metazoa > Chordata > Amphibia > Caudata > Salamandridae > Lissotriton > Lissotriton vulgaris. The sequence continues at coordinate 1,080,294,979 of NC_141689.1, read as the reverse complement.
CTACACACTATAATGTGGATATCAGAGTGGAGTAAGATTACAGAAGGAAATGAGGAACTGACGTTTCCAAAGTATGGGACGTTCAGATTAGAGGTACTACACCGATTAAAAGCAGTCATGACCTCAATGAGACCTATGCCTAGACCAACCCAGTTTGAAGCTCTCAATGCCTGGATTAGGGCAGCGCACGAGAGGAACCTGAATAGACGGCAAGAAAGGGTGAAACGATCGGTAAGAGCAGTACAGGATGCCAAATGGGATGCGGATGCAAAAAGATGGAGAGTGCATAACATTGAAGTAAACAAACTGTACCCAGTGTTAGAAGTACCAGGAAATAATAGCCCATTAGAAGAAGACGATGAGAGCGAGACAGAGGACAGCCTGATAAATAGGTTACTGACAGATAGGCCACACCCGTATAACAAAGAGACAGGAAATGTTGAGACCAGTGGAGAAGGGGGGCCCAGCATAGGGGAGCATAGACCGCTTCCCATTACCGATTGGGATCCCACTGCAAAGAAGGAACTGTCCCAACCTAGTCCGGTGCAGCAGGTGGTCGGAAGGTTTGTGGTACAAAGGGTGCCAGAAACAGAGTGTGCCACATCCTATGCACTACCAGATGCCTTGCAAGTACCCGTTACTATAGGCCCTATAGTATCGATATATGACCCGGAGAGAGCTCAAGGGGAGGAACAGGTACGGAGAGAAAGAGAGAGAACAGAAACGGCAAGGAGGAACGACACAATTAATTCCCCAAGTCAGATGTCAGGACCGAGAGATTGGAGCACCCCAGTACCTACAGCAGTAGATCCCACAGGAGATCCGGGGGGCCCCAGATGGCCGACGGATCTAAGGGGGGCAAGACCGAAATCCTTCCAGGAGCTAAGCGAGTACATGAAGAAATGGGACGAGGCAGTAGAGGCTCACAAGAGCATCATAGCTGCGGAAGCTGGAAGGGAAAGCCAGGATAGCAGGACCCGGACTCACTGCGGGGCTGAGGAAAGCAGTCCGGAGTGGGACGGGTGGGGTCAGGACAGTAGGGGAGACACCCATCATGCCAGGAGTGGAGGTAGACCAGACCTGGAAAACAGGAGCCCTGAGTGTGGGGGTTGTCCCGCCCAATACACAGTGAAGGAGACAGGAGAACTCAAGAGTACAGAAACAGCTTTAAGTGTACCCACTATGCGTCTGGCAATAGTGGACAGAACGGGAGTTGCGAGAGGCCTCGCCATAACTCCCGTGATTACGGACATGAACGCAGTCCGGGGGATATGGGGAGCCGAGAAGGGTCTTACCAGATACTGAGCGACACTAGACGACGAGAGAATAATGACAGGGTAGAGAACAACAGAGAATCTTGCCATGAAGTGAGGGAGGCCAGAGAGAATACACAAAATGGGATTGGGGGAAACAGGCCCGTGTTTCATCACCTCCCCAGGCAGGATGGCCGAGCATGGGATTTAGAGAGATGGGAGCAAGGGAGGACTCTCCTTAACTCTCCTGAGCCCAAGCGTAGGACTCGGAGTTGGGATGGTAGAGAGACCAGTGAACCCCCTTCGAAAGACATACTGCGAGCTGAGATAAAAGCCAAAAGACTCGATGTCGCTAGCTTAAAGTCAGATCTGGATGACATGGTGGATGGTACCTTGCCTCTAGAAAGAATGGAGATGTACGAGCAGGATGAAATACTGTTCATGGCAAAGGACATCACCCGAAAGGCGAGAACAGCCCATGAGAAATTAGTTGAACTAGCAGGCAAATATATGGTAGACCTGTCAAGAACCAAAGCATTGCAGGGTAACCATAGGCTACATTATTCAGACCGGGATCTAGATGAAAGAAGAACAATAGGATTGAAAACACACATAAGAGAACTGATAACGGGAATAAGGACATGGAGAGCTCTGGATAAATGGGAAGAAAGGTGGTCCAAGAAAGGGACTGTTAGGAGAAGCATGCTTGGGATGACCCCAGAGGGAGGATTACAGAGAATAGAGGCATACCCTTTGCGTGAGGTTGCAAATGGGAACTATGTGCATGTGCCATGGAGCAGGGGGGACTTGGCAGCCTTTACCAACTCCTTCCCTAAATTAAGGGAGAATCCCGTTGAATGGTATAAGCAAGTGGAGAGGTTCGTAAAAATCTCCAAAGTACTATGGATAGATCTGAACACACTGTTTGATATTGTGGTACCAGGAGACTTGTGGACAGCATGTAAGGTTAGTGCTGAGTGGCCCACAGCAGAGCCAGAGAGAGACGCACGGACTAACGGACCGTCCGAGATAGTAATGGCAAAATTCGAGAGAGTGATGACTTGGCTGAAAGACAAGGTGCCAATGCAGGACATAGATTGGGTCAAAATAGATCGAACTAGACAGGAACCCAAAGAGACAGTTCACGAATATTATGAGAGATTGCTGAAGGCGTTTAAACAGTATAGCGGACTGGATGTAATGGATCCTAAGGACATAGGGCAATTTGTGTCTAAGTTCGTCTTGGGCTTAAGACCGGATATTAGTTTAATGATTCAGCAACACTTGATTTGTTGGCAAAATAAACCTTTGGATGAAATTCTGAGATATGCCAGGTACTGCTGTGATGAGATAGGCTCAAAGACAAAGAAGTTGAAAGAAAAATTGATGGTAGTACAGATGCAGTCAGCTGGCAAGGGTGGACAGCAGCAGCAGCAACAGGGAACAGGAACTGGGGGTAAGAAACAGTATAGTCAGAACAAGGGCAATGAGGAGAATTCCACTTTAGACCTAGGGTAGACATAGCCGCATTGAAGAAGACGACCCGGTGCCACCAGTGTAACGAGGTGGGGCATTGGAAACGCGAGTGTCCCTACAACGTTGAAATCGGAGAACAGGAGGTAGAGGAGGAAGAGGTTCAGAGTACTCCAGCGAGAGGGGTAACACCCTACCAAGGAAAGGTGCTCAAAGGGGGGACCCCACCTCCACGAGCCCAGTTCCCTCAGCCACCCAGAGTAGGGACTATGGGTAAGACATATAGACAGATGCCTCTGTTTGTAGGAGGAGAGGAATGCTATTACGTTGATCTGCTAACAGGACAGAGAGTGGAAAGAGAAGACTGTACCCTCCGGGCAGCCTTAGAAGTGGACCAAAGGGGACCCTACGTTGAGGCCGAAGTGGCAGGGTGCCCCACGACATTCCTAGTGGACACAGGAGCCACTCGATCCACGATAAGAACAGCCGCAGTTCCAGGCCTGCCCATGTCTGGAGAGACCATTCAAGTGGTGGGGGTCGCAAACAGGAGAATAACCAGCCCATTGACAGAACCAGTGCAGGTGAAAATAGGGAAATACAGCGATGAGCATCAGTTTGTGGTTTGCGATTCTAGTCCTGTATGTCTGTTAGGAAGAGACCTTTTGTGCAAATTAAATTGTACAATATATTGCACACCACAAGGAGTGGAGGTATTGACCAATGATGACGATGCTGACTTCAAAGTCGCAAATTCGAGAATATGTGTGGAGCTGTATCCCACTTTGACCGTGGATGAGCTCCCATGGGATCTGAGAGAGACTGTGGCACCAGAAGTGTGGGATTTCACTGGGGAAGAGATTGGACTGGTCAAGGGAGTGGACCCAGTGAAAATTGTAGTGAAACCGCATGCTGAGTTTCCGAGAACACCCCAATATAAATTGACTCCAGAAACGATTGCAGGCATAAAGCCTGTGATCGAGTCCATGATTAAGCAGGGAATATTGAAAGAAATCGTGGGTAGTCCATGCAACTCCCCGATTATGGGTTTGCAGAAACCAAATGGGAAATTCAGGATAGTGCAAGACCTCCGAAAGATTAATAACATAGTTGTCTCATGTTGTCCAGTGGTACCGAATCCATCAGTGATACTGTTTCAGATACCGTTTCAAGCCGAATGGTTCACTGTGATAGATCTTTGCCAGGCTTTCTTTTCGATCCCTCTGGACGAGGAGAGCCATTTTCTTTTCGCATTTAAGCTGGAAGGTCGCGTACTAACATGGTGTCGTATTCCTCAGGGGTATACAGAGAGCCCATCGATCTTTAACCAGCTATTGAAGAAAAATCTTGAAAGTCTAGTGCTGCCCCAGAAGTCAGTTCTGGTCCAGTACATAGACGACCTACTTGTGGCGTCAGAAACTGAAGAAGCTTGCAGGGAGGACTCCATTGCTTTGCTAAATCACCTAGCTGTAAATGGGCACAAGGTGTCCCCGGGAAAATTGCAGTACTGCCTGACAGAAGTGCAGTACTTGGGGCACAGAATAGAGAAAGGTAAACGAAAAGTGTCACCAGACAGAATAGAGGCGATCATGAAGATGAATGCGCCTAAAACACAGAGAGAAGTCAGGATGTTTCTAGGGATGGTGGGTTATTGCCGACAGTGGATCGCAAACTTTTCACTGAAAGCAAAACCCTTGCAAAAACTGACGCACAAGGAGGTGAGTGATCCGGTACCATGGGACAAAGACTGTTTGATGGCGTTCCTGCAGCTGAGAGAGGACCTGTGTCGTGCTCCTGCTCTGGGAATGCCTGATTACGATAAAATATTCTTGCTTTACTGCTGTGAAAGAGAGGGTTGTGCTTTGTCTGTTTTGGTCCAAATCCATGGGAATGCCCGTAGACCAGTTGCCTATTTCTCGGCTACCTTAGACCCAGTAGCCGCAGCGTTGCCCGGATGTCTCAAATCCGTTGCTGCAACCGGTGTCAGTATCGAGCGCTGTGAAAATATTGTGATGGGGCACCCGTTAGAGGTGTATGTGCCCCACTCTGTTGAACTGTTGATGACCAGGACCAAAACACAGCATCTGACCAACAGCAGGCTCACGCGCTATGAGCAAGTCATTCTTGCTGCAGAGAACGTGACCCTCAAGAGATGCTCTGTTTTGAACCCTGCTACCTTGATGCCACTCCCAAGTGACATAGATGATGATATATGTACAGACCATGATTGCCTTGATGTGACTGAACTATGCACCAAACCGAGACCTGACATCGTGGATGAGCCACTGACTGACCCCGATGAAATTTTCTTTGTCGATGGCTCATGCGTAAGAGACGAAGTTGGGCAGTTGAGAGCAGCTTACGCTGTATGTACAATTACCGGAGTTGTGGAAGCTGGATGCCTGGAAGGAGTACACTCCGCTCAGGTAGCCGAGATTATTGCATTGACGCGTGCCTGCCTGGCAAGCAACCAAATTCGAGTCACCATATACACCGACAGCCAATATGGTTACGGGGTAGTTCATGATTACGGGCAATTATGGTCTCAAAGAGGTTACATGACTTCTTCAGGCTCTCCCATTTGTAATGGAGAGTTTGTACGTTTGCTGTTAGAAGCTTTGCAATGTCCAGCAGGTATTGCAGTTGTAAAATGTACCGCCCACACTAGGAATATGGACTTCGTGTCACAAGGCAATAGATATGCCGACGAAGTCGCAAGATACTGTGCAGAACAAGGGTACTCTTTCACAGAGGTGGAAGTGGGCGGAATAAATGTAAGAACTGAATTAGCCATGATATTGGAAACTGTCGACACTTGGGATGAGCTAAAGTGTATGCAAGAAAATGCACCCGATTTTGAAAAGCAAACATGGGCAACTGCAGGATGTGTGATAGGTGAGGCCCATTTCTGGGTCTCAGCAGATGGAAGAGCAGTGCTACCCAATGAGATGGTGAGCCCAATGGCCAGACAGATACACGGTCCAGTACACCTAGGGAGAGACGCTATGCTGAGAGTATTCAGACAAACCTGGTACAACCCTAAGTTCAGAGTAGCAGCCGAAGCAGTGTGCCAGCGTTGTGTGACCTGTCAGCAGCTGAATGTAGGAAAAAGAACACCAGTTGCATTGAGTCACATAGGGAGGTCTGGGGGTCCGTTCAATAGGATGCAGTTGGATTTTATTGAAATGCCAAGGTGCAACCGCCTTCGTTATGTCCTGGTAGTCGTTTGCATATTTTCCAGATGGGTCGAGGCATACCCTACACGTAGGTGTGACACCCTCACAGTAGCCAAGTTATTGCTTAGGGAACTCATCCCAAGATTCGGGGTGCTGGCCTCTTTGGAATCAGATAGGGGAACGCATTTCAACAGCGAGCTTGTGAAGATGATTTGCGCGGCCCTGAACATAGACCAGAAATTGCATTGTAGTTACCGACCAGAAGCATCAGGAATTGTGGAGCAGATAAACAGTACAATTAAGGCCCGAATTGCTAAAATGTGTTCATCAACGTCTCTGAGTTGGCCTGATGCTCTGCCATTGGTCCTTATGAGCATCCGTAGTACCCCAGACAGAAGAACGGGACTATCGCCACACGAGGTGTTAATGGGGAGAGCAATGAGATTGCCGTCTGTACCGACGGCTGCACTGTTAAACATCACAGATGATATGATCCTGGACTATTGTAAGGGGCTGTCTGACGCCATTCATTCTGTGTCCCTTCAGGTGCAGGCTGCCGAGGTTCCGTCGTGCCAGGACCCGTGCCATGACCTGTGCCCTGGAGACTGGGTGCTTGTGAAAAAGCACGTAAGAAGAAGCTGCCTGGATGTTCGTTGGCGTGGGCCCTACCAGATCATCCTGATCACGAACACTGCAGTGAAGGTGGGAGGCCTGCCCAATTGGATCCACGCGTCGCACACGCGGAGGGTTCCAGCACCTCTGGAAGAAACAGCTCCTCTCTCGGATAGAAGTCCAGCTGCGGACCGAGAAGCCATAGAGGGGGCTAGCCAAGCTGTAGAGGTGCCAGAAGAAGCAGGGAACGAGTCTGACCAGCCTGAGGACGGTCAGTACAACAGCGAAACAGACAACGCTACAGAAGGAGAAAGTAGCTGGGAGTACGAATCAGACACTGACCAGGCTGAAAGAGAGCGAGAGCAAAGCAGAAGGATAAGGAGCAGAAGGGTAAGACGTGGAGAAGCCAGCTGGCCTCAAAGAAGGAGTTCAAGCCTGAGGTCGACTCCAGAGAGAACCCTTCCTCCAATATCCGAAGACTCAGACCTGGAAGAAGGTGCTCAGGGCTCTGAAGCACCAGATCTAAGAAGGTCAAGAAGAGTACGTGTGCCTAGCAGAAGATACGCCACCCCTGAGTGGACATATCTGGCGACAAATGTCTTGGGAACGAGCGACAGGGAGGATCAGAGCGGTGCTGGTGTCCAGCTCTGAACCCATCATCACTGTGGAAGTACAGCTGTTAGTGCCCGGAGTCGAAGCAGAAGGGTCACTAACGTTAACACTCCCCAACTCTCCCCGCCTAAGCAAGTTAAAGCACATGTTTTTCACCGAATTACAATTCCCCGACTTTGGAACCAAGATAACAAGTCATGAAGAGCACGTTCTTCGTTTGGAAATATTGAACTATGCTGTCCAAGCCGCAGGCCCAAGCCTGATTGTAGATGCTTAAAGACTGTAAATAAGCAAGAAAAAAAGAAGATTACCTAGCGCCTAGGAAGCAGAGAATCTTAGGGACCTTCCCATAAGCTGACGGAGAAGGGCTAGGGTTGTCTGTGTTAAAGCTTTAAAGAAAAAGACTTTGCAAAAGGAGATTGCCAGCTTCCAATTGTGTGTTCTAAAGACTGAAGGAGCAAAAAGAGACTGTAAAGAAAGAACTTTGTGTTGGAATAAGGGAGAGAATCCTACTGTCTGACGAAATGGAAGCCGGCACCCCGAATCGTAGAGCCAAATGTATAATAGACACACTAATAGTAGGAGTGATACTTCTAATAGCTTTAGTAGTTACAGTATCATATGTAATGGGACATGAGAGAGAGGCAAGGGTATCAGATGAAAAATCTGTAGTGACACCGAAACCCACTGTTGCTGGTAAGAAAGAGGAAAACATACAGGAGAAAGCGTTATTAGCAGCAGAAGCCCGTAGGTTACACATGGATGAGTCCCAAGGTGACTTTAGGTCAAATGCTTATGCCAAACTTTTGTATGAATACGTGGATGCCATGGAGGTTAAGGACTGCTACGTCTGTATGCAGCTGCCGTCTGTAGATGAAGGCATTAGATATCATCACCTCCCGTTGACATATGGCATTACATGTAGCTTATTGCTTAGCATATTTTATGGGAGAGATAGTTTTGAATACTATTTTTCCAATTATGATTCAGCGTTACCAGAAGTCCCAAATTACAAGCAGATGAATAAGTGGGACTACTGGAAGAGTGAAGACAGATTGGCCAAGTTCTTCATTCCTTGGGATACCTTAGATACTTCACATGCCCGCAGAAATAACCTGACATGCAAGGTGTCAGAAGTCGAAAAGAAGTTTATAGGGCAAGTGGATGATCGATACAGAAGGCAAAAGATTCTGAAAAAATCAGGACAATGGAAAACAGATTGGACCGAGGAAGAGAAGGCACACAAAAGAAAGGGTAGTAGTGGTCCAATAGCTTTGGATAAGACACAGAGAGGGAAGTTATGTCTTCACAGAAGCAAAACGTACTACGAAAATGTATTCGTAGGGGAAGTCAGTTGTGAACATGCTTTCAGATTAGAGTATTACACAAAGGATTTCTTGAAAGGAATGCAAGTGATTCCAAATGTATATTTTGTGTGTGGAAGAAATGCCTACGTGAGACTACCTGATAATTGGTATGGATCATGTTACTTGGCAATTGTCTTTCCCAAAATATACCATGCCCAAGATTTAGAGATCATCGAGGGCAAGGCCTCGACAAGGGGGAGAAGAGACCTAGGAGATGCAGAAATGGTTGGAGATGTATTTGGAGCTGCATTTCCTCTTTTAGGACTGATCCTCAATGATGTCAAAATTAGGAGACTGGCAACAGTCGTAGACAGATTGTCTGCCAGCACTGCTAGGTCCTTAATGCTGGTGGAAGGAGAGATGCAATCGATAAGGGCCATGGTGCTTCAGAATCGTCTTGCATTAGACGTCCTGCTAGCAAAAGAGGGCGGAGTCTGTAAGGCTTTGAAGGTCCAGGAATGTTGCACTTACATTCCAGACAATTCAAAACCTCTTGAGAAGGTCATTATGAATATAACTAATATTCACAAAGAGATCGAAGACTTATCAAAAGAAAACGTTTGGGAAAAAGTGGGTCATGGAATGGGTGAAGTTGGAGGTTGGTTCGCCAACTTAGGAAAGAGCTTCGTATGGTATGTGCTGAAACCTATCATCATAATATTGATCTGTGTGATCATGTTGTGGGGATTGGTGAGGGCATACAAATGGTATAGATCAAGGAGATTGGAGAGATCCAGGAGAGAACAGCTACAGAGATTAGCTGCAATACAAGACAATCAGTACAGGAGTCTGAGGGCTCTAGAAACGCAGAAACGAGGAACATTAGCAATTAGTTCAGTTTAAATGTTAGTGATGACCCCGAGAGGTCATCAAAGGGGGGAACTGAGAGAGCGCAAATTGAACAAAATGCATGAGTACACCACACTTACAAGTAGTACGCACAAATCATGAGAGAAAATGCCATGAGTGCTGAGAATATATTCACCTATACTCCGAAATGTGTAGTTAATCTACAGATTTCATATAGAAGTGGAACTAATGCAGAAATGTGGGAAAATGTATAACCTTATTAAACGTGATTAATCCTGATCCATATTATGTAGCTGCTAATGGAGGAAATGACAGGCTGCAGAGCACAGAACGGAATAGGCCTCATGGCCAAAGCTGAAAGAGTTTGGGAAGGTGATTCAATTACATTAATATGGATTGCACTAATGTTCTAATGATTTGTTTATTAGTTAGGTTTATGTTGCATAGATGTGGTTTTTCAGTAAATAAGAATAAGATGCTAACATGATACTTTAGTTTAGCTCTGCGAGAAATGTTGTAGGCCTGAAGAGATTAAAGACGCTTTGATTTACACGTATTGGTAAGAGCCAAGTTGTGCTGAGAAGTAATGTTGCAAACTTCTGTTAGAAGTTTATGAGAATTGGGATTCTAACTGCGGATGTCTGTCTGCGGGTGCGAGGAGGGATCCAATTAAATATTGGATGAATAGAATTCTGTTCAGGAGAATGGTACAGACATGGAGGAGGGTTCAGGAATGTTTGAGGGGTATCGGCGGGCCGGAGAAGAGTCTGAGAAGCAAGGTCAACTCTAACGCACGAGGCCCAAATGAAGAGCATCATGGAAAAAGCCAGAAGCAACACCACGTGAGGGGCGTCCCACGAGGGGCGTCTCAAATATTATTGTGTTTTGGTATTAGGGACAGCACCCCTGGGTGGAGTTAGAGCAGATGCCTGAGGACCCTTTAGAGAGCGGATGGGTAGGCAGAGAGGGGTCATGACTGGAGATCATAGGTTTTCATCTAGAGACTAAGAGTGAGTGAGCTTCCTAGGAAGTCATTCACAACTGACACCTTTTGATAGGTTGGGATTCTGTTAAGTAGGGATACCATCCAGAGCAGGGTAGGGACAGCCTAACCTGAACCTTTTATTCCTGCTGTAAATGTATGTATTTATGTATGTATTTATAGTCTTTTATAGCGCGTATCTGTCACCCCACGGGTAAATGACGGAGAGATCACAATACGTGTCTATGCTTGCAGCCCTTTTGATTTTAGAACTAGTCCTTGTTGTTTTCTTTGCCCGTCTGAGGGCTTTTAGGGAGCACATGTATGTAGTAGTGCCCGTATATCTTTTGAATCTCATTCTGAGATGCCTGTACTTGCAGTTAACCTTAACCTTGTAATAAATCTTTGAAAGCTAGAAGTGGTTTGTGGTTTTTCCGAGCCGAGTCCATTATTGATTGAACTAACCTGGTAAGAGATGCACTTTCTTCCCTCAATGACAGGCAATAAAGATTCAGTCGACCAGAACGGGGTTTAGATCTAGAGTGATAAGATAGTGATCAAAATCCCGCCCCCGCAGGAAGGCACTGGCCGCTGCAGTCTACGGGTCGGAATTATGGGGTTTCGACAAGATTGCAGAGCTAGCTAAAGCTGAGAATAAGTTTTTAAGAGAACTAGTTGGTCTCCCACTCTCTACCCCCTTAAAACCACTTCTTCGCGACATGGTTCGACGATCAATCAATGACAAAGTTTACCTCCGTCCACTACTATATTGGGTGCATTTAAGAAGGAGCCGGGAGTTGGCAAGCTATGCAGCAGTCTTTGGCGAACTAATTAAATTGAATAGTTCAAAGAAGATTGTATGGCTGAATAAATTGAGGGAGTTGGTTGATAAACTGGGGTTGAGTGAAGCGTGGCTATCCCAGTCCCCCCCCCCCTCCCCCCGAAAGAAACAGTTAAGAAAATCTACTGGGAATGGGTACAAGACAAGGACCTAAAAGACACTAGGTGGGGCACCCTAACTGACCAGTTCCTAGAGCACAAACCGGTGAAGAAGCTGGAGCCCTTTTTAGATTTTATTAAAATACGTTGAGACAGAACTCTTTTTTTTAAACTGAGGTATGGGACACTTCCCCTGAATGAATTTACTAAACGCTGGAAATCCCCCTTGTCCCACCAAGTTACTTGTCCGGGATGTGCAAACCCCACCGAGTCCTTAGCACTCTTTCTGTTTGCTTGCAGTGCCTACAGGGGGGTCAGAAAAAGATGGTTAAAACCTGTATGTAGGGAACTAGGAGTGAAGCACTGCACGATGGCCCTCCGAATTCTGAGAAGGGATACAACATCTATGATGGTCATTTGCGGAGTAGCAAAGTATTTGGGGAGAGCCTGGCAGATACGCTCAAAGCTTATGCAATCGAAAACGGGTTTGGAAACTAAGACTAACTAATCTGGCTGCTTATGGAAAGATTACTACTGCACTTTATGTCCTATGGCCCTTTAAATGTATATACTGATTTTGTATTTTAACATATCTCTATTTTAATGAATTTTATTCTTTTATGATGAAATTATATCTACTTTTATGATAAAAACTTTATCGAATGAAGTATTACAACAACAGAAGAAGGGAGAGGCGTATTATACAGTGGTACAGAGTAGAGTTTAGTGGTGTAGAGTGCAGCAGCATACAGTGCAGTAGATAGAGTAGAGTGGTGTAGAGTAGAGTGGCATAGAGTGGAGTGGCATAGAGTGCAGTGGCATTAAGTGGAGTGATGCAGAGTAGAGTGCAGTGGTATAGAGTTCAGGGGGTAGAGTGCAGTGGCATAGTGTGCAGTGGCGTGGAGTGGTATAGAATGGAGTGGTACAGAGTAGAGTAGAGGGGCATAGAGTGCAGAAGTGTAGAGCAGAGGGGTGAAGAGTGGAGTAAAGTGGTGTAGACTGCAGTGGCATAGAGTGGTATAGAGTAGACTGGCACAGAGTGCAGTGGCATAGAGTGGTGTGGGGTAGAATAGAGTGGTGCAGAGTAGAGTAGAATGGCGTAGAGTGCAGAAGCGGAGAGCAGAGGTATGAAGAGTAGAGTAAAGTGGTGTTGACTGCAGTGACATAGAGGTGTGTAGAGTAGACTGGCGCAGAGTGCAGTGGCATAGAGTAGAGTGGTGCAGAGTACAGAGCCTAGAGTAAAGTGGCATAGAGTAAAAAGACACAGAGTAGAGTGCAGTGGGGTACAGCTCAGTGGCATAGAGTGTCGTGGACTAGAGTGCAGTGCCATAGAGTAGAGTAGAGTGACATGGGGTGGAGTGCCGTTGAGTGGAGTGGCATAGAGTGGAGTGACATAGAGTGCAGTGGCATTAAGTGGAGTGATGCAGAGTAGAGTGCAGTGGTATAGAGTTCAGGGGGTAGAGTGCAGTGGCATAGTGTACAGTGGCGAGAAGTGGTGTAAAATGGAGTGGTACAGAGTAGAGTAGAGAGGCATAGAGTGCAGAAGTGTAGAGCAGAGGGGTGAAGAGTGGAGGAAAGTGGTGTAGACTGCAGTGACATAGAGTTGTGTAGAATAGACTGGGGCAGAGTGCAGTGGCATAGAGTAGAGTGGTGCAGAGTACAGAGCCTAGAGCAGAGGTCTTCAAACGTTTGGATGCCGAGACCCCCCCTGTCAAAATTTTGAGGTGTAAGGACCCCCTCCTGACAAATTTCTAAACCTGTAGGCATAGCTACTGGAATTATGAGGCAGTTGAGGACCAAATTAAGCGACAGGCTTGACTAAATTGTGTGGGAAGAAAATGTAAATGATGTTATGTGATGCCGCGTATTTTTGATTAGCATTGCTTCATTATTTTGAAATTAATTTATTACACACAGTAACACTGAGAAAAGATTTCACCCCATCAGTACCTGTTTAAAACCAAAATACAACAATTAACTTCAGAAAGATTTCTAGTCAACCTTGGCGAAGGGCCTTCCACTCCGTAGGAATACGTGCTGCCACATTAGAAGCTCACCTGGCCCTGGCCGGGAGCAGCAGGAGTCCCTTAAAACCCTGGCGGTCTTGTTCAGAGTTAAGCAATTTACCCATGCCGCTTTCCTCTCACCCCTTCCTTCCATCCCTCTCTTCTCTCCCAACCCCGGATCCCTCTCTCAATTTGCAGGCCATTTTCTTTCACCCCTTTTTACAACTTGTGAACTCTCCCCATTCAACGTCTCACTTCACCTTCAATCACCTCTTGCCATTCTGTCTTTTCACTGCCCTCATCTCTAACAGTCTCTCGAATTTATCTCATGGTCTCTCTGGCCCACCACCTCCCGTGCCCTTCAGCACTTCTTCTTCACCTCATCTCTCCATTCAACTTTTTGTCTATTTGTATCTTGCACCTCTCCAGTCCCCCCATTCATCTTTTACATCTCCCCTTTGTTCTAACAGAAGCCCTCACCTTTGGCTCACACTCACTTCTTGCGTGTCCACACTTCTCTTCTACAATTTACATTTCTCCTCATCCCTGACCTCTTCAATCAAATTCTCGCACTCCCTTGCTGTCCTCGCTCATCATCTCATCTCTCCTCACCAAGCATACGGGTCGGACCTGTATGCTCCTCTCGGCCTGTGCCACTCTGCTTATTGTTCCCTAATTCAAGAAGGCATGAGTTGTCTGTTTCGCTGTTTTGGTGCAGGACGCACAGTTATGAGACTTGCACCCTCCTTTGCTTCTCTCCACCAAGAACCTATTGTCCTTTAGGAAGATATAAAAACCTTTCTCTATGCTCTGTAGGTTACCCCATTTGGCTGGTTCTCCTTCTCCTTCTGTGTGTTTCTCATTTGCCTTCAGGCAGCAAATGGTTATTAGCCCCAGGACATCTTTTGGTAACAGTAGCGCACTACAAATGTAAATATTAATAATCGGCAGAAGCATGGAAGCCACTAGACCAGAACTTCTGGGGGGCTAACACTCCCAGCCAGGGCTGGGCCTAACACTGGTTGCACAGGGTGCAAAAGTCTTTTATGGTGCCCCACCCCCGTTTCCTTCTTCTCCATGAATTCCCTCACTACCACTCACCAACAATGCACCTCATCTCTCTATAGCACCTTTCTGACAAACATTCCATTTTTTATAGCGCTACTCATAGTTTACTCACACTGATTTCTGTGATTTGCATGGTACATATTCTTTGTAGCAGACACATTAACCCTCTGCACTGTGTGAGTGACAAGAGTGCCCATGTGAGTGCACGTTGAGCAATGCAACAGTGTGAGAGTAGGGTGAGAGGAGTGACTGCAGGGTGAGTGAGGTGGGCGTACAAATTTGGGTGCGGATGCAAGTTCAGAATAGGACAAATTAATGTATGATTACTGCAGGGCTTGTTTGAGTGAGTTATATATTCAGCAGTGAGGGGGGCAGGTGATGGAAGTGTCACTTGAGTGCAGAATGAGTAGTGTGCTTGTGTGTTTGCAGGGTGGAGTATAGGATGAACAGCGCAAGTGCATTGTGAGTGCCGAGTAATCACTGTGAGTGCAGGGTGAGCAGGTGAATGATGTGAGTGCATGGTGATCAGTGTGAGTGCATTGTGATCGCTATGAGTGCAGGGTGAGCGTGAAAGTGAAGGGCGAGAATGAGAAGTGAGTTGTCTGAATACAGGGTGCATTCCCAGACACTTGAAGTAACTCAGCATGTTATTGACGGTGGTGTAGGGTTTAAGATCTAAGTTAAACTATTGCTATTATGGCATTAATCGGGGATCGAGGGTGGAGGAAATAAATAATGTGCTGATGCTACAATGAACTTCCAGTCCTATGATTAGGGTTACCAGCAGATTATTTTGATGGTCCAGTTGGTACAAAAATAAGCAGTCACCTAAGCTGTATCTTAAGCACTTATATGTGCATACATCGAACAGCAAATTTAAATAGAAAACATTTTTAATTGTGTTCTAGGGCGGCCTGAATGGTCCATGTCTAATAACTAAAGAGAACAAAGACAGAAAAGTCACATAATGAATGAATACATACTTTTTTTTTATTTATAAATCTATTTAGTGTCAAGAGGAGGTCTCTGCAGGCTCTTTAAAGAATACACACAGGCATTTTACTTTTGGCAACCCTACTTTATACTCCTTTTCATGAAATGCATTCTCACACTACAGCAGTAAATGTAAAATACAAATGTAAGGAATAGGCAGAGTGGATCCCAGGGAGTACTGGAATCAGAAAAAAAATTAAGCCTCTGTAACCAGTTTGCAAAGGCATGTAAATATGTAAATAGTCTTTAAAGACCTGTGAAAAACTCTGATGGGTGTGCTGGCGAAAAGACTCCAGACACTGCCCAGCTGAGGCCCCAGCAGCTCGAGTTACACTGCAGCAGCCCGGGCTGAGACACATGATGGGGGAAGAGGGAGGTTGAAGCCCTTGGGCCTGAGCAGAAGTGTCAGCGGGAATGCACGACCCCCTTTGCATCGCTCCACGGCCCCCCTGTGGGTCGCGCCCCACAGTTTGAAGACCCCTGGCCTAGAGTGAAGTGGCATAGAGTAAAAAGACACAGAGTAGAATGCAGTGGGGTACAGTTCAGTGGCATAGAGTGTAGTGGACTAGAGTACAGTGCCATAGAGTAGAGTAGAGTGACATGGGGTGGAGTGCCATTGAGTGGAGTGGCATAGAGTGGAGTGATGTAGAGTAAAGTGGTGCAGAGTAGGGCGGGTGAGGTGCAGTGGCATAGAACAGAGTGGTGCAGAGTAGAGAAGAGTGGCATAGAGTGCAGTGGCATAGAGAGCAGTGGCATAGAGCAGAGTGGTGTTGAGTGCGGTGGCACAGGGTGCAGTGGCATTAAGTGGAGTTGCGTAGATTGGAGTGGTGCAGTGTATATCAGAGTGGCAATGAGTGAAGTGGCATAGTGTAAAATGGTGTATAGTAGAGAAGAGTGGGGTAGAGTGAAATGGTGTAGAGCGGAGAGATACAGAGTAGAGTGGTGTAGAGTGCAGTGGCTTAGAGTAAAGTGGTGCAGAATAGAGTGATGCAAATTAGAGTAGAGTGGCACAGAATGCAGCGTTGTAGAGTGCAGTGGCATAGAGTGGAGTGATGCAGAGTAGAGTAGAGTCACATAGAATTGTGCATTGGGGGAGAGTAAGGGAAATTGGCGCATAATCCACAGTATGCAAATATTACAATGTTATGATATTAGTTGGGAGTGATGCAGAGTAGAGTAGAGTGGCATAGAATGGAGTGATGTAAAGTGCAGTGGCATAAAGTGGAGTAGTGCCAAGTAGACTAGAGTCGCATAAAGTGGGGTGGCAAAGAGTAGAATAGTGCATAGTGGAGTACAGTGTCATAGAGTGCAGTTGCATAGAGTAGAGTTGCACAGAGTAGAATAGAGTGATGAAGAGGACAAAGGCATAGAGTGAAGTGGTGAAGAGTAGAGTGTAATTGCATAAAGTGGAGTGGTGTGGAATGGAGATGTGCAGAGTAGAGTGCAGTGACATAGAGTGGAATGGAGTAGAGTGCAGTGGTGTAGAGTGCAGTGTCATGGAATGCGGTGACAAAGAGCACAGTGGTGCAGAGTAGAGTTAGGTGGCGAAGAGTGGAATGGGATGGTGTAAAGTGGTGCAGAATATAGTAGAGTGGAGTCGAGTTGAGTGGTTCAGAGTAGTGTAGAGTGTTGTAGAGTGCAGTTGCTTCAAGTGCAGTGGTGTAGAGAGGAGTCGTACAGAGTAGAGTAGAGGAGAGTTCAGTGGCATAAAGTGCAGTGATGTGAAGTAGAGTGCCATAGAGTGCAGCGGCATAGAGTGCAGTGACCTAGAGGACTGCAGTCAAAGGCCTAAGTCAGAACCTTAGTACAAGTTCTACGAGTCATTAATCTCTGAAGAGAAGCCACTTCATGGGTTTTGTCAATGTTTCACAGAGGAACTGCACTGGTGAGCACTGAATTGTGGAGAAAGCAGAAGAACGTAGCAGAAACAATGTTTTACTTGGAAAATTATATTTGGTGGACAAGAAATAATTTTGCAGCATTCTTTAATTGGAAGGTATGTAGAATCACAGTCACACTGTACAATACACGGATATGCATATTCAGTGCCATGACAACGGATCTATTCGTTGTCATAGAAAAGCTGATTTGCTTACAATGCTGGGACAGGAGGATGGGAGGGAAAAGAAGCAGCATGGAAGGCAGGGAGGTGGGGGGAATAGAAGTTACATGGATGGTGATATTGGAGATGGACTGAACACATGAGCACTCATACCGAATGCTTGAACCCAAAAAAGTAGCTCTAAAAACGGGAGCATTGGAAGGACACAAGTACTTTGTCCGTGCTCCAGGGGAGGGGCAAACACAAGAAGAGGACATGGCCCACGCATGCCATGACAAATAGGAGTGAAGCAAATGACAGCGATGCTGAAGCTAACCAATGTGGGTGGGCTGGAAGCCCACTGTAAGTAAACATAATTAAGAGAGAGCATATGCGCGGTCTAGGGGAACCTAAAAACAGGCATTTGGCTCTGTGCCGAGCAATCATGATACAGAACCTGAATGCAAGATTAAAATTCGTTTCGAAAAGTATTGTGAGTGCACGGTGAGCTGCATATGGGTTTTTTGCGTGCTGTGTTTTGCATGCAAGATTTAGATGTTTTCTGTTAGTGTGCTTTAATGTGTGTTGAGTGTGAATAGTGTACCATGTCTTGTATAAATGGAGTTATGAGTGATTAACGTTTTTTTAGTGTGGCCGAGTGTTGAGTAATGAGTGTTTCTGTGGTATGTATGTGCAGGAATGTGTGTGTTGTAATGTTTGTGCCTGCCTCTACTATAGGTGCTTTTGTTGCTGCGGTGTGTGCATTGGTGATCTCTTTTTATTGTGATACAAGTGTTAATGGATTATGTATTTGTTTGTGCTACATTGCCTTTCCTGATTGTGGTCTGTGTTTGTGTAATGTGTTTTGTGTGAGAGAGGTGTATACAAAGTGTGATGTGGAGTATTAATCTCCAATATATGGGGGCCTTGATGTAATGGTTTTGTGTTTGTATGAGTTGTGGGTGAAGCAGAGTAAGCGAGACTGGGTCAAAAAGGTTCAGGAGACAAAGTTTATGAAAATGCTACCATGACAACTGCTAGTCAGATGGTTTCTCCTGCAATCAGCTGCCTGGCGAGAGTGCCACGAAGGTCACACAAAGGACTTGTGGCAGATAGCCTTGCAATAGGGAATACATGAAATGCCCATTATTCCACTATCAGGTCATGTAATAAACACCAGTATATGTCCTACCTTTCACATACACTGCACCCTGCCCATGAGGGTACCTGAGAGGTGCCTGACATGTTAGAAAAGGGAAGGTTTAGGCATGGCAGGGACACACCAGTGCTGCACTAGTAGTATTTGAATTACAGGCCAATGGCACACACAGTGTGCTGTACTAGGAACTTACTAGTAAATCAAATATCGCAATCATGGTAACACCAACCCATAAACACAATTTACAGCAGGAGCACTTTAACACTGAACAGCAATGAGAAAGTGTGCAGAAGCATTACACCAGCAAAAACTAACTCCAGCACACCAACAAAACTAGGGGGTCTGAAAGGAAAAAGACTGGAGAAACACACCAAAAGATGCCAGGTATAACAGTGTGGGAAATATAAACCTTCAGAATCATTGTACAAAATTTGGATCCCTGCCTGCTCCAGACACAGTGGCACGATTCTGTGAAAGCTCAGCGATGTTTACTCAGCGCTGTAGTTAACCCCTTCGCTGTGAGGGTAATTCCCCCACGGTGCCGGGGTGCCAGTGGGTGAGCACGGTGCTGCGGTGCTCCTGACGAGCCCAGCTTGTCATGAGTCACAGTGGAGCTGTGCTCATGACGAGCTGGGCTCGTCACGACCCGGCCCACTGATTAATTCACCCGCTCAGGCGGGGAATCAATCGCGCGTGGGCGGCGCGGAACCGTTATGACGAGCCCAGCTCCTCATGAGCACAGCTCCATTGTGACTAATGATGAGCTGGGCTCGTCATGAGCACCAAAGAGGTTAGACATTGCTTACTCTCAGGAATGCATTTTTTTTAACAGAACATACAACTTTCGGTGCAGCTCACTTTCTGATGACTACTTGGAAGCGAAAATTCTGGAATGCAAAAAGTTTAATGTTTATGTGACTTACAGTGAAATAGAGCACTTCACGCTTTCAGAACACCTAGGAAATGGTAAACAGGACAAAGCAGTGCAGTGACCTCAATGAAATTTCTTTTGTATTCGCTATCCTTGGACTCTGTTTTTTCTGGATTCATTTCCCATTTGTAATCAATGCATGCCGGTCATGAAGGCGGGTCTTGGGGGATGTTTATGACGTATTTTTGCTTGTGTCACTGCTATTTTCATCCCTACCAAAAGCAGCATGCAGCACGTTGCTTTCATTGTTCACATTACATGTAATGACGAAAAGCAAACGAAGGGATAGGAATGCTTGAAGCTCTTCCTGCTTGAATGGCAATTAGTTGATACAGCCCAAGCTGCTGGGAAAGGAAATGGGGGATGTGAGGAGAGCAAGCAACATGCTGGCTGTCTGTAAGTTTAAGGGAGAGAGCTTTTTAGCTGAACCTACCCCACTGCTGCTCCCCGTCCAGGTGGTGCAAATTCTTACAATTTCCAGCCAAACAAGGGAGCATATTATTAAGAAGGGCGATAAAATTATCGCCGCTTCAGCGGCAGGAAACTGCCGCTAAAGCGGAGATAATGGGCTTGATAATATGCTCTTGAGAATTCCGATAGAAGCCCATGTTCACGGCAGAAAATGGGCTTCTATGGGAATTCACAAGGACATATTACCAAGCCCATTATCGCCAGTTTCCTGCCGCTAAAGCTAGAGATGTTTTAATTCATAGGCAAAGTGGGCTCTGGCCCATGGCCCCAGCCTTTCAGGGGGCCCCCTGACAGGTCCATTCTCCATTCTCCAGAGTTTTGCCCTAATGACCTTGAATATTTCTTAAACAGATTTTTTTAAATACTGTTTTCCTTTCATTTCTTTGTTATGTACCTGATGTGTGAGAGTCTAGTACAGCCATTTTTCAGAGAAATGTTGGGTTTATGTTTCCTGTATACATGAAAAAAGTTTCTTATAGAACAAAACAAGGCCTAACATATAAGAAATGGGAGGGCGTCACAGAGATTATTTGCAGTAATTTTGGTGAGCCGATGTTCGCAGGCAGGTCGCTCCCCACGCTGCTGCTTGGCTCTGCCTGCATTGTTTTTGCCTAATCTTGTATTTTTCCCCTGTGCCTAACTTTCTTTCTTGCCCAGGCTTGTTTTTATTCCCCTGTGTCTGTACTTGCTTTCTTGCCCAGACTTGTTTTTATTCCCCTGTGCCTGTACTTGTTTTCTTGCCCAGACTTGTTTTTATTCTCCTGTGCCTGTACTTGCTTTCTTGCCCAGACTTGTTTTTATTCCCCTGTGCCTAACTTGCTTTCTTGCCCAGACTTGTTTTTATTCCTCTGTGACTGTACTTGTTTTCTTGCCTAAACTTGTTTTTCCTTCCTGTGCCCAGTTCTCCCGCGGCCCCGCCCATTTTTCCCACATCCTTGTGGCCCCGCTCACCTGCAATCCCATTCGCCGCCCCACTCCCACCTCCCAGCTGCTCCTTCCTCCCACATCCCCTTATATGGAAGCCGCGCCGCGGTAAAAGGAGGGCCCTATGACCCTGCTCGCAGGCAGGTCACTCCCCACGCTGCTGCACGGCTCTGCCTGCATTTTTTTTTGCCTAATCTTGTATTTTTCCTCTGTGTCTAACTTTCTTTCTTGCCCAGACTTGTTTTTATTCCCCTGTGCCTGTACTTGCTTTCTTGCCCAGACTTGTTTTTATTCCCCTGTGCCTGTACTTGCTTTCTTTCCCAGACTTGGTTTTATTCCCCTGTGCCTAACTTGCTTTCTTGCCCAGACTTGCTTTTATTCCTCTGTGCTGTACTTGTTTTCTTGCCTAAACTTGTTTTTCCTTCCTGTACCCAGTTCTCCCTGGCCCCCGCCAATTTTTCCCGCTGCTGCGTCCCTGTGGCCCCGCCTACCTGCAATCCCTTTCGCCGCCCGCTCCCGCCTCCCAGCTGCTCCTCCCTCCCACATCCCCTCATATGGAAGCCGCGCAGCGATGAAAAGAGCGACCTATGACCCTACTCGCAGGCAGGTCGCTCCCCACGCTGCTGCACGGCTCTGCCTGCATCGTTTTTGCCTAATCTTGTATTTTTCCCCTGTGCCTAACTTTCTTTCTTGCCCAGACTTGTTTTTATTCCCCTGTGCCTGTACTTGCTTTCTTGCCCAGACTTGTTTTTATTCCCCTGTGCCTGTACTTGCTTTCTTGCCCAGAATTGTTTTTATTCCCCTGTGCCTAACTTGCTTCCTTGCCCAGACTTGTTTTTATTCCTCTGTGCCTGTACTCGTTTTCTTGCCTAAACTTGTTTTTCCTTCCTGTGCCCAATTCTCCCGCGGCCCCCGCCCATTTTTCCCGCTGTTGCGTCCCTGTAGCCCCGCCCACCTGCAATCCCATTCGCCACCCCGCTCCCGCCTCCCAGCGCTCCTCCCTCCCACATCCCCTCATATGGAATGGAGGAGTTTGGTGTATCTATTCATGCTAGCCATAAGAGTGTGAAGAGGCCCCGCTCTGAAAAGTCAGCTGGAGAGCTATTGGCATCAGCGCTCGTCGCGCTGCATCTTTTTCCGAGGTATCGCATTTTCTCCAGCCCACCTCAACAAGAGATACAAGGGCTGATGCTAATAGCAGCTTGTGACTTCACAAGGGGTCTGTGTTCATTGCAACGTTTACCCGCAGCCCGGTGGGCACTTATTTTAGAGGCTGGAGCGTAAGGACATCCGAGGAAGCGCTTTTTAACAGACATGATAACCAGGACATTTTGAATTAGGTCACCTGTATGTGTCCTGCAAAGCACCAGCTGTTATGGAATCGTTGACACCGAGGTCCAGCTCCGCGCAACTTCCACCCAGGCAAGATGAACTCTGGGAGATGTAGTGCACACAGCATTGCATTGTGAGGGGCGAGCACATGATCAGGAGCGCTGTGTGTTTTTACCAATAGGAGGGTGGCAGGACTGTTTAAAACATGGGTGGGGCAGCATCCTGGTTTTTTTTTTTTATTTCACAAAATTTTTTATTGAGAGAGTTTGGTAGTGATATGAACAGAACAAATAATAGCAGATAAAGTTCATGGTACAGGTACATAATAAGTCGAGAAGCGGTGAAGTAACATAATATGGAGTAACATAACATGCGGTGGAAAAATAAACAGGTAAATAAAGAAAATGATAGTTAAGCATCAAGTCCGTAAAACACAAAGGCATATGTCAGCAGGCAGATAGATCGGTTATATAGCACAGTAGGGTGAAGCACGCCCATCAAGTAACATAATGAGAAATTGCTTGCGATAACAAAGTTTTAGGTGACTCACGGAGGTTTGAAGAGATCAAAGTGAGCGTCAAGTGAGGCCCATATTTTCCTGTGTTGTGGGCGCCAGGGGTGAGAGGCAAGTGCAATGGTATCGGCACCCCTGAGGTTAGAAACCCAGTTGAGCCAATGGGGGAAGGAGGCTTTGGCTGTATCTTTCCAGTTGGACGTTATGACTTTAACCGCCGCTGTCAGTAAAAGATCAAGTAGGGCTTTGTCGTTTCCATTTAAAGTGACAGCTTTGGAAGAGCCCATAACTAGAGTAGCAAATTCTCTCGGGAGAGAAATGTGCAGGGCTTTGTTGACAAAGTCAAATATCCTGTCCCAGTATGTGGTAACCCGGGGGCATTTAAATATCAGATGTTCAAGGTCCCCTCCCGCTTCCAAACAGTTCCAGCAGGAGTCATTGTCTTTGATGTTGTGCAGAAAAAGTCTCCTGGGGGTCCAAAAGGCTTTGTGTAGGAGCCAGAATTTAGTTTGGGATAGAGTCGGGCTAATTTTGTGTCTTGTGGTCGATTCCCAAATTCTGGCCCACTCGTTATCAGATGTGGGAGTGGAAGAATATGATTCCCAATAGGATTGTACTGCAGAGACCAGGTTAGATTTCTGCGGTTTGATCATTTTGTACATTCTGGATACCTGGTGGCCAAGTCTATTAAGGGTGGATAAAAGGCCAGGGAGTGAGGGGGATGTGTTGCCCAAGTTTGCTCTGGTTAGGGCCGCCTTAACTTGTAGAAAATAGTAGAAGTCGATGTTCTCGAGTTGGAATCTGTCCTGTAATTCCTTGAATGTGAGTGGTGTCTGGCCCACGTAGAGTTGGTGAGGGAAGTGTATACCCTTCCTGATCCAAGAAGGATTATACAGTGGTTTACCTTTGTATGTTATAGTGTTATTCCGCCATAGAGATTCCCATTTTGAATTACGAAATTGATGGGGTAGAGATTTACTGATATGGAGGAGGGAGTTCTTGGTGTTTTTAAATATGATATTAGAGTCAATATCGGGACGCACTTTGATGGTAAGGAGGGAGGAGGGGTCAAGGCCTTCCACTAGGGACTTTTCGATGTGCAACCACTCGGGTGTGTAATCAGGCTGTGGCGTGAGCCAAATCGCACCTTGCCTGGCCAGGAAGGCGGTCTGGTAGAGTCTAAAGTCGGCCAAATTGACACCACCCAAGGATTTATCTAGTCGTAGCTTTTTCATGCTGATCCTGGCTTTTTTCCCCTGCCAGAGGAAAGAGGTAAGTACCTTATCCAGTTTTGAGTGGAAATCATTAGAGAGCGTTAGGGGAAGCATCGAGCTCAGATAATTGACCAATGGGGAGATCATCATTTTTATCGTCTCTATCCGACCCCACCATGTAATGAATCGCGGCGACCAACCATCCAAGATTCTTTTGATTTTCGCTAATGTGGTCGATTCATTGTGCTTGAGTGTACTTAGTATGTTGTCAGTGAATTCTATTCCTAGATACTTAATGACATCCGGTTGCCAGGCTAGACCTGAATTACCAAGGACTTCTTTGGTGGTATGTACATTAAGTGGTTTAACTTCGGATTTGTCCTTGTTTAACTTATAGCCGGACAATGCCGAGTATTTACTGATGGAGGACATAAGCCCCTTAATAGATAGGGTTGGGTGTTCTGTGGCTATTAGGATGTCGTCGGCATATGCCGCTAGTTTGATCGGAGTGTTTCCGAAGGTGACACCTGTGATGTCCTCATTTTTCTTGATGTCGGTGAGTAGTGGTTCAAGAGCCAGCAGAAAAAGAGCCGGTGAGAGTGGGCAACCCTGTCTAGTTCCTTGGAATAGGCGGAATGGGTCAGAGAGTGTTCCATTAATAGATATACGGGCGGAGGGGGCGGAGTATAAGGCCATCACCATTTTAATGAAAGAGTTACCCAGATTGAATGCGCCCATACAATGTTGAAGAAATGGCCATGAGACTTTATCGAATGCTTTCTCAGCATCTAGGGTTATTGCAACCATCGGCATTTTGCAGTTTTTCGCTTTTTCAAGTATATGGCATAGGAGTCTGGTGTTGTCATTCGACATCCTGTGTTTCAAAAATCCTACTTGTGATGGACTTATCAATTTGGGCAGCACGGCGTTTAGTCTAGTTGCTAAGATCTTGGCATAGATCTTGCAGTCGATATTTATAAGTGAAATGGGGCGGTAATTTTTAGTCTGGAGGGGGTCTTTCCCTTCCTTGGGTATAACAATTATTGTGGCTTCACTCATCGAGGGAGAGATACTCCCACTGGAGGCGGTGGAGTTGAACACGGATTGGAGTGTCGGGGAGAGTTGATTGTCAAAGGCTTTGTAGAAAGAGGCAGAAAAGCCATCAGGCCCCGGGGCTTTGTTGCTTTTGAGTGATTTTATGGCCGTCGAGATTTCTGTGATACTGATGGGTGACCCTAGATTTAATTCGTCTATTTCTGAAAGTCTGGGGAGGTCAAGGGCCTTTAGGTATTCTATACATGCTTTTGGGTCCAGGGGCTTATCATTCCTGTATAA
The DNA here is from genome assembly GCF_964263255.1 of Lissotriton vulgaris. Taxonomy (NCBI): domain Eukaryota; kingdom Metazoa; phylum Chordata; class Amphibia; order Caudata; family Salamandridae; genus Lissotriton; species Lissotriton vulgaris. The sequence goes on along the minus strand of NC_141689.1, from coordinate 1,080,269,770 downwards.
TTCTTCGTAAAACTGCTTAAAGGTATCAAGAATCTTGGGCTGGTTGGTGTGCGCATTATTAGCGGGATCTTTTATAGAGGATATGGTTGTTAGTTTCTGTTTGTGTTTAAGATAGGAGGCCAGCAGCTTCCCGGCTTTGTTTCCCTCACATAGCTTCAAGGCTTTGAAGCGGTTGATCCACACGCCTGCTCTCTTGCTCACGATGGAATTATACTCGTATTTCTTTTTTATGAGTTGGTCAAGGGGTTTGGAGTCTTGAGGGTTGGTTTTGTGTAAGGATTCTAATGATCTGATCTCCTGCTCCAGTTGCTCCAGTTCTTTGTTTATCGCTTTGTTGGCTCTTGCTCTTATATTAATAATAACTCCACGGATCGTGGCTTTGAGCGCGTCCCAGAGGATGTTCGGATCTGTGTCAGGGACATTATTTAGGAGTAAGTATTCTCCAATGGCTTTAGTAATCTGTAGTTTGTCATCAGGGTTGGTTAGCGTTTCATCGTTGAAGCGCCATCTTCTGGGTGGTTTGATAGAGCGGGAGCCTGCAAGTTTGGTGTGGATACATGCATGATCGGAGATCAGTTTAGGGGCGATGTCGGTTTCCTCGATGAGGTGTGCAAATGTAGAGGATATTAGGATAAAGTCAATACGCGAGTAGGAGTTGTGGGGAGTGGAGTAAAAGGTGAAGTCTCTCCCATCAGGGTTTTGGAGACGCCATGAGTCTTTAAGGCAATACCTTTCGCATAGCCGCAGGAGTGCTTCATGTGAGCGTGATGGGTGAAAAGCGCATTTGGACTGCCTGTCTAGTAAGGGGTCTAGGGGAAGATTAAAATCGCCTCCCACAATGAGAAGGTCGTCCTGAGGAATATGCTCCATCGAGCGGGAAACAGAGTCCCAAAACCCGGGGTCGTCTGAGTTGGGGCCATAAATGTTCACTACGTGAATTGGGTCATCTTCTCTGCGCAGATGGGCCACCAGAACCCTTCCCTCCGTGTCATGAGTGTGTGAAACCAGTGTTATGTTTGACTTCTTTGATATCAGGGTAATTAGACCTCCTTTCTTGTGCGGTGCAGGGGATGACAGAATATGGGAAGACCAATGGATGTTTAAGAAACGTGTGTCCTCTTCCGATAGTTTAGTTTCCTGTAGGAGGATAATATCCCCCTTAGTTTTGGCGATGTAGTCAAACACTTTCCTCCTTTTCACAGGGTGGTTAAGACCCTTAACATTCAACGAAACTATGTTGAGGTCATCTGCTATTGACTTAGTGTTAGACATAAGCGGGCAAGGATATCGCTAAGTGGTGATCTGGTGGCGGGCGGAACAATGAGTCAAACATCCCCGTGGAAGCCTGTGTGCTAATGCAATAACAAGTGAACAGAGCTAGCGATACGGCTATGGATAGAACTAGCGACCTTGTGTTGTAGCTGAATGAAACGGACAGAAAAAGGGACAAAAAATAACACAAAAAGAAATACAATGCTATAAAGTACCAACAATTATTATCTGCTGTAAACTCTCTCTTTTTCCCAATCCCCATGCAAGCCATCCCAATCCCCCCTCCCCCCCTCCCCCCCCAATACGTACGTAGGGAGTACGACGACAGTACCCAGCTAGGCAAAACAGGAGTTATTAAACATTAGCAAACGATATTCATTAGTTCCAAAGTTAAAACGTAAGAGGATTTAGAAGTCCAGACTAAGTGTGGCAGCGGGTAATATTTACTGCAGCAATAATATGTGCGTATTGATAGTGTTTGTGCGCATTAATATGCTGTAATAAACCAGGAGTAACTGACTGCAACGTGCAGACGAAAACAGTAAAACGGTTAGAACCAGCTAAATGTTGTGTCAAGAAAACTTGAATCGTCATATTGGATTGAGCTCTCTGTAATAAGGGCAGTATATGTGCACAGAAACATATATTAACAATAATGACAGACTAGTAGCGACCATTTGCGTCGTGTAATAGAGTCTAAGTGTGAGAGTAGAACCTGCTCGACATTATGCAAGCAAACACCAATACCGTTGTCAACCAAAGGAGATCATGAATCGTCACTTATCTAACAGCATTGATAGTATGCCTGGAAGCGATAATTCGATAGTAGGAAAATAGGATATGTGCTTGGTAACAGCGAGTGGGCGGACTAGCAAACAATTAGAGGAGGCAACTATCACAAAACTACAAGCATACAGTGGTGTGACCTGGAAAGGATAGCGATCCGATAGACCTGTACTTTGTCAGGATAGTCACGTGGTCTTCCTTTTGTTAGAAGGGCCATTCGATTGGTCCATTTCCTGCGGTGGGCCATTTTGCAGGTAGTTTTCCAGATCTTTCGGGTCCGTGAAGAATTTTGGGCGGCCGTTTATTGTGATTCTGAACTTGGCTGGACCTGCAAAGGAGTAGGGTATGCTCTTGGATCTGAGCTTGGCGCGGAGTTCCAGGAATCCCTTGCGAACCTCCACTGTGTCCTTGGAGTAGTCCTGTGTAAAAATGATCCTCTGACCTTCCCACACGATGGAGTGCTGCTTCCTTGCGTATTGTAGGATCAATTCGACATGCTGATATCGGAGTGGTTTGCATATCATTGGTCTGGGACCCTTCTCGCGGTTAGTAGTGAATGTGGGGATTCTATGCGCGCGATCCAGCTCCAGACCATGCGGGAAAGCAATGCCGGTAATCATGGGGATCCATGCTTCCAGGAAAGTCACGCAAGAGTCCGCATCTTTTTCTGCGTTTTCGGGAATGCCAAAAATTCGAATGTTCCCTCGCCTGTTGCGGTCTTCCAACTCAGCATGCTGGCGCCTGAGGGTGTCAGTGGTGCTTTCAAGGCGCTGTATTCTAGCCGCTGATTGACGTGAGAGGTCCTCCACGTCGCTGATGCGCTGTTCCGCTGTGTTCAGCCCGGATTTTAGGTCATTCATATCAGCTCTGATGGCCGTTAGCTCAAGCTGCATAGCGTCAGTATTCGCCTTAGTGGATTTGGAGATAACTGTGAGGTCTCCTAACTTTTTCAAAATCATTTCCATCGTGGCCGCCATGTCTGGTTTGCTCTTAATGGGGGAGTCAGAAATTTGCGGCTCAGGTTTCACCTTCTTAGAATTTGTCTTTTCATCTCTGCCCGCCATTCTGGACGTGGGGTGTGAGAAGAGATGTGATTACCAGCTTGCTAGCTTATCAGGAGCACCTGTCTGGGGTCGATGATGGTGGGATCAGACAGGGAGTTGCCAAACAGGTTAGGGCTGTTGAGACTCTCAAGGTTGGCTCCACGCGGTGATTCTCCCAGAGCCAGGCGAGCCTAGTGCAGGCTAGTTTAATGGCGCTGTTAGTGTAGTTGCGCTATTTCCTGTGTTGTCTCCTGTACCAAGGCTTCCTTGTGAGGCTGGTAATATTAGAAGATTAGCTGAGCCAGCTTATAGGGGGAGCAGAGTTAGGTGCCGGTTAGTGAGATGTTGGTTAGGGGCACGATGCCAAAGTACTTTAGGAAAGTGACCTAGAAATACGACCCCCCAAGGATCGAGGAAAACCACGCAGAGAGCAGACAGGAGGTCTTCTGCCTGAAGATAGAGGAGAACCGCTTCACTTTACAGGCGCCCACATGCTGAGTTGCTGGTATTTGGAGCAGGTAGGAGTCGGAGCATTTTTTCGATGGCGGCCGCCATCTTTAGGTCAGGCGAGAAGGGCAGAGAGTGTCAGCACAGCGCTGTGAGAGCGTGTTAGCTCTCGCTTCTTACCGGCATAGGTGGAAAACCGGGGAGCAGCTGACATCCCCGGCTGTGACGAACTCGTCCAGGTGTTGCAGGTTACCGGAGACCAGAGAGGTCGTCAGGCATCTCCGACGTGACGGAGCGGCGCCATTTTATGAGGAATCGGCGCTGGCGCGCGATCGACCCAAAAGATTGCAAAACTCCTCGTCAGAAGCCTCGAGAGGAGAGATCAAGGCACCGGAGGGCTCAGCAGGGTGTGAGGCATCAGGAACACCGCTTATGCTGCTGGATAGGACAGCGGGTCAGCAGGAAACCGATGGAGTCATTCTCCTGAGTTGCGGAGCTCGAGGTTAGGCGGCCATTCGCACTGCCGTCCTGGTTTAATAGCGGCACCTGAGGAAGGCAACATAGCCAAAATGCATCGTGCCTGACAGCTGTTTGAATAAAGGGCTTCCAACGATAATTTCCCCGTGTGGCCTCTTCCTGTCAGCAATGGAGGAGTTTAGTGTATCTATTCACGCTAGCCATGAGCGTGTCAAGAGGCCCCGCTCTGAAAAGTTGGCTGGAGAGCTATTGGCATCAGCGCTCGTCGCGCTGCATCTTTCTCCGAGGTATCGTATTTTCTCCAGTCCGCCTCAACAATTAAGAGATACAAGGGCTGATGCTAATAGCGGCTTGTGACTTCACAAGGGGTCTGTGTTCATTGCAACATTTACCCGCAGCCCGGTGGACACTTATTTTAGAGGCTGGAGCGTAAGGAGATCCGAGGAAGCGCTTTTTTAACAGACATGATAACCAGGACATTTTCAATTCAGTCACCTGTGTGTGTCCTGCAAAGCACTAGCCGTTATGGAATCATTGACATCGAGGTCCAGCTCCGCGCAACTTCCACCCAGGCAAGATGAACTCTGGGAGATGTAGTGCGCACAGCATTGCATCGTGAGGGAGAGCACATGATCAGGAGCGCTGTGTGTTCCCACCAATAGGAGGGTGGCAGGACTGTTTAAAACATGGGTGGGGCAGCATCCTGGTTTAATAGCGGCACCTAAGGAAGGCAACATAGTCGAAATGCATCGTGCCTCACAGCTGTTTGAATAAAGGGCTTCCAACTATAATTTCCCCGTGTGTCCTCTTCCTGTCTGCAATGGAGGAGTTTGCCAAATTAAGAACTGGGCACTGTGTCTGTAGCCCACTGGAGGGCAGTTAAATATGGACCCAAAGCACGAAAATACATTGAGAACACGGACTCCATCGAAGGAGTACTAACAAACTACAGCCCCCAGCATGCACCCATTGGAGGGCGCATGCGCAATGGACAAATAGGGCTGCAGTTCCATCCGGTCTCATTGAGTGCCACCCCCTGAGGAAGAAGCGAGACGCTTCGAAACGCGTTGGGGACCCTTGAAAATGACAGGCGCAGGGCGCAGTTTTGCAATAAAGAAGGTTGTACCTGTTCACACACGGAGTGGCGTCTTTATGTCAGAGGCATCTTAGGGTGAAGAATATATATATATATATATATATATATATATATATATATATATATATATATATATATACACACACACACACATATATATATATATATATATATATATATATATATATATATATATATATATATATATATATATATATATGTATATATATTGCCTTGCCTGAGCTGCGAGGGAGGCCTTGCTGTACCGTAGTACAGTCCTGCTGTGGCGCCACACGGCGTGACGGCGTTGGGAGCAGGTAAAGCCCAATGGTGGATTTCGAAAAGCATCACTAGCGGGGGAGATGATACAACACCACTACCCACTGTGGAAACAATGTGAAAACTTGGGTCCAGTCACTAGCGACTCACTAGGGAAGACAATAGCACTACAAAGTCCAGTGAGCCATGCGAGTGGATACGCCCATTGGGGCGGGGACTGATTATTTGAGTGGTGCTGCGAAAACTGCTGTGACTGAACTCCTTCAAAAGCCTATAGCCCTTGATGAAGTGATATGCACGAAACGCGTCGGGCAAGACTAAATGCAATGCGAAGTTCTTCTCCACTGCCTGCAATGTAATTCCCCATTAAAGAAGTTGGCTAAAGCAAATTACCTGCGTGGGCTCCTCACAACAGGCCACTCTGTTGGTTGGATTTTTGCGGCGCAACCTGAGCCGCGAGGGAGGCTTTGCTGTACCGTAGTACAGCCCTGCTGTGCCGCCACACGGCGTGACGGCGTTGGGAGCAGGTAAAGCCCAATGGTGGATTTCGAAAAGCATCGCTAGCGGGGGAGACGTTACAACGCTACCCATTGTGGAAACAATGTGAAAACTTGGGTCCAGTCACTAGCGACCCACTAGAGAAGACAACAGCACTACAAAGTCCAGTGAGCCATACGAGTGGATACGCCCATTGGGGCGGGAACTGATTATTTGAGTGGTGCTGCGAAAACTGCTGTGACTGAACTCCTTCAAAAGCCTACAGCCCTTGATGAAGTGATATGCACGAAACGCGTCGTGCAAGACTAAATGCAATGAGAAGTTCTTCTCCATTGCCTGCAATGTAATTCCCCATTAAAGAAGTTGGCTAAAGCAAATTACCTGCGTGGGCGCTCCTCACTACAGGCAACTCTGTTGGTTGGATATATATATATATATATATATATATATATATATATATATATATATATATATATATATATATATATATATATATATATATATATATATATATATATATATATATATATATATATATATATATATATATATACATTGTGAATGAAATATCAAAAAAGTGTGTACATCTGCACCCATAGAAGTACTCCTTGAATGGATAGGATGCAAGTTTACTTCTTTTTGGAACACCCACAAATTGGCAGTATTGGACTTGGGAAGCTGAGCCAATCTCCGGTTTCTAGGCATACTATTGGCAATTAAGCTCCTAAAATTTGATGGGATGTATGCATGGAAATAGTCTAACCACTGACAATCGCTTTTATTTTAGCATTCCAAGCCATTGATTTTCACCAACTGTGCCGCTCTAGACAGAGGGCTTGATTTAGGGTTGGTGGAGGGAGTAAAGGCAGAGAGGAGGGCAAAGGACTTTACATCAGCCCCCCTGCCTTTACTGCACCTGCAAAATTTAGATATGTCCTTCAGCCCTATGGACTTCTCTATACATTGGCAGGAACTATGGCAGTTCCTGTCAATGTAATAAAGGTTTTATGGATGGCTCCATCATACATGATGGACAGTCATCACACTGATCCAAAATATATTATTTTTCAAAATCAAACATCTAAAGCAGGACATTTTTTGGGGTAAGTATAAAACTAACAATCTCCACACAATTGGATTCATCACCCATTGTGTGGGAGTTCTTTTTCATATATTTTTTTTACTGTCCTTCAAGTGCAAGGATATATGTGGCATCAAAAGACAGCTAAAAGAAAATGCCATGCTATTGTCCACTCTAAATAGGGGGGAAGGTTGGATGGGAATTTTACAAGGACAAAGTAGATTTTACTCTGTCGGCTTAAAGCGTAGAGTCTGCCCGACTCAAAATCAAGAGGGTGGATCATTTGTTTGGCAGAAGAGGTACTCAGTTGCTACAGAGCACCCTTTAAGTGTGCCCTGTCTGGCAAACTCTAAGGGCCTTATTTATGAAGGTCTTGCGTCAGTTTTGCGCCACCGGTGCGTCACTATTTATGACGCACCAGCGGTGTGAAAAATGTGCCTTGTTGCGCCATATTTAAAAAGTGACGCATCTAGGTAGATGCGTCACTTTTTAAACCCCTGCGCCACATTATACCTGCGTCAGGTATAATGTATGCAGAGGGGGCGTTCCCCTGCAAAAAACCTCGTAATAGTGACGCAGTGAAATCTATGAGATTTCACTGCGTCACTTTTAGGACGCTGTTGCGTCAAAATCTTGCGCCTGCCTCACAGCAGGCGTAAGACTGACGCAAGCCCTTTCACATGGGGCTTTCCCCATGTGAAAGGACGCACTTCTGGAGTTGCGTCACTTTTGTGACACACTCCAGCAATGCATCACTTTTGTGCTTACAGATACGTCAGAAATACTGACGTATCTGTAACTCCTTGCGACATGATGCGTCATACATTAAATATGACGCATCAGGAATGTCGCAATGAGTGCGCAGTGAAAAGTGACGCATCGCTGTTTTCACGCAGCGATGCGTCACTTTTCATAAATGAGGCCCTAAATAAGTACCACAGGCCCGCCTAATCACTACTGACTCTGCTCCTCATGGGAACAGTCCAAACCAAACCTTGACTATCTCACCTGTTCACCCAGCAGCAAACTGCTTTTTTAGTTCGGAAATTTAAGATTCACACCGTCCCCCTCCCCAATTTTACTGACTAAACTACGCCCCTGTTTCCAGCTGCAGTAAATGACTTCTGAAGCAGTACCTCTATTTTAAATATAAACTTCACAAGCATCACTCTTTGTGAAGTTCGGAAAGAACACAATCTGAACTTGCAGATCACTACACTTCAGAATTTTCTTTATAATGTGTGTTAACTGCTACCGAAGGAAATGATACTCATTTTGTGAACCTCAAATAATTAAAGCTTGATTTATGACACATAACTTGTAGATTAAAGGCAAATTTTTCGAGCAAGAGCTTAACACAGTGAGCCATTTTACCTGGATCAGAAATTGCAACCTGCAGGTTACACAAGGATCTAAGCAAGAAACACATGAACCCACTGCGCTATCTTTCCAGGATGTCAACCTGTCAGCAGCAGGTGCAGGCGCAGGCAGTGATCTCCAGAAAGGACTAGCAGTGGGCAGTACTCACGGAGTTTCGCTCCGTGTAATTTCTCGGAGTTACATAAAAACCCAGAGAGACTGCATGTATGTTCTTATATAGCACTCAATGTTACCCTTGGGCATCTCGGGGCTTGCCTTGGGAACCCGTCCTGGTTTTTCCCTGTGAGATCACCCGTGCTGGGCATCCCCAAGGTGAAAGCCAGGCATCCCGCTGCAGGGGACCGTTGTGGAGATTAAGCAAGCTTGGTGCCCAGAGCTGCATAGTGTGAACTTGTGCTTAGAGTGGGCACCGAAGTGAGATTTATCGAGTCCGTGGAGGATTGGGTTCAGGACCCTGCTGCGTCGGGAATCGAACCCTGATCTCGGGTCTGACCTCAGCTTCAGGGTATGCTTCCTCTAACCAGTGAGCCACACTTCTCCACTGTGTTCTGGCAATGGGTGGAAAATATGCACGCTGAACAGCTCGTGCTGCAATTTAGCACACGTAGCTCGTGCAGTGCAAACAGAACGCAAGAGTGCATGGTCATTCCTGTTGATATTGCTACGGCTCGAGTAGAACATTTACATGAGCAGCAGCAAATCTGCTCAAAAAGCAGCCCTCTGACCGTAACAGCGCGTAACCGCCGATGATCGGCAGTGTAAAAATCTTTACTTGGTGATGCCAAATCTCGCTCGCATTTCCAGAGCTTTGCTGGAAAAAATTCCACAAAGCAGCGATTAGCGGAATTTGAATGGAACTTCGCGTTACTATAGTACAATGAAGTCGCCAAAATTCCTCCAATTCTGCGGGCGGAGCAAAACATTCCACCCATCCCTTGAAAAGATATTAACCCTCTAAAATATTTCATGGTGATTCACCCCTGCAACCTTCATAATATTAGGCCCATATCTCTGCATCAAATACATTAGCTTTGTGCTACATTATCCATGTTAAACCCCAACCCTTGCTAGATAAACACACATCTCTGTAGCAGGCACCTTAACTCTCTTTATCTTGATAAATAAATGGTCAGTTTTTGCTTCTGCAACATTGCTGGCCACTTGAAGATCTAAGGTTGACTTTTGTTGCAGGCCAACACAACTTTTGATTCTTCTAGGATGTGTAAAACGAATTTCACTATGTTTGGTAATGATAAGGCATATTAACATTCCTTCTAAACTGCAAGACTATGTGTTGGGATGGGAATGTCCCCTACATAGTCCACATTTGATTTTTGATCCTAGCCTCACAATCATCTAGTGTGTGGAGGCCTATGCCTCTCCATTGACATGAGTGACGTCCTGAGCCTGTACTGTGATCTTGATGGGTACATGATGTGACAGTAGACTGTCCCTGTCATGACTTTAGCAAAGAACCAGTGGTGGTAACGCATCTTGTTTTGTGAATATATAGTTGTGACCAGAACGTTATATCTGTGTCATTGGAGTGGAGTAATAATGGCCCATTCGTGTAAAGTTCCACTTCTATGCGCGAACCCAAATCCTAGTGCTAACATCCAAAGTACATCTTGTGAATGATGGAGTATATGGTCTGCATGGTAAATGCACTGTATGTAGAGTGACCAGTGTTTCAAAAGTAAAAAAAACGTTGACAGGCCAAACATCGAAGTAGGACTAAAGGGCGACAATGTTAATGGAATGGCCATTTTAGTAGGAGCCCATGCACGCAAAATCTCTCTCTCGTGGTGGTGGCCTTCAAACACTCTGTAAACTGTTCTGGAGGTTGCACTTCAAAAAACATTATTTTCATACTAACTCTGCTACTTTTACAGATGCGCCGGAAAAGATATATTTAAGCTAGTTTTACCTATAGAGCACACTTGGGGCAGATTTACAAGCCCCTTGCGCCTCTTTTACGACGCTGTTGCGTCATTTTTGTGACGCAGCGGCAGCACAAAAGAGGCACCATGCTGTAGGGTATTTACAACGTGATGCATCTGGGAGATGCGTCATGTTGTAAAGCCTGCGCCAGAAGTAGGCGTTCCGGCACGGGGGCGTTTCGGCGCAGGAACGCCTCCTAAGAGTGGCTGAGTGAAATCTACAAGATTTTACTCAGTCACTTTTGAGCCCATGTTGCGTCAAAACCCTGCGCCTGCTTGAAGCAGGCGTAAGGATTGACGCAGCATTGTACAGATAGGGCACCCCGGAGCCTTGCTGGAGCTGCGTTGCGCTTGCGATGCAAATCCAGCAATGCGCCGCCTTTACGGCACAGATGCGTCACGCATCTGTCCGTTTTTGCCCCATGGTGCAACACATTGTAAATGCGGCGCATCCATGGTGGCGGAACCCTGACGCACAATAACTGGTGCATCCCTGCTGATATGCGGGGATGCGCCAGTTATTGTAAATCTGCCCCTTGGTACTTTGATAAGTATTGTGACCCTGGTCTATCTAGCATAATGATGCATGCACAGCCTCATTGTGAATGTTTTAGGCCCTTGTTAATTTGCAGTCTTAATTTTCTTAATATACAAGAAGACCTCATTATTAAAGCATAAGCTATGTCACTGTGGCATGACCTTCTCTCTGGAGGGAGTAAGAACTGAGGTTCTAGCTGACCTCCTGTGACCTTCAGTAATGTAACTGGTGCTAATGTAAAGCGCACACATACCTTTGGTGGATTTCATGCTATAACACAGCAAACTAAAAAAAGAGATTAATCCCTTAAATTGTTTCTGACTTTAAAGGTGACTGTGGAAATAAGGGCATCAACGTTTCAATGCTGCTACTCAGCATCATTTAAGCCTCTTCTAACAAAACAGGACAGGTATATAATTAAAAAAAAATCTTCTGGACACCGGATCAAACCTTCAAAAATGGGAGTGTCTGGGGAATTCTGGGATGTCTGGTCACCCTAACTGTATGTATGAGTGACTCATAGCATCCATTTTGGATGCGTGTAGCCTGTCCTTGTGCACAAGAGGAAGGTGAGGTTGTTTTCCCAGACAGTGGAAGTATATTGCTGTCATTCCTGAAGATGGAGTGGGGAGAGGGGAGACAAGCCTCCTTTAGTTTTTGATTAGGTATTTTGCTGAGAAGAGCTACTGGTCAGTCTTCCCAAAGCACAGCTATTTGGGAAATAGTGAGGGAGAAGGCTATGACAGTAGTCTTTGGTGTTCAGGATGAAAGGGACCCCTTACGTGAGGCCAGCCTTTTGTCTGTCCCCCTATCACTCCTCGCTGCCATTGATGACAGCCAGGTGTAGAAAGCTCACACCTCTTTTTGCTTGTGCTGTGGCTTCTCCAGGCTAGTGACTGCCCATCTGTGAGGAGCATCACTTTGCACGAAAGCTGTGTCTGGTAAGCAGCCTGGAAAGGACACTTGAATCAAGATCCACCCCAACCTGGTTCTGAAAGGGTTGAGAGTTGATCCATATATCTTGTCTGGTTTGACTGTATAAACGTGGAAACCACTAAAACACTTGTTTTCAGGTCCACGTTTTTATGATCATTAAAGGGAGTGGTCCACTGAGCACTCAGAGGACTGCCATGCTTGACTGTCAGCTTTCATCAGGGAAGGTTATATCACTTGAAGTGTCCCCCTTGCTGCAAGAGCTGATTACCTGTCCTGTGCACCATGAAATCTGCCAACCTGCTGAGAGAGGGAAGGAGCCTGTCAAACCTATCGGAGCAGTGACAGTACCGGAAAAGCGAGGTGCTGCATGACCACTGTATAGTGAGTCTGCAGAAGGGGGGACCAGGGGAAGCACCTGTGTGCCCTGTTGGTTGGCTTCAGACTCTACTGCGGCTTCTCAATGGAATCACTTGCTTTGTGACTTCTGTGCCATATGACCGAGTGCACATGATAAGAGCCATTGTACCAAGAGAACGAGTGCAGCATAACTAGGTGCCAAATAACCTGGTTCAGCGTGATCTTAGTTGCTGTGTCAAGTAAACCTGTGCACTGTGGCCTGATCTGCTGTGAACTGTGTTTATCGTTGAGAGATAACAAACACAGCCACGATCTTTACCAGGGGCCATCTTTTAATGCTTGTCAGTCGCCCCATCTCCCTAATAGATAATACTCTTAAAATTTTAGGTAGAGTCCTTTATAATAAAATCGTAGATTGGACAGAAGCAAATAACATCTTAGACCCTTGTCAGCTGGGTTTCAGGAGCAAGGTAGGAACCAAGGAACAATGCCTCAATCTGAACCTAATCATTGGCAAATATGCCATTGCTAAGAAATCTCCGGTCTATATGGCCTTTATGGATTTGTCCACAGCTTTTGACCTAGTAAATAGGTCAAAGCTGTGGGCAATCCTTTTGGACGTAGGTTTGGATGAAGCCCTGGTCAATTTCCTGGCTTATTTGCACAGAGACCTTAAGGCCCAAGTGAGAATAGGGGCGGGTGGAGAGGTTTCAGGACCCATTGACATCGGCAGGGGGGTCAGACAAGGCTGCGTGTTGGCCCCCCTGCTTTTTATTATATATATCAATGGCCTGAATGCCTCCATGAAATTGGCCACCCAAGATGTTCCATATATTAATAAAGTACCCATTCCTGTGCTGCTTTATGCTGACGCTGCAGATTTAATAGGTCGCACATCAAATTCCCTGCGCCTCCTTGTACAAAATTGTAACATTTATATGAAAAATTTAGACTTGCGAGTCAATTTAAAAAAATCATTTTTAATGAGCAGTGGCCCGGGCAAGCATGAAATACCACGACCATAAGATGACCGTGGTAAAATGTTTTATATACCTGGGATTGGCCTTTGATGCGAACAATTCCTGGAGTGAGCATTTAGCTCACGGCAGGAGCAAGTTCTCAAAGGCCACCAATTTACGGACTTTACAGATTACGGACGCAGTATTAGCTGTAAAAAAGATCTACAAACTCCAGTGTACCCCGGTAGCCACATATGGCGCCAAGATATGGGGGACGGTCAACTGCTCAGTCTTACAGCAGGAGGAGAATAGGTTTTGCAGGAAACTTTTGAATGTTCCAATCTCGACCTCCCATTACAAATATCACAAAGAGCTCTATATTAATTTTATCACTGATTTTATTAGGGCTCGCCCAACACTCATGTGGATTGCAGTATGGAAGAATGAAGCAGCTTCCCTGACACAGATGATTATTAAGGACTGTCTAGGTTGTGCTAAAGGTTTAGAAATCCCATGGCTGAGTGGTGTGCTGAGTAGCTTGCTTAGTATAAATATGGAAAGTATTTTTTGGGACACCACACTCACTGCCTCAGTCACAAAAAAGGAAATGCAGAATGCTCTGTACTCCCTTTATAAGGTCGAGCGGGAGGCGGCAGAGGCCAGGAAAATAACTGTGCAACTACATGGCTATCGAACGGTATAGTCACCCGCTCCACACGTATTTGTCCTTACCAATGAGCCGATGGGAGATGAGTTTATTGTTCCGTTTAAGAGCAGGTACAATTTGTTTAACACTCGGCTTCCCACTTGGCTATAGTCCTGACTCAGATTCAAATTCGTGCGATGGGAGGGGTGAGCAAACTATTAAGCACTTTATATTTTTCTGCAAATACTACACCAAATATTTTAAGCAGTTTTTGTGTCCTTATTTTAATAAAAGAAGACCAATTAGTCTAGAGGCAGCATTCCAAACTATGTTAGCATTAGAAGATGTAGATCTTATTTTTCGAACTAGCACTTTTTAAAAAACGGCAGCAGGGGCGGCTCTACGCTCATGGCGGCCCTGGGCAGGGAGCATAGGTAGGGGCTCCGGAAGAGGGGGTCCAGGCGGGGTGGAGCGCGGAGGCCAGTGAAGGGGGGGTCAGGGTGTTTGGAAGTGGAACCGAGCCGGAGGCCGCCAAATCCCTGCCAGGGGCCACCACGCAAATATGTATCCATCCTCAGAGGATTATTATATTAAGGATATATATTGGCGTGGTGGCCCCTGGGGTTTGGTGGCCCTGTGCAGGTGCACAGCTTGCACATGCCTAAGGCCGCCCCTGACGGCAGTAAGGGCGCGCAGAACCATGATTGATGCCTGACACTGTTATAAATCGTTTCTGTATTGCTTCTCTACTGGTTTTCTATTCTAACAATTTATATGCACTGTCATGATGTATAGTTTTACACAAAGTCATTTTTGAATCGTATACTGAATACTTTTAACTTATTTTAAATCTAATGGTCAAATTTTTTTTTTTTATGATGTATTTGTTTCTGTACTTTTATGGGTACTGTTGTATCCGAATAAAGTTGAACTGAACTAAACTGACCTTGTCAGTTGTGCACAGAGTGCAAGTTTTTGATTGGTCATAAAGATGGGTTTTAGCTGCATTTACAATCTTTTGCTGCCTTAGGGATTTATATAGAGATAATGTGTTGGTAACAGTACAGACTGTGTGTTATTTTACTTCCACAGTTGTGCAGCCGCTGAGGGTTTTCCTCTCTCATCTCCTATATAGTCTTCTGGTCCAGGCCTTTTCTCATTGAATACATAGACCACATCACAGGCCTTCCCCTAGTTGTGTAGCCAACCTTTTTTCAATGATTGACACTTTGCCTATTTAACCACTCTTCGCAGGGTGTCCAGATCAGGAGTCAATGTAAATGCCAGAATATTGTCTTCTGTAGCATCTTCCCTATTTGGGCCTATTAGAGCCAGGTAGAAAGTTTGTGCAAAACGCCTGCCCATTCTCCCCTATCTTTCACTGCCCTTCCGCTATTTCTTCTCCAATTAAGATATTTAGCAAAAATTCTACCAATAGAATTATGGATTACCAAACCCCTGTGTACTATAACCATATATCATGTTCATTATGTGGGGTTGGTTCTCCTGTCTCCCTTGGGTAAACTTTATATACTTCCTGGTGGCTTAATATTTCTCTAGTGGGGTTGATCTTTGTCACTCCTACGTAGATGCTGTATAGTACTCTATGGTCGCTTAACAGTCACTCTTGGGTGCACCTGATCTAGTACTTACTCTTGGCATGATATCGTCTCAGCCTGGTTGTCCCCATCACTCCAGGGTGGATTCCTTTTAGCGGTCCATAGTTGCTTAACAGTCCAGTGGGGTTAGTCCTCCGTTGTTCCTGTGAGGACCACACATAGGCCCAGTTTTACTAAATTCTCATGCAGTGCTAACGCCAAAAATGCTGTGCTGCGTTGCGTGAGAAGGAGAGAGATGGAAAGAAACACATTTACAGAAATATGGCACTCTCCTCCCCTGTGTCCAGTGCTGGCGCTCAAACAGGCAGACGTGCGTCATGCAAACACCTTCGCACCAAAGTGAAAGGGTGTGTGGATGAGTCTAGCATAGGCTTTGTACTGGAAGGATACCCTTCCAGTACGAAATACTCTGCTTAGACTAACTTTTCACACATGTGTTTGTGCTGTACAGTGCAGCAAACATGCAAAGTCGGGAAAGAGTTGAGAAATAAAAGCATTTCTCCGTGATAGTGCCTATTTGAAATCAGTGGTAATTTTTTACGCAAAACCCTGTTTGATTTCTATAGTAAATAGGGTTTGCATCGAAAACCTTGGGTGGTTGAATGAAAATGCTCACGCACAAATCATGGAATGCCCCTGTGGCGCTAAGTAATGCAAAGCAGCGCTGTGCGCTGCTTTGCGTTACTCTGAAGTGATTTTCCAGCGCAAAACATGTTTTGTGCTGAAAAGTAATTAGGGAAAAAATAATTTGTGTTGATTTGCCCCACGTTTGTGATGCAAATACTGCACATAATCATAGTAAAAATACACCACAGTACTTTCTGGTGGATTACCACTACCCCAGTGATGTTGTTCCTCGATTGTACTTTGTAGGTCTCAAGTGAAACATACATAGTACTCCCTGTTGGCTTGAGACTGCCCCAGTGGGTGTGTTCCTCGGTCACTCCTGAATGGATATATTATAGTACACATGCTGGCTTAACAGGACGGCAGTGGGGTTGGTCCTCTGTGTCTCCTGAGTGAATCTCTTATAGCACTGCCTAGTGTGGCTGGTCCTCAGATACTCCATGGAGTTCGCCATAAAGTACTTACTGTTGTCTTCAGAGGGTTGTGCCTCCACGCCTGTCTGGGAGAACACCAATGTTATCCTGTTGAACCTCACCAATCAAGTTCACTACCTACATGTGTGACCTACATGTATCTACATGTGTGACTATGTTAATTCTCACATTCTCTGCAGCACTTCATTGCTCATGTCCAGTGACAATAACCTCACTGCCTCACCTAACATGTTCCATAAAGGCCAAGCTACAACCAACACTATGTAAACCATGCTCTTCAATGGGTGCTGGTGAACCAGGAACTCAGTCCAACCTGAAGAACTTCACAATCTTGTCAGGGGTATGAAGCGCTATATAAATAGCAGCAGGTAGGTATCAAGCTGAAAGAACTTTTGAGCTGCCGAAGGAAAGTGTCATACCAACACCTGTGCATTTCAGTACAATATAATGGTGTTTGTGCATGCCTTAATATCTTGTGTATCAAGCAGCTGCTCCATACATAGTCTGCAGCCTGCAACTATCAGCAAACGGAGCATCTAAGTGGAACTCACAGTGCATAACATGGCTCAGTAGCCCCAAAATGGCAGACAGGAATCACTGGTATGTGTAGTACATTTGAAAGCTAAACTTGGTTCATGACCTGTGACAGCACATTGCGTGTATCATTAAGATGCACCAAACATGGCCTACAGTTTTCAGCTGCAGAGCACGGTTAGTCCATGTTTAAATAACTTACTATTATCGGTGCATCTGTGACATACATCACAAATTCGCATATGGCCACTGTAGGTCCCGGTAAGGACAGTATATACCAAGTACAACATCACTTGTTCATGAGCAGTTCCACATGCCCTCATTTGATCCCCCATGACTGGGTGTAGGCTGACAGCCACGGTCCTGCAGTACGTGCCCAGGTACTCCTATCCAGATACAGCATCATATACTTAAGAACTAGCATCATATGGACAGATACTACCATCATATGCCGATTAGGCCTAATAGAGCAAGATATGACCAAGGTTAACTATTGTATGACAAAATAGGACCATTATAGGGTCATATATAACCATCACATGGCCAGTCACTGTCATATTGTGTAAATTAAATTATGATAATACTTAATACCACCCTACATGGCAATTTACAGCCTCACGTGTCAAGATGTAGCATTACATGCTCTAGCACTGCCTTAGCATGCGAAGGTGTCCATCTATTGTCTAGGTACAGTATCACGTGCTCCACTGCCACCATTGTAAGACCATTCATTGATGCCATATTCCAAGGCAAGTAATAATGGTTCTGTCGGACCGAAATACACAGTAGTATAGTATTTCAATTGTGTTATTTACAAACATCTGTCCCTATATAGGGTATATAGACCGTGGTATATATACCAGTATAACCAAACACACTGACCACAAAGAAAATTCAAGTAAAGTTTTACTCGTATACTTGTATATTCTCTGTATTGTATTCAATTGTTTGTTTTGCTGTCCAAATACAAGCATAAAACATAAAAACACAAATTCTGTGCAAGGCTGATACACATTAAAACAACATATAAAAATGTCAATTCACAAACTTATTGGCGGAGACAACTATATATGCAATAATCCACTAGGTACATCAATTAATTCTTGGGTACTAGGGGATTTTGTATAGTTGGTTCATCGAAGAAGGAATTGCGTCGACGTTTCGACCCTGGGGGCGATGCGATGATTTTGCGCATCAAAGGCGGGTCTTCATCAGGACTGTGCAGTTGTAGGACAGCCTTTGATGAACCTAAGCTCCTCTTGGAAACCAGGTCCTTAATATTTAGTGGCTGGTCAGCCGACTCAGCTACTATGGTATACTTCCTTAGATCTCTGTAACGATTAGTTTTACAGGCGATGGGATGAAACAGGGCGTTGTTTCCTTGATCTGAAAAGGTGGATTGGAACCTAAGCTCCTCTTGGAAACCAGGTCCTTAATATGTAGTGGATAGTCAGCCGACTCAGCTACTATGGTGTATTTCCTTAGATCTCTGTAAAGATTAGTTTTACAGGCGATGGGATGAAACAGGGCATTGTTTCCTTGATTTGATGCGAGTTTTACGTGTCTGTCTCCTTCTCAATCTCACGTGGGAGATTGAGAAGGAGACATAGTAGCTGAGTCGGCTGACCAGCCACTACATATTAAGGACCTGGTTTCCAAGAGGAGCTTCGGTTCCAATCCACCTTTTCAGATCAAGGAAACAACGCCCTGTTTCATCCCATCGCCTGTAAAACTAATCGTTCGTCAAAGGCTGTCCTAGGACCCAAGAATTAATTGATGTACCTAGCTGATTATTGCATATATAGTTGTCTCCGCCAATAAGTTTGTGAATTGACATTTTTATATGTTGTTTTAATGTGTATCAGCCTTGCACAGTATTTGTCTTTTTATGTTTTATGTTTGTTTTTGGACAGCAAAACTAACAATTGAATGCAATACAGAAAATATAAAAGTATACGAGTAAAACTTTACTTGAATTTTCTTTGTGGTCAGTGTGTTTGCTTATACTGGTATATGTACCACGGTCTGTATACCCTACATAGGGACGGATGTTTGTAAATAACACAATTGAAATACTATACTACTGTGTATTTCGGTCCGCCAGAACCATTATTACTTATTTCATTACCCACCTAGGTTCTGAGGGTTAAAGGGTTACTCCATTACATGTAAATGATATTCCAAGGCAAAGCTTTGTGTGATTAGATTTACATGGGAATGTACTGCCATGACAAGCAGGGCATTGGCGTCAAATGGATGGTAGAAGTATTATGTGGCCAGATACTGTGATCCTACGCCTGATATCCATTAGCATCCAAAGCCCAGGGACAGCTTACCATCGCATAGCCTTTCACAGCTTTACATGATCAGGCAATGTCATCATATGTCTAGCACAATCCCATTATCTCCACTTTGATAGGAATGCAGGACAATAACTCGCAACGCATTGAGAATTGCAAGGTAATTGATTCTCGCTCCAACATCCCTGCACTTGGATATAAGCTCCTTTAACTAATTTTAAATCAACTGATTCAAATGTTGCCTAAGAACATTTAGCCATTTCATTGGAAAGACTAACAATGAAACATACAGAGTACACCCAGTCAAAAGGTAATAGTGTGTTCCAGGTTATTGCCTCAGGGAAAACAAACAATGGCCATTACTCGCAGGGAGAAAACTCCCTACACATCAGGACATTGTTTTTTTCTCAAGCAATCTTCAGCTGAGGGAGCGCAAGGATATCCTCCTGAGTGATAGTGCTCTCTACAAAGAGTAACAGATCAGAACAGAACAGAAAAACAAAAAAAGAACGCTGAGCAGCCCAAAAACTATTTCGTCCACTCAGCCACAACAGCAGACACACAGTAGTCATACTTACTCCCCCAAGGAAGGTGAGGATCTCAAATCATGCTGGCCATCTTCTGATGGTGTGAGAATGGCAGATGTGAAGAGCTAGTCTCATTTATTCAGAGTCCCCACAGCAATGAATCCTGAAGAGTTCATAACAGGGGCCATATTAAAGTATACAGCACGCTCTCTTTGATTGTGCCAGGCGCACCTTTCACAAAGTGTGCCCTGAGCAAACAAGGAGAGTACGCCATGTTATAATGAATGCGTTGCTCCCAGGGCAGCTGCGAAGTCATGCTGCCCCGTGACAGCGCATTCAAGTGAATTACTGAGCGGCTTTGAAGCAGCCGCTCAGTGTTTCACTGTGCAGATGGCAACCTGCCTGCACTTTTGAGGATGAACAGAGATCCCCTTGCAGGAGGGTGCAGTGAATGACTGCACCCGCCTGCAAGGGGATGTCTGGAGGGTACAAAGGACCCCCTTTCTCCACTCCTGCGGGATGCTATCAAGGGGCGCACATTAAGTGCACCTCCTGATGCTTCTTTGCCTCTACCTCCTCGTCTATAATACGGCGCTGGCGCAGAGGAAAATGGATTCCCTCATTTGCATAGGGCCTGCCCTCTTCAAATGAGGGAACACCCTCTTGTGATAGAGCTGGCGCTATATGTGCACCAGAGCTATCTGTACTACAGAAAGTGCAGCACAAGCATCTGCTGCTGCTTCTGTAATACGAAAATGCCCCAGGAACATGCAAAGTGGGCGCACATGCTCTTTTTGCCCCCGGGGCACTTTCCATAATATGGCCTCCGGGCTCTACAAGACCATCACAAGACTAACTACCAGCTCCAGCGGGATGACTATGCTCTGCATGCCTGCTTCTGAAACACAAACCATTGGAGTCCTAGGCTAAGTTCATCAAAGGATTAAAACAGAAAAAAACACAACAATTAAGACAACAAATGCATTACTAGAAGATAACGAGTTAACAATAATTAAAGACCCAGCTATTGAAGGTGAGGTGAAAGAGAAACTGAGGTGCAGATAACTTAAGTGTGCAGTGATTGGGCCTCTTTGGTTGCTACTGTTCCTACAATTCATTTCTCCCACAAGCTGGAGTTGTGGGCTAATATTGTTTGGTACCTGTTTGCTAAAAGTGGCTGTTCAAGCAAATTGAGGAAAGGGATATTGCATACATTATAGTGACATTATGTTTTACATACCTTATTGTGGGGAATATTTATCACTCAGTTGCTCACCCTTGAGCCATGCGATGGGATTCAAGGGCGACGCAACTACTAAGTAAGTTTTATCTGGCCATGCATTGACACCTTACATGGCTCTGCATAGCGCGATAAATCAAAAGTAACGCAAAACAGCGCATATTACTGAATTGCTTTACGCTGCCCCAGAGAGGTGTTCCATGGGTAGAGCATGGGTGTTTCCGCGCACCCATCCATGGATTTTGGCACATTCCCAGATTGAACAATACTGGTAGACCTGGGAATGAGTCAAAATGCTAGGTAACGAGAGAAATATCTTTATTTCTCCTCGTTGTTTCCTCTTTCTATGTGTGCTACATTCTGCAGCACACATAGAAAGAGGAAAATGCTAAAGAAGGTTTGTTTTTGTGCAGGAAGATGTCCCTTCCTGCACAAAACAATCCTGTCTGCAACACAGACCCCTCTGCACCACAGCACAAGGGTACCTGCATTCGCGCTCGGCAGAAGTTTGTGCACCAGCACAAGAAAAGGATAGGGAGGCACCGTATGATTTTAACCCCTTCACTGCGGCGGCTATTCCACCGCAGTGCTAAGGGGGGAGGGCGGCAGAGCGGCGGGCGCATGCTGGTGACGGAACAGCTCCGTCACCAGCGTCGGTTGCGCTGTGCTTATGACGGAGCGGTTCCGTCATGGCCCCCCCGCTCAATAGAACGCCCAGCGCAGGTGCGGAATCAGCGCCGCGCAGGTGTGTCGGGCGGGCCATGACGGAACCGCTCCGTCATCAGCACAGCACCATCGCAGCTGATGATGGAGCGGTTCCGTCATCAGCAGGGGAGGGGTTAAATATGTCGAATTCCCGCCCTTTCATGCAGCGCAGTGCAGCACAGCAATGTGGCTCGTTGCACTGCATGAAAGTTTGATAAATATTCCCCAAAAAATGTATATGTTGACGTTACTTGCAGATCTCAAGGGCTTTGCTGTCGTGTTTCATACCACTTACAGAAGCAACATGTTGAGTAGTATAGCACGAATCATCGCTTAGAATCAACAAACTAATCTATACCTTTCGGCAAAGCCATCTTTGCTAAATAAATCATGGTGCAGGAGTTCTGGACATGGCGGCCGCTTGTCAGGGTCGATCTGTAGGCATTTCTGAAAGATGAAGGTTAATGTTAGTACCAACCAACCCTTATTCCGACAATCTCTCAAGACAGGCCCAAAGAAATTGAAAATCACATTAGAGAACAACAAATACACCTTTGAAAATATCATTGTCCGATTCTTTTTATTTTCTTTCTTTAAATAAATATTTAGAGCCAACAACTAGCAAAAGCTGATGCGATAAAGTTGAAAAGTCACTGCATATTTATCATTTACATATTCTTAATATGGACAAGGGAAATGTTATGCTGTCAACAGTTTAGAGTGTTTGAAAGAAAATTAGAGGTCATTATTTTTTAATTAAATAAATTCCACAACTTTTGAGGAAAAAATGAGAATTCAGCCATAAAAAGAAAATGTAAGCAAAATGTTAAGTGAAAAAAAAAATTAACTGTATTTCTCAGTATCAACCCAATTTATAAGAGCCTCAATTTATTTTCCATATGCGGCAAAGGAGATAAACAATAAATACTTCTCAACTCTGCAACAATGATTGACAGGAAAGACGGGATATGTACTGAATAGTCATGTGATGAGAGTCGATTGGTCAGTGTTATCAACATATGCACCTGATTGTTCGTTGAAACAAACTAGGGGGCATATTATCAACAACTAGCGATATTTATCGCTAAATAAGCTTAGCGCCATTTTTTTTATCGCCGCGCATTGCCGGATTTTATCGCAGAGATAACATACTATTAGCAACGTTTATCTCCAAAGCGATAAAATATCCGGCGATAGCGCCGAAATGCGTGAATATCGCTGGAAATACAACGATATTCAGGCAATATCGCTAACAGGGACTTAGCCTGAATATCCACCTCCCATTGGATATACAGGCTAAGAAGTGGTCTGAGCAGGCATTAGTTTTCAGCGATATTCGCGCTTAGCGCAAAAATTTTTGTCGCTTCGCCTGCATTGATAATAGGCGATAGCGATGTTAGCAACTGTACGCCCACTCATTTGCGATAAATATCGCTGACATGCAAAGCGGGCCGGAAACCGCTAGCTATCTCCTAAAAGCTCTCGCTAACTGATGTTAGCGACAGATTGCTAATAGGGCGATTAAATTATCGCCGCTTTGCGAACGAAAACGGCCTCAAAAGCGGCGATAATTTCATTTTGCCTGCCTTTGTAATATGCCCCAAAGTTTCTTAGCATCAGGGAGGAGGAAAGAAGAGTTTACTAGATGGAATCAGGTAATGAGTTTTTGGGTTGGATTAGGGAAGCACTATGAGTTCAGTTTACCAGCAGAGTGCAACTTTCTGCTTAGAACATAAGGCACCATCTTATCACCCACAAACACCATGAATCTGTAGAATAGAATAACCTATAATGTGGGCAGGTATGTTTTACCAAGGGTGGAAGATCTTGTCTTTCCTTTGCTGCAGAGACCTACAGGAACTTATTGAAAGCATCTTACACTTTGTACTCAAAGTGGTGGCTTACAGCTATAGCCATTTCTTCTTGTAGGCCCTTTTAAAATTCTTGTAAGAACTTAAGGACGACTTGAGAGTTCTATTTCTTAGAGGAATACCCAGGATTACCATAGGAAACTTCTTAGTTCCACGAAGGAGTGCGACGGGCTGCGTTGTCAGTCTTTGCCAATGCAATCCACATTATCGTTTATGTTCAACTCCCAGAGGTCAGAGGGGGTAACCCGCCAGCACCCAAATTGAACTTACCTTTATATTGAATAAGAGGATTAACAAAATACACTCACCGAGTGCCACACAAACCCAATGTACTCTGCTTGATACAGATACTGACCGACACACTGTGAGCACCGGTGGCTTTAAACACATCGAAAAAATATGGAATATGAGGATATCTCTAGCATCACGGATAACAGAGCAAATACATTTGCTTTTTCATCGGAAGATACCAACCGTATATATGCCTTGATACAGGAAGTAGACCCCTCAACCACAAGCACTTTTTCAACCCAAAGTTTGTTGAAGCAACTACTATATACTTCAAAAAGAATAATCAACCAAAAATTACATGCTGGTACACTCATCCTGTACCATAAAGACCAGAGGATCCCACGTGGATTGCGAATAGCTCTGAAGACGACTCTTTGCAGGAACATTCCCAAATTCACTGAACGGTGGTATGAGATTTTGAATAAGTGTTTGCTTGACTTAATCTTACTCATTGTAGAGGAACTTTCCAAGGTCATTGAGGACCTTGACAAGGATATAAGGAGGATACAACAAGCCAACCTAGATAGTAATTTATCAAAAGAGGAATTAGACACTGCTTTGAACGACATCAACAGCCAATTGGGTGCATACACGAGAGAAATAAACAACCGAAAAATCAGGAAATACAAGCACGATACCATAGACTACAAGTTGGGAGAGGTATATAATTGGGCGGAGGTCTACGCACAACGTAGACAACAAAGACCATTTAACAATCCCTCCTCAGACGAAGGTAGTTCAACGTCATTTGACTCATCCCAGAAAGGCGCGCAAAAAAGTGGAGGAAGCAGAGGGGACGCCCCAATCAACAGGGCAAACATCAGTACTACCGTTGTAACATCAGAGGTGCCTTTTTTAGAAAGAGGCCTGAGCCCCAATGTCGAACCAGGAGAGGCAGGGGTGCTAAAAGAATCCGAAATCTCGATCGCCCAATCAACGTGCAGCAAGAGAACTTGATTATAAATATTTCTAAGGAAATTCTAACGACAAGCCAGAAAACAACTTTACAACGAGGTTTATCTTTTGTTCCAACCTACCGTTCCAATGAACTAGAAACTGAAGTCAGTGTTTTCAAATTTATAAGGACCCTAAGGTTGAGGCATTTCTTTACCAACGTTATCCTAGAACCAATCCAAGAATCACAAGATACCACTTTAGGTTTGAGGAGCAAAAGCACATTCTTAGCTCCCATCAGCCACAAGATTTTTGATTCATACGAGACTATCATCCTCAAAGATATTAAGGATTTATTCAAAAAAACAACCACCAGCAGGTCAAACTTTTCCACAAGTGAGGCAAAAGTTATCAACCAAATTATTCAAAATCGGAAAATTAAGTGCTGTAAGGCGGATAAAGGTGGGGCACTTGTTATTATGGACGCTGAATACTACACACTAAGTGTGAATGAACATGTAAATGACAACAACACATACATGAAGTTACCTCAAGATCCCACAGAGGTTTTTGCTAGGACATTGAAAACTATTATTGACAAAGCAGTGGAGATGGGAACGATCACTATTAAAGACAGAAAATATTTGCTCCAAGAAAATCCGAGGAGCCCCAGCATACACATGCTACCTAAAATCCACAAGGATTTGATGAAACCCCCATTCCGGCCGATAGTGTCAACGAAGGGATCAATACATGAGCCTACTGGCAAATACTTGGACAGACACCTGCAACCACTTGTTAGAAAGATGTCTAAGTATTTACGGTACACCACCGACTTTTTAACCAAGCTGAACGAAACCGTTCTGAATGAAACAATGACTATTACCCTTTGCACTATCGATGTCTGTTCACTTTATACTTCGATACCACATAACAGGGGTATTGAAGCAATTGAATCTTTTTTTATCAATCATGACATTGATGAAGAGCTTAAAATATTTTTACTGGAACTTTTGCAATACACCCTATACCCAGCTACTTTTCATGGAATGACCAATTTTTCCAGCAATTGGCAGGTACGTCAATGGGAAATTGCGCAGCTCCCAGCTATGCAAACTTGTTTATGCACAGACTGGAACTGGATCACATCCTGAATAACTCGAGATGGCAAAGTAAAATCCATAAACTATGGCAATATATCGATGATATATTTTTAATTTGGAAAGGGCCCCAGGAAGAACTCAAGGATATCATGTTGTTCATCAACAACATTGATGATCACATACAGTTTACCCACACTATCAATACAGGGTCTATCCCGTATTTGGATGTTTTGGTTTCCATAGTCGACAATAGATTCCACATAGATGTGTACATCAAAAGCACTGACAGGAATATTTCTCTAATGTTTGACGGTTGTCATCCCATGTCTCTCAAACGCCATCTACCGTATTCGCAGTTCCTGAGGATCAAACGCATCTAATCGGACATTGACACATACACCAAGAATAAGACTAAAATGATGGAGAAATTTCAGGAAAGGAAATATCCTGATTCAGTATTAAAAGACGCCATGGAGAGGGCGAGAAGAAAAGAAAGGCAGGAACTATTGAAGACACACACACCTGATGTACAACAAAGTAGGCCCACGTTTGTATCCAAGTTTTCCACCACGAGTCAACAGATTAAAAAAATCATTTTGAAGGATTGGCAAATGATTGAGAATGACCCTGATTTCAAAGGAATATTCACCAAACCATTGTTTGCATATCAGAGGTCAATGAATATAAAAGGATGCTTGAATCTAAACCAAGAGATGTCACTGTTAGTTACACGGGGACCACCCCCTGTCTAAACTGTGGGCATTGTAACAACATCATACGTGGAAACACTCTCAACCATCCAACCACAGGTAAACCGATTAAGTTACACACCAATGCCACATGAGATACCAAAAACCTAATCTACCTGCTCAAATGTCCGTGCGAACTCCCATACGTGGGAAAAACGGAAAGGAAAATAAAAACACGCTTAACTGAACATATAAGTACAATTAGAAACAAGGTAACCAAAGCTCTGATTGCTGCAAATTTTTTCTGCGAACAATCACAACGTCAGCCAAATTAGATTCATGGTTTTGGAGGTGGTTTCTGCAAAACAAGGCTTTGACAACAGAAAGAGACTCCTACAACGTGAAATTTACTGGATTAAAAAATTGAATTCATTTAATCCGAAAGGGTTAAATGACCCGATGGAATACAGTTGCTTCTTATGATCCCACAACATCGGATGACAGTTCATGTATTTTTAAGTCTAATGTGTATCATACTCAGCATGATTAATGTTTGATCTGTTAGGAATGTTTTATACAAGGTTCCATTTATTCTTTCATCTTTCATTCTCTGATCTTTCATCCTTGTTCTTTTACTTTGCCATGATACTGGCTTCTTTCATCCTTCTCTTTCATCTTTCTTATTCATTTTTCATTCACACTGCCTTCTCCAAGATGGCCGCCACTTTCACTTCCTGACCCGCCTTTCGCTGGGCTGCACTCCCGTTTGTATTTGTTTTTCCAACTGGCTATGGGTACCTAATTTTAATCGTTAGATTATGTGTATCTAATCCACTTATACATCAGTGTAATCTGTTTATTCTTATTGTGAACTCGTATTCGTATAAGGTTGTCGAGTTCCGGGTTAATAAGGTTGTCGAGTTCCGGGTTAATCTGTTTTCTATGACTATTTACAGAGCAGCCACACGCATGCGTGGCGTTCAACAGACGACTCTTTGCATAGATTAGGATAAAAGTTATCGTCTCTCATCCGGTAAGCCGTAGCAACGGGCTATGACATTGTATTTAATTTCTCACCATTCGGTGATGCTGGTTTACAGACGTATTGATTGGGGTTTTTCAATGCGGGGCACTTTGAACTATTTTCGGCGGCACACAAAGCACTGTTTTCATAAGTTTTTTCGTGTGATTATCCTAGTGCATTTCACGATACTCGTTAGTGGGCACATCACAGTAGGTTTTTATTTGTTTTTGAGCATTACCGCATGTTTTTTTTTTGGTTACTCATTTTCAGTTTGGTATCAAGCATCGATCTTTCACTCATTGACTTTAAGGTTTCCACTCATCTCTTTCGTATCCTTTCAGCCTCGTACGCCTTGTACGCATGCAACACCTGACTCTTTAGACGGGACCTACATGGACTTTCTTGATCTAGTTTTCTCTATCTACTACAACAATTGTCTACTTCCTTATCATTTATACCTGCTTTATTATGTTTTGATTAATGGATTCACTACATTTCCCCTGATGTAGTGCATGAGCACGAAATGCATAGGGATTAAATGAATTGGAATAAAAATGGAAATGGAAATGGAAATGGAAATGGAAGTACATTTGTAGAGCGCAAATTGCTGCCCGGAGGCGTCCAAGCGCTAAGAGAATGTAAAGGGAAGGACCTGGTGGAGTGGTTGCCTGGGAATTAGTAGGGAAGGTTAAAAGGTAAGTTTTCAGTTGCTTTCGAATAGGGAATGGTTGGAGTTGGATCGGAGGTGAAGCGGGAGAGCGTTCCAGGACTTGGCCGCATTATATGCGAACGTCCTCCCGCCCGACCTGGTCTTTTTTATTCGGAGAGGTGTAGCTAAGAAGGTCTGGCCAGATCGGAGATTTCTGGTGGGGACGTAGTGGGTGATCAGATCCCGGGTAATCATTAAACCCGATTCCCAGAAGGCCTGATGGGCAATGCACAAGGATTTAAAACAAATTCTTTGACGTACTGGCAGCCAGTGAAGGTGGACCAGACCGGCCCTCACTGATTGGTTGCGGGGCAGCTCGAGCAGTAAACGGGCCGCACAGTTCTGTACTGTCTGAAGTCTGTTAAGAGTGTAGTCTGGGGCGCCTAGGTATAACACATTGTTAAAATCCAACCGGGACTGTATCAAGCCCTGTATTGCTACCTGTTTGGCCTCCATGGGGAGGAGAGGCAGGATTTTCCTGAGCATTTTGAGGAGTCCGAAGCAGGTTGCAGATAGCTTAGTGGCCTGTGTTTAGAAGGAGAGGGACCGGTCCAACCATACCCCAAGGCTCTTGATGTTGTCCTTGGGTGCTGGAGGAGGGCCTAAATCAGAGGGCCACAGGGAGTTGAAAAAGAGGGGATCGGAGGGGCCCAGAAGCATCAACTCCGTCTTGTCCCCATTCAGTTTAAGGGATGATGAGGACATCCAGCTTTTAACTTCTTTGAGGCAGTCTCTAAGTCCGTCTGACGCAGGTGTGTGAGCTACCTGCGCCAGAGAGACCACCAGCTGTGTGTCATCCGCATACGAGATGATCTTAATCCCAAAACGGCGGACGACATCGGCCAGTGGCCTCATATATATGTTAAAGAGGGCGGGACTTAAAGAGGAGCCTTGGGGGACTCCACACCTCAGTGGTCTGCTAGTGGACACCACATTCCCATCAAAGACTCAGAAGGATCTATCCTCCAGGAACGATTTAAACCAGCGCCAGGCTTTGTTCTTAATGCCGATACTGGACATACGGTGCATCAAGGTGTCATGGCTGACCGTGTCGAAGGCAGCGCTGAGATCAAGGAGGATCACTGCCACTGATCCTCCCTAATCCAGGATCTTTCTAGACTCCTCCGTGACCATGAGGAGGGCGGTCTTGGTCCCGTGTCTGGGTCTAAAACCCGTTTGAGTGGGGTCAAGCAACTGGGCGTCTTCCAAGAAGTTCACCAGATGGTGGTTAATGAATTTTTCTAGGATTTTGCTCAGCCACGGGAGCAGGGAGATGGGCCGGTAGTTGCTAAGGTCTAGCGGGTCTAGGTTAGGCTTTTTTAATAGTGAGCGGACCATGGCTTGTTTCCATTCTGGAGGGACTGTGCCGGAGGTGATGGAAGCATTTAGTACATCCCTGATGATTGGGAGAGTGATATGAGATACTGACATTACGATATCTGGCGGGGCAGGATCTTCAGGTGAGCCGGTTTTTACTTTGCGGGCTAAAGTTTCAAGAGTGGCAATATCCAGAGGGGGAAAGTGATCCAGAGTGGGTTGAGGTAGGGGGACGGGGGTAATTGGAGCTACGTTGGATTGAGTTAGGGGGGTGATCTTACTGGGGGGAAATGTGGAGTAGATGTTATTAACTTTTTGATGACAAAACTCAGCAACATCGTTGCAGTGAGTTATAGATTTTGTGACATGCAGGCTAGGGGGGGGGTTGATAGTTTCTTTACAATATATAAAATTTCCTTGGGTTTTGATTTGGCCAGGAGCGGTTCTGATTTCCGCTTTGTAATCTCAAATTGATTCTCGATAACGGATTTTACTTTCTGGTGCATAGTCTAACCGCCAACGTCTTTCGTTTTTCCTACATATACGTTTTTTGTCCCTCAGAGCTTCAGTGTACCAGAGATCCATTTTGAGGACGCGTTTTAGCGTGATTTTGTTTTTTGGCAGGGTGTTATCGAGAGATTGCAAGATCCAGTTAATGTAGGCCAGGTTGGCTAGGCCTGGATCGTCAGAGTAAGAGGGTTGATTGATAGCAAGCTTGGATGACCAGTCGTCAATTGAAAGACGGGACCAGGCTCGAGTAATTTTGGTGGGGGGTCCAGCCTGTAGAGGTTTGAGTGTGGTCCATGTGAAGGGCACCAGAAAGTGGTCTGTCCACGGGAGGGGGATTGGTGGGTCAGCTGTCAAGTATGCACAGTTGCTAAAAACTGGGTCCAGTAAGTGGCCCTTGACATGGGTAGGGGTTTTAACGTATTGGGTAAGTTGTAATGCAGCTAGGTCATCTGCTAATGTGGTGACTACCTGATCTAACGCAGAGTCAATGTGCAAATTAAGGTCGCCTAGTAAAGTAAAACAAGAAGCGGTACTAACGCGTTCTGCGACAGTCTGCGGAAGAAGGATGTGGAATTGTTTAAGGGGACCTGGGGGGCGGTAAATAAGAGTTCCGGAGAATCAGTTTTTTGGTGAAAGGTTGATACTGAATGCGAGGCTCTCACAATCCGGGATGGTTTCTGGGATGATGCGACACAGAAACTGTTCTTTGTGAATAATTGCTAGGCCTCCCCTCTCCCATCAGGCCGGTCCTTCCGCGTCATTTCAAAGCCGGGAGGGAGAGCGCTAACTAAGGCAGGGTCGGATTTTGGGGTGAGCCAAGTTTCCGTTAGGAAAACCATATCCGGGGAGAGTTCTTGTAGTAACAGGCGATTTCTGTCCTATGTTTTAGTAGTAATCTGCAATTTAACAAGAGCATATGGTAATCGTGGGTTAGTGCAGCTGCGGGCTTGGGTTTAAGTGTAGAGTTGCATTTGGGACATATTTGTGGAATGTTTTCTGCTGCGTAGTGGTGGTGTGCACAATTCATAGCAGGGGGTTTTAGGCTAAGAAGCGTTTCGGCATTGTAGTTTCTAGTCTCTGGTGTCTGGAGTGTAGCGGGAATGGCCCAAGGCCAAGAGGCCCGGAGTCGGCACGGACGAGCGCAGACGAGCTTGCCTTATGCGCGCCTTTGGCGCGCAATCGACGCGCCCGCTGCGCTCGTCCGCTGCGCTTCCGATACATACTCATGATTATAGTGTGGAGAGGTGTCCAGGGGGCGTGGCCTCCAAGTGGGCGTGTCCCTGTTTGGGCGTGGGTGATGGCGGTAGTTGTGGGACGGCGATTATCTCCCTTTTGCAGCGCTCGTTACGCTGTTTGGGGAAGTCCTGCACCAAGTAATCAAGTGTCAGGAGAAGGGTGAGTCAGTTTAAAAAGAAGTATTTCCCAAGTTAATAACAGTCAAAACATACGATCAGAGTGCTGTCTACTACCTACTCCCGGCTGTGCCTCAGGAGGTGCTTTACCATCAATGGCGCTCGTGTTTTCAGCGCGATTTTATGCAGTTGTAAGGGGGCGTGGCCTCCAAGTGGGCATGTCCCTGTTTGGGCGTGGGTGATGGCGGTAGTTGTGGGACGGCGGTTATCTCCTTTTTGCAGCGCTCGTTCTGCTGTTTGGGGAAGTCCTGCACCAATTAATCAAGTGTCAGGAGAAGGGTGAGTCAGTTTAAAAAGAAGTATTTCCCAAGTTAAAAACAGTCAAAACATACGATCAGAGTGCTGTCTACTACCTACTCCCGGCTGTGCCTCAGGAGGTGTTTTACAATCAATGGCGCTCGTGTTTTCAGCACGATTTTATGCAGTTGTAAGGGGGCGTGGCCTCCAAGTGGGCGTGTCCCTGTATGGGCGTGGGTGATGGCGGTAGTTGTGGGACGGCGATTATCTCCCTTTTGCAGCGCTCGTTCCGCTGTTTGGGGAAGTCCTGCACCAAGTACTCAAGTGTCAGGAGAAGGGTGAGTCAGTTTAAAAAGAAGTATTTCCCAAGTTAAAAACAGTCAAAACATACGATCAGAGTGCTGTCTACTACCTACTCCCGGCTGTGCCTCAGGAGGTGTTTTGATGAAATGAGATAAATAATGTCTGGATTATATATACGATGATTGGATCTATAATACTGGACAACTGAATGTGACGCAACAGTTAAAAAACGTAAGTGTAATGAATAAAAATCTAAGAACTTAAGGACGACTTGAGAGTTCCATTTATTAGAGGAATACCCAGGATTACCATAGGAAACTTCTTAGTTCCACGAAGCAGTGCGATGGGCTGCGTTGTCAGTCCTTGCCAATGAAATCCACATTATCGTTTATGGCAGGACAACTGACATATCCTTGTCCTTCTACCTGTAGTGTTAGGCAAGGATCCATGTTAAAACTATATATTTTCAATGCTTTTCAGATACTCTCTGAACTCCCGCAAATGTGTTCTGATGTCTTCAGGATAAGTGATTACAGACACAATATTCTTACTCATTTATTTCCTCTTTTTGGAAACCTGATGGCTCTGGGTGAATTGTTACGTAAGTTTCATAAAGAGGAGAGATATTCAAGTTAGTAGTCCAAGCCTAAAGTTTTGCATCATAAAGAATCAATAATCTGTCCCTTATAAGGGTATCTATATTGAAATATCGTTGTCCTTTCTTTTTTCAAGCCCAGGCACAGAACCAAAAATTAAATACCAAATGGACATTACAAACCTGGACAAATGTTGGGACCTTTCATATTTGCTCATATGGTGTGGTTGTCCAGTAAAGGGGTTGCTTATTTACAACCTGAAGAGAAAATCAATTGCCATATTCAGCAGTAGTCTATCGGGCTAAATTAATCTGACTCCATACAGGCGGATGAAAATAAATTAATATTTTAGCTGTATATTGATTTTCACGGTACACAGGGACTTTTTAAGTATATTTATCTAATAGGCAAACTTTAAAGTGAATAATTCTGGATTGTTTGGCCCTGGATAATGCTGATAGTATTCTCTGGCTTGCTTATATACGCAAGAGTTTTAGGCAGCTGGGGCTCAGTGGGTATTTTGAAGAACCAAATCAAATGCCACATCCGGTGAAAGCCTTAGTTAAGACTGCCTACTATGAACAGGACCAGGATAAGCATGCATGCAAACTTTCAGCAAATTTCGAAAATGTGATTTTTAATTGAGAGGTGAAATTTTATCTGAAGGGCCGATTACGATGTCATGCGAAAAGTCTCAGACCGACAGTCAGATTTTCCTAGACCGTGTCAGAACTCTTCTGCCCGACTCGGCCAGTTTACAATCCCACCGACCGATTACGATGTTCACAGCCGGATTGCATACCGCACAGTCATTCCGAATCGTTCCCGACCGGCTCTCAGAATATCCGTGTCAGTCGGCGCTGCATTGTGCAGCTCTATGGACAGCGTTTCCGACTGAGCAATTACAATGTCAGTTTTCAACAGCCATTCCAATTCAGCCTGTCCGACAAAAAAAGGCTGTCAGCAACTGACGTTGGGGGCCCCTGGCAGGCCCTCATTCACCCTGCAAACTCTGGTGGGGGTCAAGGGGATACCCAAGGGACCCCCCTGTAAAACCTTGCACTGTGTGGCAGGCACAATGGGGTGCCTGGGACAGGGTGCAGGGTTTTCAGTAAACACCCCATTTCCGCATAGGAGCAAGAGTTGTCAGTCCGAACACAGGCTCCCATTGAGG
Organism: Lissotriton vulgaris; assembly: GCF_964263255.1. Classification (NCBI taxonomy): domain Eukaryota; kingdom Metazoa; phylum Chordata; class Amphibia; order Caudata; family Salamandridae; genus Lissotriton; species Lissotriton vulgaris. Next base: position 1,080,235,919 of record NC_141689.1, on the reverse strand, counting down.
TCAATGGGAATCCGACCGAACAGTGTTCGTTTGCATCGTTATTGGTTGGGCAGAACTGCCAACAGCAAGTCGGACAGATTCGATTCCGAGAAGGAGTCTGGCGGAATGTTTCCGCACAACATCATAATCGGACCCATAGTTTGATAGAAATACCCAACACAGATTTTATTTGACATGGATATGTTTGAGTATTGTTCACTTCTTAGTGACATTTCGAGTTCAAGGCGGGTGTCACAATAACTTTCCACCATATGCACACTAAAAAGAAGCTACTCTGAAATATTAGTCACTGACATAATTTAACTGTATCCCGGCAAAGCACTAAGTAAGTAGAGTGCTGAGCATTTAAAAAAAAATGTGATGTCATGCTTCATCATAGGCAGTGCTCTCTCTCTAAAAAACAGGTTTCAATAGACAGTGGGCCTACAGCTGGAGACAGGGAGGCACTTCTAATAATCTAAGTGGTGGTGTGAGGACAGTCCTTAACATGTCTTGAAATGCTCAGCACTTTACACACTTTGCTGGGATACAGTTACATTCTGTAAGTGACTAATATTTCAAAGTAGCTTCTTTTGTGCTTGCATTTGATAGGTTTGGAGAACAGCTCACCCTGAAAACCCTGTACCCTCTAGTTCCCTCCCTTAGATAATTCCAAAGGTTTGTGTGTCTATGTAACTTTCCATCATGCCTGGGTGATGGTACCTCTAGTCAAAGCACTTTGCACTTTCTACTTTTTTGTGCACTTTTTAAATCTGTGAGAAGAAAGTTTTTTGTCCCAGTTTGGCACTCTTGCTCTTTTAACTCATATCTTGATGGCTATAGGTTTCTTGAAACCTCAGAAGTTTGCCTAGCTGCTATACATTTTTACTAGAGGAGCACGTTACATTAGGGAGAATTATGGTCACTAGCTCTCTTTAGGACGCCTTCAAGTGTGTGCCCATTCATTGTAAAATGTCAGTTGATGCTGCTGTAATTGACCCACTATATTATTACTGTACACCCTTTTATTGTATGCTGTAATTGGATGCTGCCGTAATTGATCCATTGAATGTTTTTATTGGTATTTGTATTGCTACTGTATTTTTTATGGCTGTTTTTATTGATAATTGTAATTATTATTGTATTATTTTATGGCTGCTCAAGTCGAATAAAGATTTATCGAATGAATGAATCCTACTGTTGAGGCTATCAGTGAGAAGTAGGATATTTTAACAACAAAATATTATTAAATATGTGGCATTCTTCTGGTTGCTTTATTAATCCTGTGGTTAAATTACATAAATAGGAACTATCTAAAATGTAACTGCTCTACTTGTATAATAATGTGTCTTCTCTTTCAAGTGGGGCCAGATGTGGCCTGAAGAAGAGTTATTGATACCATTGACAAATAAGTAGAGAAGATGCAGAATCACTGAAATCTTTAGTAAAGTACATATCCCATCAAGGCCATTCCTTGTGTGCATAATGTTCTCAATTTGCTTGAGGATGCTCAGTGAAGATTCTTTTTATATTACAATTTCCCAAAGAACTGTATGTTATGTTGTCTATCAATACAATTGGGACACTGCTTTACTAGTTTTACTAAGAGATGTAAATTCAGTTTTTACTCTTTTGAGCCCCTTTAATGTGATCTAAAGCAAGATACTCATTATAAATTTTGAGTATCCGAGGTTTCACGTAATGCCGGCTCTATATCTCTATTGCCTTTTGATTTCTTGACTATAGCTTTAGATTTGCACTGGAAATATTGAGGTCTTCTGCATTCTAAATAACACAATACAATTTAATTATCAATTATGATCGGTGCACAGTAATAAAGAAGTTAGCCGAATTGAAGGGGTTTTAATGGTTTCTAGTATTTTAAATGTTTGTTTCATGATGTTAATAATTTTCTGTCTTTTTGAAACTATAGTGATGCAAAGTATACAAAAACGTGATGGATTAATGCTTGAAATAATCCCAGCCACTGGTAAACACTCAAGCTGCATCCCAGTCCATTCTAATTTTGCACATCATGCCAACCCAATCTGGCCATATGCAAATCAGTCTTGACCATGCTCTAATAGGACCACTCCAAACAGTCCAGCCTGAACTGCCTAGCCAGGTCCTCCCTGGACCACAACACAAGCAACCCAGGACCAGTCTCACCCTAGTTAGGGCTCATCAGACTGGAATTGCTTGGTTCAAGAGTCACAGTGTGCATGGGATCCACATCTGGGCATACCGTCCCACTTAGGGTAACGCAAAATGTACAAAAATGTGATGGATGGAATGCTTGAATTCATATCACACGTTGATAATCATTCAGGGTTACATTCCAGTTTATTGTTATTTTGCACACCATGCCAATACCTTCTTTTTTTAAATTATAGGGCTGATTCACAAAGCTAACATATGCTTTTGTGTAAATTTCAATTTTGAGTAAGTTTACTACTTTTGGCACATTACAAAATCTCTGAGAGTAAGATACTACTAAAAACTACAGTTGAACCTCCAGCACCACTCATGGCCAACTGATCACTGCTAGTGCAACACCCTGCCATAAGAAATACCGGAGGATGGAAGTTAAAATAAAACCCCACAGGAAATAATGTTAAATTAAATTACATTATTTAAAACAATTACAAATATAAATAAGTACGATAATGGTAAATCGTTTTTTACAAATATAGTACACAGTTATTATTTGAATATAAAATATTTGAATGTCCTAGTTTTAATTTAAAATTGATGTAACAATATTTTCTGTGAATTATAACGAAATTATTTTTAATTAATTCTATGCATCACTTTTACTATTTATTCATGCCCAATGAAAATTCAGATGTTTTTAGGTGTGAAGTTACTTTTTAATTTAAACATCAGAAAAATAATTGTAATATAATTTATCTCCATTAATTAAAGATGTATTTCAAAATTAAGTTAAAAGTTTTGTAATTTTTTTTATGTTACTCAACCTTTAACATAAATAAACAAATAAAATGAATGTAGATTATTATTCAATGTAAAAATATTTGTAATATTTATTTTTGAGTTTGTTAGAAATGGGGTCTATAGTTGGCAGTCGGTATGCACCCTGTCCAAGTAGGGACCCTCACACTAGTCAGGGTAAGTAATTTATAAAGCTAAGATAACCTCTGATTGCCCTTTTGGCAGCTTGGCACAGAGCAGACAAGCTTAATCCGTAGGAAATGGATAAAGTATTTGTACACACACAGTAACACAGTGAAAATACTACAAAAGGACTCCACACGAGTTTAGAAAAATTATCTGAGTAAAGCAAGACCAGGACGACAACCATCCAAGATGCACAAGTCAAGATCTCACTTTTAAAAGGTTCAATAAGTCTTAATCCATAGAAGTAAATGGATGTGGGTGTTTTAGCACAGAGTACCTGGGATGCGTCAAAAACAAAGACAATGCGGGCCGCAGGGGAGTTGAGGCAACGGAAAACACAGTTATGGGTTGATTCCTTACTACACAGAGGAGGTAATGTGCTGATTCCTTACTGGCAAGGCAGGTGATGTGTTGATTCCTTACTGGCAGAGGATGTGATGTGTCAGTTCCTTACTACTAGGCAGGGGAGGTGAGGCATTTATTCCTTGCTCACAAGGGAGGTGATGCATCGATATCTTGCTGACAGGTGAAGTGATGCGTTGATTCCTTGCTAGTAGGAAAGTTGATGCAGGGGGGTCCTTACTCCGGTGCAATGTCGATGAAGAATCGGTGCCAAGGGACGATGAATCGAAAATCCAGAGTCGCTGTGATGATGCAGCACAAGCAAAGCAGGCACTGCATTGTTTCCACAGCAGCAAACAGAGAATACATCGGAGTTGGATCGGATGCCACAGATGTCAGTGAAACAGTGCTCAGGACTCAAGCTGTGGCGATTTTATTGACGCACTGCGATGGCAAGCTGTGGTCTGCAGTGAAGCCGTTGGCGATAAGCTGATCAGGAACCACGCTTCAGGCAGGCAGCAGCAATGCATGGATCTTGAGCTGCTTTGCATTGATAAAACAAGTGCTGGGAGCCAATACCTGGAGTTTCTTCCCAGATCACCAGATTCTAATTCCAGGGGCCAGGAACTGGATTTGGCACCATTTGGCATGTAAGGACTGTCAGAAGAAGAGTCCATGCACTGGTAGGTGAAGTCTTTGATGGCCCTAAGACTTCTTAACAGGAGGCAATATCAAGTCAATCCCTTGGAGAACCATGGAAAGCAGGATAAAGAAAGCAAAGTCCAGTCCTTTCACTCCCAGGACAGCAGCAGCAAGCAGAAGGCCAGCACAGCAAAGCAAACAGTAAAGCGGCAGTCCCTCCTGACAGCTTCTCCAGCTCCTCTTCCTAGCAGAATGGTGTTAGTCCAGAAGTGTTCTGAAGTTATGGTGTTACAGCTCCAGTAGTTATACCAGTTTCTGCCTTTGAAGTAGGCAAATTTCAAAGGAACGTCTTTGTAGTGCCCAAGACCCTGCCTTTTCCTGCCCTGGCTACAGCACTCTACTGGGGGTTGAGATAGCGTCGTGTAAGGACAGGTACAGCCCTATTCTGGTGTCAGTGACAACTTCTCCCACCACTCTAGCTCACAAAAGCCTGGTGATGGGCGATCAGGATATGCAAGGCACACGTCAGCTCCCTTTCTGTGACTGTCTAGAGTGAATAAACAAGAGCCCAACTGTAAACCAAACAAGACGTGGATTCCACAGTCAGGCAGAGGCACAGAATGGTTGAGCAAGAAAATGCTCACTTTCTAAAAGAGTACTTTCAATCACACAATTTAAAATCCAAATCCACAAAATGATGGTATTTTCAACTGTGAGTACAGAGACCTTTAAGTCCATATCTTTAGGACATGTAAAACACACCAGTACATGTCCTACCTTTTAATACACCCTACCCTGTCCATGGGGCTGCCTTGGGCCTACCCTAGTGGTGACATATATGTAATAAAAGGGAAGCGTTGGGCCTGGCAAGTGGGTGCACTTTCCAGGTTGAAATGGTAGGATAAAATTGTGCACACAGACACTGCAGTGGCATAGTCCAGGCCCCTTGATATACCTCCGTAAAAAATTGTTGCCAGAGATTCTCATTTTTAATTTGTGTTTTTGTATCATTAGAGAAGTAATTTAGCTTGGGCAGACATTGCAATCCGGGGCAACTTTTTCTAGACAACATTTTTTTAAACGGCGAATGTGTTGCAGTGATGATGTAATATTTCAGGAACCATGAGATTTATATGCTTCATTTTGGTATCAGGTAATCTAATAGAGACAGAAAATAACTTCTCAGAGCAACCCTTTTCCAAAATAGCAACTCTATATTGATGTGTGTTAGACCGCATATTAGTAATTTATATTAATATTCTTTTTGTTTCAGGTTTTCCATTGATTTGAATTCGTAAACATGAGCAAAACAGGTGTTAGCAGAGGATCTTTACCTCCTAGCATAGTGTTGCTAACTACAAAACTTGAGAACTTCTTCAACAAAGAAAATGTTTTAGAAATGGGGGCCTGTACTCTAGTTGGCTGTGGCTTGCACCTTGTCCAAGAAGGGATCCTTCCTTCTAGTCAGGGTAAAGAGATTACACACCCAGGATAAGCCCTGCTCACCCCCTTGGTACCTTGGCACGAGCAGTCAGGCCTATTTCAGAGGCAATGTGTAAAGCATTTGTACATAAATACACAGTAACACAGTGAAACCTCTACAAATGAACACCACACCAGTTTAGATATATAAAAAATCTTTATCTAAATCAAATAAGACCAAAATGACAAAAATCCAACATACACAAATCAAGATATTGCTTTAAAAGGTTAAACACAGTAAAGTTCATGTGGAGCTATGGAGTGTCACTTTTAGCACAAAGTACCTAGGATGCATCAAAATCAAAGGCGAGAACAGGTGCAGGGGAGGTGAGACGCCGGAAAGCAAAGCGAGGCATCGGTTCCTTACATGCAGGGAAGTTGATGGATCTGTTCCTTACACACAGGGAAGATGATTCATTGGTTCCTTGCTCCAAGAGGAGGTGTTGCGTAGGTTCCAAACTGCTACACAGGGGAAGTGACGTGTCGGTTCTTTACTGTGAGAGGAGGAGATGCATGGGTTTCTTACTGCGGGGGGGGGGTGATGCATTATACATCATCACTGCAACACATCTGCCATTTTTAAAAATGGTGTCCAGAAAAAATTGTCTTGGGTCAGCAAAGTCTACCCAAGCTAAATGAATTCTCTAATGATACAAAAGCACAAATGAAAATCTATGGACAACTATTTTTTTATGGAGGTATATCAGGGGGGCCGGGATTAGAAGACTTGAGACATGTTTACAAGGCTATTCATGTGGGTGGCAGGCCCACTAGTAGCATTTAATTTACAGGCCCTGGGCATGCATGGCACACTTTACTAGGGACTTACAAGTAAATTAAATATATCAATCATGGACAAACCAGTTACCATTACATTTTCCATAGAGATCACTTGCACTTTACACCGGACAGCAGTGGTAAAGTGCCCAGAGTCATAAAACAAGCAAAGACGAAGTCCAGCATAGTCAAAAAACAGGAGGGAGAATCAAAAAGAAAGGGGAAATCATGCCAAAAGGTGCCAGGTCTAACAGAGTTAAAGAAACTGTTATATTTTTCCCTATACCTCACTATGTGGAGTCTTCCTATGGTATGGTCAGAGCTACTGCAATTATACAAATCTGCGCCGTGAAGTTTTTAGATTAATTATGGATCTGCCATATTTGCCACATAATCCATTGTGTGGTGCATAATCTGAAGATTTTAGCAAAAAATATAGTTTCTAGCTCGAACGGATCAAACGGTACTAATACCATGGCATCTTGTTCATGTGCAGAGAGAGGCTTTTATGTAAAGGTTAACTGGTCATCTTTCAATTGCTTTTGGTTTTGTATTTGGTTGTTAAACTGTTACTAATGAGGTGAAATCTTTGCCCAGATAGTAGTATCATGTGTAAAAAATGAGAAAATAATGAAGTAATGCTATCAATCAGTCAAAGCCTTTGTTCAAGTTAAGTTAAAAACATAAATGTACAGGTGATAAAGAAATACATCATACATAAGACTGCAAAAGAGCATTTCTACATGAAATGACGTCCATACAGAATAAACCATAGAGACGACCTACGAGACAGATCTTAAAGTGCTAGGTGCATGGATGAGAATAACAACAAAGTACAGTAAGGCAACATGTCCCGCCAGTTACACAACACATTTGTTAACAAAAACCTTAGTGGAGCCGCTATGTTTCAAGATATAGTAATGAGCCTTTTATAGAAGGGTGAGCATGAATCCCCGTGCCTTTATATAAGGAACCGGCTGTTCATATGCAATAAAGCATATCTAAAGTGTAAGAATGAAAAGGGCTATTATCGGTTTAACCTTACTTAAAGTTCTCACATTGTTCGTTAACCAATAGCTATAAAAACAAAATGCTATAAAACACACAAAAGTACGTAAAATCAGTCATTAAATTCCATTGTCATATAAAATCAAAGAGAACTTTAAAACAAAGTTGTGACACGCAGACAAAGAAAGCACAATGTCATAGGGCAGGACAGAGCGTAAGCCTATGGCCCTCTCTATGAAGACTGCAATTGAATAGCATGACCTCACAGTTGATAGCTTTTTCAAAAACTCCATGGCAACCCTGCACTGCCTTAAGTTTGCCTCCTTCGGGAGTGGTTGCATGAACCCACACACCTCAGCGAAGAGCAATGTTTGCAGAAGAGAATAAAGTACAGGGCGCTCTGTGCAGAACGTCCGTCACAAGGACAGGCAGGCAGGTTAACAAAAAACACACCTTGTCTGGGGTATGCAACAAGAAAATGAACGGTGTTAAGGAGTAGTCTTATTAGCAGGAACCTGTGGTGTAAATTAATAACCAATAAGAGGTAAGGTTCAATGCCAGGACAAGTGCTGATTTAGGTATGGGCGGTGACTGGATATTCCTGAGTATTTTAACATATTTTCCTCTGCACAGAAAGAGTTTAGTCAGTGGTCTGTATAAGCTATACCTGAAGTCGTTCAGTTTCCAGAACAGCTCATCTAGATTCAGCCAGTTGCAGATCTTGGATATGTGAGCGACCCAAGGTATTTTGGAACTTGTTTTCCAGATTCAGTCAGTAAGGATTGTACAATTCAGTGTGGCTTCCCCCTTGGTCAATATTTTCAACTATAACAAAAGAGGCTGCAGCCTCGCAAAATCGCTTATACACTCTAGCCCAATTTTTATGTGGCATTTAAAGTTGCTAGTGGGCTTGGGTACAGCAAGCAGCCTTTTTATAAACCCATTTTTTACCTTCTCCAACCCCGACTGGTCACAGATGCCCCAGACGCCGGCCCCACATATTGCGCTTGGGCAGCACTTAGCCTTGTAGATTTCTAGCAACTTTTTAATTGACTTGCTGCTCAGTCTATCCGCAAAGCCTAGGACCTATGCTCCTGGCTAGGGCAGGTGTCCTCAGAGAACTTCAGGTCAGCCTATCGTATAATATTCCCAGACTGGGGTAAGAAGGGACCTTGCTAATCCTCGTTCCATTGACAAAGAAAGCCTTACTTTCCTTATCTCAGCAACCAAAGACCATAATGTGTTTTTTTGACTGGTTTAGCAGCAGATCTGGGCTAGTCACCAAAGCATAGAATTGGTTTAGTGATCGTTGCAAACCGATTGCATCCCAGGCCAGCAAACCCATTGTATGGACCAGGGCCTCTACACTGCGTTTGCCGATCACGGGGAACAGTTCTAGAGTTCAATAATTTCCTCACCAAACAATTGACGTACAGGGAAAAGAGAAAGGGAGCCAATAAGCACCCCTGTTGCATGCACCAATCGAGTATAACACTTTGTGTAGTTTCCCCGACTGGCTGTATCTCACACTTGCAGTTACCTCTGAGTGGAGCTTCCTCAAAAAGTCTAAGATACCGGGCTCGACCCCAAGCTCAGCCGTAACTGCCCAGAGCTTTGACCTATTGACTGAGTCAAAGGCCAAGCTCAGATCCATATAGACAGCATAAATGTTGCCTTCCTTTGCTACTGTATACTTGTTTATTAACAGGTATAGGTTTACACATTGCTCTACGGTCCCTAAGCCAACACGGAACCCAAACATGAAGAAAAGGGCGTTATTATCAGTTGTCTAAGTTTGCACTTGTTCCGGTAGGAGCCTGCACATTTTCTTAGCAGTTGAATAATTAATGATACGGGGCAATAATACTTTGAACCCCCCTTAAAGATTGGTACTATTTTTGCATGTGACCAGGGCGTGGAAGGGCCTATGAACAGGAGAGTCTTAAGAACATTGCTCAAGAGGGGTCCTGAAAGATGTAAATTTGCCCCAAAAACATATGCCGGAGTCCCATTGGGCCTGGGACTTTTGAAGCCGGACATCTCTCGATGGCCTTTATCACATCAATAACATCGATCAAATTACAGCGGGGTTTAGTGGAAGCAATCAGGCCCATAGGTGTTTTTGCCTAGGTCGAGCATCCCCCTCCAAGGTGGCAGGGTCCAAGTATAACTGAGAAAAGCGCCTGGCCCAGACCACGGTATCGAGCCTGGCTTTCTAGGATTTCTCTGGGGAGTTTCAATTCACTGTTTGCCAGAAGTGCATGCTATTTTTGAGGTCGCTGGCCTTTACTAGGTGGTGGTAGGCTTCCTCTCTTAATGTCCTTTTCTGAGCCTGTTGGGCAGCCTTGTACCACCCTCTACAGGTATGGACCCTTTCCAGATCTTTACAGATCTTCTGGCACAGCTTTGAGTGATGACAGTAGCAGATTGAGGGCCTTAGTGCAAGTGGTATTGAACCACCTCAAGCGTTTGGTATGATAGGCGTTCAGCCTAATGGTGAGCATCTCCTGTGTTGTTCCACAGATTTTACTGAAGCTGCTCATTGTCTCTAGCCCCCAGTCTTTGATCCCCTTCAAACATATCATAAAATCACTTTAAAATGCAGTAATGACATATTTTTTTTTTTGCAGAGTTTTATATAGCGCGAACTTGAACCGAACCGAAACGGGTCTAAGAGCGCTTTACATAGCACCAGTTACGTTACATGAGGACACACATTCATTTTTGTTAGGCACGGGGAGATTAAGTGATTTGCCCAGAATCATAGGATGTTTGGCGTTGTTACCGAGACTCGAACCCAGATCCCCTTGGTCCGAGGTCGTGCGCCCTAGCCGTTAAGCCAAAAGCAAAGAGTCCTTGTCCACTTTTGCCCAACTCATGATGACCCCCTTCAATTGGAAGAGAAGGACAAGAGAAATGGCAATGGATGAACCATCACCTGCTGTTGTTCAAAGAAGGCATCGCTTATCGAGACTTCTATTAGCCTCTGATGGACCAGGGGGGAATCCTGTCCCTCATAAATTCCCAGCCATGCTCTCAAATTATGTGACATTAATGAGGATAAAACGTCCGCAAATCTGGGAGTAACGACTAGGCCACTGTTAAAGGAATCAAAAGCAAACATCATGTTAATACTATCGAAAAATGTGCCGCATTATGTCGCATAATTTGCACTTTCGTGCCACATAATTCAGTGAATCCTGACACCTAATTCGCTGAACCCCTCCCGCATAATTCTAGTGGCCCTAGGTATGGTTTTCAGGTGGTGGAATTATCTAAATTATACTTTTTGAGTACCTTTACATTTCGATTTTGTGAATAGTACAAAAAGTAGTCAACCTGCACAAAAGTGTAAACTACTCAAAAGTGTAAGTGTTCATTGTGAATCAGCCCCATAATATTTTATCAAGGCTCTTTGTACTTTATTTTTTAAAATCATTGTTGTCTATCACTTGTTTTGTGCAAGTTTCATTTTATAATCTTCTCAATCTGAATAAACCAAGTTAACCAACAAAAATAAATCAGTGAAATTGAATCATAAAGCAGCAAAAGCAGAAAGTAAACAGATTAAGGAACAGTGACATCTTTGTGAGATATTAGTTTTTCAAATGCAACCGAAATCGTTTTTAAGCAAACTTTACCTTAGCTAGGTCTAGCACCAGGCTCGATAATTTGGGATATCTCTTTTCAAGAGGTTCGACTTCCCTGATTTCGGGCAACCTCACGCCAGCAAACAGAGGATTTTTGTAAAATAGCTCAGTGTGCCTGGGTGTCAAATTACCTGCAGCAGAAATACCATGTTATCAGTGAAGGAATCAGCAAAGTCAACACAGCTAAGAAGCTATTGCTGTCTATATTCATCAACGTGGTAGGCTCCCAAAACGTGTCTGTACAGCAGGACATTAAAAATAAACAATCATATTCTGCAATCTTTAACAACAGTTAAATGCACCTTTATTCATATAACAAGTCAAAGTATAACCGGAGATGCTTACAAAACTGAGTAGCGTCTTGTTTGATCTCAGGTGACTGTCTATTGGTGGGCTGGGAGTTAATCCAGATAGTTTTTAAGCCAGTGTGTATACAAGAACAAAAACAAAATGAGGCATGCTACAGAACTTACCTATTGCCACCTCCCTTAAGCAAGTATTCTAAAATAGGACATTGCTCTGTTCCTGGTTCTAGTCCTGTTATGCTTAGGGACAGTATTTATTCCACAATGTTCTATTTAAATGCAGAAGTTTGCATGTGCTAGGTATATTGCCTGGGAAACAAGCATTACAACGCCGTCATTACAACGCACTTCCTTTACAATGCAGCTGTTAGAACGCAGCTGCCAGTACATCACATGCCATTAAAGCGAATGCCATTACAATGCATGTCACTACAACGCATGCCATTACAACGCATACCATTACAATGCATGCCATTACAACGCATTATATGGTAAGTAATGGGGATCTTTAAGGTTTAGGGTGGGTATGAGTTTTGGGGTACATAGGGATAGTAATTGTACCCCTACACTATCCAACACTTACCCTGCTTTTGCACTCACTGGAGTGGGAAAAGTAATTTTTACCCCTACACTATCAAACACTTACCCTACTGTTGCACTCACTGGAGTGGGAATAGTAATTACTCCTACACTATCCTACACTTACTCCAATGTTTCCCCAAAAGTATTGTGCTTTGTAATGGTATGCGTTGTAATGGTAGTTTATAAAAATGCGTTGTAATGGCATGAGTTGTAAAATAATGCTTTATAATGGTAGTTGAGATGTAAAAATCAAGTTGTAAAGGCATGCGTTGAAATTGTTTGGGTTGTAACGTCATATATTCATATTGCGTACGCTATTGTTAGTGGGTTATTTCAGTAAGCCATACTGTCCTGTTCTATAAACAAATCTGACACCAAGACAATTAAACTAACCATAGGAATGAAAAGCACTTAATTATGTACATCCTTACACTTATATGAAGCCTTCTGCAATAGAAAACAGATACTAAGAGCCCAAATACGATGTCGGACACACTGCCACTGATAGGCTGTTGGTGGCGGTCTGCCCAACATCCTGGGCATCGGTCCAACCACCAGATTACAATACCAGCGGTCAGAGTGAATTGGGCAGGAGGAAAGACCGTCGCTCCGACAGACTCAAGGAGCCTGTAAGGGCGGCAGTCGGAGCCTATTCCCTACAATGAAGGCGTGCCATCGGAGGCACAGCCATAGGGATTAGGAGTTCCTGTTCTGAAAGTGTTTTCATGGTGGTCTGACCACTAAGACCCCATCCCCGTGGGCCTCTGCTATGTGGCCAGGGAGGCACATGTAGTGCTCCCCAAACATCCATGCTCCATTTGCCTGGCACGACACGGTGACCGGCACACTGTGAATGGATGTTTGAAAAATGCTTTTTTACTATTGCTGCTTGTGCAGCAGCCCTTTTCCTGGGTTGCTGCACAAGTGGCAATAGTAAATAGCATTTTTCGCCGCTTGCACGGCGGTCATATCGTAATTGGGCTGTCGGGATGCCCGACCCCTTATCAGATGGTCTTGGGCCTGTAACGTTAGCAGTCGCATGCTTGTCCAGCTGCCATCGTAATAAGGCCCTAAATATGGTTCTTAAAGGAACTGATATCACGTAAAGGAAGTTGAGATGAGGCTGAAGGTGCACAGACATAATGTATAGTAAAAAATCACAAATTAACAATAAAATTAAAAAAACTAGAGATAGTACATTAAACAAAATAAAATAACAAGGGAGATGCACTTTAATACTCCATTTCCATTTCCATGCTTTATTTCCATCATTACAGACCATAAAAGCAAAAGATAAAAACATACATCACATAATTATTTTAGACATCACAAAGTATAACCAATAGCAGTTAATTATACAACCTTGATAGCAAGTTAAAAAGTTATTGAAGTTTAAAAAGCATTTAAAACAGTGAGTTCATAACTAATAGGTTCAAAGCAGTGGAAAACAGAAGAGGTGTATTTAGCCTGCACTGGAGGGATTTAAAAACTTGCGACGCCTGAGTCACATGGAGTTCAGAAAACGGGACACAGGAAAAACAATTGGGGGTGCGTTCCAGTTCGCATAACTCTAAAAGCCTCCTGCGTCTGTCTGAACCCCATGTTCCTGCATATTGGTAGGAGCCAGTACCTTCTAGGTGTAATATACCCTGTGCAAAAGAAGAAAATGTGTGTAAGGGTCTCTTTCTGGCTCTCACATGCAGGACAGCCGGCATGGGAGGATTTTGTCCATTTGTTTGTGCCTGCATGGCCTGGCAGGCAACCCCACCTAAACTGGACATAGAGTTTCCTTGCCATGAGTGGATAGATGTCATCAAGGAAAGTCTCAAATAAATATTGGTCTTTAAAGTTTAAAAAAATCAGAAGTTAAATAGCCATGTTTTATACTCCCTTGGAGTTCACCCAGTCTAAGAAGTCTGTAAAATTAAACTAACCCGAGGTGTGAAATAATCAGGGACGTTTCCTCGGGGTGGGTCCATAAGTTTGGCCAGCCTAGTCTAAAGCACAGGTTTTTAATATGTGCGAACCAGGATATTTTCCCACCCCTGGGAGCCCCACTATCGCTTTGATTTCTGACTGGGAAACTGCTAGTTCGGGAGTTGCCCATAATCAGGGTAAAAAGGTCAAAGGTCGCAACTCAATTTCCTCATTTATGGGTCTGAGGTCAAGGTCCATGCATAAGTGGATGAGGGAGGTACTTGGCGGTAGGCCCAAGAGTTGTCTCATAAACGTATTCTTGGTTCTGACCAGTGCACCTACAGGGCGGCGTCCCCAAAGTTCTGCCCCATACATAATTGCACTCCTGATTTGAACTTTGTAAATCTCCGTTAACTGGCCCAGTTGTTTTGATGTTATATTCCTATATAATTTTGCTAGGCCCCCGGTCATCTGTGCTAGCCTCAGGCCTGCCTTTTCTTGATGCGGGCCCCACCCGAAGGTTTCCGTCAACGTGACACCCAGGTAGTCAAAGACTGCCACCCTCTCCATTTAGGGTGGGGTTAGGGCGAGAAGTTCTACTAGGATTAAATACCATAAACTTGGTTTGTGATGCATTAAACTCTAGTGCTCTGTCTTTACAGAATGTAGAAAAGGTGTCGAGAATCCTTTAGATGCCCATGGGTGATTTGGAAAGTAACAAGGTGTCGTCCGCAAACATCATTGCTGGCACCTTGTCACGGGCAAGCTTTGGAGCATCAATATTGGCGATTTGGTTCAGTTGTTCCACCAGAGCATTTATATAAAGACAAAACAGTGTGGGGGCCAAAACACACCCCTGCCTTACACCCCTATTCACTGGGAAGCGTGAAGTCAATTCCCTGTGTTTTCCATATCTAACCTGAGCAAAATTTCCAGTGTGCAATCGCTTGATCAGGGTGAGCAGATAAGGTGGAATACCCAGTTCCTTCAAAACTACTCAAAATTTGTGACGAGGTACCAAATTGAGCGCTGATCTAAGATCAAATAGAGGCTCCCACCCTCTATTGTCCCCGCCTTCCAATATAGTAATTGGAGTCTTAAGATTTGGTCAGTGGTGGAGATGTTTTTACAGGAGCCTGCCTGATATGCACTCCCCATGTCACGCTCTTCCATCCAGGACTGAAGACGGTCTAGGATAATCCTGTCGAACAGCTTTTGCGTTACATCAATTAGGCTTATTGGCCTATAATTTGAGGGCAGAAGAGGAGATCCCTTTTTGTATACTGGAAAGATTTTTGCCCCAAGCAAGGTATCCAGAATTTCCATACCGCTTAATATGGCATTAAATATTACACATAAATATGTGCCGCAGATGTTGGATTCTTCTCGAAATAAGTTCCCGGGGATCTTATCCAGTCCAGGGGCTTTTCCAAGGGGCAGCTTCCCAATAGCACTCAATAATTCAGTCAGAGCGAACCAAGTCTCACCTTCAGACGGGTTCTCTACACAAATTAACTGGGATGCCTACGTGGGCTCCATAAGACCCTGAGTGGAGTACAATGATTGGAAATGAAGTTTCCATGCTTCCGCAGATATATTTGGCTCAATGGGCGAACTCCTTGAGGAACTCACAGTTCTAACTAAGGACCAAAACTCCCTCATATCTCTGTTGGTAAGGGCCTGTTTAATCGCGTCCCATCTTTCGGACTCCCACTCTTTCTAAACTATTTCTATAAAGGACCCTCCTAGTTTTCATCAAAGATCTATCTTTGGTTTTTATGGCATCAATAAGGGCACTCTTTGCCGTGCGGCAAGAGTTGTTAAACCAGGTGGATTTCCGGGACCTTTTACCCTTAGTATGCATCAAGGGATTAAAAATATTAGTTCGACTGGTGGTCAAGTCCGAGTGGACGGCCATAATTTGGGTGATGGTGTCAGGAGCGCTAAGAGTTTGCGCTGCCATTTCCATTACCAACAAAGGGGGGATGATTAAGGAATAGAGTGCAGCTACCTTATCAGGTGACTTCCTCAGATTATCCCATCAGATTCTCCTTCTATTATTGTCTAAGGATAGGCTGGAATCAGAAAAGGGGCCTGTAATGGGGGGATCATGATGTTCCGGGAGCTGGAGCTCAAGTACCAGGGCATTGTGGTCACTGTTGTGTCTTTTACAAACAACAACAGTCCCCGGAAGGGGGAATATGCAATCAATAAATATAGACTCAGTCGTTACTATATTAAAAGGACATTTTTCCCCATGTTATGTACTGCTTTGTTGAAATCCTTTGTTTATTCTTTATTAAGTAAATATTAGACCTCTGTCCGGCTGGACATGTCCTTTGAATATAGAAACGACTGAGTCTATATTTATTGATTGCATATTCCCCATTCCGGGGACCGTTGATGTTTAAAAGAATTGATTCCCAAGGTCCCTGGTCAACTTTTTTGGGTTCCCTTGTTGCCTCAAAATACACTGTCTTGTCTTGGCAAAACAGAAAAGTCAATCAGCCAATGCCAAATGCTTGCCTCCACTAGAATGTAATCAAGTAGAGATGATTGTCCCAGTCTATTAAAGGTGTGGTTTCCTGGTTGATCTGACTTGGTGCGCCCATTTGAAGCCCTCAGTGCATGAGTTAATGTTACTGCATTTATCTGTAAAACCAGAGGTGTCCATGCTCTGACCGGGGGAATAAGTGGAGGAGTGATTAACCAAAGAGAATTCTCTGCGGTGAGCAGAGAGTCAGTAGGAATAGTTAGTGGCTCAAATTGGTAATTAAAACCACTGCCTATCACCATCCTAGTGTTCGGGGAAACTAGATCAGTAAGTGTGGAGAGCATGCCTATGGTCTTGGATTCCTGCGGCATGGTGACCGGACGGGAATAGATAATAATGAAGGCAATCTTAATCAAGGCGCTAAAAGTAAGGAGGGTACACTGGATATCATCAGACGAAGTGGCCAGCAGTTCAACAGTACAATCCAGGTGAGTTGCTACCCACGTGCCTAGCCCTCCCGAAGGTCTACCTCTGCCTCCAATAGTAGCTAACATATCAAATGTTGCAAAGCCCCTCATGGCGGTATCATCTCTGGCACAGGTCTCCTGGAACATACACACATCATAATTTTGCACAAATTGTATCCAGTCAGGGTTATGTAGTTTATTTTTAATACCGGCGATGTTCCACGACAGCACCCTCAACTGGAGGCCCAGACTCACAATGGCGTCTTGCACGATGGGAAATGCAGTGTTTGGGGATAACGTGGATTCCTGCTTGATCAGAGTGTTCGAAGCTCCCACTTGTGGTAAAAAACTATTCATAGACCTGGGTGCAGTTTGGAGTTCAAGGATATAGGGGATTTGGTTGTTTGGTGGAGTTGAAAATACATCAACGGGACCTTGAGCAATCCCTGATACGATCATCACCAAAAATGAGCTGGTCTCTTTGAGATCGTTCTCTCCCATTGACTGGTCTGACCACCACCTCATTCTGTTTAATATTGACTCACATGTCAGAAACCAACCAATACAACCGGACAAATTTAAGCACTGGGCCAGGAACATCAAAGGAGTTCCCATAACTGTACTGGAATCCAGGATTCATGCCCATCTACAACCCCAGCCTTCCAATATGACAGCCGACAACCTCACAGCCCACTTTCATTCCACAATGACAGATGTGTTAGATCATGTAGCACCACTCAAACATTTGAGATCTACCAAATCTAAATCTTGGTTCAATGTGGATCTGAATAACGAAAGAAGACAACTCAGACAATCAGAACAGACTTGGAGACTAAACCCTTCCACTCTTCACTCAGCACGACTTTGTTCAACCCAGTCGGCATACAAAAACACATTTTGAGAGAAAAGGCCACTTTCTTCCGCAGTCAACTAGACCAGGTGAAGAATAGACCTAGAGAACTCTTCAACATTGTCAAAAGTCAAACTAACAGCACACACCCACAAGAAATAAAAGCCACCAAGGATTAATGCGTAGAAATTGCCAGCTTCCTCACTGATAAAGTCAAAAAAATTGAGCAATCCTTCATTCAAACCCTTAATCCCTCCCTCCCTTGCAACCTCCCCCCTTTAACCAACCCTGACCATAAAGATTGAAATCTTACCACGGTCAACCAGACCCGCTTCCAACTGAAACATTACGCTAATTGGTTGTACTTCGAACCCATGGCAGAATTCAAAGTTTCCAATATAATTGCAAGCTTAAAGCCTTCTTCCCTCACTATGGACCCCCTCGCATCCACAATAGTAAAAAAACTCAACCACATAATTGCCCCTTTCTGGACAAAAATCATCCACTCCTCTCTCACATCAGGTTATGTCCCAGACTCCCTTCAGCTAAGACTAATCACACCCATACTCAAGAAACCAGGGGCAGACCCCAACAAGCTCAATAACCTCAGACCTATCTCCAACCTTCCGTTCCTAGCTAAAACACTGGAGAAGTGCATTCTCCAACAACTCAACAAACATATTGACGTCTTCAACCTCCTCAACACCTTTCAGTCGGGTTTTAGGAAAAGGTTGTAGCACCGAACAGCGATGCTCAATATTGCAGATGATATCCACAGAGCCTTAGATGAATGTGAAGCCTGCCTCCTCATCCTTATTGACTTATCCGCAGAATTTGACACAGTAAACCATTGAGCTTTACATGAAACTCTGAAGAACCGATGTGGCATTTATGACACAGTACTAGAATGGTTCACTTCCTTCAGCACCTTTCGCAACAGATTAAAATCAACTCCTGCCTCTCTGTACCAACACAAGTCAAACTTGGAGTCCCTCAAGGATCGATCCTCTCACCATCCCTCTTCAATATCTTCATTGAACCCCTTGCAAATATTTTGAAACAAGCCACCTATATGCTGATGACACACAAATATACTACAAAAGCAAATCCCCCTGTGACGTCATACACCTCAATGTCATGCTAACCAAGATCCAAACCTGATTTAACGCAAACCACTTAAAACTGAACCCGGACAAAACAGAATTAATACTGTTCTCTCTGAAATGTTACCACCAACCAATTCAAGTCTGGCTCAAGGAGCTTGATTCACTTAACTGGTCCTTTGTCCTAACGACTCAGTAAAGCCACTAGGCATTACCCTGGACAAGATCTTATCAATGAAGGACCAAATCAAGAACTCAGCAAAAAGTGTGCTTTACTCTCTAAAACACCTCAAGAAAATTAAACCTTTCATTCCTCAAGATGATCTCAAGACAATTGTACAATCCCTAGTCCTCTCTAAACTGGACTTTGCAAACACCATCCTAACAGGGTCACCAAAAACTCACCTAGCCTCACTTAGGTCAGTCCTGAACATGGCAGCCGACTCATAACTGGTGTAAAAATATTTGAACACATCTCACCAACCGTCAACGCACTCAACTAGCTTCCCATGGGAGGTAGATGTATTTTCAAACTGGCCTGCATCACTCACAAGGCCCTTCACACCCAATCCCCAAACTACCTAAACAGCAAACTAGTAAAAGAAGGAAAATCCAAAACTTTGAGAAGCACCAACTCTCTTCTTCTCATCCCTCCGAAACTAAAAATGAAAACGACCAAGTGCTGGTCCTTCTCTGGCAACATACCCATGATGTGGAACGCACTCCCTATTGACCTCAGATGCAACCCCTCCTTCTCATGCTTCAAAAAGGACCTGAAACTCTTGCTCCTCAACCAATACCTTACTGACTAAGGCAACCGCCCTAGGCATCAATTACTAGTGGACTCCCCACTCATTTTGAGTTTCAAGGATGGTGGTTTTCTGACTGTGTCAGCCACCTGCGTCTTTCTCCCCGCCCTGGATACATAAGTATTATGTCTTTGCTTTTATCTTTATGCATCCTCATGCCCTGCGATGTTATGCAATCTTTTTTTTTCCTTTGTGTATGTAAAGTGCTCTGATACCCATGGGTCTAGCTAGCATTATATAAAACTTTTTAAATAAAAAAAATGTGGTTTTGTGAGTGGGTGTGTGAGTGGCTGTATGGGCATGTGAGCAGTTGTGTGGGCCTGTGAATGGGTTATGAGTGGTTTTGTGTGTGTGTCACAGGGTGTGTGAGTGGTTTTGATGGTGAGTGATAGGTGTGTGAGTGGGTGTGTGAGTGGCTGTGTGGATCTCTGAGTGGGTGTGTGAGTGGATGTGTGCGTCAGTGAGTGAGTATATGAGTCACAATGGGTCAGTGAGTGGGTTAGGGTGGCTGTGTTGGTCTGTGAGTGACTGTGTGAGTGGTCATGAGGGAGTGTGAGTAGCCGTATGACTGTGAATGGATGTGTGAGTGTGTCTGTAGGTCTTGAAATGGTTGTGAGAGTAGCTGTAAAGGTGTGTGAGGGGGTGTGTGTATATGTGTGAGTTGCTGTGTGAGTCTATGAATGAGTGTGTGAATGGTTTTGTGTATGTGTGTCTGCGTGTTTGTGTGGGTGTGTGAGTGCCTCTGTGGTTCTGTGAGTGGATTTAGGGGCTGTATGGGTTGGTGAGTGGAGGTGTGAGTATCTGTGTGGGTCAGTGAGTGGGTGTTTGAGTGGCTGTGTGGGGGTGTGAGTAGGTGTATGAGTGGCTGTGTTCATCTATGATTAGGTGTATGAGTGGTTATGTTGGCATAAGAGTGGCTATATGGGCGTATGGGTAGGTGTGTGAGTGGTAATGTGGGTCTGTGAGTGGGTAGTTGAGGGGTGAGGGGCTGTATGTGTGTGTGGGTGCGTGTGTGAGTATCTATGGGTCTGTGAGTGGGTGTGTGAGTGGCTTTTGGGGTCTGTGAGTGGGTGTACGAGTGGCTGTATGGGTATGTGAATGGGTTTGTAAGTGGCTGTGTGAGTCTGATAATGGGTGTGTGAGTGGTTTTGTGTGTGTGTCACTGGGTATGTGAGATGTTTTGAGGGTATGTGAGTGGGTGTGAGTAACTGTGTGGGTCTGTGAGCGGGCTTATGAATGGCTCTGTAGGTTTATGAGTGGGTGTTTGAGTGGTAGTGTGGGGTACAGTAGAGTGTGATTAAGTGGAACTGTGAGTGGTTGATTTTTTTCATTGGGTGCTGGGTCCGTGGATCCATTGTGGATTCACATGGGGGGACTGTGCTGAGCACGCAATGGATCCGCGGATCCTGGCACGTGGAAAAACACTTTTTTAGCAATATCTTGTCCATCAGGGGTTCCACACAGACCCCTATATTGCACCTATGGGGTCAGGGTACCTCTACCCTGACCCCTTCTATTAAATTTAATTTCAATAGTGAGGCCCCGAGATTGTGTCCGATAGAGAAAATGGCAGTCGCAACTGTCCTTACTAAAAGAGCTTTTTCTGGACCAAGAGCTAGCAATCTGCCAAATTTGGTGCAATTCTGTTTAGTGGTTCGTGCTGTAGCTGTGTCTAAAACCCCTCCTGAAAGCTGCATGGGGAAAACACGTTTTGGGCCCCCTCCTTTTTCCTAGACCCTGTGTGACGGATTACCCCGAGCCTTTCCATACAGCAGCTTAGGGGACAAGGACATTAGTTTTGAAAAATTTGTAAAGATTCATCAAATGGCAACAAAGTTATTCACAAAACAAATAACTCTTGGTCTATAGAAACTAGGTCCAAACTATAACTACCTACTGGTGACCACCATGAAGACGAAGACAGTGGATAGAAGCGACCAATGATGTGCTGTCGAAAACACTTAATGGTCTAGTTGAATCAGGAGGAAACTATCTCCTTTTGTAATGATCCCTAAGTGTCATTTACCACCTGTATTGTTAATGTATTAGTAATACATTTTGATATAATGCGGACTCTACTATAAAGGTAGTCATTCATGGCATATCATGAGCATTCTTGACATAATTGCAGCCATAAATGATGTAAAGGTGCAGACTGATATATAATAGCCATGAGTGACGTCTGATCATGATCCATTGGTATTCAAGTTGGCATCTGTCTAGGTGTGGCCACAGAACATATCAGTACCTGTTGAAATTGACACACTAACGTGTCAGGAAAAAACTGTATTTACCAAAAATGAAAAGCTAGTATTCTTGGATATAAATAATGTTTGTTTCGAAAATGACAAACTCACATGTGAGGGATTTAAGTGTATTTATTCCACATGAAATTAAGTGTCTAATACTAATTGTCATATTCAGAAACTGAAACTCTTCATACTTTTCTAAACAAAATTACTGCAACATCAAGATATATTTGAAGATAATATTTGGGCAATCATTTGTGTGGAGTTTGGGAATCCTATTACTAATGTTGTCTCCTCGGGGTAAGATGGCACTTGCTACTTTGGCTGATATATCATGGCAGTTCATCATTTATATTAACAACACTTTTATTACATTATCACAGCTGCTGTCTGAGGCCTGAGATTGTAAGACTTGAAATTACCTATCTGATGTCTGAATCAATAAAGTATCTGTAACCTTTTTGTCTATTCCCTACGCCTGACATTTATAGATCAGTATAACATTTCCTTGTTCACCCTGCCACTCTTATATGAATTATTGGACACAGCAAAACACAGAGGTGCATATATACAATAGTTTGGTGTAGGGCAGTGCCGCAAACCTTCTAGCTCCGCTTTCCTACATCAAAAGAAAAGAGCAGGAATGTGCTGTATTTACAAGATATGGCGCATTCCTGTCCTTTCTGCCAGCGCACAAACTGCAGCGGAGCACCAATGCAGACACCCTTGCACCATGGTGCAAGCGTGTCTGTGTATTTGGCATGATTGTTTTTCTGCAGGAAGGGACACCTTAGAGCACAAAAACAATCAGTGTGCTGCAGAATGGAGCACACATGGAATGCGGAAAAACGAGGTGAAATGTAAATATTTCTCCTAGTTATGCCTGCCTTGGGAAGGCATTCGTTTTGGCGCAGCCGTAGATTTACGCTATGTTGTAAATCTAGGACAGTGTCAAAAACCATGGATGTTGTGTGGGAACACCCACAGCAACCTCCATGGAATGCCCCTTGCACGAAGAGTAGCGCATTGCACTACTCCATATATACAAGCCCATGAAAAGCCACACAGACCGGCTTTGCATAAGCTTGTAAATATGGGCTGGCACACAGCACCTCTAGAGAGTCACATGACACTCCAGCAGTGCAACAGTCCCTAAGGGACATTGTAAATATGCCCAAGAGTATCGACTTGCAAGGGACAAGGTGTTAACATGAAAGGAGGTTGAAAGCAGAAGTGAAAAAAGATGCTATTTGCATTTTTAAAAATGATAGGTGATGTGAAATTTGAAGCCCAGAATTTAAATTCTTGTAATAATGCTGTTTTTTAAGTCTGTTTCTGTAGAAAGCGCACTGAAAATCGAGCAATTGTTCACCACTTTTTCCGTAGCATTGTCTCAAAGTAATTGATCCCTCAACACGCCTCCAGAGAGTCTGGATTGCTTGGCAGACCATGAAAATATTTCATAAGTCCCCTTTACAGCATATGACACCTTAGCCAATGAACCTGAAAGGGTGCTGTAAAATTGTTTTTATTTTATTAAAAAGAGAAAATCCCTCAAATAACCCTAGAATTCTCAGGTTTGTTCGTTTTGCTAATTCATTCAATGCAATTTTGGGACAGTAATTATTCTCTACTACTAAGGTCATGAGATGCTAGTACTCTAGGCAGCCCATGATGTCTCACTAATTTGAAATGTCACCAAATGCCACTGTTAGAAATGGGGGTCTCTAGTTGGCAGAGCTAGGTACCCTTGTCCAAATAGGGACCTTTGCTTCTAGTCAGGGTAAGGGGGATACACACTTTAGATAACCCCTACTCACCCCCTGGGCAGCTTGACACGAGCAGACAGACGTATCCAAAAGGCAATGTGTAAAGTATCAGAACCCATAGTAATACAGGGATAACACCACAAATGGACGCCAGTTTAGAAAAATAAAGTATCTTTATCTAAACTCAACAATACCAAAACGACAAAATTCCAACACACATAATAAGAATATGACTTTAGAAACTATTAGAGCACCATGTTGTTTGAGAAATTGTAGGGGTGCACCATAGTCTCAAGCAGTCAGCACCCGCATATTTAGAGAGCCATGTTTTGTGTGATTTTATAATGTAGTATTAGGCTGGTGATCAGTGCAATATGACGACTTGTGTCTATATCATTTACAGATTGATGAAGAGCTTTAGTTGAGAGAATCATGCTTTAATTAACTTAGAATTAACTGCTCTGTGTGTAAAATGTGCATTGAGATTAAACGTGCCATATTAAAGT
This sequence comes from Lissotriton vulgaris, assembly GCF_964263255.1. Classification (NCBI taxonomy): domain Eukaryota; kingdom Metazoa; phylum Chordata; class Amphibia; order Caudata; family Salamandridae; genus Lissotriton; species Lissotriton vulgaris. The sequence continues at coordinate 1,080,211,850 of NC_141689.1, read as the reverse complement.
TGCACGTGTAGGCTGCCTAATAAGAAACGTGATGCTTTAACCTGAGAATAGCGGTTGCTATTGTGAAATGTAATCTTAGGATTGGTTGATGAAATGTTTATGTTGTCGTATCAGAAATGCATTTAAAAGAGTAAAGGCCTGATACATGGAAACGCTAGCAGAGGCCTAACTGTGGTTTCCTTAGCATGACTAGAAATGTCGAGTTGGAAATATACTTTGGGAAAGAAGCTCACGGTTGCAGTTGCATTTCGAATTGTAACTTAGAGCGTGCAGCGGGATTGTTTCTCATGTATTTCTTTTGCAGGTACAAGGCCATGTAGCTTGTTAGGTAGAATGAGCCATTGTTTAGCAGTTAGATTAGTAGGAGTATAGATGAAGGGAAGGCACTGGAATGCGCGGTTGCAACTTTTGGCGCAGAAGGTGCCTGGGACCCAAGGACACAGCAAAATTTTTTGGAAGAAGGATCGATGCTGGAAAAGTATGAGGGGCAGTACCTGCTCGAAGGAGGAGTGTCATGGGCGTACCCATTGTTTTTGGGATTTTGTATTAGGGAAAGTGCCCCGAGGGTGGAGAGTTAGTTGCTATTGAAGCTAGGGTTAGAGTTAGTTGGACTTAGACTGGGTCTTGTCTGAGGCAGTCCAATTGGATGTGCAGTTTGACACGGGTCTTAGTTTGGACTAGGCAGGAGAAACTAAGGAGCATCTTAGAACGAGCTCAGAAATTGAGGATACTTACCTGGAAGGTGAATGTGCTTCTTAGGAAGCCTTCACAGCTGACACATTTTTCTCTTGCCTGGGAGGGATGTTAATTAGGGATGTTAAGTAGGGATGCCACTTTAGAGTTAGTGATGGGACAGACTAATCTTTTTCTTTCCCATTGGAACAGATGCAGTCAAGTTTTCCTGTGGGCACAGCTTTTGCCTGCCTAATGCTTCTTGAATTAACTTTACATTTTATTCTGAGTCGATTGAGACTCCTGCATAGGATTATGTTTGTATTAGTGCCGGTCTATTTCTTGAATCTCTTGATGAGGTGCTTGTATGTCCAGTTATATTTGGCTTTGTAATACATTTTTTAACTTTGCTTCAGAGTCAGTGGTCCTTTAGATTAAAATGTGTTGAATTAGGAATTTGTCAAAAGGATATGAAAATTAACGAACTTCCTTTCCACTTCCATGCAGACTAAAAGGTCCAGTCGGCCAGGGATTCTTTGGATTGGTAAGGCGAGAATCCCAGCGTCATCAGTTGGTAGCCAGAGAAAGGTTAGTTTCTGGAAGTAAGAGAGTTCTAGAGTAGGATAAGAGTTTCCCCAAGGCCCATAGAATTCAGGGGATGAGCGTTCAGTGGATTACCAGCGGAAGACAGCGTTTCATGGAAATTGACGGAGAGTGACAGTGTGACAAAAGCAGCAGTTCGTGGGAGAGTGAGTATGAATAGAGTTATATGTTGTTACATTACGGTGTTTGTATTGTGATGTCTTGCGGAGTGGGAATGCCTATTGTATGAAAGGATATCAGGCTGTGAGGGCACGCAGCCTGGGAAAAACCTTAGGCTCAAGGAGTAGTTTAAGTGGGTCGGGTGACCCGTACACCCAAAGTAATTGTCGACCATTGTTAAGTGAATCATGAGGTACCATCGATTGTCCGCAGGATCAAGATAGGGGGAATGAATGTGTGAGTGCGTGAGTAACTGACGCTGGTCGTTAGTTGCTGAGCGGTTGTAACCTATCAGTGAGGTGATTGTCCGGTCGTTTCGTGAACAGACAGTCGCCAGTTTCTGTAGACAATTAAACGACTGTGGACGTACAGTCAGACTGTGGACGTACAGTCAGCGAAGTAATTGCTTGGAGGTACAGGCGATTATTTCAGTGTGTGCATGGGATGTATGCGTGAGTGAGGAGCGAAGTGAAAAGGAGGGAAACTGCTACGAGCGGAGGAAAAGTGACGTCAGAAGGTGCCACGCTGTGATAGGGCGGTTGGTGTGAAGCCGCGCTGGGATTGCTGGATTGCCGTCAGGACGTAAACAAGCTCTGCGAACGGAGAAACGTTGGTTTCATCATGAAATGTTTTAAAGTTTTGCAAGATTTGATCAAAAAAGAAAAGAAGTTAGAGCCTCGGGGGGGGGGGAGAGGAAGGCTCCATTGGAGGACAACCCCAGCTCATTACATGGCCACGAATGTGGGTTTGCATACTATACTGTGGCCCGAGAACTGGTGCAAAATGACTGACGGAAATGAGGAATTTACTTTTCCCAGATAGGGAACTTTTGGATTAGAAGTGTTATACCAAATGAAATCGATTATGGCTTCTACGCGACCTTTGCCTAGACCAACACAGTTTGAGGCACTGAATGTGTGGATTAGGGGGGCAGACGTAAGAAACAGGGACAGGAGACAGGAAAGAGTGAAGAGGTCAGTACGGGCATTTCAGGATGCAAGATGGGACGTACTGGAAAAGAGATGGAGGGTGCAGACGATTGAAGGGGATAAGTGGTATCCATTGTTGGTCAAGTCAGGGGACGTGCAGGAAAAGAAGGTCGAGGATGAAGACAGTGATACTGATGATAGCTTGTTAGAAAGGATGTTATCTGAGAGACCGCCGCCGTACAATTCGGAGTCAGAGGGGGGGCAGATCAGCCCCGATAGAAGGAACCACAAGCCTCACCGTGTTCTGAAGTAGTTGGAAAACTCTCAATGGAGGAAATGCAGAATGCGGAAAGTGTGAGCAGGTCTTCATCAGGACAATAAGAAAATGACAGCCTAAGAACGTGAATAGCTAACAGTATCTTCAATAGCCGTTGGAGGATTCGGTGTCAGCCGACACCCTTTTGGAGATATCCTAACACAGAAGATTCTTCAACAATTAAGAAAGGTTTTCTTCACCAGCCGGTGGAGAAATTTGAGGTATGTGCCGCCATAGCGATCACTTTGGAGAGCTGTAGTGGGACGTCTGAATTCGTCTCAGGCTGTCGTTTTCTTATTGTCCTGATGAAGACCCGCTCCAGATGCAAATATTTCTGCACTAACATCTAGGGTCGAAACGTCGACGTTACTTTTGTTAATCCGTCCATCATAAGTCACAACACAAGAAAAAAAGAAAATAATATGATTGTTGTGACCAATTCTTCATAAAAATGGACTGATGAAAATGTATGTTTTTCCATATTTCTAAATATGTCATCTTCACTTATTCTTGTATAGCACGGTCATCACCTGTCACTATTAGTCACTAAATATTTCACCCTGTATGTGATTTTATGTCATTTCTGTCCCTGACAGCCACTTTTTACAAATTGAGTGATGCATGTAAGATTTATATAATAAGAAGAACTTTTCAAAATGAGAATTGTTGTGTGTGTCCTTACATATCATACCGTAAATGCTGACTAAGTGAATTATATAAAAAATAATTATATTCACAAAAATAGCAAAGAAATTGACTCACATCCGACAGAACCAGTTGTTTTTGTTTAACTTTAATACCCAGGTTCTGAGGGTTACTGGGATACCCCATTATCTCTAAGGGTTACAGAATCATTTGGCAAGGAATGGACACAAGGTGTCGCCAAATAAGCTACAGTACTGCTTGAGCGAGGTGCAGTATTTGGGTCACCGGATAGAAAAAGGCAAGAGGAAGGTGTCACCAGACAGGATAGAGGCAATCATGGGAATGATGGTGCCTTCTACTCAGAGAGAAGTTAGAATGTTCTTAGGGATGGTTAGCCACGGTCATCAGTGGATTGCCAACTTCTAATTGAAAGCGAAGCCCTTACAGAGTGTGACGCCCAAGGATGTAAGTAATCCAGGACCATGGGACGACTGTATAAAGGCATTCTTAGAGTTGCAAGAGGACCTTTGTCGTGCGCCGGCATTGGGGATGCCTGACTACAACAAACCTTTTTCACTATTTTGCTGTGAGCGAGAAGGTTGTGCATTAACAGTTTTAGTCCAGGATCATGGAGGTGTCCGTAGACCAGTTGCCTACTTTTTAGCTACTTTAGATCCAGTAGCTTCAGCGTTGCTCGGATGTCTCAAATCCATTGCTGCAATGGGTGTCAACATTGAAAGGTGGGAGAGTATTGTCATGGGTCATCAGCTAACGGTGTGTGTTACACATTCTGTTGAATTGTTAATGATCAGGACCAAGACACAGCACTTGACAAATAATAGGCTCACACGCTACGAGCAGGTTATACTTGCTGCGGAGAATGTGTCCCTCAAGAGGTGTTCTGTTTTGAATCCTGCTACATTGATGCTGTTGTCAAGCATACTTGATGAAGATTGTGCGGACCATGATTGTCTTGATGTGACTGAACTTGCACCAAACCGAGACCTGACATTGTTGATGAACCATTGCTTGACCCTGTTGAGATTTTCTTTGTTGATGGTTCATGTTTAAGAGACAGTGTTGGTCGTTTGAGAGCAGCCTTTGCTGTATGTACCATTAAAGGAGTAGTCGAAGCTGCATGCCTGGAAGGAGTATACTCTGCTCAGGTGACTGAGATCATTGCTTTGACTTGGGCCTGCTTAGCAGCAGATCAAATTTGAATTACCATCTACACTGAAAGTCAGTACGGGTTTGGTGTGGTTCATGACTTCGGACAGCTCTGGTCTCAGAGAGGTTACATGACATCGTCAGGATCACCAATTTGAAATGGGGAGTTTGTGAGGTTGCTCTTAGAGGCCTTACAGCGCCACAAGGAAATTGCAGTTGTTAAGTGCACGGCTCATGGAAAAGGGACATATTTCGTGTCACTTGGGAACCGCTATGCGGACGAAGTTGCACGTTTCTGTGCCGAACAAGTTTTTTCATTCACTGAGAAACGTGTAGATGGGGGCCAAGTAAGAACTGAGTTCAACACGATGTTGGCCATGGCAGATACTTGGGATGAGCTCAAGTGCCTGCAGGAACAGGTTTCAGACCAAGAAAAGAATGTGTGGATCAATGCAGCCTGCGTGAAAGGAGATGTGGATATTTGTGTCTCAAGTGATGGAAGGGCGGTGTTGCCGGATGATTTGTTGAGCCCGATGGCAAGGCATATTCATGGTGCAGTGCATTTCGGGAGAGATGCTATGGTGCGAGTGTTCAGACAAATGTGGTACAATCCTCGATTTTGTGCTGTGGCAGAAGCTGTGTGTCAGAGATGTGTTACCTGTCAATAAATGAATGCTGAAAAGAAAACTGTGGTCACATTGGGAGGTCTGGGAGCCTTTCAATAGGATACAAATGGATTTCATTGAGATGCCTAGGTGTGACGGGCTGAGGTACATCTTGGTTGTGGTGTGTGTGTTCTCAAGGTGGGTGGAGGCTTACCCTACTCGCAGGTGTGATACACTCACGGTAGCAAAGCTGTTGAGAGGGTACTCGTGCCTAGGTTTGGGATTCCGACCTCTTTGGAATCGGACAGTGGAACGCACTTCCATAGCGAAGTCATGAAGATGCTTTGCACCTCACTGAATGTTGATCAGAGACTCCATTGTAGCTATCGTCCAGAGGCTTCTGGGATAGTGGAGCAAATCAATGGGAATTTGAAAGCCTGAATGGGAAAAGTGTGTTCATCTACGTCTCTGAAGTGGCCTCATGCTTTGCCGTTGGTGTTGATGAGTATGCGCAGTACCCCAGACAAGAGAACAGGTCTTTCACCTCATGAGATACTGATGGGGCTATGAGGTTACCAGTGGTTCCATCGAAAGCCTTGATTAGCATCACAGACAATTTCATCCTTGATTATTTCGGGGGACTGGCTGACGTCATTCGTTCTGTGTCCCATCAGGTGTAGGCTGCTGTGGTTCCACCTGCAAGCGATCTCGGTCACGACCTGAGTCCTGGGGATTGGGTGCTGATTTGGAAGCACGTGAGACAGAGCTGCTTGGATGTTCACTGGAGAGGCCCATATCAAGTTATCTTGGTGACGAACACTGCAGTTAAGTGTGGAGGTTTGCCGAACGGGGTGCATGCTTCGCACACACGTCGAGTTTCGGCACCTTTGGAAGAAACAGCTCCTCTCCCTGATGAAAATCCAGCGGAAGTGGCAGGGCCACAGGAGGGGACAAGCCAAACTGTAAGGGTGTCTGAAGAAGCGGGTTGCTCGCTTGACCAAGATGAGGAGGGTCACGACAACAGCGACACTGAAACTGCCTCTGAAAGGGGAAGTTGCTGTGAGAGTGGTCCAGAGTCAGACTCAGCTGATAGAAGTTGTGAGCAGAGTGAGCAGAGAGAAAGTCAGACAACAAGCAGAGCTGAAGATCAGTGGCCAGAGAGGCAGAGGCGCTTGAACTTGAGACTGGTCTTGAGACAGCTCTTTCGTTTCATACCTTGACCTCTTCTTTGCTAGGAGTAGTAGGTGTAGGTGTTCCCTCTACCTCCACTGCCTGCTCATGTGGTGCTATATATGAAACTACAACTACAAAAAATTATGAATAGTATCACCCCTCCTGTAAGTGTGCCTACTATGCACCTAGCTCTAAGGTTTGGGTTTCCAGCCTCCATGGTCTCAGAAATAATTTCAGCTCCTTTATACTGCAAAAACGCTTAGAAAGTCTCTCTTCTTCTTCAGATGCTTGTGAATCAACTCGGATCACACTTCAGAAAGCTGGAAGTCCCCTTTTGTTTCAGTTCCTTATTTGCAGCAAGCAAAAAACGCCCTTAACCCTTCTCCGTCCTCTGTGGAAAGTCCCTAAATTTCTTCGTCTTCCACTCGGACCTAGGTTAATCGCTTATTTACAACAAAGTCTCTTTAATCCAAAATAAGATTTGCTCAAACAGCTTCTAGAACATGCTGCAACAGTTCAAGATGAAGAACAATTGATTCATGAGATGGAATTTCAGTTCCAAAGGTAGGGAAAATAAATCGATTCATAATAAGGTTGCAGATTCTGCTCAGAATCAGAGGGTTTGGAACTGTGATGGTCAGCACCCCTTCAACTTTGAGTCCTGGTACTAACAACACCATATCCAACTTGACGTTAGGGCTGGTACTAATCACTGTCACTGCCCTTACCTTCCCCGATCTCAGCACTCCTGGCATCTGTCATGATATATATGACCATTCTGGAGCCGTGTACTTTCGGCAAGGCACTCTCTTTCATCCTGATATCCTCAGACCTCCACAGGCTTGCTCTTCTTTGCCTCCGTTTGACTCTGTCTCTTCAGACACAGGGGCAAGATCCCTCTCGGAGACCAGTCTCAAGTTCAAGCGCCTCTGCCTCTCTGGCCACTGATCTTCAGCTCTGCTTGTTGTCTGACTTTCTCTCTGCTCACTCTGCTCACAACTTCTATCAGCTGAGTCTGACTCGGGACCACTCTCACAGCAACTTCCCCTTTCAGAGGCAGTTTCAGTGTCGATGTTGTCGTGACCCTCCTCATCTTGGTCAAGCGAGCAACCCGCTTCTTCAGACACCCTTACAGCTTGGCTTGTCCCCTCCTGTGGCCCTGCCACTTCCGCTGGATTTTCATCAGGGAGAGGAGCTGTTTCTTCCAAACGTGCTGAAACTCGACGTGAGTGCGAAGCATGCACCCCGTTCGGCAAACCTCCACACTTAACTGCCATGTTGTTTGAGAAATTGTAGAGGTGCACCATAGTCCCAAGTAGTCAGCACCCGCATATTTAGAGGGCCATGTTATTGTGTGATTTTATAATGTAGTATTAGGCCGGGGATCAGTGCAATATGTAGAATTATGTTTATATCATTTACAGATTGATGTAGTGCTTTAGTTGAGAGAATCATGCTTTAACCCCTTCCCTGCTCATGACGAGCTCAGCTCGCCATGCAGTACACTGGTCGTGTGCTTATGACGAGCTGAGCTCGTCATGAACAATGAGAAATAAGGAGGACCAGCACAGGAGAAAAATCTCCCTAGCAGCCAAGGTCTTAAGCTCTGTGTGTGAAATGTGCATTGACATTAAACGTGCCATATTTTAAAGTTGCACGTGTAGGCTGCCTAATAAAAAATGTGATGCTTTAACATGAAAATAACGGTTGCTAATGTGAAATGTAATGTTAGGATTGATTGATGAAATGTTTATGTTGTCGTATCAGAAATGCATTTAAAAGAGCAAAGGCCTGATACATGGAAACGCTAGCAGAGGCCTAACTGTGGTTTCCTTAACATGACTAGAAATGTCGAGTTGGAAATATACTTTGGGAAAGAAGCTCATGGTTGCAGTTGAATTTCGAATTGTAACTTAGAGCGTGCTGAGGGATTGTTTCTCATGTATTTCTTTTGCAGGTGCAAGGCCATGTAGCTTGTTAGGTAGAATGAGCCATTGTTTAGAACCTAGATTGGTAGGAGTAGAGATGAAGGGAGGGCACTGGAATGCGCGGTTGCAACTTTTGGCGGAGAGGGTGCCTGGGACCCAAGAACACAGCTACGGTTTTTGGAAGAAGAAGGATCGATGCTGGAAAAGTACGAGTGGCAGTATCTGCCTGAAGGAGAAGTGCCATGGGCGTACCCATTGTTTTTGGGAGTTTGTATTTGGGAAAGTGCCCCGAGGGTGGAGAGTTAGTTGCTATTGAAGCTACGGTTAGGGTTAGTTGGACTTATACTGGGTCTTGTCTAAGGCAGTCCAATTGGATGTGCAGTTAGACATGGGTCTTTAGTTTGGACTAGGCAGGAGAAACTAAGGAGCATCTTAGAACGAGGCCAGAAGTTGAGGATGCTTACCTGGAAGGTGAATGTGCTTCTTAGGGGGCCTTCACAGCTGACAACTTTTTCTCTTGCCTGGGAGGGATGATTTTAAGTAGGGATGTCACTTTAGAGTTAGTGTAGGGACAGACTTTTCTTTTTCTTTCCCACTGGAACAGATGCAATCGAGTTTTCCAGTGGGCACAGCTATTGCCTGCCTAATGCTTCTTGAATTAACTTTGCTTTTTATTCTGAGTCGATTGAGACTCCTGCGTAGGATTATTTTTGCATTAGTGCCGGTCTATTTCTTGAACCTCTTGCTGAGGTGGTTGTATGTCCAGTTATTTTTGGCTTTGTAATACATTTTTAAACTTTTCTTCAGAGTCAGTGGTCCTTCAGATTAAAACGTGTAGAATTAGGATTTTGTCAAAAGGATATGAAATTTAACTAACTTCCTTCCCACTTCCATGCAGACTAAAAGGTCCAGTCGGCCAGGGATTCCTTGGATTGGTAAAACGAAAATCTATACGAGAATCCCACCGTCATCAAAGGTGTCAAACAACTTGGTCCCTAGAAAACTATGGATGCATGATTTCTCACAAACTATCTATAGATGCGCCAAATTCACAAGGCCAAACAGCTGCAGAGATGGGAGGCATTGAGAAACAAAGAGAGGCATCAGTTCCTGTAACCATGGGAAGACGATGCAACAGTTTAGCTGCATGCAGGAGAAGTGAATCGTCGAATCTGGTCTGTCGGGGGAAGTGATGCGTCGATTCCAAGACGGTTCTGGTCTGCGGGTGATGCGTTGGGAAAACAAGCCGCACAGGTCCGATGCGTGGAAATCCGGGATGCGTCAGTGGTTTCTTCAGCCGCGATCCCTCAAGGCATTAGTTCTTGCAGCTGCAGCAGGTGCAGTGGCACAGCGATGCGTGGAGATTCTTCTCACACATCGGTGCTGTGTTGGAAAAACAGCCGCAAGAAGAGCACTCATCAATTTCTTCAGTTCTCTAGGTTTCTTCCAGCTCCCAGCAGCAAGCACAATCTCCAGAGGCCCAGAACTGGAACAGGCACCTCCTGGCAGGCCGGAACTCTCAGCAGCAGAGTTCAGGTGAGCAGGGGGTGAAGTCTTTGTGTCCCTGAGACTTCAGAACAGGAGGTCAGCACTCACAGGCCCTTGGAGATCTTTTTCAAGGAGGTTCAATGCGAAGTCTCAGTCGTTGTCCTTTCATTGGCAGAAACTCCAACTGTGGCCAACTCCACACAGCACACAGCAAAGGGGCAGTACTACTCCGTTCTGCTCCTTGGCAAAAATTCCTCTTGAGTCCAGAAGTAATCTAAAATTCTGGGGTTTTAGGTCTAATACTTATGTTCCAAAATGCCTTTCTTCTCTTTGTGCAAGGGTCTCTGAGCCCAGTAAGACCAGTTCTGTCCTCACTGGTGCAGTATGACCACAGGGGGTGGAGACAGCATTGTGCAAGGGAGAAGCGCCCTATTCAGATGTAAGGAAATCTCCTCCCACTACTCTAAATACAGCCAAGCCCCATTCAGTTCAGCTCTGAGTCATCCAGGAAGGGTCAGGCACACCTCAACCCCCCCCCAGTGGCTGTCTACAGTGAATGCCCATCCCCAGCCCCTGTCACTCCACAACCAGACAATCAATACACAAACAGGCAGAGGCACACATAATGGTTAAACCAGAAAATGCCTACTTCTAAAAGTTGTAACCCTAAGGAGATAGGTCTTGAAACGTGGTAAAGGTTAGACCTGATAATTGAATATATGACACACAAAGTGCCTAAACCACACTTACTTCAAACAAAAACGATTTCAAGGCTGGAAAAATATTTATTAAATCCCAACCAGGCAAACTTGTTAAATGCCAATTATTTTGTTATTTTTTGCACCTTACTTTCACATACATTAGCAGGAAAGACAAACTGTACATTGAAATATTTACACTCTTGTACATTATATATAAACAAACAATGTCAAAAATAATATATCAACATCAAACATCATACAAAGAAATTAATACAGTACCAAAAGACAATAATACAAATATATAGAGTCAATGAATGAACAAAGTCAAGGAAATTTGGGGAATATTGTCAAATGGATGACACAAAATCAATAATATCTGGACTCGAGAGTCCTAGTTTTCTTTATAGATAAAACTTTATTCCACCAAAAACTGCTGACGCGTTTCGAGGCCAGGACAGATGTCCCTGGACTCTCATCAAGGCTTTTATTCTTTGTGTCAGGCTCTTATGTGGGGAGAAGGAGACTTGTGGGACTTATGGTCAATTCCGGGGCATCGAGTGACTCAATCGGTCGGTGTAGGTACTCTTTACTCCGCCGGTAACCGGCTTGATGCTAAAAGGGTGTGGCCATCTATGGTGTTCCTTGCCGTGGCTTTGTTTTTCTTACATACAATGTATGGTCGACGCTCGCAGTCCTTCTCCATACGCGCTATCTCCACAACTGTTTCCTTCACGATCTCATTCAAGATCAATGAATCGATGAATGAGATCGTGAAACTTGTTGCAGTGGATTACGGAGTAGAAGCCCCGCCCACTCTCCGCCCATGTTTGTCATTGGCTGATCTCATTGTCCTTCGTAAATGCTGGCTTCTGATTCGTAAATTGGCTTGTTAGTACCTGGTTATTAATGCCTTGTCTTCATCTGTAACCTCCCATGACGACTGGCCCCTTTACTTCGGTTGTTACACGGGATGCTTTATTTTAGTCTGTAAGCACTCTTTTCTTTATTGAGTTTCTTACTTGCAGGCACGCCGTGCTTCGCTACAATCAGCACGCCATGCCCGCTTTCTGCCGTGTTTGCCCACCCCACCACCATTCCGAAATCGCAGCTTTTTATTTATTTTTTCACTCACGCCGCCCGCCATTTCTTTTTGTTTGTATTACTTTTGTTACAATCTTTGCACCGGCGTGGGTGCCACAATTGCATCAAAAGTAAGAAAAAAAATGTAAAAGTGCTTTTCTATTTCTTTACTTTTGATGCAATTGTGGCAGCTACTCTGGTGTCGAGATTGTAACAAAAGGGATGATTATGACTATTTTTTGCCCAAACCTGATATAAAATTTAAAGAGCTGCTAGTTCAAAAGGACCACGACTCACATCTCACCCATCTTCACCAGCAGTATCAGGTTAGTGAAAGGCATTGAAACTGCATGAATTCACAAAAGGAATTGGCGGGGAGCTGCTTTCAGCATGTAAATAAATAGGAAACAAGTATTTGCAATGCAATAGGTCTCGTGAGTTTAAGCTACTGGCATTGTAAATGACAATGGCTTTTATTTATGTTTTAAAAACTAAAACATAAATAAAAGACATTGGCATGTAAATAGCTCAAAGTCACGTAAATAAGCGTCCTATTTCATTGCAAATGCTTGTTTCTAATTATTCCTATTCCTTCTGCAAATTGGCATATAGCAGGTCAGTTAACTCCCTGCATTGAAGGGTGGTCTTACACCCCTGAGGCAATGTGAATCTGTGAGGTGACCAACATTAGAGCCATTTATGGGAACCTCTTAACATTTTGTCACAATGGGGCACAAACTTTAAATCCCGCTCTCGAGAGGAAAATCAAATTACATTGCAGCAATATCGGAATTACAAATTCCATAGTCATTCCCACACCCCTGAAATTTTACACAGGTGAGTGTGAACTCATTGTATGTGGAAAGCACCAAATTCTGCATGTTAATCTTCTCTGACGAAAACTCAGAACAGGGTTAATGTACTACACTCAGTAATTAACCCTGTTCTGTCAGTATTTAACTGCTACAGTTAATAACCCAATCATATACAGGGCATTCGTGTTATGTCACTAATAACGCACTTTGTTCTTGAGTAGACACCAGATATAGCATACATAAAAGTATAGTCTTACCTAAACACTTCATGATGTGATATAATTGATCGATGTCTGAGTCGCCAGGGAACAAGGGTTCCCCAGTAAGCATTTCTGTCACCAGACAGCCGATTGCCCACAGATCAACTGCCCTGAATGAAATAAAAACAGTTTACATTAGCAGAAATCAAGATTCAGGCTGAAAAAACAGACAATGCATTATGTTAATCTCTGAACATGAGATCATGTGTATTTGTTGAAAATGTATTTAGTAAAGTCACCTGAAGAATAAAAACGGCAAAATGTAATATCTCCTCTTTTAAAGAAAATATTAAAACCTACATTTAAATATTGGGAAAAACATCAGAACTGAATGCTGTTGCTCAAAAGCTGTTGGGGCAGGAACGTGCTCTGCTTGGTTTTGCACCTCCAAGCTAAATTATCCTAATCTAAATTGCTAAAGTATTTTCTTTCTGATCTTAGTGTCCATGACAATCATGAGAGCTAGCTAAAGACCACTTAGCTTAATAGTTATATGAGAACTATAGTGGGCCTCTTTAGTATATAGGACGCACCATGCATGCCTTCCTTATCAAGACTGCCTACTGTTCCTTTGTTGACTGACATGAGTTTAGATGCAGTAGCACCATGTATTTAGAATCACAGTTGCAGAGCAGGCATTTTATCCTGTTCTCTCAAATGGTGAGTGGACTAACAGCCTCAGCCCTTTCAAGTTCTGCCTAAGTCATATGTGTTTGGATTCCTTGCTATATCCTGTATGCTAGGTGAGTGCATAGATGTTGTATAGACAGATGGTCGTATGTTCCAGTGGAGTGTGTGCTGCTTATGACTGTTAGCCAATGGAATCCATATTGGGTTGCCAATGCAAGCATGCTGTGCAAGATGGTTATTAGACGTAGCCTCAAAAAACTAGCATTATTTATTGCAAGCAGCCCTAACACTTTTGTGTTGCAACAGACTCTGAAGTGTGGCTAAATGGAAACAAGACTCTTTAAAAGTGCAGATGGGACATTTTCTGTGTCCTGCCATTTTTTCCTTCCAGAAGCACTCTCATTAGATGGTGGGTGTGAGGAGTCAGGGAAGAGGTCTCCTCTTGGTGCAGGGTTAGTCTTTGTAAGGGATTGCCTTCTTTGTTCCCTAGAACTGCCTCTCCCAGAAGGCTAATGGATGTCTAGTGTGAAGGGTTCGCCCCTCTTTCTGCCCTTGTTGTGGATTACTCCGAGCGGAGAATCCCATTGTCAACTCACACCACCTACCACCATCTGAAGACAAAATGTGTGTCTTTTATTAAAGAAGAGAGCTACACAAAGTGAAGGAACTATCTCAATCAGGTTTAGAATAGCACACGTAGAATACACGAGCTCCATCTGAGAAAGGAGTATAAGATAATGACTGAAACTGCCAGTCAGTGTTCAACGACTTCTCAATGACATTTACAGGTAACACACTACAGGGAGAATTTTTGAGATCCAGGGATGGGGTTCTTAACTGCCAGCCTCCCAGAGGGGAAGGGATATCATCTAAAGAAATCTGAAACTATATACAGGATACAGTTGTGGGTCTGCCACAGTAAAGGAATCTGCCATGCCAACTGGCACAGTGGGACTGCTGGTATCCCCACAGAAGGAGCCTGCCTGGAGGAAGAAGACAAGCTATGGATGCCTGACAGTGAAAGTGCACAGAAGACAAGACTGACCACTGAAGAAACTGCCAACTTTCACCAAGAACATAGCAGGCGCTGCTCATCTATGGGGAGCTCCCTGTCACTGTGATGCATGTCCCTGGTTATGCTCATCAAGTCTCAAGACAATTCTAAACCCTCTCCATGGCCATAGAGCCATCATAGTGGTGTTTGGCAAGAAATAATGGGGGGACAGGGAGGTCTACCTGCTTCCCCAGCTCAAAGCAAGCAGTGCTAGGAAGAACTGACTAATCTTATTTGTGGTGCCATAAGCATAACATTATTCACAGTCCATGGTTCTTGAGATGACTGAACTGTGCTGCCGTTGGTTCTTCCACCCTGTTTCACTGGTACCCCATTTCATTGCTTGCCCAGGACCCTGCAGGCTGGGCTCTTGGGACCCAAACTCAATCCTCCTACAAAATCCTGTGAACTTAAAGATCCATGGTAAGGCTGTACTTTTTTGTTTGGTCAAGGGTTTTACTTCATGCCTGAATTGCATTGTGAACTGAGACTGCTCAACTGTGCGACCGCAATCCAGTGAAGATGTCACCATTTGCGTCCTTCTGCAGGGCTCCTGGTCAAACAGTGGCTTGATCTCCTTCGAATCCGAGAAGGATGCAGACATTATACTTAGCTTTGGAAAAGCCAAATACTGTGGTAATAAACTGGAATGTAATCTTTGCACTGTAATACTAAATGTGAATTTGTGTTTATTGGTACAGTGGCTCCAAATAACAGTAGTTATTGGACCAAATTTATTTTCACTGCCATGACATATATACATATATATGTTACACTGGAGGTACCAGTGGCAATGTAGTTATAGTTCAGTCTTACTTTCCATAGTAAAGGCATTTATTGTTACTTTAATAACTGTGGCGTGGTTCGGGAAATCTCCGCCAAATATTCCATAAACAAATTCTCACTCACTTCTGCTCCTTCATAGAAAGGCTAACACTGATCTATCAAGCGGGGGCAAAGAAAAAAGGGGGTTCCAAAACCTCAATTTTCCATACAATTTGTATAGGAACCTGTGCTCTCCAATACAGAAAAAATGCCTGAATGGAAGAACACCAAATTTGGCAGAAAGTAAGAACTTTACTCAGACAGCATGCTTTTATTTATTTGGTGTAAATTAATTCAGTACTTTTCGAGAAAATTGCATTTAAAGACGTTCTTTGGTGGTCATGGAGGGGTTATTCTAGTGGAAAAGTTAATGGTAGCTGGACTGCTATTTTCTGCAATAGTAAAAAAAAAAATACTGTTAAATACTCTAATCCCTGTGGCTGACAGAGCCTTTTCTCTTATTGACAATCATGGAAGCACAGTACCCAGGACCATACTGTGGTGCCTCGCAATCTGATTGGCCAGCCACAACAGCTCAGGTAAATGTTGCATTGGTCAATTCCTGTGTACTGAAAACGTTTTTTATAAAGAGCATAAGGGACCAGGGTAGTGACACTTGCGCCCCGCCATGTACAGTGTTGTCATTGTTGATGTCAATTCAGATGTTGCAATTATGAATGATATCAGAAAACATGTCATGGGTGATGCAATATGTGAGGTAATTAGCAGTGCATGGCAAATTCTTTAGGGCATAAGTTATAGTTACTTGAGATAACTATAACTAATACATTCCAGTGATTTTGCTAATTTAAAAATGGTATATTTTAAGTGGCATTTTCACCTATATATAACGTCCATTTAACCTTTCTGTTTTTTTCAGTGAATTGCTAAGGTGTTTTCATATAAAGTAAGATATTATTCCAATTCCAATTCCTAACTATGTTGTCTCTTTAACCTTTGTTTTTTCCTGTGAATTTCAATGCATTTTAAAAGTAAAGTAAGATGTCCATCACCGTACGGAGCATAAGGTTGGGGGAACCCCCCCCCCCCCCCCCCCCCCAGCAGAACACAATCTTTGGTGGGTTTAGAGGCTGTGCCAGATATTCAGCCCTCAAACCTGAGCCACTAGAAGGGTCTGGGGATCCCATTCCTTGGGACAATCATTTTTTGGAGGGAGGGAGCGGGGCTTGTGGGTCCCTTCTCTGAGCTGCTAAAGGGCTCCTGGGACCCCATCCACTGATCTTGATTTTTATTTTTGGGGGAAGGCGCATGCAGCCCCTACTTGATCAATTAAGGACCTCTCGGGACCCCATTCCCCCGGGATGATATTTGTTTTTTGTGACCTCCCTGTCTGGGCTTGAAAATGGCCCCTGGGCCCCATCCCTCAGGACCAAATTATTTTTGGGGGGGAGGGGGCACCCTTCCCAATCCATCCAGTCGTCCCAGATCACGGTAGTATACTGCCTGCAAGAGTGCAGGCAGGGAACACAGGTTTGCTTTTGGCCAATGGGTGCAGAGAAAAGCTGCTCCCACCAGGCAGGAGCTAACAAATGTAGCCATCTCCTGCCACACCCAGAATAGATGCAGGCAGAGGAACTGACAGGGGCACCCCCCTCCCCAACAAAAATATACCACTGGGTGTTGACCCACCCCAGGAGGCGTATTGTTAAAAACCGCAGGTCAGCGGTTCTTTTAAAATAAAGAAACTACCATTTTAGCCCTGGCCTCTGGGACGCCCACACCAGAAGACCTTGGGGAGGCCCCCCTCTAGGCTTAAGGGAAGCAGAGTATCCATGCCCTGCCCCATATATGTTTTTTTATTTTAATGTTACGGGACACGGGGCAGAGTTCCTGGATTCTAAAATGGCTGGTGCCACATCTGTGTTGATGTGTGGCAACCAATCAGATCTTATCTTGAGATCTGTCAGTTCCACAGATCCTCAAAGGTGTAAAAATGTTAACCTTAATTTCTCAAAAATTCTTTAACTGATTTACACCAAATCACAAAAAGCTTGCTTTCAGGACCAAGATCTAGCTTTCTGACAAATTTGATGTATTTTCTTCAGCCGCTCTGCAATTGTTCAGTGAAAAAATGCATGGGGAACATAAATTCTAGGACACCTCTTTTTCTCTGCCCCCGCTTGACTGCTCGCACTCAAAACTTTCCAGGAAGGAGCTGAGGAGGATGAACTTGTTTTCTGGTACATTTGCTAAGATTCATCAAGTGGTGTCAAAGTTACTAGCCAAACAAAACAAGCATTGGGCTGGCATAGCCAATTGATCTCGCAATGGGAGTGCCAAATTACAGAGCTGGTGGGGAATGCACAATTTGGCAAGCAGGATGCTGCATATGTCCAAATGCAAAATGCACACTCCGACGTATGCAGACATCTGAATGCACTGAGACTCACATGCATAAACAGCACACGCACAGATTCAGGACCCGCAGAAATACACAAGTGCATTTAAGGCACACCCCGAATACACTAATCCAGTCAAACACGGACACACGAAGCATACGGTTGGGGTCTAACCAAGCAGAGTCCAGTGCATCGCCAGTGGCGCCTACTGATGCACATGTGGAGTAAACGCACACCTGATACAGAGAGCTCAGATTTTATGCAATTTATAATTCATAGCCTTGTCCAAAACATAAATAAACATGGTACTTTTGAAACGTGTGCGGTGAGGGATCAAAAACATAAATAAACAAAGGACTCCTGAAACTTTCAGACGTCCCTTGTTTATTAACGTTTTTGCTCCCCCGCAGCACGTGTTTCAGTCTGAAACATGTGTGTCAGGGGAGCGAAAACATGAATAAACGAGGGACTTTTGAAACGTGCTGGCAGGGAAGACAAAAAGAGCTGCTGTGTTCATGGCACGGGACAAATTGAGTGAAAAAAGAGTGCAGCAAACACAGGAAATGCAATCAGAATGTAAGGGAACATGGGTGGTCACCGCAAAGTGAAAAACGCACCCAAAGGCAGGCCAAATAGCAACGTCATGCAAATAGGAACAAAGGAATTAAGAAAGGCATAAGAAGAAACAAATGTAAAGCAGTAGGCATGGCCTAAGCAACCTGGTCAGATATAGCAGGCATCGCAGAGTAGTGCATGTGCGCTGCAGGCTGGACCTAAAAAGGTATTTTCTATAGGAAACCTGGTTCAAACAATAACTACCCAGTGACTATATACATGCTTATGCCTATGTTTTGAAGCAAACTGGGTAGGGAGGATTTTGCATATATATTATTATACATACATATATAGGGATATCTCTCTCTCTCTTTCTCTCTCTCTCTCTCTCTCTCTTTCACTCTCTCTCTCTCTCTCTCTCTCTCTCTCTCTCTCTCTCTCTCTCTATATATATATATATATATATATATATATATATATATATATATATATAGTGGTGGAGGGCACAGCAATGCACTAGAAAAGAAAACAAGCATTGGAAATGCAATAGGTCTCGCATTAGAAAAGTTGGAGTTATTGGTATTGTAAATGACATATGTTATTTATTTGTTGGTTTTTAAAATTGCTAAATTGATGGCTTTGTCATTTACAATGCCAATCGTTATAACTTTTGCGAATGTGACACCTATAGCATTTGGAATGCAACATATTTTGTATTTACGTGACTTAGATGGCAGCTCTTGTCGTTAGGCCACATCTCTAGAGAGCAGGAGAGTGCAGCAGGGGAGAGAAGCACAGCAATGCAATAGGTCTTGCATTAGGAAAGTTTGAGCTATTGGTATTGTAAAGGACACATTTTTTATTTATGTGCTTGTTTTGAAAATAGCGAATTAATAGCTTTGTTATTTACAATGCCAATAGTTTTATCTTTTGCAAATGTGACACCTATTGTAACACAATATGTGTTGTGAGTGAGGGTGAGGGTGAGGGGTTGAGGGTGAGGGTGAGTTAGGGTGAGGGGTTGAGGGTGGGTGAGGGTGAGTGAGGGTGAGGGTGAGGTGTTGAGGGTGAGTGAGGGTGAGTTAGAGTGAGGGTGAGTGAGGGGTTGAGGGTGAGATGTTGAGGGTGAGTGAGGGTGAGGTGTTGAGGGTAAGTGAGGGTGAGGCATTGAGGGTGAGTGAGGGTGAGGGTGAGTGAGGGTGAGTGAGGATGAGTGAGGGCGAGTGAGGGCGAGTGAGGGTGAGTGAGGGTGAGTGAGGGTGAGTGAGGGTGAGTGAGTGAGGGTGAGTGAGTGATGGTGTGGGTGAGGGGTTGAGGGTGAGTGAGGGTGAGGGGGTTGAGGGTGAGTGAGGGTGAGGGGTTGAGGGTGAGTGAGGGTGAGGGTGAGTGAGGGTGAGGGTGACTGAGGGTGAGGGATTGAGGGTGAGGGATTGAGGGTGAGGGATTGAGGGTGAGGGATTGAGGGTGAGGGATTGAGGGTGAGGGATTGAGGGTGAGGGGTTGAGGGTGAGTGAGGGTGAGTGAGGGTGAGGGTGAGTGAGGATGAGGGGTTGAGGGTGGGTGAGGGTGAGTGAGGGTGAGTGAGGGTGAGGGGGAGTGAGGGTGAGTGAGGGTGAGTGAGGGTGAGGGGGAGTGAGGGTGAGGGTGAGTGAGGGTGAGTGAGGGCGTGTGAGGGCGAGTGAGGGTGAGTGAGGGTGAGTGATGGTGTGGGTGAGGGGTTGAGGGTGAGTGAGGGTGAGGGGTTGAGGGTGAGTGAGGGTGAGTGAGGGGGAGGTATTGAGGGTGAGGGGTTGAGGTTGGGTGAGGGTGAGGGTGAGTGAGGGTGAGGTATTGAGGGTGAGGGGTTGAGGTTGAGTGAGGGTGAGGGTGAGTGAGGGTGAGGGGTTGAGGGTGAGTGAGGGTGAGGGGTTGAGGGTGAGTGAGGGTGAGTGAGGATGAGGGGTTGAGGGTGAGTGAGGTTGAGGGTGAGTGAGGGTGAGTGAGGGTGAGGGTGAGTGAGGGTGAGGGTGAGTGAGGGTGAGTGAGGGTGAGTGAGGGTGAGTGAGGGTGAGGGTGAGTGTGAGGGTGAGTGAGGGTGAGGGTGAGTGAGGGTGAGGGGTTGAGGGTGAGTGAGGGTGAGTGAGGGTGAGGGGTTGAGGGTGAGTGAGGGTGAGGGTGAGTTAGGGTGAGGGGTTGAGGGTGGGTGAGGGTGAGTGAGGGTGAGGGGTTGAGGGTGAGTGAGGATGAGTGAGAGTGAGGGTGAGTGAGGGGTTGAGGGTGAGTGAGGGTGAGGGGTTGAGGGTGAGTGAGGGTGAGGGGTTGAGGGTGAGTGAGGGTGAGGGGTTGAGGGTGAGTGAGGGTGAGGGTGAGTGAGGGTGAGTGAGGGTGAGGGTGAGTGAGGGTGAGGGTGAGTGAGGGTGAGTGGTTGAGGGTGAGTGAGGGTGAGTGAGGGTGAGTGAGGGTGAGGGTGAGTGAGGGTGAGTGAGGGTGAGGGTGAGGTGTTGAGGGTGAGTGAGGGTGAGTGAGGGTGAGTGAGGGTGAGGGGTTGAGGGTGAGTGAGGGTGAGTGGTTGAGGGTGAGTGAGGGTGAGTGAGGGTATGTATGTATGTATGTATGTATGTTGAGTTTGAGGGTGAGTGAGGGTGAGGTGTTGAGGGTGAGTGAGGGTGAGGGGTTGAGGGTGAGTGAGGGTGAGGGGTTGAGGGTGAGTGAGGGTGAGGGGTTGAGGGTGAGTGAGGGTGAGTGAGGGTGAGTGAGGGTGAGTGAGGGTGAGGGGTTGAGGTTGAGGGTGAGTGAGGGTGAGTGAGGGTGAGTGAGGGTGAGGGTGAGGGTGAGGGGTTGAGGGTGAGTGAGGGTGAGGTGTTGAGGGTGAGTGAGGGTGAGTGAGGGTGAGGGTGAGGTGTTGAGGGTGAGTGAGGGTGGGTGAGGGTGAGTGAGGGTGAGGGAGGGTGAGGGGTTGAGGGTGAGTGAGGGTGAGGGTGAGGGTGAGTGAGGGGTTGAGGGTGAGGGGCTGAGGGTGAGTGAGGGTGAGGGGTTGAGGGTGAGTGAGGGGTTGAGGGTGAGTGAGGGTGAGAGGTTGAGGGTGAGTGAGGGTGAGGGGTTGAGGGTGATAGAGGATGAGTGAGAGTGAGGGTGAGTGAGGGGTTGAGGGTGAGGGGTTGAGGGTGAGTGAGGGGTTGAGGGTGAGTGAGGGTGAGGTGTTGAGGGTGAGTGAGGGTGAGTGAGGGTGAGGGTGGGTGAGTGTGAGAGTGAGGTGTTGAGGGTGAGGGGTTGAGGGTGAGTGAGGGTGAGGGGTTGAGTGAGGGTGAGGGGTTGAGGGTGAGTGAGGGTGAGGGGTTGAGGGTGAGTGAGGGTGAGGTGTTGAGGGTGAGTGAGGGTGAGGGTGGGTGAGCGTGAGGGAGGGGTTGAGGGTGAGGTGTTGAGGGTGAGTGAGGGTGTGGGTGAGGGGTTGAGGGTGAGTGAGGGTGAGGGGTTGAGGGTGAGTGAAGGTGTGACCATATCCATTCCAGACACTGATAATTAATTGGCGACAAAAGTTATTATTTGACGTGGCATATCTTAATTGCTAGGTTTTTTAATTACTAGTTGATGTTTAATTTTTGTAATCATTTTTTTAAGTATGCACCTCTTAAAAAATAAATAAAAATATTGCTTGTTATGTATTTCCATTTGTAGACCTAGAATAGTTATGGTGCATTGTATGTAGCTTTAAAAAATAAAAATGTAGACTGCTCAATGTATTTCCGTGAATAGATGCAGGTTGCCTCTTTCTGTCAAATAATATCCCTTGTTCAACTTACTATAGTGGCGCGGCATACTATGAAGCAGAGGAGGACTGACTGTCAGAGCCTTGCTCTTTCCTCTCTTGCCAACAGGGCTACTCCAGAATAAGACCACGAAAACCATAATTTGTGAAACATGGCCATTTGACTCGCAGCCCGGTCAGTGGAGGGGCTCCGCTTTCTGATCCGTAGAGGCTGATGCGCAGTCACTTTCTTGAAGAGGAAATGGGGAATAAAAACTTTACTTTTGCAGTGATGTCGATGAACCTGGCTTGATGTCACACTGCTGCATTGTGCTGATTTTCTAAGTAAAAACATGCATAGTGAGGAGCACTAATACGGGTTTGAGATGGTGGAAGAGCTGCTTATCTCTTATGGAGATAGATTATCTGGGGGGAGGAAGGGCTCCTAATGGGAAGTGTAGACGGGGAGAAATTGAGAAAAAAAAGCTGAGCAGGGAGGGTGTTATTGCGGCTATCTGTTTGCCCGAGGGGAGGAGAAATGCAGGCCTGAGGCAGAGCACACGCTGAGAAGCTTGTGGGAGGGGGGCTGGGCTGCCTTTGATCTGGTAATGCGAGGCAGGCAGGCAGGCGGCTGGTGGCATTGTGCACGCGCTTTTTAGGGCTTGCGCTTGCGCAATGACCTAAAAAGCACATGCACTTGAAGAAATCGCCAGTGGAATCGCCAGTGGTGGATCAACACTGGATAAGCCGTAATAGAGCTTCGCCAGCGATGCGCAGAAGCGCATCAGCAGGCGAGCCCTAAAAATCAATAAAGTTACCAGCGGCTGCTGCTGAATTTAAGAGTCCGTCTCTCTCGTCTTTCTTGGGCCTCATTACAAAACACGTAGAGAGTGGAATTTGGAGATATATATATATATATATATATATATATATATATATATATATATATATATATATATATATATATATATATATATTATATATCCTTGCCACTGTCCTTGTGTTGTGACCGGGACTCTTTTGGCGTCGGTGCAAACCCAGGGCACAAGGTCGCCCTGTGTAAATCCGTTCCACCTCGTACTTTCCAGTACAAATGCACTCTCAGCAATAATCTCCGTCAAACAATAGTATGGTTTTGGAAGACTTTATTCCATATCAAGCCAAACTGTCAAAAAAACCAACGCGTTTCGGCGACACACTCGCCTTGGTCACGGGTGATTTGTTTGTATCTTTAGCCGACATTAAATAAAGAAAAAAAGTGCAGTGAAGTTACGAATGTGAACATAAACATAGGACTATGCACACAGAGAAGCCTTTCGGCCATCTTAACACGGTAAAGATTTAATCTTTTTACGTGTTTTCCAATACTCAGCAGAGCCATTCTTTGAGCAATAAACCATTTATAATGCACAGTGCTTATATTAGCAACACCTAGCATATTTCTTTCAATTTATGGCAACAATCATAAGTTTGTATATATATATATATATATATATATATATATATATATATATATATATATATATATATATAAAAGCATACATTACAATAAACAGAATGACATGCTGATGGAAATTATCACACTATGTCTGACGCAAAATTATTTCATCTTTGGAAACAAACTGTATCGCCAATGCAACGGAGCGGCAATATGGTATTCCTTTAGTCCCAGTTACGCCTGTCTTGTAATGGGCTGGTGGGAGAGAGAAGTGGCATGGAGCCCAACCCACAGTAAATCAGTGAAAAAAATAATAAAGTGGACACGGTTCTTTGACAATTTACTGATTATCTGGGATGGTAGTGTGGAAGATTTTCAGGAATACTTTGAAACTCTAAACTTAAATGTGGAGAACCTGAAATTAACTTACAATATCAGCAGTGAAAGGGTAACATTCCTTGACACTGAGATATATGTAAAGAACATAAAAATCGAAACCACTCTGCACAGAAAGATAACAGCCACAAACTCCACCTTGGAAGCAACAAGTTTTCATCAACCAGCTTTGGTTGCCAGTATCCCATAAAGAGAGTTCCTCCGATTAATGTGAATTTGTAGCGAGGAATAAGAGTGGCTACATCACAGTGTGAAAACAAAAAAAAGATTCTTAAATAGGAAGTGCAACAGCAAAATTGTAAATCAATGTTGGCTTAGGGCAAATGAGAAACCCAGAGAGGAATACCTGTCACTAAAATAACTCTTTGCAACAACACAAACAGAAGAACCAATCCGCCTAATCTTGGATTACACCCAAGAAGTCAAAGAAATCTCAAAGATTCTGAGAAAAAATTAGAAAATCCTGAAATTGGAAAATACAATTGGCAAACTTGTGGGAAATCATCCAACCATCACGTATCGCAGAGCCACGAATCTCAAAGACAGATGAATCCACAGCCATCTAAGAACCAATCAAAGAAAAGAAACATGGCTGGAAACAAAAGGCTTTGCAAAATGCCACAATTGTAAAGTTTGCCAAATCGCCAACCCAATAAAGGAATTGATTATGGCTGATGGAAAAATATGGCGGAAACAGCAATTTATCACCTGCAAAAGCCAGTACACTGTGTATATAATTGAATGCCCGTGTAAATTAAAATATGTGGGCAGTAGAATTTGTGAGCTAAAGAAGAGAGTACTGGAACACGTAAGAGCGACGGCAAACAAGGGTAAAAACAACGCCATCGCAAAACATGTGGAACTTCATCATAAGGGAGATTGGAAATGTTTAAAGTTCAGTGGAATAGAAACTGTTCCTCAGAGTGAACGTGGAGGTAACAGAGAACGAATTCTAAGGCAGAAGGAGTCCAGACACATGCTCAATTTTAGAAGTATGTCTCAATATGGACTGAATTTATCGGAAGAATTATACATTCACCAATAAGGCTCCCTGGAAACCATACTTGCTCTAAATAAAAAGGAAAAGAAACACAAACTGGTCCCACAAAGATAAAGGATCTATAAGAGAAAAATGTATAAAGAGTAAACCCAGTGCAATTTTGTCTAAACCACAGCGAATATAGGTTAAAAGAATGGTGTAAATAAATATGAACATTTTAAAATAGAAAAGGAAATGAAAAAGACCAAAGAATTGAGCGTTTGAACAATAAAGTTACAAAACGAAAAAATATGTTAGACAGGCAATACATGGTTAAATCTATTGAATTCACCTCAAATCAACCCCCAGATTCAATAGTACATATACACCAAACCTTTAAAGAACAGACATATCCAAATTGCATATTCAAACTGGGAACCAGGTTGGACTGTTTCAAGATGTATATAATAATGTGACTATATGTCCCAGAATGCACCATGTGATTGAATGCAAAGAGACAGGAAATGATGTAATATTGTTAGAATTACAAAAAACACTGTTTTTTGAGAGCAAACCAACCGTGACCAAGGTAAATGCATACCGAAACGCGTAGGTTATTCACCTGTACTATGATTTGAAAAATTGATTAAAGAATAAATTAACATTGCTGCTGGAAAATACAACTGCGAGAGTGCGACTTCATTTGGTTTGTCTGGGCACATATTCACTGAAAACAGCAAACGTTACAGGGATGTTATAGTTAGG
This sequence comes from Lissotriton vulgaris, assembly GCF_964263255.1. NCBI lineage: Eukaryota > Metazoa > Chordata > Amphibia > Caudata > Salamandridae > Lissotriton > Lissotriton vulgaris. Next base: position 1,080,186,583 of record NC_141689.1, on the reverse strand, counting down.
ATTTTTTTTTTTTAAACCTTGAAAATTTACCAAAAAAACAGAGGGCCCGATTCACCAAAGTAATCTGTGACCAAATCCTAACTTTACGACTTTTAGTATTCACAAAAGGCATTTAGGAGTAGTAAAGTTAGGATTCCTAAATTTACAACTCCTAAACTGAGACAAAATCCTAACTTTACGACTTTCGGTATTCACAAAGGGTATTTAGGAGTAGTACACTAAATGCCTTTTTGGAATACCGAAAGTCATAAAGTTAGGATTTTGTCTCAGTTTAGGAGTTGTAAAGTAAGGAATAACTTTACTACTCCTAAATGCCTTTTGTTAATACCAAAAGTCGTAAAATTAGGATTTTGTCTCGGATTACTTTTGTGAATCGGGCACAGAGATTACAGGAAGGTTTTAGTTTAGGTCATATTCTACACACACAAAACCACAGTAATTCAGCGGATATAGGTAGAGTTATTTCAAGTAACTATAACTTGTGCCCTAAGGTAAATGTAACTCACGCCATGCACAGTTTTCTTATCAATAATTTTACAGCAAATGTTGCAGTGATATTATTAATGATCTCATAGAAGATATCATGAGTGATGGGGTTATTAGAGCTGCATGGCAAAGCGGGGAGTTATAGTCACCTTAGGGCACAAGTTATAGTTTTTTTAGATAACTCTCTAAAGAGTGGGTGCCCTGGAGTCCACCCAGGGCTACCACTACATCATTATTGGAGGTCCAAGGGGAGCCCCAATGCCCCTGAGGCTCCATCTGGCTTCCCGCCTCCAGCTGGAGCCAGCATTGCTTTCGCCCTCAGAGAACAGCTAAAAATGCTGTTCCCTGTGGGCAGGAGCAATTTTTTCATATATTTCCCTGCCTGCCTCAGTGCGGGCAGGGAAACAGATGAAAAGCCCACTTCCAGCAGGCTGGAGCATTTTTCATTTTTTTTTTTTTTAAACAATTTTTATTGCAGAACCAATCACAGAATATGTCAGTCACATAAGTATCATCAGTGTGAAATCCCCCCTCTCGTTTTTAAGTCCCCATCAGATATACACAGCCGTTCAGCCCACACCCCGGAGGTCGGGCGGCAAAATCTCAAATCGGTGCAATCTTCACTATCGGAGGTCACTGTACGGCGCATGTGGGGGGTCCACTGTCTGCAGCTGGAGCATTTTTCATGCTCAAGTGTGGGCAGGGAAACCACTATGTCCCTGGAGTGGGTAATCTGGAATATAGCTGGAGCTGGTCCTGGGAGATGGTGTCCCCAGGACCAATAAGTGCTCTGGAAGGGACGGTGTGCGGCCCCTTGACCCTTTTTTATCATGGCCATACCCTGAGGGGTAGAGTAGGCCTGGGTTCGCCCAGGAGGGGGGCCGCATGCCCCCTCCCTTTCATTGTTTCGGCCAAGCCCTGGGGGGGGTCTGTCTTTGGGCCGAATTGGACATGGGAGAGTGGCCAAGCAGCCCCCTTGTATTATCATGTGTGCCCCAAGGGGGTGACGGTCTCTGAGGCCAAAAACAGACTTGGGGCGGTGCATCCCCTCCCCAATAGAAATTATTAATAATTCCCCCAGGACCTTGCCCACCCAGGGGGCTAATGACACAAGCACAGGAGCCTGCGCTGTTGTTGTTTTTTCCCCACAGATCTTCCGCTAATTTGTGGTAATTTAAAAATATATATATTTTGGCCACCGGTGGAGTTCCTGTGGGGTTCACCACCAGGCCTAGGGCATCAGGGTATTCCTATCCTCCCCCTTCTTTTTTTGTGTTTTTTGCAGGTTTAAATCACAAGATGGCTGCCACCACTTCCTGGTTGAAGTGGTGACAGCTAATAAGATCTCACCATGAGATCTGGCAGATCAGCGGAGGGCCTGCGTCCCTGGATCTATATAAATCTTCTTTCTTCAATAACTCCAAAACTTTTTGAGCGGTTTTACACCAAATTACAAAGAGCACTCTTTCTAGACCAGGGTACATCTTTCTGGCAAATTTGGAGTCATTCTGTTCAGAGGTTTGGACTGTATTCATATGTAAAATCCCTATAGGAAATTGCATGGGGAAAAAGTGTTTTGGGACCCCCTTTTTCTCAACCTGAGCTTGGCATATCACCCCAAAACTTTCCAGAAAGCAGCTAAAGAGATTGGCATACTAGTTTTGAAAATTTTGTGAAGACGTGTCAAACCGCGCCAAAGTTATGAACATAACAAATAATGCTTTGACAATGGAAACTGGTCCTAACTATAACTACCTACTGGCGACCGCCAGTTGGTAATATATAGATATATATTCCTATATATGTGTATTTATACATGAAAAAGCCTCCCCATCCAGTTTGCCTTGCAAACATAAGCACAAAGTAATGCAAGTCAAGTTGCAAAAAAACCAATATCAGATATACTGGCTTCTATGAGTGTGGAAATAGTGTAGGATCTGATTTAGAGGCAATTTCTGTAGCGCTTTTGCCCTTCAAGGGAGCTTTATTAAAGGAGACCCCGGCTTTGCATTAGGTCAAATGCTAAAATGGTTGCCGTTAGAGTCGCCAGCCCCCTGTCTTGTGTACTGAGGCAGTTTCCATGGTCGCGCGGTTTCAATAATAACTCTGAGCATAGCTTGAGACCAGTCAATAGCGGTGTTGCTGTGCGCGAGATTAGTGGCACAAAGATTAGTCAAAGAGAGAGTTTACTATTTTTCTACAAGTTCAACGGAATTTTTGCCCTCTCTGGTCCCTAGCCCTCTAGGTAAAGAAAGCTGGGCCCAGCCATGGAATTTTGAAACATATTCGGAATACAACCGCGAAGAGTGACCTATAACTTGACTGGCAAAAAATACATTTACAATAAAAATGGCAACCACTATAACGTACTTTGAGAAATTATTTTACCATAGGACCCCACTACGTCATGCGGACATCCTTTCCTCGTGTTACACATAACAGTTTTGTTTTGTGCGTGGGGTAGCTTTTCTCTAACTTTATCCCATAACTGTATGTTTTCCTAGGCACACATTTTTACTGTTCGCTTTTCTTCTGAACTGCAAGCCACTGTACTTTGAAATACGAGTCCATTCGGTTATATTGAGGTGAAGCAGCCCCCCTGATATATTGGGTTGTTAAGTTAAATCTCAGTTCTGGAACATGCTGTCCTGATAGTCATGTGGTAACAATTCTTTGCTCCTTATTTAGTATGGGGCTTTGTGGGAAAGGCAGAAAAAAACAACGTATTTTGAAAAAAAAGGCATGTTATCCCTATTAATTACTGTAACCTGAAATTCAACACTTCAAACTTACAAGGAGAGGTTTGTCTTTATATTTTAAACTCACGTCATCGTCTCATTTCCGCCTCTAGTTTTTTAATTTATTTTTTTACGGGCACACAACTGAGGTTTTCAAGTGGATAAACAATGGACAGTGATTGAGAAGCAAGCATAACGGATACCAACAAATGTGCACCAGTAGAAGCTATGGTCAACTATGGACTCCGTGATTGTTCAATTTGCTCTGGAGACAAGGAAGGCTTATTATTGGTGGCCTACTAGAAGCTCGTGATGCAGCAAACCACCCTGCGCCATTATAAGCACAAGAGGTTTGAGGACTATTGAGAGACAGTGTTTGGGACAACATCGAAGCCACATGCAACAGGAGGGGAAAATCCGCACAACAGGTACTAGCAGAATAAAATGTTGAACTGTGCAAACAGATAGTTGGCAGCAGCATTTCACTCAGAGCTAGTAAAGCTCATTTTATACTGTGTAGCATGACAAGTGGATGCATGAGATTAAGAAAGCAGTATCACGTGGCAGTCTGGCACACAGGATCAAAGAAAAAGAAGCAAAGTATGAGGCAATCTGGGCACAATACCAAAAGCATGGAGAAGACAAATAACACGGTGAACAAAGGCAGGGCATGGCAAATTCAAACGGGGAGGACAGTGAGGACTTTAATTTAAGAGACCAGTGTGAATGAACCCACAAGGCGGACCAAAGAAGTACCAGAAACCCCCGAGCATTGACACAGAAGAAGTGTTTGTGCAAAAAACAAAAGAGTAACAAAAAAGGTGCAGTTGAATGAGGTACAGATTGGCGTAGTGGCCCATACGAAAGAATGCAGAGGATGTGAGGGGGGAAACTAGGGAATGGAGCAATCTGAAGGAAGGGCAAGGCAGAAGCACCCAACACAGGAAAAAGCGAAGAGTGACAGCGGCAAAAGGGAGGTGGAGCACATCGACCGGGCTGGTTTGAAAGATGCAGTCACCACTTAGAGCAGTGGCAGGTGTAGAAGAGTTGTGGTGGGTGGCATTGTCTTTCCACTGCTGCCGCTGTGCCAAGATGTTTCCTCTTATATCATGTGGAATTACATGCTTTTTGGGAGGTCCTTCCAGTGGCAGCTGTAGAGGGGTATTCCTCTCTTCACAGTTGTATTTATATTTTTTTCTTAATTAAACACCCTCACGGCTCATGACAAATTTTACATTAGCAGCGGAGGAACTTGCTTCACATAAGGAAGAGGTGCCATACATTAAAAACGAACTTGAAGGTGTTGCATTGTTAGGTCGAGACGAGTCCAAAGGATGTCTCAGAGCTGAGCTGGTTGAATATCGAAACTCAGCAAGGCACAATCCAGGTTGGTAGGATATAAAAGAAATGCAATTTAGGCCGTTTTTTGGGTTAGGCAGGCATCCGGTCCTGGCGATGACCGTTGCCTAGCAACCAACTAAATAAGCGCCATCTTGGTCGGGTTTGCCTTTCAGGATCAAATCAGTGGTGATTTATTGCAACGAGTGATGCAGGCACCATCTTGTACTGTCTCGTTTTCTGTACATGCAGTCTGCTTTGTTCAGCTGCACCTGGGTGGGCTAAGGTCCATCTTTCAGCAGCCTTGATGCGGCATGGACAAGGCATATGTGTGTGTCTCAGAGAAAAGGTGCCAACACTTTCTTGGCAACCCTGAGGTGGGAATGTTTGGGAGAAGCATACTGAAGCCTCAGTAATTCCTTTCCACCTTACGGACAGGAAGAGTCCTTTGATTGTATGCAGGGGAGTCATAGCAGCATCTCCGGACTCACAGCCTGAGCTGGCCTCAAACAACAGTTTGATGTGGCCAGGTGGTGGGCCGGATTCTTTGCCTATTGGAGGAGGCAGAGTCAACCGTGAAACTGCAAAGTGCCATCACTCAAAATGATTGACGCCTCAGTTCCTGGAGGGCTGCCCTGTCGACTGACCCAGAATGCGCATTACATTGGAAAGCAATGCAAGGGTGAAACAGGACGATCAATTGCCCATTTCTTGTGTACTGGCCTTTGGGCTGAGTGAACATTTGAATGGCACACCAACTGGGAAATGGCTGAAGGGGACTGACTCTGGCCCCATTTTTTAATACATCTATTATTTTCTTTTGATTACACGAGGTTCGCAAGAGGCAAAGCTGTTTCTAGGCCAGACCTAAAAAAATTATGATCTCTTGCTCAGACTTTTTAAGTTCCTTTATCCACTTCTATAATGCTGGTAATTAGTTGCCCTTGTACATTTCTAATGTGGTTATATGATTCTGTTCTATAAAAAGTGTTTTTAATAAACATGCTTCACCAATACCATAAATACATAAGTAGTTTATCAGTAATGTTGAATCACTTATTTCCAATGGCACTGTCATTTCTAAAAACAAGGAATACGTGAGGCTTTCTTGAAATATTTAGGTTCAGTGGCCAATATGTATATCTCAATTTCGCACTCATTCTTTACTAATGCTCTACCTTCAATAAAATGTGAAGCATCGGTTAAACTTGAAAACATATAAAAGGGGCCATGAAAGGCCTCTCATAGTTCAAAATGCTCTAACTTCAGCAGCAGCACCGATATCCATGAAACAACTCAGGACACCACCCACCTTCAAAGAAAGCACATCAAACCGACACGACAACCTCACTGGGTCATCTACCTCAACAATTCTGAGTGAGCAAGTAGACCACACATCAAAGGTAGCCTTTACCACATATATAACGACAAAACACACCTGGTACCCACGCAGCACACAAAAACAATTGCAAACAATTGCAAACCTTTTTCTCATGCCAAGCAAGTATACAACACACATTTCATCTGGCCAACAGGGTTAACAAGTTACTCCAATGTAATCATGCACTACATAAATACCAATCTTCATAAGATTAAATTGCCAAAAAGGGGGAAACATTTCGAACATCAAAAATAATCATCAGAAGAGTAAGATGGTTTGGTGCTAAACAAATGAAGAACAATTTTAGATGTGTCAAAGTTCCTGAAGGTCTTGCATCAAAATATCAAATATAAAAATGTCGACCTGCAACAAAATAGACTGCAAGAAAACCATGAAAGACCTCTTCTACCATTGATAAAGGTCATTAACAGAAAAGGATTGGCTGTGTGATTAAGGGACCTAAATCAATATCAACATCTATATTGATGAAATTGTATAGTCAATCTCTTGCACTTGCTGTTATTGCAGGTTGATATTTAGGTGTGGTACCACACCCTTCTGCATGTGTTAAATTAGGCAATTATACGTGTTAGATATGGCCCTTTTTTTGCAGGTTTATCCCCACAGGTTTTGCCCTTTGCCTCCTATTTTTATGGCCCTGATTTTGTTGGCTATAGGAATCTGTGCACTTTACCACTGCTGATAAGTGCTAAAGTGCATATGCTCTCTGTGTAAATTGTGAACATGAATGGTTATCCATGATTAGCATATTTGATTGACTGTTATTCCCTAATAGAGTGCACTGAGTTTGCCAGGGCCTGTAAATCAAATGCTACTAGTGGGCTTGCAGCACTGATTGTGCCACCCACATGAGTAGCCCTGCAACTGTATCTCAGACCTGCCACTGCAGTGTCTGCATGCACAATTGTAATCTGCCATAATCCTGGAATGTACACCCTCTTGCCAGGCCCAAACCTTCCCTTTTCTCACTTGTAAGGCACCCCTAAGGTAGGCCCAAGATACCCCCATGGACAGGGTGCAGTGTGTGTGAAAGGTAGGACAGGTACTAGTGTGTTACAGGTAAGGGTGAGCGGAAAATCCGTTCCGCTCGTGGATTTTCAGTAAATCCGCGATCCGCGAACTCCCGTGAATTTACTGAAAATCCGCAAGATCCGTGAGCGGCGGATTTGGGGGGCAAAAGTTCAAGCCTGTTGAACTTTTAACTATTTTAGGATGGCGCCGGCAAGCTGCCAGCGCCATCCTAAAATAGTTACCAAGTTAGCTTCACCACGAAGCACTAATACATAAAATAAAGCAGGTGCTCGAGCACCTGCTTTTTTTTATCTATTAGTGCCCTGATGAAGCTAATTTAGTAACTATTTTAGGATGGCGCTGGCAGCTTGCCGGCGCCATCCTAAAATAGTTACAGGATGATGTGTGTTTTGTCGAGGCTGGGTAGGTGTGCGTTCTCCCCATATCTATCGTCGAAAATTAGCTATGATGCTTGATGGAGGCCTTTGCATAATTGACTTTCACGAGCTCAATCCCTGTGCAGTTCCTGTGACCACGAGCTTCTCTGATCCGTGCCTGTCCTTTTATACACACAAGAGGCATGTGAACTCGCATATAAGACCCGTCCGTTTGGCCTCTCCCCATACACTAGTGGTGTGTGCACCGTCTTCACGCCCTTTACCCACTTGATGGACAGCTCACTCGAGGGACCCCGGCGCTCTTTGGTGTGATGGCAAAGTTAATCAGCCCCCCAAAAATGTGTGTTTTGTCGAGGCTGGGTAGGTGTGCGCTCTCCCCATATCTATCGTCGAAAATTAGCTATGATGCTTGATGGAGGCCTTTGCATAATTGACTTTCACAAGCTCAATCCCTGTGCAGTTCCTGTGACCACGAGCTTCTCTGATACGTGCCTGTCCTTTTATACACACAAGAGGCATGTGAACTCGCATATAAGCCCCGTCCGTTTGGCCCCTCCCCACATACTAGTGGTGTGCGCACCGTCTTTGCGCCCTTTACCCACTTGATGGACAGCTCATTCGAGGGACCCCGGCGCTCTTTGGTGTGATGGCAAAGTTAATCAGCCCCCCCAAAAATGTGTGTTTTGTCGAGGCTGGGTAGGTGTGCGCTCTCCCCATATCTATCGTCGAAAATTAGCTATGATGCTTGATGGAGGCCTTTGCATAATTGACTTTCACGAGCTCAATCCCTGTGCAGTTCCTGTGACCACGAGCTTCTCTGATCCGTGCCTGTCCTTTTATTCACACAAGAGGCATGTGAACTCGCATATAAGCCTCGCCTGTTTGGCCCTGCCCCTCACACTAGCGATGTGCACCGTTTTCCCACCCGGCCATTACCCACACAATCTGCAAAATCCGCGAATCCGCAAATTCGTGGATTTTGCGGATTGCGAATTCGCAAATTGCGAATTCGCAAAATTCTCCCATGGTTAGTTACATGTCCTGATAGTGAAATACTGTGTATTTCTTTTTTCACTGTTGAAAGGCTTTATGTCCCATAGGCTATCATTGGAGCTACACTGTGACATTTTATATGTGTAACTTTTATTTGGGACAAGATAGAGAAATGGAGTTTCGGCTCTCTGAACTCAGAATTTAATAACACACTTTTAGTAAAGGTGGTTTTTAAATTGTGTGTTTGAAAAAGCCACCTTTAGAAAGTGGGCATTTTCTTGTTTTACCATTCTGTATGCCTCTGCCTGTGTGTGTATTCACCATCAGGTTTTGTAGTGACAGGAGCTGGGGATGTACATTCCCTCTAGACAGTCACAAGGGGGGTTGAGGTTTGTCCTGCCTTGCCTGGGTGACTCAACAATAGGCAGAATAGAACTGGTCTGCATTTAGAGTGATGGGAGTAGTTTTGCTAGCACCTGAGTAGGCTTTGTCTCCTTTGCACAAAGGGGTCTCCACCCTCTGTGATCAAACTGCACTAGGGAGGACATAACTGGTTTGGACTGAGCTCAGATACTCTGAAGCAAAAGTAACAATGAGAAATGGAGTATAAGTATGATACCTTAAACCCCAGGGCTTTATATCACTTCTGGAAACAAGAGGATCCTGCCAAGAAGAAGATCTGAAGAGCTGTGGGAGGAGTGCTGCCTTTTCCATGTGAGGGGTGGGTTGGCCTGCAGTTGCTGCTTCTGTCTGTGGCAGAGGGAAAATACTGCTTCTTTTGCACTGCTGTGGTATCCTGCTCGTGAAGAATCTCCAAGGGCTTGTGTGTGCTGGCCTTCTGTTTTTGGAAGATGCAGGGACATCAAAGTCTTCCGCGTGCTTTACTTGTTGCGAAACTTTCTTGTTGGAAACTTCCTTGTGTGCTTTACTTATCAGGAACCTGCCTGGAAGGAGTGCTTGGAAAGCTGTGTGAGGAGCGCTGCCCCTGAGGTGCAGTGTGGGTTGGCCTGCAGTTGCTGCTCCTGTCTGGAACAGGAGAAAGATTGGACTGCAGGGTTGGTTCCTCCAGTGCGAGAAGCAGAAACATAAAATGACAATAACTTTCAATTATTACCATTTTATGTTTGGTTGTGGGCGGGAGGGCCGGAGGGTAGGGCTGCTCTGAGAGCAGCCAGGTCAGGGGAGGAGGGGTGTGCCCACTCCTCAGTGCACAAAGACTGTTTAGTCAGCCCCCAGGGGCCGCCCAAACGCGTCAAGCACACTCTGCCCTTCTCCAGATAGGCTGCAACACAGCCTTCATGGAGAAAATGGCCTCTTCATAAGCCGCTGGCTGGGCAGCGTCAAGACCCATCACAATGCTACTTGCAGCATTGTGATTGGCTGAGGGGAGGGAGAGAGCCTGGCTGCCTGCTTCTGCTTCCTGTTCCTGGAGAGTAGAAGAGCAAAGAAGATGCAGGACCTGGCCGGCGGAAAGGTAAGTTTTATTTAAGTTGAAAGAAAATTCAATTACCCTGGTCAGAAGAGACCTCGTTAGCACCAAGCGGTCAGTTACAGTGGGAATAGTGGGCGGTGACTGTTGTGAGGGACAGGCGTGTCCTTGCCCTGAGTTGTGCTGCCTGGGTGAGGCAGCTTGAGACCGGTAAAGGTCTCCGACGTGCTTCCTGAAGGAGGAAGGGCAGAGGCAGCTGCACCGCATGTCCGCGGCAACTGCTGCCAGCCACTCGACGAGCAGGAGACCCAGAGAGGTCTTTCCACCACCCTAAAGACAGTGCGGGTTCCTCATGGTGATTCACATTGGGGCATATCTTTGGGGGATTGAGCCCCTGGAATCCCTCACAGTGTGCTGCATGAGCCCAGGCAGATGCACATTGCTCAAGCTTACAGGTGGGAGACCAAGGGAGGTCCCTAACTTGCTTTGCATTGTGTGCCCCCCACCCCGTGCTGGTACATCCCTGGGAGGGTGCCGAGGGTCTGAGATTTATGAAAAAACAAGTGCTGACCATACGACAATGCTCTCCTTCTTTGGAGTGACAAATGGAGAATATTTCAAAATTTGTCTGGTATTATTTATTTTATACCTTATTACTTCTCATTTTTTTGTATTTGGCAATTCATTTGCACGAAAAAGACATACCTAGTGCGTTTGACATATACTTATTCAAAAACATACATACAAATAACATATAGCATATAAAAAACAGAACATTTATCTGAAAATTTTCATATATACATTAACACAAACATGTGCATCAACATCATTATTCATTATTTGCACTATCTTTCTCAAAATAAGGAAGAAATCAGATGGAGAAAACAATGGATGTAAAATTGATGATACAAGTATGGCTGATGGAGTAAATCACAACTTCAGTCCTAGAGAAACAACTTATTTTAACAGTTGTTGTATACTTGTCTCCATTTGTCACTGCCTTTCTGGTCCCTAGGGGCCATGAGTAGAACGCACATGAGTGCTTTCTAAAATTACTGTAATCCTTATTAAAGGGAGCACAGGAGTTCCAGTGCCCCATGTGTTTCTTTAAAATTACTGTATAAAGTGTTTTAGGAGTGCAGGGACTCTGCACCCTATATGTTCATGGTGATCTACATGTTTTCTCCCTTACTTAACTGTTGCATTTTACGTTCTGATATATGGATGGATGTCATTTTATACCGTGCAATGTTAGAATGACGAGTACTATTTCAGGACCTGCTTAATTTGTACAGTGATGGTGTAGGTTGTTGTTTTCATGATATTTTTATGACCTGTGCAACTAATAAGTATTTACTTTAGTGCACTAGCGTTGATGTTATGACAACTGCCTAGTTGGCAAACTGATTGTGATTTATGTGATTGTGGTCTATGTGTTGATATACAATACAAGTGATATTTTTATGTAACCTTGCGTGGAGTCTCTTTTGTGGTGTGTGTAGTGTGTCACTCGTGTATGTGTGTTGCACAAATACTTTACACATTGCCCCTGGGATAAGACTGACTGCTCTGCCAAGCTACCAAGGGGGTGAGCAGGGGGTACTCTTGGGTGTGAAACTCCCTTACCCTCACTAGAGTGGCGGGTTCTGCCTGGCTGAAGTGCATACCCTAGCCAACTAGAAATCCCATTTGTAACTATGTTATGATAGGGATGTAGATTTTGCCATCATCATCTCTCTCTACAAAATAAATAAAATATTGATCTGCTGGTTCTTACTTTCCATACTTGATGTCACCAACAAGTAGTTCTGGCGCCCTGTACCATCTTGTAGCCACGTATTCTGTGTACACCTCTCCCGGCGCTGCTAGGGCCCTTGCGAAACCAAAGTCACACAATTTCACTACTCCAGACTGGGAGACCAATATGTTTTCTGGTTTAATGTCTCTGTGTATGATCTAAGAAACAAAGAATAAGAATGAGTTTTCACTGAAATAGATTAGCATATTAAATGGCAAAACGTGTTACTGAGAGATATGGATTGGACATGAAATAACAAAAGCTAGAAAATATTTTGAACTTTCATGGGCCTTTTATTGAGACCTCATTTAACTACCATATAACACGTGATATTTCATATTACGATTGATCAGAAGTGTGGAAATACCTGTACAGGTAGCTTAGCAATCACATAGAGGTGCATAAAGACAATAATTGGATGCAAGCCTCTTTTGTAAGAAACTTCTACTTTCTCCAATTTAATTCAATGAACAGGGAAAACATTTGTCATTTTCTTTTTGGCCATACAAATGTACACACACACCTCATTCCATAGAAACCCTCCTTATTGATGTGAAGGTTGCTTATCTCTGCCCCTCTTCAGCGGGCAGAGATTGAAATGGGTAATACAGAGGATAATCGGTGCCTTTTGAAAAGGCTTCACAGTCGCTGCAGCACCCAAAGGAAATGGAAAACTATTGTGGTGTTGGACTGCATTATTTGTACCTTCCCACCTCCCATCCCAACAGAAGTGCCACTATACACAGAAGATAATGCATTCTCTTAAATATAGAAATTATTCACAGAGCTTCTTTCTGAATTACATATATTTCTCTCGGGAGCCCTAACTACTCTTGAGATAGATGATAGATGGTTAGTCTCATAATTCTCAAAGTCGTCTTTATTTTGCGGAAAAAAGATGACTATATATATATATATATAATATATATGTACATATATATAATATATATATAGGTATTGTATCGATAAATAATATATATATTTATAAATATATATACAAACACAATCACATATGTCACATATAAAAAACCCACAAAAAACAGTATGTCACTTTTATAATTTCGGTTATTTTTTTATTTTTCTGTAAACACTTACACCCCTTAGCTTCATTCAAGCTGTACAGAATTACATAGAATTAATATGGTAGTTACTCGCCACTATATAAACTGAAAAACAAACTTGCACACTCATTGGATGATGTCATCAGTGATGTGACAATGATGTCATTTGAGATGTTATCAGTGATGTCATAAATTATGTCATAGAACATGTCATGATTGATGTCATATGTGAGTTCATAAGCATTGCATGGCAGGGGTGCAAGTTATAGTTAGTGTTGCTAACAATAACTCCTGAATTTCTGTGGTTTTTTTTCATTTCAAAATGTTAACGTTTTCACTGAGGAATTCACCTAACTATAATGTTACTTCCGCCACCTGGATCGTCCAGATTAGATCGCCGCACCGATCCGTGCTTTCTATGCATAACTATAGACTCCCGCATTTTTGACTTGGGACGCATCCGTCCTCAGTCTCTCCCATGCTGGTACGTACCGTCCAGCAGGGATCCGTCATCCATACCTGATATCTACATCATCCTCTACTCGTCGCAGCCGGGTTGGAATTAACACCGGTACTGCGACTCACCATTCTACATTAGAAACGTACAGCCCTGAAGAGTCACATCTTCTACACGATGTGACGAAACACATGTCGGCTGGTTTATGTCATGTGTACTGATCAAGATTGATTTATAAATCTCATCTTTACGCAAATCTGGAGTTAGACCTTCATTACTTCTGTTCGCATGAACATTGTCTCAATTGTTTGGTTCTGACACCAGGACCTATTACTCTGAAACGTGTGCACAGCATTTGGACTTATATGTGTGGTGTAGGCTTGTCCCACACCTCTGCAGGGGTTGTTTTATTGTCTGGGTTTGTTGCCCCTGACCTGTTGGCACCGTGTAGCTTAAAATCATAAGTCTCACTTACAATCGTACACGCTTGAGCGCCAGATCTTCTTGTCTATTAACCCAAATTCATCCTTTTCACTCATATTATAACGTTACTTTAACATTTGAATTTTGCAGTGAATATATATATATATACATGAGCAGATCTAGAGTTTCGCTGGTGTTTATAGTGCTCTATACAGGAGCTGCTTTCCACCTAAACTTGAGAACTACCCTGAGTTCTCTGCTTATTTTTTGCATAATTTATGCATCCCTCTATGCCTGAAAGCGTTTTGTTTTTACTTATACTGGGTGCTCCCTTGTGTCTGGACAAAGCTATACCTCTCTGAAGAGCTCTAAGTAGAGCGAAACACTGTGTCAGGGGTTGCTTTTACTCATTCAGGTTGGCTTGGTTGGTATTTTACCAATTCAAAGCTGTAATACTGTGCCTGGAGTGGTAAATGGCTTTTGTCAATTTAACTTTTCTCAGCATGGACAGCACTGTGCTATTCCAATGCTTAAAGATTTTGCTGTAGAAATGGCAAACGACTTTGTCCTTTTTCTATCTCGGTGTGGATGGCACTATGCCAACCCTATGCTTAAAGACTTTGATAGAAAAGCAGACATTTGAGGTGAGCAGATCTAGAGCTTCGCTGGTGTTTAGAGTGCTCTATACAGGAGCTGCTTTCCACCTAAACTTGAGAACTACCAAGAGTTCTCTGCTTATTTTTTGCATAATGTATGCATCACTCTATGCCTGAAAGGATTTTGTTTTGACTTATACTGGGTGCTCCCTCATGTCTGGACAAAGCTATACCTCTCCGAAGAGCTCTAAGTAAAGCGAAACACTGTGTCAGGGGTTGCTTTTACTCATTCAGGTTGGCTTGGTTGGTATTTTACCAATTCAGAGCTGTAATACTGTGCCTGGAGTGGTAAATGGCTTTTGTCAATGTAACTTTTCTCAGCATGGACAGCACTGTGCTATTCCTATGCTTAAAGATTTTGCTGTAGAAATGGCAAAAGACTTTGGGCCAGATGTAGGTAGGCATTTAGCGGTCGGTAACGGCCGAATTCGGCCGTTACCGACCGGTAAATGCAATTTGAGATGTAGGGCCCTGTATTTTACAGAATCGGTAAATTTACCGATCGGTAAATTTACTGATTCTGTAAAATACCGAATCGGTATTTTTTCCGATTCGGTAAAATTGACATGTAGGTGGGACTCTTCTGAGTCCCACAAGCATTACAGAATCGGTATTTTACCATCAAATACTATTTGATGGTAAAATACCGATTCTGGTGTGCATGCACATGTGTGCATGCACACCTGTGCCATATGACAGGCAGACCTGCCCTTAGGGCAGGTATGCCTGCCACATGGCCCCCGAACCTTTTTTGGGGGTGCTAGAGGGTGTCAAAGTGACACCCCCTGCACCCTTGTCAGAATCGGTATTTACCGATTCGGTAAATACCGGCCGGTAATGCCCCATTCATTCCTATGGGCTTCAAAGCCCATAGGAATGAATGGGGCATTACCGGTCGGTATTTACCGAATCGGTAAATACAGATATTTACCGATTCGGTAAAAGGAACATCTGGATGTTCCTACATATCCACCCCTCAGATTTACCGATTTTTAATTACCGAATCGGTAAAATTCGGTAATTAAAAATCGGTAAATCTCATTTACCTACATCTGGCCCTATGTCCTTTTTCTATCTCGGTGTAGATGGCACTATGCCAACCCTATGCTTAAAGACTTTGATAGAAAAGCAGACATTTGAGGTGAGCAGATCTAGAGTGTCGCTGGTGTTGAGAGTGCTCTATACAGGAGCTGCTTTCCACCTAAACTTGAGAACTACCCAGAGTTCTCTGCTTCTTTTTTGCATAATGTATGCATCACTCTATGCCTGAAAGGGTTTTGTTTTGACTTATACCGGGTGCTCCCTCGTGTCTGGACACAGCTATACCTCTCCGAAGAGCTCTAAGTAAAGCGAAACAGTGTGTCAGGGGTTGCTTTCACTCATTTCAGGTCGGCTTGGTTGGTATTTTACCAATTCAAAGCTGTAATACTGTGCCTGGAGTGGTAAATGGCTTTTCTCATTTTACAGCTCAGCATGAACAGCACTGTGCTAGTCCTATGCTTAAAGATTTTTCTGTAGAAATGGCAAAAGACTTTGTCCTTTTCTATCTCGGCGTGGATGGCACTATGCTAATCCTATGCTTAAAGACTTTGATAGAAAAGCAGATATTTGAGCAGATCTAGAGTGTCGCTGGTGTTGAGAGTGCTCTATACAGAAGCAGCTTTCCACCTAAACTTGAGAACTACCCAGAGTGCTCTGCTTCTTTTTTGCAAATATATATATATATATATATATATATATATATATTACCTACTAGCGGTCGCCAGTAGGTAGTTATAATTAGGATTGTTTTCCATAGGAAATCCTCAACATTCTATTTGGAATAACTTTGGCCCTGGTTGAAGAATCTTAGCGAATTTGTCATAGAAGATGGCTCGGTCCGCTGCGCTCCTTCCCTGAAAGTTTGGGGGGGATTGGTCAAGTGGGGGCTGAGATATAAGGGGGGTCCCAAAACGTGTTTTCTACATGTTATTTTCCATAGGACCTTTAGACTCGGTTACAGGTCGAACGGCTGAATGGATTTATAAGAAATTTGGCAAAACTGTAGAGTCCGGTTCGCAGATTACGCTTTTTTCGGAATGGTGTAAATCTGTTCAGTAGTTGTTGAGAAAATTAAAGTTAAAGTCAATTATATATCTATAGGCGCGCACGCGTGCGCGCACTCAAGCGACTGCGCGTGAGCGGAATTTTTTTTTGCTGCGTGACGTCTGTTAACGTTCGATTCGAAGGAAATCAGGAAGTTTTGTTCGCCATTTTGTCACTGCGAGTAAATATATTGTTAATTTCAAAGCGTTGAAACATGGAAAAGGGAGAAGGTAGAGATTGTTTTGCTGCGTAGCTTTTCTCGGGATGTGCAGTAAGGGCGTTAAACGCAAAAAGATATAATTTTTTCCCGAAAAAAAATACGGGGTGCGCGCACCCGGTCGCGCACACCTATTTACAAGAGTGTGAAAATGGAGATAAATCAGAAGTTTGAGTGGTTAGATATAAGGTGGCTCTGAAAAGAGCCCTTGTGTTAATTGAGTGTTTTCTGCATTTATAAGTAAGTACCGATGCAGAGCCTGATGTTGCAGAGGAAGATTCTGTTTCCCTCATTCGTGAAATGAACACCGTCTCTCCTATAGACGTCTTGCATGTGGTATCGCAAGTTGTTGTGGTAAATAGAACCCATGCTATAATCTCTGAGGAACGCAGAAACAGATTTACTTACATGTCTCCTTGCTTTCTCAAATTGTGCACAATGTTGATTGGACCAATTCCATTTCTGTCTTTGGCATATATTGGAATATACCAAGGCAGATCGAGGAAAAAGTGTCATCAATTGTCGAAAGGTGTCTTTTAGAAGCATTTCCAGACCTACCCCAGTGATTGTGCCTAGATCGTTCCCACCACAGTGCACAATTATAAGGTCTGGTTCTGGGAGATGCATAAAAGTTTTCACCAATGGAATCAATTGGTGACATTTCAATCCTCTTTTGGCAATCCATGTTATGTGTACATTTGGTAAGCCGAGGTTGCAAATTCGTCTGCTTACTGCATATTTTTCACTCCAGTGAATATAACTGTGTCCTATTAGCCAGACCTTCATTTTCAAGGGATTTGTAGTCGTCCTCCGATCGGTTCTGGAAGTGGAATGGGAGTTAGAAGTTGAAATTCTAAATAAAGAAAAAGGAAGAGGCTGGGTGTGGTTAAAAAAATAAAAATGATTGGTTGATTGTAATAAGTGGAGATTGAACAGTACGTTGCATGTTAATGTTTATGTTAAACGAAAAGTACTATTGGGTGTGAAAAAACAAGACATGTAACAGAGCTGTGGATTGGCAGGTGTTTCTGGAGGGAAAATAGTCTTCTTAGTTTGTTGTAGAACGTTGAGACATGAACTTTTGACCTGTGCCTTCAGCAAGGTGCAGAATGAGGTGTAACCATGGAAACAGCCGGAGATGGCAGTTGGTGATGGGTTCACTCTTTGGTGCCTCTGCATCTGCACTCTGTTCTGTGGTGGCAGGCGGAGAACTGTTTGTTATTGTGGAGATGAAAGGGTGATAAGGAGAGAAATACGACATAGCGTTTGACCTGTAGAAGCGTGGGAGCAGTGATTAAGTCTGAGTGAAGCGGAACTGTGGCGGTGCTTGGTAACAGTAAAAAAATTTTTTTAACAGTGGTATAACTGTCTGTACGGTGCGCGACCTACTAAGAAAGAGTTCACGGGCCGTAATTGGCTTGCAGGTTCTAGTATCAGTAAGTGAGGTCGAGAAAAGAAAACATTCAGGACTTTATTTATGAAGGCCTTGCGCCACCGGTGCGTCACTTTTTCCCATTTTAAAAAATGAGGCACCGGCGGCGGAAGGTCTTCATAAATAAGGTCCTCAGTGTCTACAGTTAAGGTTATGTGGAACCCATGAATAGTTTTTCAATATGAAATCATTTCAGTTGAGATTATGGATTAAAAGAGAAACCGTGAATATTTGAAATGTTTATTTAGAAATGTACTGTTTTAAAGGCAAATCATTATGTAATATGAGTACAGAAATTGCAAAAAACACAGTAATTGGTATTGTCAGTAGTACATGGAATACAAACGCTATAGTTGAAGAAAAATGAATATAGTTGGAAAAAAACATTGTACACTCTTATAAGGAAGTATATCATATTTTAATAAATGGAAGAAGGTCTCTGGCCTTTCAGTTAGGGAACAATATATGAAAATGCAAGTGGTTATACATCATTACTTTATCAATCAGCTGTCTACATGCGAAGCACTATCAAGTTTGTGTTATGTTACTGTGTACGGGGAAAAAAAGGCGCCAAAAGCGACAAAATGGCGAGAGGTGCATGTATGTAATCTGTTGGATGGTGCGCGAATCAGAATTGAGGAGAACTACTGTATTGATATATCTTTTGAAGGTTGCAGTATTGCATTTGAAATACAGCACAAGTAACAATGGAAATATTGTTGAAAGAACATATTTTTCTGTAAAGTATTTTAAATTAATAATTTTATAAAAAATTAAAGGAGCAGAGGCGTGTGAGGCAGAAATAAGCAGTTGAGATGCGAAATGGCGTTTACGGTTATAAAAAACTCGTTTAAAATTTACACATTAATTAGGGTACATGTAGCATATATTAGCGAGTTTTGCATCGAGTACGTTTGAAATAACCTTACATAAGATATGCAATAGAATTGTTGAGATTAGACTGTATAAAAATAAAGTTGAAAATCGAGTAGCTGAAGAAACAAATGTAGTCCACATATAAAAGATCAAAATTTAAACAACACGAAATCATAATGTCCACTGTTAGTAAAGCCAATAGGTCTGTTCTTCAAAAGAAAATATGGAAAAGAATGTGAAGAATATAGGGAAGCAAAAGGAAATGAGGACGTCAATGGTTTGTATAAGAGTTATTGAAGCATTGTTTAGGCAAAATAGGTAGCTTCTGCTTGTAACAGGAAATCACTTTTATCATTTGAAAGTATGTCAGCCATCCAATGGAAAGAGTAAAGCAGTACTCATGATCTGTTAAAATCGGAGCCTCTTTTATTATCAGAGGGCAGGTCGGTGGGTTTTCGATGTAGTTCTCTGTTAGGAAAGAGTTAACCGTCCATTGTGTAGGCAAAGTATGCAGCAAGTGCTTCTAACAGGAAATCACTGTTATCATCTGAAAACATGTCAGCCATCCAATTGAGAAGAGGAAAGGAGCATTCATGATCTGTCATTATTGGAGCGTCTTTTACCATCATAGGGCAGCTCGGTGGGTTTTCGATGTAGCTCTCTGTTAGGAAATCTTGCGCCGCTGCGAATATATTCCAATGACCCAGAACTCCTTGTATCGCTGCAAAGGCCATAAACCCTCCGTTGTAACAAAGCTGTTCATGATCAAGTAACGGATTCATGAGGTGATTGTAATTCGGTTCAGGAGGTACCAAATTGCAGAGACATAAATCCAGGGCCCACGTGAAATCACAGCTCAGGCAATGAAATACAGGCTGCACACAGGTGAAATACGAACATCGAAATGATAATCGATATGAAGTATTCAAAGTTGAGAGTGGTAAGGTGCCGTAGTACAGAAGCATTCTCTGTCGAAATAGTTCTAAGTGGTCCGGCTCGTTTGCGAAGGCAGGAGGGACATCCATTTTGAATTTCCCAAGATGGTAAAGGAAACGGCGCAGCACTGCCGGTTGTATAGCAACTCCACAGAATTAGGTCGTCGGCTATGCAGTGGAGAGGAGCAGAATGACTTTATACATTTTCTAGGAGTCTAGTCACTTATCTATTGCTTAGTAGTTATCAAAAAAGTAGCTTTTCTTGAACTGGAGGATGCGTTAAAAAATAAGGGAGTGATTTGAGGAAGTTGTAAAGCAAGGTCAATTTTTTTTTACATCAATGCTGTTTTCTGTGAATGTTAGCTAAGTGAAAGATATGTGTGTGAGCAGATGCAACGTTCAGTTTTAAATGTGACAATGGCGCTCTTGTTCATGTCTTCCGATTCAAGGTCGGTATTCGCTGCCAAATACAAAGATCAAGAAACGCATGCGTGGGGTAGATAGTCTGCATTCTTAAAGGAAAGCAAATGAAGGGTTATTTTTACCGCGTTAGCATTGTCGTTTAAAAAGTTACAGTGATTTCCATTATATGTTAAGAAAGTGTCACTGATGAAGACTGAAAATAAATCCTTATAAATAACAGGGACTGGTGTATTTTAGAAAAGGTGTGTAACATTACATGAATTGTGAAAAAAAAATAATGTAATTGAAAGTGTATGGTTTGAAAATGAAAAGTAGAGGTTTATAGTTCACGTTTTGAAAGCAGTTCTAGAGGGTCAGATGCATGATAGATTTATAAAAAATAGAACATGTTTTTAAATAGTATTATGGAAAAAATATGTGCCTTTATGTACTATTTACATTATCTGCCTGTTGCCTATTCTTTGAGTTTTAGTAATCCTGTGTCTTATAAGTTTTCCAGGGGCGGTTTGAGGTTCATGGTGGGTTTGGGCAGGGAGGGTAGGTTGGGGGTTTGTAATAGGGGGTCCGGGTGGGGTGGAGTGCGGAGTTTAGTGAAGAGTGAGGGGGGCGGGGGGTTAGGGTGTTTGGTAATGGAGCAGAGTCAGAGGACGCCACATTTCTGTTATGGGGTGCCACGGAATTATGTATTTATTCTCAGAGGTTTATTATATTAAGGATATATATCAACATGGTGGCTCTAGTCGTTTTGTGGTTCTGTGCATGTTTATAATGCTGGCCCTGTAGTTTTTGTTTATGGACCTTATTACGACACACAGGGGAGCCACGTTGCACAGTTGGAGATCAGAGACTTAGGAAATAAAACTTTATAATTGTAATTTTTTCTTAAGGGGAGGCTTTAAAAGTTTTTCGAAAAACTGGTTTTCCAGGGAAGTGGGTGGAGTGTTCCGTGTAAATTGCAGAATAGAAACTAGTAAGAACCAATTGGAAGTGTTGTTTTAAAGTCACATGACTGCACATGCGTGTCTCGACGCCTGTTTGCGATAGGTGGGTGCGCGCACCCGGTCGCGCACTAAAAGAAAGCGGCGAGAAAATATCAGGTAATATGCTCTTGAAGCTTGTTTTGGTACAAAGAGTTAGTTCTGAAAAGAACTTTTTTTTTTTTTTTTTTTGGGAAACAAGTGTTATGATGCTTTTGATTTCTTAAAGTTGCTACGACATTTTTCAGTATGTCATACTATCCAAATAAAGTGAAGAAATGTAACTTTTCTTGGAGCATTTATGACTCTCAATTTTGTGTTTAATTAGAATAAAGCTTTGCTCTCCGTATACAAGAAGTTTTCCACAGTTCTTGCATTTCATGTGCACGTTCGCCAGATATGGTTTCAAGTCCATTTCAGCACTCGATGGAGATACAGGTCGTCCACCGGAAGATGTGCTGATTACTTCTGATGGTAATAGCGTGGCCTCCGTTTTTCTTGTCAAAGGTGGTCGCTCATTTCCTTCAGATTCGGAAGATGAATGCGGAACGGTAGCCATTGTAGCGAAGTCTTCGGGAAGATGTTCAACGTTGTTCTCTCTTGAGAGTAGAAAAGAAAGTGATGGAAGTGGGTGGAGTGCTGCATGTAAATTCCAGAATAGAAACTACCAAGAACCAATTAGAAGTGTTGTTTTGAAGTCACATGACTTCACATGCAAGTGTCAGGTCCTGTACGCGATAGGAGGGTGCGCGCACCCGGTCTCGCACTAAAATAAAGCGACGAAAACACATTTTATAATATGCTCTTGGAGCATGTTTTGGTGGAAAGAGTTAGTTTTGAAAAGAACTTTTTTTTTTTTTTTTTGTTTTTTGGAAACAAGTGTTATGATGCTTTCGATTTCTTAAAGTTGCTACTACATTTTTCAGTATGTAATACTATGAAAATGAAGTGAAGAAATTTATCTTTTCTTGGGGCATTTATGACTTTCAATTTTGAGTTTAATAAGAACAAGGCTCTGCTCTCCATACAAAATAATTTCTCCACACTCGTTGCATTTCATGTGCACCTTCGCAAGATATGGTCTCAAGTCCATCTCAGCACTCGATGGAGATACAGGTCGTCCACCAGAAGATGTGCTGGCCACCTCTGATGGTAATAGCGTGGCCAGGCCTCTTGTCAATGCTTTTGCATAATGCTCAGGGTGTCTTTGTTTAACATGCCGCAGCATGGTGTGTATAGAAAAGGAATATTTTCTATTTGGATTTCCCCTTGAGAGCTCCGAATTGCATATCGTGCAGGTTACTTTTGGCGCATTCACTTTCTTTTGATCTTCAGGATAAGTGGTAAAATTGCCAAATGAAAGATTCCTTTTTTCTTCTTAACGGTGGTCGCTCGTTTCCTTCAGATTCGGAAGATGAATGCGAAAGGGCAGCCATTTCAGCAAAGTTTTCTGGAAGATGCTCGACGTTGTTGTCTCTTGAGAGTAGAAAAGATTGTGAGGAAAGTGGGTGGAGTGCTTCGTGTAAATTCCAGAACTGAAACTACTAAGAACCAATTGGAAGTCTTGTTTTCAAGTCACATGACTTTACATGCGCTTCTCAGGACGTGTAGGCGGTGACACTATCTAGTAACGAACGTGATTTCATACTTAGGAACTAGCATTCAAAAAACCTATGAAATTCACTGAAAAAACCATAGGTTTTACACACGTTATAGTTAGGAAATAGCATTTGAAAAACCTATGAAATTCACTGAAAAAACCCTAGGTTTTACACACGTTATAGTTAGGAAGTAGCATTTAAAAAACCTATGAAATTCACTAAAAAAACCATAGGTTTGACACCAGTTATAGTTAGCTGGAAATTTTACTGACATAAAACCAATGAAATTCCACGTTATAGTTAGTTGGACTCACTATAACTTGCGCGTGTAATGCACTGCTGATGACATTACATATTACATCACTCATGACATGGTCAGTGACATCACTCATGACATCACTGATGACAGACCTCCTTTAAGTGTAATGTAACCCTTAAAACACATATTGGAAAATAGAAATTAACATTTTCAAAAAAATGGAGATACCCATACCAGTTACAACAACCAATTCAGTAATTCCACCATCTATATACACATTCTCTCATTCACCAACAGTTCTATATAGTCACTCATACATATACTCACTCATCATATGTAGTGATACACCTATACATCCTGTTACACACCGACAATCATCCAAAAGTTACTCACACACATACTCACACATGCAAATAAACTATTGAACATCCATTTATTTGCATATAAAACTATACACACACTACCACGTTACTTCTAAAGAAACTTATACATACTTACTCTCTTAAACAATCACTTATAGAAACACATACTTATTTAAACAGGAACTCTTTCTATCTCTTAGTCTCACATATACTGACTTATATATATCAATACTCACATATACTAAATTAAAACATATCTCGTTACTGATAAAGACACTAGTGAGGCAGGCATTCACTCACTAACACACACATATACACACTCAACCACCCATACAGTCCTGCACATATGCTGTCTTCTAAACACATACAAAAAGAGAGTTAGTCATTCATGCATCTATGTGATTAGTAATACCCCCACAAAACCATACAAACACTCATACTGATACTAAAAAAACATCTAAGAACCCAAATACCTACACATGTAGGTACTCATCAACCCATGCAGCCACTTATTCACAAAGTGAAACACTGATACATATATTTAAATATTTAAACATTACTCGCTAATATATGTATTCACTAAGATACACTTAATAAGCCAGTTATCCAATCATTTCTTTTGGAAAAAAACATTCATTAAGACAATATTTTAAACATTTATTCTTCCCTCGACCTTTACATATACATATATAAAACATATTTATTTTTTAGAAAGACACACATTCACTGGATGGTGTCATAAGTGATGTCACTGACCATGTCATGAGTGATGTAATATGTAATGTCATCAGCAGTGCATTACACGCGCAAGTTATCGTGAGTCCAACTAACTATAACGTGGAATTTCATTGGTTTTATATCAGTAAAATTTCCAGCTAACTATAACTGGTGTCAAACCTATGGTTTTTTCAGTGAATATATATATATATATATATTCACTGAAAAAACCATAGGTTTCACACACGTTATAGTTAGGAATTAGCATTTAAAAAACCTTAGAAATTCACAGAAAAAAACAAAGGTTTCACACATGTCATAGTTAGCTGGACATTTCACTCATACAAAACCATTAAAATTCCCTGTTATAGTTAATTCAGCTAACTATAACTCGCGCGCCCACAATGCACTGCTGATGACGTCACATATTACATCACTCATGACATGGCCAGTGACATCACTCATGACATCACTGATGACATCTCAAATGAATCAGTGATGTCATGAGTGATGTCACTGACCATGTCATGAGTGATGTAATATGTGACGTCATCAGCAGTGCATTGCGGGCGCGCAAGCTATAGTTAGCTGAACTAACTATAACAGGGGAATTTCAAAGGTTTTGTATGAGTAAAATGACCAGCTAACTATAACTGGTGTGAAACCTTTGGTTTTTTCAGTGAATTTCAAAGGTTTTTAAAATGCTAATTCCTAACTATAACGTCTGTGAAACCTATGGTTTTTTCAGTGAATTTGCAAGGTTTTTTAAATGCTAATTCCTAACTATAACGTGGCTGAAACCTATGGTTTTTTTCAGTGAATTTCAAAGGTTTTTTAAATGGTAATTCCTAACTATAACATGGCTGAAACCTATGTTTTTTTCAGTGAATTTCAATGGTTTTGTAAATGATAATTTTTAAATGTAATAATTGGTATATTTTTTATACTGATTTACTACATTATTATAAATTATTTATTTTTAGATATATTATTTTTTAAATTACCTTACACATTTTTAATATAAATTGAAAAAAAAAATGTTTGTACACCTCTCTTAAACGCAGCCCCCTGGCATGTTTGCAGAGGGGGAACTAATTCCCCTTGCATACTGGGGGTCCCTGGGGGCCAACTAGCCCACCTGGAACCTCCAGTATGCGCCAGGGGGCTGCATTGCAGAAAGGTGTAATGAGGCCACACCCTTTTTTACACCTCTGTGCAACGCAGCCCCCGGGTGCTTTTCCAGATGGGGGAACTAATTCACCTTGCATACTGGGGGTCCCTGGGGGCCAACTAGCCCACCTGGAACCTCCAGTATGTGCTAGGGGGCTGCATTGCAGAGAGGTGTAATGAGGCCACACCCTTTTTTACACCTCTCTGCAACGAAGCCCCCGGGCGCATTTGCAGAGGGGGAACTAATTCCCCTTGCATACTAGGGGTCCCTGGTGGCCAACTAGCCCACCTGGAACCTCCAGTATGCGCCAGGGGGCTGCATTGCAGAGAGGTGTAATGAGGCTATGCCTCTTTTTACACCTCTCTGCAACGCAGCCCCCTGGCACAATTGCAGAGGTGGAACTAATTCCCCTTGCATACTGGAGGTCCCTGGGGGCCAACTAGCCCACCAGGAGCCTCCAGTATGAGCCAGGGGGCTGCGTTGCTTTGCCCCCGGGGGCGGTGGTCCCAGGGGCAGTGTGGGGGGATTGGGCACCCCCCACACTTCTTTATCACTATGCCCCGGCGATTTGGTCCCCCACAAAAAACATACCGGGTTTTAAAAAAAAAGAAATTGGGCCTTGGGGGTCCTTGTGGGACCACCTGGGCAGGCCTAGGGGGTCAGGGTGTTTCTACCCTGCCCCCTTTCTTTTTGTGTTCTACACATTTGTTTTTCTGCTTTCTTGTGCCTCGGTCTACTGAGCACAAGATGGCTGCCAACACTTCCTGGTTTGGAGTGTTGACAGCCAATGAGCATGCAGCTTTCTCGAAAAGGTACGCGCATTGTACACGTACTGTACGTGTACGTACCCGGACCGGTGCGCACATGGAACGCGCACCCCGCATTTTTCTTTCTCTAAAACATGGTAAAATTGGCTTACACTTATTTGGAACATTTCATTTGCTTGTAAGTCCTTAGTTAATAGTACTACTTGTACCCATGGCTTGTAAATTAAATGCTACAAGAGGGCCTGCAGCACTCCTTGTGTCACCCACTAAAGTAGCCTTTTAAAACATGTATCAGGCATGCCACTGCAGCCTGTTGGACGGTTTTAAACTGTGATTTCAACCTTGCAAAATAAACCTTTTGCCGGGCCTAAACCTACCTTTATAATACATATAAGTCACTATTGAGTTGGCCATGAAGGCTCATAAGACAGGGATCATAGTATTTTAAATGTTGGACATGTGGGTTTAAGTTTTACATGTCCTAGTAGTGAAAAACTCCTGAAAGTAATTTTTCACTACTGTAAGGTCCATCTCTCCCATTGACTGACATGGGTTTACCTTGTTACATTTAATAAGTGATAGCTTTTGATTGGGGGCAGATAGATATGTGGTGTTTACACTCAAATTAATTGTAATGTAAAATCCTCTTTAATGGTGAAGTTGAATTTAAGTCACAGTTCTGAAAATGGCACTTTTAGAAAGTTGCCATTTTCTTGCCCTAACCATTTGTGCCTTCTGCCAGTGTCCTGCGTCAGGTGACGGTGAATGTCTCTGTTGTTGAGGGTTGTATATTCCTGTATGGGGATTAGATGTGGACAGGAAGGGCCATTCTGCCAGGATGGTTGGGGTAGAGCTGTCCCGGGCCGCTTATATTTCGAAAGGCTTTACCTAATGCACACGTAAAGGAACCTGACTCTAGTCTTTTGTCACCCCAGACTTCTTGGGACCTTGTCAGGGCAAGGGAAGGCTTTCCAGAACATGATATTGTGACTTTTCCCCAGTCTAGCACGACTAGATGACAGTGAGTGGCGCTTTTTACTTTTAGATGCTATATTTACCTACTATTTAAAAATGTAGTATCTACAGTGCTACCTACTAATTGGATTTTTTGTCGTACTAGTATCATTTTATTTATAAAAAGAATACTATATTTTTATAAATTGCTTTGGAATTTTTCCTGTGTTATGTTTTCATTTTATTATGGTTTGTGCGCTGCTTAAAAACTTTACACATTGCCTTGAAGTTAAGCCTGACTGCTTTGTGCCAAGCTACCAGAGAGTTAAGCACAGGTTAATTTAGTGACCTTTGTGGTTTACCCTGGCAAGGATTGAGACTATTCTTGAGTAGGGCTTCCATACCCCCATAACCAATAACCCAATTTTTCATAAGCACCATTCACACTACATATAAGGAGGTTAAAAATAGATTTAATGAATTGGTCCAGACTCCTGTTCATATGTAAGATGTGTACAGGTACTGTCCAAAGATGTTTTAGGGGATTAGAGGCATTTCTCTGGGCAGAGACAGATCTCCAAATCATTCTAGGCAATTGGAAAATTGAGCCACATATTAATCATTTTAACTTACAGTACAGACAATAGCGACATGCACATATCCGATATTAATATTATGAAGATTCTTATCATGCACATTCTTATGATTGGTCCTCCATTCATCCTTCCATGCTCTGTGTACAACTTACATTGTGACTGTGGCAAAATCCGATTCCCTTAATAATCTGAAATAAATATTTCCGAACTCGACTGAAATCAAGTCCATTTGGGAACTGCTCAAGGTCATCTAGTACTGTGTGGTCCACAAACTCAAACACCAGGTACCAACGCTTCTTTTTCTTGCACACTTCTAGGAGGTTCACCAGGTTCTCATGTCTCAGTTGCTGTAAGAAAGAAAATGGAGTCATTTCTAAATAGAGCAGTTTAATAGCATTGAGAGAGAGTCTAACTTTATTGTAGTAAACCAAAGGTCAACCAACACGTGAGAAAATCAAAAGGGCAAAACGACTCCCACAATACAAAGCAATGTGGTACTGAGTTCATTTTAATGAACTCCAGTGCGCAAACACATCATTACTATTCTCCCAAACACCTGAGTCCAGGGCTACTGTGAAGCACACCCTCATGCAATATTATTGTCACCACCAAGCTCTCAAGTTTCTCAGGTCTGAGCTAGAGTATCTCATCCACTCCCGGATTTCTTTTTTTGCTGTCTGGGCCATGCAGTCCCGAATTACAATAGGATAAACAGAAAGAAAGGACAGAAAGAAAATGCAAATTGAAAGCCTAGACTGGACCAGTTAATCAGCCTAGGAACCAGGAAACTTGAGTGTTGTTATCACAAATTTAAACATTAGCACAATGGCAGTGCTAGCATGTCTGATTAAACCTTTGGTACTAAAGGTGTATTAATACTATCCAACAATACTGACAAAAACAATAAATCCCATGACCATAATAAAGAACATTCTATTTTTAAATTTGAGTGATGCATTTGGGAACCATTGAGTTTACCATTACTGAAGTATAAGTCTGGGAAGGTGAAAAGGGCATTTCTCTGGAAATTAGAACTAGAATTGGTAAAGTCTTTAGGTTTGGCTGATGTTTGAGTGAAAGCCATTCCTGACTGAGTCACAAGTTTCTGTGTGTGGTGTGGATGGGTGAGTGTTATGTTATGTTATATTGATATGTATAGCGCACTAATAACACAGACAGTATCCAGGTATAGAGATTGTATGAATGTTATAAGGAGTCAGCAGTTGAATGAGTGCATTAGAGAATGAATGAGAATATGATCACTTAGTAATCTTTAGTGCATGTTGCGAGTTGAATGATGTCTAATTCATCTTGAATGCTTGTTCAGATTTGCTCTCAGAAATCTTGAGTGGCAGGCCATATTTGCACCATTACTTAGAAGACTTATCAACACCATTAGCCTGGTGTCATCAACACACTTCAAAGCCAAACATCCATGTGATCTAATCAGCTGGGCCAAAGTCTTGATGTAGATGTTGAGTAACATCGAAGGTAGTGAGGATCACGGAAGTCCTCCACATTTTTCACCCTAGCTACAAGATCGGAACAGAGGGAGAAATAAAGATTGAAAGCAACTCACCAGCAATGAGGAAAACCAGACAGCAACAGTACTTGTGATTCCTGTTTCCCTACGCCTAGATTTAAGTAAACAGTGATCCACTACGTCAACTGAAGAAGATAGGCTTGACAAAATTATACCCGCCCGTGCCTCCCATCCACAATGTTCCTCAGCTCATCTAGTGCGACTTACAGTGTGGTTTCAGTACCTCTTCCTGGACAGAAATCCTCCCCCCAGGGATGATGTAGCTGTTCCAATGGGATGGCATCAACCTAGATAGAGGGGCTTTAGTGGGTTTCATTCAGGGAGAAGAGAACTGACACAGAACAAACTAGGCACCACAGGTTTCGGGAAGGGGGACCTGGAAGAAGTCGTGGCAGGGTGGTATGTGCGTCCTGGACATCGCCAACTTTTCCAAAGGACAAACACTGTCTTGTGCTGCATACAGTAGGGGTCCAAATGGATACGTGGGACGGTGGCGAGGGCGAGGCTGGCGGAGCAGAGCTGGCGGAGCAGAGCTGGCGGGCAGGAGTGTAGAATGCGAGGCGGTTGTTGAGGTACCTGGGGCCCGCATCGTGGAGAGCCTTGTGTACGTGGGTGAGGAGTCGGAATGTGATTCTCTTGCTGACTGGGAGCCAGTGCAGGTTCTTCAGATGGGCAGAGATGTGGCTGTGGCAGAGGATGTCCAAGATGAGTCTTGCCGAGGCGTTTTGGATTCGCTGTAGTCTTTTCTGGAGCGTGGCTGTGGTTCCGGCGTAGAGGGTGTTACCATAGTCCAGGCGGCTGGTGACGAGGGCCTTGGTGACCATCTTCCTGGTTGCGGTGGGGATCCATCGGAAGATTTTTCGGAGCATGCGCAGGGTGTTGAAACAGGACGATGAGACGGCGTTGACTTGCTTGGTCATCGTGAGGGAGGAATCCAGGATGAAGCCCAGGTTGCGTGCATGGTCAGTTGGCTTGGGTGCGGTGCCCAGGGCCGGTGGCCACCAGGAGTCGTCCCAGGCGGATGGTGAGGGTCCGAGGATGAGGACTTCCGTTTTGTCAGAGTTCAGCTTCAGCCGGCTGAGCTTCATCCATTCAGCGATGTCCTTCATTCCTTCCTGGAGGCTGGCTCTGGCGGTGGCGGGGTTGTGGGTGAGGGAGAGTATCAGCTGTGTGTCGTCGGTGTAGGAGATGATGTTGAGGTTGTGTTTGCATGCAATGGCTGAGAGGGGGCTCATGTAGACGTTGAAGAGGGTGGGGCTGAGCGAGGATCCTTGTGGGACGCCGCAGATGACTTCAGTAGCTGCTGACCGGAACGGGGGGAGGCGGACTCTCTGGGTTCTACCGGCGAGGAACGAGATGATCCATTCTAAGGCCGCGCCTTGGATTCCGGTGTCGCTGAGGCGTTGTATCAGGGTGCGGTGACATACCATGTCGAAGGCTGCTGAGAGGTCCAGGAGGATGAGTGCGGTGGTTTCCCCGATGTCGAGCATAGATCTGATGTCGTCGGTGGCTGCGATGAGGGCGGTCTCGGTGCTGTGGTTGGCTAAAAAACCGGACTGTGACGGGTCGAGGGATCCGTTCGTCTCGAGGAAGGTGAAGAGTTGTTTGTTGACCGTCTTCTCGATGACTTTGGCAGGAAATGGGAGGAGCGAGATGGGTCGGAAGTTCTTGAGGTAATTGGGGTCCGCAGTGGGTTTTTTCAGGCGGGCGCTGAGTTCGGCATGCTTCCAGCTCTCTGGGAAGGTGGCTGAAGCGAAGGAGCTGTTGATGACGACGCGGAGTTGGGGTGCGATGATGGAGTCGGCTTTGTTGAAGATGTGGTGTGGGCATGGGTCGGTGGGGGAGCCGGAGTGGATGGTGCTCATAGTGCGGGCGGTGTCTTCGGTGCTGACCGGGTTCCAGGTGCAGAGGGTGGCGGTTGGGTGCGCTGGTACAGTGGTTGGGTCGTTGGTCTGTGCGCCGAAGCTGTTGTGTATGTTGGCGATCTTGCGGTGGAAGAACGAGGCGAGTGAGTCGCAGAGATCTTGCGAGGGTGTAATGGCGTTTTTGCTGGCGCTGGGGTTGGAGAGCTCTTTGATGATGCAGAAGAGTTCCTTGCTGTTGTGGGTGTTGTTGTCCAGGCACTGTTTGTAGGTGGTTCTCTTGGCGGTCCGGATCAGTTGGTGGTGCTTGCGGGTGGCGTTCTTGAGGGCTGTCATATTCTCTGTTGTCTGGTTCTGGCGCCTGGTTTTCTCCAGGGAGCGGCATGTTTTCTTGGAGTTTATGAGGTCGTCTGTGAACCATGAGGCTTTCTTACTGTGGGGCCCGCTGGGTGGTTTCTTCAGTGGTGCGAGATCGTCGGCGCAGTCGGTGATCCATTGTGCGAGGTTGCGGGCTGCTTCGGTGGGGTCCGTCATGATGGTGGGAGGGATTCGGCTGAGGGAGGCGGTGAGCTGGTTGGCGGTGATCTTGCTCCAGCTTCTGTGGGGGGGCCATTGCGGGTGGTGGTGGGTGGTGGTTTTCTTGAAGGCGAAGTGGACGCAGCTGTGGTCTGTCCAGTGGAGTCCGGTGGAGTGGCTGAAGGAGATGTGCTTGCTGGAGGACAAGACGGGATCAAGCGTGTGGCCGGCGTAGTGGGTGGGGGTGTTCACCAGTTGCTTGAGTCCGAGGTTTGCGAGGTTGTCCAGCAGGGTGGTGGTGTTGCTGTCATTGTTGTTCTTTAGGTGGAAGTTGAGGTCTCCTAGGAGGATGTAGTCTGGGGAGGCGAGGGCGTGCGGGCTTGCGAAGTCTGCGATGGCTTAGCTGAATTGAGTGCGTGGACCTGGTGGTCTGTAGATTAGGGTGCCTCTGAGGGTAGTCCTGGGGTCGGTGTGAATCTGGAAGTGCAGGTGTTCGGCAGTGGGGAGGGTATCGTCTGAGTTGGTTGTGATGCGGATGGTGTTTCTGTGGATGATGGCGATGCCTCCTCCGGTTTGGTTGATGCGGTCCCTCCGGGTGATCTTGTAGCCCTCCGGGATGGCTATGGCGATGTCGGGGGCTGAGGAGGCGTTCATCCAGGTTTCCGTGAGGAAGGCAACATCCGGTGCTGTTGTGTCTAGGAGGTTCCAGAGTTCAACTGTGTGCTTGTGGACGGAGCGGGTGTTGAGCAGGATGCACTTGAGGTGATTCTTGCTGGTGGTAGGTTTGGCGGGTGCTGGTCCTTGAGATGCCTATACCTTTCTACCTCAAATCCCGTGCTATAGCTGCTTGTCACTACATAGCATGGGTCAGGAGAGTAGTAGCCATCCTGTTGTGTCAAACGTTTGTGTCACACAATCATCGCATCTTTTCCCAGATGATGAACCTGAAGAGAAAGATGAAGAGCCTCTAGTGGACCTGATTGTTGAGTTCACCAAATGCAAAACACAGGGATAACAGGAAAACACTGACAAAGCATAACTTTTCCAAACTATGCAAACGACTTTCGCCCCAGCAATCGAAACCAAAATAGTTTTCCTAACCGTTGCAGTGACTGTAAGCCTAGGCTGTGTACATGTCTGCTTATTAACCAGTTTTCCTATAGAATAAACATGTGGTGTGTTATATTTCCCTGGTCAAGAGTGTTTATAAATAGCAGTATTTTTCATGCTAGTATATCTAGGAGTGTGCTGCATTGCTTGCCCTTAATATATTGCCCAAGCTGGTTTTGCGAACCTTCGGGTGAGGCACACTTACCTACATTCATCCACAAAACAAGGTGGGGAATTATGTTTAAGCAACATGCATTGATCAAAGAGCTATTGATCATGCAATACACTCATAATACCATCTCAAACCCACCAATTCCAACCGACAGAGGAGCATACACTAGGAATTTTCTGCATGGTAGAGCAGAGCACAAACAAGAAAGCTTTGGAGCCAGAGCGAATTAATGCAAGATTAGTCGAAAATGACAAGACATTTTTGGTTAGCATTGATACAGACCCTTGGGCATAAATAGTGCATTGCTTCGTGCAAACTTTCACCATTGTATTATGAAAGCAGATCTATCAAGGTGACAGTATGTGACAAGAATATTTACACATAGTTAATCATTGTTGTCCAATGATACAATAACAATACAAAACATAACCATATTGAGCACAACAGAATTTAAACACAACACAGTCACAAGACAAGACAAGAAAAAACACAGCATATAGATAATAAAGACCACCAACACACAAACACAGTATGGTAGTTGAACACAGAACCAAAAGCATATACCAGCACAATATTAGACAAGCATAACACAGGATAAACTGAAGAACATAAACAAAACACTAACTCACAAACACCACATGCTAACACAACACAGCAACCTAAATAAATACCAGCATAACAATAACCAAAATACAACATTCTTAAACACAACAGCACAAAATTACTCAGCAGTATGCCAGTACAAGGTAACACAATATCATGCAAAAAAAAACAATACTGCATAACACAACATGACTCAATACCATAATAAAACAGTGTTGTGTCTCTGTGTTGAGTTATGGTGTTGGGTTATGTGTTAAGATAATGATTTGTTGTGGGGTGTTGTTTTTTGTTCTTAATTTATTGTGTTGAGATGCATCTTTGTTTTTATGTTGTGTGTTGAAACTAAGGTATTGTTATATATTATTGTAGTGCATTGGTTTGCGTTATTGTGTTCTGTGTGTGCTGTATTTTGTGGCGGGTGACGTGCTAAGATTGTTTCTATATCGTTATGATATTTCTGTGTTGATTTATCATTCTGTGTTGTTGTGGTGTGTTACTGCATTGTGCTGTAGAGCTGTTTCTCATGGTGCTGTTATGTTGTAATGCTGTCAATTGAGGTTGTTTTATTGTTATGTTTATTTTCTTGATTTTGTTGCATAGTTGTCTTATGGACGATAATTGTGTTCTGTTTTCTTATATAATTAATTTACAGATTTTAACAATTGCTGCTGGGGTTCCTGGCAAAAGCAGGACCTTCTGTTAAACTAAACAACAACTATTGACCACTGTTATGGGTACTAACTTAACACAGCTTGAGCTCTTCAACTATTTTAGAACTTAATTAGTCCAAAATCATGGCATGCACCATGCGTTACATTGGCACTTCCCATACTCACATTAGGTAATCTGGCTATCATGAGTTTTATTACCTAAAAGAAATATTGTAGGAAATGGGTTACTGGTTGAGGAGAGTGAACTCCTTTTCAAGCAGCAACCACAATCTCTGTCATGGTAAAACACAATCAAACCCCAAATTAGCCTGTGCTTAACCCTGTGGTAGCTTGGCACAAAGCAGTCAGGCTTAATTAGAGGTCATGTCTAAAGTGTTTACGCAGCACTTCAAACAGTAATAAAGTAAAAAAGCAAAAGCAAAAAGCCCAAATCAATTTACAAAAATAAAGAAAAAGTAATAAATTATTTGAGACTAAAATGACAAAAATTCAATCAATAGAACCGGGGATGTGCAATTTAAAAAAAATTCTGGAGATGTGCAATTTCAATATTTTAAGTAGAAATAGTGGCTAGAAGCATAAAACACTGGAGCATGACAAACTCACAAGTTCAGGCCGATTCCAATGGAGTGTGGGCTGGATATAGGGACCAAGTTAAGCCCACTGAACAAAGTACCTTGAATCCTGGTTGGTGGAGCATTGAATGATTTCATATCAAGGATGTGTTGTGCAGTGGCAGTTCTGAAAAAGCTGTTGGCCTGCGGTGAAAAGTCCTGCATCATCATCAAGTATGTCATCGACGGGGGGACTTGGGATGTGGTGGTCTGCATTGAATATGCTTTGGTGGTTCAGAGGAAGCTCTAAGCTGCGATGCGAGATCCTGTATCGGGAATGTATCGTGCAGCAGCGGTTGTGGTGCCGCTGGGAGGAGATGCATGGATTCTTCTCACAGGACCATAGCTGGGTTGGCAGAGCACCTTCAGGCCCACTTCCAAGGGTCCAAACTAAGATGGCGCCACTTTTGGAGTAGGACTCACAACAGACAGAATCCAGGTGCTACGATCAAAATGCTTGGAGCCTTTTCTATCACTGATGTTCTGGTCAGGAGGGCAACCAACTAGCCTTTGTAGTCACTATGGTGATCTTGGGATCAATATGCAGATTCAGTCTTTTTAACTCAGGCAGCAGGGCAACAGCACAGCAGCGCAACAGAGTAGCAATCCTTATTGCAGTGAAGCACAGTAGACCTTCTGAGTCTTCCACAGCGCCAAAGGTGTACTGAAGAGTTGGGTCTGAGGGTCCATAATGTATGGCTGATGCCCACTTTGAAGTCGGAGAAGGCTTCCAACCACTATGTGTGTGGATCTTCCTGTCTCCCTGCCCCCTCCTTGTCTGGGGTTACAAAAGATTAGTGTCAAACCCTTTGTGAGTGTGCTCAGGCACAGCCTTTGTGATGTGTAAGTGTGGTAGGGGAGAGCTCCTCCCTCTAATCAAGTCAGAGATGGCCCATCCTGTCAACACATATTCCTCTTTGTCTCACTGTCTGAGAGCAATATACAAATACCAACTGCCAGCTACACCTAGTCATGTGACCCAGGATACAGGCTGCAGGCACCAAATGGTAAGGAGAAGAACTACACAACTTTATAAAAGTGGCATTTTCCGAATTGTGACTTAAAATCCAAATTTAACATTAAAGAGGCTTTTAAATTGCAATTCTTTAGACACCAAACTCAGCATTAATACTTACGCCCAATTGAAAGTTAGCACTTTATAAATGTAATAAGGTAACATAATGTTATACTATGGGAGAGGTAGACCTTGCAGTACTGAAAAATGAATGTAAGAGTTTTTCACTACTAGGACATGCAAAACATAAAATTACATGTCCAGCTTTTTAAATACATGTCACCCAGCCAGAAGGGCTGTTAAAGGCCTACCCTAGGGGTGACTTGCATGTAATAAAAGGGAAGATTTAGGCCTGGCAAAAGGTTTATTATGCCAGGTCGAATTGGCAATTTAAAACTACACACATAGGCTGCGATGGCATACCGGAGATATGTTCAAAAGGCTGCTTAAGCAGGTGGTACTTATAGCGCCTCAGGCCCACTAGTATCATTTTGGTTGCAGGCCCTGGGTAGAGGTATTACCACTTTACTAGGGATTAGAAGTAAATTAAATGTGCCTATTGGGTGCAAGCCAATTTTATCATGTTTAAAGGAGAGAACAAAGGCACTTTAGCACTGGTTAGCAGAGGTTAAGTGCACAGAGTCCTAAAGCCACCAAAAACGGGTTCAGAAAACAGCAGGGACAGGGCAAAAAGTTTGGGGATGACCCTACAGGAAAAGGTAAATCTGTTCAGTACTTTTTGAGAAAGTAAGGTTAAAAATGTATGCATATTTCACGCCACAGAGGATGCACAGAGCAACATATTTAGAGATAATATCTTATTGGCTGCCGCCCCATCGACAAAGATGTGCTGGTAGTCATTTTCGGACTCGGAGACTCAGTCCACTGTCCTGGAAGTAAGTATAAACAAGCATTGGCATAGCCAATAGGTCTCGCCTTTGGGACCTTATAAGTATTTAGTTATGCAGCACAATAACCTTGGTGCAACAACATCAACCGTTGCATGGGTAAACAGCATGCCTCACCCAGGGCCTGCAGAAATATAAAGACCCCCCGTCCTATAAGAACATGACTGGCACCCCTTGCCGGCCCACACCAGCTTCAAAACCAGTCTAATAATTGTAAGACCATCACAACCAGCATGCAGAAAAGCTCATCATCTCTGTTGGCTCTTAGCACATCTTCCTCCTAACTTCCCCGTTCATTTTAATTTTCCTAAACAAATTATGATTATTAGAGCTTGTGCTGTGCACATGCCTGTTCCCCTCACCTTGTGGCACTTTTAATTATAGGCACTGAGATTTTCTGAAGCAGTGTTAGCTGCACGCAGAAGGTGCTCGATCAAAAGAGCTTCCTTTGAAGAGCAATTTGCTAAGGACATAAAGCCCACTAGATATAAGCACTGCTGCCCACAACAGAGATGTGTGGTTTGCATGAGCTCTGATTTTTTCATACCAGACAGTTAAAAAATACACCCAACAGAACAGGCCCAAACAGTTAAGATAATTGTAGGGATACATTAAGAAACAAGGTGATGACAGTAATCCTAAATGGCATATATGCACTTCTAAACTTTACAGACCCTCTTCATGTGCTGCATTTTTACAATCCGAGAAAAAAAACAAGGCAAAAGCACTACTGTACGATAAACTAATATATATGCGAACAATAGGGAACAGTATATTGTATAACCAAACACAGACCCCCGCACCCCCCAAAAAAATGGTATGCCTTTGGGGTCACTGCAGCCTCAGTGGAGTGTAGCTGCCATAAAGTGAAGCACACACCTTTAAAGAGCATGTGCGCAGCTGGGGCTCCCACATCCAGATGTGCTCCAAGAGGGACTGCTACTGAAACGGACTCGTGCTAATCAGCCACATCCCCAAGACATGTTGCAAAAAGAAGAATGTGCTAATGTCACCACAAGTTTTGTCATAACAACGCCAGTGACCAACAGCCTGTTTCAATCGGAGACATAAAACCGCGCTACCAAAATTAATAGCAGTTTAGCTAAATACAGCTGAAGTTCGCAATAAAGCGGAAAATGGAACACAAATTGTCCTGAGCTGTATCAAAGTACTGGGGTCACTTTTTAGAGACAGTGTTCGTGGTGAGAAGTACGAACCCCTCTACCTTTTTCGCACAACAAAAAGTTTAATCCAAAGACAATATGGAAATTAATCATCCAGCTCTTCGCGCAGAGGGGGTGGAATACTGCGAAAATATAAAATGCATGACCTGTGAAAGTGTCCACGAATACGGGCAAGGTGCATAGCCAGCTCTTGCTATCAAGCAGATGAATTGGGCCGCCATGAGGGACGAAGCACACAGATAAGGTTTCAAATGAGGACGATACATGCACATCATTTCCTTCGCAGGAGCGAGCAGCTGCGCCATCTGTTTCGAGAGCACGAGCGCGATAATTGCTAAAAGATGGCGTTGCTGCTCGCTCCCGCAACGGAAATGCCAAACATACACGAGTACTAATAGCAAACAGTGCAAAACGTGCATGAGTTTGAACAAAAAAATGGAGTGATTTCAAGAGGTCACTCCAAAGCAGCACTTGTGCGCTGCATGGGCGAGACCTAAAAAATATAGGGGGCTGGGTAGGGATACACTACACCCCTAGGCCTGGTGATGATTCCAAAAGGGACCTCAACTGGGACCTAAAACATATATCTTTTTTTTTTTTTTTACCTAGAAGAGCCATGGGCACCATTAAGCATTTTTTTTATGTTGTGGAGGGCTACAGGGTGTGCACTAGCCCTCCGCAACATTAAAACAAAAAATGCTGTAAATCTCCTGAGTCATTAAATCTATGACCCCAAGAGAGCTTACCATAAGTTTTTTTAAGGCACTTCGAGCTGGAGCTCTATGTTCTTCAGCGGGAGTGCAGGAACCTTTTGTAGGTCTGCTTTTCTTAAAATTACTCTCTTTACATTGTTACATCACATAGTCAGCTGTGCTCGCCCAACGGTGGGAGGGTTGGCCAGGCCTTGCGCCAAGCTTCCCGCCGTTCACGACCAAAGGCCATGCGCTGTGGGGGGTTTGATGCCTGAGGAGTTTGAGTGCAGTGCCTGGGGCATGGAGGGGAGAGAATTTGTAGTTCAAAATGTATAGCTATCTAGATAGCTGAATTTGCGATAAACTTGCAGAACATGAAAAGGGGATGCGAACAGCCACTGGTTCTTGCTAAATGTGCTCCTGGGGTAGGATTTTGCCCCAGCGTACTCCTGGCATTTAGAGTGATTTTTGTAGCACAACATGCTGCCTTGCATCTTAAATGGGCACAAGAATGCAATTTGCGCAAAGGATCAGCATAAAATGTGATGTTGGGATAGGATTTTTCCCTAGCTTACTCCCAGCATTTAGCACTATTTGCTTAGCACAAAATGCACCCTTGCATCAAAAATGGATACAGGGATGTACTTTGTGCTAAATGTGCTCTTGCTGTAGGATTTTTCCCCCCCAAATTCCTCATAGTTATGCACTCAGAAGTAATAGGGTAATTATCAATAATTGCACGTCAATAAGTAACATGGAATTACCAAAATTACTCCAAATACTCCAGTGTAATTGACATTACTCCTAGAACTACTCAAAATAACAAGTGTTATTGAGCCATACACACATGTATATATATATATATATATATATATACCAAAGTTCAGCAAATAATGACTGCGCACTCAGAAGTCTTGATCAAGACACCGCCGGGTGTCGAAACGCTTAGCGGTATAATGGATTAAAATACTGGTGATTGTCACTTTCCTTCTGAGTGCGCAGTCATTATTTGCTGAACTTTGGTATGTTAAAAACCGGCTGGGGTGCCTGCCGGAATTACGCCAACTGACAACGGGACTGATCCCAGAAGGACCCAAACTTTGGGAAATATATATATATATATATATATATATATATATATATATATATATATACGAAATCACATTCCCATTAATCCAAGTATTCAGGAATACAGGTACAGACCACAGCGTGCTGTTGATAGAATCAGTGCAATTTTCTTTTGTGAGGATCGGCATGACGCTTTTCAGCCGTGTTGCCGCGGTCTTGATCACATGACACGCTCAGTATCATTTTTTCAAAATATAGTGTTTTCAAATTACCATCCTCCCTACTCAGCCAATGGTAGAGAACAATGGAAATAAACAACATACTTCTTACGCAATCAGGCCAAAAATAGCATGTAGAAGAAATACTACATCGTTATGCACAAAGAATAAATTCATGAGTTACATAACTACATAAACATGATGAGAAATATCACCATAGTGGTTAAATAATGAACATTAAATTGCCTTAATCATGAAACCATAATATACTCAAAAAGCTGATTGAATAGGGAGGCCAGTGAAAAAATACAAATAAAATAAACAAAATGTGAGCAAGTGCTAAAATTCACAAAGAATAAAAGAACGAGGTCAAATCTCTGTTAGACTCGGCCTCTATTCAAGTCATAGTCGGGCCAAGGGTAAAAATATGTGTGAAAAACACATGGAAGAAAGAGAGACCATAGCGGATAATCCATAGATGTGGTAGTGACTTCCAGGTCTACCAAATAATGGGGAATAAATCCTTATCCAAATGTCCACTTCAAATAAGTGTCGCTACTATCACTACTCTGCTATATTGGGTGATCGCATGAGATATACATTATGGCCCTGAAACACAGTTTAATCATAGCCTATTAATCATAATAAATCAAAACCAATAATGATGGATTGGCAGTGAAATTACTCTACTGCATAATAAAGTGCAAATCCATTAAATATCAGAAAAAATAGGTTATAAATACAAGTAGGTATTATTAACAGCCTCAAAAATGGTAGAGATGCAACATGAGATTAAAGTCACAGGGTCACAAGAAAAAGTGCATATATATGACTCGCAGATTAGTGGAAATGACCGTACTGCATTTACTCAGCTAGGCTCAGCTAGGCTCGTGTGCTGACTACTTTAGATTTTTAAAGATCCCGCTTTTTGTCATTTATTTTAAAATTTATTTTGTTCGTTTTACCCTGGTTTTAATACCCCGCGCGCGCACTTGCACATTAAATTGGTTCCTCACCGCTACTTTGGCGGCCCGGTCCCTCGCGCTCACGATTTGGTGAGCGCCATCTTGGGTGGGTGCAGGAAACGCAGGACACTCCCGCGCTCTAGCAGTCAGGAGGACTGGCTAGAGACTGATGCCGGGAAGTGCTTAAAAGTAGGTAGGAGGCAGGCTCTCCCTGTTTGGCGAGCATTTACTCAGCTAGGCTCGTGTGCTGACTACTTTAGATTTTTAAAGATCCCGCTTTTTGTCATTTATTTTAAAATTTATTTTGTTCGTTTTACCCTGGTTTTAATACCCCGCACGCACACTTGCACAATAAATTGGTTCCACACCGCTACTTTGGCGGCCCGGTCCCTCGCGCTCACGATTTGGTGAGCGCCATCTTGGGTGGGTGCAGGAAACGCAGGACACTCCCGCGCTCTAGCAGTCAGGAGGACTGGCTAGGGCTCTACTTAAACAGAGCGCGATGACGCGCAGCGTGTGCGCGCAGCGTGATCGCCACAGCCACGCCGGAGTCACGCCAGAGTCCAGCCCGTCTGCGCCCGTCCGCGCTGAGGACGGGCTGGACGGCTGGACTACTGGTCAGGATAAGGTAGGCTCCTATTCTTTTAAATATTCCCTACAGGATGTACTACGGCTCAAACCCACACCAGCCCCCTGCTTCCATCGGTACATCCCTGAAGACTTTCCAACACTTCTGAGTTGTGCTTGCTTTCAGGTAGATGCGGAGGATCCTAAACTATCCTTCCCTCCCACTCCTCTGGAGTCTTGCTCTCCTCCGCCCGCTCGCTCATTAAGAACAACATTGTTTTTAAGGAGCTCGTTTTAGATAGGAAACCATCTTGGGTTTTTATCACCGAGACCTGGGCTAAAGACTCTTCAGGCCCTGAGCTTGTGGAAGCGGTCCCTGAGGGCTACTGCTTAACACGACAGGACAGAATAGGCCGTGTTGGTGGTGGCCTGGCTATTCTGTATCAAGACAGGTTCCATTGCCACACTATACCTCTCTCTGACCCTAAGGATGTGTTCCAAGTTTTATATTTTTCCCTATCTGACTCTTCCAACCCCGCGTTCAATGGGATTCTGCTCTACCGCCCCCCCGGCCCTAGAGCAGATTTTGGGCTGAAACTGATGCAGGTCCTGGAACCCTATTTCGGCCGACAAAATCTCACTATTCTAGGTGACTTCAATTTTCACCTAGAGTTACTGGAGGCCCATGACACAATTTCCCTACTGGAAGTTATGTCAGCCTGTGGACTCACCCAATTGGTGAACGGTCCCACCCACCGAGCGGGGCACACGCTCGATGGAATCTTTTCTAATGATCAGAGGCTGACAGTCACCAACCCCTTTCATCTCTCTTGGTCGGACCATCTGGCCGTTCCCTTTAATATGACCCATCTGATCCAGGACTCTATCAGAAGGGTCCCGAGTACAATGGAAGTGCGAAGGAACTTCAAAAACATCAGGGAAGATTCTTTCCATCCGTGGATATCTAGCCTGTCCACTACTCAGGAGACGGACGCTTCCTCAGCGGTCCTTAAATATGAAAAGACCATCTCGGAGGCCCTGGATGAACTGGCCCCAGCTAGGTCTTGCTATTCAGCCAGGAAAAGACCCTCAGCTCCCTGGTTCTCAGAACAACTTAGGCTCCGTAGACAGGAAGTAAGGAGACAGGAACGTCTATGGCACTCTAGCTGGGCCCCTAAGGATAGAGAAGCTCATAAGGTCCTGCTTAAAAATTACAAATTGGAAGTGATTAAGACCAAGCAAGAATACTTCACGGCCCTCACATCCTCACTTTCGTCTCCTAGAGAGCTCTTCAGGATTGTTGACTCTCTTACCTCTCTCCAGATCCCAGACCCTGTGGTTGCCTCTCAGGAACTGTGCAACAAGATAGCTTCCTTCTTTCAGTCCAAAATTGCGGACATTTACCTTGCCCTGGAGGCTCAAAGATCCTCTACCGCTGTGCCTTCGGTGCCCGCTGTCTTGGAGCCTAATGGTGCAGAACCATCTCGACTTCTGGGTCTGGAATCCTTTCCTCCTCTCTCTTGCCAGGATCTTGAGATCCTGCTCAACAAAACTAAATCTGGCTCTCCGCTAGATGTTTGTCCGCTAAAGATCCTTAAGCAGTGCAGAGAATCCCTCCTTCCCCCATTGGTTGACATCATGAACAGGGCGATGAAGGAAGGCATTTTTCCCCAGCAGTGGAAAAATGCTGTGGTAAAACCTCTGCTCAAGTAGCCCTCTCTTGACCCTGGGTATTAAAAAGCTTTCGCCCCATTTCACTGCTCCCGGCTCCCGCGAAGATGTTAGAAGCCCATCTTAATAAACATCTTGCTGCATTCGTGGAGAGCTCGGGCTGTTTGGATCTTTCCCAGCATGGATTCAGGAGGGAACATAGCACCGAGTCTGCCCTCACCATAGTGCTCGATAACATCCGCACACGGGTTGATGAGGGACAGACCTCCCTCCTGATCCTCTTAGATCTAACGGCTGCCTTCGATACCCTATCCCCCTCGGTGTTAACATCTCGACTGAGGGAGATTGGGGTCCGGGGGGCGGCCCTGGGACTCCTTTCCTCTTTTCTCGATCACAGAGAGCAAAGGGTGATGCTGGGCTCGTTCCTATCTCCATTCCTGTCTGTGCAATGTGGGGTCCCTCAAGGGTCAGCGCTTAGTCCTACCCTTTTTAACATTTATGTGACCCCCCTCGCCAGACTTATTAGATCTTTCGGGATGGAGGTAGTCTCCTATGCGGATGACACCCAGATCCTCGTCTCTCTCTCCCAGTCAGTTACGTCGACTGCTGCCAATTTTAGATCTTGTATGGAGGCAGTCGGCCAATGGATGATTCACAATTCATTGAAACTGAATGGGGAGAAGACTGAGGTGATGGTATTTGGAGGAAAGGAAGAGATCTGGTCTGCTGAGTGGTGGCCGAACTCACTGGGTGCCTGCCCCGATCCTACCTCCTCAGCAAAAAATCTGGGGGTTATGATCGATCCCACCCTTAGTATGTGCCAACAGGTCAACAGGACTGTATCGACCTGTTGGGGGATCATCCATATACTAAGAAAAATCAGGCACTATCTGTCCCTTCAGGCAAGAAAGCAACTGGCCGTTGCACTTCTGGGCTCTCGTCTGGACTATTGCAATGCGCTGTATGCTGGACTGAATAAGAGTCAGCTACAGCGCTTGCAGGTGGTCCAGAACGCTGCAGCGAGATTTGTTCTCGACTTACCTAAACGTGCCTCTGCCACCGATGCCCGGAAGCAGCTCCACTGGCTTCCCGTTGTGGACCGTATCCTCTTTAAGTCCATGTGTATGGTGTACAAAGCCTTAGCTAAAACCAGCCCTACGGGCATTGGATCTATCCTGTCTCAGTACAATCCCGGCAGGAATCTTCGTTCCTCACATAAACTTCTTCTTTCTGTGCCTCGTGTCAGGAAGACAAGATGGGGAGGCAAGGCCTTTTCCAATCTGGCCCTAAAATGGTGGAATGC
Source organism: Lissotriton vulgaris (assembly GCF_964263255.1). Taxonomy (NCBI): domain Eukaryota; kingdom Metazoa; phylum Chordata; class Amphibia; order Caudata; family Salamandridae; genus Lissotriton; species Lissotriton vulgaris. Next base: position 1,080,142,339 of record NC_141689.1, on the reverse strand, counting down.
TCTCCCTCTGGAAGTAAGGTCCTGCCCCACTCTACAAGCCTTTAGATCTGCTTTAAAGACCCACTTCTTTACACGCGCATACCTGTAGTGGTGCTCTGCAAACTTTTTGATCTGTTTTTGATAGGCGCCTTGACACCTTCGGGTTTAGTTTGCGCGATACAAATTGCATAATAAATAAATAAATAAATAAATATTTAACCCCATGCATTCTGGTTTTAGTTAAGTATATTTTGTCAAAGCAAGCGTATGTGAAAAAGTATCCCTATATGCAAACATGCAGAGTATGATATGCTATTTATTACCATTGTTGATTGAAGGGAGGCGCACCATGACTCGCGCGACTCCTTGCCTATCTGGAGTCATGGCCACTCCCCGCATTCAACAATGGTAATACCCAGCATATTAAACTGTGAATATACGCATATATACTATACATAGTGTCTCTGAGCTATATACAGTCTAGTGCTCTAAAATGCCACTACTTTGTAGAACCTTTTACACATAGACCCAACAAAGATCCTATAATCGTGTTGTAGACAATTTAAGAAGTTTCCTTTAGGGCACTGCTCCAGCAGCCCTTTAAGGTCGCATTATATTTATTTTCCTCCCGCCGAAAAAGCGCTTCGACGCCTCGGTAGTAGTAAGTACTATATTAATGCAATTACAATTACCTGGAGGCCCAATTCGTGATAACTGCCTTAACAATGCTTGCCGATACCTTTGCAGTTGGAGTGCACCTAGAAGCTATTCCATTTGTGGAGTTAGGCTCCACAAATGGAATGTTCCTCCTTTCTTGCAAAACTATTTTGGGGACCTAATTAACAAAGCCACAATTATTCGTTCATTTCTCCAGTTTGTGGTAAAGTTTTTTCAACCCATCCAGTAGGCCACGTGCATAGAGGTTATTGCACGACAAACTATTTATAAAAGTGGTGGTTTAAAAAGGCACAATTACGTCGCTGTCAGGAGCAAGTATAAGGTGACATCCTTTGGCCGCTCTCGTTAACATTCATGTCATCACTTCTACTACCAAAACAACCCGCAGCACGCTGATAAACAAAGGGATGCCCGCCCCACCCCAAACTCCATGGCAACCGTGCTCACAGACAACGCATTTGTAAAGACAGCAGGTGTGCAACCTCGCCGGGCACGATGACAACAAAAAAAGCCATTCACCTGGAGAAAAAACACTTGTTGCAGTTTCAGAAATTGGAGCTGCATATCTGTAGTTATTAATTAGAGCTCTTGAGCCCTTGTGGAAAGGCAGCACTCATACAGTTCAAGGATCAACCCAAAACCTAAGAGGACATTTGAGAAATGTGGGGGCATATTATCAAGGGGGTTTATCTCCGTCATCAGCAGACAAGGGGTTAATTAAGAAAGCAAGGAAAAGGTCTCAGCAATAGAGGAGACATCATTTCAAGAACTCCAGTGAATAGAGGGGCATATTATCAAGGGGGTTTATCTCCGCTTTTTTGGCTTTAAAAGCCAAGAAAGCGGAGATAAAATTATCACCCTATTACCTAGCTGTCGCTAACACCAGTTAGCGATAGCTAGTAGGAGATAGCGACCATCTTGGGCCCCACTTTGCATGTCAGTGATATTTATCACTAATGACATGCAAAGTGGGCGGGACAAGATGTTAACGACTGGAAACAGTCGCTAACATCGCTATCTCCTATTACCAACTTTTGGAGATATTCGCGCTTAGCGCGAATATCTCCAAAAGCTAACACCTGCCCTGAGCAGTTCTTAGCCATGTTATCCAGTGGGAGGTGGATAACATGGCTAAGAGCATTAGCTCGGTAATGCATGAATATCGCTGACTTTTCAGCGAAATTCATGCATTGCGGCCGATTTTTATCGCATTTGCAATAAACCTTGGTAATACCAAGGTTTATCTGCGATAATAATCGCCGCAGCTCAGCTGTAAATTTTTGTCTCTAACCAAGCAATAGCGATAATTATCGCTATTGCTTGGTAATATGCCCCGTGGTTATTAGAATGTCTTCGAGAGCATAGGAAATTCTGCCAAGAGGTGAGGGGGATACAACAGATGTGATGGTGAATCTCAATCTGTGTCCAGCATTTGCTGCCAGAGTTGGCGGTCCTACATTAAGGGACAGATTTACAAACAGTTTGCACAAAGACTGAATCAGCGCAGAGCTGTTTTGGGATTTAATTTCCAGTGCAAATCCTCATTTGTGTTGGAAAGCGATGCTAAAGTAACGCAAAGCAGTGCTTTGTCCTACTTTGGTTAGAGGGCCGTTCCGTTGGCAGGTTATGAGTGTTAATTAATCAAAAAGGGACTAGCTAAGGATGGGGTTGATATGATGCTTATATTATAAGGATCACTGTGACTCAGTTTAGTTTTGTCAATTAGTGGTGGCACCTGTTGGGTGTCTTAAGAAAGCCCTCACCCACCAACCTAGTTGGTGGCATGCTTCATCATCGGGCCCACCCAGTGACACCTAGCGTGTCCTGGGTGTGCTACAACGCCTGATTACAGCGGAGCAGGTATGTCACTGTGTGTGCGGTGAAGGGTGAATGAATTGTGAATTTAAAACGGCTTGGCGGGGGTCCCAGTACCACGTGGGTAAGGAAGCTTTATTAACTGGGCCTCCGTCAGCGGTTAAAAATAAGGCTGTCGGACGTAAGAGGCGAGTTACGACCTCTCACGTCCTTTAGAGTGTCAACATGTTTCAGCCAGTGCCTTATTAATATGCTGGCTTTCTTCAGGACTGATAAAAGGGTGTGTGTACTTAAAACTAGTGGGTCGTCGAAGGAGGCACAACAGGTCCAAAGCCGGCGTTGAGCAGAAATCCTGGTCAACCCATTGCCACTTCAATAACCTTGAAGAGAAAACAACATAAAACTAGCGTGATCTTGAGAAGGGAATCCCCCCTCTCACAGTTAGATACACTTTAGGGCGTGTAGACACATAGTCTTCACTACACACCCACTAGTTTTAAGTACACACACTCTTTTATCAGTCCTGAAGAAAGCCAGCATATTAATAAGGCACTGGCTGAAACATGTTGACACTCTAAAGGACGTGAGAGGTCGTAACTCGCCTCTTACGTCCGACAGCCTTATTTTTAACCGCTGACGGAGGCCCAGTTAATAAAGCTTCCTTACCCACGTGGTACTGGGACCCCCGCCAAGCCTTTTTAAATTCACAACTTCATTCACCCTTCACCGCACACACAGTGACATACCTGCTCCGCTGTAATCAGGCGTCGTAGCACACCCGGGACACGCTAGGTGTCACTGGGTGGGCCCGATGATGAAGCATGCCACCAACTAGGTTGGTGGGTGAGGGCTTTCTTAAGACACCCAACAGGTGCCACCACTCATTGACAAAACTAAACTGAGTCACAGTGATCCTTATAATATAAGCATCATATCAACCCCATCCTTAGCTAGTCCCTTTTTGATTAATTGACATATAAACCGGGGATCTGGACTAGCTATCTGGTCCTCTCTCTCCCTCTTGATTAACGCAGGTTATGAGTGTTCCCATGCAACCATCCAGGGATTTTGATGCAAAGCCCATCTACTAAAAAAAGATATACAGGACTTCACCAGAAATGTAACGCCTCCTCGATGTAGGAGCAAGTTTTAACCCCTTCCCTGTCCATGACCGAACCACGCCGTCATGAGCCACGGGCAGCGTGTACTCATGATGGCGTGGTTCCGTCATGCTGCGGCCGCTCTACCCACGTGGCACTGATTCCCCACCCGTGCGGCCGAATTAGTGAGTGGGCGGGGTCGTGACGGAACCACGTCGTCATGAGCACAGCTCGACCTAGACTCATGACGGCGTGGTTCCGTCATGAGCATAGCAGCACCGCGCTCCCCCCCTCTCTGCCAGTGCCGCGGCTTAATTAGTGCCGCGGCCAAGGGGTTAAGAAAAGTTTTCGTTTCTCAAAACCTATTCAGTTTGGCACATGTGCAGCTCACATACAAAGTGTGAACATTGATAAACTATATTAAAGCATACCAAAATATACCTTTCCCATTCAAAACCTATGCTTGACATTACACACATACCCTTGCTCTACGGCGAACAAATGTTTGCATTGGGACTAAGCAGTCAAAAGTGTAAACAAGCACAGGGGATGACAGCAGAAGCATCATGTTTTAGTATGTATGGCACTGTTCTACTTTCTCCCTATCATGCAATGCAGTGCAGCAACTTGTCTGAAAGTGACAGAATGCATCTCGGGGGACCCTCATTGATCAGCTAAGATACGGGAAGTGAATGATTCCATCCGGATTGTCTGATAATGACGTACCAGAAAGCGGAAAAATAGGCTTGCACTGTCTCTGTACATGTTGTACTGTAAGATAATGCACAGAGTGCCTGTAGATCGACAGTGCTGAATACAACATAAACCTACCCCACATTTCCAGGGGTGCACCCTGTGTGCCCCAGATGTCACCAGACTCATGTGGACTGCTACCACATTGTGTGGGAGTGCACGGTACAGTACCATGCATGAGAACAGGTTGTGCAAATGATTTTGGAGTAGGTGGCCCACTACCTACCCCTCGCCCAAGAAATGTGTCTTTTAAGGCATGATGCCAAGACCCAAAACAGATAAATTACTGTGCAGAAGTATAGACTTGACCATCGTACTCTTCAAACGATGTGTTGCAATGTCTTGGAAGGCCTGCAAGGGCAGAATGGGAAACTCTGGTGGGAAGATCTGAAAAAATGGGCCACGGCAGAGACAGACATCCTCTGATGACCCGACGGAGAAAGAAAAGTGGGCCAGTCAGTGGCGGTGCGTCCATTAAGGGCGCTGGGGCATTAACCCACAAGCCGCCCGCGCCCGCAGCTCCCTCGGCGTCTGTGAACTTAAGTAAACTGACTCAGTTTACTTAAGATCAAAGATGCCGAGTAGAACTGACAATCATGTCAGTCAGCATGACGTCGGACCGCCCCTTCCCTTCAGAGTCTGAAGGGGGTGGGCGGTCTGGCGTCATGTTGACTAACAGGCATTGTCAGACCAGGGGCAGCAGGCAGCACCACAAGTGCGCATGACTGGGGAAGGTCGTTTTTTTTTCCGCTGTGCCCAGTCATGCGCACTCGTGTCTGCTCTGGTTGGCGCATGCCCACTAGGAGAGCGAGGGTGGTCTCCTAATGGGCAGGCGGGCGGTGAGTAACCCTGCTTGAAGCCAATCCTGGCGCTGCTTGAGCAGTGCAAGTATTGGCTGAGGGGTTGCCACTTGCCACTCCATGCAGTGATGGCGCCAAGTGCCCAGCAGAGGCGGTGGGGACCGGCGGTCAGGTAAGTTTTCTCTTTTATTTTTTTTAATTTGACCTCATTGCTGCGGCTGATATTTTCCTCCTGTGCTGGGCCCCAATGATAATGGGTGTGGTCGTGACGGAACCATTCCGTCATCAGAAACAGCACAACTGTGACTGATGACGGAATGGTTCCGTCACCAGCTAAAAGGGGTTAAATTCCCCGGCCCCGCGCAACCCCCCCCTCCCTCCCGGGACACCTTTCCCACGTGACGACCTCCTCGCGAGTAATGCGATGGGTGCCGCGACTGAGTTTTGTCATAATGAGCTCTATAGAACTGTGGCTTTGTACGAGGGGCTAGCCCAGTTACAGGCACAGTAATCAAAAACACTCATGGGGGGGTGGGGGGTGGGGGGGGGGTTAGATTAATAATAACTAACTACTGTTCGAGAACAGCAGTCAATCCAAACCGTCATTCAAAAAGTATTATGGTAACTTAAACTGACACCTAATACATTATTTCAGACAAGCATCTAACCTTTATTTATATCCTGTGGTCGTGACAGCATAGGGCTTGGCTTCACTCTGCGTTCATCCACCCCCTCCATCAAAATATTGCGCACTGACACGTCTCACTTCTACCAAACGGTGATTAAAAATGGCATAATATGTGCACACCAAGGAGGAAAGTAGATTATGTTGTACAGCAAATCCAGACTTGAGCTCAAATCCCACCTACCCAATTTGACCATAATGTGTGATTCTGAACAAATCACTTTATTTTCATGTTGCTCAGTTGTAGTTTCTGTACAAACCAGAAGCCTCACCAAGCACCCGAAACAACAGAATTAATGGCCGTAGAAAGCTGGATACTTTCATTATGTGGGCAGCTCAGCAGGCAAGGAGTTAACATTGTTGCAGGATGTGATGGTTTTGTTGCGATTGATAGCAATGTTCCTTTTGTATAGCGCCAAAATGTTTCCTCTGAAAGTTTGAGCCGTCCCACTGGAAATGAACATGTGCTGTGATTGTCTCCGAGGAGGTGCTCTAGCCTGCTGAGCTGTACTGTAGCTGGAAGTGCTGGTCAGTGAAAACTCAGGGGCATATTATCAAGGACCGGTGTTAAAATTATGAAACTGACGATAAAACGGCGATAATGGGCTTGATAATACGCCCTTGTTAATTCCCATAGAAGCCCATGTTCTGATGTTAACATTGGCTTCTACGGAAATTAACAAGGGCGTATTATCAAGCCCATTATCGCCGTTTCAGCGGCAGTTTCCTGCCGATAAAACGGCGATAATTTTAACACCGGTCCTTGATAATATGCCCCTAGGTTCTTCTAAGCGCTACAGCAAAGTATTTGACTCCCTTCCAGGAGTAGTCTAGTAATAGATCAGGTTAACATTAAATATTTATCTGCAAGGACCAGAACCAGCCTTCCGTTTATTATAACCAGTGTTATTGTCTTTCGTTAGTGGTATTTTTACTTATTGGTATTATCATTACTGGTGGTAGTAGCACCGTTAGCAGTAGTGCCAGTAATAATAACATTAGTACCAATGGATGGCAGCAATTACGCAACACTATTAATACTAGTAATAGGAACAGTTGTACCAATGACAGTAATTGTATAATTCTATTAGTAGTAGATTGGGGGTACTAATAACAGTTGTACTAATGATAGTACTAGTAGTAGTAGAAGTGAGAGTAATGGTTACAGTAGTACAAATGACAGTAATTATGTAATACTGTTAGTAGTAGAATTGAATAATTTTTGGAATAATGGTGCCACCCCGTGCCTAATTTGTGTATTTTTGGAATTCCAGTTAGAATGGTTTTGCCAATTCCTTGTTTAATCTTTTTTGTGCTATTGATAAAGGCCATAACGATGCATTTTTCATTTTCTTTCCTATTGGCTCCCTTATTTTATTTGCACCTCTGTTGCTGATAAAAGGTTAAAACCCTTAAAACATGGCGGTGCATCTTTGACAAATGACACGATAAACACATCCAATTCATCCTGTCTATTCTTCTGCTTTGAGAGTGCCGATGCTCCGTGATTTATGTGGACCTAATAATGAAGGACCCTAATGTTACAATGTTTCGAAAAGTGAAAAGAAATACTTGTAAAGTACATAAAAAACAAAAAGTTATTTGTCCTCCTATTCATTATTTAGGCATTTCTCCTAAAGCTTTGAAAACGTATCTTAGATAAAAGGCCCAGGCAGCATCCACCAGGTTGAATGGAAACTAAGTTGACTAAAACCTTTCTATATATTCAAAGAAAAAAGATATAAAGCAATTTGTTATATTTCCATTTTTTTAACAACTTAATTTTCTTGGTAATAACCCTCACCGTAACTCAGTTATCACTGAACAATTATGACAACTTAAATACTACGGTACTACATTGCCCAAGCTAGTAAGGCCCCTGTTTCATATCGTCGAGGAGTGCATAGGTAGAGACAAGAATTATGTCTTATTTGCGTATTGGATGAATCTGAAGCCTAAAAAAATTAGGGTATAAAAACGCATGTGAAATGCATCACAATGATGACCCCCAAACTGGGCGGTACATGTTTGTGATTTTTGAAACTCTTTGAGCAATATCTGTAAAGCCAATCTAAAACTTCTCAGAGAGAAACCAAAATACTGGTCTGATGGCACACTATGGGAATAACAGAAATGTATTTGGCATGTTCCTACATAGAGAGCACCCATTTTTTTCCTCTCACTCAAAGACCTGTCTGCACATATTTCTATATGACTGCTTACAGCCAGCAGCTATGCGTGCTTCCCGAAGTCTGGTTAGAGAATATTTTTCCAAAGTTAATGCTGCATGCAGTGCAAGACACTGGGCAAGCATACATTTTAAAGGCCTAAAGTTATCATGCAGAACAATTTAAATATATTACAGTGACTGTTGAACAAATTAATACAAGAAGATACGGGACAGTTATTAATGTGTTCAATATTTCAAGACTATACGTTCCCACTGCTTTATAAGCCTTGCTTTATCGCTGCTTTCATTTGTTTTAAAATGTACCATTTTCCAATCTTTTTAAAATGTCTTTATCAGGAGAGGGACTATCCCTAGACCCCAGATGTGTCCATTGACATTGTTTACATCGCTAACTAGTGTTTACAATTGGAAAGGTTGAGTCCAAGGAGTCTTGCTTAGTACCCTAGCCCTCTTCAGAAGTCAGACTTGCTTGGCAACCCAGAAATGATCTGAAATAATGTTTGAGTTTTCTTTTATGAATGCGTAGAAGAACTGAATTTGTAGTCCATTTATCACAGAAATAGTGCTGAAAATCGCACCAAAAAGATGCCAATAGTGTAAACATTTCTTATGGGGTGAAGAACCCCCCGAACCCCCTTATTGTCGATGATCTCGCTCGCTGCGCTCACTCGCATGCGTTGATTCGTTCTGCATACGTTGCACCAATTTTAAATTCCACCAGCCGTCACTGGGGCCAGTTAGACTAATCTGAGTCGTATACATAACACAATTAGGAGCAAATAATGGCACCAGACCACCTTAACCAAATACTGCTGCTAAGCATCATGGGTAGACACTGTCTACACAACGTCACACACTGATAATGAGGACGGCCCACAGTTGCGTCAATTTCCAACCACAAGCACCTGAACCACACCCAATTGCCCAAAGACAATGAGCATGGTTTACTGCAAAGAAGGCCCCCAGCCCCACATGGGCATCTGCACGGAAAGATACTTAACTAATGGGATGAGCTAGACTAAACAGACTCACACTAACATGCTGCAACTAAATGGGGTGAAAAATTGATCACTTACGTCAAACACGCTCACCTGACTGCACAAGTACAGTGAGATGGACATCGTCCCCCGCCCCCCCAATGGCTAATCAAGTATATATTGCCCCTTAGGAATGATTGTATTCCCAGCTATATCCCCTGTAATGCAAGAACCAAACGACTGTCAGTGACGTTAATGTATTAATAGAGTTTCTCTTTACCACGTGCTCATGGCTCCCCAAAGTACATATGCGAGCACAATTACATTGTCGATAAAATTATAAAGAAATAAAAAAACTGTATGAAACACAAGCAAAACAACAAGAACAGACCACCCTGACACCAGTCAATGAGAATTCTAGAACCATAACAGGCTCCAAAATTCGGACAGCGCTTTAGGAGCATTCAAATGGGGGAATGAGCTATCCAATCATTCAGAACATAACAACTCTTTTTCAATTTTCTGCATCACAGCCATATCTCATTGTAAATGCGCTTTACACTATCCTTTAGGGCTCTCGTCCTTCTACTCAGCAGTCCTTTGCTCACCAGCTAGGTAAGCACTACGCAAGCAATTCTGCATACAGTAATGCACCCATGTAGATGTTCAAAGACTGGGTGCTAGATTTAGATTTTGGCAGATGGGCTACCTCTTCACAGATGATTCGAATTTTCATCTGCTTTATTGCAAGTGCCATAGAATATAATGCTCATGTAATAAGTCAGGCAGAATATCAGTCCCCATCCAGCAAACTCTAAATCAGGTCCAAAAAGTAATAACCAACTTACTAAAGGGAAGTGCTTATCTTTGCAAAGGGAAATGTCCTTCAATAGGAGCTTATACTGCCTGTGGGTGTCTGTATCTATCTACAAGACAGATGTATGCAAATTATTTTAATTTGCAGCCTGTTACAGGAGCCTAAAGTGGCTAAAATGCTGTCCTATATACAAGTTGAATTAAAGCCGGGTAATGGCTTATGGTGCTGATCCATTAATGAATTATGAGAAAAGTCAGGATGGCCCAATGTAAATGAATATAATTCAGTTTCTGAGCTATCTCAAATGATTTTTAAGAAAATGTACAAGGTGGCACGATTCTTCAATATGAATGTGACAAAAGAGAAATTATATGGTCTGTTTTTATTTAAAGCCAATAAAAAAGGAATACTATATTGGATACCATATAGCAGAATGGATTATTCACTAGTGCTGCGCTTTCCATTCATGTACTTACTGGGAGGTTATTCTTACCTACATGAGAATAAAATCCAAGGGCAAGCTTCTGGCACTCAAGAATATTAGTTGAGGTATTTGAAGTTGCCAGCCACACACTTAATGACTAAACACATTCCTTCCTGGGTGACAACTTCCACTAGATGCAAGAACCCATGTCACCTACCCTCACCTGGGTGTGGGCACCAAAGCACCTCTCTTGTTGTCTCACAAAACGATGGTCACAAATAGGACACCTAGTGCTTGCCAGTTACAAGGCTTGAGGTTCAATATGGGAAGGGGTGCTACACTACATAGGGAGCCAATCACAACAGACTTCAATGGGGTACCAAAATCCAGAGGCCTTCACATTGAACTGACAAGTCAAGACTGAATAGTGATTTACGGTCAATGAGCAAGCACCACTTAAGCAGATGTAATTCCACATCAACTGGCTAAATTGACAGGTCAAATAATTTTCAAAATCGGAATGACCAACTACAGCCTATGAGGTGTTTGTTGAATACAAAAGAGGAATATAACACCTGTGTGTTCCTCTAAGCCTGTATCTAGTCAACTACAGGTTTCTTTGGTGTCACTGATGTGTGACCATGATGCAGCCTCACTTCATCTACAATCCTGGGGCCTCATTTATGAAAAGTGACGCATCGCTGCGTGAAAACAGCGATGCGTCACTTTTCACAGTGCACTCCTTGCGACACCAATGATGCGTCATATTTAATGTATGACGCATCATGTCGCAAGGACTTACAGATACGTCAGTATTGCTGACGCATCTGTAAGCGCAAAAGTGACGCATTGCTGGAGTGTGTCACAAAAGTGACGCAACTCCAGCAATGCCTCCTTTCACATGGGGAAAGCCCCATGTTAAAGGGCTTGCGTCAGTCTTACGCCTGCTGTGAGGCAGGCGCAAGATTTTGACGCAACTGCATCCTAAAAGTGACGCAGTGAAATCTCATAGATTTCACTGCGTTACTATTACGAGGCTTACATTATACCTGACGCAGGTATAATGTGGCGCAGGGGTTTAAAACGTGACGCATCTACGTAGATGCGTCACTTTTTAAATATGGCGCAACAAGGCGCATTTTGTACGCCGCTGGTACGTCACAAAAAGTGACGCACCGGCGGCGCAAAACTGATGCAAGGCCTCATAAATAAGGGCCCTGGAATATACCTCTGCAGGTTCTCCACCTCTCTGTAGCAGTAGCATTTTCGGTGTTTCCGACCTGCTGGGCATCAGGCTTCTGTTTAGCCTGGGGAGGCTCGCTCTTCCAGAGTCGTCCACATAATTATCAGTCAGTTGGTCCTTGCTGTTTGTCCTCTTGGTCTGAGATATGATCCTCTCCTTTCACTAGCCAATTTGGCTTCTCATTTTTCCAAGCAGGATGCAGAAACATTCCTTTTATCCAGATTCTAGGCTTGGTCTTGTTTGTGCCTGGACGAGAACTACTACTATCTGGGTTTTGTCCTCAGCAAAACAGTTCTGTTTGATGTTGCAGACTCTGTTGAAAGTCCATGCGTGCTATCACTTATTGGATCAAGGAGTCTGGAAGACATGTCCCACAAAAGTCAGTTTTATTTTTAAAGTACAAACACTCCTCCAAATCAAAATGGGATGTATCTTCAAAATTTTTCTATCTTTCTAGCATCTTTGGGGCTGATAGACAGAGTAAGATCTATTTCCAACCAATCTTGTTTGGCTGGTTGTGTATAGTCTGAAAACACAAAAGATACAGTAGACAAAAGGAACTGATCATATCGGCCATACTGCCTCACCCTGGGATGTGTAAAGTAAGGCATTCTTATTGGATGAGGAAGCCTCCCCCACATATTGTATCATGCTTCATCACTGGCTATCTTACCCCACCCTGGTAGATGATACTTGATATCTGGGGAAGAAACAAGGTCCAAAAGGTGTAAATAAGTGTGTTTATTTCAGCTCTTCAGTTACAGCCATCAAAACCCAGTCAGGCATCTGTTTCCTCTGGGTTCTGGAACATTTTGCCCCTCTCCATGTAATGTTGTCAGTACATAACTACATAATCAAAACATAATATATCTCACCCCCCCCCCAAAAAAGAAACTTCCAATAAATAGACTCTTCTTATTTCTATCAAAGAAGTAATCTAACATACACACCTCAAAGGGTATATTACATATTACACTAGTCGCAGGAAAGGTAAAGCTGAATAGACAGACACTGGTAGACACGCTACCTTATTTACATTTGATGTGTTTGGATAATATAAATGTATGCACAAACATAATCTTTGAGTTTACAAGATCTTCTCTTCATACAAGCCCCATCACTGTCCTTAGAGACTTGTGCATTATCTTACTTTACACCATGTACTGTTAGACTACAGCAGTGATAATCAAAGTACGGCCCGGAGGTCACTTGTGGCCCTCTTGACCTTTACATTCAGCCTCCCTGGTGAATAGCAGCACAATCTGCCGTTTAGTTGCTGAGAACTAATATTCAGGAACAAAATGTTAAATAAACGAGCAAGCATTTTTTAATCTGCAATTTAAATTCCATTCATGTTTATTTAACATTCTTATAGACCTCCTTACATAATCCCTGACCAACCAGGACCCCCTACCGCCAAACTGCTGGCATCAGTTCGGCCCTCGGTCGCACTACAGACAGTACTTTGTGGCCCCTGGGCAAATGATTGTGAGTACCCATTGGATAGATTTACATTTTTCTCCAACCAGATAAGACACTCCAAGTCCTTACACATTGTCACTTTTCTGGTGTTCCATTTCCTTGCGTCTTCCAACCATACAGTGTTACCATACAGTGTTACCCTTCACTTAACATATTTTTATAGGACTTGACCACTTGGAAGAACCCAAACACAGTCTTACAAAATCACTGCTTCAATACACACAACATTTTTTACTCAATTTGACATTTTTTTCCACATTTTTCTTTTGATACTTTCCAACCTATTTTCATTTTCAATCTCTCTAGTTCTGAATGGCATGTTCTATTAATCCAGGCCGATATCATCTTAGTACATACTACGCTGCCCCTAGGTGAAAAGAATGGTGTGTCTCCTGTGGCAGAATGTGGTGTATTCCTATAGCTCCATAGCATGTTCTTGATTTCTCTTTTACAATCAAGAACACTCTCAACTGCCAAAAGCACACACTTCTTCGAAACTTGACTGAAACGCTCAGTAAGACCATATACTCTAAGAAGGGTTTTTTTGTCACCAGGGAAATTCCGAGGTGCTCAGCTATAAGCGGACGCAGTAGTTAGGATATAAGAGAAGTTGCTGTGTGGTGCAACTGGGTGAGGGGACAAGCCCTGTAACCCCCCCAATTATGTGCGGGAAACTACCCACACAATACAACATTTCAACAGATACCCAGGCACACAACAATTGAGTAAAACAGTGTGTCAGTGTAGACACATATACGATCTAATAAGCCAGCCAACAAAATGCAATTGGTCTCTTGAATAGTTTGGAAACAGTTTGGTCTTTTAATTCTCAAGCAAGCCAGCCGACACGTGTGTCGTCGCATGTGGAACAATCTTTCTGCGACTTCCTCAGGGCTGGAAAAGGATACAAGGGAAATTGATGATACATATACCATGATGTTGAAAAATGGACAGCACCCTTCAGAATTAAATACACAACTTAAGATGAATGATATCTCTGTATTTGTTAAATCACATATAACATTGTCATGATTGTTTCCCCAACAAATATATAGACAAGAGACTTTGAGTCTTCAGTTTTCTGTCCTTTATTCAGTCTTTCATTTTATTTAAAATAATCGCTGATAGCCAAATAGCCTATAGGGGATATTCCACTACAACACTACAGAAAGCTGAGAGTAGGCTTAAGAAAGTCAAGAGAGAAGACAGACTGAGGTCGCACGTTCACCCACAACAGCAGAAACAACCTGTGCGAATGATAACTGATTTCAATGATTTACATCATTCAGTCAGGAGAAGCTTCACGAAACACTGAGGCATCTTACACGCAGACAAAGCTATTCAAGAGCATATCTTGAATCATCCAGAGATCACTTTCAGAAGGGGTAGGACTTTGAGGAACAGGTTGAGCCCCACCATACCACGCAGCATCACAAGTTCAACCTGGTTAAGACCACATACCCTTGGCTTCTACAAATGTGGTTTCTGTGTGGTATGCAGGTGGGCAAAACATGGCACAAGGCACTTTACAAATGTGAATGGAGAAAGATATGACATCAAGACTAACATCAACTGCACAACAAGATTTGTGATATACATTATCGAATGTATGTGTGGTACATTCTATGTGGGCAGCACTATCAGACCTTTGAAGGATAGGATTACTGAACACATGAGAGCTGTTCATAAACAAGACCCCAATTATGCGGTAGCACTACATGCAGCTGCATGTCAGGGCCAAGACACTAAGAAAAAGGTTGTTTTCTTTGGCATTGATGTGATACAACCTAACGTACGGGGAGGCAATAGAGAACTCAGGTTGAGACGCACAGAGGCAATGTGGATCATGCGTCTTCATAAGGTAGAACAGGGTCTCAATTATGACCATGAGATGCAATATTTTCTGGGGGTCTAATGTAATGTTCCTTTGGATTAATGTATAACATCTGTTTCATTTGTTTATATGGATCTACCATAACAGTTTGGTGTATTTGCTTGCAATGGTCTTTTACTGATTTGCTGATTGATTACAAATGTCACAAATCATTTGCGCCTTGTTTAGAATGTAAGCACAATGTGAATTCTAGTGTTGTCCTCTTTTTGAAGACTTTTCTGTATCCTTTTTTAGATTTCTAAACTACTACCGTGATTTACCTGGCCTAAATATTGGCCCTATAATGTGATTTAGCAAAACTATCAGACTTTTTTCACATGTTTAAATTCAGGGTCATTATGCCTTTCCTCCAATATATGGACTCTTTGTGAAATGTTGTAAAAATGTACGTAGTAATTCCATGTGTTAACCTTGCAGTCACTCATATATCTAATGCAATGTTACCTTGCGAATAATGTATTACTATATGCACAGTAAAATATATCTCTTGCCACTTCCCTTTTTGCACAATAGAGCATGCTCCAGTAGGAGACAACACCCATGCAATATTAATTGTCTTGGGTTTGACAGGGGTGTTTGTTGCCACGCCCCCTTACTTTTCCCCTTTCTCTAATCATTAACACACAAAAACTTTATTCTCGATTTCAAATATCTTTATAGAGAACATTACTCTTGCTTTTTTGTCCTCTAGCACACACTTTCAATGACCGATCACGAATGACCATTGTTATCACCAGTGAGTTTACAGAGTTATACTTGTTCCCTTCAGCCTCCTTAGCTTTTTTACCATAGTGACGTATTCGGTTAGGAGTCAACTTTCCTATTGGCCCTTGTGACCTCTTTCACTTTGGGTTGAGGTTCACGCTCTAGTTCTCCTCTTTCTCCAGTATGTGACAACAGTCGGTGGTGGATATTTAACCACTTTTGGGATCCGGGTCACATGTCCGCAACCAGGAACACGGTGGCCCGCGGGCGAGAGATCGCATAGCATATAGTTCTAAGGTAAGACCCTTATCCTACACTTTAACCAGCAATTTTGGTATTACTGATCTCCCGAGCCTAACAGAGTTCTTACACGTAGTTATGAATCTTTCTTTCAGATCATCCAAACACGAGGAGTTATCCATTCCTCGTTTCCTTCATTTTATCCCGCGGCGCATGGCGAGAAGAATTGCCACATACTGGTAATCCTCATTCTTCTTTTTAATAATGTTTATCTTATAACAAATGGGATGTGGCACAACCAGGCTTGGGTTTGATTTCATGAACCCGCTTGTGTCTCACATTGTTCTTTCAGCTTCTACTCTACATGAGCCATTATCGGTCAATCCCCTGTGACACCATTCAGGGTTTTTCACGTACTCCGAGACATTTAAAAGCTATAGACTTGTTTACAGAACATCCGGTGAGATTTCCCTCTTTTACTCTAATAGACACTATCTGTCCTGGGCATTTGTCTAGCTCACATTCTATTATGAGAAACTACCACGAGACAGCAGGAGATTTATACTATCTCCCGTTCGTGTTTCTTAATCTTTCATTTAGATTCGTTTTGAAGCTGACTAGTTTAGTCTCGGGCCCGGCTGGGTCGGAATTATCACCGGCTGAGCGGTGAGCACCATTTTGTTCCTATTATTATCTTTCACACTATGTCCCATTCTATTCTTATCTAACAAATTGCAGCCAAACCTCCTTTTTCATATTCTCTTTTCTCTGAATCTACACCTTTGCTCCTAATTTTCCCATGGCATAACCTCCATGTGTCTTGACCTTTGCTCTGTCTCTTCTCTACACCTTCCTCAGATCTTCCCCTTTTCAATTCCAACTTGCACTGTTTCATTCCTGCCTCTTGTCCACTTTTTCTTCCCTCTTTTATGGACTATCCATTGATCTAGTTTCTTTGGACACAGGTATGATGGATTTCAGATCTGCAACAACTGTTTATAGCGTCCCCACTCCCCTACACTCCTCACAGAGCACAAGCATGTTTTAGACACTTTCACATTCTTACACGTAGGATTTGCGTGTCTTGTAGTCTCTCTCTTGGGTTAACTTGTGTCTCTACAAAAACTTTTTCTACCGTCACCACCTATGCAAGAAATTGTTCCTGCACTTGGACTCTCAATAGAAGGTTTTGTAGTTTGGGTTTCCACTCTTTAGCAACTTCTATGTGATATGAGTCACCTTATATATTGGACAACAACTGTATACATCAGGGTATATGTTTCATCAATTTCCCTTGTATTCTTTCCCAGCTCTGAGGAAAGATTGTTCCACATGAGATGAAACACGTGTCGGCTGGCTTGCTTGAGAATTAAAAGACTGAACTGTTTCCAAACCATTCAAGAGACCAATTGCATTTTGTTGGCTGGCTTATTAGATTGTATATGTGTCTACACTGACACACTGTTTTTACTCAATTGTTGTGTGCCTGGGTATCTGTTGACGCTCAGCAATACCATATTTCCAGGGATGATAAACTGCTGTTTTGTAATATTTTATACCATTCTTTTACAAACAATGCTGGAATTCCTTTACCACAAATTATGGACCATTGTCAGACACAACCCATGCAGGGCACCCTTTTCTTCTAACAATTTCTTCACAAAGGTTTTCCCGGTTAGATTTTTTGATCTCCTTCATAAAGGCTACCTATGGCCACTTGGAAAAGTAGTCCACCAGCACCACAGCATACTTTATGTCCAAACTTCTAGAACTAAATGGACCACATATATCTATTCCCACCCTTTGCCATGCTTTCTTGGAAAAATCTTTTGTCTCAATAGTAGTCTCATTGACTCAATGAGATTAGTCAATGCACATACAAGCAATGCAACTGCTCACATACCTCTCAATTTCTTTGTCCATACCTGGCCACCAGAAAGCCACACAAGCTCAACTGTTCATGGCCGACATTCCTCCGTTTCCCTTGTGCAATAACTCCAATAGTCTACGACACACCGTAGTTGGCACCGACAATCTTCCAAACTCCTTACAGTTCCTTCTAAAACAGATAAGTCAGACCAAACCATTCTATAATCGCTTAACTCTGGTCTTACCAAGTCAGGTTGCCCAGTAGACCGAGATAAATATGACATAAATAGTTGCCATGTCTTATCCATTGTCAACACCTGCCTCATTTCACTGTCAGAAATGGCACCTTTACAGGGTTCATCCACATCAGATTTAACCCATTCATCACAAAACCAAAGGGGATGATGGACGGAGTGTTGAACCTTGCGAGCACTCACCCCCAGTCAACTGATCTGGGTTTAATGGTCATTTGCAAATCAGTCTGACCCTGTGCCTCATGGGAACAGTCCAGCCCGGACTGCCAAGCCATGTCTTCCCTGGACCGGAAACAAGCATCCTGGGACCGGTGTCAGGCTAATCAGCTGTCATCGGTCAGGCTAGCTTGAATCTAGTGGCAAAGTGAGCAAGGGACCCACGTCTGGGCATACCCTCCAACTTAGGGCAAACAAAGCAAAACCAAAGGGGATGATGGACGGAGTGTTGAACATTGCAAGCACTCACCCTCAGTCAACTGATCTGGGTTTAATCCATCATCATTCTTTAGCTCACTCCGCCAGCCCAGTTCAGAAATGGCCATATGCACAGGGACACAGGTGCACAGGGTCAAGACTGATTTGCATATGGCTGGGTTCAAACTGGAATGGCATGGGGAGCAAAAAAACGATGGATTTAGGCTCAGATCTTTGTGCTGGGGTGAATGTATGACATTGTTCTGCATTCTGTCCATCAACTGTTGTTTTTGCATTTGTCACCCCGAGTGGGACGGGTATACTCAGAAGTGAGTCCCTGGGAGGACCCGGCTTGGCAGTTCGGGATGGACTGTTCCCATTGGGCACAGGGTCAAGACTGATTTGCATATGGCTGGAATGGAATGGTGAGCAAAAAAAACAATGGATTTAGGCCCAGAACTTGTTTTGGGGTGAATGTATGGCATTGTTCTGCATTTTGTCCATCAACTGTTGTTTGTGCATTTGTCAACCCATTCATCAGCATCCGTACAACCTTTATCAAGAATAGGTAGATGAAACAAAAAGTCTGCATTTATATATTTCGTAGCCGGTACACACTTAATGTTGAAATTACATTCCTAAAACCAATACAACCATTTGGCAATCCTAGAAGTTGCTCTTCCCACACCAATGTTTGAAAACAGTTCTATTAGGGGTTTGTGAATAGAACATACTCAAATACAGTGCCCAGCAGATAGAGCTTAAAATGTTACACACTCCACCAAGACGCCAATGCTTACTTCTCAGTCATGGAATATATACTTTCAGATCCCCTCAGCATCCATGACGTGATTGCAACTACCCTCTCTGCATTACTTTTTCTTTGCATCTACCCCGCTTCAAGACTATACTCACTAGCATCCACAACTATGATGGTCTTGTCCTGGGGATCAAAAGGTTTTAAGACCACAGCCTTAACAATGGACTGTTTGATAGTGTCAAACGCTGACTCACACTCACTCGACCACTCATACTCACCCCTTTGTTCATCAATTGATGCAACACATGGACCTTCTCCAAAAATGGTCCACATACTTGGAGTAGTATCCGGTTAGTCCAAGAAAAGAACAATGTTGCTCTTCATCAGTAAGCAAAGGTGATTTTTCAATAGCTTCCACTAATTTTATTTTGGGTTTTATGTTGTCCCATGACAATGTAGGTCTTGGATCCTCCCCTCATTTACTCCAAAGTTGCATTTCTCAATACTGACAACCCACACATTCTAACCTTTGCAGCACAACATTCAGAATACAATCATGCCGGTCCTTATCAGACTCCACTCTAAAATATCATCCTGGATAAACAATACATTTGCAAGATCCTCACAACACTTTGCATCACTCTCTGATAAAATGCTGGAGCAGACGCTAACCCAAATGGCATCCACACAAATTGGAAAGCTCCTTCAGGCGTTATAAAAGATGTTTGATGTTTCGATTCAGGATGCAACAGCACTTGATGGTATGCACTTGACAGGTCTAGAGATGAGAAATACCTGGCATTGCTTTTGTTCATGAGCATTTCATTAATGTGTGGAAGGGGATGGCAGTCAGCCCAGATACACTCATTAAGGTCTTTTAAAACCACACACAGCCGTAACTTTCCATTAGACTTCATGGCCTACATAATCGGGCTAAGCCATTTAGGCAATTCAATATTTTCCATTACAATTGAAGTACATAGGTGGTCAAGCTCACCTTTCAATCGGTCATACAGAGCTAAAGGGATGCTCCTCACGTTGTGTACTGTGGGACAACAACCTCCTTTTAGTATGATACATTGCTCCAACATTTTCAAGCACCCTAACTGTTCAGGTAAGCATTTCGGACACTTGCCACTCCACGTACCTTTATCAGTTCCTTCTGTGAGTAAGACCTGATCAGGTTACTGGGATTCAACATTATACCTAAGGCTTTATGCTCTCTCCACCCCAACAATGTTTTTCCTATGTTCAGCCCTGTTCTTATGCTGCAGCCTATCATTAAAATATCTAGCTATAAGTAGCGTCACACCACAATAGCCTTCTTTCTGAATGCCTGTAGACATCAACTAACAACCCTTCAGTTTTCACCAATTGGTTCTATCTATCAAAGTATAAGGCAACCAAGAATCAGTCCATACGGAAACCTCACACCATTAATGTTTATGACACATTTTGGGGGGCAGCACGTCTCTCTTATAGAACACATTCTGGTTCATCAACTACAGCTTCACTCGCAACCAACACTTTCACTCTTTCATCATAAGTGAGAACTTCATCATCATTATACTTGTTTAATCCATCTCTTACTGCATTGACATGTTGTCTGCCTCAACTATGCCCTTCAGACTTACAAACTCTGGAAAAGTGGCATTCTTTCTTGCCCTTAAAACACCTAGCTTTAGTGGCAGGGCAAGAATTAGACTCTGCTATATGTTTAGTACTCCCACATCGATAGCAAGCACATTTGTCTCTTACAACCTGTGTTTTTGTAAGCACTTCAGAACTGGATCCGTTTTGTGTTTTGTGCATTACATATACATTATCTGAATCACTCTTTTCTCTCCATTGGCCCTCATTGAGTTCTTTTAAGTGTTTAGTTTGCTCTTCAGTTACAGCCATCCTCCCCCTGGCAGGTATGCACTTCCTCAAGGTTCAGGAACATCCAGCCTCTCCATGGAACATTGTCAGAACATAACCACATAGTCAAAGCATAACACGGCATCCTTGCACCCTGGTGCAAAGGTGCTTGTGTTACGGGCAGCATTGTTTTTGTGCAGGAAGGGACACCTTCCTGCACACATATAATTCTTGGAAGCAGTGTGCTCGTTCTATATGTGCTGCACAATGCAGCACACATGGAAAGAATAAAAAAAGAGGAAAAAGAAACATATTTCTCCTCATTATGCCTCACCTGGAGAAGGGTAGCATTTGGGAAGGTACCAAAAACAATGGAAGGATGCGTGGAAACACCCACGCTCCACCCATGGAACACCTTCACAACGCAGAGTAACACAAGGCAGTGACTTGCGCTGCCTTGTACTACTCCAAATTTACTATGCCACTCAGAGCCACTCTAGGTTTCTCTGCGGGCATAGTAACACTGACTTAAGGGCTTACATTGCTATGATGCAAGGGCAATGCAAGTTCTCGATAAAGGCCCACAGTGTCCAGAGATTAAAGAAACTGCAACTGAATGTCTTGTAGTTACAAAGGGAGTTACAGCAAGGCAGGCTGTGATGAAATATCCAGTCTGTCTTTTGATTGTACAGCATAGCTCGAGCACAAAGTGGTACCAACAGTCCAGCTGAGGATCTACATGTCAAGGGATTCTAGGTACAGAGACTTGTTTCCTGTGGAACTGCTGAGCGAGGCAACTTGTATCAACATATATCAGGAAATGCCCAGTGGACTGCAGAGTGGCAGGTAAGACTGCAGTTTAAAATGTATAGCACTGCAATATTACACTTCTCAATTGTTAATGTGGGGTGGGGGTGATTGCCTGGTGATCATTCTTCAGGAATTACCTCACACAATATGGGTTAATATTACACTTAGTGGTTTAAGATGATTCACTAAGAAAAGCACTAAGCACAAGCAAGTAGCCACTCAAAAGTGAAGAGCTACCAGGCTGGGTCAAGAGCTCTTTGCAATGCTGTACTCCATATAAGAAGGGAAGGCCCAAATTAACAGTCCTGAGCTGTTGGCAATGGTCCTGGTCTCAAACTTTGACAAAGTCAAACAGACCAGCTCAGAAAGGAAGAAGCAGCCGGGGAAGAAAGAAAGGAACAGGGGCAGCATAACTGGACCCCCCAGATTATTGTTTATAGGAAGAGCAGCCAGGCAGGAGAAGAGAGGAGTGGTGGAAAAAGGAGCAGTGGCAGAGCAAAAGAGGAGCAGGGGGTCAAGAAAGGACCTTCTGGCTGTCTGTAATTAGAAGATCAGTTAATTGAGGGAAGGGAGGAGCAGTGGGGGCAGAAAAGAATGCGAGGAGCATAAAACATGACATACCAACCAGGTGTTTGCTGATGGGAAGAGAAGCCCAGTGGTGGAGAGGAACAGCAACAAAGTATAGAATTTCAATTGTGTTTTGTTGGGTGTAGTGTTTTATGGTGACATGAGGTCTTGAAAGACAGCTAGAGCTGTTAGTAGCCAGACCTAAAAAGGCTATGCCCATGTTTTAGAAGGGAGAGCTTCCAAAATGTACATATTTTAGATGTGTGGCAATAGATTTGCTTCTCTTCTGAATGAGGACTCACCCTCAAGCAGTAAGGGCATTGACCAGGAAGACAGGACGAGGCATATAAATACTATAAAGCTTTACGATCCCTGACATAAGGTGAACTGCACTACTAAGAAATAGTTTTTGTTGAGTCAATAATTACTAATCAAATTCTTGTATTTGCTAACGAAACGCCTGCTGCTATGGTGCAGGCCATTGGGCAGGGCGCCCGCAAGATCAAAGGTGACCCTACAATGCTGCATGCCTGAGAAACTGCCTTGTTCTTTCTGGTGATTCCTTGGATGCTCTCCTATTAACCATTAAACTGTGTGTGCTACAGGCCTTGAATGCAAATCAGATATTATCTTGCACTGCTCAACAGTAAAATTGAGATGGTAGATGTTCAACATAGATGGATGAAGGATAAAGTGCCATACACACTGCGAACAGATTAAGAAATACATCAAGATTAAGGGCCCGAGTCACAGAATGAACTTAAGACTCAATCCTAAACTTACTACTATTTTGGTATTCACAGAATCCACTTACTACTTTTGGCATTCACAGAATGAACTTACTACTTTTGGCATTCACAGAATGAACTTACTACTTTTGGTATTAACAGAAGTTAGGATTTTGTCTTAAGTCTGTCTTAAATCTGTCTTAAGTTTGTCTTAAGACAAACTTAAGACAAAATCCTAACTTCTGTGAATACCAAAAGTAGTAAGTGCATTCTGTGAATACCAAAATAGTAGTAAGTTTAGGATTGAGTCTTAAATTCATTCTGTGAATCAGGCCCTAACAGTGCAGCATATAATCGGACTAAGCCAGCTAGAGAATATGCCATTGCAAATTTAAGGCTATCGGAAGCATGTTTAGCTAAATAAGCGCTCTCTGTGAAATGTCAAATACTCATGAAGGACAACTCCATGCCAGACCATCCGAAACAGGCAACTCAGGAAAAAGCTAAGGGCAGAAGCTTTCTTCTTCGGAAATGACAGCATCACATGATGTGAACAGAGAGGTGCTAATATGTTCATTTTTGACCGAGCGATGCCACAGTTTTGGACTGACTGGTGTCTTAAATAGTTGACGAGTAGAAGTAACGCTTTTTATAAACAAAAACAGCGGTAAAAAGTTTTGTCACTGGAACTTTAAATGAACTTTCTGCTTGTGGTTGAAAATGTAGCGGTATTTGTTCACATCCCTTAAGTAGCAACAAAACACAATACGATAGCATACCACAAAAGCAAAAAAAAACTCAAGGAACATAATAGGGCACAAAGTGCTAAGCATTTGAAAATGGCTGTAACGAAGCAAACACAGTAACGCAATACATTAATGCAACG
The DNA here is from genome assembly GCF_964263255.1 of Lissotriton vulgaris. Lineage (NCBI taxonomy): Eukaryota > Metazoa > Chordata > Amphibia > Caudata > Salamandridae > Lissotriton > Lissotriton vulgaris. The sequence goes on along the minus strand of NC_141689.1, from coordinate 1,080,118,408 downwards.
CAAAAATACAACACTGCAAACAAAAACAGAACACTTCACCAACACAAAAAATACAACACAACAAATATGAAGTAAATATTTTTTTACACACATAATCACCTCCCCAGATCTGCTTCCATAATAAGGAGGTTGAAAAGAGTTTGTGGCAATCGCTGCCTTAATTACCACCAAGGACATGCAATAGCACCAGCCAAAATGTTTTAGGATTTATCCCTCTCCTGATTTATCCCCTTCATCTCAGATCTTCTTTAGTCCTCCCCCTTCACTCTACTAAAATCCAACTGATAGCCACACACAGACATGATTGTGTTCATAGTGTGTTGGCAACAAAAAGCCAACATAGTTTCAAATAGGACATCATAAAATCCTTCATTGTTGATGTTCTCAACGGTATATAGGTTATTAATTTGGACTAACACACCAAGGACCTATCACCATGAGTAAGATCCAAATACATTGCATCATGCATGCTTAAAGGCCTTGTTCGAAATTTCTTTTAGAGTGGTGAGGCACCAGAGCAGGAATTCAAAAGTCCAATAGGCATCGCCAACCCAGAATCCAGCCATTAGGATTTATAGGTCCCTAGAATAAGGAATTTTTTTTAATCAGGATTGACTAGGTCTCTTCCGCCAAGAGGATCCTGATTCAGGGACATTTTCCACTGAAACCTGATATTCCTGCACACTGAAATTCTGGGTGCAAGAACACCAGGCTACTCAGATGTGGCTGTAGCAGTATCTCAATGCCCCCAAAATCACATCACCCCAGCATCAAACCCCCATTGGTACAGCTTCGGCCAGGTCAAAATGATGGCCTAAGTGCAGCAAGAGGCTCCAGAATGAGGTAGAATTAAAAACATCAACAAATAACAACACTAACTCGTTTCCCTCCTTCTTGTGATTGAGGATTCCTCTACCCTTTTGTGATATAAAGTCCAGTCGCTATCGTGGGGTTAATGAAACTACAGTTAATGCTGACATCAGACAACTTCCTCTCCCTATTAAAGGGTCTATCAGGAGCTTTTTGAAAGAAACATATGCTTGCTGGAATGGCTAAAGATATACAATTGAATTCTATCCATAGATACTAAAATATCTCAGCAGTCTATTTCCAATCACATCACTTTTAGTCTGAGATTGTGAATCATACTTAATAAGAATCCTGCCTATCCTAGCCTCAGTGGGCTTCTATTCTTCAAGTACCTAATGAAACCTGCGAGTAAATATTAATTCCGAGCCATGCATACTAGCATTAACTACTCTATTGCTTGATGCACTTTTTTGAAAGGATGGTAGCAACTGGGGTTATTTTAAATGATGATTTGCTGATTGAGAGGCCATACACCACAAATTAATAATTGTAATAACATATCTACATAATTTATTGTAGCCACCTGTTCGCACACCCCGTCATGAATTGCAGAATGCACTTGATCTCTGTTTTCACAAGCACTTTATTTGTTGTGCATTTCTAGAGTACCTTACACTTATTGAACTAGGATGAGCAATACTCCGTAGGCCAAAATGCTAACTGTGGTATGCATGATGAGAATTGTAGTCTAAGACCGATTTTACTTATTTTCTGAGTAAGAAGTATGGATGATATTTCATTGCATCACTCTATCACAATGATTGTGGTTGCAGTCTACGCATTATGCCAATATGTTGAGAATGTTAATAGTGATTAATCTTCCAGACGCTAGTATATTGTCTATATGTATGCACTGTGGGTGTATGTATCTGAATGAAACTTCTAAATAGTAATAATAATGAGAATAATTAAACCTGGAGTGCTGGTTTGTTTCTGAACACAAGAAGTGAGTTTGGAGGTAGATGGTCTGGAGAGATAAAGGTTTGATAGAACAGGAGATATACTTATTCCTTAGAAACAACTGCCCTGTGATGCCCACAATGTATTTTCTCCCTAAAATACATAGAAAATGCACACACCCTCCATGTACCCCAATAGTGAGGTCCATTGGGAGCTTATTGGCAAACACATCTCACTATTTAGATAACCTTTTGGCACACTATGTAAAAGATCTTGTATCATACGTGAGTCACACCACCACATATATATCTTGCATACAGGGCATCCCTTGGCAATGTTAGTTATCGCCTACTTTTGATTACCCTGGTAAGTCTGTACACCAGTGAACCACATGAGCATGGCTTCAATGCCTTTGGGGATTTACTGAAGACTCAACCATTACATTCAATTTAGCATACTAACATGTTATTGGACTTGTTCGAATTCTGCCTTACTAATAACATCTTGCTATTTCAGAATGCACTATATAGACAATGTAAGGAGACTGCAAAGGGTACTTGTTTTTCACCAAGGTATTCAAACTTGTATATGGGATGGTGGTAGGAACAAATACCATGGGCAATTTAGCAGAACACACTTCTAACATTGCATTATTGCTACCCTTTATAGACTATTTATTGCTGATCTGGAACGGTAGCAAAGATACAGTGATGGACTTTTTTTTTTGTTTAAGAAATTACTTTTCAAGTACATATAAAAGCCATAAAATATCATATATAACATATGTAAGAGGAATAAGCAGGCAAATAGCAAATGAGCAAAATAAGGACATTAGAATTAAAAAGAGGGGGAGAGAAAGAAAGAGCATAAAAAAAGGGAGAAGAGAAAGAGAGTTAACAAGCAGGAGGATGTGTAGAAAGATAAGTAGTGAAAGGAAGCCAAAGAAGATCTAATTAAATTTTTGGGGAAACAGAAGAGAAGGAAACAGAAGCAATTTGATGTTCATCACAAATAAAATTCCACCAAGTGAGTAGAGAAATCTTTGAATTATCCGTCCAGGATGACAAAATAACTTTAAAAGCTAATGCAATAAAAAGATCAAATAATCTAGGAGAAGAAAGTGCAACATCTATATCAGGAGATAAGGATCCAAGGAAAACATTCTGGAAAGTTAAAGTAGTAGTAAAGATAAACACTAACAGGCAAATATTCCAAACAGAATTCCAAAAGGATAAAACATTAGAACATTCATAAAGTAAATGTATTAACGTGCCCATTTCAGTGGAACGTGACCAACATAATGGAGATGATGAAGGTGAAAATGTACAAATGCTAATAGGAGTAATAAATGCTCTTTGATAGATAAAATACAAGGATTGAGTTATACGAGCAGCAGCAGAAGTTTAAAATAATTTGGACCATATTTTATCCCAGGTGGTAACCGATAAAGAAACGGATAAATCTGTTTCCCAAGCATTCTCAATTGGAGACTTAGGGCGTTCAACAGCAATTAAGAATAATAACTTATATACAATAGCGGCTTTAGGTCTGTGAGTTGGTAATAAAGAATATAAAGGTGTGGAAGGGGATAGAGACGGTACATGAGTATAAAGGTGTGGAAGGGGATAGAGACGGTACATGAGATGATGGACTTTTTTAACACACTGAATCAAAATAACCTTAATATGCAGCTAACGTACAAGATCAGGAAGGTGGAAGAAGAATTTTTAGATGCGTTGGTGAACGTTGAAGCAGGCCAAATCCAGACAGAGCTATACCAAACACCTTCATCAGGTAACAATTTGTTACATTCCACAAGTCATCATCCTACATGTCTCAAGTACAGCATCCATTTTGGAGAATTGCTATGGACACATATAAACTGCAGTACAGACGCTGCTTATGCCATTGTAGAGAATGACATGCTCATGAGATTTAAAGAATGGGGTTACCCTGAAAGTGTACTTAAGCGAGAACTTGATAATAAACTTAGATGATATTTACTTATCCCTAAGACACATACAATCCAAGATAAAAACAACAAGGATCATCCTGAACTGCAATGTACAAGCACCTATTATAAAATCAATAATTTGTAAGAATTATAGCATTCTACTTACAGAGAATACCCTATGCAGAAAAGTGAGCCCCAGCACCCTCAATCAGTTATAAAAGATTGAGATATCAAAGAGATATACTTGTTAGAGGTTGTTTGCCTCATAATAATGAACAAAGAACATTTAGGATCATTATGGACTTGTTCAAATGTGACTCCTACAAAGTTTGTTAGAATAGTAAGAATAGGACAACATACCAGATGGCAGGAATCAAACATGATAGGAAGTTTAGCAAATTTATCATATGTTATACTTCCTTTTGTTCATATGTTCTCGAATGCTTCTGTCACTTATGGAAGTACCATCTTTCCAGTGAAATAAATTCTGGAACACCATAGCCATTAAAACAACAGTCAGAATTATCCAGCTGGTAAGCTGGGGAGCCCGTTTTTGTGCAGGAGGTGGCAGGACGACAAGACCTGGCATTCTTTGCAGCAGTTGTCGCCTCCACACGCCTTCAGCTGGTGCCTAGAGGCTCTTATAATCCACGGCCGGGGCACCCGCAGTGCAGGAGCCCGTTTTTGTGCAGGAGGGGGCAGGTCCACAAGCCCCGGCATTCTTTACGGCCATCACCGCCACCACACGCCTGCTGCCTGCGCCCAGAGGCACTTATAATCTTCAGTTTGGCCCCTGTAGAGTGGGAGCCTGCTTTAGTGCAGGAGGGGGAAGGACCACAAGCCCCAGCATTCTTTGCGGCCGTCGCCGCCACCACATGCCTATAGCCTGCCCCAAAGGCGCATATAATCTTCAACTGGCCCACCGCAGCACGAGACATGAGTGGGGCTCGCCCCCGCAGGGCCGTTTCTACCATTAGGCAGGACTAGGCAGCTGCCTAGGGCGGCAAAAAGGGGAGGGCGGCAAAAACACGAGTTTGGGAATACCCAGTACATTCAGCAAGTGGGTTTAATCTACACTTCAAGAAAAAAACGTGCAATCGTCACTAGTCTATTACTTTGTTAAAGAATAACGTCACAGATTAAACATGACCCCGTCACCTATGTGTTCCTGCAGGCATTACCGTTTCCCTACTTCAGCATGCGCTAATTGCTCTCAAGCTGGCAGATTGCACAACTGTTTTTCTTGATACAGTCAGCGTGGGTTTGCTTATAAATGGAGAGTCAGGGCCGCATGTTGAAATAAGGACTACGGACTAGATCGACAACATCAAATCCGGGCACGTGCTTGGGTGAAGACCGAGCCAAGAGTGAGCCCGTCTGCCCTTGTCCGCAGCCGGATTTGACTGAGATGGGCCATACCCTCTAAGCTCCTAAAAACGAGCTTCTGAGCCACGGTAAGAGGAAATATACTCATTGCATATTAGTACAGCCATTTTAGTTATTTTTTAAATGGTTTTCCTTTCTCTTTTTAACTATGGGAAAATGTAAACTTGCAGCCTCTTCGTCATGCAGCAAAAACAAAAATACAAAACTAGGCGCCCCAATAACCAATTATTTAAACACTGCAATGGGACTAATCAACAACAAGAGGAGCGCCTAGCAGCTACAAAGACAGCTCTAACTGCAGTTACTTAAGAAACTAGATCTGACGTAGCGGCTTCGGAGTCGGAATTTTATGGAAACTCTCCTCCAAAGGGCTCAAAGTTGTTAAGACAATACACTAGTAAAAAGCACCTTGTGTATCGACCACACCACTGGAAATATCAGTCCTAACAGATAGTACAGACTTGATCATTCCCCCTTCAAAAAAAAGCAAACAACTACCGATAACTACAATAAATGAGCCTCTTCAACAGTCACAGTCCAAGAAACTGTGTGAAGGCCCAGAGGGTGTACCAAGTCCAGACTATTCTAAAAACTTGAAAACCTTTTTTAAGAAATTACATGGGAAAATTGACACAATCGAAAGGAAATTATTGTCTGAAATTATAAAGATTAATAGTGATGTAGCCCAGATTGCAAAATTAATTACAAAGTCAATACTTCCTGAGTAAACCTCGGGTGCAAATGATTCGAAGGCCACAATTTGTACTATAGTTGTAGAACCCAACCAATGGGCTACGACTAATGATATCTCATCAGGTTCACCAGTACCTGCCCAGCAAAAATCACTATGGATAAGTGTAATAGGCCTTCTGTGTTGCCCACTTCTAGTGGGACGATAATAACCAATAAAACCAATATGGATACATTTCATCCCACTCCACAACCATCAAGAAACCATCAGAGACCCTTGCATTTACCACCTGATGCAACACCATATACAATCATTTTGAAAAACATTCCAGAATGAACAAATGGGACTTAAGAGGACTGGGGAGACTTGAAAAACAAGGTCATGCATTGGTTCACTAGACACGGTTATTACAATCTGAATTTCCTTGAACAAAATATTATTATGGTAAGAAGAGCAAACTGGGTGGGGAAATCCCCAAAACTGTGAAGTGGACTGCATTGTTGTAACTTTTTCGCTTCCCAGAAATGGTTTGGTGCATTGATTAGGGAGCTATGCACTACAGGGTCGATGCCAACAAGGCATCAAGATGATGCTATTATTGCAGTACCCTTGGGGTTCTTCTATAAACCAGGCATGGAGTATTCTAGCCATTGTGTTAACAGACCAGACCCGGTGGTCTGAAATATACCATTTACATTGACCAATAGATTTTCACCTCTCAGAAGATGCAGAGATCTAGACTGACTACACAATGGTTGTAGAATACAACCCTGTTCTACTACTATTGCAAAAAATATTAATGATTTAACTAATCAAGAACAAGTCTCAATCGAAGTATTACTACTTAAAAATATGACGTTAGCAACATGGAATATTGCAGGTATAAAAAATAAGCTGGATGAATAAGCATGGCCCGAATTAATCAGAAATTGTCATATCATTTGTTAGCAAGAAATCTGGCACATGGAATCCTTTCATATTGATGGTTTTTCCAGGGTGGACACCCCAGCGACTCCTTCTCGGAATGGAAGTGCCAAAGGAGGACTAGTTGTTTTAGTTTCCGTTACATGCCTCTTAATTCTTAAGAAAGTTTATGCCGACTCATAATATGTTCAATTCCTGTGGTTTTTAACTTTTGATAATCAGTGTTTTGTAATATTTAATTTTTACCATAAAGTACTAAAATCAGGTCATAATGTCATTCGAGAAGAAGTTAGACTTATTTATAAAACACATTAGAAGTGACTGCTTTTTTATCTGTACAAAAGAGGGTGGTGATGGATGGAGCATCTGAACCAGTCAAACACTCACACCCAGTCAACAGATCTGGGTTTAATCCATCACTGTTCTTTAGCCCACTCTGCCACCCCAGTTCAGATATGGCCATATGCAAATCAGTCTGACCCTGTGCCTCATGGGAACAGTCCAGCCCGAACTGCCAAGCCATGCCTTCCCTGGACCGGAAACAAGCTTCCTAGGACCTTTACAGCCGTCCCTGGACCGGAAACAAGCTTCCTAGGACCTTTACAGCCGTCTTCAGCCAGGCTTGCTTGAATCTAGTGGCAAAGTGAGCGAGGGACTCACGTCTTTTGTACCGCTTTGTTCGCCATACGTTGGCAGGGTATGCTCAGACGTGAGTCCCTTGCTCACTTTGCCACTGGATTCAAGCAAGAGTGGTCTAAAGAACGGTGATGGATTAAACCCAGATCTGTTGACTGGGTGTGAGTGTTTGATTGTTCAGATGCTCCGCCCATCACCACCCCCTTTTGTACTGCTTTTTTGTCTGGCCTGGGGATTTCAACAGTAAGAAATGTGATATTCTGGAAGGTAAATACTGTGGGTATGGGAGCGAGTATGGTGAAAATTATTCCCACCTCCCACACAATTTATATGGAGATACTATTAACGGGACAATGCATACATATAATCTAGAATTATTGGATCAGTCGACTGCAGAAGGACAACCCCAGGTACCAACTTATGAAGGCCATAGACAGTCCTAAATCATTGATCACATATTGATCTCAGAGTTTGGACTAGGACAGATGGAAAATGGAGGTGATAGAAAGTTGTTTTAGTGATCATCATCGGCTACTCCTAACTCTTAGACTCAATGAGACTCCCCTGGAGGGGCCTTGTTCAGACCCTACCATATTAACCCAAGGAGAAAATGGCATCACTATCAAATGGTCTGGTGTTAACCCAGTTGAATTTTTAGATAGATTAACGTACAAATGTCAATATGATATTGAGAATTGTAAAGAGGAGTATTCTACTGACTGTCACATCATTGGGTATTTCTGCAATATTACCTCTGCAATCTCTGGGGGCTTAAAAGTTAAGAATATAAAGACAGTTTTTAAAAATGTCAGTTGATCTGATTGCCAATGTACTAAGGCAAATCAAGCGTTAAAAACCCTAAAGTTTAGGCCTAGAGATAGTGAGGATGATATATAAACAGACACTCACTAGAAGGAAAAGGGAGATACAAGATCAGACATGTGAAAATTAAACTCAAGCGGCTAGCACAAGGGATGCATCCCTCTTCTGGAAAAAATTAATCACCGCTATTTTAAAGACTATTCCGCAGTACAAATTGAGAGCCTGGTCCAGCCCTTGGAATCGATAAAGTATTTTGGACTGGTTTTTAACCCAGATAATGAAATGTTTGTACCGTCAGATAATAGAGATTTTAATGAAATCTCAGTACCATCCATCAGATAATAGTCTTTATTACCTTGGCGCATCCTAATTTGGCCCCAATTACCCTGGATGAGGTCACAGTGGCCCTAGACATATGTGTAAATGGGAAGGCACCTGACCCGATTGGGTCCCAGTAGACATTTTTAAGATGGATATGGGTCTCTAGGCCCCAATTTTACAGAGAGTATGTAATGCTGTAGCAGGTGGTCCGGTGCCGAGAACTTGGACAAAAAACATCACAGTCCTGATTTTTAAGAAGGGCGATAGAAGTGACACCAAATGCTATAGCCCCATTTCCCTTCTCAACACAACGTCAAAATTAATGGGTATAATCCTTCTGGAGAGATTGGCAATCTGGGCAACTGAAAACTCAATACTTGCAGAAACACAGTATGGATTCAGAAGGGAGATAGGGACTGTTTAGCAGTGCATTAACCTTCACTTAATATTCAGTAAATATACAGTTGTAAAAAAGGGCCCTCTACACCGGTCTTTTGTCAACATCAGAAGTGCGTTCGATCTAGTGAATCATGTGAAATTATGGCAAACTCTGGCTCTCATGGGTGCCCCAAGTGATATTATTGCATATCTTTCACAAATATATAAACATTTGAATACAAGAGTTCGATATGGGACAGAAGGAGAGTGTACCACCAGTTTCAGAGTAACACGGTGAATGAAGCAGGGATGTGTTCTTGCACCACTCCTGTTTTCTTTATATATAAATGGAGCAGACGAAGGTCTGCAAAAGCTAAATGCTGATGTCCCTAGAGTTGGTAACCGTGCCGCCCCCACTTTGCTTTATGTGAACGATGCATCCTTTTATCCAGACCTGCTAACGGGTTCCAGTGCCTAATTGAGAAGTTTGCAGAATATATGCAGGAAAAGAATTTGGTACTTAATTTGAAAAAAAAAACCTTTATGATGGTGTGTGGAAAAGGGAAGCCAAAGAATAGGGCCCCCGTGTAACTAGGGTCCCTGTTGCAGAAACACATTAATTTTCATTCACATTTATGTCTGTCATTCACAGCAAACGGTCATTGGGGACCTCAAATCGATTACTGTAAATTAAATTAATTAATTAAAATTTACACGGACTAGAGAGGCAGGTTTTAGGTCTGCAAAAAAAATAGGGAATCAACCAAATAGGGAAATTTTGACCCTTTATAGGAGTAAGTGTCTTACTGGAACTTGTTATGGTGCTGCGCTCTGGGGAGCGGCTAACCATGCTATCTTCCAGACTCAAAAACATTTCTTTTTAAGAAGATTGTTAGCCGTTCCCAACTCTACTCCATATATAGTGTGCACACAGAGCTTGTTGCCCCTTACATCAATGATTTTATCAGTGTAGCAGATCTCACTGTCTGGTATGCAATATGGACGAAGGAGGGAACCAAATTTTCCCAGGAAATCATTAAGGATTGCCTCACCCTTGAGCATGATAAACAAATCCCCTGGTTGATGTATATAAGTAATCTTTTAAAAGAATGTGCCGAGAACATTGATTTTAATAATCCTTTACAAATTCTTAATTATAGTAAAAAGGAACTAAAAACCGGGCTCATAGAATCGAGGGAATGGCTAAGGGAAGTTGAGGCAAACTCGGAGCAACTGACCAGGGCATACTGCGATAGGCCCATTGAACCACGGACACAACGATATCTACTCCAGGTCCTGAACATAAAACATGGATTTTATCTTACTAGGTTAAGAATGGGGATCGTCCAAATTTTAATAGCCTTCCCAACCATGGGCGAATGGAAACAAAATCTCACATAGTGCCATTGTGATGGAAAATCTGACCAGACAACTTTACAATTTTACCTTATTTTGTGACTTTTATTGAGATATTAGGAAGAGCACTCGCGTCCATTATTTTTAAATGAAAGATTGTTCACCTATAATACAGCTTTTGATTTTAGTTTGTAATGCGGTGGTGGTTTACATTCAGATGGCAATTAGAAAAAGAAAATATAACTCACATCTTGAGGCCCTAGTTTATGAAGAAGACAGAACGCATATGGACTAATGATGTCCAGGGTTGTAGTTTGATGCTGCATCATATATTATGCAAGTGGCACTTTATGTACAATTATCTCCTGCGTTCACTTTTATTGTATCACGTCCATTGTGTTTATTCATGTATAGAATAATTTTTTTGCACTTTCTGTGTCTTAATGTAACTATTGTGATTAAATGTGAAGATGTTCATTGTTGTTTTTAGGATGCTTTTATGGCTGTACTATTTTTAACCGGATAAAGCTGGATTAGGTTGATTGATATCCAGCTGGTCGACATATTGTGACCAAACATAATAGCAACTGACAACTGTTGACATTTTTGGCATTGATACAGTAGAGAGTCACCTACGAGGGGAAGAGAGAGAACTTAAGTTACATAAACTTGAGTCTAGGTACATAATTGAACTAGATACAAATTCCTGAATGGAATTAAAGTAGATAAAGAGAGTAATCTGAATTTAATGAGCTATTGATCTTCTGTACAAATTTGTTATTGATATGTTCACTGTGACTTTTAATTTGTAATACATACTTTTTAGCTGTTCTTTTTATTTCAGGTTGCAACTATGATGAAGACGCCCTATTTTGGTGATCATTTCAGAGATTTTTTCATGGGGAAATTTGCTGGCAAGGATACATCTAAATAATATTGCAGCAGATTGATTAACAGGAGCCTAGAATGCAAGAATATGATTATTATTCCACTTGGGCAAGATACCGCTACTGACAGTTAGGTTATGACTAAGGCTCCCGGTTTTCAGTTTTTACGGATTTTTACAGATAATTATAGACAGAAAGCAAAGTGTTTCCTGTCTGTATTTATTTATAAAAGCGGAAAATGCAGAAAATTGTACTTCTTGTAGGTGACTCTCCATTCTGTTTTTCGTGATTTCTAGGACAACAGCAGAGCAGATAGGCAGCATGGGAAGTTAAAAATAGGTTGAGATTTCCCTAAATGCAGGTTTATGGTAATATATATTTGTATTTCTAATATAATGCTCAAATGTACCTGAAGATGTAGGGCCTCATTTATGAGGCAGTGCGTCACTTTTACGCCGCCGGTGCGTCACTTTTTGTGACGCTCCAGCAGCATAAAAAATTTGCCTTGTTGCACCATATTTACAAAGTGACGCATCTAGGTAGATGCGTCACTTTGTAAACCCCTGTGCTACATTATACCTGCGCCAATGTATGCAGGGGGGGGGGGGGTTTCTGACGCAAGAAAGGGTCATAGAAGTGACGCAGTGAAATCTATAAGATTTCACTGTGCCACTTCTAGGACACAAATGCGTTAATTTCTTACGCCTGCCTCACAGCAGGCGTAAGACTGACGCAGGCCCTTTCACATGGGGCTTGCCCCATGTGAAAGGACACATTGCTAGAGTTGCGTCACTTTTGTGACACACTCCAGCAATGCGTCACTTTTGCACCATACAGATACGTCAGAAATACTGACGTATCTGTAACTCCTTGCCCATGATGCGTCATACTGTAAATATGACCCATCATTGGTGTCGCAAGGAGGGCGCAGTGAAAAGTGACGCATTGCTGTTTTCACGCAGCGATGCGTCACTTTTCATAAATGAGACCCGTAGTGTTTTACTATATTTGGCTGCATAATTTGCTAAAAAACGATAAGCAGCAAAGTATGAGTGCATGTTTATCAGTTAAATAAATATGGAAATATACCATTTTATGACTCTATATATTTGCAAATCACAAAATAAATATGGATAAATACCAATAAGATTATCAAAAATAGAAATTGATAAATTTAGACGGAAATGTTACAAAAATAAATAACATAAAACCGGGAGCCCTAGTTATGACATATAAGCTTAGAGTAGTAACCATAAAAAGGTGATTATTATACAAGCGAATATTGAAGAGAACCTTGTGGAGATGTGCACAAACAGATGCAGTAATGCTTTATTATGTTGTGGAATTCTCATTGCTCTGAAGAACTTTTAAAAAGCTTTAACTAACCTAAAGAGTTGTATTTTGCTAGATCAACCACAAAGAATTGGAATATGATCCAGGATATGAATATCACAAATATAATGGCTCTCAATTGGGATATGGAGTCTCCGGTTAGTACAATAAGGAAAGATACAATTAATTGGGCAATTGAATCTTATTCGGAACATAATTACATTTTGTTTTTTGTTTTTTTTTTTACTTTGGAATTTATATGTATTTTTTCTATGTCTAGTGAAATATTTAAAACATGATATTTTGTTTTATTATAAGACGCAGACATTTTTTTTTGCTAACTAGCGCTGTCTTTTTCTTCTTATGGGGAAAGTGGAGTCTTACCACTCATATATTATTTATTTTCCATGTTTTTTTTCCATACTGGGGGAGGGCAGCCCCCTCTACAAGCTATTGTTGAACCCGGGAACCCCATCCCTTGGGGCAAATTAGTTTTCTTTATGAAGAGTGGGGCATGACGCCTCTCTCCCTGAGCCTTGAAAGGCCCTGCGGACCTCATCCCCAAAGCCAACATATATTCAATAGGGATGGGGGCATACAGCCTCCCCCCTGAGTCTTTACAAAGTTTATTTTAAGGGGGTTGGGTGTGTGGCCCCCGCTTTCCAACCCAATACTGGCCCTAGGGACCCCATCCCAGGGATCTAAAGTGGGTGCTACAGTGCCCAACTGGAGGCACCCACAGCACACAACGTTGGGGCCACAGAGGTGCCACTGAGACCGCAACCAACTGCCCTATGTGCAACCAGCCTACGTGCAGTGGGAGCCAGCTTTGCTCCCACCAGGTTGGAGCAGGTTTTTTTCTCTGCTCCCAACATGTGAGAGCAATTTCATTTCCCTGTCCTCAAACGTTCCAGGGCCCCCACCAGCTCCCCTGCATTAACTCATCCAGGGTGCAGTGAGAACTGGCTTTGCTCCCGCCTGGTTGGCATACGTTATTTCTTTGCCGTCGCCGAGTGGGAGCAATCTCAGTTTTCCTGCCTGCAAGAGGGAAATAAATGTGCTCCCATCCAGCGTGGGCATTTTTGCAGATCCCATTGGATGGGAGCATGCATTTTTTTTCCCGCCTGCGAAATGGTGTCCCAGTGGTTAGCTCCTTGGGACACAACAATATGGTGGGCTCTGGTGGATGGGGTCCCACGCCTCGGAGAGGCTTGGGGAGGGCGGATGTATGCCCTCTCCTCATTATCTTAAAGAGGGCCCTGTTGCAGGGATTCTGCTCATGCACAGAACTATACGCAGGAAATCAGGACCTCAGTGTATTGTGGTGTACCAAAAAACCCACCTCAGAGCCTAGAACCACGATCCGACTTGCATTTGTGTCTCATTTGTTCTCCGTACTACCGCGAAGCTACCAATGATTAGACAACATAGAACATGCGACTTAGTAAACTCTCAGGAATAGTGGGAATCAAGAACACTCTTTCGCTCTGACCCTCATACTAGTCCACAACGTGAGTAATCAGAGACGCAATATAATTTAAAATGTTTATTTTAACTAATGTGCTTTAAGATGCAGTACTCTCGCCAATACTAACAAAAAGATGCATAAGAATAATACAATCAACATTGTTACAAATCCGTAAAGCACACAAGGGCAAATCATATTATAATGACAGTGGAAATAGGATTATAGGGACGTTACCACCCTCCCCATGCTTGGAGCTAGTTTTAATTAAGAATAGAAGAAGACCTCTAGGCTTTGACAGGGACCCCCTACCTCCAAGATCAGATGGAATGAATCACATCCCAGGACAAGCACAGCTCCTCGAGGTTGGAAAGGTTGTCTCCAAGGACCTCCTCATGCATGCAATGCAATAGTAAAAGCACCCGAATTTGAGTTTGAACAGCTGCGTTTTCTGTTATGTTTGTGTGTGTGGGACTGATCAACATGAATTAACAGCGTACATTGTTATTTGACCTTGAATACGCTGTGCAGACTGAAGGCACAGAGCGCGCCTAGATATGTGAAAAACAGACAGTTCTCATGTGATAGAGAGCAAGCAGGTTATTTACGAGAGCCATATAGTGTTGTGTGCAAAAGCGGCAAAAGCAGCAAAATGGAGTTTAAGCATATACCTCACTTATGCTAACATAGCAATGTCTGCAGTTAATCCCTTATCCTCACTACAGCCCGGGGTATGGGGTCTCGAGGGCTTTGGCAAGGCTTGGGGCGGGGGCTGTGTGCGGCACTCCTCGTTAATATTATGTGTTGGCACAGGAAGATGGGGTCCTTAGGACTGATTAAGGCTTGGGAGGAAGACTACGCAACCCTCCCTTTTAATTTTATGTGTCAGCCATAGAGTATGGGCTCACCAGGGCTTGATTAAGGCTCTGGGAGGGGGTCTGCACGCCCCATCCCCAAATTAACATATTTTGTCCCCTTCCCCACTCCAGGGTTTTTTTTGTTTTTAAACTTGTTTATAAAAAAGGAAATATAGTGGATTTACAAATCCCCCACAAATTAGTGGTAAAATTAAACAAAAATGTGATATGTTTTTGCCCTGGAGTGGGTGTCTTTGGGACCTCCCCACCAGGGCTAGAGGGCAGGGTATCCCTACCCTGCCACTTATATATTTCCTAATGTATTTATAAAGACAAGGGATTGAGTCCCAAGTCCTAAGATAGCTGCTGCCACATTGTTGTTGATGTGCTGGCAGCCAACCAGATTTCATCTTGAGATCTGTCGGCCAGCAGATCCTCTGCAGTGTGAAATATACAATGTTTTTTAGCCTTCATTTATGAATAACTACTGAACAGATTTACACCAAATCACAAAAAACATGCTTTTTGGACCAAGATCTAGATTTCTGCTAACTTTGGTGTAATTCCATTCAGGCTTTTGGCTTTAGCTATGTCTAAATATCCTAAGGAAAAATGCATTTTGAGAGTTCTCCTCTTTCTTAGTCACTGGGAATAGGTATGTGAAGATATCAGGAACCCCCCTTTTGATTTTCAATATATGCATTAGTACTTATGATTGCAAGTGTTGACAGAAGTTATTGACAGGTTGCCAACCTGTTAAAGTAGGAGGCATGGATTTGCGTGCTTGTTCCTCCCTGGATGCCATTCATAGAATGTCTATTTTTGTATTCCAGCACCTGTTAATTCAAAGTGAGGAGATGAAATGTATAAAAAGAAGGCATTCTGTGAATGAGGATACACTGATGGAGGTCTGCTAACCGTCGAAGGCCTTTATCCCTGCATTCGCCGCCCTTCACAATAACTTGCAAAAGGAACACTACCTCATGCATATTAATGAGGCAGACTTTTTATGACTCCTAGAGAAATGTAGTTTTGCTTTCCAAATGGTTTTTACATCTGTTACAGTGTAAAACTGAGGCTGAGTTGCAAACACAATGCTGTACAAAAAACAGCAATTATTTGGACACCCAAATTTTGCCCTTAGTACTTTAGTAGATAACATTCCTTTCTGCAGATTTTCCATCAAATTACTTCAGGTATACCTTGTCAACAAACGAGTTGCCATGTGACAGAGACTTTTCTTTGGCTTGAATCTCTTGTGCATTGGGTTGCGGGACCAAAATGAGTTTCCAATGAAAACTGTGCAGCACCTCAGAGAAGTACAAATTAATAACTCCCTTTGGCAGGCAAATGTTTCACTCCCCATTTGACACACTGAATCAGGATGTGTAACAAGGCATCTTAGGCCTGATGTACGATCAACCATTCACAAACCAGAATGTTCACCAACTGTCTTGCAAATGCGAGTGGGATGTTATCTACAAACTAATAGGTCCCATTGCAAACTGTCCAATCACAGGGATTCGCTAAACAAAAGACCTAATAAACATTACTAAGGAAGGTCTTAATATGTGACACACCTTGAGGCAGACTGTTAGATCCAGCAGTTTCCGGTTGCCTAGTGTGATACACGTGTCTGATAACCTGTGCTCACCCTTGGGTAGCTTGGCACTGAGCAGTCAGGCTTCTCCTCAGGGTCCAAGTGTACAGTGTTGGCACAACACCACCCCAACAACACACTGTGCACACCAGAAAAAGACTCCACATCGTATGTATAAAACACTGATCATTGTATTCCACACACATTGAAATCAAAATGAGATACACATTGTATATACATTTTACAGTTATATGCAATTATCGAACTTTCCCATTCGCAGCACAACGGCATGAATATATATGCCCTAGTCAGAAGTATTCAGCCACCATAACACTCCCCAATAGCGCATGCCACCAACAGGTGCAATGGTCAAGCAATCACAGGTTTTTGACTACGCTCATGACCCAGCCCTTCATTCACTCAACTACACCAGTCAATGATACACATTTCCCCTGCTGGTGCAATGTTGATTAGATTGTCCGACCCACCTAAAACAGAAAGAAACAGTTACTTAGTTTCATCCATCCAAATTAGATCTCCAGGTGCCATGGCGGCACCTTCATGAGTGCGGGGTAGCTATCCCGCCCATAGACTAAAGGTTGTGACCAAGGAAGCTGGCACACTTTAAAGTCTGGAGAATTGTTTCCTCTCAGGTGGAGGTAGGATCTGCCATTGCTCCCGACAGCCAGCTGTAGGTGCCCACAAGGCACAACGAAATCCCTTGGGCTTCGCAGTGATGTTCTTCACAACACAATAACTTCTGGCGTGGGTCCAGGGAGAGGGAGCCAGCGACCTCTGATGGAGGCCGTGATGTCAATTACTGTCATCCGCCTGATCTGGAGGTTGAAGACAGTCTCATCTCGCAGCTGAGGTCCCTCAACACCCCTCAGACACCACACGGTCTGGAGTGCAAGGTCCCCTGGTTGCAAGCACGGATCCCTCAGATTCTGCAAGCTTCCCCCACATTCCTCGAACACCTCAAGTCCCAGCACCTCAGATGGGCTGCTGATCTTTACAAGCACACTTCTCTGCACAGTGTGATGATGGTGCATGTTAGGACGATCCTTGTACCTACCGATGATCACTTGTAATGTAATGTAATGTAATGTAATGTAATGTAGATTAGCATTTCTGAAGCGCAAGCTGTTACTCCGCAAGGAGTATCCTGGGGCTGAGGAATAAACGGTGAGCTCGGGTCCTATAGCATACCAGCTTTTGTTCCGACTAGATAAGTGCAACTTCAACCTGTTTCCGCCACAACCTATGCGATCCTTATGATCTTGTGGAAACAGAGAGATTCTTTGTGTCCCTGGGATCTTATGGAGAGGAGGCCAGCTAACTGGCCCTCGGAGAGTGCTTAGGGATCAGTTGGCTGTTAGCTGCAGCCCAGCACCATCCATGCAACATAGTAATAGTCCCCTTCCTGGAGTATGACAGCTCCAGGTCACCACAAGTCTGTGGATAATCCACTTGCAGTCCTTCCTGCCTGAATAATTCCTTATGTCGATGGCCTAGTGTCGAAACAGCATAGTATGGTTCCAAATCCAAAAGTGTCTCTACTGTCAGAGACCAGAGCACAACTAGTTATACCCACACTGGCCTTTGAAGATGCAATCAGTTCAAAAGGCCACCTTTAACATGCACAGGCCCTCTCAAAGTTTTGTCCTGTCTGCCATCCTACCACAGAATGTTTGATCACTATCTTTAGTGGGGACAAGACCCTGCCCCTTGGAATGCAGGTGCCAATTCCACCCCCACATAACCATCCCAGAGATGGTCCTCAGACTAAGAGGTCTGAAGTTTCCCTTGAGCCCCAAGTTTATGGCCTTCTATCAGGAATGCACAGATGTAGCTGTCCCCCAGCACCCAAATGTGAATTGGAGACAGGCACACAGAGCCACAACCATCGAAATGCCCACTTTCTCAAAGTGACATTTCCACATACGTAATGTTGGATCCACTCACACTACCAGAGAGGATTTGCCATGACAAACTCATCGATATCAAACACTATACTGCTACTATTCTGCACATAGGAAATACTGCTCAATAGCCTTTCCCTACATTCCCCCATGCTAATCCAATGCAAGAAGCAGGCCTCGTCGTACCAAACACACCACCTATTGCCATTCGCGACTCTTGCAGGCAAAGCATACACACACTCATGCCCTACCTCGTCCCAACACCGCAACCTGTCACCAGGGAGAACCTTGGCACAGAGATCTTAAAATGCTAAGCTGAGTAACAGTAACCCGTGCACAGAGGCCCCACCAGGACAAACTTGTGGTACGATTGATGAGCTACCTCCATGGATGGCACAAACCAGTGCTGCAGACCCACAGAGTATCTTTGAGGTACATGCATTGGGTATATGTCTTATCACTCGACTATCCCTAGACAAGGGGCTTACAGGTAATGCCAATCAGCCAATCATGTATACACCAACCAGTATGTATATGACAAGCACAGCGCTTTGGCATTGAATAGCAGTGTCAAACGCACCCAAAGCACTAAGTCTAGCACCTATATCAGCGGCAAACTGGGAAGGAGAAAAGCAGAAATTCGAGGGAAAGCACCTTAGAAAGAGCCATTTCCAACACAACCCATGCCATTAGAGGAACAGACGCTGCCTATAAAATAATATTTCCTGTTTGATAAAACATTTGGGGGCAGATTTACAAGCCCCTTGCATGATCCACCAGTGGTACAGCCTGCTAAGTGATATTAACAAGAACAGGTAAAGTCACCCTGCGTGACTTAACCTGTACTTGTAAATATCGCCCATGTTCACGCAACACTTTGTGTGTCAGGGGCTTGCCATGGGTGTTGCTGTGGGTGTTACCACACAACACCCATGTCCACTGATGTATTTCCAGATTTACAAGAAATAGTAAATCTGGAAATGCGTTAGAATTCTACGCCACCCTAGTGGTGGTGTAGCGAGGTGCAACGAGGAGAAATGTTTTTATTTCTCCTAGTTTTTTCCCTCTTTCAATACGTGCTGCATTCTACAGCACACATTGGAAGAGGAAATCACCTCAATTGATTGTTTTTGTGCAGGAAGGTGCCCCTTCCTGCACAAAAACAATCTCCCCGCGACACAGGCATCCTTGCACCATGGTGCAAGGGTGCCTGCACTGGTGCGTGGCAGAAGTTTGTGCGCCTGCGCAGGGGAAAACACAGAAATGCGACATATTGTTGTAAATATGTTGCATCACTGTGCTTCGAAACTAACGCAGCGTGACACAGCAAAATGACTTGCGGCACCGCGCTGCGTTAGTTTCTTGTAGATCTGCCCCTTGGTCCTTACAAAGGAATCCCTGTAAGGAGATCAACTGTTAGTTTTTGCTAAATCCAGCATTTTTAATTTCATGTGAAATTTAGTAACTGGTAGAATTCCTAAGACCTCAAAGGCATCAAAAGGAAATTCACCCTACTTCTGAGGTCAGGTAATTTTCAAGGGCAGGTGTGTCCCACTATTTGTTTTTGTTCCACTGGTACCACTAACCATCAGTGGATGATTTTAGGTGTTTTAGGTTTTTTATGTCGAGTATAATGTTTCTTAAAACCATTTCTCAGGGAATTTTAATGTTTTATTAAATATGTTATTTAAAATCAAAAAATGAAAGTGGGCAATCTGTCCAGAGGCCCATATTGTTCATTATAACCAGTACAATGAGAAGATACCCCCAGACAATTCTTCTTAGGCTTTCATTCCGAGTGCCCGGCCATAGACAGAGATTGATTGTTTTAACTACTGCAGAAAGTAGATAGGCTTTGTGCTAAATCACGTGGTTCTACCCAGATGAGGGAATACAATCTTCCCATAGTTTTAACACATGTTTTTTAACATTCATGTGCAAAAACTGAGTAATGACTTTGGGTGAAGCATGCCCACTGATTTTGATTCATGTCTTTGCACTTGTTTTTCCCTAGCTTTTCAGGGGTGAACTAGCTTTTCAGTTTCTGTGACCCAGTGCTTAATTTGAGCTTGTAGTTTCCAGTGCTCAGCACAGGCACTTCATCATCAACACCTGCTATTTTCATGATCACCAGTTAAGGACACATTTACGGGGAGATTAAGCGACTGGCCCAAAATCACAGGACATTGAGCAGATGCCTAGCCTCAAACCTGATTCCCCGCCTCCGAAGTTGGCAGCTCTGGCCATTATACCACATCCTCTCCTCACTTTCATTGTTGATAGTGAGTTCTGTTTTGGGAGAAATGGGCTGGTGCAAACTACCTCCTGACGAGAGGCCCAACACTTATGTTTTTTACAAATTACCCACTGCCAGACCTAATGTATTACTACTGCCAGGGCTGTAACATAGACCTCTGCAACGTGCACCCAGCCACTCAGGGTCCCTCAACACTTCTGGCTGAGCCCATTTAGCCCAAGACCAATGAATATCTGTGAGAAGTGGGAGACTGGCATCTTTTGTGTTATGCCACGGCATCTCTTGAGTCTCCAGTAGTGGCAGCAATGCACGGTCCACAGACAATTGCACATCTCTGCCTGAAACTCTACATGAGCATTAGTGTGTGGGCAGAGAGAAGAGAGAGAGAGAGAGTAGGAGTACATTACATAATTTGGAGGGTGTTCAGAGTTAAACGCATGGTGGCCATCTGCAATCATGTTGAAAAGGGGGGAGGGGGCAGAAGACCCAGAGCTGGCATTAGCGCTGGTGGCACCTGGTGCAACAGTCTATTTTGGTGCCCCTCCCCATGTCCTCCTCCTCGGATTCTCTCACTACCACCCTGCAAAGGTGCCACTCATCTCTCCATAGCCCTATTTCACATATATTTCATTTGTTTTAAAGATCTGGTAAAGGCTGACTTTACTATTCCACTCAGCTATCCACATTAAATACAGGGGCTTATTATCTAGATGTGCGTTTAAAAACGCACATCGCACAATTTCATATCGCCGGCTATCGCCGGAATTTTTCACCGTGGTAGCGCTTAATTATCATGGCGCACCACTTAGGCGAAATTAAATCCAGCGATAGTGGGCAATATGGAACATTAGCGCATGAAAACAAGCGTTGTTTTCATGCGCTAATGTGTGCCTAGATAATATGGGGGGGGTGGATTCAGCTTTATGATCCACACCCCCATGTTATCTATGCCTAACACCTGATCAAAGCAGGCGTTGGGGACCTGCGATAAACTCGTTTATCGCAGGTCTCCTTCTCCCAACGCCTGCCTTGATAATAGGGTGTTCACACCTCCAACCACATTTTACATGTGGTTGGACGTGGGAACGCTCACCTTGCATCCCATTAGCGTTATCTATCGCCCCCAGCGCGGGGCGATAGATAACGTCAAGAATACGTCTCTAACTCAGGTTAGAGACGTATTGGGAATAGTGCGATGTGAAAAAAAATGCGTTAGCGACTTTAAAAAGTCGCTAACGCATTTTTCGCGGGCTTGGTAATATGCCCCACAGATCTTTTCTTTGAAGCAGTAATATTAACCCTCTGCGCTATTTTAGGGCGAGTCAAAACTGCCTCTAGAAAAAACTCCACTCTCTCTAGCGGAACAGTCGTCACAAGAGGTATCTTGACAGTTTTGTTGCTGCCTGAAAGCTGGACCCACAAGGAACTCTGCAGCAGGTGCTTTCAAATCGTACGTTATTGCTAAACACAGCGCACCCATGAGATCAGTGAAAAGGTCAGCGCCCAGTGCGGCTGCACCAGTCGCACCACCCTAAAACCAGGCCCGAGAAGATCTTTGGGAGAAGAGAAGGGAGTTTGAGAGTACTGAAAGAAGAGTGAATAGAAGGGCCTGATGTGTTTCCGTTTCAATGTTCTGTTGGTTTGCACTTTCAGTACAGCACAGCGCTGTGCAGGAGAAGTTCATGAACATGATGTCGTTCTTGTCTGGGCTTGTACTACTTCCCTTCAGCAGGGTTTATATTAAAACTGGAAACATGTCTTCAGCATTCCTTTGCTGATTCATTAACCCAGTTATCAGATCAGGAATGTAAGCCTTCTAAACCAGAAAATAACGTTGGAGGAAGTAACTAGCACTGACCCACGGACACAGAATGATCAGATTCCCCTTTATTTTCACATAAAGTATGTTTTCTTCGTCATTAGAGGTTGTCTTGAGTGCTTTACGTTTGCCATTCTGAAGAACAAAATAGCATGAATTATAGGGATATTGGCAGAGGAGGGTGAAATGCTCAGTGGACAGCTTTCTAAACTCGACTGGAGCACTCTACCCGCCTGTCCATCCGCCATGAGACATTTAATATCTCTACTTTGTAGGACCTGCTCTGTTCAAAGATGACGCCAGAGGCGCGGAGATACTCCTTCGGGAGTCGATTCCCAGCGCGGTACAAATCTGTAATAATAATAATAATGCCTCACGAAAATTATTGTTTTAGTGTTAAATCTGTTTTATTGACAGAATAAACAGCAAAGAACAATCTTAAAGTTGCCTACAACCCAGTGGGCCGGCCAGAAAAAAATACAATTGTGCAGTCAATCAGTAATAGCAACAAGGCTCCAAACGTTAAACACAGCAAGCCGCCTACAACCCCGCAGGGCCGGCCGCGAATGAAAAAGGAGGAAGGGTGTTGAAGAAGCTAAGTGCTAACACTCCTATTTGTTAGATCGGCTGAGGGCCATCAAAAGTCGCTGGAGGCAATAATCTTTAAATATCAGTCCCAGTGCAATAATAACGCCCCTGAAAGGGTAAAGGGAGTGCGCCCTGTCTGAATGTCCAATGTAAACACTGATGGCACACTATTAGGCACCTCTTAGGTAGGGAACAAGAGCGCCAGGACATATGTTGGAGTGCCACTGTGGCGCAACTGAGACTGAAACATGCGCTCTTGTAAACTCTAGAAAACAAAAATAAGAACACATAGGAAAAAACCCATAGCCAAAAACAACCCCCCTACCCCCCATACCCACCCACCACCCCTGGTCCATGTCCATCAATTATCTACAGCCCCTCGCGTATCCCCCCCCCAGCCCCCCCTCTCCTCCTGCTACATATTCCTACTCCACATCTGTAAGACGTAATAGTCGGAGGTAGCATGGGTGAGTGATCTCATTAAATTCGGAGGCCAATAAAGACAGGAAGGGTCGCCACAGCTCTGCATACTTGGCGCTCTCTCCCGCCCTAGGCAACAATAGTTTTTCCATGCCAAGTACCAACCAAAGGCGGTGGAGCCATCCCTGGTGTGTGGGAACCTGTGGAGAGCGCCAATGAGCCAAAATGTTCTGCAACGCTGACCCCAGTGCAATCGCTATCAGTCGACCCCTACGGGAGCGCAGCAGGTACATAAGCGGGTTTGGGAGCCCCAGTATTACATACGCTGGGAAACGTGGGATCTCTGTATCAAAGTGGGAGTCCACTTCATCCAATGTCTGCTTCCAGTACCCCAGGAGCTATGGACATTCCCAGAGCAGGTGCACCAACGTGCCCACCCGACCGCAGCCGCGTCAGCACATAGCTTCTTTGGTGTGATCCATCTCATGCAGGCGTTCTGGGGTGTAGTACCAATAGGTCGCTATTTTTGTTAGGGTATCTGTCAGCCCCATGTGGTACGCTGAGTGTCGCGCTCTAATATAGACCCCCTCCCATTCCTTGTGTGAAAGTGTCCTGCCTAGTTCCCTCTCCCAGCACGCCCTACCAGCACTATAGGTGTGTATGTGTTTACCCTGGAGCATCTCATAAAGGTCCGAGATCAGTTTTTTATCAGATCAACGTGTGATTAACCAATGTTCATAAGAGGTGAGATGTCTATCTGCAGTGGGGCGCACCTGGTCACTGAGTGCTCAATGTCGCACTTGTAGGTAACAGAGTCTCCCCGTCTCCGGCAGCCCGAACTCTGTCCGAACCTGGGCAAATGGAATAACGACATCTGGTGTGTACATTTGGTATTGCACCCGAAAACCCGCAGTCTTCCAGTTCGCGTAGTCAGTCACCTCCATCCCAGGTGTGAACTCCGGATTGTCCATGATAGGGCTGAGGACGGATGGAAGGGTTGTGAGTTCATGGCTCACATTTGTCGGATCCCAAATCTCCAGCGGCACTCTCGTGACGTGAGAGGCATACAAGTTGAGGGGCCTATGCTGTCTATTTATAAAAGGAATCCCCTGCAGGGGCCGCCCTGCAATGGCTTGGCCTTGAAACAACCAATGCTTCCCTAATTCCCACCGACTTCACTCCACTAGGAAGCGTAGTTGAGCGGCCTGGAAGTATGCCGCCAAATCCGGAAATCCTATTCCTCCCTGTTCGGGGGGCAACATCGCCAACCTTAGCTTCATGCGTGGTTTCCTTTCACTCCATATGAACTGCGCCAGTTCAGATTGCACCTGCTTTATCCATCCCGGAGGTGGGTGAAGGGGAATTGTGCGAAACAGATGCAAAATTTGGGGGAGAACAGTCATCTTGACCACCGCAACCTTACCCAGCCACGACAATGGGTAGTGTCTCCACCGCTCCAGCTTGCGTCGTATTTTCTGTCGTAGATGGGTATAATTGAGGTTAACAGTCTCCGACAGGGAGGGAGCAAGCTGGATCCCCAAATACGGAACCGCGTCAGTTGGCCATTGAAGGAGGAACTGATCCTGCAATTTTTCCCGGGTGAGCGTTTCCAGGGAGAGGTCGAAGGCCACCGATTTACGCATGTTAACTTTAAACCCGGATACGTGGCCAAAAGTCTCCAGGTTATCAAGACACGGGCGCAGGGAGTCCATCAGACAGGAGAGCGATATCAGAACGTCATCAGCATATAAGCTTATCGTGTGGACATAGCCCCCCATCTTGATCCCCATCACTCGCGGATCAAGTCTCATAAGCTGCGACAACGGCTCCATATAGGGAGCAAAGAGCAGGGGCGACAAAGGGCACCCCTGCCTCGTACCTCTCTTGATGACAAATCGGGGAGAGGTATATCCATTGACTCGTACCGCGGCCGACGGAAATCTGTAGCAGTTCATCACTCGGGTACAGAACTTCGGGCCCAACCCAGCCTTCCCCAGAACCTTCTCCAGGTAGGGCCAGTGGACCCGATCAAACGCCTTCTCGGCGTCAATGGCCAACATCATGTACTCCCCAGTAGTGCGAGTAGCTTTTTCAATAAGATGAAAGGCCCTTTTAGTGTTATCGGAGGTTTGACGCTCTGGTATGAAACCCTCTTGGTCCGGGTCGACAAGGGCCTCCATATGAGGTGCCAATCGGGCTGCCAAGATACCCGTGTAAAGTTTAAGATCTACTTTGAGTAGCGAGATAGGTCGGTATGCTTCACACAGCTTGTGGTCCTTCCCTTGTTTAGGTATCACGGCGATGGAGGCCTCTAAGAGTTCTCCGGGGATCGCTCCCGACTCCGAAAAGGAGTTAAAGAGCTGCGTGAGTATAGGAGCAACTTGGGCACAGAATATCTTGTAGAAACTTGCCGGGAAACAATCGGGACCCAGTGATTTTGCTAATTTCAGGCGGGAAATAGCTGAAATTACCTCCTCCGGCCTGATATCTCTCTCTAGATGGTCTGCCTGGTCTTGTGAGAGTGACGGGAAGGGAACGAAGGCCAGGAAGTCAGACTCCTCCCCATCCGCAGGAGGGTCTGCGGAATAGAGCTTCGCGTAAAAGTCTCTAAAGGCGCTTGCGATGTCATAATCCTCCGTGACCCGCTTACCACCCTCCCTTAGAATCTCTTGGACTGCCTGCAGTTGTGTCATCTCTCTTAACTTATGTGCAAGGAGATGCCCACACCGATCTCCCCAAGTGTAGTATGCGTGTCGCAAACACAGCGCCGCGAATTCCGCTCGGTCCTGGTCGAGAGCCGCCAGCTGTTGCCGGGCCGCTTTCAACTGCCTCCAGATCCTAGGAGCCCCCGTCCTTTGATGCATTTGTTTAAGTTCTCTAGTTTTCTGTGTGAGCTCCTCCCTCTTGCCCTCATACTCTACATTTTCCGTGGCCGATATTGCAATGAACTCCCCTCGGAGAACGGCCTTCAGCGCATCCCATTGTGTAGCAAGTGTAATGTCTGTGTTGCTGTTATGTGAGAGATAGTCTGCAATAACGCGCTGTATCTTGGTGGTAACCTCCTTCCTGTGTAATGGCGCCTCCCTAAAATGCCAAACCCTGCGTGCTCGTTGCGTAGCCGTCAGACCGAGGACCACAGTCACTGGTGCATGGTCGGAAAGGGAAGCTACCCCCATCTCCACCTTGGTGACTAGTTCTCGTGTGGGAGTAGACGCAAGCAGGTAGTCAAGGCGCGCATATGTCTTATGTGCATTCGAGTAGTAGGAATAGCCCCTTTCGCCCGGGTGAAAGCTACGCCACAGATCCTGTAAGCCTAAATCGGCTATGCGGGACAGGCCTTCCGCAGAGAGAGCGCCCGTCTGGGAGGTGCGCTGACCCAACCTATCTAAAACATTGTCACTCACTAAATGTAGATCCCCTCCCAGAAGGATGTGACGTTCAGATGTGGTCGTAACCTCTGTGAGAGCCCTATGAAAAAACTGCTCCTGACCCTCGTTGGGACTATACACAGAGCCTATCGTGAAGGTAGTGTCACCCACCAAAAACCTATAGGACAACAAGCGCCCCCTAATCTCAGCCGCTTTGTGTAGGACCTTGCTCCTGAACTTCTGGGCCACCCGTACAGCAACCCCCGCTGTCTTGGTGGGATTCGACGAGAAGAATTGAAGGGGAAATTTACAGGACCGGAGGCGATGGCAATCTTTGGGCAAGAGGTGTGTCTCCTGTAGGAGGCAGATATCGGCCTGGGAGTGTTCTAAGCATAGCAGGACCACCCTGCGCTTCACCGGATTATTTAACCCTCGGACATTCAGCGTAAGGATTTTAAGTTCTGTGACCGGCATCTATCTGAAGGGAGAGGTAATCAGTAAAGGAGGTGCTTCAAAAGCACGAGCCAGCTCAGGTCGTAGGCCAGCATGCACCCCTAGGGGCCAGAGTCGGAAACCTAGCATAGAAACCAGACACTCGGTGGACCATGAACCAACCCCCCCTACGAACCCCTTCCCCCTTCCAACCCACAACCTGCAAAGAGAACAATGACACATAGTCCATCAACCATAGTTGATCAGTAAAAGGATACTGGGGTGTGGTGACTACAAAAAAGTCCTCGCACACTCCCGCCAACGGCCGGCGCCGTGCAAAATCAATTCTTCGGCCAGGTATAACGTCCAGTGTCAGCCGGGCTGAGTGCCAGGAAGCTCCGTCGATACTGCCTCCAAGGCCGCTCTTCTGCCTTCCATCACTTCTGCCGTACTGGGCTTCTTAATCTGGCATCTGCGACCCTGCTGCCGTCATTTGGATATGGGTTCCTCCGTCTCTTCCCTGGAAACCTCGTCACCATCCTCGGACTCCGGCAAGTCTACCCCCAGCAGTTTGCTAGCTTCCTTCAGGGAGCGCAGTTGGTACAGTATATTGTCCATTCGAAACACCAGCCTGAATGGATGACCCCAGCTGTAGGCAATATTACGTTGTTGAAGGTGCTGGGTAATAAGCTTTAAGGTCCTCCTCCTCTGCAGAGTAAGAGCAGATAGATCCTGATAGAGCACGGGGGAGCTCCCTCGAAACTGCAAAGTGTGGAGCTGGCGCGCCTTTTGAAGGATGGCCTCTTTGGTGCGGAAATCCTGGACACATACAAGTATGTCCGGCGGAGGCGGCGACGGAACCCTCGGGAGACCCACTCTGTGCGCCCGGTCTAGGATCAGCCTGTCTCCAGCGGCCTATCCAGAATGTGATTGAAGAGTTCCCTGGAGTAGGAAAAGAGATCCTTCGAGGAATCATCCAGCTTGAACCTCAAATCCGTATGTTGTGGCGCCGGGACCGGTTTTCCAGGTCCTCAACGTGTGCTTGGAGGTCTACCTGTTGGTCATGGATCTGAAGTATCTCTTGCTGCAAGGCCGCAATCTCCGCGTCCTTCCCGTCACTTTTATGTTCCAGATCCGCCACCCTTTCACCAATGCCATCCATCTCCCGCCGTACCTCTCGGATCTCAGAGGTGAATTCTTGCTTGAGTGTATGAATATCATCCCGCAGGGCGATAAACATAGATTTAAGAAAAGCTTTAGTGATGGGTTCCGATCCCTCTCCCTTCTCTGGTTTCGGACCCGGGGTTCTCGCCGCCGCTGTAGAGGCCATGGAGTCGGTTTGCGATTTGAGGAATAAGTATTTAATGGTCTTGTCCTTCCTGGTTCTGGAGGTGGACATAGCACTCCTCGTGCCGCCTCAGGCTATATGTAGCTGATCTCCCCACGCCGTCGTCGTTAGCCCCTCCTCGGTTAATATCGCCCGCTTAATCTGTCCCCGAGCAGTCAGGGAGGCAGTGGGCCGGCTAAGAAACAAGTTCTGGGCTTGACAAATCCTCCCCAGGTCCCCGTCGTCGTCAGATGGAGGCACTTGTCAGTCTGCGCCTGAGCCCCAGTGTTCTTGACGTCCACCCGTGGGACTCAAGACCGCCAGCAGCCCGACAAAGCAGTCAGTGCAATCCTCCCTCCCCAGGCAGCGCCACAGAAGGTGCTCCGCTTACCAGAAGGCCTCGTGGGGCTGGCTCCAGCGTCGGTTGGTATACAGGTCCGCAACCACCTTACAAAATGGTGGTCCGGCGGCTCGCCACCGCGTCTCCACCCAGCGGTGCCTCGCACGGCGTATCAGGGCCCGTGAAGTCGTTTGCTCGGCAGGGGTGGGTGTTACCAGCCCTTCTGCTCCTGGGTCTCCGAGGGCCCCCGGCTACGTCACCAGACCTCCCAAGTGTGCCTCACAGTGCCCTCCCGACTGTCGGCCTCCGGTCCGCCCGCTGCCCCTCGCTCACGTCCACACAGGCTCTTGCCGCCCAGGCTTTCCACCGTGCCCCCAGGTGTCCGCCAGATACCCACGCAGGGCGATCCGATGCAGCCTCCGTCCCGGTGGAAGTGTCAGTTTTAGTGCGTCAAACAGGGAATGTGAATCTGGGGATAGGCCCGGAACAGCCTCCTCGCTCCCCGGTGTTCACAGCAAGACCCCCCTTTGGCCCCCGTCCTCCTCTGCCGTCAGCTCCCAGGCACTATCCCGTGAAGAGGCGGGCCACTCAAACCGCCACTGCCCCGCTCAGCCACAGCCTCTGCGGCCTCCCGGCCTGCCACCACAGCCCAGTCCAAAATGGCGGCTCACTCCACGACGGCGGAGCCTCCAGACCCCTCAATCCACACAGCAGCGGGGGGGCCGGCCTCAACAGTGCCCTCCGCCCCGGCGATCTCTGCAGGCACCTCGCCTCCCCCTTGGTCGGTCCTGCTGATGGGGAAGGTCGGCGCCGCGGCCCCCTCGCAAGATGGCGGTCCGGCCTGCTCTCCGCTCGCCAGCTCTTCCACCAACCCCCACGGAGGATCACCAACACCCTCCTACGGGGCCGGATCTCTCCACTCTGCCACTCTGTCCTCCGGCTCACGGGCTCTCAACCGGGCAGTTCCGGCCACGCGACCGGCTCCTCCGCTCCTCCTCACAGCAGCAGGTCCCCTGCCCTGCAAACGGCACTCTGGCTGCGGCGCTGACTGGGCCGCCACCCAGGTCTTCGCAGCCCCGCTGGGTCGCCCACGCTCTGCACCTCCACACACCAGTTCACGGACAAGCCCCGCGAGAGCACCCAAGAAGTGCGTCCTCTCACTCCGCCATCTTGGCCACGCCCTGAAAATTATTGTTTTAGAAGAAATACTTACGTTGTGCTCAGAGAGGGACATTTTGATTCTACTCAGGTACAACAAACTTACCTTCGTGAGGTACCTTTTTTTGCCTTTTAATCGGCTAAGGGTATGGTGGACACCCGGAGGGTTGGTGCCCCCTTGCACCACAGAAGGTGCAGGGGCCGGGAATACCCTCCCCCAGATTGTGGTGGCCACCTCTGAGCAACCTTGATTTTGCAGCCACCACATGGTAAATACAGTTTTCTGCCTGATGACGTGCAGCAGTGGCTTCAGGGCCAACAGTTACCGTATGTCATGTACTATTTAGAGCACTAAAAATAGCCTTGTAAAGCGTGGAAGGGTATACTCAGACGTGAGTCCCTTGCTCATTGCACCATCAGGATTCAAGCAAGCCGGGCCGAAGACGGCTGTAATGCCAGACACCGGTCCCCGGAAGCTTGTTTCCGTCCAGTGAAAGAATTGGCTTGGTAGTTTGGTCTGCCCTGTTCCCATGATGCACTGGGCCAGGGACAGACTAATTTGCATATAGCCAGGTTCTGAGCTGGGATGGTGCAGTGAGCTAAAAAACGGTGTTGGATCAAGCCCTGATCTCTTGACTGGGTGAGAGTATTCTGCTTAATTCAGAAACTCTGTCCATCACCACCCCCTTTTGCTTAATTGTTTTGTCCACCATAAGCGTGGAAGGGTATACTCAGACGTGAGTCCCTTGCTCATTGCACCATCAGGATTCAAGCAAGCCGGGCCGAAGACGGTTGTAATGCCAGAAACCGGTCCCCGGAAGCATGTTTCCGTCCAGTGAAAGAATTGGCTTGGTAGTTTGGTCTGCCCTGTTCCCATGATGCACTGGGCCAGGGACAGACTAATTTGCATATAGCCAGGTTCTGAGCTGGGATGGTGCAGTGAGCTAAAAAACGGTGTTGGATCAAGCCCTGATCTCTTGACTAGGTGAAGGTATTCTGCTTAATTCAGAAACTCTGTCCATCACCACCCCCTTTTGCTTAAATGTACTATTTAGAGCACTAAAAATAGCCTTGTAAAGACTTCAGCAGCAGAAAAGGCTCACTTTTCCTAGAAAGTCTTCTTCGCTTGTCTAACAGATCTCCATATGCTTTGAAGACAGCCATAAAGGCCAGTTTATTCCTCCTGAAATTCTGGATATCTCCTTCCAGTTTGAGTCATGGGTAGGCAGAAACTAAACAGATGCTTTGCCTGCAAATTCCTTAGTTTATTATCTTTTAAGGATTTGCACCAGACGAGGATAATTCTCAGGACAAGGCATAACCAGCACCTTTGGAGCTAGCTCTCCTTGTGTACGGATTGCTGAGATTCAAGGCCACATTGGGGCCATGGGGTGGTGTTCGTGAACCAGAGGGGAATGCGCGGCCTGACTCTTCAACCTAGCTTTGCTTGTGAAACAGCCTCTGCGACAGAGCACCATGATGACCCTAGAAAAAGGAAACGCGAGTTCAGGTTATTGAGCTTGTTGGGTTAACCATTGTCCAGAGGGATAAAGAAAATCATCACAGTACACCATTCATGTGAAACAGAAAGTGTTACGAAACATGTAAAATATTGCAAAAGGGCAAAGAATGATAAACATTCTTCAAGTGCTCTCAGAGTCCATCGTGATCTTTCACAGCACAAGTGCTATAACATTTTTATGATTGTGGCATTGTTTATTTTAACTCAATGAAAAGTGACAGAATGCCAACAAAAATACTTGCTTATTAAGCATATTATCAGTTTTTTCTATTAATCCTACTTTGCCCCAGTCATAAAAAAGTACATATTGTTACAATATTAAAACTCATAGATAGATAGTCTTGAAATGCAATATGTTTGAACAAACCTTCACTATAAATTGTTGTACCCTTTATGCCCTGGGAGTTATGTAGGAGCTAAACTAGATTTAAAAAAACACTAAAATTATGATAGCTCAAACAACCTTCAACCATTTTCTGCAGGAAGTTTAATTAAAAAAAGAGTGAAAAAAATAACAACTTTGCATTCTCCTAGGTATTAAGTATCAGACAAAGGATCATTTATTCCGAAAGTGGCTTTCTGTGCGTTGCGTTGCATTGCATTATTTATAACTAGCTAAAAATGTTTCATTGTGCTTTGACACAAGCAACATTGTGTCACTGCCTACAAGAGTGAAATTAACCATGTCTTAAGTGCCTTTCTAATGCACCCCACACAAGCCAGCAGTGCTTTCCTTATCTTTAAACACCACTGAAGGAGATTACCATCATTTGTGTGATTTTACCCCAATTTATGACCAATCTGTTTTGCTGGATTTAGAACTCTGTGCAATTTATTCTAGCTAAATAAAAATAAAATGTCTATGCTCCCCCTTTAAACATGGGTAAATTGACTTACCCTTGCTTGACTTAATTAACATGCCTACAAGACATTAATATATGGTTTAGGGGCTACACCCAGGGCTTTGCAGTTAAATGCCACATGTGATTTGCAGTACCTACTGCGCCATCCAGACAGGGCCTGGAAAACATGACGTGAGCCCTACCTCAGTGGCCTGATTACAGCAGCCTAAAACCTGTTGTCAAAATCTGTCAAAATAGTTATTTTTCTTTTTAATGGGCATGGAAACCCTCTTTTAAATATGATTTCACTCCTAAGTGAACCTTGTTGCCCCCAAGGTAGGATGCCTTGTACTTAAAAGTGAAGCATGTGGACAATTGTAGTTAGAATGTTCTTCCAGTTACAAATTCTCAAAAGGAATTTTCATTGGAGGACTTCATCTGAATCCTAGAAAAGTGTCAAAATACAGATTATAAAGTTTAATCTTTCAATTGACAAGAAATGGTTACAAAAGCCATATTGGCCAATTTTTAAAACGTTTGAGTTAAGTTGGATTCTTAATAAATATTTAGGAAAAATAATATTCAAAAATTTACTTGGTCTGCCAGTGATTGACTTTAATGAAAACTACCCACCAAGCGGAAACAAAGGCCTGGGTGTGGTTGTGTGTGGTGTGCAAGACTTTTAGGGTGCGCCAAGGAACTTCATTAAATGGTATACGGCCTGCCCTTTCGGAAGCAAATGTAAGGCAAGTCCAGGAGAAAACAAGCCTTTGTTCCCCCAGACAGGCTGGCTTCAAGCCCAATGGGAGGGAACGTCCCCATGAACAAATGAAGGGCCTACTCATTTCCCTGAGGATACCGGTGGGCGGGCACACTGTGGAAATGTTTGCAGTAGGGCAAACAGGAACTACTGAAAATGCTGGTGCAGTTGCCCCTGGGAACTTTCACTCCCTTGATTATGGAGGAGCTGGGAGTCAACCACTCTCTAGCTAGTGCTAGTCAATAATGTAGTACCGCAAAGCACCCTCCTCAGAGCACTTTCTAGACCTGCAGAAGGTCAGAAGAGGATTGAACACTTCTTGCTGTAATCTTAGAGAAGGTCGAAAGGACTGCCTGCTTGGTCCTGTACCCAGGACAAATAAGCGAACTCCAAGAATCAGAGGGCTGACCTCCTGTGAACAGGGACACAGCAAGTTGAAGAACTACTTATATCCTGAAAGACCAGTTGCCCTGTCACAACTGGACCTTCACTGGACCCTGCACAAGTCCTTTGCTAAATCAGACTCAATTGACAAAGTTGTAAGGTATGTAAAAGAGACATTCCTATCAATTGTACAGATTATATTACAGGTTAATTGCAAACATTAACTATTGGTAACTATAATAATTTTGTTTCAGCCATCTCCTAATTTTAATATCATAATACATTTAAATATTACATAGTTGTATTTTAGACTATTATATACAGAAATATCATCTGACATAAATATTGTGTCCTGAATGCTGTTTACAAACATATCGTCCTATTCGGTGTAGATTATCTTTTATGAAATGCGAAAGGGCAATAAAGCAACTCAAAGAAGGCAAAATTTTGTAGAGACACCATATTTGTGTCAGATAATATTCCTACATTGATATTCTCGCAGCAGTTTGGTTTCTAAAGGAATCTTGCAGGTGGAACACAAATTCTTCATTTTTTGCAGTATGTAAGAAAAATCATAAAAGAAATAAATTAACAATCAACTGCTACAAAAGCTATAATACGAGAAGAGCCATGTTCAAAATTCTGCATTAATCAGATAATAATCTCAGCGCACATGCACAGACTAATGTTCACAAGAGATCTGACACATGATGTCACATCTTACTAATGGTGAATGAATAGCTTATTTAATTAAATAGAATTAGGGCTAGATGTACAACTGTTTTGGCAGTCGCAAATGGGAAATCAGACACTCAGGCAATCGGCCCATTTGTGACTGCAAAATTGGTCTACCCTATGTACAAACCCTATTTTGCGAGTCAGTAACCTTTTGCTGACACGCAAAATAGGGTTTGCAACGCGCTATTAGGAATTAGTGTGCCAAGAGGGTCCCTTCCTAATAGCAAGTCCCAATGGTATGTGTTATATCCTCAGTATTACATTTTCTTGTAATCAGCCTAGTTCCTCCTAGCTGCTCAGCCAGAGTGAGATATGGTAACGGAATGTTGGTGTGCCTGTGATGAATGGAATGCCTGGGTGCCTGTGTGGATGAGTGGTGACAGTTGGAGATGGCCTGAGCAGCTAGGCAGGCTGCTCCTGGTGGGGCTGGTACATGGCTGGTACCTGACTAGAGCTGGCTGGACAGAGACTGATACTACCCGACATGGAACCAATAAAGAAGACTTGAAATATACAACATAGCTACCAGTGTCTCTATGTTCGAGGTACAACAGTGTATACAATTGTTTTGCAACCACAATTGCGATTGCAAAATAGTTTACCACCTACTTCAAGTAGGTGGTACTCCACTCGCAAATGGGAAGGGGTCCCCAGGGGGACCGCTTCCCCTTTATGAATTGATGCAAAAATATTTTTTAAGAGCAGGCAGTGGTCCGTGGGACCACTGCTTACTCTTGAAAAAATGAAACAGAAACGTTTAATTTTTCTTTTTTAAATGCATCCCGTTCTCCTTTATGGAAAAAAGGGCTGCATTAAAAAAAACTGCTGTAGTCACAGACATTGTGGTCTGCTGACCCCACAGGCTACCATCCCTGGGAGTGCTAGCCATTCCCAATGGGGTCTCAAATTGCATCTGCCTCATGAATATTAATGAGGCATGCAATTTGCGACCCAATTAGAAATCTCAAACTGTGTCTGAGACACTGTTCTAAATTACAGTTTGTGAGTCGCAAATTGCGAGTCACAAAACAACGCAATTTGTGACTGGAAAATTGTAAGGGTCATACATCTATCTGGCCTATAGTCTTGCATTGTGAAAAGTTTACATTAGTTGCAGTTCTTAACCCAAATCAGGGCTCTCCTGATAATTCCAGATTCCCTATAAAAGCGTCTCTTTTAACTGTCCACAGCCATAGCGGACCTTGTATCGGACCCCTGGCATAAAGTGAATGGTCTTATTTAGGCTCTGGCATTATTTGGCTAACCTTCACAAAATTTCCATAAAGCAGAAAAAATCTCCCTGATAGAAATGTTTTGCTTGAACCTGTCTCTTCTCAATATCTTGCATCACATGTTTATTCAGGATATACCCTAATGTGAATATTTCACATATGACGTTGGCACACAACATGTTCACGAATTTGATGCATTTCATGTCATTTCCAGGAAATTTCGCAAAAGATGTATAGATTTTGTACACCCCCAGGACATCAGATTTTGAGGTGTCTTTAGTTAAACCAGTGTTTGAAATGGAAAAATGGAAGTGCAGGTACTCTGCACTAGAGTACCTGCTCGTTTCTGAGATGTGCTGGTACTCTCTAATTAAAAGTATTACATCATTCTTGAGAAGTGCAAGTACTCTCCCTCTCAAAATAAAAAAGTGCTGGTACTCAGTACCGGCCCGATTAAAGAACTGGCTATAACCATAGCACATTGTTTAGACTCTGCCATCAGTGCAAAAACAAGCAACACACTGGCTGCCTATGTACCCTGTACTAATATAATTAATATTATCAACCACTATCTAGCTGGACACAAACTAGATAGATAACCCCTATGGAATTGTAAAAATAATTTACACAAATGATAGTGTATTAGCTCCAGGGTCGGATTGGTATGGCGGGCACTCACGAAATGGCCGAAGGGCCAGTAGCCGAGTTCCAGCTGTGGGCTGCTTTTTTGGGCAGCCTGGGGCTATCTGAGCTCTTAGGATGCTGCCAGTGGCCCAGAGGGTGCCTGAGTGGCCTTTCTAGAGGCAGATGGGCGGAGGTATAACTCTCTTTCTCTCGCTGGGCCGGCCCATTAATGTATGCTGATTGAGCGGGGACAGGGGGCCTGAGCAGAAGTGGTCTCACTTGCATTCATGTGTGGCTCAGCAATGTGAACTAATCTGTGCAATTTTTATCTAAGTGAAGTTAATAAAGCATGCCCCCCACCCCCTTTCTTTTTATAACATTTCGCCAAAGCAGTGTTTTGTGGAAAGACAATACACAAATGTGGGCCACTTTTTTGATCCCAACCCAACCCTGATTAGCATATAATTGGAGGAGAGCGCACATTTTGCTTGCGTCTGCAGTTGCTGTGGCCACCAGCGCTTCGTTGTTGGTAACAGTGACTGTAACACAGTTTAACTGTGGTAGTAATGCACTTAAATCATGAATACATTTTTTAGTGTGCATGTGCCCTGTTTTGCTCCTACGTGTAAACCTCGCAAAAACAAACATCTCACGCTCCTGGCAAAACTATAATGCCACTAGGGTTTTTCCTGCATGATCGGGTCTAAATCACCACAATGACAACTGTAAAATATACTTGGGTTTACACATTCGGTGTGAAATGTAAGACTCTATAAAGATGCCTTTTGGGGTCAGCTATGTATGCATATGATGCAACAATATTCTCGCCACATTCAAATCCTGAAGATCACATTTCATTATTGGCTACAAACTGTGAGTACAAACAGTCAGTACAAATATCGTAAAGAATGCCATAGTCAGACAAGATGCACAAATGGTAAATACTCCCTGTTCTTGCAGCAGCCCAGCATGAGGGAAACCCATAAATATGGCTAGTAAACACAAGGCTGTTTGCACTGCAACAAGCAGAAACTGCAAGTGTGATATCCTTCTTTGTAACAGTCGAGGCCCAGCCTGGCAGAGTCTGCTTGAGTTCTTTCCAAATACGATTATATGCATCATGGATCCTCTGGGGAGTGCTTTATGCACCTGTCACTCCAAGATGAGGTCAGAAAATAAATGCCCTCTTACTGCCACATGTAAAAGCCATCCATCAGGCGGGGCGACGAGGAGTTCTCTTTTCCATTGTATGTAGGCTCTCGAGCCAACAGACCAGCCACCACAAATCACCTTCGGCAGACTAATCGCTGCACTGATTTGCTTTACAATTGAGGTTGAATGCATTTAAGAAGAAGAGCGTTCACTCCCTCCATTTTTGTTTCAGTAGGGAAGAGTCACTTTTAAAAGCCATGAGCTACTTCATAAGCTGAGGTTCTGTAGTCTGAATGAATAAAATCACTTCATATAGCTGACTGATGAACCCTCCCAGGTAAAATCTACAAAATGTAATGGTGAGGCCGGATTTTGAAATTGTAGTGTAGTAGTTGTATCATTTTTTTCTTTAATTAGAACATCTAAACCTCTTCCAAAAAGTCCACCAGTTAGGCCTCTTATAATATTTTGTCACGGGTTACCTGTTAAGATCTGGTTTTGTTGTTATTTTTTGTTTTATGCCTATTGGCATTTGATGACAGTAGCTGCTGAAAGGTACTCAGAATTACAGCAATAGACAAGATGCAAAGGCAAAGCCTTACCTTTGAAACGCCTTAGTTGACCACTTGGAGTCTTTGCCAGCGTTTGTTGACATTGCTGAACAGCAATGGTAAAAGAACAAGCTTAGATCTGGGCTCTAAAATGCCATGCACTTTGCTGTGACAATGCTTGTTTTCAAATTGCATGTGTGTGTGCATGCATCAAGACACATGCCTGGCAATTGTAGTGACTTTGGACGATGAGCGCCAGGACCACACGGTTGTGGACGAGATTAATGAGAGAATTCTGTTACCATTTGGGGAGGTGTTAAGCTGTTAGAGAAGAGGATGCTGACAATTAGTACTGAAGAGTGCTCTCATAGATGAGTTTGGCTTAACCACTGAACAGTATAGAATACAGTTCAGAGATACCCAAAAGACACAGACTCAGGACTGGGTTGACTTTGTAGATTGTGCTACTAAGGCTCTGGAGGCTGGTTACTGGGCAGTAAGGTGTGTCTTTATACAGGATTGTATAACTTGATGTGAGGGAGCAGATCCTTAATAACTGTCAGAATCAGTTGTTGCATCAGCACCTGGTAGACTCTGATCTGACCTCTCCCCAAGAATTGGGAAAGAAGGCAGACAAATGGGTCAGAACCAGGGTGAAGCAGAAGGTACAGAACCAAGGTGGTGACCAGAAGAAGAAAGATCCTAATAAGGGTGGGGAGAAGGGTAAAGACCAGATGTCTTCACAAGGCCCTCAAAAAGCTTTTAATGGTGGGGATTCCCAATCTTCCAAGAAGAAAGGCCAAAAGAAACCATGGTGCAAAATCTGTAAGCGGAACAACCATTGGACTAGTGATTGCACTAGAAATAAAGACTCAATTCCAGCCACCATTCCCCTAAGGCAACTGTTCCCCCTAGTTCAGCTCCAAATGGTGGTACTCAGTAGAAGGGTACAGTAGGTTAACCCTGGGTACTGTGATGAGCTCTGGCCTAGTCAGAGTACCAACTCAGGCTGTCCTGACCTGTGATGGAGGCATAATTATGTCCTCCTGTGTGAGTCCCAGTAATTTGGGCAAATACAGACAGCAGCATTTGATCAATGGAAAAGAGGCTTTGGGATACAGGGATACAGAGGCAAGTGTCACTATGGTGCCACAACACAAGACCTTGTGGACTCTGGACATATCATACTTGGTGAACTTTACCAAGTGACCAATGCTAGCAATGTCAGGACCAACCATGCCCTGGCAGTTGTTAATTTCTTCTGGGGAGGGGTAACTGGCCTTAAGAAAGTTGTGGTAAGTGCAGACCTCACTGTTGAACAGTATAGGATTAAGTTCAGAGACACCCAGAAGGCACACACCCAGGACTGGGTAGATTTTGAAGAAGTTGCTATGAAGGGTCTGGAAGGCTGGCTTCGTGGAAGCAAGGTACAGGACTATGAAGGATTGTACAATTTGATCATTAGGGAGCACATCCTTAATAACTGTCAGAACCAACTTTTGTATCCGTACCTGGTGGACTCTGATCTGACCTCCCCCCGAGAATTGAGAAAGAAGGCAGACAAATGGGTTTCCACCAGAGTTAAGCAGAAAAGCCAAGGTAATGGAGGTGACCAGGAGAGGTCAGATTCCTCTAAATCCCAGGATAAGGGTGGGGACAAGGGTAAAGATAAAAAAAGAGTCCTCACAAGGGCTCCAAAAACCTGCATCTGGGGGTGAGTCCCAAAATTCAAAGAAAGGGAGTAAGAAACCTTGGTGCTACCTTTGTAAGGTGAAGACCCATTGGACAGGGGATGCTGATTGTCTGAAAGCCAAGGAAACTACTACTACTACTACTACTACTACTGCCACTACTACCACTGCCCCTAAGGCACCTGCTCCCATAGCACAAGTACAAGTGGTAGTACAGCAACCAAGGGATTAGTGGGGTTAATCTTTGGGTCGGTGATGGGTTCTGACCTAGTCAGAACTCCAGCTCAGGCTGTTCAAGTCTGTGATGGTGGCATGGACCTTGCTTCCTTACTAGTTAGTCCCACTAACTTGGGCAAGTACAGAAATCAGCCTTTGATAAATGGAAAAGAAGCAATGGCTTACAGGGGCCAGTGTCACTATGGTGACAGAGTAACTTGTATCCCCTGATCAGATCATACTTGGACAAATGCACCAAGTCACCAATGCTAGCAATGTCTGGACTGACCATTCCTTGGCAGTTGTGAACCTCAGCTTGGGAGGGGTAATTTGACCTAAAAAGCTTGTGGTATCTCCAGACCTACCTGTAGATTGTTTATTGGGCAATGATCTAGAAACTTCAGCTTGGGTTGAAGTGGAGTTCAGGACTCATGCAGAGATGATGGGCATCTCTGCCAGTGTGTTTTCTGACACCAGGGCGCAGGCCAAACAGCTCACCACTGACAAACACTGGATCCTGAAAAAATGGTCCAGGTGCTTCCCAAGATAAGGAACAGGAAGGATAAGGAATTGCTCTCCTCACAGACTCTCAGTAAAGATCAGGCTCCTGAGGGAGATGATCTTTGCCCCTGTGAAGGAACTGTCCCAGAGGAACTTGGGCCTGACCCGGCAGAGTTCTCGGGGGCAGGAGGCCTTCCAAGACCGACTTGAGTTTGGAGCAGCAGTCCTGCCCCTCTCTTGAACCCCAAGGAAGCTAAGTTTGAAGGGGGTGTGCCGTTCCTGGCTGGGCGTGGGGGACATGGAGGTCTTTCTTCCTGATGCCCTAACACACCCCAGGGGATGTCATGCTTCATCATAGACCGTTTGCCCCTCGTCAGGCTGGCACTGTAAAGCCTGACAGGCTCCCGTAAATGGGGCTCTTTATCAGAGATCTTTTCGAAGAAGCCGTTAGGTGCGCACGGGTGTGGGGGCTGGGTAGTGCACAGGAGAGTGAGATGACGTAAAATAGGTCTGGAGCAGTCCTACTTAGGTCAAGTTTAATCGTTTAGGTAGCTCTAGCTGGGTTAAAAATAATGTGAGTGCCCCTATGTGGGAGTAATGTTCCTAAAGGGCTGTCATGTTGAAGTTGGTCAACATGTTTTGTGCCCAGATTGCCCCTAACAGGTCAGTTGGGACTTCATCAGGACCGAAGTAACTAAA
This sequence comes from Lissotriton vulgaris, assembly GCF_964263255.1. Taxonomy (NCBI): domain Eukaryota; kingdom Metazoa; phylum Chordata; class Amphibia; order Caudata; family Salamandridae; genus Lissotriton; species Lissotriton vulgaris. The sequence goes on along the minus strand of NC_141689.1, from coordinate 1,080,077,486 downwards.
TGTGAATGGTGCACTACCGTCTGTTTTTTAAGTTCTGTGAGTTAATTACCAGTTTCAGTAGGGAGTAACTTAGTAGTCTTGTACTGGGGAGTACTGTAGATCTGTGGGAGAAGGGGAGATGAAGGGGGAAGGGTACAACCAAAGGAAATTAAACACAAGGGCGATAAAAACAAAAGCCAGAGGTGTGGCAACATTTTCATGTAGAAATACAATGCCAGCCTGACTAGGGGCACACAGCCTATGATGAAGCATGACATCCCCCGGGGTGTGTGAGGGCATCATGAAGAAAGACCTCCATGTCCCCCACGCTCAGCCCGGAATTGCACACCCCCTTCAGACTTAACTTCCTTTGGAGCCATTGTGCAGGACCTCATAACTCAGCTCCCTGACCCTCTCTTGTTAAAACCTCCCTTGAACCCCTCAGACAGCAAGCTGCTGCTGAGGAAGCAGGGAATATCAGTGGGTCCCATAGGATCTATTGGGAAGATTGACTCTTGTACTCTAAGGGTAGAGACCATAAGCCTGGTACCACCAAGAGGTATGTAATACCCCAGAAGTTCAAAGGTTTCCTCCTCTCCCTTGCAAGTGATATTCCGCTTGCAGGAAACTTAGGGCAAAGCAAGACTTGGAACAGGCTTGTCCCTCACTTTCACTGGCCCCCCATGTGAATGAAGACACCAAGGAGTTTTGTCATTCCTGTACCACTTGCCAAGCCAGCACCACAAAGGCCCCCTTAATTCCACTTTCAGTGGTTGGTGTCCCCTTTGAAAGGGTAGGGATTGACATTGTTGGTCCCTTGAACCCTCCAACTGCATCTGGACACATTTATATACTAGTGGTGGTGGATCATGCCACTAGGTAACCAGAAGCTATTCCCCTTAGAACTACTACAGCCCCAGTAGTGGCCAGGGCCCTTCTGGGAATCTTTCCAGAGTGGGCTTCCCTAAGGAGGTTTTAACAGACAGAGGTAGAAAATTCATGTTTAGTTATATCACTGCCATGTGGAAAGAGTGTGGCGTAAGCTACAAGTTTACCACACCTTACCATCCACAGTGCAATGGGCTTGTTGAAAGGTTCAACAAGACCCTCAAGGGTATGATCATGAGAATCTCAGAAAAACGTAGGCGGAAATGGGATGTATTTGCCTCTAGAGAGGTTTCTTAGAAGGGGGTTGGCTACAGCCCATTTGAGCTTCTATTTCCACATCCAGTTAGGGGTTTCTTGTGTCTAGTGAAGGAAGGTTGGGAGCAACCTCTCAAACTTCCTAAACGGGGCATTGTGGGCTATGTCCTTGGCTTGTGTTCACTTATGCCTGACTACACGAAGAAGGTCAGCAAAAACCTGGAGGCCAACTAATAACTCCAAAAAGCTTGGCATGACCAAAAGGCTGTCTTGACTGTTTACCAGCCAGACCAGAAAGTGTGGATGTTGGAGCCTGTGGCCCCAGCAGCTCTACAAGACAAGTGGAGTGGGCCCCACACTATACTTGAGCAAAAGAGTGAGCTCCCCTACTTGGCGGACCTAAGTACTCCCAGAAGTCCCCATAGAGTACTTCATGTGAACAGCCTGAAACCTTTTGTAGACAGACCTGACATGGGCTTGTTCATGGCAACTGATAAGGGACAGGGGAAAGAAAGTGACCCTCTCCCTGATCTCCTCTCTCAGCACACTAAATGCCAATACATACACCCTGATGATGGGTCAGTTGATGGAGTAGCCTTGGCAGGCAGCTAGCTGATTGCATGCAGGTCCTCAATCAGTCCAGATATATGTTCTCCCTGACACCCAGTCTAACCACCTGGTGTACCCATGAGGTGGACATAGGTGAAAGTCTGCCTGTTAAGAGTAAAATCTACAGACAGCCTGACTATATCAGGGATTGCATCAGGACAGAGGTCCAAAAGATGCTGAAATTGGGGGTCATTGAGCCGTCAGATAGCCCCTGGGCTAGTCCAGTAGTCCTGGTGCCAAAGCCTCACAACAAGAGTGGAAAAAGAGGGATGAGGTTTTATGTGGACTACAGAGGTCTCAATGCAGTCACTTGGACTGATGCCCATCCAATTCCCAGGGCAGATGAACTCATAGATACTTTAGCCTCAGCCAAGTTTCTGAGTATATTTGACCTGGTTGCTGGCTACTGGCAAATCAGACTAGCTAAGGATGCCAAGTCAACAGGCATTTGCAATGCAATAGGTCTCGCATTTGCGAAAGTTTGAGCTATTGGTATTGTAAATTACAATGCCTTTATTTACGAGTTGGTTTTAAAAACAAATATGTAAAAGGCATTGTCCTTTACAATGCCAGTAGCTTAATCTCTCGTAAATGTGAGACCTATTGCATTGCAAATGCTTGTTTTATTTACAGTTGCTTCCCATTCCTGAGTTTTGTTTTGGAGTGGCCACTTTTCTGAAACATGCAGTACAGTGCAGGCATTTCTTATTGTTTTAATTGGCAGTATTTGATTTGCTAATCGGGACTGAATTATGCTCATCACCCGTGAAGGGTTGTATTTTGTTTACTCCTGCCCTTTATATTTATTGATGTGTTTATGCTGGTTATGCTAAATTGTTGGACATCGCAGATATTGAATCAGATTCTTTGATTCACGGTCCTGACTCAATATTTTGCACTTTTTTTGGCTCATTTTTAAGGTTCTAGTATTGAATTAACGACTACTTTTTATGAACTTATTTGCTGTATTTCAATTATGCATTTTATAATTCTATGTGATTTTGCTTTTATGTTTTTTTATATGAAACGAAATAAAGCTGATGATGCCAGTGTCAATGCATTTTACACAGAGATGCAGTAAATTCTGTGTTGGAGATCTGGTCTGGTATATAAAGTATTCCCCTCGCTGAATTTCTGGGGCTATAGAATCCACTTTACAACCAAATAAAAAGGAAGGGGTTTAAAAATGAAAAATAAATAACAAATAATTATTTTTGTGGTGTTTCCGATGCTGTCTCACTCTTAAACCAACACAACACCACCCCAGACATGCCCTGCTCAACTGTGCATCGCAGAAAAACTATGTGAATGGTGACTTGCTGAGAGAGGACAAGGTCTTTGAGGGGGTGAACGACTCCATAATTTTTCCGAAAAATATTAAAGTCCTAGCATCTTTATGATCAGCTACTTCCGGTCTAGTTTGTGATGCACTAATCGAAACCAGTCATGAATCTGGGTGTGCAAGAATCAAAAGTACCAGATTCACCATTAAATTATTTTCTCTTTTTGCTCCTGTCACCAAATTTGGGTCTCCTTTGTTGTTCCTACAGTCCACCGTGTAAAATGTGTTGTGCTAGCTTTTAGGGGGAAATGTGCGGGTTTACAAGCATCAATCAGCCAACGTGCAAGGACCATTACGTTTGAATCTGTTACATGACATAAATGCAAGGCCGGCATGTTTACCTTCTTATTCTGTAACTTTGTGCAGCAGACAGTTTGTAAAATGAACTCAGAACTAGCCCAGTCGTGCTTAGCTTTTAACTCTCTTTAATCAGCCCAACGCAATTGCTTTCTGACACTGCAAGTATTATACAAATCTGCTGTACACGCAATTAAAATGATGTATCGCATGCATTATAGAAGGAAAAGGATGAGAGTTTATTCTTTGTTTTCATTTCAATGCGTTTAGTACATGGTGGACACAGGTTGCATCGCTGTATATGCATCAGGTAGTGGCACGCTTCTCAAGATGACAACACTCGCTTTGCATAAGAGAAAGGCCCTGTGTGTCGCTCTGACAAAAGGAGGAAATGAACAAATGAGCACTCCTGGCATGCAGCCGGGTGGAGAGCTGTGTGCCAGCATTTCCAAAGGCTGCTAAACCGCCGGTTAACCTTGCACGCGAAGGGTAATGTTACGATGCACAGTGCAGTGATCCCTGACCTGTGGGAAGGTGGCAGACGGCTCCAGCCTGCTGGTCCCTTCCAACCCAGCATCCTCGGGAATTTCCATGAAAGAAGCGGGCCTGCTCACACACCTCCCACCTCTGTAACTACTGTGAGTTCTTTCCCACAATCAAAGCACCACGATCGCCCACCTGCGAAGCCGGTACTGGTAGCTACCGATGCACACCTAAGGGCGGACCTTGCACTGGGCTCGCATCGCACCGCACCAGTACATGTAATCGCCATATTGCAGCGACAGTCACTTTCCTGTTGATGCTCAGTTACCTTTTCAGCACTTAATAAACGATAACACTTGAAACAAGACGTGCGCGTGAGGAAAACTGCCGTGGGGCGGGACTTCCGTTTCCTGCTGGAAGCCCGCGCCCACGGATTGGCTGGCTAGGAGAGGAGCAGTGGTGACGCGGGGCTCCCATGGCCAAGGGAGAGCCCCGCGGTGGCGGCTGAACTCCAGAGTTGCGCCGATGCGGTAAGTGTGGTTGGCGGCAGGGGAGGGGAGGGGAGGGTGGGTGTGCGCGTGTGTGTAGCTGTGCGTGTGTATGTATATGTGTGGCTGTGTGTCTGTTAGCTGAGCGTGTGTATATGTGTGTCTGTGTATCCCGATGCATTGTGCCTGCGTGGGTGTATGTGTGTGTGCGCATGCGTGAGTGTGGCTGTGTGTGATTGAGAGAGGCTGTGAATCTGAGGCAGGGGATGTGCACGGCGCTGTGCACGCCCACGAGGAGAAATCGGCGCTCGTGCCCATCCCCTGTCTCAGATTCCCAGGAGACGGGCGGCTATAGTTGTCGAGCTGGACTTCAGCATGCTTCGCATGCTTTCTCCAGCTCGACCTAAAAACAGCATTCTCAACCCCTAGTGGGCATTACCAATTTATTGTGATGCCCTTTGGTTTGAAGAATGCACCTGCCACATTTCAGAGGTTGGTGAATAAAGTCTTAACAGGTCTGGAAGCCTATAGTGCAGCATATCTAGATGATATAGCTATCTTTAGCTACACCTGGGAGCATCACCTGGTCCACCTAAGAAATGTTCTGGAGGCCCTACAAATGGCAGGACTCACTATCAAGGCCACCAGGTGCCAGATAGGGCACAGCAAGCATTGTATACTTGGGCCACCAGGTAGGTGGAGGTCAGGTTCAACCTTTTGAGAACAAAATGCAGACCATTGTAGACTGGATTCCTCCCATTACCCAGACTCAGATCAGAGCTTTCTTGGGCCTGACTGGGCACTACGGATGATTTGTAAGGGATATGGGTCCATTGTGACTCCCCTGAATGATCTGACATCTAAGAAAATGCCCAAGAAAGTTCAGGGGACAGTAAGCTGTCAAAAGGCATTTGGTGACCTGAAGCAGGCCATGTGCATTGCTCCCATCCTGCAGAGTCCTAACTACTCCAAACCCTTAATTGTCCAGACAGATGCATCTGCAACAGGGGTAGGGACTGTATTGTCACAACTTAATGCAGGGGCCAGGATCAACCAGGAGCTTTTATCAGCAACATGTTGACCCCCAAGGAGAAACGTTGGTCAGCCATTGAGAGGGAGGCCTTTGCTGTGGTCAGTGCTGTGAAAAAGCTGAGGCCCTACCTGGTTGGCCCTCACTTCATTGTTTGGACAGACCACAAGCTCCTCTTATGGCTTAAACAAATAAAAAGTGAAAACCCCAAACTTTAGAGGTGGTCCATTTTCCTAAGGGGATGGACTATACAGTGGAACATAGACCTGGAAGTAACCATGCCAATGCAGATGGACTCTCAAAATAATTCCACTTAGAAAATGAAGACTCAACTGGGCATGGTTAGTCTCATCTCCTTATGTGTGGGGGAGGTTGTGTAGGAAAGTAGGATCTGCTTTTATGGTTACCCCCACTTTTTCCCTGGTGCTATGCTGTTTCTGCATAGTCTGACTGGGATCCTGTTAATCAGGACCCCAGTTTCTGTACTTTCTCCACTAAATTGGTATGGTAAGTACTTAGGTATATCCCGGATTGGACACTGGTGTACCCTTATCAGTCTCTAGTATGTGGTACTAAGATACCCAGGGCATAGGTACACCAGGGATCTCCCATTGGCTGAAGCATGCATTAAGCCAACCATGGGAGACCACTCCCATGGGTAACTACAGGCCTGCCATTGGAGCTTGTGTAAGCTGGTGCTAGCACGACTCACAAAAGTTATAGGTTTACCTATATCTAAGGTCACTGCATTTAAAACCTATGTCACCTCTAAGGCTGGCCTTACAATCCTGAAGGGAGGGTGCTTGGTTCTCAGTATGAGGGTGCCCCTGCATGAGCAGGACACCCCTACAGCCTAATGAGTCCATTCTACTGGGTTGCAAGTGAGACAGCCATTTAACATATAGAGGGGCACCAGGTCATTATGCAATGGCCATCTCGTAACTGGCTGTAACATACCCTATCATGTTTGGTATCAAACATGTTGGAATCATACCCCAACAACATAAACGGTGTGGGATGTATGATTCTATGCACTGTAAAGCTCCTCTGGGAGGCCCTCAGTGCTCCTGGTACCAGTCTTCTAGACCCAGACAGCACAACATGGCTGCTGCCGACCAGATACATGATTCTGCCCTCCTGCTTCTGAGCCAAGCTTGAGCAGGGGATGGCAGAACAATAGGTATTTTGTCACAGGGGAGTGTGACCACCTCCTAGACGGGGTTTAGTGTATTGGGGCCTGGTGGGAGCACTTGCCAGAGGCACTCAGTCTGCGTGAGGGGCACATTTTGTGCCCTCCTTGCATAGTCCAGTTCAAGCCAACTCAGGGAGCTGTTGGCTCCCTCCCTCGTGCGAAACTGGACAAAGGACATGGGAGTATCCTCCCCAATGTCCGTTCCCTCCCCTGGGAGGGAACCCTGAATCGTCCCAACCCTTTCCTTAGGGTACTTAAAGGCTTACCTGAGGGTGAGTTCCTAGATGCGTCGTGGGACGAGATTCATTTTGAAACACAACTTCTTCTTCAATCTTCTGAGCACTCTGGACTTCATTAGACTTAGCTCTGGGCATCAAGACTGCAACTGGGAAGACTCCTGCTGCTCCTGATCTCCTCTCCCTGCTTGTCTGCTGCAAAGTCCATGCCTTTGACCCATACAGGAACCTTTCAAGGCTTGTGGGTATCCAAGACACCTGAAGGACTCTCCCTTAAAGTAAAGGAATCACTTCCCTGCATCTGCAGGCACCGCAACTAAGCTGATGGGTCAGCTGATCCTGAGCACCCACGGACTCCAAAAAGCTCAGCAACACAGTTTGTGGTTTTTCACATCCCTCAAGGCCTGCCCTGTCCTCTTACCATGTTTGAGGCCAGTATCCCTCGTCTGAGTTGCAGGAACCGAACCCCTGTACACTGTGTTGACTTGCAGTTGCAAAGACTTGTTGGCTTCCTTCCACCACGATCTTCAGGCTCCAAATAGCCACAACCTCAAGCATCTCCTGTGACCAAGATCTTCATCCTCACTGCATCACTTGCATGGTGGGCTTGCATCTTTGGTGAGCTGCTCAAGGTCCTCTCGCGACTCCAGTACCTCCAGACCTTGGGTCCTCTCAAGGGTCTCCTTTGAATTCAGTGAACTCCCCTGATTGCTTGAGCCTCCCTGACACCCCTGCTTGTGGCAAGTTATCTGGATCTTGCTGGTCCCGACACTGCACCTTCTTCGCTTTTCAAGCTGTTTGCAGTTGGTGCTCCCAACGGACACCGACCCATTCAGCCCTCGACATCCAATGTGGGACAACTCATGAAAGGTTCCTGGTCTTCCACAGCATCACCTGGTCCTCACAGCTGCAGCTCCAAGGCCACCGTCATCTCTCCTGCAACACCCGACATCGGTGGGCATTCGTCTTCTGTGCCTCCTGGTCACTCCAGAGTGGCATAGATTCTGTCCCCTCTGCTTGCAGGTACTTCTCTCTCATCTTGAATCCACCTTTGGGTTCCACAGGACACTTTCACCTTCTTCAGAAGTGGCATCTTCCTGTAGTCCTCCATTGGGTTCGGCAGCGGTTTCCGAAGTAACTTCACACCTATGCACCCATCTTCCCTTTTGAAGGTATCCTGGTTCTTAGGGTATCCGCGGGTGGGGTGGCTCTCCAACCTTCTGTCTTCCACTGGATTTCTTCAGGGTCCACTGGGTAGGGTCCTTCTTTAAAATTGCAACCGTGACTTACCCATTGCCTTGCATAGAACTCACGGTCATGTTCCCACACTGCACACGACCTCCGTGGGGCTCCTGGTTAATTACCTTGGGTGGTTCATTTAGTCCCCGGCACTTCTACATCTTCTGGGTATAGTCTTGACTCGAGTCGTAGTTGGCATATCATTAATTTAGTACATGGTTTGGTCTACCCTGGTGACCACTGTGTATTATCTGCTTCTTACCTGTTTCTATTGCAAAGTATTGTGTGCATTGTGTATATCTCCAGTTAGGAGATATCTGTATGTGTTAGTGAGTGCTCTATAATAAATACATATTTTATAAATACACTGTGTGATTCTTTTTCACTTCATATATATCAATAGGATTATGTTCCAGTAAAACAAGCTGCTTTACACTCAGGGCCGGACTGGCTACCGGGCAGTTGTGTGTGCTGCTCAGCTAGGGGCTAATTTCTCTGTGGTGGGGGCTTATTTCGTTGATGGGCACCTGCGTGCGTTTGAAATAAAAAAAGCAAAACGAATTTCGTTTTGCACACGCAGGTCCCCATCAACGAAATTAGCCCCCAGCACGGCAGCACACACAACTGCCCGGTAGCCAGTCCGGCCCTGTTTACACTCCTTCTGGAATAAGCCTGAAAGCTGCTCTCCACAGCTACCACTTAGAGAGCTTTCTAATGATGTCTAAGACCACTAACATCACCATAAGGGTTGTCTGGATTGGTGCAAGGTGCCAACTTACGTAAGTGTACACCATATATCAAGCCAGCTTCTCACAGAGACCTTCGAGATTATGACATTTTCAATGGCTGCTTACAGGAGCACGAAGTATGCCTCAATTGCGTTCCTGAAACTGCCAACACCATTCGACACCGCTAAAAAGCAGAATATTGGACCTCATGGATCGAGGAGTTTGATGACTTCATGGTTCAATGCGCTGGAAAAAAGTAAATGACGAGAAAATGCTTATATATTTAAAGAATCTTGCTGGTGATGGAGTAAAAGAAGTGATGAAGAAAATCTTACAGACTGAGACAATCTGGTACTGTCAAATCAAAGAAGCATTAGGAACGAAGTTCAATCCAATGCCAAACGCTGACTATGAAAGGTACATTTTCAAAAAAAGAGAGACAACAAGTTGGTGAAACGATAGATGAATTTGTTGCGAGACTTGATGTTCTTATAAAACATTATTAATTTAGTACATTTAAGGATGAAGAAGCTATGCACCTCAGAGTCATTGATGGCTGTCTTTCGGACTCGTACAGAAGGTGCATGCTGAAAAACACGCTAAGTTTAGAAAAAGTGCAAATGCCAGCAAGAGCCAGGAAAAGAGCAGATCGGGAAGCTGTCGACATAAAAGCTGGAACAGCAAAGAGTGAATCAGCACTAATCATGAAGAGTAAACACAAGCACAAAGTAGATAATCATAAGTCACCATCCTCAAAGAAAGGAAAGCTGTGTTTCTGACACGGATTTTCATTTCCACATGAGGGCAAATGTCCAGCCATTGGACAGACGAGCAAAGGTGGTGTAAAGGAAAAACACTTCATAATGGTTTGCAAGGCAAAAGAGAAACAGTGTGCATCACTGAGAGACGAGAACATGGATGCCAGAAAGTTCCAGAAGCATCCTCGCCACACCTACAAAAACGAAAAGCACCCTCAGTTGCGACTGGTGGAAACTAAATGACGCTAATCGTCATCAAGTTCATCCAATAAATGTTTTTTGATGCCACAATCAAGTGACAGTGAAGAGGGTGAATGTGCGCTGATCATATCTGTCAAATAGCACCATGCACTATGGGTCTTGCTGTATGCAAAGAAGATGAACAAACAAAAAACAAGTAAGTCAACTAAACAAAATAATTCGTAGGTATACTGCCCCAAGATCACACTGTAGGTCATTGGTTGCCCCATACCATTTGTAATTGACAGCAGTGCATCGATTAACATCTTGCCAGTCAAACAGTTTAACAATTTGTCACCCGTGCAACAACACAATGCGTCCAACAGGAAGGTGTATAGATGGGCTGTTGGAAACAGTTGCAGAGTCAAGGATCATTCACAGTAACCTTACGATATAAAAAGACTTCTGTGCAAGCCCCAATTCACTTTCTTCAAGGTACTTTGTCCGGTATGTGTCTACACAGTTTTGCAACTGCTGCTGATATGGGACTAATATCTATCGATTGTAACCTCCATATGCAATCTGAAATTGTAAGTCTGTTCCCATCATTATTTCATGGCTTAGGAAAGCTAAAAACAATTAAGGTGCAACTTCACATCAACGAAGATATCTGACCTGTTGCACAGTGGCACTGCAGGATAGCATTTCACCTGCAAGAAGTGGTCAAAAAGGAACTACAAACGCTTTTGAAGCACAACATTGAGAGCTCTACTGGTCCCACGCCATGGGTGTCACCCTTAGTGCTAGTGCCAAAAAGGGACAGTGGAGGTGCAGGGCACATTTACATGGATATGTGCCAGGTCAACAAAGCAATCGAGAGAGAAAGACATCCGGATCAGCACATTGCAGACATGATCATGCAGCTGAACAAAGCCAAAGTTTTCTCTTGTCTTGACCTGAACCATCAACTCGAATTGGAGGAAAACTGTTGGTTTTCGCCGAAGGCATGCCAAAGGTAATCCCTTCTGCACCTGTCCAAGCCTGGAAAGCACCCAATGCCACAGACCCTGGTCCACATGGCTTTCACCGCTACAAAACCTGCATCCTCCACACCCTCAACGCTGGACTAACCACTGCCTGCCAACTTGCGTCACCGAATGACACCCAAGACCTGTTCACCTGCTGCAACTACACCCTCTCCTGCCTCCGCACACCAGACTGACCAACAGCACGGCCCCTAAAAACCAGACTTAACCGCCTCATCTGCATCAAACTCCACACACACGCCCTCAAGAAACATGCTGTGGAGATCTGGGACCTGCTTGACTCCATCTTTCCTGATGTCCCCTTCTTTACTGAAACCTGGATGAACCCCACCTCGGCCCTGGGCAACTCCACCGTTATCCCCGACAGTTACAATATCATCCACAAGGACCGAACCAACTGATCAAGAGGAGGCATTGCCATTGTGCACAAAAATACCCAACGCCTCACAACTAGCTGCGACGTCAACTCACCTGACATGGAGCACCTCCACTTCCAGGTGCAGACCAACCCGAAAGCCATGTTCCACATCACCCTTGTCTACAGACCTCCTGGACCTCGTACCCCCTTCACCGAATTCATAGCCGTCTTCATCACACACCATACTCTCGCCTCAACAGACTGCATCCTCCTCTGAAACCTCAATTTCCACCTTGACAACCTCAATGACCCCAACATCTCATCCCTACTGGAGAACCTCGCCACCATCGGACTCAAACAACTAGTCACCTAACCAACCCACTCAACAGGACACACACTTAGCCCCATCTTCTCCGCAAGCAAAAACATCTCCATTAGCCACACCTCCGAACTACATTGGACAGACCACCACAGCGTCCACTTCTAATTCACCTAACCCACCAAACACCACCATGCCAACCGTTACCCATGCAGAAGCTGGAACAAGGTCTCCCAAGACCAACTCGCAACCTCCCTCTTCAAAACCCCACTGCTGACTTCCACTGACTCCAGGCCTCAGCATGAAACCTCCACCCATGGCTCTCCAACTGCGCCAACACATTTGCTCCCCTCATGATATCCTCCGGCAAGCCGCCCTCCGAGAAAGCCAGCTGGTTTTCACCTACCCTACAAGGGTCCAGGCACACCTGCAGATGACTCAAGAGAAGATGGAGGAGCAGCAAGACCTTGACAGACAACGCAGCCTTCAAACCTACCATCACCACACACCACCACCTCTTCAGAACAACAAAGAAAAAACTGCCATACAGAAACGTATCAATGCCAGCGCACACAAAAGCAAAGAACTCTTCACCATGATCTAAGAATTTTCCAAACCCAGCACAGATACCACAGACATCCCCTCTCCCAAGATCTCTGCAACAACCTTGCCACCTTCTTCCACTGCAAGATCATAGATATCTGTGACAGCTTTACAACCCAAGACCCACCCCACTTGCAACCAATGCGCTCAAATGCTCCAGACCCCAGTCACCCTGCTCAACTGGACCACCCTCACCACTGATGAAACCCTAAGGATCATGAAAACCATGCACTCTTGAGCTCCATCGGACCCCTACCCCCACCACATTTTCAATCGAGCCGGTGCCACCATCACCCCCATATTCTCCCAAACCATCAACTGCTTCTTCGAGTCTGCCACCTTCCCTGAAGGCTGGAAACATGCAGAGATCAAGCAAGGCCCTGCTGAAAAAACCCTCTGCTGACCCGATGGACCTCAAGAATCAAGGACCCATCTCTCTGCTCCCCTTCCCAGCCAAAGTCATTTAGAAGGCCATCAACACTGTCTCCCACCACACCCTCTGCATAAGACTCCACGACACCGGCATCCACTGCAAAACCTTTTAATGGATCGACTCCTTCCTCACCAGCCGAACCCAGAGAGTCAAGCTCCCACCTTTCTCCTCAGAACCTATAGAGATCAGCTGCAGAGTTCCTCAGGGCTCCTCTCTGAGCCGCGCCCTCTTCAACATCAACATGGTCCCACTTGTTGCCATCATATGAAACCAGTAAAAAACAAATAGTTCCCTTAGTTATGCTGACTCCTCCAATCTTGGTGGGTATCTGCCTCACTATGGGTATAGGACTCTGAATTGTTCACACACAATCATCAAATATCACTGTTAAGGATACTTGGCTAGAAGCAAAAAACCCCAAAAAGCACTTACAATCTATAAAGTAAAAACATAACCAAAAGGAGTACATTCATCATTTTATTTATAGAAACATAGGGTGCAATGATAAACTAAGATCAATGAACAAGTTGCTAGTGTTCTTCAGTTCGTTATTCTAACACCTAACACAAATTAGATCTAGCTTATTTTGTTTAATATCGCTATAGTCCATCTCTCGGTTATACATTCAGTATTAAAAACAATTCATGCTACACATTGTGTAAGTGTAAGTAGTTAAAAAAAAATCACATAAACAAATATTAAAACAATGTCGACGCGTTTCGGTGGATCCTGCTGTGCGCACCACCTTCCTCAGGACGAATATAAAAACAATCTGTAAAAATAGAATTAGAAAAATATAGACCAAAGTCACTACTCATTTTTTGCAATTTTATCAAGCAGGCAATAAAGCATGCACATTCCTACCTCCTAACATTCTGACTTTACTCCTTGGTTATTCAATTAATTATTTTACTACGCATATACCTGTGCAATTGATTTGTTGGTCCCACTCCTAATGCCAGTATCCTTAGTTGCTTCACGTTATAGGGATATTCCTCACAACTCATTGACCCACTTCTTACTTAATGAAGGGTGGTCATCACTGTCCATTCCAATTCTCAAGTATCATCTTGATACTGAAACTCACAGCTCACATGCTTTCATCACTTATAAACACTTTTTTATTTATTTACACACCTTAATTCGGGCCGTAAAGTATTCCAATTTTTCATTAATCTGGTCACTTCACTTTAGTTCAGCTTCTTGGTCAGCTATTTAGAAAAATAGTACCGGACAAAGAACAAGGGAATTACCTTGCTTTATATTAAGTATTCACTTTAAAGTTGGTGCACTTACTCTAGACAGGGGCACTGCCTCCTTTGTATTTAACTGATGTTTGTTTGGTTTTCATTAGACGAGGTTCCAAATCCACACCACACTCTGTTCTTGTATATATTATCTCTAGTGTGTAAGGGAAGGGTTTAGTATAACTCTTCTCATAACGTTCTACTCATTCTTGAGTCTGTTGCTATCTACTCATATTCACTTACCACACACTTTGTTCTGTGGAGTATTGCTACTAGGGCTTTGTCATTAATTCCCGCCCAGTAGTCAGTCGTTGAGTGCTCAGATCGCGAATTTATAATTATCTCGATCATGAAGTGCCTGTCAAAGAAAGGGAAACTTGCTAAGTGTAACTCTCAGCATGCATTACACCAAACCCCCTCCTCTTTTTATTGACGGTATCTATGAATTCTCTCATTTTTACTAAAATGGCCCCCTGCTTAAAATATTGATCACATGTGTTTCTTCCTATTGTTAGGTCTAACTGTAATTATGTTTCTCGAGTAATGCGGTCCCTGGATGTTATGAAATTAACTAAATACGTAACGCTTTTTCTCTTATATACGCCCGCCTTGTTCTAAATTTACCCACTGTGATATGTTGCGGTGCGCGGGAAATCATTCAGATCGCCCATCTTTAAAAGCGTAACGCTTATCATGCTGCCTCGATAGTATCCGGGCTACACTAGTCTACTCCACGCATATACTTCAGCCAAGTCACACCACTGTTTCCATCGCAGTGTTATGCGTTGACTGAGTGTGCGAAGATAAAGTAAATTTAACAATCCCCCCTCTGCGTCGGGCATATCATGGTTCAAAAAAGTTTGCTCCCTAGGTAGTTTTAATGATGCACTGCATATATTAAATGCCATATTCTAGTGCTGGCATTTCGGGAATCTTTAATTTTTTAGGCTAGGGTGCATAATTAAATAACCAACCGCTCCTCTTTTAAACTGTCGGGAATTATTTAAATACCTGTTGCTTTCTTCTTGTCCGCCTTTCACAGTTCTGACTTCGGGATAAACACTTGTGCGTTCAATCTACGGCTTTTTAAACCATCCAGTTTCCGAGTTAATTAATTACTTCCGGGTCTTTAGCGGAAGGGACATAACATAATCGGAAGTATACTCTGTTCTAGTGCCACCCGTTTAGTGTTCATCTACGCTCTCCTGAGTTGGTAGAAGGGAATTCTCACATACGCGGCGGCCATCTTGGACTAGGTTTCTATAATGGCTCTATTCCTTATTATTCACCATATATCTCAATAATCGCATTTTCGGTTCCTCATATCTACTGTTTCACTTCAGGTTTAGACATGTTGTTTACAGATATAGATGAAATGCGATTGGAAATCCTATAATCTCTGTGTTCCATCAAAAGATTTTTATACATAGGTAAGCGAAACTCACTGGTTATATTCTGTTTATCATTTTAGTGCTACAACAGGAGTCCCAATCTCTATACATATGCTATTATGTTAAAACATCATGCTAACTAACACCAATACTTTCTTCTACTTCTCATTCATTAGGAGATCATACAGCTCTCCATCATTGGATCTATTGTATTTGAGTCAAAAAGTTAGTGGAATTCACTCCTCAAATTAATGGACCTTTTCTGTATTGGTTTAAAGCATTATGTGGAGTTGTCAACAGGGAGATGATTTTATCTATACAGTTTTTCCCACTCTTCACGATCGTTCAGCCCATGGGTATATGTTTTGAATTTACACATAAAACTGTTCTCTTATCCTACGTTTCTTTTCAATGTTTCCACCTCTTTTGGACAGCTCAATGCGTTCCAATACACACCAAGTTAGATCTTCTATTTTGTGTTTATTCTGTATCCAATGATCAGTTAGTGGGGCATTTTGTTTACTGTTTTTAATCGCGGATGTATGTTCATTCAAGCGGGTCCGCATTTCTCTTCCGGTCTCGCTCACATAACACAATCCGCAGGGGCATCTTATTGTATAAATCACATTGCTTGTTCTGCAATTAAACATTTCTTTGAATTGATGTTCTGAATTGTTGATCGTTATTTTCTCACCTCTTATTACAGTCTTGCAATTAATGCATCGATAGTTACCAATCACTTTACTCATCGTGTCTATCCTTAATTGATGGTTACCTGTTTTCTCTTTATATGTTTTAACTAGCCTATTCCTAATCGTTTTGTTTCTCCTGTAGGAAAACAGTGGTTTTTCAATCGTCCTAGATCTCTATCCTGTAGTAGCCGCCAGTTTCTATTAATGATATTCTTTATCTTTGTACTCACTGTGGTAAAGTGAAGTGACCAGATTAATGAAAAATTGGAATACTTTACGGCCCGAATTAAGGTGTGTAAATAAATAAAAAAGTGTTTATAAGTGATGAAAGCATGTGAGCTGTGAGTTTCAGTATCAAGATGATACTTGAGAATTGGAATGGACAGTGATGACCACCCTTCATTAAGTAAGAAGTGGGTCAATGAGTTGTGAGGAATATCCCTATAACGTGAAGCAACTAAGGATACTGGCATTAGGAGTGGGACCAACAAATCAATTGCACAGGTATATGCGTAGTAAAATAATTAATTGAATAACCAAGGAGTAAAGTCAGAATGTTAGGAGCTAGGAATGTGCATGCTTTATTGCCTGCTTGATAAAATTGCAAAAAATGAGTAGTGACTTTGGTCTATCTTTTTGTAATTCTATTTTTACAGATTGTTTTTATATTTGTCCTGAGGAAGGTAGTGCGCACAGCAGGATCCACCGAAATGCGTCAACATTGTTTTAATATTTGTTTATGTGAAAAAAATTTAACTACTTACACTTACACAATGTGTAGCATGAATTGTTTTTAATACTGAATGTATAACCGGGAGATGGACTATAGCGATATTAAACAAAATAAGCTAGATCTAATTTGTGTTAGGTGTTAGAATAACGAACTGAAGAACACTAGCATCTTGTTCATTGATCTTAGTTTATCATTGCACCCTATGTTTCTATAAATAAAATGATGAATGTACTCCTTTTAGTTATGTTTTTACTTTATAGATTGTAAGTGCTTTTGGGGTTTTTTTGCTTCTAGCCAAGTATCCTTAACAGTGATAATTGATGATGATGAACTTGTAGGACACCCCCGCGCCGCACGGCCACCAGCTGCTGCGTGTGCCCCCTTGCCTTGACTGCCTCGTTGCCTGCCTCGCTGCCGCTGAACACGCCTCCTCCTTGAGCGGCGTGGTCCGTGCTCGCCTGCCGGTTTCGCTTTGACTCTATTTTTTTTTCAGTGTCTTGTCTTTTTTCCTTCCTTTGTGCCTGTTTTGTGAATCTGTGCCCGTAATTGCGTTTTTCCTTCCTGTTTGCCCGCTGTCTCGCCGCCCTCTGCACTCCCTCCCCGCTTCCCGCCACCGCCGATAACCCCGCCCCTTTTTTCCCTTCTGTACCCTCCCCGCACCCGCCTCCCAGCTGCTCCGCCCACCCGCGCACTTGGCCATATATGGCGACCGTGCGACGCAGGTGAGTGTGACCTACTTGTAGGACACCCCCGCGTTGCACGGCCACCAGCTGCTGCGTGTGCCCCCTTGCCTTGACTGCCTTGTTGCCTGCCTCGCTGCCGCTGACCACGCCCCCTCCTTGAGCGGCGTGGTCCGTGCTCGCCTGCCGGTTTCGCTTTGACTGTATTTTTTTTTCAGTGTCTTGTCTTTTTTCCTTCCTTTGTGCCTGTTTTGTGAATCTGTGCCCGTAATTGCGTTTTTCCTTCCTGTTTGCCCGCTGTCTCGCCGCCCTCCGCACTCCCTCCCCGCTTCCCGCCACCGCCGATAACCCCGCCCCTTTTTTCCCTTTTTTCCCTTCTGTACCCTTCCCGCTCCCGCCTCCCAGCTGCTCCGCCCACCCGCGCACTTCGCCATATATGGCGACCGTGCGAACGCGCAGCGGGCGCGCCGATTGTGCGCCAAAGGCGCGCCAAAGGTAAGCCCGTCTACGCCCGTCCGCGCCTGGACCGCGCCCAGTGCCAGGACCCCTGGCCCACGAGGACCCCGACCGACCCGCCTGACGTACACCGCCGCCACCCTCATCGCTCTCAACACCGGACGAATCCCAGGATGCTACCGAGCCACCCCACGACGATCCCACGGACCCTTCAGCTGCCACGCCTGCAAGTTCACCTGCATCCGGACCTGCCCGGCACCAGCACCCGCCAAGCCGAACACCAGCAGCAGCCACCTCAAGTGCATCCTGCTCAACACCCGCTCCGTCCACAGACACGCCACCGAACTCTGGAACCTCCTAGACACCGCAGACCCGGACGTTGCCTTCCTCACGGAGACCTGGATGAACGCCTCCTCTGCGCCCGACATCGCCATCGCCATCCCTGAGGGCTACAAAATCACCCGGAGGGACCGCACCGCCAACCAGATGGGAGGAGGCATCGCCATCATCCACAAGAACACCATCCGCATCACGACTAGCACCGAAGACACCCTAACCACCGCCGAACACCTGCATTTCCAGATCCACATCAACCCCAAGACCACCCTCAGAGGCACCCTGATCTACCGACCCCCGGGACCACGCACTCAATTCAGCGAGGACATCGCCGACGTCATCAGCCCGCACGCCCTCCGCTCCGCTGACTACATCCTCCTGGGAGACCTCAACTTCCACCTGGAGAACAACAACGACCGCAACACCAGCACCCTGCTCGACAACCTCGCCAACCTTGGACTCAAGCAACTGGTGTCCACCCCCACCCACCTCGCCGGACACACACTCGACGCCATCTTCTCATCCAGCACAGACATCGCCTTCAGCCACGCCACAGGACTCCACTGGACGGACCACAGCTGCGTCCACTTCACCTTCAAAAGAACGACGATCCACCACCACCAGCAACAGGTTGCTCGAAGAAGCTGGAACAAGATCACAGCCGACCAACTCGCCGCCTCCCTGAGCCAGCACCCACCTGCCAGCTCAGCAAACCCCAGCCAGGCCGCCGACAACCTCACGAAGTGGATCAGCAACTGCGCGGACGAACTCGCCCCTCTGAGGATCCCGCCCAGCAGACACGGCAGCAAGAAAGCACCATGGTTCACCGACGAACTCAAGAGCTCCAAGAAGAACTGCCGAGCCCTCGAGAAAGTCTGGAGAAGGGAACCTACACAGAACAACATGACCACCCTCAAGCTCGCCACCCGGAAGCACCACCAGCTGATCCGCACCGCCAAGAAAACTGCATTCAAGGACCGGCTGAACAACAACGCATACAACTGCAAGGAACTCTTTAACATCGTGAAAGAGCTCTCCAACCCCAGCGCAGGAAACAACGACATCACCCCATTGCAAGACCTCTGCAACTCCCTCGCCTCCTACTTCCACAACAAGATCGCGGACATACACAACAGCTTCAGCCGACGCACGCCACGACCACAGCAACGCCACCCACCACCACCCTCCGCGCCTGGACCCCGGTCAGCACCGAAGACACGGTCCGCATGATGAACTCCGTCCACTCCGGATCTCTGACCGACCCCTGCCCTCACCACGTCTTCAACAAAGCCGACGCTATCATCGCACCCCACCTACGGGACATCATCAACACCTCCTTCGACTCCGCCACCTTCCCTGAGAGCTGGAAGCACGCCGAACTCAGCGCTCTACTCAAGAAACCCACAGCGGACCCCACCGAACTCAAAAACTACCGCCCCATCTCGCTCCTCCCGTTTCCTGCAAAAGTCATCGAGAAGACCGTCAACAAACAAACAGCTGGCCGCCTTCCTCGAGACGAATGGATCCCTCGACCCCTCACAGTCTGGCTTCCGAGCCAACCACAGCACCGAGACCACCCTCATCGCTGCCACCGACGACATCCGAGCCCTGATGGACAACGGAGACACAGCGGCCCTCATCCTCCTAGACCTCTCCGCGGCATTCGACACGGTCTGCCACCGCACCCTAGTGCATCGCCTCAGCAATGTCGGAATCCAAGAGAAGGCACTGGATTGAATCATCTCCTTCCTCAACGGAAGAACGCAGAGAGTCCGCCTACCACCGTACAAGTCAGAGGCCACCGAAGTCATCTGCGGCGTCCCCCAAGGATCCTCTCTGAGCCCCACCCTCTTCAACGTCTACATGAGCCCCCTCGCGGCCATCGCACGCCAACACAACCTCAACATAATCTCCTACGCCGACGACACCCAGCTGATCCTGTCCCTGACCAACGACCCCGCCGCCGCCAGAGCCAACCTGCTCGAAGGGATGAAAGAGGTAGCCGAGTGGATGACGACCAGCCGCCTGAAACTGAACTCAGACAAGACGGAGGTCCTCATCCTGGGCTCCTCGCCCTCCGCCTGGGACGACTCCTGGTGGCCCCCCGCCCTGGGCACCGCACCCAAACCGAAAGACCACGCACGCAACCTGGGCTTCATCTTGGACTCCTCGCTCTCCATGACCAGACAAGTCAACGCCGTCTCCTCGTCGTGCTTCAACATCCTGCGCATGCTACAGAAGATCTTCCGGTGGATCCCCACCGAGACCAGGAAGACCGTCACCCAGGCCCTCGTCACCAGCCGTCTGGACTACGGCAACTCCCTCTACGCCGGAACCACCGCCAAGCTCCAGAAGAGACTCCAGCGGATCCAGAACGCCTCAGCCAGACTCATCCTCGACATCCCACGCAACAGCCACATCTCCGGACATCTGAGAGACCTGCACTGGCTCCCCGTCAACAAAAGAATCACCTTCCGTCTCCTCACCCACGCACACAAAGCCTTACACGACCAAGGCCCGAGCTACCTCAACAACCGAATCAACTTCTACGCTCCGAAACGCCACCTCCGATCAGCCAGCCACGCCCTGGCCGCCGTCCCCCGCATCCGAAGAGCGACAACAGGAGGAAGGTCCTTCTCCTACCTGGCCGCCAAGACCTGGAACTCCCGACCGACCGACCTGCGCCTGACCCAAGACCACCTCTCCTTCAGGAAGAAGCTGAAGACCTGGCTATTCGAGCAGTAACGGCACCCCCCCCCCCCCAAGCGTCTTGAGACCCTACGGGTAAGTAGTGCGCTCTATAAATGTCGTTGATTGATTGATTGAACAATTCAGAGTCCTATACCCATAGTGAGGCAGATACCCACCAAGATTGGAGGAGTCAGCATAACTAAGGGAACTATTTGTTTTTTACTTGTTTCTCAACCCTGTTCCCTTGTAGTTAAATAAGGGTTACTCTCTTTCCTTTTGACTATCATATGAAACCACACACTCAACATCATCTCCTATGCTGACGACACCCTGCTGATTCTCTACCTCACTGACGAACCTACAGCTGCTAAGAGCAACTTTCACAACAGGATGACGGCAGTCACTGCCTGGTTGAAGGATAGTTGCCTCAAACTCAACTCCAACAAAACCAAAGTCCTCCACCTGGGCACCACTCTGTCTCCGCCTGGGCCAACTCCTCGTGGCCCCCAGTGCTCTGAACCCCCCACACCCACCGACCACGCATGCAACCTCAGCATCATCCTCGACTTCTCATTCTAAACGAACCACCAAATCAACACCGTCTCATCCTCCTGCTTCCACACGCACCGCCTGCTTCAGAAGATTTTCAAGTGGATCCCCACTGAGTCCTGGAGAACGGTCATCTAGGGGCTCGCCAGCTCGACTATGGCAACACACTCTATACCAGCACCACCCAAAAACTTCAAAAGAAATTGCAGAGCATCAAGATCACATCCATCAGACTTATCCTAGACATCCCCCACTGCTACCACATCTCCGGTCACCTGAAAGACCTTCAATGGCTCCCAACAAAAGAACAACTTTCAAGCTCCTCAAGCATGCCTACAAAGCCCTCCACAACACTGGACCTCCATACCTCAACCACCATCTCTCCTTTAACACACCCACCAGACATCTCCGGTCAGCCCAACTGGTCCTGGCCACTATCCCATGGATCTGCAAGACCTAGGCCGAAAGAAAATCCTTCTCCTACCTTTGTGCCAAGACCAGGAACTCGCTACCTCTACATCTCAGGCAATCACCTTCACTGCCTCAATTCAGGAAGGAACTCAAGACCTGACTCTTCGACTGAATTGCGGGAAACCCCCCAGCGCCTTGAGACCCTACGGGTGATTAGCCGCGCTCTATAAGAACCCTGATTGATTGATTGAACTACTGCCCTATAAAATATGCATAGCTTCTGATACAAAGGAAAATTGTATCAGTGTTATTTACTTCATTTTATTTATTTATTTATTTATTTTTTAAATTTGTATGGCGCACAGCTACCCAAAAAGGGTTTCCCGGCGCCGATGACAGGTCAGACACAGGTAGGAGACAATTGGTAAATGAATAGGAATTATTTACAGAAGAGCCAGGTCTTCAGATTCTTTCTAAATCTGGCATAGTTGTCTTCCTTGCGGATGTGAAGCGGGAGCTTGTTCCAAAGAGTGGGCCCTAGTACCGAGAATGATCTCCCTCCCATTCTCGCTAGTTTGAATCTCGGGGTTGTAAAAAGTGCCGAAGTCTGAGAGCGCAATTCTCTGGCAGGAAGGTAAGGGGTTGCAAGAGATAGCAGATACTTTGGTGCGGTGCCAGATTTAATCTTGAACATGTAGCTCAGGGCTTTGTACCTAATGCGGTTTTCCACCCTGAGCCAGTGAAGGTCAATTAGGTGTTTGGACACACTAGATTTTTTAGGGATATTGCAAAGCAATCTTGCGGCCGCATTCTGGGCAAGTTGCAGTCGTTTGGTGACGGCTTGATTTGAACCCAGGTAAAGGATGTTGCCGTAGTCAAGCCGAGATGTTATGAGTGCAGTGACTACGGTCTTCTGGGTGGCAAGGGGCAGCATCCATAAGATCTTTCTCAGCCATTTCATAATAGTGAAACAAAGGCCTACCACTTTGTTTGCCTGTTGTTTCATTGAGAGGGTGTTATCAATGATAACACCAAGATTTCTCACTTGCGTGGCTGGAGTAGGGATGGAGCCAAGTTCGGAAGGCCAGTGAGATGGATTCCACATGTCTTTGTTTTTCCCCAGAAGAAGGACCTCGGTCTTGTCTCCATTTAACTTCAGCTGGTTTGCTGACATCCAGCTGAAGATATTTTGTAGGCCTTGCTGGAGACATGATGGAGTCAGTGGGTTTGCCTCTGATAGGGAGAAGATGATTTGAGAATCATCGGCATATGTCATCAGAGTAAGCCCTGATTTATCAGCAAGGTCAGCCAAGGGTCTGAGGTATAAATTAAAAAACAACGGGCTCAAGATAGAGCCCTGTGGTACTCCGTGAGGGGCATTTATTGACTCTGAGCAAGCTATAGGGGATGTGATTTGAAAGGTTCTGTGTGATAAAAAAGACTCAATCCAATTCAGTGCCTCACCACGGATACCGATTCTAGGGAGTCTTACAAAGCTATGTGCCTTATCTGTCTAGCATATTGTATCTAATATTTCAAAGGTTGACCCACTGTCAATACCAGCTCCTGCCTAGTTGTTCTGTTGCCAAGAGAGGGGCATTGCCCCGTTAAAAATGGAGATTTGTGGTTAAGGCCCTCCAAGCTAGAATGAGAGATGACACCTATTCTCATGAATTTGATCCTAAGTATGTGTTTAGTTTTTATTATTAATGTCATTGAGCACTCTGTGGAGGAGCAGCCCATCTCGTATTGGTGTTATATAACAATAGACAGGGTTATTCCAGAAGGGGCATCAAAAAAGTGTTCCATGCAAGCGTCAGCGCAGCCCTTATTTAATAACCCCTCAGTGTGTTTGTTAGAACTGGGATTTCTGGTTGGCTACAGCTTGCGCCAAAGCCAGGCAGAAAACACCATTCTAGTCAGGGCAAGGGAGTCACACGCCAAGATAACCCCTGCTCACCCCCTTGGTAGCTTGGCACGAGCAGAGAGGCTTATCCCGGAGGCAATGTGTAAAGCATTTGCGCACGCACACAACAGCAACAACATCCTAGGCACACCACAAAAGGAACTCCACACAAGGTTATATAAAAATAACTTTTGTATTGTCAAAACACATCAGATAGTAATCACACAATATACATTGTGCCAACTGGCACGGGCAATATTCACAATGGATTATTTACACCAGGACAGGGCCACAGCACTTAGAATAACTGTCACACCAAATCACAATTATAAATCACAACCAGTAACCACTGGTAACAGGTAGGTACACACTACGCAATACTAATAACCATAGGCATAGATCACGCATGGACACATAACCTCTCTAGTATAAATTATACTAGGCAAAACAAACTTCTAAGCATGTGCACCTTTAGAAGTATCACAGGCATAATGGCAAAGCACATTACGCAGCAATCACATTTAGGCCTAAACAGTATAATTACAGTAGGCTATCTCTCACTAGTCTAAACACATTAGACTCTGCCTCCTAAGAATAAATCACATTTAGGGGCGTAACTCACAGTGAAACGTAATCTTACTAACATAAACCTCCATAGGTAAAACCATCTCTAGAGGTATCAATACAGGGTGCGAAAAACATACTAAATGCATTACATTTCCTTGCACCTCATCACTCTAGCCCATAAAACATATTAGGCAATTACCATCATAACATAGTAAAATCACATTGCGCAAAAATCACATTAGGGCCTTGCGCCCTACCCACATACCAGCCCCCTGGACAACTGGCCATCCCAAGAAGGGCTCAAATGCCCTGTGTCAAGAATGTCAGGGCACGCTGCCACGCAGCGCCAGTCAGGGGTGCGCCACCGGCGCAAACCTAAACGTTAAAGCTGCCCACTAAGTGCTGGCCAGCTGGGAACAACAACAGGGCCTAAACGTTGCAGCTGGCACTAAGTGCTGCGCAGCTGTAGCAGGCCTGGTACCACTGTGCCATCTCTGTCCCTCCAAGGGACTCTCACTCAATTGCGCCTAAACGGTGCAGCTGCCCACTAATTGCTGGGCAGCTGGGAATCAGTAAAGCTGCGACAGGGCCCTCAATGGCCCTAGGAGCAAAGTCTGCACCACAGGCTTTCACTAGTCCTTTAAACAAAATTGTGCCAAACTGAGCCACCTGGCTCTGCACAGACCCCTCTGGGCCTTTCAAATAACCATGGCCCGCAAGCCCCTTACAGTGACTTTTAAAACAACTATGGGCCATTGGTGGAGCCTTTGTGGCTCTAAAACAACATGCCCCCAGAACGTTGGAGTCCCCCCTCTCGGGACCCGTGATCAAAAGAAATGCCCCCTGAGCCTCTCGTGGCTCGACAACAAATATGCCGCCTTGATGGGGGAGCCCCGTGGGCTCTTATAATCACTAATAATGCAGAGGAGCGGCCCACTGCCACGGGGCCGCTCGAATGCTGCCTACTCCCCCCCGCAACCACTAGGACCAGCCATAGTCCCTCACGGAGCTCCACTCACCGGAGTTTTCCTGGGGGAGAGGAGGGCTGCCGGATCTCTTCCTCGGCGGCACGGGCGGACTCTGGCTGCACGCGGGGCTCGTCTCTCCGCACAGGAGCCCCGCCAGGCACTGCGGCACGCCTGCTGTCTTGCGGCGGCATTCGGGAGCTTCTCCCTTCTTTGCCACCATGCTGGCTTCCTCACTCGGCCACAGCATCCCTGGTCTCAGAGAATGGCTTACCCCAGGCAGGGGGAAGCGGAAACAACGTCTCCCGGCCCCGCCCACAACCAGGCAGTGGGCCGGACATCTCCTTCCGGCGTTTTCCCCGGGCTGCGGCGGTGAATTCTTCCTGGGCACAACGAGGGGTAGGCACCCTCGAAAAGCAACTGAAACGCAGAAGCGAGGTGGGCACTCGCCAGACAACCAAATAAGCGGGGTGGCACCTGTCCACAAAATAAGTGAATCAAGGCACAAAGCAGCGAGGTGGGCTCTCGCAATGACGGCATCAGGAGGGAATCCCTCACGTCGGGATTACCTCTACCAGGGCTGCAGCCACCGCGCTGCGCAGCACACGGTCTCCCCTCTCCTGGGGACCGAATAGAATCTAGCGCTCTGCCAAAGATAAAGTGCCTCTCAGCAGTCTGCCGCCACAGCCCCCCACCAGGCGCTAGGGTCACAAAGAAGTACAGATAAAGTGCTCCTCCTGGCAGCAGCAGAGAGTGCACATGGGGACAAAAGCACCATACTCCCCCCAGCGCTATAATCCCAGTCCAGGGACAAAGAGAGGGAGCACCAACAGCTTCTATCCAGGGAAAGTCTTCCAGATATCCAGGGGCTGGGCAGGGCCCAGGGAGGCAAGCCTTCCCTTGGGCCCCAGCAGCAGCACGCCCCTGGCAGATTCGAGTTAAGAACAAGAACATTTTACAAGAGGTCCCAGCCTCTTTTTATACAAAAAATCCTTTGTCTAGCAGGGTGCAGGCAATGCGAGAACCAGCTACAACTGGTTATGGGGAACTCCTTTCACTGGCCAGGCTAAGGAAATCAGACGCACCACAGGGGGTGGAGCTAGCATTGTGGAGGGAAAATCCAGCCCTATGCAGGTCCCAGGTGTACCCCTCCCTCACATCAGCATGCTAATCACTCCATTCACCACCGGGGCAGACCCATCCTGACTCCTGGAGCCAGGCTCACCAGCCAGCTTCAGCCAATCACACGCCAGACACAAATTACACAAACATGCCAACTTCTAGAAGTGGCACTTCCACACTAGACACAATCATGCCGCATACATCATTGCGCAGCATTCAATCTCACGAGTTCGCACATACCAAACTCAACCCTGCACTCCCCACACATCAGGAACTACCATGGTCACACATATTCCCCATGCATTCCTATGGGAGGGCAGGTCACTCTCACCACACACACAGAGAGCGCACGCACTTTACACTGGACCACAGTGAAAAAGTGCGTAGAGACCTAAAATCACCAACACCAGGTTGCAGAAACAGGCTAGGCAAAAGCAAAATGTTTCGGGGTGAACCTGCCAAAAGGGCCGGGTCCAACAGTGTTGAACTATAACGAGGGAACCATTCTGCATCTGGACCATAGAGGAATACAGTGATAATGCATGACGTTTGCGATTGAGTTCAGATTCCCAATTCCATCCCCAGTCTCGGAAGCCCTTCACAACTCAAAAAGCAAACACTACGAAGCAAGTCCATCATTGCCTTACCTTTAGGAGTTTGATTTCCCGCATGGCAATCTTTTTCACCATTTTGTCATCTTCGCTCTCGAGGAATTTCTTGATGGCGACGATTCGGCCATTGCTTTTATGCCTGCACTTCATTACCATGCCGTAGCTTCCCTCTCCCACCAGGCCCAGGTTCTCGTACTTATCCATCATGAGGCGCGGTAGCACTCGGGCCTTCGAGCTGGTGGCTGAAAAACATTAGCATGAGGTGTTGCCAGCATTGTTAATCATAATACTCAGTCTCATTGCAGAACTTCAATTTAGTTGGTGAATAACTTTCAAAGAATAATCAAAAAAAGACTTCAGATATGCCCTATTGCCTTTGTATATGGATGTATCACTTCCTAAATTTGACATGATCGCAGAATCAACTAGCCATTGGCTAAAGTCCCTTCTTACTGCAATCAAAAAAGCCTGCAATGGATAAATGATTTTGGCAGACACAGCAATGATGATGTAACTGCTCATGATGATATAATCGTCTGGGATGCATCACCAGAAGAACAATACATAAATCCATATTCGTTATGTAATATTCTTTCAAAATATGTATAAACAGTGGTGGATATGAGAGGGATCTAGCAGCTATTATTAAGCCGGAACCGGTTTCTGGCCTGGATCAATTAAAATATGATGGATCTGTCATGGTGTTATTTGGAGACAGCATTACACATTCACCAGTGCCTTGCAACCTGAAGTGTAGACGGTGAAGAGGTTGGTCTAATTGTAATTTCACAAAAACAGAGGCCACATTTAAGGGGGTAGCAGCCCATCTTTTTTTTGAGTATGAGCCTGGCTGGCCGCTATCTGGAGCCTTTCACCAAGACGCCAATGGAATGGAGGGAAACAAAGGCACGCAGCTTGATATCCCTTCAGAAGTTCTTAGGAGAAAATACAATTTGGAGGAAGGATTTTGACTTTGTTCAACCTCTGTATATATAGATGGGCATGCACAGCCTGTATTAGTAGCTACACAACTGATTCAAATAGCATAGCACTTGCTATTTTTCCATTCTCTAATAGCATTTTACATCACACACAGATTATACATTCACAATAAATAAAACATGTGAATATCAAAGTACAGGATGAGTTACATAAGACAACGAGAGTTACAAGGCATAGGAGTGGCATATCTTTACCGGTGGGCATTATATGTTAAGAGTGCATGCTCAGAAGAAACACATAGGGGCTGGTCACGATGATGGTCGGATGACTGTCCGCCCAATGTCATCCCGAGCCCTTTCTGACCGCTGCCACCGGGAAGCTTCCCCCTGCTGTATTACGATTCAACCGCTGCAGGTTTGCATCTACAAAGAAGCATATATCCCCAAATATGCTGCTGCAAATGTGTACAAAACTCACAGGAAACATTTGAATTGTACACACATGCATGGCATAAGTGGGGAAATGCCTAGTGCATCATGTACCCCATTGCTGGAGTGCGGCAGAATGTGCACAATCCAGTCAATGGGGATACATATCGCATACAGACTTTTCTGGATTCCGGAACCCACAGGATCACAGTCATTGGGGATCAACTGCCCAGATGTAGAGGAGAAAAGAAGGAAGGGATCCACAGTGGAGACTGCTGGAGAGAAGCAAATTTGGGTGAGTATGCACCCCTAATCCTTCGTTTCTGACGACTTGAGGCAGACGGTTGGACTGCCGCGGTCGGGTCGTCGGAAACCCACATTGTGATCCGGGCGGCTGTCGGAGATCACTTCACTGCCCTATGGATGCTGCTTTTCTCTGACTGCCATCTCAGAGGTCAGAGAAAAGCTGTCAGGGTCGGTGGCCTTTCAGCGTTCGGAGGATGCATGCATTGTAATCCGGCGGCCAGACTGACTGCTTCCGATGAGACCGCGGCGGTCCGACCGCCACTGACACGACTGCAGAATTCGGTCCGGCCGGCATCATTATCAGCCCTTAAGTGAGGGTTGAAAACTTAAAGCAGTGATTGGGGTTGTTTATAGCAACAAGCAGGTCTCTGTGTCAAAAGCAGTAACCCACCTACCTATCTACATAATACAGAAATCTGTGGTCGCCATGTTACCCAATGTGCTATGTAGTAGGCATGGATACCCTCCACACTACTTTATGAGTCACAACTGTGACTAGATCTGGAAACCGCATTAATCACCAGAGTAATCTTAGCATTATTATTATCCTCTGAGATTTGCTGGGCACACAATTATCTGTGCAGCAGGTGTCTTAACCCCTTCAGATATTTTCAAATGGAGCCTTTATGACCAACTAAGCCAGAACAGATTTACTGTCAAGTTTGCCCTTGTTGCCGATTTGTTTGCGGCATAGTTTTTAAAAATGAAGGCAAATATTTACAAAGACTTTGTGACAGGTTTGCATTACTGTTTTAATGAAGACCTGCCACAAAGTATAATGGTGGGACTTACAAGCCAACGCAAATCTTGTAGTCCAACGTAACGTAACGCAGCGCAATGCACTGCTTGCAGTACTCATGGCATGTTGCAGAAGGAACCAGAGAACTAGTCAGGACAGGAGAAGGTGGACTGTACCATCAAAACTAGGGCCTGATAGGATCATAATAAGCAGGGTCATGAACAGGTCTAGGAGGACCAGAGAGGTCAGAACTAAGGGGACCAGGACCTGAAGTTTCAAGTGGTGCAGGAGGACTAGGAACTGGGGTATTAGGACCATGCTGGTGAGGATCAGGGGAACCAGAGCCACCAGAACCAATATGACCAGGCCTTGCCCAAGAGTACCTAATAAGGAGGACCAGGACCAATGGACACAGTGCCAAGTGGACCACAAGGCCCAAGGCAATGAGAATCAGGATGAACCAAACTAGGAAGAATAGGAGTGCCAGCCCTAGGAGACCCAGTACAGCAGGACTAACAAGAAGGACTCAGAGGACCAGCAGTATCAGGGCAAGGATCACTAATACCAGGATTAGGAGGCCCAGGAAAGGCCAATAGAAGGATGAGGCAGGAGCATGGCCAGGTAGACCAGTGTCAGGAAGGACTGCATCCAAGAGCACTTGATTCAAGAACCAAGTATCAGGGTGACCAGACCTAGTAGGACAAAGGCCAGAATGATGAAAACAACCCAGAAAAAGAGGACTTGGAACAGGACTAGGAGGCGGACCAATGCCTAAAGGCACAGAAGGACCTGGAAGAGAAGGAAGGAGACTGGGAGTCTAAGCCACATGTATACGGATATCCCTTTTATAAATGATTCTTATTCATGCTTCTTATGCTATGAACCCCGAGAAACTCCCACCTTTGCAGCTAACATATAGAACTGGTAAGTATTTGCTGAAACATCAGAGCATGCAAAGTAAATGAAAAACCAGGGCTGTTGCACTCTGACCTCTCAGTGATCGAAGACTATGTCTGATGCTCGAACAGTAGTCTGAGGGTGGATCTTAGAGCACAGGGACTGAAACTTGGCAGGGGAGTCTAAAGGTGGGTGAGTGAAAAGGAGTGTGGTCTGTGAGGGATGGCAAAAAAGGTTTAAGAAACTCAGATGGCTGAAATAAGGAAAAATGGTTAATGGCTAAGAAAGGGGCAAAGGGCTATGTCAATCAGCAAAGAGGAGTGCATGATAATAAGAAGGCTCTGATGAGCACAAGAGGGGTGATGGAGGATTCGGATGTATGTTGTTACTACGCATGCTTTTACAACACATGCCTTTACCACGCAACTTTTACAACGCAAGTCGTTACAACGACTTGCGTTGGGGGGCGCTGGATAGTGAATAGTTTAATTTACTATTCCAACTCCAGTTCCCATGGATAGTAGGGAAAGTCTTGGATAGTAAATTAAACCATTCCCTATCCTACAGCGCCCCCCAGCGCAAGTCGTTGTAACGACTTGCGTTGTAAAATTGCGTGGTAAAGGAAGTGCGTGGTAAAAGTTGCGTTGCAAACGCTGTTCCCCGAGGATCCAGATGGATCATCCCAGATGGTCCAATGAGAGATTCTGTGTGACTCCCAGATCTTTGTACTGATGTTCCGTGTGTGTATGTGCTGTGGGTATGTAACAAGTGCATAGTAGTAAGACACCTTGTTTGATAACAGTCTAAGTACATGGACCAGTATGATCCATTCTGCATGACGTGATAAAGAGTAGATAGAGTTTCTCTACACAGTGGCTTGTATGAACTGCATCCCAAAGACTGGAGGGTGGCGGTCCAAAACTGAAGCACGGGAGAATAGAGGAAAGTCTACCCAAAGAAATTCTATAAGGTCCTTTTTAGCAAAGGCTGCTGATGTCATTTGAGATGACATCAGTGATGTTGTCAGTGATATCACTGACCATGTCATGAGTGATGTAATATGTGAGGTCATAAGCAGTACATTGCGGGGCGTAAGTTATAGTTAGCACAAGTTACTATTTACAATTTACAATTCTAAGTTACGTTTGTGAATAGCCCTTCAGTTTCAATCGCATGTTGGTTATTAAGACTCACTGACATTCAAAACTAACAACATAACCTTTTACTTTTCCTTAAACCATAAGAGTTCATTCTAAAAAGAACGATTCTTTTTGATTTTCATAAATTGTTTCAGAAATGTAATACTAAAATGTAACTTCAAGAGAGCGATAGGAACTTAGATACAGAAAAAAATATAATTTATTGCAAGACTGCAGGTGCACTTGTGTTTTTTGTGCTTTATGCACTCAGCTCTCCAAAATAAATAATTGTTCTGCTGATCGAGAAATTCATTCTCATAGTGGTGAAGTATGCATTACTCTCATCCTGCTCCAGCTGAAGGACACCATGTGGTAATCTCTTGCCACGAGGGATTGTGTGCTGTAATAGCACATCAAATGTAGTCTGTCCTCCTTTTTTAATATTAAATTGGCATTTATGCTAAGCATTAGGATGCTTGTGAATTGAAGCTGTCCCAAATGAATATTTGTCATGTCTTCTCAGTTTTTATGTTGAATATGTTGGTGACATATTTTGATGAGACCTTTTCTTTTCTCCAGTAGGCACCACAAAAGACTTCCACACAATGGACTCCAGCAGAGACATGGAATCATCAGAGGTGAGATCTCCCTGACCTTCGTAGCTGTCCTGGGCAGCTTTCTTTGGATTTACCCTATGCTGCTCATCCTGTTCAGAAACCCAAAAAGTTCCCTATCCCCAAAAAAGGAAAGTGAAACACAAAAACCTAGTTAGCCTGGTTTGCTATAAATCTCTCCCATAGTGATGAGTGCAGTGATGTGTTAAAAAAAAGAGAACTACTTGAATGTGGCATAATTTAGTCACAAAAACCAATTAAATCTTTTCCATTGTCTACAGGGATTCTCGATGCCTCTGCAGTACCAAGCAAACTCCCTGTATCAGAGGTACTGTTTCCCGGTACCCCGAATCCAAAGAGGTTTATAACCTGGACATTTGGAAATGTACCTACACAGTAATGAGTTTTAAGTTGCACTTAGCAAAAGCCTCAGTCTCACACACTGAAAATAAATTTGCTATCAACTCACCTTTTTAAAAGGTTATGTGATCCTTAGTTCAAATTTTTTATTTGCAGCTTAAAGAAAGAAAGACCCACCTTCTTTATCTCGTAAGAGGTGTATGGCACAATAGCACTGTTTCCATAGGAGCCATAGAGGATTTGCAAATCATTAAACACAATAAAAAATGTGGTTGATTAAAATATCCAAAATATCTGAAAAGCAACACCAGAGTCTCAAGAGACAAGTAGCTGGCCCTTTGGAGAACACAACCTTATTGTTGTCTCTTGAGAAGGAGAGTAGGAATGTTGGGGTTTTGCTTCTACAGCTTCCCAGGAGAGTACAGCAAGACAGGAAAACATAGAAAATAGTAAAATCCGGCCTTCTTCACAATCACAGCTAGATGATGATGTCGTAATGGTGGCTGCTGCATCTCCTAGAAAAAGGTGTGGCAGTTGAGCCCCTCCTTGCCCCACTATCCTTCGACCCCTTTGTGAATGGCCAGAACTGATGGACCCTGTGGCAGTCGCTAGTCCAGTGCACGAGACCTGAGGGACGTCTGGCTGTGCCAGTAGCAGGACAACAGCGATTGCTGGCTCTCCCATCCCTCATATGCAATCCCGCAGTGTACCAGTAACGCACTGCGGTCCAGTATGCTAACTCGGTGTGCAAGTGCTGGGCATCTGACCACACAGCAGAAAAAGACACAGAGTTGCAGGGACTTTCTCATCTTTTGGCAACTACCACCACCAATAGCAGACAAAACCAGAAGAAGTCTGCAACACTGCTGCTATCCCACAGGCTCAAAGTGTGGGGAAGAGCGCAGATCACCAGCCATAGTCACATACATAAAAGGCTAAAACGCTACTGCTTCCCACCCACCTCTTGCTACCCACTGGGTCGATGGCTCCTCACTCCTGGCACTATGGGGAAAATGGGTTTGAAGCAGTCCAAGCTAACATTTGAAAATAGGGGCACAGGACGCCATGGAGAAGTGTTGCAGGAGGCAGTAGAGCAAGCCAGCAGACCGAAGTTACAACAATGCAAGACGGTGACATAGATCTCTACTTGTGGAGGTCAAATCCAGCCTAAAAAAATAGACTCACTATTAGACCACCTTACAATCAGACCAGATCAGGTTAAATAACGAGTCAACACACATGACACTCGGATCGCATAAATGAAATTCAGAGTGTCAGAAACAGAGGATACACTCACTGAAGACCGGCAGTGCCTGCTAAAAATGGGAAAAGTGCTGGAGATCATTCGGGCAAAGAACGAAGACCTGGAATCCTGCTCTAGAAGGAACAACCCGCATATCCTCAGAATCCCGGAATCCACAGTCATCGCAAAGATGAAGAATTACCTGGAATCCGTGCTCCACAAAATATTTGGTGCAGAACTGTCGGTGGTCTTCATCGTAGAGCGGGCCCATCGGTCACTGGGGCCAAGGCCACCACCTGGCGCACCTTCACACCCAATATTTGCTTGCCTGCTAAACTATCTGGACTGAGATGCAATTCTGCGGAAGGCTAGAGAAATGGGAGAAGTCATAAACCAGGGCAATACCCTCTCCTTCTTTCCGGACTTCACTCTGACAGTGCAAGCAGAGCGGTGCAAATTCCTGCCAGCAAAAGGCATCCTCCAAAGACTGGCGATTCCGTACGCCCTCCTCTACCTGGCCAATCTGCACATTGCGGGCAGCGATAAGTGGCAATTCTTCACAGACCAAAAGGCCGCAGTGACCTACACCAATAAACTCAGTAGAAACAGCAAAACCCGGTCAACTTCTTCTGGATCATCAGAGGACGGCTGCACCAGCGATAATGACAAAGCCCGATTATGCTTGACACACCTGATGGGGCTCTAAAAATGTTATGATATACTGAGACAACAACTGTACTGTATAACTGGAAATTACATATGCGGCCCCCGCAAGTGGAGAATAGCCACAATCACACTACGCTATACTATATTGATCCCCCTCATGGAACTATTGCTCCGCCACCCTGGCCTCGGGTCAGGGGTGTCAGCCTGGTGTGACCATGGCCACGTGGGATAATTCCCACAGGTACCTGCTATGTTTTCTTGTTGGGGCTTTTAGGGCTGGCAGGATACAATGTCTCAACCTGTTTGGGGGGTTGGAGTGAGTGGATGGGGTATTGGCGGGGTACTATAGTTACTTTTCACTTGGGGAACATGCACGTTTTTGAAATGGGAGTGGGTGACAGGAGGCTGTGCATAGGGAGTTTATATGTTTTGTCTTTGCAACTTTTGTTCTGCAGTAATCCCTAGATTGGGACGCACATGCTCACATGAGATACAATATGAGTTACGCTGAAACATGCGCACTAACCAGCTCTTGACATGGCTACCGTAACATACTTAACCTGGAACGTGAGGGCCTTAATGATCACCATAAATCCTGACTGATACACACATACCTAATGCCCCACAGCATAGACATCTTGGGGCATATTATCAAGAATGGGGTTAAAATGATCGCCGGTTTAGTGGCAGAAAACTGCTGCTAAAGCGGCGATAATGGGCTTGATAATATGCCCTGGAGAAATCCAATAGAAGCCCATGTTCACAGTTTTCTGCCGCTAAACCGGCGATAATTTTTAACGCCGTTCTTGATAAAATGCCCCCTGTTTCCTACAGGGGACTCACCTGTACTCAAATAGCAGGGCTCATCTCCGGGCTAGATGGTGAGGAGAATCCTACTTTTCCATCTACACCAGCTATGCCTGCCGCAGCACAATTCTCATCAAGAAGGGATTGCCATAGTGCACTACTAATCCCTTCATTGATAAAGATGGCACATATGTTATTCTGATGGGAACACTTTACACACAACCAATGATAATGGCAACCATATACGGGCCAAATACGGATGACCCTGACTTTTTTCTAATATTTGGAGGTAGCTGTCTGATTATGGACCCCGACGAGTGCAGCGGGTGGGGGTGACTTTAATGTCGCGCTGCAGGAGCATCTGGACTGCTCTGGAGCCAAATCGCAACACCTATGTGCTGTAGAGGCACTAAACACGCTCATTACTTATAACGGGCTAGTGGACATATGGCGCCGCACACATGCCACCAAGCAAGACTGTTTCTTTTCTGTTCATTGTTTCTGGTCCCGCATAGATTTCTAGTTGGTATCTAGAGACGTGGCAGCTTGGACCACAGAGGTCGAGCATCTACCACGCACTCTCTCTGATCACTCTCCAGTGAGTCTGTCCCTCTAGGTCCCTTAGACTCTGTCACAGATGTTTTCTTGGTGACTCCCCCACACATATTGCGTGATGCAGTGTTCAGAGAGGAGATCCCCTGAGGTATGTTTCATTTTTAAACTGAACTTGCCTCAAGTCCCCTGAGGTATGTTTCATTTTTAAAATAAACTGAACTTGCCTCAAGTCCCCTGAGGTATGTTTCATTTTTAAAAAGTTGTACATATGAGAAGGTATGAGTAGGTTAAGGCGAGCAACTTATAATGAGTGTCCACAATTATTTGTGTTTTCACTAATAGGTTTAAGGAACAGGGGAAAGAATTAATTTGGCCCTGAAGAGAGTTTGTGAAGAAACCCTTCAAACTCGAAACGCGTAGGCGAACAGGATTACGTCCTAAGTTTGTAACTACATATAAAATACTTGGCAATTCATAGCCTAAAAACATTTTTTCCGAGAGGTTATTTGTTTTCATGCAGATTCATTGAAAGGCTGCTGTTTGGGCAAATATTGCTTTTGTGATGGAATATATGTTTGCTTAAATGCGTTTATTGATGTTATTGAAGAAAATATCTTGACATCTTTTCCCTCCTTTTTTTGAAATATTATCACTTTGTTGCAAATTTTTCTCACCAGATATATGCTTTCATATTGTTTATGGTCGTGAATTTATGTTTTGTGTTGTAAATTTGTGTTGTAAAGATTAGGCATTACGACTTTGTTGGCTAGAACGTAAATGGCAGTGGTATTTCTCTGTACATGAACATTATCTTTAAAAAGTTTTTTCTAAAAATTGATGAATAAAACGGCGAAAGTAATCGCCTTGATAAACATATTAAGTTTTGTTTATCCTTTCATCCAAAATTGAATGGTGAAAAACATACCGAAGTGTGGGTTCCTTCCTTTTTTCACAAAGTATTTAGGCCCTTACCCACTTCTGTCCACATGGGCCAAACTCCTTTTTGTTAGACAGAGAGGAGATCCGGCAGAATATAATGGACTATTTTGCCTTTATTGTTGGATCCGTAGAATCACCTTCCTCACTTTGGGAAGCGTTCAAGGTGGTGATTCACAGCTCATGTATTGCCAGACAGTCTGGAGTTTTAAAAGCGGCTAGGGGAACCCTTAAAAAACTTGAGGCTGAAATTCAGCCACTAGAGCAGGCCTACAACCATGAACCTAAACCAGCCACATTAACGGACATTAGAAACAAACTCTCAAAATACCAAACTGAAGCGGAGAGAGAGTCACAGGCCCGACGTTATGGGGAGAGAGATCGCCCTGGCAGAACACTGGCAGGACTGCTGCGGAAACCACATGCCTTGACATACGTGTCCAAACTGATAGGCAATACAGGCCAGGTGGTTACACCACCTGCAGAACTGCCTGTCGTCATGTTGACCTCCTTTGCCCAACTTTACACCGCTGGCACGGGGTGCAATCAGGACGCCCTGCAGCACTATTTCCATTGAACTGCTCTGCCTGGAAAAAGGGCATAAAGAATACCTCGATGCCCCAATTACGCTGGAGGAAATTTCACAAGCCATCACCAGCCTTCCTGGAGATAAGGCCCCCCGGCCAGGATGGGCTTGTGCCCTCCTTTTACAAAGAATACACTACTATACTCATCCCACACATAATCGAGATGTACCATGACTCACTGTCAGTGGACCGCCTCCCCCAACCCTCTGTAAGGCAATAATTATAACTATACTCAAGCCTGACAAGCCCTCTGAACTCTGCAATTCCTATCGCCCCCTGTCACTAATAAATATAGATAATAAAATATACGTGTTGATACTGACTAACCGCTTACTGCTCCTCATGCCTTTAATTGTGAGACCCGACCAGTCCGGATTCATTCCAATGAGAGCCACGTTGCATAACCTCTGCACAATATTCTCTGTCATGCATCATATTCACCCCTCTCTGCCCCTCCGACCACCATTATTAAAAGACAATGGTCCATAGACAATTACTTCTCAATACCAAAACTGGTCAAAGCTTAGCAATTCGATAAATATTCAGGAGTATGAAAAATCTTACTCTAGATCAATAAATGCATCAATATATCAAACCGCAACAGCAAAACATATAGTCAAAGGCAATTTATTAAATTATCGCCACTAATTAAGAATGTACATTACTAACAATACATCAGAGTCATACAGGTTGCCCCGAGGGGAACGTGCAAAATAGGAAGATGTGAATTGAATAGTGTTGAGTGATGAGGGAAAGAAAAGAATTAAGAAAATTGGTGACATAAAAATACAAGAGACACTTTGTTCATTGCAAGACGGATCTGCAATCATCCATGTTGTAGGACCTGGCCATAAATCAATTTAGTCCGTAGTGTTAATACATTTGGAAAACCCTTTTGTTTGGTAAATTATAATGCACAAAACATGAACTATATATGGGTCCAGGTCAAATATCAGAGAGGCGTCGACGTTTCGACTTGACTTAGGGCCTGTTGGTGAGTTAAGCCTGGGCCATGCGAGTCTTCATCAGGACTATCAAACAACGGGCACCTTAAGTTTATGACCCCTCACGAAGGAGGTGGTTCAAGTGTATGTCTTTTCTTTTTCAATTAATGGAATGTCCTCCTTGTCTCCTACAAGGTGGTATCGCCCACAAGGGAGGATCAATTTGGATTTATTCTCTACATGACGGAAAGGTCCCTGTTCAGTTGGTCGTAAAGGATTGTAAGTGGGCTTCTCTCTTTTTCGTTGACGGCGTGTAATTACTTTAAATCGCCGTGTCTCTGAGGTCCCCTCAAAGTTGGACCACTAGCTAGAGCAACAAAAATTCAATCCGATGGGTTATTTACTTCCATAGTCAGTACGCGACAGCCGGCAATGCGCACTGACTATGGAAGTAAAAAACCCATCGGATTGAATATACACACACACACTACCCCATTGCCGCGCAAACTCATTACCTGACTCTACTTGACGCTGACCGCCTCCCCGTTAAACACCTCGAGGACTCGTCAAGCCTGGGAATTAGATACAGGTCTGGAAATATCTGCTGAGAAATGGCTTTATTGCTGTTGTCAAATAGAACCCCTCTCCCCTAATTACAGATTGCGACTGATTCATTTTAAATTCCTGCACAGAATGTATCGCACCCCTGCATACCCCTACACAGGATTGGACTGTCTGGCGATGCAAGATGCTTGCGCTGCTCTGCACTGGAAGCCACTTTTTCAAACTGGCCTGGGCCTGTCCAAGGTTGGCGGACTACTGGCGGTCCATATGCGAGATGGTTTGCGCCATCACAGTTGACTTGACCCTACCAGGCCCCTTGCTGTGCCTACTTGGTTACATCAAGGAAACTGCGGATGCACACTGGTGACAAGTTGCAATGCTGCTGCTGCTGGCCAAGAGCAGGATGGCGATGCACTGGGACCACAGACCGTCGACAGAAGTAAAGGCATGGCTGGCCGACGTAACACATTGTCAAACACAGCTGACTACTTTCTGGGACCTTATCCGGCAGCGAGTCGCCCCCAGTGCATCTGTGACCCATTCAAGACATACCTCCGCCAACACACAACTACCCCATCGAACAATCTCCCACCACACCCGCTCGCAGCTAGACTAACCCGGTGCACTGCACGCAGACTGGGTCGCGTAGCCTTGAGTGATTCTTAACACATACAACAAGGAATAACACAGAACCCAGAGCCCCTCCATGTTATCGTTCAAACATGTGTGACTATGGGGCTTGTGCGTAAAGTATTAAACTGACTGTCATGTGCAACTATGATGTAAACGTTCATGTTTGCTGCCAACAAGTTATGTGCTGACTGACAATGATTACCAAGAATGTATGCCTTTTATAATATAAAAAGTTTTTTTGAAATGGCGCATCAGTTCCAAGGGGCAGATTTATGTTCGACTTGCGCCACGTTTGCATCACGCAACGGTGGCGTAAACGTGGCGCATCCCTGCGACCTATTTACAACGTGACGCATCTAGGAAGATGCGTCATGTTGTAAAGCCCTACGCCACATGTGGGTGTTCCGGCGCAGGGTGGGCGTTCCGGGGCAGGTGCGCCTCGAAAAAAGTCAGTCACTTTTAGGCCAATGCTGCGTCAAAACCCTGCGCCTGCTTGAAGCAGGCGTAAGGCTTGACGCAGCATTGGACAGATAGGGCACCCCCGAGCCTTGCTGGAGCTGCGTCGCGCTTGCGACGCAACTCCAGCAATGCGCCACCTTTACGGCACAGATGCGTCACGCATCTGTTCCGTTTTTGCCCCATGGTGCGCCGCATTGTAAATGTGGCGCACCATGGGTGGCAGAGCTGCGGCGCACAATAACTGGCGCATCCCTGGAGATGCGCCAGTTATTGTAAATCTGCCCAAAAATGTTTTTAACAAAATGGAAAGGCAAACTGTTCACAAATATCTCATTCTTCGGTTCCACGGATTTGTGTATAAGTTAAAACACTACGACATGTTGCCTTTTCTGTGTGAATAAAAGCCCACAACCATCTTCAGAGGCTATGTTCGCAAGCCCTCGAAATTGTTAAATTCAGTCTTATATTTACTCTGGAGTTCCTAGGCACATCCAAAACTACTATGAAGGCATTAGATTTAGATCACCTAATATTTTATGCAAATATCACACACAGACCACCTATAAATTCCTAGATATTTATATATTTGTCCTTTTAATTTATGTATCTGTAGATATGAATAAATCAAAAACAATGTGTTAATTGCCTGAGACTGCAGCTATGTTTGTCAAAAGTTTGAGAAATATGTGTTTTGTTGTGTGTTGGGGTTAATGGGCTAATATTAAACTGCCTTTATGCATTGATGTTTATTTTTAAAATAACATTTTAAATGCAAATCACATTGCAAGGAAATTAAAAACATGCATTCTAAAAGGTGTTTTTCTTTGGTTGTACATTGACACTAAAGAATAGGTTTAGCAAGACTATGTAAAGTGCAATGTGGGGCCGTGTAACGTTTTGAGGAGAGGGTTCTGCGTTTACACTGTTTATTTCTTTTTTCCCATACAGGGCAGGATTTATTGGTGTATGCATCAAGAATAGGCCTGCAAGTGTGAGCTTGTCAGGTGTGCTGTTAACGGTTGAAGAGCAGCACTGTCATTGGGAAGGTGTTTTTCGTCAGCACTGAAAGAAAAATGAAATGCTGAGTTAACCATCCATTTATCATTTGCATTTGATGAATATCCTGCAACTTAACTTAGCACTGTGTATTGCAAAAATTATTCACATTGAGGCCTCTTTTATGTGAATTATGGGCTATGAAACCACTGGAGAACGTTTAATAAGATGAGATAGATGGATGGATGGATGGATGGATAGATGGATGGATAGATGGATGGATGGATGGATGGATGGATGGATGGATGGATGGATGGATGGATGGATGGATGGATGGGTGGGTGGGTGGATGGATGGATGGATGGATGGATGGATGGATGGATGGATGGATGGATGGATGGATGGATGGATGGATGGATGGATAGATAGATTTACATACATCTGTCTAAGATGTCATGCAATGCTTTCTGCAATGTAGTGACTACCTATGTAAATTGTTAAGAAACTTACCTGCAATGTAGTGACTCCTGATGCTATAGTTCCTATGTACTGAGGACAAACGGTCGGTTTTCCGTACTAGAATTAGGACCCATGGCACCCTCGGTACACCACTATCATTAAAGTTAAACACACACAGACACACATATACTTCTCTCTTTCCCTTGCAGTCTGACTGAGTTGCTTCCACTGATTCTCTTTGGAGAATACATCACCACAGTTCCTCCCTTGAGACGGTTCCTCTCAGTTCTGTTCTACTACTGCTCTCATGAGCTCTTCTGGTACATCGTTAGGATGAATGGCACTGGTAGAAATAGATGTGATGTTGTCCTACACAGGAACCTGAGGAGTTTACGGTAATGGGAGCTCAGGGATACAGCGAATGGCGATGAACTTGTTCTCTGACGCAAGTAACTCTCTCCGGACCTGTTGCTGTCTTTACTGAGTTGGCAGACTTTAGATGCCAGAGAAGCAAAATGCTGGCTCGACCGGATGATATAGTGATTATCCGGATACACCTCAAGTTCAGAATAGAATTAAAGACTATGATGCTACCCAAATCTGACACTGCTGACGTCAAGCCATAGTGCTTTGCATATGTTACCTGCGTAAGGGGATGCTAAACGTCATCACGCAAAATCTGGAGCCGCTATCCTATTCCAAACTCAACACTTAATGATGGAACTCCAGCCGACATCTTTTCTTCACCCAAGTAGTATAAGATTGGGTAACTACCTACTTTTCCCAAATCAGGACTATAGGGAATGTGCAAATTTCATCATTTGTTCTGGTACACATTTTAGAAGGTAAGACCTTGAAGAATTCATATAGCGAAACACTGCCGGATTACAAGTTTCACAGTTTGGAAATGGGAAACAGAAGCAGAAATACTGTGTTGTCTCCCATTCCAAGGCGTGGAAATCAGAATCCTTAATGTTTCGCTTCTTTGGGTATTGTAGGTGAACAAATTTCTCTTAGGAAATGAATGCATGTCCATGGATAAGGCTTTCATTATTTTCGAGATATTGCTGGATTATAAAGTAAAAAACATACGGGGCCTTATTTATGAAGGCCGTGTGACACTTTTGCACCTCCGTTGCGCCACTTTTCATGACACAGCGGCGGCGTAAACAATCCACCAGATTGCTCCATATTTAAAAAGTGATGCATCTGGGTAGATGCGTCACCTTGTAAAGCCCTGTGCCACATTATACT
Source organism: Lissotriton vulgaris (assembly GCF_964263255.1). NCBI lineage: Eukaryota > Metazoa > Chordata > Amphibia > Caudata > Salamandridae > Lissotriton > Lissotriton vulgaris. The sequence goes on along the minus strand of NC_141689.1, from coordinate 1,080,035,138 downwards.
TGTGTCAGGTATGATGTATGCAGGGTGGGAGTTCCAACGTAAAAAAGGGTCGTAGAAGTGTTGCAGTGAAATCTATGAGATTTCACTGCAACAGTGAAATGTATGAGATGTCACTGTGACACTTCTAGACGCCACTGCGTCAAAACCTTAAGCCTGCCTCATGGCAGGCGTAAGGGTGACGCAGTGTCATAGGCACAGGCCAACCCCAAATGCTTGCTTCACAACTCCAGCATAGCATGAGTTTTGCGCCAACAGATACATGAGGATTCCTGTGACATGGAGTGCCATACATTAAATGCAGCGCATCCATCGTGTCACAAGGAGGGCTCAGTGAAAACTGTCACGTCGCTGTTTTATCGCATCAATGCAACAGTTTTCATAAGTGAGGCCCAGAAAATGTAGTTGCCTAATCAGCTAAAATAAGGCCTTAGTTGAATAATTCCATAATTAGAGCTGGGGCTGCAATATGAAAACCCGCTTTATATTAATAGGGCAGGAATCTGAATGTCCTGGCAAATGTTCATTTTTGCACTACTATTAGTTTGTACAAGGCAGTGGATGTGCGGAAACAGCAACTGCTTTTCAACCCATTAATGATAAATCAGGTCCAAATTGATTTAAGGTAATGGAAAGGAAAACTTCTCACAAATATTTCACCCTTATGTTCCAGGGACTTGTGTCTCACTTAAACACAACAATTGCCTTTTCTGTGTGACTAAAACCCACAACCACCTTCATGGGCTGTGTGCTCAAACCCTAAGAATTATTAAATGCAATCTTTTACTCCAGAGTCCCAAGGCACATCTAAAGCTTCTAGCAAGGCATATTTGATTTAGATCGCCTATTTGTATCTCAAATATCACACCCATTGCATTTTTTTGCATGTTACTGTTGGGAAAAAGCCAAGGTAAAATTACACTAGCTTTGGCTAAGATTATATGACTTAATTCTGGCTCTCCCCGCCTTGAATTAAGTATCTATCTATCTATCTATCTATCTATCTATCTATCTATCTATCTATCTATCTATCTATCTATCTATCTATCTATCTGTCTGTCTATCTATCTATCCATTACCTACTGGTGGTCAATATTTAGTAGTTAGTTAGGACCTAATTTCCATAGACAAAGCATTTTTTGTTTTGCTAATAACTTTGGCGCCATTTGATGAATCTTCACGAAATTTTAAAAATTAGCACAACAAACACTTCATCTGCTGTCTGTAAAGTTTGGGGTGATTCATCAAGTGGGAGCGAAGGAAAAAGGAGGATCCCAAAATGTGTTTTTACCCATAGGTTACAAATACAGCCTGAACAGCTGAACTGAATTACACCAAATTTGACAGAAAGCTAGCTCTTTAGTCAAGAGCGAGCCTGATTTGTAATTTGGCATAAATCCATTCAGAACTTTTGGAGTTCTTGAAGACAAAAGATTTATAGATATCTAGGGAAGCTAATCCTCCACTGATCCGACAGACCTCATGGTGAGATTTGATTGGCTGCCAGCACTTAAACCAGGAAGTACTGGCAGCCATCTTGGAACTTGGATAAAGCCAAGTCCCAAGACAAGCATTTGCAATGCAATAGGTCTCACATTTGCGAGAGTTTAAGCTATTGGCATTATAAATGGACAATGTCTTTTATTTATCTGTTTTGATGATTAACACATAAACCAAAGGCATTGTCATTTACAATGCCAATAGCTCAAACTCTTGCAAATGCAAGACCTATTTCATTTCAAAGAAGCGGCCGCCATTGTCCCGGGTTTGCTTGGAAAGTGAAAGCATGGCACGCTGAATGTTGCAGTAAAGCATGTTGTGCCTGAGGTAGGAGAAACTATTTAAAGGAAATAGAACTTAGAGACTAAATAAAACATACTGTGTAACAACAGAAGTAAAAGGGCCAGTCCTCATGGGAGGTTACAAATGAAGACTAGGTGGGACTAACAAGGCTTTTAACTAATTAGAAACCAGCCTTTACAAAGGGCAATGACACAAGCCAGTGAAAATTATGGGTGGAGAGTGGCTGAGCTTCAAGGCCATGCTCCAATATAGCATGCCTTACAGAGCAGAACATGTAAATGTAATGTAAATGTATAGGCATTTATATAGCGCACTACTTACCCGTAGGGTCCCAAGGCGCTTCGACCGCTGCGAAACCCTTCCTGGCTTCCCTGAGAGATGGTCCCTTAATGGGTATCTCCAGGGTGAGACCAGGCATCCCCGGCGGTCTGGTGGGGCCGTTAGTGAAGATGAGGCAAGCTAATGCCCAGAGTTGCCGAGTGTGATCGCTGATCAGAGTGGGTACCGAGGCGAGAGAATTATCGAGTCCGCTGACCCTGGTCCAGAAACCTGCTGCGCCGGGAATCAAACCCTGGTCCCGGGCCGTTCTCTGCTCTCGGGTCTGCCGCCTCTAACCAGTGAGCCACACTACTTCACTTAACATGCGTTGCCCAGGCTTAACCTAGAAATCTTTGAATAGCTACAGGACTTACGTAATAATAGTATGTAAACCGGAAACCACCTAGTATCTTAAAGAGGCACGTAACTGTAGTTTTTATATTGAAAGTATTTGCGTAGTTGGTTGCACCTTTCAACATCAGAAGCATGTCTACACAGATTGTGTAAATATTTCCTCAAGTTGTTTGCTCTAAATTTGTGTTTTTGTCTTTTTCTAGGTTGTTATTTGAGTTTACAAATGTCAGTGATTCTTTATCTCTGGTAAACCACACTCAGAGAGCAGCTAAGCGGTCCAATGCTGTGTATGACACTTTCAACATGTCCTGGTTTGTAGTCAATGCCACTTGGCATTCTGAGAATTATAGATTAACTATTTCTGTTATTAGCATGGACCTAACTGTCATCATGCAAAGTGGCATTGGATAAAGATGACAGAATGGCTGGAAGTGTCATTCATACATGATACAAACATGATATTGCCGCTCACTACCTCTGCAAAACCTACCATTAACCAGAGCAGTTTTGCACTACATTTCTCAGCAGATGTGTAGAAGTAGTGCTTAAATTGCAAAAACTGCAAAAAGAATACAATCCTGCACCACATATTTTTAATTAAGAGACTTCCACTCAATGAAGTGGTGAAGCATTAAAAGTTTAAATTTAGAGATAGCAGACACAGGTCACAATCTTTCACAAATATGGATTTGGCAGTCTGACCTCCTTGTTTTGTACTGGACCAATTACTTGCTTGCCAAAATCCCCATAGAGGCATTAACCATCTCTCAATCCGTGTAGCTCATCAGTAGAGGTGGGCGAGACATTGAAACTTAAAGCCAGGCTCGAACCTAAACCTTAGCTCTGGCTCAGCTCGAGGTCCTGGTGGAACTAACTTCGAGCCCATTACAATCCGAGCTTTCTTGTGGCTTATGACTGCCTCACTCCCTCCACCTAGGATGTGTCTAAGCACAAGCACTTAACACTGCTCTCCCCTGTCCCCTGGGCCGCTTGCTTGATCTATATCCGTTTGGTTTAAGCTTAGGGCACCTGCGCATGGGGCTGACTTACCGGATCGCAAACAGAATTTCCAGATTCCTTCACTTTCTCGCCAGTACCGGTGTCTGGCTGCGATGTGTAGGAGAGTGTATCCTGTGGAAGTCAAGGCAGGGCGAGGAGGAAATGCAGCAAATATGTGAACTGCCGGCCCACTGACTGCCAGAGCTGCGGCGGGAGGGGCTCTCATTGACAATCCACCTCCAGACGCTGCCGAGACAATCAAGGAAGTGAAGACGCGTGAGGGTCCTGGCAAAATCAGGAGAACTTGGTGGAGGAAAGAAAACATTGCCAAAGACATCATACAGCTCTTTACAACTGGAAGGTGGGTTAATATACAGCCCACAGTAGCATCTCTGTGTGTCCCCGCCATTGAGAGATCGGGAACGTTTGAGTCCAATGCAAAGCTCATCTCAGAAGCCGACGGGGGGAGGGAGGGAAAGTGAAAGAGCGCCATGCGCACGCTGTGTTAAACCGCCAGCCCTGCAATGTGTGCGCATCTCCTGTCCCCATGCGTGCTGAAAGCGACACCAGTGGGAGCGTGTGAGGCAGAGGAGGCGCCATGCTCGCGCACATCGCCTGTGCGTGCGTGCACATGGTATGTCTCCCTTCGCTCACCAAAGCCACAACAAGCGAAACAGCGCATGCGCTGAGTTCGCTAGGCGAGACCTAAAAAAACTAGAAAATGGCAAGAGAGCAGGATAGAAATACTTTATTTATTTGAAAAGTTTTATACAGCACTGGCTAGACCCGGAGGTAACAGAGCGCTTTACGTGAGAATCCTGAGTTACAAGTTACATAATTACTTCAATTAAATCATGAATCACAGGGGGAGGGGGAGGGAAGGAAACACAACGGGGAAACGAGGAATACAATGACAGATGTCTGGCTGGGTAGGTGACAGCCGAAGGGGTGAAGCCTGGGCCAGACACCTCTTTAGCTGCATATGACAGGTCCACCTGCCATCAGCCAAGGATGCTCGTGCACCAAGGTAAGAACAGACAGTTTGGCATCCACCCAGATGGCATTGTCAATCGTCTATTGGAAGTTTTTTTAAAGTTCCAATCAGGTATAAGCCATGTTGTTTCAGCTCCGTGGTATGTATCATATTCAAAGGTTTCTGTGTGGGGGGGGAAGGGCATTGTCATTGATCATTCATTGATGAGATTCCCAGGGTGGGAATGGATCATCCCTTAGATGCTTCTATTTGGATCCTTAATGCCTCCTCCAAGTCAATCCTTGCCCAGATATGCGACTTCGGGGTTTTGCTTCATCAGCCTAGGGCATGCCCTTCAGTGGTCTCAGGGTCCACGGCGTGCTGTAGCTCCTTGGGTTGCCTCCATTCAGACCCCCAGAGTCTTCTTGTGGGCGTCCGCCATCTTAAAGTCAGGCACCTTGGGAGCGGTGCCCTGCGTCGGCTCACTGTGCTTCCAACAAATTATTCAGCTCTTGTGGGGGCTCTTCTTTAGAGCCCCCGGAAACGCTTGCGGATGGGACGTTTCCCCGGCCCTCCACTCACCGTTCTGGGCCCAGTCAACAACTATAACTCCCCCCCCAGCACCGTTGTCTTTGGTGTGAAGGAAAGCAGCCAGCCGTGTTGGTCTTCTTGCAGCAGCCTGCACCATCGTACCCCACTGCCGGCTGGTTCAGATCACCGCAGTGTCCCTTCGAACTCTACTTCAGTCAAATTCGTGGAGGCGCCGCTCAGCTGGCTGTCACCGCCATATTGTGGAGTTCTAGTTCCCTCACGGACATTCCAGGTGTTAAATTGTCCGTTTCATCTGACTGGACCTTTGAGATACCACTGCAGTCACTGTGGTTGAACAGTTGACTAGGTGAGTGTTTCGCTAATTTTGATGAGTTGGATCGTTTTCGGCACCTGGCGAGTTAACACAGCTCCCAGGCGCCATCTTCTCAATCTCATAGGTAGGGGCTTCGTGGGTCATAATTCTGCAAGGCAAAGTCAGAGAAGGGCAAGATTAAGCTTCAGGTGGTCCGCCTATATTCGGGTTGCGGAATTGTTGCTTTTGATTGAATAGTAATGCGGCGGAACGCCGCTCAGGATGATTTGAGCGAGGGTTCGACAAGGAGCTTTAATCCCCGAGCGGCCATGTCGGGCCAGGCTCCTCCTCCTCCTGATCCCTGATCCATTAGGCCTGGTGGAAGGGTCCCACAGTTTGGACGTTTATAGTAGTGGTGTTGTAAGTCTAACTTTTTTCAAGCTCTATGGTGGAGGAGCCCAGCACGCTCTCTTCTCGATGTCAGAAACTTTCTGGGAAATCATTTTGTAATAATGCTGCAGCTATTTCTATTTCTAAGAGCTATAAACAACAAGTGTTACACAGCGCATGGCAGCAGTAAAGAAGTACAGCTGTAGGCTATCTTCCTAGGGACATAAAGTCTAATCCACTCTGGAGGCTTCTTCTCTTCAGTCTCAGCCCCCACATTAGGAGTTCGTTCAGGGTCACAGCTATCAATAGTTTATCAGGTGCAGTGGTAGTGGGCCTTCAGGTTGTGAGCGGCAGGGAAATAGGGGGCACATTTCTAAGCTTGAATTAGGGCCCATGGTACCCTTTCTAATACACTGAGGTACATATTTATCAAAAATTCACGCAACTCAGGGCAGTAAGCAAAGTTTCTGTGCTGTGTTTCGTGAATGGGAAAAACCTCAACAGCCCCATATCTTCTAAAATATGACACTCGTCAGCTCTCTCCTCGAACCAGCACTAATGCAGGTATGCTGGTCATTGAGTCAGTAATTACACTAAATTTGACGGGCTGCGAAGAACACAGTGGATTCTATATGTTTGATGATACCCTGTGTAATGAGCAATAACAAAAACAGATTACTAACTCAATAAGACACATTGATTGTCGAGTGTATGCTCCCTGTTGTTTTTCTCCCTCCTTTCATTTTGATGTTTACGTTTTTATGTAATGAATTGTCTTTAATTGTGAACTATCACATGGTAGAATAACATTTTATTTTGGTTTTTAATTAGGGATTTTTTCAGCATAATAGGATAGGTTTTTAAAAAAAAGAAAAATTACTTTTTGGGCATTTGTGATATCTCATTAAAATGTTGTTTTAATAAGTTTTGATGATTCTCAAATGAAGTGATAATAATATCTAATATATGTGTGGTACTCGAACTCCAAAGAAACTGGTGTTGAATGCATAATCTGGAGTGTGAGTGGAATAAGAGTGGATAGGGTGTGAATGATTGGATAAACAGACCATTAGGGAAGTTGTTTTTTTTGACCTGATAGTTTAAAACGGTGCCCTCTGCCTTAGGGTTAGTAGGGCTCTTCTCTGTTAAGTTTTGGTCAAGCTCACTAGACTACAGTTTTGAGAAAAAAACATGTTGGTGGTGTTGCTGCTTTATTGTTATTAGTTACATTGCCATTGTTGCTGTGGTGTGTTTGAAAGGCAAGGTTTCCTGCTAATCTCTAGCTGAGGCAATGCCAGAAGAGGCGTGCCAACATCTGATATCCATTTATTTAGACACCTGTTGGAGTGACACAATCGTGTTGTGATGGTTTGCGAAACAGTGCCCAACACCCTTCCAGGGACTATAGCCCACGATCTTTGTGCTGTAGTATTGTTAACCTGCCTTAAACAGTACCTTCTTTTTCCACAACAATCCTTTTGCGCAGGATTTACCAACCTTTTTAGGGCTCGGCCTCGTCACCACTTCGTCAGAAGTGGGGCGGAGCTCAGAGCCGTATTGTTAAAGGGGATCCTCAATCATGCAGGAAAGTGTGCGAGATTTTTTAGTAGTTTGTTTTACCATCTGCATGGTAATTGGTCCTTGTGGTGCCATCTTTCTAGTAGCCTGCACGCAATAGGCCATAGCCTGTACATTTTCTCCACTTCCTGCATTTTCCGTGCGGACACGAGCCTGAGAAGGTCATAAATCTTCAATTACCAGCTGTCATGGCTGGCGGTAATTGAAGACAGATGCTGGACAAGCAAGGCAGATGGTGGGCGCGCGTGCTCACGTTAGCCCCACAGAGTAAAAACCATTCCTCGCACGAGCAGCACTGCGCGTTCGCCTCTCTTGCTTTATATTTTAGCTGTGTGTGTGTGCGCATGCTGGTTTCCTTTCCAGGTATTGACACTGCCCTGAGGTGCATGTGTTGGCAGTTTGAACAATGCCCTTAGCACAATTTTAGCTTAATTTGCACAATACCCGAGAAGACATCACAAACGCAGTATGAACAAGGCACTCGGGAACGCTTGAAGGATTCAGTTAGCTCCTGATGCGAGCACTGAAAGTGAAAGCAGCTTGAGGTCATTAGGAGCAGTGAATCGAGAGAGCAGCGTGTGCAGCGGCGAGTGCGTGCAGTGTGTGCCTGGCAGTGTGCGCCTCTTGAGTGGAGAGTGAATCCTCAATATACGAATTTCTGGCGATCTCTTGGTCAGATCCATTCCGAGCACACCCGAGAGTCTTTTCTTAGCTTAATACTGAAGTGCCTGACGTCAGCCAGGCTTCGAGCTGCACGCTCGTGCAGGCACGCCAGCACTGCAGCATCTCACACTGGGGAACCGGGGATCAGCTGCCACGGCTGCAGCAGGTGCAGTGGTACCGGTGCCCTAATAATTACTGTCATTTATTGCACTAAAAGCAGTAAAACGGCCAATTGTCATGCTTGCCGCAGGGCCCACGGTATCTTTGCTACACTACCTTGAAGAGCTGCTAACAAAACATGAAGCAAGCACGTGCACTACAAGCAGTGGTAGGTGAGTGTGAGCAAGACACTGATAGTAGAGTAACCGCTGTCGGCAGTTAATGTGAGTGTAAGTGTAGTGTGAGCATCAGAGTGTAAGCAGCGTAGTAGCTCCTTTGGGTGAAGTCTTTGAACTAAGCTACAGTGTCAGCTCAGGACTGAGAATCTCTCATGGCTGCGGAAGGGACGTCTCTCGTCTCTGTGAGTGCAGAGTAGTGAGTGCAACGTCAGTATGCAGAGTGCGGAGTAGTGAGTGCAGAGTGCAGAGTAGTGAGTGCAGAGTATTGAGTGCAGAGTAGTGAGTGCAGAGTAGTGAGTGCAGAGTAGTGAGTGCAGAGTGCAGAGTAGTGAGTGTGCAGACTAGTGAGTGCAGAGTAGTGAGTGCAGAGTAGTGAGTGCAGAGTAGTGAGTGAGAGTGCAGAGTAGTGAGTGAGAGTGCAGAGTAGTGAGTGAGAGTGCAGAGTAGTGATTGCAGAGTAGTAAAAGTGAGAGTGCAGAGTAGTGAGTGAGAGTGCAAAGTGCAGAGTAGTGAGTGCAGAGTGCAGAGTAGTGAGTGCAGAATGCAGAGTAGTGAGTGCATAGTGTAAGTGCAGAGTGTGAGTGCAGAGTGTGAGTGTAGAGTGTGAGTGCAGAGTAGTGAGTGCAGAGTTGTGAGTGCAGAGTAGTGAGTGCAGAGTAGTGAGTGCAGAGTGCAGAGTAGTGAGTGCAGAGTGTAGAGTAGTGAGTGCAGAGTAGTGAGTGCAGAGTGTGAGTGCAGAGTGTGAGTGCAGAGGTGTGAGTGCAGAGTGTGAGTGCAGAGTGTGAGTGCAGAGTGTGAGTGTAGAGTGCAGAGTGTGAGAGCAGAGTGTGAGTGCAGAGTGCAGAGTGTGAGTGCAGAGTGCAGAGTGCAGAGTGTAGAGTGCAGAGTGCAGAGTGTAGAGTGCAGAGTAGTGAGTGCAGAGTGCAGAGTAGTGAGTGCAGAGTGCAGAGTGTAGAGTGCAGAGTGCAGAGTGTAGAGTGCAGAGTAGTGAGTGCAGAGTGCAGAGTAGTGAGTGCAGAGTGCAGAGTAGTGAGTGCAGAGTGCAGAGTAGTGAGTGCAGAGTGCAGAGTAGTGAGTGTAGAGTGCAGAGTAGTCAGAGTAGAGTGTAGAGTGCAGAGTAGTGAGTGTAGAGTGCAGAGTAGTGAGTGCAGAGTGCAGAGTAGTGAGTGTAGAGTGAACAATTCCAATACAAACCACATAATTCCATTACACACCACATGCATACACTCCATAATACATGGATAAAAGACATTGCCATTTATAATGCCATTAGCTCTAACTCAAATAAATCCGAGACCTATTGCATTTCCAATGCTTGTTTCTTTTTCAGATTTGCAATAGCGCACAGAGGCAGTAGTGTTACTAGAAGCAGAAGCTGGAGTCAGGGCCGAACTGAGGGGCATATTATCAAGAACGGAGTTAAATATTATCGCCGGTTTAGCGGCAGAAAACTGCCGCTAAAGTGGCGATAATTGGCTTAATAATATGCCCTTGTGAATTCCAATAGAAGTCCATGTTCTGGTGTTAACTTGGGCTTCTATTGGAATTCTCAAGGGCATATTATCAAGCCCATTATGGCAGCTTTAGCTGCAGTTTTCTGCCGCTAAACCGGCGATAATTTTAACTCCATACTTGATAATATGCCCCTGATATCCCAAAGCAGTCCTGGCAAATTTTGTCAGGCCAGCCCCTCTATTTTGTATAGTGAGCGAGCACACCAATCGCTGCACGAGTGGTTTCAGGGGGTTCTCTATCCCCATGAACATTTGGAAAAAATGGCAAAAATGGTGCAGTCCAGAACATATTTTTCATTATGTATCCAATAGTATTCTCTTTTAGAGCACAGTAAAGGATGACCGTACAGTACACCAGTATACGACAATCTTTGTTGGGGCTCTTCAATGATACCATCAGCCTTAACTGTGTCCCTCATCTCTCCCTAGTCCCACTCTCACATGTATTTAATTTGTTTTTTAGGGCTTCTCCTGCTAGTGTAGGGTGTCAGAGCACTTTGCATCACTCATACATACAGACAATGAATAAAACCTGAGTAAATCAATGTATAGAAAATGTTACATAAGGAAAGGGGACTACATGAAGTAGGATTCACATGTCATCCATCCTGGCAGGAATTTTTTAAGAGTGCTTAGTCTGGAGAAGCACAAGCTCGGGATTCAAACTATATGAAAGTGGTTAGGGTTGGCTTAATGAAAGACTAGGAAAAACAAAACATAACTTTCCAATCTGTACCATGCAGTTTCAATGCAGCTCTTTGATGGCAATTTGTAGCTTACTTTGCTAGATTACAATTGTAACTTATGAACTGTACATTAACAAAAATATCTTTGTGTCAAAATACAAAAGCAGTAACTCACTGAGCTATGCAAATAACTTACAGTTCTGCGATTTGTGTGGTACACATTCTGTGCAGGCATATTAACCCTCTGCGCTGCATTAGATGAGTCAAAACTGGCACTAGGCAAAACTCAGATCTCTGTCCAGCAGGAAAAAGATTAATTACCAGAGATATCAGGACACGTTTATTGTTTCCTAAACACTACTGGATATACAAGGTATACTGCAACAGGTGCTTTTAAAACCATAGCATATTTCAAAGCACAGGTAGCATGGAAACGAAAGTGAGTGCTGAGTGGATTATGCTGGCCTGCTGATTTTGTTACCGGGGTCGATTTTGCAGAACTGCAGGAAAACCGGCCTCCCGGGAATAAAATTGCCGCCTCAGTAACAAAACTGGCCCTTCATCCATCCAGCCTCCTGGGGAAACTCCTGACGCCCAGTATGGCCAGTCCATCCTTGGCTGGAGTGTGGACTCACAAAATGTGACTGTCAGTTCTTCAAAGACTAAAAGGCAGCAAAGATCATCAATGCATGAGGCGGAAGCATGACACAGTTATGTGGCAAAGCATGTCTCAGTGGACCTTAGGATACATCGGTTGCACACCCTGTTAAGGGGCCTAGGGTTGACTGACTCACACTCATCAGACTTACACCTGGACCCGTCCAGCCCCTTTTTTTGTATCGGCGCAGCTGTACCCCACTGCGGGGTGATGTAGAGACAAGATGTTGTCAGGAGTGTGACCTCACCTGTGAGGAGTGGTCCACTGAAAATAACACCCATGACACATAAATTGGTTCATACCCATCACCATGATTTTACTACCACCATAGATTCTAAAATAATGGCCAACATAAATCAAACTATTTACTGGCCCTGGTATTGGAGGTGTTGGTGGTAGACACTTTCCAGAACCGAAAGCTAGAGTGCAGGTGAAGAGATACTTCTGGCAAACTCACCTGCAATTGTCAGCCAGCTTTCCGAGTGCCATGGAGGTAGGACCGTTACCGAAGGCCTATGTTTCTGCTGCAGGTTATAAAGGTCGACCACCACATGTAATCCCACTCAGCTGCTTACTGCAATTTTGTTGCAAGCAATTAGCATTCTTACTAGGTGGAAGAGTCATTTATGAAATGGGATCAAGAGAACTTTGCACTTACATGTGATCTGTCAATAGTTCCACTGGGTCAAACAGAATGGCCTTTGAAAGACACTATTGAATGATTGGACCTTAGAACACTGCAAATTGGTCTAAGTCTGCTATGGTGCGAAAACTAATTGCTGCAGTTTAGAAAGACGGCTGCAGTTTAGAAAGACGAGAGGGTTTTGCAGAGTGAACCATGGTGTCTAAAGCATTTCAAGAGGGGCAAGTCGACTATAAGGTAGCACAGGGAGAGGGCCACTGGAATTATGCGATTGTGCAGCTGTGGAAATATGCGTTTGATTATGGATCTACCACATTTGCCACATAATCCATCATCTTCTACATAATCTGCAGATTTTAGCAAAACAAAATTTAGTTTCTAGCTCTAACGATACAAAAGTTCCCAAAAATACAGCAACATTTGTTGCCACGCAGTGGAACACCCTTTCAAAGCTGAATTGGTTACCTTTCTCTTGCTTATTGCTATATTTGGGTGTTAAACTGGTACTAATGAGGTACAACCAATGCCCAAATAGTGTTACCAAGTTTAAGATTGATGATATAAACAAGTTCAAATCCTGCCTGTGGGAGATCCCTCGAGATGTTACAGAGATCAGGGGGGCGTGGATGACCTTGAACGCACGATGAATGTGTGAAAGGAGGACAACGAGAGCCTCTGGCGCAGGATGGGAGAGCTGGAGGACCAACATATCAACCTCCAACTGGAGCAGGAGGATCTGGAGAACAGAAGCCGACATAATAACATTTGCATCAGGGGGGTCCCTCGCAGAGAGGAGGGACAAGACATTATGGCCTTTACAGCAGACCTCATGCAGACGATCATGCCGGGTGATGAAGCTTCCTCATGCTCTAGACAGAGCTCACTGTGTCCCTGACCCCAGGGGCTGCCCAGACTTTACTCCAGAAATCCTCACAAATTATTATACTTTTTTGTGGAGAAGGAAGCCATCCTACAGAAGGTGCGCAGAGTCACAGACCTAGTATACAACAGCTACCCGATCCAGGTCTTTGAAGACATCGCTTCAGTTACTCTTTAAAGGGGTAAAGTCTTCAAACCAGTCACTGACAAGTTGCGCAAGCTTAAAATTAAGTACCAATGGGGCCAGCCCTTTGCGCTGATCTTGTCCTGGGAGGGCAAGCGCCAAGTTCTCCGCTCGCTGAGACATGTGAAGCAAATTCTCAAAATCTCAAAGGACACCGGGAATGTTGACCCCTTTTCCCCACAGGCCCAGAGTAGGGAGGCACCCCAGCCGGAGTGGTCCACCCCCACCACAAATCTGGAGCTAAAGAACAGGAATCCTCCCAGGTTAAGCAAGACATCATCAAACACCTCCGCACCATGAGCCACCCTCATTCACTGGCCCTCTCTCCCGTAGCTTCGGACTGATCCGGGTCTGACTTAGCGCTGTTCATGCTTTTATTCCCCTGTACACAGTCTCTTGCCTCTGGAACCGTAGGGGGTTTAGAATGCACCACGCCCCAAAAAATATCATCCCACTGTGACCTATTCACCTTGCTTGTTTTCGCATGCCTGGTGTCTTCTACAGATGCTGTGGCTTTACCTTGCAACTCAGAACACATTAAGTTGCCTTCTTCACTGAATGCAGGAGGACTGATAGCTGGTGTTTTCCACCACAACTCTAGAGTTTGGCCACTGGACGCGGAGACCGACTAACTGCTGCTTATGACTACTGCCCCCCCCCCACAAACACAGTGTCTTCTAGAAGAGTGACTTCTTCAGAATGGCTCCTGTTTTGTTCTACGAGCTATTCCAAGATGACATTGAACTATACAGGCCCTGTTGGCCGCTCTTTGTTGGTATTACTGTTGCCCCCTCTCCCTACTCCCTCCCACACACTTGGCCTGGAGCAAGTACGATCAATGGGATCCCCCGCAATCCAATGAACCCACTTTACATCTTGGGAGTACCTCACCTAGCCAGACATATGCAGCATGTTATTACAATCCTGCCCCTAACAACCACGCTCTACTCTCTCTCCTCAGTGAGGTAAAGCCATCTCATTTCTAGCCCTAATGACGCTTTCTACCACATCCCCACCATGATGACCGAGGCTCCGCCCATTAAGCTCCACTTCCTTAACATAGTGGGGCTTAACTCCCCCAACAAGAGGCTCCAGGTCGGGCGTCACTTACTCTTATATATCACAGAGACATTATATTCATGCAAGAAACACAGTTGACCTCCTCCGACACATACCTCATGATGCACCTCAAATACCCATGTCACTACTGGTCTTGCTCTTCCTCTAACTCTGCGGGGGTTGCAATAGTAACAAAAGCTATGCTGGGAAAGGCGGCCCGAGTGGTCTGGTACGTTGAAGGACACTACCTAAAGGTCCAAGCACAATTGGCACCCAACTCCGGACCCTTCTCAATATTTACGCACCCTACCAGGTGCAGGACACCTTTCTGAGGACTCTTCTGGGAGAGCTGCTGCACACCCTGGAAAGAGCTATCATTCTTGTGGGCAATTTTAACTTGTTATGGTATCTGGACTTGGATTACAGCACCCCCTCGTTCAAGGGAGTCCTCACTGACCTGGGCCTCTCAAACGCTTGGAGATATATATTCTCCGACACCAGAGTCTATTCCTTCTGCTCCCACGTCCATCACTCATGATCACGGATTGATTACTGTTTTCTCGCCCTTTCTTTCATTTCCATATTGGATCATGCCCATATTGCTGTAACCTTTCATGTCTCAGGCAGACATCATGACAATCCCATCCCCTGGCAGCACCCGCCCCACATCTTAGGTGACCTGGTAGATTTAGCTGAGATCCATCAGGAGATTGAAGCCTTTTTCAACGCGAATGACACCCCGGAACAGCCTGACCCTTTACATGGGATGCCTTCAAAGTGGCCATTCAGGAAGTTATCTCCTCTACTGTCACGGCCCTGTCCCAAGAAGCTTGTCTGTTTGAAACAAACCTGGCCAAAGACATTAAGGTGCTAGAAAACAGAGTAATAAAAGAGGAAATGACAGGGCTTTTGGGGAGGTCCATAATAAATGCCTAACAGAAGTCTAGACAAAAGGTTAATGATGTTCCTTTGAAGAGAGAGTCAGATAAAAGGGAATATAAACCAAGCTGACCAGAATGGCTCAAAGTTGGGAATACATTTTGTTGGATTATAATTCCCTCACACAGTTGGTCGGGTGTTTTCTAGGCTAGAACACAGAGACCATGGAGTGCCCTTGGCTCCAAACAAGAAGCAACTTGTTGTGCTCCGGGGAAGCTGCGTCTTCACCGCACTAACAAAGATGAACACTCCCTTTTGTCTCTTAAACAGAAATTCTACATTGGAGGAGATAATGTGGGAGCATGCTTGGCACGCAGTCTGCGTGTTCAAGCAATGAAAGCCAATAGCTCCAAAATTAAATGGGATGACAGCTCCTGGGCCACGTCTGAGCGCAACAAAGGGCAGGATTTATGTGATTTCTACAAGGATCTCTACACCTACAATCCCTATGCACCAGAGGAGATTGCCTCCTTCCTCAGCACTTGTCCATGGGAGCCCATTAGCTCTCAACATTCACAACTCTTAGAGGAACCAATCACTTTAGACGAACTGAGGCGGGCACTAAAGCAGCTTCCAACAGGCAAAACTCCCGCTCCGGACGGCCTTCCAGTCACTTTTAATCACGTTTTTCTCCCCCAGCTCCAGAGCCACCTTTTGCACCTTTTTAACAGCTTCTCTGAAATCTCTGGCCTCACCCCTACAATGTTGGAGGCAGAGGTGTTTCTCATCCCTAAGCCCGGGAAGGACCCCTTGCTTTGCACAAAATACAGGCCTATTGCTCTCCTGAACACGGACGCGAAGATCTATACCAAGATTCTGGCAAATTGCCTTGAATGCTATTTCCCTGGAATAATAGACCCAGACCAAATCAGATTCATCGACATCGCCAGGGAGCAGACAACATATGCTGTATTGCCCATCTAATTGAGAAGGTCCAATGCAGAAATATCCCGGCCTGCCTGGTGTCCCTGGACGCAGAGAAAGCACTTGATCGGGTGGATTGGCGCTTTCTACGCACAGTGCTATATAAAATAGGCATAGGCCCGGCCATGATCTCTAAATTAATAGCACCCTAAGTCCTCCTGACTAAACAGATTCAT
This sequence comes from Lissotriton vulgaris, assembly GCF_964263255.1. Lineage (NCBI taxonomy): Eukaryota > Metazoa > Chordata > Amphibia > Caudata > Salamandridae > Lissotriton > Lissotriton vulgaris. The sequence continues at coordinate 1,080,019,219 of NC_141689.1, read as the reverse complement.
ATCAATGGCCGGCTCATGCCCCCCATCTCCGTGCACAGGGGTACCATGCAGGGCTGCCCGCTCTCCCCCCTCCTGTTTGCCTTGGCAGTAGAACCCCTGGTGATTGCAATACGCCAATCGTCAGACATATCCGGTATTCCCTTTGGAGGCTACGAGCACAAGGTGTCCCTCTTTGCAGATGACCTTCTTCTCTCATTAACGGCCCCTGGCTCCTCCCAAATAGTGCTTGCTTCGCTTCTCCACTCTTTTGAAAAAGCCTCGGGTTTCAAAATTAATATAGCCAAATACCATGCCCTAAACCTTACCCTTTAAACCGCAGAGGTGCATCAACTACAAGCCCTGGTTCCTTTACACTGGGCCGACCACTCAATACGATACTTGGGCCACAACCCAACACCTTCACTGTCCTCCTGAACCGAAGCCAACTGGCCGACCTGCAGATGCGACATCCGGGAAGACAAACGCCGGTGGAAGAAACTCTCTCTCTCCTGGTTGGGTCTCCTAAATGCGATCAAAATGTCTCTTCTTCCAAAAGTATTCTACCTATTCCAAACTATTCCCACCCCGATCCCACAGATAGACATACAGGCCCTCCAACAAGACCTAAATGCCTTTATATAGGGCAAAGGTTGCCCGCACTTCTCAAATATATTACTTATACTCACCTGAGACCGTGGGGGCCTGGCCTGGCCTGCCCCAAATTTATAGAATATTACTGATCATGCCATCTCCGCTACATATCTGAGTGGGTTGTTAATGAAAGCGAAAAACACTGGCTCCTCATGGACCGTGCTGTCTCCTGCAGGGCCCTGTGGGACCTGGCCTGGCTCCCCAGATTGGCGCGCCCCAGCAGTTCGTCTAAAGCCACCCCTAAGAAAACAGTACTTGACATCTGGGACAAAATCCTGGTCTCTAGAGGCCTTACATCATTCCCATCTCCCAATACCCCTATAGCATGCAATCCCATATTCCCACCTGCCTTACAACTTTATGCATTCCTCTTATGGTCAGAGGGTGACACTTTCAAAACTTTCAGCAGTGCAAAAACGCCTTTCACATTGCAGAATCCTCGATGCTACAGTACTATCAACTCCATCACTGGTTGCTTACCCCCAACTGCATGCATGGTGCAACTACAACTCTTACGACCCTATTGAAGCCCTGGACCGAGCCTTTGAGGGATGCCAGGGCTTAATCTCCCGTACAAACAATGTACTACAACACTCATACCAGATCCAAACTCACACATACCAGAAACAGTGGAGGAGGGACACTGAGGAGGAGGTGACACCAAAAAGCTGGGAATGGCTCTGGTTCAATATTCCAAAAATTTACAGAAGCATTCACCAACGAGAATCAGCCTATAAATTAATTCCACAATGGTACTATACCCCTGTGCGCCTCCAGAAGGTATGCCCAACCCTTTCCCCGATTTGTTGAAGGTGCCAAGCTATAGTAGGCATGTTATCCATATCTGGTGGACCTGCCCCAGCCTGTCAATATTCTGGAAAGAGGTCCTCAGCCACATTAAGGACACAGTGGGCTTCCCCATACCCAGCTTTCCCATGGTAACCCGACTAGGCATTAGACCATCTCGGTTGTTGCGATGACCCTCACTGACTGGCGCCTCACAGCACAGATGCTGGGGTTGGCAAGCCAATCTATTGCCCTTTATTGAAAAAAAAACCTCTCCCCCACCTATCTCGGCATTGTTTCTGCGCCTCTGGTACGTTAATGTGTAAATGAAAAACAATGTCCCAATAGGAAATAATAAACAGTCAATTAAATATGCATGCACATTGCATTGCTAGCAAGGGAAAAGGGAGACTCTCCAATACATTTTCAAGCAAGGTAGTAAATAATCTTGTTTTATGAAGTAGAATTATGGTCGGAATAATACAGTTATAGGCAGCACTGCATATATTCAAATTAGATGACAACCAAAAAGAAACTTGGTGCTCTATAAAAGTGACTGTGGTGCAGGTGGCGACGCAAGTGAAGAAGTGAAACAGCAGAAACGGCGCACTGTGAGAGGGTGCAATTATCTACAGTGGGTGGTTCGGATCATGTGTCAAAGTGAAATCACAGATACAATGCTATATTTCCATTTTTTGTTTTTAGGAACCACAATATAGAAAATGCGCCTATTAATAAGCTGTGGAGTCGACGGCGTTTCGATCCATGTAAATAAGGATCATCATCAGGACTTGGCTGTCTTGTTTGGGGCGTGCTGCAAGGGAAGAAGATGGGAATGAGGGACAAAGAACCAGTGGTGGGGAAGGGACTGGGAATTTGGACAACCCGGTAGTAATTACCTGAAAATTACCTTGCAGCACGCCCCAAACAAGACAGCCAAGTCCTGCTGATGATCCTTATTTACATGGATCGAAACGCCGTCGACTCCACAACTTATTAATAGGCGCATTTTCTATATTGTGGTTCCTAAAAACAAAAAATGGAAATATAGCATTGTATCTGTGATTTCACTTTGTCACATGATCCGAACCACCCACTGTAGATAATTGCACCCTCTCACAGTGCGCCGTTTCTGCTGTTTCACTTCTTCACTTGCGTCGCCACCTGCACCACAGTCACTTTTGTAGAGCACCAAGTTTCTTTTTGGTTGTCATCTAATTTGAATATATGCAGTGCTGCCTATAACTGTATTATTCCGACCATAATTCTACTTCATAAAACAAGATGATTTACTACCTTGCTTGAAAATGTATTGGAGAGTCTCCTTTTTCCCTTGCTAGCAATGCAATGTGCATGCATATTTAATTGACTGTTTATTATTTCCTATTGGGACATTGTTTTTCATTTACACCTTCCTACCCAGTCCTAATTAGGTATATGGTTCATACTCCTGTTAACTGTACTATATCTGGTACGTTAAGGCTCTGGAACAATTAACTGTCCGTCTTAGCCTCATGGACACTAAATTGTCCCACACCAGGCAGCTGCATATTCAACATTTCTCCCAATTAGAAAACTTTTGGTACGCTCCCCCTGGGCTGCGGGCCTACAACTGTTCGATGATTCTCTGCTGCTGTACACTAGGGAAGCCCTCATACCAGATTCTCTGGCAAAAGGACCTGATAGGAATACTCCTTCTCCCTAAACATTACACCTAACTCCCTTGACTGAACTCTACGCTCGCCCTCCCTAGCCCCTGTTTTTGATACCCCCTCTGCTCTATCACTTGCTGCGAACATTATGCTCGCCCCTTCTGGTGAAATGCTGAGCTTTCTTTCCAAACATGCCTTATGCTCGACGATACCTGAGTCTTGCATATGTTATAGCTACTACATGTTGCTTGCTCCTAGCTCAAAGGTACCTGATGAGTTATTACTCCTACTCATAGTATAACTCTCTTGCTATCGTAGGACCTTCATAATGGCATAAGGCTTATTCAGTGTTTTATTCTGTTTAACCCTAAAATTTCAATAAACAGATTTGAAACAAAAAAATGATGACATTTAGAAGTAATACCATTACAAAATGTGCCGCATTATACAGCATCATTTCACTTTTCTTGCAGCATAATTTACTCAACCCTGCGGCATAATTTGTCCTTCTCCTGCACCATAATTCCAGTGGCCCTGCACATGGGTCACCCGTTTTGTGGTTCATGTAAAAAGCCGCCTAGTGAAGCAGAAACTCCAGTTCCGGAGGGAATGCCTGAATTGAAACATCAGGGTGCTTATTATCAAGGCGGCGATATGAGATTATCGCCGCTTTTGCAGCCATTTTTGGCCACAAAGCGGCGATAATTTTATCGCCCTATTAGCAAGCTGTCGCTAACATCAGTTAGCGACAGCATTTAGGTGACAGAGAGCGATTTGGGGCCCGCTTTGCATGTCAGCGATATTTATTGCTAATGACATTCAAAGTGGGCGTACCTTACCTGTTAGCGACTGAAAGCAGTCGCTAACCTCGCTATCGCCTATTATCAACGCAGGCGTAGTGATAAGTAAAGTCACGCTAAGCGTAAATATCGCCAAAACCTAACGCCTGGTCAGACCACGTCTTAACCTATATATCCAATGGGAGGAGTATATTCAGGTTAAGACCCCATTAGCGATAATGCCTGAATTTTGCTGGATTTCCAGCGATATTCGCGCATTTCGCTGCTATCGCCGAATATTTTTCGCATTTGAGATAAACGTTGCTAATAGCACGTTATCTCTGCGATAAAATCTGGCGATAGAAAAAAATGTCGCTAAGCTTATTTAGCGATAAAATATCGCCAGTTGTTGATAATATGCCCCAGGAGCCCAGAGACAGCCAACACCTCGAACTTTACTCCTTCTAAAGAATTCTCTAGAAATGCTTGCACTGAAAACAAGCATTTGCAATGCAATCAGTTTTGACTTTGGGATGTTATATGTATTTAGGTATGCAGCACATTGGCCTGGGTGCTGAAACATCTACTGCTCTTTAACATGGAGGGAAAGTAAGCGCCGAACTGCGTGACATGCCAGTTATGAGAACACATGGAGAGAAATATTGCCTTTCAGCAGGGCCAGACTGGGAACCAAAACTGGCCCTGGCAAAGTGCTCGGCCGGCCCCCCTCCCCACTCGGGGGGGGGTTGGAGGTGCCGCCGAGCGCTTTGCTAGGGACGGTTTTCGCCGATTTTGTTGCAGGGCCGATTTTGCAGCTATGCCCGGTGCCCGCTATGGTCAGTCCGGGCCTGCCTTTCAGAAGGAAATGGTATAGTCCTAAGCTCTGTTTTTAATATAAAATCCGGCCTTCAGTGGTCATATAACTGAAAATATAAGACTTGAAAAAAATATTATTGTATACGGGGGCTCGTGGAAGACAGTTTCTATGTACTGGAATATAGAGAATGCTAAGGTCATTCTGGTATTTTAGTGAACTCTGCTGGTCGTCTAAGCAGAAAGCAATTCTGATATTTTACTGACCTCTACTGGTTGATTTATATCAAGACGGTTAAACAGAGGCAGTTGAACAGGAATAAAAAGTCCCTAAGCGGAAGTAGACAAGTCCTAGGGCTGATCTCCAGAGCCCACACAGTACATGCACATATAAGTTTACACTTGAGTATATACAAGAGAGTATATACTAAAGTATATACAAGAGGACTCTGATGCTCGACCTAAAAATGACTTGTGTATGCTCACTCAGCCTAGTTGCTATATATAGATTCAGGCAGAGACTATTAAACGTTTACCAAAAACCGAAAGGCTTGTTGGAAGCTGCAGGAAGAGAAGAAACCAACAACCCCGTCTTGAATACTATTTATAGCATTTATTTTTGTGTTTTTATGTCAGTGTTTTAATGCCAGCAGGTAGCACGCTCTGCTAAATTCGGAAACTGCTCTCTGTAGGCTGGAATTATTTTGTCCAGAAGTGCCTGTCTTTTGTTTCTTAGCACTTATCTCCAGGAAGAGTCAGGCTTTCTGTCGTTAACGTTCAATTAGACACTCAGCGGGATTTCTGTCGGTCAAAGAGCAGAGGAACCTGCAATTCCGAAAATAATTGCCGCCTCAGAGACAAAAAGCTGTCAGTTGCTCGGCTGCAGAAGAACTGGGCTATACTTAGGTCAGTCAAAAAAAAAATACGAAAAGTAGTGCATGTGAAATTTAGATAAGAGAGAAGATAAGGTCTGAAAAAAAATCGTAAAACGCTTGACAGTGCAGAATATTGTTGTGCGCACTTAACTACCAGACCTGTGCATTTCGAAGTCTCCGCTCGAAATAACTGCACCCCACTGATATATCATAAAATAAACATGACAAGTAAACCATTTTTTTTATTTGGCGAAAGGTGGGGGCATTGTGGTAGGTTAATTTAGCACGAACTTGACCCGAATACGGATACATTCATACTTTCTGTTTTTTTTAATTTTGTTAGGCACGGGGAGATTGAGCGATTTGTCCAGAATCACAGGCTCTGGGCGTCCATGCTGAGACTCGAATCCGGTTCCCCAGCTTGTAGGTTGATGGAACTAGCCGTTAGGCCACACCGTCTCCCATCAGCTATCACTTCCTGTAGATTTCTACTTGTATCTACTGTAGTTTTTGTTTGGGAATACAATCTGTTGCTAGTGGAGGTACATGATACAGGTTGCTGTGAATTGATACATCCTTACACACCGTATTAAGGGTTTTCATGGTTTTGGGATTTCAAAGAAAATGGTTTCGCCAAAATGGTGTTCACTATTTATTTTTGTCCTTTTTTTTTTAAATCAAAACCCACACACTACAGTGATGAGAACACAGCAGCAAGATACCTAAGATTACTTCAACTGGTTTTTAGTGCGTGTTTTTATGTGAGTGTGTTATGTGTGCGTGTGTGGGGGGCGGGGTCACATGTGTTAGTAGGCGTGCTGCATGTATATCTTTGTACATGCACCGCCGAGTATATAGATTCCCAAGAATATGTTTTGAAATGATGTCATATCAGAATTCCTACAGAACAATTTTGATATTTCCAAACTCATTGCACTCTCGGCTACCAGGAGGTCTTTCTCAGCCTCTTTCTATGTAACCCTGCTGGCCGGAACCTCCTTAGCCAGGGGCCACTGAGTCTCGTCTGTGTACCGATAGTTTGCTCTTTACAGTGATGGTCTTTATTGATTTAATTACCCTTTTGTGTCCAAATTTGCATGGAATTTTTGAGGTGCGTAACTAGCCACTTAAATCCATTGCTAGACTTTCATGTGACAGATTGATGCATTCTCGGTTCTGCAGTCTTCGTTTGTTTTCACAGAACTAATTAGTCTAACACACCTGACAGAACTGATTGGTCGAGGCTCAGAAATGGAAAACAGTGGGTCTCATTTATGAAAAGTGACGCATCGCTGCGAGAAAACACGATGCGTCCCTTTTCACTGCCCCCTCCTTGCGACACCAATGATACGTCATATTTACGGTATGATGCATCATGTCGCAAGGAGTTACTGACAGTAACAGTAATACAGTATTTCTGACGTATCTGTAGGCGCAAAAATGACGCATTGCTGGAGTGTGAAACAAAAATGATGCAACATCAGCAATGGGCCATTTCACATGGGCAAGTCCCATGTGAAATGTGATTGCAGCAGTCTTACGCCTACCATGAGGCAGGCGTAGGATATTGACACATTTGCGTCCTAGAAGTGGCGTAGTGAAATCTTATAGATTTCACTGCATCACTTCTACAGCCCTTTCTTGCGTCAGAACGCCCCTCGCATACATTATACCTGGTTCAGGGGTTTACAAGGTAACGCATCTATCTAGATGTGTCACTTTGTAAATATGGTGCAACAAGGCACATTTTTACGCTGCTGGTGCGTCACAAAAAGGGACGCACTGGCGGCGTAAAAGTGACCAAGGGCTCATAAATAAGCCCCAGTATTTTTAGTGATGTCCTGTGGCGTAGGTTGGTCACGGTGGGGGCCCGTTTCACAAAGAGACTTACGACGCCTAAAGTTGCCAGTGCGGAATGTCTGCACTCTAGGCGGAGTCTCCCCACCTGTGGCTGAATTTCTGCACTGGCGACGAAAGACTCCGCTCTCGTAACTTTAGGAGCCCTAACCTAAGTCCCTTTGTGAATTGTTCCCTGGGTGCGTGTTTTGTGTCTGTGCATTAGAGTCAGCATTTATTTAAAAAATAATTATTGGTATTTTCAAATTACATGCCATCCAAGCCACGAACCACATATTTACATATAATTTGAACAAAGGCATCAGGACACATACTATTCTGGTAAAGGATGCTTCCAACATCCAGTAGTTGCAGCTGAAGACCGAAGTTAGGGCCAAGGCTTATTATGGCCCGAATTATTTCCAGGAACATACAGTCTGGGCAATGGGAGTAATATGGTTGTTGAGCTGTTCACATCTGCCCTCCTCTAGCATTACTGTTTCTTGTCATCTCACTTGGTACATGTAGCCAACCCATGGGATTTGGCATTAGTGTTATCCCAATTTAGTGCGTGAAAAAAACAATTGCTGGTTATATATTATAGTGACTGGTTGAAAACAGAGGGGCTTTTTTACAAGCCCCTTGTGCCGCTGGTGCATTACGTTGCATGACGCACCGGCAGCGCAACCTGCTGCGTGATATTTACAAGCACACGTAAAGACACCGTGCGTGACTTTACGTATGCTTGTAAATATCGCCCCTTTGCGTTTTAGGGACCGGAAATGTGTGTTTCTGTGGGTGTTCCAACGCAATACCCATGTCCACTGATGCATTTCCAGATTTACGAGCAATCGCAAACCTGGAAATGCATTAGAATGCTACACCACCTCAGGGTGGCGTAGCGAGGAAAAATTTCTTAATTTCTCCTTGTTTTTTTTCCTCTTTTAATACATGCTGCATTCTAGAGCACACATTGGAAGAGGAAATCACCCCAATTGGTTGTTTTTGTGCAGGAAGGGGCCCCTTCCTGCACAAAATCAATCTCCACACGACGTAGGCATCCTTGCACCATGGTGCAAAGGAGCCTGTGCCAGCTCATGGCAGCAGTTTGAACGCCAGCGCAGGGAAAACCACAGAGATGTGGCATGTTGTTGTAAATATCTCACATCCCTGAGCCTCGAAATTAACGCAGCCTCGCACAGCAAAATAACTTGTGGCACCGCGCTGCGTTCGTTTCTCACAAATATGGCACAGAATGTATAACAGTGTGGGTCCTAGAAGTGATGCTGCTATTGATTCCCATCTCGTTGTATGCAAGCCATAGGACTTTGCCATATTTTCTGTTCAATGAGAATTAACTGTTAATTACCGCCTAGCTGTTTATCTTGCTAGGAAGACTTTTTTTGACTTGGCACTGAGCTGCATGTGTGTGTGAGTGAGCAAGCTGACTGTGTAGTGTGTTCTGTTCTTATTGTGTGTGTTTGTATGTGTCAGACACTATTTGGTGGGTCACAGACAAAGACAGGGGCTACCAGGCACCAACAATGGTGGTTGAGGTAATTTGCCACAGGTATTCTAGCGTCTGCCCTACTATGGCTGTGCAAACTGGGCCAAGTACAACCGCTTGTGTACTGAATGCAAGGGGTAGCAAGAGTAAACAGTCTAAGGCTTCTCAGGGATGTGCCATGTGGGTGAGAGCTCAGAACTCAATGGCCAACCAACAGGCACAACAATGTATTGGACTGCTCAATGCTTGTTTTTTAGTTAAAATACAGAATTTAAATCTCACAACAAAACTAAAAACTACACAGTTCACTAAGAATGCAAGAACAGTGTTACTTCAGCTATGATCTTCAATGAGGCACTACAGCCCCCTTCTGGTATTCTTTCTCTGTGATACAGGAGATATCTTGTTACTACAGTCCACTATACGGTGGATATTGACACTGATTAGGCAGAGGCGCAGGCTACTTCAAATACTCTGCCACAATATGTGGGTGAGGACCAGTGTTCCCTCTAATTATTTTTCTTGGTGTGCGGCAATACAATTTTTCTGAACACACTTATCTGAACAGTGTGCGCAACTGAGACATACCTTGGCTTGTGTCGCATCGTTTCTTGGACGAACAATATCTCTATAGCTAAATAGTAATAAGATGGAGGTCATGATCCTAGGCAAGAATCCCCAACTCTGGGGCCCTCAACATAGGCTGAAGTTCTTAGGGACTCTCACTGTCATGTCCCCAAGGTTAAAAATTTGGGCATTGTATTGGATGAGAATCTTTCCATGAAGAATCAGGTGATCAAGGTTACTGCCACCTGTTTCGCTGCGATCAAGTGGTTGAAAAAGATCATCTGGATGATTCCCCAATCAGCCCAAATTACTGTGGCCCAAGCCTTAATCTCGTCTAGATTGGACTATGCTAGCATCCTGTCCTTAGGTGTGGCTCAAGCATCCATCTGACGCCTATAGGTAGTTCCGAACTCAGCAGCTACACTTCTGTACTGGTTTACGAAGCACGCCTCGGTCTCTCACCATCTCCAAGAGCTCCATTGGCTCATGGTCTCAAAGCACATTCAATTGGAAGCCTTGAACTACATCTTTAAATCCAGAGCTAGAGCAGGCCCACGCTACATACAGGATCTGGTGGTGCCTTATCAGCCTACACACATGCTGAGATCTTGGAACCTGGCCTTGTGCACTGTGCCAAGGTTTTGCTTAGCTCATATAGGAGGGCGCTTCGTCTCCATTTTAGGTCCGAAACGGTGGGACTCCCTTCCAGAGCATCTGAGAAACTGCGCTTCCTTATTTGCATTCCATAAAGGCCTAAAGACCAGGCTGCTTTAAACTGTTAATCTTCTCTATTGCCCGTTGCCGGGAAACCCTTTTTGGGTAGCTGTGCACTCTACAAGATTATAAATAAAATAAATATGAGTAGCTCTGCGAGCTAGTGTGTTAACTCTCGATACTTGAAAGGCAGCATATATGTTGCATTTTTCTAAAATACATAGGGTAAAGGTAACTGTAGGAAGCTGGCTCTTTATGTGATAAATAAATAATATGATATACCATGTAAAGAGTCCGGAGGTTACCTTATGAGTGGACAGGGGCTTGCTTTGCTATCCCAAAGTACTCGTTTAGGAGTTAGTGTGGTCGCTCAGCCTAAGGCTTAACACAGAGGAGTGCACAACACCTGCTAATACACACAATGGTCAATAAATGACAGACACAACTCAAGAAGGAGAGCCACACCAAATTATAAAATTAGCAAGTATCTTTAGATATGTTTAGGCATCAGAGAAAAATTATTTAGGTAAGTACATTTTTACATATACATTCTTTTCATTTACAAAAGTGGACAGTGCAGTTTTTGAGTTCTGCAGTTATCCTATGGAAGGAAGAAATAGTTCTGCAAACAGGTACAGTACAGCGACTTACGGGACCAATCTGTAGGAGTTAAGGTGAGTAGTGGGCAAGGTCCAAGGCAGCACTAGCAGTACACCAGCAGCAGCGGGTGCAGGGTGCAAAAGAGTGGCAGGAGCCTAATAGGTTTCTAAGGAGATCGGTCATTGTGAAAAGAGGCTGCAGGCTCTGGCTGAAAGGCCAGCCAGGTAACAACAACAGAGGGTTCAAGTCTTGTGCTGCTCAGGGACATAGGGACACCTGGAGGTCCTCTTCCCATGGCACAGGGACAACAGATGCAAGGTGACATTAGGCAATGGGTTTTCTTAGTGGGAGTAGTCGTGGTTGAGGGGGCCTGCATGCAGAGGCTGCAGGCGGCATAGGGAATCATGAGGAGGGGAAACCATGACGGACTTCAGCTCTGGAGGGCTGGGGTGCCTTGTTGACACCATTGGCCCACTTCAACTTGGGCCAGGCATGAGGGTTGCAGTGTTTGCTTCAGGTGTCAGGTTTTGGCGGATCCAGAGGCCTCAGAGTCGTTGCTTTCAAGTTTCTGCAGGATGCAGGAGACCAGGTACACTATTCACAGGATGTTTTGGGTCTTTATCGAAGGCAGGCAGGCAGTCCTCATAAGTTTCTGGCTTCAACAGCTGCAGGACGAGTCAACTTTGGCATAGTTTTCGACAAGAGATGCAGACAGGCAGGCACCAGGTCAGATACTACTTCTCTCCTCTCTGCTTTTTCAGCTGTTTGGTGTCCTCTCGCTTCTTAGGTCAGCAGGATCTGCTTCTCTGCCCCTCTAAATACTGAATGTGGGGTGTTAGGGGAGAGTAGGTTAGTTGCCAATGGGCTTCTGATCCTTGGAGTCACTACTCCCTCTATATGAACACTTCCTGTGGAATGTGGGCATAACCCTGTCCCAGAAGTCCTAAGTTTGCCATCACAAACATGGCTACTTCTGAAAAATCATGTCCACCTCAGTGTAGCCCACCTTACGGGTGATACTAGCCTGAAAGCGGCACGCCTACCTGACTAGCTGTTTTTTCCATCTATCCAGATGTCAAGGGTGTACTGGACAAAGGAGTGCAGCTTCCTCTCCTGTGAGGGGAACCAGATACGCATTCCCAAGGTGGCAACTCTTTGAAGCTTGCTGGCCCAGGAAAGCTAAACAGCAGGTCATCCTTTGGGAGGTTGTGTTACTCCCTCTTCCAGGACAGGCTTTTGTTCTGGGCCTCCTCAGAGTTCTCACCCTAGGCGGTCAGAACAGTGTCTTGGTTGGCAGGCTGGCCAAACCCAGGCAGGAAGCAAACCAGAGGTTTGTAGGTTTTCAGGGCGCACCTATAAGGTGCCCTCTGGGTGCATGTATTGGTAAATCCTTCACTAGAATCAGGGTGGGGTTATCAATGCAAGATGTTTTATACCAAACATCCCTATTTTCAGAAAAGCCATCCTGTAGCTGGGGAACTGTCAGCCTGCACTGGCAGTAATAGGAATGTCCTGCACAGGGGCATATCTGCTCATGCAGGTATGACCTCACACGTAAGATTAAGCACCATGCCTTAGGGATGTCAGGCCTGCTTTAGGGGTGACTTACAGATATCGCATGCAGTGTTAGGGGACATTTGCACACAGGGATGTGTGACTTGTCGTGTTTTCACTTTTGTCTGCACCAAGACACGTAGCCTGCAATGGCATCCTTGCATATTCTTGCAAGGGATCCCTTGGGGTGGCACAATTCGTGCTGCTGCCTTTAGAGACCTTCTTTATTTCCATCCTTATGCCCAGGAATATTGGCATTAATAGTTAAAAAGGGAGATACCAGCTGGGGTCTCATTAACATTTTTAACTCCATGGCAGATCTTCCTGGTGCTTGTAATATCGCCATCCTGGGCACATTTATTAGACAGACCTTTGGCTCTCTTTTACATAACCTCATGGTTTTTGGTGATTTTAATATCCATCCTTGTGGTGACCCTATGTCAACTTGTATATCTGTGAAATGGGCTGTCCGCGAATGAAGGGGTTTCATTTTGAACATCTTGCCCAGGGGGAACTGTTAAATCACTTGTTATATGAATATGACCTCATGTCCATGATGTCCTTGACTGCCCCGCACATCACATTCCCTGTTCCAACCTTTAAAGGGAGAGGCAGGGGGTCATTTATTGACTTTATTTTAATCTCTTCCTCCTTACAATCCTCATTTCGTGGTTTTAATATTGTTGACAGTTAATATAGTGACCATAATCCCCTTTGTGTTTCCATGAGGAGCCCATTGTCAGTACGTATTGGTGAGACAGCATTCAGGGGATTACTGACAGCAAACGTCATCTGAAATGGTCCCAGAACTCCCCTGATAAATTTTACCAGGTAGTTAGAGACTCCTGTGCCCATGAGCTAGCACGGTGTACCTCGGCATATACTTCCCCAGATGAGGTTATTGGTGCCTATGAATCTATCTCTTATAAAGTTGGTGAAATGTTAAGCATTCCAGCAGGAAGAACGGCTATTCCTGACCCTAGATGGTTTGATACTTCTTGTTCCCGGGCTGGAAGAATTTGAGGGAAGCTCTGGCCTTTAAACCAAGAAATCAAACCTTAGTGTGAACTCGCTGTCAAGAATATAAATTATCCCTGGCTAGATGGAAGGGTGCTTTGAAAGAGGAGGCTTGGAGGGAGTTGATTGATTCAAGTACCCTCAGGAATAGCTCCAGGTTTTGGAACATTGTAAAAAAAACTCTTCTTGCACAGGAAGTGGGGGGCCCTAGACGCACATATCACCGAGGAGGAATGGGTGTCCCATTTTAAATCAATATTGATAGTTCAATGGATCACCCTTGTCCTCTTTTAGAAGGGCGGGATATAAATGCCTCTGTAATGACTTTCGAGCAAGGCGAGGTTGAATGGCATTGCAGGGCTATCCTCTAACAAAGCGCCGGGCCCAGATGGCATTCACCCAGACTTGTTCAAGTCCGATCCCTTCTTTTGGGCACCAGTATTGGTGGTGAAGTTTAATGCAGCCCCAAAGAGCGGTTGTCCCCAGTCTTGGGCCACTACCACTATAGTTCCTGTTTTTAAGATGGGCGATAAGAATAGTACCCAGTGTTATTGGCCTATCTCCCTCCTCAACTCTGTGGTCAAGGTTGTAGGTCGTATTCACCAGGAAAGATTATCTATTTGGGCAGAGGAGCATAAGATTTCATCAGATGTTTAGTTTGGATTCCATCCAGGTAGATCAACGGTTGCCCAATCCCTTAATCTATCCATGCTACTGAGCAAATACACAGTCGCCTGCCCCGGTACTGTCTATCTTGACTTCATGGACTTGTCGTCCGCTTTTGACTGTGTCAACAGGGTCCAATTGTGGCAGTCCATGAGTGTAGTGGGGGTGGACAACAGTGTTGTTAACATTTTAGAAGACTGGCAGAAGTCTATTAGGACGAATATTAGGTTCTCTAAGGATTTCAGGGTCACCAGGGACCTGGAAATTAAGAGGGGAGTACTGCAAGGCTGCATTTTGGCTCAATTTTTGTTTAATTTCTATATTAACGAGCTGGATAGTGTACTGAGACACACAGGGGTAGATTTCCCTTATGTAGGGAGGCGTGGCATAACTGTTTTACTTTATGCAGACAATGCCGTCCTTTTATCTAGGACCGCATTAGACCTGCAAATTTTATTAAAGGCATTTTCTAAATTTATGTTGGACCGGAACCTGGCAATAAATAATGCAAAATCTTATATAATGCAAGTGGGGCAATGTTCTAAAAACAGCTTTCAATTTAGTGTTGGTCTGGCCAAAATCCCCCGTACAAATGTTTTCTCATATTTAGGGATTCTCATGGATGATCAGTTAAAGTGGTGGCCACTAATTTTGAGGAAAAAGGGAGACCTGACTTGGGTCAATGCAGCAATTTTTAACTTTGCATCAAAAGTAGGGAGGAAACCGATTGGATCCATGCTAAAAGTGTATCAAGCCAAGAGCGTGGCAGCAGCTACATATGGAAGTGAAATTTGGGGACATGTCGCTGTGGATTCCCTTCAGGTGATCGAGAATAATTTCTTGAAGCACCTGCTGTGTGTCCTGCGTAGTCTATCCAACCTAGCGGCCCACAAGGAGTTGGGGGTTCCTTTTTTAAGTGATACCTTGGCCTTACGCCCTCTCATGTTTTGGTTGAAGTGTTGGTTGAATGAGGACCTAAAGGGCATATTAGCAAGAACCTTGTTAAAATTATTGCCGTTTTAGCGGCAGGGAACTGCCACTAAAATGGCGATATTGGGATTGCTAATATACATTATAGAATTCCAATAGAAGCCCAGGTTAGATGTCCTGCACATCTAACCTGGGCTTCTATTGGAATTCTATAACGCATATTAGCAAGCCCATTATCGCCACTTTCGCTGCAGTTTCCTGCGGCTAAAACAGCGATAATTTTAAAGAGGTTCTTGCTAATATGCCCCTAACTCTTAACCATCTGATATTACGAGACTGTATGTGCCTCGATTATGCAACCCAAATCCCCTGGTTAAACTATATTAAAAGTAGCCTTGAAGGGATAGGGCGTGTTGATTTATTTTTTAAGCTTGAAACCATTGTGAAGAAAGATGTGGAATCAATTAGGGAAGCATTTTTTAACCGAAAGAAAATTGGATAGGGACGAACAGGAGTTGCAGAAGTTAAGTGTAAGCACGTTTTTAATGCTTAAACCAACTCTGTTGACGGAGTGTATTTATCTGGGGCCCCTATTTACACATGCAAGGTTTTTACTTACTAGGTTTTGGATGAACCCTTTTCACCTCCTGTTAGCAACGTCCAAGGGATGCAGTAGAGGTCATGTGCTAGCACGATGTGGCTGCGACGGTCAGTCTCCACATGATTTGTTGCATTTTATGTTTATATGTAAGTTTTATGTAATCCTTCGATGGCACTTTTTGATTCCAATTTTAAAGAAGATGGATATTACCCAGTCTTGCCCCGCCCTTTTGTACTTACAGTTGCTGAAAGTGGCCCTTTTACCCTTCATTGTGGGATATCTAAAATTCACTGTGAAAACCAGGGCTTGTTTGGATGTATAGTTAACGTATGCATCATTGGGATTTTACTAAGCTGTGATGGCTCAGACTACATTATAAGGTTAAATCCTCAAAGAAGTGATGTTTTTACGGCACATTGCACTTTGTGATTATAGATCACATGGGAGGCTGTGTAAGTTATTTTATTTTTAACCTGTATTTTTAATGAATTATGGTTTATATGTAATTGTATGTTTGTAACTTTTATGGTTCTCCTCTGTGAAACCGAATAAAGTTTACTTCAACTGGACCTTCTTTAGTACCTCAGGCCTTTGGTACCAGGGGTACTATTTAGTAGTGACTTACAGAGGGTGCTGAAGTTTTTGCCAATTGGGGTAGCAATTGTACCGTTTTGGGAAAGATCTCTGGCACTGAAGACGTTTTTTAGCAGGAACCAAGTGTACTTCCAGCTGAAATCACATCAGTTACCAGGCAACAAGTGGGGCTGCCCAGGTCAAAAAAGGCTACCTCCCTCCAGTAAATTTTAAATCACATTATTCTAACTACATTGGCCAGAAAGCCATATTTTTTAGAGATAGTGATATAGATAATGGCATAGGGAGGTGAGGACTCATGAACTAAACCAACACTTCAGAATATGCCACTCTAGCCAGATGCATTACTGCTCAAAGGCAGAAAATCTATTTATGCAGCAGTTAGACTGGACATCTTTTGGCATGTTTCCCCTGTCTTTTTGCATTCTGACCTCCTGCACAGACACCAGCACCTGCTTCCCCAAAGAATGGACCAAAATCACCGATGTCCAGCTCACCTCCTCACTCAACAACTCCACCCCAACCATCGCGGAAAACGACGACCCCAACACCGCAGCCCGAACCCTGCATAGATGGATCTCGGACAGCACCAACACCATAGCCCCCTCAAGAAAAACAACAGTACCCGTGCCAAGAAAGCCAGATGGTTTACCACCGAACTTTGAGAGTCCAGGCGCACATGCCGCCGCCTCGAAAAGGCCTGGAGAAACACCAAATCCACAGAAGCCCACAACAACTTCAGAGCCGCCACCAACGCCCACCATCAACTCATCAGAGAAACGAGGAAAAAAGCGATTGAAGACAGAGTCTCCACCCACGCACACAACAGCAAGGAACTCTTCAGCATCATCAAGGAGTTCGCGCAACCCACCAGCGAGTCTACCGACATCCCTCCCTCACAAGACCTCTGCGACAAACTCTGCATCTTTTTCCACCACAAAATCAAGAGCATCTACGGCAACTTCGACGAAGACAACCAACACACTGAACCCTCACCAACCACCCCCGACACCCAGAAACCAGCGATTGATGACTGGACAGCCCTCACCACTGAAGACACACTGAAGACAATGAAGTCAATCCACTCAAGGGCCCCCACGGACTCCTGCCCCCACCACATCTTCAACAGAGCCGCCAACACCATCGCACCCATGCTCCGCCAAACCATCAACCGCTCCCTGGTGACCGCCTCGTTCCCCGACGACTGAAAGCACGCCGAGGTCAACCCCCTCCTAAAGAAACCCTCAGCGGACCCCACCGACCTAAAAAACTACAGACCCATCTCCCTGCTCCCGTTCCCAGCGAAAGTCATCAAGAAAGCCATCAACAGCCAACTCACCACATTCATTGAAGAACACAACATCCTCGACTCCTCTCAATCCGGCTTCAGAAAAAACCACAGTACGGAAACCGCCCTCCTCGCTGCAACAGACGACATCCGCACCTTACTGGACAAAGGAGAAACAGTAGCCCTCATCCTCCTCGACCTATCAGCGGCGTTCGACATAGTCTCCCACTGCACCCTAATACGCAGACTCTACGATGCAGGAATCCAGGACAAGGCCCTCAACTGGATCTGCTCCTTCCTCTCCGGCAGGACGCAGCGGGTCAGACTCCCCCCTTTCCTCTCTGACCCCACACCTACCACCTGCGGAGTCCCCCAGGGCTCCTCCCTCAGCCCTACGCTCTTCAACGTCTACATGGCTCCACTTGCCCCCATCGTCAGTACCTACGGACTCAACATCGTGTCATATGCAGACGACACCCAGCTCATCCTCTTCCTATCCAACAAGCCCAGCACCGCAGAAAGCACGGAAGCCGTCGCCAAATGGATGAAAAACAGCTGCCTACAACTAAACACCAACAAAACAGAAGTACTCATCATGGGCCCAAACCCCAACGCCTGGAGCGACACCTGGTGGCCCACCGCCCTCGGAAACCCGCCAACCCCCACAGACCACGCACGCAACCTGGGAATCATCCTGGACTCCGAGCTCAAAATGGACCGCAAGATCAACTCTGTCTCATCTTCCTGCTTCCACACCCTCCGCCTCCTTCGTAAGACCTTCAAATGGATCCCCCTCGAACACCGAAAGACAGTTACTCACGCCCTGGTCACCAGCAGACTCGACTACAGCAACGCACTCTACGCCAGAATAAACAAAAACCTCATCCGCAAGCTACAGAACATCCAGAACGCTGCCGCAAGACTGGTCCTCAACCTGCCAAAACACTGCCACATCTCCCAGCACCTGCGCACACTCCACTGGCTCCCCGTCGAGGCGAGAATCACCTTTAAGATGCTCACCCATGCACACAAGGCCCTCCACGGCACCGGACCAGCATACCTGAACAGCCGACTCAAATTCCACGCACCCCAAAGGACCCTACGATCAGCCCAGCTTTCCTACGCCGTGGTCCCCCGCACCAGAAAGACCGGATCGGGAGGCCGCTTCTTCTCACTCCTCGCGGCCAAAGCATGGAACGCCCCCCCGCTCCACCTCAGACAGACAACATCGCTCCCAATCTTCGCAAGAAACCTCAAAACCTGGCTCTTCGACAGACCCCCTCCTTGATGGAATGGAACTTGCACCCCCCCAAACCCCCCACCCCTAGCGCCTTGAGACCCTTACGGGTGAGTAGTCGTGCTTTAACAAACTCCTGATTGATTGATTGATTGACCTCCTGGTTCTGACTCTGTTTTTGCTGGTTTAGTGTCTCTGCGCACTTACTCACTGCTGTTCAGTGTTAAAGTGCAAGTGCTCCTGTTGTAAATTGTGTTATGGATTGGTGTTTCCATGAATGGCACATTGGATTTACTGATTTACTGGTAAGTCCCTAGTAAAGTGCACTGAGAGTGCCAGGGCCTGTAAATCCAATGCTACTAGTGGGCTCGCAGCACGAGTTGTGCCACCCACAGAAGTAGCCGGTAAAAAGGTAACTCAGACCTGCCACCGCATAGTCAGCGAGCAGTTTGTAACTGCCATGTCAACCTGGAAAGGGCACCCACTTGCCAGGCCCTAAACCTTCCCTTTTCTACATGTTAGTCACCCATAAGGTAGACCCAAAGTACCCCTGTGGGCAGGGTGCAGTGTATGTGAAAGGTAGGACATGCCCTGATGTGTGTGGCATGTCCTGATAGTGAATTACTTCCAATTTACTTTTCCACTATGCAAGGCTACCTGCTCCCCTAGGATAGTATAGGGAGTTTGTTTATAACAGCTTATAAACATAACTGGCCCTGGGAACCAGGTAGAAAAATAAAGTTTAGTATGCCTGAACTCAGAATCTAAAGGTGCATCTTTTAGTGAAGGTGGTTTTTACATTCTATGTTTGAAAATACCACTTTTAGAAAGTGGGCATTTTCTTGCTCAGCCATCCTGTAGGCCTCTGCTGGGGTTGTGGATTGACTGTCTGGTTTTTGGATGACAGGGGCTGGAGAGGAGCCATAGCTCCAGATAGTCTAGGTGGGTCAGGAAAGGGCTGAATAGACCAGGGCTACATTTAGAGTAGGAGGAGGAGATTTCCTTTCACCTGAATGGGCCTGGTCTGCCTCTGACAATGGCGTCTCCACCTCCTGCCAGGAAGCCACACCAGAGAGGTCAGAACTGGGTCTGGCTGGGCACAGACACTCTCTGCCTGAGAGGACAAAGAATTTTTGGCTATAAAAAGTGGGGACCAAAACCCCTGAACTTTAGAACTCTTTTGGACCAAGAAGACTGCAGAGAAGAAGAGCTTGAGAAGTTGTGAGGAGGAAGTATCACTTTGCTGAGTGCTTTGCTGTGTTGGTCTGCAGAAGCTGCTTCTGTCTTGGGCAGTAAAAGGACTGGACTGAACTTTCTGCAATCTATTTTTGTGAATTTCTCCAAGGGCTTGAGGTAGAGCATGCCCTCTATTCACGAAGTCTCAGAAACAGGAAAGACTTAAAGTTCTTCTGCCCTCAGCACTGAGGACTGTGTGCTTTGTGCTGCAACAGAAGAAAAAGCAACCCAGCACCTTCCATGACGCCACAGCCAACTCCATGTCCTGAAGGAACCGCCACAACGCCACACCGCGACCCTTGTCTCACTGAAGACACCTGCTGATGCCGCCACCGAGCCGCTGCTCGCACCACGACCTGTGGGCACCCCACTCCACATCGCCTCGTTTCACGATGCCAGCTTGGTATCACGACGATGACGCTCCAAGCCGAAATTGATGCCGCTCCTTGCACCGTGGTTCAAGGGCACCGCTAGTAAGTTACACAATGCACCATCCTCATCCTGTACTGCAGCCTTGGCCTACCAACGCTGATGCCATCGACTCCAGTTTGTCAGCCGGCGGCAACATCGCTTCAGTAACAATGACGCTGCTGCCTGCATCTTGACCTGCCAGCACCGCGATGAGAACTGCATCACTTTGCACCGTGACCCTGGTCTCACCAACAATGCCATCTGACGCCGCCACCGAGCCGCTGCTCGGATCGCGACCTGAGGGTATCGCACGCCGCACTGCTACACTTCGTACTGCAGCACCTGATGCCTGCCGACACCAGCGCTCCTGACTTCAACCGCGAGGAGTTCGATCTGCAACGCGTGTGACTTCAAGGGCCCGATGACTCCTGCACCGACCTCGGGAACCGAAGCCTGTGAAAACTCAACGAGAGGTCGCCAACGCCCTGCATTTCTAAAGGTACTGTTTTGTGGGTCCTGCCGACACCATAGCTGGTCTGCGACGCCGCGGTCAGCCAGAACTGTTTGGATTTGTTTGTTCACGATGCTGTGATGGTCCGGATGGAGCTATCGACTTCAAAGAACTGTATTTCAAGGTTATTTTGATAACAGATGATTTCTAAGTAGTCTATTGTGGATTTTTATCGTTTTTGATCTTGTCTTGAGTATATAAAAATATTGGATATTTTTCTAAACTGGTGTGGTGTCCTTTTGTGGTGCTTACACTGTATTACTGTTGGTTATGTGCAAATGCTTTAAGTCTAATTGGTCATGCCAAGCTACCAAGTGAGTGAGCAGGAGTTATTTTAGGAGTGTAACTTTCTTATCCTGACTAGAAGGAAGGGTCCCTACTTGGACAAAGGTGCAAACCCTGGCCAACTAGAGACCCCCATTTCTAACAGTACCCTTTGGTTATTCATTTGTCAACTTACATATACTGCTCAGGTGCATTGTAGCATATGTTTGAAGTAAATCAGAAATCATGCCCATCTGATAAATCGTACAATATATTAAACATGAACCTTTAAAAAATCATGTGATAGGAAATATTCCTTCACTCTGCTGAGATGAGAGCTATAATATAAAATGTCTGACAGAAATGTAGATTGCCAGGCAAAATGACCATCAGAATGCACGTGACTGGAGAATATTTCCATCAAAATTATAATGTCACCAAATCCAGTGTTATTTTCTACGGAGACCAGTGCCATTCATAAAGAAACATTCAAGGAAAGCTGCTTTGTGAAGAAAGATTCTTCTGAATAGGTTCCTGTTGGACCTTGCCCTTCTGACAGGTTTATCCCAAACTTTTTGCCTTTTGCCTCCTATTTTTCTGACCCTGTTTTTGTTGGCGTTAGGACTCTGGGCACTTTACCACTGCTGATCAGTGATAAAGTGCATATTCTCTCTGTGTAAATTGTGATTCTGATTGCTTATCCATGATTGGCATATATGATTTACTGGTACGTTCCTAGTAAACTGTACTGAGTCTTCCAGGGTCTGTAAATCAAATGCAACTAGTGGACGAGAAACATAAGGCTAGTTCCTCTACTGGAGCTTGAAGAAAGAATGGCATCACTACTACCCCCCTCATCGGAGAAGTTCCCAACAAGTGAACTCACCACCCACTACAACTCAACAATGTCCTGGTAGCTGGAAGGTTTTCAAACCACTCTCATAGGCAGACATATCTGTCCTGCCGGCTATATCCAAACCCTCCTTCCAACTTGCAGACCTCCTCCTAGCCTCCCTGGCAAAAAAACTCAACCATGCCCTAACACCCCTCTGGAATAAGATTATAGACAACTCCTTGTTGACTGGGGTGAAGCCAGACTGTCTCAGACTCAGTCAAGTCATGCCACTGCTTAAAAAACAGGGAGCAGACCTCAATAACTTCAGACCAGTTTCCAACCTCCCCTTCCTAGTCAAAGCTCTAGAGAGATGTGTTCGCTCACAATTTAACCAACACATCAAAAACAACAATATCCTTGACCCTCACCAATTGGGCTTCAGAAAGGATGCAGAACGGAGCCAGCTATTATGAATATAGTAGGTGGCCTACCCAAATCCTTGGGTACAGACGGAAGCTGCCTTCTCATACTGCTAGACATATCGGTGGCCTTCAACATAGTCAACCACAAGATTCTCTTGGATTTCCTCCAAAAAAGGATCAGTGTGAATGGGATGGACCTACCTTGGTTTTCATCTTTTCTACAAAACTGCTCCCTGCAAATACAATTTAAGCAGTCAGACCTCTGATACAACAGCAATAACCCAGAGTGTCTCCCAAGGTTCTGTCCTCTCGCCCATACTGTTCAATACCTACATGGAACACCTCACAGTCATACTCACCCAAGCAATAAATCCCCTTCGATTTATCTGCAGATGACACCCAGCTCTACATGGAAATCTCCTCACTAGAGAACATACACAGGTTAAATGCCACCATCAAGAAAGTCCAGCAATGGCTATCTGGCAACCACCTAAAACTCAACCAAGATAAGACAGAAATTCTGCTCATATTGAAGACAGGATAACCCCCCCCCCCATGCAGAATGGATAGCTCTATAGACACCCTTAACTTCACTCTAACACTAGCTGACTCCATCAGATCTCTGAGAATCACACTGGACGCCAAACGTATCATGAAAGATCATATAACGAATAGTGCGAAGTGTGCCTTCAACAACAAGAATCTTCTGAACAAAATCAAACCTGACATCCAGCCAAATGATATTAAATCTGCCACACAATCACTGGTGCTGTTTAGATTGTACTAAGGGAATGCCACCCTCACAGGCACTGGCAAATTCCACCTTGCACCACTTAGACACACTCTCAATGCAGCAGCCGCAATGGTCACAGGAATAAAAAAATATAATCACATCTCCCCGGCCTTGAAAGAACTGAAATGGCTCCTGATAGAAGCTTGCTGCAGCTTCAGAACTGCTTGTCTTATCTACAAAGCCCTTCATACCGAAAAACAATCTTACCTCGTCTCTAAATTCAAAAAGGCAAAACCCGACAAGAAACCTCAGAAGCCAAACACACAATTCCTAATCCCGCCTAAAGTCCACAAACAAAAAACATTGGCATGCTCTTTTTCTAGTAAAGCCCCTATTGACTTTCTCAACTGATGAGGGAAGATATCCCGAAACCCGGGCCAGGTCCCAGGTCTAGAGATCGGGGGAACAACAAGTATCTACTTGCACCTACATAGGTGAACCACTTACGAACTTTCAGTAATTCTTCGAACTTCAGGCACTGCACATACCAGAGTGCTTAGGGGCGACCCGGAGGAGGGGCTAGCGGTCTGTGGTCCATTGCTGTTTTTTCTACATAAGGGCTCCCATGAGCCTCCCAAGCTGACGAGCTTCTGGACGACGCACCTGCGTGCTGGGCAACAAGGCCTGTAACGGTTACGAGGCGGCCTTCTCTTCCACCCCTATTGACTTTCTCTACTGATGAGGGAAGATATCCCGAGACCCGGGCCATGTCCCGGGTCTAGAGATCGGGGGAACAACAAGTATCTACTTGCACCTACATAGGTGAACCACTTACGAACTTTCAGTAATTCTTCTAACTTCAGGCACTACACATACCAGAGTGCTTAGGGGCGACCCAGAGGAGGGGCTAGCGGTGTGCGGTCCATTGCTGTTTTTTCCCCTAATATTTGGAACACCATACCAATACATATCAGGATTAACCCTTCTTTCTTGAGCTTCAAGAGACAGCTTAAAGATCTCCTCAAGTGACACCTCAACTTGCGTGTCATCAATTGCCCAACGAGACAGTATCTCTACCCCTAGTTCTCCCTGTACCCCTTCCTTGGAACTTTGCCTCCCTCATGCTCAATTATTGATTTGATTTGATTGGACTTCATTGTTCTGATTATACTCATTACTTTGATATGAACATGCACTGATGTAATGTGCTCTGATACCCTCGGGTCTTGCCACTGCTATATAAAACTCCTAAATACATTATTTTTTTAAGCATGTTAAATTAACTTGACATCATTTGTCTTTCCAAAGAACAAAGTTTATTATATGGGAAAACAGACTATTTTTTATGTTGAAATCACAGTGATTTAACAAACCGACTGATCTGAGACTTGGTTTGGCACCTCAGTGCTATATATATATATAAACAGGGAGATGTCAAGAGATACCTCTGATCCTGCTTTCAAGTAGAGAGCTTCCGAGGGAGAATTTGTTTCACAGCTGCATACAGACTGCACATGTGTTGTATTTATTTAAATTATCAAAAAAAGTTGAAGCAGTTAAGCCATATAATGTGTGGGTACACTGAGTATGTTTCTGTAACAGCAGAGTGTAAGCACGGCTTGACAGCTCAGCATTTTTCAAGAAGCAAGATATTTCTTTAGATGCTGCAGATATGGGATATCAATTTGGCAAAAAATATTCATGTGAATGAACCATCCTGAGCATGGACAGAAATTAGATGTCATCCAGGACATCACACCACCACTGGAGAGCGGACACGTTTTCTGGTGCATAGAGACTCCTGGGGTTGATGCAGCAGTGTGTATGGCTGGATTTGGAGTTAGCACATGGCTCCCACTCTCTAAGACATATCTGCTGCCAATCAAAACCTAACTACAGATACTCTGAATGACACCAGCTTCCAGGGTTGGGGAGGCTGACGTGGTTGCTAGGGACTGGGAACCATCCTGGGGGCAAAATGGTGCTCAAAAGGTACAGGTTGGTCAGAGAAATATGTCAAGAGGACTTCTACTATTTTAATCTTCTTTGCTCTAGGAACGCGTGGTGTCAGGCACCTATAAGTATGGGGTACAGCCAGAACCATCCACTATACCTTACTGTTCAATCCCCTGCAAAGAATAGTTGGAAGGGATGCATGGCAGGTAAATAAATCCAGTTCTGGAGACAGAAGGGGACAAGAGTTAGGCTTTTCCCCTATATAAATTGAACCATCAGCTCTGCGAGAAGCAGTGGATCTGACAGGACCTGTTTTGATGGGTCCCATCTGTTTTTCGCGCAAGGATACATGGGAAGGGGATGGGTAGAACTTGTAGCATGGGATGAACAGAAGTATTGGGCACATGATGGGCGGGAATCTGCTCACCATGCACAGGGGAATTATGCCTTTTAGCCACCTTTACCTATGACACAACATCAAGAGTCTGACTACAAGTCAAGTCAAGTCAAGTCAATAAATTTATATAGCGCGCTACATACCCAAAGGGTCTCAAGGCGCTTGGAGAGGGGTGGGGAATTACTTGTCAAATATCCACGTTTTAAGTTGCTTTCTGAATGCTAGGTGGTTCTGAGTAAGGCGAAGGTGAGTGGGAAGTGAGTTCCAGGTTTTAGCTGCCAGGTAGGAGAAGGATCTACCTCCCATGGTGGTTTTGTTGATGCGAGGTACAGTGGCAAGGGCTTGGTTGGCGGATCGTAGCTGGCGGGTGGGGGTGTAGAAGGACAGTCTTGTGTTGAGGCATTCGGGTCCGATTTCGTAGAGCGCTTTGTGTGCGTGGGTTAGGAGCCGGAAAGTAATCCTTTTATTGACGGGGAGCCAGTGGAGGTTTTTCAGGTGTCCAGAGATGTGATCTTTACGCGGGATGTCTAGTATTAGCCTGGCTGAAGCGTTCTGGATGCGTTGGAGTTTTTTCTGGAGTTTTGCGGTGGTACCGGCGTAGAGGGTGTTTCCGTAGTCCAGACGGCTCGTGACCAGAGCGTGGGTGACTGTTTTTCTAGTTTCGGTGGGGATCCAACGAAATGTTTTTTTGAGCATGCGAAGAATGTTGAAGCAAGATGAAGAGACGGCGTTGACTTGTCTGTTCATCGAGAGTGAGGAATCCAGGATGACGCCCAGGTTCCGTGCGTGGTCCGTCGGGATGGGTGCTTTTCCAAGGGCCTCTGGCCACCAAGAGTCATCCCAGGTGGAGGGGGAGGTGCCTAGGATGAGGACTTCTGTTTTGTCTGAGTTCAGTTTCAGACGGCTGTGCTTCATCCATTCGGCTACTTCTTTCATTCCTTCATGCAGGTTGGTTTTGGCGATGTTAGGGTCTTTGGTGAGTGAGAGGATCAGTTGAGTGTCATCAGCATAGGAGATGATGTTGAGGTTATGTTGGCGTGCGATGGCCGCGAGGGGGCTCATGTATACGTTGAAGAGGGTGGGGCTGAGTGAAGATCCTTGTGGTACGCTGCAGATGACTTCAGTGGCCTCTGACTTGAATGGTGGAAGGCGGACTCTCTGGGTTCTTCCGGTGAGGAACGAGGTGATCCATTCCAGTGCTCTTCCTTGGATTCCGATGTTTCTGAGGCGTTGTAAAAGGGTGCTATGACAGACCGTGTCGAAGGCTGCGGAGAGGTCGAGGAGGATGAGGGCGACTGTGTCTCCATTGTCCAGTAGAGTTCGAATGTCGTCTGTTGCTGCGATGAGGGCGGTTTCAGTGCTGTGCTTGGCTCTGAAGCCGGACTGTGAGGAGTCGAGGGATTTGTTGGTTTCGGGGAATGTAGCGAGCTGGTTGTTGACCGCTTTCTCGATGACTTTGGCCGGGAATGGAAGGAGTGAGATAGGGCGGTAGTTTTTGAGTTCGGTGGGGTCAGCTGTGGGTTTCTTCAGGAGGGCGCTGAGTTCGGCATGTTTCCAGCTTTCCGGGAAGGTTGCAGAGTTGAGGGAGCAGTTGATGACGTCTCGGAGGTGCGGTGCTATAATGGAGTCTGCTTTGTTAAAGATGTGGTGAGGGCATGGGTCTGTGGGGGATCCTGAGTGGATGGAGTTCATCAGACGGGTGGTGTCCTCAGTGGAGATTTGCTTCCAGTCATTGAGGATGTTCAGGGGGTGTGGGGGTCCTGCAGGGGGTTGGGTGGGTTGGTCATCGGGTCGGTTGTCGAAGCTGTTGTGGATGTCGACAATTTTGTTGTGGAAGAATGAGGCTAGGGAGTCGCAGAGGGCTTGAGAGGGGGTGATGTCGTTGGAGGTGGCTGAGGGGTTGGTGAATTCCTTGACGATGTTGAATAATTCCTTGCTGTTGTGGGCATTGTTATCTAGTAGGTCCTTGAAGGCGGTTTTCTTGGCATTCCGGATCAATCGGTGGTGTATGCGGGTGGCGTTTTTGAAGGCGTCCTTGGTGCTGGTGGTTGGGTCTTTTTTCCAGGCCTTCTCAAGGGAGCGACAGAGTTTCTTGGATTTCTTAAGATCATCGTTGAACCAGGAGGCCTTCTTGCTGCCTAGTTTGATTTGTCGTTTTTTCAGTGGTGCTAGGATGTCGGCGCTGTTGGATAACCATTGGGTAAGGTTGGTGGCTGCCTGGTCGGGGATTGAAGAGTGGGCTGGGGGGTTAAGAAGAAGCGATGAAGCGATCTGGTCGGTGGTGATTTTGTTCCAGTTCCTTTGCAGAGTGGGTTGGGGGTGGTTGTTGGATGTGGGCTTGTTGTAGGTAAAGTGAACGCAGCTGTGGTCAGTCCAAAGGAGAGCTGTGGAGTGGCTGAAGGAGACATGTTTGCTGGAGGTGAAGATAGGGTCGAGTGTGTGACCTGCGATGTGGGTGGGGGTAGTGACAAGTTGTTTAAGTCCGAGGTTGGCGAGGTTGTCTAAAAGGGTGGTGGTGTTGCGGTCGTTGTTATTTTCAAGGTGAAAGTTGAGGTCTCCCAGAAGGATGTAATCCTTGGAGGGGAGCGCGTGTGGAGTGATGAAGTCATTGATGTCTTCACTGAATTGTGTGCGAGGTCCTGGTGGCCTGTAAAGGAGGGTGCCTCTGAGTGTGGTCTTGGGGTCGATGTGGATCTGGAAGTGAAGGTGTTCGGTGTTGGCGAGATTGATGTCTGAGCTGGTTGAGATGCGGATGGAGTTCTTATGGACGATAGCGATGCCTCCTCCTGTGTGGCCGGAACGGTCCTTGCGGATGATCTTATAGCCTTCCGGGATGGCAATGGTGATGTCTGGGGCTGATGAGGCGTTCATCCATGTTTCTGTTAGGAAGGCGACGTCCGGAGAGATGGTGTCTAGTAGATTCCAGAGGTCAATGCGTGCCTGTGGACCGAGCGGGTGTTGAGCAGGATGCATTGTAGGTGGTTGGGGTCGGATATCTGTTGTGTGTTCGTAGATGAGGAGTTGTTCTTGGTGCCGTCGAACGTGCAGGAGTAGCAGGAGAAGGGTCCATGGGTGTGTCCAGGAGCGGCTTGGACGCAGTTGGGGGGGGCGGCCAGGGTTTAGGGCTTGGAGGGTGGTGGCATCGTAGGTAATGCGGGAGGGGTGGGCATGACGGGGACCAGGGGCTCTGGCGCTGGGCGCGGTCCAGGCGCGGACGGGCGTAGACGGGCTTACCTTTGGTGCACCTTCGGCGCGGATTGGGCGCGGTCGCTGCGCGTAGACGCTGCGCGTGGGTGCATCTGGCATAAATAGGTGGAGGGGGAGGGGCGAGGGGGGCTCAGCTGGGAGGCGGGGCAGGCTCTGGAGGACGGCCTTGCAGGGGAAAACAACAACAACCAAATGGTGGCGTGTGGAAAAGCACGAGCAGCAAAGCGCCAAGCCCTACCAATATAGCGCCACACAAGAGAGCAATGAAGGTACACTCAGAATAAAAGCGCAACAATTTCAGTTTATCTCTGCAGACAAAATGAGGCACATTAAAAGCAAATCGTCACAATGCAAAATAACGCGCTGAAAGTAAGGAGCCAGATCTCAAGCGCAGATCTGTGCAATGATCGCGTTGTGAATGTGTGAGCGCAGAATAACGATACCACAAAGCAGTTCGAGCAGCAGGGAGCCAGGGGAGCGTCTGCTCACAGCAAAGATGAGGCAGACTACCAGCTATCGAACCATAGACTTGACGAAGGAGAAGAGAGCTGAAGAGACTTTAGCATTGTATAGACAGGAAAATAATAACCCAGTAAGATGAAGTAATATTGATTGTGACATTGGAGAAGAGAAAATAAGTAGCCATTCAGTCTAATACTGACTGTTGTCCTTGAGTCCTTAGTGAAGAATGTGAACGGTGAATCAATGTTCCACATAGAACCAGCTGCGGCAGTTCATGCCCACCATCTCTTAGAGGTAGCGGTGCAAGAGGCGGGAAAACTGGAGGATTTTCAAGGTTCCCCATAGGATATATCAAGTAATCCACTCCCCTGGGTGTTCAGGATGGACTGTGAATCAACCTGTGGCGGGTGCACAGAACAGTGACTCGAAGCATCCACCTACTGGCATACAGAACACTGATCACTGTATGAGAAGCGGATCATAGGTCTGCCGGCAGAAAGACCTCTTCGTTGCGTGGTCTGAACGCATCTCTTCAACTGATAATTATGGCAGGGAGAAGACCAAAGATGAGTTCTTTAAGTGCTCTGTCTCCTCGCTGGAACAAAGAATGAAGGACTTGCAGGAGAAGAGGCTTAATTAAGAGGTCGTCTTATAACTGGTTAAGAATTGATGGAGAAGACCTTGAATGGTGATGCTCAATTGTTGAGATGAGCTATTATGAACAGATGAGGCCAAGCAGGAGATTTTAAAGAACCAGTGGAGGCATGCATAGCTCAGGATACTTAGGGTACCTTCTAACATCCCTGTATAAGATTGTGAGAAAAAGATTGGGGCTTTAATATCTATTTGTGATACTCACACTCCAAAGATTCAGCACTCGAGCTGAATACCTATGAGACACCCAAAGTCTGCTCAACCAGGTAGCGGAACTGAGACCACGTAAAGAAATACTATGAGTTGAAAGATTGGGTGCTTCAAAATGTGATTGAGAAAAGGAAAGTTTGTAATCACACATTCTAACTATTTTCATTTCTCTGAAACTTTGGCATGTAAGAAGGTAATTGTATTCACATAAACACTTGAATAATCTGCAGGTTCCATTATCTCTAGGTTTCCATCTAATGCTCTAAGTGGAGTTTGGTTGAAAGAAGTACTCATTTAAGCAGGTTCAGGGTTCCAAGGTCTTCCTGTCTAATGTGAGGGACAAAACTGCAAATTATTGTCGTTCACTCTGAGTTTTCAGTGTTGTGTGGTTTGGTGTGGTGACTTCAGGGTTATTAATCAGCATCATGGCAGGAGTTTGTGGTACATAGCACTAGGCGGCACACAAGAAGGAGCGCGTCACATATAGGGCCTGATTACGAGTCTAGCGGTCCACGGACAGCCAGACTCATGGGGGCACGATGGTCTTCAGACCACCCTATTACAACTGGGGCTGCAGGACCACCATTGCACCGCCGCAACCGCCAGGGATCAAGGATCCCAGGTGGTAGTGCGGCAGTGTTGAGGCTGTAATATTGGAGGGACCACCACAGTCGCACCAAGCATATTGCGAGTTTCGTCTCCACTGCGGTTTTCAAGGCAGTTCCTCCTCCATGAAAGCATGGCCCACTGTTGCCTCTGTGCCAGGTGTGCATGCGGGGAGCACATGCTGTGCCCTCTGTGTGCATGCACCCTAGTACCTGTACGGTATGGACTGCACCA
Organism: Lissotriton vulgaris; assembly: GCF_964263255.1. Lineage (NCBI taxonomy): Eukaryota > Metazoa > Chordata > Amphibia > Caudata > Salamandridae > Lissotriton > Lissotriton vulgaris. The sequence continues at coordinate 1,079,988,435 of NC_141689.1, read as the reverse complement.
GTCCATGCTGTGCAGGTACCATCTTTGAAGTTCCCATTGCAGAACATATTTCATAGGCACCACTGTGGGAACGCCAAAGAACAGTCTGCCAGTGACTTAAAAAGTCATAATATCATGAGCAGTGTGAACACAGGTTCAGTGTTGTGGCAGCGGGCCCTCCTGCATTGCCAAACTAGTAATCAGGCCCAGAGTGGAGACAGTGGCTGTAGCATTCAAGTGGCCTGCTCATGCTTTGGCTCCCCATGCATCAGTTGTCTCCATTAAGATCCCCGCTGAATTCAGGTTGAAAATTAGCATAACTTTTCAGGAGAACGATGCCTACATGCTCACCCAGCCATCACTGACTTACTACTGTATCCCAGCCAGTTGGAGGATGTCATGGCAACAGACGCACCAAGATATGGCTGGATTCTGAAGCCTGGATCAAGTGAGTCACAGAGCCTGATGAGCCTTAGCCATGCTTCCTGTTCCATTTAACAAGTACCAATGCTTTGTTGACCTTACTGCTGGGTTGGTGGCCACACTAAGATTTGTATGCATTTTCTAATTTCTCAAGCTGCAGCATCTATGCTCAACGTCTTCATGCATGTCCATAAGTTTCTAGAACAATGGTTCTGTGTGTAATGAGCCTTGGCTGCCATCTTCTTCTTCTTGCCTTTACATTTTTTCTTCTGACCCACTATTTAGAGTCTTAGCTTAGCAAAAGGTCAATATAAAGTAAACAAGGAGCAGAGGGAGAACACTAAGGAGAGTGTCAAATGGCCCTTCAATTTACCAGGCTCGGGATACATAACCCAAATCCATTTGCAATTTTTCCTTAAGCACTCAGTCATACCTGAGGTTAGGGGCCCTAAGATGAGTTTTTAAAAGAGCAGACTTCAGATTTTTTCCTTAGCCATTGAGTAAAAGCAGGTTCAGAAAACACCCCCACACTCTGCAGAAGTCTTCTCGCTCAGAGAATCATGCAGACACACTGGCCTCTTCATTTGTACTTTACAACTTACATCTCCAGTGCCTTCCTCCTGGCCGACAGCTAGAGCGCAGAGTAACAAGAAGACTTGCTTCAAAAGCAGATCATTTACAGTCAGTGTTAGCCACAATTGGAAGGAGAAGATGGAGAATATGCACAGAGAAAGAGATTGAGAGGAAAGAGAGAGCATGTGATACCAGACCCTTACAACTGCCTAGCCAACAGATCTGCACTGGAAACAAGCAAAACCATCAGTAAGAGCTGATGACACCAATGTGTCTCCTGGCTGTGACACAGTTTACAAAAGCCACTTACAACCTATGTAAATCCAATTCCACTTCCAAGCTCAAGTACAAGCAGATGCTCAGGCCCAAAACCTGGGCCCAAGACCAGGTCCAAACCCAAGATGATAATTTGGGAAAATAACCTGTGACATTGGTTGAGAAACAATGACTCTGTGACCAAGCTAGGTTATAGCTAAGACAGTTTGACTGGACACAAAAAAAGAAAAATGAGGCACCTTGAGCACAGTGTGATACAGCAGCTGAGTTTTTTCTCTTAGCTAAAGGACAAAATGAGATTTGACTAATTCCAAAGCTGACAAATGCACCAAGACTACCCTGACTGCAGAAATGAGCCAAATAGAGAAGATAAAAAAGCAAAGGCCCAGATTTACAAACACTTTACATTGAGTTTGAGTTACTTTTTTAATGCAAACCTAACACAAGGTCGTTATTTACGAGCCCCTTGCGCTGCCGCTGCGTCACTTTTCTCATATATATTGAATGTGATACACTGGTGACACAGGGGGCTTGTAAATAAGCCCTAAAGTGTTGTATGGCTATTTACAAAACAACGCAAATCACAATTCACATTGGATTGTAACCAAGGGGTAGATGTATCAAGCTTTTTTCTTGTCGCAAACGCTGCGAATCGCAAAATAGCGGGAAATGAGATGTATCATGCAAAAAGTTTGCAATATTAAGAAATCGCAAATTTTGCGATTCCATAACATTGCGCAAGCATTTAAGAAATCGCAAATTGCGATTTCTTAAATGCTATGTATGAAACATTTCATTTTAGCGAATTTTGGCTAAGAAATCGCAAATTACCACCAACTTGTAGTTGGTGGTATTTTGCGAATTCTTTTACAAATGCACTTTATGCAATTTGTAAAGGTGCCATGTGATGCTCATACATGCCCTTAGGGCATGTATGTGCGCCATATGCGCACACATGTCATTTCCAGGGGTGCAGCAGAGTGTCCTTGAGACACCCCTGCACCCTTGAAATTATTCTCAATTTGCGATTAGCAAATTGTGAATCGCAAATTGAGAATAATTTCACATTTATTCATATGGGCCTCCTGGCTCATAGAAATGAATGGGAAATTATTCCTTATTTGCGATTAGCAATTTGCTAATCACATATAAGGAATTTTAAGAAATCGCTAAAAAATAGCGAATTTCTACATACATGCCATTTTTCGATTCCCAAATTGCGATTCCTTAAAAATCGCTATTTGGAAATCGCAAAAGTGTATGTTGATACATCTAGCCCCAAAAGTATAGCAAAACTGCGCAATGCGCTGCCTTACGTTACTTTTCTTCAAGTGGGCATTCCATGAGTGGTACGTGGGTTCCAAAGCAACCTCCCTTGGGATTTGATGTATATCCCTATCTACAACGAATTGTAGGCAGGAATTTGTAGATAAATCCTGTGCCTCCCTCATGCAAGCATAGCAGTGAGAAATGTTTGTATTTGTCCTCGTTTTTCCCTCTTTGCATGTGTGCTGCCTCTCTTCCAGTCACCTGACTACTGTTTAGCACACTATCTACTGAAACTACCTCCCGAAACACTTTGGAAAATCTTTCTATCATTCAGAATTTAAACTAACCAATTCTGTCACTATGCTTTAAGGAATCAAGAAAGCATAAGCTGTGTATTTTGAGGGTAAAATCAACTGTCGCTAACTCCCTGCGCAAAATGTTTCGCACTGTGAAAACACTTCTTGAGTCCTTCACAATAGGCCCTATTGTGGAATCGTCACCTTTGATGGTGTAACGATTTGGCATTTTTTTTCTGCAGATAAATCCAGAGCATTTATGATATGTTTCAATATCCCCTCATTCTGGTGTAGGTAGCCACAGCGATGTATGTATGTATGTATTGTACACTTATATAGCGCGGGCTGTCACCCAGAGGGTATCCTGGCGCTTTGACTCCACTAAACCAGATTCGCGGACACCACATTATGCTGTTCTAGGAAAAAGGTGGGTTTTCAAACCTTTTTTAAAGGATGGCAAATCCTTTATACTCCGCAAAGAGAACGGGAGGGAGTTCCAGAGTTTGGCGGCAGAGTATTTAAAGAAACGACCGCCCATTCGTACTCTCCGAACTCTCGGAACCACCGCCAGACATGCCAGGGAAGAGCGAAGCTGTCTTGCTGGATGGTACCACAAAAAAAGTTTCTGCAACAAGACAGGTCCTTGGTCATGCAGTGCCTTAAAGGCCAGTCAGGCAGCTTTGAAGAAGATTCGTTGTTGGACCGGTAGCCAATGAAGATCTTTTAGTGCTAGGGAGGAGGAAGCCGCGCGAGGCCTAGATAGAGCAAGCTTCGCTGCCATGTTCTGAACACGCTGCAGCCGACTAAGTAGAGTAGTAGGTCCGCCCAGGAGTAAGGCGTTGCAATAATCAATCCTACTTAGGATAATGCTGCGCACCACCTCCGGCCTAGTTTGCGCAGGGAGAAGTGGGAGAATTTTTCGCAGAGTACGTAATAGCAACATACAAGTGGAAATGGTCATATTAACGAATCCATCCATCTGCAGATTGGGACTGAACATAACTCCCAAATTGCGGGCTGAATCTGCCGCCACCACTGTGCCCATAGCGGATGATGGCTAAAAATCAACTGGTAGAGGGCGCGGGGTGTGATTGGATGAGCAATATAGTACCTCCGTTTTTGAGCCGTTAAACTGGAGAGAATTAGTTCTCAACCAGTCGGCGGTAGCAGACATACAGAGTTGAAAGGTCTCTTTAGACACAGCGTCTTCTCCTTCAAGGGAAAAGATAAGCTGAGTACCATCAGCGTAATTGATCACTGAGATGCCAAAGGACTTAATAAGACTGATCAGTGGGCGAAGATACAGATTAAATAGGATTGGGCTAATCGCTGAGCCCTGGGTTACACCTTGCCCTACTCTCTTAATCCCAGACTTATAAGGAAGTAACGCTACCACCTGATGTCTATTCTGCAGATAAGAGGTGAGCCAGTCCAGTGCCTATCCCGCTACCCCAATCTCCTCCAGCCGTCTGATAAGGATGGGGTGGCTGACCGTGTCAAAAGCGGCCGAAATGTCGAGCAGCACTAGAAAGGCTGCCCGACCGGCGTCGACCCTTGATCGTAAATCATCCAACACGACCGCCAGCGCCGACTCCGTACCGTGCGCTGGCCGGAAGCCAAACAGAGCCACATCCAAACAGATGTTCTTTTCCAGAAAGCTGGATAGAGACTGGGTCACCAATTTTTCCATGATCTTAACAGGAAAGGGAAGCAGCGATATAGGCCGAAAATTCGCCGGGCAGGTTGGATCAAGTGTAGGTTTCTTCAGGAGTGGAGAAACCACTGCCATCTTCCAGCACTCCGGCACCGTGGCAGTGCTAAAGGACTGGAGGCAGATGGAGTAGAGAGGGCGGAAGAGCTCCTCCTGGAAGAGTTTCCAATATTTATGGGGAAGCGGGTCAAGGGGAGAACCCGAGGATATCCCGTTTGCAAGAGAGCAGAAATCCTCAAACGGCGGGAGGAAAAGGTTTTCCAACCTTGGACCATCAGGAAGAAATAGCGGTACATGATCAGCCAAAGGCTGGGGACATGAGCAACCCGAACTGGCGAGTCCGCTCAGAATGATAGCAATCTTGTCCTCAAATGCGTCGGCCAAAGTATCACAGAGAGACTGTGAAGCTGGAATGTTATTGGCCGCGCATGTTGGCTTAGAAAGATCTTTGACTATTTTAAACAGGGTCTGAGATTTATTAGACGCCTGCAATAGCATATCTCCTAGATATTTCGCTTTTGCGCACTTAACCTGGGCTTTGTAGTCCAGCAGTGCTAATTTATAGAGGATCTAGCAGGCTCTGCGTAATGCTTTCTCCAAACCCTTTCTGCCTGTTTACATCTTATTTTCACATGGAGAAGATCGTTAGAGTACCACGGCATGGTAGGCCTTCGTCTAACATTTGATTTCCGCAGAGGGACCAATTTGTCCAGTGAGTTAGCAATTTGCGTACATAGGCCTGAATAACTCGCCTCCACATTCCCCTCCAAGGAAAAATGCCCTGATCAGCAATAATTCGACTACATTTGTGCATGTTTTCCGCTCTGACATTAAATAGTCTCCTTGACACTTTGAGACAATTTAAGTCTGGGTCTCCAAAGGGCTTCCCCCCCCCCACCCCCAACCCCCCACCCCTTCGTATTTTAGCTAAAGCAACTGAGGTTATTCTTCCCACCCTGCACGAGATGTTAAATTTCTCCCTGACCCGGTGGCGTGGAAACATGCCATGGTTAAGGCACTCCTGAAGAAATCTAATCGGGATCCTCTAGACCTAGGTAATGATCCTGCCAGGGATAAGTCAAATCTTAAAAAAACATGTCAACTCTTCTCTCTCGAAATTCTTAGAAAAACGTAATATCTTGCATTTGACTCCGACCGGATGATGTTATTATCATGGCACTGAAACCTCTCTCTTGGTGGTCGTAGAAGAAGCTAAAAGGCTGCTTGATCGAGGTGGTTTTGTTGCAATTATTTTCCTCGATCTCAGCTCAACGCTTGATACAGTGAGCTATGATATCTGGCCAATACACTACAGAGTGCTGGAATGCCTGGCACTGCCCTGGTCTGGTTCAAGTCGTTTCTGGAAGACAGGATTTTCAGGTCTTTGACAGTGAGTGCATTTTTATAGCTTCTCCTTGTGATGTGGGATACACCAGGGCTCTTCTTTGAGGCCTACTTTTTAAAATTTATATATGAGACGACTTGTGGATATCATCCTTCCCGTTGGGATAACGATAATATTTCATGCAGACGACACGCAACTGGTCTTTTCCCTCACTCATCCTGAGGATTCCCCCTCCTTAGGCCCTTGCCTGGAACAAGTTGCCAAGTGGATGACCATCTCCTGGCTTAAATTAAATGGAGACAAAACCGAGCTGATGGTCCTGGGCAAAAATCTCAACTCCTCTTTGAACCTGGGTTGGCCTTAGTGCTTAGCCCTTCCTCCTGCCCCTTAATCTGTTATAAAGAGCTTCGGAATGTGGCTGGATGAATCTCTTAATTGTTGACTGCCTTGTAGTAAAGCTTACTGTGATCTGTTTTGGTATGTTGAGGATGCTTCTGAAGAGTCTTCATCTTCTTCTTTTCCACCTCAAAGAGATTGGTAGCCCAGGCGTTTATACTCTCTCGCCTGGACTATGGCAACTCTCTCTTTTTGGGTGCACTCAAAGCCACAATAAAGAAACTTCAGCTTGTGCATAAACATGCCCGTCAGGTTTTCTTCCTTCTTCCCCGGCTTCCCGTCGCAAAGAGAATTAAATGTAAATTTCTCTGCCTTGATCATTGGGCCATACTTGAGAAAGGGCCTTTGATTACCCACTCTTTGGTGTCCTCCTATACTCCTGTGAGGTCCTGATGTTCTTCTAATACCGATCTGGCCAAGGTACCTGTCATCAAGAAGGCAAAATATGGAGGATGTTGTTTTGCTTACAGTGCAGCTAAATTGTAGAATAGCTTTCCACTCTCTCTCTGTTCAATCAAAATGAATATCCTTTTCAGAAGGCTTTAAAAACCTGGCTCCTCTATGATGGCTCCCTTTAATTTCTTTCTGTGATTCTGTGCCGGGATGCCTACTGGTAACTGCATGCTTTACAAGTGCTTCGTAGAAGAGAATATGATCTGTTGGCAGCCACATCATCAGACTGTTATAGCTCTTTAACCCCTTCGATGCTCATGACGGAACGGTTCCGTCATGAGCATCGGTCGCGCTGTGCTCATGACGGAACCGTTCCATCATGACCACACCAGCGAATGGAATGTTCAGCTTCGGGAGAAAATCGGCGCCGCAGGCAAGGTGTTAAAAACCTTATACATGTATACTCATGTTCAATATCATTCTGTCACTTATCCTTTACCCGTGGTGGATTTCATCGATCCCCTCATGGCAAATGCTAAGTGTTTGCAGAACATTCTGCCCAGAGCACTAGTTTGCATGTGAAGTTCATGTGACCCAAACCTTGCTGGAGCTTCCTCAACTCGGACTTCTTTGGGTCTACCACCTTCTGTAGTAAGCTCCTCGGCATTTCCAGTTTTTCTGTAGGTAAACATAATACCAAGTCCAGTTCTTAGTCTAGAAACGTAATAGTCATTACCGGCCCTTTGTTTTTTTCTGGTGCTAATGGTACTCCAAAATCCAATGGCATCTTCTCCATCCCTCTCATCAGGCATGCACATTCACTATGGCCACCTGCAAGTCCACCTAACATGAAGTTGTCCAGGTACTGCAGTACCGGCTCGGATCCCAATACCTTGCTATCACCCACTCAAGAAATGTACAAAATGTCTCAAACACTGTGCTAGCCAATGAGCATCCATCATCATTGCCATGTCGACAAAAAAACATCTTTTAAAACTGGATCACCAACAAAGGAAGGTCATCCAGGCACACTTGTAGGAAAAGAAATGATGTTTATATGTCTGTTTCCCATTTCCATCGCAACCATAAGGCTCTTGATCATCTCAATGGCTTCATTAATGCTGGAGTAGGGCACAGGACTATCTGTTTGGTCAGTGTAGTCATTAATTGACTTCCTTCTGGCCAAGACAATTGGGTTAAAAGGGGGGAGTTCCTTAAACTGACCTACCATCCTACCTGCTTGCTCTTCCATTTTTTAAAAAATATATTTTTATTGAAAAACTTTTAAATATAAGTTTTTCCTCCCAAAACCACCCTCCGCCCATTCCCACACAGTGAAATTCCAAACAAAAATAAAAGAAACCGGGATCTATTGGCAATCAAATCTAAGTTAAATACAAATGCTCAAAAGAGTAATAAATACATAGGCTATTCCTAAAATAATTCAATTAGCTGGTAAAACAATTATTTTATTCAATCATTCCTATGAAGTGTGCAATTCATCCCTTCTTTTGCTCTCCCCAACTGGACAAGTATTCTCATATTTTTAGGGCCTTTTTATTTTTTCTGCGCCCTAAAACCTTTCTGGGCATAAATAGATTTTTCTAGATTGTAAACGTCCATCCCCACACAGTGAAATTACCAACAAAAATAGAAGGATCCGAGATCCATTGGTGATCAAATCTATGACCGAGTTAAATACAAAGCCCAAAAGAGGAAGGAAAACATAGGCTTTTCCTAAAATAATAATTCAATTAGCTGGTAAAAACAATTATTCTATTCAATCATTACTATAAAGTGCATGTGCAAATTATCCCTTCTTTTGCTCTACACAACCGGACAAGTGCTCCCATATTTTTAGAACTTTTTTCCGTGTCCTAAAACCTTCTCGGGCTTAAATAGATTTTCAAGTTTGTAAATGGACAATAGTCAGGCCAACCGCTGCAGGAAAGCAGGAGGAGCTGGTTCCAGCGAGGCCGAAGAGACACATAACCTAAATATAGCCATTGAAATACTTAATAGCTCTCTTCCCTCATCGGTATTACCACCCACATGCATACCCAATAGGATTAGGGCTGGGGTCATAACTACTTTCAGATACAACTGATTTCTAAAAAACTCCCCCTTTTGGTTAATAACCATTAAGAGAGAAGCACAAGTTGCAAGCATGTCGACTATATTGGCCTTGTAAAGGGTGTATCGTGGGCACAGCGACCCTTTCCCTTCTCCCCACTTTGAAATTCGATATGGGTATAGTATAAGAAAAAACAAGTTCTATAAAACTGGACCTGCAGTTTAGCTGAAATAAGTGAGGTCTGTGCCCTTAAGAAGGCTTGATGAAACACACTATCAGTGATATCAAGTTTGACTTGCCACCTTTTAGAGTATTTCTCCATATCATCCTTCATTAAACCATTTAGGGAGCAATCTGTAGTCCCAATACGAGGGGTGGCCCCATTTGTTAATTTCTCCACTAATTCTCCCTGGCCCACCCTCCTTCTTCTGTAAAAAATCTCTTATCTGGAGAAATTTTAAAAACTCTCTATGGGTAATATTAAACGTGTTCTGTACCTGTAACGGGAGAGGAGCAGGATGGCGGACTGAAGCCACCACGGAGAGCAGCAGCGGAGATCCCTCTCGTTGATATGAAGATTGCAAACTTGCGGCCAGAGAAATTAGCGCTATTACAAAGCCTAGGATACTAAACGCTAAATCTTATCTGCTAAACTTTTTAGCTGCCATGCTGACGATACACTGAGCGGTTACAGGCAACACGAGCTACTCGGCAATAGACGCGGACCAGCGGGTGGCGCTATCTGTAATCTCCTATGTGGACTGCTCAGCGTACATAGCGAGAGTGAGAGCGGCTTGGAGGTGGTGTAGTGTGGAGGCAGGCTTTTTGGTCTTGGTTGTGGCCGGAGGGCTCGACGGCTCGGCGGGAGAAGACTGTGCAAAACGACAGAATCGGAGAGAAACGGCGGATGCTGCGATTGAGCGGGGCCCGCGTCTGGTGATTATTACGAGTGAAACGCCAATCTATGACGAAAATCTCGGGCGATTAGAGACACACTTGTTGGCTTCTTTCCTTGTCTACTTACCCCAGAGTCCTGCGGAGAACAGTGCACAGACGAGAATACAGGCTTCACGATATCGGGAGATGGCGCCTAAGAACCCAGCAAGGGCCACTCATGCCGGTAAGACTGTGGGAAACGAAGAAATTAATAATTCTGGGACTGATGGTGGCATACAGAGAGAGCAGGTCTACCTTTAAATAAACCCCCAATATTACAGCCTCCAAAAGCACCTGAACATTCAGCCAGTAAAACTGGAAAGGAGCTAGAACAGCGGGCACTTAACAGTAACAATGTTGCAATTTCAACAGCACAACAGGGCAACAAGGTTATAACTCAAGTACTAACACAAAACAATGTTATGTCTAAGGACTCATCCCACAGTGGGGTACTTAATTTAGCTCCAAGTCAAATCTCTGCTAAAGAGGCCGCAGGAGCAAGCAAAGAATTAACCAGCACACAGGCAGAGGGCTCCGGGGTAGGTGCAGGGGCAGCTACCAACAACCAGGCACTGGTAAAGGCAGCAGCAATAATAGACAATGAGCATATAAGCTCTCTCGGCTCCTCAGGTGCGAGTGTTGCACTCAATCACTTGGACCCATCAGTACTATCCGGTTGCGCTAATCCTGGGCTGCTCCCTCCGAGCAACTCTGATTTAAACCCAATATTAGTGCCGGGGGAGAAAATGTGCGCAGCCATAGATAGTATAACGGAAGAGGAAGACTCTCACATTGACTCTGGTTCTAACGATGAGGTTGAAGAAATGGAAGAAGTTGTACCCAGAATCCCTCCTGGTATGAGTAAAGAATCTGCTGCAAAAAAGGCTGGAGGGAAATCTAGAAACAAAACAAAAAAAATAATGCATGTGCAATCTGTAGTAAAAGCTAAAACTATTGCTAATATTATAACCCTTTATGAAAATGATGCAAGCTAAAGGCGGGGTGAAGGCGATGGCACTTCGACTATCAGGGAATAGTCCAGTGGAGGTAGCCCTTAAAGAAAACTCAACAAAAGGTATAAATGCATCTGATATCTCTACATCGGCTGTGTTCTGTCAAAATCTATCCCCGGGAACACTTAATGATACGACTCATAGTATGGACAGCCAGAATATGGGCTTGAATCAACCAATTGCTCAGTCACAGATTGAGAATGGGCCCAGTAAAGAGGATGTATCACTTAATTTGATTGTTCAACTTCTTAGTGAGCAGAGACTGGAATCTCAGCAACACTACATGCAAATGTGTAAAGATAATGACAAAATGCAGCGGTCTTTAAATACACTGGAAAGCAAACTAGGAGGTCTCACGTTAGAGATGTCAGAATTACAACAAAGGGTGGTAGATACAGACAAACTGACCACTCGGACAGAGATATGTGTTAGTGAACATGAGGTCTGATTGCAAGTTTGCAAACCACAATTGAGGACATGGAGAACCGACAAACACAACAGAATCTCAGAGTCTTTGGTATCCCAGAAGGGGCCGAAGGTGGGGATCCGAGAGCATTCATGGTTCAGCTTTTCCAAAAAGCATTCCCAGATCTGTCTGACTGGGACTGGGACTTGCAACTACATAGGGTCCATAGATTACCATTATCCCTTTTCTAATCTATATGGGTAACTTTTTGCTAAGACAGGCGGTGTCACTGAAAGCCCGACCTAATAAGTCAGTTACAACAGATTCAATAACATTTTTTGTTAGATCTGACTTAAGCAAAAGTACTATGGAGAAGCGCTTGAAGCTATGACAGTACATCAACCCTATCAAGGCTTTGGGTGGGCAAGCTTATTTACAAGAACCAGCGCGACTTAAAGTATTCAAGAATGGTCATACATATATTTTTTTGATGATCAAGAAGCGGAAAAGATGCTGATTAAATGGCGGAGAGAAGCCACTGTGAAAACTGTAGAATAGCAACAAAATGCTTGACTATGTATAATGAACTGAAGTTGTAAAGGGTTAAATGGTGTAGGAAGAGGTGCAGGAATCGGTGATACTTCCACTCAAATCTTCTAAGATGGATTTGTTTTTGATTTCTGTGTTCATCATTTAGAGCACCTCTTTTTTTATCCTTTACCCTTTTACTTCCTTACCATTATTGTAGAAATATGATTTTGGGATCAAAGACATATATATATTTTTTTATGGTGGTATTTAAGATACTGGTGAGGTTTTGGGAGAGAGGGGTCATCACTGCTGTGTCTCTTGTGGCTGCCCAAATCAACGGCAGCTGGTTAGAGAGAGGAATCTTCCTCCATGGAGAAGGGGTGTGTGTGGGGTGGGCGGGGATGGTAAGGGATGGGTTGAGGGGAGTGTTTAGGGAGGGGGGTTTCGGGAGGGTAAAATCAGTCAAATTGACATGAGGCGAGTTTATAGTGAGACAATAAGGGGCAAGGCTTTTTGCTTTTCTTCTGTTTTCTCTTATTTAATGCATAGGGGGTGGGGGAAGGGTAGACATTTTTTGGTATGGATAGAATAAGGTGTTTAGCCTGGCATGTGGCAGGACTAAATAGTAGGAATAAACGTCGTTTAGTTTTTTAGTAGCTAATGATGTATAACCCACACATAGCTCTACTGACAGAGACACATATATGTTACAAAGATCGTAACTTACTTAAATATCTAGGTTATGATGTCATTATGAGCTCGGATTTTAGTGCGTCAATCCGTGGGGTTGCTATCTTACAACATAAATTATTCAAAGCCAAGACTGCCAGAACTTTAACAGATAAAAATGGCAGATGGGCTATTGCTCAACTTATTATCACGGGAAAGAAATATACGTTTTGTGTGGTGTACGGCTCAAATATAGACGACCCCACCACTATGGATAAAATTAAAATGGAATTGCTTGATTGGGAGGGCGAGCGTCTGGTGTTGGGTGATTTTAATTGTATTATGGATTATGACATTGATACTACTAGACGGGGGCATTTAGGAGGATGCGTAAAACACGGGTCGCAAACAGAGAAATAGGGCGAATACATGATCTAAAAGATGCTTGGCGGGTATTATACTTCGATGTTGCCGGTTACACTTACTATTCTGTAGCACATAAATTATGTTCTCGCATAGACATGGCCTGGGCGTCAGACAATATTCTGGAGACAAGCAATATGGAGATTTGCCCGCGGGTCACATCAGACCATAATCCCATCCTCCTTTCTTTTAAAACACTAACAAAGAAACCAAACCCTCGCCCTTTTTCATTTCCTAGACATCTTTTGCTTAATCCGGATTTCATTCTTAAACTCAAGTCTCATATAAAAGACTTTCTTGAATTTAATATTGGCTCAGCTTCACACAATGTTGTATGGGACTCTTGTAAGACTAGCAATATGGGTTTCACTCAGCAGTATATATTTAGACAGAATTACAAAAATAAAAAGAATATAGATGATACTATCGCTAAAATACTGTATGCAGAAAGACAGATGGCGGCAGCACTCTTACAAGGTTCTAACTCAGTAGAAGAATTGGGCTATATTTTAATTGACCTTAAGTCCGCTTTAAAGCAGACGTTGAGGGAAAAAAGTCTCATTAAATTGCTTAAATATCATCTTTCTCAGTATGAGGGTGGGGAAACAATAGGTAAAGTATTAGCTTATAAGGCAGCAGAAAGCAAGGGCAAAACATTAATTAGGACTATTAAAGGCCCTGATAATGTGACATATAATGCCTCCCCACAAATACTTGAGCAGTTCACCAAATACTACATGGATTTATACACCCCTGAAAATCGACCGGCGCCTGAAGACATTTGTATATATCTACAAACTAACTTAGTGAACTGCATTGACGAGGAACAAGCAGATTTGCTGAACAATGGAATTACATTGGCTGAGATCAGACAGGCAATCTCTGCTCTGCCCTCTGGCAAAGCATCCGGGGAGCATTCAATTCCATTGGAGCTTTATAAACAATGTACGGAGGAATTAGCCCCACTACTTAGTCAAGTAATTGGACTTATGGGACTCGGTGGAAAGGCCCCCGAGTCATGGAACATCACGCAAAATATATTATTTAAAGAAAAATAAGACAGCGGATGAATGCGGGTCATATTGACCGATTTCCCTTATAAACACTGATGCGAAGATATTCGCCAAAATATTGGCAAACTGACTTGCTCCGATAATTTCCGCTTTGGTATCCCCACAACAGCATAGGTTTGTACCTGGTAGGGATACTACAACTCATATAAATATGGCTTTCACAGCTTTCGATATTGCCAGGACTAGATCCACCCCACTCGGTATGATATTATTTGATGCTGAAAAGGCATTCGACTGGGGTGGGATTATCTCTGGGCTGTTTTGAACAGATTTGGCATCAATGTTTCATATATGCAATGGATAAAGGCCCTTTACGATAATGTTTGCGCTAAAGTCTGCTATGCAGGGATACAATCGGCAACATTTCCTATATCGCGCGGTACCTTTCAAGGGTGCCCATTGTCGCCCTTAATATTTGCTTTGTCTATTGAACCGTTTTTAGTGGCATTACAAAATAATCCATGTATAATACAGTTTTCATCTGGCTTGGATACCCTTAAAATAACGGTATACGCAGATGACATTGCGGTTTATTCAACGGACGTGGTGGAGTCAATGACAGGGATTATTACGGAGGCTAGGAGGTTCGGCACTGTCTTCGGTTACAGGTTGAACACTAACAAGACTCAAATAGTAATGAATTATAAACCAATGGATCCAATACAGGGAGTGTGTAAAACCGCTATCTATTTGGGAATAAAAATCTCTGCTAATCTGGAAGAGATAGCCATATTAAATTATGAATTATTGTTAAAAGAAACGACTATTACACTAAAAAAATGGCATAAAGTTCCGCTCAGCTTAATTGGCAAAATTAATCTAATTTTAAGATTCTTCCAAATGTATTATCTATTCCGATATATCCCCTTACGTGTTAATAATCTTTTTTTTAAGCGCCTAGATGGTATATTAAGCAGTTTCATATGGAGGCTATAAAAAAGCATGTCGTGCAATCGAAACACTGACACTACCATTTGGGCAAGGTGGCCTTGATTTCCCAGATTTTAAAGTATATTTTTTTTGGCTTTTCTTGGACGCTTTCGCAGCTTGCTACACCCTAACAAGGAACCTTTTATTTATTATTCACTCATGCTGGGAGCAGAGTCTAAAATGTTCCTACATCGTATTAACGATCCAAATTATTTCAAGCAGGTCAAATTCAAGATTGCACGGGACATAGTATATATATGGAGGGCTATTGTTAATAAGTTCCAAATACCGCTGTATCGTCCTAAATTTCCCTTATAGGATAACCCAGCCTTTCCAGGAATCTTTCATGATGGGGGTGGGAGACAATGGGCACATTTGGGTATTAAAAGTTTAGGGGATCTATATGACAGTGCTGGGTTCTCAACGTTTGAGAGACTTCCACTTCTCTATAGCGTTTCGGAGAGCATGCGACTATCAAGTTCGAGACTATCTTATATGTAGCCTGAAACTTACTGAATGGGCAGATTCTAGCATATGGGATTGCATCCACTCAGACAAAGATAGATCACTGATTAGCTCTGCATATAAAGGATTTAACTCTCAAAAAGAAGACGATTGTGGGAAATTAGCTACACGAGTCAGAAATTGGGGTCTATTATTACTGCTAACTCCATATCCCTTGCGCTGGATACTATTCGTAAATCAGTACACTCCTTTAGTTTAAGGCTACAATCATATAGAACCATTTGCTCACTATATTACACCCCCGCACGGATTGCGAAATGGGCAGCAGATAATTCAAGTATCGGTTGGACTAGATGTCCAAAATGTGATCTATTCGCAGCTGACTTAGCGCATATGTTTTGTTTATGCCCTTCATTAATAACATTCTGGGGTGGAGTGGAAAAAACTGTGTCTTATAAACTTAATAGACCTATCTCATTCACGGTTACAGATATACTATTGGGTCCACAACCATGCAAATATACCAAGAGAGAACTTATTAGTATTTTACTGTCTTGTGCAAGGCTAGCTATTGCCAGAGTATGGATCGCAGGAGATCCACCATCAACGGCAGAATGTTGGGCTATAGTTAAAGATACATATAGTATGGAATGTGAATTAGCTAAAATCAGGGGGGTAAGATCGCTATATAAACTAGGAAAAATCTGGGGAGAATTTGTGTAATTGTAAGTAGGAAATCTGCTTTGTGCCTAAAATGTTTTTTTTCTTGAAATGTTATTTCACTTCTTTTTTCTTTTCATTTTTTTCTTAACATGTATTAATTTTCACTGCTAGTTACATATGCCCCTGTTCAAGCTGCTTCTTATTTTGTATGTTGATTCTGGTTTTTAATTTCTTTTTTGGTTGCTTTGTCCTGATGTCATCAATAAAAATATATTTAAAAAAAAGATTAAACTTGGTCTTAAGTTCATCATATGAGACAAAGCTTGAAGCTGAATAAAACACCCTGGGGCAGATTTATGAAGGCCTTGCGCCGCCGGTGTGTCATTTTTAACATGGGAAAAAGTGACGCACCGGCGGCGCAAGGCCTTCATAAATCTGCCCCCCTATTTTATTGATCCCAGACCTCCACCATTTAGTCATGCATGAGTCAGAAAATATCTCTGGTAGATTTTCACTATCCTAAAGTGGAGTATAGGAATTGAGCCTGCCTAAGCCCAATAGGTGGCGAACAGGAACTCATACGTTATAGGCAGGCATGAGAGTCTTAAAACTGACCCTTTTATAGTACCCTAAGCTCCAGCTGTCGCCATAAACATCCCCAGGTGTCAACCCCGATTATCATTTCAAAAGGAGAAGGGTACATCAGTGGATCGTCACTGGGGAATTCCCTCAGAAGCACTGTATAATGCATTAGAGCGGTAGACCAATGATATAGCCTCAGATTGGGAAATGCTAGTATTTTGACCGACATCCTGTGTTTCGAATAAGCCCAAATGAAATGTGAGAATATGCTTTCAGATTTTTTAAACCAATGATTAGTAAAAAAGGGGAATGGCTCTCATAAAGTATAATAATTTGGGCAAGTACACCATTTTTATTAAATTGCACCTACCCATGAACGTTAAATGCAAGTTATCCAGCTTCTTCAATGTATGTTTTGTTTTTTCCGCTAATGGTGTTAGATTTCTGTCTTCAATAGCATCTAGGTCAGCCCTGAATATGACCCCCAAAACAGCTTGCATTCTCCACTACTCTATACATCATGTTGACATGCTCATTAATAACTATCTGCGTTTTTCCTCTATTCAAGGAATACCCTGAAAATCCCCCAAAAATTGATGCTTCATCTTCTACAGCTTTTATAGCAAGCTCTGGATTAGGAGCCATATCATTGGCATATGCCAAAACTGTGGTACTATAACCTTGCGCAATTACAGGAGGTATACTTGAGTTAGCTTCCAGTTTTTTTTAAAAAGAGGTCTATATACAATGCAAAAAGCAATGGGGAACAGGGGCACCCTTGTCGCATTTCTCTTGTAATATTCAGCCGTGTAGATGATTCCATGCTGATGCTTACTATGGCTACCGGAATTATATAAAAAGCTCTAACTGCCCTGATGAAATGTGGGCCTATCCCCTTCCTCTGCATTATGATCCACAGAAAGTGTCAGGAGACCATATCAAATGCTTTTTCTGCATCAAGCATAATTACCGCAGTAGCATCTACTGACACGTATCCTGCATCAAATAAAGATATCATTCTTCTAATGTGGTTGACGGTGCCCCTCCCAGGCATAAAACCATGCTGATAATTTACTACCATTTTGTCGATCACTCAGGACAATCGAGAGGCCAATGCCTTTGAGTAAGCTTTTGGGTCACAGTTGATCACGGTAATTGAGCGACAGGAGCCTAGCTCTTGAACTGGTTTTTTTGGGGGGGAAAGACAATCATTTTCGCTTCTGTCCAAGACTTCGGTGGATTACCCCGATTAGAAATTTGCATGAAGAGATCTATCATCACATCTTTTAGCTGTTCTGCAAATACCTTATAAAACTCAGAGGGTATTAATCAAGCCCGGCAGCTTTCCTATCAGACAAGCTCGAAAATGCCACAAGCATCTCACCTACAGTCAGGGGTGCTTGGGGTGCTTCTAGATATTCTTTTTCTTCCTCCATCAATAGAGGTGCCTGCACCGTATTTCAAGAGTCACTAATGGAGACCTGTTTCTGATGGTCTGTCCCCTCAGATTCCTCAGTGTACAGATGTTGATAGTATTTCTGAAAGTCTCTTGGATCTCTTTAGAGTCAGTAACTATGCCCGATTCAGTTTCCCTGATATACGCAATCCGCCTACGTGTATATTCCTTCCAGGTTTGTACCGCTAATTGGTGACCTATTTTCTTGCTATTCTCATATATCTTTTCCTCATGGGTAATGGCTCTGTCCGCAGACTTCTTCATGAGGATTTCACTAACTGCAGCCTTAACTATTGCTACTTCAATTTGAGCCTCATCTACACCATCCTCTAACTGTACATCCACTACAAGTTTTTTTTCCGCTTTCTGCAAGTCTTAAGTAGAGATCTTGCATCTTCTGTTTTTCAGCTTTCCCTTTGTTTAAGGTAAATTGAATGGGTACCCCTGGATGTAAGCTTTCAGGGAGTCCCATACGCTGACTGGGGAAGCAGTTCCTACGTTCACCTTCAAGAACCTCGTATCCACTCCCTCATGTGCATCCTATAATCTTCATCAAGGAGTAACGCTTTCTCAAAGGTCCAGGTTGAGGTTTTCGGCCTCACTCCCATCCCTGCAAGTTCCAACACAAGCGGGTTGAGGTCAGATAGAAATCTGGGATGTCTGTCTATTTGGCACTTTTACTGAATCGAAGATTAAATAAAAAAGTAGTCCAGTTTTGCATGCTTAAGAAGGGGGAAAGAAAAGAATGTAAAACCATCCTCTAGCGACCTTACTGTTGCCCAAACATCTATCAAACCATGCATACTACATACATTTGATAGAGCTTGAGACACTCTAGGTTTCCTCCCTACATACTTTGGGTTGGATAACATTAAGATCTCCAAAGAAAATGATGGGTAGTGGCCAGTGTGCTAGCTCATTTGTCACCCAATTAATGACCCCTGGATCGTCCACTATAGACCCATATACTGAACAAAGTGTGAAAGTGTCAGTCTCAGCCAAACGACACTTGGTGATCACCCCTCTCCCCATAGAATCTGAACGTGTTTGGAGGAACAGCTATTTATTATATTGGGCTATAATAGCAACAATGTGTGTGCATGATCCTTGCGTTGTCCCCCCTACCAACATATAGCCCAAGTTTTTTAGCAGGCCCACTTTTGGCTCTTCTATGTGGGTTTCTATGTGGTTTCTATGTGGGTTTCTTGCAAGCAGACGAAGTCTACTTGCAGCCCTAAACACACCCTCTGCCTTTTTTGGGCATCATTCAACCCACAAATATTAAAGGTGGCTATTCAAAGTTTCCTAACACCTGTCTTCCATGCCACCATATTTTATTATGCCTTCCTTGAGCAATAAGCCATAAGCCACATGTAGCACACATACTCCTTGACCTGCCAAGAATAGCCTATCTCCCAAAAACAAAAACCAAGGGCAACCCCATACCCCCACCCCTCCCCACTCCCACAAAATGAGCAATCAGGCATGGCCTGAGCGATGTGTCCCCAGCCCAATGCCTGAAAGTCGTGTTTCTAGTGAATCACTAGACCCATCCCTGTAAGCACACCTTTTTTTTCCCTCAGTGCAAAATGAGGGTTCAAACGCAGTTTTAGTTCAAGTTCTTCAGTGTTTATTTTCTCACACTTTTAATTGTTTGATCATTATATTTAGTTTCATCCTGAATCATTTCATTTGCATATATGTAACATTCGACATTGTTAAATTATATATCCAATGCATTTCGGGCCTTTTGTTTAGCCCTTCATCAGGGATAACAATGTCTGTATTTGTAATTGGTCATTCTTGTCCGCTGAGAAAGCTTGTCTGTGACGCTTCCTGTCAGTGGTAGTCTGTCAGTGTGGGAACGCCGATAGCGTCTACCGGATTTGACAAATACAGACATTGCTGTAACACTTTTTACCCTAAGTGAGATGGGTATGCCCAGGCGTGGATCCCTTGCTCACTCTGCCCCTGGATTCAAGCTAGCCTGGCTGAAGAAGGGTGACATACCTTGAAACTGGTCCCTAGATGCTTGCTTTGGTTCAGGGAGGACCTGGCCTGGCAGTTCAGTCTGGACTGTTCCCATGGGGCACAGGATCAAGAATGATTTGCATATGGCTTGGTCCAAACTGGGGTGGCGTTATGGGCAAAAGAACAATGGATTTAACCTAGATCTATTGACTGGGGGTGAATGTTTGCATTGTCAGCATTCTATCCATCATTTTTTTGGTGTAGCACTTTTTGCCCTAAGTTGGGATGAGTATGCCCAGACATGGGTCCCTCGCTCCCTGTGCCACTGGATTCAAGCTAGCCTGGCTGAAGAAGGGTGACATACCCTGAAACCGGTCCCAGGAGGCTTGTTTCCGGTCCAGGGAGGACCTGGCCTGGCAGTTCGGTCTGGACTGTTCCCATGCCGCACAGGGTCAAGACTGATTTACATATGGCTGGGTACAAACTGGGGTGGCGTAGTGGGTAAAAGAACGATGGATTTAACCTAGATCTTTGGATTGGGGGAGAATGTTTGCATTGTCAGCATTCTGTCCATCATTTGTTTGCTGTAAAACTTTTTGCCCTAAGTGGGATGGGTATGCCCAGAGGTGGGTCCCTTGCTCACTGTGCCACTGGATTCAAGCTAGCCGGGCTGAAGAAGGGAGACATACCCTGAAACTGGTCCCAGGATGCTTCTTTCCAGTCCAGGAAGGACCTGGCCTGGCAGTTCAGTCTAGGCTGTTCCCATGGGACACAGGGTCAAGACTGATTTGCATATGGCTGGGTCCAAACTGGGGTGGCGTAGTGGGCAAAAGATCGATGGATTTAACTCAGATCTTTTGACTGGGGAGAATATTTGCATTGTCAGCATTCCGTCCATCATTTGTTTGCTGTAAATAATTCAGCAACACTTCTTGATGTGTACTAAAATTCATGTCACGTAAAAAGAGCATAAAACACGGGAGCCTAAAGTACAATACAAGGTGCAAAAAAGCATAAAGTGCTTTGCAAGTTGAGTGTAGACTGCATCCCATGGGTAACATGGAAGCAAGGAAAACCAAGTGCCTGTCTGAGGAAAAGCCACTAAATAGTGAATTGTACTTACTCTTAAACAAGTATGATAAAATCTTCTGGATCTTTCTCAAAGTTAGATATGGTTCCATACCTGGAGCAGTTGAAAGGGGCACATATTGAAGAAAGGAAATCATATCAAGAGATTTTGTAATTCTCTCTTTCTCCCTTTGTGCAAGGATCCTTCATTTTTACCAACTCCCTATCAAAAGTACTAATACTACATGGGGCATCAAGAAGTTGACTGAAACCCAGATCGCAACAGGAGTTCTTAACACAAGCCAGCCAAGGAATAGCTGACATATTACTTAATTTAAGGCAGTCCTCTACAAAGTTGCGTGAGAAACTCACTTCGGAGTAGAGGACAGTAAGAAGACGGGCGCCAATAGTTATTGGTATTGGTATTGTGGTATACTTATATAGCACAGCCTGTCACCACCAAGGGCATCCTGGCGCTTTGAACACTGATCCAGCAGATTCAGCAGCTATCCTGTCCTAGGGAAGAGGTAAGTTTTCAACGCCTTTCTAAAGGCTAAAAGATCCTCGAGACTCCTTAGGGATAATGGCAGGGAGTTCCAGAGTTTGGCCGCCGCTACTCTGAACGATCGGCCACCCATCCTCACTCTCTGGAAGCGTGGAACTACTAGTAGCCTGGATGACGAGGAGCGTAAAGCTCGAGAAGGAAGGTACCAAGCGAACATTCTCCGCAACGGGATCGGTCCCAGGCCATGAATAGCTCTGAACACAATGCACGCTGCTTTGTAGCGAACGCGAAGATGGACTGGCAGCCAATGGAGTTCCTGTAACGCTGCTGTGGACGAGCTGTGGTAGGGGCGGGATAAGGCGAGTTTGGCAGCCAGATTTTGTACCCTTTGGAGCTTGCTCAGGAGAGTTACAGGGGCATCCAACAGTAGTGCGTTACAGTAGTCGAGTCGACTTAGAATGGTACTCCGCACTACTTTGGATCTGGCTTGCTCAGGGAGGAGAGGTAGAACCTTACGCAGCATGCGGATAAGCATCATGCACGTTGAGGTGGTCTTGTTTACGTGCAGGTCCAGCTGCAAATTGGGCCCAAAGATGACCCCTAGATTACGCGCCGAATGTGTGGCTGACACCGTCTCTGAAAATGACGGGGGCCAGAAATCGATTGGGAGATCTCTGGGAACTCGGTCACTGGAGCAGTGCAGAACCTCTGTTTTAGTTCCATTGAACTGTAACGAGTTCAAGCGGAGCCAATCCGCTGTAGCCTGCATGCACCGATGGAAGGTCTCCAATGGGACCGCATCCTGTCCCTCCAGTGAAAAGACCAGCTGGGTATCATCTGCATAATTAAATGCAGAGATCCCAAATGATTTAATGAGCTGGACTAGAGGGCGGAGGTAAATATTAAAGAGTATAGGGCTGATGGCTGAGCCCTGAGGTACTCCTTGTCCTACTCTCCGCTCCTCTGAGCTGAAGGGAGGGAGCGAAACCCGTTGCTGACGGTTGTCCAAAGAGGAAACTAACCAGTCCCTGGCCTTATCTTTGACCCCACACTCTTCCAGCCTTGATATCAAGGTAGGATGGCTGACCGTGTCGAACGCGGCCGACATGTCGAGCAGCACCAAAAAGGCTGCCCGACCACTGTCGACTCGCGCCCGCAGATTGTCTAACACGGTCACTAACGCAGATTCCGTCCCATGAGCTGGGCGAAAACCGAATTGCGTGTCATCCAGCCAGGTGTTCCCTTCTAAGAAGCCGGATAGAGTGCGGGTAACCAATTTTTCCATGATTTTGACTGGAAAAGGAAGCAGGGAGATTGGCCGGTAATTGGAGAGACAGGCAGGGTCAAGCGTAGGTTTTTTTAGAAGCGGGGATACCACTGCCTTCATCCAACAACCCGGTACAGTCCCTGTTTCGAACGACTGGCAGCAGATGGAGTGCAAAGGCTGGAAGAGTTCCTCCTGAAACACCCTCCAGAGTTTTGGCGGAAGAGGATCTAGAGGCGAGCCAGATGAAATCGTGAGGGCTAGGCTGCCGAACTCCTCCAAGGAGGGAAGGGGAAAACTGCTCAGCTGGGGTCGACTGGCCTAATTCACCGGAGCTCCCAAGCTGGAGACCTGGTCCAAGGAGGGGAGGGGAGAGCTACTCAGCTGGGGTCGACTGGCCTCACTTGCCGGAGCTCCCAAACTGAGGCCCTGGACCAAGGGGGGCAGGGAAGAACCACTCAGCTGGGGTCGACTGGCCTCAATTGCCGGAGCTCCCAGGCTGAGGACCTGGCCCGAAAGGGGCAGGGAGGAGCTACTCAGCTGGGGTCGACTGGCCTCAATCGCCGAAGCTCCCAAACTGAGGGCCTGGTCCAAGAAGGAGAGGGGAAAGCTACTCAGCTGGGGTCGACTGGCCTCAATCGCCGGAGCTCCCAAGTTGAGAGCCTGGTCCTCTGGTCGGGGTCGACTGGAAGGTGTGGCCGGAGCTTCCAAACAGAGGTGAGAAACCCCCTGCAGGGGTCGACTGGCCATCGCCTCCGGAGCTCCCAAACCAGTGGTGGAATTACCTGGGTCCTGCAGTCCCTCCAGGATTCTACGGATTTTCTCCTCAAAAGCATCGGCAATTGAGTCACAAAGAACTTGCGATGAAGGGACAGAACTGGCCACACACGTAGGGTGGGCAAGGTCTCTAACAATTTTGAAAAGGGCCTGATCCTTGTTTGGGGCATGATTCAAGGTGGATTCAAGATAGGACGCTTTAGCCATCTTGATCTGAGCCTTGTATTTTTGTATGATGGACCGGAACACAGTTTTCTCCGAGTCTAAGTATTGTTTCCTCCACGCCCTTTCTGCACGTTTACAGTCAAGTTTAAGCTGGCGTAGTTCGCTCGTATACCAAGGACTAGCTCGATTCACCCTACCCCGTGACTTCCGGAGGGGTGCCAACTCATCCAGCGAACTCGAGATGGACTGGCAGAAGAGAGTGTAGCTCTCCTCAGCTGTATTGCCAAGCTTAAACTCCTTGCCTAAGATATTCGGCAGTGGAGAGCTTTTGAGAATTCGGGACCAAGGTCTCTCTAGCTTGGCTTGGGATAATCCGGCCTCCAGCGAGGTGTGATCCTCCGGCCAGAGAGAAAACATAATCAGGAAATGGTCTGTCCAAAACTGGCACTTAATATCCTCTATTGAAACCCATAGTGGATCTGCGAATATTAAGTCCAGGATATGACCCTTCCGATGCGTGATGACATTTACCAGCTGTTCCATCTTAATGTCCGTGCAAGCTTGACTGAGGGAGAAGAGTGCGTTATCCAGTGAGCCGCCTGCCCACAAGTTGAAGTCACAGAGGATCAGTAACTTGGAGTGGGAGCTGGAGAGTTCGTAAATCAGGTCAATAAGGAGCGCTATGGTCGGTGCCGGTCCTGGGGGACGATAGCAAAGGACACCCAAACACAATATCAGCTCCTGCTGTTTGACTGTGAAACCCATTAGTTCAAATCCAGGTACCTCTCGGATCTTTAGCTGGGAGAGGGTAAGTGAATCTTTATAGAAGAACCCGATTCCCCCTCCTCGATTGAGCGGGCGAGGGGTGTGACTGATTTTATAGCCTGAGGGGCATGCTAGGCCCAGCTCAACCTCACAGTCCTCCCGAGTCCACGTTTCTGTGAGAAAGAGGACATCGAGTTTTTCGGAATCGATAAGGAAGGCAATTTCCGTGTAGTGCTTGCAGAGAGATCTGACATTAAGCAATCCACAAGAGATTCGCCTAGTAGTTGGTTGTCTAGCCGGGTTCTGACAGGGTCTGAGCCTAAGTAGCTCAGGCCGGGAGTAGGCAATACGGAGAGAGCCAGAGGGGCCAGAGGTAGCGGCCCTAAGCGCGTCCGTTGCGCGAACGGGCGCAAACGGGCTTACCTCTGGCGCACCTCCGGCGCGCCTACGACGCGCCCGCTGCGCGTCGATCCATCCATCCTAAAGTACTATTACGCTGAGCGGAGGACCGCCTACTAGCCTCTTGCCTTACGCAAGATGGCCGCGGAGTGCCTCGCCTCACAACCCAACCCAAGATGTCGGACCCGACTAAGTCTGTCTGACCTCACCGAATGCGAGGAAATGAGAGATTAAGTGCCGGTGAGCCTCACAAACTTCCCCGGCCTGCGGACTCCGACAGAATAAATGTGATGATAAATGATAGGCAAACGATGAAAACAGGGAAGATGTAGGGCTATCACAATGACAGGGAAGTGGGTGGGAAGGGAGGGTTATTTGGGGGGTTAAAAGTTTATTTTGGGGGCGTGGCTTGAGCGGCTATGTGAGCAGACATGCTCTGGTGGGGCTCCAGCTGCCGCCGGCCTGTATTTGCTATTAAAGCGGATCGAGGGGCATCTAACCTCCCCTTTGGGTGCCCTAGCGGTGTGGACACATCGTTGTTGAGTGTCCGGAAGCTGGTTTGTGTGAGCGGCGCTTCCGGGCGATCCCCAGAGCGGACGGACAGCACATTGCAAGCGGCGCCCGCCATTTTGAGGTCTTGCGGCGGCAGCCCGATCCCCGTTGATTGCCGGGTGAGCAGCGCGGCAGGCACGGAGCAGCTGACTGCGAGACGCCCTGGGTGCTGACCGATGCTGGCGGTCCATTGAGACTCCTTCCTGGGACCCGGCTGGCGTATGAGCGCTGGGGAGTGCGGAGACCCGCTCCGGAGGTCTAGAGCGGAGGCCCGCCGGATCTCGCCTGCTGGCGGCCGAGTGCAGCGGTGCCGTCCTGGCCTTTCGGTCTGGTGCCCCATAGGCGGCCGGCGCTGAGAGCAGACAGTGCAGACCCCGGAGGAAGTGAGCGCACTGCCGGGGACTGTGCTCCGCCGCCCCGGGTGCCTGTCGGGTGCGGCTCCTGGAGTGACTGCCTCTCTCCCCGAGGCCTAGTGCTCGAAGACCCGCCATTTTGATAGGCCTGGAGCCCTGGGGAGACTGATTGGCGGCTCGGCCCAGCTGGGGAGCGAGGTGCTGGCGGGAGTTCCTCAGCGGCGGACACGGCCTGAAAGGAGGTGAGCGGTGGTGATGTGGTGAGGCCCTGCAGTGTGCAACGACCGCCATTTTGCCGAGCAAGAGCGACTAGGGCATATGGCGCTCTTGTGGAGTGGCCTGCGGCGTGTGAACCTCACACACAAAGTGGCAGAGAGGTCGGCTGGGGACCCTCCCCTCGGGACCTGCTGGGATCGGACCCTGAACGGTCAGCACCAAGCCGCAGAGGAGTGCCCGGCGGCTGGCCAGGGAGAGGCGATCAGATGCAACCTCCAGGTGACTCTGCGCGGAGGGACTTGGCTGCACAACGGAGGTGAGCTACATGGATTTCGTGGGGGGGAAGAGGGGACCCACCGTTGACCATCTGCAGCCGGGGGCCTCTGCTCCAAGCCGGGGATCCTCGAGCGGACTAGGTGTGCTGCGGCCTGACTGGTGCGATACCCCTGGTGGGCCTATTCCCCCCCCTCAGTAATTGCCCGTAGTCTGCAGTGGCACGACCACCCCGACTTGCTGGGGGACCGACTCATCTTCTGAGCGGGGACGTGCTTTTCCCTCCGTCCTGCCTGGCCAACAGAAATGATGACACGCTCTAATAAAGGCGCCATGGCCGACCCGGCGGCGGCTCCCAAGGACAACACCGTGGTTGCCATGTGGGGCAAGGCGGGGGCGCCCGCGGCCGCGGAGGGCCAGTCCCCGGCCGCTTCAGAATCCCCGCCAGTCATGCAGGCATTTATGGCCGCCTTTATGACCGAGCTCAAGGTGGAGATAGGGTCCCTGCGGTCTGAGGTACACTCCTGCGTCACTGAGCTTTGTAAGGAGGTGACGGAGCTTGGGGACCGAGTCGATGGCCTAGAGAAAACTATGGGCACGCGTACGGAGGACCAGGAACACCTATTGCAACGCCTGCTGGCCCTTGAGGAGCAGAATATTGACCTCCAGATTAAGCAGGAGGACTTGGAGAACAGGAGCCGGCGCAACAACCTCCGTATCCGAGGAGTTCCGCTCGGAGAGGAAGGGGAGGACATGATGGACTATGTAGCGCAGCTCCTTCATGAGGTCCGGGGAGATGAGGACGTGTCGCCCCCCACACTGATTCGGGCGCATCGAGTGGCGGCCACGGTTGGGAGACCGGGCCTCTTGCCAGACATCCTAACCAGAGTGCACTTTTTTGTGGAGAAAGAGGAGATATGGAAGCAGGCACGTGACCAGCCAGACCTACGATATAAAGGCCACAAGATTCAAATCTTCCAGGACTTGGCGCCTAACACATTGAAGAGACGATGAGCATTCCGCCCTGTGACGGAAAAATTGCGGGGCATGAACATTGCCTACCGATGGGGGCACCCATTTGTGCTCATTTTCCAATGGGAGGGCAAACGCAGAGCTCTGAGATCCTACACTGAAGCGGCACAACTTCTCCACATGTCGACGTCTCCCCCGGCGAGTCCAACCCGACCTCCTAACTGAAAGAGAACACCAGCTGGCCCGGATTGGACCACGGTAAAGAGACGGTGGCGCACCCCTCCTGCAGCGGAGGCCACACACAGTCAGGCTAAACAGGACATTATAGCCCACATTCGATCCCTTGAAGAAGATAAGGCTGAGTCTGACGGGGGTCTCTCACGCCCTGACAACGGATTTGACCATACTGCATCCCTTCTGGTGTGCTGACTTAACATCTCCTGTCACTGACTTGTGGGTCGGACTGCGGGGAGTTTGTTCGTTATGCGCCCAGATCACGATGGCTGAGACCCGGGGCGGTGGGAGCCCCATGCCCAAATGTACTCTGTGATCACCATGACCCCCCTGACCTGCCCCCTAGGGAGTGACATCCCGGAGAGCGTCCAAACCTGCGGGTGTAGGATGCCCTGTAATGGGGTCAGAGAACTCCGGCCCGTTGGCCGCGATTGTTGTGTTCGAATGACAAGCCTCTTCGGCTGAAAGTTTTTTGTCTCCTTCCTCTCTTTCCTCTTCTATTCCCCTCTGTACTCTTTTCTGTCTCCTTCCTCTTCTGTGTGGGACCTGGGGGGGGATACTGGTGGTTGGCGGGGGGATGGAGAGTGGACTTGTGACTGGGATGTGAATGGTGTGTGTGGGTTAGCGGCGATGGGAATGACAGCGATTCCTGATGGTCCCTAATACAGCTGAGAGTGTGCATGGCCCCCTGAAGATCCTGTCCCTCAACGTTAAGGGCCTTAACTCGCCCAATAAGCGCAAGCAGGTGTGGCACTATCTTACCCACCAGAACCCGGATATTATTCTCCTACAGGAGACTCATCTTCTCCAAGCAGACACTGCGCGCATGGCACACCCAAAGTACCCTCTGCAATTTTGGGCGGCTGCTGACACAAAGACAGCGGGGGTGGCGATACTGTGCAGGG
The DNA here is from genome assembly GCF_964263255.1 of Lissotriton vulgaris. NCBI lineage: Eukaryota > Metazoa > Chordata > Amphibia > Caudata > Salamandridae > Lissotriton > Lissotriton vulgaris. The sequence goes on along the minus strand of NC_141689.1, from coordinate 1,079,960,134 downwards.
CTGGCATCAGGCGGGGTGCAGACAGGCCTTTCAAGAGTGGCGATGGGCCCTTTCTCAGGGTGGGAGTGGAGGTGGGAAGGAGACGCCTCACCCTGTGTAACATCTATGCTCCTAATCAGGCGCAGGACCTTAGAGACCTTTTGAGAGAGCATGTGCCGCGGAACGGTTCATCGCTTATTGTGGGAGGGGACCTGAACTTGGTTTGGGACTCAAGGCTAGATAGGAGTGAGGGCTCATTTAGTGGAGCTGGGGCGATGTCCTCGGAACTGCGTAAGCAATTCACAGACCTGGGGCTCTTTGATTCATGGCGCTACTTCTCCCCGGATAAAAGGGAATACTCATACTATTCCCATGCTCACCGTTCCTATTCTCGCATCAACTTCTTGTTCATATCCCCTGATCTCTCCCGCGATGTTTTGGGGGTGGAAATGTCTGACATCTCGATCTCTGATCACGCTCACGTCTAATTGATCCTACAAGACCCGGCGGCTGGCCCCCCAGAGAAAGGAAGTGGCATCTCCCGCCGAGTATCCTGCGAGATGCGGCGGATGTTGAGGGCATCCGAGAGGCCATAATTTCCTACTTCGATCGTAACGACATACCGGAGACGCCCTTCCTGGTGGTATGGGACGCCTTCAAGGCAACTATACGAGGCCATATCACGTTCCTCTCGATAGCAAGGGCGCGTGAGGCGCGAGCACTGGAGGGTAAATTGACGGAGGATTTGCGGGAGGCTGAGGTGCGAGATCAGAGCGTCTCTACCCAGAAGTCAAGGAGGCACCTGGCCAACCTTAGGGGTCAGCTCAGGCTACTGCGTGCCAATAGGGCTGAAACCTCCCTAGTGACATTGAAGCAAAAGTACTACGAGGGTGGTGATAAAGTGGGGAGAATGTTAGCGAGGCGGTGGAGGGCCAGAGCTGCTAAGGCCCACATAGCCAACGTGCAGCTGCCGAACGGGACTAGGGTTCCGGCGGCTAGAGCTAAATGCGAAGCCTTCAAAGATTACTATGAATCCCTCTACACTGAGGAGAGGCCCCCCTCCGAGCTCATAGAGGAAGTGGTGGGGAGCTACAGCGGCGCGACGCTCCATCCCTAATTTGCTCAACTCCTGGAAGAGGCGATCACGCAGGAGGAGATAACATCCGCGGTGCGGGAGCTACACTTGGGGAAGACACCTGGGCCTGACGGCCTCCCATTATCCTTCTATCGCGTTTTTCAGGCACAGCTGGGCCCTCACCTGCTCCGGCTGTTTAACTCCTTTACAGAGGAACGAGGCCCGTCCCTAGACATGGGGATGGCTGAGATTGCTCTGATACTGAAGACTGGGAAAGACTGGTCATGTGCTCGTCCTACCGCCCGATTGCCTTATTAAATGCTGACTTTAAAATCTACACGAAGATACTGGCGAAACGTCTAGACCCCCACATGCCGGACCTGGTTGACCCCGACCAAGTGGGTTTTATCCGGGGACGTCAGGGGGCTGACAACGTACGAAAAGTGGCGCATCTTGTGGGCAAGGCCCACCATTGGCGGATCCTGGCCTGCCTCCTCTCCTTGGACGCCGAGAAGGCATTCAACCGCGTGGACTGGTCCTTCCTCAGAGCAGTCCTCCATAAGATAGGACTTGGTCCAAAGATGGTCGCTGGAATCATGGCACCCTACATTGCGCCACGGGCCAGGATTAGAGTGAACGGACAACTCACGGAACCATTCGCCATAGGCAGGGGGACCAGGCAAGGGTGTCCGCTCTCGCCTCTATTATTTGCCTTGCCGATCGAACCGTTGGCTGATATGATTCGCCGGGCCCCTGACATCCATGGTATCCCGTTAGGAGGTCTGGACCATAAAGTAACGCTCTTTGTAGATGACTTCATCCTGACGCTCACCAGACCTCGAAAGTCCCTTCCGGCACTGCATTCCACGCTTGGCTTATTTGAACGCGTCTCTAACTTGAAAATCAATCATGATAAGTCCTGGGCGCTTAACCTCACCATCCCTACGACAGAAATTCCTCAACTTGAGCAGATAGCTCCCTAACGCTGGACAGCACAACACATCCGGTACCTCGGCCTACAGTTGACTCCCTCACTCGAGGGCTGGACGCATGTTAACTGGAGGGATTACAGACGAGCGGTGCTGGAGGACCTGCGGAATTGGAAGGCACTTGTGCCATCCTGGCTGGGCAGAATAAACGCCATAAAGATGTCCATTCTACCCAAAATACTATACTTGTTCCAGTGCTTACCTACCCCCATCCCACTGCACAATATTAGAGCCTTGCAAAGGGACTTAACCAATTTTGTTTGGGGAGGCAAGAGACCCGCTTCTCGCAGGCACTCCTCTTGGCGCCCGAGACCGAGGAGGACTGGGATGTCCCAACCTAGTGGAGTACTATTGGGCTGCCCATCTCCGTTACATAGTCGAATGGGGTACCACAGAAAGTGAGAAGGGGTGGCTACACATGGATAGAGCTGTAACTGGACACACCATATGGGATCTAGCGTGGAATCATAGGGCGGGGTGCTCTCCGAGCGCCTACATGGCGGTGCCAACGAAAACGGTACTGGGCATTTGGGATCGGGTGGAAGTGCGTCGGGCCTCACCACCTTTCCCTCACCACATACTCCGATTGAAGGGAATCCGTGGCTCCCCCCGGCCCTTCGCACCAGAGCTTTTCGCAGATGGTCCCAAGGCAATTGCAGGGTACTTTCGGACCTCTTTGATGGGGGCACCTTAAAATCCTTTGCACACTGTAGGGAGGATTTCCGATTACCGCCTGAAGCCGAAATGCAGTATATCCAATTAAGACACTGGGTAATGGGCGATGAGACTTATCGGGCGGCCACTCGCGCTTTCACCCCATTCGCGAAATTGGGCCGCTACTTTACTGACTCAAAAGGCTTGGTTTTAAAGATCTATCATATCCTGCAGCATCCCCACACACCGCCTTCCCATAGTTACCAGACTCGGTGGCAGTCCCTCTCAGGTACCAACATCACGCCTAAGCAATGGCTGCGGTTGTGGCTCCTGGCGCATTACGGGTGAGCGCCAGGAGCCCAGATGGTTTGAGCCCAAGTAGGATAGTGCTAGTGGCATCAGGCAGAGGAAACCCCAAGACCCTCCTGATATGGCTCAGGACCTCCTTCCAGAAGAGGGTTAGCGATGGGCAGGTCCACCAGATATGTAAGAAGTATCCCAGGAGCCGGGATAGTGCTTCAAATGCTGGGGGCAGCCAGACAGCTCATTGCCCTATACTGGAAAAGGACAGAAGCACCACCGGTGGCAGCATGGTTTGTACGCCTCTGGCATGTATTGACCATGGAGCTCCTCACGGCTAGATTGCAGGCCCGGGATATGCACTTTGGCAAAGTGTGGCAGCCCCTGGTGAAATATTTATGTAAAGTAGAGCACGTGCGCCATGTACCCCCTAGGTTGCGAACCCTGCAGCTGGTTGAGGATACCTTGCTCCCTCCATAATCCGTTCAGAGAATGTGCTGTGAGTGTGCTGGAGTTGGTGGACCCGCCCTGCATTGACACGAGTCGACCTTACCCCCTTAGGCCATGCTATCTCTTTTCTTTGCCCACCCTTTGATCTCTCCCCTCTTACTTTCCCCCCCTCCCTGTTCTTAACTGCTGATTACTCTATCTGCATTGCACTACTGTTTGGGCCCGTTTGGTCCTAAGAATTCACCAATTTTTGTTCTTAGGTTGTACCTGGCCCCTGGGGCTGAGCGATCAGAAACAGTGACTGTTAAGAGTGCAGTTAATGCAGACAGTGAAGAAATGCGTGGCTGGCCCTTTTGGGTTGTCAGCACTCCAGTATGCTTGACGATTGCCTTACTATGCGTTCCTGCTGAGTTTATGTGCACTCCTTATGACGCGGCAGGCCCGAGCAGGGTTGTAGGCTTATCGCTGTGTCTATGTCACTGACAGGATAACCCCACCTGCGGGGCCTCAATAAAAAGAACTGAACAACAAAAAAAATGTATTTTGGCAATGGAAGTTTTGTTTATGAATAGTACATCATGTATGCTTACAATCACAAATGAAGTTACAACTAACTATCTGTCAAAGACTGGGATAGAGAGGGGTAATGTCAACTCAATTTCCTGCTGTCTCAAATATGTATCTATATTGGATAATGTATTTATATGTTTTTAAAATGCCAATAAAGATAGTTTAAAATAAATAATAAACTCATCACAGAGTGGCCCATATTTTTAGTCATAATAGGATGGAAACCAGGATTACATCATCCTCTAAATAGCCTAAACCCAATTCACTGTGTGAGATGAGATTGGGTGTTATTTTGACGATTGCCAAAAGTCTGTACAATGATTTTTTGGGTGCCTGCAGAAAGCCCAGCATGCATATCTCCAAACCCCTGCCCAGTATGTACCGGCTAAGAGGCATTTGGTCCCATATAGCATAGACATCTCATTGGGTGGCTTATGACCTAGTTTTTTTGCAAAGCTGAAATTGCTTGGCCCGAAGTCACCATCTTCTGTGATCTTTGGGTAAATAACCAATCCCATGTCAGGTTGGCATCAAAAAGAATACCCAAGTAATTTAAATTAGAAATCTTATTGATAGGGGTCGCCCCCAATATAAAAACTTTTAGAGCAGGTGTGTTTTGAACTGCAGGTGAAAACAAAAGATTTTGGAACTGCAGGTCATAACAAAAGTTTTTTTGGTTAATCTGCAGATTTAGATCCCTCATAAAGTCCTTAAAGCCATCTACTAGAGTATGTAATCGTTTTGCTGTGTGTGCAGTCAGGGTTGCATCGTCCGCGTACAAGAGTACGGTACAGGAAGTTAAAAATTAATCTAGAGCATTAATAGTCAATAAAAATAAGAAGGGTGCTAATATATCCAACCCTGTCTAACCCCTCATGTGACCCCTATATGGTGCATGTAATCACCAGTTTGGGTGTAACACTCTTCCATAGATGTGTCCCGATGGAGACGCTTTAAGGAGGGTCAATACCTGCTGCTTCCATCAACTCCCACGGTTTCCCTCTGTCCACTAAGTCAAAGGCACAGGAGACGTTCATAAAGGTCATATGAATGGCGCAGCTCCTGGCCATAATGTATTTTCCTAAGATCAGGGACAGGTTAAGCACCTGTTCGACCATGCCCACGCGGGGCCGAAATTCAAATTGGACCTCTAAGAAAAAGGAGTTGGTTTCAGCCCAGTCTTACGGTTTAGCCAAAATCACTTGACCAAGTAATTCACCAGATGAATCTAATACCGAGATAGGGCGGTAATTTACAGGGAGGTTCCCGTCACCTTTCTTAAAGATGGGTACGATTATTGATTCCCATCATGAGTCGATGATTTCCTTCCTAATAACGGCTCTAAAAACTTTAGTTATTAGGCAATCCCAGAAGGCAGTATTATACTTCAACTGGTCAACAGGGGCCCCTTAGGGGCCAGGCGCCTTCCCAGCCGCAGAGCTGAGCATGGTTTTGGAAATATCTGCCATAGTGATGGACTCACTTAAAGACAATTTAGCAAGCAGGGGTAACACAGATCAATCTATGAAGAGAAATTTCTTTGATTCTGTATTACCGAGATCAAAGATTTGCGAGAAATAAAATTTGACATTCAATGCTTGAGGTAGTGCAATCAGAAAAAAAGGGATCGTTTATAACCTCCCAAAAAGCCCTATTATCCCTTAACTCAGCAGTCTCTTCTAAGTCTTCCCAGGCTTTAAGTCATAAGCGAAGCTGTGGTGCAATACGAATTGAACCACCTCTGGTCTTTTGGGGGTTTATCTCAATTAGAATTCTGGAAGCCGATTCACAAAGTGCAATAAAGCTATCTTGAATTCTAGTCGGAGCAATCTTGTCCGACAGACAGCACACAATATTCTCCTAATTTTCGGTAACCAATAAAAAATTAGTTTGGATCGATTGATTTGTTCCCATTTCATCCAGACTCCCCTATTAGCAGGTAAAATAAAGCACGATTAATCCTTAACCTAGAACTAGATTGCAGGGGGAGGACAGGCTGATAATAATTGTGTAATAGTCGCTCAGTGGGTAAGGGTGCACCTCATGACTCCCTAATTGGGAACGTAGATCCTCAGAAAGTAAAATGAAGTCAATCACACTACCTTTACCTCTACTCACAAATGTAGGGGTGTTAATAAAGCTTAACCCATGTAAATCTGATGAAAATGACAAATCATAAGTGAGTACTAATCGATTCAGAGCTTCCCCATATGCTGTGTGTGTAAAATGACTAATGTTTTCGCCCTTTCCGTCTGTAACTCGACAAACCTGATTACCACTATGGATACACTTGCCAATGTTAGAATTGCCTGCCACATAGGGAAACATGATTCTTTCCACTAGACAATAATTTCCCTACAACAGCTTCCAATTCATCTATAATGCCAACTGGTTGTACATAGAAAAAGTTATAATAAAAATGAATTGCAATTATATTGACTGAATTTAACTGTGACAACTTTAAATCTGGAAACAGGGGGTGGAAAACAAGACATTTTTAATACAATAAAATTAATTAAACTGATTTTCCTTAAGATTTAAATAAAATAATCTGAAAAGGTATAACATGTATATTTTATGTATTATGTAGCAACATTATATTACATGTATTACATTATATTACATTATAATACATTTTAGATTTTTATAAAAAATAATAAAAGTTTGTTTAATTTAACATTAGTTCCTATGGGCTTTTATTTCCCTGCCTTCATTATTTTCTAAAGGAGGGTGTTGCATTATCAGTGGTTTGCCATGTGTGGTGCTGAACTTAATCCAGCTCTCAGCTGGAAATGTTTACTACTGGTCTGTAATAAATATAGAAGTGCAGAATGTGAATAGGAAGGGGTTTACTTTTTGTGAGTGGGTTCATGTTCCTCCCTAACCTCTCCCTAGACCTTTCCTTAACTGCTCCTTACTCCTCCCAAAACTCCTCCTTTTTAATAGAGGGCATGACACATTTTCCAGCCACTCCCTCCATCCATCCCATGTTTTCCTTTAAAACGTGTACCTACCCATCAGTCAGGGTGGAGATCTATGCACATAAGACAGGGAGCGGTGTTGCCCATCATGTGTGGTTTAGGAAATAGCATTTTGTAGTACATTAGTAGCACTATCATGGTGCTACTAAACATACTACAAAATGCAGTTTGTGAATAGGCACCTATATCTGTCAATCCTTTTATCAACTTCACGGTGTCTGTCAGCGTCTCTGACGTGAGCCTGTATATGGTATCCGAAATCCCTCCGCAAATCCTACTATCAACTTCTCAGCTGAAATTCTGTCCATGTCTACTTAAAAGAATTAACCATAGCATCCAACCTAACTAGAGCACTAGCTCTTTCCGATAGCCTTCCTCTCACTCTTTTACCATTTCCGTTTTCTTCCTTAGAAAAGAGGTGGACCAATGGGTGGCCATTCCACCACCAGCACTCGTTCCTGGAGTTGCACAGGGATCTATAGCATGTTCAATTGCTTCCATTGCAGCAAGGCCTTGTGCTTCTGCTTTTGTCATGTGCCCATCACCTCCGCCCGCCCTGGGGTGGATCAGGCCTCACAATGCACATGGGGTAAGGGTGACTTTCTCAGCAAGTGTGCTGCTGATCCTGACCTTGTCAGAGTGATAAGTTACATGCACAATTTATTGTCAATTTTCACAAGGACTTCAAAGTATACCACCCTGGCCTGGTTTGAAATTCTTCACCAGACCTTAAAGAAGCCAGAACTCAGAAATGTATCTGATGACCCAATGACGTCCAGCTATGCTCTCTGTATGTATTTCACGAAATATACTGGTGTGACAATAGCATTCCCCAGTGAAGTAATTGATGTCATCTGTGGGGACATCTGCAGCAACGTACTTGAGTTTATGTTTAGTACACGGATGTGATTATGATTACATAACTCAACGCAACGATACAACTTCAATTATTTCTAGGGTTTGGACTGGAACATTAATTTCATGTAACAATTGTTTTCATCGGATTGACTTACAGTTGCCCACAAATGCACCAATAGCGAACCTGTGGGTATTTTACAAGTGACTGAGAACCTATAGCCTTAGAAAGAAAGCAAACACCTTGCACTTTCCAGCACTCTGGCCACTGTATCAAACCTCCTGCATCAACATTTTGTTTATTTGCAGTTTGGTTAAAAATGCCACGTCTTTGGGCTTATTAGGGGGCAGCGAGGTTAAATGTATTCCTACCACACAGGGGGGCATATTCACAAGTCAATGTTGGAGCACCGGGATGTGCCAAGTTTGGCAGCACTGCACTCCGACATTTTCAAAACACAGGGATGCACCCTATTCACAAGAATATGGCGCACCCCTATAGTCCCCTTGTGCTGGTGCCAAAAAGGCTGCCTAGCGCCAGTGCAGGCACTCTTGCGCCATGTTGCAAGGTTGCCTGCGCTGCAGAAACGTTTGTTTATGTGCAGAAAGGGACACCTTCCTGCACTTAATCAATCAATGATGGCGATTTGCACCTTCTGCAGCACACATGGAATGAGCAAAAAACGATGACATTGCCCCATTCTAATGCCTGGTATTCCATTGCGTTCGTTTTTGGCGCTGCCTCAGTCCTGTAAAGCTGGGGCAGCGTCAAAAAGCTGTGGGTGTTGCGGTGGAATGCCCAGAGTAACACCCATTGCATGTCCTTTTGCTGCAGAGGACTACGGAGGAAAGGGGCATATATTTACAAGGTGGCGTCAAGCCATTCAAAGTGGCTTAGCGCCACCTTATAAATATGGAAAATGGCGCTGCACTACTGGAGCGCCAAAAAAATCATGTTTCGGCGGTTCTGAGGGCTTGTAAATATGCTCCAGAGTGTGGCATGTCTCCTGTATATTGCCCAAAACTGTACCTCAAGAACATCTTCTCAGCATCTTAAAGCATTATGGTTCTCATTTACAGTAACTGACAAATGTGAGAAAGGAAACATAATCAAAATACCACATACAGGTATTATATACGACGCCTTTAGAGTAATGTATTTTTATTGCAATATAGAGTTTTTAAACTGCATTTACAGCAGTGCACATGCAGTAACAGTGCAGAAATAGTGTGCCTGTTTATCTCTAGTAACATGTTGCTGGTCACTCTGCACATGTAAATGTAAAACTTATGTGCAGAAACTGTTTTTATGCAAATTATTGAAACTATATGTATGTTTAACGCTCAATATATAGGTATAGCTCCGCAACACACTCTAACATCCGTAATCCTGTACCCATTGATGTGCACACGAGTGACTCGCTTCATGACAAGGCCAACACCTCATTCCATTCTCCCCTTATTCATGTGAAGCTGTAATTAACCCTTCACTCTTCTATCCCGCCACTATCCTTTTTAATCAAAATAACAGACTAACATGTTCACTTCTCAAATTTCATATTTCACTATTCTAATTTACCACTAATCCTTTATGGGTTCCAGAGTAGCGTGCTACTAGCCATAAACCTCAACAGAGGTAGCAAGCACTACATAAATGAAAACTTTTTTCCCTCTTCTATCCCTCTGCTACCCTTCTCTATCCAAATACCTGATTAACATATCCACTTCTCAAATTACTTTCATATTTCAGTATACTAAATTTCAACACTCATCCTTTATGGGATCGGGAGTAGCGTGCTACTCAACCAAATTTGGACCAGTTAAAAATTGTATATCAACAAAATTCATCCATAAAACAAACTTGCATGGTTATATTCAAGGAACATTTGAGTCTAAGTGCATGAGCACTGATAGACTCCAACAGATTTGATTCAATCGAAATAACCGAACCATGATGTTTTTTTAATGTTTCACTTGTTTTTTGTCTCTCATATATTTTAACCATTATGTTTGTTTTATATATGAATTTGTTGATATAAAATGTTTAACTGATCTAAATTTGGTTAATTCAAACTTTATGAAACTGTGATTTTAATGAAAGAATTTATGTAATATTTGAATTCGTTTTAATCCATGTGTTTATAATTGATTTATGGCCCCTAAACTTTAAAATACATTTAGTGAGTTGAGTGTTCTCAAGGATGGTGTATGATTGAATGTTATGCAGTTAGACATCTGTGATTTATCACCCAAGAGAAATTATTTTTACATTGACAGTACCAGTTTCAATGTCTGTTTTTAAATTACTAATGGGTCTGGAACCCGGAGGGACCCGGCCCACTTAAAGTCTTGGATGAGCTGCAAATCCTTTCACAGGGTGGGTTTCCAGCTCGTGTACAGAGACCCTGCATAGCCGATGTCCATCCATTACATGGTGTGAAACCTCTCCAGTGTAACGGTGGTGGCCTTAGAAGCTTTTGTTTTTTGGATCGAGGGGTTGGAGGCAGTAGAAGAGCCTCAGGGTTGCCTCGTCACTAAGCCCCGCCCCTCCACCACCTATTCGCAAACAGGCAATTTTGTTAGAAGTTATCAGTTTTGACAGAATTTTAAAAGGTATTTTTTTATAGTGCAACCATTTAAATTGTTAGGACAATGTCCCAAATAAGTAACGTTTCCTAAACCCACATTCCTAATGTCAAAGGGCACAGCTGTTTTGAATGTTTTTTAATTAAGCACTTTTTCACAGAATGGTTTAGAGCATTGAAGGAGCTGGTTAGCACTGCAATAGAACCTTCACAAAACAACTGTCTCCTGCTGTGTCATTTTTTTCACGTATTAATACCTGAAGGGCTTGTTGCAGATAGAAAACTCTACATGTTGCCAAGCTATGTTTACATTTTTTTTTACAAATTGTATTGGTCTTTTGCAGTAACAAAGTATGCCTGCAGGTACGCACAAATGCTTGATCACACTCTCATTCCATATTAGTCACACACTAGATCAGGAGTGGGTGTAGCCCGAAATAATCTGTATTCTGCCATATACAGTGCTTTAAATGGAAAAAAATAAGTGCAGGTACTCATTAAAATGAGCTAGAGGTGTAATGAGGGGGCGGGGCTATGGGTGGGGCTAGGGGCGGGGCTAAGGGCAAGACTTAACAACTTCTATATTAGTTGCAGCACATACCAAAACACATGAGAAACATGTTTATATAAACAAAGCAGTTTAACTCATTAGATAAAATGAAAAAGAAATGCGATAATATGTTAACATTTCATTTTATTTCAATAGTTGCACCTTCTTAATGTCATACAGTTAATTGCTGTTTGGCACAATACTATACATTTTTTATCACGCGAGTAGGAAGAGACTGAAAATACCCCCACGCCGCACCAAAGCACTTATGGCACGAAGCAAGTGAAACAACTCATCATGACCCTCCCCAGAAGATATCTCTTGTCTCTTCCATCATTCTATCCATTAATCCTTTCACCCTACCATTTACCTGCTGATGTCCACCATTTAAGCTTTACATCCTATTGTCTAATCAGTCTTTCATCAATCATTCAGTATTTCACCATTCCATCTATTCACGCTTCTTATCTAAACCTATCCATCCATCCACCTCTAAACCTATCTATTCATCCATTCACTCATCCATCTCTTTACCCACCCTTTCCCCCATCCAGCAATCAACCCTTCCACTCCTTTATTCCATCCACCCTTTCACTCAATCCCTCCTTTCACTGATCCATCACCCACCCTTTCATCCATCCAATCTTTCACTTATCCCCCATTTTATCCACTCATCCACCCTCTTTCACCCATGCATGCTTTCACTCATGTATCCATCTATTCATCTACCCATCCATCTATACATCCACCCTTGCTCACTCATCCATCCATCAACTCACTCATCCACCCACTCACTCATCCACTCACCCATCAACCTACAACGCTCCCTTTTACGTTATTTATGAATTGTTGCCACCTATCAGACATGTACAAACAAAGTGCCACACGTTTTCTTTAACCCCTCCCCTGCTGATGACGGAACCGCTCCGTCATCAGCTACAGTTGAGCTGTGCTGATGACGGAGCGGTTCCGTCATGGCCCGGCCGCCGCGCCTGCGCGGCGCTGATTTCGCGCCTGCGCGGCAGGTTTAATGAGCGGGGCGGGTCATGACGGAACCGCTCCGTCACCAGCACAGCTCAACTGTAGCTGGTGACGGAGCGGTTCTGTCACCAGCATGCGGCGGCCGCGCGGCCGCCCCGCCCCTTTAGCGCTGCGGCAGAATAGCCGCCGCAGCGAAAGGGTTAAAATACCTCCTGAGAGTGCCTTGATTCTCTCTCTCTCTTTCACTTTTCTCTAACAAAAACAGGCATACAAATGCAGGCAAACACACAAACCTAAGCAGACACACAAAAGACTCGGGCATGATAAAAGCCATGTAATACTCTTCACCTACCATGGCTTTGTTAATAGCCACCTGGTCCGGACTGGCCGTAGCCTGATTGCCACTGCCAGGGAACCGCCGTGATTCCTGTGTATGCACAAATGCACAGGATAGTGAGAATGGGATTGACAGTGTAAAGAGGACATTCTCCAAGTTGTTACATTTTTTTAACAATAATTCCTTCAATAACAGTTTTGGTCAATTGGTATTTAATTCTATTAGAAATTTCATTTAAATCAACTTGTGGTTATGCAGCACTAATGTTGACTTCACATTCTGCTTAGCATACATCTCACATTGCTTTACCACAAACCTGAATCCAAAATCAAGAAGATCACTCTTTGTAATAATCCAAGCGCTTGATACCAACGTGTGCATAAACTCATTCAAAAAAACAAAGTACAAAAATGTACTGCTGCAGTAACACCTAGCTACCTTTAAACAATGGTGCCTTAATTTCACAATTATACGTTCAAGTTCCTGACCACGTGAAATGACGATCATAATCCGAGTGGCTCAGCAGCCCCAGGGGTGACTGTAGAAAAATAACATGTGTCTGGCACAAGAATGTGCCCCGTAAGAAAGAAAGCAAGCGTTCCTGCTTAATTGTGATACTGAACTTAATGTGCTCGTGGCATAGATCAGCATCCAAGTGAATTAGAACCCGGTGCAACCCAGAAGTTAATCAAGTGAACTCTGCTTCACCTAAAATAGAAGACGTTGCAATGCCGGGACGGGGTGTCAATTACATGGAGAACGTGTAATGTGACAAAGAATTGAAAGGAAACAAAAAATAGAATGTAAATGTGAGCCACTGTCTCCAATGTACAATAACTGTGAATGGAAACCAAGTAAGTAAGACACGAACTGTGGATCAAATTCAAGCAAGGAATACCCACTGGCACCCTAAATATAAGGACAGGAACAACTTCATGCATTACGCTTAATTATACTTAAAGGAGCGCAATCACAACCTTTGTTTTTGCAATGTGATTGACAGCACAGGGCCTAAATGGACCCTCCTCCATCAAACACATCACAGCGTGAGGGTGAGCACCGGACATTATTCAAATGAGCCCTGCGGAATAGCTCCGCAGGGGCTCAGATCGGCGAGACAGAAGCCAGGGCGCCTTGGCTGCCAGAGACACCTTCATCTCCTGCTCACTAGCACAGCCAATGAGCCGACCATTTCATGAGTACCGGTACTCTCCAGGGCAGTGGAGAAGTGCCGGTACTTAGATCGATAATTCTAAGAAGTGCCGGTACTCAGTACCGGTGAGTACCGGCCCATTTAAAGCACTGGCCATATACAATACCGTACAAGCGCGCTAAAAAAAACATGAAGGTCTAGCGTCATGTCACCCAAGGAACAGGTGATCCTCTGAGATTTCATCCAACTTTTTACCCCCAGCCTTCCTGTGCCCTGATCGCATGATCTGGGTGGAAGTGGGCATTAAAACAGACGTCACATGTAACCACTGGCTGAAGTATTAGGCCGAAAACAGCATTCATTTTCGGGTTCATGCAAATCAGTGAGCAAGTGACAACTTCCAAGACACCAAGGTGCTTATTTACAAGCCCATTGCGCCGCCAGTGCATCATTTTTTCCCATATATCCCCTTGTAAATAAGCCCCCAAACCTCTTAAGACATTTCCCATTTTTGCACCCCGGTAAAGGCACCGTTTGCGTTTCCTTATCAGACAACATAGCCATCAGCAGATGTGTTGTACAATAGGGTCTCCTGTAGAACTACAACACATCACTTCGAATACAGGCTTCCCCACTCGACCAAATGGTTTGACCCTCTGCATAACGCTTCATCTCATATACTTCCTGCTACCCAGTGCGTGAAATGGAAAAATAAAAGTGCAAGTACTCTGCACCAGAGTACCTGTTTGTGTCTGAGAAGTGCCGGTACTTGCCAATTAAAAGTATTACGTCACTCTAGAAAAGTGCAGGTACTCTCCCTCTAAAAAAAAGTGTTGGTACTCAGTACCGGACAGTACCTGCCAAATTTATTTATTTATTGCGATTTTATATAGCAGGAACATTACCCGAAGGTATCAGAGCGCTTTACATAAGAACCAGTTGCAATACATAAGGATTTAGGATTACATGAGTTACATAAAGATACAAAGAGAAAATATTGCAAATGTACAAGTTGTAAAGTCACACAAGGAAGAGATACAAACAGACATTTTTTTGCAAATGAAGTTGTAGAGTCACACAAGGAAGAGATACAAATGGATAAACTCTAAGAGTCACATAGGAATGGTAGAGAGTACAAAGGTCTACTAAATATACTAGTGGTTAGAGTTATCTCTATATACATATATATACAGACAGTAGATTTTCTCAGGTCAAGACCCAAAAAAACATGAGAGCAGAGTTCCATTAAGTAGGGTCGGAGGGGGGACAGCACTGCCAGTGCTACCTTATCTGCAAAGCATGTGAGCGTTTAGAAGCAAAGCCAGCAGACAGCAGTATCGAATGCTAGATTTAAAAACAGCAAAAAACGCGGACGATTACAATATGCTGACCTACCTGAAGTGGACTGCGCCCCCTCGAGCTCTCAGTCAGGCGGGCGCCTCGCGGAGATGCTTTAGAAGAGGGAGGACTCAGGAGGCGGTGATCGCTGCTAGTGCACTTTTGAAATATAAGGATTGCATTTTTATCGGTCTTTCTGCACAGCCCCAGTACACGCGCTTAAAGTAAAACCTTGTAAAGTGACCCAGATCGAAAACCAAACTTTTTCGATGAAGGCATATGAATCTCCAGGGGGTCCGGCGCGCGGTCACCCTCCCGGGCTGGGTCCTGTTTCCATCCGCGGTGGGAGCCGATCGAGCGGCTCGTGCCTGCCGAGGAAGGTTAGGTTACCCAGAGCAACAGCTGCCCTCCTCTGTGTACACACAAGAGTGTCTGCGGGCGGCTGAGGCAGCCCCGAGAGCAGCCTGCAGGGCCTTTCCGGCAGCAACGCCACACGTAGACACAGCCACGGCTCCCGAGGTAGGGACCGGTCGTGCCCATGTTCCTCAGTCCGCCGGACCTGCCCCAGAGTACCTGCCTGACACAGACTCATCTCGACTGCAGAGACGGACACACGCCCGGCCTTTAATTGTCCTGGCCCCCACCACCACCGAAGCTGCTGAATGTGCCAAGACACCACACAGAAAGTAAACAGACTCTGCGCCTTGTCACACACATGTATTTGCCCATCTACCTTTCATGTCAAAACAGTGTCCGAGGCAATACACAGCCTATGTTTGCTTCAAATATTGATATCTGATGTTCTATGTATGCATATAAAAAATACATACATCTAGATATATATAGATAGATAGCTGGATAGATGGTTATATATACAGGCCGGTTAATGGGCTGGGCCTTGCTGGTGCTCAGCACCAGCAGTTCTGAAAAGCAGGTGCTGAGACGGATTTCTATCGGGCTCTCCATTTTTGCCCTCACCCTCAGGAGGAAAAAAAAATCTTAACTCTGCAGCAGTACCACTGCTTAAAGCCTATCATGTAAGTACAGAGAGATTTAGGGGCATATTCACAAGGAACTATCGCCAAATTAATGGCAGTTTATCGCAGCCAAAGACGTGATAAATTGACCACCCCATTCACAAGCTGGTGCTAACAGCCCACAGCACCAGTTTCCCCCCCGATAGCAGCCACCAAAAACATCGCCACAGAGGACCTCCGCAACTATCGCTAATGAGATGCAGAGTAGACGTTCCCGTGCAAACAGCCGAGAAAACACGACACCTCAATATTCACAACGACCAGCCAGATCTGCGATAAGAACACAAAACACACGATAAGCTTCATTAGCAGCAGGAAATTAACACCTGCTCTGACCTGGTGTAAAGTCGGATGGCAGCCTGCACCACAAAAGGTAGCCCAGCCCAGGGCGTCATCGGAAGGGCAACAGATACCATGGAGCCACTCATCATGCAGCCCGGATACCCAAGAGGGCCACAATACCCACCCAGGACACCTGCCACCCCAGGACAGGGCCGGACTGGCTACCGGGCAGTTTGGAATGCTGCTGAGCTGGGGACTGATTTAGTTCATGGAGACCTGCGTGTGCTAAACGAAATTCGTTTTGCTTTAATTATTTTGAAGCACACGCAGGTCTCCATGAACGAAATCAGCCCCACTGCAGTAAAATCAGCCAGCAGCTCGGCAGCATTCCAAACTGCCCAGTAGTCAGTCCGGCCCTGCCCCCGGACCACCACAGAGGCAGCGCAGACAAAGACAGCAGCCTCCAAGGAATTCACCTGCCTCACAGGCACAACATCTGACAATGTCACTGTCCACTACAAGCTGAAAGGGACAACTATCCTATGCATCCTGGCCATCATCGCCTAACAGGCCTACGGCACCAAGATAGCGAACAACAAACATCCCACCCCACACCAAGCTGCTAGCTGTGCTGCACCTGTTGGTCCCTGGCACACCCCAACCAACACCAGCCAGAGTCGGCGGAGTCTCACAGCCAGCCACAACCGAGTCCCCCACACCTGTCCTGGACATCACCCTGGCACCCCAGTCCCCATACATCCAACACAATGCGCAGGAACCGCTGGAGACCAAGCAAGGACCATACGCCATAGCCGGATGCACACATGTGTTGGGGGCAATCTACTGCACACATGTCCCACCTGTGCCCCCTGGTTACACAGCACACAATCAGCGCAACAGGAAGCACATGTCACACATCAATGTGCAGACACCATCAGAACACCGCGGGACCTTCACCAATGTCGCCTCCAAATACACAGCCAGTGTGCATGATCCCTTCACCCACCAACAGTCCATCAGCAACCAGCGTTCCCAGGATGGCACCAAGGGAAATGCACAGCCCCTTGGCAAGTGCCAAATTAACACCCCACTCACCTCATCTCCACAAGCATGCAATCCACAACTCTGGCAATGCACACGTCACAAAATCACAACCAACATGCACAACAACATGCCCACCCACCAGACACAACAGAACAACTTACAATGGTAACCTGGGCAAGCCGTGAACATGACCAAGCAATGGCCTGGCACCTCAGTCAGCCACACATAGCTGAATGTGGGGAGAGGTGGCAACCAGGTATTTGTGAAGGATGCAGTAGACCCATGATTGGGAAAGTACACAATGCCAAGAGTGGTGGCGATGTGCTGGACAGACCACAGTATGCAGAACACACCCATATCCACGGCGACATTCACCTCTGGTGTATGGAGTGTAGTGGACAGTGGACGCAACTATGTCACCCCATCCAGTGGGGGTCCTCGCGGAAATGTTACCTGTTACGCCTGCCTCGTAAGCGTGAGCAGAGTGGGATGGCCCGGTGTACGCCAGGCCAGCCTAGGGGTGTGAATAAAAAGCACATAGCCCTGTGCGTGGTCCTCTTCCGGAAAGTCCACCGTCTCTGCCAGGGTGGCACCTCCCACCCCGCCATGAGGCCAACGCTGTCCTCGTTAGCGGAGTTGCCTGCGATGCTGTGCGCCTGCTGTACCCCGGTCCGCTAGACCACGAACCCGTGAGGCCCGACCTTGCCCAGCCAGGCCACACTGATCAGCAGCCAACACTGGCGTCTGTCAAGGAGGGCCCACCACGTGCCTGTGTAAGCTCCAAGCCCGAGGCCCGCAACCCTGCCAGCCTCTCAGACCATCGCTGGCCCCCCAACTCTGGCCCACATTACTCCTTCCTCATTTAGATATTCCACCAGCGTCCTCTGCGGCCCAGTAGGTCCCATAAGTGAAACTGTGTCCTGGCTCCTGAATGGTAGTGACCCCAAATCCGGGCCAGCGGCCACAGCACCAGACCCCACCGATCCGTGAGGCATAGTTCCATATGGGCATCTTGCAACTCGTGGTGCCACAAACCCTGTTAGACGCCAGCCGGCGACCCGTGCGGCCACAAACCCTGTTCAACGTCAACCTGTGACACATGGATGAGGGACCAGGACTACCCTGCGGACCAGTAAGTCTCATATCCAGCACCTATCCGCGAATCACAAATGGCAGAGTCCACACCAGTAGTCACACGGAGTGGAGTAAGTGGAAGATGCGGCTACATCCGGACGAAAGCCGTGTCACAGTCACGGAGGTGACCAAACACGTGGTGCCACTGAACCTGAACTACGCAGGCCGGTGGGGCAACTAACCTATGCCGGCGACACTCAGTGAATGGCCTGAGTTGACCGCTGCCTCCGACCTACACTGCTCTCGGCCTAGGCTGCACTCAAGTAGGTCACAGATTTGGAAATGAACATCGAGTATGCAAAGGCAGATTACATATCATTGCACTCAAGGAGAGGCGAAAGAGGATGACGCTTTGCATCTTGGCGGAGAGAAAAGGTTCATCGTTACGGAGGTGTTCGTACACTACTGACAACTGCTCTGTTGTCACTAGCGCTGTGCATCACAAGCCATTGACACGTGGCTGTGGGCCACTGCTGACTGCTGCCTCCGGCCTACACTGCGGTCCACTAGGTCACAGACTCATGATTTAGTAATGGCGGAGTTCATATCAGTGTACCGGCATCATTGCAGACTGCATCCCCTCTCAGCCCCGGTGCCACTAAGTCTGTTCCCCAACATTCATGGGCACTCTCTGGTTGAACTTTGGTGGCGTCTGAGTCTATGGACTTGAGGGCAGTTTTCATCCTCATGTAGCTGATACCGAATTGGTGGTGGCAACGAGGCTGTTGTGTTCCACTCCTCCATTTGCTGCTTCCGGATAAAATCTAACCTTTCCATATCATGGCCTGGGGGACACCTTCCACTGTCCCCCGCAACCCTCCGCAACATACACCTCGGACATTGATGGTGACCCGCTCAGGTCACATGGCCCATCTGACTGCACCGCCAGTCATAGTTCCCTGGCTGGGTGCCTGCGCCGGCCGCAGTGCATCCAGGGCCACTAACTCTGTGCTGGTCAGGTCCGGGACCTCTTCTCCGGAGACATTGGATGGCCCCTGAAGCGTAGGCCTTGGGGTCATCAATGCCATTTCTCTGTGGCCTTGCGCTGTATGCAGCCTCCGGGCCCAAATCCGTCCCACCAGGGCTAACACATCAAAGCGAGTCCAGACCGTCCTGGACATCGCATCACCGCAGGAGGCACACGCCACCCCCGCAAGGACCACCTCCAACCGTCATCTGCCAGAGTTGAAACGGTGGTCCTGACAGACTTACGGAGTTGCTCAGACCTGTTGTGGATGCCATTATCGGCCTGATCCTTGCTCTGCCCTCCTGGTGCCAGTGACTCAGTGCACCGCAGGCCATTGTCCATTGCTGATTGTGTTTTGTGCTGTGGAGCGGTTGCACAGCGATATCACTTCAAACAGTGTGGGGGCCCTGAGACTTTGATGGGGAAGATGATGCAGGTCTAACACCCCCACTGCATCTGCATCACGGTTATATCGAAGGGACACAATCCAAGCCTTTTTTTTCATATCAGCGCGCTCATCTCGAGTGTTGCAACCCCAGTGCACTGCAACTCAGAGACACTTCTGTTTGCATGTTAGCTGTTCTCTAGACTTTCTCCGGCTCACTCCATGTTGCTCAGCAGTTGACTCTGTTATGCATGTGTTTTCTGCTTTCGTTACACTGGTGTCCAATGTTCAAGTGGTTGCCAGCACCAGACATGCGGAATGGCTTACACTCACCCCACACACATCCAGCACAGGCCTCACTGTACATGTGGCCCTGCCAATAAAGGGGCTGGGCGCATGTGCCCGTAGCCAGTTCAACATGATATCTGCATGTGTCCCTGTGGTCTTGTTATATGCATGACGGCCCTGGACCCTACAACAATAAATTGTGCTGTGTACATCGGATGCAGACATGTCACTGCAGGCAGTAGGATGGAGCTCGGACCTGTAGCTTTGTCGTCACCCCCTCAATTCGTATGGGGAGTGGCCAGGGCTGTCATGCGTGGAGCCATCATGGGTGTGAGACAGCTACTTGAGTGCCCCTAGATGTGGTTCTGTACTGTGAATGTGCATCTGCATGTGTCTCTATGGCAGTGTGGGTCTCCTTAGTGGGGTGCGGGTGGGCCCTGAAGAGTTATAGACACCTATGTATGTGTCCTGGTTCGCATTCCATGGGTTCGGCCCCCACCAACACCTTTTGGGCCACCTCCTTGTGGTATGCTGACACATGGCATTGGGGGTGCCTTGTGTGGGTGGGTGAAGTGTTGTGATCCCGCTGTGCTTGCGGGTGCTTCCTGCTGTGTGGTCTGTTGCAGGCTCGGTGTTCTCCTCTGAGTAGCTTGGCTGGCCGGGTCCTGGTGGGGGGTTGCGTGGGATATCCATGGGCTGTTGTAGGGCGTCGGTGTCGAAGGTGTGGTGGACCTCTCCGGCATCACTGATGTGTTGTATTCTGTGCCCTGCTGAAGGTGTTGTGCCCCTCTGCGATGTGAAGGGGAAGTGCTTGTTGACTTTGGGTTGACATATATGTTGGCGCATTGTGCTGGTTTTCATGCAGACTGCATGGTAATGTACTTTGTGACTGTTTAGGGGTGCTGGATTCTTCTGCGGGACAGTTTACATTTGGACTACATGACGCATGTGAGGTCGTACGCGTACATTTCCATTTCACAATTTCCGGCTCTGTCAGATGTAGTAGACATGTTTCTGTTCATGTGCGGAGCCAGTTGTGCCGTCTGTTCTGCTGTGTCGGCTGTGCGCGTTGTTCCACGTTGTCCTTTATGTGGGTGTGCTGTTCATGCTATGTGTGCGTGCTGCAGTGTGCCAAGGGGATCTGGGACATGATCCTGGGTGATTGTGGATGTGCAGTGTGTTACACCTCATTGTGCATGTATGCCATTGTGCCCATCTCCCCCGTCCCCCCAGTCCCTGTTCGTTGCCCTCCCTGTTGAGGTTGTATCAGGTCCTCTCGAGCTGTGTCCGTACTCCCTACTCCTTGCACCGTCTCCACACTGATGACTGTGGCCTGGGTTTCCTCCAGTTCCTCCGGTGGTGCTGGACTACAACCTCCTGTCGCCATTGCTGCCTTCCTGTTGGCAGTGGGTTGGTGCCTGGTTTAGGTTGTCATGTCATGCCGGCACCTATTGGCCTCCTGGATTGGCCTCCTCAGCAATCCGACTGCAATCCAGGTGGTCTGCTAGTGGGTCAGTTGCTGGTAGTGTTCTGTCACCTCTGTGACGCTGGTCTTGTTTTCCTGCGGTCTGCACCCTGTCTTCCTCTCCCTCTTCTCCTTGGCCTTTCCCGACCCCGTTGTTCCTTGCTGGTAGTCTGTGGGGATTGTGGGGTTCGAGTTGGACTCTGCGCTGGGTCAGGGTGCTTCCATGTGGCTACGTGCTTTGGTTTGTTTTAGGTGTATTTTTTTCTGTAGTTTTTATGGTGCATTGTCCCGCCAGACGTCTGGGATTTGCAGGCATGTGGCTGGTTTTCGCTACTTTTTGCACCGCGGTTGGCCTCATTGCATTTTTTTTGTGTTCGCGTATCATATTTTTGCGGCGTGGCATTGATTTTCATGCGGACATTTGAGACATTATGTGGTGCCTATCGCATGCTACCACACGTTGTGTATTCCACATTGTCACGGAGGGGTTTTCCTGTGATAGGCTGCAATGATGAAAGTTGCGTTACGCTACTCTTGTGGTAGTTATCACGCGTTCTTGTGAATATACCCCTTAGTATAGTTCTTTCACAGTCTCATCATGTCAGAACTGAAGTATTTTCAATATTATACACAACAATGCCTTAGTTGTTGCTGATTTCTCTCATGCAACTGACAACTATTGATAAAACTAATAGTCCTGGATTGTTGTAGGTGTAATGTTACTTGCTGTATAATACATCTGGATGCAAAAAGCAGGCGCCCCCTCCTTGGGGAGGGGCGCCCTTAGTAGCGCCACGTGGCTGAGCCTCCTCTGGGGCCCAGAGAAGAGCGGGCTGGATGAGAAAGGGCTAGCCGAGGTGATGTCATCGGGCAGTGCAGAGAAACCTAGCAGGTTATTTAAGGCTGAGCCCCAAGGGTTTTGTTCTCTTTGTCCCCTCAGACCTCAGCCTAGCTACAGGAGCGTTGTCGACGTGGAGAAAGGTTTCCGGTCAGTGGCAGGCCGAGGGTGGCAAGCTGAGTTGGAGGGGGCCGTGGCGTAGTGTATTTGCTAGTTATGCTATATTTAATATATTATTAGTTTTTAGTTATTATTTAGTTTAGTTTTTGTTATAAATATTATTTGCTAATAGAGGTGTCGGTGATGGCGCATGGGTGTTCAACAATGAAGGTATGTGGCACAGTATTAGAGGGTGCCGCGCCGAGAACCTCCATAACATATAGGCAGGGGCTCGGGGGTATATTACAGAAGCTGTTGGTGATTAACTCGGCCGCTTAGTAGGGAAAGTCTCGACCAGGAGCGTGCTGTCCGGTTGATGGCTCGAGGGTAGCACGGCAGAAGACCTGCTAACTTTAAGAACAATCTCACGGTGTAAGGAGGGGATGGGGCCTTCAAGGGGTGGGGCCTTGTGCTGAGAAGTACCTACAAGGACCTTTTAAATCCCACCCCGCCCACAAGCCCCCTCCTCCCCCCAAAAAAACTTTGCTGAGGCTATCATCGATGTCCTGGGGGTTTTCACACCCTTTAATGGATGTTGCAGTTCAAAGCCTCCGAAAACAAGCTGGAAATCACTATTTACTGTGGTTTTCAGCTTGTTTTCCCTGCCACTGTGTGATGGGAATTGTGTGTAACATGGAACCTTGTGAGTTGGCATGTATGTTGCAGTTAGCAGGTCTGGACTGGGGCAATCCAACAACCCATGGGTAACCTGGTGCTAAAGTTCATTACAAAAAGTGTTCTGAAAAGGACAAATAAGAGTTCCACAGCAAGAATCATCTAAACAGTATCACCAAATGAGCAAGCCTGATTGCTACCATTATTAAACATTTATTCATACAAAAGCAATTCTTTTTAAAAAGCAATATACCTAGAACTACAAGCTCCAAGATCTGCGAAATACAAAAAAAATTGCTTTTATTTTATTTAACCCCTTCGCTGCTAGGCTTTTTTCCTATCTGTGCTTTTTTGGGCTATTTGGAGTAGTTCGTGCTTAGGCCCCCATACTTTTTTGTCCGCATAAGGTATCCACACAAAATTTGCAATCTTTTCTCCAACATCCTGGGAATTCTAAAGGTACCCAGGGTTTGTGGATTCCCATGTAGGGGCCCTACAAATTAGCAAAAATACAGCTACATTTAGGGTTTTATGGGAAAAATGGGAAAAAGTGATGGAGACGAAAGTGTCTGTTTTTTTCCCTGCAAATGGCATCAACAAAGGGTTTGTGGTGCTAAAATTACCATCTTCCCAGCTTTCAGGAACAGGCAGACTTAAATCAGAAAACTAAATTTTTCAACACAATTGGTGCATTTTATTGGGACAAAGCCAATTTTTCCTGCTTTTTTGTGTTTTCAACCTCTTTCCAGCTAGTGGTATACATGGGTGTGAAACCAATGGTAGATCATGGAAAGCTATACATTTCAGAAAAGTAGACACAATTCTAAATTCAGAAAGGGGCCATTTGTAAATATTGTTCAAGGTTTTCCTATAGAAAGTAACAGTTGAAATAAAAAAATATTGAAATTGAGTTGAAAAAACAGCCATTTGTGTTTACATTTTCATCTGCAGCAACTTCTAAC
This sequence comes from Lissotriton vulgaris, assembly GCF_964263255.1. NCBI lineage: Eukaryota > Metazoa > Chordata > Amphibia > Caudata > Salamandridae > Lissotriton > Lissotriton vulgaris. The sequence goes on along the minus strand of NC_141689.1, from coordinate 1,079,936,161 downwards.
TATGGCAGGTCTTCAAAAGCAATATACTGTTACATCCTCTGGACGCTTCTGGTTGTGGGCTATATAGGGCTTGTAGGTTCCTCAAGAAGCTGAGGTACCCAGAGCCAATAACTGAGCTGTACCTTGCAATGGTTTTTCCTTGTGTACTGGGTACACAGTAATTAACTGGGTAAAATATAAAGAGTGAACAATAGGTATAAAGGAAACCTATGTATTTCCAAAATGGGCACAAGATACCCAGTTTAGAAGCAGTGGTTATTTACACATCTTTGAAATTGTGGGTACCCATACTAACATGAGATAAAGAGCATTTCTCAAAATTACTTCTTTCTTACTCACTGTCTTACATTTGGAAATTATTGTGTATTCCCCTAACCTCCCAATAAAAATGGTGCACACTTGTGTGGGTAGGGCTAGTGCCCGTACCAAGAAATGGCCCAAAACACATCTGGACACATCAGCTTTTTCCACTGAAAACTCACCTTTTTTTGCATTGTGCCTAGCTGTGGATTTTGGGCCCTAGCTCAGCCGGCGCCTAGGGAAAACTAGCAAACCTGTACATTTTAGAAAACTAAACAACTAGGGACATCCAAGATGGAGTGGCTCATGTGGCTCTCACCAGGTTCTGTTACCCAGAATCCCTTGCAAACCTCAAAATTTGTCTAAAAAAGGAAATCTTCCTTGCATTTCTGTGATGGAAATTTCTGGAATCTGAGGGAAACCACAAACTTCCATCCATCTGGCATTCCCTCACATCTCCTGATAAAAATGATACCTCAGTTTTGTGGGTAGGCCTAGTGTCTGCATCAGAAAGCCGCCCAAAACACAACATGAACGCATCACATTTTTCCCCAGAAAACAGAGTCTTTTTTATCCAATGTGGATAGCTCTAGATTTTGGACCCAGCTCTGCCAGCACCTATGGAAACCTAGCAAACCTGTACATTTTTTAAAACTAGACACCTAGGGGTATCCAGGGTGGGCTGACTAGCAGGGCGCTCACCACGTTTTGCTACCCAGAAGCCCTTGTAATCCTCAAACTTTGACAAAAAAACAAATTTTCCTCACATTTCTGTGATGGGAAGTTCTGGAACATGCGGGGAGCCACAAACTTCTGTCCACTCCGCAATCCCCCAAATCTCCCAATGAAAATGGTACCTCACTTGTGTGGGTAGGCCTATTGCCTGGGATAGGAGATGGACCAATACGCAACATGGATGCATCACATTTTGCCACGGAAGACTGAGCCTTTTTGTTCCAATTATTTTCCAATGTGGAAAGTTTTGGAATCTAAGGGAAACCTCAAACTTCCCTCCACTCCGCATTCCCCCAAGTCCCCTGATACAAATGATACCTCACTTGTGTGGGTAGGCCTAGTGCCTGCGACAGGAAGCGGCCCAAAACAGAACTTTAACGCATTGCATTTTTCAACCGAAAATTGTGCCTTTTTTCCCTATATGGATAGCTCTAGGTTTTGGACTTTAGCTCATCCGACACCTATAGAAACCTAGCCAACCTGTACATTTTTGAAAACTAGACACCTAGGAGAATTGAGGGTGGGCTGACTTGCTTGACTCTCACCATCTTTTTTTTACCCAGAATCCCTTGCAAACTTCAAACACTAAAAAATTAATTTTCCTCACATTTCTGTGATGGAAAGTGCTGGAATCTGTGGGGAGCCTCAAACTTCTATCCAACCGGCATTTCATCAAGTCTCCCAATAAAAACGGTACCTCACTTTTGTGGATAGGCCTAGTGCCCGCAACAGGAAACGGCTCAAAATGCAACATGGACTCATCGTATTTTTCCACTGAAAATTGAGCCTTTTTCCCCAATTTGGGTAGCTCTACTTTTTGGACCCTAGCTCAGCAGGCACATATAGAAACCTAGCCAACCTGTACATTTTTAAAAACTAGACACCTAGGGGTATGCAGGGTGGGCTGACTTGCATGGCTCTCACCAAGTTTTATTCCCAGAAGCCCTTGCAAACCTTAAACTTTGACTAAAAAAACACATTTTCCTCATATTTCTGTGATGGAAAGTTCTGGAATCTGCAGAAAGCCACAAACTTCTGTCCACCCAGCATTTTCCCCAAGTCTCTGAATAAAAATGCTACCTCACTTGTGTAAGTAGGCCTAGTGCACGCAACAGAAAATGCCCCAAATTGCAACATGGACTTTCCCACTGAAATATGATGTGGTTTTTGCAATGTGGGTAGCTGTGAATTTTGGGCCACAGCTCAGCCAGCACTTAGGAAAATCTCCCAAACCAGCACATTTTTTAAAGCATCTAGAGATCAATTCATCTTATGGGACTATGACTTCCTGTGTAGTGAGCCTAAGGAACCTGTGAATGGGGCAACAAGTGTGTTGGAAGTCTCCCAGTGCTACAGGCTTTTGTACTGTAACTGGCTAATGGCATACCCCTGGCAGGACATCTAGGGCATTACAATACCTTTTCAAAGCTTGTCTTCCACTTTTGCTGGCCTCAGATGAAGGCAGCCTCAGATATATACTGCTGGACTTGTCCCACCTGCCACACCAGTGGGAAAACAGGAATAAAGCTCAAGGTTCCTCTGAATCCCTTACCTGTCATTGGTACCCCCTTTCAAAGCGTGGCCATTGACATTGTCAGACAGTTGGACCCCAAAATTGCCTTACGCAAAATGTTTATCCTGTTTTGGTGGGCCATGCCACTAGATACTCAGAAACCATCGGTCTGAGTTCTTTAACTGTACCTGCAGTGGCTAGAGTACCAACTTCATGTCAGACTACATGACATCCATGTGGGAAGAGTGTGGGCTCACCTACAAATTCTCCACACCCTATCATCCTAAAACCATTAGGTTTGTTGAAATGTTCGAAAAGACCCTAAATGGCATTATTAGAGGTCTACTTGAGCCTATGAGGTGAAAGCAGGATGTCCACTTACCATGCCTGCTTTTTGCCTACAGAAAGGTACCACAGACAAGAGTTTGGTTTAGCTCATTTGAACTCCTCTGTGGACACAGTGGCGTGGCTAGGCCTTATGGCGCACATGGGGGTTCCTGCCTTTTCTGCCCAGTGATAAGAGCAGGGGTAAGGAGGGGCGCTGGCGATTGAATCCTGCGTTTGGTGCCCGACATGCCCAAAGGAAAGAGCGGGGGAGGCCGCTGCCCCCAAAACTCGTGCCACCCAGACTGCCTGCCCTTGATATGCCACTGTATGGACACCATGTTAGGGGAGCTCTCAGGCTGGTAAAGGAGGGGTGGGAAGTTCCCAAGAACCCCACCCAAGATGTGGTTACCTACATGCTAGCCTTCAGAAACCAGATGCAGACATTGTGGAAGAATGCTACTGAAACCTTAGAAGTCTGCAAAGATGTCATGAAAATCTGGCACAATCCAAAGGCCACTCTGGAGTTTCAGCCAGGCCAGAGAGTTTGGGAATTGGAGTATGTGGATCCCAGGCCATTCAAAGACCGTTGGACAGGGCCTTGTGAGGTAAAGAAGAAAAAGGGGGGGAAACCTCTTGTTGGACCTTAAGAGCCCCAAAAACTCCTTACGGGCACTCCATGTAAACCGTCTCAACCCCCCACTCTGAAAGGTCTGAGGTCGCCATGCTTCTGGAGGCAGATGATGGAGTGGAGGAGGAGATTGAGCCTCTCCCTGACCTACTATACTCCAAAGTGAAAGATGGGTCTGCAGAAGGTGTCAAACTCTCTCCAACTCTGACCCCAGAATAGCAGAGTGACTTCTACCTCACTTGTGTGGGCAAGCCAAGGGCCTGCAACAGAGAAAGGCCCAAAATGTAATGTGAACACATCAAAATAATCTATCACAAAATGGATGTCGCCAGTTGTTGGGGCAGTTTTCCTCCCTGTTCTCCCACACTCCTGGGCTTACACACCTGTGTGCCCATGACATAGAAAAGCAACAGGATGCCTATAAAAAAACAAAAAGTACAAGTTGTCAGGAAATGCGAAGGGCGGCATTAAAGAGGCAGTCTCCAAAATGCTTCAATTGGAAGTGATTGAGCACTACAGTAGTCCCTGGTCCAGCCCAGTGGTGCTGGTACCCAAAGCCGTATAGGGGACTCACCTCAGTCACCAAGACTGATCAACACCTTATTCCTTGAGCTGATGAGCTCATAGACAGGTTGGGGCGGCCGTGTTCCAGAGCACATTTGACCTACTGCAGGATACTGGCAGATTGCCGTAACTGAGGGGGGCATATAGACATTAGCATTCTCTACACTAGAGGGCCGCTTCCAGTTTAGATTGATGCACTTTGGACTGAAGAATGCCCCTCTCACCTTCCAGAGGTCGGTGAACAAAGTCCTAGTGGAATGGAGGCCTTCTCTGCTGCTTACTTGAATTACATAGCTGTCTACAGTAGCAGCTGGGAAGGCCACCTGTTTCACCTCCAGGAAATAGTTCAGGCACTGCAACAGGCAGGACTGACTACCAAGGTCAGCAAGTGCTAGATAAAGCAGGGTTCTCTGGTGTACTTTGGACATCTTGTGGGCAGGGGCAAGGTGCTTCCCCCAGGCCAAAATAGAGACTGCCCTTGCCTGGGAATCCCCCAAAAATGCATACAGTAAGGAGGGCCTTCCTGGGCCTCACTGAATATTACGCATCATTGTCACCCCTTTAACTGAGCTAACTTCTAAAAAGCAGCCCAAGAAGGTGATCTGGATGGAGGACTGCCCGAAAGCATTTGATACCCTCGAACAAGCCATGTCTATAGCCCCTGCACTCAAGGTCCCTAACTTCTACAAATAATTAATTGCCCAATGCCTCAGAACTTGGCATAGAGGCTTTGCTATCACCAATTAAATGAGGAATACCTAGACCAACCTGTAGCCTTCCCCAGTAGGAGGTTACTTCCCAGGGAACATAAGTGGAGTGCTATGGTGATTGAAGCCATTTCTGTAGTCAAGGAACTGAAAAAGTCGAGACCATACCTGTTTGGGGCTCATTTACAAGTTCAGACAGACCACAGTCCCCTCAGATGGCTCATGCAGATGAAAGGGTGAGAATCCCAAACTGTTGAGGTAGTCCACATCCTTACAGGGAATGGACTTCACGGTGGACCACTGTCCTTGGTTAGACTACTTCAATGCTGCTGGTCTGACCTGGTTCTTCCCCCTTAGTGAAGAGACCTCTCAGGAGATTAAGTAGTTCTCCCCGCATTCAGTGGGAGTGACACATGTCAGACCTGTCAGACTTAGGTTGGTCTTCCCACAGACATTTTGCCTTCATCCCTCTTAATTTAAGGGCTACATTTTTGTAGCCCTAGGACTCTGTGCACATTATCAATAAGCACCAGTGCTAAAGTGCTTGTGTTCATACCCCTACAACATGGTTAAATTGGCTTATACTGGATTAACATATTTAATTTACTTATAAATCCCTAAATCCCTAGTAAAGTGGTAGACCATATACCCAGGGCTGATTAATTAAATGTTACTACAGGTGCCTGCCCTGATTGCCCCCCCCCCCCACTTAAGTAGTCCCTTAAAACTGTCCCAGGCCTGCCAATTTAGCCTGATGGCAGTTTTAAACTGCCAATTTGGCTTGGCAAAATAAACCAGTTGCTAAGCCTAAAACTCCCTTTTTATTTCATAAAGTCACCCCTACAGTAGGCCCTAATCAGTCCATAGGGCAGTGTGTATTGTAGTTAAAAAGGTAGACATGTACTTTTAAGTTTTACATGTCCTGGTGGTGAAAAACCCTCAAATTATGTTTTTTTTAACTACCGTGAAGTCTACCTGTCCCATGGGATAATATTGGCTTACCTTACTGCATTTAATAAGTGATAACATTTGATGGAGAGAAGGTAGGAAAGTCATATTTGGTGTCTGAGGAATTGTAATTTAAAAGCCTTTGCAAAGTTAATATTGGATTTTAAGTCACAATTCTGAAAAGGCTACTTTTAGAAAGTTGGCATTTTCTTGCCCTAACCATTTGGTGCTGCAGCCTGTTCGTGGCTCACATAACTAGGTTTACAGTTGACCATTGTCTAGTATCAGATAGTGTCACAATAGAGGATCTGGGTGTTGGTAGGATGGGTCATCTCTGGCACGATGGGGCAGAGCATTCACCTACAAAACTTGCACTTCAAAGGCACAGGCCCAGCTCACACGCACATGACTTGCCACTAGCATATTGTACGCCAGACTGACTGGGACTAAAACAGGAAGACAGGAAATTCCAAACACCTCTGTAGGGGGGAACTCCAGAAGCCTTCTCCACTGCAAAGTGGACCCCAGGTGACAAAGGAGACCCTCAGACGCCCTCTTCAGATCACTTCTAGAACTGTGGAAGACTCAAAAGAATGACTGCTCTGCTGCTTAGCTGCTATGCTGCAAGATGGACTGCCCAGCTGCTCAGCTGCTCTGCTGCCATGCTGCCCTGTTGCCCTTCCTGCAATAGGGATGGACCTGCTTCCCCGTTACCTGAGGAAGAAGGACTAGACCTGCAGGACACAACAAGACCCAACACCCTTGAACCCTGCACCTGGACTCTGCCTGCTCTGAGTCCTACTCCTAGCACCACCAAGTGGTGCCTTCCCACTCCTGGACCCATGGAATTAGGAATAAAAGGGATCTACCAGCCCACCTTTGGTTCCCATAAGAACTGACGCAGCACAACGCCACACGACGCAGCCCTTGCAACTCCTCCTCAGAACCAACTCGGGGGGCTATAACTCTAGTTGGACCTCTTATCACAGCCCTCACAGCTCCTCATATGAATCAATACAGTGCAGCACAACCCGATGCGGACCTTGAATCGTAGCCCTCGCAGCTTCTCATCGGAGTAACGCAGCACGATGCATTGGAAGCTATGCTGCATGGCGCACTCCACATTAAGGACATATGGTAACATGCTCAGCAGGCCAACCCTGATCCTTGTTTCTGACCTGCGCAGCATCACAATGGACCTAAACTTGTTACTTTCCCCAAGTACTGTGCAACCAGATAACCACAGTTGGCACTATTTTTTCTTAAGCATTTAAAATTGCATATCTATGGTTCTACTATTTGGATTTTTTAAATTTTGGTGTCAAATAATTTATTAAGATTTACTATTTCTAAATTGGTTTAAAATTTGACTTGTTTTGTGTTTTCACATTATTACTGTTAATGTGCTTTATAAATATTTTAAATATAGCCTCTAAGTTAAGCCTGCCTGCTTTTGTGTCAAGCACAGGTTAATTTAGTGACTTTTTGTGGTTCATGCTGACATGGATTGTGGTTGTTGCTTGAGAAGGGCTTGCACCCCCCTCAACCAAAAACCCACTTTCTCACAATTTAAAATTTTCCTTCAACTTCATTCTCAATCTATTGATGGTGGAGCAGCGTAATTTTGGCTCCACCTTTTAATGCTTGAGTAGGCCATATATATGTTTACACATGGCCTTATGTACTTTTGTGATGTAATATTATTAATGTAATGTAGTGTACCTGAACAGATACCGAAGGTGCCTTTACTGCATAATTGTGAAATTTATATGAGTGTGCATATTAACGTTTTCCCTTACAGTAACAATGAATTGCAATTCTCACATATACTTGCATTTGTGCGGTTTGGATAATATTTTGCATTTATTTTATAACTAGAAATATATCCATTTAAATAGTACTTTGCTTCTATATTGTAACTGCAATCATGCATTTAAACATATACTGAAATGCTTGCAACACTGAGTTGACCAAAGGCCTTAAGCATTGGGATTCTTGATGTTTAACTTTAACGTGAATTTTTGCTTTGGATGCAATGCTTTTCTCTCCTCTGCAGGTGCAGTTGCATGAGCTCATAGTTAAAGAAAGGCACATTGTGCGAAAGAGATAGTGAGGCTTGAAAGGAGTATCTTTTGGCAAGGACAAGAAGTTTTAACAAACTAAGAGAGGACTAATGTCCATGCAGAATGAGAGGACGGGAGGAATCCAAGGATGTTCTAGTGTATGGAACAAAGGAAAGAAGTCTTGAGTGTAGTTTACAAGATTTATTATTTGAAGATGGAATATAATGAGACATGTGACATGGGATTCTCGAAGGTTCTTTAAGTGGGTATAACTGAACATCACACTTCAGATTATACAGATTCCCTTCAGATTCTGATAGGCACAGACCTTTTAGTGACATCTCCATTGTGTAACTTTATGCAATATGTTAGACCTGGCACCATTGGCGTGGGTCTCCCTTACATTTTTGCTGTTGCCTCATGTGTTTTTGCTGGTGTTAGATGCTTTTGGCACTGTGCCACTGCCGTGCAGTGCCGCAGTGCAAGTGCTCCCTACTGTAAATTGATGTATGGATTAGTGATTCCATGACTGGCTTGTTTGGTTTACTTGTCAGACCCTAGTACAGTGCACTGAGTGTGCCCAGGGCATGTAAATCCAAATGTTGCTAGTGGGCTTGCAGCACTGGTTGTGCCACCCACAGAAGCAGCCTTGTAAAATGTGTCTAAGGTCTGCCATTGCAGAGCCTGTGTGCAGTCTGGTACTGTAACACTGACTGGGCAAGTGCACCCACTTGCCAGTCCCTAAACCTTCCCTTTTCTTCATAGCAGACACCCCTATGGTAGGCCCAAGGGCAGGGTGCAGTGTAAGTATAAGGTAGGACAAACCCTGATGTGTGTGGCATGTCCTAATAGTGAATTACAGCCATTTTCATTTTTCACTATTGCAGGGCTACCTGTTCTCCATAGACCAGAATGGGCAGTTAGATTATTACATTCTTATAATCCTAATTGACTCAGAGAACATGGTAGAAATTCGAGTTTAGTATGCCTGGACTCTGAATGCTAAAATACATCTTTTAGTGAAGTTGATTTTAACATTCTGTGTTTGAAAATACCACTTTTAGAAAGTAGCTATTTTCTTGTCTAACCTTTCAAGCCTGCCTCTGCTAGGTTGTGTATTCCTTGTCTGGAGTATGTGAGTGACAGGGCTTGGGGATTCAAAGAGACAGAATGAGTCAGCCCAGTGGTGATTAGAGAGATCTGCATCTAGATGGGAGGGAGGAGTTGCACCTGAACCTTGAATGAGGCTGTGCCTGCCTTCCACAACGCTGGCTCCTCCTCCAGGGTTGCGGCTGATGTCTCTGCCCTGCACACTGAAAGAAGAGAAGGAATCCTGTCAACAAAATGCTCCAGTGCTGTACCTGCCTTCTACAATGCTGGCTCCACCTCCTGTGGGGTGTCTGATGTTTCTGCCCTGCACTGTGAAAGGAAAGGAGAAGTCTGGTAAACAGAGTGCTTCAGAACTGGTTTAGACAGGCAAAGGCCCCTCTCCCCTCAGAGAACAAAGGATTTTGGGGTATAAATATTGGGACCCTGATCCCATGAAATAGATCACTATTGGACTACAAGAAGAAACCTCTGCTGAGGAGAGGAACCTGAAGAAACTGAGGAGAGACTATTCCTAAGATGAAGTGCTGCTTAGGGGATTGGCCTGCAGTGGTTGCCTTACTGCCAGAGAGGAGAAAGAACTTTGTGTACTTGGCTTTCAACTTCTGAAGGATCTCCAAGGACTTGGAAAAGAGATTGCCTCCTGCTGACGTCTCAGGGACAACAGACTTCAACCCCCAGCTCCCCAGAGTTCTTTTGGAAGTGCCTGCTTCTGTTTTGGGCCTTCTGAGGGACTGAAGGAGCTGGAAGCACGACTCATCGAAGACGAAGCGTGTCGCCGTCGCTGCTGCTGCCGTCGCATCTTGAATGTCGGCGCTGTAGTTGTCGCATTGTGCTGAAGCTCCTCGCAATGTCCGAGAAGAGTGCCGCAGCCAAGGCTGTTGCCGTAGCATCGCTGAACAAAGGTGTCGCCGCTGCAGCTGACGCATCGAACCGATATTTCCCGCATCCACAGAGAAGCGCGCCGCCGTCGGAGCTGCTGCCATCGCATCTTGAATGTCGGCTCTGTAGTTGACGCATTGTGCGGAAGCTTCTCGCATCCTTGAAGAAGCGTGCCGCATCTGGAAGATCTTCACGGCTTTATTTCTTTACACCGGAACTTTGCCGCATTTCCATCGCTGCAACATTACTTGTTGTGGAAGCGCAACGCATCGTAAGGTACATTGACACAAAGTGTCGCATCTTAAGAACTGAACTGAACTAAGCTAAGCTAAAACTACCATCTTAAAGTAACAGCATTGTGTATTTTTGTTGTTTATGGTCTTGTGGTAAATCTATATAAAGTATACTTATTTTTTATATAAAACCTTGTGTGGTGTCCATCTGTAGTGTTGTCACTGAGTTACTGTATGTGGTCACAAATACTTTATACACTACCTCTGAGATAAACCTGTCTGCTCGTGCCAAGATACCAAGGGGTGTGACTAGAGGCAAGGGTTCCTATTTGTCACAAGTACCTACCTGTGCCAACTAGAGACCCCCAAATCTAACATTGGTGGTCAGTGGTGAGGATTCTGAACTTGCATTTGTGACTCATGTACAGTGATTGGTAAACGCTACTTAGTGAGTGCAGACCATAATGCAACCACATACTTTTTGGTAGATTCCTTTTTGGATTTTCTATTTTTGAAAGATGCCAGATTCAGTTGTCATGGAGAGAGCAGAATCCATAGCCTCTATTGATTGTGAATGGGAAGAGGTGAGGCTAGAAAGCTACAAAGTAATAGGGGTGGGCGGACATCTCCGTTCCGCCCACGGAATGTGCAGAGATTTGCCCCTTCTGCCTTTCGCAATATAGGCGGAGAAACGAGGCAAATTTCCGCACACTCGGGGGCGTAACGGAAGTTGGCCGCCCGCCTTCCGCCTGCCAACCGCCCGCGGTATTACATTACATTACAAAGCCTAAAATAACATTTAAAAGAAAACTTACCTTATCGCCGGCGCATCCGTGTCCATTGCGCCTTCTTCTGGAAACTGCGCATGCGCGGGAGCGTGCGCATGCGCATCCCTGGCGAGGAATGCGCACGTGCAGTTCCCAGAAAAAGGCGCGATGGACAAGGATGCGCCGCCGATAAGGTACGTTTTCTTTTAAATGTTATTTTAGGCTTTGTAATATAATTTAATACTGTGGGCGGGAGGCAGACGGGCGTCACGTAACGGAACTATGTGGAGAGGCACGGAGATTTGGTTCAATCTCCGTGCCTCTCCGCGTAAGTCTCTTACGCAAATTCCGCCCACCTCTACAAAGTAACACAGCTGAAGTACTTCTGCAAGAAATTCAATGTTTCCCCCTCTGGGTTCAGAGTAAAGGAAGAGTTCTACAAGGCTCTGAGGGCCTGGGTAGAAGCAAGGAAACCCCTGAGATGGAAGAAGGGGATGACAATTGAGGTTCCGTGACGATCGTAAGTGATGCTTTCGACTCGCACGAATATGGTCGAGTTTGGTATCTATGAACCGTAAATGACGAGTTTAGTGGGTGTACGCAGTTTCGCTGTACTAGCCTAAACCGTTCGTCTGTTTCGTGGGTTTATCTATCTGTACCCACGGGTTCCATCTTAGATGCAGCATCCATTTTGTCTCTTGCCCTCAAGTAGCCAGCGAACGGACGCTGTCCGCTTCGCGACCCTGGGATTCCCAAGACGCTTGCGGAAGACACGTTTCCTTTGAAAGTGTCTTTATGATGAGGGGGATGATACTGTAAGGCAGATGGCCCCTCTCGAGGCTCATCTTGCCGTGCCGGTCTATTGTCTCAGCCGTGCATCTCATTAGGCGCGTCCCTTTGATGCTTGCAACTCGTGTTCCCCGATACCACTTCTTTTACACCCTTTCCGATCTCCCCACTGTTTCTGTCTTCCTCTGCACCTGTCCTTGTTCCTTCTTCGATCTGTTTTACTGCTGATTGGAATGCACTAATGGTGGGAAGATGGGTTTTTACAGTTGGGAACTACCAAATGCTTCTGTACTTATGTTCCGGACCTTGAATACATCAAAGCGACCCCTCTTGGGGATAATGATGGGAACCAAGTTGTAAACCTTTGTGTACCATGTTAATCTATGAAAGAAAACTGTATAAAAAGGAGCGATCCACAGTAGCAAATTGAATCAGATCCCGCGAACTTACATGCTGTGTACTTCACGTGACTTCTGTGTTCCCTGCAGTAAATAAACCTCGAATCTTTGACGCCGAAGGAAGTGTCCCGTGTCTCTGTCATTTGTACGCCGGAACAGGTTACCCACGAAGGTTTCAGGTGTTGTCCCCTGGCACCGCTGGGTCTTAAATAACCCAGTCCTTCAGTTGGCGCCCATAGTGGGGCTGCATCAGTGGTACCGGTCCAAGCCCGACGATCGTGAGGAACTTCGTGTGAAATCTCCGAGGGAAGGTGCACCCCGCTTCATCGATCCTGTTGTCGAAATAAGTGGCCCGACGACTTTTCCCGCGAAGATTCCCGCCTCCTGACGGCTGCGACGGACTGCTGCCCTGACTGTAGACCTGTTTTGGCGCCCGGCGTAGACCTTGGTACAGCGAGACGATTGACGGGCCTTCCTGGTGACGCCATCGATCTTTGAGTTAAGTATTTGTGGGTCGCTCCCAGAGTCCTTAGTTGTGGTTGCTTAGTTGTTGCATGGTTCCATTGCATTTGTGGTTCTTAGAACTTGGTTCTTTGTTGTAATATTTGACGCCTGCAGTCGCCAAAAACCGAGGGTTTTTGCTCATTGCTGGGACTTGGTAAATCCCGTAACCCTTGAAGTTTGTGAAACTCGGCTAGTGTGCAAGATGCCTGGTCGCAGTACTTTGTTCAGTTGTTTCAAACGTTGTGGTATGGATTCCCGACTGGAGGACTCGTGTCCGATACCTCCGGTTGGAACTCCCACTTATGAGCTTTACAGCAAGCATGGGTTAGGTCCGATTACTTTTAATGAATATTGGATTCGCTACACCAAAAAGGATGGTGTCCTTAGTTGGCCACCCCATGGTAGTTTCGAGACCCCGATTCTAGATAATCTTGAGGCTAAATTGTTTAAGAAAAAGTCAAGGCCGGCCATGTTTGATGCCTTTCGGTTATGGCGCAAAGAAGCCAAACAGAAAGAAATCAGGCAGACAAAACGCAATCAGAGAGATGGAGTTGCTACTATAGTAAAGAAAGCAGAACAGTTCCAGCGAGATAAGGAGGAAAAGGAAAAGGAAGTTTTCGATAGGCTTCAGCGTATGTCTATAGATAAATGTTATCCCGCTTTGCCAACGGAGTCGGATAAGAAGGAGGATTTAGTTGAGGGCCCCTTAATGTCTTATCTCATGAAGTCACCACCTCCGTACGCACAGGGTACCGCAGCTCCCGTGGTTCCTCCTGTACCTGTTCCTCAACCTGTACCTGTTCCTCCGATTGTTCCTGCTCCCTTGCCTACTTCTGTTCCTACTGCTCCTCCGCTTGTACTTCCTCATACTCCTGCTCCCGCTGCTGCTCCTGTTCTACTTACTCCTGCTGTTTCTTCTGTTTCTGACACTTCTCTTGTTACTCCCTTATGTTATACTTCTCCATCTGTCCGACGTCGTACTCCTTCTGTAGCTGCTAACTTTTTCAATTCTCTTGGACCTATTTCTGAGTCCGCTGGTTCGGACGGTCCGCAAAGACGTAGTCAGCTTCCCGGTAATCGGGAACGTGCCGCACTGTATAATATGGCGATGGCTTGGATGAAATACCCCATTAGGAATCCTCCACGTTCAGTGTTGGATACGTTTAGTCAATTCAATATACCGACACAAAGATATGTTTTTGAAGAAATGTGCAAGACCTTGCGTGATCAAATATCGGCTGATGCTTCGGATGATGTATTAGCTGCTTTGACCAACTTACAGCTCCAGTTTTCGAGCGGAATGATAGTAGGTACTAACGTTCGACGGGCTGTTGAGCAATTATTAGCTCTTCGGCCCTCTATGATGCCTCAAGCGTTGTTCGTTGAGGACATTGAGAGACAGTCAGATGCGTCTGGCCAGTATCCCATGCGCGAAGTTCCACCAGTGTGGATGCCAGGTGATGCTACCGCTGTTCCTATTATCTTGCCGCATTTTCAGAGAGTATGGATACACCTCCCATGGAAGCGATCTGAGGTTTTGCAGGTGAAGCAATCTTTGCCTGACCCTCGCAAAAATCCTGCAGGGTATTATAAGGAATTGTCGCAGCTCGTAGATGCTACGATAATGAATCTTGCCGATATCGATATGCTGTTTGGCAATGTCGTACCGCAACCGGTATGGGCTAAGATTCGTCAGGAAGATCATGCAAACGAATAAGGTGGTGATTGGGCTGCTCTTACTGCGGCCGATACACGACAAATTGGCGGGGCTAAGCCCGAACAGCTTATTACTGCTCTCCCTCAGAGAATCATTACCCTGATGAAAACGCTTATGCCAGCTATGAGGGTAAATTGGGACAAGTTGTCAGCTTGCAAACAGAAGAAGGATGAGAGTGTCTCTGATTTCTTTACGAGATTTGAAGAGGCATTCATCGATCATAGTGGTCAGGATATGGGTACTGAGGGTGGTCAGCGGTTGTTCGTGGATAAATTTGTCTCTAACTTATTGCCTGACTTGGGCAACAAATTAAAAAATTCCGAAAGTGCGTGGGCTGTCTCTACTTCTGCTCAAATATTGGCTACGGCACAGTATTATGAGAATAGGGAGAAGGAAGAAATTGATCGTGCTGATAAGAAGACGAAAGAGCTTAAGACTAAAGTGTTGTTGCAGCAGGCATATCCACCGCGTTCGAATCATAATGATTCGCAGCAACGTACTCGATTGCAGTCACAGCCTAATAGATCGCAATCGCGAAATGACTCCTCTTTGCAGAGATCTTCGTTGGGATACAATCAGATTGCCTATTGCAGACAGGAGGGTCATTTAAAATTCAACTGTCCAGCTCTAAATGAGCGTAATAGTGGCAACACGCCTAGAGGAGGTCGTGGTGGTTCACAGCAGACATCACGTGGTAGAGGTCGTGGTGCTCAAAATGATCGCTCCACTAATACTTCTGATTCCAATAATTGTTTTGACCAACGTGGATCGTCGCAAGGACGATCTGCGCAGTACAATATAGATGATTATTACGTCGACCAGGAAACTGATGACAGTAATTACTAGGACAGCCATAGACAAGGAGAGGGAGTGGTATCAGTTCCGGTTGATCAGAGAGGGCCTTACGTCGCAGTTGCCACCTCGGGCGTCGTTGAGCCTTTTCTGTTGGACACTGGTGCAGCGAAAAGTTCCATTATGCATTCGAAACTCCCTGGCGCACCTTTGTCTGGCTTAACAAATGTTTCCGTTGGATTCTCTGGCGCCCCCGTTCGCAATCCGGTTTCACGCCCTTTGCCTCTTACAATTGGGCCACGTGAGCTCGAAGCCCCGTTGATTTTAACCACTGGTTGTGGTGAAAATCTTTTGGGCCTGGATTTGCTAAAACGTTTATATGCAACTTTGTATTGTTCTCCTGCGGGAGTGAAGCTTACTTTGGGTGAGAGAGTTATCTCTCCTATGTACTTGTCTCTCGATAAACTTCCACCGGAATTGAGTTCTCTTCCTGCATCTTTGTGGGCAACAGGTCCCAATGACGTGGGCCTGCTCGACATCTCCCCTTATGTTGTTCACTTGAAATCCAATGTGCGACTGCCACGTATTCCCCAGTATCGAATCTCCCTGGACGGTGAACGTGCACTGTTAGCGATCATCTATGATTTGATCGAGAAGGATGTTATTGAAGAGACCCGGGGAAATGTGTGCAACAGCCCTGTACTGCCTATTTTGAAACGTACCGATCCTTCGAAACCCCCTGTTTATCGTTTTGTTATCGATTTACGGGAGGTGAATAAAATTGTGATTCCTCAGTTCCCTGTTGTGCCTGACATCACGGCGCTGCTGACTCTGATTCCAGCTTCTGCATCTTGGTTTTCGGTGATCGATTTGAAGAATGCTTTCTTTAGTATTCCGATTGCCGAAGAAAGCAGAGACCTTTTCGGTTTCTCTCTTGGTGGCCGTAGCTTCCGGTTCAAACGTGCTCCTCAGGGCTACTGTGAGAGTCCATCGATATACAGTCAAGCCTTGAAGGGCCAACTAGATGCATTTGTGTTACCGGCTGGTGCAGCTTTGATCCAATACGTTGACGACTTATTGGTGGCCGCAGATACTCAGGACATCTGCAAAATTGCTACAGTGTCGTTATTGCAACATCTCTGTGACTTACATCACAAGGTATCACCTTCCAAACTTCAATATTGTTGTCAAGAAGTAACCTATCTAGGTCACTTATTGTCAAAGGAGGGAAGACGGTTGACCCCAGAGAGAATTGCAGCGATTGCGCGAATGACTGTGCCAGCAACCCAAAGAGATGTACGTGCCTTTTTAGGTATCACGTCATACTGCAGGCAATGGATTCCGAATTTTTCATTGCTAGCGAAACCATTGGTGGCTCTTACGTGCAAGGACGTTCCAACTCCTTTACCATGGACGGAAGAATGTCAGAAAAGTTTTTCTGAACTACGTGACGCATTGTGTTCGGCTCCTGTGTTAGGTACTCCTGACTACAGTAAGCCGTTTACATTATACGTTCACGAGAGGGAAGGTTGCGCGTTGAGTGTTTTGACGCAACCTTTTGGTGATAAGCAACGTCCATGTGCATATTTTTCATCGACCTTGGACCCGGTAGCTAGAGCATTGCCGAGTTGTCTGAGAGCAACAGCGGCAGCTGCGGTGTCCATCCGACAATCAGCAGGATTGGTCATGGATAATATGCTTACGGTGATGGTTCCACATGCAGTTGACACTCTTTTGAATCGTACGAAAACCCAGCACTTGACGAGTGCGAGGTTGTCTGGGTACGAGTTGACGCTTTTGGCAAGTCATATTCAGATAAAGCGCTGTAATGTCCTGAACCCGGCGACTTTATTGCCAATTAGTATGGAATCAGATGAAGTAGCAGCTCATGACTGTTACTTAAGGACTGAGGAGGAAACAAAAGGTCGCGTGGACCTTAAAAACACTCCTTTAGAAGATCCTGATGGGACTTTGTATGTGGATGGTTCATGTTTCAAATTGCCAAATGGTGATGTGACTACTGCGTATGCTGTGGTAACTTTGAATACTGTTGTGGAAGCTGCAAGGCTGAATCAGAACTCTGCCCAAGCTGCAGAACTGATCGCTCTAACTAGAGCGTGTGTGTTGTCAAAAGGGAAACGTGTGAATGTGTTTACCGACAGCCAATATGCTTTTGGCGTCGCTCATAGCTTTGGACGATTGTGGAGAGAGAGAGGTTTTATGACGTCGCATGGCACGAAGATTCAGCATGGACAGCTAGTGAATGATCTTTTGGATGCACTTACGTTGCCTAAGCAGGTAGCGATTGTTAAATGTAGTGCGCACCGTAAGGTGACGGATGATGTTGGTCGTGGTAATGCGTTTGCGGATGAGACTGCTAAGGAGACTGCCCGGAACCTTAGCACTAGAATGTATGTGACGAGTTCAGTTAGGTGGCCTACAGAGACGGGTATGTGTGAGGATACTATACAGAGTGTGAAAGCGATACAGAATGAGGCCACTGAGACTGAAAAGACGAAGTGGAAAGAGAGTACGGGAAAGCTGGATGCAAATGGTTGTTGGGTTGATTTGTCGGAGCATAAGAGGTGGATGTTGCCAGATGCGTATGTGCTAGCCGTTGTGACGATGGCACACGGGTTAGCACACATTAGTGTAAAAGGTATTTGTAAGTTGTTGTCCCCTGTGTGGAAGAATGACGGTATTACGAAATGTGCTGAGAGATTGGTCAAGAATTGTATGGTATGTATGTTGTACAATCCTGGTAAGGGAACCCCAACACCTCCTGGTCATTTTGCTCCCCCTTCATGTCCCTTTGAGGTGATTCAGTTAGACTTCATCCATATGGAGAGATGTAATAATCTGAAATATGTTTTAGTTGTGGTTTGCGCATTCTCCCGATGGATTGAAGCCTACCCTCTCAAGGACAATACTGCTTTGTCTACTGCGAAAATCCTACTAAAGGAATACTTTCCTCGGTATGGAATGCCACGAATCGTATGGTCCGATAATGGAAGTGAGTTTGTGGGGAGTGTGATGAAGAGCGTGTGTAAGGGCCTTGGAATTAATCAGAAATTCCATAGCGCCAATCACCCCCAGTCAGCAGGTTTGGTTGAAGGGTATAATGGCACCCTTAAACTCAAACTAGCGAAGATTCAGGCTACGACTGGTCTTTCGTGGCCTGACGCATTGCCCTTAGCTCTATTGTCAACAGGGGCGACTGTACACTCCCGAGTAGGGCTTAGCCCCTATGAAATAGTGTTCGGTCGTCCTGCGAATGTTTGGGGGGTCCCTAGACCAAGTGTGTTTTCCGATCTCGAGTATCCAATGTTGATTGATTATCTACATGATCTGACTGCTAAACTGAGGTTAATTCATCAACAGGTCTTTGAAGAATTGCCGACGCAGACGGAAGGTCCAGGCCACCAGCTCCAGCCCGGAGACTGGGTGGTTACGAGGAACTTCGGAAGAAAGAGAAACCTTGAACCTCGTTTCACTGGACCCTTCCAGGTCCTCCTCGCCACGAGAACTGCTGTCCGTCTGGAGGGTCGAAAGAACTGGGTGCATGCCACCCATACGAAGAAAATTCCTATACCTTTGCTGGCGGACTCGTGGGTGAGGAAGGGCATTGCTTCATCTGAAACTGAAAGATTGCAGACCTTTGTACCTTTTAGCGACGCTGAACCTGTTGGAGAATCCTCAGTGCAGCAGAAAGACATTGTTGAACATTCGTCATCGCAAAGCTCGAGATCTGAACATTTGACTGATCAACAGAACTCTGTCCCTTCATCAGATCCTTTGTTCGACGAACAGACACGTCCTGGAAAGAAACGATACTTCTTGCGGTCCAATCCCAAAGACTAATAAAAATTCGTTTCTATCCTTTTGACATCCACGTTCCCCCTTTGCCACGATCAGTCTAAACACACGTATAATTGTGATTTCTGTAAATATTGAGTTTCGTTCCACATGTGTTTTTGCTTCCACAGCTGAGAGACTTTTTATATATATATATATATTGTGAATAAGATACCTTGCATCCAGGTGTACCGTAGGGCCGCGCGTGTACTTCCTTCTGGTTAGTAGGTCTAGACATTAGGTCCAAGACCGTCGGTTCTTAGGAACTCCTAGGGACTGACTATTGCTACACAGAACGAAGTGCGTCAAGAAACGTTGCGGACGGTCGTAGGGGATGGCGTTTTCAAAGCTGATGGATTTGGAAGAAGCTCAGGCGCAAAGATTCAAACTGCAACAGATTACTCGTACAAAATGCTTTATGTTTCAAGTGTTCCTTCTGTTTCTGAGTGTTTCTTTGTTATTGGCGGGTGGGGCGTATTATATGATACCGTACTTCCTACCCTCTGCCATACCCACTCCTACTTCTGAACCCAAACCTACCTCTACTGTGTCCCCTCATTCCTTCCATATCTTACCCGAACACGAGCAGGCTAGACGTGCAGAATTCAGAAATAATTCCTTTATTCAGCTCCTTCATCAGCACCAGTTAGTGGTTAACACTACTAATTGCTGGGTGTGTGGGTTAATGCCACATACCACGGATAAGGGAATTCCATATCTGGTCCTTCCTTATAGTTCCCAGGGTTCAGCTCGAGCATTTCAAACAATGTTTCGAAGCGCACTAGATTCCTACCCCAATCGAGAGCCACATCCTTCTCACTTTGGTCCTGGTTCGTATCACAAGCCTTTGGCTATAGCGATCGATGATTTAGATAGGGATATCTATGAGCCATCGCTCATTCCAGAGGAAGAGGTACGAGCCTATAGGGTCCTGAGTAAGGTTGAGTATAGTGCGCTCGTGGGTAAAAGACAGCTTAGAAGCTCGCCCCCGATCTGGGTCGTACCCCACCTTGGTAATTTCTGCCTACTAGGTCGTGGCCGAAGATCGAGAGCTCGTCTTGGAGAGAGTGCTTGCTCTGAGACTTATATCCTACCGATGCTCTCGTCCCCTGTGTTTCTGGCTGCCAAGGGTACATATTTTGTCTGCCATGATCGTGCGTATACGTGGTTGCCCTCCGACTTTGTGGGCTCATGTTATATCGCAAATTTGTTGCCTCCGACGTTCACTGTTGATGCAGACTATCACAAGACTAGAGTTGTGAGAGGCGTGATTAGCGAAGAAGACACTGCCGGTCAAGAGGCAGGAGACTTTTTCAAGGGTTTCCTTCCGTTTTGGGGGCCTATGGTTAATAGTAGGAACCTGAGACAGTTGACTCGAGTGGTGGAATCGACAGCTAATATCACTGCCAGTGCCCTAGGTAATATCACCACAGAACTTCAGGCGGATAGGCTTATGACGTTACAAAACCGTATGGTTTTAGACGTTGTTTTAGCAGATCGAGGTGGAGTATGTAAGGTGATCCATTCGAGCTGCTGTATTTTCATTCCAGATAACGCTCCGACTGTCTATCAAGCCATCTCAAAGTTGCATAAGATCTCTGAGTCCATACACGTGGACGTAGGGGATTGGACGCTACTTGGGTGGTTTTGGGGCCTGATGTCGACTTGGGGTTGGAAAATTCTGATGATCATCGGAGTTGTTGTGGCGTTTCTGTTCACGTGTTGCCTTTGTGTGCAGTGTGGTCCTGCCTTATGTGGCCTCTGTGCTACAACGTGTATAAGACAGCCGCCTGTTACCAAAGGAGCTCGGTTGGACAGAGTTATGTTGCAGCAACATCTAGATGGTCTGATGAATATCGAGTATGATTCTGACTAGTGCTTGCCTACATGAGGGCAAAAGGAGCGTCTGAGGTTCCGTGACGATAGTAAGTGATGCTTTCGACTCGCACGAATATGGTCGAGTTTGGTATCTATGAACCGTAAATGACGAGTTTAGTGGGTGTACGCAGTTTCGCTGTACTAGCCTAAACCGTTCGTCTGTTTCGTGGGTTTATCTATCTGTACCCACGGGTTCCATCTTAGATGCGGCATCCATTTTGTCTCTTGCCCTCAAGTAGCCAGCGAACGGACGCTGTCCGCTTCGCGACCCTGGGATTCCCAAGACGCTTGCGGAAGACACGTTTCCTTTGAAAGTGTCTTTATGATGAGGGGGATGATACTGTAAGTCAGATGGCCCCTCTCGAGGCTCATCTTGCCGTGCCCGTCTATTGTCTCAGCCGTGCATCTCATTAGGCGCGTCCCTTTGATGCTTGCAACTCGTGTTCCCCGATACCACTTCTTTTACACCCTTTCCGATCTCCCCACTGTTTCTGTCTTCCTCTGCACCTGTCCTTGTTCCTTCTTCGATCTGTTTTACTGCTGATTGGAATGCACTAATGGTGGGAAGATGGGTTTTTACAGTTGGGAACTACCAAATGCTTCTGTACTTATGTTCCGGACCTTGATTACATCAAAGCGACCCCTCTTGGGGATAATGATGGGAACCAAGTTGTAAACCTTTGTGTACCATGTTAATCTATGAAAGAAAACTGTATAAAAAGGAGCGATCCACAGTAGCAAATTGAATCAGATCCCGCGAACTTACATGCCGTGTACTTCACGTGACTTCTGTGTTCCCGGCAGTAAATAAACCTCGAATCTTTGACGCCGAAGGAAGTGTCCCGTGTCTCTGTCATTTGTACGCCGGAACAGGTTACCCACGAAGGTTTCAGGTGTTGTCCCCTGGCACCGCTGGGTCTTAAATAACCCAGTCCTTCACAATGCTGACGTACAGCTGAAAGGGCCATTTCGGCCAAGGAGGAAGAAAAGCATCTTCTCCCGCAGGTAGCAGTGCTTCTGGCAGGAGTCTGCCTCCAGAGGAGTTGGAGGACAAGAAGAGATCCAGGAAGCACAAAATGGAGATGACCAAGTTCAAGGTGAATAGGCAACTGGAGATATAAAATAGGAGATTAGATATAGAGGAAAATAAATTACAGTTTGAGCATGAAAAGGTTTTGAGGGAGTTGGAGTTTAAAACCAAGAGTTTAGAGGTTACTCCCTCTGGTGGCAGTGTACCGTCAGTGCCTGTGGAAGCTATGGTGTATATTCCCAAAGATATGGTGAAAGAGTTTTATAAAAATGATGATATTGGTCAGTGGTTCAGAGCCTATGAGGTAGCCATGTCTTCCCACCGGGTCCCTGAGAGAGATTGGGGAGCGGGGTTGTGGGGAAGCTTCCTTAGTGAGGAGCGGGACACACTGTTAGACTTGCCTTCTGAAGTCCACAATTCATACAGCCACATGAAGGATGCATTAATGTCTAGGTATGGTTTGACTCCTGAACTCTATAGACAGAGGTTCAGGAAGTGCAAGAAGTTAGAAAACAGTACATGTCACTTTCTTTTGCAGAGCATTGGATGGTTGGGTAAAGGGCAGCAAGGTTAATGATTTTCAAGGTCTCTTTGATTTGATTGCATGGGAGCACTTGTCTGATAATTGTTTTCCAGAGCTGCACCAGCACCTGATTGATAGCAAGCTGACTAACCCTAGGAAGCTTGCTGAGGAGGCGGACCGCTGGGTGAACACCAGGGTCCACAAGGGTCACATGGGAGACTCAGCCAAAGGTGGGCAGGGTCCCCAGCAGAAGAGTGGGGGGGGCAAGGGAAACAAAAGGAGTTCCGGAAAGGGCCCCAAAGTAGTCCCCAAGGGAACTAAGGGAAAGGTTCCCAGCCTCCCCCTGAGAGAAAGCAAGGGGTCCCGACAGGTAGTCCTGTTCCACAGGGACCCCTGAGATGTTGCAAATGTAGGGACCTGGGTCACAAGGCGAGTGACCCCAGGTGCCTCCCTTTTGGAAAAGCAGCACCCACTGGTGCTCCACCCCGGCAGATGGCGAAAGTAGCCTTGGGGGAGGCGATTGGTGTCCAAGGTAGGTGGGGTCCTGCAGAAATGACCCTTGTCTCTTTAGGAGACTGTGAGGTGGTCCCAGAGACCCAACTGCCCAGGAACACTAAAAAATATGGGCAGTGGGTAAACATCAATGGCCATAAGGTGGAGGCTCTTAGAGACACAGGAGCCAGTGTGACAGCTGTCAAGTGTCACCTGGTGTCTCAAGAGCAGATTGTCCCTCATGCATTTTGCCGAGTTGTTGCCGCCGACAACACGGAGAGCCATTGTCCAATGGCTCAGGTTCCCTTTGAGTGGGGGGGGGTCTCTGGTACTCTTCAGGTAGCTGTGAGGCCCGCCATGCCTGTTGACATTTTGTTGGGGAACGATTTAGAGAGCTCACCTTGGAAAAAGGTGGAGAAGAGTACTCACTTGAAGATGGTGGGTCTGCCTGACTGGGCGTGCATGACCACCTGGTCAATGGCAGCCAGTAGGGGTGCTCAAGAGGACCTGGAGCCTAAGAGCGAGTCCCAGGAACCTGCCTTAGAGAGAAGAGGCAGGGGGTGCGGGAACCGGCCCCCAAAGTTCCGACGGCCCAGGAGGAGGTAGACCCTGAGGGGAATGCCATGGAGCCTACCGGGGAACAGGTATCTGAACTGGGGGACCTGACTGAGCTGACCAATTGCCAGCAAGAAGGAGGCCCCCCCAGGGAAGAATTCTGCAAGGAGCAGAGAGAATGCCCTTCTCTTGAGGGCTTGCGGCAACAGGCTGCAAGCCAGGCAGCAGGTGATCAGTCTGGATCACATTGGAATTACTGGGAGAATGGTCTCCTGTATAGGAGCTCGTCTGGGAGGAAAATCCATGACGGTCATAGCCGCACAGCTATGGAATAGCCTCCCTGACCATTTGAGACACACGACTAACCTCACTTATTTTAAAAAACACCTTAAGACTCACTTATTCAAGCAATTTATGTAAATGCACATCTTCTCTCCTGTTATGTTATCCCTTTGTTACTTTCTGACACTGAATCCCTTTTCGCGCCAGGACAGTCTTGACTAGCAGTGCGCGCTACAAGAAATATATAACATAACATATAGTGAGCCTAAGATTGCTGAGCCTGGGTCAGCCGGTGTGCTGGTGGTACCCCAGAGCTTCAGAGCCTACCTACAGGGGCTGGCTCATGATGTGCCGTTGGCAGGACATTTGGGGCAGGACAAGACCTTTGAGAGGCTTGTCACCCACTTTCATTGGCCCCAAGTGCGCAAGAGTTGAGACACTCAATGCAGGACATGTCAGACTTGCCAGGTGGAAAGAGGGGGAGGAAGCACAATGCTCCTCTCCAGCCATTCCCTGTGGTCAGTACCCCCTTTGAGCAGGTGGGTATTGACATTGTGGGGCCACTGGACCCCAAGACATTCATGGGCAACAGGTTCATCTTGGTCTTGGTGGACCATGCCACCCGGTACCCGGAAGCCATACCTCTGAGGACAGTGACGGCCCCCTTGGTGGGACGAGCACTGATGGGAATTTTCTCACGAGTAGGATTCCCTCGCGAGGTAGTATCTGACCGGGATACCAACTTCATTTCTAAGTATATGAAGTCCCTGTGGCAGGAGTGTGGTGTGACCTACGAGTTCACCACTCCTTACCACCGCCAAGGAAATGGGCTGGTTTAAAGGTTTAACCGAACCCTGAAGGGCATGATAATGGGTCTTGAGGAACCCATGAGGTGTAAGTGGGACGTCCTCTTACCATGCCTACTCTTTGCATACCAGGAGGTGCCACAGAAAGCTCTAGGGTTCAGTCCCTTTGAGCTTCTCTATGGACACCCGGTCAGAGGACCTCTGAGTCTGGTCAAAGAAGGCTGGGAGCAATCTCCCAGGAAACCTCCGCAGAATGTGAATAGCTACATGCTGGCCTTCAGGAACCAGACCCTGCATTTCAGACAACTCGCTGAGGCGAATCTGGAAGCCAGCTAGGAGGAGATGAAGCGATGGTATGACCAGAATGCCACTCTGGTAGAGCTTCAACCGACCCAGAAAGTGTGGGTCATGGCCCCAGTGGACCCTTGCGCGCTCCAGGATGAGTGGACCAGACAGTTTGAAGTTGTGGAACGCAAGAGTCCAGTTACCTACTTGGTGGACTTGCGGTCTCAAAGGAACCCCTTGAGATTCTTGCATGTCAACCGCCTTAAGCCCCACTTAGAGAGGTCTGATGTGGGCATGCTCTTAGTAACAAATGCTGGAATGGAGGAGGAGACTGAGCCTCTTCCTGACCTCCTGTCTGCAACAGAGCAAGAAGGGTCAGTGGATGGTGTTAACCTCGCTTCCACCCTGGATCCTTATTTAGAATAGAACTTAATAATGTTCATAGATAACCTCATGTGTAGGTAGGCAGATCAAAACTTTCAATCTACTCACCAGACTTTCTTTCTCTGTCTTTGCATTGCAGCTACAGAATTCCTCATTTGCTTTCTGTTATTGAGGTACATTTTGGACTTTGTTTCAGATATCCTTAATAATTCTGTATTTTTATGCTATGTTTCTGCAACTGATTTATATCAGCTTGGCTTTAAATGTGTAATAAATTCATATTCAATCCCATCAATCATCTCTGATCTTTACTGCGCGATCAAATGAGTTGCACTGTATAGATACATTGTTTATTGATTCTACCTCCTTTTATTTTTCAAGCACCTATAACCTTCCATTACAGGGGGCAAGGCAAGAAGGATCCCCACATTATATGCGTTGTTAATGGCAAGTTGCAATGGTCCAGCGCCTTAGAACAGGACTGGCCCTGCTTCTTTTGCTCAGTGATCCCAAAATTAACCCAAAGATGGCAAGCAGGAACTGGACCGGAATGGCATGCAGCTTTGAAAGCGACATGTCCCACTTCTTGGGTTAATTAAAGCAGAGTTTGGCCTCCTGCTCCCTGATGGCTTTCAGATGCACCAGGGACCACTTATGACAGTATTTCAAATCGTGGTTGTTGCTGAGGCACCAGGCGTATTGCAAGTCGGCGAAGGAAATTCACTTGCGACAGCACAGTTTAAAATCTGCTCTTTTGTAGAGTTTGGAAAACTTGGTAAAAGAACAGTAAAGACAGGAGTGGAGTAGAACTTCCAATTCACTTTGAAGGGCAAGGAAAAGAAACAGCTGACCTCAGCATGCAGGGGTTGTGCCTATGTGCGGCCCCATGTCTTGTTCTCATGCTTGACAGAGTTGCACCAAAGAGCTGTTGGAGAAAGATTTCCCAATCCAGGCAGGTATCTTTGGAAAATCACAAGATGAGAAGTGTGCAGTTATATATATCCATTAGAAATGAGATGTTGGTATTGCAAATTAGTAGTTATGGTTGTTTAACACATGACCTGTAGGTGTTGACAATGTTTGGAAGGGATTGGGAAGTGAAAGTAGGCATAAAGGTATATCTACTGCTTTGATAAATTAAGGGCAAGGCTTGCAGAATAACTTGCATTATAATCAGTTCCAGAAAATGTTGCTGGATTACCCTACATTTTGGCTCCACCCCGTACAATTTACAAGTCCACGAATGTTTTGTTTTTAGCCATATACTAAAAATAAGAAATAGTGCATTAAAAGCATGCAAAATGTATTCATTGAGTGAGTGCCTCGAGATATCTCTGTGCGTGCTAACGGTTTTTTGTAGGGTCGTCTGGATTACTGTTATGAATTTGCACTGACTTTAGATTGTGAGGGGATGTGCTAAAATGCATTTAATACAGTGCATTTGCTAGAGACTTGATACATTAACTTTATAACGTGTGTATACTAATGTTTAAGGTTTCCATTAAAGTTTTGTTCTAAACCATAACTACACAAAATCTTAAGATGTAACCCTTGGAGCAAATTTGATAAATATATAACTAGGATTACTCATATAAAACGTTTTCATATTGCTGTATTGATTTGTGAATACAAGTGCATATGTGTACAAATGTTGAGTGCCCATTAACTGCTTAGGTAAATTAGCGTGACTAAAGGCCTTAAGCTTTGATAATCTAATGTTTAACATCCGGTGTGAAAAGTTGATTGCCTCCATATTTTCTCTCCTCTGCAGGTGGAGACCGAGGCTTCATTAGCTAGAATTATCTAATGTAGTGATAGCAAGGTATGAGAGAAAACCTTTGGTGAGAAGAATACATGGTAACGAAGTTGGGGGCATATTACCAACAACTAGCGATATTTATCACTAAATGGGCTTAGCGAGGTTTTTTTTATCGCCAAGCATCGCCGGATATTATTGCAGAGATAACGTGCTATTAGTAACGTTTATCTCTAAAGCGATAGCGGCAAAATGCGTGAATATCGCTGAGAATACAGCGATATTCACGCATTAACACCAATAGGGTCTTAGCCATAATATACACCTCCCATTGGATATAATGGCTAAGAACTGGTCTGTGCAGGCGTTAGCTTTTGGAGATATTCGCGCTTAGCGCAAATATTTCCATCGCTACGCCAGCCTTGCTAATTGGCGATAGCGACGTTAGCGACTGCTTTCAGTTGCTAACAGGTTGGGTACGCCCACTTTGCATGTCATTAGCGATAAATATCGCTGACATGCAAAGCGGGCCCCAAACCGCTCGCTATCGTCTCAAAGCTGTCGCTAGCATCAGTTAGCGACAGCTTGCTAATAGGGCAATGTAATTATCACCGCTTAGCGGCTGAAAACGGCCGCTAAAGCAGCGATAATCTAATATCGCCAGGCTT
Source organism: Lissotriton vulgaris (assembly GCF_964263255.1). Lineage (NCBI taxonomy): Eukaryota > Metazoa > Chordata > Amphibia > Caudata > Salamandridae > Lissotriton > Lissotriton vulgaris. The sequence continues at coordinate 1,079,908,673 of NC_141689.1, read as the reverse complement.
GGTAATATGCCCCTTGGAGACGAGTTCTCATGGTAGAAGAGAGGATGCTCACGGTCGAACAAGTGTTTCTAGTAGAAGGTGTGGGGGAAATCTTAAAGTTGCCAGCTTCAGCTAGTGAAAATGGAAATGTACGAGACGATGATGATGCTGGATACCTTGAATGTTATTTGTTGACTTATAATATATTTCTAGCTGGAGTCAGACGTTTCTAGATTTCCAAGAGGTTCAGAGCTCATTGATATATCTCTGAGTGTGGCTTTATGCTAAACACTCTATTCACTGGAGTTCTTAAAGGATGTCTCCTCTATTGGTGACACATTTTCTTTGCTTTCTTAATTAATATGTGTTTCTCTGTTATAGGGTAGTGTAGGGAAATTTCGGGATCAAGAATCTTACTCATGACTATACAGGAGGATCGAAACTTACTATTTAACTTGCAAATCTTTTTTCTCGTTTTCTGTATGGCAGCCACTTAATTTCTATTGTGCTATATGCTTTTTAGAGTGAATTTCCTCCGGAGATTTGGGCTCATATTGGTTAATTTGTATTTCTATAATATGTTATTATATGACAATGACGTAGGCTTGACACCAGTAGTCTGATTGTTAGATGCAGCTTCAGCAGAATCTTCAGAGACGGCAAATTGTAGCTTTTTCTTCCAAAAGAACACTTTGAAGAGTAAGATGTTTTTCTGATTCTTGGTTCTTCGTTCAAGCATCATTCGGTCATCTAGTGAATGGGTCAAAAAACTGTTCCTATTCTCCCTGTTACGGTCCCGCCTGAGACAGCACAAGTGGTGTTGTTTCTCACATCAGACAGCGCTTGTGCTGTCGCTTGGGAGTCTATTGTCCTTAAAAATAAAAACAAGCATGTGCAATGCAATGGTCTCAGCATCATTAAAGGTAGAGCTATTGGCATTGCTCATGACATTTTTTTTTCTTTCAATCACAAATAAATGGCATTGTCATTTACATTGCCAATACACAGCACTCTGCACTCAACAGCACACACCACTCTGCACATGCACTCACTGCTCTGCACACTCACTCTGCACTCACTACTCTGCACTCACTACTCTGCACTCACTACTCTGCACTCACTACTCTGCACTCACTACTCACTACTCTGCACTCACTACTCTGCACTCTGCACTCACTACTCTGCACTCTGCACACTCACTCTGCATTCTGCACACTCACTCTGCACTCTGCACTCACTACTCTGCACTCTGCACTCACTACTCTGCACTCTGCACTCACTACTCTGCCCTCTGCACTCACTACTCTGCACTCACTACTCTGCACTCTCTACTCTGCACTCACTACTCTGCACTCACTACTCTGCACTCACTACTCACTACTCTGCACTCACTACTCTGCACTCACTACTCTGCACTCACTACTCTGCACTCACTACTCTGCACTCTGCAATCACTACTCTGCACTCTGCACTCACTACTCTGCACTCTGCACTCACTACTCTGCACTCTGCACTCACTACTCTTCACTCACTACTCTGCACTCACTACTCTGCACTCACTACTCTGCACTCACTACTCTGCACTCACTACTCTGCACTCACTACTCACTACTCTGCACTCACTACTCTGCACTCACTACTCACTACTCTGCACTCACTACTTTGCACTCACTACTCTGCACTCACTACTCTGCACTCACTACTCTGCACTCACTACTCTGCACTCACTACACTACTCTGCACTCACTACTCTGCACTCACTACTCACTACTCTGCACTCACTACTCTGCACTCACTACTCTGCACTCACTACTCTGCACTCACTACTCTGCACTCACTACTCACTACTCTGCACTCACTACTCTGCACACACTACTCTGCACTCACTACTCTGCACTCACTACTCACTACTCTGCACTCAGTACTCTGCACTCACTACTCTGCACTCACTACTCTGCACTCACTACTCTGCACTCACTACTCACCACTCACTACTCACCACTCACTACTCACCACTCACTACTCTGCACTCACTACTCTGCACTCACTACTCACTACTCTGCACTCACTACTCTGCACTCACTACTCTGCACTCACTACTCACTACTCTGCACTCACTACTCTGCACTCACTACTCTGCACTCACTACTCTGCACTCACTACTCTGCACTCACTACTCTGCACTCACTACTCACTACTCTGCACTCACTACTCTGCACTCACTACTCTGCACTCACTACTCTGCACTCACTACTCACTACTCTGCACTCACTACTCTGCACTCACTGCTCTGCACTCACTACTCTGCACTCTGCACACTCACTCTGCATTCTGCACACTCACTCTGCACTCACTACTCTGCACTCTGCACTCACTACTCTGCACTCTGCACTCACTACTCTGCACTCTGCACTCACTACTCTGCACTCACTACTCTGCACTCTGCACTCACTACTCTGCACTCACTACTCTGCACTCACTACTCTGCACTCACTACTCACTACTCTGCACTCACTACTCTGCACTCACTACTCTGCACTCACTACTCTGCACTCACTACTCTGCACTCACTACTCTGCACTCACTACTCACTACTCTGCACTCACTACTCTGCACTCACTACTCACTACTCTGCACTCACTACTCTGCACTAACTACTCTGCACTCACTACTCTGCACTCACTACTCTGCACTCACTACTCACTACTCTGCACTCACTACTCTACACTCACTACTCTGCACTCACTACTCTGCACTCACTACTCACAACTCTGCACTCACTACTCTGCACTCACTACTCACTACTCTGCACTCACTACTCTGCACTCACTACTCACTTCTCTGCACTCACTACTCTGCACTCACTACTCACTACTCTTCACTCACTACTCTGCACTCACTACTCTGCACTCACTACTCTGCACTTACTACTCACTACTCTGCACTCACTACTCTTTACTCACTACTCTGCACTCACTACTCACTACTCTGCACTCACTACTCTGCACTCACTACTCTGCACTCACTACTCTGCACTCACTACTCTGCACTCACTACTCACTACTCTGCACTCACTACTCTACACTAACTACTCTGCACTCACTACTCTGCACTCACTACTCACTACTCTGCACTCACTACTCTGCACTCACTACTCTGCACTCACTACTCTGCACTCACTACTCTGCATTCACTACTCTGCACTCACTACTCACTACTCTGCACTCACTACTCACTACTCTGCACTCACTACTCTGCACTCACTACTCTGCACTCACTACTCACTACTCTGCACTCACTACTCTGCACTCACTACTCTGCACTCACTACTCACTACTCTGAACTCACTACTCTGCACACACTACTCTGCACTCACTACTCTGCACTCACTACTCACTACTCTGCACTCAGTACTCTGCACTCACTACTCTGCACTCACTACTCTGCACTCACTACTCTGCACTCACTACTCACCACTCACTACTCACCACTCACTACTCACCACTCACTACTCTGCACTCACTACTCTGCACTCACTACTCACTACTCTGCACTCACTACCCTGCACTCACTACTCTGCACTCACTACTCACTACTCTGCACTCACTACTCTGCACTCACTACTCTGCACTCACTACTCACTACTCTGCACTCACTACTCTGCACTCACTACTCTGCACTCACTACTCTGCACTCACTACTCACTACTCTGCACTCACTACTCTGCACTCACTACTCACTACTCTGCACTCACTACTCTGCACTCACTACTCTGCACTCACTACTCACTACTCTGCACTCACTACTCTGCACTCACTACTCTGCACTCACTGCTCTGCACTCACTACTCTGCACTCTGCACACTCACTCTGCATTCTGCACACTCACTCTGCACTCACTACTCTGCACTCTGCACTCACTACTCTGCACTCTGCACTCACTACTCTGCACTCTGCACTCACTACTCTGCACTCACTACTCTGCACTCTGCACTCACTACTCTGCACTCACTACTCTGCACTCACTACTCTGCACTCACTACTCACTACTCTGCACTCACTACTCTGCACTCACTACTCTGCACTCACTACTCTGCACTCACTACTCTGCACTCACTACTCACTACTCTGCACTCACTACTCTGCACTCACTACTCACTACTCTGCACTCACTACTCTGCACTAACTACTCTGCACTCACTACTCTGCACTCACTACTCTGCACTCACTACTCACTACTCTGCACTCACTACTCTACACTCACTACTCTGCACTCACTACTCTGCACTCACTACTCACAACTCTGCACTCACTACTCTGCACTCACTACTCACTACTCTGCACTCACTACTCTGCACTCACTACTCACTTCTCTGCACTCACTACTCTGCACTCACTACTCACTACTCTTCACTCACTACTCTGCACTCACTACTCTGCACTCACTACTCTGCACTTACTACTCACTACTCTGCACTCACTACTCTGCACTCACTACTCTGCACTCACTACTCACTACTCTGCACTCACTACTCTGCACTCACTACTCTGCACTCACTACTCTGCACTCACTACTCTGCACTCACTACTCACTACTCTGCACTCACTACTCTACACTAACTACTCTGCACTCACTACTCTGCACTCACTACTCACTACTCTGCACTCACTACTCTGCACTCAGTACTCTGCACTCACTACTCTGCACTCACTACTCTGCATTCACTACTCTGCACTCACTACTCACTACTCTGCACTCACTACTCTGCACTCACTACTCACTACTCTGCTCTCACTACTCTGCACTCACTACTCTGCACTCACTACTCACTACTCTGCACTCACTACTCTGCACTCACTACTCTGCACTCACTACTCACTACTCTGCACTCACTACTCTGCACACACTACTCTGCACTCACTACTCTGCACTCACTACTCTGCACTCACTACTCACTACTCTGCACTCAGTACTCTGCACTCACTACTCTGCACTCACTACTCTGCACTCACTACTCTGCACTCACTACTCACCACTCACTACTCACCACTCACTACTCTGCACTCACTACTCTGCACTCACTACTCTGCACTCACTACTCTGCACTCACTACTCTGCACTCACTACTCTGCACTCACTACTCACTACTCTGCACTCACTACTCTGCACTCACTACTCTGCACTCACTACTCACTACTCTGCACTCACTACTCTGCACTCACTACTCTGCACTCACTACTCTGCACTCACTACTCACTACTCTGCACTCACTACTCTGCACTCACTACTCTGCACTCACTACTCTGCACTCACTACTCACTACTCTGCACTCACTACTCTGCACTCACTGCTCTGCACTCACTACTCTGCACTCTGCACACTCACTCTGCATTCTGCACACTCACTCTGCACTCACTACTCTGCACTCTGCACTCACTACTCTGCACTCTGCACTCACTACTCTGGACTCACTACTCTGCACTCACTACTCTGCACTCACTACTCTGCACTCACTTTTCTGCACTCACTACTCACTACTCTGCACTCACTACTCTGCACTCACTACTCTGCACTCACTACTCTGCACTCACTACTCACTACTCTGCACTCACTACTCTGCACTCACTACTCACTACTCTGCACTCACTACTCTGCACTAACTACTCTGCACTCACTACTCTGCACTCACTACTCTGCACTCACTACTCACTACTCTGCACTCACTACTCTACACTCACTACTCTGCACTCACTACTCTGCACTCACTACTCACTACTCTGCACTCACTACTCTGCACTCACTACTCACTACTCTGCACTCACTACTCACTTCTCTGCACTCACTACTCTGCACTCACTACTCTGCACTCACTACTCACTACTCTTCACTCACTACTCTGCACTCACTACTCTGCACTCACTACTCTGCACTTACTACTCACTACTCTGCACTCACTACTCTGCACTCACTACTCACTACTCTGCACTCACTACTCTGCACTCACTACTCTGCACTCACTACTCTGCACTCACTACTCTGCACTCACTACTCACTACTCTGCACTCACTACTCTACACTAACTACTCTGCACTCACTACTCTGCACTCACTACTCACTACTCTGCACTCACTACTCTGCACTCAGTACTCTGCACTCACTACTCTGCACTCACTACTCTGCATTCACTACTCTGCACTCACTACTCACTACTCTGCACTCACTACTCTGCACTCACTACTCACTACTCTGCACTCACTACTCTGCACTCACTACTCTGCACTCACTACTCTGCACTCACTACTCACTACTCTGCACTCACTACTCTGCACTCACTACTCTGCACTTACTACTCTGCACTCACTACTCTGCACTCACTACTCACTACTCTGCACTCACTACTCTACACTAACTACTCTGCACTCACTACTCTGCACTCACTACTCACTACTCTGCACTCACTACTCTGCACTCAGTACTCTGCACTCACTACTCTGCACTCACTACTCTGCATTCACTACTCACTACTCTGCACTCACTACTCTGCACTCACTACTCACTACTCTGCACTCACTACTCTGCACTCACTACTCACTACTCTGCACTCACTACTCTGCACTCACTACTCTGCACTCACTACTCTGCACTCACTACTCACTACTCTGCACTCACTACTCTGCACTCACTACTCTGCACTCACTACTCACTACTCTGCACTCACTACTCTGCACTCACTACTCTGCACTCACTACTCTGCACTCACTACTCACTACTCTGCACTCACTACTCTGCACTCACTACTCTGCACTCACTACTCTGCACTCACTACTCTGTACTCACTACTCACTACTCTGCACTCACTACTCTGCACTCACTACTCTGCACTCACTACTCACTACTCTGCACTCACTACTCTGCACTCACTACTCTGCACTCACTACTCTGCACTCACTACTCACCACTCACTACTCACCACTCACTACTCACCACTCACTACTCACCACTCACTACTCTGCACTCACTACTCTGCACTCACTACTCACTACTCTGCACTCACTACTCTGCACTCACTGCTCTGCACTCACTACTCACTACTCTGCACTCACTACTCTGCACTCACTACTCTGCACTCACTACTCACTACTCTGCACTCACTACTCTGCACTCACTACTCTGCACTCACTACTCTGCACTCACTACTCTGCACTCACTACTCACTACTCTGCACTCACTACTCTGCACTCACTACTCTGCACTCACTACTCTGCACTCACTACTCACTACTCTGCACTCACTACTCTGCACTCACTGCTCTGCACTCTGCACTCACTACTCTGCACTCTGCACACTCACTCTGCATTCTGCACACTCACTCTGCACTCTGCACTCACTACTCTGCACTCTGCACTCACTACTCTGCACTCTGCACTCACTACTCTGCACTCACTACTCTGCACTCACTACTCTGCACTCTGCACTCACTACTCTGCACTCACTACTCTGCACTCACTACTCTGCACTCACTACTCACTACTCTGCACTCACTACTCTGCACTCACTACTCTGCACTCACTACTCTGCACTCACTACTCTGCACTCACTACTCACTACTCTGCACTCACTACTCTGCACTCACTACTCTGCACTCACTACTCACTACTCTGCACTCACTACTCTGCACTAACTACTCTGCACTAACTACTCTGCACTCACTACTCTGCACTCACTACTCTGCACTCACTACTCACTACTCTGCACTCACTACTCTGCACTCACTACTCTGCACTCACTACTCACTACTCTGCACTCACTACTCTACACTCACTACTCACTACTCTGCACTCACTACTCTGCACTCACTACTCACTTCTCTGCACTCACTACTCTGCACTCACTACTCACTACTCTTCACTCACTACTCTGCACTCACTACTCTGCACTCACTACTCTGCACTTACTACTCACTACTCTGCACTCACTACTCTGCACTCACTACTCTGCACTCACTACTCACTACTCTGCACTCACTACTCTGCACTCACTACTCTGCACTCACTACTCTGCACTCACTACTCACTACTCTGCACTCACTACTCTACACTAACTACTCTGCACTCACTACTCTGCACTCACTACTCACTACTCTGCACTCACTACTCTGCACTCAGTACTCTGCACTCACTACTCTGCACTCACTACTCTGCATTCACTACTCTGCACTCACTACTCTGCACTCACTACTCACTACTCTGCACTCACTACTCTGCACTCACTACTCTGCACTCACTACTCAGCACTCACTACTCTGCACTCACTACTCTGCACTCACTACTCACTACTCTGCACTCACTACTCTGCACTCACTACTCTGCACTCACTACTCTGCACTCACTACTCACTACTCTGCACTCACTACTCTGCACTCACTACTCTGCACTCACTACTCTGCACTCACTACTCACTACTCTGCACTCACTACTCTACACTAACTACTCTGCACTCACTACTCTGCACTCACTACTCTGCACTCACTACTCTGCACTCAGTACTCTGCACTCACTACTCTGCACTCACTACTCTGCATTCACTACTCTGCACTCACTACTCTGCACTCACTACTCACTACTCTGCACTCACTACTCTGCACTCACTACTCTGCACTCACTACTCACTACTCTGCACTCACTACTCTGCACTCACTACTCTGCACTCACTACTCTGCACTCACTACTCACTACTCTGCACTCACTACTCTGCACTCACTACTCTGCACTCACTACTCTGCACTCACTACTCACTACTCTGCACTCACTACTCTGCACTTACTACTCTGCACTCACTACTCTGCACTCACTACTCTGCACTCACTACTCTGCACTCACTACTCTGCACTCACTACTCTGCACTCACTATATGCACTCACTACTCACTACTCTGCACTCACTACTCTGCACTCACTACTCTGCACTCACTACTCTGCACTCACTACTCACTACTCTGCACTCACTACTCTGCACTCACTACTCTGCACTCACTACTCTGCACTCACTACTCTGCACTCACTACTCACTACTCTGCACTCACTACTCTGCACTCACTACTCACTACTCTGCACTCACTACTCTGCACTCACTACTCTGCACTCACTACTCACTACTCTTCACTCACTACTCTGCACTCACTACTCTGCACTCACTACTCTGCACTCACTACTCACTACTCAGCACTCACTACTCACTACTCAGCACTCACTACTCTGCACTCACTACTCACTACTCTGCACTCACTACTCTGCACTCACTACTCAGCACTCACTACTCTGCACTCACTACTTTGCACTCACTACTCTGCACTCACTACTCTGCACTCACTACTCAGCACTCACTACTCTGCACTCACTACTCTGCACTCACTACTCTGCGATTTAGCTGTCATAGTGCCAGAAAGACTTCTTACAAAGTGCTTGGTAGATGCACCACATAATCATACTTCGAAAGTCAAAGTCATTGATCAGTGTGTAGTAATGTTGTGTTTGAAAGATAACTATGCACTAACATGTTGCTGTTCCTGTGCAACTCTAGAGATAACCACTGTGGCTGAACTGGAAACTCTGATCATGATACCTGGGCTGAAAGCGGCATGTTAGTTAACTAGTCACCCAGACTGTGACGTGACCAGGAGAAAACGGATTTAGCCCACTGTATTTCGCTTTCCGTAACTGCAAAATCTGCACGCATGTAGAAGCGATACAATTCAGAGTGAGCCCAAAACAAATAAAACATACGTTGTGTGCAGCTTAATAAGACTCAAATATTGTAATATTATTGACAAATTGTGCATACTAAAAATGTATGCCCCTTGCTTTACTTGAGACGGAAGTGAGTTTGGTTAGAAAAATAAAAGATTGTCCCCGCTGCCGCCCGCCCGCAATAGGAAGTCAGGCAGGCCGGGTGCGGGACCGAGGGACAACAGGAACTCACCGAACTTCCATCGGAGGAGAGGAGCCCCGCCCGCGACACCAGAGCAGCTACCGGAGGAGTGCTGAAGGGAGCGAGGCTCCCGCCTGGAAGAGAGAATCTCGCCGGTGCAAGAAGCCAGGTAACGGCCTCCACCCGCAACAGGAATCCCGGTGAGTGCGAGCATCAGGAGGGGGGTCCCAACTCCACCCGCAACAGGAGTCTCCGTGAGTGCGAGCATCAGGAGGGGGGTCCCAAGTATGATGTCTGTGCCCGTGGTCCCAAGTTAGCGCATGCGTGTGAATGCGTGACAGCAGCGGTGTGTGCCCGTGGCCCCAAGTTAGCGCATGCGTGTGAATGAATGCGCGACAGCAGCTGCCTACAGCGAGCGCGTGCGCGTTTCAAAACCCCTCCAAGGCGATGCGCGTGGCCAGGAGTGTCTCCTGGGAAGCACACTCGCTAACAATAGTTCACGGCGAGACGCGCTTCCGCGCTTTTAGCCGAGACCTAAAAATAAAAAGGGCTTAGAGCCAGCCCTTTACTTACCATTGGCTTGCTTCATCATCACTCTCATTTCCCTGCTTATCATTGGTTAGTGCATCCAGTTTCACATTCTGCTTCATGTGTGCTTGTCTCTTTAATGGAGCATGGACCCAGTACTGATGGATTGCTTTATTAGTGTCCATTTTATAGTCGTGCTCTTATTGAGGTACTTTTTTCTCTTCTTCCTTCTCGTGTTGTTCTTGCTTGTTTCCCATTTCCTGTCCCCCTCCACCGCCTGCTTAATGAATTCTTCTCCTTGGAGACCCCAAATGTGGTGCAAACGTCTCACAGAATTTTGTGAAAACAATTTCCCTTAAAAAGTCAGCCTTCCTGGGGTTTAAAGAGCAGTAGTTCCGCTTTAAACATACTGTGGGGTTTCAGTGCAATGAACTATGTACCCAGCGCATCTTCCCTCCCACCCAATAATTTACACTGAAGCAGCCAGCAACAGTAGTCATATGGCCAGATCATGCCTACTATTCAAAGCACTGCTCATGTTCATACACAGTTTATAATCATATTGTGATTTTCCACCTGTGGCTGCACAGTTAAGTATTTATATAGTGTTTACAATGGCTCAAGTGCTAATGTTATAGAACAGAGAATGTCCTTACCAAGTTGTTAGTGTCAGAGAGTGGAGGTAGATGATATATTGAAAGAGGCATAGGATGAGACCTCGAGTAGTGAGTTTGAGAGAGTTGTTTTATTTTTTATTTTATGCAGTGGGAGTAAAGTAATAAATATAGATACATAACTATATAAAAAGATACATGAATATGGAAAATAATGAAGAGATGTAAAGCTGTATTATATAAAGTCCTATATGTATATGTATCGATAAAGTGTAGAAACTCAGGGCCTCACTTATGAGACTCCTTACGCCTTCATAACGCCACTTTTTGTGACGTTCTGTGGCGCAGAAGCCTGCGTGATATTTATCAGGCAGGACTAAGCCATATTTTTGGCTTATTTCTGCCTGATAAATATCAGCCCCTTTAATTTAGTGTTTTGCATTAAAGAAGTATGCAATGGATGTTGCTGGGGGCTTTCCCAGCAACATCCATTACCTTTTGACACTGCCCCAGATTTACAAGAAATCGTAAATCTGAGGCAGCACCAAAAGCTTACACGGAGGCACAATGAGGAGAAATATCTTTATTTCTCCTAGTTTCGAATTTTTCTACGTGGGCTGCATTCTGCAGCACACACAGAAAGAAGAAAAAGCCTCCTGTGATTATTTTTCTACAGAAAGGCTTCCCTTCCTGTACCAAAATAATCATCCCCGCAACGCAGGCACCCTTGCACCATGGTGCACCGGCGCAGGGGAAAAGGAAAGGAATGCTCCGTATCTCATAGATCTATAAGATGCAGCACATTCCTGCCATTTTCTTTTGCCATAGGGAAACGCAGCAGGAAGGAAGGCATGATGCCCTGCCCTATGACAAAACCTCAAACATGAGGCCTTCAAACTTTCAAGTGTTGCTGTGCATAAAGCTATTTTTGGGGATAATTTTGTTAAGTTATTTTATTACTTAATTATTTATATTTATTTTATATTATTCCGCAATATTTCAAAAGTGAATCACTTATAGAGACAATTATGTTCATAGTTACACATTGTGATAGATAAAGTAAAATAACACATCTAAATAAATACATATAATCAAATTATACATGTTTACATACACAAGCGTATGCTGTACATTTGTGTTTTGAGTATGTTGCTCATGGAGGAAAGAGCTAACTTTTAAATACTCTTTTGAAGATAAGATCGTTATCCATGGATCTTATGTTTGGGGGTAATGAATTCCATTGTATGACTGCTTGAACAGAGAAACATGTACCAATCATGTTTTTTTACTTGAATGCAAAGTTTTGAGGTGGGGTGCCAATTTGAAGCAGAGGTTCTTTTGTTGTATGTTGTATGTATATCACTGATGAAAAGTGGCTCTGTTTTATTCCTGATGAAAAGTGGTACTGTTTTATTGCTTTGTGGGTAATACAAAGCAGCATGAAGGTGGATCTTCTGGCAACCCGTAACTAATGTTTGGCCTTCAAGACATGGGAGGTGTGGGAATGTGGCTTTACATGTAGGAGTAAATTTGTTGTAGTCTTGCCATAGTTGATGAAGATGATCCATGGTAGAGGCCATTGGTATTAATCAAGTTTAGACAGCACAAGAGAGAGAGTAGCTTGGACCTTCCTTGTGTGGAAATCCCAGGTGGGGGAAGATGCATTGCAGAGTTTTCGCAGTAATGAAGTTTGATCTTGCTAACTTACCCACTTGGGCATTCATTGATATATTGGAGTCCATGGTAATTCCAAGGTTTCTTATTTCCTTGGATACTTTAGGAGGTGGTCCCGGATCGTCAAGTCAGGCTGCTGGAAAACTATACAAGAGAATATCAGCCTGATTCATGAAGTGAAATTGCGCCCGCAATCGCTGCGAAAACGCAAATGCGGGCGCAATTTCCGTAATCGGCATTCAACAACAAAATAGCGAATTCGCTAACACATATTTGCGAAGTCGCTAAAATAATCGCAGAATCCCTGCTGCAGAGCATTAGCGAATCGGAATTAGCGACACACCACGGAATCTGCGAAAATAATAGCGAATTCGCAATAGAAAATCGCTATCGGCATTCAAGAACAATCGCAATGTGCGAAAAAGCCAAAAATCGCTATTTGCACGGCGCAAAATAAGGACAACTCAAAGCAGGTGGTAACCATGAAAGGCATAGAAAAAAAAATTCAAAAAACCGTTGACCTATCACCAACAGGGCCAGGCCTGACCAATCACACATAAGGACATTCAGCAGCAGCATTAGGCTTTCCACAATGCCAGGGATGTACATGGTGGTGAGGCGGCGAAGGCTACAGCGAGCAGCACGGAGGAGACGCATGAGGCAGGCAAGGATTTACCGGCTGCGGGTCACCTTGCTGGGCCAAACCAGAGAACAGATTTATGCTAAATACAGGCTGAATGGGGAAATGATCACCTGGCTGATACAAGAACTCGACCCCATCATGCAGCACCCAACAAGGCGAAACAATTCTGTGCCCACACATGTGCAGGTATTGTGCAGCCTGCACCTCCTGGCCTCCGGCAGTTTCCAGGGCATAGTAGCCGCTGCTGAGGGGATATCCCAGCCCACCATGTCACGCTGCCTCCACACTTTTGTTGACGCCATGCTCAGCCAGCTCCACCGGTACATCACATTTCCCACGAGCCAACAGGAATTGGACCTCACTAAACTACAATTTTATAATGTTGCCCATTTTCCCCATGTCCTCGGCTGCATAGACTGTACCCACGTCGCCATCTGCCCACCATCTGGCACGGAGTATATGTACCGCAACAGAAAGTGCTACCACTCCCTCAACATACAGATGGTCTGCAATGCCAAGAGCATCATCACTGACATTGTGGCCCAGTACCCAGGGAGTACCCATGACTCCTTCATCTTCAGGCACAGCGGACTCCACACACGACTGATCAGGGGAGAGTTTGGGGAAGGACACCTACTTGGTAAGTACACTTTGTCGACAATGTCACATTGCTATGAAGTAACTGCGCTGCACAGGCAATCAACATCTGCTCCTCTCATTCAGGTGACAGTGGCTACGCCCTATGGGAATACCTCCTGACCCCTTACCTCAACCCTGCCACACCTCAGCAACGGCGCTACAATCTTGCGCACATCCGGACAAGGAACTGTATTGAAAGGACATTTGGCCTGCTCAAGAGCAGGTTCCGTATACTGCACAAGACAGGTGGGGCCATGTATTACAGTCCTGCAGCGTGCTGCCGCATTGTGGCTGTCTGTGCTATGCTTCATAACATTGCTACCAAGCGGCGGATACCAGTTGACATCTCAGGCAGTGAATCTGAGGGGGACGACCGGCCACCAGCAAATGCGCACCATGCATGCGGGGAGAACCCAGCTGAAGGCCACAGACGTCGCAACCACATCACAGATAACTATTTCTAGCCCACCCCCTTCCCCCACCCCACATATCACAAATGCATGCTAAATATAATGATAACACAAGGCAAATGTATGCTTCAAAATAAATGTATTTCTTTGATTCACAACAGAAAAGGGACATGGAAAGAACTATTTACAAAAAAAATACAGTATTCCAGCATACTGCATGTTATTTTGCTTGGCAGGCTTATCCTCAGCCTGTGGCTGTGTCCCTGACACAATGTCAATGCTGCTTCCTGCGCACATTTCCCAGCCGCCTTTGAGGCTCCTCATCCTCATCCAGGCCAGATGGACCAGGCGTTGCCCTGGTGCTGCGCCTAGGTGGGGGGCCTGCGTGGCAGAGTTGCTGCTCACGCTGGAGGCAGCCTCACTCCCATCGTCTCCCCCAACGACGGCCGGTACCACAGGTTGGAGCAGTGGGACCACGGCGGTGGTCAGGTGCTCCAGCACTCGGGTGATCTCTTCGCAGCACTGGACCAGCTGGTGCTGCTGGGTCATTGAGCGTCGGGAGAGCTGGGAGGTGGCATTTGCTGCCACATAATTGGAGCGACTGTAGGTTGCCATCTGGCTCACCAGATGGTGGTGGCGCCTGCGTGCAGCACTGCGCTGCTTCCCCAGCGCAGCTGTGTTGGCCTCCATAGCCACTGCCATGCGCTCAATGGCCGCCGTCATGCGGTCCACACGCTGGCCCACTCCTGCCACATTGCGGCCGATCTTCTGCAGCTGGAGCTGGATGGCTCCTTGCTGCTGCGACTGCCTCTGGTGTAGACGGAGCATTCGCCGCTCCACGGACATACAGGCATGGAGATGCCCTTTGCCCCTCCTGCTCTTTTGCCGCTGTGCTACGGATGTGGCTGGGCCAGATCTTGGAGGACGAGCTGCAGGTGTTGTGGCAGCTGGCGTCGCAGGTGCGGCAGGCACTGTTGGCACATTGGTGGGGGGCCTGACCTTGGCTGGCGGTGGTCCTGCGGATTTAGCTGCAGGTAAGGTGGTGGGCCTGGCTGCTGGTGTTGCCGCAGCGGCAGGGGATGGTGGCAGGGTGGCGGGTAGGGATACCTCCTCCTGGGCCTCCTCGACGATCACCAGCCTCTCACTGTCACTGCTATCGTCTGCACCTGTGAGGGTAAGTGGATACTCATTAGGTGCATGTGACTGTCAGACGTGCAGATGTTACATGCATGCTGGGTGACATTCCCTGGATGGCTGTGGATATGTGCGCTTAGGCACCTTTCAGGCCGCATAGTGGTACAACTACATTGTGGACATACTACGTCTCCCACTATGCCTCAGGGCATTTCCTGATGCACAACATAGGCATGATTAAGGGCCAATGAGTGAGCCTATTTGGGCAGGGACGGTCATAAGGGACAGGGTCGCAGTCGCATGCCACTTACCTTGGGTGTTGTGGGTTGGGCGGGAGGAGTCCAGGGAGGTCACACCAACACACGCCTCCCTCTCCAGAGTGTCCTCAACCTGGTCCTCCAGGGGGGTGTTGGGTGGGACAGTCGGTCCACCACCTCCGGTGCCTGATGACTCTCCGACACGCGCCGCCACCCTCTCCTTGGCACGCCCTCGGAGGTCGTACCAGCGCTTCTTGATCTCTTCCACCGACCTTGCCGCTACGCCAACTGCGTTCACGCTGGAGGCAATCCCCACCCAGATCCTCCTCTTCTCCTGTTCGGGGACCCTCCTTGAGTTTGCACCAAACAGCTGGGCGTGGTGGGCCACCACCCCTTCAATGAGGCTCTCCAACTCCGACTCGGAGAATTTCAGCTTGCGCTTTCGGCTAGCGCTGTTGCTGGGGCCGGGCAGTGGTTCTTCAGCCATGGCGGGCGCAATTTCTGCCGGGTCGGGAGACGCTATCGGCGGTTAGGCGGCTGCTTTCCGTCGTGTCGAGTCGGATGAATGCGTCACTGTGGTGTTTGGAGGTGCGATTTGGCAGCTTCCTGGTTGTGATGTCATCACGGTGCTCGGAATGCGTAATCCCGTATTTCCGGATCCCGCGATAATGCGACACGCAATCCCGATCGCACGGGATTGCGAGTCGCTATCCCGTGCGATCGGGATTGCGTGTCGCAATCCCGATCGCTGGTGGGCGGAAATTGCGATTTTTCTGCGTTTTTTGTAGGTCGCTAACGCCATTTGCGCCCGCGTGCGAGCCGCTATTTTTTCCCATAAAAATACATGAATGCCGTTTTGCGTGTCCTCAATAGCGATTCGCTATGAATCGCTATTAGGGACACGCAAAACGGCCCGTACATGAATCAGGCTGTATATATTTAGTAGGTTGGCAATTACATAACACCGTTATATTTTGATGTATGCCCTAATGATTAATGTCCCTGCTAAGAGGAAGTGTGTGAAATGTGCCCATCCAGGCCAAACAGACTTTGAGAAAGGGTGGCTCAGGCAACTTGATTGCCATCACTAGATGTGTGACGCATTTGCTTCTCTCGCCAGTCCTTGCCATTCTTCAAGTGCTGATAAACTTTATCAAGGTCCGCTTTGCCATTTAAGAGGTAGGCCTTTGTCCTTATCAGCATAACTAAACGATTCTCCTCTAGTCTAGCTCTTGATTTAGACTTGATAATGTTCATGAGACTGAATCCTCAATCACAGTCTGCACTTGATGATTGAAATGTTGGAACAGGGCTGACAAGCCACACAATGCAAAACATGCTACTGGTTGGCCATTCAAGAATGGTGAATGGTATATGTCAATAGCACTCAGCAAACCTGAGAAAGGAAAGATAAAATGTAGTTTTTGTGTACATTTAGCAGTTTGTATGTCAGCTTTGGTGACAGGCAGATGCATCATTTAGGGCCAGTACAAAACCACGGGGTAATGTGAAAGGCTGACAAAAGAGCAACATAAGAAATACTCAATTACCCTGACCATCTCAATTTCAGTATTTTTAATGCACTGACCCCAGAATATATCAATACAGGAGAAGGAATACCTCAGAGCAGAGGTGGACGAGCAAAGAAATTAATGTGTAGAGTAGAGCCAAGGATTGGCTCTAGCTCTAAATCATTCAACATACATGTCAGAGCAGGATAAGGTGCATTCAAAATTCAAGAAAGAATTTCCTTAAAACACAGAAATGTTTCACCTTATATTCCTGGACCCATCTTAATAACAATGAATGCTACTGAACTAAGAGCTAAGTCTATTATCATGTATACATTAGTTGGGTGGCTTGATTTATGCTATAGCTGGAGAGATATTATAGACTATTAAGGTTTCTGTATAGTGCACATCTTTTACTCACATGTTTGAAGGTGGTCTTGAAATAATGAACAAAAGAAGGTGCAGTGAAATAAAGAATTTTCATTGGTTCACACAATTTGGTTGAGCTCGGATTTTTGTGCTCGAACAATAAACAAGCATTGGCAAAACAAAGCAGGCTGGTGCTAACCGCTGCTTTTGGCTTTGGCAATTCCGTTTTTTTCTGGTTTGGTTTTGCAAAAAGATTTATGGGGGTAAGCTGGTTTGCCCTCATCAATCTAGAAGAATGTAAACAACTGGTTAAAAGCAAAAATATTTCTTGGTCTGCAAATAACACACATTACTAGTTCCTGGCTCTGAGAAAAGAACACATTTTTGTGTGGCTGGACTCCTGAAAAGGCACCATGTTGTAACTTATAGTGAAGTCAGCCAATGGCTGAAGAGAACTGACTCATTGCCCCATGATACATGCTCCAATATGTGGAAGAAAAATGTAACTGGCACATAAATAAATAAATAAATAAACAACAGACTAATGGAGGACGCTTGACTGAAAAACCCTATAACTATGTAACACTATAACGTTCGCAAAATCAAAAGGTCTTGGAGAACACCAGTTAGAAAAGCAAAAGAGCTAATTGATCTGCCATCTGCCTCTTTGCTAATGCATTTTTTTCAACTGTGTCTAAATTTGTAGCTTCCTCATACAGATGTCCGTTCTGAACCGGAATGGTTTGTTGGTTGAGGTGGTTCGGGAGAACAGTGGAGATAGAGAGAGTGCAACAGAGTATATAGCCTTAAAGTCTGTGTTTGATTAGCAAGACTGTAGGAGAAAGTAAGTAAAAGAACATTTGTCAGTGTCTATATATGTAACAGAATTATAGTAATTGCACATTGTTTGGTGTACAAAAGCTGAACAACAATACCCAAGGCCACTAGAATTATGCAGTAGGGGAAAGCACCAAATTATGTGGCAGGGTTGACTAAATTATGCAGCATGAATAGCCAAATTATGGGGTATACCACAGCAAATATTTTCTAGTGTTGCTTCATTATTTTTATTTAAAAAAAATAAAACATGGTAATCCTGTCTTGGCAATGATTTCACCTCATTAGTACCAGTTCACCAACCAAGTACAGAAATAAGTGACTGAAAGATGACAAGCTATCCTTTGGAAAGGGCCTTTGATGCACACAAAGATATGTCACAAAGTTTTTTGTAAATTTTGATTTGTTCAAGCATGAAACTATTATTTTTGGGGCAGTTAGATTTGGGGATCACTGGTTGGCACAGGTATGCACTTGTGACAAACAGGGACCCTCTCCTCTAGTCAGGGCAAGAGACTTACTCCTAAAAATAACCCCTGCTCACCCTCTAGGTAGTGTGGCGTGAGCAGACAAGGCTAATCTTCAGGGCATTAGTAGTTAAGCATTTATGATCACACACAATAATAAAATAACCCAACAAGAAATGGACACCAGGCGTAGCCATGTATAAAAATAAGTATGCTTTATGTAAAAATATATAGAGAGATGCAGGCTTAATACAAGACCAGTATAACGTTTATAAAATGAGGCCACAGTACTTTGGTATCAAAAGAGTTCTTCTAAATGCGTAGTTTTTGCGGTCTTGTGCGCTTCGCACTAATTGGGCAACCCTTTCATGGCAGTTTGTACCTTTAAACAATGAGCTAAAACAACCTTGCGGACCCTGTGGTCCGAGTCGCACACGGACTCAATTCGAGTCGTACGGTACCTTTAAATGCTGGAGTTCGTGGCGGGCAGATGCGGCCCCAAGTGAAGGTGGCCCGGGACGAGGTTGGCGGTTCTCCGTAGGCAGTCCGGCTCGTATGAGGCCTCGAGGTGCGAGGCGGGTGAGCTTGACTGCGGGGAGAGTGGCGGACGATCCGGGGCTGTCGGCGTTCGTGGGGCGAGGCTTCTGTGAGAGGCGTACTCCTTCATTTTGCGTGGTGGATTGTACCGTACCATTGAGGCTGGTGCGGGCGGTCCGGTGCGCTTTCACTGGTACGCGCCGTACCGGGCTGGGCAAAGTAGTAGTTTGGTCCGGTGCGAAGTTTGAGAGGCACTGAGGCGGCACCTAGCGGCGGGTACAGATCGTACCGGCGGCTCTCTTGGTGCTGTACGCTTTCCAGGTACGCACCATACCTCGCTGAAGACGGAGCCTAGGGAGGTCGCGGTGGTTGTCTTGTTGGACGGGGTACGAACTGTACCTTCGTCTGGGCTACTGGGGAGCAATGCGGATGTTCTCTCAAGGCCGGAGCGGGGACAGAGGCGGACGGTACGCTTCAGGTGTACAGGCGTTTCTTCACCTCGCAAAGGGGCTCCGGGCTATTCCGGCGGAGGGGGCGGCAAAGGGCAGTGCGGCTCAGAGAGAAGAGGGATGCAGGGTGCGGGTGGGCCAGCGGAGCGGACACGGCTTAGACGGGAGCGGCGTGGCTCGAGGCGGGGGCGGCCAGGCACAGGCTGCAAAGGGGAAGCGAGGCGCACTTCAGATTGTGGCCCCAGCGGCACCAAAGATCAGGCAAGACGTACGGGCGTTTCTTCACCTCGCAAAGGGGTTCCGGGCTATTCCAGCGGCGGGGGTGACAAAGGGCAGTGCGGCTCAGGGAGAAGAGGGATGCAGGGTGCGGGCGGCCCAGCGGGGCGGGCACGGCTCAGATGGGAGCGGCGTGGCTCGAGGTGGGGGCGGCCAGGCACAGGCTACAAAGGGGAAGCGAGGCGCACTTCAGATTGTGCCCCCAGCGGCACAAGAGATCAGGGAAGACCCAGCAACTCATCAGGGAAGGCAATGAAGAGTCCAATGATCCTGGGACTCTGTTCAGGGGGCAAGCTCAAGTCCAAGCCCTTAGAGATTGTTTCAGGCACAAGCTCTGCAAAGTCTTTTCTAGTCTTTTCCTCTCCTTTCTTCAGCAAGGCACCCACTGCAGGCCAGTCCCCCTAGGTCAGGGACAGTCTTCCTCCTTCAGCTTCTCCAGGTCCTTCTAGTCGGGCAGAGGTTCTTCATGGTTGAAACAGGATCTGATTTCTTGGGAGCAGGGCTCCTACTTATATACAGCATTCCTTTTGTTCTTTCAGGCCAGGGGGGCCTTTGCCTAATTCAGTCCAGTCCCTGAGCACTTTGTTTTGCAGACTCTGGCTTCTCCTTTCAGTGAGCAGGGCAGGGACATCAGACACTCCGCAGGAGGTGGAGCCAGCATTGTGGTGACAAGTACAGTCCAGGAGCACTCTGTTGACAGTCTTCCCCTCTCTCTTCTCAAAGTGCAAGGCAGAGTCATCAGCCACTCCCCAGGGTGCGGAGCCAGCATTGAGGTGGCAGAGCACAGCCCTATTTAGAGTCAAGGGGCACTCCCCCCACCCATCCTGGTGTAATCTCTCTATTCACCACCTGTCAGCCCCAGCCTGTCTCCTGGAATTCTCCAGCCCTCTCACACACAGACACCAGACAGCAGATACACATCAGAGCAGAGGCGGGCTAAAATGGTTAGGCAGCAAATACTAACTTTCTAAAAGTAGTATTTGCAAACACAGGATATTAAAATAAACTTTACTAAAAGAAGTATTTTATTATTCTGAGTTCAGGCATACTAAACTTGACTTTCTAGCATGCTCTCTGAGTCTGTTAGGATTATAGAGTGTAATAATTCCAGCACCCCATTCTGGCCTATGGAGAGCAGGTAGCCTTACAATAGTGAAAAACAACAATGGCTGTAATTCACTATTAGGCCATGCCACACACATCAGGGCTTGTCCTATCTTATTCTTACAATGCACACTGCCCTTGGGCCTACCATAGGGGTGACTAATATGAAGTTAAAGGAAGGTGTAGGAACTAGCAAGTAGGTGCACTTGCGTAGTCAGCATGACAGTACCAGACTGCACGCAGGTTCTGCGATGGCAGACCTTAGACACATTTTAAAGGGCTGCTTCTGTGGGTGGCACAACCAGTGCTGCAGGCCCACTAGCAGCATTTGTATTTACAAGCCCTGGCACTCCTGGTGCACTTTACTGGGGTCTGAGAGTAAACCAAATAAGCCAAACTTGGAATCCAATCACATATACAGTTTACAGTAGGGAGAGCATATGCACTTTAGCACTGGTCAGCAGTGGTAAAGTGCCCAGAGTCATTAAACCAATAAAAACAGGTCAGAGAGAATATTGGAGGAAGGCAAAAAGTTTAGGGATGACCCTGCAGAGAGGGCCAAGTTCAACAGGGCTAAAAACTGCAGATTATATGACAGATGATGGATTATGTGGCGAAGCCATAATTATGCCAAAAGAGCGTTCCCGCAGAATCACATGATTTAAGTGGCCCTGGCAATACCTTATACTTCTGATGCTGCATTGTGCCTTCTTGTTCATGTCCATCCTGCACAGGTTTAACCTAGTTATTCGGGGGTTATCTAAGAGTTACTTAGGTGTTACCTAACAGATAGAGCAGTAGAAATCTATGCTAGGAGTCTTACAGGACAGCCACATATTTCATAGCTCATGTGGAAAAGAAGATTGTCTGGCAGGGACAGTGATGGGACCGAAGTGATATCAACAACTTGGATATCTATGCCAAGCCTTCTCCACATTACTTGGCTAACTGTACAGGTTATTAAACAAACACAAGACTTTTTTTGTACAGCGCACTTTCTGAATCAAAGTATTTAGATATGCTTTCATATGTGATAAAGAACAAACAGGATACTCAGTGAAAAAGTATTGAGCATTATCTCACATACATTTTTATAGACCTACTCATTGTTCACTCACACTCAGTTCTGTGATCTGCATATTACACATCTATGTAGCAGGCACATTAGCCCTTTGCTCTACTTTAGGATTAACTGAAACTGCCACTAGACAAGACTCCACTCTCTCTCCAGCAGTAGCATTTATCACTAGAGTTATCTTGTCCCTTTTATTGTTGCATGAGACTACTGAACACCCGAGGAATCTGTAGCACCAACTTTTAAACCGAACAGCTATTTTTAACACAGTACCCCCACTCCACAAGGTCAGTCCCATGTATGGCTGCACCAAGTGTAAAAAGCTGCACAGCAACAGAGCAATGCAATAAAAAAATCAGAGCTAACCATCATAAGTTATCATTTCAAACAAAATAAAGCAGTAAAAAAAACAGACAAAAGGCAACATTTACCCAGCTCACAGTGCGATCCTAAAACACAGCAGTTTCATTATTTAATTTTAGCAACCTCGACCAGGGGCCGTTCCATACCTTAATGCAGAGGTCTTCAAACTTTTTGATGCCGAGAACCCCTTGTAAAACCTTTTTAGGCGTAAGGACCCCCTTCCGACAAAAGTTTCTAGAGACTGGTACTCCTCATCATCAACAACTATCGACAACCATAAATGTGCCTGTTAGACCTCATCACATCCATCCATCCATTATTCATCCACCCACACTTTCACACATCCATCCATCCTACATCCATCCACCCTTTCTTCCTTCCATCCATACATCCATCCTTCATCCATCCACCCTTTCATCCTTCCATCCATACATCCATCCTTTACCCATCCCCCTTCCATCCATCCACCCATTATTCATCCACCCACCTTTTCACACATCCATCCATCATTCATCCATGCAACCTTTTATCCACTCATACATCCATCCTTCATCCGTCCACCCTTTCATCCTTCCATCCATCCATCCATCCTTCATCCATCCACCCTTTCATCCATATATCCATCCTTCATCCACCTACCCTTTCATCCATCCACCCATCATTCATCCCCCCCCTTTTCACACATCCATCCATGCATCATTCATCCATGCAACCTTTTATCCATCCATACATCCATCCTTCATCCATCCATCCTTTCATCCTTCCATCCATACATTCATCCTTTACCCAATCACCCTTCCATCCATCCAAGCATCCATCCACCTTTTCACACATCCATCCATCATTCATCCATGCAACCTTTTATCCATCTATACATCCATCCTTCATCCATCCACCCTTTCATCCATACATCCATCCTTCATCCACCT
Organism: Lissotriton vulgaris; assembly: GCF_964263255.1. Classification (NCBI taxonomy): domain Eukaryota; kingdom Metazoa; phylum Chordata; class Amphibia; order Caudata; family Salamandridae; genus Lissotriton; species Lissotriton vulgaris. The sequence continues at coordinate 1,079,884,952 of NC_141689.1, read as the reverse complement.
ACCCTTTCATCCATGCATCAACCCATCATTCATCCCCCCACCTATTCACACATCCATCCATGCATCATTCATCCATGCAACCTTTTATCCATCCATACATACATCCTTCATCCATACATCCTTCATCCATCCACCCTTTCATCCATCCTTCATCCATCCACCCTTTCATCCTTCCATCTATCATTCTTCCACCCACCTTTTCTGTGCCTCTCTCATGGGACGGGGGGCTGTCAGTATCTCTCTGCGTCTTCTTCCTTCTTCTTCCTCTCTCATGGGAGGGCATCTCTGTGCCTCCCTGCTGGGGGTGAGGGGGAGGGCAGACAGAGTGTAACAACATCTCACCGTGAAGAACAGCGCCAGGTATGAGGGATCATGGGACTTGAACCAATGATTTATGGGACGTGGGGGCGGAGGGCCTGTCACGTGCAATTACTGGCGGGACCCACAGCTCCAGGCGCGCAACGTCCATTGAACTCAAACTCAAAAGTGATAGTCTCTGTCAGGTGGTCAGCAGCAGCATGTTGTGACTAGCACTGGTCTCTGTCAGATGGTCAGTGGTAGCATGCTATAACTAGCACTGGTCTGTCAGGTGATCAGCTGTAGTGTGCTGTGTCTAGTACGGGTCTGTCCAGGGATCAACAGTTGCATGCTCTGGCTATCATTGGTCATTGTCGCCTGTCAGGTGATCAGCTGCAGCACATTGAGCATTGTTGAGTGATCATAAGAAGCATACTCCTGCTGTCACTGGTCATTGCTGAGTGGTCAGAGGCATCATGAAATGTCTCTTGTGTGTCATTCTCCACTATCCCAAACAGAACCTGTTTGCAAAGAGACGCACTATACACTTGCCCCGAAGGTGCATTTCGGTAATTATACCTTCTTCAGGGGAATACTACAATAAAATACATAATAAATCTCATCAATATGTGTGTAAATCTACCTTATGCTTACAACAAGACAACCCAGTGCCAATTCCATTTGTATGGGTTGCCTTGATGTAAGCATAAGGTAGATTTACACACATATTGATGAGATTTATTATGTATTTTATTGTAGTATTCCCCTGAAGAAGGTATAATTACCGAATTGCATTGGGAATCAGGTTGTATGCAATTCATGATGTAATGAATCAAGCAAAGAATCACATACAAAAGAAAAGAAAAGAAGAATAAAGAAGAAATTATGAAGAACTATTTGTATATTGTCTGTGGAAATATATTGTTTGTCATTGAATAACATGTTTACACCACAGTGATACAACAATTTCACATGTTGGATTACATTGGTAGAATTCATTTGGATTACATGTTAGAAAATATTTAAAATTTAGCACCTTCGGGGCAAGTGTACAGTGCGTCTCTTTGCAAACAGGTTCTGTTTGAGATAGTGGAGTATGATAAAACCGACAGGAGCCAGTCGGTGAGTAGGGACAGCACCAGGATTACAAAAAATGTTTTTGTATAAGATTGTTAAAATAATTTGGTTTCTAAAAAGAAAGGAGTGCAGGATATTCACCATATATAGTATACTCTCGCGTGTCATTGCCAGACGTCACAGTCAGCATGTATCGCTGCCATTGGTAGTTTTCAGCTGTCACTGTGCATTGGTGAGGCGCGGCATGCTCCAACTGTCACTTTTTAGTGGCAGGGACAGGAGGCTCAATCAGTCACTGATCACGATTCAATGGTCAGCGGCAGAGTCTTGCTGCTCTCAAAGGCAGCGTGCTCCAGCTATCACTGGTCGCTGTCACAGGCAGCATGTAGTGGATATCACTGGTGACGGTCCGGTGGTCAAAAGCAGAGTGCTTCAGCTACCGCTGGTCAGTGTCAGGCAGTAAGAGGCAGTACCCTCTATCTTTCTTTTCTAGAATCAGCATGCTACAGATGTCACTGGTCAATACAGCTGGTCGGAGGCAAAGTGCTGCGGCTATTGCCACACGCATCCCTGGTCACTGCCAAGGGGTTAAAGGTAGCATGCTGCAGCTGTGAGGTGGTCAGATGCTCCATGCCCCAGATATCATTGCTCACTTTCGGTGGGTCAGAGGTTGCATGCTCTGGCTATCACTGGTTTCAGTGAGAGTATCAGCTATCACTGGTCTCTGTCAGGTGGTCAGACACTGCATGTCCAGGGCTCTCACTAGTTAGTCAAGGAGTCAGGGATAGTATGCTCTTGTCATCACTTATCACACTCAGGCGCTTTCATGTGCAATTACTGGCGGAACCCACAGCTCCAGGTGCGCAACGTCCATTGAACTCAAACGGCTAGTGCCTCCTCCCCCAGCCACCCCACCCCGCTCCCCCCTTGTGTATGTGAGCCCGGCTGAAACAGCTTGGAGACACACAAAGCCACACCCGAGTACTTCACAGGTCTTTAAAAGACCTTTTACTTGTTAATGAGGCTTTGATGTTTTTCACCCCTCGGTGTGAATTAGGCCTCCGCCGTGAGCACCCTCAATCAGCCCGACGCCACTAAGGCAAACCAAGGAACTACTCTGACAGAATCTGCGACCCCCTACACAGGACTCCACGACCCCCCTGGGGGTCGCGCCCCACAGATTGAAGACCTCTGCCTTAATGTATAGTGGTGGGGGAGGTGGGGAGGGTGTCACACTTAGAGATTAAACAAGGCCTGCACTATTTGGACCGGCATCTTTACATTGCATGTTCTAAAAATGCAAGCGCAAAGCAGCTCCGATTCTACAGTGGGAACAGCTGTAGTTTGACTTACAAGCATACAAACTAACACGAAACAAGAAATCATTGTTTATTGTAACATGTGCGCCGACTCATTGAAATGAAAATAAACATTTCTGGTGAATGTGTGTAGGCGCCCCCCACCCTTCCAACAGGGAAACCGCAAGCGGCATGTATAAGTGCTGCCTGCTCCAGACTCTAAGGCTTTCCACACACCCTAACCTGAAAATGCATTACTGCAGACTGCACTTCACCACCAAGAAAACGACCGTACTTTTCACGTTGCTCCTATTTTAAAGGCTGTGGCTGGTGAACGGTCTAAATATCTTGTGAAGCAGACACATGCGCGCTTTGTATAACTTTGTGCCTGCTTGGGAAATGCCCTGTGCGCGCAGTTTACAGGGAACATTGCATGTGAGTATCTCAGTTTTAGATGCATTCAGTTTGAGATGGCTCCATGTCATCTACTGATCAACAGCTCGCAGGCAACTGAAGATTTTTAAACTTCCAATATCTTTGGGGCTTTTTAGTTTAAGAAGTATTTGTGTTTCATCTGCGTAGTTATAGCATGTGAGCTGAAATTCATTGATCATTCATGTAAACGTTGAAAAGCATGGGAGAGACAATAGATGCTTGAGGGCCCCTGCTTTTGTGAAGTATGGTTTGGATGAGAGAGAGGTCGTATGGATGATATTTGCTCTGTTTTGAAGGTAGGATATGATCCAGTCGAGAGTAGTCCCTTCAATGCCGTCTTAGTGAAGTCTATGGATTAGAGTGTCATGATGAACTGTGTCAAAGGCAGCTGAAAGTTCCAAGAGAAGTAGTGCATTGACCCTGTTCTTGTCAACTGTGTTTTTAAGGTCGTCTCAGATGGCAATGAGGGCAAATTATGTGCCTCTTCCTGGATGGAATCCTGTTTGGAAGTCACAAAGTAAGGAGCTATCTTTCTATCTGTTTTCCCAGGAAAGGTCCATTTGTAATTGGTCTATAGTTGTTTTGGTCATGTGGATCCAGGTTTGTTTTATTTAATAATGGGCATATGTATGCCTTTTTTAAGTGTTCTGGAAAGACTCCTGTTGTTAAAGAATTATCGAGGATTCTTCTGACTGGAGTGGCAGCATTGCTATTTAAAAATAATGTTCTTAAAGATTTGTGGTGGACAAGGGTGAGAAGGGCACCCGGCTGACCTGCTTGCTTTGACAAGATCCATAAATTCAGTTTCTGATAGGTATATAAAGGACTGCAGGAGCTGAGTTAACCTATCATTGGAGAGGATTGTTGGAGATGGGTAGGTGCTCGTGGTTGTCCTTTATTTTAAACTAGCAGCCCGTCCCGACGTTGTCCGGGAGCAATTAGGCTTCAGGGCCCCCACCCGCCCCGACGTTGTCCATGGGTCCCCCGGAGCCTTCCTCCATATATTGCAGTATTATACCTCTATATTTACTTTTTACGCTTTTGTAACCTGCACACGTCCCTTTTTCCTCCTATAACTCTATGTTTACTTTCAACGCTTTTGTAACCTGCACACGTAACTTTTTCCTCCTGTAATGCACCGTTTGGCTCACTTTTGTAATGCTCCGTTTGCTTCCTCTTGCTACCTGCACACGTCACTTTTTCCTCCTATACCTCTATGTTTACTTTCTACGCTTTTGTAACCTGCACATGTAACTTTTTCCTCCTGTAATGCACCGTTTGGCTCACTTTTGTAATGCTCCGTTTGCTTCCTCTTGCTCACGATGTACGCTTTTGTAACCTGCACACGTAACTTTTTCCTCCTGTAATGCACCATTTGGCTCACTTTTGTAATGCTCCGTTTTCTTCCTCTTGCTCACAATTGTCATTTTTGCTTCATTTTTCCACCGCTCACCGCTCCTAACTAAATAAATAAATAACCTACCTCATCCGCCGCTCACCGCTCCTCCCCGCCTGTACGCCGCTCCTCACCGCCTGTCCGCCGCTCCTCACCGCCTGTCCGCCGCTCCTCACCGCCTGTACGCCGCTCCTCCCTGTGCCGGTCCTCCTCGCGCTCCTGGACGCCGCTCCTCTCCGCGCTCCTCGCGTCAGCACGCACGTCGCGGCCGGCGCTTCTTCCAAGGGACTACTTTTTTTTTTCAATACATTTTTTCAAATAACGTATATTTATTAAGTTTATATAGCCTATGTCCATCTGCACACCCTGACGATTACAACGATGTATTGGGTGTGTGGATTGGCGCTGTGGTTCCCGAGTTTACCCGCCTCAAAGGTTCAAAGTTCTTCCTTTATAATAGTAGTATAGATAAGAATCCAAAGTGTCTGTTTGTATTGTGTGATGAGTTGCCAAGCGGTCAGTAAATTCTTGAGAAATGGGATGAGTTCCTTCTGTACATTTAGGTTTATTAAATTCTGTGAGAATTTTATAAAATTCTTTGTTTGCACATTCACCATTTTGAATTCTGTTTGAACAGAATTTATTTTTAGCTTTTTGATAGTGGACTTGTATATTCTCTTAAGTTTGTGTAGGTGAAGTTTGTCTTGAGTGTTATTTGTATTGAGCCAAGTGCATTGCAATTTATAATGTTATCTTTTTTAGCTCTGCATTCAATCAAGGTGCTTGTGTTCTTGTGTCCTGTTTTATTTTTTTTAGGTGCATAAGGATATTAAAAGCTCCAGGAGCCACTCTGCGTTTTTGAACTCAATTTATTGTGTCTAGATTTTGGTTAAATGTTAGTTGTGTTTCTAAATATTTAAGACTGAGTTTGTTGCACAGTCGATATGTGGTTGCATGTAAGGTTGCATTAGGTGTGGTGAATTGTGGTGCTGTGTGCTGAAAGGTTACCAGATGGTGGTCTGACCATGTGACTGGAGTAATCCTTTGAAAGGTAACTCGTTCTGTATTTGCAAAAATGACATATAAGATTTGTCCAGCGATATGTGTGGGCTGCTGAAGGTTCAGTGTGTCTAGGCCAGTGATGCCTTTCCATACGAGACCACATGCAGGACTTCCCATGACTATGGAGAATCCACCTCTCCCTCAGGTGAAGGGACATCACCCATGCGGGAATTGCAGTCCGTGCCATCTCACAAGAAAAAGCAGACACTTAAAATTCAAGAATGGCACCAAGTGGAGGGGGAGGAGCTACGCTACCAACTAAGATGGCCGCTTAGGCGCCCGGCTCTGCTGACCTCCGTTTCCAGCCGGATGATCCTGTAACTTATCCTGATTTTATGCCCGACCTCCAGGGAGATGAAGCCTTGCTGAATTGTTTGGTCGAATCCCCAGACCTTTGTCGCCAGAATTGACTGAGTTATGTCGTCTTTTGGATCCTGGCCTATCGCAGCTTGTAAGCCGGGGCCTCGAGTTTGAGCCCATCCGGGACATAGTTGAACAACATCGGCCGTGGGACTACGGCGGGGTCCGGTCTCAACAGTGTCAGTCTCCATGTCTGATTTAGATGGCGATCGAAGTAGTTTTCTTGATGTTGTCGGACAATTGACCTGGGACGTCTGTGGAGGTTTGGGGACTCCTGGCCCGGGGACCCGGTTAGACATCGCCGGAGTCCGCCGGGGTGGGGCCCTCGCTTGCTGTCCAGGGCCATTTTGTCTACAGGACGCCCTCAGTTGCGACCCACTCCGCTCTGCCATTGCCCCCCGGGAGTACCGTGCTCTTCGGGGACTGCCACTATGATTGTGAACCGAAGAGCGGAGGCGGGTCTGACGAATGAAGAGCCGACATTGCGGACCGTGTTGGCCGCCATCATGGAGCTACAGGCGCATATTGAATCTCGACTCGATACGCCCTCCCCGTCCCAGGACCTTTGTCACTCTTTAAATAATTTCTTTATCGAGAAGATTGCTATTATTAAAGCCAACATCCCCCCACCCCCCCCGACTTTTGTTGACCCTCAGTGTCCTCCACCTAATGGACAACTTGATGTCTTTCCTCCCCTGACTAAAGATTCCTTGACCTCAATAATTCCTCTTGTTAAATCCGGATCCCCATTGGACACTTGCCCTGCGCACATCCTTCGCCACATCTATACAACCTGTCCAGACCCTCCCCTTCACTTCCTTAACAGTTCCCTTTCCCAGGGGGTTGTAGCCAATCCACTGAAAACCGCTGTTATTGTCCCCATCTTAAAAAAACCTGGCGCAGACCCTTCGATCCCTGCCAACTACCGCCCTATCTCCCTCCTACCATTTCCGGCTAAGGTGCTCGAACGCCACGTCACCAGGTCCCTGAGCACCTTTGTGGAGGAGTATGGGATTTTGGCTCCCCGCCAGGCCGGCTTTCGCCCCGCACACTCTACGGAGTCCGTAGTTCTCTCGGTCCTTGACAACCTCAGGGAGGGAATGGACACCAACCAGGCCCAGGCCTTCGTTCTCCTCGATCTCTCAGCCGCCTTTGACACGGTTGACCATACCATCTTACTCTTCCGTGTCAAGGCGGCGGGGATCGGGGGTACCGCTCTGGTATGGCTATCCTCCTTCCTGAGGGACGCACCCAGGCTGTTCGCCTGGGTGACTTTTCTGCGGACTTCCGGAAAGTTCAGTGCGGGGTTCCCCAAGGTTCCTCCCTTTCACCCCTCTTGTTTAACCTTTATATTGCCGCCCTTATTTTTTCACTACAGCAAATGGATGTCAGCATTTACAATTATGCGGACGACCTTCAACTTGTTTTCAATCTGTCTTCTTCCCCTGCTTCCATCTCAAACTTCCAGTCTATTATGATTTTTATCCAGGACTGGATGAACTACAACCACCTGAAACTTAACCCGGATAAGACCGAGCTGGTATTGACAGGTGGTTGCTCCAGTCCCTGGTCTTCACTTTTTTGGCCCCTTTCCCTAGGTTCTCCCCCGGTCCCCTCTACCTCAGTTAAAACTTTAGGTATCAAACTCAATTCTCAGCTCACTCTTCACTCCCAGGTTAGTTCTGAGGTGTCCTCCTCCTTCTTGTCACTACGCACCATCCGCAAGGTATCCCGCATTTTTACCTTCGATGCCTTGAAAATGATCATTTTGGCGATGGTCATTTCCCGCCTGGATTATGGCAACGCCCTATATGCGGGTATTCCTGCATATAGTCTACGGCGTTTGCAGCTGATCCAGAACCAGGCGGCACGGCTGGTGTTCAATCTTCCGAAATCCCACTATGTAACTCCCCTTCTCAAATCCCTACACTGGCTTCCTGTCCGTGAACGCATCCAGTTTAAGCTTGCTTCTATCACCTTTCAAGCACGACTGGGTGCGGCTCCGGTCTTTATAACATCTGAGATTGTTCCCTATGTCCCAACCAGGGAACTGCGCTCCTCCACGCAATCCCTGTTGTCAGCCCCCCGTTTTCGGAGAAAGAAATGGGGAGGATCAAAGTTTGCAACCCTTGCCCCACTCCTGTGGAAATCCCTTCCTTTGGAGCTCAGATCTCTAACTCTGTACCCTCAATTTCGGAAAAAACTTAAAGCCCACTTATTTGCCAAATGTTTTAACTAGACCACTTGTTGTTCTCTCCTTCCTATTCTGCTTTCCTTACTCCTACCCTGGAGATCTGTCTGTTGCAGCGCCATGAAACTGCCGGTGAAAGTGCGCTATACAAATATTTTAAACTCAAACTCAAATTCTAATATGCTTGCCGATGGACCTGATGTGGAATGTATGGGACCGGGCTCTGATCCTTTATCATGACTACCAATATTGATGGTTCCTGTGCGGTCTGGGATGACCAATGATGACCGCCCAGGGCAAAGCAATCTGGTGCAGCCTGTGAGTTGTGTACCGACGGAGAGTAGCGGACCTGGTCCCCCAGAGAGTTGGTCGCACCCACCATTGTTGTTGCCTGGGTTAGTTCCACTTGGCTTCTTTATCCTGGAGTTTTCCGTCTCAGCCAACTGGATTACCACAACATCTCTGCCTCCCCCGTCTGCTTTGCCGCTTCTGCGGAGGGAACATCACTGGGACAGGGTGCCGACAAAAGAGGGCCTATTGATGATCGTGACTGGTAATGATTTTGTTTTTCGGACTCTCTGCGAACTATCCTCTGCAGTACTCTTCTCGTATCCTGGATCTACAATGACTGCGGTGCTGCTGCCGGATGGTGTTTGCGTGCAAGATCGGAAGGGCCAAGGATGAGACTGTTTCGATGGGTTTGATTTTGGGGCTTTGGCGGACATGGGACTTGGATCTGGGTATTAGAGTGAGGTCGGGCGGGGTTTTGTGATCCCCTGTATTTCTACTGTCATATCTCTTGGTATTATCTGGGCTATTGCAGGGGTGGTTGGTGTCCGGCTGGGGAGAAGGAGACCGGGTGCTCATACGCTTCCTCCTCCTCCACTTCTTCCTTCTTTTAGGGTCTTAGTTAATCGGGGCGACAGGCACGCTGCTAGGGGGGTTAGGCTGTAGCCAACTGCAGGGGTGCAGGGTGGGGGATTGGGGGGGGTTGTTTTGCCTTTATTTTGTTTCTATGGCCTTTTTCTTCCTTTCCTTTTCTTTCCTTTGATTAGTATAGTTGATGAAATGTTCTGATTAATATCGTATATCCGTATTGGGTGCTCTTGCTTCTTCATTATCCTGATCTTTGGGTGGGGGGCTCCGAGGACTGGCGATTAATGTAGACTGTGTATTGTATGGTTTTATATCCTGAATAGTATGCTTTAACACCAGTGTCTCAATCATAGCTGTTTCTAATCTACATATCCTGTTTCTCTGCCCAGCCAGCGTATTAGTATCTTCGATTGTGTGGCACCCGATACGTTGATTTAGTTAATTTAAAAAATGAAACCTCCATTCCATTCTGTGACTAATTATGCGTTTAATACGAATTCTTTCCTGAATTGCTGCTGAGCCTTAGGGGTGTCGGCTGAAGAGCTGTGGCATATTACAATATATTTGCTCCTATGCTGATTAGCTGCCGGCCCCTGTGGTTGTAGGCCCATGCCTGTAATGTTATTAACTCGAACAATAAAGGTTTTCCCCCAAACAAAATGGCACCAAGTGGGAACAGAGGAGGTTCACTAATTGCAATAGTAAAAACATAGTGTGTATGATTACGTGCCCATGCGCCTTGGAGTACATAGGTATCACGAGATGACCAGTCAAGATCTGCATTGGGGAACACAGAAGCAATGTTCGCTGCAAGAAGAGCACAACTAAGATGGCAACCAGCCAACCAGCCAACACACCGTGGAGGATTTACTATGGACCATCATAGAACAATAAATGGCAAAAATGGCCTTTTGGAGAAAGAACAATGTTGGGTGTTCCGTTTAGGGACCCACTTCGTTGGTCTCAACGATGACATACCCTGGGGCCAATTCACCTGAACCACTTGGAGCTCAGTGCGATGGAACTCATGTGCATTTATCATCCTTAAGTCATTTAAGTCATGATGCTTTAAAAGCTAACCACCATATGCCATCCTGAACTGACGCAGTTCTGGTCTCATGTGTGTGGTCACTAGGAACCCTGTGATCCCTGTGGACCAACACAGTCCTTGACCGTTTTACCCATACCAGGAGAAACAGGATTGATTTACCCCTTGCTCAACCATCTTCATGCCATACCAATAATAATCTCTATTGGGTGCCTAGGGTTGCATCTTAACTTCACAATTGCTCGTCAGTGTCTACTATCACTACAGCGTTGTTCTCTTCCATCATTGATGACATTTTACATTAGTTTTCGAATCGCTGTGCAGTGTTTAATATCACTGCAGCGATGTGCGCTTCCATAAATGATGAGCTTTTTACTTTAGTTTTCTCACACCTCAAGTAGCCGTTATTCACTGTAAACTGCACCATTTTCAATAGACTGGGGACCTTCTGTCGCACATGCAGGGTTAGCTGTCTAGTCTACGAACGCAATTTGTCATGCACTAGACAACCATCATTTTCCGAGAACGTCACTAAATTGCAACTACCTATTGGATAATTAGGGAGTACCATTCCCCTCTCCCACACTTCAGATTAGCGGTCCAGTCTCCGGAAGCAATGAGGTCAGTAAACAGGAAGCAGTTCGATCAAACGACTTCCGGGGCACATTGAGCAGTTCAATGCTGCTTCCAATGGGAACACTAATTTTGCCGGCAATCCGGTCAATTAACATCATTACTTAAGGACCTATCCCCGCAGTCTCTGTGTTCGACGGAGCTGCGGGGAGGTGATAACTAGGAGAGGCAGTGTCCTTGGAGTAGTAAGTACGGCATAGCAACGTAGCACTTGTGGATAAGGCTGACATGATTATCCGTTGGTTCAATTTTCCTGAACAGCTGTTTTCCATCCACAGAGTGTGACTATAGGCACCCTTCCCACCCGTTCTAAGGTTCATGGGGCATTGTCTCCACTGAGAGCAAGTATGTACAAAAACCTTTATCATTATGACTTATTTCTCATGGCACAACAACTCATCTATAAATATGAATGATGCATTCACTGTTCAAAACCCATACTATTCATTCCCTGATTTGACACTATCGTAGGGTGACCAGATTCTCAAAACAAAAAACGGGGACCCGTCATAGACATAGAAGTAGGACTACGGTTTGCAGTAACCATTGACATAAAAGTAGCATTATTTGACAGCTGTCATAAACATAAAAAAGGGACAACAACGACAGCTCCCTCCACAGACCGAGATGAAGCATTACAGACAACAAATCCAAGGTCTTTTATTGGCACCCCTCTCCTTTACACAGCAGCATTAGTACTTCTGATTACATTTACACTTTTAAGGACTACAGCATATATTTGCAAAAAATCAAAACATCACAGGATAGCAAATACCTTTGCAAAATGAGCATGCGCGTGCATGCTCAACTGGAACAATGAAAAACAGGGACATTTCTGTGTTTACCTGGGACACTGTTTGAAAACATGGACATTTGAGTCACTTGGAGAAAAGTGTCGGGACACGGGGATACTTCTCCAAAAACGGGGACCGTCCTGGGAAAACGGGGACGTCTGGTCACCCTACACTATCGGCCTTTGTAATATAGAGGGTGTGTTTTATGTTCAGTGTTGTTTGTCTCTTGTATTGTCATTTTTACCAGCAGGACACAGCACCAGTATTAGCAAAACTGTTAAGGCTAAGGAGAACATTTTTCACCATATATCACCTTCCTTACAGGTCATCACCGATCATGCTAGATGATGGATATGTCTTGCATTTGAATTATATTGTGTTGCTCTTTCAGATTACTAAGTAGCATACTACTGGGTATTGAATACTGTGCATGATAACTTGGCATGCCTATCACGTAGTAGTACTACTTGTACGTATATCACTTTTTAAACATTTATTTACCTTGAATATTTTTCTCGACATTCACTTGATATTGTAGTGAGTGCAGAAGGGATCTTGTTTGGTCCTGAAGAAGAAGCCTGGGGACTTTGAAACATGTTGACCGACACAGGAGGGTCTGTTCATTAAAGCAATACACCTCCAACCCACCTTTTAACAGTATCAGCTCCAAGGAAAGTTCGCGTTTTTTAGTCCACAAGAGTGAGGTACTTTTTGAACTCACTCCTTCACTCACTCTTGACCCTTCAACTCACTTTCCTACACAACACATAGTTTTCTCAAAATCAGTGCTCCGACGTAGTCGTAGGTCGCAGTACGCCCGGTTACGCAGGGGGGCGGGAAGAACCCCATGATGAAGCATGACACCAAGGGCCTTTTTGGTGTATGAGGGGTATTTACACAAACACTGTGTGCTACCCACCACTGTATGAAACACACACAATCTGTAAGTACATAAATTTACGTTAAGTTGAGGGTGAATCTTTATGTTTCTTATACAATTCTAGAGGAGGACGTATCCACCTCCACTGCTCCTTTTGAGCACTACCTCTCCACTCCCCATTTTGGTGGATTTGGGGTAGGTCACCAAGGATACATAAGTTGGAGTGTAGTGTCATAAGGTTTGAAACTGTGTCTAGAAACAGGTCTTGGAATGTTCCATTGCAAGGTGGTGGTCTTTTAAATAAGGAGGAAGTTGGTGTAGGGGTTGCATCTAGTGTTGAGGGCCTCACAACCTTGTATGGAAATGTCCATACCACACGAGCTTTGGTGGACTTTATTGTTTCCTTAAATGTAATAGTTAGTCCACCTCCTCTTTTGCCTATGTGATTTTGTGTGACAATTTGATAGCCTGGAGGAACAATTTCAAACAATACTGGAACCATGTCATCTACCAACCATAATTCAGTTATGAAGAGTAAGTCAGGTACTGTGCGAGGGAGTAGGTTGTAGTTGTGGTGCTTGTTTTTAGAAAGTAATTGAGCATTTATTAGTAGGAAGTCTAGAGATTGTGTTTTGGTGGTGGTGCAACTTCGTTTTCTAGGAGAGAGAGTAGCAGGGGTACTATTAGTGTTGATATCAACTGTATCAGGATAGCAATAGGAATTTACGCAAGGCTCTAACCTCCAAACCAAGGTGCTGCGCAGATGTAAGAAAAGCAAGGAAGAGGTACAAAATCGCCATAAATGAACGGAAGGACGTTCTCCTTGGTGAACGCTGGGAAGTATTATAAGAATCAGCTGGCGGAAAGAAGGGTAATATATTCTGGTCCGCAGTTAGGGACTTGCGCAATATGGGCCAGCAATTAACACCAGTGAGCTGTACTATATCCAGCGAGTCGTGGGAGAACCACTTCTCCAAAATGTATGCCACCCCGCCATATGGCTTAGATCATTATGCGCAGGTTCAACTATGTTGCCTGCAAATTACACTGCTAGAGGTGGAAGAGGCAATTGCATAGAGCCTTGGTAATAAGGCCCCTGGCTCAGACGGGTTAACTATAGATTTAATCAAATGGAAACCAGAGTTCTGGGCTCCACTCCTCTTGAATGTTTTTAATAATTTACCCCAAGCCCCTATGCCTTGCCTAGCACCTGGGCCATGAGCGTTATCGTCCCAATTTACAAAAAGAGAGATAGATCGGAACCTATCAACTATAGACCTATTTCCTTGCTTAACAATACACTAAAGATACTGGGCTGAATTATATACATAAGGGTTTTAAAATGGACAGAGGAAAGTGGTATATTAGAGCCATGCCAACTGGGTTTTCGAAGTAAGGTAGGAACAACCGAACAGTGCCTAAATCTTAACTTGGTCATCAGCAAATATAATATTGCCCGATCTTCCCCAGTTTATCTAGCCTTTATGGACTTATCATCCGCTTTCGATTTAGTTAGTAGGTCTACGCTTTGGTCTATTTTATTGAATTATGGTTTGGATGAGTCCTTGGTAAATTTTTGGGCATATTTGCACACAGATCTTAAGGCACAAGTCAGGATTGGTATGGGTGGTGAGGTCTCGGGACCCATCAGGGTAGAAGGGGAGTTAGAGCGGGGTGCGTTTTAGCACCCCTGCTTTTTAATATTTACATCAATGGGCTGAGTAATTCCCTGAAATTGTCAACTCCAGACGTACCGATATTTAATGGCAAACTGTTACAGGTACTCCTATACGCAGATGATGTAGTCCTTATAGGTCGCACACCAAACTCCTTGCGTATTTTGGTTAAGACTTTTGCTGAGTACATGGACGGTTTGGATCTATGTGTAAATTTAAAAAAATCTTTTATCATGTCATGTGGACCAGGGAAACGCCAGCTTAACTCTATATTGGTAGGGAACGATAGACTAACCTCCACTGGCACTTTCCCCTATCTAGGAATGGTCTATGCTGCGAACGGCTCGTGGACTGGGCATTTGACCCACTCCACGAGCAAGTTCTCAAAGGCCATCAACTCTATTTTAAGTCTTCCCCGCCTGAAAAAAACAGGTGCTATTCAAGCTATTTTAAAAAAAAATTATTTGCAATGCATTCCAGTAGCCACGTATGGGGCCGAGATATGAGGGTTGGTGAAGAGTCACTGCATCCAGCAGGAAGAAAATCGGTTTTGCAGAAAGCTGCTGGGTGTTCCAATCTCCACCTCCCAGTTCATATGCCATAGGGAACTCAACCTAAATTTTATTTGAGATTCTATTACGCGCTCGCCCTGCTCTATTTTGGCTCTCAGTCTGGAGGAGCAAAGCTGCATCTTTAACGCAAAAAATTATAAGCGATTGTCTTAAATGTGAGAGAGGAATGGACATTCCCTGGCTCTTGGGTGGTCTATCAGAGTCTATACAACATTGATAAAGGCAGTCTCTTTTTAGACCCAAGCAGAGCCGTCTCACTTCACAAGAATGACCTGAAAAATGCACTTTATACACTTTACAATTCAGAAAGGATCAGTATGGAATCCAAGAAACCCCTAGTTCTTAGTTATATGTGCAAAAATCTGTATAGGTACCCCCTACAATATATCTAGGCTGTGGGGTTTTAGGTTTAAACCTATAATAACTGATAAAACCCCACTGAAAGAAAAATAGCCCTCACCGGTGAAAACATATAAACACTGAAAAAACACCTGCACAACTACAAACTAAATGCCATTCAAAGAAAGGAAAAAGAAAGTGAAAGAGTCATTTTGTTCTTACTGAAGGGGTCAATAAAATGTAACTTTGTATACAAGCTAGTAGTAAGAAAGACTGGCTAACATTATTCTGCTTGAGTTTTGTTCTTTAGGGATGCCACTAAAATATTGTTTCTTCTTCCTTTTACTTTTTTTCAGTTTTATGGCCTTTGGTCTGAAGATGCAGGGTTTAGTTTCACGTTTTAGGTTTAGCTTAATTATTTTATAAACTGTAGAGAATCAGGACATATCAAACTCACATTTGATATTTTGGCTGCATTTGATTCTTTCACTGATAGGTAAAACGGCTAGTTTTATAAAAATCTTTCCTAATATGTGTCATCACATTTACTCACAGAGAATGGGTAAAAACCCTTAATACATCAGACCATAGTTTCTAGTGAACAGTATTGATAGTAAGTGAATTGCGTCTATATACCATGTTTTTTCAGTGTAGAAAGCAATCAATGATAGGGGCGCTAGAGGGCGCACTGCGGAATGGCCGCACTGTCGTGAGGCTCCCGCTGCCCGGAGCTATTATCCGCCTAAGGATCCTGATTACCATCGCTGCGCCCTGATCTGACCCTACAGATCTACTGGGATATCGACTGACCACCCACGGTCCAACTCCTGGGCCATTCGGAGGTTGCTGGCCGAAGTTACGAGGATCCCAAGTTTCCCCGACGTGCGCTCTGGAGGTCTGGTGCCCCTTGGCCCGGCGTCACCGTTCATGCCAGTCCGTGGCTCTGCACGTGAGGTGTAGGCCTTGCTTTGCCCCTCTCCACTGGGCCCGCTCGCTGGCCGGGCAGGCTGTTTGGTTCTCCCTTGCTATTGGACTGATCTTTTGGTTCCTACATCTGCCTGCCCAAATACCATTGCTCACGGAGTCGCAACGGATCTCCTTCTTGTCGTCTGGGGGATCGCCCCTTTGATCTGGGAGCGGAGACGGCCATTTTCTCGCCGTTGGGAGTGGCGGGGCGCGCTGGCCTGCTCGTGCCCCCACGGTTCGGGGTTTTTTTTTTTGGCCGTACCCTTTGTCCGACCTACATCCTGACTCCTATTTGCCTTGGTCCCCCACTGCATTACTAGTGCACCATTATGGGGAAGCCGGACACTAAACAATCCAAGTTGTCCTTTGACTCTGGTGGAGCTAGGCGGGGGACGCGTTTGCTCCAGGAAGCTGGGACTTCGCGGTCCCCCCCCCCCAACTGTCGCTGATAGTGTCCCGCAACCACCACCACCGGACTTTACTCAGATGATGCAGGAGATGAGGCAGGGGTTTGCCACGATAGTGGACAAGGTGGACAAGATATCGTCGCGCATGGATGCGGTCGTCCAGAAGCTGGACATGCATGAGGAGCGCTTGACGACGGCGGAACAGCGCATTTCGGACCACGACGACACGGCGGCCACCCATACCACCCAACTGGCGAGAATGGACAATATCTTGCGTGTTATTGCCGCTAAGAATGAGGAGTTGGAGGCGAGGAGTAGGCGCAACAACGTTCGCATCATAGGTGTGCCGGAATCCACAAATGTGGGCAAAATGGAGACTTATGTGGAGAGGCTACTGGTGGGCGCCATTGGGGCGGCAGCGTTCTCATCCCAGTTCATCGTTGAGAGAGCGCATCGGTCACTGGGACCTCGGCCGGCCTCTGGGGCCGCACCGCGCCCCATCATCGCGCGCCTTTTAAACTATCGTGACCGGGACGCTGCCCTCCAGGCTGCCCGCACTAATAGGGCCCTCTCCTTCGATGGGGTGTCTTTCACCATGTACCCCGACTTCACGCCGATGGTGCAGGACCAGCGTCGTAAGTTCCTGGGGGTGAAAAAGAAACTTCGGGATCTACAAGTGGACTATGCCTTGCTGTACCCTGCCAAACTTAGAGTGACGCACCAGGCTAAGCAACATTTTTTCACCAACCCACAGCATGCTGAGGATTTTGCGAAGCGCCTCCAGCGTGAGCGAGCAGCTGCAGATCGGGGAGGCGATCGAGACCCTGAAGATGAACATTCGGCGGCTGAGGAGGAGGTCGCCTGATTGTGGTGACTTTGGTCTTTATCTCTTTTTTTACTGGTTTTGGAACATTCTGGACGCTTGCCTTTTATACTGACTTCTACTGCCTTCCTTCTCCGCATTTGCGGCCTAACTGTTGTCCGCTTTCACTTTTGTTGGTGCGGGGGTCATGTCTTTATTGAGATGAGTGTGTGCGTATTGTTTCTTGGGGTCGGTGTGGAACCGCAGGATGGGGCTATCTGGTGTCGCGCTCTGGGCACCCCCCCCCCCGCGCTGCGCCTGGGGCCGTTTGACACTCGTTGGCTCCGACACTGGCGCGGTGTGAGGGAGTGGTATCGTGCACCTCTAGAAGGTTCCCCGGAGGGTGTGCCCCATGTGTACCTTTGGTTTGGATTCTAGTCCTTTGTTGGTTGACTGGATGTGTGTTTGGGAAAGGGGGGGGGTGGGGGTGCGCATGGCCTGATAGTTGGGGTGGTTTCAGGTGGGTGGGAGGGGCGGGAATGAAGCTGGCCATGCTTGCTTGCCCAGGACTCATGGACCGATATGTGAGGTGCTGCTGTTGTCTGTGTGCACGGGTGCGGGTTCGTGCCCGCTGCCTCGGCTGGTCCATTTATCTATTTGGCGGAATTGATCCTGGGGACCGTGCTCCCGTCCGTCATGGGCCCAGTTGTAACGGCCGCCATCTTAGGCCGCCACGTGGCGGAGAGCGCTTTGCACGAGAACCGCGTGTGCGAGTTGTGGGCCGTATAAGCTGGATTGGCAGTGTGCGGCACGCAGTGTGTTCTGAGTGCTTGTTGCATGGATGGTTGAGCTGGGGGGGAGTTGTTGTGGTTTTGGTTGCTTGGTTTGGAGATGGCTGGGGAGTGTGTGGAGTGTATGTGGGGGGACGACTGCGCCCTAGGGTGTGGACCTGTCGCTGGCTGTTGCTGGTAGTTGGATGCTCTGTATTTGCTTATTGGGTCCTGTGGGGCCCGGAAACTGGGTAATGTCGACTGCTGTTATAGATCAGATATCGATTCTGTCCTGGAATGTACGGGGACTTAATGATGCCAGGAAATGTCGTAATGTGATCCAGTATCTAGACAGGCATGCTATTCATGTTGCTCTCCTCCAGGAGACGCATCTGCGTCCCGCTTCTTCCCCCAACTTTGGTGGGAGGTGGGCTGCGGCCAGGAGGTTTGCTTCCTATTCTTCTTATGCTCGAGGGGTTGTCATCCTTGTTAAAAGATCGCTCGCATTTCAGGAACTGGGATTTGTGGGGGACCCTGAGGGGCGATATGTGCTACTGTGGGGGCGGCTTGGGCAGAACACTGTACTGTTTGTTAATTGCTATGCTCCTAATGTCGATACGCCAATCTTTTTTGTCACTCTGTGGGGTCATGTTCTTGCTGTGGATGCCACTTACATTGTGTGGGGGGGGGATTTCAATTTTGCATTTCATGCCCAGTCGGACAGATCGGAGGGGAGTCCTCAGTATAATGTGCAGGCTAGAGAAGTTTTGCGTGGGATTGTGGAGGAGGCTGGGTTGGTTGACAGCTGGAGGTACGCCCACCCTGCCACCAAGGAGGGCACTCATTACACCACACATGCTCGTTCATGGGCGAGACTGAACTATGTGTTTCTCTCTAGAGGGTTGGTAGCTGGCCTACGGGAAGCTACACATCTGGCTCGGACGTATTCTGATCACTGTCCGGTGAAGGTTGCTCTATCCGTCCCCGGGCTGCATAGGCCGCGCCCACCTTGGTGCCTTTTTCCGACTGCTTTGCTTGATCCGGTGTTCAAGGAGGAGCTTGGTGCGGAGGTGGAGGCGTTCTTCCCTAGAAACAAGGGCTCTGTGGACAGCGTCGAGGTTATATGGGAGGCGTTCAAGGTTACGATACGGGGTGTCACTATTTCTAAATGTTGTGGAGTACTGAGACTGATTCTTCGGACCCTCGAGAGCTTGGAAGCTGACCTGCGAGACTTAGAACGCAGGATGCAGGTTGACCCTGATCCCGATCTTCTGGCGCAGTTCCGTACTAAACTCTCCGAGTATGAGGAGGAGGCTGCTAGAGAGGCTAAGCATAGGGGGAAATACTGGACGGCGAGGCGATACTGTGAAGGGGAGCGGCCCGGTAAGGTCCTCGCTGCCCTTACTAGACATCCAAGGCATGGGTCGGACGTGTTGGAATTGGTGTCGCCGGATGGCACTCGCTGTCGGGACACTTCGGAGATTCAGCGTACTTTTATTGACCATTATGCACACCTTTACACGACACAGCAGACTGGTGAGACCCGGTATGGCGGATTTCTTGATGAGCTGGCACTCTGTTGGTTATCGGATGATCATCGAGCGTTCTTAGGCAGGCCCCTAGAGGTGGAGGAGGTCAGGAATGCCATCATGTCTCTGTCTAATGGGAAGGCCGCCGGTTTGGATGGCCTTCCTGCTGAGTTTTATAAGTGCTACGTGGACACCATGGCCCCTGTTCTCCGAGAGGTTTTTGAGGAGTCCCTGGAGGAGGGGCGTCTGCCGAGCTCCATGCGGGAGGTCGCCATTACGTCGCTGCTCAAGCCGGGTAAGGATCCGCTGGATGTGGGCTCCTATAGGCCCCTCTCATTGCTCAACTGCGATGTCAAAATTCTCGCGAAGGTCTTGGCAGTACGACTAGCCGAGCTCATGCCCGTTATTGTATTACCTGATCAGTCGGGATTTGTGCCCGGCCGTGCTACCTCCCACAATCTTCGCACCTTGTTTTCGCTTGTGTCGACCATCGCTCCTACTATCCCGGTTGCCGCTATCTTTCTTGATGCCACTAAGGCGTTTGACTCCGTCAAGTGGGGCTATCTTATTGATGTTCTTTGTCGGATGGGCTTCCCCAGGATCTTCATCTCATGGGTTAAGCTCTTATATACTGATCCGATGGCGCGGGTGGTGGTGAATGGGGTGTTGTCCCCCTCGTTCCCTCTTACGAGAGGGACCCGACAGGGATGCCCCCTCTCGCCCCTCTTGTTTGCTATTGCCATTGAGCCGCTGGCCTGCAGGATTCGTCAGTTTCACCAGCAGAGCGCCTTTAATTGTCTTCAGCGGCAGGTCGGTATTTCTTTATACGCCGACGATGTTACACTCTATGTTAAAGACCCTGAGCACAACCTTAATTCGCTCTTACGTGAGCTGGTCGCGTTTGGGGGTGTCTCCGGTGTCCATATCAACTGGCGGAAGTCTCAACTTTTCCCCCTCACTGCTGCTGTAGCTAGGTTTCCCCTTGATTACCCTCTGGAATGGTGTGATTCGGAGTTGCGGTATCTTGGCATTGTCGTGTCCTTGGATAGAGAAGAATCGGTACGGCTTAATTATGGTGTAGCTATTACTAAACTTGCAGATGATGTCACTAGGTGGATGTCCTTGCCTCTCTCCATGGCCGGTAGGGCGTCCCTTATCAAGATGGTAGTTTTGCCCCGCTTTCTTTACCTCTTTCAAAACCTTCCATATTATCCTGGTGCTTATTTTTTTCGCAGACTTCGATCCGAGCTCATACGATTGTTCTGGGGGGGGCAGGCAGCCGCGGGTGGCTTGGGCTACCCTTACGTTGCCCTATGCTGATGGCGGATTCGACGTTCCTGACTTTGAGCTTTATTATCTTAGCGCTCAGGCGCATTACGCTTATCATTGGATGCGCCCCACGCCGTTTATGCCCCAAATTGCTGCTGAACACTGGGTTGCCCACCCGCTCCCACTGGAGGGGATGGTTTTGGGCAAGGTGTCAGATGTGGAAACGCCTCGCACGACGGTGACGTGCACGGTGGATGCTTGGAAACGGGTGGCTCAATTGCTGGGCGTTTCCTTCCTTTATTCGCCGGCCTTGCCTCTGTCTTATCATCCTGATTTGTCTCTGTTGTTGGAAACGGGGTTTCAACGAATGTGTAGGCGTCTCGGAATCCTCACGTGGGGTGACCTGTTTCATGAAGGTGCCTTCCGTACGCAGGCTCATTTCTTCGGAGCGGCTGCTTGCTCCCCTTTGGAGCTGTTCTACTTTATCCGCTTGCGGCAGGGCATGCGTGCTCTGCTACCAGATTTCCCTTCGGAGCCTGGGGTTACCCTCCCCCTCCACGTGCTGTTGGTATCAGATGGGCGACACCTGGTGTCGAAATTATACGGGGCTATTCGCAGACAGCGTTCGGTCCCGGCCAATCGGGTGCGCGAGCAGTGGGTTGCTGAGTTGGGAGCCCCTATTACCGACGAGCAATGGAAGTACTGCTGTGGGCTCACGGCCAATGTTTCCTCTAGTTGTCGCCTTAAAATTATCCACTACAAGTTTGTTCAGAGGTACTATTATACCCCGGCGAGGAAACTTCGGTTTCATTTAGCGGAGGATGACAGGTGTGCTAGGTGTCGTGCGGAAGGCGCTGACTTCCTGCACTTGGCTTGGAGTTGTACGGGGTGCTGGAATATTGGACTCAGGTTCATGAAGCCCTGCAGATTATGGCGGAGGATGGGGTGGCATTTGACCCCTTAGTGATGTTGCTGGGCTACTCTAAGGACGTGCCTGCCTCTCACCGCAGATTTGTTGACGTGGCCCTGCTGCTGGCTAAGCGTAGGGTTGCTTGTTGCTGGGGTCGTGGCAGGGTACCGCGCTTCCAGGATTGGGTGACTGACCTCATATACTGTCAGGATCAATACAATATCTACTCTGACTTGATGCCTGTCAGATGCAGACCGAAGGACTTTTGGAGTCCGCTCCAGGTGTACCTCCTAACCAGGGCTGTGCAGGACTCTGAACTCGGGGACCGTGTAGGGGTTGGTTGACGGCAACATGGTGGGCTGGGATGTTATATTCCACCTGCTGATCCTCCTGTATCAGGGGAGAGGCTGGGCTGTCTCCTCTACATACGAGCTTCCGTGGGCTGTAGTTCCCCTTATGACAAGTGGATGGCTAGGAATTGAGATCGTATCCCTGTAAGGTTCCTTTATTTTCTGTGTCCCTTCTATCTGAGTCTCCTTTGTTTTATTTGCTATGTGCTAACAGAGTGTGTTCATACTGTATTGTCTTATTAGCTTGCCTGCACATGCTGGATCATTGCTCTCTTATTTGCACTGTACATTTCGACGTGGCTCCATGTATTGACTGATATGCTGCCCTGCACTTGCTTCTATCTCATTTTTCGGGTCTGACGTACCATTGTAATGGCCATATGTGACTGTATGTATTGTGTATGCACTTCCCTTGTCCCTGCTTGTCTCCAAATAAAGGTTTAAAAAAAAAAAAAAAGAAAGCAATCAATGATAAAAGCAAAATATTCCATAAACACCGGAAAAACACCTTTTCTGCTGTTTTTAATGGCGTGAAAATGTGTAACCACTGATAACAACTGTTTTTTAAGATCTTGAAAACACTGAAAAAACCCCACCAGAATTTACCAAAAATAGAAACTGAAAACAGAACAGCCTAAATATATCTTACCTTACCAATGACTAACTGGGAAAGAAGCCTCCTATTCCGGTTGAGAGCAGGAACTGTAAAATTTTTGTTATGTTTCCCTCTTGGCCATCATCCAAATCTCGCAAATATATTATGCCCCTGTGATGGAGTGAGCGCACAAACTGATTTGCACTTTTTCTTTTTTTGTAAATACTATCTAAAATATGTGAAATGGCTTTTAACCCCATTTTAAAAAACAATTAGGCCTGTTTCCTTGGAAAAATCCTATCAGATGCTGCTTTCCTTAGCAAATGAAGAAATAGTCTTTTGCACTTGCACTTTTTTGAGAATCGCCACCCGAGCCCGGAAGATGATGAACAACCCCTGACTATTTTAAAATTTTATATGGAAACCTTGCTAAATTGTTTGGTGTTTATTATGGTGCATTAAATGAATTATGTGACATCTCTATAAGGATTTTATAATATTATTGTAAATCTGTGATTGTACTTTTATGAATTCTTGGAATTCGAATAAAGATTTGTGAACTGAACTGAACTGATAGCAATAGTGATGTTTGTATACATCGTACTCCTCGTCCAACAGGCATGGATGACATTTTGTTGGATCTCGTGTGCAGGTGGTAGAGATGGTGGTTGAGCGTGAGAGCGAGTTGGCGGGCTCCGTTTCTTTTTTAGAGTAGTCTTGTTGTGTAATCGACAAGGAGATGCAAGGTGAAGAGTGGTATGTTTATTTTATTTGTGTATGTTTATGGTTGACGTTGTATGGGATGGGGTGGGGTGGGGTGGTGGTGGAACATTTGGGCAATGTTTGAAGGCTCTAAATTGTGCAATGGATTAGAGGTCGTTGAATGAGTGCTGTGTTGCTGTGTTTGTGCTACATAAATATAGAACATTTGGGTGTAAAGTTGGTTTAGGGTGTGTGTTATTTGCTTAGTCATGAGGGTAGAAGTGGGTGCTTGTTTCTATTTTGTGATGGAATGTAGTATGAAATTGTATTTGTGGGTGATTTTGATGTGCTGGTGTGTGTGTGTTATGCCTTGGTTTTGTGGTGGAGTGAGATGAGACATTGATGTAGTGAGTTTGTGTGAAGGATTTGGATGTAAAGTACTGTTGGTGAGTGGAAGTTGAATGGTAAAGTGGAGGTGGTGAGCATTGGAGACGGGGGCCCAATTCACAGAACTAACTTAAGACAAAATCCTAAACTTACTACCATTTTGGTATTCACGGAAGGCACTTACTCATTTTGGTATTCACATAAGGCCCTTACTCATTTTGGTATTCACAGAAGGAACTTACTCATTTTGGTATTCGCAGAAGGCACTTACTCATCAATGAGTAAGTACCTTCTGTGAATACCAAAATGAGTAAGTTACTCATTTTGGTATTCACAGAAGGCACTTATTCATCAATGAGCAAGTGCCTTCTGTGAATACCAAAATGAGTAAGTTACTCAAAATGTGTAAGTTGCTCAAAATGAGTAAGTTACTCATTTTGGTATTCACAGAAGGCACTTATTCATTGATGAATAAGTGCCTTCTGAGGAAACCAAAATGAGTAAGTGTCTTCTGTGAATACCAAAATGGAAGTAAATTTAGGATTTTGTCTTAAGTTAGTTATGTGACTCTGGCGCTCCATGTGGCGTTTGAAGACATTCTGCTTGTATAGCTACTGCCAGAGACATAGGACCTTTACAGGATCCAGGACTCCAATTCAGCCCTGATTGTACAGTACCTCATGGCAGCCGTGTTGTCCATGAGGACCTGCACCACTTTCCCCAGAAGGATGGAAGGAAGGCGAACATGGCCACACAGTGCACCAAGCTCCACAAGATTTATTTATTTTTTTTAATTTTTGGTGAACCTTTATTATGAGTGCAAGCAAGTACAGGCAGAGGCCTACAACCACCTGGCCGGCCACTAAGGAAGTCCTGATAATAGCAAAGCAATAATAGGAAAACATAGCAGCACACGGCCAGTAGTTCCCGCAAAGGCAGGACAGAGCGTATGAGCAAACATGTGTGTAGGCAATCAGGAGTAATGAAGGTTCGTTTTCAAATCTTTAAATCACAGGATCACTATCAAGCAATCGTTCCAGGTCCTGCAGGTAGTCCGCACAAAGGGAGACGTCAACGAGCAACATGAATGCAGTAGGGAAAAAGGGCTACACATACAAATCAGGATGAATCCCAACACAGTCACGTATCATAGTATACCAACGCCCCATCCCTCAAAACCAAAAACACTGCAGAGACCCTAAGGAACGGTAATACAGAAAAAGAAAAAGAAAAAAGGGCCATAGAACCAAGGGAGAAACAAAGAGCTAGAAAGAAAAATCCCCCCCCACCCCGCACCCCTGCAGAAGGCCACGGCCTACCCCCCCCCAGTGTGCCTGTCGCCCTAAATGAGAGACCCGAAATGTAGTAAGGTAGAAAAGAAGAAAGAAAGAAAGCGGAGGAGGAGAACAATCAATATGTTAGCACCCAGTCACCCAGCCCCCGAGCCCAGAACCACAAAATCAACACGAAAGCGAGAACAGTGGCAGTCAAAACAGTGCGCGCCCCTCTTAGTCACCAGGTAAGCCAACACCATTAATCAATGAAGCAGTCTCAGCCCTGCCCCGTGCGATCGATTGCACCAGCAAAGTACATCCAACCAGCCGCCATGATGATGAACGTGGGCGACAAGGAGAGGCCGGTGGGTTGTTTTCCAACGTCAGCCGTAAACAACAGTGTGCAGTCAAGGGTGCCATGAGAGAGGTCCACGAGCGGCACCAGTCCCCAGTCCCTAGCGACAGCCAGTAGTTCCGTTGTCATCATGGGAGACTGGCCCCCCAAAGCCACCATATCCACTGGGAAGAGCATAGCCCACCGCTCAAGTGTAGGGTGTGGCATAATATCCAGAGCGCGCGGAAAGTCCAGCAAAACGTGTCCAGCTGCGGGAGTAATGGCCTCCAATTTGCGCCCCAGGTCGCGAACACTGCAGTCCATGACAACACGAAGGGCACCAAGGGCAATCATAACATCCCGGACCCCTGGCGACATCCCATGAGCACAATCCACGGCACTCTTCCCTATCATATGCTCCTCAGCAGGCTCCGCCATGTTAGTAAGGGTGCCACTGACCCACGCATCTGATCGGGCATCCTCTCGCCCCCCATCAGAGCACAAGTGAGTCACAATTGCGAAAGTGGCAAACTCCATGATGTTTGCAGAAAATGTCACGAAGGCGGCCTCAGCGGTGTCTGGGTCTCGATCGCACACCAGAGCCCCCAAGTCTCAAATACAGATCCCGAGGCGAACAAAATGGCACTCAGACTTACTTCGGGAGAAATGCAAGGAACAGCCGAGCAGTGCACAGACGGAAAAATCTCAAATGAAGTGTAATCCCCCGGTTCCTCAATGCGCCACCGCAACAGGGGTTGTCTCTGGGTTCAGGACTCAATCTCTCATGATGCACCAAGGTAGGACAGTGCAGGTGCAATTGCCTCTTGTCTACTGTTTTCACAATGTAAGCTGTTCCTTGAAGGCAAGTAATCTATCGTTATGGGAGACTAGTGACTACTCTGACTTTAGTATTGGGCCTAACAGTCTTGAAGGTACCTCATGAGGGTCTGGACTCAGTCTCCCAGCAGTCACTTCGGCATCCAGCAGCAGTCAGCCATTCCTGGGCGGCAGCTGGGCTATAGAGGGCTACAGGTTTCCTTTGCTTTTGATGGCCCTAAGGCTTAATAGGAGGCTAGCCAACTAGCTCTTGGAGTCACTTCTGTCCTGGCCTGGCAGGCACAGTCGTCTTTGTAGGTCCCTTAGGTGCAGCAGGTGCAGTCAAGTCTTTGGGGCAGTCTCCATTTGCTGGGTCCAGGGAGCAGCAGGGCAGTCCCTCCATCCTCTTTCCCAGCTAGTAGCACCAAGGACTGACTGCCAAGGTGCCACATTTATGCCATCTTCATGTTTGTGGGAGGGGAGGACTCCTAGCCAATGGGGGCAAAAGTTCCCATGGTGTCACAGTTTCCACGGGTCAACCCTTCCTACTTTACATCACTTCCTGGCAGCGTGGCTTCAATAAATCAGAGAGTACCCTTCCCTCCGTAAAAACAAAGCCGGAGTAGGCCTTCTTCACTTGGTTGGAGCTCTGGGCCCACCCCTAAGGTGTACCCAGCATAATGAGCCACTACTCCCGAAAAAGGGTTTCCCTCTCTAGAGGAGATACTAGCCTGTCTGCCTTCAAAAAGGAGCGAGCAAGCTAAGGTGTGATCGCCATTTGCTTTACTGAGGTAACGCCTTTGAAGCTCGGCCATCTGTAGCCACTGCCCGTTAGTGATCCTGCTAGAGGAGGTCATACTTCCTCCCACCAACAGTTCTTTGTTCTGTGCTCCTGGGAGTGTTTCACATTTCCAAGCAGGGGGTCAGCCTGACAACAGCTGAGGACAGTCAGGAAGGGCTATCAGAGGGTTGGGCAATAAAATAGTGACTTTCTAAAGTCACTTTTGCCTGAAACGTTACCTTAAATCCAACTTTAGCCAGAAGTCTGATTTAATGTAAAAATGTATTTGATCATTGAAGTACCATGTGGAAGTTATTATTTAGCACATTGGCTAGTGAAACTCCATGTTAGCCAATGGGCCTTCCTACACTAAAAACGACATTTGAAAGTCTTTACTGTCAGGACATGTAAGGTGTAATGTCAAAATGTCTTTGATATCAGTACCCTGCCCTATGGGCTTATAAGGCTTACCTTAGGGGTTACGTATAGATATTACAAATGTAGGTTTGGACTAACCAAAAGGGTTATTTAGTCACTTCGAGCGAGCAGGCTGGAAGCTGCTCCACTAGGCTGCGATGGCAGACCTAAAGCCATGGGTTTCATTTGTCACAACAGTGGTAACATAGCAAGTGCGGCAGAACACTGATGAAACTTTAACTTACTAGTCCAGGGTACCCAAAGTACTGTATACTGGGGTATTATAGTAAGTTAGCTATGCCATTCAGGGATTAGCCAATCGCACATATACATTTGAGGGGTCAGGGCACATGCACTGAGGCATGGACAGTGGGGCCCAGTGCTCTAGATTAAAAAAAACAGCAATCCAAAATTCCAGGGATGGGGTTTTCATACAAAAGGATACACTTTCCTATGCAGAGGTTGCCAAACAACTGACTGGGGCAAGCTTGACTTAATCAGCCATCAAGGAATAGTAAGACATGTTTCCCCGGCATCTGAAGATGGGCAACAACGGCCACCATCACTTTTTTGAACACTCGAGGAGCTGAGGTAAGGCTGAAAGTCAGCAGAAATGCCTCCCCTATGTGAACGATATCACCAGTGGGACTGAACAAATGGTGTAAGAAATTAAATTATTAATAAACATGCATGACTATCCATCTCAAGGAACAATCACAACCAATGTCGAGGTGAACTCTGGAAGTAACTAAATGAACCTGGGCTCAACCTCTGGGTAGCTGTGGCACAGAGCAGATAGATTTAACTTAGGGCAATGTGTAACTATTTATGCAGTAACAAAACAGTAATGAAGTAAAAATGAAGAATCATAAAATCCCAAACTAAATTAGACAGAGTAATTTTAATGAACAAAATGACACTAAAACATTGCACCAAAATGACAAAAGTCCAACAAGGGTAACCAGAGATATGAATTTTGAAAGATTTAAGAATAGCGTAAAGAAGCACAAAGTGCAAATGGCCATGGTAGGCTGGGACCTAGGTACAATTTGAGCCGACTGTCAGATGTATCAACCAGGCTCCTCCTGGTCAAAGATTTAACCTTCTGACTTTAGTCCTTGAAGTCACAAGTCACCACAGGGGTACACTTCTAAGGCCTTCCAGGACCACGGGGGAGGTACTTATAGACTCTCAGGGAGTCAGGCAGATGACATCAACAGAATCCTGTCTAGGTCCTGGTGCCACTGGTTAGTTGAGCAGATGCAGGAAAGGCCTTTTGTAGCTGGTTGTATCCCTGTAGCCTGAACAGGAGGTCAGACTTATGAATCTAGAGGTCCACTTCTTCACCCTGAGTACAAGACAGAACAGGTCCAGTACTTCAGAGCTCCTCGCAGGTCACTGACAGTAGTTCCAATCTTCTTCTTTTCTTCCCCAGGGCTAGAAAGTGTTCTGAAGTGGGTTCCTGGAGTTACCACATTAATGCCTAGCAAAACCTAGTGGGTGGTAATGATTCCTAAGCATGCAACAACCAATGGGGTATATGCTCCTGTAATGATAATGAAAGGGGAAAGACACGTGGAAATGCAGATGTGACTGTAAGCCTTTATTTCTCTGCTGGAGTGACCAGAGGGGAAAAATAAAAGTAACTAAGGAACAGTGCTTTTGGGGTCCTTTCTTATCCCAGATGAAGGTTCTGTATCCTGAATGGGGTTTTTGTCAGGGTCGATGATACACCATCTTAGGGGTCCTGGAGGTGGCATGTCACTCAGGCCATGAGTTAAGGATGGGAAAAGAAAGAGCAACAAAAATAGAGGTTTTAGAATTCAATAGGTAAACTTGGTCACCCGACCACAGTGCTACCTTCACCAACCACAGAGTGTGAGGGAGTGGGAGGGTATAACTCATAGTGATATTAATAAATACGCCTTATCACTTCGGTTTGTGCTTCATACCCTTGTGCAACCCCACCACCCCCACCAAAATGACCCTCTTGAGGGTACTTGCCTCAGGCCACAACCCGTGTCCAGGGCCATGGCGTTGGGACCTGGGGCCTTCACGCTGTTTCTTTGGCCATGAGGCTTTGTTACCATATATATGGAACTCAGCTCACCTGCCCCTCCATCACTCTCCTTCACTGAGAGGTTGTCAGCTCCTTCAGTCTTATCCGGATCTCCATTCTGACTCCAGGGAAGTCCACTGATCCGCCTGCTGTCCTGCGCGTAGCTTGCTTCTTCCTCGTTCTGGCATCCTCTCTCTCTCTCTTGTCCCAAACATTCTCTCCTGCCAGTTTCCGTCCCATCTCCTGAAGATGACATCACAGCACCTCGTTCGTTCTCCTTTGGTAGCACTAGACTGCTGTGTCTTTCCTGCCAGGGGAAGTATCGGCACCAGCCAGGTTTTACTTCCTGTCAGCGACCAGGTCCTTCTCACAGTTCCCAAGATCAACCCTACCCACTTTGAGCACTTTCAAGACAGCGAAAATCTTCAGCCACAATAAACTTGGTCTCGGAGGGCTGGGTGGGAGTACGTGGGGAGTGTACTATAGTAATCATAGTGTCCTCCCACAACTCACATTAAAATCCAGTTTGAAGCAGCCACTGTACACCCCAAAACACTCAGATACAGACGTCTGGTAGGACAAATGCAGGGATTTCCAACAACCAGTTAGCAGATACACAAGAATTGTCTAGTCATCTTGTTTTCTATCTTTCAAGTGAGCCCTGAGTGTTTTATGCAAACTCAGCAGACCTGTAAATCAGAATTTGATACTGTAGTATCTGATCACAGCTGTCACACTGGATTTTCTGTGTGGTTCAGAGGAGTCATCTTTGCCAATTCATGTCAGCCTATATTTTGCTACTGGCGAGGCATTTCACACATTTTCACACCTATTCAAATGCGGGGAGAATTTGGAGAGCAAATGAAAATTTGCCTCCAGAAACTTGAGCTTGTGAAAAGGTAACTTTAAAAAAGTTACTGTTCCTCTGTATTTATTAAGGATCCAATTTCACTACTCCATTGTATTTGTAATAACTATCAGAAATAGTTGTTTATTTGCTTTTCTAGCAAGTCACATTCCCGAGATACAGTAGTAGGATGTTATTGTACTCTGGTTTACTACATAGGACAGCTAGCCATGCCACAGTGAAAAATAGCTTATGAGGAAAAGTCAATGTAAAGACATGTTAACATTTTTCTACATGTTCTACTTTGAAATACTATTCAACCTGCCTTCGGCGCTGCAAGGTCTACATAAAGGTGACTTTTTAATATTTAAAAAGGAGGTTTTGACAGGGGGAATTGCAGTTTTTGCACTGCTACAGTCATGCTACAACGGCAAACCTGAAGCCATGTTTTACCTGGTCACTGTAGTGGGCGTGACATTAGGTGCTGCAGTCCACCAGTGACAATTAACTGAAAAGCCCTGGGTCCATTTTGTACCATATACTAGAGACTTATATGTAAATTTCATATACCAATCAGAAATATGCCAATTCAGCAAAGTTTTTTTTTAAAAAGGGGGGAGGGAACATGCACTTTACTACTGGTTAGCAAGGGGTAAAGTGCACACAGCTCTAAAAACAGCAAAACCCTAGGGTTCAGCAAAACGCAGGCAATAAGTAGTAACTACTCAAAAAGGTGAATTTCATACACCCAGTAAATGAAAATACACACACTGGCAGTGCAAAGATGCAATCCAGTTTCCTAGATTCACAGAAAAAGGAATCTGAGACAAGGTGAACGTTTTGAATTGGTCTTTCCCCCAAAAGTCATATAGTGGGATGCAGTAGGGTACAGACTTGAAGCCCCTGTCCTCCTTTAGTACGAGGAAGAGGCTGAATAGCACCCTTCTCGTTCAAATCATACCCCGTTCAATGGCCCCACTGGCCAACAGAAGGTTGACTTCTAGTAGCAAGACTACCCAGTGGTCCACTGACAGTTGCTCTAGTGTTTGGGGGTGAAGGGGAGGGAGTCAGAGGGGAGAGTGACAGAGAGAGAGAGAGAGAGAGAGAGAGAGAGAGAGAGAGAGAGAGAGAGAGAGAGAGAGAGAGAGAGAGAGAGAGAGAGAGAAAAGAAAACCGGATGGAGGAAATAAGTCCGTTTGAATAATTTGCAAGACCCATATTTCCGATGTGATGGAGCTCCAATCAGCAAAGAAATTTCATAGCCTGCTTAATACCAGCTGAGTGTGGTCCTGTGATAAAAGGTTAACGCTGTTTGGCAGCCACTGCAGCAGGAAAGGCAGAGATAGAGAGCTGTCCACCACCATGACCTCTACCCCAAAATGACCGGGCCTGCTATTGCTGAAAAGGTTAGGAGGGCTGGTATTATCTGTCATCTAGCCCTCTGGAATAACCCCTATATTTTCAGGAGTGTTGGTGGAACTGCTTGAAAGGAGACAAAATTCCAAAGGATCATGCAGTGGCTCGACTGTCTTTAAATCATTCAAGTGCTGAAGCAGCCTTGTCTCAAAACAATTGGGAGCAAAATAAGGGCTTATCCATAAAGGACGCTTGGAGATCTTCTGAAAACCTGGTTGATCTCATTCAGGCTTACCATTCAAGCATGACACTGGTGCCAACAGCACTGCCAATGTAGTGCATGGTGTCCAAGACAGCAAGCTAGTCATAATAATAATCTTTATTCAGCAGTTAGAGAAGCCATACAATTACAGAATAAAATAGTTAAAATACAGTTAAGAAAACAAATACACTCTTTATCATTTGAAAATAATTATCACTTATACTGTATCCTAAGAGTTAAAAGGCATATTTTTTCCTTAACCTTATAGCAGCAATGTAAGTTAAAACAGCAGTGCAGTTTTCAAATGAGGACAGACATTGCAGATATCCCAATCCCTCTTTATATGAAGTAAAGTGCATGTGCATTATAAATAGGCCATAGAAAACGTTGTCTAAAAGTGTTAAAAAAGGGGAGCAAAACAGGAAAAAATGTGCAGTTGATTAAGCAGATGTACCGTCACAAGCGCAGCACGGGAAAGATTTTAACCATGTATCAGTTACAGGAAAAGCTACAAAAAATGTATCCTATTCAGTCTTCACCTACTCAAATTTAATCTGTGCTCAAGATTTACAACCAAGGATACATAGGGTTCTGCACTTATAGTTGTAACAATTTCCAAATACCTAGTCACTGAACTCATGTCAAGTGTTTTTCTAGTCTCAAGCAGTGCTTAATTTGAGCAGGTGCTTTCAGGTGCTCAGCACCGACACTTCTTTCACAGGGCCGGAGCTACAATTTCAGACTTTACAGGTGGTGGCCTCAATATTAATTGTTCAAATTCAAAATAAAAAGAATAACATACATTGCTTGGTGACTGGCTTGTAAACGTTCATAGACATGCCAACATACGCCTGTCCAGGCAGGCATGATTGTGTTTCACCACGTTAGTGATGATGTAATCACGCCGATCACAAATCCAAGAAGTCATCAACAAACTATGTCTTGCATTCTATTCCCTGAGTCTGCTGCATCCTGCCACTTCCTGAGCCTAAGCCTCCCATTGGATAATTGTAGCTGGGGGCTGGCTCATGACGGAGATGAGGAAAGGAAGCTGCGAGAGCGCATTTGGAACTTGGGAGTGAGGGCTCTTGAGGAAGAATAAACAAAAGTAAGTGTGGACTTTCATTGTTGTGTAGCCAGAGTAGCATGTCCTGCAGCCCTGCATTGCTGCTATCCTCCAAAGTGAGTCCAGTAGGCACCACAGCCATACTTACCGGCATTGGCAGCATTACGGCTGAGGACAATGCCTGTGCTGTAGCAGGCAGGGTCACAGCAAGCTGAGCAGAGGATGCTGATGCCGTTGCCATCCCTGGACCTACTAATTAAAGGCAGCACTAGTAGTGACATCACCTGGTGTGCTCAAGCCACTACCTGTTCTGCAAATAACCCAGTTATACTTCACTGATTAATATATGCAAAAAAAGCATTTTCATTTGGTGTACATTTTGTTTTTGCACTCGGTGTAGGTAAGAAAGTAAAATACATGTGATCTTCCTCTTCTTTAGGAAAGACAACAGGAAAACGTAGAGTTCAAAATAGGAGAGACATGTACAGGCTGATGACAGCGGTCACAGGCAGCAGCAGTGTTATAGATGAGAGAGAGCAGGAGTAAAGAGGAGAAAGAAACAACAGGAGAGGAGAGAGATAGGGCAGAGCTAAGTAGAAGAAAAGGAGAGCAAATGAGATACAGAGAGAAAGCAGCCATGATGTGAAGAAGAGAGCATTAAGAAGAGAGAAGACACAATGAAAGGATGTAGAGGACAGGACAGAGGAAATAAGCAGGCAAATGATAAAACGGAGACACAGCTAATCACTGCTAGAAGAGTGATAGTAAAGAACCAAGATCGAGGGGGGAGAGAGAGAGAGCAGAGCATGGATAAAAGTGAAGAGGAAAAAAGGCAGGGGTATAATGAATAGAGGGCAAATCAGAAATGCAGGGAATAAGGTAACACCCCAGGTGTGACAAAGATGATAGAAAAAAATTAGAGAGGTGAGGGGATAGACTCTTAGAGCAAAGATTTAGGGGACAGACAACAGATCAAGGTTAGAAGATAGAGACTGAGGCAGTGAGAGTGTTGAAAGTGGGGCTCACCGGAGGAAGAAGTGAGCTGTGGCCTCTTTGGCAGAATTTTCAGCACCTGCACTTCTTTTTTTTACAAATTAAGCAATGGTCTTAAGTCCTATCTATATGTTTCGGCACCCAGTTTAACTACTTCTTTAGATTTAGCAGTAATAATTTATGGTGTATCAAGCAGTTGACTAAGACCCAAAGTATGAAATGCATCTTTAACATACATTAACCATGGGATGGCCATCACATTTTCTAGACTGAGACAGTCCATTAGCACCTGCCCGGAGAATTCTGCCCTAGGGTTGTGCCATAGCTTTAACCAAAATATTAGCGGAGCAATTTTCCTTTGATCCTCACACCTCACAAAGAATATGCCCAGTCCTAGGTGGGAGTTGAGATTTGAGGTAGATTTTTGGATAGCTAAGAGCCTCATAAAAACTATTTTCTGCTCCCTGTAGCTTCCCAAGGGCAGCATACCCCCAAACTCCAGCTCCTTATAAGGCTACTGATAGACATTTAGTTTTATACCTTTGGATCATCTCATTAATCGGCTTATGGCCAAATCTTTTAGCAAATCTAAAAACTGAATCACGTGATTCCCCCCTTCTTCTGCACTCTCTGAGTTAATAGTCTGTCCCATGAACCGTTTGCCTCTAACAAAATTCCAAGATAATAAAAATAGGTACCTTTTTAATTGAGGACCCCCTTATAAAAAAGCTTTTAGATTTAGGGGCCAATTACGATGGAGGTCGAAAGCTTTCTGACCCCCATCGTCGGTTTTAATTCCGACCGGCTGATTATGTATCAGCCGGTCGGAATTGAAACCAGCCGGTCATTCCGGCTGGATTCCAACAGGCTCAAGCAGCCCGTCTGCCAGTCGGAACCAGCTCGTAATCCCAAATGCGGGCCTTTCGGGCCTTGGGATTATGATGCACGGTTTCCAGCTTGGTTTCCATGCTGACCTGTCCGACGTGGAAAATCATGTTGGAAAGCATGTTTATGGGGCCCCAGCAGGGCCCCTTTGTGTGTGCAGCCTCCAGTTGGGGGTTGAGGGGGCATCTATGGTGCCCAGCTGTTGATCCCTCCACAGGGTGCAGTGATGAACAGCATCCCCCATTTTCCTATGGTTTACGGGCGTAATGCATGCTCTCATAGGGAAATGTAGGAATGCGACCAAACAGTGTTCGGCGCATCCTAATTAGGATGTCGGAACCGCCGACCAGAGGTCAGTCAGTCCCAGGACCTAGATGGTGTCGGGCGGACTTAAGTCTGCCCGACATCGTAATTAAGCCATTTGTATTTTTGCACCACATATCATAACAAATGATTTTTGTTGGTTCACTTCGAAATTCAGATTGGTCATAAAATCATGAAATCCGTTTAATAGATTTGGAAGCCTGTTTGCGGTTATAGCTAAAAGAACCACACAGGCGGTGTAAAGCAAAGCCGAAACCAGTTTTGAACAAATTTTGGGTATGTCCTAACTATATGAACCTAGTACTTCACGCAGATATATAATTATAATAAAATAAGGGGCTAAAATGCAGCCTTGCTTGACCCTTCTTGAAACTTTGATAGGGTCAGTACAATCCCCTTTTCTTCATAAAAAGGACTCTTATAGTAGAGTCACAATGTAAATGTTTTACAATACCTAGAAAGGTCAAACCGGTCGAAAGCACAGTAGAGGTCCATAAAAGCAATGTGTAAAGCACCTCTCCTTGCTTTGACATACTTGCCTGTGATAAGAGTGAGATTTAATGTTTGTTCCACAGTTC
This sequence comes from Lissotriton vulgaris, assembly GCF_964263255.1. NCBI lineage: Eukaryota > Metazoa > Chordata > Amphibia > Caudata > Salamandridae > Lissotriton > Lissotriton vulgaris. The sequence goes on along the minus strand of NC_141689.1, from coordinate 1,079,849,339 downwards.
CTAAGCCTGAGCAAAAACCGTATTGTGTTGGTGAGAAAAAGGAGTTTGCCTCTGCCCAATCTTCCAACTTATTCAACATTATACACCACAAGATCTTTACTGTGGAGTCGAGCAATGAGATTGGATGGTTACATGATGGTAAATTTCGATCTCCCTTTTCATGAATGGGCAATATGATGGCTTATCTCCAGGAATGAATCTCCTCTCCCTTCACTGCTGTCTTTAGTACATTAGTGACAAGGGGTTCCCCAAAACTACTCACTGATTTAAACATCTAGGCCTATTTCTTTCCCACTCACAGCATCCTTTTATTGCTTTGGTTGCAGATTTAAAATCTATAAAATGTGTTACACGATGTTCTTGTGGGGCAAGGAAGTCAGACCTATTAGCCAATTGTCCACCTCCTTCCACCTTATCTCAATTAAAAATAAGGGAAAATGTAGGAGGAGCCACGCACCGGTCCAAGATGGCTATGAGAGTGCTCTGCTCCGCCGGACCGACCCCCAGCCACAATATGCTGTTAATAATCCTGTTCCTGGAGCTTACCACCGGGGGTCGGAAGATTGGCGGCGCCCCTGGCAGTGACTCCGGCCCCTCTGCGTCACCAGGGGGCGTAGATATTCCTCCCGTCACCTGCGGCCTGCTCCGCCTCGGAGGCCCAGAGCTTGCGTGGATCCTGCAGCCGGAAGGAAGTTAACAACACCGGGGCCGCGGACCGGAAGTCACCGGTCCGGCCCTGGAGTCCATACGTGAGTGGCTGGCGGCCATTTGGGGGTGACAGGAGACTCGCAGAAACAGAGGTGTCTCGAGAGGGTGCGAAGACTGGGAGAGGAGGTGAGGCCTGAGTGGAGATGAGGAGAGGATCAGGGCGCGGGGTTGAACTGTGGAGCGGGCCATGTTTGGCGCCCCCCCCTCGCACCTCTGTGCCCGAGACTCCTCTGTACCCGAGACTCCTGTGGTGTGCCCCGGGGGGCTGAATACAGTGTTTGGACCGAGGCGCCTTGGACATTGCTCGCCACTTTGCCTGCCAGTGAGTTTAGAAGCGGTGGGGGCCGGCGGCCATCATTGAGCCCCTGTGGACTTTTTGTGGATTTAAAGTCTTAAAATTTGGATTTTTCTCAGAAAAATCAAAATTTTAAGACTTTTGGTATTCACAGAAGGCATTTAGGAGTCCTAAAGTTAGGAGTCCTAACTTTACTACTACTAAATTGAGAAAAATCCTAATTATAGGACTTTCGGTATTCACAGAAGGCATTTAGGAGTCCTAAAGTTAGGAGTCCTAACTTTACTAATACTAAATTGAGAAAAATCCTAACTTTAAGACTTTTGGTATTCACAGAAAGCATTTAGAAGTCCTAAAGTTAGGACTCCTAACTTCTGTGAATACAGAAATGAGTAAGTGCCTTCTGTGAATACCAAAATGAGTAAGTGCCTTCTGTGAATACCAAAATGGTAGTAAGTTTAGGATTTTGTCTTAAGTTAGTTCTTTGAAATGGGCCCCTAGAGACTTCTTGTCCATGATTCCTCAGGTCACTTTTAGAGCATTCTACATGCATGTATTCATGGCAGAATTCAACCTTTATATTCTCACAGGCCAATAAGATTTTCTTCCTATTCACTTTTGCCCATTTTAGGTTGCTAGATTGGATCCCTTTTCTGCACCATTGGGATACCTTCTGACCTTTCTTTGTATCCAAGCAAATCCAAAATCTAATTAAAGCTATTTGTGAAAACCCCCAAGCTGTTGTTCCTATCTCGTTCTTATTGCTTGGATCATCGACGAGCGTGGTAGAGTCAACAAAGTTTTCAGGCGCTTCCCTTCCTCCAAGTCCCAATCACTTTTGCCGCTTAAATAAAGGACTTCTGCTCCATAATGTACTTGTGAGGGTATCATTGCACTGATGCACTGAACGCCTTTAACAGTGGTCTGTTAGACATATCTCCATAATCACTGTTAAATATTTTCAGTCTACAGATGGATGTTAAGGCTTTCACTTTCTGAGCCGCTAAATGCATGTGCTGCTTTAGAGACCTATCGAACCACATGCCAAGGTAGCGATATTCATTCACTGTTTCCAAATTCAAGTCTCCTAAAAACCAATTGAACTTAATATCTTTTTTCCAAAGCATAACATTTTTGTCTTTTCCAGATTTACAATTAAAAATTTCCTTTCACAATATTGTCTAAAGGAATTTAGCTTTCTTTGGAGGTCCAACTCAGTCTGGTCTAAAATTACCAAGTCATCTGCGTACAGTAGGCAGGACACTTTATTACCATCCATTCTTGGGCTTGCACTTCTTTCGACCTCTAGTGATGCTGGTAGATCTGCTAAAAATATGGCCAATAACAGAGGGGACAATATGCAGCCCTGTCTAAGGCCAATTTCAATTGGCATTTTTGGCGTCACTGACCCTTCTGTGTCTTTAATTACTTGTTGCCAGTTTCCACTATGTAGCTCTTTTATTATAGCCAGCAAGCCTTCCGGAATATTTTTATTTGCAATAGTTTCCCAGAGGCAGTTCCGGTCAACTGAGTCAAATGCTGCTCAAAAATCAACAAAACAGCAGCACAGTTTACCGTTTTGTTCTATTGACTTGTGTGCTATTGCCCACAAAGCAAAGCAGTGATCGACCTTGGAGTGCCCTTCTTTAAAGCACCCCTGTTCAACGGGAACAATTGAGAACTCCTCCACCAAATCTTTTAGTCTATTCAAGATTATTTTTGAGAAGACTTTTTCTCCTATGTCTAGCAGATTAATCAACCTGTAATTTTGTGGTGCAATCATACTGCCTTTTTTATGGTTTGGCCTTATTACTGCCCCCTTCCAATTCTTTGGAATTTTCCCTACTGCAAATATTACCTGGAACAATTGGGAAAAGAATCTCGCCCACCACTTTATCTGTGACTTTAAAATTATTGCTGGGAGATTATCTGGTCCTGCTAATTTCAATTTCATTATTGTATTTTATTCATCCTGTTCTGTGAAGTCTGGTTTTAGTTCTTCCATTAGATCTTGCCATGGCAGGGGCTCTGCAACTACTAATTCTCTACCGGGGCCATACAATTCCTTCAGGTACTTCTCCCAGGCTGCTTCGTCAACGACACAGTTCATTGCCCCAATAGGGTGATCGGCTGCTGCTTTTACAAGCTTCCAGAACTGTCTTATATTTTTTTATTCAATCGATTCTAGCAGGTTTTCCCAGAATTTGTCTTTATACACCCTTTAAGCATCTGTGATCATCTTTTTATACTCTCTTTTCAATTTATTAAGATAGCTTTGACTCTCCCGGTTATACTTTTTTCTAATACTTCTTGTTACTTTCCTTATCTCACTTTTTTTCTTTCTGCAGTCTGCGGTGAATGATTTAGGTCACCTAACAGGGTTTATTTCTTGTTTTATATTATCTTTTTTTAGTTCAATTCGGAGGCATTGTACCACTTGGTCTATTTTTCCCTCATACCATTCCACATTTGTGCTCCCTATATCCCCTAATTCTACCTTATGCTGAAATTTCATTATTTTTCTAAGTATTCTTCCGTTAACCTAGTTGACTCTCTCTTGGGGTATTCAACTTGTTGTGAGATTACTTTGTCTCAGTGTTCCCTGATTCCCCCTTGTGTCTTCAACTGCAGTGGATTATGTTTGTTGCCTTCTTTGTGATGTATCTTAAATTCCTTATAAGAGGAAAATTCTAAGCGAACATGAAGACATAATCTATTGGGCAGTTGTGTGTGCCTATTTTAAATGTTTTCTTTGCTGGGCAGTCTGCTTTAAGTTTGCCGTTCAGGCAGAAAAGACCCTTTGTCCCTAGATAATTTCCCAGTTCTATATTCTGCCTTGAAGTTTCGCAGGCTGGGAAACTTGCTTGTTTTATTTTGTATGCATCCAGTATTTCCCTATACCAGAGGTCAACCTTCTTTGGGTGCAACTTGTGGTTAAAGTCCCCCATAATAAGAAATGCATCTGAACCATACTTTTCACATAAAGAGTCTATATCATCTTTAAAATTCCCCAGCTCAATTCCGTACTCTGTAGCATTCTCCCATTACATATACACATTTATAACGATTACATTTTCATATTTTTTTTCTAAGATCAGCAAAGATAGTCTACAAGCCAGTAGCCATTTTACTTTTAACAAAATCACATTTCTTGTTACTTTTGTGGACAGAAGGGTCATAATCCCCCCTCCCGAGCGTCCAAACCTTTTTTTCTTGGCCTGTTGATTTAGTTGGAGGTAACCTTTGAAAGTAGGGGTGTCATCGCATAGCCAGGTCTCTTGCAAACAAGCAATTTCCACATTATTTACTTGTTTATTTATACATTCTTGTTTTATTACGTCTCCAAGGCCATTTATATTCCATGATAGAAAATACCAGGCTATGCGACACCCCTTCATCCTATTCCACCTCACTTAAACCTCCGTCTTCATCTGTTACATCCTTATACCTCTGGCAGGGTCCTGCTAGGCTACTTCTTAGGCTCCAGTTACCCCAAAAGTTATCATTTACTGAGTTATTGAATACTACGTTCAAAATGCTACCCCCTCTTCATTTTCCTCCAGTAGCCTCACCTGTCTCCTACCTAGACCTGTATGGCACTTGAGAAAGCTACTTCCTAATTTGCCATTTTCCTTTAATTCTCTCTCTGGGATTAGCCTTATACCTTCCTGGTGTATCTCACTCGCTGCTTTCCGAATAGCCATTTTTACCAGGTCAGAGTAGAACAATACTCTTGTGATTTCCTTTCCATTTATATTTTCTATAAAGCCCACCTGTCTCAGATCTTTTAATCCTATTCCCCTCAAACTAGGAAATTTAGAAAACGAGAATAGGATTTGAGACCTATTTAGAGGTATAATCTTCCTTGTCTTCTTCCCCTTTTGTTCAAATTGCTCCGGTTCAAGGTACAACCATTTGTATCTACCTACCGCTATCCCTGTCGTGGAGGCTTCTAAATTTGCCTGCCTGCAGTTTGCTCACCCAGCATACCCCATTTTACTTTTCCCTTCTAATTTACCTCGTTGCTGGTCTGCTTTTTTTGGGTTATGAAACTTCTGAGGATTTGTGTTGTGTCCAGTATAGGTTAAGTTTGCTATCGGATTTGTATTTGTGGTTTAAATTTTTGGTTGCTCCTTTCTAGGTCCCTTACTACTCTGTTTCTTTACTTGGTTATTGAGATCATTCCTCTTACCCACTGCTCTAGGGGACTTGAGGGGTACCAATGTCAAAGCGGGACTTTTTAAGTTGACCTCATTCTCCCTTTCCTTTATTTTTCCCTTTATTTCTACTTTGGTTTCCCTCTTTCTACGTATCTTTCTTTTCAGTTGACCTATTCAGGAAACTGTATCTTGGGTTTTCCCCTCTTCTTTTTATCAGCATCAGGCACTTAGATATATATACACTGAGTGGGGATTCTACTGTTTCTCTGCCTTCATTCTGTTCTTTAGGCTGGGGATCAAATACTGGTCTCATCATGTGTGGCATTTGCCCTCTAATTCATTTCAGCTCCTCTTCAATCTTTTTTAAATAAAACTTTTGCGTTTTCAGGACCCCATTGTTTAACATTGTAACTTCTAGAATACCCTGCAGGGTTTTCTGCAGCAGCAACAATAAGTCCATCATTGAAGAGGAAGGAGTAGCGGAAATGTCTAAGTCTTGTAGACTATTTCTCTCAGGGACATCTGATCTCCCAATTCTCGATGTTTCCTGCTGGGTTTGGATTCGTATCCCATTTGAATGTTGTACCGGTAGATTTGGTGAGTCACCCCAATCAATTCTTGGCCCTTGACTGATATTTTCCATTAGGCCTGTAGTCTCTAGTTCGGGTGCTTGCATTGAGAATAGTTTGGGGGATGATGACAGACGCGGGGTAATTATTTGCTGATTTTGGCTCAGAAGGGAGTGGTTTATTAAGGATGATGCCTCCAATAATTCCTCAGAAGATTCTCCCGTGCCATTCCCATTCTGGCGCTCTTCTTCAATTTCCAAGGACTTCGTAGTTAGGTCTAATCTTTTGTAATGTTTCCCTAGAAAGTCCTTTATGGATTTAGTTGCTGAAGTACTGCCTTTAGATTCTTGCGGAGTCTTTTTGATGGCTTTTTCATTTTTTCTCTTTTGAGGTGCCCATTTACTTTTTTCTCAGAGGCTAGCCTGGCTCTCCTCGCTCTCTTCTAGGGTCCTGAATCCCCCTTGGAGCTCACTCCTCCCTGGGCTTTCCTCCACAGGTTCCTTGTGGGTTTTTTGCTTCCTCTTAGGTGCAATCATCCTTTGTCTCAGGTCTGTTCTTTTTTATTGAACACTTATGACTCCAATATACTGTACGTTATACTTTTAAAGCACTTCCTTGTGCTATCCTTGCTTTTTCCCCCTACACTTGCCCCCTAATCAACCAAGATTACCAATTAGTGGGTACTTAGAAGGGCGATGGGGTACAGCAATTGTTCACACAGTCGTTCATATACTTACCTCTGTAGTGCCTCTATGCCGCCATGCCTGCCAATTTGCATTTAAAATTCTCTTGATTAACACTGCACATTGACTTGGTGGCCTCCCCTTGCCTCTTTCCTTCTGCTGGGGGGCGGCACACCAGTCGTTCCTTGTGATTCCACCCCAGGTTCTAATCTTCTGGGTGTGCCTTGGGTAATTTCCACTCAACCTTCCCCACCTTTCCGTCACCTGGGAGCTCTTTCCGCTTGCTTCAACCTTCTTCTGCATAATGCTTCCCTACAGGCGGTCCGGTCACGTTTTGGGGTTCAGCTGTGGCCCTTTTCACCCACAGTTTCCTTTACTGCAGGTCCTGCCAATTCCGGCTTAGCCCGGTTTTTGCCTAGGTCCGCCGAGATCAGAGGCTCATGGGGGCGTCCGAAATGCCGGTTACTGTATCCCTGAGTGTGGGCCCTACAGATTCCGGCAGGACCCAGTATTTCCCTGGGTCCACCGATGTCTAAATCTCATGAAAACCAGCAAAAAAGCCGGTACGCAGCGCATCTCTCTACTCGCGTCCCGTGGCTCAGGCAGCTCCAGGTGAGCGGTGCAGCTCTAGCGCTGACTCGGCGCGTGGTGTGGCATGGCGTTCTCGACGTTCTCGACATTGGCAATCAGGCAGGTGGGGCGGCAACAACAGAGATTGCTCAGGGGTGACCCGCAGGTCGTGCCGGACACATGCCTGATACTTATTGATATGGTCGGATTTAAGTATCTTGGTATCTATATCACTCTAGACCCCAAACTGTGATACACCAACAATATGATCCCTCCCCCCCCCCGACGTGATTGAGAAACGACGTGGTGCGCTGGAAAGCCCTTCCGCTCTCCCTGTTGGACAGGGCGGTACTTTTTAAGATGTTGGCTCTGCCCCGATTTCTGTATGCTCTCCAGAATGCGATGGATCCGGTCCCCTCCTCCTACTTTAGGGAAATAGAGACCCTTTAGCAGCAGCTGCTCCTGGAGGGTAAACCCAGCATAGCATTCTCTAAACTTACCCTTCCCTGGTATGAAGGGGCGATAGGGTTGCTGGACCTAAAGAAATACTATTGGGCCTCTGAATTGGCGGCAGTTAACCACGGGATATACGGACACCCAGGCGACCCCGGATACACTATGGACCGTTGCCAGCTGCCGGGGGTGACTATACCAGAGCGTTATATGCCAGACCTTGTAGGTTTCCGCTCACGGGACCCAATGTGGATGCCGTCCAGGCGTGGCACGCGACCAACAGGCACCTAAAATGGGAAGGGAAATTCACCCTTGCTACCCCACTCTGGAACTCGGAAAGGTTGGGAAGTCTATGGAAATCCAAGGGCTTTGATAAGTGGGACCTTATAGGGATCACGCCGGTAAAGGATGTCTGGGGGAGGGAACAATTCACACATTTGATTCCCTTAAGCTACAATATAAACTGAGGTACACAGACAAAATATTGAGTTTAAAATTTCGATATACAATTATATCGAAGTTTAAATATCGATGGGACAAAATATCGAAGGTAAGTAATATCGACAGTCTTAATATCGATATTAGTATGATATCAGTAATATCGAAGTTTTAAATATCGATGTCAATAATATCGAAATAAATAACTTCGATGTTACTAATATCAATTTTTAAATAAATTTAGTGTATATTATATTGTATTTATTATGTTTTATTATTTATTTTTAATGTAATTTAATTAAATATTGTCTTTTACTACTGTAGCGGGTTGTGGGTTTATAGGGTGGGAAGTAATTTAATTATGTTAAATTAATTATTAATTAGTAGGAATTATTAATTCATTGAGAATTAATTTTTAATTAATTTTAATTAATTGATAAATATGTTCTGTAGCGGGTTATGGGTTTATAGGGGAATAGGGTGGGAAGTAATTTAATAATAATTAATTCATTAATATATGTTTGAAAAATTTTAATTAATAATTACTTGATAATTAATTTATATTAATTAGTTAATTAATTAATATAATTTTGTACATATTTTTAATTATTAATTAGTTGGTAATTAATTAATATTTAGTTAATTACATTAATTAGAGTAATTTTTATATATATAATTTTTTGTTATTCTTAATTAATTAATCGGGAAAAAATAATATTAATTATTAAATTAAATTATTACAGCTAATGTGCTAATATATTTACTTTATTGTTATTGTTAATTAATAATTAATTGGTAATTAAATAATAATTAATTTTGGGTAAAGGAGTATTTTTAGGGTTCAGGGTCAGTTTTCAGTTTTTGGGTAAAGGGGTATTTTTAGGGTTCAGGGTCAGTTTTCAGTTCTTGGGTAAAGGGGTATTTTTAGGGTTCAGGGTCAGTTTTCAGTTTTTGGGTAAAGGGGTATTTTTAGGGTTCAGGGTCAGTTTTCAGTTTTTGGGTAAAGGGGTATTTTTAGGGTTCAGGGTCAGTTTTCAGTTCTTGGGTAAAGGGGTATTTTTAGGGTTCAGGGTCAGTTTTCAGTTTTTGGGTAAAGGGGTATTTTTAGGGTTCAGGGTCAGTTTTCAGTTTTTGGGTAAAGGGGTATTTTTAGGGTTCAGGGTCAGTTTTCAGTTCTTGGGTAAAGGGGTATTTTTAGGGTTCAGGGTCAGTTTTCAGTTTTTGGGTAAAGGGGTATTTTTAGGGTTCAGGGTCAGTTTTCAGTTTTTGGGTAAAGGGGTATTTTTAGGGTTCAGGGTCAGTTTTGGGTTTTTGGGGTACAGGGATATTTTTAGGGTTCAGGGTCAGTTTTGGGTTTTTGGGGTACAGGCGTACAGGGTAAAAATAAAAATAATTTACATTAAATCAATTAAATGAAATTAAAAAAAGAAAATTACATTACATTATTAAGTGTTTCATTTATTTTAAATGTATATGTATAAGTTTTAATTTTGTTTTAATATTTTTATTTAATATTTGTAAAATTATATGTATTTTAAAATTATTTTTACATTATTATTAATACATTTAAAAAAACGATATTTTTAATTTCGATATTTTTGTACTACGATATTATTTTTTCGATATTTTTGTACTTACCTTTATGAAGATATGACTCCGATATTTTTGATGTCGATATTTCTGTGCCGATATTTTTGTATTTCGATATTCTGTCTGTCGATATTATGTCAGACATTCATAAACTGAGTGACTGTGAGTATTTCCTTTACCTTCAGGTCCGACATGCGTTGCTCACACATATCCCCAGGGACACAACACTCCCAGATGCTTCTCCCCGGGAGGATAGGATGCTAGACGGACATCTCCCTGAGAAAACCATTTCACTAATACATAAGAAGCTCAAAAATAACATGGAGGATCCGCTAACTCTTATAAGACGGCAGTGGAATGAGGACAGGATGGAGCTTGATGACGAGGACTGGCAGGAAGCGGTTTCCACCACGAGGGTGGTGGCAATCCAGATAAAGCTTAGACTGGTGCAGTTTAAGATTTTACATAGATCATATGTCACGGGACCTTGTCTGGTCCGTATGGGCCGCTCGGAGAGTGCAAAAAGGGATGCTGGGAAATAGGGACTTTCACACATATACCATGGGACTGCACAAGTGTGCAAGCATATTGTTGCGTGGTCCACCGCACAATGCGTGAAGTCCTGGAAGTGGAACTGCAGCTAGAGGCACACAGGTGCATATTGAATGTCTGGGAGGCCACAGACCTAAACGCATGCAGAAGGCATTGGGCAACATTGGCATTCATGATCGCGAAGCGTAACATCGCCCAGCTGTGGGGAGCCAGCCAGCCACCTCGGATTGAGAAATGGAGGGAGGACCTAGACTGGTGTAGAGATCGGTCTACTCCACCAGGGGGTGCCCTGGGAAGTGGGGCAGGTTCTGGGAGGCCTGGAACCATTACAGGGAGGACATTTGTACCCCGCCAGCATGTTGGGAAGAAGCAGAGACACACGAGTCCCCTTGATCCACCGACTGTCATAACTGTATAATATTTTGAATGTATGGAACATCACTAAGAAACTTGGAAGATTTATGAATATGTCACCGAATGTGTTTCTTTGTGATTTTTGTTTAATAAAAAATAAGGGGAAAATGGGTAATCCATTCTTGTAGAGCAAAAAATATCTTCCAGCCGGTCGGAACCTCACTGTGATCACCTATGGACCGCGTTTCTGCCGTCGGGATTAAGATGTTGGTTTCTCACAGCCTTTCTGTGCCGGCCTTTCCAACACGTAAAGGCTGTCAGAAAGTGACTTTGGGGCCCCTAGCAGGTTCCCCTAACTCTGCGCTCTCCAGTCGGTGGTCAAAGGGGGTACCCAGGGTACCTCCCTGTAAAAACCTTCCCCTGTTTAGATGGCACCATGGGGTGCCTGTCCCAAGGTGCAGGGTTTTACACACACACACCCATTTCTCCACAGGAGCCTGTATTACGGATGGTTTACAGCCGTAACACAAGCTACCATAGAGAATAGTGGAAATCTGACCGAACAGTGTTCAGTTGTATCGTAATCAGGTGGTCAGAATCTCCGACCTCAGGTCGGTCTGTCCAGAATCCGAGACGGTGTTGGTGGGAGGCAACTCCGGCCGACATCATAATAAGCCCCTATGTGTTAATGCCAGCTGGTTTAAAGCTTCACCACAAAGTGAATGTATCAAATGAGTCGTATCCTTGATTATTGGAAAGTCCACATATGCGATTCCCACTACACGAGCATTTAGTAATGGTAAAATCCCCTGCCCATATTATCAAAATAGAATTCCTCTGGAAAGAAGCAAAATCTGAAACTACTTTCCTCATCTCATGGATTATACCAATTGGGTGTGCTGAGAAACAATAAAAATTAAAATGTATTAAAAGAATAATTAGTCACTTAAGCCTTTTAAGATTCATGACTTGGTAACAAGGCCTTAAAGCAGCGGTCTTCAATCTGTGGGGCCCGACCCCCAGGGGGGTCGTGGAGTCCTGGGAAGGGGGTCGCAGATTCTGCAGAGTGCAGTTCCTGGCATTGAGCTGATCGAGGGTGCTCACGGCGGAGGCCTAATTCACACCGAGGTGTGAAAAACATCAACGCCTCATTAACAAGTAAAAGGTCTTTCAAAGACCTGTCAAGTACTTGGGTGTGACTGTGTGTGTCTCTGAAGCTGTTTCAGCCGGGCTCACATACACGAGCTGGGGGGAGCTGGGGGGGTGTGGGGGGGGGGGTGGCTGGGGGAGTGGCTGGGGGAGTGGCTGTAGTTTAGCCCTTTCAGTTCAATGGATGTTGCGCACCTGGAGCTGTGGGTCCCATGACACGTCCCCCGCCCCCAGCAGGGAGGCACAGAGATGCCCTCCCATGGGCGGGTAAGAAGAAGGACGACGACGCAGAGAGATACTGAAGGATGGATGAATGTGTGAAAAGGTGGATGGATGAATGATGGATGTATGGATGGAAGGATGAAAAGGTGGATGGATGAAGGATAGATAGGTGAAGGATAGATGTATGGATGGAAGAATGAAACGGTGGACGGATGAAGGATGGATGGATGTGGATGGATGAAAGGCTGAAGGATGGATGAATGTGTGAAAAGGTGGGTGGATGAATGATGAGTGGATGGATGAATGAAAGGGTGGATGGATGAATGATGGATGTATGGATGGAAGGATGAAAAGGTGGATGGATGAAGGATAGATAGGTGAAGGATAGATGTATGGATGGAAGAATGAAACGGTGTACGGATGAAGGATGGATGTATGGATGGATGGGAGGATGAAAGGGTGGATGGATTAAGGATGGATGTATGTATGGATGGGAGGATGAAAGGGTGGATGGATGAAGGATGGATGTATGGATGGATGGGAGGATGAAAGGGTGGACGGATGTATGGATGGATAAAAGGTTGCATGGATGAATGATGCATGGATGGATGTGTGAAAAGGTGGGGGGATGAATGATGGGTGGATGGATGAAAGGGTGGGTGGATGGATGGATGGATGGATGAAAGGGTGGATAGATGATGGATGGGAGGATGAAAGAGTGGATGGATGAAGGATGGATGTATGGATGGGAAGATGAAAGGGTGGGTGGATGTATGAATGGATAAAAGGTTGCATGGATGAATGATGGATGGATGTGTGAAAAGGTGGGTGGATGAATGGTGGGTGGATGGAAGGAAGGGTAGATGGGTAAAGGATGGATGTATGGATGGAAGGATGAAAGGGTGGATGGATGAAGGATGGATGTATGGATGGAAGGATGAAAGGGTGGATGGATGGATGTCTGAAAGTGTGGGTGGATGAATGATGGAGGGATGTGATGAGGTCTAGGAGTTCCAGTTTCTAGAAACTTTTGTCGGAAGGGGGTCCTTACGCCTAAAAAGGTTTTACAAGGGGGTCTCGGCATCAAAAAGTTTGAAGACCTCTGCCTTAAAGCCAATATTTTCACACTCACATTCTTAATGGAAAATGCTGCAAACACGGCTAAACCGCCCTGTCCTCCTCATGCTGCTGATAGCGTTGCATCGTAGCAATAAGATTTAAAACCATTTAAAGCAATGGGATTCATAGCCCTTGTTTCCTGGCAACACACAATATCAAAATTAGCTAGAAAAGTCAGCCAGTCCTCATTGTTACGTTTTTGACGGATTTTCGCGCAATATTCCAATCTGCATACCTTGACAATCAGAGATGTTTGGGTTTTTTAGATTTTGCTCAGGGACTAAATTGTCTAAAGCACCTGTATTCCTCGCTGCAAACAGTCAATCGTTATAATATAGTCCAGTGAAGGCTGCCAAACCTATTGTTTAAGGGTAAGTGGAAATTTGACCGAAGTCGGTTTCGCATTTGGGTGGGACCGTAGGGCCTGTTTGGTTTCACCATACCTGTGGCTAGATGTTTATAAAAGCAACCCAAGTGCTAGTCATACTTCACCATGTTCTGCCCATTGCATATTGGTTGAGCCAGAGAGGTTCTGAGGTCTGTGGGATGGCCAGAAATAGATCACTGGCAATGTCCCATAAAGCACAGGTGTGCCTGCCCAGAAGGCACACCGTACTCAAGTATTGCAAGGCTGAACTAGTCTATGAGAAAACATTTTTACTGAAAAATAGGTTTTGCCTCCATCCACACAGCAGGTCAGATAGGTATTGGGAGTGACTTGCCTTTGCAATGCCTGTGCCACCAGACTTTTAGGCAAAGGATGCTTTGTTAGAAAAATCAAGATCACCTGCAGGAGGTCTAGGTCACCTGGCTGCAGGTCAAGAGACCGGAGGAACAAAGCCGGGCTTAGCTCAGGAGGCCATGAGAGCACCTGCAAGAGCCTTGTTAAATGGAAATAGTTGCTCAGAAGAGCAAGTTACTTAACTTCAGGAATGCTCTTTCTGGCAGAGACTTTATCTATCTGTAAATTCCTCACCTTTTGCATATCCCCCAGGCTTCAGACTGGACCCGGAAACCTTTCAATTGTACCGCGGCATGTTGGAAGGTGGCACTGTGCAGCTCCACACAGATGCCGATCTGCTCCTGAAGTGATGTGCGGAGCCTATACAGGCACCACTCACACCCACTGATGTCAGTTGCTTTCAAGACTGTCAATGCCCCCAGATGCAGAATCCAAATAGTAAATTGGTAGACCAGTTTGCAGAGTCCTAGACTTAGGATCTTATTGAATGGATAGAGTCCAGCCACAGAAGGGGGAGGACGAGAGGTTTGGAGCTAAATATGAGACTAGAGGCTCTACCAGAAAGAGCATTACTGAAGGTAAGCAACTTGTTCTTCTGGTAGAGACTTCTCGCTGAAAATTTCTCACCTCCTGAATAGGTAGTAATGCAGTAGAAGCTCAGTGCTCTTTTGAATTTCTCCTCCTCAGAGGAGGAATGTGGAGCATAGAAGGCCAGCATGGTGATGGTTTGATGGACATGGAACAGTGTCAATTCTTTTGGCAGGAAGGATGCCCGAGACCTCAGAGCCAGTTTGCCTGGAAAGATAGTAGTGCACAGTGGATTGATACAAAGAGCCTGAAGCTCACTCACACCCTGTGCTGAGGTCACAAAGGACACAGTCTTAATCGTAAGGAGATGTAAAGACACCTGTGAAGCTGCTCGAATAGATCAGTTTAAGGTCTCATTGAAGCATTACAAAGGAAGATGGGGAATAGGGGGAAGTATGTGTTACACCTTTTTCAAAACTCACATCACAACCGGTGACTTTAACAATGAGAGCTGATCTGGTAACTTGAAGAAGACAAAAATGGTGGTGAACTGCCATTCGTGATCTGCTAAGAGCTGATGGCTGAGCTCGGTGGCCATGGCATTTAATGATTCTATCAATTAGTTCACCACTAGGAAAATTCCTTGGCAGACCAGACATTTCCAGATGTACAAGGGTTCCTGGTACAGGGTCCATAACTCTGCCCTGCCTTGTTTGTTGCAGTACCACACAGAGGGGTGTTGTCTGAGCACCTGTACCAGCCTCCTCATAATGAATGGAAAGAAGGCTATCAAGGCCAAGCAGATTGCCCTCCGCTCCAGAAGGTTGATCTGGAGCCAGACTAGTGGCCTCTGATCTCTACTTCTCCCAGATGGCCACGTCAACCCAGAAGCAATGCATTGGTCACCACTCTCAGTTCTAAATGGAAAAGCAGAGGGGTCTTCTGCTGACCCAATCACAGTCCAGCAACAACCACTACAGATCTTTTGCAGTCTCCTCCAAAATCTTAACGATTTTGGAGATGTCCCCTCGATGTTTGGTCCACTGGGACAGCAGAGCCAGCATATGGCACTTGCTGTACTCAATGAGCAGGATGTAGGAGGTCATAAGTCCCATCAGCCTCAGAGTCAACTCATTGAAATCCAAGACCGAGGCTTAATTACTGAGATCGTAGCCTAAATGTCCTGCACTCTACCAGGGGAAAGGCACAAAACCGAACCGTGTCCAGAATGGCTCAGATGAATGGGAGAACCTTTTCAGCCCCATGTGGCCATTGAGACTGATGTAGCAGCGCCTGTCCCACTGCGGGTTGCCCTCTATCAGAACTATTGCCGCCCTAGGGAAGACATAGATACTGTAGAAGCTCTCTGCTGTGCATGGAACGAGCTGTGGAAAAGAGCAGGTATTCCCATTTTCTTTGCTCCATCCATACAGCTAGCGCATAACCCTTTATTGCCTCACCTCTGGGACAGTATTGGCGGGACTGCGGCTAAAAAGTTGAATCCTTCGCAGATCTCTAACCCAAAGGCCATTTTCGTCCTCCACCAGTGGAGGAGGAGGGTCAATCAGTGCCCTTCGCTGAACTATTTCTATATCATAAACTCAGGGCCGCCTGTCGATCCCTACACAAAAGTTTCCTGTGCTTCCCGGCACTATGGCCATCTTGGAAAATGTGTTGAAGTCACCAGGCAGGAAGCGGCCCAGGACTTCCAGTCTACCCTCTGTCATATTAGCGACTGGATGGGCGCTCACCATCTCAAGCTTAACCCCGACAAGACGGAGCTCGTTCTTGTCGGAGGCCCAGCCAATACCTGGAACTCTACCTTCTGGCCCCTTTCCCTTGGCCCCCCCCTCATCCCGCTGACAAAGTAAAAAGTCTGGGGGTCTATATCTCACATGATCTTTCCATGAATCATCAGGTCAGTGCTACAGTGTCCTCCTGCTTCCACCAGCTTAGAAAAATTCGAATAATAGCCCACTTCCTGACCACTGAAGCTCTCACCCTGGCGCTGCTGGCATTAGTCATCTCTCGGATTGACTATGCCAACGCCTTGTACGCAGGCATTCCGCAATATCAAATAAAGAGACTTCAGCTGATACAGAATCAGGCTGCCCGCCTGATCTACCATCAACCAAAACATCATCACGTCCGTCCTCTCCTCAAAGCCCTTCATTGGCTTCCTGTGTCGGAGCGCTGTAAGTTTAAACTTGGCTGCCTAACCCATAAATCCCTGGCCGGCATCAGCCCCTCTTTCATTTTGTCTCTTCTGCACCCGTACGCCCCTTCCAGACACCTCCGATCTTCCCACCACGCTCTCCTCCAGACGCCTAGGTTTAGGCGCAAAAAGCACGGAGGCCTTAGATTCTCCTTCTTGGCCCCCTCCCTCTGGAACTCTCTACCGTTGGAACTCAGACTCTCCTCCTCCTACCCCCAACTTTAGGTCTCTCCTAAAATCCCACCTTTTCCGCTGTGTCTATACATAAGTTCCCTCTTTCTCCCTCCTCTGTCTCCCCATGATTTAGTGAACAGCGCCAAGAAACCGTCCGATGAATGCTGCGCTCTACAAATCCTTTTTACATTACATTACATTACATTACCCTCGCCTTGTAAACTAGTTACAAGTGTATATATATATATATATATATATATATATATATATATATATATATATATATATATATATATATATATATATATATATATCCACACAGTTACAGGAACCCAAATTGAAGACAGCCACTGGTCGTTAAGTATTCAGTATTCACTTTGTTTAATGGACAAACGTGCTGGCAGCCAAACTGAGCAGAAAGTCACTTCAATGAAATAAAACGCCAGACGCGTTTCAAAAGCCCCAAGCTCTCTTCTTCAGCGGCGTTGGTAAAGTTTGAAAGACAGCGCTCTATCACCTGCCCTGGGGGGGCATGCCCAACATTTGGATGACAAGCGTGCCCACATGGGACTACACTATCCAGAAGGCTGCGCTACATATGATGCTCACTCATCATATGTAGTGATACACATATGTAAATGTATTTCGATTTATATAGCGCACTATTATCCAGGGGTCTCAAGGCGCTTGCTTAGGGAACCCATCCTGGTATTCCCCTGTGAGATACCCCAGCCGGGTATCCACAAGGTGAAAGCCAGGCATCCCGCCGCGAGGGGCCGTAGTGGAGATTAAGCAAGCTATTGCCCAGAGTCGCAGAGTGTGACACCGTGAGTTGAGTAGGCACCAGAGCAAGAATTGTCGACTTCGTGGAATTTTGAGCCTGAGACCCGCCGAGGCAGGGAATCGAACCCTGGTCCACGGCCGATCTCAGCTTCCGGGTCTGCCACCTCTAACCACTGAGCCATGCTTCTCCACGTCATATACATCCTGTTACACACCGATAGTCATCCAAAAGTTACTCATATACATACTCACACATGCAAATAAACTATTGAACATCGATTTATTTGCATATACAGCTATACACACACTAGCACATTACTTCTAAGGAAACTTACACATACTTACTCTCTTAAACAATCACTTATAGAAACACATACTTATTAAACAGGAACTTTTTCAATCTCTCACTCTCACATATACTCACTTATATACATCAATACTCACATATACTAGATTAAAACATATGTAGTTACTCATAAAGACACTAGTGAGGCAGGCATTCATTTACTAACACACACATAATAATAATAATAATAAAAGAGCTTATAAAGCGCACAGTAACGCCGCGCTGGTGGAGCTAATAGCACACCCAGACCTCATTCATAACCCCGTCCCTACAAAGTGTACAGAAGGGTTTTGAGCCTAGACCGAAACGCCGTCTCACTGCTTTCCAGTCTCATAGCAGGAGAAAGTTTGTTCCATTGCTGAGCGGCTTGAAGCGAGAAAGAACGCCCGCCCATTCTGGCCTTCCTTACCCTCGGAACTGTCAGCAGCCCAATGCCCTCTGAACGGAGGGCCCTTGGCGGCTCATAACGGCTGACTAAGTCCCGGAGATAAGCGGGAGGCCTGCCCCAGACAATACGGTGACAGAACAGAAGGCATTTGAACAACACGCGTTTCTTCACTGGCAACCAGTGAAGGGTATCCAACGCCTTCTGCGAGTTTGCTCTCCTCGGTCTCCTAAGCACCAGTCTGGCGGCGGCATTCTGGATGACTTGAAGGCGACCTAAGCATCCCTCGGTGGACCCAAGGAACAAAATGTTCCCATAGTCCAACCGAGAGGTCACCAGCGCCTGCGTCATCGTCCTTCTGGCCTCTAGGGGTAACAGATCTAGTGTTTTATTGAGGGTCTTCAGTACCCCAAAACACTTACCCACAAGGCGCCTTATGTGGCCCTCAAAGGAGAGAG
The DNA here is from genome assembly GCF_964263255.1 of Lissotriton vulgaris. Classification (NCBI taxonomy): domain Eukaryota; kingdom Metazoa; phylum Chordata; class Amphibia; order Caudata; family Salamandridae; genus Lissotriton; species Lissotriton vulgaris. The sequence goes on along the minus strand of NC_141689.1, from coordinate 1,079,830,846 downwards.
TGGGGTTAACCCATACTCCCAGATTCTTAGCTTCCTCACATGGTGTGGGGGTGGGACCCAGACATGGAGGCCACCACTCTGCCGACCAGCTGTCGCTCTTCCCCCCCACAACCAGAACCTCTGTTTTAGAACTGTTGAGCTTTAGGCAGTGGGAGTCCATCCAGCCAGCTAAGGCCTGCATACAGGCCTTAAAGTTGGAGGAAGCAGTGGCGGGATTCTGCGATAAAGAGATCAGCAACTGGGTATCGTCGGCATAGGATACCAATTCCACCCCAAATGCCTGAACCACTTTAGCCAGGGAGGCCATATACAGATTAAAAAGAGTGGGGCTCAAGGCCGAGCCCTGAGGCACTCCCTGGTCTAGTGGCATCTCTACAGATCGACAAGCCCCTTGTTGTACTTGGAAGCATCATCCTGTCAGGAACGACTGCAGCCAGTACAAAGCAGCACCTCCGACCCCAGCCTCGCTAAGACACTGTAGCAAGATGGAATGCGCTACCGTGTCAAACGCTGCGCTGAGGTCGAGCATGATCAAGGCCATCATGTGCCCTGCATCCACTCCAGCTCTTAGGGTCTCCGTGGCCCGTAATAGAGCTGTCTCTGTCGAGAAGCCTGCTCTGAATCCGGATTGGGAGGGATGAAATATATTCCCTCTCTCCAGGTGCTCGGTAAGTTGAACATTGACCACCTTCTCTGCCACTTTCGCCAGGTAAGGCAATAGTGAGATGGGCCTTAGGTTCTCCAGCACTTCTATGCTTACATTTGGCTTTTTCTTAATAGGTAATACTATTGCCTTCTTCCACTCCTCTGGAACCCGCTGGGAGGAGAAGGAAGTCTGTAGGACATGTCTTATGTGCGGTTCCAGTCCTACCAGACCCTCTGAAATAACCCTTGGAGGGGCCGGGTCATTAGGGGAACCAGACTTCACACTTTGACAGATCTTAATTAGACTTTCAGCTGAGGGGACCTCAAAGATTTGCAAGGAAGTGCTAGTATCCAAAGGCAATACAGTGGCTCTAAAATCTATGCCCCTCCCTGGCTGTTTCGAAAAAGAGGCATAAATGGACTTGACTTTGTTGGAAAAAAAGTCAGCTACTCTATTGCACTCTGCCATGGAGTCGCATGCAGGGGCGTTAGAGCTGGAGATCAAGGATATCTCCTTGTAGATTTTAAACAGTTCCCGTGAGGAGCTCTCGGCTTCCTCAATGCGAGACTGGTAGTATTTAGCTTTCGCTCTGCGTACTGCATACTGATAGCTTCTATGTGCTATGCTATAGCTGCTTTTGCCCTGTTCACTGGGATTCCGTCTCCAGCTCCTTTCAAGTTTTTTACAATTTGATTTAATGTGCTGGAGTTCCTGTGTGAACCAAGGGGCAGTGCGTTGTCTACCCTCCTTGGCCTTGCCTTTACTCAGAGGAGCAAGCTCATCCAAGGTGGTCGCCACAAGCTGATTAAATTCCTTATTGGCCAAGTCACTGTTAGTGGCCAACGGTGGCCTCGCCCTCTGAATGGCCAGAACAAAAGCCTCTTGAGAATAAAGTCTCCATTTACGACGCAGGAAATTGCTAGGGCCAGACCTAGTAGACTTATGTAGCTGATACGAGAGAAGGAATGGGACCAAAAAATGGTCAGACCAAGGGAGCTGTAGGGGAGTAAGTGGCTTTATCATATCCCAGCTGGCGAACAGAGGGTCCAGACAATGACCCCGCTCATGAGTAGCGGCCACATTTAACAAGTCAAGCTGCAGCTCTTTTAGGACTAATCGAACGTCTGCTGCCTCCTTCTGTAGAGGATCCTCCAAGTGTAGATTCAGATCCCCCAGCACCAGTACTTTACTGTGTTTAATAGCAGTCAGAGTAATCCCTTCCAATAAGCTACTTCGAAAATTTCCCAGGGACCCCGGAGGCCTATAGATTAAAATGCCCGAGATAGATTCCTGCTGACTCAGTTTAATGTTGAATTCGCCAGCTTCGCTATTGTCAATTTTTACCGGTCTCAGGGCGCACTCAATGGGGTGCTTGACAATAATGGCAATACCCCCACCCCTCCCATTTTCTCTGTCAAGTCTATGGAGGGTAAATCCTGGAGGGACTGCATTCAGTATATCAGGATCAGAATGCTCACCCAACCAAGTTTCCGTTAGCAATAGTAAGTTCAGGTCCTCATCAAGTAGGAGATCCCACAGCTGGAGACTGTGTTTGCTTAAAGATCTGCAATTTAATAGCCCACCTTTTACTGTAACCCTGTCAGTGTTACTCGCCAGCATAGTCCTACCTTTAAATGGGCAGTGTGGACACGGGCGTATGTCCAACACATTCATCGAGTGCCTACAGGCAGTGTGTAGGGAAGGACAGAGTTCCAGCAGCCTGTTCCTAGTATAGGAATACGAATGGCCCTCGGGAGAGGCAAGGGTCGTAGCCCCTGGCCCCGCTCGGTCGCGGACGGGCGCAGACGGGCTTGGCTTAGGCGCGGCTTCATACATATACACACTCATCCACACATACAGTCCTACACATATGCTGTCTTCAAAACACATACAAACAGTGAGTCAGTCACCAACCTATGCAGCCACTTATACACAAAGTGAAACACTGATACATATATTTAAATATTTAAAAATTACTCGCTAATATATGCATTCCCTAAGATACACTTTATAAGCCAGTTAACCAATAAATATTTTATTAAAAAAACATCCATTTACACACTTATTTAAACATTTATTCTTCCATCGACCTTTACAAATACAAATATAAAACATATTTATTTTTCAGAAAGACACACATTCACTGGATGGTGTCATCAGTGATGTCATGAGTGATGTCACTGACCATGTCATGAGTGATGTAATATGTGACGTCATCAGCAGTGCATTGCACGCGCAAGTTATAGTGAGTCCAACTAACTATAACGTGGGAATTTCAATGGTTTTATGCGAGTAAAACTTCATGCTAACTATAACTGGTGTGAAACCTATGTTTTTTTCAGTGAATTTAATAGGTTTTTTAAATGCTAATTCCTAACTATAACTGGTGTGAAACCTATGTTTTTTTCAGTGAATATATATATATATATATATATATATATATATATATATATATATATATATATATATATACATATATATACATATATATACATATATAAATATATATATATATACATATATATATATATGAAGAAAAAGAGGTTGCCCAAATGAAGGAACCGCACATGAGGAGTTAGATGCCGTTTTTATTACGGAAGGCAGCAGGTACAGCACACCAAACACTTCGTGTAGAAATGCCAAAATCGTCACCAGACGCGTTTCAAACTCTATCGAGTCCTTGATCACAGGCTATTTGGCTGGCAGGAAACAACAAGCTGTCAGTGGATCACATGGTAAAATACCACCAAGTCCCGCCCAGGAGGGGCGTCAGCACCCATTGCCTCATGGTATCTGTAGTCCACTAGAATGCAAACCCTTGTGGGTGCTTGTTGTAAATGTTCAAAAGTTAATATCCCCAGTGGGCATGGCATGCCAGCTCCTGCTGCTTATGTTCTCCGCAGTAATGGCCCCCTCATTCTGGAACAGCGCTCGAGTTTGCAAGCGCTTCAGATCCGCTCAGGTTCAGGCAGCGGGGCTCCTTCGCGGCCGGACTAGCCGCATATGTGAAGAAAAAGAGGTTATCGATAGAGTTTGAAACGCGTCTGGTGACGATTTTGGCATTTCTACAAGTGTTTGGTGTGCTGTACCTGCTGCCTTCCGTAATAAAAACGGCATCTAACTCCTCATGTGCGGTTCCTTCATTTGGGCAACCTCTTTTTCTTCATATATATATATATATATATATATATATATATATATATATATATATATATATATATATATATATATATATATATATATATACTAGCAGCCCGTCCCGACGTTGTCCGGGTATGAATTGCTTTCGGCCAGTAGTATATTGTTTTTTAGGATTTCGTTTAGATAGCATTTCTTATCTGTGACAGGCCTGTGAAACGCTCCGATTCATAGTGCACTGCTGATGCACTTAAGAGTGCGCGTTCAGTAGTGTGTGAACTCGAGTTTCCCTACTTTATTTTTCCTTGCAATATTACATAGCGCGGACTCGACAACATGGCATGAGCACAATTTACATTACAGAAGAACACATTCATTTGTGGTAGGCACGGGGAGACAAAGCGATTTGCCTGGAATCACAGGATGTTGAGCTGATGCCGAGATTCGAACATAGCTCCCCAGCTCTAAAGTTCGCAATTCTAGAACTTGTGGCGGGAGGTGTGTCTAAAAGTGTATGTCGTGCTGGCCATCAATGAGAGAGACCTGTGCATTTTTCAAATGGGTGGTGAAAAATATGAGTATGTTGCTGGAGATGTGGGCCGCCGTGCCACCAATGTACTTACCGGGGGAAGGTAAACACCCATTATTTCGCAACTTTCTTTCCGCATACCATCACTCCGCATACTTTCATTACGAAAGTACCATGACTCTGCAATGCCATTATAACGCATGGCATTACATTTTTATATGCTTTTACCACGCATACATTTACAACGAAATTCGTTGTAGATGCATGAATGGTAAAAGCATGTTTTTTTTAATGTTTAGATAAGGTAAGTATGGGTATGGTGGTATATGTTTTGGGGTACTGAGGTATATGTTTTGGGGTGTTTGGGTATTTTAAGGGTTCAGATATAGTTTTGGGTTATGCTGTACAGGGGTAGTTTTAGGGTTTAAGGATAGGAATGGGTTTTGGGGTACAGGGGTATTTTTAGGGTTCAAGGGTAGGTTTGGGTTTTGGGGTACAGGGGTATTTTAAGGGTTCAGGGCTAGGTTTGGGTTTTGGGGTACAGGGGAATTTTTAGGGTTCAGGGCTAGGTTTGGGTTTTGGGGTACAGGGGTATTTTACGGTTCAGGGGTAGGTTTGGGTTTTGGGGTACAGTGTTATTTTTAAGGTTCAGGTTAGGTTTGGGTTTTGGGGTACAGGGGTATTTTTAGGGTTCAAGGGTAGGTTTGGGTTTTGGGGCACAGGGGTATTTTAAGGGTTCAGGGCTAGGTTTGGGTTTTGGGTTACAGGGGTATTTTAGGGTTCAGGGGTAGGTTTGGGTTTTGGGGTACAGTGGTATTTTTAGGGTTCAGGGGTGGGTTTGGGTTTTGAGGTACAGGGGTATTTATAGGGTTAAGATGGGTTAGTGTTTAAGGGTGTTGGGGTATTTTAAGGAGTAAGGGTGGGTTATGATTATAGGGTGCAGGGGTATTTAAAGGTAGCAGGGTGGGATTAGCACACGGTATGAGACATGGCAAGAAGGACGAAACGTACCACACGCCCCCAGCGTTCGTCACGCCCCTAGCACACGCCCACAGCACAACGCAGACACGCCCACAAGGGACTACTTTGCTGGCACGGTTCTTCTACCTTTTAATGTATATGGTGGGCGTCTGCATAGCCTATGTCCTTCTGTTGCAACTGCCCTTTCCAACTCTGTTTTGGGTGTTGTGATTGGTGCTGTGGTTCCTGAGATTACCCGCCTCAAAGGTTTGGGCTCTTTCTTTATTATATTAGTACTAGCAGCCCGCCCCAGCGTTGCCCGGGGCAGAGGGGGGCTGGGGGCAGCATTTCAGGCTTGCGGCCCCTCCCGCCCAGAACACTTAAATTTTTCACTTTGACTGCACTATAAAGAAAGCTGAAAACGTGACGCTTTTCTAATCCCAAACAATAAATCGATCTCCTATTCTGTCACCCTTTAAAAGAGCACCATACCGCCGTGGCGTGGCTCAGTGTTCCTCTCTCGGCTATACCACCGTTAGCCTAGTGAACTTTTCAGTTATTTCCCACTGTTCAATGTCTTCCTCGGCTGTTGCTTTCTTACCAGTGCAGTACCTCTCTCAGTTGTGCCTCGTTCAGTCCTTTGATTCCCGACCCTTCCCTCCCTTCCCCTCTAGTGGCCCCATCCCAGTAGCACTTACTCCGGTCGGTAGATTCTTCACTATCAGGCGGGACATGATGCTCTTTACAGGAATCTTGCCTTCTTCCACTACTGTTACAATTCTCTCACGTTGGGTACGGACGCTGCCATCTTTGTTTCCTTCCTCGCCGCTCATCACCGCTCCTCCCCGCCTGTCATCATCACACACGTTGCTGTCATTGCTACGTCGCGGCCAGCGCTACGCCGCGGCCGGCGCTTCTTTCAGGGGGCTACTTTGTTTTTAAAGTTACATTTTTAAATTTACGTTTTTTTAAATTTTATCTAGCCTATGTTCATCTACACACCCTGATAATTTCAAGGATGTATTGGGTGTGTGGATTGGCGCTGTGGTTCCCGAGATTACCTGGCCAAAAGGTTTGTGTTCTCTCTTTATAATAGTAGTATAGATAAAATAAAAACATGAATATTAAATATATTAAATAACATTCATTTAAAAAATATAGATTTAATATATATTTTAACAAATGTAACAAATAAACGTAATTTAAAAAAAAGTCAAATACACGTATTTAATAATTAATATATATGTTTACATAGAACTAATTAAAAACAAATTTTAAACAATATAATTTTAATTTTAATATAACTAAATAATATAATACCAAATACAATTATTTATTTTATATATATATATACACATATATGCATATATATATATATATATATATATATATATATATATATATATATATATATATATATATATACACACACCAATAAAATAAATAATTTAAAAACAAACCGTTCTCATTAAATTAAAAAAACAACTTGGGGGCGTGGCTTGCCGTGCTGCGGAATGGCCGCTTGCTAAGCGAGCTCCGCCGGCCAGGGATTAATCCTGTAATTTATCTGTGCACAGGGGGAGCATCCACGGTGCAACTCTACACCGGGAGTGTTACCAGGGCTGGAGGCATCGACTGTTTGACTCTGGGCTCATTTTGCCCAGCTTGCAGCGAAGCGCGAGCCGGTGGTGATCCGAGCGGGCCATGGAGCCCCCTGCCCTCTGGAGGACGGCGCAGCGGCGAGCAGTACTAGAGGACATGGTCCCAGCTGAGAAGAGAGCTGCGGCTGGCTGTTGTGGCGGAGCAGCAGATCCTGGGCATTGAGTTTGCCACGGGACCCGACGTGCGGTGGTGACGGCACACGGAGCTGGGCTCGGATCCTCCAACATTTTCCCGGAGCTCAGGCAGACGTATTAGCCAAGCACAGAGGGCACAGGACGATAGCAGCGGTCCCGGCGGCCTCCCGCTGCTGGGCCTTGCAGCCGTGGTGCCCTCTTTGGCTTCTCCGGTCGGCGCGGACCTCCTGTGGCACCGCATTGGCCTGACTCCCTTGGGTGAGAGAAGACGACATTGCTGGTAGCACTGCTGCATTGGCGGTAGGTGCGGGCCTCCTTGGAGGATCTGGGCGCCATTTTGTGTTTGGCCGCGTGGGCCCTGACTGTGCGGCTGCCGGCGGGGTCTCACGTCTGAAGCAAGCTTCGGTCTGTGGTGTGCATCGTTAACCCCTACGCTGCTAGGCCTTTTCCCCTCCTGTGCTAAGCCTTTTTTTGGCTATTTGGGGTAGTGCGCGCTTAGGCCCCTGTAACTTTTTGACCACATAAGGTATCCACGCTAATTTTGCGTACTTTTCTTCCAACATCATGGAGATTTTAAAGGTACCCAGGGTTTGTGGATTCCCTTGAAGGGGTCCCAGAAATTAGCCAAAATACAGTAAATGTTTTGTTTTTTTCAGAAAAATTGGAAAACCGGGCTACAAATGAAAGCGTCTGGGTTTTGCCCTGCAAATGTTATCAAAAAGGGTTTGTAGAGCTGAAATCACCATTTTACCAGCTTTTAGCGAATGACAGTCTTTTGTCAGAGAACCAACATTTTTTACATAGATTTGGCATTTTTCTGGGACATAGCCTATTTTAGCTATTTTCAGTGCTTTCAACCTCCTTGTCGCAGAACTTCGAAGGCCTCTCAGGATCGGTTTGTTGCTCAAATGGGTCCACCTATTGACAACCTTAATTCCGAACTGCCATAAAGGCACGGAAGATTAAGGGGGTCAATCGGGGGAAGGAAAGGATGGGAACAGCGGGGGACGGAGACCTTTAAAATAGGAAAGGTTTCCGTAAGACATAGGTTCAACATAAACACGTATAACTGACCCTGCTTATTTCCACATAGCAGCCCCTGTCTACCTGTAAAGAAAATTAACCATGATGTGCAGCCATGTGGAGAAGGACGATTGGGTAGTCATCTGAGCCTTCTCTGGGCTATCTAGTTTTCTACGTAGTAGCATACCTTCTTATAAAACTCAAGACTGGGTACTGTGGATAAATGAACAACATATAAACATTACATCACCATGATATAAATCGTCAATTATGCATTTTTATGGGGGAAAGATAACGATGTCTTGTACCCACCCACACGGGTGTGTATGTAGGCTTCTCAAGGGAAGAAGGATAGGCTACTCCAGCTATCACTCTATGACCCCCTGCTAAAGATGAGACAAACATACACACACATCAATCCATATAAATCCTGTTATTCAATAAAGAGTTTTTTAATCAAACGATGTCTTTAAATATTCAGGTTGTGTTCATGAGAAAGGTCTGTTCTTGTGTATCGAAACAATATACCACCTGGTATCGGGGATCACCCCCAAATGCGAGTGAATCGCAGTAGAAGGTTACGCAAAGTTCTAAGCTTTGGAAATGTTCTAGCAAGGCTTATTGTCTTACGGACATGCTATGTCCTCATAAAGAAAATAACTGCCGCCTAAGAGCGAGCGCTGGGAAAATGCTAATGGACTCTTGGGGGTGTCACTGACACCCTTACCCCACCACACAGGAAGATTCTGCAGGTCTGAAATCGCTGGTTGCTCTGGACGTGTGCACCCTTGCATGCGAATAATCAGCGGTGTTTTGGTCTCCGGCTTCGACTTTCATAGCCAACCGGAACCTTTGCGCTGCGTCACTTCCCGTGCATGTGCGTCACACCGCAAAGGCAGCTGGGGCGGTCGTTATGTGAATGCCGCCTCCCCCTACCATTCCTCCTACATCTCAAGGAAAAGGACGGTGGCCCTTTTTCAGTAAGCGGGGGAAACGGGAGGCTCAGCAGTCGGGGTCCCGACCATGACACTCCTTCCAGTTAATGGTAAAAATGAGTATAAAAGCAATAATGGGTCCTGGAAAACTATACATTTTAGACGAGTAGACAAAATTCTGAATTCAGAAAGGGGTCATTTGTGTAGATCTATCAAGGTTTCTTTATAGAAACTAACAGTTAAATATTGGAAAAATTGAATATTAGTTGAAAAAACAGCCTTTTGTGTCAAAGTTTTCACCTGTAACTTCTTGTAATTATGACAACTCTTTGAAAGCAATATACTGTTACATCCGCTGGATCTTCCTGGTTGTGGGGATATGTAGAACTTGTAGGTTCACCAAGAACCAGACGAACCCAGAGTCAAAAACTGAGTAGCAATTTGCAAAGGCTTTTTATTATGTACAGGTATATAGCAATTATTGTGCGAAAATGTATACATGGAAAAATCGATATGAAAGACACCTATGTATTTATGAAATGGGTACAAATTATAGAGTTTAGAAACAGTACATATTTGCACATTTTCAAAATTGGGAATACTCATACTAGCATGAGAATTATTGGTCCTTTTCAAAATGTCTTCTTTTTTAAACAATGTCTTTTATTTGAAAGGCAGAAACGCATCAAAACTCAATGGGTAATAACAGTTGCTTTACAAATCCTAATTACCCTACGTCGCACAATAAAAATGGTACCTCACTTGTGTAGGTAGGCTTAGTATCCACGACTAGAAAGGGCTCAAAACCCAACGTGAACACATCACATTTTCACAATGAAAATTTACCCTTTTTTTGCGAAGTGTGTAGCTATCATTTTTTAACCCTAGCTCTGCCGGCACCTAGGGAAACCTAGCAAACCCATACATTTTTGAAAACTAAACACCCAGTGAAATACAGGATGGGGTGATTTGACTGCCTGCCACCATGTTCTGTTACCTAGAATACCTTGCAAACCTAACACATTGTCAAAAAGCCACATTTTCCCCACATTTCTGTGGTGGAAAGTTCTGGAATCTATGTGGATCCACGAACTTACACCCACCCCGCGTTTCCCAAAGTCTTCTGAGAAAAATGGTACCTCAGTTGTGTGGGTCGGCCTAGTGCCCGCGACAGGAAACGGCGAAAAACGCAACGTGGTCACACCTCAAAGTGCCTAACTGTAGTTTTTTAACCTTAGCTCTGCCGGCACTTAGTGAAACCTAGCAAACCTATACATTTTTTAAAACTAGACACCCAGGGGAATCCAGGATGGGGTGACTTGACAGCCACCCACCAGGTTCTGTTACCCAGAAACCCTTGCTAACCTAACAAATTGTTAAAAAAAACACATTTTACCTACATTTCTGTGGTGGAAAGTACTGGAATCTGCGTGGATTCACAAATTTCCTTCCACCCCGCGTTCCCCAAAGTCTTCCGGGAAAAATGGTACCTCACTTGTGCAGGTAGGCCTAGTGCCCGCGGCAGGAAACGGCGCAAAACGCAATGTGGTCATGCCTCAATTTTGCTGTGAAAAATTACCCTTTTTTGGCAAAGTGCCTAGCTGCAGTTTTTTAACCCTAGCTCTGCCGGCACCTAGTGAAACCTATCAAACCGATACATTTTTAAAAACTAGACACCCAGGGGAATCCAGGATGGGCTGACTTGACTGCCACCCACCAGGTTCTGTTATCCAGAAACCCTTGCTAACCTAACAAATTGTTAAAAAAAAAAAACATTTTCCTCACATTTCTGTGGTGGAAAGTTCTGGAATCTGTGTGGACCTACAAATTTCCACCCACCTGGCGTTCCCGAAAGTCTTCCAAGAGAAATGGTACCCCACTTGTGTGGGTCGGCCTGGTGCCTGTGACAGGAAACGGCGCAAAACACAACATGGTCACACCTCAATTTCGCAGTGAAAAATGACCCTTTTTTTGCAAAGTGCCTAGCTGTAGTTTTTTAACCCTAGCTCTGCCGGCACCTAGGGAAACCTAGCAAACCTATACATTTTTGAAAACTAGACACCCGGGGTAATCTAGGAAGTGGTGACTTGACTGCTTCCCACCAGGTTCTGTTACCCAGAAACCCTTGCTAACCTAAACAATTGTCCAACAAAAACACATTTTCCCTACATTTCTGTGGTGGAAAGTACTGGAATCTGCATGGATCCACAAATGTCTACCCACCCTGCGTCCCGCAAAGTCATCAGAGAAAAATGGTATCTCACTTGTGTGGGTCAGCCTAGTGCCTGCGAAAGGAAACGGCGCAAAACGCAACGTGGTCACACCTAAATTTTGCAGTGAAAAATTACCCTTTTTTGGCAAAGTGCCTAGCTGTAGTTTTTGAACCCTACCTCTGCCAGCACTTAGGGAAACCTAGCAAACATATACATTTCTGAAAACTAGACACCCAGAGGAATCCAGGATGGGGTGACTTGACTGCCTCTCACCAGGTTCTGTTACCCAGAAACACTTGCAACCCTAAACAATTGACAAAAAAACACATTTTCCCCACATTTCTGTGGTGGAAAGTTCTGGAATCTGCGTGGATCCACGAATTTACACCCACCCCGCGTTTCCCAAAGTCTTCTGAGAAAAATGGTAACTCACTTGTGTGGGTTGGCCTAGTCCCTGCAACAGGAAACGGCGCAAAACGCAACATGGTCGCACCTCAATTTCGCAGTGAAAAATTACCCTTTTTTTGCAAAGTGCCCAGCTGTAGTTTTTGAAAACTAGCACTGCCGGTACCTAGGGAAACCTAGCAAACCTATGCATTTTTTAAAACTAGACACCCAGAGGAACCCAGGATGGGGTGACTTGACGCCATTTACAGACTTCACTGTGCTACCAGAAGGAGGGATCGGCTGCTGCTGCTTAAGGCAAGGATTCTCAACCAGCACCTCGCGGAACCCGCTTCGCGGGTCCCGCTTCGCTGTCCTCTGCCCATCCAAAGCTTGGCCCCTGCAGGGTGAGTGCGCGAGCGACAGGGCTGCGAGCGTGGGACCGGGACTCACTCTCCCAGGAGTCCCGGCAACCCAGAGGCCAAGTCACCTGGCCCGCTCTCCCTGACCGCCCCGCCCTGCATTTCTCCAGAAAAGGACTCCGCCTCTGCTGCTGTTTGGGACGCCATTTACAGACTTCACTGTGCTACCAGAAGGAGTGAACGGCTGCTGCTGCTTAAGGCAAGGATTCTCAACCAGCACCTCGCGGAACCCGCTTCGCGGGTCCCGCTTCGCTGTCCTCTGCCCATCCAAAGCTTGGCCCCTGCAGGGTGAGTGCGCGAGCGACAGGGCTGCGAGCGTGGGACCGGGACTCACTCTCCCAGGAGTCCCGGCAACCCAGAGGCCAAGTCACCTGGCCCGCTCTCCCTGACCGCCCCGCCCTGCATTTCTCTAGAAAAGGACTACGCCTCTGCTGCTGTTTGGGACGCCATTTACAGACTTCACTGTGCTACCAGAAGGAGGGAACGGCTGCTGCTGCTTAAGGCAAGGATTCTCAACCAGCACCTCGCGGAACCCGCTTCGCGGGTCCCGCTTCGCTGTCCTCTGCCCATCCAAAGCTTGGCCCCTGCAGGGTGAGTGCGCGAGCGACAGGGCTGCGAGCGTGGGACCGGGACTCACTCTCCCAGGAGTCCCGGCAACCCAGAGGCCAAGTCACCTGGCCCGCTCTCCCTGACCGCCCCGCCCTGCAATACCATCATCTACATTGACGCCTATAAAAAGCGACGTACACCGCTGCGCGGGAGCGCGCGGGAGTGCCCGGGGCTAAGCCCGGAAAAAAAGGCGGGCCCTCTGTGGCCCTCAGAGGCCAGAAGAGGCCGGGCTGGGCCACAGACTCTGGTCGAGTACTACTATCCCATCTCTGCCTAGATTCCCTGGGTACACGGGCTATGTCCACTCGTAAAACTAGAAGTATGGCTGTGGCTGTTGCCGGCGCCAAAAAACTGACCGGGACCCTGGACGACTTTATTACCCGCACTCATGCCTTAATCGATGAGGGAATCATACTCATGGACAGGAGAGTTTCACAAGACCTGGCCATGGCCAAGCGCTCATCACTGGGCCTGATAGCACAGGCTCAGACACCCAGCACTGACTCTCGGCCACAAATTCAGGCCCTGGTACATAGTCATGGGGAAAACGGGGACATGGATGCCACAAATACTGTCCTGGACCTGGAGGCTTCACCCAATTTAAACCTCCTAATAGAAAGTGGAACACAACCTCTAGCGTCAAATACTTGTGATACTACTGCCGCTATTAATGAGAGGGGCAGGATCGAAGGGGCTGTCCCTAAGCAAAATCATAAGGGCAAAAAACAAACTACTTCCAAACGAAAGAAGGCCCAGACTCCCCCCAACCCCCCTAACGGTGATCAGCTCCCAGACGCTCCATCCTGCTCAACAGGAGGGTTACTTTCAAATAAGATCAGTCTACCCTTGAATCTTCTTGATGACACTTTAATTGATCAAAGTCTGGAGGAAATTTTAGAGCTTAGTGTTGATGTTGGAAATCCACCCACAGCGCCTCCACAGGAGGAGGTTGGTGTAATCACTAGTAACTCCGCGATTTTTAACATGCTTAAAATTATGTTAGAACCCATAGAGGCTAGACTACGTTGCCTGGAAACTGTCCTAAAAAATATACCCAAGGACATAAGCGCACCCAGTTTTACTTTAAATCACAAAACCGCCCAGGCCACTAATCAGACTAAATCATCTAAACCCCAGGCGACCGTTAATAAAACCTTGGAATCCAATAAAGTGGCGAAGAATCGTTGTAATTCTTCAAATCAGACTGTCCCTAATACTAAGCCTCCTGTAGCAGAGAGAACTAAGAAAACCGATCCAGCCCAAACACCCTCCAATAATAACCCAACTCCCCAGGTTGCACCCAGGGATGGCCTATCCCAGCCTGTTAACCCTGAAGCACCTGATAAAGTGAAATGTAGGGCTCGGAAAAATATTCACCTTCCTCCTGATGCTTCTCCCTATGTGGTGATTCTCACTGGGGTCACTGAAATCCCTGCAACAGAACAAGAGTCGTATCAGGCCTTAAAAAATAAAGTATGTTATTGGTTAGCCAACAATTATCCCCTTCCGCCAAACATTCCTTGTAACATCCTGATGATAGAGAGAGCTCCATGGGTAGGAGATAATAGGAAAAATCTCCCAGGGGATTGTGTAGTGGTTACCTTCGAGAACACCGAGGTCGTAGACTTTATTTGTAGTAGTAGGGCTCCGAGATATCAGGCGAGCACGGTGACTGCTAGACCACTTTCATATTTCTATCTCCCACAAAATCAAGTCGACAATCGATGGAGCTGGTTTAAGGGACCTAACGGCCGTAAACCCAGACAGAAATCCAACTTTTCCTGGGAGTCACAAACCCCTGGTCGAGAGGAGGGTTGGGACGGGGGATGGAATTTGGTTAGGAACAGAGGAGGCAGACCACCGCATGGTGGACCTTTTTTTGGCCCGCATTTCATTCAACCCTATCATTACCCCCAACAGCTGAATGGTCCTGTTAATCCCCTGTATTTCCCTATGGCGAATCGCTTTGAATGTCTCTCAAACACAGACTGGGTTGACTGACATATACAGGGCTCCCCAAAGGGAAGGGGACCTCAGACCATCTTAACTTCTCCCTGTGAGGTAGTGACAACAATAGATCCGCCCATAGGTAATCTTCCTTTTACCCCTGATAAGAGTCTGGCGGAGTTTGAGAGCCAGAGTATACCTATTCCCCCCATCGATCCTATAGCGCCTTGTAAAATTCTCACCTGGAATGTGGCAGGTTTAAGTTCAAAGGCTCTAGACCCTATATGGCAAGGGTTTGTAAAACAATACGACATTATGGGATTTCAAGAAACATGGGATACCACAACAAACTTTGCACTGGATGGCTTTTGCAGTTTTTTCATTCCCGCAGTTTCGGGTGCAAGAGGAAGAGCAAAAGGTGGTCTATTAACACTGTGTTCCTTGGATCTGGTAGGAGTATTTAGACAAATAGAAACCGCATCCGCAAACACACTAGTCGTGGAGTGGACCCTACCTGATTCCCAAACTTTTTTATTGGTTAACTTTTACAACTCAAAGGAGTCCCCCTGTGTGAATGAACATTTGACTCTGTTATTACATTTCTTGTCAGCCTATAGATATGATT
Organism: Lissotriton vulgaris; assembly: GCF_964263255.1. Lineage (NCBI taxonomy): Eukaryota > Metazoa > Chordata > Amphibia > Caudata > Salamandridae > Lissotriton > Lissotriton vulgaris. The sequence continues at coordinate 1,079,815,619 of NC_141689.1, read as the reverse complement.
GCACCCCTGCCCCAGAGATGATAATCCTGGGTGATTTTAACATCCACCCCTGCGAGGGAGATTGTCTTAATGATAGATATGGGGGCCTACCAACAGAAGCCATTCCCCATTTCGAGCACACAATGGAGGGTGAGTGCCTCGAGTCTCTCTTAGCGAATCTTAACTTATTTGAACTTGATCAAAGTAAGAAGGATCCCAGAGCCCCAACTTTTGTGGGCAAAGACGCCAACACCATCATAGATTTTATTTTTGTATCTTCTGGGGTTTTGGCAAAGGCACGCGAGTACATGGTGGTCACCGCTATTTTCAGTGATCACAATCCTGTTCTCTTGTTGCTGGATCTAGATTGCTTTCGGACCCGTATATCGACAGACGTGGTAGCCCCAAAGGATTTGAAGACTAAAGACCAGGGAAGGCGACTAAAATGGGAGCAAGTAGTTCCCGAACAATTCTTTCAGTTACTCGCCCAAGAGTCCGAAGCCAACATGGCAGTGTGTCTGGATCCAACTGCCCGGGGATCTGAGGTCGTGGCTGCCTATGAGGAGATTTGTGCAAGGATCTCCAAGAATTTGGAGTTAAGGTCTGTTGGGCAAAGGAACAAGAAAACTTATAAATGGTTTAACAAAGAATGTTCGCAGAAACACACTGCCCTGCTGAAAGCCCTAAAACAAAAACCTAGGGACAGGCTTTTAGTGGCTAACCTAAGGAAGGACTATAAAATCGCAGTCCTCAATCGTAAATCTCAAATTAAGGAGGAAGCGTGGGAAAACCTATTATCTTTGGATGTTTTGCGAGATAGCAAAAAGTTCTGGGCCACTGTTAACCAGCCTTTTTTTTCCGAAGATGGAAAAACTGACTTGGATTGTGTGATAGAAGATGGCAGATGGTTAGGCCACTTCGAAAATATTTATGAATCCACAGCATCTGGTCCACCTGATAGTGCCCATGACTCTCCCAACTTGGTAATGGAATTCAGCACTTTGGAGGTCGAAAGGGCGATTAAAGACACAAGTAAACACAAAGCCCCGGGCCCTGACGGGGTCCCTGCAGATCTCTATATCCAATACCCTCAATTTTGGTCAAAGATATTAACGAATGTTTTTAACGCTATACCCACAGTTGGCTTCCCTTCCTCTTGGTTCACCTCCATCATCGTGCCTATATTCAAGAAGGGGAACAGGGGGGATCCGGCCTGCTACAGGCCAATCTCCTTGCTGGACTCTGCCGTCAAGATCTTGGGCAGAGTCATCTTGCAAAGGCTCGGGGGTTGGCTTGAGGAGAGCGGGATCCTGTCGGACCTACAATATGGCTTCAGGGCACACAGAGGGACTATGGACCAGTGTCTTAACCTTCACCTTATTATTAGTAAGTACACTGTGGTGAAGGGGGGGCTTCTTTACTTAGGTTTTATGGATCTATCATCCGCCTTTGATTTGGTCAACCGCTCAAAACTGTGGATTATTTTGCGTAATATGGGTTTGGACACAACTCTGGTCAATTTTTTACACGATCTTCATTTAAATTTGTATGCTTCTGTTAGGGTGAACAGGGATGGGAGGTGCACAGCGAAGTTTAAGTCCGGGAGAGGTGTCAGACAAGGTTGTATCCTGGCACCTCTCCTTTTCACACTGTACATCAACTCCCTGGGGAAATCATTGAACTCAGTCACCCCGGATATTCCACGTATGGGGGGGGTACCTATCCCGGTCCTCCTCTACGCGGACGACGCTGTCCTCTTAGCTCGGACTGGCACAGGCCTCCAAAAACTACTAGATCATTTTGGCCTCTTTATGGAAGCACTGGACCTTAAGATCAACACTGCCAAATCCCATGTCATGGTTACTGGTTCGCGAAAGAAACACACGAAGATCAGGTCCTTTAGCTGTAACAGCTCACCAATCTCCAGGGTCCCTTTCTTTTGCTACTTGGGCGTCACTTTTGACGAGAAAGGCACGTGGGGCGCACAAATGAGGCTAAAACAGAACGGAGTTACCAGATCCACCACAGCCCTTCTGCATTTTGCCAAAAGATTGGGCTCAAGACCTATGGAAGCCATGACGCGTATCTACAAAGCTAAATGTCTGGCAATTGCTTCCTATGGAGCCGCCATATGGGGCTATGTTGCAAGCCCAGGTATTCAAATCGCAGAAAACAACTTCATACGAGCCTTGCTATCTCTCCCAAAATCATCCCCTATACATACAATTCACAATGAAATAGGCCTGGGTCACGTCACCGACCTCCTAAAAATGTCCCCAGTGTTATGCTGGGTTAAAACCTGGACAAATGAGGAAATCAGTCTAAATCATTGTATTCTGAAAGACTGTATGTCTCTGGACAAAGCCGATAACATCCCGTGGCTGGCGTATGTTAGAGCGGCATGCGCGAGGCTAGGACGTCCAGAAATGTACTCTCTGCCACATAATTTAAAAAAAGAGGATATAAAATGGGTCAAACTGCATTTCCAAAATTTGTTGGAGGGCGAAAGGGAAATGGTTGAACTTGGCAAACCGATGGTACGTTCACTCTTCCAACTTTCTTCAACTACAGCCATGGAACCTTATCTGAAATATGTCACCAAGCCCTATCACCGCTTTTTACTTATAAGGTTCAGGTTCAACCTAATACACCTTGTGCTTGGCTCGCAGTCAAAGTGGGGCTCACCAGAAAACTTACCCCCCTGTTCCTGTGATTGCTTTTCTACACAGGACACCCTTCACTTAGTTATGCTCTGCGAACATTACCTGGTGGCTCGGAAAAAATTCCTGGTCCCTATCCTGAAAGATCTGAACTTTGTCCAGGTTCGGCCAGCTTTACTATACTTACAGATGCTGAGCTCGGTACAGGTCACATATGGGGTTGCCTGTTTTCTGGTAGCAGCTGCCAGACAAAATAAATTAAGATCTGCTGCTACTATGAATCACCTAAATTGATATTTGCTGAAATGGACACTTACCACACCTATCTTTCTTTTTCAAATTTGGTCAATTTTTAACAAAAAATCTTTACTGTGTTCTTATGAAGGAGTTGCAATCTTTTTTCATACATGTTTAATTGTATTTTAACTTGGTATCATGTACGATGTTCTGCTTTTATGGTTTTAAATAACCGAATAAAGTTTCTTTGACTGACTGACTGACTGACTGACTGCCTCCCACCAGGTTCTGTTACCCAGAAACCCTTGCTAACCTAACAAATTGTCAAAAAAACACATTTTCTCCACATTTCGGTGGTGGAAAGTTCTGGAATCTGCGTTGATCCACAAATTTCCACCCACCCCGAGTTTCCCAAAGTCTTACAAGAGAAATGGTACCCCACTTGTGTGAGTCAGCCTAGTGCCTGTTACAGGAAACGGCACAAAACGCAAGGTGGTCACACCTCAAATTTGCAGTGAAAAATGACCCATTTTTGGCAAAGTGCCTAGCTGTAGTTTTTTAACCTTAGCTCTGCCGGCACCTGGGGAAACCTAGCGAACCTATACATTTTTGAAAATTAGACACCCAGAGAAATCCAGGATGGAGTGACTTTACTGCCTCCCACCAGATTCTGTTACCCAGAATCCATTGCAAACCTAAACAATTGACAAAAAAAACACATTTTCCCCACATTTCTGTGGTGGAAAGTTCTGGAATCTGCATGGATCCATGAATTTACACCCACCCGCGTTTCCCAAAGTCTTCTGAGAAAAATGGTACCTCACTTGTGTGGGTTGGCCTAGTCCCTGCGACAGGAAACGGCGCAAAACGCAACGTGGTCACACCTCAATCTCGCAGTGAAAAAAGACCCTTTTTTTTTGCAAAGTGCCTAGCTGTAGTTTTTGAACCCTAGCACTGCGGGCACCTAGGGAAACCTAGCAAACCTGTGCATTTTTTAAAACTAGACACCCAGGGGAATCCAGGATGGGGTGACTTGACTGCCCCCCACTAGGTTCTGTTACCCAGAATCCCTTACAAACCTAAAACATTGTCAAAAAATACACATTTTCCCTACAATTCCGTGGCGGAAAGAACTGGAATCTGTGAGGATCCACAAATTTCTATCCACCCCGCGTTCCAAAAAGTCTTCCAGGAAAAATGGTACCTCACTTGTGTGGGTCGCCCTAGTGCCTGCGACAGGGAATGGTGCAAAATGCAACATAGCCCCACATCAATTTCGCAGTGAAAAAAATTACCCTTTTTCGGCAAAGTGCCTAGCTTTAGTTTTTGAAAACTAGCTCTGACGGCACCTAGGGAAACCTAGCAAACCTATACATTTTTGAAAGCTACAAACCCAGGGGAACCCAGGATGGGGTGACTTGACTGCCTCTCACCAGGTTCTGTTACCCAAAAACCTTTGCTAACCTAAATAATTGTCCCGAAAAAACACATTTTCCCTACATTTCTGTGGTGGAAAGTACTGAAATCTGCTTGGATCCACAAATTTCTACCCAACCCGCGTCCCCCAAAGTCTTCTGAGAAAAATGGTATCTCACTTGTGTTGGTCAGCCTATTGCCTGCGACAGGAAACGGCGCAAAACGCAACGTGGTCACACCTCAATTTTGCAGTGAAAAATTACCCATTTTTGGCAAAGTGCCTAGCTGTAGGTTTTTAACCCTAGCTCTGCCGGCACCTGGGGAAACCTAGTGAACCTATATATTTTTGAAAACTAGACACCCAGAGAAATTCAGGATGGAGTGACTTTACTGCCTCCCACCAGGTTCTGTTACCCAGAATCCCTTGCAAACCTAAAAAATTGACCAAAAAAACTAATTTTCCACACATTTCTGTGGTGGAAAGTTCTGGAATCTGTGTGAATCCACATATTTCTACCCACCCGCGGTTTCCAAAGTCTTCTGAGAAAAAATGGTACCTCACTTGTGTGGGTCGGCCTAGTGCCTGCGACAGGAAACGGCGCAAAATGCTACATGGTCGCACCTCAATTTCGCAGTGAAAAATGACCCTTTTTTTAGCAAAGTGCCCAGCTGTAGTTTGTGAACCCTTGCGCTGCCGGCACCTAGGGAAACCTAGCAAACCTATACATTTTATGAAAACCAGACACCCAGGGGAATCCAGGATAGGGTGAATTGACTGCCTCCCACCAGGTTCTGTTATCCAGAAACCCTTGCAAACCTAAAGAAATGTTTTTTAAAACGCATTTTCTCCACATTTCTGTGGTGGAAAGTTCTGGAATCTCCGTGTATCCACAAATTTCCTTCCACCCCACGTTCCCCAAAGACTTTCAAGAAAAATGGTACCCCACTTGTGTGGGTCGGCCTAGTGCCTGCGACAGGAAACGGCACAAAACGCACATGGTAACACCTCAATTTCGCTGTGAAAAATGACTCATTTTTTGGCAAAGTGCCTAGCTGTGGTTTTTTAACCCTAGGTCTGCCGGCACCTAGGGAAACCTAGCAAACCTATACATTTTTGAAAATTAGACACCCAGGGAAATCCAGGACGGGGTGTCTTGACTGCCTCCCACCAGGTTCTGTTACCCAGAATCTTTTGCAAACGTAAAAAAAATTGACAAAAAAAAACAAATTTTCCCCACATTTCTGTGGTGGAAAGTTCTGGAATTTACGTGTATCCACAAATTTCCTTCCACCCCGCGTTCCCCAAAGTCTTCTGAGAAAAATGGTACCTCACTTGTGTGGGTCGGCCTAGTGCCTGTGACAGGAAACGGTGCAAAACGCAAGGTGGTCATAACTCAATTTCACAGTGAAAAATGACCCTTTTCTGGCAAAGTGCCTAGCTGTAGTTTGTGAACCCTAGCTCTGCAAGCACCTAGGGAAACCCACACATTTCTGGAAAGTAGACACACGGGGACTTCCAAGGAGGTATGGCTTGCGTGGATCCCCCAACGTTTCCTTACTCAGAATCCTTTGCAAACCTCAATTTAGCTGAAAAAATTATTTTTTTCACACATTTTCGTGTGGGAAAGTGTTGCATCACCGAGCTCACACAGATTTCCTACCACCCAGCTTTTCCCCAGGTCTCTCGATAAAAATGGTGCCTTACTTGTGTGGGAGGCGTAAGTACCCGTGACAGGCAAGGGCCCAAAACATAGTAAGGCGACATCAAATTTGCCTATCTCAAAACCACCTGCTTTTGCAAGGGGGGTCACCTGGGTTTTTGGCCCCGTGCTCGACGGCCATCTAGGGAAACTCACCAAACCCAAACATTTCTGAAAAGTAGACACCGGGGGGCTTCCAAGGAGGTATGGCTTGCGTGGATCCCCCAATGTTCCATTACCCAGAATTCCTTGCAAACCTCAATTTTAGCACAAAAAAATCTGTTTTTTCACACATTTTTGTGTGGGAAAGTGTGGCATCACCGGGCTCACGCAAATTTCCTACCACCCAGCATTTCCCCAGGTCTTCCGATAAAAATGGTGCCTTACTTGTGTAAGAGGAGCAAGTACCCGCAACAGGCAAGGGACCAAAACGTAGTGAAGCAACATCAAAATTGCCTGTGTCAAAACCACCTACTTTTGCAGGGTGGGTCACCTCGATTTTTGGCCCCATGCTCGACGGATATCTAAGGAAACCCACCAAAACCACACATTTCTGAAAAGTAAACACCCGGGGACTTCCAAGGAGGTATGGCTTGCGTGGATTTCCCAACGTTCCATTACCCAGACCCAGGCCCATAGGAATGAATGGCAAATATCGAATCGGTAATTACCGATCCGGTAAATACCGAATCTTAACGATTCTGTATTTTTTATTGATTAATTACCCACATAGCATTTACCAATTCGAAAATACTGAATCGGTAAAATTCAGTATTTTCGAATCGGTAAATTTTAATTACCTACATCTAGCCCCAAATGTTTATTACCTAGCCCATTGACATTCCAGGTCAGAAAAAGAATTGTCATCTTGATTGTCTATCACTCCATTTGCATACATCAGCTGAATCGCCATGTCTCATTTCCTCCGCCTCTGTGTCAGCGTGTATCTCATATCTTCTACATGCATCTGAACTTTGTCCACCCTCCCCCAACCAGAAAACTTCAGTAACTTACTCTCCAACCGCCGCCTCCTCCGCCAACACAGCTCGCCTCCCCAGTGTCAACTGGACCACTGTGGCGCAGGTCAGACCTGAGGGGTCTGTAGCCCTCCCCTTCGTACCTTATATAACCACCCCACTAACCTATAGCCAAACAATGATCACCAATTCATCAACACTCTTAATAACTAGCTAGATAAGATTAGAAAAAAAAGAACGAAAAGACTAAACAAGGGGGGGAGTGGGAGCAGGAGGGGGGATGGGACAGAAAGAAGAAAGGGTGCAGATAGAAATGCACTTCCAGGTGCTATTGGGGGGCGGGGGGTGTGATCTACTTAGTCTTATGTGGTTCCACCGAGCCTGTAGGTCCGGACAGCTGCATCGGCCATTATCTATTGTGTCTCTTGTTGGGTGCAGGGGATGACTGTCTCAGCGAGGTTCTTTCCATGTTCTGAATTGCACCATTAGCTGATGACAATCATCAGATTCCAAGGAGATCTCTCTCTCAGAAGGGTTCGGCAAGTTCAGTTCTTGGGTATGTTCCTGTCTGGTCCTTTTTGTGGTTACCGTTCGATCCAGTCACCGTCCCTTTCCGTGAAGTGATGTGCGCGTGCATGCAGTTCTCGCAATGATCACCCAACGTAGGAGAGAGTCGGCAAGGAAGAGGAGGAGGGGAGGGGAGGGCAGCCCTGGACACCGCAGTACAGGTAAGTGTGTTTTTTTATTGTTTTAATGAATGTCTAATTAATTTTTAATAGGGGTGGTGGAGGTGGGTGGCGGAGCGGAGTTTGTTCCCAACTCTGAGGACCTCCGTATAGTCATGCTCCGCCAGCTCCACCTGTCTGGTAAGAAGCATGTGAATTGAGGATGTATGTTTTTGTCTTGAAATCAAATATTAACTTTCAGACAACACAAAACCCTGTTTTTTTGCATTTTTATCAAAAAATGTATATATTGTGTTAGTGTGGTAACACTGTTTGTTTTGATTCTTTTTTGAAAAAGTTAAACAACATAGGACAGCCACTGATTAAACTCAGTCTTAGGTACTCTGATTATCTACAACAAGTCCTAATAGTGCTGAGAAATATAAAAACCAAAAAAAACCCTTGCTGGCCATTTCTCTTATAACAAGTTTTGCCCGAGCCCGCAAGGGTATATTGGGTTGCTCACCTATATATCTAGTTCATCTCCACAACGGCCCCCCACATACGCCGGGGATGCCTGGTTTCACCTTGGAGATTCCCAGTAGGGACCATCTCTCAGGGAAAGCCAGGATGGGTTCCCCAGCGGTCTGCTGCGCAGAGATACTCCTTCGGGAGTCTATTCTAGCGCATTACAAACCCACAATTAATCAATTAATTAATTTTATCTGAATCACCATTCATTCATCAAATACATTCAATTCACAGACTCATTCAACAGTTCAATGCATTGGAAGTGGATAGATGAAGAGACAAGTGACATAATAAATCATACATTTGCAAAAGATATGCAAATTTAAGACAGAATAATAATTACCTAATGGTGAAACGGGAAACCCAACCCTCTGGCCAAAGGACTGGTGGAGGTCTCCTGATTAAGAATCAGGAGACAAAGACAATAGGACAGGATAATACTTAGTAAACTTCTCTAGAACCCCGACGCACCCGAACCCATCCCTCTCTTACACTCTTTCTCTCCACGATATTCTTCTGAAATCTTCAATCTAATCAGGCTGTCTTTCAGGAATGAATCTTCCCAGTCTGTTCTCTTATTTTCAGCAGCAGCTCTTGCCCACACCTCTCTCAGCAATAAGCAGCAATCCCCAGCAGCACTAACTGTTAATCTTTTGGTCACCCTAATTATAGTCTTCATTTCTGCATGTCCCACCCTTAAAAGTTGCAAATATCAGTAGATCATGGACTGTGATTGGGCAGGGGAGTTTTCATCACCTCATGATGTCATGCTAAATTTCTTAACTGATTCTTTTGTTTAACAAAAACTTCCCCTTTAGCTAATTTATTATTCTGCCTTATTATTTTCTCATGCGTCTGGTGTATCAATATAAACATTTTTTTTCAATGGGATTCTACAGTCGATGAACCCGTTCTTACAGCGACTTGTCCTTGGCTCTTGGCAGCCTATCAACGATACGGTCAGCGGGTCACATCTTTATCACACTGCGCATGTCCCAGCTGGCGTACATCTTCACTGCCATCTTTTTCATTGACTTAGCACATTAGGCCCAAACATACACTATTAATAAAGGAATAATAAACAGATGTTCATTTCTCAAATATGTGATTGTCACTGTTTACCACCCACTTCTACTCTATCCCATGTTAAATTCTCTTTCTTTAAGAAAAAGCATTAGCAGCAACAGCTTCTTTTAAAGTTCAGGCAAGCATATGCAGGCATGCGGTGCCTCAAGGCCTTCAGTTAGTAACTCTTGCGAATGCGTGAGAGTTTTCCCTCTAAAACGGGTTAGTCACATGGTTATTTATGTAGTTCTGGTTTCCACATGTGCAAAAGCGTTTTTCAGTTTCATGCGGGATTCGGTCATGTTGCAAATTATTCGTTGTTATTTAAGCGTGCATAAAGCTCTTTTCCCCATATGTAGATGTCGTGTGCATGTTATTTTTCACTTCTTTTCTATTTCCAGTGATTAGGACTTGTTAATGAGAAATTGATCCAAGCAATTTCTGTTTTCTTGAATCCTTGCTCCATCAATCCCCCCTCTGATGGCAGTTTAGAGCCGTCATAAAATACCCATCATTACCAAGTGCCAACTTTATCATTTAATCTTGGTATCTACGTTGTTCTCTACACATTCTTTATTTCTCTCTTTTATGTTAATTTCTTTCATCTTGCCATACAGATTGTCTCTCAATTCCTCTAACTCAATTTCCTCCCTTTTTCTCTTTCTTCCCATCCTTCTATTCCTGATTTCAATCATCGATCCAGTTCTAATTTTTCCCTTGCAACATTTATAAGTCATTATTATCAGCAATATCACTAATGCTATTGAAATTACGGGGATTAATATTTTCCCTAATAAAGTGCTTCCAAAAGTGGAAATCCAGCTACCTATAGTAAAGACTTTTACTGAGTATTTCCCAAACACCGTCAACCTCCAGTTGGGTCAAATCTTTATGAATCTTCGTAATATTCTTGATATATCCCTCGATACCTTTACTTTTGTCTGGGATGTATGTACAGTAAGTATGGGCGAATTTTGCGAATCTCGCGTTCGCGAATTTTGCGGATTTGCGAACTCGCATTCCGCAAAATCCGCGAATTCTTGCGAATTTGCGGATTTTTTTTTGTGTTCGCAAGGATTTCTGCCAGTTCGCGAGGGTTTCGTACCAGTTCGCAATTGCGAACTTACATTTCGGCGCGCAACGGTCGCAAATTATGTTGTTTCTACGTCTGGTTCATCATCACAGGTTCCCAGCACCCTCTGTTTCACCACTGCAACCCTCTGTTACATCAATGCCACCCTCTGGTTCATCATTACTGTAGATTATGGGGGGGAAAAGCAAGCACACCAGCCCTGCTTCAACTGAGATGAATTAATTTGGGGTTAGTTTATTAATGTGTCACTGTTTTAAAATTCCAGTCTGGCACCTGCTTCCTTATCTGTAATTTTGCTTTCTGTTGCAGTGCTTTTTTTTTCCCCAGGACCTTCTTTGTGGCCTACTTGTAGCTATTGTATGAGCCTGCTGTGAGGGTCAGAGCAGGGTCATACAATTGTTGCAACTAGCAACTGAATTCTGGAGGGGCCCCAGTCAGGAAGCACTACCGGGAATTGTTACTAATGATGAGTTTGAACTCTTGCCCCTGCCGAGTGCTTTCAGTTTTGAAAAACTCGTTTTTCTGCAATTTCGCGGGGCGCGAACACGCGCGAGATCGGATTCGGAAGCCGCAAATTCGTGCGAATATGCAATTTGTTTTTTTTGCGGCGTGTTAGTTGGCAAGGTTTTGTGCGTTTTTGCGAGCCGCTCGTAGCGCAAGACGCGAAGTTACCCTTGCGGTCGTTCAAGGGCGCAGCCATCTTGTTTGCCTGACGTATTTCCGTTTCCGGCCGCGAAGTGTAATCTCGCAAAGTCTGCGGCTTGCCAGTACAGTCTCGCGCGTGTTCGCAAGGAAAATCTCGCGCGAACTTACCCGCGCGGTCGTGAACGGGCGCGGCCATCTTGTTTCTCATTCATTGCTATGGTTCTGGGCATGGTCTTTGTATCCTCTGTCAATCTCTGCCATCCTTTGCTTGTTTGAAGTTTTTTTTAATCTATTTTACTTATTATCTATCCCTCTATTTTTCTAGCCCTATATTTTTGTGTTTACTGCTACTTTTGGTTAATTTTAAACTACTTTTGTAAACTCTTTTCTTTTCTTCTCTTCCCTATTCTATTTTCTTTATTCCTTTCCGCCCAGACCATGGTGAAGGGAGCCGGGAAGCATCCCGAGAAGGGGAAGGGTCCCGCACCCCGTGTCCGGCTCCCGTGCGGGCGTTTGAGGGGGGAGCTAGTGATGCCACGGGAGATCTTTACCCTGGAGGAGGTGGCCCAACTCATTTTATATGTTCAGCGCCGCCTCCCCAGGACCATCATGGGAGGTGGCAAGATCAGTGCCGGGTACGGGGCCCGGGAGCGCCGGAAGCGGTGGGAGAAGGTGTGCCAGGCCATTTACCACCACTCTCGGGTCTGGCGCACCTACAACCAGGCCACCCACCGCTGGACGGATGTCCTGACCCGTGAGCGAGATCTGCTCGACCTCCCTGGCCTTGAGATCCCCGGGCTTGGTGAGTAGTAGTAGCTATGTCTTTACTACTATGTTTTCTCCTGCTGTGTTATTATATTGCAAATTTTTGTTTTTTACCAAGAGCAATAATGCTGCTCATTACATTGTAGGTAAATTTTATTTCAAAATCTTCTGTGCATTTCAGGTACACTGCTCTCCTTCTTCTCAGTAGTGTTGCTACTATGCTTATTTGTTTTAGATTTTGTGTTCATTTCATTGGCCTGTGAAATTATGTGTGAGTGTAGTTGAAAGAACTGCGTAATGCTACACACTAAGGTTCAGATTTTTAATTACCGGCGCATCCCTGCAAAGTTGCAGGGATGCGCCAGTAATTGTGCGTCACGCCACCATCACCCATGGTGCGCCGTATTTACAATGTGGCGCGCCATGGGCCCAAAACGTCACCAAAGCGTTACGCATCTGTGCCGTAAAGGCGGCGCATTGCTGGAGTTGCGTCGCAACGATGGTGCAGCTCCATCAATGCTCTGGGGTGCCCTATCTCCCCAATGCTGCGTCAAGCCGTACGTCTGCGTCAAGCAGGCGCAGGGTTTGAGTCACGCATCATTGTCCTCAAAGTGACTGATTCAAATCTTGTAGATTTCCCTCAGCCACTTTTAGGATGCGTTCCTGCGCAGGAACGCCCTCCCTTGCGCCGGAACGCCCCCTATTCGCGCAGGGCTTTACAACGTGATGCATCTCCCATATGCGTCACGTTGTTAATATACGCCGCACCATTGCGCCTCTTTTGTGCTGTCGCTGCGTCACAAAAGTCACGCAACAATGGAGCAAAAGAGCTGCAAGGGCCTTCTAAATCAGCCCCTACAGACTCAAGTCCAGTCCTTCCTTTGTACACATGGCGATAAGAAGAAATAGTGGTGGTGGATTAATAGTTTGAGTATTTTAATGACTGGTGAATGTAGTAGGAAACTTTAGTGTTGTCGCTGATCTTCAATCACGATGGACTTTGGCTGTCACTTTGCGTGCTGCGGACTGCTGCCTGCCAATCCTAGGCAAACCTTTTTAGTACTTTGTTTAGTGAGTTACATAGGGTAGTTTCCAATTCGACGGTCCGCAAATCAAGCAATACTAAAGTAATGACGTAGTCGACCACATGAGATTGGTCAATAATATATCCTGTGGAGTCGTTCCCTATTTGCTATTTCGCAAAAATATTTTGTTACTTTGTTAGTTCTTTTGAAATGTTTGATTTGGTTGAGAAATATCATCCATGTTTTCTGTTTTTCTTTCTTTCATGTTGTACATCAGCTTCCCCCAGGGGCAAGAGGAGGACACAGGAGGAGGAGGAGGGTGCTGTTGTCGATTCAGGCCAGGACCGGGCAGTCGAGGGCTCTTTTGCTGGCCCCAGTAAGTTTTAATTTTAATATAGAGTACTTATTTTTTCCTAGCGTTCCTCATTCGATTTTTTCTAAATCGTCTTTGATCTTCTTGTAGACAGGATCTAAATTCTTATCCTGCCTCGACTATGACTCCATGTGGTATTACTTGATTATTCTTATTAGTCTGTCTGTGTAGCTAACTAAGATTGCACATTTGGCATTTCCATTGGACTCCCATTCTAGTCAGCAATAGCTCTATGCACTGAGTGCAGTCCTCTGGGATTGTCCATAATGTCTTTTCAAGTATTCTAAATGTTTATGCTTTGACCATTGCCAACAATAAAAAGGTGAATGACCACCACCAAGAAAGAATAAGATACTACTTTACTTTTGGTTTGGATAGGAGGACAATCCATTCTACTACTGTTGCAGGGACAAATCTGCACAAACAGAACTATGGACACTAAATAATGCATCGCTTAGCTTATCAATTATAATAGGTGCTGTAACTGTTAGACTTTCCACATACCTCAGTGATAACAGACTTTGTAGTTGAACCCCCAATCTCCTTACTGACTAGATAGTGTGGCAGAGTCGTTTAGCTCCCAAAGTCACCGATGGCAGAGGCACGGACTCATGCTTGCAAAAATTCGAAAACCTTTAGCTCATCCACTCTAGTCTGGAGGACCAAAAACCACAGAGTCTATTTAAGTTTAAAAGCTTTATTAAAAGTAAACACATTTATTAAATTCAAGTTTGTCATAAAAGTGAACGTGTAACTGAAAATGGAAAAGTGCTTAGTGCTGACGATTAATTGGACACATTTCTTGTGGTCGAGCCGAGCTCTCACCTGGTTTGAACTTGATCCTGCTCATGTTCTTAGAAGTCAAGGTTCTGTCTGTTAGGAGAAAAAGTGGTGCGTGTTAAAAAGTAAAAAGCAAACATTCATCAGTTGTGCCAAAAAGTGCAGCAAGACAACAGCCTTCCCTGGAAAAGGGACATTTTTACTCTAGAGTACACAGTCAAAAATTATTAAATTGTACACTTTTTTTCACATTTCTTTCTTCCTCCTAGACCAAATATTATATAGTAGTGAGTGGTGTATTCTAACATTATTAAATGTACTTTGTAGGTGGAACATCTGGAGACGGGGCCAGCGCGGAGGTGGTGGTGGCATTGGACGAGGAGGACAACTCTGGGGAGGAGGCGGTGCAAGTGCCGGACAAGGACATGCCTGTGAGGGTTCACACGGTGGTGGCAGGCAGAGGTAAGCTATGCATTCCTTAGTCATTGAGATTGAAGACTGCAGAGTGTGCTTTCTGCACGGGTGTATTATAAAAAAAGTAGGTAGTAGCCTCCTCTAAATGTACTTCGACTTAGCTGTGAAGTTTTTGGCGAGAAGAATCCCAATCAGATCTGAGGTGAACTTGATGGATGGGATGAACGAAAAGCGAAAGAAGGGTGTAAGTAAGTGTGGAAGCACGAGAAATGTAATGATGACTGTCAAAGAAGAATGATATGTGTTTGCTTGGTCCCCGAGGTGGCTGGGAAGGTAAGAAAATGGTATGGTGCATGGCTGGGTGAATGATGAAGCAAGGATGGGTGGAAGGAGAACAGCCTGGGTGGGTGAGACAGAAACTGTATGTGTGCAATATACTTTGAATGGATGGATGCCTGGATCATTCATGGTACTATCTGACTCTTAGATAGCATATGTGTATCTAGAGAGAGTAGACGGTCACTGGATGAACTAAGTGTTACTTTGAAGAGCATGTAACACCGCACCCGCACGTCCGTTCCAGTGTAGGAAAGGCAAGGAAAAGAAGTTGTAACGTTGTCCAAAGACTACCATGAATAGTAGCAGTAGTTTGTATTGCAACTGCAAGCACAGCATATATCCGGTTATTACGGTGGACACTCCCTACCTCCCTTAATAACTAGTAGTAGTGCGTCATTCATGTGTGGGGGTATCACTGTTCACTCAATAATAAGCAAAGCACCTAAAGTCATCCCATATGTCATCAAGTACATCCCATGTGAAGTGATAGATAATCAGATAATTTAGCTTCTTCATTTTCCTTTTCTAATACTCATTTGCACTGTAGGGTGAAAGCTAAATTAATTAAGCAGTAGCCCTTTTAACAGAGTATTCTCAGTGCCACCCGTAATAGAAAAGTAAGAGCTTCACCACCTGCATGTACTGGACCGGTACAGTAACGCAAGTCTGTCTCACTCACCATGGTGTGCGTCTGTTTTTCTCGGGTGCAAGTTCACTGCGCTGGCATTATGCCGGCTTGCATAAGATAACGTACCAATTTTCCTAAACAAGAGAGAAGAAGAAGAATAAGAGTGGTGTACTGTCATAGTCGACTGTAATAGAAGTCCATAGTGCTCGTAGAATTTGTTCCTTAAATTCCCACTAATGTTAGAGCAAGGATGAAGAAGTCGGAGGTTACATAGATACTGTCCTCAATAGTTATGTACTGTGCTTTCAATTTGCTACTTGTACTGTGACAACTTTCTGCTCAATCATTTTGAGTTAATCTTAAGGAGCATTGGTTACAGACTATGTCTTTCTTTTTTCATGTAGTTGCTCCTTCCAAATCCAAGACACCATCAAGGAGGAAGGAGCTGGCTCGAATGGCCCGGCAACGGAGGCTGGATGCCACTGTTGCTGAATATCGGCGGCTGGTGGCCCTGGAGGAGGAGGAGACGCAGTCTGGTACAACAACAACGTCCACTGGGACAGCTGCATCCTCCTCCGTGCGGGCTGTCAGCCAGCGCAGTGCTCCAGCGGTACGGAGCCGGGCTACCAAAGCCAAACGCCACCGCCCAGCAGCAAAGAAAGCAGCTGCCCCTCACAGGATTTGCAAGGCACACCGGCGCCGCTTATCCCTCAGACTGTCCTACCTGGAGCAGGAGGTCCATAACTATAAGAACGTGGTGGAGGGCCTCCGCTTCGAACTTGCCACCCTCCGCAAGGAGCATGATGCCCTGGCTGCTAATTCCAACAGCACCCTGCCATAGTGTCCCTTGCCCCTTTTTTAGAGACTTTTGGGGGGTGGGAATTGGGAGTTGGGATTTTTGGGGACTTTTGAAGGACAATCGTTGGGGTTAGGGAGGGTCTTGCGGGAGATTCTTTTGTTAGGGCTATAAAAATATACTTTTTGAAACTTTATCTGACCATACCTGTTTTTTACTGCTTTTGAGTCTGGTGGGTGGGGGTTTAACATAACAGTAAGTTTGTTTTCCTGAATAGTCCTAGGACTTTAGTAGTACTACCGTCAATCAAATCTCTCGTCTCTCCTAATACTCCATTATACTACCTCCAACCAAACGCCTATCTTACCAGTTATTTCTGTTTGCAAGTAGGGCTAGGCCCAGGGCTGGCTCCACGGGAAACAGCAAATAAGGTTGGCAATCCTGGGCGGATAAAATTTCCTCATAGCGGTGGTACTAGTGGTGTGACACAGTGGCAGTTGCTTGCCTATGAAAAAAAAGAAAATGAAATCTGGTTTGTCCTCCTGAGCAATACAACGGTACAATACAGAATATAGCAGGTGACAGAAGTACACTAGAACAGTGCCACAATGTAGCCTAACAAATGTTAAAGTATAACTAATTCGGTTGAAGTTCTTTGACATTAGCCATGGGTCTTTGTCAAGCAGAGTAAGAATATATCCTCGGATTTCTTCACCAGCCTGTTGCTATCACCTTATCCTCCCCAGCAAGTGAGTGGATTTATTGCTGTAATTTAGTCACGCATCAATCAAAACCACACAGCCCGGGGGAAGAGGGTTAGGGTTTGAAAAATGGATGGGTACGGGGGTTTTTGGGAAAGGTTTTGGGAGACAAGAAAAAATAGCACAGCATGGACAAACAATTGTGAACATAAACAAATCTTTGGGTACAAACCTATCCATCAATCTTTGAAAGTGCATGCACTACTGCATGTATGTCAGTTAAAAGTAAGTAGTACTTTCGACAACTGTGAAGAAAGAATGCGACAGTACAGGGCGTGGGTGGAAATATTGATAACTATATTCAACATAAGGTCTCTGTAGCCAGATACCTGAGAGCCTTGCTGGTCACTATAAATCCATTCACAACAACACTCAATGGGGTTGGTCTGGAAGGTATAGTAGATAGAAAAGGAGAAATTGCTTTTTTTCTAGGTGTCCCCTCACTCACCAGGGTTGCCCCTTGGTGACATGCTTCATCATTGGGGCCATCCCAGTCCTCTACGGGCTGGGGCGTGCTGCGACTTGCGAATTACGTAGGAGCACTTACAAATGACTATGTGTGGTGCAGATGTGATAGTGGAGTGGACTAAGTGATGTGTTAAGGGATCAATTTAGAAGCAGAGAGAGATCCAAGAAATGCAGTCACAGTCAGAGAAAAAGGCAAGGGATACTGTATCTATGTTGTTGTAGTTGTCCTGTTGGAAGTGGTAAGTAAGTTGCCTGCAGAAAAAAAATCCTCTTATTAGCGGCACTCCTCCATTGCAGCCGACGCTTCGTCCATCGATGTTGGTCACCAGAAGACACCCTGTAAAAAAAGCACAGCATAGACAAACAATTGAACATAAACAATTCTTTGGGTACAAACCTATCCATCAATCTTTGAAAGTGCATGCACTACTGCATGCATGTCAGTGAAAAGTAAGTAGTACTTTCGACAACTGTGGAAGAAAGAATGCGACAGTACAGGGCGTGTGTGGAATTATTGATAACTATATTCAACATAAGGTCTCTGTAGCCAGATACCTGAGAGCCTTGCTGGTCACTATAAATCCATTCACAACAACACTCAATGGGGTTGGTCTGGAAGGTATAGTAGATAGAAAAGGAGAAATTGCTTTTTTTCTAGGGGTCCCCTCACTCACCAGAGTTGCCCCTTGGTGACATGCTTCATCATTGGGGCCATCCCAGTCCTCTACGGGCTGGGGCGTGCTGCGACTTGCGAATTACGTAGGAGCACTTACAAATGACTATGTGTGGTGCAGATGTGATAGTGGAGTGGACTAAGTGATGTGTTAAGGGATCAATTTAGAAGCAGAGAGAGATCCAAGAAATGCAGTCACAGTCAGAGAAAAAGGCAAGGGATACTGTATCTATGTTGTTGTAGTTGTCCTGTTGGAAGTGGTAAGTAAGTTGCCTGCAGAAAAAAAATCCTCTCATTAGCGGCACTCCTCCATTGCAGCCGACGCTTCGTCCATCGATGTTGGTCACCAGAAGACACCCTGTCCACTGCCTGCCTGATGCTGAATTGTGGCTTGCTAATGTGAAGCCTGACTCCATCCTTTTTTCCCCATTGCAGAGACTGAAACCCGGCCTGTAATTATTCAACGAAAAACAGGAAGTGATATAATATTACAACACCACTGATAAATAAATATAAGGCATGTAGGCTGTGGAGTGCAAAAAGTCACAATTTGATTTTCCTAGTAGACAGTACAATATTTTTGAAAGTGCGTACTCTGTCTGAGTCACCTTTTGAAGGATAAATAAGTAGGGGCAAATTAATGTAGCAGATCTTTCCCCTCAAGCTAGGTGTACTGTAAACTGTGTTTTAGAACAAAATTAGATCTTCCTAGCAGTGCTCCCACCCAGACCCTTACTAAAGCCAGTCGCAAAAAAGTAGAAGACCCCCAATCAAATCTCAAAAAACGAGGCCTAGCAGAAAACTGGTGACAAAACTTACTTTGAAAGTAAAAGTAGGCCGAAGTACCCCCTTCCTAATTACCCCTTACCCACCGTGGATTGCATTCAAACCACTTGCAAGCAACCAAGCAAAAGTATCCATAGCCAGCATCGCTCCAAGACTCGAAATCCCCCCCACTCAAACACATGCAATAGAAATACTGCTAACCCTAACGAACCCTAAGTTAAGAATAGTGGCAAAGTCTTTCTTTAACTATGCCAAATCCCCCCTTTCCCACCATGGATTTTCTTCAAATGACTTGCAACCAAAATTACACATTCTCACGAGTGCTCTAAAACCCCAGAACTCAGTTGCAAAAATCTAGAACACCCCGAAACACATGCAATCCTGCTGCTAGGGCTAACCCTAACGAACCCTAAGTTACAAAAAGTGCCAAAAGGCTTTTCCGCAAGGATTTTGTCCCAACCACTTCTACCCGGTATTAGACCTTCCCAGGAATACCCCAAGACCCGCCAACCCACCCGCCAAGAATCATAACACCCCCAAACAGGCCAAAAGCAAAATCTCATACTTGCAATATTTCTCGGCCTTCGGTCCAAACGCGCTGCGTAGCTAGGCCATAAGTCGGGGTTGCCACAACGGATTTCCTGAAAAGCAAATGCAATCAGGATTAGAGTGTCCCAGCAGTGCTCCCAGACCCCGAAACTCACCCACAAACACCAGGAAGCCCCCCAAACAGGCCCCCAAAAACGCTACATTGAGCAAAATGTCAGAAATAGCCAAAAAAAAATCGGCCTGGATTTTGTAACAACCACTTCTACCCGGTATTAGATCTTCCCAGGAATGCCCCAAGACCCGCCAACCCACCCGCCAAGAAGCATAACACCCCCAAACAGGCCAAAAGCAAAATCTCATACTTGCAATATTTCTCGGCCTTCGGTCCAAACGCGCTGCGTAGCTAGGCCATAAGTCGGGGTTGCCACGACGGATTTCCTGAAAAGCAAATGCAATCAAGATTAGAGTGTCCCAGCAGTGCTCCCAGACCATGAAACTCACCCACAAACAGACGGAACCCCCCCTAAGAGCACCTCAAAGGCAAGCAAGTCATCAAAAACACAAAGAATTTTCCGCCTGGGATTTGGTCCAAACCACTTTTATCCGGTATTAGAGCTTCCCAGCAATGGCCCCAGAGCCGTCAACCCAGGAGAAAACGAGTAGAAGACCCCCAAACAGCCAAAGAGCAAAAGTACAAAAATGGGGACTTTGTCAATTTTTCACAAATTTCCCAAATCACTCCGCGCGCGCTCTGCAGCTAGGCCCTAACTCCCCTCTGCCACCATGGATTTGCTTCAAACCTCTTGCAAAGTAAAGTATATATAGCCAGCAGTGCGCCCAGACCCCGAAACCCACCCACAAACACCAGGAAGCCCCACAAACAGGCCCCCGAAAACGCTACATTGAGCAAAATGTCAGAAATAGCCAAAAAAAAATCGGCCTGGATTTTGTCCCAACCACTTCTACCCGGTATTAGACCTTCCCAGGAATGCCCCAAGACCCGCCAACCCACCCGCCAAGAAGCATAACACCCCCAAACAGGCCAAAAGCAAAATCTCATACTTGCAATATTTCTCGGCCTTCGGTCCAAACGCGCTGCGTAGCTAGGCCATAAGTCGGGGTTGCCACGACGGATTTCCTGAAAAGCAAATGCAATCAGGATTAGAGTGTCCCAGCAGTGCTCCCAGACCCCGAAACTCACCCACAAACACCAGGAAGCCCCCCAAACAGGCCCCCGAAAACACTACATTGAGCAAAATGTCAGAAATAGCCAAAAAAAAATCGGCCTGGATTTTGTCCCAACCACTTCTACCCGGTATTAGACCTTCCCAGGAATGCCCCAAGACCCGCCAACCCACCCGCCAAGAAGCATAACACCCCCAAACAGGCCAAAAGCAAAATCCCATACTAGCAATATTTCTCGGCCTTCGGTCCAAACGCGCTGCGTAGCTAGGCCATAAGTCGGGGTTGCCACGACGGATTTCCTGAAAAGCAAATGCAATCAAGATTAGAGTGTCCCAGCAGTGCTCCCAGACCACGAAACACCCACAAACAGACGGAACCCCCCCTAAGAGCACCTCAAAGGCAAGCAAGTCATCAAAAACACACAAAAATTTCCGCCTGGGATTTGGTCCAAACCACTTTTATCCGGTATTAGAGCTTCCCAACAATGGTCCCAGAGCCGTCAACTCACCTGCAAAGAGGTACAACAACACCCCCACAAGTGCTGAGTCTTTCTTCATTGGGCGTAAACCAGCCCTCTGGTTTGATGGAAATAGGAGTCTGGAGGAGGAGGATAGAGGAGCATGTTCTTCTGAACTTGTGAACCTGAGGAATGCAGACTGCGGCAACTTCAAATCAATTAGCAAACCAGTGAAGACAGTTCTGCTGATGGGCTTGATTTTGTGATTATCTGATTAAAGTTTGAAATATATTAACTGTGCACAACAAAGAAAGACAGACACACAGGAATAAAAGTGAATAAGGACGAAAAAGAAAGTTATTGATTCGTTGTCTCATTTTCAGGGCTCGGTATCACGGTCCAGGAATAAGAATAAGGCTTCGTCATCATACTCTGCGAATTCAGGCAGGGTGAGCTCAGTGTCACCTGAAACAGTAGAAATTCCCTCATCTATGTTGCTGGCCACCTCCTCTTCATCCGGCACGCTTTCTCGTACTCTGAAATCTGGTGGTATGAGGTGCTGATTCATCTTGATCATTGTTAACCTCTCCACATTTTTGGGCGAGAGGCGGCTCCGTTTGGGAGTTACAATGCCACCAGCAGCACTGAAAACCCGTTCAGAAGACACACTTGCGAGTGGGCAAGACAAGTAGTTTAAAGCCAGGTTGGTGAGCTGTGGCCACAATTCTTTTTTCCCATGCCAATACGCCAATGGGTCAGAATTAACGTAGACCTCTGTTGAGTCATTCAGATAGTCCTTCACCATCGACTCAAGGTCCTCATCCAAGGTTCCTCCACTTTGCTTAGCTCTTGCTGTGCCTCTGACCTTTTGAGAACCAAACCCACGCAGAGCTAGCCAATCCTCTTCAGCCTCCAATGTTTCTGTTGTGTCTCGTGCAGATGATCCGGTTGCCGGTGTCTTTAACGGCTGAGAGGTCACTTGTGCCACAGCCACAGGTGCAGAAGTGGATTGTTTTGACTGGGGATGGCCTGCTGATGTACTGCCATTTCCTTCAATTTCCAGCCGTTCTCTTTCAAACCTCTTGGCTGACAAGGCTAGCCAACGTTTGTACTTTGGAACATGTTCATCATCAAAAGGAAAGAATGCTTGGCCTGCCAGCGCCTTTTTGTAGCGTGTATCCAGAATAGTAGCACAAATGTAATGCTCTTCTGAGTGGATCTTTTTAAGACGTTCATCACCTTGTAGGAGCTCTAATAATTTCTCAGCCAGAAGCAAAGAGTCTTGTTTTTTTTCATCTTTTTCAAACACAGAACACACCTCCTTCAGTTGGTCCTCCAGCATGTACAACAATGGGACAGCTTTTCCCAAATTAGAGTCCTCCTTGCTGACTGCACGCGTGAAGAACTCAAAAGGACGAAGCATGCGTGTCAGGCTTTGAACTATGTTCCATTGCGCCGCACCCATCCTCAGCTCCTCTGTACCCTCTGTAAGGAAATATTGATCGAGTTCCTTACACTGCTCATACAGACGCTCAAGCATGTAGAAGGTTGAGTTCCAACGTGTTACCACCTCCTGGATGAGTGCTTTCACTGGCATTTGACGTTGATATAGCAGGCTCCTCAGCTGCTTCCGGGCCTTAAAAGAATGGCTGAAATGCTTGCACATTTTTCGGCAGGTGTCCAATACACTGTACGCTGCACTGCCTTTATTACCCAAGAATTTTTGGACAACCAGGTTTATACAGTGCGCCAAACACGGCACTCTGAAATAGTCACCGTCCCTCATGGCCTTAACTATAT
The DNA here is from genome assembly GCF_964263255.1 of Lissotriton vulgaris. Classification (NCBI taxonomy): domain Eukaryota; kingdom Metazoa; phylum Chordata; class Amphibia; order Caudata; family Salamandridae; genus Lissotriton; species Lissotriton vulgaris. The sequence continues at coordinate 1,079,792,852 of NC_141689.1, read as the reverse complement.
TGGAGCCATTGTCCGTGGAAACATAACCAACCTGGCGTTTTAGTGGGGACAGCCAGTTAAGGACCTTTGTGTTAAAGACATCCAAAATGTTATCTGCTGTGTGACGTTTCTCCAAACCAAACATGGCTAGTGTTGCATGTTTCCGAGCAGCTTTAAAAACAATGTCCACGTCAACACCTGCGTTTAGCTTTGCTTTAGCCCTTGAAAAAGAGACCCAGTGTGCAGTGATGCACATGTAATCAGCGCCTGCGCCACTGGTCCACATGTCTGTTGTCAGATGTATAGTGTGAACAGCACTCTTCTGCAAAGCTGCCCCAATCACCTTCAGAACATCTTCATGTAGTGCTGGAACCGCAACTCGGGCAAAATAGAACCGGCTAGGAACCTTCCATTTAGGGCAGAGCGCTGCCACTAATTCTAGAAAACCAACCCCTTCTACAAAAGAAAAAGGGAGAAGGTCCAGAGCTAGCATTTTAGCCAGTTTAGTGTTATACAGACGCGTCAGTTGGTGGTTGCGTTCATATTGCGCTTCTGTAAACAACATCTTTTTAATGTTGCCCTGGACCAAGGATTTACGGGATGATGATGATATCTTCGACCCAGTTACGCTCGCTGATGAACTTTTCCGCATTGATGTCTCACTCTCTCCCACACTCTTAGTGTGCCTCACATGGGGTGTGCTGCTGACAGGGGTACTGGGTGTAAGTGAAGTGTTTGAATCGTCTTCTTCCTCCTCGTCATCATCAGATGAAAAATCAACGTTTTCATTACGTGCAATTCCGGCTTCCTTAAACGCCTCTAGGTGCGGAAACCATTGGACAGGGTGCGCTCTCTTAAGATGACCTCTCTGGCCTCCGGTACCATAGTTAGAACCAAGCTTACCACGACCAACTCGAAGCTTACAAATGCTACAAATGGCTACGTTTTCCATTTTTGGGCAAACACTAAAGAAGTCCCAAACTGGAGACTTGAAATGTCTTTGGGGGCCGGAGGAGGCGGCGATCCTGGTGGTGGTGGTCCTGCTGCTAATGCCAGATGAAGTGGAGGATGTGGATTGCCGAACTTCAGTACGTTTTGCACTTTCACCACCACAAATTGAGGTCGAGGTGGGTACCTTCTTGCGAGGAAGAAATATGGAAGCGGTAGGTGTTGGTGTACTACTTAACTCCAAATCTAATGATTCCATTTCCATTGCCTCCTCGCCGACATCATCATCACGCTCAGCAGCTTCTCGGGATAGGGTCAAAATGTCTCTTTGCTGCATGCCCGGTGGGGCTGCAGTGACCTTTGTGATGACTGGCTCGTCGTCATCGTGAGAGGCTTCATCACCAGCAGTATCTGTCACTTCTTGTTGAGCCTCATCACAATCCATAGCTATGAGTTTTTCGACGACCTTCCTTTTACGGTTAGGTACCTTTGTCAGATCATGGTGTGCCTCACTGTCAGACCGCAGTTCTGGTTCCCAAGACGGATCACTTGCATCAGAAGGAGGTGGGCTTGAAGAAGATGTAGACACCCCCCTTGATCTTTTCCTTGCTAGGGATGTGGAAGACAATGAATGATCATCAGGGGGAGTGGCTTCCAATACCTCGGCTTCATTGTCGATTTCCTGATGTGCCCCTACTTCGGGAGGAACAACTATTATGGGCACTTGTGAACCTCCATGCACCTTTGCTTGCGCATCTCCTTTTGCTGCCTCTCCTTCCACATGTACTTGGGCGTGTACTTGCACATGGTGTTGTTGTTGCGGCTGTGGTTGTTCAACACTTGTCAGATGAGTTACAACAACCTGTGTTGATTCAGGAACATTGCTGCTACTTTCTTGCGATGAGCCAACATCACTGGTCGATGGTGATTGGAGAAGTAAACTGACTGCCTCTGAAGCACTCAAGGGCTTTGACTTAAGTTGGCGTGGTGGTGGAGGCACTGAACCCAATGGAGCAGGGGTGCTGCTCCCAGCTTGGTCCCCAGCAGATCCTGCTGCTGCAGGCGTACTTTTTTTTTTGCTCTCAAAAAACGTGGCGGGTGGCACACCAGCCTCCTTGGTAACTTGCTTCTTCTGCTCCTTACTAGCAACTTTCTTGCTAGAGGAGCTACGGAGACCTTTTTTTGGGGCCATATTCTTCAGAGCAGGTCAGACAGCAGGCCGCAGTTGCACGAATTGTAGAGTTGTCTGAGGCCAGACGTGACGTCGCGTGACGTTATGCTGCACACACACACCGCTGCAGAACTTCTTCCTGGCACTGGTGGTTCTCTTGAGTCTTGTGCACCTAAAAACAATGGAAGACAGAGGAACATCAGTTCAGTTATACACCACAAAAAAAATCGAAAAACACTGCAAAATCAGCACAATCCCATTCCATCCATGCCCTCCATGATGTTTAAGTTCAAGACAGCCCACAGAAAGACTAGGCCCATGCTAGACTCAAATACCCTGCCCTGGTGAAAAGGCCACAAGTACAGCCCCAAAAAACGAAAATCACTGAAAAATCAGCACAATCCCAATCCATCCATGCCCTCCATGATGTTTAAGTTCAAGACAGCCCACAGAAAGACTAGGCCCATGCTAGACTCAAATACCCCTGGTGAAAAGGCCACAAGTACAGCCCCAAAAAACGAAAATCACTGAAAAATCAGCACAATCCCAATCCATCCATGCCCTCCATGATGTTTAAGTTCAAGACAGCCCACAGAAAGACTAGGCCCATGCTAGACTCAAATACCCCTGGTGAAAAGGCCACAAGTACAGGCCCAAAAAACGAAAATCACTGAAAAATCAGCACAATCCCAATCCATCCATACCCTCCATGATGTTTAAATTCAAGACAACCCACAGAAAGACTAGGCCCATGCAAGACTCACTGCCCCTGGGCATAAAGGTTGAAAAGTAGGCAAAATGGTTGCAGGCCTAACAACAAAGCCTGCATTCAAAATGGCCACTTGCCTCTCCCAGCACATGGCCAGTGCCTGTAGCAGCACTCAAAATGGCCACCAGACACATGGCCTGTCCCTCCCCATGAACACCCCCAAAAATCGAAAAACACTGCAAAATCAGCACAATCCCATTCCATCCATGGCCTCCATGATGTTTAAGTTCAAGACAGCCCACAGAAAGACTAGGCCCATGCTAGACTCAAATACCCCTGGTGAAAAGGCCACAAGTACAGCCCCAAAAAACGAAAATCACTGAAAAATCAGCACAATCCCAATCCATCCATGCCCTCCATGATGTTTAAGTTCAAGACAGCCCACAGAAAGACTAGGCCCATGCTAGACTCAAATACCCCTGGTGAAAAGGCCACAAGTACAGCCCCAAAAAACGAAAATCACTGAAAAATCAGCACAATCCCAATCCATCCATGCCCTCCATGATGTTTAAGTTCAAGACAGCCCACAGAAAGACTAGGCCCATGCTAGACTCAAATACCCTTGGTGAAAAGGCCACAAGTACAGCCCCAAAAAACGAAAATCACAGAAAAATCAGCACAATCCCAATCCATCCATGCCCTCCATGATGTTTAAGTTCAAGACAGCCCACAGAAAGACTAGGCCCATGCTAGACTCAAATACCCCTGGTGAAAAGGCCACAAGTACAGGCCCAAAAAACGAAAATCACTGAAAAATCAGCACAATCCCAATCCATCCATGCCCTCCATGATGTTTAAATTCAAGACAACCCACAGAAAGACTAGGCCCATGCAAGACTCACTACCACTGGGCATAAAGGTTGAAAAGTAGGCAAAATGGTTGCAGGCCTAACAACAAAGCCTGCATTCAAAATGGCCACTTGCCTCTCCCAGCACATGGCCAGTGCCTGTAGCAGCACTCAAAATGGCCACCAGCCACATGGCCTGTCCCTCCCCATGAACACCCCCAAAAATCGAAAAACACTGTAAAATCAGCACAATCCCATTCCATCCATGGCCTCCATGATGTTTAAGTTCAAGACAGCCCACTGAAAGACTAGGCCCATGCTAGACTCAAATACCCCTGGTGAAAAGGCCACAAGTACAGCCCCAAAAATCGAAAATCACTGAAAAATCAGCACAATCCCAATCCATCCATGCCCTCCATGATGTTTAAGTTCAAGACAGCCCACAGAAAGACTAGGCCCATGCTAGACTCAAATACCCCTGGTGAAAAGGCCACAAGTACAGGCCCAAAAAACGAAAATCACTGAAAAATCAGCACAATCCCAATCCATCCATGCCCTCCATGATGTTTAAATTCAAGACAACCCACAGAAAGACTAGGCCCATGCAAGACTCACTACCCCTGGGCATAAAGGTTGAAAAGTAGGCAAAATGGTTGCAGGCCTAACAACAAAGCCTGCATTCAAAATGGCCACTTGCCTCTCCCAGCACATGGCCAGTGCCTGTAGCAGCACTCAAAATGGCCACCAGCCACATGGCCTGTCCCTCCCCATGAACACCCCCAAAAATCGAAAAACACTGTAAAATCAGCACAATCCCATTCCATCCATGGCCTCCATGATGTTTAAGTTCTTGACAGCCCACTGAAAGACTAGGCCCATGCTAGACTCAAATACCCCTGGTGAAAAGGCCACAAGTACAGCCCCAAAAATCGAAAATCACTGAAAAATCAGCACAATCCCAATCCATCCATGCCCTCCATGATGTTTAAGTTCAAGACAGCCCACAGAAAGACTAGGCCCATGCTAGACTCAAATACCCCTGGTGAAAAGGCCACAAGTACAGGCCCAAAAAACGAAAATCACTGAAAAATCAGCACAATCCCAATCTATCCATGCCCTCCATGATGTTTAAATTCAAGACAACCCACAGAAAGACTAGGCCCATGCAAGACTCACTACCCCTGGGCATTAAGGTTGAAAAGTAGGCAAAATGGTTGCAGGCCTAACAACAAAGCCTGCATTCAAAATGGCCACTTGCCTCTCCCAGCACATGGCCAGTGCCTGTAGCAGCACTCAAAATGGCCACCAGCCACATGGCCTGTCCCTCCCCATGAACACCCCCAAAAATCGAAAAACACTGCAAAATCAGCACAATCCCATTCCATCCATGGCCTCCATGATGTTTAAGTTCAAGACAGCCCACAGAAAGACTAGGCCCATGCTAGACTCAAATACCCCTGGTGAAAAGGCCACAAGTACAGCCCCAAAAAACGAAAATCACTGAAAAATCAGCACAATCCCAATCCATCCAATGCCCTCCATGATGTTTAAGTTCAAGACAGCCCACAGAAAGACTAGGCCCATGCTAGACTCAAATACCCCTGGTGAAAAGGCCACAAGTACAGCCCCAAAAAACGAAAATCACTGAAAAATCAGCACAATCCCAATCCATCCATGCCCTCCATGATGTTTAAATTCAAGACAACCCACAGAAAGACTAGGCCCATGCAAGACTCACTACCCCTGGGCATTAAGGTTGAAAAGTAGGCAAAATGGTTGCAGGCCTAACAACAAAGCCTGCATTCAAAATGGCCACTTGCCTCTCCCAGCACATGGCCAGTGCCTGTAGCAGCACTCAAAATGGCCACCAGACACATGGCCTGTCCCTCCCCATGAACACCCCCAAAAATCGAAAAACACTGCAAAATCAGCACAATCCCATTCCATCCATGGCCTCCATGATGTTTAAGTTCAAGACAGCCCACAGAAAGACTAGGCCCATGCTAGACTCAAATACCCCTGGTGAAAAGGCCACAAGTACAGCCCCAAAAAACGAAAATCACTGAAAAATCAGCACAATCCCAATCCATCCATGCCCTCCATGATGTTTAAATTCAAGACAACCCACAGAAAGACTAGGCCCATGCAAGACTCACTACCCCTGGGCATTAAGGTTGAAAAGTAGGCAAAATGGTTGCAGGCCTAACAACAAAGCCTGCATTCAAAATGGCCACTTGCCTCTCCCAGCACATGGCCAGTGCCTGTAGCAGCACTCAAAATCGCCACCAGACACATGGCCTGTCCCTCCCCATGAACACCCCCAAAAATCGAAAAACACTGCAAAATCAGCACAATCCCATTCCATCCATGGCCTCCATGATGTTTAAGTTCAAGACAGCCCACAGAAAGACTAGGCCCATGCTAGACTCAAATACCCCTGGTGAAAAGGCCACAAGTACAGCCCCAAAAAACGAAAATCGCTGAAAAATCAGCACAATCCCAATCCATTCATGCCCTCCATGATGTTTAAGTTCAAGACAACCCACAGAAAGACTCAGTCCACCCACCACTGAGTACCCCTGGGCAAAAGGCCCCAAAACAGCCCAAAAATTGAAAATTCCTACATTTTAGTTGCAGCAACTGTAATGCCCCAAACAAACTTACTTGTAAAATTTCTAATCCAACAGTGATCCAAAGAAAGTCAAAAAGGCCTCAAATCCAAATATCCAGCAGCATCCACAAAAAGTAATCCTTCCAGCTCCAGATCCAAATGAAAAGTGACCAGGAGATGGACAAAGCACTGGGAGGAGCCTGCTGGACAGGAACAGGAAGTTGAAGACTGTGGGGCACTTCCTTCCTCCCACCCCCCTCCCCCCTCCCCAAAATGGACTCCTCGCTAAAAAAGTGCAGGCAAATGTCAACCTAAGGAGTTATTCAGATAAAAATCATCATTTCAAGAAGGTTTATGCTGCTTGCTGGTGGATTTCTTGTGCAGAATTGCATATTTGATATTTTCGCTTCTGCGAGATTGTTGCTGCTCGCCGCATCTCAAATCTCGCAATTGCGAAGTACCGCGAGACGTGATCTCGCCGTACTCGCGTTGACAAAGTCTCGCTGTGCAAGTTGGCAAGCCGCGATGACGTAATCGCGCTCGCCAAATTCCCGCGGGATCACACAGCAAGATCCAAAATGGCGCAGCACTCGCAAAATGTCGAGAAAAACAACTCGGCAAACGATGATAAACGCCGCGCGCCGCAAAAATTGCATCACCAACGACGCAAGCCACAAAAAAAATCCGCTGCGTGCGAATTTGCGGATTTTGCGGGAAATTCGCAAATCTCGCGGATTGCGAATTTCCCAAAAATCCGCAAAATCCGCGAGCGTAACGGATTTTCCGCCCATGCTTAATGTACAGCAGTGTTGACCTTTAAACATGCCATTAGAATATCAAGGGCAAGTCTATTTTGCAAAACCATAGATCTGATCGCAGCAATTTTAGTATTGATCATTAAGAACCCTCCAGCAGTATCTGTTGATAAACGATCAAGTACTGTGGACAATTGACATATATTATGCAAATTTAATATGACTCCAACTGATGGTATCAAGTGCACCAAATATATCACCCACTATTTCTGAAAAAACGTGCTTTTTTTATTTCTTGTTAGTCCCTTACTTATTACATCTATTTCATTGTTTTTAATGATGTGGTATACCTTCGGAAATACAATGGCAATGTAACAACTGCCATACCATAGTGCCAGTAACCTATAATAATTTAGAAAAGGGGGTGGTGATGAACAGAGTGTCTGAATTAAGCAGACCACTCTTACCCAGTCCAAAGATCAGGGCTTGATCCATCACCTTTATTTATCTCACTGCACCATCCCAGCTCAGAACCTGGCTATATGCAAATCAGTCTGTGTCTGGCCCAGTGCATCATGGGAACAGGGCAGACTAAACTACCAAGCCAATTCTTCACCAGAAAGGAGACAAGCTACCGGGGACCGGTTTCTGGCATTTCAGCCGTCTTCGGCCCGGCTTGCTTGAATCTTGATGGTGCAGTGAGAAAGGGACTCATGTCTGAGTATACCCTGCCACACCTATAGTGGCTAAAAACGATTCAGAAAAGGGGGTGGTGATGAACAGAGTGTCTGAATTAAGCAGACCACTCTTACCCAGTCCAAAGATCAGGGCTTGATCCATCACCGTTATTTTTCATCACCACCCCCTTTTCTGAATCATTTTTGTCCACCATAAGCGTGGAAGGTATACTCAGATGTGAGTCCCTAGCTCATTGCACCATCAGGATTCAAGCAAGCCGGGCCGAAGACGGCTGAAATGCCAGAAACCAGTCCCCGGTAGCTTGTTTCCTTCCCAGTATAAGAATTGGCTTGGTAGTTTGGTCTGCCCTATTCCCATGATGCACTGGGCCAGGGTCAGACTAATTTGCATATAGCCAAGTTCTGAGCTGGGATGGTGCAGTGAGCTAAAAAACGGTGCTGGATCAAGCCCTGATCTTTGGACTGGGTAAGAGTGGTCTGCTTAATTCAGACACTCTGTTCATCACCACCCCTTTTCTGAATCAGTAACCTATAATAGGCATTTTTACTGCACACATAATAAATTCATGGAAATACAGGATCAGTTCCCCCTTTTAGTCCCCATCCCCCCATAATTAGGACAGTATGTTCACATTCGCTAGTACCAAGACACTATTATATTCCGATTTTAATCTAAGTAGACAGAATTTCCCCAATTTTGACAAGTCTAGGGACATTGCAGCATAAGTCTCACCTTTCTTATAGTCCCCTTCTAAAGCAGCCCATGTATGTACATGTGACTTTTGATCAACAGCTTTCTTTTGGAAATCCTGCCTTCTTTATTCTACTAAGTTTAAGAATTTTTTTTCTTCATCACGCAAAAGATATATAAAATTATTTCTATGAGCATGTGTTATGTCTATTGGATTCGTTGTTAGGAAAAGTTCACCATAAATTCTGCATTCTTACTACTAAGTACGGGGTTTAAATTTCTACGAATAGGGATTTCTGAAAAGACTAAATCCATGTTACTATAGTAGTATCGCAGCTTACCAGTAACATATAACAAACTAGACATAACACTACAAGTCACACCATAAGTTAATGGAAGATGGTGATAAGTTACACCTTCTGAGACAGAAGTAGGTAATTTCATGCAGACATAACAATCACTCACATCCATCGTATCTACATAATGATATAGGAGTTTAGTAAATACATTTAATGACAAATCACTACTTTATTTGTCATGATAATACATGCTCTTATCCATTTGTTCTAAATCTGTAGTAATAGTTCTCTAAGTAACTGCAGTCATTCTTTCACTAGTATTTGTGTTATTCTGATCATTAGTTACTATTAGGACAGGTATCACAACCATTAACAATAACCACATTAATATTAGTATTATAATACTACATAAACAACACTTAACACATCTTCGTTTTAAACTAGATTTCGGATGTCCAGTCACCTTTACTTCCGCCATTTTAGTATCTAAAATGTATTTCTACATTTATTTTCTCTAAAATAAATGTATAAAGGTAAAATCTTTGTGTGTTCCCACACTTTAAAAGCTTTCAGCTTTAGTGAGCCCTTTTGTTTTAGATCTTTTCTTCTTTTTGTTTGATAATTTCTCAAGAAATCCACCCTCTGTACAAAAGTATTTTCTTTAAAGGTGGTCTCAATTCTCTTTCATCAGATCCTTCAACAATGTTATTTTCTGGTTCTCCATTTAGATCAAGATTTTCAAAATCTTCAAAGACAATATAAGTCCACTTTGGAGCCTTATATTTTCTGCTTGGTACTCTCCCTCTTTTTGACAACCTCAATGATCTTCTTCTTGATTGTTCTTGTTCTACCTGACTTGACACCTCATTCATCTGTTCTAATTCTTCCCTGTTTTTCTTTTCAGAATGTATCTCAATCTTTTCACTCCACTCGGCCAGTGATCACCCTTTCTGACCCTCTTAGATTGTACTGCCTTTTCACCTTCTTCACCTATTTCCAAGTGTCCATTTATTTTCTCTTTCTTTTGGTTGGTTTTGTTCTGAATTCCCTACTTTTTCTTCTTCTGTTGTTTGTTTTTGTTCTGGACTCTTTTCTCTTCTCTTTTCTTCTTCTGACTGGCTTTGATCAACATTTTCTGCAATTGATTCTTTCCCTTTTCATAAATGAGCTGCATCTGAATTTTCTGTAATGGATTCCTTTTCCTCTTCTTCTAACGGAATTTGATCTAGGTTTTCTGCAATGAGTTATTTTTCCTTTTGTGACTGAGCTGAATCTGGGTTTTCTGCTACAGATTCTTTTAGGTTTTTCTTACTTTGTCCTGGTCTTTCAAGTCCAAGCTCTCCTTTGGTCTTTACAGCAGCCTCTTCAGCCCCAGTAACTGGTGCCCACTCTACTTGACTTGTACTTGGTTGTTCGTCGTCAATGCGCCCTTCAGAGTATTTCTCTAATTTCTTCGACTTTACAACTTTCATCTTCTGTCTCTTTTCTTTGTACTACCAGTTGCTGCTTTTGTCGTTCAGGTGGACTTGGGACTCTTTGCACATGACTGGCATGGATCAAGTTGGGCAAAACAGCACACTTCACTGCTGTTGTCATGACCAATATGATTTGATATCGTCCTTTCAACCTGGGCTCCAAACACGATTTCCTTGTGTGCTTCTTTAACACGACCCAATATTCAAGACACAAATCATGAGCTTGGTTTGGCTGGGCTGTGATTGCAGCTTCTCCAACCTGGTGAGACACAGAACGTATCAGATCTGCTAGTCCCTCACAATAGTCCAACACTAGATCACCAGTTATATTCATCAATTTGTTGCCAGGTACAAATGCTTGTCTCATTGCTCTTCCCATGACGATCTTGTGTGGACTTAATCCTGTTCTTCGGTCAGGAATGCTTCTAAGGCTCATCAATACAAGGGACAAAGCATCAGGCCATTTCACTGAAGTGGATACACGCAGTTTCCCTAAACTGGATTTTATTGTGCCATTTAGCTGCTCAGCCACTCCAGAAGCTTCTGGTCAATAGGCACAATGTAATTTCTGATTCATTTTGAAAGCTGTCCAAATTAATTAGATTATCTCATTATTAAAATAAGGTCCTCTATCTGATTCCAAAGTGACTGGAAATCCGAATCATGGAAGGAGATCTCTCAACAGTAGTTTGGCAACTATGAGACTGTCATTCCTCCTCGTGGGATAGGCTTCTGCCCATCGAGAAAACAGACACACAATGACAAGGACATACTTCAAACCATTGCACGGTTGGAATTCAATGAAGTAAAGTTGCAATCTGGTGAATGGACCCTCTGCCTTTCCAATTTTCCCCCAACTGACCACTGTCTTTCACTCTGGGTTTTGTAGTTGGCAGGTTAAACATCTTTGGCAGAGACTCTTTGCAACAACCCTAAACTTGGGATTAAACCCGGTCTGTCTGAAATGTCTAATCATGGCATCCCGCCCAATGTGTGTGGTTCCATGATATACCCTAGCTATCTGGCATTATTGGTCTACCATCTGGACACACCCATACTTCATCTTCAGCTCTTCTTGTGCAACCTGTTTTGATTCAGTGTTCCTTCTTTTTTGTGTCTGCCTCATCCTGTAACTCTCTAACTTCATCCCATGTTTCAAAATCAGAGAAAAACATTAGTTGACAATTGGTAACTTCTTTTTTCAAAGACATTGTATTTGTGCAAAAAATTGTGCCACTTGGTCGGCGTACCGGTTATCTAGTGTCACATAATCATTTCCTGACTAATGTGCGGCACATTTGACCACTGCAATTTCTTTTGACAACTGCAATGCTTCCAATAGTTCTTTAACATCTTTGACATTTCTTATGGGAGATCCTAAAGAAGTCAGAAATCCCCTCTCTAGCCACAACTGGCCAAAATCATGCACAACCCCAAAATCAAATTGACTGTCCGTAAATATGGTTACTCTCAATTTCTTCCCAATTTTGCAGGCTTTAGTAAAAGCGAACAATTTGGCTATATGTGCAGACTTGACTCCTTTTAGACATGAAGCTTCTATAATACCCGACACAGTACATACCGTATAACCAGACATCAATTCTCCATTCTCCCTTCTCAAACATGACCCATCAACAAACAATACAAAGTCGGACTCTCCCAGGGGAACGTCAAGGAGGTCATGCATTGGCTTTGTACAAATTTCTGTCACAGCCAAGCAATCATGATCAGCTTCCTCTTTTACTTCTTCACAATAGGAATCGGGCAACAAGGTTGCTGGAATTATCATGGTACATCTTGTCACATTTACATTTTCAGGCACCCACAATTACTCTTTCATATTTAGGGGCTCATTATGATTGCGGATTTTCCGCATCCTCCGGGCCGGCGGAAGCCACCGCCGGCCCGGAGGATACGGAAAATCCGCAGCGGACCCACCAAAGACCCACCGCCACATTAGGATGGCTGGTGGGTCCTGGTTTCCGTCCGCAGCTTTTACTCCGCGGTTGGCTTACAAACGCGGAGGAAAAGCACTAATCTGGTGACGGTGTCTCTCAGACACCGTCCGCCAGATTAGTATGTGCCTGCAAACATGCTTTTCCGCGGCGGCTTTTCCGCCGTGGAAAAGCATGTGTAACTTCACTGCGGGGGCCCGTTGCGGGCCCCCTAGGTGAAGGGGGTGGGGGGTGCACATGGGGGGTACCTATGGTACCCCCCTGCATTTGTATGCAGAAAGCGGCAGGCACCGCACGGTGCCTGCCTCTTTCTGCATGCAAATGCAATGCGTGCATTTTTAACATTGCTCCGGGTGCAGCTTGAAGCCGCACTCGCCGCAATGTTAAAAATAGAGGATGTGACCGCCACCCTGGCGGTCACATCCTAATCGCACAGGAGGGGACTCCGCAGCCCATGCAGACGTCCCCTCCTCCTCAATGATCGCGGACGGACGCAAGTCCGTCCGCGATCATAATCGGCCCCTAAGTCAGCCGACTAGGGGTCAAATGTTGAGTACGAGTCCTTGTTAAAAGGATCTCAACTGAATGTGGTACATACACCTTTATAGGAAGTTCCATCACAATTGATTCACTCTGTTCCATATTTACACAAGTAGCAGCTACTGTTTTTTTAAGCAGCCAGGTAATGCCGCAGCCACTGGATCCGGAGTAGCAGAAAAGTATGCTATTGGATGTCCAGACAAACCATGTCTCTGTGTTAACACTGAAAGTGCACAACCTTTTCTTTCACAACAGAACAAAGCAAACTCTTTCGCATAGTCTGGCATTCCCAATGCTGGTGCTTGACACAAATAACTTCTCAGTTTTATGAATGCTTCTTCACTTTCATCATCCCACTCAATTGGATCCATCACATATTTACGAGTCAACCTGATTCGCACTTCCTTTTATGCTTTGGACAGGCTAATTTATCAAATCACTTTTATTCTTTCTGGTGTCACTTTTCTGACTCCTCTCTCTATCTTATGTCCTAGATATTGAACTTTTAGTTTGCAAAACTATAATTTTTCTGGGGACACCTTGTGTCCTCCCTCTGCCAAGTGGTTCAGTAAAGCTATTGTGTCAGTGACACAAGCTTGTTGTGTTTTTGATGGCACTAATAGGTCATCAATGTACTGAACCAAGACCGAATTTCCTGGTATGACCGGAGTTTCTAAAAAAAAATTCAGAATCTGATTTGAAAATTGAAGGATTCTCTGGGTACCCTTGAGGAACTCGGCTCCATGCCAAAACACGTTCTCCGAACCGGAAAGGTATTGGCTATCCGGATGCAATGGAATCGAAAAGAATACTTGACACAAATCAATCACAGTATACCAATGGGCATCCCACGGTATTTGATAAAAAAAATCACTGCAGGGTTTGGTACTACAGGACAACAGGGTACTACTATTTTATAAATTCAATATTTCTTTTAGAATGCCTTGCACAATCATTTGATCAATTACTGGGGTAACTCCTGCTTTTACTTCAGGGCTCATTCTGTATTGTGGTGTGTTTGGATATATTGCACCTTCTTTTACCACAATTTTTACTGGGTGAAATTTTGCTATTAGACCAATTTCTTTTCCGGAAAAATCCCACACATCTGACCTCACTGTGGTTCTCAATTCATCAGGCAAATCGATCTCAGTAAGAAGTAAATACATCTCATCCACTTCTGTTCCCTGTTTCGCTAGCATCATCTTGCAAGCAACATCTTCATCAGGTGTTTGAAAGGCCAAACCATCAGGCGTACAAAAGATGGTGCAGTTCATCTTGCACAGTAAGTCCCTACCTAATAGATTTCACTAAACTCGAGTAAAATAGAACAAACCGATGCATGTCTCTGAAATTCCCAATATTCACTGCTATTGGTTTTGTGACTGGGGTCCTAATCTGTTTATTTGAGACTCCTACAACTGGGATAGTTTCTCCCGAGAGGTGTAGGTTTGGGGTTCTGCTGTTCTCACATTAGAACTGGGTGCACCAGTATCCACTAGGAAAGTGACATCATTTTCTTCAACCTTTCATCAACAAAAGTACCTGACTGATCTACCACCAAGGATGCACCAAGCACGCACTCTTCCTCCCCCCTCAGGCACCGTCGTTGTAACATCTCCGAATTACTTTCATCACTTTGCATCCAATATTGTTGAACGGTCTATGTATTCTTACCACTTTCTCCACGGAATCCGGTGTTCAGACTGTATCTCTGCACCTGAGCATTCACACTGTTGGGCAAAGGGGCTTGTGGCATCTGCAACTGAGGAGTAACTACCTGTTGCTGTTTTTGCTGGTTTACAACCACCTCATTCTGTATCTGTGGATTTAAAATCTGATTTATCCCATTACTCTGTTGGATATTTCTACACTCATTCTTGCAATTGTCCAAGCTTTGCACATCCATGACAATTATATTTCTTTTTCGCTACATCTCTGTTCATTCGACCTCTTATTTTATTTCCATTCAATACTTGACTATTCTGATTCTGCACATTTATCTGGTTGTCATTTTGAGAACCAGAAGCTGCCTCTTGGTGTTCTGCCAACTTCACTTGTGCCCACATCATTTACTCTTTTAACTTTTTATGTTTTGCATCAATGTCATCACTATAGTAGTTTATGTACTTTAGAATGTCATTGATTGGCTTGCTTTGCCAGCAAAGCATATGCTGTTGAATCATCTGACTAATTTCCGATCTTAGCCCATACACAAAACTATATACAAAATGTCCCATAGCTTTATCACAGATGTTCTCAAATCCACTGAACTGCTTAATCACCTGTAACAACCTTTCATAGTATGCATGCACTGACCCCTTAGGTTCTTGAGTTGTTCTGTCTATTTTAACCCAATAGTTTCTTTGGGGGGAATTTTCCCTTTCAGAAAGGTAACCACTTGATTATATTTCTTCATTAATTCCTCTGAGGGGGCACCTGTCTTCGCGTCTCTAGGATACTCTTCAGTTGGCCAATCAACTGTAATTTTGCATTCTGTCCATAAATCGGTGGGTACCACTATATCAAACAAGCCATCCAAATCCTTCAACAAAACTTTGAAACCTTAACAAACCTCTGTACCTGCTTGTACCGTACAATTGGTTTCTCTCTCAATCTAGGGAAGTCATTTGTAAAGGATCAAATATCCTGTCTACTCCATGGAACATGAACATATCCACCACCAGGGACTTCTCGCATCGGACACATCCTTTCAACCTTTGCTACCTCCCTAACGGAAATGAAGATATTTCCTTTGTAGCTGCTTCATCCCTTTTGTTTATCGATCTACTTCTCCATCGATCTACATCTCCCCATTTCTTCCAAATGTGCATTAATTCCTTTATTTGCAATCTCCTTCGGGTCGCATTCGAACATTTTAAGTCCTTTCCAGTAAACTCTGATCTATAGGGTTTTTATAGTATTTTTGACTTCTCTATATCTATTCCAAATTCTAAAGCTGCTTCTGCTATCTTCTCATGAAGATTCTTTGTCCTCCAAGTTATACTTTTGCACGGAAACAACAACTCTTCATCTTAATATGAACCTTATCTGTCAAGACTTATCGTACCAATGATCATTTCTTCTAAATCCACCCTCAACTTGCTTATATCCATAGTTTTTGATGGTGGTTTCTGCTTTTCTAATCCTTTTGCCCACTCCTCCAGATCTTCAGGAGAAAATCCAGTAGAACTTCCTGCCACTCGAGTGACATTGGTACTTTCTTCCTTGCATCTATGGTGAAATTATTTTTGGAGTTTCGGTCACAGTCTCAATATTTGGATGATCTAATAATGAAACATTCGAATCACTCTCACTAGTTTGATTTTCTAGCATGACTATCTCCTTTCTAGCACTTTTCTGTGAGACTACCACATTTTGCGATTTTGGTGTACCTCGTTTATCACCATACAATGGAATAACAGGACCAATAGTTACTGGTACTTGCAGTGTTTCAGCATTTAAACCTAACTGATTTATTTTCAGAATTATCTCTTCTTTGGTTTTTATTCAATGCATCCCTTTCTTTTTCTTGTGACGCTCGAATAACTGTTGGATCATTTAGAACTTGTGGAACCAATGGAGTTCCCATCATAGGTGCACTTGGAGTTGTATCTCCAGCACTTTCTTGATAAGGCGGGGGTCTTTTTCCTAGAATATCTTCTAACAACTCATCTTCAGACTCATCACACCCTATTCCTGTCACACCCATGTGTTTAGTTTTTTCCTTACTTTTACTCCCTTCTTTAACTTCAGCAATTAATACTAAAAACAAACCCTCCGATACTACAGCCCTTCTCCATCTTTTCATCTGATCCACCCGAGTGTCAAATGGATATCTATGTATAAATACACTATTGATTCTTCTACCTCCTCTGTACTTCTCCAGTTCATATGCCTCAGTTCTTCCAAAGTCTCATACTGTGTTAACCTAGGTTTCGGTTCTAATGAATTCATCCTGTTTCTCAAATTCTTGTAATTTAACTAATTCAGTCAGCAAAATCACAAAAGCTCTTCCGTATTTTCACAGACCCTGTTCGTTAACCCTCGTCCTATATAAGAGTGACTCACACCAACAGTGCAATCAGAGCTCACCACGTATTCCTCTCTTCAACCAATACCAGCACGCTACCTGTCTGACCAATCAGAGCTTATGACACACCCACTCCTCTGACCAATGTCAGTGCAGCTTTTTTGACATCAGTATTGCTCATGCTACTGACCCTCCCTTTACAATCTGCAGTTTTCTCACGCCCGTTGCTTCAACCAATACCAGCGCGGCTCTCTGTGACATCAGAATGGCTCCTGCTACTGACCCTCCCTTTACAAGTTAATACGACAATGTTTTTTGGAACCTTTCTTTTTTAAATTTCTTGTTAGTAACAATGTAAAAAAAGCACTACTCTGTCTCCTCCACTAAACCAAAGATAGTTTCTTCACTCGCTTCACAGAGAAAATCCCTTCCTGTCACTACAAGTAAAATCCACTGTTTACCCTTCACTTAAGCCCGGGGAGGCCTTCTTACTCCTGTAGGGATACTCCTCTTTTGGGTAAGGCCAAAGTTTCACAGGCGGGCCCTCTGCTATCACTCACACTCTACTCTTATACAATACAGTCCCTAATATAATACTGCCAGCCCTGCATAGCTTCTCAGTATTATGACAACTGACGAGTAACCTTCTGCTGTGAGATTTCCTTACCACACTCCCAGGTATCTCTGTACCTGTGCTTCCAGACTACATATGATGCAACACTAACTCCTAGTGTTAAACATATATTCAATAATCAAAATGAATCATTAATAATCAATAATCACCAAAACTAATCAATAATAACCATTGCTCTGCTACCAGAGAAAACTGACCCAGCGAGAGTCCAGGAGGAACATTTCACAATCAACAAAAGTTTGCAAATAGGCCCACATACACGTTTCCTGATCTTTTCGCTGGGTGGTCAAGTTTTATTTCACTTTGATCTTGATTAGTCAATGTTTAACTATTCTTCACAGATCAAAACTCTTCCTTTGGTCAATGGACCATTATTTGAGTAGTTGATGGTGATATTAACAATAAACTAATAAACTTACAAATCTTAATGAAATAACCACAAACTCTGGGTAAGATTCAATGGATTTTATCTGAATCTCAGTCAAAAGTGAACGCTCCTTTGTACAAATTCACAGTGCAAACTCCATCAACTTTCATGGTAGAGAAAAATTCATTCATCAAATACATTCAATTCACAGACTCATTCAACAATTCAATGCATTGGAAGTGGAAAGATGAAGTGACAAAAGACATTATAAATCATACATTTGCAAAAGATATGCAAATTTAAGACAGAATAATAATAACCTAATGGTGAAACGGGAAACCCAACCCTCTGGCCAAAGGACTGGTGGAGGTCTCCTGATTAAGAATCATGAGACACAGACTATAGGGCAGGATAATACTTACTAAACTTCTCTAGAACCCCTGTGCACCCAAACATATCCCTCTCTTACACTCTCACCCTCCTCGATATTCTTCCGAAATCTTCAATTTAATCAGCTGTCTTTCAGGAATGAATCTTCCCAGTCTGTTCTCTTCTTTTCAGCAGCTCTCGCCCACACCTCTCTCAGCAATAAACAGAAATCTCCAGCAGCAATGACTCTTAATCTTTTGGTCACCCTAATTATAGTCTTCATTGCTGCATGTCCCACCCATAAAAGTTGCAAATATCAGTGGATCATGATCTGTGATTGGGCAGGGGCAGGGGAGTTGTCATCACCTCATGCTGTCATGTTCAATTTCTTAACTAATTCTTTTGTTTAACAAACCCTTTCCCTTCAGCTAATTTATTATTCTGCCTTATTATTTTCTCATGCGACTGGTGTATCAATTGAAACAATTTTTTTCAATAGGATTCTGCAGTCGATGAACACGTTCACACAGCGACTTGTCATTGGCTCTTGGCAGCCTGTCAACGATACGGTCAGCGGATCACTTCTTTGTCACACTGTGCATGGCGTACATCTTCACCACCATCTTTTTCATTGGCTTAGCACATTAGGCCCAAACATACACTATTAATAAAGGAATCATAAACAGTTGTTAATTTCTCAAATATGTGATTGTCACTGTTCACCACCCACTTCTACTCCATCCCATGTTAAATTGTCTTTCTTTAAGCAAAAGCATTAGCAACAACAGCTTCTTTTAAAGTTCAGGCAAGCATATGCCAGGCATGCTGTGCCTCAAGACCTACAGTTAGTAACTCTTGTGTATGCGTGAGGGTTTTCCCTCTCAAACTGGTTAGTCACAAGGTTATTTACGCAGTTTTGGTTTGCACATGCTCAAAGGCGTTTTTCGGTTTCAAGCAGGATTTGGTTGCGTTGCAAATTATTCTTTGTTATTTAAGCGTGCATAAAGCTCTTTTCCCCATATGTGAATGTCGTGTGCATGTAATTTTTCACTTCTTTTCTATTTCTAGTGATTAGTACTGGTTTATGAGAGATTTATCCTAGCAAATTTCATTTTCTTGAATCCTTGCTCCATCAAGGCCATTAGCACGGATATACAGTGAAACAGTCGCACAGCCCCTGTTGGAACACACCACCCACAGACCCTGTTGGTGCACCCATGATGAGAGCCTCCATGCTACCTGACCGAAAATACGAAAACCCATTACATCCGGTTTGTAGATGAATCACATTATAGTTTTTTTTATCACACTTTATTGATGACCACATTGCAACATGTATATCCAAAACATATTCATTCAGATGCAGTCTTTTCCGTTTTTCTCCCATCTTAACATTCTCAATACGCATGTACATAGTAGTTTAGTTTTCCATATCCTGCGTGGTGAAGAAGATTTACAAAGGTTATTTTCAGACTGAGAATTTTTCCGAGCCATCAATGTACATGCATTATTACATCCGCATTTCAAAGTGGTGCATATTTTATATTCAACTAGTGAAACCCCATACCTATCCTGCCTTACCCTATCCCAACCCACCCTATCCCCCTCCTGGTCAGTCGTACTGTAGCGTCCACAATGATTACAGGGAGTCAGTATTTAGGCATCCTCCCAAAGGATACCATGTACAGGGCAGGATCATAACGTCTCTGTTTTAAGGGCCGAAAGGCAGATAATGGCCAAGCACTCTGCATATTACTGAGACGCGTTATCTTGTGTAGGGGATAGATCCAGTGCTTCCAACTCAATCAACATGGCCTCCCAATCCAATGAGTTGTGTAGCTTCCTCAGTCCCCTCTCCTCCTCCCTCCAAAGAACTGCATACTCGGCCTTTCCCCATTGAAGCATGTCAGTTTTCCAGACCGTAACCGCTGGGCACCTGGGAGATTTCCATCTCATAGTGAGCACCCGGATTGCCAAAATGAGGGCAAGATCCGCAAACTTTAGCCACACCTTCTAAACCTTGAAGCGCCTGCGGGGGCCCACCAGGCAGGATAGGGCTTCATCTGGAACCGGGAGTTGTGTCACAGTGGCTAGGGAGTGGCGCACCCCTGAACGCCAGGGCGGACAAACTCAGCCGTCGGTGCATGATGGATCACGAATGGCGTCTGAACCCGGACGAGGCGCAAGGTCTCTTTCAGCAGTGGGCAGAGCCAATAACCTTGCAGTCGATGAACCACATTATAGTTGAAGTAAAAGTTACTTACCTTCAGTAACATAATATCTGGTAGAGACACAGTCTAGCCACAGATTCATTAACTTTTGAATTCTCCCCAGGGACCAGTTGGGATCCTGAAATCTTTCAGCAGTCCCTCTGCGCACGAGGGGACGGTGTTGTATGGCTCCGCGATGAAGTCAACTCTGGTCATGACATCAGTGGAGCCATATAAGTCCCCTCAGGCGCGCGGACATCAGTTTCTTCTGTGAAACTTTCCGGGCCAGAAAGCGGGGCCACTATAGAAACTGGTTGTGGAAACTGTGTGCCAAAAAAATCAAAAACCTTTGAAACATAAAAAGGAGAAACATCAAATGGCATGTTAATACCCAACATGGATTTTAAAGGGAAACCCTCAAAAGAATGAATGAAGCACAGAGCTACATAAACACTTGCAACCTGGTGAATAACCACCATGCAAGGGAAGAAACCCTTATACTCTATAGACCATTCATCAAAAATCTTTGAAATCCTGTGCCTTGGTAAATAACCTTCATGTAAAGGAAGAAAAGCTTACACTATATAGCCTATTCACCAGTGATAATGAGTGGCATGATATCAGCAAAACAAAATATATCAAAACAACACCAAGTTGAATTGCATTAAACGTGACATTTTGATAGTGCCAGTACAAGGTATGATGATACCAAACAGGCACTTTCAAAGAAAGATCAAATAAATCAATACTGCCCACTAGTGTCCAATCCAGTGTAAAATAGAAAACACCCCCACCCTAGGGACCAGACACATTTGGAAATGGACAGTATGGCAGCATCTAAACAAGACCTATGTGTCCAGGTCAAGTGGTCTGTTGAGTCTCAACATAAGTTGAGGTAGGGATCACCTGTATATAAAACCAGTACTTTAAAAAAGTGTACAAACCTTACCTCATAGGTCATTCGCAGAGTGGGGAGGATTGGCAGGGAGTTAATGAATCTGTGGCTAGACTGTGTCTCTACCAGATATTACGTTACCGAAGGGAAATAACTTTTACATCTGAAAGAGACATCTAGTTGCAGGTTACTTAACTTTTGAATTAAATACCACAGCTATAGCCCCCTGGAGGAGGGTCTGCGAACCAATCCTATAAAAGTTCTCGAAGATAACCAGCCATTCATAACTAACAACCAACCAAATGTAAGCAGGAATAGCAGGACAAGAGCTTGGCTCCTAATAAAATCCATGATCACGGTCACAGAACATATAAATAATAAACAACCCTACAGGATTGAGTGAATTGGTCCTTGAGGGAAAAGGGGGAAAAACCCTAAATAACTAGCTGTCAGTTATCAGATATTAACCTCTATCCCCCAAGGGGAAAGAACACCTGTTGACTAAAAGCACAAGTTGTTTACCTTTGGTAGCGATATATCTGTAAGAAACAGTAGTTAGTGTTAGATTCCTTACCTTAGACTAACCCCAGGCGTCAGACTGGATCCGGAAAGTTTTGCGTAGGCGTCGTCTGCGGCTCCGCGTTCGACGTCTGCGTCGTCGGCGACGGGATGACGTCTCCGGAGTACTTAGATGCCGCCCTCACGCGCGGACGTCAGTACTTATACACAGCATTTCCGCGCCAGAAACGCAGAGCCATGATAAAAACCAACACTGGTGCCATGAAACTAGGGCCCTCAAAGGGATGACCTTAACCCTAGATATCAGTTTGCAGAACGGGGAGGATGGGTGAGGCGGTAAGGAATCTAACACTAACTACTGTTTCTTACAGATATATTGTTACCGAAGGTAAGTAACTTGTGAATCTGAAAGAAACAGGTTAGTGTTAGATTCCTTACATTAGAATAGATACACCAGCAATACCAACCCCGGTGGTGGGTCTGTGAACCAATTATCACACCAGAACGTCCTGGAGAACGGAACAGCCGAAAAAGCCATCTCTTCGGACTTGGCTGTCCAGGCAGTAGTGTCTAGCGAACGTGTACAGCGAGGCCCACGTAGCTGCCTGACAGATGTCCTGCAAGGGGACTCCTCGACCCAGGGCAGTAGTAGCCGCCGCGGCCCGAGTGGAATGGGCATGTAGCTCCACAGGAGGCTCCTTTTTAGCCAGTGAATAACAAGCCTTGATGCACAAGATGACCCTTCGCGAAATGGTCAGTTTGTTCACCGCCCGTCCCTTCTTAGCACCCACGTAACCAACAAAGAGTTGGTCATACACCCGGAACTGGCATGTGTGGTCCAGATAGTATGAGAGCGCATGTTTTTGGTCCGGACGGTAGAGCCTCTCTTCCTCTTTCGAGGGATGCGGAGGCGGAAAGAAGGTGGGCAAGGTGATGGACTACCCGATGTGGAAAGCTGTGACTACCTTGGGCAGAAAGGAGGGACGCATTCTCAAAACAACTTTGTCCGGATGGACAGAAAGGAAAGGAGGTTGAGAAGATAAAGCCTGGAGCTCACTCACTCTCCTGGCAGAGGTGATGGCAACCAGAAATGCAGTCTTTAGAGTGAGAAGACGAAGAGGGCAATTATGAAGGGGCTCAAAAGGAGCGCACATCAAATAAGTAAGAACAAGGTTCAAGTCCCACTGAGGTATCACAAAAGGAATAGGGGGAACATGTGAGTGATGCCCTTCAAGAACCTATTTACAACTGGGGACTTGAAAAGAGAGGGCTGATCAAGTAGCCTTAAGAAAGCGGAAATGACAGAAAGGCAGCTCTTAATATTGCCCAGAGCAGAGCCCTGCTGGGCAAGAGAAAGAAGAAAGAGGAGAACCTCAGAAAGGAGGGCAGAAAGTGGATCTACAGCCTTTGCTGTGCACCATTCCACAAATGTGTTCCTCCTGCAGGCGTATACCGATTTCGTGGAGGGACGCCTGGCTGCCAGAATCACATCGCAGACTTCAGGAGGCAAGTCAAATGGCCTCAACTGTCGCCGCTCAATCTCTACGCATGGCGGTGGAGACTGGACAGGCTCGGGTGGAGGACCGTCCCCTGCTGCTGCAACAGAGGGCCCTCCTGAAGATGCAGACGAATCTGGGGATCGACTGACATGCTGAGGAGCTCGGGATACGAGTATCTTCATACCCAGTCCGGAGCCACAACGATGACTTGTGCCCGGTCGTGCCTGATCTTATTCAGTACTCTGGGCAGAAGTGGTATAGGCGGAAAGGTGTACAACAGACCGCAACGCCACTCGCAATGAAAAGCGTCTCTAAGCGAGCGCTGCATTGGAAATTCCAACACTCAGAACTGATGACATTGCGCGTTCTCTTCTGTGGCGAATAGATCTAACCAAGGCTCTCCCCACTGCTGAAAGAGACCTTGCGCCACGTCCGAGTTCAGACGCCATTCGTGATCCATCATGCACCGACGGCTGGGTTTGTCTGCCCTGGCGTTCAGGGAACCTGCCAGCTGCTGAACCACCAGGGTCACGCCCTGATGTTCCAGCCATTGCTAGAGGTGCAGAGCCTCCTGGTACAGGGTCCACGACCCCACCCCGCCCTGTTTGTTGGAGTACCACATGGCGGTGGTGTTGTCCGTGAACACCTGCACAACACTCCCCCGGACAGAGGGGAGAAATGCTTTCATTGCAAGTCGATCGCCCGCAGCTCCAGAAGGTTGATGTGGAGCCGGGACTCTGCCGGAGACCAGAGGCCTTTGATCTCCGCCTCTCCCATGTGGCCCCCCCATCCGAGAAGGGACGCATCCAGCACAACTACGTGCTCCGGCTGGGGTAGGGAGAGGGATCTGCCTCTGACCCAATCGCGGTCCGTGAGCCACCACTGCAACTGTCTTGCAGTGCCCTCTGAGATCAAGACGTGGTCGGACACGTTGCCCTGATGCTGGGCCCACTGAAACTTCAGGTCCCACTGCAGAGCCCACATCCGCCACCGGGCGTAATGCGCCAGAAGGATGCAGGAGGCCATCAGCCCCAGAGACCACAGCGTCAACCTGACTGAGATTCGGGATAAAGGCTGAAAGATCAGAATCAGAGCCTGAATATTATGAACCCGCTGTTCCGGAGGATAAACCCGAAAATGCGCTGAGTCCAGAACCGCTCCGATGAAGAGGAGCTTCTGAGAGGGACACAGGTGAGACTTCGGCACATTGATGGAGAACCCCAGCAACTGCAGGAGGTCAGCCGTAGTCTGGAAGTGGCTGATGACTGTCTGGGTCGAGCCCGCCTTCAACAACCAGTCGTTGAGATAGGGGAAGACTGACACCCCTAATCTGCGCAGATGAGCTATGACCACCGCCATCACTTTCGTGAACACCAGAGGGGCGCTGGTAAGGCCAAAGGGGAGCATGGTAAACTGAAAATGCTCGTGGCCTACTGTAAACCGCAGGTAACGCCGGCGGGTCGGCAGGACGGGGATGTGAAAATATGCATCCTGCAAGTCCAACGCTACCATCCAGTCTTCCGGGTCTAGGGCAGCTAAGACCTGAGCCAGAGTCAGAATCTTGAACTTCTCCTTCCGGAGAAAGCCGTTGACATTCCGCAGGTCCAAGATAGGGCGAAGGCCCCCTTTGCCCTTTATGGGAACCAGAAAGTAGTGGGAGTAACAACCACACCCTACTTAAGGCCCAGGAACGCCCTCGATGGCCCCCTTGGCCAAGAGGGACATAACTTCCTCTTGCAGAAGTTTCAAGTGATCCCCGACACGGGGTGGTACTGCGGTGGCATGGCTGGAGGGGTCGCCTCGAAGGGGAGGAAGTAGCTCCTTCGGACGATTTGCAGCACCCACCTGTTTGAAGTGATGGTGCACCAGTTGCGGAGGTGATGGCGAACCCTGCCCCCCACTGGCATTAAATAGGCCTGAAAGCTCGGATTAGGAAGGCTTTGAGGTGGATGCTGCGGGGGTGGATGTGGACTGGCCTCGCCGTTGTCCCCAGGCACCGCCACGGCGGTTACCATGTCCGCCACCGCGCTGGATGTTAGTCTGCGGTCCGTGGCTGGCAGGACGTGTGGGGGTAACCCTTCCTTGGCCACGAAAGGCAGCAGTTTGCTGGTGCAGGCCGACAGGCCCAAGGACTTGGCTGTAGCCCTGGAGTCCTTAAAGCGCTCAAGCGCACTGTCTGCCTTGTCGCCAAAGAGGCGACGCCCATCAAATAGCATGTCCATATGGGTGTTCTGGACATCAGCCGAAAAGTTGGCGGACCTCAGCCAGGCGTGGCGGGGAACCGCCACCGTTGTTGCAATCGCCCTGCCTAGCGAGTCCGTGGTATCCAGCCCTCATCGAATGGAATACCGTGCCGCATCTCGCCCCTCCACAAGGGCTTGGGCGAGTTTAACCCAGGCCTCCTCCGGGCATTGTGGCAGCACGTCTGCGACCGTGTCCCACAGAAAGTGGGAATAACGTCCCAAAAGCCAAGCGGTGTTGACCGACCGCAACCCCAAACTGAGCGAGGAGAACATCTTTTTCCCGTACTGTTCATAACTTTTTGATTCCCGATCAGGGGGAGCTGTCGGGAATGTGGTCTGGGAGTTAGAGGTCTGGATAACCAGGCTCTCGGGGTGGGGTGGGTGGACAGGAAGCTAGGGTCGCCCGGGGCCGGGCGGTGGCGTCTGGCCATGTTCCTATCTACAGGGGGACCTGTAGCGGGCCTGGACCAAGTGTCCAACAGAACGTCAGTTAAGGCCTCATTGAATGGCAGTAGAGGCTCCGAAGAGCTTGCCTGCGGTTTGAGGACATCAGTGAGGAGGTTAGTCCTCACGGCCGCGACGGGGAGGTCAAGAGCCAAGGCCTTGGCTGCCCTTGTAAACACCACACTGTAGGCATCCCCCTCCTCCGTAGCCACGGTAGGGGGGGAGATAAATCCATTGTGCGGGCGAAGTGTCCAAACCACTGGCCTCCCCTAGCTCACCTGCCCAGTCCTGAAAAGACTGGCACTCCTGTGCCAGAGGGTCCTCAGACCCCTCCCAATCCGCCTCGCCCTCCATCTCCTGGTAATCAGCTTCAAATGATGGGGCCGGATCATAGAAGAATTGCTCTTCTCTCGGCGTCGAGTGCAGCGTCAGCGTCGCCATTCCGACGTCGGAACCAAATCGAGGGGGGGATCGGGGACTACGTCGTCCGGGGACGGCATCGGGAGCGACACCCTAGGGGTCGGCGCCGGCGGAGGGATCTTAAGGTCGATCAGCGGCGACCCGAATTTGACTGATCCAGTGAGGCCCTGCGGCATCGGGACCGAAGTCGCCGGGACCAAAGCACCCGACGGCGCAGGGGCGGAAGCCACCGGCCCGCTAGGGCCCCAAGACGAACCCCCAGGGCCCGAAGGCACCTCTGAAGAGCTCGTCGGAGGAGAGCGATTCCTCATGGCCTCAAGGAATGCGTTGATCTCCTCCAGCGTCACGTTCAGCCCAGGGACCGGCAGGTATGGAGCTGGCCGCGGAGCCGCATGGGCGGTGTCGCCCGAACCCCTGGCCGCGTCTCGCGAGCATCGGGGGTAATCAGAAGAGCGATGTCACCTCTTCGACTTCTTGTGCCTCTTATCTAAGGGCTTGGAGCCCGACGAGTGGTGTCGACTCGCTGAGCTGTGATGACTCCAGCCCCGCGACTGGTCCCTCGACCTCCTCCTGGACCGGGACCTCGAGCGACGCGGGGCCGACTGTCGGAGCTCAAGGTGCTTACGGGACCGCTCCCGCCTAGCTTTCGACATCAAGGCCCGGCAGTCGGGGCACAACTTGTCATCGTGTTCGGCCCCTAAGCAATACAGGTACCGGCAATGGGGGTTGGTAACCGACATCAGTCCGCTGCAGTCGGCACAGGGCTTGAACTCTGGTATCCATACCGTCACCGATGGAGTCGTTGGACTCGAAAAACAGATCAAAAGGATCGGAAAAGTTTAGTCAAAAAATGACTAAAGGGTACCACTTTTTCCGGATCTGCGCTTGCTGGCGCGGAAAAAAGAACTGACATCAGCGCGCGAGGGCGGCATCTAAGTACTCCGGCGTCATCCCGGCGGCAACTACGCCGACGACAGACGTGGAGCCGCAGACGACGCCTACCGACGCACAGGGGTACTGCTACGCAAAACTTTCCAGATCCAGTCTGACGCCTAGGGTTATTCAAAGGTAAGCAATCTAACAAAAACCTGTTTCTTTCAGATGGGCTGAGTGCAAGACAAAAGTCATGTAATCCGCATTCTGCAAAACATTAAAGAAATATCAGAGAAAGAACTGTCCTGATAAAATCCAAACAAAGGACTCTCAGAACTCATTTCATTATACCAAGATGATTGAACACCAAAAGAAAGATGAACAATAATACCTCCATGGTATTGAGAATTTTGTTTAAACAAAATGACCACTTAAAGGTTACATAGTGCACTGTAAAGAGACCAAAATGACACTAATAGGTTTGAATTTAATATTGATATTATCAATGATGCCAGTTGTAAAGAGATTTCCCACAAAGGTGTATCACCTGGACATATACTTAATATATATAAAATTGTGTATCAAAAAACTCAGAGTGATCTGACAACACAGAGCATTGCTGGCCCACATTTTCTTCAGGACCGCAGGTACCTACACAGCCTGAGCCTGCATGGCCTTCAGTGTCATGGTCCGAAAGTCTAAACATGACTCCGAGCCGTGGGCATGCTCAAAATACCAAGGCAAGCCAAAGAAGAAAAGGGAACGCACCTATTAGTGCAGTTTCAAAACATTAAATAAGGAAAAAAGAAACATTAAAAGAATATAATATATAAAATGAATCCTTAGACCTCCGACCCTCGGTCTAGGTCCACTCTCTCCCGCAGCTCCGCTGTGCCATCTCTTGCCTCCATACCCGACCTCCTCCTTGGGAGGTTTGAGGTTGCTGCCCGCTCCTGCGCCTGCTGCCCGCTCTAACTTGGAACAGACTGCCTGCAACCACTGTAAACTTTCTCAGCCGTTTTTTTTTAATTTTTCCCTGTTGTGCCACTGTTATTGTGCCCATCCGTGTCTTGTTCTAATTCCTCCACTGTTTTTATTTTCTCGTGCCTGCCTGATCTTTTCGCTGCTGCTGCCAGCCTCCCAGCCTTTCCTCCCTCCCACCTCCCCTACTTAATGGCGTCTGCTGCACGTTTGCACGGCGCGCCAAAGGCAAGCCTGTCTGCGCCCATCCGCGACACAACCGCAGCCAGCGCCAGGAACCCTGGACCTTCCACTACCCAGCTCTATGACACCAACACCCTCCTCGCACTCATCCCTGGAAGACTTAGAGAATGCCAACAGGCCTCGCCGAACACGACCCACGGCCAGTTCTCCTGCCTCCACTGCCGCCAGACCCTCACCGCCACCCTGGCCTCCAACACCACAGACGCCAGCACCGGCAACACCCTAAAATGTATCCTCCTCAATGTACGGTCCGTTCACAAACACGCCATGGAAATCTGGAACCTACTCGACTCTCTCTTGCCTGACATCGCCTTCTTCACAGAGACCAGAACCAACGCTTCCTCCGCCCGACATCAGCACCGCCATCCCAGAAGTATTCAAGATCCTGAGGTAAGACCGCCCCAGCCACCCAGGAGGGGGCCTCGCCATCGCCCACAAGAGCACCCTCTGCCTCACCACCTCCAGCGAAACCTTCCCCTCCGCCGAAAACCTGGACTTCCAGATCCAGACGACCCCCAAAGCCACACTCCGAGGAATCCTCGTCTACAGATCCTCCGCCCCCAAACACCCTTTGCCACCACCATCACTGACTTCATCTCACCCCACGCCATCGCCTCAACAAGCTACATACTCATTGGAGACCTGAACTTCCACCTCGACAATCCCAGCGACCCCAACTCCACTATCCTTCGTGAGAACATCGCCAGCATCGGACTTAAACAACTCGTCAACACACTGACCCACAGAGCAGGACACACCCTCGACCTCATAATCGCGGCAGGAAACAGCGTCCAATTCAGCCACACAACGCAGCCGCCATGGACTGACCACCACTGCGTACACTGTGCCATAAACAAACCCAAGGCACCCAACCCAGCCACACGGCTACCACGAAGGAACTGGAGCAAGGTTACTGATGAGCAACTCAACTTCACCCTCACCCAAGACAACCACACCTGGGCACCCGACGCAAACGACGTAGCCAGAGAACTCCACACCTGGATCTCCAACTGCGCAGACGAGCTCGCCCGGTACGCAACCCCGACAGACAACGCCCTAGGAAAGACGCCTGGTTCACCACCGCTGTCCAAGGAGCCAGGCTCACCTGCAGATGTCTGGAGAAGAACTGGAGAAACACCAATACAACCGAAAACCACACCACCTACAAGGACGCCATGACGGACTACCACAACCAGATCAGAGCCACCAGGAGGAACTTCATCCACAACAAAATCCTGGCCAACTCCACCAACTCCAAGGAACTTTTCAGTGTAATTCAAGAATTCACCAACCCACGCAGCAAAGCCACAGGCATCACCCCATCCCAAGACCTCTGCGACAAGCTTGGATCCTATTTCCACCTCAAGATCAAGAACCTCTACGGCCA
The DNA here is from genome assembly GCF_964263255.1 of Lissotriton vulgaris. Classification (NCBI taxonomy): domain Eukaryota; kingdom Metazoa; phylum Chordata; class Amphibia; order Caudata; family Salamandridae; genus Lissotriton; species Lissotriton vulgaris. The sequence goes on along the minus strand of NC_141689.1, from coordinate 1,079,763,056 downwards.
CTTCATCGACCGACCACCAGGCACCACAGACAGCCCCCGACCCCCAGAAAAACCAGCCAGCCCACCATCTCCAACTGGACACCGATCACGGACGAAGACACTGCTTCGACCATGAATAGCATCCACTCGGGGGCCCCCACTGACCCCTGTGCCCCTCACATCTACCACAGAGCCACGGCGCCATCGCACCAGAACTACAATGCACCATCAACACCACCTTCGAAACAGGCACCTTTCCAGATGATTGGAAGTGCGCAGAAGTCAGAACCCTGCTCAAGAAGCCCTCAGCTGACCCCACCGACCTCAAGAACTAACCACCCATCTCGCTCCTCCCCTTCACAGCCAAAGTTGCAGATAAAACAGTCAACAGGAAACTGACACGATTCATTGAAGAGAACGCCGTCCTCGACCCATCCCATCCAGATTCCGAAGCAACCACAGTACAGAGACTGCTCTACTTGCCGCCACAGATGACATCCTCACCCTCCTGAGCCAAGGCCACTCTGCAGCCCTCATCCTACTTGACCTATCAGCAGCCTTCAACACCGTCTCCCACCGCACACTAGTCGCCAGACTACACGACGCAAGCATACAAGGAACAGCCCTGGACTGGATCCGATCATTCCTCACTGGAAGAAGCCAAAGGATCAGACTCCCACTCTTCCTTTCAGACCCTACGAAAATCACCTGCTGAGTCCCACAGGGTTCATCACTGAGCCCCACCCTCTTCAACATCTACATGGCCCCCCTCGCAGCCATCGTCCGACAACACGGTTTCAACATCAAAAACTACCCCGACGACAACCAGCTCATCCTCTCCCTCACCAAAGACCCTACCACTGCCAAATTCAACTTCCAGAAAGGAATACAAGATATCGCAGTCTGGATGACCAACAGCTGCCTGAAGCTCAAAGCTGTTAGACAGAAGTTCTCGTCCTCTGTTCTACCCCTTCTGCATGGGGCAGGACCTGGTGGCCGACTGCCCTTGGAAGCCCACCTACCCACACAGACTACACCAAGAACCTCAGCATCGTACTAGACTCATCACTCATTATAAACCAACAGGTCAACGCCGTCACCTCCAGCTGTTTCAACACCTTCTGCGTCTTCTGCAAGACCTTCAAGTGGATCCCCCGAGTCAAGAAAGACAGTCACCCACGCACTCATCACCAGCAGACTGGACTATGGAAACACACTCCTCGCCGGCCTACTCTGCAAACTCCAGACAATACAGAACACCGCCGCCAGACTTGTCCTCTGCATCCAGCGAACCAAACACATCAGCCAACACCTACGAAGTCTGTCAGGAAACTGCAGCTAGAAGTCTCCATCAAATTATTTCCGACACTACCTATCGCAAAGTGTAAGATACAGAGTTCACCTTGTATGCTCTAGGAATGAACAAATGAATTACCTATCCCCTCCACAGAGGAGAAGCCAACTAACTCGTGTCTTCCAACGACTACACCATAAATACTGAGTTTACGCTCAAAATTTTCCAAAAAGTGAAGCACATATAATAAAAATATAGATATGCAAAAGGGGAAAACCTACACCATAAAAACACATAGTCCAAGAGGACTTTAGTGAAGAATGAACCACAAAGAACACAAAATGTAGGCCCTGAATCCATCATCACCATAATAAATATGCACAGCACAAGAGTAGTGAGGACATACTACGCTGATTACTCTAACGAGTAAAGACCAGAGCGTCCCTATATTCCAGACTTACCTCATGGATACCAACATGTCCCTATGAGAGCCAACGAAAGGTCAAAACCATGCACATTTCAGCATACTGAACTGCTTCAAAGAAGCTTGCATCAGAAAATCTTCCATGCAAGAAGGCACGTCCCTTAACAACAACCTCTTGAGCACAAGCTCATCCTCAGAGGCGGAAGGACAAAGGAAACCTCCTTTGGTCATCTAAATCAATGCCAGCCTAAGGGAAAAAATGGTACTGAGAATAAAACATCTGCTCTCGCAGGACACCAAGTGTTCCAACCAACAACAGACGTGTAAAATGCTCGAACAAAGATAACTCGCTTTGAAAGAAAAAGGCTACATCTCAGGTATAAAGAAAAGTTACATCCGTAATAAACAACGAAAAGCTATGACTCTGAAGACCTCTGTCTTTCACAGAAGTATCTTAACGCTGGATCAGCTTGACTCCCAAAAAAGATGGTCACCATCAAATAGCATGTCAACCAAAGTCGACTGGACAGCATCCGAGAAACCCAAAGTTGCCAAACAAGCCTGACACCTTAATGCCACTGCCGAGGCCATAGCGCGACCTACAGAATCTATAGTGTCCATAACAAACATTATGGTAAGCCTAGCAGCCTCCGAGCAGACATTATCCAGAAGAGAAGGCAACACATTCTGTATCAAATTCCATAAAGCATGGTAATATCACCCCAGCACACAAGATGTATTGGTGGATCTCAAGGCTGAGGTTACCGAAGCAAAGATAGGTTTACCACATGCATGACAAGGTCTAGACTCCTTAACCACGGGAGTCATAGGAACAGAATCTACATCCTGCGGAGAAGTTGCAGCCTGAGTCACCAAGCTACAGGTAGAAGGGTGTCTATAAAAACAAACTGGGTCCCCAGGTGCAGGCAGGTGCCTACGTGCAATATCTTGGTCCACTGAGGCCCCCGACCAAGGCTCAATCAATCAATCAATCAAAGTGCATTTGTAGAGTCCAACAGCTACCTCGAAGGTGGTGTCCTGGCACTAGTGCAGACTGACAGCGAATATCAGCGTGGAGGTACCACACCTGTGAGAAAAGCAGAGTCTTAAAGGTCTTCCTGTACTCTAGTTCTGACTTGATCAGGTGCATGTGGGGGGGGGCAAGGCATTCCAGAGTTTGGCTGCCCTGATCGAGAATGACCTTCCTCCTTGGCATATCTTGGCACACAAAGCAGACACAAGTCTAGATCTCATAACATGATCCTTGTGGTATAGGCTAAGCCTCTGCTTAAGATAGCAGGGGCCCAGGCCCCTTATGGCTCTAAACGCCAGCTTCAAGGCCTTGAATTCAATCCTCTTACTCACCAGGAGCCAATGTAACTGTCTTTGGTGAGGTTAAATATGAGGTCGGAAGGGCACCCTGCAGATCAGTCTTGCTGGTGCATTCTGCACAATCTGTAGTCTGTGAACCAGATATGCCGGGAGCCCAAAATACAGACTATTTCAATAGTCCAGCTGGGAGGTAACCAGGGCATGTATGATGATCTTACGGCTTTCCTCAGGCAGATATCGTAAAACTTTCCCAAAGGACCGTAACTTCCAGAAGCATGTGGCCGAGACTTGTCGGATGTGCGTCATAAAAGAAAGATCAGCATCCAACCTGATACCCAGATTTCTCACAGACTCGGCGTAGGAGGGGGGGGTTCAGTTTCTCCAGCCACCAGAGATTTGATGGTAGTGGTGAGTCCTGATTGAAGAACAAGACCTCAGCCTTATCTGCTTTAAATTTCAAGCAGTTATCATACATCCAGGTGGAAATCTACTTTATGCATTCTTTGAATTTATTGAATGCCGCCGGGGAGTGCTTTTGAGCGACCTCTGACCCTGCTCGAAGGCAGGTCGCTACTCACGCTGCTGCACGGCTCTGCCTGCATTGTTTTTGCCTGTTCTTGTATTTTTCCCCTGTGCCTAACTTGTTTTCTTATCATGATTTGTTTTTTTCCCCTGTGCCTGTACTTGCTTTCTTGTCCAGACTTGTTTTTTCCTGTGCCTAACTTGCTTTCTTGCCCAGACTTGTTTTTATTCCCGTGTGCCTGTACTTGCTTTCTTGCCCAGACTTGTTTTTATTCCCCTGTGCCTGTACTTGCTTTCTTGCCCAGACTTGTTTGCATTCCCCTGTGCCTGTACTTGCTTTCTTGCCCAGACTTGTTTTTATTCCTCTGTGCCTGTACTTGTTTTCTCGCCTAAACTTGTTTTTCCTTCCTGTGGCCAGTTCCCTCGCGGCCCCAGCCCGTTTTCCCGCCGCTGCGTCCCTGCGGTCCCGCCCCCCTGCAGTCCCATTCGCCACCCCGCTACCGCCTCCCAGCTGCCGACACCCTCAGCACTGCCGAACATCTGCACTTCCAGATCCACACCGACCCAAACACCACCCTCAGAGGAACCCTCATCTACAGACCCCCCCGGACCCCGACCACAGTTTAGCGACTCCATCGCTGACTTTGTCAGCACACACGCCCTCGCTTCCACGGTCTACATCCTCCTCAGGGACCTTAACTGCCACCTCAAGAACAACAACGACACCAACTCCACCAACCTGATCGACAACCTAGCCAAACTCGGACTCAGACAACTCGTCACAACACCCACCCACTCCAGGCAGGCTTCGACTCCTAGATCGACCCCGCTTTTCCCGAGATGACAAAGACGGAGGCTGGCAAGCCTCTGTGGATCTTGGCACACACGCCACCATCAACTTCAAACGTCGCTCCTTTAACAACTATGGTTTTAGTTTCTGGCAGGAGCCACAATCTTCAGCCTCATGGTGCTCGCCTAAACACCACATACAAATTGTATGCTGGTCCGTCACCGACATATGTCAGCTACAAGACCCACAAGGTTTTAAACCTGCAGACATCAGACAAAGTCACACTGTTCCACCGACACAAAGAGTCTAAGCAGGTCAAGGAAAAAAATCGACCTGAGGAACCACTTCTCTGGCTCCGCGTTACAGTGCGGGAAAAATGAAACTGATGTCAGCGCCCGGAGGGGACCTATATGGCTCCACTGACGTCATGACTGGAGTCTATGTCATCGCGGAGCCATATGACACAGTCCCCCGGTAAGCAGAGGTACTGCTGAAAATTTTCCGGATCCAGACTGACTACTGTAGTACCTGCACACAGGGACAAAAAGACCTCTCTTGCAAGAGACTGTCTTGATTATCACCAGGTCCACTCCGCTGCAGCTTCCGTGGAGATCACCATGGAATCCGACAGATTGACCTGGTGTTGCAACCACTGCCTGCTGATGCATCACTGAAAAGCCATCATGTGCTAATGTACAAGTGACTAGAAGGATGCAGGAGGTCAACAGACCAAGCAGTCATAGGACAGTCAGGGCTGGGATCCAAGTTTCCACCTGAAACTTCAGCATCACGCCCAACCATCTCAGATCCACTGTGTAGGGGAAATGGGCTGAGTAGGCTTGAGAGCTCTTGGTGAAAATATTGATCAAAATATCAAATTGAACAAGCATTGACACAGCCAATAGGTCTCCCCTTTGGGATCTTATAAGTTGTTAGCCATGCAGAATATTATTATGGGTGCTTAACATTTACAGGTTTTACTATGTGTAGCACTGGGTGGGATATGGAAGTTTATGGAGTCCGTCATTACAGGGGAGCCCCATCATTTTGAGTTATGCAACTGAGGGCTGTAACTTAAAATTTGCTCCCCGGTCACTGGAGCAGTTCAGCGCCACTGAGATCACGCGGCCAGGGGCAGCAATGCTAAGATAGGCCCCCCCTTGTGTGCTCCTTCTCTATGCTGCACACAGGGGCTGTACAAATTATACCCACTGACGCCAAAAACCAGTGCTTCGGCTTAGCGTAGACATCGGAAGGGTTCATTCCATTTCTCTGTGCTAAGGAGTAGCAGCCACCCCTGCTCCAGCTATCGGCTCAAGCTGCATAGCGATACCAGCATCACGGACCCCTCCTTCGCGTATAGGATCACAGACACAGAAGAAGGCGCGCGCTGTCTGGCAAGGGATGTGTTAAGTATCACCTGCACTGGGCGTACCCGTGGCTCAGCTCCGTGCCCGGCGACAGTGAGGCTTGCAGGGCTGGGGGATGTATGAGATGAAGAACGAGCACTGGCAAATGCACGGGGTCTAGTTGGCATATTCTGACTGATAGGCACGTGTGCAGGGTGACGACGACGACAGGCACATCAAAACAGATCATACATGCAGGCACCCACAACCAACATGCATACAGGGAAGCGCACATACACCAGGACAACCAGACACACACACAAAACACTGTGAGGCCAGATGAAGATAAACACACCATTAATTAAAAACAAAACATGCGGCCAGAGCGCGAGCAGTGCACTTGCAAATGACAAGTGGGAAGAGGGATGACACCTTTCATACATGAGCATTCAGGGACACACACCAACAAGCGACATAAACACAGGTGCAAAATGAACAAGCACAGACAGACAACAAGCAACACGGTCACAAGACGCGGTCGGTTTCGTCGTAGGCGTTTTATGAATGTTCTCCACTCACATGTTCGCGAGAGCACGCGCACACAGGCTGAAACACTCACATTCGGAGCGGGGAGACTTAAAAAGAATAATTGCGGCCACACTAATTTGAAACAGATGGCCCAAGCGCGCCACTGCGAGATGATACCTTTCATACATGAGCATTCAGGGACATGCACCAACAAGCAACATAAACACAGGTGCAAAATGAACAAGCACAGATGGACAATACGCAGCACAGTCACAAGTTCCTATCGGTTTCCTCGTAAATGAGTCGCGAGATGGAGCAGTTACATGCAAGAAAAAAGGAGCAGAAGGAACAAACGTGCGCCTCCACGCTAATTGCAAACAGATGTCCCCTGCGCGGCACTGCGCGCTCCTGCAAGGTGGATGCCAGAACAAGCACGAGTGCTTGAAAAGGGCAGACCAATTCCAAAGGTCATCTCCTGGTGCCATGCATGCGCGTTGCCTAGGCGAGACCTAAAAACAGGAATGTTGTTGCCTGCAAGTGGTACAACAACCTCTGCTGTAAGCCAGTTGTCCATCTATGGCAGGTCTTCAAACTGGTTGCACCTACCTGGAGGCTCTTGGCTGCGGTCCCAGAGGGTGCAAATAACTAGTAAACACTTGGGAATAAAGACGGCATGGAAGCACGCTTTCACTTTTCTAGCTTGTCTTTATTTACATGGAGTATTTGAACTGCATCTGTCGTTTAGACCATCAATTTCTCATGCAGAGGCATCTCAAGGTCCCCCACTAACATTTCAGGGATTGTTGCTTTCAACAAAAAAGTATCAAAAGTATGGCAACTGTGATCCTGAGCACTGTAGTTGCAGGGTCATAGACATGGCTAAAAACACAATATTCTATACATATTTTGGGGTTTTTCACCTTCAAGTAACTGTATACAAAATAATGCACACACCTTAAATGAAAAATAAATGCCCTTTAAACTATTAAGTGGGAAATGTACTCTTTTAGGTTATAAAACTTTCAGTCACTGCTGATGTCTGTTTGTGAGACCAGGGAGTCACAGATTTGAATCCTGGTTGGCGCACTGCGGAATTGTGACTTTGTATTTATAGTGCTATGAGGTCCCAGACTGTAACAAAAAGCAACATGGATATGTATGTTATTATTTTAAAATTGTATTACACACAACATGATAGACTGCCACAAAATGAATTAATCTTTAAGATAAAACAGGTGCTTAAAAAAATACTTTTTAGCAATAAGCATCCAGACAGTACCTGGTGCAAACATTTTTATAAGTCGATATAAAAGACACTTAAAAAAAACTCTGCATCTTTATATTACCTCTCAAAAATAATAAATCTTTCTCACCATGAATCGTCAAGTGACTCCAAAAATTAAACCCTATACTTGCTCCCAGTCAGCTTTCATATTTGGCAAGTATCCAATTGCACATGTTCAAATTACTTTCAGGTAGTTGATGGTCCAATGAAGGGGTTGCTATGTGAGGATTAATTGTTTCGTTGACAAATGGGCAGAGACCGCTTCCTCCGAAAGATGTCCTCAGGAAGGTGGCAGAATAAGCAGGCTCATTTTATTTAACAGAACATCACTACCAATACAAAGAGACAGACTGTCTATTTTGGGCCTCAGGCCTAGGAATGATGGCATAGGGGAGTGGGCAGTGAAATAACAATGGTGCTGTACATGCAGTAGAACAAAATGGTTACATCCCAGTTGGAGTAGTTTTACAGCCTGAAGGGTTTTCTGAATTCACATGCAATGCATTTACTCCACCATCTACTGGTTGGGTCCAGAATTGTGTTTTGTTGCATATGCGTGTGTCATGTGTGTGGGTGAGTGTGTGCGAGTGTGGGTGAGTGTGTGCGTGTGTGTGTGTGTCACGTGCATGTGTATGTGTGTGTGTGCGACCACCGTTTGAAGGGAAGTTCATCCCTTGTGTGACGTCAGATGCCACTCCGGAAGTTCCTGTGCGTCGCTGCTATTTTCGGATTCCTTTTTTCCTCCCTCCCTCCCTTTCTTTTCTTTCTTTTTTTTTCAACTTCCTCTTGCCTCGAGGCATTCTCCTCCGTTCCTGGGAAGGTGTGAAGGACGAAGGGGTGTGTGGGAGGAGGGGAAGTAGTATGTAAATCCAGAAAACTTGAGGCTGCAAAACTACTCCTACTGGTGAGTAACTAATTAATTTTGCGGCACAAATCCTTTTCTGGATTCACATGCTGCGCAGTGGAGGCTGCCAATTTCGGCGAATGGAAAGGCAGGCAAATGGGGGGTGGGGGGATTCATAAAATCAAAACATTTAAGTAAATAAAATAAAAATGTACTCACTGTGGTTGCTGCAGCGTAGTCCTTGTTCCGGTCTTCTTTCCTCGTAACTCCAGGGCCCCAGCTAACTCTCTTAACCAATTCTGGTGCTTCTCTCACAGCATCAGAGCAGTAACAGGATTGGTGGGAGCGGCCTCTATCAGCACTCACAAAAGTTGCTTTCTCCAACCCAGCTGGCCCAAGGCAACTGGGTTACAGAGGTTTAAAGTGTGCATGTGTGACTGGCCACCGCGAGACGGACGGCCAAAGAGACATGCACACTTTAAACAAAGTGAAAAAAGGCAGCACACCCTCCTCCCTGCTGCCATTCAGCATCGGCCCAACACCCGTCCTGACACTCCGTTCGGGACGAAAAATAAAATGGTAATGAATTAACTTCCTTACCATTTAAATTTTCCATCTCTGTGGGCATTTCAGCAGGGCAACGCTCTGCCACTATAACGGAGGAGCCGCCCCTGGTGCGGTGCATGACTACGTAGCAGTGTATGGTTCTCTAGGAAGAATGGGCTGCAATATGGGTGAATTGCCAAACAATATTTGTAGTACTTTTTGTCCAACCTTCCTTGTTCAAATGGATGTCTACACACTGGTGTTTTTTGTAAAGGTGTGTGGGGCTGCACAGGTTGCAGCCAAGCAGATGTCAGAAAGTTGTGCATTTGCCAGGAATGCAAGAGTTGCGCCTTTCTTTCTGGTTGAGGGCACCCTGGGGCATGCAGGTAAGGTCTTCCCCGCCCTTGCATAACATGTTCAGATAGTTTCCACTAGCCATCGTATAATTGTACCTTTGATTACTGGTGTACCACTGCTAGCCCAGGCAAAGGAGATGAAGAGCTGGTTCCCCTTCCGGATTGCTTCAGTCTCCTGTAGGTAGAACGAGTGCTCTTTGCACGTCCAAGGTATGAAGTGCCCTTTCTGTCTGAGTCTTTGGATTCTGAAAGAAGGCTGGCAATTGGATGCTCTGGTTGATGTGGAAAGGTGATACCACCTTTTTTACTAACTGTGGATCCTTTCTCAGGACTACCTTGTCCTTGTGGATTTGAAGGCATGGTTCTAGGACGGTCAGTCATTGCAGCTCGCTGACCCTGTGGAGAGACGTGATGGCTATTAGGAACACTGTGTTTAGGAGCAGGAACTTCAATTCTGTCTTGTGCATTTGTTCATATGGCTCTGTCATGAATTGCGTGAACCCTGTATTCATATTCCACGTGGGCGCTGGTGCTGCTCTTGGTGGCGCCACTCTTTGATCATTCCAAGAATCAATTTATTACCGGTAGTGTGAAAAGGCTGTTACCCGTTGTTCCCCTGGTGTAAGTGACTAAGGCAGCCAGGTGAACCTTTATTGATGTTTAGGATAGGCTGCAGTCTAGTAGGTGGGTAAGGTATATTAACACTGTTCCGTGTTCAGTTCTTGTCTCTAGTCTTTCTTGGTCCCTACACCAGGGGATGTATCCACTCGGCTGTGTAGCACTTCTGGTGCTCTGTGTTCTTGCCTCCCTCAGGATTTCCATTGTCCTGGGGGGCAGCTGAAGGTTCTCAACCTCAGTACTCAGAAGCCACCCCGCTAGGCTGAGTGTAGCTAGCTCCAGGTTTCACACCTCCCCGTTCTACATGGTTAACAGGTTTTGAGTTGGCTTGATTGGTAGATTTGTCCTTTGGACATCTCCAGTAGATATGAATACCCTGCCAGTCTGGCCCATTGAGGTGTGATTAGTATGAGGGACGTTCCTGATTAGCTGGCCTTGTCCACAACTGTTGGGATCAGAATCAGTGGAAAGGTGTAGGCAAATTTCCCTGACAAGTTTATCGACAGGGCATTACCCTCGGACTAGTTTTGTGGCAATTTGCACATTTTGCACTTTCTATGGTTGAAAAAAGATCCAGGTTTGGAATTCCCCACTATTTGAACATTCTGTCCAGCACTTCCACATTTATCTTTCATTTGTGGGAGGTGTTCTCTTATAAGCGCAGTCTGTCATATTCTGCATTATGCTTCCTAGAAAGGTGTATTGTTACCAGGGTTGTGTTCCGTTGAATAGCCCACTTCCATATCCACTGTACTAATTTTGACAGTGAGAAAAACATTGTTCCCCTGTGCTTGTTGAGGTAGAACATAATCATTGTTCTTTGTGCCTGTATACGCACTATCTATCCCTTCACATGCCCCTGAAAAGCTTTCAGAGCGAGGAAGACCGTCTTTAGCATCAGATAGTTTGTGTTTCACAGCTTGCAGAGCTCCAGTGACCTCGGATCTGCAGATTCCCCATGTGCACACCCCAGCATCTGTTATGGTCACCATGGGAGATGACAACTTTAAAAGTCTCCCTACACTCCCGTTCATTGGGTTCCATCATTCTATCTTCTTCTAAATCCTTGATGTGACACCACTAGATCTACTAAGCTACAGATCAATTCCTGTATGGGTTGCATATGTCATCTTGCATTTGGTATGAGTGGCTGCATGAAGCCACCATCCGCATCAGCTTCATGACAGTCCTCACTGTCCAAGACGGTCCCTTCTGGTAGAGGAGAGTGTGTTACACTATTGCTGACAGTCTCTTGGGGACTGGCTATGCTTGCGCTTTCCTTGAGTCCAACGTTGTCCTCGCGAACACCTCCGGGAGCAATGACTACTTTCAAGGTTTATGGCAGATCAGAGATTATGGAGCATTCTAATGACTGTATGCGTGTCCCTGTGGCACTTTTGTTTCGAGCTTGCCTTTACCAACCAGTTGTCCAGGTATGGATAGACATGTATACCCTCTCTTCTCAGGTGTGCAGCTACCGCTGCCAGGCATTTTGCGAGCACCCTTAGTGCAGATTTTATCCAAAAGGGCAGCACTCTAAACTAGTACTTAACTCCATCCATAAAGAATCTGAGGTATTTCTTGTGCCTGTGATTCATTGGTATATGATGGTAGGAGTCTTTTAGGTCTAATGTGGCCATATAGTTTCCCCTTCTTGGGTGCGGGATCACTTCTTGCCACGTTGTCATTTTGAAATGTTGTATTCGTATGAACTTGTTTAGGTACCCAAGGACTAGGATTGGTCTCAGTCTTGTTTTGGTACTAGGAAGTATGCGAGTAGATTACACTGCCTGTCTCCCTCTTTGGGTATTACTCTATGACCTGGTTTTTGATGAATTCCTTGACGTCTTCTCGCAACTGTGTGAGTTCTTGTTCCGTTAATGCTCTTGCCTTTGGAGGGACATGAGGCACTGGGTTGATGAGTTCCATGCAGCAGCAATGTCTTATGATGGTTAAGAACCAATTGTCTGAGGTGATTGACCTCCATTCCCAGAGGAATCCTCCCATTCTTCCCCCCACTGGTTTTATGTAATGGGTTTGCTGGCAGTATTAGTCACTTAGTAGTTCCTTCCTGCGTGGGAGGTCACCTGCCACTGGGCTTCTTGCAAAAGGGCTGACTCGCCAAGCGTTGCCATAGCTGCCGAGCAGGTTGCTGTGAGGCATGTTGGTTGAAATCCCATTGCTGGTGTTATTCTTGGGTTGTTTAGAAATCCGCTCTACGTAATGGAAGTCTGTTGGCAGCACATCCCCTCCTGAAATACCTTCTAAACTGCAAGGCCCCCCATGGCCTTAGCCATTTTGTTCTTCAATTGCTGAAATCCTTTGTCAATGGTGGTTCCGACGATCACCTCTCCCGTAAACGGCATATTTATCACCAAAGATTGTACCATGGCTTTGAATCCTGAGATCCTGAGCCATGCCTGCCTCCTCAGTGTGGTGCCCGTGCACATATGTCTGCTTGTGGTGTGTGCTACATCCAGCGCAGAATTGAGGAAGAAGTTGGCAATGTTCTTGCTCCCCTGGATCACTGCTTTTGCTCATTTTTGGAACTCCTCTGGAAGGTGTTGCATTTGAACTTCCATTTCTTCCCATTGCTGGTGGCCAGATCTGCTGAGGAGAGCACTGGAAAATGCAATTCTCCATTGCGCCCCATTTTTCTTTAACAAGAGGCAGATGCGACTGCCTGCTTCACAGCGCTGTAGCTCTCATTAGCGAAGCAGGTGCAGTGGCACTGGGGTCCAGGATTGTGAGGGGCCCAACGCATCACAGTGATGACTATCTTACTTTACAAAAGAGGCATTGAGGCTCATTCACCTTGCTAGCATTAGGGCTCTGTTGCTATAAAGATGCGGGCAACACGTAGGAACTCATTTCAAGTCTTTTTCGAGATTGGAGTGATGGTCAGGCATGGCGGGGGAAGGGTCAAAGAAGGAGGAGAGATTGCCTACTCAGGGACGCAGATGTTGTTGCAGGGGAGCGTGATGGGCTCGAATCACCCGAATTATGGGGAGTAGTCTTTTCTGTTTTCGGATGATGTATTTGTTCTTTTTCAAATATCACACTTATTATTGATTATGAGGTACAAAAAAGCACCCCATAAATGATCTCATAAGCCCCCCTACCTCTCCCCCAAGTCTTCTCATTAGGTTTTAGAGGGGGGCCAGACCTCAAATCATTTTGCTTAAGGGGTAGGGAGCTCAGAAAGTTTGAAGACCACTGATCTATGGGAACACAGAAGTTCCAGACCGCGTTTTGATGAAGACTTGCAGTGCCGAATCAAATCCAAAAAGAAAGAACCGCAAATTGGTATTTGAAAAAACCCACTACAAATTGCAGGCATTTTTTGTGCAACAGCAAAATAAGTATGTTAAAGCAGACGCGCTGTCACTTGTAAGCGGAGCGTTTTTATATACTTATTCCCGGATTGCTGACATTTTCGAATTGCCTGCATTTAAAATTTTTAAACTGTAATTTTAACTGTTTGGGCTCACCTACCTCATGTGCTAGACTCCCCGGTCCACTGCGAGCGTTGCTCGATTGCTGTGGAGGGAGTCTTGCATTATTTTAAATCTTTCTTTGTTGTGAAACTCCCTCATTTCCGGCGGAAGGAGGTTGGCGCTCTAGTGCTCCAACCTCCCCCATATAAACCGGATGGTGCAAGCGATGCACTAACGGCGCGCCAAAGGCAAGCCTGTCTGCGCCCGTCCGTGCCAGGACAGCGACAGAGGCAAAAACAACAGGTGATGGACAGAATGCAGAACAATGTCATACATTCACCCCAGTACAGAGATCTGGGCCTAAATCCATCGTTTTTTTGCTCGCCATACCATTCCAGTTTGAACCCAGCCATATGCAAATCAGTCTTGACCCTGTGCCCCATGGGAACAGTCCAGCCCGAACTGCCAAGCCAGGTCCTCCCTAGACTGGAAACAAGCATCCAAGGACCGGTTTCGGGCTTTCAGCCCTCATCAGCCTGGATAGCTTGATTCCAGTGGCATGGAGAGGACGGGACTCACGTCTGAGCATACCCGTCTCACTCAGGGTGACAAATGCAAAAACAACAGGTGATGGACAGAATGCAGAACAATGTCATACATTCACCCCAGTACAGAGATCTGGGCCTAAATCCATCGTTTTTTTGCTCACCATGCCATTCCAGTTTGAACCCAGCCATATGCAAATCAGTCTTGACCCTGTGCCCCATGGGAACAGTCCAGCCCGAACTGCCAAGCCAGGTCCTCCCTGGACTGGAAACAAGCATCCAAAGACCGGTTTTGGGCTTCCAGCCCTCATCAGCCTGGATAGCTTGATTCCAGTGGCATGGAGAGCACGGGACTCACGTCTGAGCATACCCGTCTCACTCGGGGTGAGAAATGCAAAAAAAACAGGTGATAGACAGAATGCAGAACAATGTCATACATTCGCCCCAGTACAGAGATCTGGGCCTAAATCCATCGTTTTTATGCCTACTATGCCATTCCAGTTGGAACCCAGCCCTATGCAAATCAGTCTTGACCCTGTGCCCCATGAGAACAGTCCAGTCAGAACTGCCAAGCCAGGTCCTCCCTGGACTGGAAACAAGCATCCAAGGACTGGTTTCGGGCTTTCAGCCCTCATACGCCTGGATAGCTTGATTCCAGTGGCATGGAGAGCACGGGACTCACTTCTGAGCATACCCGTTTCACTCGGGGTGACAAATGCAAAAACAACAGGTAATGGACAGAAGGCATAACAATGTCATACATTCACCCCAGTACAGCAATCTGGGCCTAAATCCATCATTTGTTTGCTCACCGTGCCATTCCAGTTTGAACCCAGCCATATGCAAATCAGTCTTGACCCTGTGCCCCATGGGAACAGTCCAGCCCGAACTGCCAAGCCAGGTCCTCCCTGGACTGGAAACAAGCATCCAAGGACCGGTTTTGGGCTTTCAGCCCTCATCAGCCTGGATAGCTTGATTCCAGTGGCATGGAGAGCACGGGACTCACGTCTGAGCATACCCGTCTCACTCGGGTGACAAATGGAAAAACAACAGGTGAAGGACAGAATGCAGAACAATGTCATACGTTCACCCCAGTACAGAGATCTGGGCCTAAATCCATCGTTTTTTGGCTCACCATGCCATTCCAGTTTGAACCCAGCCATATGCAAATCAGTCTTGACCCTGTGCCCCATGGGAACAGTCCAGCCCGAACTGCCAAGCCAGGTCCTCCCTGGAATGGAAACAAGCATCCAAGTACCGGTTTCGGGCTTTCAGCCCTTATCAGCCTGGATAGCTTGCTTCCAGTGGCATGGAGAGCATGGGACTCACGTCTGAGCATACCCGTCTCACTCGGGGTGACAAATGCAAAAACAACAGGTGATGGACAGAATGCAGAACAATGTCATACATTCATCCCAGTACAGAGATCTGGGCCTAAATCCATCGTTTTTTTGCTCACCATGCCATTCCAGTTTGAACCCAGCCATATGCAAATCAGTCTTGACCCTGTGCCCCATGGGAACAGTCCAGCCCAAACTGTGGAGTGCAAAAAAATGATGGATTTAGGCCCAGATCTCTGTACTGGGGTTAATGTATGACATTGTTCTGCATTCTGTCCATAAACTGTTGGTTTTGCATTTGTCACCCCGAGTGGGTAGGGTATGCTCAGACGTGAGTCCAGTGCTCTCCACACCACTGGAGTCAAGCTATCCTGGCTGAAGACGGCTGACAGCCAGAAACCGGTCCTAGGATGCTTGCTTCCGATCCAGGGAAGACATGGCTTGGCAGTTTGGGCTGGACTGTTCCCATGAGGCACAGGGTCAAGGCTGATTTGCATATGGCATGTCTGAACTGGGGTGGGGTGGAGTGCAAAAAAACGATGGATTTAGGCCCAGATCTCTGTACTGGGGTGAATGTACGACATTGTTCTGCATTCTGCCCATCAACTGTTGGTTTTGCATATGTCACCCCGAGTGGGTAGGGTATGCTCAGACGTGAGCCCCGTGCTCTCCACACCACTAGAGTCAAGCTATCCTGGCTGAAGACGGCTGATAGCCAGAAACCGGTCCTAGGATGCTTGCTTCCGATCCAGGGAAGACATGGCTTGGCAGTTTGGGCTGGACTGTTCCCATGAGGCACAGGGTCAAGGCTGATTTGCATATGGCCATGTCTGAACTGGGGTGGTGTGGAGTGCAAAAAAACAATGGATTTAGGCCCAGATCTCTGTACTGGGGTGAATGTATGACATTGTTCTGCATTCTGTCCATCAACTGTTGGTTTTGCATTTGTTCCCCCGAGTGGGTAGGGTATGCTCATACGTGAGTCCCGTGCTCTCCACACCACTGGAGTCAAGCTATCCTGGCTGAAGATGGCTGATAGCCGGAAACCGGTCCTAGGATGCTTGATTCCGATCCAGGGAAGACATGGCTTGGTAGTTCGGGCTGGACTGTTCCCATGAGGCACATGGTCAAGGCTGATTTGCATATGGCCATGTCTGAACTGGGGTGGTGTGGAGTGCAAAAAAACAATGGATTTAGGCCCAGATCTCTGTACGGGGTGAATGTATGCCATTGTTCTGCATTCTGTCCATCAGCTGTTGGTTTTGCATTTGTCACCCCAAGTGGGTAGGGTATGCTCAGACCTGAGTCCCGTGCTCTCCACACCACTGGAGTCAAGCTATCCTGGCTGAAGACGGCTGATAGCCAGAAACCGGTCTTAGGATGCTTGATTCCGATCCAGGGAAGACATGGCTTGCCAGTTCGGGCTGGACTGTTCCCATGAGGCACAGGGTCAAGGCTGATTTGCTTTTGGCCATGTCTGAACTGGGGTGGTGTGGAGTGCAAAAAAACGATGGATTTAAGCCCAGATCTCTGTACTGGGGTGAATGTGTGACATTGTTCTGCATTTTGTCCATCAACTGTTGGTTTTGCATAGGACAGCGACAGAGGCAAGGATCCCTGGTCGAGCTGCTATAGGTGTAAGTAGTGTAAATAACATAATGTGTTAGTCTATCCAGGAACTGTTAGATCTTAGAAAGATTAATTCTTCTGACTGTCATAATCATTCTGTGCCCACAATTGTAGGACCTTTCTCGTGTAGGAATTGCCATTATCAAAGTAATAATTTTGACACTAAATGGATCTGGGTTAACTCTGACCATCAGTTATTAAATAAGACGTCTTATCATATAAATTTAGCCCCTTCGCAATGTGAGCTACATACTATAATTAAAGACCAGCTAGAATGGAAAAACATACTTTGTAATGTGCGTTCCCTCCCCAAACATTCTATTGAAATTTGGGATTTACTTACCTCAATACAACCAGAACTCTGTCTTCTAACGGAAACCTGGCTTAAACCACACACTACACCTTCTATTGCCTTAGCAGTTCCAGAGGGATACAGGTTTATCAGAATGGATAGACCAGTTAAGATGGGGGGAGGGCTTGCTATTGTACATAAAGAGAGTATAAATGTCTGTGTCTTGGATGAATATTGGGATTCTAAGATGGAAGCCCTTATTTTTCCTATAGACCTATCCGCCCGATTTAGCTGGAAAGGAGCCTTGATATTTCCCCCCCGGACCTCTAACTGAATTCTAAAATTCACTTATTGAACTTATTGCCCCTCATGCACTCGCCAGTACTAATTTTGTGCTATTGGGCGATTTCAATGTTCATAGCGAACGTTCTAATAATGCGGAGTCTTTGGCCTTTCTTGAGAATCTTGCATTACTAAATCTAAATAAATTGAATGAAGGTCCTACCCATATGGCTGGACATGAGCTGGATATTGTTTTTTCTAACTCTTCTATTATATAGTGCGAACAACCAATGCAATTGACATGGACCTATCATGCTCTAATTGAATTCACCATCAAGAATAACAAAGCTGAACAGAGGGGCATACATCAAGATTTTCGCATGTCGCGTAGGCAATGGCAGAAAGTCTCTCCGGAAACTTTACAAGCCTCCTTGGAAATGCCTCAAAGGGATCCCTTGGATAACCTAGAGGAAGCACTTTTCAAGCATAATTCTGCACTAATTAAAACTATTGGCCATTTAGCACCAGTTAAATGTCGCTCCACTTGCTCAAAACGTCAGCAAGCAGCCTGGTTTACGCCTGAGCTACTTATAAAAAAAAAAAAGAGTATGTAGAAAACTGCACACCACCCATGAGGAAAGCAATAAAATTAAGTTCTTAACCTCTCTGTCTAACTACCACAGTAGTATTAAGCTTAAACGTAAGAACTATATTCCCACCCAATTAACTGTAGCCGTTAATAAGCCGAAGGTTTTATTTAACATCCTCCAGTCGTTCATAAATCCCAAGTTGTGTGAAAATATAGATGGACCATCACAGACACTTTGTGATAACATCGCATCTTACTTTTACGAAAAAATTTAGTCCATTTATAATAGTATTGTTTCTTCGGGGAACTCTTCTTTAATGCAAACTGTGGTAACAGATACAGCAGATTTGACATCTTCTATGTTGCTTTGAAATTGTCCATCACTTACTATCACAGAAGTAGAAGCCTTATGCATCAAGTGAAGACCGGCTCACCTTGTGACATCATTCCTGCAAAAAATAGTTAAGACTCTCATTCCTCAACTTGCTCCATTGATTGGATACTTTTTTAATCTTTTCTTGGAAGTAGGTTATGTTCCATCTGAATGGAAAGCAGCTCAGATAATGCCTATTCAGAAAAACACAAAGGCCCCTCTGACTGAGTTGACCAATCTTCGGCCTATATCACTTTAGCCATTCCTGAGTAAAATACTAAAGAGGCATGTCAACAAACACCTCTCTAGTTATGTCGAACTGTCAGGCAACCGTGACCTCTCCCAATCAGGTTTTAGGCCTAAATATAGCACTGAATCAGCCTTGCTAGTGGTCACAGACAACATCAGAATGACCCTAGACAAAGGACACTCAATGATTCTGGTGCTATTAGACCTATCCGCCGCATTCAACACTGTTTCCCATCAGATATTACTCAGAAGGCTGAAGGGATTAAGAGATTCTGCCTTCTGTTGGATGGCAAGTTTTCTATCGGGTCGCACTCAGACAGTAAATCTGGGCCCATATCGTTTGGCACCCATTGAACTTACCAAGGGAGTCCCACAGGGCTCCTGTTTGAGCCCTACTCTATTCAATATCTATGTGGCTCCCTTGGCAAATGTTCTAAGGAAATATGGGTTTATTCCAATATCTTATGCCGACGACACGCAGCTACTCTTCCCTTTTGATAAACTAACTCCTGCTATCCAGGAGACCTTCTCTTCAGGCATGAATGCTATATCACAATGGATGAGGAACACATTTTTGAAGTGTAATGTTAGGAAGACCGAACTTCTTCTCTTTGGAGATGCCCCCAGGCTATGGTCCCCTAATTGGTGGCCTATTAATCACGGCAAACCTCCCATTCCCAAAAATTCAGTCAAAACCCTGGGAGTCCGGCTAGATCTTGCTCTCACTCTTAAAGAACATGTTGGCCAGACAGCTGGTATCTGCTTCAAAACTTTGGGCTTACTGCCACGTGTCCTTCCTCTTCTTCCAGACTCTGTAAGAAAGACTTTAACTCAAGCTCTTATATTGAGTCGCTTAGACTATTGTAATAGCCTACTGCTCTCGGCTAATGAAGCATCAATTAATAAACTACAGGTGATTCAGAACACAGCGACGCGTCTGGTTCTGAATATGCCTCCTAGATCTCCCATCCCGTCCTCTTCTCCTAAAACTCCACTGGCTACCAATACGCCAACGGATACAATTTAAGATCTGCTGTATAATTCATAAAGCCCTATTTAACCTCGGCCCTGGATATTTGGCAAAAAAATGTACTCCTTATCATCCCTCGAGGTCTCTGAGGTCTAGCACCCACCATCTTCTGACAATCCCTAGAATTAAGAGAGTGAAACTAGGAGGATAATACTGGAATGAACTTCCCCTCTCTTTAATCCCTCCCATGCTCATGACGGAACCGTTCTTTCACGAGCCTCGGGTGGGCTGTGCTAGTGACGGAACGGTTCCGTCACGGCCCGCTCGCCGCGCCTGCGCGGCGCAAATTCCGCACCTGCGCTGACGTTCTGAAGAGCGGGCGGGGCCGTGACGGAACTGTTCCGTCACAAGCACAGCTCACCTGCGGGCCATGACGGAGCGGTTCCGTCACAAGCACGGGATCACCGCGCGGCCTCGCCTCTCCCTTAGCGCTGCGGCGGCTATTCCTAAAGGGATTAGGGAAATGCCCTAATCATTTGGCCTTTAGAAACTGCTTAACACTACTTTGTTTTGCTTTTAATAAAAATATTCCATTCTCTCCGCTGCGCTGTTACAACGTTTTCCATAAAAGCGCAGAGATACTCCTCGGAATCGATTCTGGCGCTATACAAACCCTTAAATAAATAAATAAATACATAAGCAGCCTGCAATTCGAGAACATCATCCACTCTTCTGCATCCAGAACAGTAAAACTTGAGTCAGTTATTGATGGAAAGTACTCCTTTTAGCATGGTTACCCCCTAGCTTTTTGCCAGATACATGATGCCAACTTGACTAAGTATGCGCTGGGACCCTGCTGACTAGGTCCTAGAACCTGTTTTTTTTCCCAAAAACATTACCTTTGTTTCCATAACTGGCACACCTCTGAGCCACATGTAAATCCCTTGTAAAAGGTACCCCTTGTTCCAAGGGCCTTGTGACCAGAGAGGGCCTTTGAGTGCTGCAGCATGTTTTTATGCCACCCTCAGAGATCCCCTCACCTTAGCACCCACACGCTGCCATTGCAAGCTGCTTGTTTTGGTGCAGACTAAGATGAAGAGTCAATCTGGCAGCCATCCCTGGGTGTCAGGCTCACAAACACGCCAAGTGACATTGGTAAGTTACCCCTCTAGCATGCCTCACAGCCCTAAAGGTAGAGTAACCCCATACCACAGGTGAGGGCATAGCTGCATGAGCAATATGCCCCTGTAGTGGCTGTGCCATTCACAGGATTTGTAAGTGCAGTGAAGCCGTTTGAGAACAGGGGCTTCAGGGGCTGGGAGTCGGTCATTACGAGCTCCTCAGATCCATGATGACTTCACTGAAAACTGGGAAGTTGGGTACCAAACATCTCAGCACATTTAACCCACACTAATGCCAGTGTTGGATTTAATATAAAATGCACTCTGAGAGTATCTTAGAGATGCCCCCCGAAAAACAACCAGCCCTGGTATGGTTCCTGAATGGTCACCTGCCATCTGCCACCACCAGACAGGTTTCTGGACCCCTCGGTAGAGAGCCCTCCGCCCTTTTCTCTGGGTCCTGAAACAAAGCACATCCTGGGCAGAGGAGTCATGCCTCCTCCCCCAGGATGGGCAGGGTGCACGAAAGGGAAGCTGCAAAGGCTTGCCACCTTTGTTTGCTACCCCTAGCCTCTGCATCTATCAGCTGCTGGCTCCCACCGGTTCTGTCCCCCCACTTTGGGCAGGAGAATCGGCAGGAAAACCTAGAAAGGAAGGGAGGTGTGGGAGGTGAAGTGAAGCACACATCTCACTCCCCTCCAACTTGAAGACGAGGGGACTCAGCAGTCAGGACGAGGCATATGCCCTCTTACCACAGGAGGGTGGCATAAGTGGGGTATAGACACCCAAGGGAAGTAACCCATTGGTCCTAACCAGCCCACCTCTATAATGTCCCTAAATCTAGTATTTAGGAGGTACCCCTGAACCTTGCTCCTTAGATTCAACAACCTAAGAAGGACAGACGAGCTATGCTGCAGAGAAGAGGACGATAAAAACTGCATTGGCTCCAGCCCTACCGGCCTGACTCCTGCTTCAGAGACCCTGCGAGTTGAAACTGTCGGAACCTGCAGCCAACAACTTCCAAGAACCCAGGAGACCGGCACAGCCTTAAAGGAAGACTCTGATCTCTTGAGGACACTGGATTTGTCTACCAACAAACTCAAGTCCAGACTCTGACTCCAAACAGAACTGCAGGTCTACACCACTCTGCACCAGATGCCCACGGCCCAACACCCCAGCAAGGTCCTCTTTGAAATCGTGCCCTGAGATCCAGTGTTGGCAGTCCTCCACTTCGAAGCCTGCAGCCTCACTGCAGCCTCACTTAGACAGGTCCCCCTGACCAGATTTGATGAAAAAACCTGACACGAAAAGACACCCCAGCACCGACAGCCCCCTGGTTTTGGGGTGCCCGACTGACTGTGTCCCTGTGACCAGCAGCCCTCCAACACCCTCGAGTCATTGGGACACTTCCTCAAGTCTCCTGCTTAGAGCCTGCAGCACTTCTTCCTGACCGATGACCTCCATTGACCTCCACTGGGAGCCCAATGCAGTTTTTGCACCCTCCCGCCCCTGTGCCACTAGAGGTGAGCTCTAGGTACCTACTTGTGGTCCCCTTTGTTCTGGTAACTGATCCCTGGGCCCTGAAACAGCAGGTACCTACCTTTGACCATTGCTCTCCGGGGTACCCTCGGTCTCCATAGCATTTCAAAGGGCACTCAACCTCTCCTTTGACCTCTGCAACTGAGGGTGCACTCTTTGTACCTACCTGACCCTTGCCCCCGTGCCAGTGCTACAAACCACAGACTGAACTCCTAACCCACGTACTTGCCTGTAAGTTCTGCATTTGCAAAAGTAATAACAGTCTGTTAAAGTATATTTCGACATTTTCCCAATAGTACTGAATTTCCTGAAAAGTATCTGTACTTTGAGATACTGCAAATTTATCTGCACTAAGTGAACCTCTGCTAAATTTGAGGTTTGCAGGGGGTTTTGAATAGGAAAACGTGGGGGATCCACGCTAGCCATAACTCCCTTGACTCCCCAGGGTATCTAGTTTTCAGAAATGTGTGGGTTTGGTAAGGTACCCTAGATGGCCACCGAACCCGGGGCCAAAAACCCAGGTGCCCCTCATTGCAAAACCAGGTTGTTTTGTGATAGGTAATTTTGATGTCTCCACAATGTGTTTTGGGCCCTTGCCTGTCGTGGGCATTTGACCCAACCACACAAGTGAGGTACCATTTTTATCCGGAAACTCTGGAGAATGCAAGGTGCCTGGAAGTTTGTGGATCCACACAGATACCAAATGTTTCCGTCACGGAAATTAGGATTTATTTTTTTTACACAGTTTGAGGCTTGGAAGGGATTCTGGATAACAGAACCTAGTGAGAGCCGCACAAGTGACCCCAATCTGGATTCCACTGGGTGTCTAGTTTTCAAAACTTTATAGTTCAAAATCCACAGCTAGGGACTTTGCAAGCAAAAAAAAGGGTCAGTTTTTATTGTAATAAATGTGGTGTGCCCAAGTTGAGTTTTGGCCACTTTGCAGTCAAGGGCACTAGGCCTAACTATACAACTGAGGTACCCTTTTTATTGAGAGATTTTGGGGAATACAGGGTGGGTGGAAGTTTGTGGATACACACAGATTCCAGTGTCCTTGGAAGCACGTAAACAGTCAACGGTAGCCCTGATATCTTCCAGGCTTGACTATTGTAATGCGCTCTAGGGGGGCATTAATAAAAAATCGATTCAACGTCTTCAGGTGGCCCAGAATGCCGCCGCTAGGCTGGTTCTCAACCTGCCTAGGCGCTCATCTGCCACTAGGACCAGAAAAGATCTCCACTGGCTACCTATCCAAGCCAGGATTTCTTTTAAACTTTTATGTATGGCCCATATGGCGATATTTGGGTCAGGTTCGGAAGGGATTAAATCTTTAGTTAGCCCCTAAATCCCCAGCAGATCCCTTTGCTCCTCCTCCAGAAACCTGCTTACGGTCCCTAGATTTAACAGGGCAAGATGGGGAGGAAGAGCCTTCTCCCTCTTAGCTCCAAGACTCTAGAACTCGCTTCCGCCTGAACTGTCTGATCAATCCTCTTTGCCGGTCTTTCGTAAACTCTTAAAGACATGGCTCTTCTCCCATGCCTATTAATCTGACCTTATTCTTTTTCTGCTTTTTTGTTTTCTTATCTGTTATCTGCGCCTTGATGCCCCTCGGGGTTAAGTTCTTGCGCATTATAAATCACCATTCATTCATTCATTCATTCCAGAACTTTCCATCACAGAAATGCAATGAATTCTTTTTTCTTTTTTAACACAGTTTGAGGTTTGCAAGAGATTCTGGGTAACAGAACCTGGTGAGAGCAACACAAGTCACCCCATCCTGGATTCCCCTGGGTGTCCAGGTTTAGAAAATGTATAGGTTTGCTAGGTTTCCCCAGGTGCCGGCAGAGCTCGGGTTCAAAATCCACAGCTAAGCACATTGCACAAAAAGGGTCCATTTTCACTGGACGAATCTGACGTGTCCTCGTTGCGTTTTGGGCCGTTTCCTGTTGCGGACACTAGGCCTACCCACACAAGTGAGGTAGTGTTCTTATCGAAAGGTTTGGGGAAACACAGAATAGTAGAACAAGTGTTAATACCAATTAACTTTCTTTGCAATTCTGCCTTCCAACTGCAAAACAATTTGTAATAAAATAAGTCATTTTTAAAAATGACCTCTAATTAACTTGCTTGTATGTGTACCCATCATTTTTGGAGATGTGCAAAAAACCACTGCTTATAAACTCTATATTGTGTGACCCATTTCGGAAATATATTGGTTTCCATGGTACTTTTCTTCACTCTTTATATTTTACTAATTGAATTGCTGTATACCCGGTACACAATCAAAAAACATTGAATGACAGCTCAGTTATAAACTCTAGGTTCCTTGGGTTTGAGGTGAACCTACAAGTCCTATATATCCCGACAACCTGAAGGGTCCAGCGGATGCAAAGCTATATTGCTTCCAAAACTCTGTCATACTAGAAGTGACAGGTGAAAACATTAGCACAAATGGATGTTTTTTTCAACTCAATTTAAATATTTTCTATTTTCAACTGTTAGCTTCTATAAAAAAAAAACCTTGAAGGATCGACACAAATTATCCCTTGCTGTATTCAGAGTGTGGTCTAGTTTTCAGAAATGCATAGCTTTCTGTGATCAATTATTGGTTTCTCACCCATTTCTACCACTAACAAATAGGCTTTGCTCCAGTTAAATGTCAAAACTATATACAAAATGTTGGTTTTCTGACAAAAGTCTGCCTTTTCCTGAAAGCTGAGAAGATGGTGATTTCAGCACCACAACCCATTTGTTGATGCCATTTGCAGGGAAAAACAAGATGCTTTTGCCTGTAGCAATTTGTTCCCATTTAAATAAATGTAAAAAAAAGAAATCAGCTGTATTTTTGGCTAATTTCTGGGTCTCATCCAGGGGAATAGACAAACCCTGGGTACCTTTAGAATCATCAGGGTGATGGAAAAGGCGCAAATTTGGCGTGGATACCTTATGTGGACAATATGTTACAGGAGCCTAAGCGCGAACTACCCCAGATAGCCCAAAAAAGGCTTTGCACAGGGAGGGGTGGGGGAGGCTTAGCATCGCAGGGGTAATAAAATACAAAGTATACACTTTTTATACTTACAATTGGTCTGAATTTAGTTGAGTGTGTGTCATTTCTTGCCTCAGTGTGTACAAAAAATGCTTAACACTACCCTCCGATAAGCCTAACTGCTCAGCCCAGCTACCAGTAAATTGAGAGTAAGGTTTTATTTATACCTTTGTGGACTCACTGGATATAGTATACTATACCCAAAAGAGGTATAGTGTGCACACAGCCAGCTCCCTACAGGTAAGGAATCCTGAACTTTTCCTTGCGTAGGCACCAGTTCAGAAGCTTGAGGTCTAGGATCCGGTTGATACCACCATTGCCTTGGGATGCAAGTGGAAACATGAACGGCACTGCAGTTCAATTTTCTGCTCTAGCACCAACTCCACCACTCCTTCCTGCAACAAGATTGCCACTTCCATCAACAAGATAAGCAGATGTTCTTGGGACCGGTGGGACAGATGGGGGAGTGGGAGAAGGGGGGGATGGAGGGATGCTTTTTTAAAAAAGATTCCCTGGCAGGTGGGTGTGGATTAAGTCATGATGTGGGCACCAATTGGGCGCCCAGACTATCCAGCGGAGTACAGACCAAAACGATCCCTCGCAGCTGGCCTATCATGATGTACTATTGTTCTATGGACAGCAGGGCAAGACAATGGTTTGGACCATAGGTCTTTTAACCCCCTCAATGAGGACATGATTGTATAGTAAAAGAGGGTCAACTGAAGACTTTTGTCAGCAGCAATATTTCTGTAAGATGGTAATTTTATAAAGCAGTCAGAATAGGAAGCTCCAATGTCTGCAGTTTTCTACTGCACTCAATGAAAAGTAGCCATATCAGGTGGGGCGAAGGTCACTATCTATTCCAGGGTTGATGTCCAATCCACTTCCGTCCTGGAGAAACAGAGCCAGTATCATCACCTTGATATTCTATGCAAATTGGAGTCTGATCAGAAACAAATGTTATTAGCCTCTTGGTATTATTCTTCTAGAAGATGGTTTGATTGCCTCATAGATAAGAATTTTTGAACAGCTAGTATTAGGTCATCAGTAGCTGCCAGTACTGATATTGGATCCAGGCTCGGTTTCAATGGCAGTGCTGAGATCAGTGTCGACAGGGGGATAGTGCAGACTTTGTAGCCAGCATCAGGGCAAAGGAGAAATAGTCTGTATCAGGAACAAGTGACAACTCTGCCGGGTGGATTAAATATGGCAGAGGGACATGTGGAGCCAGAGAAAAAGGGTCAACTGGATCCCTATAAGATCTACTCGAGGTCAGGGGAGCGCCAAAGGAGACTCCCACCCTCCTTAAAAATATCCATCCCTGCTTCCAAGAAGGGGGGTGGTACTAGGCCCAAGGTCAGGAAATCCAGGTAGGTTGAAGACAGAGTTGGCACGGATGGTGGAGATGGAGTAGACTGAGCCAAAAAGTTAGGAGCTGCAGACTAGAAGAAAAAAACGTACCTTTTGATCTGGAGAAGGAGCACTTTTTTTGTGATGCCTTCTCTTTCGGAAGATTTTGAAGATGGTGAGGAGCCAGATCACTTCGATTTCACCCTCAATCAGGATCTTGACATTGTCCCCAGACAACCCCGAAAGTCTTCCTCAGTACGAGCCATGAATCATTTTGCTCTGCACTCTGATGGTCTTAGAATACATTAAGAGGAAAACGGCACACAACTATGTGTTGTGACTCTAACCTAGGCACCAAAGACAGTCCTCGTGTGGGTCCATGATGGATATCTATTCATCAGACGGATGGCATGACTTAAAACCTGATCTTTTAGGTGGGGGCATATGATGCTCTGGACTTATCTTGAAAAGCATTGGAAAAAACAATAGTCTGATTTCTGGACTGCTCTCTACATGCCTTCCATGTTGTCACAACACTAAAGCTCAAAGTTGACCCAGAGTCTGTGCCCTCTATTGGTGACAGAAGGCTATTTCATAATTTTCTGAATTCACTCTGGTGTCTGGGATCCTCAGATGTGAAGCATCTGCTGGTAGAAGTATCCATCAGCAAAGGCTGTGCACTTGCAAGGTGGATTTAGAAGAGCACACATACAGAATCCCTTGAACAAATGTAAAAACATTGATAGGCAGAGTAAGTAAAGTAAGTAAAATTCGTTATTGTTTGATTACTTAAAATCTTACAATACTTCCATTACACAAACATTTTCAGTTTATATAGTACGATACAATAAAAAAACAGTTTTGTCCTTAAAATTGAGATGATTGAAAAAAGAAAAAAAAAAGAAAATTATTTATTTATTTATATTATTCTTTTCTTAAAAGCTTTTTTCCTCATCTATTTTTCTAATTCAGTAAGTTATTATCTTTAAAATTTTTACAAAGGCAACGTTCATGACTATATCATTTGGATGCAGGCAAATTTTCAGTGCCTGCCTGCATGTTCTTATGTCCCGGAGATTAAGATGAGGTTTGAGTAATGTACATCTTTCCCTACGAAGTGCAGGACAGATACATAGGAGGTGGACAATATTTTCTTCTCCACCTTTGCAAAGTCTGCACAATAGACTGGAGTTAGTTTTTTTTCCATGGCAGAACGTGACTAAGGCCTGGCAGAATTCCAAATCTTGCGTTCATGAAACGTTTTTGTCATGTAGAAGTGATAGGTAATTGGTTGTTCGATTCACTATTTTTTTAAATGATCCATTGTTTATACTATTGTTCCATATAGGCATCAGCAAAAACTCTTCTAATGCCTCGTGAAGATATCTCCAAGCAAGTGATTTTTTATTATTTTTTACTTCTTGCCAGAGTATTTGTGAAATTTGATTATCATGGTCATTCTTAAACCTATACCACATTTTAATAAACTGACCTTTTCTTGCTAACTCTTGATTGTTCAAATCGAATTCCAGTCTCATTTGTGCTGGCGAAGCATTGTTTGGGAGGTGGAAGAGAGATCTATATACTTTAGAAAGTACCTTATTAATTAGTTCCGCATCCGTACCCATTAGTGCCTCACTTCCATATGTAATAGTTGGGAGCAATTTAGCTCCTATGATTTTCAATAGTGGCCCATAAGTTAAATTCCCAAGGGATTTTTGTGCTATCTTGAATGCTGCTGTTAGTGAGTTGGCTTTCCTTTGGATGTCCTGTTTCTGAAGGAGATAATTTCCCTTCTGGTCAAACAGTACACCCAGGTACTTGTACACCTCTATTTGTTCAAGTTGATTGTTTCCCATGTACCATTTATTTTTTTGACTCACATTTTTGTTCCTAGACACCACCATGATTTTTGTTTTGGTTTTATTAATAGCCATTCCATTTTCATTTGCATACAAGAGTGTTCTGTTGATTAAACGCTGGAGACCTATTTTAGTGTGACTTAGTAGGATTGCGTCGTCCGCATACATCAAGTTGGATATCTGCTTATCCCCCAACTTAGGAGGATGTGCATTAAGGTCATCCAGGTTAACTGATAAGTCTCCTAGAAATAGATTAAAAATGAGGGGGCCCAGTACACATCCCTGTTTCAGCCCTTCCAATGCAGGAATTTCCTTTGTTAATGATTGACCATCCCCCATCCTTACTCTTACCCAGGTTTTGTTGTGCAGCAACTGTATAAGATTTAGTAGCACAGCTGGGATGCCTTTTTCCGAAAGTTTTTTCCACAATAAGTTTCTTTGCACACAGTCAAAAGCAGACTTAAAATCTACAAAACATAGATACAAGGGCAGTTTTATTCTAAGTGATTTTTCAATTGTTAGCGATAATGCCATGATGTTTGTCATTGTTCCAAGCCCTTTAATGAAGCCAGTTTGATTCATTGGCAAAATATTGTTTTCTGTTACCTATTCATTTAATTTATTTAAGAGTACTCCAGCAAACAGTTTGGCATCTGTGTCTTGTAGGGTAATAAGTCTATAGTTCTTTGCAAGAGACCAATTACCTTTCTTATATATAAGAGAGATTAGAGATCCTCACCAGGAATCAGGGATTTTTCCCGTCTCTAATACTTCTTTGAACACTTTTACCAAGTACGTCGACCAAAAGTCCGGATTTTCTTTATATAGGGCAAATGGTATCCCATTAGGGCCTGGTGCCCCATCTTTCTGCTTCTTAATTAATTTTATTAAATGCACTTCAGCAATTACAAATTGTTCTTGCATCTCATCACTAGCTGTAAAGCTGTTTTGCATTCTCACAGAAATTTTTGCTGCACCATTGTTGTTTAGATGTTTTTCTAGGAACGTTGCCCATTCTTGTTCAGTTAATGTTGATGAAACTACCAATTTGTTTGGCCCTACTAATTTGTTTATAATTTTCCAGAATTCTCTCGCATTAGCCCGTTTACTTGCATGCAATAGTTTGGACCATAATTCCTGTTTTGCTTGATATTTCTCATTCCATATAAGTTTTTTTAGGTCCTGGTTCAATGTTTTTAAGTTAGTCAGGGTCTCCTCACTAGTCGTTGTGGAATTTAGTTGTCTTCTTATCCTATTCCGTGCTCTTTTTAACTTTGTTATTGTATATGGAAGATTCATATGTGAGTCTTTTTCCTCTGCTTCCCGATTCAACCTCATATTGCTTAGGTTACTCCGGGATTGGGGTTTCACTAGTTTTCTAGTAAATTCCACCCACTGGTCAACTGCTGACTCCTTCCTATTTTCAATGATGCAGCTCCTTATAATATTTTCAACCTTTTCATTCATGCTGTCCTTATTGAAATTAGTCCAAATAATTTTTTTGTAGTTTATCGTTCCAGTATATCCTGGCACAGTATGATATTCTTGGTTAATATTGTTTGTAATATTGGTGGTTATTATCTGCTGACAATGGTCACTGTCTTCGACTTTAACCAACCTATAAGAGAATATGTTTTGAAATATGTTCAGTGAGACCATTGTATAATCAATCCTGGAGCTTGCATTATGGGCTATATATGTGTATGCAGGCGGTCTATCGTCTTTAAATCGACCGTTAAGGACTCGCAAACCGAGCGCTTCCATATCCTTGATGAATGTTGTACCTATTTGGTTTCGCCCCTTGTTGCTCATAACGCCTTGATGCTCTTGCTGCGGTATTGACCATTGTAGGTCCTGGGATTGTGATACATCATCCCTTATGAATGGTATTAATAGGTTCAGGTTAAAATCCCCAGTCATCACGTAGTCTACTAATGGATTATTTAGCATTTGTTCCAACAGTATAGTGTTAATGGTAGCACATATATCAGTTCTGCTTGCTTTTGTTGGTTGGATGTATACGTTGATCAGAATTATTGACCTATCATTTTGCTCAGTATTTTTGTATTTCAGTTTTACTATGAGAATGTTTTTACTATTTGTTGCAATTTTTTCATGTTCTGCTTGCAGTCTGCAGGAGACAAAAGTTGCTAACCCCCCACTTGAACGACCGTATCTGTGATTTTTGCTTGCATTTTCATAATAACCTACATAACCATTCAGCGCAAACGGGTGGGGTTCCCAAGTTTCTTGTAGAAATAAGATTTGACATGGTATGGGTATACACCTTATTTGTGCGTTGGAAAGTTTGGACCCTACTACATTTATGTTCCATGAACACATTCTCAACTCAGTTGCTTCTGATTCGGAGATGGGATTTTTAATCCTTCATTGTTCATCATTGTTATGCTGCGCCTGCACAATCCATTTTTCGTTTATTCCTGATGTGATATCATTTGTGGAAGGTGGCGGTGCCACTCTTGATGAACTAATGGATCTACCCCGTGCGTTCCTAAGTACATTTCCTTTTTGTTTGGTATTTTGCTCTGTTTGAACCAAATTTGCCTCTTTAATGAATGGAGTTGGATACACTTTCGGGGCCTGCTTTGTAATAACTATTCCCCAGGCCTTAAATGTTGGAATTTCTTTTAATATTTGCTCTGCTATTGGCATTGAATTAACCGTGACCAGTGTCATTTCTTGGGAGCTGTTCTTATCAGCAATAAATTCAATGGAGTTGATGTCATCGTTCTTGATATTGATTAATGCTGGGATTGATTTGAATAATCTGAGGATGTTTCCTCTATTCAATGTATCGTATCTGCCTCTGGATTCATATTCAGCGTTAAATATCAGTTGAATTTTCCCAGCTACCACTTGATTTTCTTTACATGGTGTTTCCGTTATTTGGTTTGTTTTATATCTAATTGTTTTTTCTCCTTCTCGTTTCTCAATTATTAATTGATCCCAATACGGAGGTTTAATTTTATGCTCTACTATTGCTTCTGAGTTCCATCTTGGTATATCGTTCTTGATTTCCCTCAGACATGGCTCTGTGTTTCCATTGTAAAGCCAGTCTTGTTGATCGCAGGATTTACTCATTGTTTTTAGTGACTGAGACATTTCATTCCTATGATCCTGTTTAGAATCGTTCACCTGGGCTTCAACTTTCTCCATTCTATTTTGTTTTTTAACTGGAGGGTTCATTCTAGCCATCTCATTTAGTTTTATTTAATTTTGTCCTTTTTTATCCACATTATGTAATAGTTGTTCCTGAAATGGATCTTGTTTGAATATTGAGAATACTTTCTTAGGCTCCTTGATGGACAAAGGAGAACTTTTTCTTTCCTTTCTTGGTTCTTCTTGTTGCAGTACTCTGTTTTGTATTATACCATCAGATTTTATTGTTTCTTCATGTTCCTGCTGACTGGCTAGACTTTTGATTTTTCCTTGCTTTGCGTAGTTTTTTCCTTTGCCTTTTTGACATAGTATAACCGGTTGAATCTTGCCTCTTACAATCATATTCTACTATTTCTGCTGTATTTATATCTTCTTTGTGCATTACATTCCTTTGGTTGATTTCAGATAAAAGGTCACTAACATCTTGTGTTTGTTCTTTGTCCTCTGACAACCTCACTATTACTTTTTCTTCTTTGTTCGTTTTAGGGATGGTTTTGTCATCCTCCATATTAACTATATCCATATCTTTATTTTTCCTTGTACTCACTTCCTGCCCAGTTTCTTTCTTTAGAGCATTTTTTGTGTCCTCTATTATAGTATGCAAGACCTCCGGTATTGCTGCCAGTTTCTCCAATAGAGGGGAGCAGATACATTCCATGTCTGTTTTTTGTTTATCATTTTGGACTCTGATTATCAGATTATTAAGCCGCACGAGTTTGTTGTCTATCCCTGCAACTGCTGTTGCCATCATTGTGAGGAGATCAATCTGAATGTCCATCTTGTTCGACTGATATTTTAATGCCTCTAGGGTTAACGTTGATGTTTGATGTTTGATAGAATAGGTCCCATTTTATTCCAACAGTTGGCATTTTTGTTCCAATTGGGTTGTTTTTCAAGTGGAGTTTCATTTATAGGATCTGTTAGAGAAGCAAAATCTGTTTTATGGGTGATATTTGCATTTGCCTTTGGGAGCACATCCTCTCTTGTGGTGTTATTTTGCCATATTTTCAGCTTTTCTTGGTTTCCATAATCATTATTGTGATCCAGTGTATTAATTGGTCCGGTATGACTATCATCATTGTATGACTGAGGTTTCTTCCTAATTTCTACATTTACTTCCAATGGTATTACTGTCAGTTTTGATTCCATCATGCTGCTGGCAGTTAGTAGGTTTTGTTTTTCCTGCATTTCTGGATCCTTTAAGTTAGCTAGGTCGACATTATTTGAGTCCGGAATGATGGTTACATTTAGGATATCGTGATCATTAATTTGGAACTCATAGTCCTTCATTTGTAAATCGCAATCTCCTTTTAGGGGGGTGCTTTCAATGATTTGCCTATTGTATTTTTCAGTTGACATTGGGTTTATTGGCGTTTGTAGATTGTCCTTTTCCATATCCTTATGCTTAGTAATAAGAGCACCTGCCGGGTCTTTCAGGAACTCAAACTTATCCGGCATTTTTCCTGATTTTGCAAACATTCTGGCTATTGGTGAGATTAAGGTTTGATTTAGTCTTAGAGTATTGGCTTTCACATTTGGCTGCTGTAGTTTCTTTGTACGTCTGGCAGTTGTCCCCGTTGTTCTCACTTTGCTGGAGCGCATACTTACTTTGTGTTTTATCCTGTTTAATCCTTACTGCCCACTATTTATTTTCCGTTTCCGGGTCCTCAAGCTTAGGGATAACACAGTTCTAATATTTCAGGTTCTTGCAAACTATCAGCCTGTGCTCTGCAGCAGCGTTTGTTGTCACAGTGCTTTTCTCACAGCGCTCACGCTTGCATTAGACCCACTTGCAGCCCAATTTCCACTTGAATGGTATGGAGTTCCGGGGATTTTTCATTTTTTTTTGCAATGGCGTTGTTTTCCCGGCGAGTATCTCTGCGTGGCTCCACACTCACGCACTCACGCCCGAATACAACAATTGATCCACTAGCCCTCAAACTCACAATTTCTTGATCTTTTTTTCGTCCTCTCTCTGGGCGGGCTTTCCCCCGGTATTAGAGATTGTCGCAAGGAAGTGAGAAGTGAGTTGGTATGGAGCCGGGTTGTAAGGTTACCTCCTCCTAATGACTGCTTTGCATTGCTGCACTTCTATGCCTTCCCCCACACCTTGTGGACGTGCCCCTCCAAGCCCGTCTGCCCTATCGATAAGGGACAGCTGCCGTCAGGAAGGGAACAGAGTCAAGGGCAGGGAGGTTGGCTAAGCGCAGCAGTAAAACAATAAAGCAGCAAAGCATCAAAGCAAGAGTCCTTACCTAGAGACAAGTGTCCTTGTGTGCTATTAGTCCTATTCACCAGTATTCACCAGCACCAACACGCCTCCTTAATTCCTCTGTAAGTCCCACAGTACCACAAGGTACTGTCAAGTGATTCAATCGCCTTACATCAGTATTCTCCTTGCAACAACAGTCGCCTTGGAACAGTAGTCCTCCTCCCAGTACACAAATCCACAGCAAGGCAAGCAGCACAAGGCAACCCCCCTGCTGCTTGTGCTGCTTGCTAGGAAGTCAGGAAGTCAGCTGGTTGGCGTTAGTGGTACTGTGATTCCCGGCCCCCTCCCGGCAATGCCTTGTTGGAGTGGGGTGTTGCCGGCTAGTTCGTGCCGCTGTTCGTGCCGTTGTGACCCCCTGCGGGGTACTGATGCAGCTGCCGTGGGTATGGGGGTCAGACCTGCACCTGCACCTGCACCCGCGCCTATGCCGTCACCCGGTTCCTGGCACCAAGCTGGCTCTTGGCGCCCTGCCCCCTGACCCCTGAGGTGTGGACGCCTGGCGTACGCTTGTGGGTGGGGGGCGACACGGGAGCAACGCTGCTGCAGTGTCACTGTGGAGCCGCAGAGCTGCGCGCAGCCGCCAGGGGCTTCCGCGGGTCCTGTGGCTCGAAAGCTGCGGGTGTCTGCGGGCTTTCTGCTGTGGTCTTCTGCGGGTCTCTGCGGGGTTCGGGGATCAAGTCCCGCTCCGCCCTCTGCATGGCTTTGGCTTCGGATCAGCTCCGCACCATGCCACGCCGCCGCAGCTGCTCCGCTTCGTGACTCTCTGGTCTGGTCTGACTCTCGCTGCTCTCGCTGCAAACCAAAACAGGAGAGAGTCTGTAACCGAGGACAGGGTTCACAGGCTGGAGACTGAAATCAGAGCACATTGATAGGCAGAGCACAACAATAACAGATAGGGCTGCATATGGGCAATGTCTTGACTTGCATAATGTGCTTCAGTCCACTCCTCAAAATAGGAGAATTTCTAAGGCACCTGAGAATGCAGAAGTCACCTAAGCAAGCAAAGTTTGAGCAACTATTCATCTGTACTAAATTTTGCAGGTGACTCCAATGTTCAACAACAATCTAGCCCTACGATTTAAATCATCAGGGTAATCATGTCATGTTGAATGTATAACTTCTTTAGAAAGGTTCATGATCTGATCCTCCCAGGAACAGTAGGAAACGTATAATTTCTCACCTGTCGGTGTAGCTTTGCAGCTTGAAGAATTTTCTGGATTCACATTCTGTGCATTATTCCACCATATAGTGGTTGGGTCTGGAATCTTCTCCCAAAAACTTGTCCTACTACTATTTTTGTATTTAGCTGTTGGGCATCGACATACATCCATTAGTTGTCCCTTGGAGCATAGTCGTGAATCCTTCAAAAGCTCCAAACTTTGGTCGCCATCTTCAGATTCTTTTTTCTTTCATTCTTTTTCCCTTCCCTCATCTTCCTGGCGGAGGAGAGTGGGTTTGCTTGTGAATACAGAAAATTCTTCAAGCTGCAAAACTACACTGCCAGGCAAGAAACCTTACATTTTGCAGAGCGAATCATTTCTGGATTCACATGATGTGCAGTGATTTTGTAGCAGTTTTTAGGTCTTGTGGCGTTAACCGCGCGAAAGCGTGGTCTCGCCAGAGACCTATTGTGAGCGACTCAGCTTTCTAGGAGACAAGACCTGGCCGGATCGGAGCGGGCCACGCGCACGCGCTCGCTGCGGCCATCTTTTGTCTCCTGTTCTCGCGCTCATCACTGCGTAGATGTTCAAAGGCTCCTGGGCTGCGCGAGGGTACAGGGTCACAGGGAAGCTCACTGCGCTATAGGCAGGCATGGCCCAGCTCAGGATCCTGGACTGCATGATTAACTAGAACTGGAGTTTAATCTGTAACTTCTACTGCACGTGGAAAAAGCAGGTTTGTGGGACCTTCTTTAATTGCTTTAGGATAATGTCTCTCTTGCACAGCGCATACATGTTCATAGCCAGCAGTCGTGGACACAGTACGTAGCTGTGTTTACCTTCCTATAATTAGGTATGGAGGAAAAGCAAACCTCTTGTGGTAAACCTGACCTCCGTAGTGATGGCATGCAGTAAACTATTTAAAGGGTCTGTGTCCTCCAGGTGCAAAAAAAGGCAGTTTTCATGCGATTTGTAATACAAAGCTGCTATGACTAATGCATCAGTCACACTGTGAAAACGACTGCACTTCGAGAGCTATTTTTACTTCATCTTTTAAAGATCTGTGAATATAGAGGCTGGGACTAGAGATAGCAAAGAGACGGACTTAACAATGGTGAGCCTTTCACAAGAGGATTGTGGGTAGACTGAATTTTGTTAGTATGAAAGTCACAAGGTGATTTCTTGATACGACCGTGGTACAGCCTGTGCGTGAGGTGCATCATCAGAGCTGTGTGAATAATAACAGCTGTGTGCCCGTGTGTGAGGTGCATCAACAGAGCTGTGTGAATAATAACTGCGTCAGCCTCGTGCATGAGGTGCATCATCAGAGCTAAGTAAATAATAACAGCTGTGAGCCTGTGTGAATAATAACTGTGTCAGCCCCGTGCCTGAGGTGCATCATCAGAGCTGTGTGAATAATACAGCTGTGAGCCTGTGCGTGAGGTGCATCACTTATTTGCCTCTCTTTTGAGTATCAAGGGAGGCTCAGAAATACAGGCACTTTCAGGAGGCGTCAGCCCCGTGCGTGAGGCGCATCATCAGAGCTGTGTGAATAATAACTGCGTCAGCCCTGTGCGTGAGGTGCATCATTAAAGCTGTGTGAATAATAACAGCTGTGAGACCCGTGCTGAGGTGCATCATCAGAGCTGTGTGAATAATAACAGCTGTGAGCCTGTGCGTGAGGTGCATCATCAGAGCTGTGTGAATAATAACTGTGTCAGCCCCGTGCCTGAGGTGCATCATCAGAGCTGTGTGAATAATAACAGCTGTGAGCCTGTGCGTGAGGTGCATCATCAGAGCTGTCTGAATAACAGCTGTGAGCCAGTGCCGAAGGTGCATCATCAGAAGTGTGTGAATAATAACAGAGCTGTGAGCCCGTGCGTGAGGTGCATCATCAGAGCTGTGTGAATAATAACTGTGTCAGCCCCGTGCCTGAGGTGCATCATCAGAGCTGTGTGAATAATAACTGTGTCAGACCGGTGCCTGAGGTGAATCATCAGAGCTGTGTGAATAATAACAGCTGTGAGCCTGTGCGTGAGGTGCATCACTTATTTGCCTCTCTTTCAAGTTACAAGGGAGGCTCAGAAATACAAGCAATTTCAGGAGGCGTCAGCCCCGTGCGTGAGGTGCATCATCAGAGCTGTGTGAATAATAACTGTCAGCCCCGTGCGTGAGGTGCATCATCAAAGCTGTGTGAATAATAACAGCTGGGAGCCCGTGCGTGAGGTGCATCATCAGAGCGGTGTGAATAATGACAGCTGTGAGCCCCGTGCTGAGGTGCATCATCAGAGCTGTGTGAATAATAATAGCTGTGAGCCCGTGCGTGAGGTGCATCATCAGAGCTGTGTGAATAATAACAGCTGTGAGCCCGTGACCGAGTTGCATCATCAGAGCTGTGTGAATAATAACTGCGTCAGCCCCGTGCGTGAGGTGCATCATCAGAGCTGTGTAAATAATAACAGCTGT
The DNA here is from genome assembly GCF_964263255.1 of Lissotriton vulgaris. NCBI lineage: Eukaryota > Metazoa > Chordata > Amphibia > Caudata > Salamandridae > Lissotriton > Lissotriton vulgaris. Next base: position 1,079,725,484 of record NC_141689.1, on the reverse strand, counting down.
GAGCCCGTGCCGGAGGTGCATCATCATAGCTGTGTGAATAATAACAGCTGTGAGCCTGTGCCTGAGGTGCATCATCAGAGCTGTGTGAATAATAACTGCGTCAGCCCCGTGCGTGAGGTGCATCATCAGAGCTGTGTGAATAATAACAGCTGTGAGCCCGTGCCTGAGGTGCATCATCAGATCTGTGTGAATAATAACTGTGTCAGCCCGTGCCTGAGCTGCATCATCAGAGCTGTGTGAATAATAATAGCTGTGAGCCCGTGCCTGAGGTGCATCATCAGAGCTGTGTGAATAATAACTGCGTCAGCCCCGTGCATGAGGTGCATCATCAGAGCTGTGTAAATAATAACAGCTGTGAGCCTCAGGTGCATCATCATAGCTCTGTGAATAATAACAGCTGTGAGCCCGTGCCTGGGGTGCATCATCAGAGCTGTGTGAATAATAACTGCGTCAGCCCCGTGCGTGAGGTGCATCATCAGAGCTGTGGGAATAATAACAGCTGTGAGCCTGTGCCTGAGGTGCATCAGAGCTGTGTGAATAACAATCAAGTCACCTTGTGCTCTAAAACAACTGGGCAAAATGAGCCAAAATATTAACATCAAATGACGTAATGAAAGCATAAACATTACCATCAATATATATGCACAGGCTCACATAACATCATAGGAAATGTCCCTCGCCAAGCAACAAAATGGGTTTATAAAACTGAACAATTGAATTACTAAACCAATATGGCAGACTTAATCAGGACCGTCCTCATGGTGATGAAACGCAATTTTTTCTGCCTGGGTCCATATGTGATTCATAATTTTTCCGCGCATACAAATACCACCGACAACCTAAACAAGATCTATTTAAAAAGGTTTCTACTCAAAAAGATTCATTTTTCCTGTATCAACAAAACTTGAAATTCTCCTGATACTATTAAGAGCAAATAATATGGTCATTCGCGTTTTTTTTAAATAATGCGAAATAGGATAAATAGATTGAAATATGAGTTTCAATGAAACAATGATGTTTTACTAAGAGCAATGAACAAAAAACCACAATCGATTGCAAGGCACGATTAGTTTGTCTTCAATATCTTTATTATACATCGAGATTACATCCCCCCAAGATGGCCGCTACAGACACACAGTGTTTAGACGACGGACCCGGAAATGTAATCACTTAAAAACATTCTCTGCCGAACCAGCATCAAGATGCGGTCCGGAGGGGTAACGACTAGGTAATTCGGTGCGGTTTCACCTTGAAGGAAGTAAGTACTTTTTTACACGGCGTGAAGGCCCGGAGTCTCTGAATACGAGCATTACCTTTCATATGGGAACGAAGCAGACGCATACTGATCGCAGTTCCCGTTTCTTTTCATTTTAAATCGGCAGCAATGTTTCCATAAGGTGATCCTGCCCCTACCAGAGACCATGCAGTGCTAATAGGCACCAATACATGTAAATATGCCATTTTGCCATAATTACATTTGTTTTGTTTTGTGTGTAATCTGTCCTTAGTCACATTAAGTCCTGTGTTGTTTATATGTGTGAATTCACAAACCACTTTTTATACCTTTATATTTATGTATGCACTGGACTTGAGAGCCTGCACGCGCCAATAAGGTGCAAATCGGACACATATACTCGAATATGAGGCGTGAAGAATGTATGACACCCTTTCTTCTTAAGAAAGGGTCAACTTGCCACTAACCATGTGTCATTCTTTTTACAGAAGTAACGAAACAGTACAAACGTATGTATAACACGCATGTTTTAGAACTAACAGCGTTGAATGTTTTTTATTAAATTCGCACACCCTAAATAGGGGCTTATAGGAGTGGAAAATACAGGGCTGGTCCCTGTATGGTCCTGATGAAAAGCTTTGGGGAGCTTGAAACATGTTGACCGCACACTGATTTAGCCCTCATTAAAGGTTAAATTGCAGTGTCACACCCCTTTTAATATACCAACCTAGGAGCTAAATAAAACTGAGGCCCACTAGCACGGTATTTTTAATCACTCACACCATCACTATCTCACTCACACCACACATAGTCTTTCACAACTAAGTGCTCCTGCGTGGTTCGCTAGTCGCAGCACGCCCCTTTTCGTAGAGAACTGGGATGGCCCCAATGATGAAGCATGTCACCATGGGGACACCCCGGTGAGTGAGGGGACACTAGAAAGACATTTTTCTTTCTCATTGGTTTGTACTGACAAAATCTGATCAGTGACCATCACACAAACTAGGTCTCTGAATCCAGTACATTGGGTTCCAACAGTTTTTGCTACATTACTTGGAGGCCGACCTAGCCTTGTTTATCCTCCTTCTCCCTCCTTTTTCTGCATTTGAATAATAACTGCGTCAGCCCCGTGCGTGAGGTGCATCATCAGAGCTGTGTGAATAATAACAGCGGTGAGCCCGTGCCCGAGGTGCATCATCAGAGCTGTGTGAATATTAACAGCTGTGAGCCCGTGCCTACAGTGCATCATCAGAGCTGTGTGAATAATAACTGCGTCAGCCCCGTGCATGAGGTGCATCATCCACATCGCTCAGGTCACCCAAATTCCTGCACTCTCTACCACACTGCTTTCACGAACAGCATACTCTTGCACACACTGTCACTGCTCACTAATTCAAAGTTTGCAAAAAATGTTATGCAACGCATTGTCATACACAATGCCAATAACTCAAACTTTAATGCTGCGAGTCCTATTGCATTGTAAATGCTTGTTTTTTTTACTAAAGTGGTAGTTGGGATAAAGAGGAGCGTTGATTTGAAAACAGATGTTGTAATACCTTTTGTCCTATTTGTGCTCCTTAGTTCATCTGAATGTCTACACAATAGTGTTTTGTGAAAGTGTGCGCGGATGATCATGTTACAACCATACAAATGTCTTGTAATGGAGTATTTGCTAAGAAAGCAATGGTAGCTCCCTTGTTCCTTGTTAAGGGTGTGCGCCAGAAATGTTCTGTAATGTCGCACTTGCATTATTGTGGCACAACCGCCCTGATCACGGAGTTGGTTTCCCTCTCTCGCATTGACGCACCCTCCTGACCCCGTAGCTCCCTTACCCGTCCGAGGCTGCTGCCTGACCTCCTGACTTCTTCCATTCATGATCTGGTATCTGCCCCCATTCAACCCGGCTCGTGGGATGGGTTTTCCTTTTTGGAATTTTTTTTACCGGATGTGTTTGCCCGCAATGCCGCCATTTTTGTTTGCGAGGTACCTGGGGTCCTGGAATCTGAAACATCCATCTTAGGGTCTCGTCATTCCCCCAGACTGATTCATGCAGCTGATCAGAAACTTAATCCACCTTTTGAATATCACCCTTAAATGACCCCTCTGGAGTCTCCCTCCCCCCTCTCTTATTGCTAGATCATGGTGAGGCACCCTTTTTTGCCCCCTCCCTCAGGACCCTTTCCTTCCTAAATTGATGACCTGCTGGCGTGAGGAAAGCCGGCTCTGGATTTGCCGATTCTGGATCCTTACCGGTTTGTTTGACTGACTTTTGGTGAAAGGTCTGCTATGATCTGATCTTCATTCACTACCCCTTTTTCTCTTACCTTCTTCACCCTCTATGCTCCTTTAGTCTTTAGGTCTCGTGCCTAGCGTTACACTACGCAGCAGTGTTCGCACAGCGAGAGTCCTTTTGACCCGGTTTCAGAAATGGACCCAGAAAATGATCACGCTCGTGCGTGTTTTTACTTTTGCGGCCTGCTATTGGCCTTTCCCTGCCTGTCCCTTTTAAAGATAGCACACATTATGCCAGAGGCGGGTGCATAGCTCTGCCCCATGCCTATTGGTGTCTATTACGCGCATTTTCTGCCATATGGTTTCAATTATCATGCCCAGACACGGGTGCGATAATTGAAAGCATATGGCGCGCGCACACTACTCGCGGCTTCCAATGCAATCTCAACTTACTGGGAGGTTTCAGCTCCGTGAATCCAGGCCGGGGAAATCCACTTTATTTGTGCACCAAACAAAACCCGGTTCCCAACAAAGTGGTCATTCAGAGGCACCCACCAGATAGTTACATGTCGTCCGAGAAACTCCCTCGAAGCAGACCAAGTGTGACTAACAAGAACTACTCAGACGAGTGTTAAAAGCCGGCCGTGCTCCCCCACCTCCCTCTGGACGGGGCACCGGCTCCCCACACTTCTCTTTCAGTCCGGAGGCCAGCGGTGGCTCTGCTGGTCCCAGACACACAACAATCACATACGGATCACTAACACACACACCACACGCAGCGCAGGCTCTGCTCCCGGGAGCAGGCAGCAGTCCGCCCTATCCAGTGCCAGACTCGCAGGCTCTGCCGGCAGTGCACCCGAGAAAAGTTCCTCAGCCAGTGCCTGCCCTCACATGCAGACACTTCCCCATACATCGTGTCTTTGGTGACGGTCACTGGGTCGGTTTGCTCTCACACAGTGTTTTGCTGTCCCACAGAGGCGCTGGGTCTCTGATCACCGGTTGAGTCTTCCTTGTGCAGGCAGCGCATCTCTGTCTGGAGTGCACCACGTTCTACGGTGTGTGTGTGTGTGTTCGCACCCACTGTATCTCCTGACATCACATACAAGAGTCGGTGCACCATGGCTTAATAGCTTGAAGCTACATTTGTTACAGAATGAACTGAAACGGAGGTCAGCCCCCTCTTCCTCTTTTATCAGAAGCAGCGACACACCTCGATTTTTTTGCTGCCTTGGGCAAAAATGCCCAGGTACATGCTGTCACACCTCCCTCTTTCAAGCACACACCTACGCGCACAACTCAGCTTGTTACTCACCGCATAACATTTGCACCCTAAACTAAAATCAGTTTAAATAATAGACTTTGGAATGTGTATGTACACGTCATTGCTCTTCACAAGTAAGCATATCTCGCAGTCACCCCACGCTCCTGGGTGTACCCCTCAGGTATACCTGTAACAAAGCAATTAATGGAGTGCTTAATTTACAAGGGTCCCTCTTAATGTTTTCCATCAATTTTTAATTCAAAATACATTATAGGGATAAAACACACGCGACATAGTATATGAGCTTTGGAATCATGTTACAACAGTTTTGACACTATACTGAAGCAACACGTACGTACTCTCAATAGTATCACACGTGCAAGTGGTAGGAATATTTAGATGCGGTTTTCTCTTCTGTTTGTCACATATTTTCCAGCAGTCCAGGTCATTCAGCAATGAGCTGACCTCTACTGACAGACTCATGAGTTGAAGCCGGCACCAGGTATATGTTTAGCCTCCAGTGGTGCTTTTGGGCTCGAGTGCTTCTGGACCTCCACAGTCCTGACAACTGTCGGTCCTTTGCTAAAGTGACTCCACACCAGCCCTGCCGGCATAGAGCCCTGTCCCTTTCCTCCCGGGGCCCCGCCATAGAGACTCCTGACGCGAGGCCATGCAGCCCTCGTGTGATGGTTCTTGATGTTCTTTGCTTCACCTGGTCCCTTCAGACGGCCGTTTAATTCCACATGCAGGTTGTGTTAGTGCAATGCCAACAGAAACGACAAGGCAGAGGGCTGTAATACAGCAAGTCAGCATTACTGTCTGTAAAAGCATAGCGGTAGAGTGGGATTTTAAGAGCTACTTAAACTATAGAAAAGATACTCCATCTGGGTGCAGTAATACAGTGAGTGTGTTGTGGACAGACAGAAGCTATTAGCGAAAACATGCAGGCAGTGTATGGGGTCGTGTGTGCATGACACTAGCATTGTGTGATCATCAAAAAAAAATACAGAGCCTCTGGTCAAAACCATAAAAAGGCAGGGAACACAGGGGTATAAAGACCATAGTAGCAAACAAGACAACAGCCTGCCTAAATAATATAAGTGTTGTTGGGAGATTTAGCGGAATTACTCAGTTGGCCCCCTTCGTGGGACTGTTCACCACTCCAAAATGCCCCCATTTCTAATGTCGGTTTATAATATCAACTTAAAGATCAAGCATTTGCAATGCAATAGATCTCGCATTATTAAAGTTTGAGCTATTGGTGTTGCATTATTTAGAATGCCAATAGCTCAAACGTTAATAATGCGAGACCTATTGCATTGCAAATGCTTGTTTTCTATGCTATGTAACATATGTAACTTTGTAACAATATGTAAATCTCATGTAAAGTGCTGTTACCTCCGAGTCTAGCGAGTGCTACACAAAACTCATCAAATAAAATAAAAATAAATAACCAACTGAATTGTTTGTGCAATCCATCTTGTGGTAGTGCTCTTGGTAACTGGCCTTACCAGGAATTGGTTTGCAAATGACACACAGAGTTGCTTTGTTTTTCTGTCATCCTTTGTCCTTTCGATGTAATACATTACTGCCAGTCTTGCATCTAGGTTGTGTAATGTTCTTTCTGTGTGCGTCTGGTTTCTGAAAGAAACTTGGTATCTGAACACTCTGGTTCATATGAAACTGAGATAACCTTTGGCACGAACTGAGGGACATTTCTCATGACAATCCGGTACTTGAAGGATTATGCTACTTAACCAGTTATCTGTTCTTGGCATGTAGAGCTGTAGATTCACATGCTTTGCATACTCCTGCCATTTAGTGGAGGGTCCGTATGCTCGCAAGTGGTTTTTCTTCAAAGAAGTCTTTCCAGTCATGAGGTAAGGGGACTCCTCCTTTCGGTGATAGTGCGCATGGGCATCAACTCCATTGTTAAGTTGTTTTCCCATAAGAGGGTGAGAATAGAGTGAATGTAGTACAGGGATGTCAAAGAGTATGTAATGTATATAATGAGGACTGCAACTACATGTGCCCGGGGAGGTGGGAAGAAGCATGTGAATCTTCAGCTCTACATGCCAAGAACAGATGCTTACTGAGTAAGCAGCATAATCTGTTAGAGAAATCTGTGCTGCAGATACACATGCTTTTGATAGACTATATAGCAGTATTCTCCCAAAACAGTGGCTAACCAGTAGATGTTGCAGTTGTCTGAAAGCGTGTCTTTAGCACAACTTGGCCTACATTAGCTTGTTGACGTGCTAACACATCCACACAATAGTGTGTGGTGTGGACCATGTTGTTATTTTAAGGTTGTCAGCTATAGGAATGTTGGCTAAAAAGGCCATAGATGCTCTTATTTGGCTAGTGGAATGTGCTCTATATATACAGTTGTTTTAGCTTTAGCATAGCATGTCTGAATGCATTGAATAATCCATCTGAAAATGCCAGGTTTAGAGATCGGATTGCCCTTGTGAGGTGGAACAAATGCAACAAACAGTTGCTTTGTTTTGCGAAAATGCTTTGTCCTTTCAATATAGTACAGTAGTGCTCTTCTGACAACTGTGTGAAGAGCTCTATCTGCTACTCAATCAGGTTGAGGGAAGAACACAGGTAACTCAACTGATTTGTTAAGAAAAGTAGAAACTACTTTATAAAGGAACTTTGGATTGGTGCAAAGAACTACCCTATCTTCATGGAGTTCAAAGAAGGGCTCTTCTAAGGTTAAGGCCTGTAGCTCACCAACTCTCCTTAATGAAGTGATAGCAATGAGGAATGCAGCCTTCCATGACATTAACTGTTTAGGACAATTGTGTAATGATTCAAAAGGTGGACCCGTAAATCTTCTAAGCACAATGCTGAGATTCCAAACGAGCGACGGAGGAGTTCTAGGTAGAATTATTCTCCAAGCCTGCCATGAGTCTAGAGGTAATTGTACCTTATAAAAACACGATTTGTATCAGGCGGTGTATGAGGAGACCCATGAGGTGTTATGAGTAGAGGATCTGAACTTGGCAAATGTGATGAAGATGGCAGAGATGGAAGAATAGCCCTTGCAGCCATGTGTAAGAAAGTGCCCTCTTTTTGCATGGTTGCCCCCACATTTTACTAAACTGCTGATGTACTTTGAGTGGGCCCTGGGATCCTGACAAACAGGTACCCAGGGCCTATGTTCTTTCCCTAAACTGCATTAAAAACAAAACCCAATTGGCACTCTGGCCACAGGTCAGTACCTTGTAAGTGGCACCACAGGTACAAAAGGCACTGTGGCCAGTAGGGCTGCAGATTTTGTGCCACCATTAGAGGCCCTGTACCTTTACATACATATATATATGTGTATATATATATATGTGTGTGTATATATATATATATATACACACACACACACACACACAGGCTGCATGTTTTAGAGCAGAACAAAGGGAAGATTTGGCATGGCTCACTTCCCTGTGCACTATGCCTACAACTCACTGCCCTGGCAAAGGTCAGCCACGTCCCTAGCTGGGTGCACTATTCCAGTGGTGAGGGCACAGGTGCATGAGCCCTGTACCCCTACAGTGTCTAAGCCAATTCTTAGACATTGTAAGTGCAGTAATGCCATTAAGAGGACGGGGAGTTTCATTCAAAACTTCTCAGTATATTAAACCCACACTGATGCCAGTGTGGGATTTAATGAAAAATGCATTCAAAGGGCATCTAAGAGATGCTCCCTGAAAAACGACCTAACACTAGTGTTCAGGCTGAGTGGCTGCTCGCCAGCTGCCACCACCCACCAGACATGTCTCTGTGCACCTGGGTAGAGCCTGCTGCTCTCGGGTCCGATGGAGGAAGAAAAAAAAGCTCATGAGCACGATCACCGAAAGGAGGAGTAACCTTACCTCGTGAAGGGAAAGCCTTATTCGAGAGAGAAAAAACTTGCAAACATCTGGACCCAACACTAGATGGCAGGAGTATGTAAAGCATATTTATCTACAGCACACATGCCTTGAACAATAAGGCTCTTGTAAAGTGAGTGCTTGAAAGTTACTGTGTAGTGATGTTATGGCTACTAAAAAAACAGGTCGGCTTAAGTGCGAGCATTTGTAAAGTTGCCTTGTGTAATAGTTCAAATGGGGACTTCATTAATTGTGTGAGCACAATATTTCAATACCATGGGGGAGTTGGAGCTCGTTTAGGGGGTGCATTCTTTTTGCTGCTTCTAAGAACCATTTGATCACTGGAGAAGAGAAGTGACTTCTTTCAATGTGACCCCTCGCGCATGCAACTATTGCTGCTAATTGCACCTTCAAAGAGACCAATGCACCATTAGAAATTGTTCAGCTTCTCATATTTGGGCATCATTTTTAACTAGAATATGTCCTGGAGGCTCCACTTGACAAAAGCGGATTTAAAAGTCATGCAACTAATGGGGGGTAGTTCAAAAAGCGTATAAAGCCCCCTACACTAAACAGATGAGGCCTGCTCTCCATTTAGGAATCCAGGTGGTGGTGTTAGTCAGATATGGGGTGGAGCTATGGGGTTCCGTAAACATAGATGCACTATTACTGAAAACACATTTTACCGTAAACTGGTATCTTTCCAGGCTAGTCCCACTCTGGTACTACTCTTATGACCTGGGAGCAAGAAGCATATACTACAAAGCCAGACTTCAGACCCTGTTATATTGGAAGCAATTATGGTCTGCCCCAAAACTAGTATATTATACCTCTGCACTCCAGGATGTCATCTCAGCCAGTCACTCTGTCAAAATCCTCCGGCTCTTGCACATCAAAGAGCTATTGCACTTTATAGGGGCCCCTGAGCTCTGGGCAAATGTGGGCACTACATATTTTATATCTAAATTGGCACTCAAGAAGCTTCACTGGACAGCAATTGAGTCTAAACTTTTAAGTAGATCTGACCTTCCTAGATGATCATCTTCTGAAATTCTGGATTTCAAAGATCAGATAGGCTACAAGTCATACTGGTATCAAGTGACCGCTCCCAATGATAGAAAATTGTATATACAATTTAGAGTTGGTTCTCTCCCGCTGCAGGTGTTTACAAAGTACTAGTCCGAAGGAGCTAGTGGTTTCTGCTGTTTGTTCTACCACCAAAATGTGTTGCACATCTTTTTTGCTTGTCCCGCCTACACATGTCCCCACACGTAATGGCTAGCCACCACTTGCAGGCGCTTACACCAGCATAGCCATTTATTCACTCTACGCTTTTTGAAGGCAGATTGCTGCTTATCTTTCGCTACCCATGTAGCTAAGTTTCTAGGGGTAATGTGGATATTACAAAGAAAGCTCATATATCCTTTATAACAGAGGTGATATTCTTCTTTCACTGTAGTTGGCACCCAGGAGTATCAATGTGCTTTTATCCTATCTAATTTTATATGAATGTTTTGTTTAACAATCTTTTTATTATCACTGGAGATATTTTATTATAATTATATTGTATCTTAATTGTGTGTTTTAATAAACCTCTGGTGTACTATGCATGTACTTTTATATTCCTGGTGGCCGAAATAAAGCATTTGTTTTGATTGCATTGTAAAACATGGTGGTTTTGTTGTCCGTCAGTACGAATATCGTTTTCGCTCAGAGCTCTTTTTGAAAGTCTAGGAATACAGCTTTCAGTTCTTTTAAGTTGATGTGCTGTACTGCATCCTGGTCCTTCCAGACTCCCTGACTTTTGAGATTGTGCGCCTCCCATCTCCTCTTGGAGGCATCCGTTGTTAAGGTCACTGTAGACGCTGGCTGGGTGAAAGTTCTTCCTTGTAGTATAGGTGCTCTGTTCCACCACACTATCTCTTCCTCCATGTTCTGCTTGACTACCACTATATTTTACAAACTCCCTGTTGATTGTGAACATTGATTTAGCAACCATTCCTGAAATGGTCTCATGTGAACTCTTGTGTTTGGTATTACCAGAATGAAGACGCCATATTCACAGCAGCTTCCCCACCGTCCACACTGTCTGAGCTTGCTCCTTCCAAAAGGATTGTGGCTCCTTCAGAAGGGTTGTCCTCTTTAGCATGGACATCCACAAAAGGACTGTTTACCTTGTTGATACTGCCAGCCTTGTGATTGCTGTTGTTGTTCTGGCTAATTTCTTTTCAGAAACAACTGTTGGTACGTTTTGTGAGGTTCTTGCCTGGAATAAACTCCTTCCTGTAGGTATTCATGATGGGATTGGGCCCCTGCACTTGTTTTCTCTGAATGCACAACCCCTATTGACTTTGCAGTCTCATCCTTTTTCAAATGATTCAAGGTCTCATTCACTGCACTCCCGTACAGCTGTTCTCTGATGAAGGGTGCTGGCACCTTAGGTTTTAATTTTTTTTTTTACTTACCTGCGGTAACAATATATCTGTAAGAGACACAGATTAGTTATTGATTCCTCACCTTAGAATTACCCCCAGGCATCAGAATGGATCCTGAGAATTTTTTCTTCAGCAGTATCCCTGTACATCAGTGGGTGGCATCAGTTGTCTCTGCGTTAGTCTTTGGCATTGTGGTCACCAGAATAACATTGTGGTATCTACTTAGACACCGCTTTTGCGATCTGACATCAGTTCTTTACATGACATTGCATGCCAGAAGAGCAGAGCCATGCAAAAAAAAATTGCCCACTGGTGCACAAACCAAAATTAGGGCCCTGAAATGACGTCTCTTACCGTAGAAGTCTATTTGCAGAACTGGGAGGATGGGTGGGCGGTGATGAGGAAACCATAACTAATTTATGTCTCTTACAGATATATTGTTGCCAATGGTAAGTAACTTGTTTATCTGAAAGAGACAATTAGTTATGGACCCCTCACCTTAGAAGCGATACTCCAGCAATACTAACCCCGGAGATGGGTATTGAACCAAGATCACACCAGAAAGTTCTGGAGAACCGAACGACCAAAGAAGCCATCTCTCTAGACTGGTCTGCCAAGGCAGTAGTATTTGGTAAACATGTGCAATGAAAACCACGTAGCTGCCCAGCAGATGGCATGAAGGGGAACTCCACATCCCAAAGTAGTGGCTGTCGTCACCCTGCTGGAATATCCACGCAACCCCACAGGAGATTCCTTTTTGAATAGCAGATTTTTATGCAAAGAACAACCCATCAAGAGATGGTTAGTTTTTGCACTGCCTGACCTTTCTTGGCACCTCAAAGCTAACAAAGAGCTGGTCATCCACTCGGACTGGTTTAGTGCGTTTCAGATGGAATGAAAGTGCATGTTTTGGATACAGACAGTGGAACCTCTCCTCTTTAGAAGGAGGCGGAAAGAAAGTGGGCAAAGTGGTGGTCTTTCCTATGTGAAAAGAGGTAACCACTTAGGGAAGGAAAGAAGGCCTAGTGCAAAAGGACAACTTTGTCCGGATGAACAGCCATGAAAGGAGGTTTGGAAGAAAGAGCCTGAATCTCAATCGCCCTGCAAGCAGAGGTGATGGCAACCAAAAAGCCAGTTTTAAGAGTTAAAAGTCTGAGGGGACAGTTGTGTCCCCTCAGACCAAGTTCAAGTCCCACTGGGGCATTACGAAAGGAATTGGAGGATACAAGTGAGTATGCCCCTAAGGAAGCGATTTACAATAGGAGACTTGAAAAGAGATGGCTGATCAGGAAGCAGAAGAAAGGCAGAGATGGGCAAAAGATAGCCTTTCAAGGTGCCCAGAGCAGAGCCCTGCTGGGCCAAAGAAAGAAGGAAGAGAATAACCTCTGAAAAGGGTGCAGAAAGAGGATCCACAGCCTTTGCTGCGCACCATGCCACAAATTTGTTTCATCTACATGCGTATACCGTTTTGGTGTAGGGACGCCTGGCTGCTAAGATAACAGTACAGACTTCGGGAGCAAGGTCGAAAACTGTCAACCAACTCCACGCAAGGAGGTGGAGGCTGGACAGGCTTGGGTGGAAGGCCGTCCCCTGCTGCTGTGCCTCCCGAAGGGGCAGTCTGATCGGAGGATTGATGGCTAAGTGCAGAAGCTTGGGATACCAGACTCTTTGTGCCCAGTCCGGAGACACAAGAATGACTTGGGCCCAGTTGCGCTTGATCTTCAGTATTCAGGACAGAAGTGGTATAGGCAGAAAGGCGTATAGACTGCAACTCCACTAGCAACGAAAAGCGTCGCCTAGCAAGTGCCACCTTGGAAATTCCAACACACAGAATTGCTGATATTGTATGTTCTCTTCGGTGACAAATAGATCTAACCAAGGCTCTCCCCAACGCTAAAAAAGAGACCTTGCACCACCTCAGAGTGAGAAAGCCATTCATGAACCATCATGCACCGACGGCAGATTTCTTCTGCCCTGGCATTCAGAGAACCTGCCAGGTGTTCAACCACTAGGGACATGCCCTGATGTTCAAGCCACTTCCTGAGAAAAATTGCCTCCTGACATAGTGTCCACAACCCCTCCACGCCCTGTTTGTTGCAGTACCACATGGAGGTGGTAGTGCCCATGAACACCTGCACTACTCTCCTTCGCAAGACTGATCGCCCGAAGCTCCAGAAGGCTGATGTGAAGCCTGGACTTCGCTAGATACCAGAGACCCCTGATCTCCGCCTCTCCCTTGTGACTGCCCCACCCCAGAAGTGATGCATCTTTCACCACTGTGAACTTTGGTTGAGGTAGGGCAAGGGATCTGCTGCTGACCCAATCCTGGTTTGTTAGCCTCCACTGTAATTGGTGTACAGTATCCTCCAAGACCTGGACGCAATCGGAAATATTCCCCTGATGCTGTGCCCACTGGAACTTCAGGTCCCACTGCAGAACCCGCATACGTCACCTGGCATAGTCCACCAGCAGGATGCAGGAGGCTATGAGGCCCAGTAGCCTCAGGGTCATTCTGAGCACATTCTGGGATAGAGGCTAAAAGTTCGGAATCATAGCCCGAATATCCTGGATTTGCTGTTCAGGAGGATAGGCCTAAAACTGTGCTGTGTCCAGAACCACTCCGATGAAAAGGAGCTTCTGAGAGGGAATCTGATGTAGCTTCGGCACGTTGATGGTGAACCCCAGTGAATGCAGGAGGTTGGCCGTAGTCTGGAGATGGGGGACGACAGCCTGAGGCAAGCCTGCGATGAACAGCCAGTCATCGAGATAGGGGGAAGACTGGAACCCCTGATCAGCGCAGATGAGCTGCGAACACCGCCACCACTTTCGTTAACACCCAAGAGGCACTGGTAAGGCCAAAGGTGAGCACGGTCAACTGAAAGTGTTCGTGGTCTACCATGAACCGCAGCTGCCAGTGGACCAGCAGGATGGGGATGTGACAGTAAGCATCCTGCAAGTCCAACGCTACCATCCAGTCTCCAGGGTTGAGGGGGAGACAGGACCTGAGCCAGAGTCAACATTTTGAACTTCTTCCCTAGGATGCCGTTGAAGTTATAGAAATCCAAGATAGGACACAGGCCTTTGTCCTTCTTGGGCACCAGAAAGTAGGAGTAGTTTCTGCCCTGTAACTCCAGTTCTGTAGTAGGGGTAACTCTGTCATAGTCATAATCTAGTGACTAGTCCCGCCCATGTGCATGGACCCCGGAGCAATCAAAAATAATCTCTTAAGGTGTCGAAAAATGCAGAACTGCACAGACACTTAAGAGAGAATTAAAGACAGATAATGCAGCCTATAAAACCAGGCTACACTGTCCAGTACTTCAGCTAGAAATTCCACCGTCCAGTACTTCAGCTAGAAATTCCACCAAAAATCCACAAACAGCAAAGTCCGTCCAGATTTTCCTTGCTTCAGTAGCAAAAACCCTCTGGAATGATAGAGAGGAAGACATGGACAGACAAGCCCCATAGGCTGCCATTATGTGGCTCGAAACAGGATACTGTGCCTTTAAGAGAACTTCACAGTATCCCAGAATGCACTGCAGGTCCCTTTTACTTTCAGTTCTTTTTGAAGGCATAACACGCCAGACCTGTAGCATTCCTTACATTAATATCTCTCTCCACCGGGGAGGAGGGCGGGCGCTTATGACTATAACAGAGATACCCCTACTACAGAACTGGAGTTACAGGACAGAAACTACTCCTTCTGTAGTAGGGGTGATCTCTGTGTATAGTCATAATCTAGTGAATAGAATGGCAAGCCCATCCCCCACACCAAAGCGGCGGTGGATAAACGAGAAATAACACCACTATTGTGCGAACAGATTTCGTAGCGAAGCCTGCCCAACCTGAGCGTCTGCCCTGGCATCAGTGTCCAGGCAGTAATGCTTGGCAAAGGTATGGACCGACATTCAAGTGGCAGCCTTGCAGATTTCTGCAATTGGAACATTACGGAGCAAAGCCGTCGTGGCAGCTTTGCCCCTGGTGGAACGAGCCTTAGGTTTACCCCCTAAGGTCTTATTAGCCTTTTGGTAACAGTTGTATGCAGGACACAATCCACCTAGGGATGGACTGCTTAGAGGCCGCAAGACCCGTCCTGCTGATCCATAATTGATGAACAATTGGTCTGACCTACGCATATTTTCTGTCATATCCAGATAAAATTTGGAAACCCTCCTAAAATCCAGGGAATGTAAAAACCTTTCCGCTGGAGATAAAGGATTCTGAAAAAACGTAGGCAAAGTTATGGTCTGGTTAACATGAAAATCAGAAATAACCTTGGGAAGAAATTTAGGGTGAGTACGCATAACAACCTTAGCAGCATGAAATACAGTATAAGGTTCTTGGCAACACAACGCCTGAATTTCACTCACCCTGTGGGCCAATGTAATGGCGGTGCAATCGACCCAGACGGAGAATGGGGACGCTTGCTGGTCTTCCTGCCCCTGGGGAGCCCACCAGAGGTCTCAGCAGGGGCAGAGGAAGCCCCTCCAGACCCACCTTGCGCCTTCAGCCTTCTTTCCTCAAGGCCCTGAAGCCTGATCTTCTTTCTGTACTTCAGGGTCCTGCCTGACAAGCCCTGACAAATCACACTCCCCTCTGGGACATGGGAAGAGGGAAGGCAGAGGATACACACCTCATGGGGATCTGATTTGGCTTTCTTCCTGAGCACTCCAGACATTTGTCAAATAATGCAGGCATATTTGACATCAAAAGGGTGCAAAAACCAAGAAGAAAAGCACTAAAGTACTTTAGAAAGTACTCAATTCGGAACAAAAGTGAAAAATCACCAATAAACCCTTGAAAAGGGAGAGCTCAATGCTCCAGGGTCCTGCTTGCAGAAGCCGGAAAAAAAAACCTGAAAGTAAAAGGGACCTGCAGTGCATTCTGGGATACTGTGAAGTTCTCTTAAAGGCACAGTATCCTGTTTTGAGCCACATAATGGCAGCCTATGGGGCTTGTCTTTCCAGGTCTTCCTTTCTATCATTCCAGAGGGTTTTTGCTGCTGAAGCAAGGGAAATCTGGACAGACTTTGCGGTTTGTGGATTTTTGGTGGAATTTCTAGCTGAAGTACTGGACAGTGTAGCCTGGTTTTAAAGGCTGCATTATCTGTCTTTAATTCTCTCTTAAGTGTCTGTGCAGTTCTGCATTTTTCGACACCTTAAGAGATTTTTGATTGCTCCGGGGTCCACGCACATGGGCGGGCCTATTCACTAGATTATGACTATACACAGAGATCCCCTACTACAGAAATGGGAATAACAACCACAAACTACATCTGGGCCAGGATCTCGCTCAATGGCTCCCTTGGCCAAGAGAGCTGTAACTTCCTGTTGGAGGCGGGCCATGTGATTCTGTGACATGCGATGGAATTGAGGTTACATGGAGGGAGGGGTAGTCTTGAAGGGGAGGGAGTAGCCCTTTCGGACTATCTGCAAAACCCACCTGTCCAACGTGATGATGAGCCAGTGGGGGAGGAGATTGTGAATCCTGCCACCTACTGGCGAATGGTGGCCCTAAAAGGTCAGACTAGGAGGGTTTGGAGGATGCTGCAGAGGGGGCGCTAGTGGACTGCCATGCTCGCTGGCCCCCAGACCCACGACGGTGGTACCCACATCCCCAGCCGCGTAGAGGTTGGACAGCTTGTGCAGGCCTGTGGGTCTGGGTGGAACGTGGTGGGGCACCTCTTCCATAGCCACGAAAAGCAGACTGCGCTGGGCAGGAGGTGGAAGCGAGGCCTAAGGATCTGGCCATAGCCCTGAAGTCCTTAAAGCACTAGAGCGCGTTGTCTGTCTTGTCGCCAAACAAGCGACAGCCACCAAAGAGCCTGTGCAAAAGTGTTGCTTGGACATTACCCGAAAAGCCAGTCCACCGCAGTCAGGCATAGCGGCTCAGGGCTACTGGCATGGAAATCCTCCTGCCTAGTGTATCGACTGTGTCCAGCCGACATCTTATGCTGAACTTCACTGCATCTCTCCCTTCGGCAAGTGCATAAGAGCACAGCCTGCGCCTCCTCCAGGCACTGTGGCAGCACTTGCGCGACAGAGTCCCACACAGAGTGGAACAACAGCCCAAGAGATAGGCAGTGTTGACCGACCGCAGTCCTAAGCTGGAGGAAGAAAACATTTTCTTCCCAAGGTGGTCCAGCTTCTTGGATTCCCTATCAGGTGGTGTGGTAGGGAATGTGCCCTTGTAAGTCTAGGCTTGCACCGCCAAGCTCTCAGACGTAAGATGTTGACAGGAAAATGGAGTCGCCCAGGGCTGGGTGGTGGCGTCAGGCAATCATCCGGTCCACAGGAGTCCCTTTGTCTGGCTTGGACCAAGTGCCCGAAAGGAGGTCTGTAGGGGCCGCATTGAACCGCAGCAGTGGCCCCCGAAAAGGCCACTGCCGGCTGAGGCACCTCGGTCAGGTGGTTTGTCCTAGCCGCCACCATAGGAAGCTCAAGATTTAAGTCCTCAGCCACCCGACGCAACACCACTGCGTAAGAGGCACCCTCCTCCATAGCCAAGGAAGGGGAAGAAAGAATACCAAAGTCTGGGGAGGTGTCCAGACCACTGGCCTAACTCAACTCCGATCTCCAGTCCAGTTCCTCTAACTGGTCTGCCAAAGGGGCCACAAACCCCTCCCAGTCCTCCTCACCATCCTTTGGTAGCCACACAGGGCGATAGGGAACACCAGGGGAGAACAGTAGTACAAAAGTACCGGTCGGTGAAGGTGTTGCCACTGGATTTGTCGCCAGAGGTGTCACAAGGTCAATCGGCACCAATCCGGATTCAAGCCTGGAACCCTGTTGGCCCTGCAGCGTCAGAGCCAAAGCCACTGGCATCGAAGGCTTAGAGCCCCCAGCAGAGTCGGCGGGCCCGAAGATGCACCAGAAGAGTTGGGCTGCTCAAAGATGGAATGGAGGGCTTCGTAAAAGCTACGAAGTTGGGCAGGGGTTGCCCTGGCTCCCGGGAAAGAAGGGAAGGCCGTGGTCGACCCAACAGGCTCAGCGAACAGAGCTGGACAACTACCTTCCGCTTCCTGTGTCCACTGGAGTGAACGCGAAGAGGAACAGTGCTTTTTCGCCTTCATGTGCTTCGACTTACCCGAAGACAATGACTTCATTGAGGAGTGGTGGTGATGACTTCGCAACCGGTCCACAACCTCCCACTCGACTGGGACATCTAACAGAGGCGCAGACTGCTGGGCCTAGAGAAGCTTTCGTGATCGCTCCGCAAAGACTTTGGGCTCATGGCCCGGCAGTCTGATCAAGACTTCGGGTCGTTGGCGCGCTCCAAACACAAAAGGCACACAAGGTGCGGATCTGTGACCAACATCTGCTTGTGATAGGAGTCACAAGCCTTGAAACTGGTTCGAGGACGGATGTCTGCACCAAGAAGTGACTCGAGGTACAGTGCTCTCAGGATCTGCGCTGGCTGGCCCGGAAAAAGAAAGACCAGACGTCAGCGGGCAGGGGCGGCGTGTAAGTAGATACTGCAACATCATTCCGGCAACCGCGACGCCACGACTAATGCGGAGTCGACGGACGCCACCCACTGAAGTGCAGGGGTACTACTGCAGAAAAAAATTCTCCGGTTCCAGTCTGACACCTGAGGGTAATTGTAAGGTGAGGAATCCATAACTAATTTCTTTTTCAGACACCAGAGATTCTTAGCAAGGCATGGAGTCTCTCCGTGATCCCCATCATTATATGCCTTCCTGATGTTTCTGCTGCATCCAATACTAATTTTAAACAGATGTTGGTGATTTATTTTCCATCCCCCACCAGGTTTGCTGCCCTCCTTTGGTACTGCTCTAGGATACATTTCAGCGACTCCCCTATTTCTTCGCAATGTTGGTAGGCATGACGATTTAGCAATGCATTGGAGTTGGTAATGCGCTACTGGGTTGCAGCACTTCTTTCCACCTTTCTATGAGGGCCATTTATTTCCTTTCCTTACCTGGAAGAGGTCCTGTGGTGCTTGGGACAGTGGCTCTTTTCCTGGCTGTAGGTGCAATTATTGAATCTGCCAGGCCAGTTCATCCGATATAACTTCTGTCTTTAGAAGAATGCTTGTACAACTTCTCCGCCCTAGGAGTGACTGCCTTAAGCATGGCTGGGTAATTGATCTAATACACTTGGGAGCATTGGTAAAAATTGGTTCCTTGATTGTGTAAGCAGGATTGTTTCTACAAGGAAACATGGTTGTTTTCTTCTTCCAGCTGTACTCCATACCCCTTCTGCTGCCTTCTTTATTACCAGATTATATATACCAATATTATCAGGTGGTGATATGTCTACCCGTTCTTCAGGTGAGTGTTTCCAGATCTTGCCAACCTATCACCTGGTATTCTGAAGCCTCAGAACCCTGGAAAACTAGTTCTTCCTCCTTTAAGATTTTTTGTTCTTGGTCCTCTTGAGGCTCAGGAGTTCGAGGTGTCTGGCTCCTCAAGGTCTTTCTCCCTTTGCTCCTTTGAAGTCTAAAACTTGTTCAAGACCTGGATTTCTTTCGGCAGGATCTTTCTTCCTTTGCAAGATATTGCACATTTCAGCCTTGAGTAGTCTCTTCTTTTCGAACTCTGCCTCTTCTTGTTGGTTGTGGAGATCCTTGTGAATTAGTTTTGTCAACAAATCTTTAGAAGACAATGTGTTCATTGAACCGTGTTGTTCCATCTTCGACCTCTCCTGTTTCGTCATCAATGCGTTCTTTCCTCAGTCTTTCGGTGTCTAAGATTTTTCAGGGGTCTCTGCCATTGCGGCGACCCTTCCAAAGGATCCCAGGGTATTTTTATCTTTGGACATACTTGAAGTCATTGACTGTCTATCCGCCAATGCATTCTTTGGACTCTGATTTTCTGGTCTCGATTGCAGACTTCAGGGACACAGAGTCCCTTAACTCTGATTTCAACATCTACCCCTTGGTCAGAGTCTATGATCTGGTTGTCAGCCTCCACGTCCCTTCTGTGCCTTAGGTGAAGTTCTCATACTAGTCGCTGGACAGGCTCAAATCTGGTAGAGATGGTGTGTGATGTTGGCCACGCATTGTACGGTGGGCTGTTCTGTCGTCTTATCCTCAGAGTCGTTGGTGCAAACACTGAACAGGCGTTCCAATCTTTGGTTTGGTGATCTAATGCAAGCAGAAGTAGCAGAATGCCTGCTGGTCCTGCTTTGAAAATTTATGGTGGCTATTTTTCAAAACTGGAATGGTGTCTTCTTCTAAACCGGGAACATGGAGTCCCCTGCATGCGCATTTACTGTATTCGTTGTTGAAAATACCTAGTCCTGGTCCCAGAACTTCTCTGGTATCTTCCTTTGATGACTCTGGTGAATTTAAATCAATTATTCCCAGATTTTCAGTAACTTTCTTATTCAAGCTGTGGGAGAATCTCCTGCATGTATCCAGATCCAACAGCAGAAGAAAAAATTTAATTTGAAGATGGTGAGCAAAGGTGGAAGCTTCCGAGGGAAGCACAACAATGTCACAGGGCAGTACCAAACGGAGGTATGTTGACGCCCACCAACAACAAAACACATATTAGGACAAGTTTCTGGGAAAACATTCCAGACCCAACCACTAGATGGCAGGATAATGCACAGCATGTGAATCCAGAAAAGATTCATGTTGCAAAACATACTCATTCAGTTATAAATGCGCCCAGTATCACCCACAACTATTACGATACTCCTAATTCTGACTTGCATGTGTGCCAAGGAGCAGCCAACAGCAAAATGTGCATTGCTGTTTGCCTATAAGACTATACTAGGCTTTCAAATGCATACACCAGCTTGTGTGTACCCACTGCCAATGTGAAGAATGGACAAAACATTAAATTAGTTGAGGAACACTGGCTAGGATTCAAATTTTTTTTTTTTTTTTTTTAAAGCTAGTCATTCAAACAGGGAATACTAAAAATGCAAACAGTCTCACAGTTTGACAGTCTTCACTGCCAAGAAGGACTCTTGTTTGGAGAAAATGACCAGTCGCCCAGAGGCTAGAAACTGGAGACGCTGGAGGAGACTTTCAGCAGGCAAAATCTGGATTGGTGAGACCATACACCCATGATTGAACAGACTGAACTTTCTCTCCAGTTCAGCATTAACGGTCAGTACAAATTGTTGGCTTGTCATCACATGGCATGGTGGACACAACATTCCATCTTGTTTGAGCAATAAAAGCAATATTTGAAGATTTATAAGATATTCCCAAAAGCCTGAACGACCTCCTAAGTGTTGATAAACAATTTGCAACTATGGCTGCAACGTACTAAAGAGTAAGAATTACCAAGATGCATAAGTCTGAACTACCTGGAAGAAAACTATGACACTAATTCAATGGAGTAAACTCAGAAAGGGTAATCAACAGCATATGAGATGCTCTACTTAAGCAAACGTTTCAAAAACAGAGGTTTCCAAACACCAGATGGCATGCACAACTAAGCAAAATACCCATCCTTTAACAGATTTTGCTGCAAAAAAATACACTGCAATATAATGGTCTGTTGTAATTTGTGGAACACAGGTGTACATATTTATTTATTTTAACTCAAGCTAGGAGAAATGACAGGTATAGGTCACAACAAGATCCTACCCATGGACAACACCTCAGGCCATTAGCATCTGAAAGATGGCTAATAACTAAAAGCAAGTCTGAAGTAACTTCCTTGTATGGTACAATTTATTTTTACGCATGTATAACATGCATTTCCCTCTTCAGCACCATGGTATGGTGGCAGTACAGCAGAAATAAAAAAGCAATAGAGGTAGACGGAGTGCTAGAATTTACAATTAGATTCAAAAGTTAACTTATCAATTACATACTTCACCATAAAAATAACTTGCAATATAGCCACTCTGAATTAAGATTAGCTGAAAGATTTAGTGAAGCCCTGGATAGGTAACACTGGAGGATTCATTTTATACACTTAGCAATGTTATCACAGAGTCAATCAATACAGGTATCCAAATGAGTTTATTGTTCCAAATGCAAGGAAATCTGTTCATTTTAGTGGATTTGTGTGCATATTTGGCAAGATTGATCAATTAAAATATTGTCTTTAAGTACTTTCGAATTCAACTGCACGTCAAAAACCTTTAAATAACAAAGCAACCTATTTGACA
The DNA here is from genome assembly GCF_964263255.1 of Lissotriton vulgaris. NCBI lineage: Eukaryota > Metazoa > Chordata > Amphibia > Caudata > Salamandridae > Lissotriton > Lissotriton vulgaris. Next base: position 1,079,703,351 of record NC_141689.1, on the reverse strand, counting down.
TACCATGAGCTATTACAATGCCAACAATTTTAAACCAGTCCATGGAATGCAAGGAGGCAAGATCTTGTTGTCAAACCACAACCACAGTCTCACATCAAAACATAGGCAGCATCAAAAATACCTCTGCTGTTAAAGTCACCAGCACATTCTAGTTACAGCTAAAGAGAATGTGAATGCTTCAGCAGTAGAGGGCTTAAAGTAATTATGCAAAGATGACATTCTCTTTTTTGGTTCTAAAATCTTCAGAGACAAGTAGTAATGAATTTCAAAGATATACAACCATAAAAGGCTCACACAGATAAAATAAAATGTAGGCTAAAAAAATCTTAATGTGAACTCGCACCTACAATAGAGAATCAGGACATAGAAAAATGCTGAAGACATCAGTAGTTTATTTTAGGTTTCAACACATTCAAAATGGAAACTTGAGTAAAAATGATTTTCACCCAACAAATGACTATAGATTCTACTAGCATGTAATGCTTATATGACAGTAATAAGGATGGCCAAGCGTTGTCCTTCCTCTACATCAAACAATGCCAAGATGGTAAGTCATTTGTGTTCAAACTGAATTGCAGTGACAGAGTACTACCATCAACAAATTAACCAGCGAAGGTGAAAATGTTAGTTACCTTGCTTTATGAGGCACATTTACTAGAAAAAGGGACCAGAACATTTTAAGTTCATAGTAAATAAGCTGAACAATCATCAGGTCAACTGCTTTGTATGCGGTTTGCAGTCAGTCAATTCATTACATTTTTCGAGAAAAGACTGGCAGCTTAGAGCCCCTGAAAAGTTTTTATTATTTTTCAAGCTTACATATGTGATTTTTAGGAGTTGCTGCCAGAAGAGAGTTTAGAGGGCTTATAAAAAAAAGCCTACCACCTCCCAAAAATATAAATAAAAATAGAACTGCTGACAAACTGTTTTCCCGTGAGAAATTTGAATGAAGGTTTAAAACAAGTCTATGGTTATGCTTCCCAATAGGGACTTCAAGTACAATATATCCAAGTAACAGATCTGAACAATGTAAAACGGCTTTATTTAAACACAGAAAAAATATATATTTATAAAATCGAAACCATGAGAAATCTGTGTCCCAGAAATGTATGAAATAGTGCAAGACTTACCATCAAACAAGGAAGACCTCAAGGAAAAAACAAATAAAGACAAAAACAGAAGCAGAGTCTCACTTTACCCTATTCTTTTCTGTCACACCTATCAGTTCACAAGAAGAGTTGCATAATTCAAGAAATTGCTACTCTAGCATGTGGATTTTTGCTATGGGGAGTCCAGCTCAATGAGGTCTTCCATGCTTAAAGCAGCAGCTATAAGTGGTCACGGTTTCCTCAAGCAGGAAAAAGATTAAGTCTTCAATAAACTCAGGTTAGCATTCATTTTTTGCAAGATTTGCAATTTGCTGGAATGTGCAGATACGGTATAAAGGAAGTAGACTGCAAACATTTTAAAGTAATTAAAGAACGTATAATTTAAAAAGGACAGCAAAAAATATCTTGCCTACAATTCAAGTCAAGCAAACAGGCATGTTATACCAGAATTGTGCAAAACCAAGAGAAGTAAAAAAAATCTGTAATATCCAGAGAGAATGTGGAAGCAACCACTTAGAACTGCTGTTCTCAAAATTGCAGTATCCCTGATGCACAAGTCGATATTTGAGAGCACTTTATAAGTTAATGGAAAGTACAAACACCGGCCTCAGAAGCCCAATCTTTTGCAGGAACACAATTTCTTTACCATTCACAATCTTAAGTAAAACAGGAATGAATTCCTCAAAGAATCTTCCAATCACTTGTCATATGAGATGGTAACACAAAATGAAGGTAGATCACTTTGGAGAGTTGATCAACTTTTGCTTCTATATAGATACTGCGATTTTGCATGCCCCCACAATCATTAACTTGTTGGAGTTGTTGGGCTATGTAGTGCAGCAATTCATACACAGTACAAACTCGCCAGCAGGACTGGAATGATGTGTTAATAGAAGGCACCATCATGCTTATTACATTACCCGATAACTCAAATTACAGTCAAAGACCACTGTCACTTTACAAAGCTTAAAGAAAAAAGGGTAAAGGTGTGTTGCACAGCTCAGCCATCCCTACGTTGTAGAGGGGCAGGCTAGACAATCTTAAAAACTGTCTAGTACTTAGGACCATAAACCTTTAAAGTTCCAGAGAACATCACAACTAAAAATGCTTTCTTCTGAAATATGTTGCAGTCTGTTAAGGTTTATAAGTGTGTACAATATGTTGGTCACGGCAAGGAAATCAGATGCCCGGCATCCTTTCATAAACTATTCTCAATCTGAAAAAGAGGACCAAGGATTATGTTTCCTGCCTCCTCCTGCAGATGACAATCTGAATGAGTTCAGAGTACCCAATAGTGCATTTTGATGAGTGCATAAACGCAAGTTTTTGTTTTAGCCACTTGTTCTAAACGAACAAAAAAGGCAAGCTTCTCCATCTGCACAAAGTGCACTACTTTTGTTTCCCACAGTAATACTTATACAAATTGTGCAGAAGAGCGATTAGACCGAAAGGACCAGAATTCGAAGGGCATGTCCTGCAGTCCATTTTTGTTGTTGGTAGTTTGCAGTTTTAAGATAATGGCTGTTTCTCAGTTCTTATTTCTCCAAGTCTAGATTTTTATAAATTAAAACAGTGACTCCTGTTCAGAAACCGGGAAAGAATGTTCACCTCAATTTAAACTGGAAACCAAAAGGATGCTTTTTCACGTCAAAAGGAAATGATCAAAAAAGGCTGTGTCACATTCCAAAGCCAAAAATTAACAAGAATGCAAACACGACGAATAATGAAGCACTGCCCAAGCTGGACTTGTCTGCAGTGGCGGTCTCAACGACGAGGCCCCGTGTAACGGGGTTCCATCTGTGGTGCGCCTCTCCCGGTGCCTAGTTTCTGTGCCATGCCTCCCCGTGGTGGAGGTCCTCTTCCATCACGGTCCCGCATCATGCCACCACTCACTAATCCACGGGGACCACCAGGGCCTCTATCATTGCGTCGAATGTCTCGACGGTCTTCACCACCTCTTATCTCTCTCTCTCTAGCAGCTCTAGTTTTCTTTTCTTCAACATTTAGGCGCACCTCACCACGGAACATAATTGGCTATAGGAAAAGGAGAGATGGGTAAAAATAGATTTAGACAATACCCCAACTATGAATGGTAGTTTAAGCATTTAAACAAGACTTGCAGTTCAATTAAATAAGTTATAGTTAAAATAAGTTGCTTACCTGTAATGGAAGATTGTCCAGAGAATAGGAGTGCATATGCTGGCTAGGTTGATACCAGTCTCTTAAAAAAAATCCAGTCTACACCCGCAACTTATGAGAAAGTTTAATACAACGGCCCAAAAGACTCATTCTCTAGATGCAAATATTGTAAAAGCAGGCGAACCTGCAAGTTTCATATTGAAAGTATGTATGGGATTCACATGCTGCAGGTTATGTATTGCTGGTGTTCTAGCCCTCTAGTGTTGGTTTTAAAATAAAGCAACAATTTAGCAGCAAACTCTTGATGGGATTTTGGGCTGGCATCAAATGACTCATGAGAATGTTCCCTGAAACCCACAATGCACAGACATGGATCGACTTCAGGTTATGCATATATTTCCACAACAGAATCTGTGTTAGTGTGTAAACCTTTATGCATACTTTCTATGATTTTGGCTTCTTTACTACCCTCCTTTTTCCCCTGGCACGGTGGGATGAAAATCTAGAACACAAACTGAAAGGAAAATGCTACTTTCCAGTACGCATCTGTTCTTGGCATGTAGAGCTGTAGATTTGTATACTTCTGCATAGATCGCCACCTGGTGTTGGGCTCGGATGTTTGCACTTTGTTTTTGTCTTGCAAGAAGTCTTTGTAGTCACAAGGTGGGTGACTCCTCCTTAGGATGTCAGTGCGCACGGGCATGGACTCCATCTCCAGATTGTTTTGCCATGGATGGTAATGATGGAGGTAGTGAGAATTAGAAAAGAGGTAACCAAACTATAATATTTCAGGTGCCAGAATGCAAGGTTGAGTTGCCTGGGATCTGGATGCCTCATCTCTCCATGATTTTGAGTGAGAAGCTTGGGTAAGGTGCAACTTTTGATGAGAAACTACTGGTAGTTTCTAGAGGGTTGTGAACCATGGCTGTCGGGCCCATGTTGGAGCAATGAGGATCATTGTTAGGGAATGCTGTTTGAGCTTCCGAACCAGTAGTGGAATGAGCTGGAGAGGCGGAAAAGCGTAGGCAAATTTGCCTGACCAGTTCATCCATAGTGCATTGCCTTTGGCCAATGGGTGTGGATACATGGATGCGAAGCTAGGGCATTTTGGTATGTGGCGGACAAGTCTATTTCTGGATGGCCCCACTTCGGAAAGAATGGAAGCAGAACTTGAAGATGAAGTTCCCATATGTGGATCTGCTATATCTGACGACTGAGCAGATCTGCAATCTGATTGTGTACTCCTGGGAGGTGTTCTGCAAAGAGATATATGTTCTGAGGAATGGCCCATCTCAATATGCTTTGTGCTAAGCTTGAAAGTTGCAGAGAGTGTGTGTCCTTCCTGTTTTTGTATGTAATACATTGCTGTCATGTTGTCTGTACGAACCAGGACAGCTATGCCTAAGAGGTGGAGTTAAAAATATTTTAATGCAAGGAAGATCGCCAACAATTCCAGGAAGAGGGGTTCACATGCCCTAAATGGTATGGGTTTGAAGGTGAGTGATGCGTCTGCTGTTAGCACTATCTGTAGAACTGGGTCGACGAACGGCCACCCTTTGGAAAGGTTTTGTGTGTTCCACTACTGCAGAGGGCAATGGGTGCTGTCATCTACCAACACCAGATCTGTTAGCTGACTTTGAACCTGGTTCCACTGACGTGCCAAACACTCCTGTAAGGGATGCATTTTGAGTCTTGCATAAGGGACAGTGAGAATGCTAGAGGCCATCATCCTCATAAGCTGAATGAACACTCGAGCTGGTAGTGACTGTTGAGGCTGAAATTCTCACTAGAGCTTGTATGGCGGTTATCCTGACTGGGCTGGGGTATGCTAGAGCTTTTGAAGTGTCTATGGTAGCCCCTTGATATTGTTGTATGCTGGGCGGTTGGAGGTGGGATTTGGTGAGGTTTCCTGTGGATCCAAAGTCGTGAAGCAGTTGGATTGTTTTGTGTGTGTCTTGCACACAAGCTGCTGTGTGACTTGGCTTTTATGAGCCAGTCGTCCAGATAAGGGAAGACATGAATGTGCTGTCTTCGTAAGTGGGCCGCAACTACTGCAAGATACTTGGTGAAGACTCTGGGTGCTGTAGTCACCCCGAAAGAGAGGACTTTGAATTGGTAGTGTTGTCCGTCTACCATGAACCTGAGATATTTCCTGTGAGCGGGGTGAATGGGAATATGAAAGTAGGCGTCCTTTAAGTCCAGAGTCGAGAGAAAGTCGCCCTGTTGAAGCAGTGGGAGCACCCATTGGAGAGTGACCCTGTGGAAGTGATCCGACTGAATGTAGAGGTTTAGGGTCCGAGGTCCAATATGGGCCTGAGAGAGTCGTCCTTTTTAGGAATATGGAAATAGAGGGAGTAAACCCCCTGGGCCTTCATGAGGCAAGGGAACTGGTTCTTTTGCATGTGTTTGTAATAGAGAGAGAACCTCTTGTTTGAGAAGTGTCAGATGTTCCGAGGACACTGGACGTTGTCTGGGAGGAATATTTGGGGAGTAGAGTGAAGTTCCATGCAATAGCCATACTGGATAATTTGTCTTGCCCACTTGTCTGTTGTGATTGAATTACAGACAGGTAGAACGGTGAGAGACGTCCCCAACAAGAGTAGGATGATCAGGGGGGAGGGATGAGAATGGGAATACAGGGAAGTCATTGTTTGGTGGTAGGGGAGTTGCGGTTATTGTTGCTGCGACCTCTTCACTTACCATTGTTGCCTCTGTAGCCTCTACAAATGTATCCTTTGGAGGAAGTTTGAGTGGGGCTCTTATAAGAAGAAGAGGAATGTTCTGAGCCAATGGTTTTGGAGCCAGCAATATAGAAGGAGTGGCGAAAAGAACCTCTAGGGGAAGAGTAAGGCCCATTTAATTGAAGAGTTTGTGATCAATTTCCCCTCTGGTATGAAGTGGTTAGCTTTTTGTTTGTACTGGTCAGGAAGGTGTTGCATGAGCTTTTCAAGCTCATCATAGTGTGCCAGTCATACCTGGCCAATAAAGCTTAGGCACTGGCAATCCGTCAATGATTCGCAGCCTGTGACACAATACGTTTACTAGATACGTCTATTAGTTTGGACTCCTTATCAGGAGGGGGGTGTCGTCTGTACTCTGATAGTCTGCCCTCTTATGTGCATTAGACACCACAAGAGAATCTAAAGGGACTTTACCTTTAATGTAATTTGGGTCATTGGGAGCTGATTTATACTTATACTCTGGTGTTGAGAATCCTGGCCCTGACAGGGTCTTTAAACACTTCTGAAGCATGTTTGAGCATGCCCTTTAACATTGGCAGGGTGCGTGGATGTTTGCGAGGGTGAAAAGATTTCAAGTTAAAATCTTCCTCTAAGGGATCAGAATGTAACTGTACCCCTTGGTATTGGGCAGCCCTAATGATTAGTTGCTCAAACCCAATATTTTCATCAGGTGGTGATGGCCTAGATGGATAGAGGTTCGGGTCATTATGTGGGTCGGTATCGGAGTTGTAGTAATCCCAAGGGTCTACCTCGTGTGGGATGGTATGATGATCATCATCCCCATCTGGATCTATAGTCCCATCGTCAACCTCATCATCTGGTGTTCGAGGTGAAAAGGTATGTTGTGGGGAGTGTGGTGGAGAAATTCAAAGATTTGGATCAGCTGGAGGAGGAGGAGAAGGAGGTGGAGAAGGGGTTAGTCCTCCTCTTTCGTTTCAAAGGTATTTCATGTCTTCTTAAGTCTCCAGTGTTCCCCTTTTTTGGAGGCTTGGCGACGACTTTGCCAGTCTCTGGATCAATACCTCAATGAGGTAGTGTGGCTCGCTGGTTAGAGGCGGCAGACCCGAGAGCAGAGGACGGCCCGGGACCAGGGTTCAATTCCCGGCGCGGCAGGTTTCTGGACCAGGGTCAGCGGACTCGATAATTCTCTCGCCTTGGTGCCCACTCTGATCAGCGATCACACTCGGCAACTCTGGGCATTAGCTTGCCTCATCTTCACTAACGGCCCCTCCAGACCGCCGGGGATGCCTGGTCTCACCCTGGAGATACCCATTAAGGGACCATCTCTCAGGGAAGCCAGGAAGGGTTTCGCAGCGGTCGAAGCGCGGAGATACTCCCCCGGGAGTGATTCTAGCGCTATATAAACACGCAAATTACAAATTACAATAAAAAGTGTTTGTTTTGAATCCGAAAAATCAGGTAGACTGTGTGGGTAAAATATCTTTGTTCGTTGCCGAAGATTTTGGTTCAGAATGTTCTTTGGACCGAGTGAGGCTTTTTGCTTGGGCTCCTTAGGTTTTGTAGGAGTTTGTGACTGATACTTTTTGGCTCCGACTGTTTGTCCTTGGTATGTTTCGAAGCAGAGGAGTTCAGCATCAGAGCAGTCTTCGGTGGCAACAAAGAAGGGTGTGGAACATCTTTGGGCCTGTGCTTCGGAGCCGAAAGTGCCTTTTCGGCGCCAGAAAGGGGCTGGCTCAAGCCAGAAGGCTTGTCTTTTGGTTTCATAACCGGGCCAGAGGGCGGGGCGTCGGAGCCATGTTGCCGGTGTCGACCAGAGCCAGAGAGAGCTACCGGAGCGTTAAGTTTGGGTTTTGAGAGAGGGGTTTCAGTACTCCCGGACCGCTGAGCCGGGGTGATTGTCTCCTCAGACTTTAGTCGTCGGCCTCGGAGAGGTCTTCATCACCTTGTTGCTCGGGCTGGAGATTGGGATCTGCTCCGAAGATGTCATGAAATGTCTTGCGGAAGCAGCTCGATTCCAGACATCGAGCCAGACGGTCACAGATGGTTTTCTTCGACCTGAACGATGCAAAGGCCTTACAGTTTTTGCCTTCGTGCTCCGGGGACAGCCAGATTTTGCAAACCTCGTGCAAGTCAGTGTGTGGGAACTTAGCACCACACCCGGGGAATTATTTTAAAGGGAGTCCTTTCCATTGACTGCAGGCGTGGTCGGCACGGATAGCTCCATCGGCCCGCGAAGATCGAGGAGTTTGTTTTTAAAGATGCACGTCCAAAAGTAAACGCGATCAAGACAATACCGTTGAGTGGAGAGGAATTGCGCGTCGAAGGGGGTTCGAAATAGAGGTCGACCCGGAGCGCAGCAAATCACAACCGAACCAGATGGCAGAAAAAAACAAATCTGGAAATAGAGTCTATGCCCATGCACGCTATAATCCCAAAGAGTCACCTACCTCGCGACTACAAAGACTTCTTCCAAGACAAAAACAAAAGTGTAAACATCCGAGCCCAACACCAGATGGCAATCTATGCCTCGAACAGTAAGTTTTAAAGTTGCAAAACATTTTCCATTTGCAACATGAGTTGAAGATAGGCATCTTGTGCAGACTGCACATCAGTACCCATTTCTTTAATGGATGGGTGGCAGAAAGACAAGACAAAGAAAAAGCATTTAAAACTTTTCCCAACTTGTACTTCTTTCCTGGTTTGCATATCCACACCACTGTTTTCTGTATGTGTGAACAAAGGATAATGCTGCTCCAGAAATTTCTACTAACAGTTCCCAAAAGAAATCTCCAACACTCACTTCATAATGGATGCACAACATCGGATGATCTGTGCCCAAGTAGTAAGGAAAAGTTGTGTAACCAACTGTTACAGCTTGTTGCATTGTCGATTTATATTCTGTTCACTATCCAGCCATATAGTGTTGGGTTTCGAAAATTACAAGTTGCATACTTCTTTAAATATTAAGAATAATTTGTGATCATTAGGAAACTGGTTATTTTGATGTAGTATTCCCCCCCCCCCCTCTCTCTCCCAAAAAAAACCCAAACACTTTTTTCCTGGTATTTGATGCAACTTTGACCGAAGTGTACTGGGTTCCTGCTAATCAGGTCCCTAGTACCAGTGTTCTTTACCTAAAGCTGTACAATTGTTTCCCCAATTGGCAAAACCTTTAGCACCTCCTGTAAGTCCCAAGTAAATGGTACACCTGGTAACCTAGGGCCTGAGGTACTAAATTGGGTCCCTAAGGGCAGCAGCACGGATTATGCCACCCTAAGGGACCCCTCACCAAGCGCAGACAAGACTGCATGTGATATTTTTAAGTCACCCCTACAACAGGTCTGACAGCCCTAAGACAGGGTGCTGAATATCACCTGTGAGGGCATACCTATATGGCAGATATGCCCTTGTGCTGGTCAGTCCTATTACACCAAAGCTAATGGACAGGGAAGCCATTTTGAAACATGTGCTGGACACTGGTGAAAACGAGTTCCCAAGCTACATGACAGCTTAAATGAAAATAGCAATGTTTGGTATTAAACATATCATAATAAACCTACACTTATTCCAGTAATGGATTTACCAATACCTGAACCCAGAGGGCACATTAGAGAAGCCCCTGAATTCCTACCAGCTTCCAGCGTGCTTGCGGACTGCCCCAGCTGCCGAGGAAGTTTGAGGCCCTCCACCACCCGCAGGCTACCACCTGAGCCTCATCTCTGGTTGCCAGTGGAAAGCCGTAGGTTTGTTCATCTTCCGCTTTATTGTTTTATTGTATTGCCTGTATTTCATTGTTGTGCCTGACTGCTGTTCTGTCTTCCCCCGCTGCCTGTCTGTGCCAGTTTTCCTCCCTCTGTTCCCCTCGCTGTCCCAGTGTCTCTCAGCCCGGTTTTTCCTTCTGTACCCCTCGCTGCCCCCGTGTCTCTTAACCCAGTTTTTCCTTCTGTTTCTCATCTGCCCCTGTATTCTTTTGCCCTTTTTACTTTCGGAGCCACTCGGTTTTCCCCCTGTATTTCTGTGCCCTCTTGCCTTCTGTGACACTCGTTTTCCCTCGTTTTTTGTGCCCTTTTGCCTTCTGTTCCCTTCATCGTCTGTGACCTTCCCCGCCCCCCTGACTGCCCACCCTCTGCCCCCACCTCCCAGCTGCTCCTCCCTACCACCTCCACATATATGCCGGCCGCTGCGCAGCTGCACATCGGGCGCACCAAAGGCAAGCCTGTCTGCCCTCGTCTGGTCCTTGACGCGCCCACCGCCAGAACCCCCGGCCCCCGCACCCACCACGACGACCGCCGCCACCTTGACCCAGCACTCTGCACGCTCTCAACTACGGACGGAGCCACACCTGCTTCAAGGCCGCCACGAAACGCACATGGTCCCTTCACCTGCCGGAACTGCAGCTATACCAGCCTCAGAGCAGAACCACCCGCCAAGAAAGACCCCAACCACCTCCGATGCATACTACTGAACACCCGCTCCGCAAGCAAACACGCTGTAGAGCTCTGGGACCTACTCAACACAACATCTCCGGACCACGCCTTCCTGGCGGAGACCTGGTTGAACGGCTCCACCGCACCAGACATAGCCATCCCAGACGGCTACAAGATCACCCGCAGAGACCGTACCAACGGAGTCGGAGGAGGCGGAATCTCCGTCGTCCACAAGAACAGCATCAGGGTCTCGACTAGCACAGACGACACGCTCAGCACGGACGAACACATGCACTTCCAGATCCACACAGACCTTAACTCCACCCTCAGAGGCACCCTCTTATACTGACCACCCGGACCCCAGCCCCAGTTCAGTGACTCCATCACCGACCTAATCAGCACGCACGGACCTCCACCGACTACATCCTCCTCGGAGACCTGAACTTTCACCTTGAGAACGACGACAACAACAACTCCACAACCCTGATTGACAACCTCGCCAACTTCGGACTGAAGAAACTCGTCACAACGCCCACCCACTCCGCCGGCCACACGCTCGACCCAGTCTTCTCCTCAAGCCTGCACGTCTCCGTCAGCCACACCACCAAATTCCTCTGGACCGACCACCGCTGCATCCACTTCGCCTTCCAGAAACCCACCACACACCACCGCACCCTACAGATTCCCCGCCGCTGCTGTAGCAAAATCACCGAAGACCAACTACATGCAAACCTCGCTCTCAGCCCAGCCACCAAACCCTCCAACACCGATGACGCTGCCCACAGCCTCAGACGCTGGATCGAGGACTGCGCCAACACCCTTGCCCCGCTGAAGAAGCCCCCCCACAGACACACCAGCAAGAGGGCCAGCTGGTTCACCCCAGAACTCCTTGCCTCGAAGTAAGCCTGCCGGAAACTGGAGAAGGAATGGCACAGTGAACAAACTCCGGACAGCCACGCAGCACACAAGGACGCCATCCGCAACCACCACCACCTCATCAGGGCGGCCAAGAGGACCTCCTTCAAAGACCGCCTCGACAACAACGCACACAATAGCAAGGAGCTCTTCAACATCGTGAAGGAACCTCCAACCCCAGCTCCAACACCAACGACATCCCGCCGTCCCAAGCCCTGTGCGACTCCCTCACCACCTTCCACCGCAAGATAGACATCTCACGACAGCGTCAACACCCAGACAGACAAGTACACAACAGACCCTCCACACACCATCGACAACGACCCCCTGCTAGCCTGGGCTAGCATGAGCGTCGATGACACCATCAAGACCATGAGCACAATCCACTCCGGCTCTCCGTCATACCCATTCCCGCACCACGTCTTCAACAAAGCAAGCAGCTCCATCGCAACCCAACTGCACAACGTCATCAATCTCTCCCTCAAGACCTTCCCAGAGAGATGGAAACACACAGAGTTCAACGCCTACTCAAAAAACCTAAGGCAGACCCAAGAGACCTCAAGAACACCCGACCCATCTCTCTGCTCCCCTTCCTGGCCAAGGTCATCTAGAAAATCGTCAGACAGCTAACCCAATACCTCGAAGAAAACAGAATCCTGGACCCTTCCCAGTCAGGGTTCCGCAGCAACCACAGCTACGGGACTGCCTCAAAGATAACCTCCACGAAGGAATGAAGGCAGTCACCAACTGGATGAAGCTCCGCCGTCTGAAGCTGAACTCTGACAAGACTGAGGTCCTCATCCTCGGCTCAATCCCCCTCACTCCATCCATCCATCCATCCATCCATCCATCCATCCCCCTCACTCCCTCCATCCCCCTCGCTCCCTCCATCCATCCCCCTCGCTCCCTCCATTCATCCCCCTCACTCCCTCCATTCATCCCCCTCACTCCCTCCATCCCCCTCGCTCCCTCCATCCATCCATCCCCCTCGCTCCACCCCTCCATCCCTCCACCCACCCATCCACCCACCCACCCATCCCCCTCGCTCCACCCACCCATCCCCCTCGCTCCACCCCTCCATCTCTCCACCCATCCATCCCTCTCGCTCCACCCATCCAATTCGCTCCACCCATCCATCCCTCTCGCTCCACCCATCCATCCCCCTCGCTCCACCCATCCATCCCCCTCGCTCCACCCATCCATCCCCCTCGCTCCACCCATCCATCCCCCTCGCTCCACCCATCCATCCCCCTCGCTCCACCCATCCATCCCCCTTGCTCCACCCATCCATCCCCCTCACTCCCTCCCTCCCACTCCATCCCCCTCACTCCCTCCCTCCCTCCATTCCCCTCACCCCATCCCTCCATCAACCCCCCTCACTCCCTCCATCAATCCCCCTCACTCCCTCCATCAATCCCCCTCACTCCCTCCATCAATCCCCCTCACTCCCTCCATCCCCCTCACTCCCTCCATCCCCCTCACTCCCTCCCTCCATCCATCCCCCTCCCTCCCTCCCCACTCCCTCCCTCTCCCTCCCCCTCCCTCCCTCCATCCCTCCCCTCACTCCATCCCCTCCCCTCACTCCATCCCCTCCCCTCACTCCATCCCCTCCCCTCACTCCCTCCCCTCCCCTCACTCCCTCCCTCCCCTCCCCTCACTCCCTCCCTCCCCCTCCCTCCCATCCCCTCACTCCCTCCCTCCCATCCATCCCCTCACTCCCTCCCTCCCATCCCCTCACTCCCTCCCTCCCATCCCCTCACTCCCTCCCATCACTCCCTCCCATCCCCCTCACTCCCTCCATCCTCCTCACTCCCATCCCCTAGCTCCCTCCCTCCATTCCCCTCACCCCATCCCTCCCTCCCTCCCATCCCCTCACTCCCTCCCTCCCATCCCCTCACTCCCTCCCTCCCATCCCCCTCCCTCCATCCCCCTCACTCCCTCCCTCCATCCCCCTCACTCCCTCCATCAATCCCCCTCACTCCCTCCATCAATCCCCCTCACTCCCTCCATCAATCCCCCTCACTCCCTCCATCAATCCCCCTCACTCCCTCCATCAATCCCCCTCACTCCCTCCATCCCCCTCACTCCCTCCATCCTCCATCCCCCTCACTCCCTCCATCCTCCATCCCCCTCACTCCCTCCACCCCCCTATCCATCCCCCTCCCTCCCTCCATCCCCCTATCCATCCCCCTCCATCCCCCTATCCATCCCCCTCCCTCCCCCTATCCATCCCCCTCCCTCCATCCTCCTCCTCACTCCCTCCCTCCCTCCCCCCCCCTCCCTCCCTCCCCCCTCCCCCTCCCTCCCCCCTCCCCCTCCCTCCCTCCATCCATCCATCCATCCCCATCCCCTCACTCCCTCCCATCCCCCTCACTCCCATCCCCCTCGCTCCCTCCCTCCATCCTCCCCACTCCCATCCCCCTCGCTCCCTCCCTCCATCCTCCCCACTCCCATCCCCCTCGCTCCCTCCCTCCATCCTCCCCACTCCCATCCCCTAGCTCCCTCCCTCCTCCTCACTCACTCCCTCCATCCATCCATCCCCCTCACTCCCTCCCTCCCTCCCCCTCCCTCTCACTCCCTCCCTCCCTCCATCCCCCTCACTCACTCCCTCCATCCATCCCCCTCACTCACTCCCTCCCTCCATCCCCCTCCCTCCCTCCCCCTCACTCCCTCCATCCCCCTCACTCCCTCCATCCCCCTCACTCACTCCCTCCCCCTCACTCACTCCCTTCCTCCATTCCCCTCACCCCATCCGTCCCTCCCATCCCCTCACTCCCTCCCATCCCCCTCACTCCCTCCATCAATCCCCCTCACTCCCTCCATCAATCCCCCTCACTCCCTCCATCAATCCCCCTCACTCCCTCCATCCGTCTCCCTCACTCCCTCCACCCCTCCCCCTCACTCCCTCCACCCCTCCCCCTCACTCCCTCCACCACTCCCCCTCACTCCCTCCATCCCCCTCACTCCCTCCATCCCCCTCACTCCCTCCCCCTATCCATCCATCCATCCCCCTCACTCCCTCTGCCACTCTCCCTCTCCCACTCCCTCCCCCTCACTCCATCCATCCCTCCCCTTCCCTCACTCCCTCCCATCTCCTCACTCCCTCCCATCCCCTCACTCCCTCCCATCCCCTCACTCCCTCCCATCCCCTCACTCCCTCCCATCCCCTCACTCCCTCCCATCTCCTCACTCCCTCCCATCCCCTCACTCCCTCCCATCTCCTCACTCCCTCCCATCTCCTCACTCCCTCCCATCCCCTCACTCCCTCCATCCATCCATCCCCTCACTCCCTCCATCCATCCCCTCACTCCCTCCATCCATCCCCTCACTCCCTCCATCCATCCCCTCACTCCCTCCATCCATCCCCTCACTCCCTCCATCCATCCCCTCACTCCCTCCATCCATCCCCTCCCTCGCTCCCTCCCATCCCCCTCGCTCCCTCCCATCCCCCTCGCTCCCTCCCTCCATCCTCCTCACTCCCACCCCCCTCGCTCCCTCCCTCCATCCTCCTCACTCCCATCCCCTAGCTCCCCCTCCATCCTCCTCACTCCCTCCCTCCCTCCCCCGCACTCCCTCCCTCCCACCCCCTCACTCCCTCCCTCCCACCCCCTCACTCCCTCCATCCCACCCCCTCACTCCCTCCATCCCACCCCCTCACTCCCTCCATCCCCACCCCCTCACACCATCCACACCCCCTCACACCATCCACACCCCCTCACACCATCCACACCCCCTCACACCATCCTCCCCCCCTCACACCATCCATCCCCCCCTCACACCATCCATCCCCCCCTCACACCATCCATCCCCCCTCACACCATCCATCCCCCCTCACCATCCATCCATCCATCCACCCCCCTCACCATCCACCCCCCTCACCATCCACCCCCCTCACCATCCACCCCCCTCACCATCCACCCCCCTCACCATCCACCCCCCTCACCATCCACCCCCTCACCATCCACCCCCCTCACCATCCACCCCCCTCACCATCCACCTCACTCCATCCATCCCCCTCACCATCCATCCCCCTCACCAACGCTTTGGAATACTACCCCAACCCCCCCGCCTCCCCCCCCCTGCCAGTTGTGGCGGCAGGGGTAGAATTCCGCCCTTCTAGAGGGAGAGGACATGTACACACTTACCTACCCGGTAATAGTTTTAAAGAGACCCAGCATCACAAAATGGATGCTTCTGCCACAGACACGAGTCTGACCTGCTGCTGGACGAAACTCCGACAGGGGAAGCCTGGACAATAGGTTTCCTGTACAGGGGACGTGCCAGGCTTTAGTGTATTCGGGCAGGGTGGGTGCATTCAGTGAATGCTTTCCAAACAGTGCCTGGGGCACACAAGGTCTCCCCGTGCATTTCCCAGCACAAACCGGTTGCTGGGGCACTCAGTCCCAGCTCTGGCGCAAAACTGGACAAAGGGTACCTGAACTCCTGGACATCAACACATTTGCTAGTGCATGGACTTCCAGAGCTTTCCGGAAGTTGTGCATTGGGCTACTTGTAGTCCAAGCCCTGAGCACCTTTTGCATCGAAGATTGTGGGCCTACACTCCACGAGTGTTCCGTGGGCCCGCTTTTGGGATTTCTGCTCTAGACGCCTTTGTGATCCCTTGTCTGTTGACTCGTGGGTCCCCAAAAAGGTAAATCATTTGTTTCTTGGGCTTGCTTTCCTGGTTGCTCCAGATGTGCCCTGACTCCCCTCCAAAGGGAGAGTCCCTCAAACCTTGCTGGTCTGCACTGAAGCCAATCTTTCCATTTTGTGTGGGTTGCTGCTGCCAAGGCTTGTCGGGTTCAATCCGGATACCGACGCTGCAGCACTCTACATCAGACGTGGGACAGCTCGAATCCAGCTCCTGGTTGTCGTCGAAGCCTCCTGGTCCTCGTGGCTGAAGTCAAACTTCACCTACATCACCTGAAATCACCCAACATCGGCTGGCATCTCGGTCGCCTTCCTGGTATCTGGCTAGTGACCCAGACTCTGTCCCCTCTGTTTTCAAGTTCTTCAGATCTCCGATCCACCCTTGGATCCATCCGGACACTTTTCACCTGGTCGCCTGCAGCACTGCTTTGCAGCTCTCCATTGGAAACTACGACAAAACCAGACACGAAAAGACACCTATGCATCTGGCTTCCCTCGGTGAGTACTTCCGTGCTCCCGTGGGTCTCTACTCTTGAAGTGTCCAGTACTAAAGGGGTTTTATCGTAGTCCACTCCCAAGTGTCATTCTTTAAACTTGTAACTTTAACTTTCTCCATAGAAGTCAATGGTGATTCGCGGCTGAGTTTAGACACTGCACGCGTTGTCAGTGGGTCTCCTGCATCCCTACCTTGGGTGGTTACCAGTTGCCCTAGCGATTCTACAGGCCCTAGGCCTTGTCTCTATATTCTGAGCGGTACTTATACCACTTTCTTAGTATATGGTTTGTGAGGCCCCTAGGGCAGAACGTATACTGTGCAAATTTACTGTGTGCTGTTTAAGTTCTTATATTGTACTTTTACTTCTAACCTCAAAGAGACTAGAGGTTTGTGTTTAGAATAAATACATATATATTTTATATATACCTGGTGTGGTTCTCCTTTCATTTGATCATTCATGAGATTATAGACTAGTAAAACAAGCTGCTTTACATTCTTTCAAGACTTAGCCTGAAGACTGCTGTCCACAGCTACCACTAGGATAGCTTTCTATAAAGGTTGTCTAAACCTACCATCAATAAGGGTCGGTTGGACTGGTGCAAGGTGCCCACTAGAACAGTGGACATCATATGCCAGGCCAACTTCTCACAAGGTTGAGATGAAAAAGGGTTGAAACCCTCCTGCTGACAACAGATACAGAATTGCTTCCATTTCAAATGGAATGCCTTATTAGTAGAAGGAGCTCTGGCCTGAGAGAGAACCTCCATAATCTCCTCAGAGAGATCTAGCGCAAGAAACTCTCGCTGCTCAGGAGCCATGCTGATAGGTGTAAGGAGCGAGGGTCCGGATGCCAGACCTGGCCCTGGGACATCGTGAGGTGGTCTGGGACCGTTTGTAGCGGCCGTGGAGGGACCAGGGAGAGGAGGTGAAGTTCCGTGAACCAGAAATGCCTCGGCCAAGCTGTAGCTAATAAGACCATCCTGCACGGCTCAGTCTTGATCTTTGAGTATTTTGGGTATCAACGGAATGGAGGAAAAGCGTATACAAATGCGCCTGACCAGGCTATCGAAAGCACATTCCCCAGTGATCCGTGATGCTGTAGCTTGTTGGCGTAAAACTGGCATTTTTTGTTCTCCGGAGTGGCAAAGCGGTCTATTGAGGGGCTGCCCTACCAGTGAAAAATTTCCTCCAAGATAGTCTGGTTCAGTTCTTATTCGTGCTGACTGACGACAGTCTGCTGAGCAGGTCCGCCTTTTTGTGTATTACTCCTGGAAGCTGTTCCTCCTTCAGTGATATCCTGTAAAGGATAGCCCACTCGCAGATCTTCTGGGCTTCCTGTGACAACGGACGAGATCTGGTACCCCCTTCTTTGTTAATATAGTGCAGTGGTTTCCAAACTTTTTCGACCCACGGCTCCCTTGACCTATTGGCCATAAGCTGTGGCCCCCCATTACCTTACTTTATGGTTTAAATCTCTTTATTAGTATTTCAGACATAACAGAGGAAACAGGACCTCACGCTCCTTCTAGACAGTGCGATGCAGACACCAGAGTCGGCAAAGACAATCTTTCCAAGTAATTGCTAGGAGCTGGTCAACAGTACAAATCCATGTATAACACCAGAAAAGAACCCAACAAACCGCGTAGAAGTAGAGCTGCAAGTCAGGCACCCCTACCCCACCATGCTCGGGCGGGAGAACGGCAATAGTCTGCTTAAAACGTGGTCTGCGGCCCTGCCAAATGAAACGTGCCAATTCAGACTGCGTCTGCTGTATCCAGCCTGCCGGAGGGCGCAAGAGGAGGGTCTGAAACAGATACAGTATCTGGGGAAGAAGTGACATTTTGGTGGCCGCGATCCTCCCCAGCCAGGAAAGGGAGTGGTGCTTCCATCTCGGGAGTTCCCCACTGAGTTGTGTACGAAGCTTGGCGTAATTAGTCTCAATGGTGGCTGGGATGTTGGGACCCAGAAGGACACCCAGATAGGGGACCGTGTTGTTAGACCACTGCACGGAATGCTCCTCCTGAATGGAGGCGAGGGTCGCATCCGACAGTGAGATATTAAGGGCAATCGATTTATCTGCGTTGATCTTAAACCCGGAGGCCAGTGCGAATCTGTGCAGTTCAGTAAAAAGAGCTTGAAGAGATTGGACAGGGTCGATGAGAGAGAATAAAATATCGGCCGTGTATAGACTAATCTTATGAACACCCCCCCCCCAAATGTAATTCCCGCAATAAGAGCGTGGTGCCGAATCCTCTGAGCTAACGGCTCCATATAAAGAGCGAATAAGATAGGGGAAAGGGAGAAACTCTGTCTGGTCCCTCTACCGATCGGGAGGATGTGTGGCCATTGACTCTTACCGTGGCATTAGGTAACCGGTAGCAGTTTAAGTTTCAGGTGCAAAGAACCTTGTCCAGGCGAAAGAGATGTAAGACCTGCTAACGATAGGGCCAGTGAACCCTATCAAAGGCCTTCTCGGCGTCAATTGAGAGTAGCATGTAATCCTGCCGTGTTCGCGGCCCAGCTTAAATGAGGTGCAGGACCCGCTTGGTGTGATCGCTGGTTTGGCGCTGCAGGATGAAGCCGGCCTGGTCCGGTTCCACCAGTTGTGTCATATAGGGTGCCAGCCGTCCCGCTAAAATGCTTGTGTACAGTTTGAAATCAATATTAAGAAGCAAGATTGGTCGATACGAACCACAGCGGGTTGCATCCCTCCCGGGTATCAGGATGGCGGTAATCGAAGCCTCCAGCATTTCCTCAGGGATCGGTTTGGCGAAAGAATTAAAAAGATCCCACAGCAGGGGGGCCACCTGATATCAAAAAGTTTTGTAAAAGGCCGCAGATACTTATCCGAGCCGGGGGATTTCCCCAGTTTAAGGCGCGAAATAGCCGCTACAATCTCCTCCAGTCGGATTTCCATGTCCAGGAGCGCCGCCTGTGCTGGGTTCAAGGAGGGAAGGTGCGCGCCCTCTAGGTATACCTGACAAGAACGCGGGTCAAGCGAGTCGCCAGTGTAAAGGGACTCTTCGAATGCTGGGAAGGCCTCCGCTATGGCCACGTCGTCCGACACCAGGTCGCCCCGGGCAGTGTGAATGGTTTGCACTCCTTGTTTCGGACGTTGCTCACTCATCTTGTTCGCCAACAGGCGACGGCATCTATCCCCTCCGGAATAGTAGGCGTGACGGAGTCTAAGAGCCGCATATTATGCCTTGTCCTGGTCTAGAGCGGCCAACAGTTTCCGTTCTATGCACAGTTGGCGCCACGCCCTTGTGGCCCCAGTGTACTGGTGCATTTGCTCCAGCTCGGTTACCCGTTGCGAAATCTCCACCCGTTGCAGCGCTCGTTCTTTAAATTGGCAGCGGAGATGGAGATAAATTCACCCCGCAGGACGGCCTTAAGGGCGGACCACTGCGTTGCCAGAGAGGTCTCGGTGTTTGCATTATGAGCTAAAAATTCTGTGATGGCCGACTTTATCCGGTCTACCGTCGACGGAAGATGCAGGAGGGATTCCAGAAGGCGCCAGTGTCGCTGCGGTGCCGGTGCAGCGGGAAGCGAAAAGATAGCCACCACTGGGGAGTGGTCTGATAACGATGCGGGCATGATGTCGGAGTCCATCGCTAGCATCACCAATGAGGAGGAGCAAAGGAAGTAGTCCAGCCTGGCATAAGTTTTGCTGGCCCCTGAATATTAAGTGTAGGCTTTGCTGTGTGGGTGTAGGTGTCTCCACAGGTCAATGAGGCCTAAGTCCCGGAGGTGTGCTAGGCCAGACTTAGAAATAGCTCCCACCTGGTCCGATCTTTGGCAGGAGCGATCAGTCGAGTTGTGGAAAACTAGGTTAAGGTCATCCCCAAAAGTAGGAGTTGCTCAGTGTTGCCCGGGGTCACCGATAGCACTCTTTGGAGAAAGTCCTCCTGCCCTCGTTGGGAGCATATACAGAGCCCACCACCAGGGCCTGGCCCGCCACTAGGAACCGATATGCTAGCAAGCGCCCCTTATCTCCGCCTCCCGCTGAAGCACCCTACCCCGGAATGATCTAGACACCAATATTACCACCCCTGCAGTTTTCTTGGAGAAGGAGGAGAATAGCTGCGTAGGAAAGGCAAGGGACTTCAACTGGTGCTGGTCTTTAGGTAGCAAGCGAGTCTCTTGGAGGAGGCAGATATCTGCTGCAGAATGCTCCAAAAGGGACAGCTCAGCTTGCCTTTTGACAAGGTTATTCAACCCCTGCACATTAAGGGATAGAATCTTGAGCCATGAGTGAGTCATCTACACTCCAAAAAACGGCCCGTAGCGTGGAGCGCTGTCCGTAGGACAAATGCCGGAAAGGGGAAGGACAGACAGCTGCTAAATATGGTGTGTGCTAACAAAAATAAAGTGTGGACAGAGGAACCCACCCCAAAAAAAAGCCCACAGAAGAAATCCAAGCGTGGCAACCCGGTCACCAATGGCATCCACATCCCGGCACACCTCCTTAAGCTCCGAGGCGAGTTCGGTTTTCACTGACTGGATGTCCTCCCGCAGGGTGTGGAAAAGGGATTCCAGGAAGGCCTTAGTGATAGGTTCATCTGAGGATTTGGCATTCGCCATTTCAGAGCCCGCTGTCGCCAAGTCAGTGTTGGATTGGGTGCGGCCGAAGATGTCCTTCAGGGGATTCACCTTCACGCTTCAGGACTTGGACATACTCCTGTCAGACTCGGGAGACCGGGGCAGACGGGCCGGGATCTCAACTGGCACCAGGGCTTCCGTGGGGCATCCACCAATCCGGCACTCCCACTACAGCTGCACCTCCGAGGCAAGCGAGTAGACAACCAGTAGAGCATCAGACGCTAGCCCCAGACCTTCGGTTCAAGACTAGGTGCCAGGGTGTCGCTGTCCGCGATGTGCGACTATGGCGGGTCCCCGGTCAAGCGCACCGTCCCCGGGTGGCCCATTGCCGTAGATAGCCAGGCCACAGGTAGTGTCGCGGTGCCGGAGAGCCCAAAGCAGGGGGACACCTGCCGAGTGCTGCCAGTAAGGCTGGTATAGGGGCGAAGCTCTCATGCACGCTGCACCACCACTGGCTAAGTGCCACTCCGAGCGACCCACCCCGAGCTGGGGATCTGCGAGACACGGCCCACGAACACCTAGGGCTGGCCGCCCGCAGCACTCAACCCGCGCTCAGGGGTACTCCTCTTAAAAGTGTCCGTGTCAACTGGGGGCAAGCTCAGGACTCCTCACCCCCCCGCCGCAGGATGCAGCCGATAAAACAGTCGCCGCCCAAGCAGCAATGTGCCTCAGCAGCGTCCTCGTGTGCCAGGCGCCGAGAGGGGTTCCCCACCACACCCACCAGGTCGGGGATCTGCGCTCCTCGTAGCGACCGGCGTCCGCGCAGCACTCAACCCAGACCTGGTAGGGGGAAATCCGTAAGGACAGCCGCTCGGGCCGTCAAATGCGGCCCTCCGACTAAGATGGCTTATGCTCACCAATGAGGATAGCAGAGCCTCAGCATAGGGTGGGGTGGGGACGGCCACTTCCACCATGCGGCCCAGCACAACGTCCAGGCACCCATGGGAAGGCCTCAGGCGAAGATGTAGTGTTGAGGGAGGGCACCTGCTCCCCCTGGATCGCCTCTTTGCAGAGCCTTCCCCCGGTGGGTCCACGAGCACCCAGCAAGCGTCCCGGCGTTTCTGTGGAGCTTCACCGTTCCCGCTGCTTGCTAGTCGTGTTGGAGCGCACTAGAGACCGAAATGCAGCGAGACCCAGCTCCAAGGCGAGGCCGCACTTACCCCGCACAGAGACAGGCAGCGCTGTGTGTTCGGGCTCCCGGGGCCGCAACTCCGCTTCCCCCGCCGTCAGGCACGGAAAGAGGTGACCGGCAGAGGCGGGGAGGGCACCAGGACGGGGCCAGCCATCCTCGGCGACCACGAGGTGCACCGCGTTGGCGAGGCCGCAAATCAATGGTGGCCGGGGCACTCACCGCGTCCCGCCGTCCTGGAAGGTCCGTGCGGCAACTGCACCAGGTGCACCAGAGTCTCGGTGCCCCCACCGCAGAATCCGTGCTAGGCAAGCCCCGGGATGGCTGCGCTATGCTGGGCTAGGCAGGAGCTGTGGGACAAGCGTCCTACTGTGCCGCCATCTTAACCACGCCCCCATCTTACTTTTTTAATGGGTGCGGGAATGTAAGCCCAGCCTCGGGAGATCTTCAATTTTTCTCCCTGAAAATAATTGCCATGAAGCGGATGAAGGTATTATAATCATAGATGCAACTAAATAAATGTATAACAGTTTTTTATTAAAATACTTTTATTGGTTTAGTCACAGTGCATTCAAAACAAAGTTAACCTAACAGGCCAGTGCAGGTATTGTGATGAATGCCCTAACAGAGGGGGCTCAATAAAAACAGTGTACGACCCCGATTGTTCATGGGTAGCAGGCAATTAAACTGAAATCTTTATGTAATCATATTAAATATTTGTATTTAACTGATAAAGTTCAGGACTGAGGATACTAACATTCAAAAGATTGAGGAAATTTATGTTAATGACCTCTTAAAATTGTACTGCATTCTAGTGTCAAAGACTTCATTATCTGCTATACATGCCATTCCTCAAAATTGCCTATATATTGAAGGTAAAAAAGAGAAAAAGTTCTGAAAATCTTCCACAATACTTCTGGACCCAACTTGCACCTCTTAGATTAAACTTTCCACTACTAGGAACAGTTGTACCACCCCTCCTCCCCCTTTGAATTGGTTTACTAGAAATATGTAATTTTTGGAATAAACTGCACCTTTGTCAAACTCAAAATGTCCTACAGATTTCTGTTAAGAATCAGATGTTTTACATTCAGCACAAATGTTATTGATCTTTTCCTGACATTGCTCCAGAAAGGGAAAAAATGGCAGTGAAATCTTGCAAGCTCTGAATATGATGGGACTAGTTTCCAGTTATGTTAAGATATTCACATTTCGGCAATTATTTAGGAATATGTTCAATATTGGAGCCTTGATATTTTTTTATCCTAAGCAACTCAGATCGCTCACATCAATCACATCAGATTTCTGTCAACTTTTTATGGTGTAAAAATGCAGACCTCCTATTAGAGTGACCATGATTTCTGTGTTTATGAGCTATGTTCAAATATGCGCAGAACTGTAACTTAAAATAAAGGGCTTCCCCAAATGCCTCCAGGAATAAGAACGTGCAATGTAAAGCTACTCTCTGCACCATTTTGGAATGGGACAGGTTAACTGATCAAAATTGTTCAGAGAAGTATCCCCCGCATGCACTTATACCACACCATTTTTACACCAGATTTTGGGGTTGGGGAGTTTACGCGTGAATCAGAATTATCATGAAAATAGGAATAATTGCCTAAAATGTAAGTTTGGGAACCTCTGGCCTAAATATCAGAATTGTGGTGGTTTTTTAACAGATATTAATCTTTCCATTATAAGTGCAAAAGTATTTCTGCTTCCTTTGATATCCTATCTTTAAATTGCTCCCTGTAAGTGTGGTTAATTGAGAAAGTTTAGATTGATTTTAAGTTATTATAACATAGTTTTTGAGCCAGATGTGGAACATTTCCTGATTGGCCTGCAAGATCGTGTTTCTGACTCGCTAAATTGCTTGGCTGCAGCAGCAACTTGATATACCTGGTCTTCGACAGAAAGCGAGGGCGCTGCCAAAAACATACCTACGAACTGGTATGGTTTATTGAAAAAACATGTTTATGACAAGCCTGTACTGTGAGGGGAAAAACAATGTACTTTTTGGGATGAAATAGTGCAAAAATTGGTTCAAAACAATTGTTGCACCCAAGAAGTTAGTAAAAGAATTGGGGTGAAAAAAGTCTGCATCGTAACACTTTCTTGGCTGCAAAATGCACATCGCCGGCAGTCAGACCTATTAAGCCTCCTGTTCGTGGAGAGAAAAAGATTGCAGAAAGATGAACAGAGGGTTTCCAAATGTTGGTGTTTGCTCAGTTCTGATGCAGGGGTGAAGGTGGCAGGGTTAGGACTCATCATCTGCCTTTGTGTGCGCAGCTTTGTTTTCCCTTATAGAAATAACTCTTTGCAGCCCGTGGTGTGCATTTTGGCATTGCATGGAAAAGTTATTTATGGAGTGTTTCTGTTTCTCTTTAAGTCATTATCTCTCGAAGAGGTCAAAGGCCTTGACAGTGGTTGCCAAACTGTGTTCATTGTGCCCTAGGGTAGTTTAGATAGCGCACCAGGGCGCTGTGGCGCACAGATTTGGAACCACTGATATAGTGCATGGCCGTGGTGTTGTCTGTGCAGACGAGAAACGCCGAACCCTGCAGTCATGAAAGAAAGACAAGTAGTGCCAGATGAATCGCCCTGAGTTCTAGGAGATTGATATGGAGAAGGCAGTGCTGTGGCAACCAATGTCCGCTTACATGCAAGTCCTGTAGCACCGCGCCCCAGCCTTACAGGGAGGCATCTGTAGTCACTATCTGAGGAGCGGGATTGATTACGAAGGATAGACCTTGTGATATATTCTCTTCCTTCATCCACCACAAAGCGGCAATTTTCATAGCCCGAGTGTTCACCACCTTGTTGAAGGATCCGTCCGCTTGTCGCCATTACAGGTCGAGCTGCTCCTGAAGTGAACGCATCCGCAGCCTGCAGTAAGGTATTAAAGGAATGCAAGAGGAAATTCCTCCTAGCAGGTATTTGTAACGGCGAACTGAAAGATACTTTCTTCTTCGCAACAGTTGAGCCATAGACATCAGTTTCTCTTGCCATTCGAGGGATGGAGAAGCCTTTGAGAGACTTGTCCAGTATTGCCCCTATGAATCGTGTTTCCCTGGACGGACAGATGACTTCTTCCTGTTGAGTCAGTCCCAGATTGCTTTTCTTTCACTTTTGCACCTACTGCTATGTTATTTCTTATTTACAGAGACTCCCATTTCGACGACTGGGAATGGTACAAGCTATGGGTATCTATGAAAGTTCCAATACTGGAGTAATTACAAATCTCACATACAGCGTTAGGAGACGTGGCACAGACTGATGTGTGACGTGTTTTAGCTTTGGTCTGCACCAAGACACATGGCTGCATGGCAGCCTTGCATGTGCTTTGTGAGGGATCTCTTAGGGTAGCATGATTTGTGCTGCTGACCTTAGGGACCCTTTTTAGTACCTCAGGTACTAGGGTTACCACTTACTAGGGACACAGCGAATGCTAAGGATTTCGCCAGTTGGGGACACAATTGCACAATTTTAGCGAAAGAACACTGGCAACCTGGTTAGCAGGAACCCAGTACACTTCAGTCAAAGTTGCATCAATTACCAGGCAAAAAGTGTGTGTGTGTGTGTGTGTGAACACGAACACACACACACACACACACACACACACACACACACACACACACACCAAAAAACTCAAGTTTCCTTCACCGCTGATATAGAAAATGATGGAAAAGCAGATTTCACGCTAATACCTAGCAAACAAAAGCTGGACTCTAAGCAGACGATAAAATCACTGTGCAATGCAGGAGAGAAACTGTTTCACTGATCATACTCATAGCAAAATAAAAAAAAGGAAAATGCATCTGTTCTTGCCATGTAGAGCTGCAGATCACTAGACTTTGCATTATATCGCCACCTTGTGTTGGGTTCGGATGATTGCATGTTGTTGTCGTCTTGGAAGTCTTTTTTATAGTCACGAGATAGGTGACTCCTCCCTTGGACGATAGTGCGCATGGACATCAGCTCCATCCTTAGATTGTTTTTCGCCATGATGGGAAATGGAGTTAGTAGAAGCAAAGAAAAAGATGTCCATGCTTGTGCATCCAAGTAAGATAAAACTGGAACAGATACAAGTCCCGGGGAGCCGGGAGGGCGAGTAGTGATCCGCAGCTCTACATGCCAAGAACAGACGCATACTGGTAAGTAGGATTTTCCGTTCGAGGCATATGACCTGCAGATACTACACTTTGCATCGATTCTGCAGCAGTGTCTCCCCTAGCGGTGGTCACCTGCATCTGTTGCAGGAGTGCGCTCTAAGAGGAACTGTTAACATACTTTTTGATAGCATACTTGTATACATTTTAAAATCCACCTTACAAATCCAGACTTAGAGATGGGGTTGCCTTTATGAGGCGGAGAGAAAGATACAAACAATTGTTTTGTTTTTCGAAAACATTTAGTCCTATCTGTATAGTAGAGAAGAGCTCTTTCTGCTACAGAGTCAGGGTTTTCGAAAAACACTGGTAACTCTAGATAGGTTTAAATGAAAAGGAGTAATGACTTTTGGAAGGAATTTAGGATTAGTTCTTAGAACCACTTTGTTACGATGTAGTTGTAAAAATGGTTCAAGCAGTTTTGTGTTTCGCTTCTAGCATGAGTCATTGTATGAAACCACTCTCACTACAGTTCCCCAGCGCATATAGTTCAACTGATCAGATAGTATTTGTAACGATATGACACCTATTGCCAATACTTCTGATACAAGCTATGTTTCCTAAACGCATTGTCACTGCAAACCGGTGATGTTTGATTTAAATATCTCTAGAAACGCGTGATCTATGCGTATTAAGGATAGGGTGTGTCTAGCCTAAACTCCCGTTGGCTCTTCCTCTTTCTATAGTGTTTTCTTCCTTTTTCTTCTCAATAGAGCGGCGCTCCATTTGTACCTGAGCTGTAGCCGGGTGAGGTGGAGAGTTTAGTCCCCAGAAAGTGGGTGAGTGAGGATACTTTCATCCTTTGTCAAGTCAAAGTTGATTCTGCATAGATTCCGGTTGATTAATAGACAACCAGTGACCAAAACAATTTTGGCAATCGTATTATTCCCCTGAGATAATAGTCTCTTTTCATCTGCTATCGTCATTAACTGTGTTTTTCTCTTTTTGTGTGTGTATGTCTGTCCACGATGATTCCATGATTATCCTGAACATCTCGACCGATGTCCCCAGGTGATATGTTTTTAATCATTATACTTTCACTTAGCAGTAGCAACTTATGTTAAGGTCCTGAAGAAGCAGACCGGGATCTTGTGACCCAATTATCCTGCAGAAACATGTCGACCTCGATTTCATCTAAGTAGTGATTTGTTATACTACTTTGCACTGTTTTTTAACCTTGTGTGTGGGTAGGATCCTATTAAAATTCATTTTCCACTCCTGCAACCCAATATTAATCTAGTCACTCAGTTGCACATAGCACTTTCCTTATTTGCACTGCATTTTTCTTTACCCCCTGATACCACATTTCTATCAACAACATCCCTACATCCTTCCACACGATTAGGCTACAATCTACCTAATCCACAGTGGATATGTTTCCACTTCCTTCGGGTGAAGGATCCCAAATGATGTAGGGCGGTACAGGTCGGGTATCTGATGGGAACACAATTTTTTCACCTGTATAGGTAGGTTAAGATAACCAAACTCTAAGACTACAGGAGCCAGATCGCCAGATTCAGTTGATTTGGTTCTGGATGTCTGATGTCTCCATGGTTCTGCGTTAGCAGGGATGGAGACAATCGTAACTTTTGGTGTGGAACTGGAGAGAGTTCTAGCAGTGTCGTGAAACACGGTTGGCGTGCCCATGTGGGAGCTACCAGGATTAATTTGAGAGACTGTTGTCTGAGCTTGCACACTACTAATGGTATTAGTGGTATTGGCGGAAAAACGTACGCAAATCTGCCTGACCAGTTCATCCATATCGCATTGCCCTTGGACAGCGGGTGTGGAAACCTGGCGGCGAAGGTTGGGCATTTTACGTTTTCGTGTGTGGCAAACAGATCCATGTCTGGATGACCCCACTTGTGGAAAAATGGTTGATGAACTTGCTGATGTAGTTCCCATTTGTGAATTTGTTGTGTCTGCCGACTCAACAGATCTACTATCTGATTGTGTACTCCTTGAAGGTGTTCTGGTAGCAGATATATATTTTGTGGAATAGGACATCTCCAAATGTTCTGTGCAAGCTGGGACAGTTGTAAAGAGTGCCCCCCCCCCCCCCCCCCCTGTTTTTGTATAAAATATATAGCTGTCATATTGTCCGGATTAAGACAGCTTTGTTGTGTACTTGTAGTTGGAATGTTTTGAGTGCTAAGAATATTGCTAGCAGCTTTAGATGGTTGATATGGAACAATTTTTGTTGAGTGTTCCATTGTCCTTTAGTCGTATGATGTAGGAGATGGTCTCCCCATCCTGTGAGAGATCCCTCTGCTGTGAGCACTATTTGTGGAATAGGTTCGAGGAACGGCCCCCTCCTTTGTCAAGTTTTTGGTGTTCCACCACTGCAGAGAGCGATGTGTGCGGCGGTCTACCAACACCAGGTCTGTTAGTTAACCTTGAGCCTGGTTCCACACTGTTTTTCTAGACATTCCTGTAACAGACGCATCTGCAGTCTTGCATATGGTACTATGAAAATGCAAGATGCCATCATGCCTATTAGTCTCATGAACACTCTTGCTTGCAGAGATTGTTGGTGTTGAAAGACGGACTAAGGCTTGAATGCTCTGTATCCTTGCTGAACTGGGATACGCTAGAGCTGTAGACTGGTTTATTGTAGCCCGTAGATACTGATGTATACGAGAGGGTTGCAGGTGTAGTTGATTGTAAACCCTAAGTCGTGCAATGTTTGAATAGTTTGAGGTGTGTGTTGGACACACTGATTGAATGACTTGGCTTTTATGAGCCAATCGTCTAGATAAGGGAAGACATGTATTTGTTGTCTCCTGAGATGTGCTGCTACTACTTCTAGGCTTTTTGTGAATAATTGTGGTGCCGTTGTTACCCCGAATGGAAGGACTTTGAACTGATGATGTCCTTCCAGTACAAACCTTAGATACTTTCTGTGAGCAGGATGTATAGGAATGTGGAAGTAGGTGTCCTTTAGATCTAGAGTTGTAAGGAAATCGCCTTGTTGCAGCAGAGGGAGTACTTGTAGAGTGATCATATGGAAATGATCCGATTGTATGTAATGATTGAGGGGCCTGAGGTCGAGAAATTACTTAGTGTCCCGTCCTTCTTCGAAATTAGAAAATACAGCGAGTAAACCTCTGTTCCTTGCTCTTGTAAAGGAACTATTTCTATTGCGTTTTTTTGTAGAAGTGACCGAACTTCTTGATTGAGCAGAGTAAGGTGTTCTGCAGACATTGGACGCTGCCTGGGTGGTGTATGTGTGGAGGGGTTGCTGTAAGTTCCATGTAGTAGCCATACTGGATCATTTGTCTTACCCACTTGTCTGTTGTGATGGAATTCCAGACAGGTAGGAATTGTGTTAATCTGCCCCCAACAGGAGTGGAATGCTGTTGGGGAAGCAGAGGGAAGTCACTGTTTTGTGGTGGAAGAGGTTCGATTATTGTTGTTACCCAAACCTCTTCCTTAGTGGTTTCCTCTATATCCTCCTCTAAAATATCCCTTGTTAGAGGATGTTTGTGTGTTAGATTTGAAGGATGTTGTATTGTCTGCTCCAGTTTGTTTGGAGCCTCCTCTGTAGAAGTAGAGACGAAAGGAAATTTTAGCTTGTGTGGACTGTAAAGCTCCCATAGATTTGGCAGTATCTGTATCCTTCTTAATTTTTTTCAAGTGCTGTGTCTACTTATGGTCCAAACAATTGATTTGGATTAAATGGTTGATTTAAAATGGTAGTTTTCACTTCCTGTTTAAATCCTGAAATGCGTAGCCACGCAGGTCTCCTAAGTAGGACGCTAGTATTTACAGCTCTAGATGCAGTGTCTGCCACATCTAGTGCGCACTTGATTGAGGCATTAGAAATTAGCTTGCCTTCTTGTATAAGGTCGTCTTGCCTGCGCCTTATATTGTCAGGTAGATGTTCTAGTAGTTTTTCTAACTGATCATAATGAGCCCTATCATATCTTGAAAGGAGGGCTTGTGTGTTAGGTATACACCATATGTTGGTAGCTTGTGCGTGCTATTCTTTTGCCTGAAGCATTTATTACCCTGGATTCTTTGTCAGGTGGGGGTGCCTCACCTGAAGTTTTTGAGTTTGCCCTTTTCCTAGCATTTGACACAACTAGTGAATCTAATGGTAGTTGTCCTTTAATGTAAGCTGGATCTGCAGGTGCAGGCCTATATTTTTTCTCAATTCTGAGGTTTAGGACCCTAGTACGTACAGGGTCTTTAAATATTTCTGGAGCATGTTTGATGACCCCTTTAATCATGGGAAGAATTTGAACAGACCTTTGCGATTGCATTCTGATGAGGCAGAGGAAGATTTTCTGTTAGACACACTTGAACATAGTGACCCCATGGTAAATGGCAGCTCTGTTCAGCAGGTGACCAAAACCAAAGTTATCTTCTTGGGGAGAAGGTTTTGATGGGTATGACTGTGGGTCAGGAATGTCTGGCACATCCGGGGGGGTTTGGGTACTCCCAGTCTGCGTCATCTACAGGGTATGGGAAAGGCTCATCTGGGTCTATCCCCCTCGCTTAACTATACTCATCAGCATTTTGAGCTGATTGTAAAGGAAAAAGAGGAGAATGTGAAGGGGAAATCTGTGGTGAATTGTTAAGAGGAACAGGAGAGGAAGGAGAAGGAAGTATAGGAGAAGAAGGATGCATAGGAGATGTGGTAGAGTCCTTCTTGGCAGGTACTACAGGTGTGGGTGTTGCATCGGTCTTCCTTTTCTTGTGTGGTATAGCGGATACATAACCTGTGTTTGGGTCAATGTAGATCTTTTGCAGAGGATCTGGTTGGAAAAGATCTTCTCCTTGTGAAACCCTTGTCGGCGCCGATTTTTTTGGTTCCGGGCGAGGTCGCTGTCTGTCTTTAGCCTTAGGAGGTGACAAAATGTCCTTTGGTGTAGTTTGACACCGAAGGTGTGGTCTTCGGTGTCGTAGGCTGTTTCAAGGGCTTGGGCGCATCGGAATCAGGCCTGGTCGGTTTCGGTACCGAAGACGATGGCTTCGGAGTGGAAGCTGGTCTCGTCTGCTTCGAGGCGTTGGACGCTGGCTTCATACCTTTGTCTTTAGAAGTCGATGGTTTCGGAGCCGAGACCTTTCAGTTTTGGTGGCTAGGGTGCTTGTGGGATCTGCATGTGCGGCTTGCTCGATATAGACTACCGGAAGGCTTAGTTACTTTCTTTAGAGCCGGGCTCGATGGCGGGGCTGTCAAAGTGGTTTTTCGGTCGCGACT
Source organism: Lissotriton vulgaris (assembly GCF_964263255.1). Classification (NCBI taxonomy): domain Eukaryota; kingdom Metazoa; phylum Chordata; class Amphibia; order Caudata; family Salamandridae; genus Lissotriton; species Lissotriton vulgaris. The sequence goes on along the minus strand of NC_141689.1, from coordinate 1,079,671,807 downwards.
GGGCCCCGGAGGCGGATTGTTGACCTTTGCCTTCGATCTGGGTGCTGTGTGGTGCAGGGGCAGTAGTACTCACGCGCTGACCCGATGGTATAGAGTCATCTGCCTCGGATACGATTTGGAGATCATCTGAATCTTCTTCGAGAACAAGTGAAACCTCGAAGATATCCACCAGTTCCTGAGCTGATCTCTGCAGGTCGTGTCGACGGGCCCTCCGATCTCGGATGGTTCTCTTGAATCGAAAGGACGCGCAGGCTGTACAGCTGGATTCGCGCAGGCTGTACAGCTGGATTCGTTGTGTTCTGGAGATAAGCACAGGTTGCAGACTTTGTGGTGGTCACTGTGTGGAAACTTTGCTTCACACTCGGGGCATCTCTTGAATGGGGTCCTTTCCTTGAGGTCTAGGCCTCACGGCGTGGATAGGTCCAACGGCCTGCATCGACTACCGGAATCGAGCTGATGGGAGTCGAAGATGATATTAGTAGTTATCGAAAATAGTTCGGTAAAGTTTTATTAAGTTTTTGCACTTCAAAGTACTTGAAAAGTCTATTTCTAGCCGGAGCGGAAAAAGTTCATCTGAACCCAGTGGCGGAAAAAAACAATCTAAGGATGGAGCCGATGCCCATGTGCACTATCGTCCAGGGGAGGAGTCACCTATCTCGGCTACAAAAGACTTCTTCCAAGACGACAACAACATGCAATCATCCGAGCAAAACCTGAGGTGGCGAGCTAATGCAAAGTGTAGTATCTGCAGCTCATACGCCTCGAACAAAAAGGTAACAAGGGAAATGCACAACATGCTGGGAATAGAGAACCCTTGGCTGCCCTAAACAGACAGAACAGGTTTCTTCTTTATGTGAAAACACGTTCCACAGGAAAAGGACACCCTTTCATTTTCAAAAGGGGGAATATAACGGGTTGGGAAGAAAAGATGCTCTATGCATCTTTAAAATCATGTTTGATTTCTTTACATCAGGGGAAACTTCACGGTAAATCTGGGTAGTACCAAATGCTATACAAAGATCAGCAATTACCATAACACAGTATAAGGAACGGGATACTGACAAATGGTACTACCACAAAAATACCTCAGTCAATGAGGTAAGAAAAACTAAACTGGCATTAAACTTGATAAGTGATGCATTTGTTTACTTAAAGATACAGAGAACAAAGGTTCTCTTAAAAACGCGGACATTCACATTCCTCGTTTAAAGAATTTTTGAATCACACAAAGAGAGGAAATGTTCACTGTTTATAACTGCTCATGAAGAATTGTGCTTATTTTTTTTAAGTAACAGTAGTCAATTTCAACTCTAAAACCAACGTATTTTTGGGGTTAAGTTTGGTAGTAGAAATAATATATGCTCAAGACATGGAATGTAACTAATATACTTACTTTGGCAAGTAGAATCCTTTGAACTGGTTCAGAATCATCAAATACAACAAAGCCAAAGTTTGGCAGTTTTCCTCCAACTCCCTTAGTATTGATACGAAGCTCCATCACATTTCCATAAGCTGCAATAACAAAGCATGAGGACCAGCGATTAGTTTTTCCTGAAAGCAATAGCTTCATATTAGGTAAGAAAAACCCAAAATAACTTTAAACTGAACAATAACAGTATTAACTAACTGGGTTTTCCATTTACACGGAGTAATATCGCCTTGACTATCACAAATTTACAAAAGTAGCGCTTTCAACCTCTTTAATTACAGAGTAGTAACATGAAGCCAAATTTTATTTATTTCGTGCAAACAAAATGAATTACTGACCTCCATCACTTTTTGAGGATTATAGTAATTGAATTTAAAAATCGAAGGTTTTTTCCCCCATTTTGCCTGTCTGACGTCTCAAGGTCAGAGACCTTAAGCCAACAATGCCTTATGGGGATGTGGAATAACATTAAAATATAAAACACTTCAAGCAACAAAATCACTGTCACAGGTAATTAACTAGTTCTTTTGTGCAGGGTGAAACTACTCTTGATTTCCAAGCTATGCATAGACCGCATTGATATATATTTCCTGAGGATGCTGGAATAAAGATCACGCTAGAATTAAGATCCCGCTGGAAAGCAGATCCCACGGGAACAAACATAAAGCCATGGCAAATAGATATAAAAACAGCCATTTGATTTGTGAGCTGTAATGTCAAGTAATGCAATGGTTCAAAAGTGCACATTACCTTCGATAATACTTTTTATGGTTTAAACTCTTATCTTACTGCGGATTCCTCACCTTGTGAATATTCCCCAGGCGTCCAACTGGATCTGAAAACTTCAAAGCAGTACTCCTGTGCGCCAGTAGGGGGAACGGTGTGGCTCCATGGCAACACCATTCCACTCCAGAAGTGCGAAACAGAGATACATACATGCGTGCCCCCTCCCCCATGCACACGGATGACAACTGCTTTCTTAGAACTATATGCAGCCCCTCAGAGCCTATCTGCAAATTGGCACGACCATGGAGGAAATCATTAGATTGGGATCGCTTTAGAAGGAAAAGACTCCCATTAACGGAATGGAGATTTGGGATGTTAAGTGAGGAATCTGCAGTTAAATAAAGTATCAGAAAGAGTGTTACCTAAGGTAAGTAAGCAGTTCTTCTGATGGATACTTCTAACCGCAGATTGCTCACCTTGTGAATAGTTACCATAGCAGTACCTTAACAAGCAGAGGATCTGTGAACTGGTTCATACCAAAAGATCAGCAGGACCAAGCAGCGAAAAGTGCCCATCTCGACGGACCTGACTGACTAGGCAGTAGTGAGTTCAAAACACATGTACAGATGCCCATATAGCTGCCTGACAAATATCCAGGAGAGACTCTCCTCATGCAAACAGAGGTAGCAGCTTTAGTACACGTGCAATAAGCTTGTAGGCTTTACAGAGGCTGCTTTATATTATGGCAACTCCAACAATACAAACATATATTTCGCTAGCTACAGGAGACTATGATAGATTCTTGCTATCACGTTTTAGACTGAATATTTTATTTAGATCTCCAAGCTTTCCGGAACGGAATGATTGGTCAAAAACGTTATGTAACTGCCCTTGTGATGATATCTCGACACAGTCAACTATACATATATTGTTTTGTTTGTAAATTTTATATCATGCCTAGAAGGAAATGGATTATCCCAGTGCTGAGAAAATTGGGCTTAAGACAATGCCGACCTGCATTTTTAGCGTTACAAATTTTAGATGATGAATTTAAAATAGCTACTGAGACAGCGTTTACATTTTTTTTTTAAATATCGTAAAACCAATATAGTGTTAATCCGAGAGTCGTATTTGTGTATCAGATTAAGATTATGTACTTGCTAGACAGTGTATTGTACTTTTATGGTTAACTTTTATGTTTACCGAATAACGTTTTTTGACTGACTGACAGAGGCAGCTCTTGGCCAATGAGTAGCATAATTTGAAGAGCACAATCCATTAAGATGGTCTGCATCTGACTGCCTTGCCCTTCATTTCCCCAGCAAACCCTACAATGAGCCAATTCTCCACCCTATGTTCCTTGGTGTGATGAATGTGAAAACATGGTGCTCTCTTGGATTCAAACAAAGGCGCATCTCTTCATCTTAAAGGAGGAGGCGGAGCAAAGAACGGCAGGAGTGTGATAGCCTGCCGACCTTAAAGTGTTAATTTTTTGGGCAGAAGACGGTTGGATCTTCAGCACTAGTTTAAAGGGTAGGAATGTGGTTAGGGCTGTTGGACAGAAAGAGCCTGAAGTTTGCCTACAATCAAAGCTGATATAGAAATCAGCAAGACCATTTTGAGGGCCAGGAGATGCAAGAGACAAACGCATGGCTCACAGGGAGTACACATTCAAAAAGTAAGAACCACATTTAAATCCCACATGACCACCACAGAGGGCTTTGGTGGAAATAAATGTTGCAAACTTTACAAAAATCTCATCACTACAGTTGGTTTAAACAGATTATCTGTCAACTGCTAAAAAGCAAACGGGGCTGACAAATACCATTTAATATTGCCCAAAGCAAGTACTAGCTCGGCCAGAGACAAAAACAACAAAACTTCAGGCAACTTGGTTTGTAGTGAGTCAATCTGTCAGGTGCTGCATCAAGCCACAAGTCTATACCAATGACTGCAGTACACCGATTTTGAAGAGACTCCTTGCAGCCAATGTGACAACTTCAAGAGGAATGTCGAAGGAGGTGAACTACTGCCACTCAATCTTCACGCATAGAGAAAGTTTGCGCATGCCTCAGTGCCACAATCTGCCCAGCTGCAGCAACAGAAGAGCCTGAAGAAGCACCAGCTTAATCGGAGAGCAAATGTTCATGCCCAGTAGTTCCAGGTACCACACTCTCCTTACCCAATCTAGTGTCACTAGGATGACTTGGGTCTAGTAGTTTGATATTCTACAGAACTCTGGGGAGGAGAGTCAGCAGGGAGAAGGCATACAGGATTCCTGAGCCCCACTCTAGGGAGAACACATCTCTGGAAGAGAGCCTCCTTGCCGACGTCACCGGAAATGCACCGAGGAGGTGTGACGCCGACGCCCACAAGGGCTACAAAAAAAAAACAAAAACAAAGAAAAGACTACGAATCCGGACCCAACCACAAGACCGCGGAATATGCACTGCATAGTGAATCCAGAAAGATTCACGCTGCAAAACTACAAAGCACAAAAGTTGAACATTGTGCGTTCTAGGTGGTGGCATAAAACTCGAGCCAGGGTTCCCTCCATTTAAGGAAAACTCCCTACGCCATCTCTGGGTGCAACGGCCATTCGTGCTCCACTAGAAATCAGCTGCCTTCGAGTTAGTCTGCCCGGCATTTATTGATCCCATCAAGTGGATCACCACCAGTGAAATTCCTTAGCAGTCCAACCACTTAAAAAGGAGTAGAGCCTCCTGGCACAGGACCCAAGACCCCAATCGCCATGATTGTAGAACTGCCACATGACAGAGGTGTAGGCTGTGAGCAACAGCACCAGCCTTCCTCAGATTACGGGCAGAAAGGCCTTTTACCACCAAGAGAATTGCCCTCAAAATCATCTACCTGATGTGAAGCCAAGCTTGACTGGTGCAAGTCGGCCTTCAAGCGCCAGTCGTTGAGGTAACCTCGTTGGACCCCCAAAAGGTGTGCTGCGACCAACACCATCACTTTCGTGAACTGAGGAGCACTGGTGATGCCAAAAAGTAGCACAGCACACAAACTGATCCTCGCCCATTGTGAACCGCAGGCAGCGCCCAAGTGCCTGAAGTATGGTGATAAGGAAATAAACATCCTTCAGGTCCAATGCCACGTTCCAGTCGCAGGGGTATAGGGGCAGTCTAGACCTGGGCTAGCGGGAGCATCTTGAATTTTTCCTACTTCAGGAAGTCATTCAGAGGGTAAAGATCTAACATAGGACAAAGGCATTCGTCCTTCATTGTCACAAGGAAGTAGCTGGAATTCTTTATAATATTTATAAATCATACTATCACCATACTGGTATCCTGGTGCTGAAGGCCTCTACCAGGACAGAACAGCTCCACTTAGGTAGAGATGCGATGTAAAGTTACTTGCGGGGGAAAAGCCACGTTTTCAAGGCTTTTCTAAAGTGCCAGAAATCAACTGAGGATCCACGGAAGGTAGGTACCTTATTCCAAAGCTGGGCTGCTTTGACCATGAAAGGTTGCCAGCCTAGTCTTATCTCCCAGAATTTAGCAATGCAGATAAGATTTGCTGTGGGAGAGCAAATACATCTACCTGGAGAATATATTTTTAGTCTGTTTTGCAGGGTCACTGGGCCCTTGCCCTTCAGTGCTTTGAAGACTACACAGGGTGATTTAAAGTCTATTCTCTGCTTCAGAGGTAGCCAATGAAGTTCCTTCATAGCATTTGATGCAGAAGATCTCCTAGGTCTATTCAGTGCCAGTTTAGCAGCGAAAGCCCAGACTCTGTAATTTAACTGAAATTCCAGTGCACCTAGGAGATGAGCATTACTGTAGTCGAGCCTATTTAATATCACACTGCGCACAATCAGGGTTTTAGCAGTGGCAGGCAAAATAGAAAGGAGCTTCAGTAGGCCTTGGAGGGGCAAAAAGCATAGGCCAGCAACTTTGTTGATGTGGCACTCCATGGACAATTTGCTGTCAAATATGACCCTCAAATTGCGTACCGAGTCAGATTATATCAACTGTTCACTGGTCGCCTATGGCCAGAAATTGAAAACTCAGTTTTGTCCCCATTACATTTGAGGGAATTAGAATCTAGGCAAGGGACAAGGTAATTCTTACAATTATGGAAAGCATTCACAGCTGCCTGTTTATTGCTTTTAAAAGACAAAATTAGTAGTTGAGCAATCTGATATCATGGGCTTTAATAAGTAATTTGTCGCCTCATATATATATATTAACAAGGATTGGGCTAAGTGCCTAACCCTGGGGACTCCAATGTTTGACGGTCTTGAAATCAGAGCAGTACTGGGGGGGGGGGGGGGGGGGGGGGGGGGGGGGGACTGCAACCACCTGACATTGTTCCGACAGATAGGAGCACACTGAATGCAGGATAGTTCCACATACTCCGATCGAGGCAAGTCTCGTCAGGAGTATTTTGTGGTCAACTGCATCGAATACGGCCAAAAGATCAAGAAATATCAGGACTGCTGACCAGTCACCGTCTACTGATAACCTGAGTTGATCCATAGCTAGAAGTAAGGCAGAATCAATCTGGAGACCTGGCCTAAATCCAAACTATTCCTTCTCTAAATGCCAGGGTCAAATATCAAATGCAGCAGGGGGTTTGAAGCCTCTGGACTGGATATTCAAAATCACAAGCCATCCTGCTGGAGGGGGTGTTAACACTTTCCACGGGAGCAGGCATTGTTTCTGGCCTAGGACAGCGTGGGCTCACTAGCAGGTAGTCAGAAACTAGTCTATGGTGGTATGCTGGTCAAAACCAGTCAGCTAGCACACTAGATAGTGGTATGTTTTCAGGATACACTTCTAAGGTACCCTTCTGGGTGCATGTCATAATAAATCTTGCACTGGCAACAGTACAGATTTCTCAAAACAAGGTGTTTGATACCAAACACTATAGGTTTCAGTAAAGCCATCATGTAGCTGGGGGAACGTGTAATGACCAGTGTCCAGTACATATACTTAAGATGGCCTCCCTGTTCACTTGTACTATCTAGTAATGGAACAAGACAGCACCGGGGCATGTCTGCTCATGCAGATATGGCCTCACATGTAATATAATGCACTCTGTCAAAGGGCTACAATGTCTGCTGTAGGGGTGACATACATATATTACATGCAGTGACTTTGGCATGGCACACATTGAGTGTGCCGTGTCATCTTTTCACTCATGGTTTGCACCATGACACGATCTGCAAAGGCAGCATGCATAAAAATTTTATGGGGGGGCTCCCTTAGGGTGGTATAACACATGCAGCCCAGAGGGACACACTTTAGTACCCATGCCCCAACTGGCACAAATGGAGACTGCTTAGCAGAGACCCAGTAAACATTAGTCGAAAAACATCAGTACCTGTGGCAAAAAAAAAGGGGGGGGGGGGGGGGGGGGGGGGGTGTCAATGACAAAGAGGGACACTTTCCAACATTTGACACCCTTTCAGGAGGAAGCGCCAGCAGGTAACTCTGAATAATGAGTCAGAGAATTTGCGAGGCCAGCATCCAAGGACCTGTAGGAGCGTGGAGCAGATGGGCTGGGGGCTCAGCAAACAGTAACCTGACTGAATGGTGTCACTTAATTGCCCACCAAGCGGTTGGTTGCAGGTGAAAGGAAAGCAAGTACCTGTAGGTGGCATGCTGGTACACACTAATCCGTACATAGACAGCTGGGCTGTCTCAGGCAGCAGATTTATTCTTGGAGAACTGCCACCATCTTGTCAGAAACAGTAGAGGGACATGAGAAGTGATCAGATAGCCTCAGAAAGAGTCATCAGCCAGTATCTCACTCAGTTTGCAGCCACTAATACTCTTCATCAGTCACAAAGTACTCCACTCTGGGTGTTAGGGCTGATTTACTCACAGTTCAGCATAAAGAGCTTCCCAAAGCTCAAAGGATAGTATCCAACCTATGCACGTGCCAAGCAACACACCACATACTCTCCATCAACCTAACCCCATTTGAGTGTAATTCAAGGTTCAAAAAACCATCAATTTTCTACATAAGTTACTTTGTGGGGAAGGTTGCTTTTTAGATGCCTCCTGAGTAGTGAAGCCTTTTTGACATTCGGATAGCAGCTTCTTAGTCTTCTTTCAATCTGACTTTTTACAGCACTGAAAAGTTTATCAACCACAGGGACAATCTGCTTCCCAGTGTTAATCAGAGGTGGTTGATGCTTTTCTTGGGATGCACATGTGTCGGGGAAGGAATATGTAAGAGGAGTATACCAGATTGTACTTGTTTTAGCAATTGCTGTGGCACAATTATACAGAGAAGATATACGGAGGTTGAAAACAGAAGTAGTTTTCGGTACCATCATTATATGCAGGGTACCAAAAACATAAAAAATGGGAAAGAGTAAGGACACACAAGGATATGTAATGAATTTAATTCTTTTAGGTCTAACCTAGGTTTACCCAATAGCAGTATCAAAGTCAACCATCTCATTAATATGTATAGATTTACCAGCAACAATCTTAGGAGGGTCAGCTCATGGGAACATCCTAGCAATTTTCCTGTAACACGAGCATGTTTGTAAAGGTAGCCTAATTTTGATTGATCAGGCATCCCCATCCTATGTGATCAGCTCTGTGCTCTACAGCCTGTCTCATGCTCACAAGCCCCTGGCCACTCATCATCCCTCCTATCCTTGTTAATGGTAGATGTCCCTATACTGATTAAAGTTGCAACTAATTATATAGAGCACATTCTGCCATTTGCTCATAAACATTTAAACTGGTTAATACTTACTCATGAAAAAGTCCTTAAGCTCACTTTCATCAATGTCATGTGGTAAATTGCCAACAAAAAGCTGGTGACTGTCTGGATACCGAAATATGCGACGGTTGTCCAATTCACCTTGCTCCACATCACCTCGAGCTAAAATAATAAAAAATGATGCATATCATACATAAAAGGAGAATAACCTGAATAAGTTTGCTATAAACAGACATTTGAAGACATACAGGGACAAAGTTTAGTGAAAGTAGTGGCAAACACAAACAATTAATGAAATAGCCCACTAGTTAAGTCTTCCATCACTTTAGACAAGTTCTGCCTCTGTGCCTTTGTAAGCTTCTGTACCACCTTGCTTTAAAAACTAAACCCTTCAAGCTCAATCATGCCAGCCAACTGGAGGTGCTCCTTTCTTTGTTGGCTTCAGAGCTGGTATCTGTCAATGTAACACCGAAAGCGCACCCCCTGTTGAGTTAGCGGCAATCAACTACTTTCCGCAGGCTGCTATGTGGTGACTGGCAGCGAGTTGGAGTGGGATTTTTTCTAAGAAAACATACCAGTTTCCCTATGCCATCCCTTTTGAAACTGCCTTCTGGATCTCCCCTGTAAAACATAAGTTGACATAAAACGAGCTCCTGGACTTCATGTTTGAACGATGCATAGAATGAATGTATACATTTGTGTGTGTAAGATGGTAGTCTCTTTTGTGCGAAGCAAGCAACGTCTACCTCAAATATATGAGCCAGCACATATCCTCCCATGTATTCATCTTCCCATTAATCACCCGGGTTTTATAAAAAAATTGCTACCATATCCAAAAGCAGTGGCAAAGACTGAAGAGGTTGCATATTGGGTTTGATGTGAACTGAAATTTTAGGGTATGGAAGCTATAAAGGGAATATGGGTTAATACTTAGGCCCTGAAGCTGCCAAAACTTTTGGACTGTGTGTGTATGATAAAATGTACAATTCAACTCAATGTATTTTTCTTTCACAAAGTACACCAGTGACTGGTCAGTGATGCTACTAAGTTGGATTTATTGTGCTATACTGCAATAAAATTTCTATGATACACCACATATTGGAATAAATGGCAAATGCTCACTCGCTAACCAGAGAGTAAAGTGCCAGTCTCTAGGCTATAGTTACAGTGCACAAAAGTAGAGGGGCCCTGGGTGACTAGTGGTAAACATCCGCACACAGGGGAAGTCCCAGCTATCTAATCACCACTCGACCCCCATGACAAGGCTGCACAATGCTCTTAATATGTATACATTTTTGTTTTATGGTTGCTCCTCCATGAGATTGTCATCAAACCACAGGACAAAGACTTGGATGATGGACGATTAAAATAAACAAAAATAGAAAAAATTAACATTATGGAATACCCGCCGAACTTAAATTTTTCTTCACATCTCAACTAATAGGCCCCTTAGGAAAGAGCTAAATAAATAATAGTACGATTCAACAAAAGGTCTAAAATTGCATTATACCACTTGAGTGACCGTAAAACAGTTAGTTGCGGGTCCATGGATAGACATGTTACACTGGAATACACGTTAGAATTACTGTCATTCACGACTGGTACACAGCACAGAGACCGCACTCCTAGCAAATAAACACTAGGTCCACACCCTCCTCGACTGATTCGAAACTGCAACCCACATCCTACCAGACCTCTCAGCCACGTTCGATACGGTCTCCCACCAGACCAAAAGCACAAGACTCCACGACGCTGGCATCTGTGACAATGCCCTGGAATGGATCCGCTCGTTCCTCACTGGCCAAACACAAAAAGTCAGACTACCACTGTTCCACTCTGAATCTAGAGATCAACTGCGGAGTGCCCCAGGTCTACTCCCAGAGTCCCACTCTTCAACATCTACATGGCCCAGCTCGCAGCCATCGTCAGGAACCACGGACTCAACATCATCCCCTACGCTGACGAGACATAGCTGATTCTCTCCCTCACCACAAACCCAGAGTGGCCAAGAGCAACTTCCAGAATGGGATAAAGGCTGTTGCCACTTCGATAAAGGACAGCTGCTTCAAGCTCAGCTCAAAGATGTCCGAAGTCCTCATGGTGGCCTGCAGCACTAGAGAACCCCTGCCCCACAGACCACGCACTAAACCTCTGCATCATTCTGGACGCCTTGCTCACCATGAACCACCAGATCACCACAGTCTCATCATCCTGCTTCCACAAGCTATGCTTGCTTAAGGGGATCTTCAGGAGTTCAGAAAGACGGTCACCCACGCACTCATCAGCAGCAGACTGTACTACGGCAACTCTACGCGGTCATCAGCCAGAAACTCTTCAATAAACTCTAGAGGATGCAGAACACCTCCGCCAGACTCATCCTGAACATCTCACGCAGCAGCCATGCAACTGGTCAGCTGAGAGACCTCCATTGGCTCCCAGTCAACAAAAGAATCAGCTTCAAGCTTCACACACACCTACAAAGACCTAAAAGACACAGGACCTGCATACCTCAACCACAGCCTCTCATTCCACGCACCCACCAGAAACCTCTGCTCCGCCCAACTGGCCGGGCCACGGTTCCATGCATCTGCAAGACCATGGCTGGAGGAAAATCCTTCTCCTACCTCGCAGCAAAGATATAGAACACCCTTCTTCTCTGCCTCAGGCAATCACCGCCACTGCCTCAATTCAGGAAGGAGCGCAAGACCTGGCTCTGACTAAACCGCAGTGCCCTCGACAGACAGCCAATATTAAGGGGACAATAGTAATAAAACACTCGAACAAGACCAGTATAGGGAGCCAAAACTTTAACAGCTGAGCATTAGAAATCAAGTACGTAAAGTTAAACTAAATCCCCATGCTGAGGACTTGCATATAGTAATAACAAACTCATCTGTCACAGATGAAAAGCCTAGAGTATTCTTCCATCATAGTGACTCCAATACCTCTTACTCAGATTCTGAAATTAGATCCTCAATTCCAACTCTGAATGCCGAAATCCACAACTCTTCAACTAGTAACACTAATCACACAAGATGGAGCGATCAAAACAGTACAATTAAACTAGTAATGTTTCATAGTGTGCATAATTGTAAATAGCTTTTAGGTAATATCGATCAGTTTAGGATAACTGTAGGAAGCTGGCTCTTTATATGATACCCTATAAGTGTCTATACCGTGCAGAGAGTCAAGAGATTCCCTCAGAAGACTTCAGGGCTCAATGTAAATCCAAAGTGCTCAATTTGTGATAGTGTGGGCGAGTAGCCTTAGGTCTAATACAGAGAAGTGTAAGATATTTGCTATGCACACAGTTATTAATAAATGAAATAGGACTCAAAAAGGAGGTCGACACCAATTTTATAAAAAATAAACTTCGTTCAAGATTTATTTAAAGATCAAGAAATATGTAAAAAAGGTAAGTGCGTTTTTCATAAGAAATATTTTTCACTTTGAAAAGTGGACACCGTAATTTTCAGTTCAGCAATGTTAATCTAGTGAAGGAAAACGAGAATGCGGTTTTGCAGGCAAGTATACAACTAGGTCTTGGTTTTTAGGACGAAGAATCAGCACCAGGAAAGGTTCAGGGAAGTAGCAAACCTGCACCTCCAGTGGCAAAGTGGTTTCCGAGTACAGGCTTCAATTTTGGAATTTGGAGCTAATGTTAGTCAATGGAGGAAAGGGGGTTATCAAAGAGATGCTGCTCACAGGTGAGCAACATAGTTAGGTAAGTCTCCAGGGGTTAAGGTATGACTGGGGGCCACAAGGCAGCAAATGTACACCCTCAGGGGCACAGGGGCCGCTGGGTGCAGAGTACAAACGCAGATTTGGGAGCCCAATTAAAACCAATAGGGCAGATCGGCTTTGAAGAAAGGATGCAGGCTTAGGCCAGGAGGCCAGACGAAGAAAACCCACAGCTGCCAGGTAAGTAGACATGCTAGGGGGCGTAGCTCCCCAAGGCCAAAAGGCTTCCGTTGGAGGGTTGTTCCTAGGCGTAAGAAATAGCTTACTGGCAGGTCGGTGGGAGTCCGAGTTGAGGCTGTAAGCGCGGAGGTTGAGTCCCGCAGGGGTCAGCAAACTGTGGACCCTTGGCTCATAAGTGCTGGGGAACCTTCACTGGATCAGTGGGTCACTTGGACTCTGGCTGTGGGCATCGGGTGCAAAGGAGGGTCCGGTGGTGGTTTCGCAGTTCATTGGGGCAGAGGCCTTTAAAGTTGGTTTCTTCCGGACAGGCCCACTGTCCATGGGAGATCATGGTCTTTGTTGAAGGCAGGCTCCCAAGGCTTTAGAGGTTGCTGAGTTGCAGGATGGGTCGTCTTTTGGCACATGTTCAACAAGGGCTGCAGACAGAAACCAAGTCAGTTGGTGTCTGCAGTCTTCTCTGCTTATGCAACACAGTAGTGTCCAGTTCTTCTTAGGTTATCAGGAATCTGATTTCAGGGTCAGGGGGTAACTAAATAGTAGATTTAGGGTTGTTACAGGGGAGTGACAGGTAGGAACCAAGGGTCTCTCACTTGCGAGTGTCTACACCCACTATTATGCCATCCTCCTGGGTGAGGGGGGGCATAGCCCTAGCCCTGATCTTCAAGATGGTGGGTACTGAAAAATGTGCTTCACTTCGCCTCCAGCACTTGAGGGGTGGAGTTTATTTATTTATTTAGAAAGTTTTATATAGCGCGAACACGATCTTTGCAGATATCAGAGCGCTTTACAATGGCACGGGGGTGATAGTCAAGGTACATGTGCATAGTTACTTAGTTGAGGTAGATAGGTACAAGGTGCATAGTTACATAGGTAAGTCAAAAAACAAACAGGAGGTAGGTCGCAGGTGAGGTAATGTCTGTACAAGGTGCATAGTCAAACAGTTGCGCCAATAATATAAAAGTACAAAAGTGAGCATATACTTGTTTAAGCGTGCTTAATGTGTTTTAGGAGATAACATAAAGGTGTGCATAGTTGAGGTAGGTGAGTGCAGGATGTATAGTCACACAGGTGCCTCAGTAGTACAAAAGTAGGGATAGTTGAGGTGGTGTAGGTACGGTGTGCTAAGTCAGACAGGTGCGTCAACAACATAACAATATACAGAGGGGGAACGTATACAATCAAATAAGTCATAATACAAGTAGTATAAGTAGACCGAGGGGTCCAAGGCAGATAATTACGGAGCGGATTCATGAGAAAATACCGAGTAATAGATCATGTGTATTTAGCCATGAGGATCGCTTTTACTTCTTTCTTAAACAGTTTGTTGGAGGAGATGAGCCTGGTTTCAGGAGGGAGTGAGTTCCAGATCCTGGCTGCCATTCCTGAAAAGGAGCGTTTATAGGTTTTTTCCTTCCGGAATCTTCGAGGTTTCAGCAAAAGATTGCTTGTGCTTCTAGTAATTCTAGAGCCACCTGAGATTGTCAGCTTTTGAGTGAGGTAGGCAGGTGAGTTCATGTGTACAGCCTTGTGAGTCATGCAGGCGATTTTCAGATGTATTCTGGCTTCAAAAGGTAGCCAGTTCAAGGATTTAAAGTCAGGGGAAATATGCGAGTGCTTTTTTGAGCCAGTGATGAGTCTCGCTGCAGTTAGTGAAGGGAGGCACACCTCCTATTCTCACTTAGGATTTGCCGCCGGTTCTCTCGCCAAAAGTGGTGGTTTGAATCAGAGGCTGCCATCTGATGCTAGCAGCATGGGCTTGTGTTGAATTACAAAGGCGACAAGGCCTTTGAAGCTTCCCTCTCAAGCACTGTGCTCATTCTGGGGGAGGTGGTGTGACATCTTCGCTTAGGATGGGCTTAGTTTCTGGCCTCAAAGCAGGGGCTCTCGACTCAGGGGTCCAGAAACATGTCTGGTAGTGGCAGGCTGCCTGCAGCCAGTCGAGACCACATCAGGGTTTGTAGGTTTTCAGCAGGTACCTCTGAAGTGTCCTCTGGGTACATGTTTCAATAAATCCCACGCTAGCATCAGTGTAGGAGTACTGAGAGGAGTTTGGTACCAAACACTCCTGGGTTCAGTGCTGTGGCACTCAAGTTGTCGAGTTTCCAGTCCATGTACCCTCTATGGCTTCACTGGCACTTACAATATTAAGAATAGACTTAAATATCGTAGGGGCATATCTACTCATGTAGTTATGCCCACACCTGGGATATAGTGCAGCATGCCTTCGGGCTTGTAAGAACTGCTGGAGGGGGTAACTTACCTATACGTATTCAGTGCTGCTTGGCACACAGGCAGTCTGCCATGTCAACTTTGTCGCTTTTCTCTGCACTTAGGAATGCATGCAGTTTGCATGGCCTTAGTGGGGACTTGCAGTGGATCTGAAGTTGCCAACTGTGGTACAGTTTTTAGGAAAGGAGCTCTGGCACAAAGGACCTGGCTGGCAGGGACCCTGTGCACTTTCAATCGAAACCACATCATTTTCCAGGCAAAAAGTAAGGGGGTTAATGTCAAAAAAGGCACTCTCACAATAACTGAGATAGGTGTTTTTACAGCAAAAGATTTAAAAATTAACACTTGCAACAAGTATATGTAATTATCAAAGTTCTGCCCAAGATTATCCTGCCCTGGAGTGCCGCGTCATTTGTGGAAAAAATTATTTTGGGGTAAGGATCCGACCCAAATGCTGAGCACCCGCTGGTAAGCGCTCGAAACGTAAACAGGATCACATTGTGGCATGTATATATATATATATATATATATATATATATATATATATATATATATATATATATATATATATATATATATATATATATATATATATATATATATATATATATATATATATATATATAAAACACAAACTGAGAATGGTTGCTCACTGCACTGAAAACAAAATTTAATGTGAAAGGAACAAGAATGTTTTAATTGTGTTTGCAATACTGAATTCAAAATAATGTGGTAGAAAACAAATACATTCTCTTAAAGACATGGAGGTTAGAATGTTTTGAAGTAGAACATTATGTTCTAACCCAACCAGCTGGGGAAAAAATTAACATAGCTGAGCAAGAGGAGACAAAACATTTTAACTTCATGCTGGATGTTTTAGGAGTCAAAGTAGGACAGTGTGTGAGCCGGGAATTAAAATAGTTATGCTAGACGCTCAATTGGGAGAACATAGGGAGAAACCTTTTAATGTCATGCATACAACCGGGCAAAAATAACTCTTATAAAAGATATTTGAAAATGGTAATCTCATTCATTAAGTGAAGGTAAAAGAACAAGGAAAATAGCTCGTAGTAAGTTTTAAAAACAAAAATACACAAAACTCTATAAATCATATTAGATATGCCAATCAAGAGAATGCATGGCTTATAACAATATCAAAAATCTGTTAGAAGGGTAAAAAGAATAAGTTACTGTGAGAAAGTGCCATCTTTCTTGCATTGGTATGCCCCCACTTTATGCTGAACTGCTGATGTGCTTTGACTGAGTGCGCCCTGAGCTCTTGCCAACCAGGTGCCCAGGGCCTGTGTTCCTTCCCTAAACCGGTGTTAAAACTAAACCCCAATTGGCATCTCTGGCCATCTGTCAGCCCCTAGTAAGTGGCCCCCTAGGTACCCAGGGCATGGTGACCAGAGAAGACCCCTAATGGCTGCAGCACTTATTGTGCCACCCTTAGGAACCCTGCACCCTGACACCCGCACACTGCCTTTGCAGGCTGAGTGTCTAAGTGCAGAACTAAACAGTCGACATGGCACACATCCCTGTGTGCCATGCCCACAAAACCCACTGCCCAGGCATACCTCAGTCACCCCTCTAGCTGCGTGCCCCATGTTAGCGGTGTGGGCACAGGTGCATGAATCCTGTGCCCCTACAGTACCCAGGGCCATTCCTGGGCACTGTAAGTGCAGTGATGCCATTAAGAGTATATGGTACTGGGAGGTTGTCATTACGAACTCCACAGCACCATAATGGCTACACTGAATACTGACAAGTTCGAAATCAAACTCCTCAGCACATTAAACCTGCACTGATGCCAGTGTGGGATTTAATGTAAAATGCACAAGAAGGCATCTTAGAGATGCCCCCTGAAAACCTAACCTACAATCCACGTCTGGACTGAGAGGCTGCCTAGGCTGCCACACAGCAGACATGTTGCTGAACCCCTGTGTGGAGAGCCCCCACCGCTTTCCTGGGCCTGCAACAATGCACATCCTGGGCGAGGTGCTAGGTCTCCTCCCCCAGGATGGGCAGGGGGATGCTTCAAAAGTCTGCCGCCCTTATGAGCTTCTCCAGACTACTTGCTGTACTCAGCAACTGACCCACACTCTGGCGGGAAGACTGGCGGGAAACCCTATGTCAGGAAGGGGGGAATGCCAGCCTGTTCAAACCCCACCCTTCAGGTGGGAGAGGCGAGATGAAGCACAACCCTGGGCTCCGGCCATCTTGGAGATGGGGAGCCCTGCCCAATCACAGCTAGGCTTCTGCCGCCCTCCCACAGGAGAGGAGCAGACTAGGGGTTGTAACCACCCCAGGACCGGGGCTTATGGTCCCTGCCCTTGCCCTACCTGTAACGCCCCTAAAATCAGTATTTAGGGGCACCCTGAACCTTCCTTCCTCAGATCCCGATAAGAAAAGAAGAAAGATCAAGAAGACCCGCCATGCAGCTGCTAACAGGATGACACCAACTGACTTGGCCCCGGCCCTACCGGTCTGTCGACCCCAGAACCTGCCCCTGCTAAATCCCGGTGACTCCTGCCAACAGCAACTTTGGAAAACCAAGACGACCTGCCTGCCTTGACCCTCTCCAAGACTGGGATTCCCCAGAGCAGAGGCTCTGCTCCAACAACCATACCCATGCTGCCCGCTAGGAACCGCCAATCGAGCCCACTCTGAACCCGCCGAGCTCGGCCCGTGCAACCCAAGACCACAAAGATGTCCCCCCGGTGACTGGGATCCGAAGTCCAGTGCCCAAAGACCCTCCTAGACGGCCAGACGACGCCTGCAGCCTCAGAACCAGGGGGCCCTCCTTCCGCTTCCAGCGGAGGCGAAGATTTCCCGTCACCCAAAGATACCCCTGCACCCGGCGGCCCAAGGCCCCCTGTGCACTCCTTTGGGGTACTTAACTCTTCTCTAAGAGCCAAACTTACCTCTTGAAGTGGTGGTTGCACCTGAAGAATCTCCGTCACCGAGCCTGCAGCCTTTGTTCACTTTGTAACTTTCCCATTGGATAACATTGAGCACTCGACTGCTCAAACGAACTCTGCACCCAGCCGCCCGAGTGCCGCTGGAAGTGCAACTACTACCCTACTCTACTTCCCCACTTGCCCAGAGTAAGTGACCAGGAGCTCAGCTCCCACAGCCACGTGGCCTGCCTGCTTGCATCCACCAACCAAAGGCCCCCTACCTCCATTGGATTGTATTGGGCCTACTCTCTCTGCACCCGGATGCCTCAGTGTCGCTGAGGGTGTAACAACTGTACCTTTCCGACCCTGGGAGACCCAGAGTCTATGCCCAGAACCTTAACCTTACCAGTCGAGTACTCATCTGAAAGCCGATAACTCACTTTCCTTCCACAGGCTAACATCGACTGGTTTTCACAGAAATTTCTTTTAAGTGTGGAGTTTTGAAACTTTAAAATATTCCTCTAAAATCAGTCGAATAACCATTTCCGAAATACTCACCTAGGATCAGGAGAGAAGCCAGTGCTGTACTTTCTAGTTCAGTACTGAGCCACAAAAGTAATCTTAACTGTACTTACCACTTACCTGCATTTTCTTTCATAGGAAACCATTGGCTGTTTTTCTCTGAAATTTCTTCTAAGTGTCGAAATTTGCAAATTACAAATATTATTTAAAAATCGTAACTACTGAAACGTAAATACTTACCTGTTTTAGGTAGAGGTCCCAGTGCTGAACCTAGGAGTCCAGTACTGGATTACAACAGTTAAACCCACAATTGACTTAATAGGACAAATGGATAGATTACGATCCTTTTATTCATTTTACAATAAAGATTTTTTTATTTAGGAAATGTATAGTAAACAAGCATTTTACCCTATATGCTGCGCACAGGCCTAGGGCTTCAAGGTTTAGTCATATACAGGTTTTCCTCAGTCTGTAAATCACTTTTTTTCAAATCTGTATCCTTTTAAGATTTGGGGTGCGGATTGTGAAGTGGTTTCTCTAAAAGAGATTTGGTAGAACTAGTAAAGCATTGGCCAATGGTACTTTAATGTCAAAAAACAAAACGCACGGAATTTTACAAGTACCAAAGTCACTTTTACTGCATGGTACAAGAATGTCCTCTGCTTGGTGGCATATTAGTGTGCGGTGCGACAAGCAGGAGTGGCTGCGCCTCATCCAGTGGGGTGGTCCAAAATCAGAGTACAGCATTTGAAGAACTACTGGTCAGATACCTGTAGCAGATTGATCCCGCTAAATTTCCGAAGCCTTTGTTGTTTTTGCTTGAAAACGTTTCAAACTTACAAAACAGAAAGGGACTTTTTTTTTATCAGCGATGCTGGAGCTTTTTAGGGGGCCAAATCTTAAATTCAATCTGGCAGTCTGGTATGTTTTGCGGTAGGCCCCTTGGCGCTATTGTTCCAGAGCAAAAGTATTCAAACATTTCCAAACTTTTTTGTTGTGCACAAGCAACTATAAGAGTACACTTTTAAGTACCCCAGGACCTCGGAGGCAAACAGAATCTCAGGCAAACACCAGAAAAGTCCAGTGCAAGTTACAGTTGCCAATTGTCAGTTGGAAATTGTAGGAAGGCCTGTTGTAGGTTGTGTTCCTGTATCCACATGGGTCAACCAACGGAATTTAAAGCCCACCTCTTTGTCCTAGTCCTTCAGAGTGTCTCTCAAGTCAGACAGCTTCTGTTCTTCTGCAGGTCCGAAAAGTGTTCTGATGGGGTGCCACCTTCATGCCTATTACTAGCTAGAAGGTGCAATTCAAGCATGTAAATATATGAAAGATCCAATGCTGGAGAAGGGTTGTGTGCATTGTAGGTTTCAATAATCCCAGAACTAAAGTCACCACAAGTTTGTTTTCAGACTATGAGTTAAGGGTCTGAGAAATTGTTGAAGACTCACAGCCAAAAATGTAATCTTTTTGAGTATGTCTCAACTGTTATTAACTATGGACAGTTATTGCGTCTTGCCAAGGAAATTCATGATTGGGACGAGAATGGCTTCTTCGTTCAGTAGGTAAACCTACCCATTAAGGTATCTAAGGTAGATGGTGAAAATTAATCTCTCTTCACAAAGGAGTCAGAGGCATCTGTCTTGGTCTCTCAGAAGTAAAGGGGTTCTTGCAAAAACCTGCTGGTAAGCAAATCTAACTCACCTATGCTTCCATCTCAGTTTTGTCCTGTTTTAGTAATCTGGCACGGTAGGAGTGATCTTTTTTTCCAGCTTTCGTCTTACAAACTTTTTTTTTTTACTGAGATGCCTCAACTTAGGTTCTCATCTGTCAACCTATTCTCATCTGTCAACCATTTAAGTCAAGGAGTGGAGGTAATAGGCACCTGTGTAGGAAGACTTCGCACATCAGTAGATTGTATAGCTTAGAGTGAAAAACCTTTGTGAACGCAGAGGAAGTATCGGCAAATCACCTGCAACTGGGATGGGAAGAGATTTCACAGCCCATTTCAAAGGCAAAGGTTTTGCCTGGTCTGGCAGACCTGTCAAGATTCTAATATGCTGAACTGGATACTGGATTATAATCCAAACATTTATCACTGCCCCAAATTCCCCCACGACAGCAGAAGATATTAAAAGTGACCTTCCCAGAGAAGCTGTGTCTCAATGTTTAACTGTCTCTCAATAGAGAGGTTTATTATTACGAAAAGTATGTTTTAATATGTTTTCACATGAAATAATACCATACAGAGTGTTCCAGGAATCCCAAATGTGTAGCGATATTCCACTGGCCCTGGACAGGAGGGACAATCCAATGACTGAGAAATGGGATACTGCCCAAGAAACGGACAAAGGAACCCCTGAAAATCTCTTTGGAGACCAGAAAATCAGTATCAATTTCACTGAGTGGAATTAAAGATATTTTGAAATTCTTAGGAAAGTATGGATTATGAAGGAGAAATATTCATTTGCATATGATTTCAAGGACTGGTTAGGCACTGGGTCTGTTCATAGACGTTAGCTTAGCAGAACACTGATCCAACGTTAAAGAACAGAATCTTTAATTATACTCACCACCAAATATGAATAGAATCAACTTTGCAGAAATGATCCGTTCTAGTATAACAATTCAGTTTTTAGAGCAGTCATCCCACAACTAAGATGTCTCACCAGTTCATGTGATAAACAGAGAAACTAGTGTACAAGCTTTTTTGGTTTTTATAGCGGAGATTTTAACCAATGCAGCATGGACCTCGCAGTGATGGGAGGATAATTAACATAATTCACAACATACAGATAGCAGTGTACTCAAGTTAAATAACAGAAGATAGGCCACGTTCGGAAGACTGAACAAAAACATGACATTTGCAGTGTCAACGCATGAAATTAATGAAGCAGACCTTTTGCAGAACAGGGCTTTATCCAGTACACAGCTGATACATGATACCAAACAGCAAACTCTTAAGAAAAGTGCAGGCATATTTTGTAAAGTTGACAGCTACTTTCAAAATTATATTAGGATTATAAAAGGAAAGTAGTTTGAACTGTGCTGTCAGTAAAAGCGCCTGTGCCCCAGAGTTAAACTACCTTTCTGATCAGATAGACAATGCAGAAAAAAACAGTGTCTGCAATTCCTTCAAATGTTTGTGTTTATATTTAAGAGAATTTTACCTGGTCGCGGTCCTCTAGGTGGAAAATTTGGTCGCTCACGGGGACGCTGATCCCGCATCCGAGGAGACTGCAACTGAGTTTCAGGTTTATTTTCAACTCTTTGCTGAAACAGGAGGAAAACAGCCAAAGAAATAACAGTTTTAACAAAGGAGACAAATTGTGAAATGCATTACTAGGAAAACAACTTGACAAAGTGGAAATCATTGCAATAGCAACAAGAAGCATTTATAGGAATGTCCCTTTGATTACTAAGCATTTTAAGAATGCTTCTGTCCACATGCCAGTGCCATTCAGCTTAAGGACCTGCTTCTAGAAAATACAGTTCCAAGTAAGAGAAAAATTCATAGTAGAAAAAAAAGGGTCAAATGGCAGTTAAGGTGTTTTTTTTCCAAAGAAAAACATTGAGAACAATTAATTCAGAAAATGTTTGGGCCAGCCGCTTCATTCAAATCAAAACAAATTTTTAATTGAGAATAAACAGCTTCATGTGATGGCTCTATACAATGCCATGGCCTAAATCGGCATGTTTTAAAAATATATATTTTGAAAATAACAGGTCCCGAATGTGCTTTAAAGATGAACGTTACTTGATTTGGCTACCCTCCCCTCCATCAAGGAACGGTTATACATTCAAAACTTTTTTTAAAAAAAAGTTAAGTAAAACGTAACAGCTATCAAATGATGCCCAAAGTGTTGAAGTCTGGGGTGTGCCTACTTTTTTTGCATTCTGTGATAGGCAGGCATGCACCAGACCAGTGTGAGCTTTGAAATAGCCCGAAACATTTTAGGCAGGATTTCCGTAGGGCAACAAATGTGTACAGTTAACTACAACTTAATTTTGATACAGCTTTAAGCAATTTTCAAAGAAGAAAATCTAATGCGTTCACAGATCGATTACCTGTGAGGCTGGTGCTTTAACAACATGGGGCGGAATTCCAGAGGAAGGAACTGTACCACTAGGAGGCAGGTTTTTACTGGTCACTGAAGCCCAGGAGAAAGCCTGCAGGAAATGCAACAAACCTAG
Organism: Lissotriton vulgaris; assembly: GCF_964263255.1. NCBI lineage: Eukaryota > Metazoa > Chordata > Amphibia > Caudata > Salamandridae > Lissotriton > Lissotriton vulgaris. The sequence goes on along the minus strand of NC_141689.1, from coordinate 1,079,649,181 downwards.
GCTACTAATCATGACAAACCATATCCCTAAAGGGAAACTAATCTTCCAAACAATTACACTGTTTATATGTACTACGATAAGTAGTTGTAATAATATAGTAAATTGCTAAATATTGGCTGTAACAATATTTTTTGAATTACTGGCTTTTTGCATTACTTCTCTAGCAACAATTTAAAATGATCAAATAAGTTCAACAATACAGCCTGATCAGTATGAAGCAGTGATAAAATAAGCTGCAGACAATGTAGAAATATGCCATCATTTGGTGTTTAATATGCATTGTGTGTCAATTCTTTTTAACACATCAACATAAATCAAATTAGCAAAATTAAAGTTCTTTTGCTAAGCAATTAAGAGGGATGCTTCTACAACAAAAGTACTGCAAAATAAATTTGAGTTATCAAACAAGTTGCCATTTTTCTACTCTTAAGTCTGCAACACTACACAGTCAAACACATTGCTGAAGACTTGATGCTGATCACCAACAGTAGCATTTTGAACAATGACATTCATTTTTAACAGTGTTTAATGAATAACCATCCCACTTTCCCCACAAAAGTAGCTTTACTAGAAAGGTTTATACTTGCAGCCTCAACATCAGTTCGATATGTATGTCCAAATTTAAACCAGAAAACGAACTATAAAGAACTAAGGAAAATAATCAACTTATTAAAGGGAAAGGGCCGTCAAGGTTTCTACATAATATGCATCTGTCCAAATGAAAAAATATAATATCAGTGTGCTGTTAAGCTAGCTGCAATGTACAAGTGTTCTCAGAAACATTCATAACTTGAATTAAAAATATGTTGCTCTTACTTCCTAACCCCTAACGTTGTGCATCATTCATTCATTTCCAACATATGTCCCAAAAAGCGCCATTCTCTTAACATTTACACCATGGTCAGGAAAAGAACCTATTATTTCATTAAAACTACCTAAACATAAGACTCCAAATAACAGCAAAACATCTATGATACTTCCAAGCAAATGTACCCTATTGCAGTGTAAAAGAAATAGGACGGCGAATGGTGAGGAAGATCAAACTAATTACTTACTTGTAAATGGTTTTGCTGCTTGACATTACATTCACACGCTGTGCCCCATCAGCAATCTAGTGGCTGGAGTCAAAATTGATGTCATTTAATAAGTGGGGGTGGGCGGTTAAAGTTAGGGTTTCTGCAGCGCACATAATTCCGTTTATATATACATACATATCTACTCACACACATTATATTCACTGAAAAATCCCAAGGCTAAAGGGTGTTGCGTGAAAAGGTCAGTTTAAAACACTTTTAAACAAATAAAAACTATTGATATTCACCACTTATGACTCACTTTACCCCTGTGGCAGGCTCACATGCTATGGTCCGGGAAGTCAACCGCTGGGGAATAGCGGTTTTATAGCCAACACCGGAGAAAGCAGGGAAAGAGAACAAAAAAGTCTGCTCCCAGCGGGCGGGAGAATTCTTAAAACAAATACAAAGTCTGCTCCCAGCAGGCAGGAGTTTTAAGAATTCACCTACCCGCTGGGAGCAGACTTTTGTTCTGTTTTCCAGCCAGCGTAGTCAATGTCATCAATGTTATAAATGATGTCATAGAACATGTCATAAGTGATGTAATATGTGAGGTCATAAGCGGTGCATGTCGAGGGCACAAGTTATAGGGAGCTCTGTTAACTAGAACTGGGTAAGTTCTGCGGTTTAGTTCAAAACAATGTGGTCACTGAAAAATTCACCTTACTACATTACTTTAACTTTAGTTTTTTTCAATGAAAAAGATATATATATCTGTACAGGATGGTAAGGGATTTGTAGTGTTTCAGGGATGGGTAAGACATAGGATAAAGCATTTTTAGGGTTTGGGGTAAGGTTATTGGGTTGTACGGGTGTTTTTAGGGTTTAGGAACGGGTAGTTTATAGGGTGGTAAGGGAATTTTTAGTGTTATGGAGTAGCTAGGGGCATAGGGTGGTAAGGGTATTTTTTAAGGTATAGAGGTGGTTAGTAGTAAAGGGTGATGATGTCGTTTTTAGGGCGAGCCTTGACAGCGCTTGCACGGTCTGTTCTAAACGAGTTTTATATACTTTGTGGGCTTACAGCCCACCGACAGCTTTTCATTTGTTTCTTCCAGTATCCTTTCAAAAGGCTTGCAAATGATTAATCTTCCCTTAATGTCCCTCCTTATCCAGTGTTGCTCCCTCACACGGAGCATGGCCCTTCTACTTGTAGCCTTTCACTCGTGTGCATTTAGGCTTGGTTCTGCGCACTATTTTTTTCTTTTGTTTCTGCATGTGTTTCAGGAAGGTACAGTTTTCTTCCTATGTCGTGTTGTTGCGAGGTGTCTGACAGCATGGGATGGCTCTCTGTTCGCACAGCTGCTCCCCCTGTCTCAGCATGCAAAAGTCTGAAAACAGGCCTGTATATCTTATTCTTACCTTGCTTTTATTTTTATTAGCTGGCAGCACTCCATCTGCAGCTAATCTGTCTTCTTTCCTTATTGGCACTCTGGGGGGGGGGGGGCATGGCTGCTTAGTTTACATTCTTCGAGCAGCCTGGAAATCTCCTCCCTTTGCTTTCCAGTCTCTTTCATTTTAACCAAGTCGTTGGGATCAGCACAAGCGTTTTTGAGCCGGAGGCTATGTTTTCCTCTCTGTGGTCACTTTTAAAAGGAGGCTTGCTGTTGCACTTGGAGCTGTCTACTTATTCCAACCTATGAGTTCATATCACCATTGTGGGCACTATACTTTCAAGGGACAGTTTTCTGACATATATTTTAGCTCCCAATTCTCTTTTTGTCTGTGTGTCTCACCAGGGGAGAGCGCATGGGAAGTTGATCTTTCGTTTCTCCCAAAACAAGCTGGGTTGATATTTCTATTGAATTATCAGCACTGTTGAGTTTTGTACACCGGGACCCTGGATTTCTGGAATATGTAATTTCATTACTGGTCTTAGACTTTCAATTGGAGTTTTGAATGCGGCCCATTGGGTATTTGAATTTTTTTACGGTTTGTCTTTTAACACACTGTCATTAAGTGTTTATTATTGCAATTGTGGCTTTCAATGTTTTCTTTTTCAGCCTTGAGAAAGTCGAATGGGAGGAAATGTGTTTTGGCTGCATGGACAATTTAACTTTTCATGGGATTGTTTGCTCGAAATAGATATATGTTCTTGTAAAGTTGTGCAGTGTTTTGCAATATTTTTCGTACTTTCCTTGGGGGGGGGGGGTAGGGGGGGGGGGGGTAATTCCCACAGCAGGATCGCTGCTACTCCTTTTGTTCGCTCAGCGCTTGATCTTTAAATAGCACAGCTGTCTGTGCAGAAAGCCTAGCTTCCCTTCCATCCGACTGACAGCGAAAACCTTATTTGTTGAACCGAATTTATTTAAGCAAGCTAAAATCATTTACCAAATGTAATTATACCAAGTTACATTATCATTTTAACCCCCGAATGATGACATCCAGTCATTAGAATGTACAAAGACCAAAAACGAGGCAAACTGGGACACATTCAAACTATACAACCAGTATAAGATCGCCAAAACGCTGGCAGAAATTAAACCTAACAACCACTATCAAGACCCTCTTCCCGGAAAATGTGTAAGAGATATCAGCCACGTTTTGGTTCCAATATGGACCAAAATAATAAACGCATCTCTATCTCAAGGGATTCTCCCTGACTGCTTGAAGACAGGACAAGTGGTTCCCATAATCAAAAAGCCTACAGCGGACGCAACAGATCCGAATAACTTCCGCCCAGTTTCTAACATCCCTCTTCTGGCCAAACTAATCGAGAAATGTGTGCAAGAGCAACTAAGCCAACACATCACCAAATTCTCCCTACTAGACGACTGCCAATCAGGATTCAGAGCAGGACATAGCACGGAAACGGCTATACTACATATTGTGGACGACGCGCTACAAGCCCTAGACCAAAATCGAGCATGTCTACTGATTCTCCTGGACCTGTCATCTGCATTTGACACGGTAAATCACGAAGCCTTACTGACCAGACTTCGAGATAGGATGGGACTAACTGGAAATGTGCTGAATTGGTTCGACTCCTTCTTACGGAACAGGACACAAAGATTTCTGGTCAATCATTCTACCTCATCTCCAAGTCCTAACATAATAGGAGTCCCACAAGGATCGACACTTTCTCCAGACCTGCTTAACCTATATGTTGAACCCCTGACAGAAATTCTCCGCGAATCACAGATATCCTACCACATGTACGCGGATGATACGCAAATTTACATAAAGATAGCCTCCATTGAAGACATTGATCGGATGAACAAGTCCTTAGGAAGAGCGCTGCAATGGTTATCCACCAACCACCTGAAGCTAAATGCTCACAAAACAGAGTTCCTACTAATTTCGCCACCAAGGTGCCAGTCAGAAATAAGGGAATGGACCAAACAAGTGACTGCACTAAACTGCACCCCAACATTAGTAGAATCAGCTAAATCGCTTGGTATCACCCTAAACGAGAACCTTGACATGAAAGTTCACATTAATGCAATGGCTAACAGTGCCCGCTTCCACCTTAACTACTTAAGGAAAATGAAACCCTACATCTCGGAAATTGATCTAAAGTTAGCTATCCAATCTCTTGTTATCTCTAGGATTGAATACGGCTGCTCCACCTTAGCAGGGCTACCAAAAATGTCAACAGCTCCGCTAAAAGCCTGCCTCAATGCAGCGGCAAGACTGATCACAGGATCAAGGAAATATGATCATATTTCCCCTCACTTGAAAGCATTAAACTGGCTACCTTATGAAGCCAGAATCCAAATGAAGTTAGCATGTATAACCCACAAAGCGCTTCACTGCAACACTCCTAGATATCTAGCCAAGAAAATTAAGATTTCTGGAGGTGACAGACCTGCCCGGAGTGCCGTTGGTCTACTATTGCGGCCAGCCAGATTCCGAAAGAAAAAGACTTACGACCGAGCATTCTCTGGAGCGGCCCCTAGAATCTGGAACTCTCTTCCTCCATGCATCAGGAAAATTCGCAATATTGCATCATTTACGCGGGAAGTGAAGAGCTTCATGATGAGCAAATACCTTGCTTAGATAAGCTGCCCCGACTTTGAGCTGCTCTCAGAAGGAGAAGCTCTAACTGGAATATTATCAAAGCTATTTGGTGACTCAAGACTTGAGATTTATATAAGATGCAGAGATATTCGTATCTTATGACCTTAAGTGCAATGGGATAACATATCTAGCCTGGGTACATGGCATATGATATAAACTTAGCCGTACCCCACATCTTAATACGAATTGCATGGTACCTGGGCTTCGCTTATATACTATCTCTCATACTCATTTCCATACTATCTACCTCATAACGGTTCTGTTTTTAGAAAAGGTTAACCTTTGTTAAGCCAAAACTTTACCTTTGCCTACATCACCTTGGCCAGGAATATGGGCATATGATATAAGCTTAGCCTTATCACACCTATTAAGGCGATTTGCACATGTATTGGTTTGCATATATACTGTTCACATAATTGTATTTATCCTATTATATACCTCTTATATGTTTGTTTCCTATAATGTAATCACTTGTGTTGGTTATCTATTCTGATGTTAAGCGCTCTGATACCCACGGGTCTTGTTCGCGCTATATAAAACTCTACAATAAATAAATAAATAAATAAATAAAACTCTAGAACAGGTATATTAGTGGTATATTAGTCAAGTAGGACGAGAATTTGATACATTGTTATCAAGTTTTTTTCTGCAAAATAATTTTTTTTATATGCTGCTAATTTCTATGCTTTTGAACTCCTGGTTCTTCTAGGCCGCTCTGTAGTAATCTGATCTCTGTCAATTCCACTTAGCCTCACATCTCTTTCTCGCTTTCCATTACAGACGAGCACTAGCATCTATGATTAAATCCCATTTTTGTTTTGCTCATAACTTTTGCATCACATTCAAATATGCACCATGCAGCACTGTTAAAGCTAATTTTATGGGGGAAGGGAAGGGGATGGGGGGGGGGATCTAAGCCTGAAGAAATTACAGGACCAACTGGCCCGTGAAGACAACCATTCAACTCCACATTATTCAACACAATTAAATGCCACATAATTCCACAACGCACTAACAAACACTGCAAAATTCCACAGCACACATTTAAACGTCTCATAATTCCATGCCACACAATTAATTACATATAATTCCACTCCACATTATTCCATGTCACACAACTACAATCCTAAAAATTCAACTTCACGTTTCCACTTCACGCCACATCAATGCACCTTACATAATACCACTCCTTGTAGCTTAACACCACTCCAAAACAAATAATTACAATCCACGCAACACAATTTAACTGCAGATAATTCCACTCCACAATTCCACTATTTACGCTCAACTTAACACATGGCTACACTCTGTAGGAAAATGCCCTTTTTGACGTGATCACCTCCACTTTTTGCCCGGTATTCAATGCAATTTTGACTAAAAGTGCACTGGGTTCCTGCTAACCAAGACACTGTGCCAAGTCTCTTTGCCTAAACTGTACAATTGTTTCCCCAATTGGCAAAACTTTTAGCACCCACTGTAATTACCTAGTAAATGGTACCCTTGGTACCTAGGGCATGAATTACTAAAGAGGGCATTAAGCGTAGCAGCACGGATGCCACCCCGAGGGTTTTATCGACTTCTGGAAGGCCTTCGGCAGTGTGATTCGCCCCAAACTGTGGGAAAAATTGGCAAAATGGGGCATCCCTCAGACCTTACTGAAAGCTCTCATAGCGCTACACACAGATACCTGGGTGAAAATACGACTAACCTCGAGATGGACATCAACCAATAAAATCTTTACCAACAGAGGCCTAAAACAAGGATGTATCCTTGCCCCCCTACTTTTCAACCTGTATCTTGCATACCTCAATGAATGGCTAGCCGGATGTCGAGCTTTCCCCCCTCGAATCAAACTAACAAAAATCCAAATCTTGCAGTATGCGGACGACACCATCTTACTCGATAAAACCCAGGTGGGCCTTCAAAGATTTGACTCCCTCGTGCAGTACTGAACATCAATATATTGGATATTAACATCGCCAAAACAAAAGTGATGACAGTCTCATCCTCGAAAACAAGAAAGAGCACTTGGTTTATCGAGGGAAAGCACTTGAATCAGTCTCTGCCTACAAATACTTGGGTGTTTGGATAGATCACAAGGGGAGACCGACTGCGCACAACCGCAATGCAGAGTGTCGCCCGCAGCTTGGAGGGGGCTTTCATTAGAACACAGAGAGCCCTTCACTCTCCTGATCTCGCCCCACTAATACGACTGATAGGCGCAAAACTTCTGCAGACAATAGCTTTCGGTGCTACAACCTACAAAGACAAAATGTCCACCTGTCTAGATAGAGCCCAGTCAGCATGCTTTCGTAGAGTGTTTCTACTACTAAACTCGACCTCTCATGCTCCAATCCGAATGGAATTTTCTTTGTCCTCTCAAAACTTGGTCATGAGCGCAAGATTTATTGCTTACAGTCTAAAAACAAAACTAGATCGCCCCCATACTCTAAAGGGCACCATATGGTCATTGCTCTCCAATCCGGATACATCTTGGAACAAATATTTGTCATACTGCTTAGAATCACTAAAGGCCCAAGATATATGGTCAGCTTTGCTGCACATAGAGGAGACATCCAAACTTAAACATTACCGCTCTACCTCTCATTGCCAATGAAACCACATGTCAAGCACCAATTAGTGAGGTTTCGGTTCTGCCTAATTCCACTAATGGCATATAAGTTCGGACAAGGATATAAGAAAGCAATTCCTACACAATAACGTTTCCGCAACCTAGAGGAAGAAAATCTCATTCACATCCTGTGCATTGCCTTACGGGTCTTCTGGCTTCATCTGATCTGGATCTCAACATTAGGACATGTCGTGAAGCCATAGAACTGTGTAGAAGGGGAGATTCACCTCTGATGGCCACTCGTTTTGTAAAATTTATGTGAGGAATTAATAGCTTATTACCTCCGGGTGTCCAAGAATGATCTCTAATCTCTAAAATTAACTGCCCCCTTATTTTTCGATATGCTTACAGTTTTTTACTTTTGATTAATGCCTGTACAAATTGCAATGATTTTAATTATGCAAATAAAATACGTACTTACTTACCACCCCAAGGGACCACTCACCAAGCGCATGCAAGACTCCCATTGCAGGCTGCGAGTTCTGGTGCAGACAAAAGTGAAAACATGACATGTCACACATCACTGTGTGCCATGTCACCGAACACTGCATGTGAGGTTTGTAAGTCGCGCCTACAGCAGGCCCGACAGCCCTAAGGCAGGGTGCTGAAAATCACCTGTAAGGTCATACCTGCATGAGCAGATATGCCCCAGGTACTGGTGAATCCTATTACTGCAAGTGCAAATGGACAGGGAAGCCATTTTAAAGCATGTGCTGGACACTGGTGAAAACTAGTTTCCCAGATACATGATTGCTTCACTGAAAATAGCAATGTTTGGAATCAAACATTTCATATTGATAAACCCAAACTTATTCCAGTAATGGGTTTACCAATACCTGCACCCAGAGGGCACATTAGAGGTGCCCCAGAAAATCTACCAGCCTCTAATGTGCTTGCAGTCTGGTTTCTGCCAGCCAACCACTCGAGATACTGTTCAGACTTCCTAGGGTGGTAGCATCTGCTCTCAGGAGACCCAGAACAAAAGCCAGTCCGGTAAGGTGGTTTAACACCCCCCTCCCACAGGATGCCTGCTTATCAGGGGTCCCGAAGGGCTTGTAGAATGTATTGTGTCCCTCTAAGAGACCCCTCACCAAACCCATGCAGACTGCACGGCACACAGCCCTGTGTGCCATGCCTGCAGATACTACATGCAGTATACATAAATCACCCCCTAGAGCCGGCCTTGCATGCCTAAAGCAGGGGGGTGCACTATACTACATGTGTGGACATACTTGCCTGAGTTGATATGCCTCTGTGCTGAACAGTTCAATTCCTGCCAGTGGAAGTGAACTGGGAAGCCATTTTAAGTATGTGCTGGACACTGATTAAAAATGAGTTTGCTAGCTACATGATAACTACACTGAAACTAAAGAAGTTTGGTAACCATTGTGTATTAATAAATCCAGACTGATTCAAGTGATTGATTTATTAATGCATGCATCCAGAGGGCACCTTAGAGGAGTTTCTCTCTAACAACCTCCCCCCCCCCCATCCCAAGGCAGGGAGCTTCAAAGAGCCCACAACCTTTTGTATTTGAATCTGGCTTCCCTCAGGTGAGAGAATGCCAACTGCAGTTCCCGTCCTGAAAGAAGATGGACCCTGAAGATGTGCAAGAACAGAGGAGCAGCAAATAACCTGGCGCCAACCCTGCCGGCTGGGCGTGAAAATAGCGCTAAAGTAGTCTACCTGCAGCTCATGTCCTCCAAAAGCCTGGGAGGCCCGCCAGCACTTCACCAAAGACCCAGGAACTCCCGTAGAGCAACGGAGCTGCTTCCCTGCATCCTGCACTGCACTCCAAGAAGTCCGAGGGGACGTGTTGGTGCTGCCTTCGACCATGCCACATACTTAAAGTTAAGAAGTTTGGTCACATAAGTGGCTGTGAAGCCCCTGTATGCCGTATATGCCTTTCCTCCATTCTATAACATTACCGCTTCAGAAACTGCACAAAGTATCCATTTTTAAAAACTGTAAACATTCATAACTCGAAAGGTACTAGTCTGATTTTAATGATCAGGGTCCATAAAGTTATATAAAGATGTCTTCTTATAAATTGGTGTGGATCCCCTCATTGAGTACTGTGAATCTTTTATGGATTGCGTGAATGCAGCAGATGTCGAACACTAGTCTCTGATAAGACTGCTTGAACACACTACTCAAAAAAAAATATGTATATATTTGGGATTGCTAGAGCAAGGCCCGGTCCATTTTTAAGGGATACCTGGACTCATTGCACAGTATACCTCTTTTGGTATACATGAAGAGCTAGTTTTCTTTGCACGCTACACATTTCCACGCCACACAATTCCACTTCATACCACGCCACACATTTACACTCCACACCACACAAATACACACTACCCCATAATCCACATAAATCCACTAAGCCACATAGCATCTCCAGATAAAAGCACTCCACACCATTCCACATACCACTAAACTTAAGTCATTCAAAGCCACAAGATTTCACACCACCTAACTCCACACCTAACCACATAATTCCACTCAGCACAATTCCACTAAACACATACATCCAACCCACACCACAGAAATCCACAAAATGCAACACCACATAATACAGCTCCACTACATGCCAAACAATACCGTTCCACATAATTACACTCCATGACATAAGTACACCACCAAGTATCAATTAATCCGAAAACCATAAAGGCTATTTTATTATCATAAACCCATACAATCTACACTTACTACGCATCCACTACTGTAAAGCAAAGAAAAAAACAGAAGCAAAGCGAGACCTACTGGCTTTGCCAATGCTTGTTAGTGTTATGGGGTAGTTAGGGGTATAGGAAGTAAGACTTTTTAGGGTTGCGTGGTAGGAGCATAAGGTCGTAAGGGGTTGTCTACCCTCAATTAAAAATAAAATGTATTTTAAAAAAGACAAAGTCTGGGTTAGGGACTTTAAAATTATATATATATATATATACATATTTTTTTAATTTATTTATTTTACTTACCTTACAAATACTTAAATGAATGGTAACGGCTTTTGTGGTAAAGGCTTGTTTTTTTTAAAAAAATGAGGTAAAAGCAGACGAGGTAGAAAAATGTATTGTAATGTCGTACAAGGATTTCCAGTAATGATCTGAGGAGTTTTATGTAATCTTCAAATTTGTGGGAGGGAAGGACTCACCAGCCAATAGGCAACAGCTTCCACAGGGCAACTCTTGCCACTTAACACAACTTCATGAGGAAATGGCCAAAAACAGTCTCAGAGTAACCTTGTCTGCCTGAATCAAAGATGGCTCAGGTATTCTTCCCCTGCGTGGAGCTCTAGGCCAGGAGAAGTGGCTCAGCATAATGAGCCACTTCTCCTGGAACAAAAGATTCTAAAGCAAGTTTTCCCTCTTTTGAGGAGATGCTAGCCTGTCTCTCTACACAAAGGACCAGGCAGGCTAAGGTGTAATCGACATTTGCTTCATTGGCGGTAGCCTCTTTGAAGTTGGGCCATCTGTGGTCACAGCCCTGTAGTCATCCTGTTGAAGATATTTCAGCCATTCTCTTGGTTACCTATTCCTGGATGCACTTCACACTTCCTAGCAGGAGGTAGCCTGTTGTCTTCGGTGACAACAGCTGCCAACAGTCAAGAAGGGTTGCCAGAGGTTTGGACAATAAAGCAGTGACTTCCTTAGCCACCTTCCTGTTAAACTCGAACTGCATAGATAACTCGGAACATTACTGGAGCTGAAGAGAACAAAAGGACTGCACCTTTAACTGTTTGGCAGTTGACCAGGGCACAACTGGCCTTGCCTGGAACTCCCTTGGTGCATGTTGGGAGATCGAGCCTTTGACCCAAAGTCATAGACTCATCGCTAGTGTCAAGGAGGCCGGGCACCCTAAGAGCTTGTCCAGTGGAGCCCAAGACCACCAAAGAACCAGAGGCTTCACCCAAGGATTTCTCCAGGATCAAGCAGATTCCAGCATAGCCTTGCCTGGAAGAGATGCACTGGTCACCCTCAATCTTCTGATTTACTGGTTTGAAAGTAGCCTCAAACTGGCCATTGGGAGAATTGTTCTAGGCTCATTGCAGACCACTGCAGTGATTTAATACAAGTTTTAAATCTTCTACAATTCAGATTTCCTATGCCCAATTAAAATTTTGTAGTTTTGGTGTCTATTTCAAGATCGAAACATAAGCTATTTTTAAAAACTGGAGCAAGATTTTTATTGTTTTGCTTTTCTTACTTACTGATCGTTTTGGTGTTTTTCAAAGCTTTACATATGTTTTTCTTCGAAGTTAAACCCAATTGTTCTGGCCCAAGCTGCCAAGGGTTGAGCCTAAGCTTTAAATTATTAGAACCTAACTGGGCCTTATAGTAAATTATGGCATTATTAAATGATTAGGTCGCACAACTCCATTGACGAATTACCCAGTTTCCTAAAAGGTACTTTTTTTTTTTAACATTCCACAGCTCTGTTACATCTACTTAGGATGGTGGTGGACCTAGCAGACATCGTAGAAGTGACAGGTAGCTAGCAAGGTTTACTTTTTTTTTTTTAAGTATGTTTAATGGCATTTATAATATGCTAAATAATAGTACAGAAACATAGAAATACATTGGACACAGTGAGAATTGAGCGTCATAGTTGTCAGAAATGGATAAAACAGTCTTCTATATCTTAAGCAGCTAAAACATTTAACTCCCCTCTTGCGTCCCATGGATCATGCCATATATTGCATCCACAATTTGGCAGTAGAATTCTTGTAGTCCAACCTAGGCTGCAATTCCAAGGACCCATAGGGTATTCAGCATTAGAGACTAGTGGCTGCCTCAAGATCACCTGACCAAGTACGCCTTTCTATCAGGTCTTGTATAGATCAATCGTACAGCCAGATCTTTGAGCTACTCATGTTAATGTCCAGTAACTGCGATGAGGGGGTTAGCCAGGGACAGTACAAAGAAAATGTATAAACAAAAAGAAAACTTTAATGAACTCAAACTCTCTCAGGGATCTGGTGCTGACAGACAAGTTACTTACCTTTAGTAACACCTTATTTGGTAAAGACAGTCTAGCCGCAGATTCCATACCTTAGATTTCTCTCCAGGCGCCAGACTAGATCTGGAAAATAATTCCAGCAGAACCTCCGAGTCGGTTGAGGGCGTCCTGAGACTCAGTATCGACGTCTTCCACCGGATGTGACATTGACTGAGATCATATAAGCGGATGTTGGTTTCTTCTGTGACTAATATCCGAGCCAAAATGCCTAGCCACCATAGAAACTGGCTATGGAAACAGTGTGCCAAAAAGATAGACAAATCTTCAAATTAACCACTTCAAGTTGTAACACTATATAATAAAATCAACCACCAGAAGTGGTAATTTACTCTAAAATAATTTCAAGAAACAGATGTTGCAAGTAAGAAGAAAACAGTTTGCAGTAAGGAATCTGCGGCTAGACTAGGTCTCTACCACATAATGTGTTACCGAAGGTAAGTAACAACCGTCTGATAAGAGACATCTAGCTGCAGATTCCTTAACTTGGAATTAGATACCAAAGCAACACCAGCCCTGGAGGTGGGCCTGCAAACTGCCTTGACCAAAAAATCAAAACATAGCTGATCTAATGAGAGACAGAAAGAAGCAGTGGAATGAGAAATTAGGTGAGAATAAAAATACACCCCACCATAAAAACCAAGGAAGAACAACAGATAACAGTAAAAATAGACCAGAAAGGAATGATTAAGTAGAAGCCATGGTGATGGAAAATAGTGCGGCAAAATACACCTATCAATATAATCCCATTTATATATTTCACAGATCCCAGGTGGGAATTGGAAATCGTAAATAGCTGAAGTCCGTAAAAAACACAGGGCAACAGAAACAGTTAGAGCAAAGCTCCACATAGCCACCGCAGTTGAGACTATCTGGCGTGAAAACACCATGAAAAACCTCGTACACTTGAATTAGGGAAGCAGGAGGAATGAAACCTCTAAAAACCCAGGAGGACCAAACAAAAACAAGTCCTGTCTAAGAAGAACTCCAGGCAGTGGAATCCCGCTAGAAAACCCAACAGGAAGGACCCACAGCAAGGTGGATAATAAAAGCAATGCATCTAGACATAGCTCAAAAAAGGTAACATGGAGGCTGCATTACCCAAAAGAAATAGAATATATAAAAACAGACCTACACATACATACATATAAATTTACATATATAAATATAGTTATGTACATACGGATACCGACATATATATACATATAGATACATACACACACACACACACACACATGCCTTTGTCTAAGGCATACTCCTATCTATAAAAGATACTCCTGTCTATAAAACAGCCATATAGATAGATCCCTAAAAATCTACTTTAGGACCATAGTTTCCATAGGAAAAGCGTTTTTTGTTTTACCAATAACTTTGGCGCCACTTGACGAATCTTTGAGAACTTTCCACAAAACGTCCCCTTACGAGGTCGAGCCTAGAGGCAGCACGCATGCGCTGCTCTGCAAGGCCTACTCTTAATGTCTCTGAGAAGTTAGCGGATACCCAACGCTTGAGATTGGTTACTTAGTCCGCCTTTCTAAATGGCATAGTTTCGGTTCATGGCTAAAGTACATTTGTCCCGCCTTGAGGCTGTTTTGTTTCCGTCCTGGCTTTCGACTCTGCTGCATGGAGCTTTTTGATATGGGCCATATGTTCTAGTACCTGCATTACTTTTTCTTTTGCCTCGGCTCCCATCCCCCAACCCCCTTGTCTGTGTTCACCATACTCCTGCCCCCCTCCTGTTGTCCGTATTCCCTTTGTTCCTGCCCCCTCCTCACTTGTGGCAGCCCGTGAGGTTTCCCACCCACCGGCAGCACACCACTGTTTGTTTGTATGCGGAACAGTCATTGAAAAGCATTGGCAAAGCAAAAGGCAAGCCCACGCTAATTGGTTTAGCTGCTGTGTTGAAAGTTTCAGGATGATCCGTCAAGCAGGTGTCTAGAAAAGGGGGGGGTGTGATGGGATGGGGAGAGAATGCTTTTTCCCTCCATGTTAAGTCTATAGGGATTTTTTTTTTTTTTTTTTAACGCAACTGCAGCCTGAACTGCTGAACGGAACACCACATTTGGCAGAATGCTAGATGTTGGTCCAGAAAGCATGCTTTTTGTGATTTGGTGTAAATCTGTTCAGTAGTTTTTGGGATATCTAACTTTTAAAAGGTCTAGATATCTGGGGACACAAGTCCTTCAAGTGGACTCACGAATCCTGCTAAAATTTGACTGGCTGCCAACACTTCAACCAGGAAGCGTTGGCAGTCATCTTAGGACTCTGCTTGAAACAGAGTCCCACAAACATATCAAAAAACAAAAACAAAGTGGCAGTGTAAGAATACCCTGACCCCCCCCCCCCCGATATGGAGGGAAGATAACCCCCAGGGGGTTAAAAAAAAAAATGTCTTTTGCCAGGGACTCGCAGGTGGATCCACAAATCAGTGGCAAAGTAAAAAAATAAAGACCCAAGGGCTTCAGCGCGTCTTATGTTCTTTTAAAGCCCTCGTCCTTGTGGGCCAACTATCCATCCTGTTATCTCCATTTACTCCCACACAGCGGAATGGTTAAGAGTTCTCCATGGACACACCCCCTTGCTCCACCACTCTGCAAATGCTGCTCAAGGTGAACTACTGGTTGGGATTTTAAGTCCATGTTACTCCTGAAGGACCTTGGAGCCAAGAAGCTCTCCAGGTACCTCCTGTAAGTCCTAAACAGCGGGATTAGTGACAGCTAGTCGGAGGCAAAGCCCCCTTTCTCCACCACTCTGCAAACGCCACTACTAGTTAAAAGAAAAAAACCTTAGAAATTCACAGAAAATACAAAGGTTACAGAGACATTCTAATTGAGCTCAGGTGTCAATCGTACAAAACACGTGAAATTCAGCAGTTATAGTTAGTGAGCTAACTTTAACTTGCGCCCCCTCAATGCACTGCTTATGACCTCAAATATTACATCACTCATGACATGTTCAGTAACATCACTGATGACATAGCAAATGACATTACATCATCCACAGAATCTGACTCACCCACTCACACCCCAATATAACCTTTCATATACCCACTTCAACTACAACACTACCATTCTCAAACCCATTCACAAACATACCAGTACTTCCACAGCTACTTACAGATTCATCCACTCACTCATCCATACAGTCACTCATTCACTAATCCATCCACTGAACTAACCACTCATACAGTCACCCAATGTGCTACTTGCACACCTACTCACTCACCCATAGTCAATCACAGCCACTCACTCAACCATACAGTTATACACTTGCTTATTCATACAGATACTAACATGTACTCCCTCACCTATACAGTCACTGACACAAGCACACACACACACACTCATACAGTGTGAGAAAGTGGCTCTATATACTGGACTAGAAAGAAGTACAGTGTGTATAGAGTCCACCAACCCCATAGGTATAACACAGGTTAAAGTCAGAACTGACCTTACTCTCCAAAGTGGTAGCTTGGTCGAGCAGTAAGGCAGTACCAGAGGACAGTGTAAAGCATTTGTTGTACCCACTTAGTCAGCAAAGGGTTTCACACACACAAGGACTGAACTCCAGGCCAATTGTTTTTATATCCACAGATATAGTGGTTTTATTTTTAGAACCAACAGTCATAAAAAAAATATACTTTTCTCGATATGAGTACTCCCATAAATACTTTGCAAGGAAGCAATACAGTTTGTGTACACAATAGTTACAGTGGTCCCCCAGGGTCAGGTAAGTACAGTTGGTTCACCCTCAGCGACACTGGGGCGGCCTAGTGCAGAGGTAGGTAGGCCCAATGATATACAATGAGGGAAAGTGGGTAGTCTATTAGTGGCTGCTGGCTAGCAGGTCACGCGGTTCTGGGAGCTGGGCTCCTGGTCACTTGCTCAGGGCAAGGGGGGTAGTAGGTTAGCACTGAGGGGTCACAGCCAGCGGCACTCTGGCGGCTGGGTGCAAGGTGCTTTTGAGCCGTTGGGCGCTCAATGTTATCCAATGAGGATTTTGCAAAAGGGAAGAAGGCTGCAGGCTCAGGGACGGAGATTCTCCCGGGGCGACCAGCACTTCGAGAGAAAAGTTGGGATCTTGGAGCACAGGTAGGTACCCCAAAGTGAGGCACAGGGGCTGGAGGGCGCCAGGTGCAGGGGTGTCTTTGGGTCCCCACCAGTCTGTATCAGGTTTGTCCTCTGTATCCTTAGAGAACTCTACTCCTGTCTCTCCAGTCAGGATATCTGAGTCTTCCCCTTCAATTCCAGTATCTTCCCCAAGTTGTTCTCAGGATTCTAGTATTTCAGTCTACAGGCCCGCAGTAGGGCGTCGACTTCTACCACAAGCGTCTTCCCTAATCACAGCATTCTTCCTCTGCTCTCACCCGGACTAACATCCCTAAGCCAGGTCGCCACCTTCAGGGCTACAGCAGATTTCCATGCCAAGGCTATACACCTCTTGGCCAGAGCCAATTCCAGGTCTATGAATCTATCCCATCTTCCATGTTCTGTGTCAAGAATACAACCCCAGAAGGAATGTCTCCAAATGTCATTTAACGGTATGGCCCACAGCAGCACTGAGGGTCAGTGTAATCATCTCCTAGTAAGGCTGCAGACAGGGGAAGCTCCAGGTCATTTTCCCAAAGTCTGGATCCAGAAAGGGGCATCTAGGGCATGTCCTAGGTTCACTACAATGAATCACCCAGAGTCTGTGGGGTGTCAAATATGTCATATGTGCATATTTCAGTCTCCTATTCCTAGAGATCCTCTTAGAGTAGGCCAGTGTTTTACACCACTCTCAGTCTGATTTCTCACCCCAGAAGTGTGTCCCACCATCCCCTGAAAGCTGCCAATGGTTTACGTACCATGTCAGACAGCGCCTTGTATTTGTGTTTGTATTTATATAGCGCCTTCTACCCAGAGGTCTCGTAGCGCTGTATTCATACCACTGTGGAACCCTTCCTGGCTTTCCTGTGAGATGTCCACTCCTGGGCGCCCCCAAGGTGAAGCCAGGCATCCAAGCGCTGCTGGGGCCGTTGTGGAGATTAAGCAAGCTATTGCACAGAGTCACAGAGTGGGACCCATAGACTAGGCACCGAGGCGAGAATTATCAGGTCCGGGGAGATTGAGTCCAAGAGCCGCCGAGGCAGGAATTGAACCCTGGTCCCAGGCCAGACCTCTGCATCAGGGTCTGTCGCTCTAACCATTCAGCCACACTTCTCCACATTTCACCAGATGTCTAGCACTGTCCATTGATACCAGTAGATGTAAAACCACGTGGGTCTCGGACTCTTCCTGCATCCAGACCAAAGGTTTCTGAAAGTTCGCACTAGAGCTTCATATATAAAATATTGCCCCAGTAGTAGTTCATAGTTTGCCACTAGGTTATGTAGCGATATCAACATACCCAGTTCATAATCTCAAACGGTCACTAATCCAGCAGACGTTCAGGCGGCCAGCTGTGCCCCATGAAAGAGGAGATCGTGTCTCCATGCAGGAGCCCCACCAGTGGGAGTGCCCAGGCACAAAAGGGCATTCCTGCAGTCCTCTGAAAGCAATGTCTCCAACACCTCAGAGCCACTGCTAGCAGTAAACCCGGCTGTGCAACTTTCTCCTTTCGGCAAAGAAACTTCACTAGCAGAGCACCCTTGTGGTCGGACAGTTTGTGTTTCAGGTTCTTCCCAGTACACACCACCAAGCCACTTAGTGACCCAATGGAGCTGCGCCACTAGAAATACAAGTCAAAGTCTACTCATCCAGGAAGTGGAGGACCACCAAGGAAACTCTGTAGCAACCACCGTCTCATATCAGTTTTCTACTGACAAGCTTTCCTTCTTATTGGGTCGCCTCTCTTGCTGTCTTTTTTTGTACAAGCTAACTGAAGGAAATTTATCGGCTTTATTAGCTGATACAACGAAAAGAATTAGGTGACCGTGTTTCCTCGAGGAAAAAGGAGTCTGATTCTGTGAGTCTGCATTTCTTCTCCATCCTCTGTTAGCAGACTGACTGGAGTCTGAAATGTGAAATTGGAAGGGTTCATTAGACTGGAACCTTTGCCATTAAGGTTCTTGCTTTAGAGTTTTTCTTCCATGTGTACGCAAGTCATAAAAAGGTATGACTAGTACGCACTTTATAGATAAGCCGGAATGTTAAGGCATGTCTAATGTTGCCACAAAGTTTCTACTAAAACAGGAAAAAATCTATGGCACAGGTTTGCACAGACCCTAGGGAGTCAATGGAGTCAATATTGCTAAAAGTATTAGGGATTCCCAAGATCAATAGAGAACTTAAGGCATACAAATTTAAGCAAGATTCAATGTTATAAAACTTTGGTTCATTTACATAGTGTACAGAACTATCTGCTTGTTCTTCAAATCCTTAGACCAAAAACTTGTATGATGACATAGCAGAGAAAACTCAATGCTTATCTATTCAAAGTCAAACGAACCAAGAGGAGATGAAAAATTAATTTCCAGGACATCCCTGATGTTTAGAACACACACACCGTCCTCTATTAGTCTCATGAAAGACCTTCCCAATGTAGACATACAAAATTAAAACATGAGAAAGAAGCCAACCTTCACAATAACCAAATCAATAAGTGATTCCTTCTCAAAAGAGGTTAACTCTGATAACTAGAAAAGAAACAAAACAAGAACAGGCATTAGCAAAGTCAAAATGCCTTGTCTGTGAAACCTTTTGCCTTTGCTAATGCAGGTTTTTTATTACATTTTATTATGCTTTAAAACACATTTATAGTTGGCCTTCACAGATGTGCACGCACTCAGTGGGCATCTCTGAATTTATTTTGCATTCTTTATAAAACCCCATCCAAAAATATACACTATGTATTTTATTGTTCACAAGAGGTCTTTGTCCAAGCTGAAGTTGTGGGTAGGTAAGACCTGAAAACCATGTGCACTCAAAATAATCTTCAAAAAGTGCAGGTAAAAGTTAAGTAAAAAAGGAAGTAGCACACTGGCGATGGTGACATACATTAGACCACACAACTACAGACTGAAAAATTCAAGATACTCAAGCCCTACACCTGAAGAGTTAAAAGCAATCATGAGACATTCATGTACACAAGACTTCAAAAATTATGACATTAATAACTGAGAAAACTATATTTAAATTATAAAGCCTTTGTGCCAACATTAGGTTACACTTGCATCATCAGCAACAAACAGTAAAATCGATATCTAACCTTTACTGGTTCTTGTTGTAACAAAACAGGATCAGTAGGAGGTGGTGAAGGAGACTTTGCCTCCAACTCTTCCAAATGCTTTTCTTCAATTTCAGGTTTCAAATCTTCTGTTTTTGATTCCAACTCTGGTTCAGGCTCGGGTTCAGGAATATGCTCTTCCAAAGGCTCCTCAACGCCATTACTGAAACAATAAGATCATTTTTTTAAATATCTTTTCTATTGTAAACATATGCACTCTATGCAGAAGCATGTATAGGTGATAAAGGTATGTAGTCAATTATTTAAGTAGGTCTAATAGCAAGGGATGCTTTACTTTCACTTATGGGCCCGGGGTGGGAAATTTAACGAAATCCTACTTGTCCATGGGACAGGTGGCTACTTGTCCTGTAAAAAAAATCCACTTGCCCCTTAGGTGACAAGTAGTGCGGCGGGAAATTAAGGCAGCAATATTACAGAAGAGCTCTGATCATAGCCTCTCTGAATATGCCAGGGCTAATTTATAGTAGCTTTTGAATCCTAGCAATTCCCTCAGTTTGCCACCTTTCCACAGATCTACATACTTGGGCTGGAGGTAGTGTTAAAGCAATAGGTCGAGGGTTGGAACCCACTTCTTGCACGTTTTAGTGGTTTACTCCGGCTCTTCTCTAATCTTTCCCCTTATTGAGAAAGGTTGGACATTTACTCCTGGCAAGGGCAGAAGTAAAACTTCTTCCAAGGTTGGGGAAAGTGGTTGGAGGGACAGTTAACTGTAAACGCTCAAAAGATTTTCGCATGAGTAAATCTACACATGCATATTTTCTCCGGCTAAAATGCAGTTTGCTAATATTTTCTAGGAGTATGATTTCCTGGCTTGCTTCTGTAAATTATTTTGCGAATGCATGAACGCCATAAATCTGCAGTACTGCAAGGACATATACCATGGGTGAACTTTTGTGGCTTAATTTAAGAATTGGGCCCCTAATTAGGTCTGGAGACAACCAAGAACATTTGTTTTTATTAAAATGTTGTCCATCTCAAGGCTAGCTTCACTGTGAGTGACAGCATTCTGTTATTTCATCAGGAGCATATGGGCAAAAAGTTTTGTTCAGTGCCAGGGATTACTGTGGCAAAGAGTGCATTTTGAGACCCAAATATATGATTGCATTTTGTCAACATTAGTTATATGGTGAGGGCCTGGCAGTTCCCACAACCATAGTTTTACAAAACCATATCATATCATACATGCATTGACTGAAAAAAGCATTGGCATAGCCAATAGGTCTCAACTTTGGGACCTTATAAGTGTATAGCCATGCAGCACATTATCCTGGGCGCTGTACTGTCAGGGATTAAAGAGCTATACAAATCTCATACAGAAAGGTAGAATAAAAAAATGGCACTTTACTGAATGACTATGCGTCCATTTAATTTGTATATGCCACTACTTGAGCAATGCTCCCTTCCAGTAAAGACAACAGACCTGGGAGTACGTTTCTATACATTGTGCTGCTCTCACAAGCTGCAGTACCAGAGCACAGCAGACTGTCACTAGAGGAAGAGCAAATAAATGCAAAAGAAGGCTGTGGTGCAGCCTAGTGGATACACTGCTGATTGTGTATCCCGTGAGATGTACGTTTTAATCCTAGGTACTAGACAAATCATTCAGATGCGCCAAATTGTGAGCAAAGTGCGACCTTCCTATGCCTCAATATGGGTTTCCTTGTATAATGGTTAAATAGGTGACTAGACAAACCTAAGTTTGGAGACGGCAGAACTCAGTCACGTGTCTAAACTCCGCCCCGGGGAAGCGTTGTTCCACCTGTTAGGTGAACATAACTTGCGCCCCCAAATAGTTGTAATCTATCCTAATTAATGGAAGATTAAACAGCTCATACACGGTAAGATCGCCGTGTAGAACGAAAGATAGTGGTTAAACCATCAAGTGATTTGCTCCTCTTGATGGTGAGGATCCGCTGAGGTACTCGCTGGAATGAAAAGTATAAAGTCTAATATAGGACATGCCACGAATCAGGTCCTATATCTATAATCAGCAGGTACCAACCATTATTCTTCCTGTAGTTTGGTTTGAGTGTGCAGTAACCACCTTCAACTACGAGTAGCACCTCAAGTGAACTGAACTCTACTGTTGAACATCAAAAAGGTTCATGGAGCGCAGCGCTTCCAATGGGCTCACATTTTTCAAAAGTATGCCAGTGAAAAGCCAGGATAAGTCAGTCTGTTTAACAGGAAGATGTTGGTGCTGTTTTACGAGCCTTTTAAGAACTTGTGTTTACTGCTGTAATCTTTGGCCCATTGATTCAGATAGAAATATCTGAATTAGGACATCCGAGGGGCATATAGAGAATAATGCAATGATTTAGGCAGTGTTGCTGATCTTTTTGCAGGTCTTTTTTAGGTTGTTGGTTGCTAGCTCACCCATTGTGTCTCAAGCCAGTAACTTTGACACCTGATATAGTTTCTTTTCATGGGCAGGTAATTATTAGCAGGGCCACTGGAAATATCTGGCACTGGAGGATCAAGTTATGTAGCAGATAGACTAACCTGCGAGTCATGAAAGAGTAAATTATGAAGCAACATGTTGATGAAAGTAAATGATGTGGCAAATTCTTTTGCAATAGCCGTCTGACCTTTTTAATGCATGGGCACTAAAGACACCCAAATGCTATTGAAAGATTGGCCTTTACTTCTGCCCACTCAAGCATCCAGCATGGGGCCATGGGCCAGTCCAATTCAGCCACTGGCTAACGTCACTGAGTGACCGCAAGTCTGCCCTTTCACCAGGAGCACATCCTCTTACAGTGCAGCTTCTTAAAGTGCCAGAGATAGCTATTGCATGTATGATTGAGACCAAAAGCCTGTTTTTGCTTTTAGCCAAATGTGTGTTGGTTTTTAGATTGAGACCATGGCAGCTTCCCCAACAAAAACCATGACGTAACAAGCCTAGGCAACACCAAAAGGCTGGGTTCCGACGGCAGACCCATTAGCTTTGCCACTACGTTTTTTATGCATTTCAGCCGCTTACTAGCACTCTTCAGTGTAGTCGTGGTGATGCCTCCGGATTAGCTTACTAGCATTAAGTCAAGAGGTGTGGCAGAGTGTCGCAGCTCGGAGACGCTGCCAGAAAAGGCTAGATAGCCGGGTCGCGGGTAGTAGGCTCCAGTTTCGGAGGAACATACCGCTGTTATCCGATGGGCAGCAGGCCTCCGCTCCTAAGCAGTTTTGTGTGCACAGCCCTATTTCAAATAGTGGGGAATGTGCGTCTATATTCTGAGTACAGGCTGAGTGACAGCCTGCAACTGTTTATACGGAGGTGCGAGCCCGCTTGTTTTTTCGGAATATATGGCAGCTTAGTGGTCAGTGCACTGAAGCACGGAGAGCTGGATCCCACCCAGGCCTTGGCTAGAGTAGAGTATCTGGCATGATTGAAGTGAGCTTGGCACCCAGGGACCTGCCGGTAGCCCAGTGTCAGAGTCACAGTAGTGTATTCGCAGGACAGACAGCTGATGGAATAGCGGAACAGGCTGACCTCAACGGCACCTCCACCCTGGCAGCTTAGGATATACTGCCACACTTCAGCCTCCGGTAGTCATAAGTTTAATGTATAAGAGATAGCTGGGTCATTCGCTCCAAACCAGAACCCGCCGCCATTACCAGTGATGCGCATGTGCTTGCATAGCCACAGGTTTAAGGCACGCGAGGTGGGCGCGAAGACACAGGTTACATTCCTCATGTATTCCAGCACGCTTCTCTAGTCCAGTCACCAGCCAGTGTCAGTTAAGGGTCCCAGTCCGTGGAGCTCACCCTCTCACGTTGCCTCTTGTTCGCAGCTTGGTTTTCCGGCTTCCGTCGGGACCACAGCATGGAAACTGCCATGACACCATGGAGGACGCGCTCAGAATACTAGACCAAAATTAATCCTGCCTCCTAAACCTATCCTCAGTCTTTGATACAGTCAAACACTATAGTCACCTAGACTTATAGTAACACAATAGGGATATCTGGGAATGTCCTAAAATGGTTCGCCTCCTTACTAAACAGCTAAACCCCCTAGAATCAAGCTAAACCAATCGATGTGGACCTCCACGACGATAGTCTTAGAAGTACCTCAAGGCTCCTCCCTCTCACCTACTCTCTTCCGTGTATTTTTGGAACCCTCAACCGAACTTCTACAACTCTCCATTGTTCAATACCACATATATGCTGATGACACTCACCTATACAGAAAAGTATCATCACCTGAGGATATCCGCTCACTCAATACAACCCTACAAAAAACACACAACTGGCTAACCAGAAACCACCTTAAACACCATGCACTCAAAACAAACCTCCTAATTACCCCACCGATGCTAACATAGAAGACTGGTTGAAACATTTGACAGACTTTGACTGCAAACCACACATCATAGACCCCGCAAAATCCCTAGGAAATAACAATCGACAAAAAGCTCAACATGCAGGAACACATCAGTGCAGCCAAAGGAGCAAATTCCCACATGAACATCAGAAAACTAAAACCCTTCCTGCCAGACCTCAAATCAGCAGTACAATCCCTAGTGAAAACCAGACTAGACTATGGGAATACAACCTTATGTGGTCTGCCGAGATCCAGCCTAGCTCCAGAAAAAGCATCACTCAACGCGGCTGCAAGACTGGTCAACAGCTCCAAAAGGAACAACCACATCACCCCTGATCTAAAGGCACTAAAGTGGCTCCCTTTCGAAGAAAGATCACAGCTAAAAATTACCTGTATGACACACAAAAAGCCTTGTATCTACACCAAAGTATCTAGCCAAAAAACTGGAACGATCAGCAGTGGCAGAGAATCGAAAAGCTTCATCACCCGGCTACTGAAACCACAGAAATTCCGGAATAAAACCCCAAAAAGACATACATTCAAACTTTCTCCGGCCTAGCACCCAGAATCTGGAATGCCTTGCCCCGGAAATTAGAACAAACCCTTCCAGTACCTCCTTAAAAAATGAAGTCAAACTGCTTTTAATGAACACATTTCTAACCAACCACCTCACTTGACTTGCTCGCCAAACAGAACCTGCACTCGATCATCAAGACCATGTACTTTCACACTCCTGAATCCCCCTAGACCTCGAAGACTGTTTGACATAAAATCTGCCCTTCCTACTCCTTAGTCTCTCATTGTAGCTATCTGTATTACACTTTTACGTGTTGTAACTTTTGTAAAAGCTCTTTGATGCCCTTCCAGGGTCTAGTCCACGCTATAGAAAACTATTAAAATAAAATAAATAAAAAATTAAGTCTGGTGTGCCGTTTCATGAATGCTGTAGAAACACCAGTGCAACAGACGTAACTAACCGCAGACAAGAAATAAGATGTCGCTGGGCAGAGAAAGAGGATTAGATGGACCAGCCATCTTTGAATGCTCGGTATACTTTTGTGCTATATTTTCAGTATACCTCACTTACTGGTGATCACAGATTTAAAGTCTCTGTTCTCCATATTTGGCAACAGGGTGCATGATTCACAGCCTGAGATCAGCCAACCTATTCCAAGTGAAGATTCCGAGAATCCCGAGAGCACGTTCAGGTCATATGTTTATTTATTTTTATTTATTTTGAAAGTTTTATATAGCGCGAACAAGATCTTTGCAGATATCAGAGCGCTTTACAATGGCACGGGGGTGATAGTCAAGGTACATGTGCATAGTTACTTAGTTGAGGTAGATAGGTACAAGGTGCATAGTTACATAGGTAAGTCAAAAAACAAACAGGAGGTAGGTCGCAGGTGAGGTAATGTCTGTACAAGATGCATAGTCAAACAGTTGCCCCAATAATATAAAAGTACAAAAGTGAGCATATACTTGTTTAAGCGTGCTTAATGTGTTTTAGGAGATAACAAAGGTGTGCATAGTTGAGGTAGGTGAGTGCAGGATGTATTGTCACAGAGGTGCCTCAGTAGTACAAAAGTAGGGATAGTTGAGGTGGTGTAGGTATGGTGTGCAAAGTCAGACAGGTGCGTCAACAACATAACAATATACAGAGGGGGAACGTATACAATCAAATAAGTCATAATACAAGTAGTATTAATAGACCGAGGGGTCCAAGGCAGATAATTACGGAGCGGATTCATGAGAAAATACCGAGTAATAGATCATGTGTATTTAGCCATGAGGATCGCTTTTACTTCTTTCTTAAACAGTTTGTTGGAGGAGATGAGCCTGGTTTCAGGAGGGAGTGAGTTCCAGATCCTGGCTGCCATTCCTGAAAAGGAGCGTTTATAGGTTTTTTCCTTCCGGAATCTTCGAGGTTTCAGCAAAAGATTGCTTGTGCTTCTAGTAATTCTAGAGCCACCCGAGATTGACAGCTTTTGAGTGAGGTAGGCAGGTGAGTTCATGTGTACAGCCTTGCGAGTCAGGCAGGCGATTTTCAGATGTATTCTGGCTTCAAAAGGTAGCCAGTTCAAGGATTTAAAGTCAGGGGAAATATGCGAGTGCTTTTTTGAGCCAGTGATGAGTCTCGCTGCAGCGTTAAGGGACGCTCTTAGGGGAGCCGTTGTAGTTAGGGGGAGACCGCAGAGGGCGGTGCTTCCGTACTCTATGTGCGGGATGACTATAGATTGTACTGCAGTTTGGAAGTCTTTGGCTGGGAGGAAGGGTTTAAGTTTTCTCAAGGTGTTGATTTGAAAGTTCGCTCCTTTGGTTGCCTTGCTGATGTGCTGCTGCATGTTGAGATTGGCGTCAAGTGTTATGCCTAAAGATTTTGCTGAGTCTACGACGGTAGGTTGTACATTTAGAGCCGTTAAGTGCTTAAGCCATGTTTGAGCCGTAGAGATTTTTGCGGGAGGTGAGATCAGGAGGAACTCAGTTTTCAGGGCATTGAGTTTGAGGTGATTCTCGGCAAGCCAGGATTGGGTGTTTCTGATCGTGGTGTTCAGAACCATGATGTCCTCGGGGGATTGTATTTTGAGATAAAGTTGGGTGTCGTCGGCATACATATGAAAATGAACATTGGATGTCTGTAGCATAGTAGTGAGAGGTTCCATAACTAGGTTGAACAGTGTTGGGGAGAGGGAGGATCCTTGAGGGACGCCTAGCGATACAGGTACCGGAGAGGACATCGCGTTGTTGCTTTTGAATCTTTGTGACCGGTTGTGTAGAAAGGAGGTGAACCACTTGAGAACAGTCCCTGATATGCCCATTCTTGTGTTTAACAGATGGAGTAAGTTCTCATGTTTAACTGTGTCGAATGCTGAGGAGAGATCCAGAAGGATGAGGAGGCAGGTATCGTTTTGGTCTAGTATTTGGAGGGCGTCGTCCACTATGTGAGTCATGGCAGTTTCGGTACTGTGCCCTGCACGGAAGCCTGATTGATGAGCGTCGAGGAGATCAAACTTGTCTATGTGTTTAGTCAGTTGTAGCTGTACGCATTTTTCCAACAGTTTAGCGAGGGTGGGAATATTTGTAATTGGGCGGTAATTGTTTAGATCAGCGGGGTCTGCTGTTGGTTTTTTTAGTAGAGGTGTGACTTGTCCGACTTTGAGGGCGTCAGGGATGGATCCTTGTTGAAGAGAGCTATTGATAATTTTAGTCCAGAGTGGGAGGAGCAAAGGGGTAAAGTCTTTTACAGCTTTTGCAGGAAGGGGGTCAGTGAGGTGATTGGATGGTTTCAGGGTGCTGAGCAATCTGCCAATTTCTTCTTCGGAGTAGGTGCCAAAGGATGACCATGTAAACTTGTTCTTTGGTTCAGGCGCTGCTGTGTGTTGGGGGTTGGAGTAAAGGATTGCGTCATTGAGGAGATCGCTTCTTATGTTGTCGGTTTTTTGGTTAAAGAAAGCAGAGAAGTCTTCACCGGAAGGTGTAGCGCCCATGGTGCTGAGTGTCTGGGGTTGTTCTTTGGATTGTGTTCTGATTAACTCAAACAATTTCCTTGCGCGGTTTTTTGCTTGGGCGAGCTGGAGGCTGAAGAAATCTCTTTTTGAGCGTTTTATTTTCCTGAAGTAGGCGTTTCTCTGTTTCTTCAGGTTTTTTAGGTGCAGTGCAGAGGGGGCTGACCTCCAAGTGCGCTCTGCCATTCGCATGGCCCGTCTATCCTCATTGAGGCTCCCGTCATACCAAGGGTTGGAGATCTTGGACGAGACTCTTTTCAGTTGCATGGGTGCAGCCTCATTGATTATTGTGGACATAGCATTTAGATAGTGGTCAGTCAGGAGTTGAACGTCCGTAGCGCCGGACGGGGGAAGTAGGAGATTGCAGCCGTTAGGCGGTAATGAGTTTGGGTTGAGTTTCTTCATGTCCCTTTTCCAGACTTTGGGCTTAGAGAGTTGTACTGTGTTAACATTAATTTTTTCATTGATAAGGAAGGAGACAATATGATGATCTGACCAGTCACTAAGTTGGATTGACTCAAGTTGAATAGCGTCCTCTTTGGAGATGATAGGGTCTAGAATAGAACCTTTCTCATGGGTCGGGCTATTGCATGTTTGGGTGAGATCAAGGGCGTTGAGGAAGCTTTTGAGGCTATTTACCACTGTGTCACTGCTGTCATTCCAATGGAGATTGTAGTCGCCAAGGAAAATTTGGGTGTTTTGCCGTCCTGAGTTGGTTGAAATTGTGTCCATGAGTTGTTGGCAGAAGGAGAGCTTGTCCCCAGGTGGGTGGTATATGATGTGTAGTGAGCAAACCGGTTTGCTTTCGCTGATGACATCAAGGCAGAGGTATTCACAGGAAGCAAGAGAAGGGGCGGGCGCTTTAGAAACTGAGAGGTTGCTTCTGTAAATACAGGCAATTCCACCGCCAGTCTTTTTGGTCCCGTCAAGTCTAGTGATACAGTAGTTGGGGGGGGGGGGACTAGGATATCCAAGATAGGTGTAGAAGAATCAGACAGCCATGTTTAAGTCAGAATGGCTAGATCCGGTTCATGAGACACATGATGAGGTCGGCGACCTCCGCGGAATGTCTTTGGGCCGATCTGCAATTGAGAAGTATGCATTTGAGGCTAAGGGGGCAGAGGGTTAGAGATAATCGTTGGGATGGACAGGTGGGTGGTGGCTAGGCGATTTGGGGGAGCCGAGACGTAGGAGTGGAGAAGGGCGAGTGTGTCATGGTCTGAGATCGTATTGGTAGTGCGTCTGGGGCGATTGGTGGTATTGCGAGAGGGGATAGAGGTCCAGTGTGGGGGGAGTTGTGTGATGAGGCGGGTAGGAGGTGAGGAGGTAGTGTTAGGTGTAGAGGGAGTATTCCGATTGGTGGTAATGCGAACGCGATTGGTATTGTGATCGTTGGTATTGCGAGAGGGGATAGAGGTCCGGCGTGGGGAGTGTTGTGTGGTAAGGCGAGTAGGAGGCGCGGGGGAAGTGTTATTAGGTGTAAAGGTGGTGGTGGGAGGGGGGTGTCTGGGGTGTGCGATGAGCAATTCTTTGATGGAGTGTAGTTCTTCTTTCAATTGGAGGAGGGTGGACATAATCATGTCCAGCGAGGTGTTGGGCGCGGAGTTGGGGAGGGGTACAGGCGGAGAACAGGCGAATAGGTTGCTGGAGACGGGGGGGGAATCGGGGTGAGGAGGTGGAGCTGGTGAAGGGGTTGGGAGTGTTAGAGAGAGGATAGGTGTTAGGGATGGTGTTGGCGTTATTGGGAAGGGCATCAGTGCTAGGGGGGCAGGGTAGATGAGGGCGGTGTGGAGGCTGGCGGTTGTGGGGGAGGAGGTGGGATAGTGGGGAGTGAGAGTGGGGGGTGAGAGGTTGAAGGAGGGGTGAAGGCTAGGCGTGACGGGAGTGCTCAGAGTGGGGGGGAGATAGACGGAGAGAGAGTCATGTGTGGGGTGCAGTTGGGGGAGGAGGGGTGGTCTGAGAGGATTGGTGCGGAGGACGGGACGGGAGTGCTAAGTGAGGGGAGGTGGGGAATAGGCGGAAAGAGAGTCATGTTGTGTGGGGTGCCGTTGGGGGAGGAAGGGTGTTCTGAGAAGATTGGTGTGGAGGAGGGGTGCTCTGAGAAGATTGGTGTGGAGGACGGGATGGGAGTGCAAAGTGTGGGGGGGGATAAGGGAAGATGAGCGGAGGTACGAGGGTTGGTAGGGGGGATGGGGGAGCGGGTGGTGTATGAGGGGGCGAGATCTCTGTCTGAGATTGAGGGGTGGGGAGGGGTAGCTGCAGCAGGTGGGTAATTGATTATGATGCTGGGTGTGGAGGTGAGGCGAGTGTCGTTCTGGTGCTGAACTGTGTTAAGGTAATTGTTCTCATACAATGCATCCATTCTATGGAACTCACTCCCAATCCAGATTAGATAAACGACCCACCATTTTACATTCAGGAAGCAATTAAAGACATGGCTCTTCCAGAACTTGCAGCAAGATAGTTAACTTCTTGTGGTGGCAACTAGCGCTGGGATGCCTAAGGGTAGCCATGCGCTCTATCAAGAATGAATTAATATTAATAATAATAATAATAATAATAATAATAATGATTAGTGTTTATAGAGCATTTAGTCTAATTAAAGTGACTTAAAGTAAAGGGCATTTTTCTTCCTTAAAACCCATCTCTGCATAATTAAGGGGTGACCGCATTTTCAAAAACAATGGAGGCGGGGGTGTGGCTAAGCAGGCCATCATGGCGGACGTGTGTTAGATAGCTCCGTCCAGCCCAGCACTGATCCGGCGATTATCCTGCTCCCTCGGACGCTTCAGCGGTCCTGGAGGGGATATCCTTGCCCTGGAAGCCGGCTGAGTTGGTCCGGTGCACGGAGGTGGCTGGCATGGCGTGCTGCGGCCTGGCGAAAGTCTGGGACCTCGATTTTGGTGTGCCCTACGCGGCGGGCGGCGGTCGGCCTCGGCACAGAGAAGGCTCTCCGACCGGAACCGGGACTGTGGGCAGAATAGACTGGCCAGAGGACGACATTGGCTGTGGGCCTCCGGTGAGGAGACGACAGGGGGAGTACTCCGACCTACTTGCCGGGTTGCTCCTGGCATTGCTGCGGTGCGGGTGGCTGCCCAGTGCCCCGCTGCCTGGGGCATCGCATTGGCAGCGACTGAAGGTGTGTGGGGCTCCATCTGGCCCGCCTGGGGAGTCCCCCTCTCGCCGTGAAAGCAGACCCCCCCACCCCCCCTCCCCCAGCTCATCGGGAGATCGGCAGTCGGGAGGGGCTGCTTGGGGAGTGCAGCGGCACAGTTGGTGAGGGGGTGGCCAGCCCTCCTTGGGGCTGTGACTGGCCTTGAAGCGGCCCTACACAGTGGACGCTGCTTGCCCCCCCCCCCCTCTCCCTACTCAGTCAGCGGCTTGGTTGTGGGCCTACCATCCCAAGGAGATCGGCGTTCGGGTCGCACGGGGGGGGGGGGGGGGGGGGGGGAGTAGTGGAGCGGTGATTGCAGACAGGGCATTGGGAGAGCCCGTGGCGGCTGGAGGGGGCCCGAGCCTGCGCTACGGCCGGAGTGGCGGCTGGGCCTTGGCAGCGTGGGGCGAGTTGCCACAAACCTGTGCCCATTGACTTTGGCCCTGCCGGCGCTGATTTCGGTCCACCGGGCCTCGGCTTGGCCCCGACACTTGCCAGCCTCCTGCTGAGGGCGATTCACCTGCGGACACTAGTGGCTGTACACCCAGTGGGGGCCCCACGGGACGATACGGCTGACGGACTCCCGCCTTGGGGGCGGGGCTGTGAGGAGTGCATCGCCATGACTAGAGGTAAGGGGAGCAGTGGCCCAACTACACAGGGGCCCATTGATAAGTTCATGGGCCCCGGGGTGGCGAGTGGTACTACCGGACACTCACAGGAGGGCCCGCCGGACAATGCGACGCTGCTGGCCACCATAACCCAATCCAGGGGCATGTTGATGCCAAGATTGGCGCGGTTGGGTCGGATGTGATGTTGCTGTGGCAGGACCTGCGGAACGCAGTATCCCGCATAACAGAAGTGGAAACGCGGGTGTCGGGGTAGAGGACGACGTGGTGTCCATCAAGCAGAAGGTGGCGAAGTTAAAAAGTACCCAGAAAGGCCTGGCACTGCGCATGGAGGACGCGGAAGGGCGGGCCCATCGAAACAATCTGCGCTTCGTGGGCTTCGCGGAAGGATGTTAGTCAAGGGGCATGGAGCGTTTCCTTACGCAGTGGATCGAGGGCTGGATGCCTCCACACGCTCTCTCCCGCTGCTTTATCATCGAACTGGCTCACAGGGCATTAGTGCAGAAGCCACCGGTCGGGGCCCGGCCCGTCCAGTAATCGCGAGGCTACTGAACTACTTTGACCAGGATGGCATCCTGAAACAGGCCAGAGCGAAAGAGCCTCTCATGTTTGACAATAACCGGATCATGGTGTTCCAGGATTACACACGCTTGGTACAGCAAAAGCGCTGGTCGTTCCAGGCAGCTAAGGCCCAGCTAAAAGAACTTAAGCTACAGTATGCCCTGTTGTTTCCGGCACGCCTTAGTGTGGTGTTCCAGTCGCTGACTTTTTTCTTTGACGCTCCGGAAGACGTCTTCAAATGGACGGATGAGTGTGCGGGTGAGGGCCCATACACCCCCCCCCCCCCCCCCCCAGGTCGGCACTCAGATTAGTCATTGAGTGAAGGGGCGCAGCAGGCTTCACAGAGACAACGCCGGCGGGGATCTCAGAAGCCCCAATCTCAGAGGCGATCACAATCCTGAAGTTCGGGGGTCGGAGGAGATGCGGCGCCCCGGACACAGAAGATTGGACTCTGTCCCGGCTGAAGGAGATAATGCTGGTGAACCCTCATAATTGGACCATGTGTGCTGTTCTTTGCTGTAATACTGAGGGAGCCCTGCGTGGGCTCGGACCCTGCAGCTCTCACGCCTGTAGGTAGCGAGAGGAACTGTTATGGGTGTTAAGTTAGGGATCCATTGGTGGGGGGAGCCGGGTCCCCCGGTTGGGGGCCTGGCTTCAATCCGACCGCGACAGGTACTTTAATGTTTCATGAGGTATGGGGTGGGGGGGTTTGGTTTGGGGGTTAGATTGCACTGTCACACCGAGCATCACATGCAGTACTTACACTTTGCTACAACTATTGTTCAGGGCCCACACACAATATGCCCCTAGATGGCTAGAGGGTTGACAACAGTCCAAGGATCCCCTGGCGCCCTTCGGGTGGTGAGCTGGAATGTTCGTGGGCTCCTAGATAAAATCAAGCGGGCGGTCTTACGACAGGCCAAGCGGGTCAGGCGGATGTTCTCCTTCTGCAGGAAACCCATCTGATGGGTACTAAGGTGCTCTGTCTACAGCGCTATGGTTATCAACAGGGGGCGTGGCTATCCTCATCCATCGTAGGGTTCCTTATGTACATGCACAACAGTGGCTAGATGGACAGGGGCGCTATGTCTTTGTCTGTGGAATGATTGGGGCGGAGCCGGTGGCGTTGGGATGGGTGTATGCCCCTCCTCCTTTGCAGTGTTCACTGGTGGAGCGGTTGTTGGCATTGTGGTCTGATATGCCAGATGTGGTTTCTGTGGTGGGCGGTGATTGGAATGATGTTATAGACCCCAGTAGGGATAGGTCCAAAACGGGCGGGTTTCGGGGGAGCTCCCAACCCACAAAGCTACAAGCACTGGTGTCCAGTCTGGATTGGGTGGATGTATGGCACCTTCACCATGGCATCAGGAGGGAGTATACTTTAACAGTACATGCATCCTTCTCGAGGATGGACTATGTGTTTGTCCCTAGGGGGGGTGGTCTCGAGGGTGGTGTCGGCTGGTATTCACCCAAGAGGGTTAATCGGACCATTTATCAGTGTACATCGACTTGCAGTTGGGCGGTGCGCCGCCTCAGTTCCGATGGCGCCTCTCGGTGTGACATCTACAAAATGCGGAGTACGACACACTTATGCGGGAGGCGATCGCAGATTACTTGACCACGAACCTGGGCTCGGTCTCGGACGCGGCGACCTTATGGGAGGCAATGAAGCCTATCCTTAGAGGGGCAGACATCGCCTGGTGCGCGGCTGCACGTAAACGGCGTAGGGATGCTTTGGTTGGAGCAGAGGCGGAGGTGGAAAGACTGGAGCATTTAAGTAGGGTGGACACTGGTGGTGCGGGGGTACGATGCCTGCTGAAGGCTCAGCGGTCGTATGCCTCTCTTGTTAGAAGAGGCCAGACAGGCATGGTTGGCAACACGTAGCAGAGTTTGTCAATAGGGAGACAAATCTAGTAAAATGCTACATAGGCTCTGCCAGGGGACCCTTCGCCCCCAGGCCCTTCCGGGTATACTGGACAGGAATGGCTCACCCATGGTGAACCCCCAAACGATAGCTTCGCTGAGTACTATGCTGACCTCTATGCCCGCGGGAATGCCTGACAGAAGAGTGGGTGGGGAGAGTCATTGGGGACCTCCCGCCGAAGGCTGTGTCTGATGAGACGCAGGGGCAGCTGGACTTACCACTGTCAGATGAAGAACTGGCTGGGGCCCTGGGGGGGGGGGGGGGGGGGGAGGCTTAATTCGGGGAAGGCGCCGGGCCCTAACGGGTTTCCGAGCTAATGTTTCAAGCGATACCATCTCCAAATTGCATCGCATTATCGTGCAGTAGTAGAGGAATCCAGGGAGACCGAGAGGCTTCCCCCCGGACTGGCGATTCAGAAAAAGGGGTGGTGATGAACAGAGTGTCTGAATTAAGCAGACCACTCTTACCCAGTCCAAAGATCAGGGCTTGATCCATCACCGTTATTTAGCTCACTGCACCATCCCAGCTCAGAACCTGGCTATATGCAAATCAGTCTGTCCCTGGCCCAGTGCATCATGGGAACAGGGCAGACTAAACTACCAAGCCAATTCTTCACCAGAAAGGAGACAAGCTACCGGGGACCAGTTTCTGGCATTTCAGCAGTCGTCGGCCCGGCTTGCTTGAATCCTGATGGTGCAGTGAGCAAGGGACTCATTTCTGAGTATACCCTGCCACACCTATAGTGGCCAAAAACGATTCAGAAAAGGGGGTGGTGATGAACAGAGTGTCTGAATTAAGCAGACCACTCTTACCCAGTCCAAAGATCAGGGCTTGATCCATCACCGTTATTTAGCTCACTGCACCATCCCAGCTCAGAACCTGGCTATATGCAAATCAGTCTGTCCCTGGCCCAGTGCATCATGGGAACAGGGCAGACTAAACTACCAAGCCAATTCTTCACCAGAAAGGAAACAAGCTAGCGGGGATGGTTTCTGGCATTTCAGCCGTCGTAGGCCCGGCTTGCTTGAATCCTGATGGTGCAGTGAGCAAGGGACTCATGTCCAAGTATACCCTGCCACACCTATAGTGGCCAAAAACGATTCAGAAAAGGGGGTGGTGATGAACAGAGTGTCTGAATTAAGCAGACCACTCTTACCCAGTCCAAAGATCAGGGCTTGTGCGGAGGTGGTCGTGTTTCTGAAGCCGGGTCTGCCTCCGGAGCAACATGCCTCCTGCCGCCCGATCTCACTCCTGAATGTGGAGGTCAAGGTGTTGGCCAAAGCGTTGGCTAACCGTCTCATGCCATATATATCGGCAGTGGTACACCCAGATCAGGCGGTCTTTATGCCTCAACGGGCGACGCGCCACAACATCAGGCGGGCACATGAGGCACTGGCGGCGATAAGACGGTCTGGGACTCCGGCTGCTCATAGATAGGGCATTTGACTCCCTCAGTTGGGTCTACCTCTTCGCCCTCCTGCGCAGACTCAATTTTGGGTCACGCTTCTTGTCATATATTCGCCTCCTGTATACCGAGCTGAGGGCATCCTGGGCAGTGTCCTCCCGGTTCTCGGCGTGGCACGAGGCAGGGCTGCCCCTTATCCCCGTCCTTTTCGCCCTGGCGATGGAGCCGCTAGCGGCATGGGTCCGTATGGATGCGCTGTTGAAGGGATTTGAGTGGGCTCCAGGGGCCTCTGATAGAATTGCGTTGTACGCTAACGATGTCCTCTTTTTTTTCTGACGGACTTGAACAGGTCGGGCCGAGAATACTGGAGGTCATGAGTCTTCGGCGAATCCTCCGGACTGTATATGAACCCCCGGAAGTCCACAAAATGGATACTGGGAAACCCCGAAGAAGTGGGGCCCTGGGCTGACACGCTGCAGAGGGCGGATGGAGGGCTCAAATACCTGGGAGTGTTCCTCACAGACGCGCCCGTGGTGTCACGGGAAAGGAACCTGGCACCTGTTTGGGAGCGCTCGCGATCGGACATGAAACTCTGGTCTCGTATGCCTCTCACGATCTATGGCCGATCGGCAATCTTCAAGATGGTCTCACTACCGCGGTTGCTCTACCAGCTGCAAAACCACCTATATCCGATTGCGACCAGATGGTTCGCGCAGGTAAACTCTGGGCTGGGACAGTTTCTGTGGGCGGTAAGACGGTCCAGGGATTCGTACGTGCTTTCTGTCCACATACTGTGGGGGATTGGCGACCTCCGATATTCTCTCCTATTACAAAGCCTCCCATCTCCTGATCTTGAATGAGTGGTGGTATGGGGACAGAGGAGATACGGCGTACGCACTGTAGCGGCGCTTGATGGAGCCGCACACCATACACACGATACTGTATTCGGCGCCGTTGCGGAGGGATCTGCAGCCGGTTACGAAACTAGTCTTTGGTGTCTGGCGACACTCCTTGAAGCGCATGGGGTGGCGGAATAAGTTGACTGATGAGACCCCTTTGTGGCACAACGGGCACTTGCCGGAGCTCGCAACATTACAGGGCTTTCGGAATTGGGATACCATTGGGATCTCAACACTGGGGGATGTAGTGCGGAATGGTACGCTAAAGTCCTTTACGAACCTGCAGAAAGAATTCCACATGCCTAGATCTCAATTCTTCCGCTACCTGCAGCTCAGTCATGCCCTTTCCCCAAGCTTGGTGGGCATTGAGGCGCTCCCGGAGTTTAGCCCCCTAGAGGCCAAAGTTTTTATGGGAGATTTGGAGACTAAAAAGATTGAGGATATACCAGACCCTGGTCACTCATAGTGCTCAGTCGACGGACAAATTGTGAGGAGTGTTGGAGGAGGACGTCGGCGCTCTTGAGGAAGAAGACTGGAGGGAGGACCTTGGGGCCCCACGGGGGGCCGCGATAGCCATGCATCTACGGCTCATTCAATTTAAATTTCTCCATCGCGTCTATTTTACTCGGGCCCGGTTGTGGCGGGCGGGTCTGATCGCCTCCCCGGAGTGTCTCCGATGCGGTCAGGAAGAGGGCACCTTTTTCCATACGGTATGGTCATGCACTGCCTTGGACCGTTTTTGGCGAGGGGTTTTCGCTTGCATGTTGGGGGGGATGCTCCCGCGCACCCCGCGGTTGGCCCTTCTCCACGTGATGAACGGGATAGGTGGCAACCTGTATAAACGGCATCTGCTGCTCCTGGGCCTTACCCTGGCAAAACGGGACATCGCCAGGAGCTGGAAGAATGATCGGGGCGCCCGCTCTCTGCATGGAGGAATGGTCTAGATTTTAACATGGGGCTTGAACAGCCCATCTTCGTTGCCCGCGGAAGCACTATAAAATATGGAAGAGGTGGGCGGACTATAGAGGATTGTGGCTGGATCCCCCGGGTGAGTCGAATGATCCCTCTGGTGATTGATGTGAGAGGGGCTGTCTGTAGAATTAGGTCCTGTTTGGCATGTGTGCTCGCAAGAGGCGCGGGGCCAGGGGGTGGACTGTTTCGGGTGCTCCTCTGTATAGATGTGGCTTGCTACATATGATTCATTGGTATTCCATGCGTTGAGCTAGGTGGTCATAAGCGCAATCTGGGGTGGGTGGGCGGGGAAGGGGGGGGGGGGGGTGTAGGTTAATTGGCTCGCCGGACTCAGTTCTCTGGTGGAGGAACCTGTTTCTCTGTTAAGCCAAAGGCCCGATTGAGCTTCATATATTGCTGTGGCAGTGGCCTCTGGAGTGCAGAGCCCTGCGCCATTAGATGGCCGCTTTGAACGAGAAGATTTTTATTGGACAGGAATGTATTTTTTATTTAGGTGCCTAATGCAGATGCACACAGAGAAATAAGGTCGACACTGCTACATGTTTTGTTGTCCACCTACAAGTAGGATGAGCCAAGGGTGTGGGGGGTGGTGGTTGTGTTTTGTTCCTCTTTTAGGTTCCTTATATGTTAATTGAAAACTGATATATAGTCACAATACAGCTGGACGATATGTCTGATTTATGCATGATGTGCTGCCCTCAAATTCAAGGTACTAAAATGTAATTCATGGCTAGGTCTCCACGCGGATCTGCGTTCTATCTTGTCACAATTCCGTCGGAGGATATGCACAGTCTGCTTATGTACTGTAATGTTTTTCTGCAATAAAATATGTTTAAAAAAAAAACAACGGAGGCACCCATGATTTCGCGTTTAACTTCTTACGCTTCCTCTTCAGTCTCATAAAAGGTGTCTTAACTAGTGCCAGCGCTCCAATCTACTGTAGTAGGGGTGTCTGAATAGTTACAGCGCTCTATCCATCATCTCCTTGTGTTTGCTTTGTTAACCCTAAGTTGGCAGAGTATGCCCAGACGTGGGTCCCTTGCTCCCTTTGCCACTGGATTCAAGCTAGCCTGGCTGATGAGGAGTGTTACCCCGAAACCGGTCCCAGGATGCTGGTTTCCGGTCTAGGGAAGACCTGGCATGGCAGTTAGGCTGGACTGTTCCTCTGAGGAACCGGGTCAAGACCGATTTGTATATGGCTGGGTCTTAACTGGGATGGCGAAGTGACCTAAAGAACTATGCTGGATTCAACCCAAATAGAATAGTCCATCCACCAATCCATCATCTCCTTTTGTTTTCAATGTTAGAGCCATAGCATCGGTCTCTATGGACAGTAGGCTTAAAGTAAGCTGGGCGTGGGGGCATCAACAATGAGCAAGTTGCTTAGCCTTCAGTAACTCATGAGTTTCACTGATCTCACAACAGAAATGGTTGGAGTCCCCCAATCTACACTAATGATCCTTTCTTGAACTCATAATTCCGTCTACTTTTCCGAAAACTACAGCTTTCTGGGATCACTCATGGGTTTTACCACAATAGTTAGGAAAAATTTGATATTTATTCAAACTTTCTGAAACAATGGTAAAAAATATGTCTGATTCAGCTCTGAATGTTCCTGAAAGACGAGAAAAATGTGACTTCAGCACAGCAAACACTTGCTGATGCCATTTTTATGGAGGGCTGGGGGGGCTTTTTTGGGAGTACCTTTTCCCCTATACATTAGCCCCCCCCCCCAAAAAAGATGATGAATTTTGACTATGTTCTCAGATCCCTCCAGTGGAATCCACAAACTCTAGTACATACCTTTGGAATGATGGCAAGGATGTTGGAAAAAAGGTACGCAGATGTGGAATGGACACCTTATGTAGAATTTTTTTTAGCAAAGTCTGTATTGGTGTTACTAAAGGTTTTCGCCCACAAGGCCTAGTACCTCCAAACGACAAGCAGCCATCTTTTTTCCAAGCCACACTTGCAGATTAATGCACTGCCTTCAGTTTCCCAAAACATAATCGGTGGGTTATTTTGTGTGAATGCTGTATGTCTAAATGATAGGAGTGTGTGTGTGTGTGTGTGTGTGTGTGTGTGTGTGTGTGTGTGGACTGTGAGTGTGCGTTTGTGTGTAAGTGATAGGAGTGTGTGTGCTGTATGTATAAGTGAAAGGAGTGTGTTATATGTGTGATAGGAGAGTAAGTGAGTGTGTGAGGGTATGTGAGGAGGAGAACAAATTAAGAATTGGTAGTAAAGTAAATGTATTCTAAAAAACTAGGGAGCACTATAGGAGAAAATCACACGAAAAATTATCACTATAGACAGAAAGGTTCCAGAGTACATATTACTATACTATATGCTCGGTAGTCACATTTTCTGTGTTATGGACATATTTTCACATTCTATGCAGCCAAAAATACCAACAACCACACGAGTATGCTTACACCTTATGTTCACAGTGTGCAGGGTGTTGGAAAAGTAGCATCCCAGGACTCCCGGGTGAATTTATGTGCGTCACAAGCTCCTTAATGAGTGTTTTTGATACCTTTATGTGCAAGAAGTTAAAAGGTGAGCTGTTTGGCGTTGTGCACCAGCTGGGTGATGAAGACACTCTAAAAACGGACAGCGTTACATAAAACGAGACACATTATTTTATTAAAGGGCACTGAGTGAGGGGGAACGAAATGTAGGGCTGGACAGTAAATTCCTGTACTTTGCCATTTTATCAGCACAGTATAAAGTACTAATAAATTGAAAGGTATTTTCTATAATTCGTGTCTTCTGCTTACAATAAATGATTTGTGATAAGCAACTTTTTAAGGTTTGTCATATTTGCGTCGGACCATTTTAGGTGTAAAAATCCTGGGCATTTATAATTACATACGCACTAAAGATGTACTTTCTGCATAAAAGTAGTGGTACTATTGCATTTAAAATACAACAGTACTGCGGGCAAGAGTTATAACAATTCATTATAAATAAGGCAGTACAGCAGACATGCAAGTACCATCCCGCTGAAATTATGGCAGCCCCATTGGTATGTACTGATAAACCTCCATAAAAAGTTTTATAGTTAGCAGTACCAACTCAGTCTTTCAGCCTTCCCACGTCATTGAATTCAGTATCATTATATTGAATAGTAGCAGCTGAAGTTTACAGCACTTTATGACTGAAAAAATTGGGCTGTATTGGGCAATCATCAACCACAATATTATCATGAAAGTGGGAGCCATACTGGAATGGGCTACTGCTGCCCACTACGAGTAGAGCATCACTTCTGAAAGGGTCTGCACTGGACATTATGATTACAGCGGTCCTGCTGAAAAGAGATTGTACTACAATATTGACGATGTAGGGGACAGCTGAGTAACTGTTTCAGTACGAATATACAAGTGAACTAATGGATTTAGGAAGCACATTTCACTTAGACAGTCAATTATAACCTATCACAGTGAGTATGAGCCCTGCAGGTAGCTCTCCCCATGCCACCTTCTAACCAATAGTGAGTTCTCAGGGCTTTGCCTGGTAATTCCAGCAAAGGGTGGACATAAGAATTATAAGTAACCCAATTGAAGCAAAAAATGTATGGTTTCAAACAAAAATTTGGGGGAATTACAAAGTGGCCAAATGGTGACACGCAGCTTTACCTAATTAGTTTGATTTTGGTTATTTTACTGGGATGTTTTGAAAACACAATATTTAGAAGCCCGCGTCTCCTGTGATATGGATTCATGTTCACCAGCAAAGCAGAATTTAAATTGTATAAATCCCGGTACGGGGCTGAGTTGGCTGCATCCGGTCATTGTGATGCAGTCTTCAACGTGAATAAAGTGAAACCAAATAAAAGGCGTGGAGGACAGGGTGTCAATTAGTATTTATAACTGGGCTAGTCTTTGACCACAAAGTGTAAAAAAAAAAAAAAAAAAAAAAAGGTTGGTGCAGAATGTAGAGCAATCCAGAGGGGGATCAAGAGGAGACAGAAAGAATGACAGGAGAGGGGTGCAGAGCAGAAACCTAAACAGTATGGGGGGCAGAGACTTGGGTGTAAGTAGGGAAAGAGAGGTCAGCCAAGGGGTGGAAATGACAACGTTACGGCAGCGAAGCATAAAGGGAAGTGCATGTAATGCCAGCGGCTTGAGTGGACAAAAGAGTAAAAATAATTCCTTTCTTTGCGGATCACACAAAGGTGGCAATCCCCTCAAAACAAAAAGCACTTTTCCCAAAGTTGGACTTACCTCAGACGCCCTGAGATACTGCAGCCTCAGAGTATCCAGAGATTCTTCAGACGAACCATGTGTGCAGCAGAGGAATCACATGGGCTGTACACACTGCAGCACGGGGGAGCTAAAGTGAAACTATGTGTGCAACTGGAAGGGTGCCCTAGTTGTGCCTTTAATTTTGAAACTCATACCACAACTACCAAAGGACTAGAGCTTCCAGCTTCTGCAATGCCCCAGAGAAGCTGCTGCAGTGCTGTGCTGTAGAACGCAGATTTGCATTCTGGAACGTGTAGTGCGGAATTCTACTACAGCAGTAACAGGACTGCAAGTGTCAGAAAGCAAAGCAAAATCTTTGACCGGATGAGCTCATTCATCATAGACCTGGAAAATGCCGGAGCTTTGCACAAAGCCGCGTTGCTTCGCAAGAAGTTGTGCAAGCCGGCCTGAAGAGAATAGGTGCGCGCGCGCACGCGCACTGGCAAAAACGAAACCTATTGTGGGGCGGGACTTCCGTTTTGTGAAGCCCGCGCCCACGGAGGGCCTGGCCAGAGAAAGAGCCCAGCGGAGGCGGCAGATGTCCGGAGTGGCGGTAAGTGGGCCTTAGTTGTAGGGGGGGTGCGCTTCTGTGTATGTGTGCGGCAGGGCGGGGGTCTGTGTGCGTGCGTGTGTAGGTGCGCTGGTGTGTGTGAGTGTCTGTGTGTGCTGCGGCGGGGGGGTGTCTCTGTATGTATGTGCATGTGTGCATGGGCGCTCGTGTGTGTGTGTGTGCGCATGCATGTGTGGTGTTGGATTGCGAGAGCATGTGAATGGCAGGCAGGGGATGTGCACAGCGCCGTGCGCGCCCTCGAGGGCAAATCGGAGACGGCAGAGGCTCGTGCATGGACACCGTCTCACATTCCCCCAGACACGCCAGCAAAAGATGTCTTCGCAGACAAAAGCAGCTTCGCATGCTTTTTAGGTCTGCTCGACCTAAAAAGTAGAAAAATGTTATGGAGGCCTAAGTGCAAACTACAAATAGCCAAAAAGGGCTTAGGAGCAGAAAGGCCTAGGAACAAAATAATTACTACAGAACATTGACATTTTGTGGAGGAGGAAGAGCTGTTTATGACTTCAGCAAAGATTTCTAAGATGCAGAGCCAGCATCACAGTCATTAACATTTTATTCTGCATCATAGGATCCAACGTAGAATAGATTTGGAAGTTTATTACTTTAATCGAATCTCAATAATGTGTAAGATTTAACTAGACAACATTATTTTAAGACAGTTGCAGAAGGTTTTTTTTGTTTTTTTTAACTGCTGCACTAGTATTTGCATCCAAACAATATTCCGTTAACATATGCATTAAATTCCTGGTGGCTGCTTCACAAAACTTTAGTAATGGTACATTTCTCAAATAATCAAAAGTGGAGGCCTACCCCCTCGTGGAATAAGCTCTTGGATTATACAGAAGGGGTTTGTTGCTGTTGGTTACAAATAATATAAACTGTCCATCTAGCAAGAGTTTGTTTTGTAGACGTTCTCCCAGTACTATGCGGTTTAGGGTGTTTGAGGGGGGTTAAAAAGTAAATTTTTGTTTTTAATATACTTTGATCTATTTAAAAACAATTTAAGGACACTTATAAAATCCAAAGAGTGGGATGGTCTGTCCACAAGAGACTTTGGAAGAAAACAGACAGACAGAGAAATTAGCAAATATGAAAATTCAGAACACTTAGTAGGAAATGGTCCTTTCAAGCACATGCAATTCCCATCAAAGAAGCATTTTTTAAGTCAGATGATTTAACATGGCCTTACCGATAGGCTCAAAAGGGAGGAGCCATTCATTTAGAAAGCACCAGATTCAGTTCCCATAGGGCAGAAGGCTGCCATCTTGGAAGGAATTATTTCTTCAAACCTTCCCTTCTGGGGTTGAGAAAAAGAAGTTTGATTTGAACCCTTTCTGTATGCAGAAAGAGCAACCAGTTGAACATTTATTGAATAACACGAACACTTTGAATTTGTCAAGTGCAGCAAATAAGTTAGGATTACTTCTTCTTGATAATTAACTGGATCACTGCAAACACCAAATGACAAAATCTTTTTCATTTGAAATTATACGACACTCTTATAGAAGGAGGTTTCACATTTTTTTTACGTTTAAGGCATACAAGTTTGAGGTAATATATCACTATAATGTATGGCCTCAGGAGCCATCCAGCCAAATTCAAAGAATGAATGGTGGGGTGATTTTTTTCTCCCTCGTATGTCCTAGAAAATACTGAAACAACACAGCAATTTCTTTCTTCTTAACAGATCAAGGGGTTTCTGGGAACCACCATTCCAGAGCAATGAGAAAAATTTGAGTTTGAATGACTGTTTTAGTGAGTAGTGTTTTAATCAGGGGTAATGGTGGAAAACAATACAGAAATTGGCCCTATATATTCATCAAAAGCGCATCTCTGGCTCCAAAACTCGGCACGGTAGTTTGCGCTTAGTAGCAAAAATATGTATTAGTGTAAAGTCTCATTCTTGTAAAATAACTTGGAAGACATTGGTGTTAAGCTCAGGCTCATGATTTTCGTTGCAAAAATCTGTTTAGCAGATCTGCTTGGCAATTCTGGAGATCTGAGGGGTGTACTGCCTGCATGCACAACTGTCTTGCAAGAAGCAAATATCATATTGCTTGACCTTCCAGAGATAAAATCCTGGATCCGGACCACCTTGTTTCTTTAAATAATACACTGTGGGCATATTTTTTTGTTTGAATCACCAACCTCTTTGTAGTTATGGAAGGATGCGGTATACTGCCTGGTGTGCCCATGCAGGCTACGCTATATAGGCAGTACTATCCATCAATTGAAGATCAGAACTTTGGAGCATTTAAGAGCCATAGACAAAGTGGATGCCGGGTATCCTGTGGCACGCCACTTTGCTGAATTCCATCAAAGGGATAGAAGTGACAATATTTTGGCTTGGACTATGTTCCAATAAATACCAGAGGGGGTGACAGGCTAAGCAAATTACGAAGATTAGAGTCACGGTATATCATAGATTTACTTACAAAATTCTCAAGAGGAATGAATAGTGGAGAGGAATTAGCTGTACACTTAGGAACATAGATTAGAGCACTGAGAACTGTCACATGAGTCTGCTGAATTGAGTTGTGTAGGATTGAAATCTAAGTTAATGAAATGAGATTGGTAATGTTTTCTGGATGTTTACAAATATAGATGAAATTTAGGTCAGTACGGGAGTGCATTAAATTAGGAATGAAAGGAAGGGGCATAAGTTGATCCAGGGCGAGATCCTGAACATAACATGTAAAGCATATGCCGATACACGGCAGTATGAATTGGTAAATTGTCAAGTGGGATGATTTAAAAGTACTATTTTATGGAGACAATCATGTATAAGGTCATGAATGAATTT
The DNA here is from genome assembly GCF_964263255.1 of Lissotriton vulgaris. Taxonomy (NCBI): domain Eukaryota; kingdom Metazoa; phylum Chordata; class Amphibia; order Caudata; family Salamandridae; genus Lissotriton; species Lissotriton vulgaris. The sequence goes on along the minus strand of NC_141689.1, from coordinate 1,079,604,233 downwards.
TGTATTTCGATATGAAATGTATTTTTATGTAGAAACTTCAAAATGGCACTCGTGTTAGGAGAGTGCCTGTCCCTTCTTGATTTCAATGTACGCAAGCAATGCTTTATTAACATGCTTTCTTTGGTGTGTCATGAACACAGAGGAAGGCTTCACGCCGAAACACGTTTGATTACTGGCTGCTGAATAAAGTTTGCAAGCGCCCCCTGTGAGTGTGGTAGTTCTTTGCAATTTGAGCTTTATTATAGAGCGTGTCAACCACTACCGCAGCCTGCCCGAGAGCGCTCCGCTTTTAGTGGAAATCTAGCGTGCGCATTATATCTATCAACGCTCCAGTTGCCTGTTCCCACACTTGAGCAGCACACGAGACACAGACTGAAGGTGGTAAGCCTTTAATCAGGGGTACAAACCGGCTCCTGTTGGCAGTTTTCATCAGACAGCCATCAAAGCGAATCGCCTGACGCGTTTTGAGAGTCTCTCTCTTCCTCAGAGGCAGTTGCATTGGTGGATGCATGCGCCGGTCTCCATCCTTCATAGCCAAATCACGGCCCCAAATGGGCAAAAACTTTTTAGTTACTGTGGTGAATTTTCATGAATATAAAGTGGTTTTAAAAGTTCACACTTACAAACTTTTCAATGAATCTGACAATATTATTCAATGGGAGAAAATTCAGGTTGCAGGTAAAGTATGATTGCGTTACTTTTGTAATCCAGTACTGGGCTTCTAGGGCCAGCACTGGGGTCTGAACTTAAAACAGGTAGGTAATTGCGTTTGAGTATTTCGTATGATTTTTAAAGAATATTTCAAGTTTTCAAAAATAGGCACTTAGAAGAAATTTCATGGAAAAACAATGGGTTCCTATGGAGAAAATACAGATTACTAGTAAACCCGGTAAGGATTACTTTTGAGGTTCAGTACTGGGCTGCAAGGTACAGTACTGACTTCTCGCGTGCTTGCAGGAGAGTACTTCGGAATTCAGACTTCAACTGATTTTAAACGAATATTTGCAGTTTTCACACTTAGAAAATTTTCAAGTAAAAATGGGTCAATGTTATCCAATGGCAGGTAAGTCAGTTACCGGTTTCCAGGTGAGTACTTGGCTGGTGAAGTTAAGGTTCCAGGTCTAGACTCAGGGGTCCCCCAGGGTCAGGTAAGTATAGTCGGTTCCGACCCAGCAGCGCAGGGCCGGCCGGGTGCAGAGGTAGGTAGGCCCAATGATATCCAATGAGGGAAAGGGGCCTTCGGTTTGTGGCTGCTGGCTAGCAGGCCACGCGGCTGTGGGAGCTGAGCACCTGGTCACTTGCTCAGGGCAATAAGGGGAAATAGGATAGGACAAAGGTGGCACAGCCAGCGACACTCGGGCAGCTGGGTGCAGGGTGCTCGAGCCGTCGGGCGTTCAATGTTATCCAATGGGAAAGGTCAAAAAGAAACAAAAGGCTGCAGGCTCGGAGACGGAGACTCTCCAGGGGCGACCAGCACTTCAAGAGGTAAGTTGGGATCTTGGAGCACATGTATGTACCCCAAAGGGAGGCAGAGGGGGCTGTCTTTGGGTGTCGGAAAAGCTTACCCTCGGCTGGTCGCAGCTGGGGTGGGCCCCGGTTTGAAGTCTGCAGGCGTCGGCTGGTTCGTCGAGGAGAGTCTTTGGACACTGGGCTTTGGGTCCCAGTCGCCGGGGGGACATCCACATGGTCTTGGTTTGGTTGGGCCTGGCCCGAGTTCGGCGAGTGCAGAATGGGCTAGTCCGGAGCTTCCTGGTTGGCACAAGTTGGGTTGTTGCAGCAGAGCCTCTGCTGGTGGAAGTTCCAGTCTTTAAGAGGGTCAAGGCAGGCAGGTCCTCCAGGTGTCCCAAGATCGCTATCCGCAGGAGTCGCCGGGATTAGGCAGGAGTAGGTTCTAGGATCGACAGGCCGGTAGTGCAGGGGCTAAGTCAGTTGTTGTCGTCCTGTTAGCAGCTGCACGGCGGATAGTCTTCTCTTGATCTTCTTTCTTCTTTTCGTATCTGGATCGAAGGAAGGTTCAGGGAGCCCCTAAATACTTAATTTAGGGGCGTTACAGGTAGGGCAAGGGCAGGGACCAATGGGTCCCTGTCCTGGGGTGAGTACACCCCCTACACCCCCTAGTCTGCTCCTCTCCTGAGGGAGGGGGGCAGGAGCCTAGCTGGGATTGGGCCGGTCTCCCCAACCTGAGGGGTGAGGTTGGCACAGGCTGGCACACCCCCTTCCTGACGTAGCTTTTCCCGCAAGAGTGGGGGTTAGAACTGGTGGGGGCCAGTTGCTGGGTACAGCAAATGGTCTGGAGAAGCTCACAGAGACAGCATGCCTTTGAAGCTTCCCCCTGTCCGTCCTGGGGGAGGAGACCTAGCACCTCGCCCAGGATGTGCATTGTTGCAGGCCCAGGAGAGCGGGGGGGCTCTCCACCCAGGGGTCCAGCAACATGGCTGCTGTGTGGCAGCCTCTGCAGCCACTTACCCCAGACGTGAATTGTAGGTTAGGATTTCAGAGAGCATCTTTAAGATGCCCTCTGGTGCATTTTACATTAAATCCCACACTGGCACCAGTGCGGGTTTAATGTGCTGAGAAGTTTGGTACCAAACGGGTCAGTCTTCCGTGTAGCCATTATGGTGCTGTGGAGTTCGTAATGACAACCTCCCAGCACCATATACTCTTAATGGCATCACTGCACTTACAGTGCCCAGGAATGGCCCTGGGTACTGTAGGGGCACAGGGCTCATGCACCTGTGCCCACACCTCTGGCATAGGGCACCCAGCTAGAGGGGTGACTGAAGTATGCTAGGGCAGTGGGTTCTGTGGGCATGGCACACAGGGATGAGTGCCATGTCGACTCTTGGTTTAGTTCTGTACTTAGGCACTCAGCCTGCAAAGGCAGTGTGTGGGTGCCAGGGTACAGGGCCCCTGAGGGTGGCCCAATAAGTGCTGCAGCCCTACGGGGTATTCTCTAGTCACCATGCCCTGGGTACCATTTACTAGGGGCTGACAGGTGGCCAGAGATGCCAATAGGGTTTTTAGTTTCTGCACAGTTTTAGGGAAGGAACACAGGTCCTGGGTACCTGGTTGGCAGGAACCCAGGGCACACTCAGTCAAAGCGCATCAGCAGTTCAGAAAAAAGTGAGGGCATACCAAGGCAAGAATATATATATATATTTGGGAGCACCGATATACAATAAAACTTGCACTTACTTTGGGTCTGTGTCCGCAGCCTGGAGGTAACCTGAGCCGTACCGGATTTTCCTTGGGATATATATATATATATATATATATATATATATATATATCTATCTCCAAAGACCACTCTTCTCGCCGCTATCCTCACGGCGCCCAAGTTTCCCCGGGAAAAGAGAGACGGACACCAAATGTTTTGTTTTACCGCAGCTGCAGGTAAAATTTAATCAGCATTTTTTTTATCAGTGCATGTTCCGAACAGGAACCCAAACGCGTTTCGGCGTTCTCAGACGCCTTGCTCGCTGGTGATCTGTGCAAGTATCCCCGCCCCTTAATAAAATGAGGCTAATCCCGTGATCAGTGACCGGTGCAACAACAAACATGGAAAACATACTCATTTATAACACAGATATGTCAACTTCCCCTCAGCGGAGAGCACATTGTAAACCACAATTGCTAAAAACAAAAGAATAATTTATGTCCCGTTTCCTGCATTTCCGAATTGATTCGTGCGCATTCAAGTCTACACATTTTTTTCCTCATTATGTAAACCCTTGAATCAACCTAAATCCCTTATATCGGATTTTAAAGAGGCATTGCTATTAACAATTGTTTTGATCATATTGAACTGTGACATTTTCCATCTGTTATGTTTAAGCACCTAAAGAGTCGCACACCCATGATAGTGCAAGTGATTTAAAACTAAGTTTCACAGTGCAGTTGGCTTTATGGAGCCTCTCAGCCGAGAGTTATCCTATCTAAAAAAGCCTGCTGCTTTAAGTTGGATCTGGGAAAAAAGGGGGTTGGGGGACAGAAGCGATAGCTGGACTTAAATTCTCGGTGGAAGTAAATTATAGCTGTACAAATACAAAGGGCAGTGTTACACATTATATACAGTGGGATGACAGGTATAGTCCACCTCTGGACTTTAATACTATGAGAATAGCACTACAACCAGTGGTGTGTGGCCCCCAATTTATAAGAAAAATTCCATAAAATTATCTACTCCTCAAATCCTCTAGGAGTCTCCAATTCATGACAGATCACAATATCACCATCTTTTCTAGAATCCATCTATGATTATTCCTAGAGGACTAGGTCTAAGACAATAAATATGCGAATACAATAAAAATGCCTAAAAATTCATATTAAACATTTCAGAATTTGGACCACCTCACCACATATAGGCAGTTGTTGCCACATAGTTGAGATTACCAGTTTAACCATCAGGACCTCATTCAAAGATATTTACAAGAAGTGAAAAAGATCTTCACAAATATTGAGTCCCTTGGGGCTTTTACTGTCAAGCTCAATTATATATCTGGTTTCGAGCTGGCGCAGTAATTTCTCCCTATCACCACCTCTTTTATTGCCAGGAACATGGTCGATGGCATAAAAAGAGAGCACATTTAAGTTACTCCCATGTTCCGCTTTGACATGGCGTGCAACCGGATACGTGGGATCCGAGTTGACGGTCGCTCGTAGGTGCTGGAGGATTCTAGTTTGCACTGGTTTTATCGTGCTGCCCACGTATCGCAGCCCACACTTGCAGTTCAGAATATACACTGCATATTCCGTCTTGCAATTAAAGTTCCCTTTTATTTTTATGGGCTGATCAGAGTATGCACTGATATAAGAAGAGGTGTTTACTCCAAATTTGCATGCTCTGCACGTATGGCATTTAAAGAACCCACATCTAGAGGGGAGCCAGTTCTTATTCCAGATCTCAGGGCTAGTTTTCACTAATTCGGATTTCATAGAGAATGCCTTCCGAAATGTGAATTGAGGTTTTTGCTGGTAAATCTCTCTCAATATGCCATCCGTCATTACTATCGGCCATTCTTTGCTCATGATTTTTCTGATTGTGTTGGATTGCCTACTAAATGTTGTGATGAATCTGCATGTTTTGTTCTGACTGTCCGTATTGGGGATCTCTCTTGGCTGATCTGCCCGTCCTTTCAAAAGATTTTCCCTCGGAATCAGTGAGGCATTTGCGGAGGGCATTACACAGAACTTTCTCATTGTAGCCTCTTTCTGCAAGTTTGGACTTCATTTGTACCAAAGCATTTTCACACATGCTCTCTGTGCTACATGATCTCCTCACCCTCAAAAACTCACCATACGGTAAGCTTGTGATTGTGTGTCTAGGATGGAAACTTTTCGCATGAAGCAGGGTATTACCTGCCGTTGGTTTTTGGAATATACAAGTTTCCACCTTTCCTTCCTGAATCATGATTTCTATATCCAGAAAACTGATCTTAGAGTTATTAATCTGATGTGTGAACTCTAGATTACATTGGTTTACATTGATATTGTTAACAAAAGTAAGCGCTTCATCCTCAATGCCATCCCACACTATAAAGATGTCATCAATAAATCTCCACATCCTTATCACATGTCGATCAAAGAGAGCCCTGTGTTCCCTCCTGAGGACATGCTCCTCCCACCAGCCTACGTGTAAACACGCATAGCTGGGAGAGAAGCATGCCCCCATCGCTTCACCTTGTTTCGGTCTATAAATTTTTCCATCATACAGAAATCGATTGTTGTATAGGCACCACTTGATCATTGCAATGAGCATTTTGTTATGACCATATAGTTCTATCCGTTGATTTAAAAAGTGTTCCACTGCTGCTATTCCTTCATCATGTCTTATACAGGTATAAATTGCTTTAATATCTAGTGTCATCAACAAATAGTTGTCGGACCATTCCAATTCATTCAATTTCATCAAGAAATCCCTGGAGTCCTGTATAAATGTGGGCAAGTTTTTTACAAAGTCCTGTAGGTAATGGTCCACATATCTCGATGTATTTTCAAACAAGCTATTTTGAGCCAAGATTATTGGTCTACCCTGTAGTGGGTCCAATCCTTTGTGGACCTTCGGAATCAAATAGAACGTCGGCAATTTGGGATGTTTGTTAATTAGAAATTTACTCTCATCTTTGGTAATGAGACCTTGCCGTGTACATTTGTTAACATTTTTTTTTGAACATTTCATTCGATTTAAGGACCTCTGTACCGTTAGATATTTCATAACAATTTTCATCTTCCAAATGTCTATTAGCCTCCGCTCTGTACAGGTGTTTGTCCCACAAGACAATGTTGCCCCCTTTGTCCGCTTTGTTGATAACCACTGTGTCATTCTTTTTTAATTTATTCATTAATTGGAAATATCGTCTATTGAAATCGGATAGATGCATTAGTTCTTTTGTAAGGCTTTTCAATTCGTCAACCACTCTATCATGGTATACATCTACCGCATCCCTTGGCATTATGGGAACAAAAGTTGAAGGTGCTTTAAATGGGCTTTGATTGCTTTTATCCCCAATGATGTTCTCCTCTTCTAGTACTCCATGAGTGTTCAAGTCTGTTTCTGATTCTCCGGATCTTTGCAGATTGTGTAAAGTTTTCAAAAGAGGTATTTCTCGCACCATTAATCCTGATTTTTCCTGGGTTGGATTCTCTTTGTTCCCCTGGGGATTTTTCTCAGGGTTTATCGCAAAATATTTGGACAATTTTAATTTCCTGATGAATTTGTAGACATCAATTCTGGTTTTAGCGAAATCAAAATTGCTCTCTGGGCAGAAACTGAGGCCAAGCGTAAGTAACTGCTGCTCTGCATCATTCAATTCAATTTTGGTTAAATTCACAATTGTTCTTTTCCCACTTTCATTAATTTTCAATTGTTCCAATTCCGTTTTTTCTTTTGCCAATTGCTGCGTCCTCTTGTTTCTCTTCCTGCGCTGGCGTCGTTTCCAGTTCCTTTTGTTGTTGGAGCAATGCTTTTCTGTTGGTATCGCGGCCTGAGGGATTGAATTTGTTGCTCCCGAATGTATTCCAATTCCTCCGGGTAGGTTAAAGGGTCCATTGCCTCTGCCAGTTGCCCTGTGCTTCCTCTATCAGAGTCTTCGTCACTGGTTACCAGGCTCCCCTCCGTACTTGAACTTTCTGGTTGTGCTGTGAAAGTTGAGGCTTGAGTATCTTTACTTGTATTGGCATCTGTTCTTGAAGCAACTTTGCTCATTTTTTGCTTTTTAACCAAATCATATTTCCTGGCGAATGTAAACACCTGGCCCCTGTCGTAGTCATTTTTATCCCTACTGAATTTCCAAACTTTCCGTTTCTTTATTGTTTCCTCCAATTTTCTTTTCCTGTTTAGCATTTCTGTGATAATTTTTTCCACCTCAGATTTATTGTTGTCGTCCACCAGTGCATCAATCTCACTTTTTATTTTAGCAATCTCTGAAAGATCAGTATCCCTATCTATCTTCGCATATTTTATTAATAAGCACACCAGTCTCATGGATGCTTCCAGGTTTGACTCCGCCCATTCTTTGAGTAGAAGGTGATTGGGTTTCTCAAAGCTTGGGGCAAGCATTATACGTAGGCCCCGGGGAATTCTTCCAGCTTCATGATATTTTTCTAGCGACTTTGCTTCCCAATATTTTGTGACCTCACTCCTGTGGTGCTTCTCTAATGCTTTTATGAGACTCCTAATGTTTGGGTGCGGATTGCTGGTTTCCTTTGATGCACTCTGTGTTTTGTCAACAACCGGCAAATTGTCAAATAATGCATCCGCTTCCTTATCCCATTCCCCATCTGTGCATTCCATTTCTAGTTCGGAATTAAATAAGCACTAAATTGCTCTGTTCAACACCACGTATGCCTGCGTGGGTAACCTGCAGTTGCCGCTATCCTCCCTCCTGCTTGCGAACACAATTATATCGACTGGGTTCGGTTGGAACCGCAACTCACTGTTCTGACGAGACGTCCGCTTCCAACGATTGTCCTGCGACCCTCGGGGTTGCGTGTGCCACGCCGAATCAGCTCCGTCGCTGCCAACCACAGTCTCCGTTTTCTTCTTTCGCGCAGGGGGCCGGGATTACATTAGCTCTCCTGAGCTGTAAGTTCCGCTTGACTTGCAACACCTTCCCGCCACTTCAATTGGGAGGGGTCCGTCTAAGGAGGCCAAGTCAGTCCTCGCCGATACGAATCCAAAGACCACTCTTCTCGCCGCTATCCTCACGGCGCCCAAGTTTCCCCGGGAAAAGAGAGACGGACACCAAATGTTTTGTTTTACCGCAGCCGCAGGTAAAATTTAATCAGCATATTTTTTATCAGTGCATGTTCCGAACAGGAACCCAAACGCGTTTCGGCGTTCTCAGACGCCTTGCTCGCTGGTGATCTGTGCAAGTATCCCCGCCCCTTAATAAAATGAGGCTAATCCCGTGATCAGTGACCGGTGCAACAACAAACATGGAAAACATACTCGTTTATAACACCGATATGTCAACTTCCCCTCAGCGGAGAGCACATTGTAAACCACAATTGCTAAATACATATATACACACATATACACACACACACATACATATACACACACACACATATATATACACACACACATATACACACACACACATATATACACACACACATATATACACACACACATATATACACACATATATACACACACACACACACAACTATCTGAATAATGTCTATGTTCGACCAATTCGACAGCAGTGTTCTTACCAACATTGACATGGTTATACACAAACACGGTCTCTACTGCAAAGTTAGATGTTGAGGTCATCACTCTCTCCCTGAATCTTCCTTCTATATTGTCCTTTCTTCGTGTTTGCACAGGTAGAAAAGAGGGAGCCGCCTCTCTGCCTTGGTGTTGTCTTGGCTTTTTATGCCTGGATTTTAGGTATTCTTACTGCCCTTTAGGCTAATCCCGTCTAGGTCCTTAGGCAATCTTTTGAACATCTTCTGGCGAAATTCAAAGCTGGAAAGTGAGTGGGTAGATGGTGAACATACCAAACACAAAGATTGTGGATCCGAGGCAGCTTTCTTCCTACCACAGGACAATACTTAAATTGTGAAGGCATTGGAAAAAAAATTCTTCACTAATATAGATGTAATAAACTGTGAAGGGACATTAAAACATTGAATGAAGTGAAAATTTCAATTATGAGGAATCTGATTAAGAAATTAGGAAAATAATCCCGCACCCCCCCAAAGTGTTCTATGATCCAGTCTGCTAGAGAAATTAAAAAAAAAACTTTATAGTTGCGAGTCAAACTGCCACTACTTGTAAAGTGACAGCATGCCGTTTTCATCTAATGCACTCTCACTCTTCCAGGTACATTTTACTTCAATTTTTAGGTCTCACCTATTCCATTCCGCAAGTCTAATGCCATCAAACCAAGACTTAAACCCAAGGCTCCCAAAAAGCGGATTTCCAACAGTTCACGTGAATCACGTGACCACAAGCACGCGCATTTCCCCACATGAAAGGCATCAGCCTCCCTCCCACAGGCTTCCCCAGCGTGCGCTCGGCCGGCCTCTGCCAGTTCTCCTTCCCTAATTATTCACTTAACTTTTCACGGCCGCAGGCTGTGACTCGCATCTCTACTCTCCCCTGGTCTCACAAAGGCATCAGCCTCCCACAGGCTTCCCTCCCAAAGGCTTACCCTCCCCGCTCCCCCGCCTGCACTCCCCAACCAGGCTGCCTCGCATAATTGCATCAGACCCGAGCAACATGTCATCCTCTTCCTTTTCATGCCCCCCTCTCCTTTACACTTCAGTGTTTACCCAGTCTTCCTCTCCTCTCGCTCACTTACGCTCTGTTTTTTCTCTCCTTTTCCCCTATTCTTACTTACTACATTAATGCGTCACTTCCTTTTCCACGAGCTCGTAATGCGTGTGTTTTGTGAGCTTACATAAGCCGACAGGTTGCCAGTGTCAGCCTTCCTTCCCTCGTGCACGCTGCAGGGGACGCAGACCGAGCCTTATTCACTTCACTTTTCACGGCCGTAGCTCGCATCTCTACTCCCCCCCAGGACACCCGGCCTCAATTCTCCTCCCCCTAATTCCACTTCTTTCACGGTGATCCGCTCCCCGCCCCCCGGCCGCTTGTTTTGCTTCGGCTCCTCTCCGCCCACTTCATTTAATAGCCCTCCCCCAGTGCTCGTCCTGTTTTCTCTGCCCACCATCTCCAAACCTTGTTCCTTTAGCTGTTCGCACTTTAATTCCCTCACACCCTTCTCTACTCCTTCTCATCCTCCTGCCTCTCCTCGTCTACCCACCCCTTCCCCTCCTCCGTCCTAGTTTCCGACTGTCTTCCTCCTTCACCTTTCTTTCTCTACAACTTTTCCTTCCTCCTGTCTTTTTCCTTCCGCTTCTTTCATTTTCCTGTCCCCTTTCAGTTATCATTCGCCTCATCTGCATGATACCTTACTGTCTCTGCTGCTGACTCACACCAACCATCTACGACCTTGATACACATCCATGCACAGCTGAACAAAGTTAGCATTTCAAATAGGATCCTCCCGCCAGGTTTCTTCACACTTTCCTCTCACTCGTCAACCCCAAAAACAACCCAGCATACCCTATCACTCCAGATTCGATCACATAAACATGTATTAGCAAAGCTACTGGACTTTACACTGCACATTGGCAGAAAATATATCACATCACATCATACCACATGGCTCAGTACACACTGCACAAGGACCACTAGACGGAGCCATCCTGCTTAATGAATGGTTTGAAATTCCACATTTTAACAGTATAGCGCCTACCTTCTTTTCATACACGCCTAGCTCACCAGGACACTATACATACAACCGTCCGTTGGGCCCAGCTCTCACTGACTCTAGTTTTTTTAACTTACAAATCCAATCGTTAAGTCTCATTACAAGGTACGTTCATTTGTAAATGCGAATGAATGGCTGGGGCCTAGACGCAACGAGCAGGGTGTGTACATTAGAATCTGCCTCGCCCCGGGCGTGTGCACGAACGAGCAAAGTCTACCCACCTCCAGCCACGAGCACCCGGTGAAATCTTATCAGCTGTCCACGGACAAGGAGGATTACTGCACTCCCATGGAAACCAGGAGAAGAATTCCACTGATTTCGATATCGGAGTGAAAAACACAAACATCACAGTTTAAGGTGACATTTCCTTGTGGGAAAACACAGGTATCTGCTTTAAAAGCAGACTTCCCATGGGAATTGCTTCCTGATAAATCTAGCTTCTTGATTTTATATAGCGCTAAATTGCGCACTGCTGTTGTTTCTAAGAACTGAAAATAATACAGATCGTGACCACGGCCTCACTTCGCAAGTTTACAAATGCTAAGCGCTGCGAATAACTGGACTAAATCCCAACGTAGCGTGCGCTGAAGGATGGAAGGCAGAGCTGGCCTTGCGCGGATTCATACTTGTGAGCTGAAGCATACTTACATTGTTTACATTTAAACAGCATGGAACTCGGTAAACATCTTTATATGGCAGGGGAAAGATATTAAAAGGATCGGCGACTTAATCTGTGTCCCCAGCAAGAAATGCAGAGAAGTCAGAACATATTTCTAGGGGCATGCGTGAAGCCCACGGCTAAGGGCTTGTCGCCGTGAGTTATACCCTAAAACACTAACCTTCCCAACATACCAAGCATCTAAGCCAGGTACAAGCCCCCTTTCTCTCGCTCTCTGCTCTGGATGTCATTACTGAACCAAGACAGGGTGTGGCTTAACGCTCAGAATTGCCGGCTCCTGGCTTTTGACGTCTGCTGAACATCCTGTGATTCAGCGCATATCACTTACTCACCCCTTGCTTGCTACAAAAGAATGTGTCCCTGTATGACATAACTGCTGCAGCATCACCCAGCCCCACTCAGCACCACCACAGTGCCCCCTCGGAGCCTCCGCCGCACCACTCTGCTGCACCACTCTGCTGCACCACTCTGCTGCACCACTCTGCTGCACCACTCTGCTGCACCACTCTGCTGCACCACTCTGCTGCACCACTCTGCTGCACCACTCTGCTGCACCACTCTGCTGCACCACTCTGCTGCACCACTCTGCTGCACCACTCTGCTGCACCACTCTGCTGCACCACTCTGCTGCACCACTCTGCTGCACAACCACAGCACAACCACAACACCACCCAGCATCACTCAGGGGCACCACAACATCACTATGCGCTACAACAGCATCACTGAACGCCACAGCATCACTTGTCCCCAAAACAACATCACTCAGAGCCACTACCGCATCAATCTGTGCAACCATTCAACAACAACCGGTTCAAATATTTACTGTCAATGTTTCAAGCTTTATTACAAATGTCATAAAAAGATTTTAAATGTTTTCACTTCTGTTCTTGTTAAAACATTGTGATTTGTCACATCAATACATGTAAGACAGGGGAAAACTAAACATGTACCTATACTAATGCTATAGATGTAACATTTGCTAACTTTATAACTATTGGCATTCTAATAAAATTAATACTTTAATATTTTGAAAAACAAACAATTTAAAAATATTTACATTTTACACACTAAAAGCTCAAACTTTTCTATTGCGAGACCTATTGCATTGCAAATGCTTGTTTCTGCTGAAGTGGGGATGGTCAAGGATCCATGGGTTCTAGGTACTATACTTCTCAGCCCTGTTCGGGGTAGGAGACAGGTGAAGGTTCATTTGTATTTTTCTTTAAACTTTTCCTTTTTTTTTTATTCACCAATAAAAAGATTTAAACCATGAATAAAAAATAAGATTTGACCAATAAAGATTTTTTTCAGGCGGGTCTTTGCTACATGGGCAGGGCAATTCAGTCTTTACATCTATTAAATGAGGATCCACAGGAGGTTAACAAATTATTCTTTTATTACTTTGTGTTGCATTTAACTCATACATTTAATTTAAAAATGTAAATACACTTTTTTAACAGGGGTTCTTATTGGTCTATTTCAGGCTCTTATGATTTTCCTGATTTAAAATTTCAAGACTATGAATCAATCCGCTAAGATTTCAACTACTTAATCTGCACTGCTTCTGCAAATAAATCCTCGCTTGATACTCGGTAAAGCCATTAGCACGCAAACCTGCTTCCCCAAGGAAGACATGGTTTACACACGGCATGCAGTCTATCTACAGGAACGTTTCATTATATAGGATAATAAACCTTAAGAGTTTCTTCTACAAGTTGAGTAATAAAAATCTAGATATAGTCCAAATATAATATTTTAGTAATCATTTTCTCCATGACCTATCAATTCCAGAAAAACTGAAGTCGGCAAGCCAGAGTTCATGTTTTCAATTTAGTCATTCTAGTTTCCATTTGAAAGCCATATAGGTTTTCTAAAACCAAGATGAAAAAAATAATCTGAAAAAGCCATCCACATACGGGCTACAATGGGCTTCAGGATGTCACAGCAAGTCTGGTTGTCAAAAGCAACTTTTTTTTTACAAAAAAAAAAAAAAGAATCCAACCTTTAAACCGTTAAGTGTTGCATGTGAATATTCAATAAACAAAAAAAAAGTTTTGCAGATTGCAATGATTTCTTCAGCTCTCACAAGCTTACACCCAACCAGTATTAAATAGTATAACCCCGACTAAATTACACCAATATCCTTAAATAAAGAAAATTATGTTGTACTACTCACGACACTGGGTGAGCCTCATAGTACGGACTGGTTGGATTTTCCTGCATAGCATCAGGTGACTGATGTATTTCTTCTTGCTCTTCCTCTACCTCTTCCTCAGATTCTGAAGTCATGAAACAAAAAAACAATTTGTTAAAACAATCCGCAAGGAATGTGAAAATAAAACAATGGCTAAATATATTGTATGACCATTATCAACGAGCACTGGCAAAGCCAATCTGTCTCGGCAACCCAAATGTTAAAGGCGTTGTCAATGCTAATGTCTATCAGCTATGTATTATAGAGAGGATGTATGTGGATTTGTATGTGGTGGAATTGTGTAGTGTTGAGTGGGGTTCTGTGTAGAGGAATTGTGCGGTATGGTGAGCAGTGGAATTATGTGTCTATTAGTTTTGTGGTATTGATTGTACTGGAATTGTGTAGTGGGATTGTGTGTCATGGAGTGTTATGGTATTGTGGGGAGTTTCAAGTAGTGAAGTGGAATTGTGTGCTGTGGTAGTAGATTTTGTGGAATTCTGTAGTCTGGATTGGATGTATGTGGTGTGTAGTGGAATTGTGGAAGGGAATTATGTGATGTTGAGTGTAATTATGTGTGGTGAGGAAATTGTATTGGGTGGAATTAGGTGGCATGGTTAAGAGTGGAATTATGCAGCATGGTGGTCAGTGGAATTGTGTAGCATGGAGTGGTATGTAGTGTGGAACTATGTGGCATGGGGCAGAGTGGAAATAAGTGGAGTTGAATTTATTGGGTTATAATTATGTGACATGGGGTGGAATGATGTGGAGTGGAAGTGTGTGCTGTTGAATTGTGTGGCGTGGAATGATATGTATAAATGTGTTGTGTGTGTAGTTGAATTATTCAACGTGGATGTGTGTGCTGTGGCATTGCTTGGCACTTGAAACTCGTAACGCCAAACTTCAAGCACCTCTCTAGGAAACTGTAAAATGAAGACGAGAGCAGACATTCTTTAAATTATAAAGGCATTACCCCGCTGGAATGTTTTTCATAAGTGGCTTGTTGAGAATAACAAGGAAGCTCCAGGCTGTGTACGTGTAAGTGGAAAGTGTTCGCAGACTTGGTAATGGACAAAGCAAGGCTCAGGATTCCAGATGACAGTGGAATATCTTTTAAATTAGTCAATGTTTTAATATGGACAATGCTTCCAGGGTGGAAGTGGTACACAAATTAATGCCAGTCACTAAAATAAAACTGTCCCCTTACACTGAATTAGATAGTTAAAAGTGTGTCAAGTTATTAAATAAGGGTAGTTTGTACTTGTTTTAGTCAATGATTGTTTCATTATCGTATAAAAAACGTAAATCCGCCTACCATACTATTAAACAGGTCCATAAATAGCCCAAAGAAAAACAGGGCCACACACTGAACTGTCAGACAACCCTCGTCACCAAATAAATTAAAAGGCTGTAAAAGAAACCTGTGGAATGTTGTAACAAGGCTTGCAATTACTTTTTTTGTGAAATGGGTTTATTGTCCTGCAAATGCCATGCCTGAAAAAATGCACATTTCAGAAAGAAATGTAAATGCTTTTTATTTTTTTATTTTTAAACAACTGCACTCAGTGTTTAAAGTACGCAGCCATGTGGGGACCGAAAAGCGGCCTTGCCATCTCCCAGACAACAAAATGTCGCTGATCCATGTGACACCCCCCAGGATGGACCTTTCTCCACGATTGCGCCGCTCAACCTCCGGGGTGTGAGCTAAATGGCTGTGTGAAGGCTGAAATGGGGAACTATATGCACACGGTTTAATGTCTGGAAGGGAGAGCATAATATGTAATGAATACCTGTTTTTGCTGCAATAAAAATATATTTACCAAAAAAAAAAAAAAAAAAAGTACGCAGCCATGTGTCAATCCAAACAGAGTTATTGCATTGGGTGTCCTATAAAAGATATGTGCACAAAAATGTACAATTTAGAAAGAAGTAATGTTTAGGCTAGAAAATAATGTGGATCTGGTAAAGACATAAGTCGCAAATACAGTTTAAAGTAATAAGTGAACGTAAATTAAAAAAGCATTGTATTGCACGCTGTTGTCACCAAATTATGCGAGCATCAGTAAAAACAAGAGAAAGAAGCATCGGGCCAAGACACAGTCACACAGACAGTTTAAAGTATGCGTGCAAATATAACGAAACAACAAAAAATGCTGTTGTATTAAGTGTTTAAGTCTGCCAGCATTTCCAATAGGGACAGAAGCAATAAACATCTTTCCTGAAAGGCAGGGCATCGTGGAGAGATGGAACTCAGCGAATGTTATGAAAAGAACAAGAATTACAGCTCGGAAAAGTGTTCCATCTACACTGTTTCACAGCTCTCTTTCCGTTGAATTGTAAAACAGTGTCTGACATTTGATCTCAGTCTTTGAAAGCACAACAAATGTGGTGAGATAAGTACACGATTTACAAGCCAGGTTACAAAAACAGGACCTATTCTTAAGCTGTGCTCTTGAGCAAAAAAAACAACAAAAAAAAACATTCCTAAACTGGTCATTAAAATGGAGGAGTGGATAGTAATTGGTCCAGGCTCTCAGGGAGGGCTAAACAAAGGAAGAGGCAAGATGTACGCATGCCATAAACTAATGGGGAAAAAGAATAGAAGAGCGATGAATGAGAAGCCTCTGGGAGGGCTGAAGCCCACAAAGTATGTACCACATGTCTAGAAAATACAGCTCACGCACTATATCTAGCAGTGATCTAAAAAGTACACAACTTAAAAGGAGAAAAAGAGGCAGAGATTTTGATGAAGAGAAACATAGTTCATAGTCCACACTTTCACACTGCTAAAGAGCAGAACGCAGGAAGTGAGTGGCAAGAACAGATACTATTTACTACAGGATTTTTCAATGCTTCATGAAACCAATACCACGTGTGTGCACAACGTCATAACATTTGTACTAAAGGACTATATTTGTATGATCATGCCCCCAGGGTTTTTGGATTGGTGCTGCTAATTTTATTTTTTTGTTTTTACTATGTCCAGGACCCAGTGCATTTGTGCTGACTGGCCAAAAGTAGTAGTAGTGGTAGTAATAATGGTAATAGTAGTCAGAGTGCATGGCTACTTCTAACGAAGTGTCCCAGTGCTAGGATGCTGAATATGGAAATGAGTTGTACCAAGAAAGGAAGAGCTTAACTGGAGCCAAACAGCCAGGTTTTCAGTTTCTTCCTTAAGATGAATTCGAAGGGGTCTAGCCGAAGTTCCACAGGTAATGAGTTCCAGATTTTAGGGTCAGATGACTGAAGGTGCAGCCATCTATTCTAGGTTTTTTATGTCTCGCCTGAGCAAGTGCATGCGCTGCCCTTACGAGACATTTAGTGAGTGGCCATTAAAAAGCCGATCATAGCTTTTTGTGTGGCAGAGAGAGTCTGTCTTGCTCGCGCTTCAACACAACCATCTCCCCGCCCCCACCTCACCCCACCCCACCACAGAGCTCATCTCGCGGCCGCGGGTCTTCTTGCTCCCTTTATTTGTCGCCCTGTCCTTTGCTTAGTCACTAAACCGGTCATCTGTTTCATGCTCCCCCCTCAGCCCCTTCTGTCCTGCGGGCAGTATACTTGGCAGTGTAAGCCAGTACTTGAAAGTAATCAGCAGAAGTCCTCCCCAGGCTGCCCTCGTGTCCTAGTCATTCCTCTTTGCCTGTACTGGAGCTCCATATCATCTCCTCTGTGTTAGGCTCCGTTCAGATTACCCCTGCGTCCTCCACATCACCCGTTCTTTAACTCTTGCTTTCTCATTACATGCCCATATGAGTCTCCCTTCATTTTCCTCCACTTCTCCCAGGTCTTGTGAAGTCACCTTTTTTTTATCATTCCATCAAGTCCCATCCTTACTTTCTCTACCTTCTCTTTTTGACACCCTGCTGCTCTGTGCTTTGTTTCAACAGCGCAATCTCACTTTTGTCCCTATTATGATTTCCCTTTTCCTTTTGCTGTGTCCTTTTGCTCTTCATTTTAGCCAGGTTTCCACTGTTGCTACATCTCCGGTTTAGCCTATTCTTTTCTCAATTACTCTCTCCTTCCTACATCATCTCCTCCATACTGCATCTTTTACATTCTGACATCTCCCTCCTCCTTACTCGTTCTCTCCTTTGAGTCTCTTTACGTCTTCACTATTGGCTTCTTTTCCATCTCACTCCCTCAGCTGTTCACTAGATCTCCCACCTAGAGCTTTCTCCAACTTGGCCGAAGCCTGTGCCTCCCTTACTCTCCCTTATCCTGCCCTTAATTTCGGAGAGCAACGTGTAAATCAGCAAACAAAGCCCTTAAGTATAAAGAGGCTGGAGCTACAGGAGCTCTCCCAGCACTTCCAGTTCCACCACCTGGAAAATAAAAAACTTGAAAACCTGCTTTTCTTAAGTAAACAAGGCATAGGCCTATAAGGAGCATACCAACTGAATAATGTTTACTCTGTGCTGAATATGTCAAACGATTGCTACATTTATGGAATCCATTAAAAACAAGCATTGGCGAAGCCAATAGGTCTCGCCTTTGGGACCTTATAAGTGTTTAGCCATGCAACAGTTGGTGTTGTTGCATCAAGGATATTGGGCCTGATTCACAGAATAAACTTAAGACTCCATCCTAAACTTACTACTGTTTTGGTATTCACAGATTGCACTTACTACTTTTGGCATTCACAGAATGCACTTACTACTTTTGGTATTCACAGAATGAAATTACTCATTTCGGTATTCACAGAAGTTAGGACTACTAACTTTAGGACTCCTAAATGCCTTCTATGAATACCGGAAGTCCTAAAATTACGATTTTTCTCAATTTAGTAGTAGTAAAGTTAGGAGTCGTGCGTGCTAATTGAAAACAGCGTGCGCGCTGCTGCACGCTGTCGTGGATGCCAGCACGAGCATCAAAAGTGGCCACATTATGGCATCAGAACATCATGCATTTATGTTATGAAGCTGAATATGACCGAATTTGACATAATGGGTAGCAAATTTATTTCCGCGATAGGACAGGCCTTGAACTTAGTAGTACTGTTTAGTGCTTTTAAGCCCATACTTACGCACGCCTTGTTATTTGTATGACTATAGCATGTTTGTTAAAATACTATCTCAAATTTTCGAGGTATACAAAACTCTGGCAAAATATAGTACTATGT
Source organism: Lissotriton vulgaris (assembly GCF_964263255.1). NCBI lineage: Eukaryota > Metazoa > Chordata > Amphibia > Caudata > Salamandridae > Lissotriton > Lissotriton vulgaris. The sequence goes on along the minus strand of NC_141689.1, from coordinate 1,079,585,454 downwards.
TATGTTTATACTACCCTTTAAAAAAAAAATTCCTCAAGAGTGTTGCAAAAAGTTGCAACGGTGGATGAATGAATGTGTTTACTTCCCATGACTAATTTCTGGCACCATTTGTTCTCGCGCCTTCCATTACCTCCCAGTAGGAAACGACACATGGTCAATGATCATTGCAACGATAATGATGCCCTGTCATTATCACAATTTCTGTCTATTCCAGCGCATGATCGGATATGTGGCATCGTAATGAGCCTTTCACTGCCTAATACACCTCTTAAAGAGCCCGATTATTAGAAAAAACAACGTTCTCTTTTTGGTTTTCTATTACGTTCAGAGTAAATTTTGCTGCTGCAGTTTCCAACGCAGTGCAACATCTACATAGAAATATGGAAAAGGGCCATTACTAGTGCAAAAACAACAGTTGATGGACAGAATGCAGAACAATGTCATACGTTCAACCCAGTACAGAGATCTGGGCCTAAATTCATCTTTTTTTTGCACTCCACACCACCCCAGCTCAGACATGGCCATATGGAAATCAGCCTTGACCCTGTGCCTCATGGGAACAGTCCAGCCAGAGCTGCCAAGCCATGTCTTTCCTGGACCGGAATCAAGCATCCTAGGACCGGTTTCTGGCTATCAGCCGTCTTCAGCCAGGATAGCTTGACTCCAGTGGTGTGGAGAGCATGGGACTCACGTCTGAGCATACCCATCCCACTCGGGGTGAAAAATGCAAAAAACAACAATTGATGGTGCAAACATGAGTTAAGAAACAACTTTGAACATAACAATGTAGCTTGAAACTCAAATTAATTCTGCATGATATTCCAATAAAGCAGAACTGAAAGTTCTGATAGCTACACCTATCACATCAGGGCAGAATTGTAAGGGTCTCCTATCCCTTTTCAAGGCAAATGTCTCCAGCATCTAAGAGACAGCCATCAAGGTTGCCTATTCAGACAAGCATTGGCATAGCCAATAGGTCTTGCCTTTGGGACTCCCAAGTATTTAGTTATGCAGCACAATATCCTTGGTGCAACAACATCAACTGTTGCATGGTTAAACACTTATAAGGCCCCAAAGACAAGACCTATATTTTTTTTAATCTGGGATGGAGGCAAATTTGACTGCGGTTGACCTCAGATTTCTGCATGGGGTGGGGGGGGGGGCATAGAGGGTAATCGTCTGTACATAGACGGGGCCTTGGCAGGCAAGCACCTTGTAACAGAACACCTTAAAGGTAATTGTTTCACTGACAACCAGTGCAGTTTCTTCAATGCAGTGCTAATGGGGGGGTCATCTTGGGAGCCCAAGCAATGTCAGAGCTGCTGCATTCTGCACGCTTTGACGCCTATTCAATTGCGATTGGGTAACACCCTGATAGAGAACACTGCAGTAGTCCAATCTGAATATGACCAGAGCCTGGACCACTCTTTTCTGGGCGGATTCAGGAAGGAGGTGAAGAATTTATTTCAGGGATCTTAGTATCCCAAAACACTTTCCTGCGAGCGCATTTATCTGGGCAAGTAGGTGTGCAATTAGCTAATATCAAACTAGCTCATTTAGCTTAATCATAAGTCCCAAATCCATGGTACTAGAGGCACTGAGGGCTAGTAAGGTAAACGTTACTAGTGGACTGCGGTACTTTATTGTGCCACCACTACAATGACACGGCGAAAACATGTTTCCAGGCCTGCTACTGTAGCCTAGTCAGACAACTTTGAAAGTGCAGACAAGACATGGCAAAATAAACACTTTTTCCAAGGTCAAAACCTTCCTTTTTAACATTACTAAGCCACCAGAGGGAAGACCTTCATAGCCCACCAGGCAGAAAGATTAATATTAAAGGGAAGAGCATGTTCCTTTTGTGTATAACATACCCAGACAGTGAAATTGCAGTTTTCACTATAAAAATGGCCAAATGCCCTATTAGCTATCATGAAGTTTAATAGCTACCGAGCTATGTGCTCACTTACCTTTGAGTAATATATTTGGTGTTTTCAAATGGATCACAATAATTGGTACATTAAAACAGACTGTGAGAAAGTGCCTCTTTTGGATTGTAAGCCTCCACTTTTAGCCTGGTTTTGATGTGGTTTCAATTGTAGTGCACAGATGTAGGAAGCTGGGTTTCAATTGCCGTAACCCCCCCCCCCCTGTCATTGTGGAAGTGATCTTGTGTTCGTTTACACGTTTCACACCCCGTGCCCCACACTCCACCACCCCAAGACCCTCGGAAGAAACTGTATCGTTTTACAGCCACCCAGGGATCTTATCAGACCGCGGGCCTGCTCTGGCCAAGGGCTTTTCCGATCATCAAACATTTTCAAACGCAGACAGGATTCATTCTTTTTACTCCTTTCCCCCTTTTTTCCATTTCAACACTCTGCGACGAGCCCGCGCTCCACAGACAGATTCGGTGCATGCAATTAAGACATTACCAAGGCCCGCTTTCAAAGGCTCCGTGGGCCTCTGATACAATTGGAATCGCCCTTTGAAAGCACAGTCTGTTAATATTAACCACAGCAGTAGCAATATTAATAATACTTTTTAATAATAGCCCCTTGCCTGCTGTGTTGTACATTAATTGGCTCACAGAGTGGAGCAAATGCGAAGTCACCATGAGTTTCCCTCACCCCTCTATGTGCAGGAGCGGAAGAAGGAGGGACAGGCAGAGTGTTTTTTTAATTATTTCACACAAGAGTTATTTTCGGATCCACAGAATGATGTCGTTGACGGAAAAGACAATGTTGGGATTAAATATTTCTCAGTTTGAATTGTTGCATTTTTTAAACGAATAAAGGGGCGGTGTTCTGCACGAAGTTAAACATCTATGTAAATGAAATTCAACAAGCACTGAGAAATTCCCATTGTCTTCAGCCCAAGCCCCAGACCTCTCACTTGTACCCTGACATTAACACCTACTTACAACTTGAACTCACTTTTTTTTTTTTTAGCGGCAAACCCCCCCCCACGAAGGTTGACCTGAAAACGTGACTGCACACATCAATTAAAAAGGCAACTCTGAGATTACGCATTCTTGCTTTCTAGGCAGTTAAATTCCTTGTGTTTCTGCTTGCATGGTCTGTCGTAGCTACAATTTTTGGTTGGTTTCTGACGTCACAGTTCCCGTTGTTTTCCTTGTATTTTATAGTTTTTGTTCCCCCTCTACCTTCTTGTTTTACAAGTCATTAGTGTCCGGAAGGTTAATCCAGTTGGTCCAATTGAAGGAAGTTAAGGCCACAGCTCGTACACTGCATACAAAGCCTTGAGCTGGCTACATTGTGTCCTGACAACATTGTTTTTACTGTCGCCACCTCAATATTTTGACCCCTGTCCACCTCCTCACACATTTTCACAGCATTACAATTGCAACGGGAATACCTGCCCATTGCTCTGTGCACCCTGCAAAGAGGCCAAGCATTGGATGGCCACGTATTCCGAACACCTTTTGAAGTCACTGACAAGCACTGTGTTAAACTCGCACTGCTTTCAGCCTCACCTTCAGAGCTCTAAATTGTGCCCGCTATAAACACCTACTCAAGAGTAAATGTTTCATGGAAAAATAAAGAAAAACCGCACTCTGGAAATAGTTTACTTAATCTTGCATTTCCTAAGAATGTTAAACGGGAAATAGAAACAAGAACTAAAATACTGAAATGGATTACTTAAATTTTTTACATGAATTATTTTGAACTCCGTGTTATTAGCCATTGAAGTTAAGGACCTTAATATAGGGTCCAATGGTAACCTTTTTCAATATTAGTTTTTAATTACTACCTAGTGTGAGATTGAGTGCACGCTTCCAGACACACACGCCACCACCAGCCGTCAGTGCACTCTTTCACCAGGCATACACAACACCAGCCATCAATGCACGCATCTACCAGGCACACACACCACCAGCCGTCAGTGCATGCTTTCACCGGGCACAAACACCACCAGCCATCATTGCAGGCTTTCACCAGGCACACAAAATTTGACGTCAGTGCATGCTTTCACCAGACACACACCACCAGTGCACGCTTCCACCAGGCACACACACCACCAGCCGGCCAGGCACACACACACCACCAGCCATCAGTGCACGCTTTCACCAGGCACACACACAACACCAGCCATCAGTGCACGCTTTCACCAGGCATACACACCACTGGCCATCCGTGCACACTTCCACCGGGCCCACACCATCAGTGCACGCTTTCACTGGGCACAAACACCACCAGCCGTCAGTGCACGCTTCCACCAGGCACACACCACCGCCGTCAGTGCACGCTTTCACCAGGCACACACCACCGCCGTCAGTGCACGCTTTCACCAGGCACACACCACCGCCGTCAGTGCACGCTTTCACCAGGCACACACACCACCAGTGCACCATTTGTACAGGCACACACACACCACCAGCCGTCAGTGCACACATCTATTGTCAATACTTTATGAACAACAGTGGTCCCAAGGAGTCTGTGGATATAAATTTAGATAAAATACAGTCCACAATAGGAGCTATATTGGCCACTGTCCAGCCGGACAGGGTATTTTTATTTTTCAGTGAAATATATAGTAGAGTAGACAAAGGCACAATCCTGTACCGTTTTGTGAACGAACAAAGAAGGTTTTTTAGGCAAGAAAGAGCATAGTTGGCCACTTGTAATTCGATAAGGTTTTTTAAGTAGTGCCAAGAAAGTGCTAGTCACAGCATCAATCAAACAGAATTGTTTAGGCTGTAAGAACACTTTTAACAAGTCGACGTTTCGATCCCTTATGCTCAATATTACGGGATCATCATCAGGACTAACAATACATTTGCTTGCCTGGTATAAACATTTTTAACACACATCCGCCTAATAAGTGTACAAATACATGGGAGGAAAATAACAAGGGGATAAACAAGAGAGAGAGAGAGAGAGAGAGGAAGTTACCCACTGTGTTAAAACTCTGAGTGTCACTGACATTGCACTGTATTCGGAACCGACTTAGCGTGCCTAATGATTACATGCAAGTGGTATCTGTAGCCTTGACTCACGCTGAAAAGTGAAGTGGGTGACATAGGCATTTGGATAATCATTAAATGGTAGATCGGTAGCGCTCTTATTTCAAAAGTTTGGAAGGACTTGCATTACATCCTTTCTACAATTAAAAATAGTCACTCCCAAGATCTTTCAGTATATCTAGCGATTTCAATACAAAGACCGAGTGTGATCTTCAATCATGGCCATTCGTGTCAACTCGTGTACCATGCACGCTCATCCGCATTCATTCCGTGTCTATCTGGGGGCTGGGGGAACGCTTACCCAGTGGGGGTCGGAAGGGTTCAGGGATAAGATTGCAAATGTGGACACTGCTTTAAGAGAACCTAAGGTAAAAGAGAGACCAATAAATACAGCAGGGCCAGTGAGGGGTTATATTACTGATTATTAGTTCGCGGTTGCCAAAATTACCTGGAAAATACCGGTAGTGATGTGTACTCTGCCTCGTCTTCAATTAAACAAGAAATGTCTGGGGGTAGAAGACTGGGTTTAGTAACGAGATAATATAAGATAAGAGGCTCGGAGTTGCTGCCAGCAAGTCGGCGGGCTTACCTTAGAGTTACTGTTGGCCCGTGTGGTCCATTATCTGCTCGAGATCGAGTCTGTGAAAGAAACTCTATTTCAGTAAGCTGGCGTGTAGGGACAAGTGGGGCGTTTAAGCTCTATCGAATGGGTCGCTTACCTTAAGAGGAAAGAGCCTATCTATGCCATCGAATGCCCTTGTCCAAAGTTGTATGTAGGGCAAACTACACAGAAAACGAAGACCCGCATCTGTCAACATCGAAGCAGAATAAGATGCCGGACAATTAATGCCCCACTGGTGGACCACTATAATGAAGCAGGACACAATGAAAATGACATTAAGTGGACAATCTTGAAAGTTATCAAACCGCCACTGAGAGGCGGAAACCTGGCGCAAATGCTGAATAGAGAAGAATTGAAACTCATGATTCATTTCAACACTATCCGCAATGGTCTAAACCGAGCTGAGGACTGGACCACACTGTTGTAAAAGGAAAAAGGGAACAGTTTGGAAAACTCTGAACATTTTAAATGGAACTTAAAACGTTGCAAATAATTCTGAGAGATGGAAACCCCTTCCCTTTCCATCCTTCCTTGAACAGACATAATTAATAATGAGTGCATAACTGTAATTATTTCCCTTTTTTTGATAATTATTTTGATATTGATTTTAATGACAGTCACAGCCACCCCAGCACTGCGCCGTTACTATATTGCACAGTTTCACTGCGCCGTTGTATTTTTCACAGCACATCACTGGTGCACATCACTCTGCATAATGAAGACACACCAAAACCCCACTCCAAGATGGCGCCCATGCGCGCTTAGTCCCTCGTCTCTGTCTGCAAGATCAGGCTTATCTAGCGTTCTCCTCCCCAGCTCCGGAGTGACTGTAATTCTACAGAACACCCAGGGTAACGGACACCGAGGAGGCTCTTTCCTCTTAAGGTAAGCGACCCATTCGATAGAGCTTAAACGCCCCACTTGTCCCTACACGCCAGCTTACTGAAATAGAGTTTCTTTCACAGACTCGATCTCGAGCAGATAATGGACCACACGGGCCAACAGTAACTCTAAGGTAAGCCCGCCGACTTGCTGGCAGCAACTCCGAGCCTCTTATCTTATATTATCTCGTTACTAAACCCAGTCTTCTACCCCCAGACATTTCTTGTTTAATTGAAGACGAGGCAGAGTACACATCACTACCGGTATTTTCCAGGTAATTTTGGCAACCGCGAACTAATAATCAGTAATATAACCCCTCACTGGCCCTGCTGTATTTATTGGTCTCTCTTTTACCTTAGGTTCTCTTAAAGCAGTGTCCACATTTGCAATCTTATCCCTGAACCCTTCCGACCCCCACTGGGTAAGCGTTCCCCCAGCCCCCAGATAGACACGGAATGAATGCGGATGAGCGTGCATGGTACACGAGTTGACACGAATGGCCATGATTGAAGATCACACTCGGTCTTTGTATTGAAATCGCTAGATATACTGAAAGATCTTGGGAGTGACTATTTTTAATTGTAGAAAGGATGTAATGCAAGTCCTTCCAAACTTTTGAAATAAGAGCGCTACCGATCTACCATTTAATGATTATCCAAATGCCTATGTCACCCACTTCACTTTTCAGCGTGAGTCAAGGCTACAGATACCACTTGCATGTAATCATTAGGCACGCTAAGTCGGTTCCGAATACAGTGCAATGTCAGTGACACTCAGAGTTTTAACACAGTGGGTAACTTCCTCTCTCTCTCTCTCTCTCTTGTTTATCCCCTTGTTATTTTCCTCCCATGTATTTGTACACTTATTAGGCGGATGTGTGTTAAAAATGTTTATACCAGGCAAGCAAATGTATTGTTAGTCCTGATGATGATCCCGTAATATTGAGCATAAGGGATCGAAACGTCGACTTGTTAAAAGTGTTCTTACAGCCTAAACAATTCTGTTTGATTGATGCTGTGACTAGCACTTTCTTGGCACTACTTAAAAAACCTTATCGAATTACAAGTGGCCAACTATGCTCTTTCTTGCCTAAAAAACCTTCTTTGTTCGTTCACAAAACGGTACAGGATTGTGCCTTTGTCTACTCTACTATATATTTCACTGAAAAATAAAAATACCCTGTCCGGCTGGACAGTGGCCAATATAGCTCCTATTGTGGACTGTATTTTATCTAAATTTATATCCACAGACTCCTTGGGACCACTGTTGTTCATAAAGTATAGCTACCCACGGTCCCTGGATAACCGAATGGGTTCCCTTGTTGTTTAAAATACACATCTATTGTCAACGCATCCACAATTAACTATTGTAGCAATCGCAGTATGGCACACTTTACTTTTAAACATATTCATCTAAAGCGCAGCATGCCACCATTGCTACAAAAAAAAATACACATTTTTTTGGCCTACAATTTCTAGACTTTTGTTGCAATTGGTGTTGCAATATTTCGCAATGCCAATAGCTCAAACGTAATTAATGCAAGACCTATTGCATTGAAAATGCTTGTTTTTTTTATATGCCAATAAGGTGAATGAGATCCTCAGCCTGGTGGTGATGTTCAAAACATCTGAATCACACAATACGGCAGAAGTCAAACCTTATGGGTAAGGCTTCACAAAGCCAGTGGCATATTTTGTAGACCATCACGGAGTAAAGGTGACACTAGATAGCTGGCTTCAGGGGGTGGTAAATCTGTGATATGTAAGCTACGACAGGTCAGTCAGTTCATGATTCTAGGACATGATAAACAGTTTAAAAGAGCATAAAGGAACCATGCTCAAACTAGCCACTGAAGCCTATGCTTAGTTTTTCAATGAGATATCCTGAACAAGGCTAAAATGTAATTAGCAAAAATAATATTTTGCATAGTTCTTTGAGAGGATATCAAGAACTCTGCTACAAATCAGAAATTGTTACTTAAGAACATGTGCTCAAGGTTTTAAGTTCAGGTCAGGATAACATACTACTGATTAATCGAAAGTGGATATAGTCTGAAGCACCATCAGAATCAATGCTACAAAATTCAGACACCGGTTCAAACTTCCAGAGTTACTTGTGGTGGCTTTAAAGTCAGCAGACACAACCCACTTGCTGAGAAAAAACGACTCAACATCCCCATGGATGGCTTTGCTGCACACTTTAGTGGCAATCAACACATTGAGCTCGGACTCTATTATTCTCAGATAACCTGCCATTAATATCTGAAATCAGGCTACCAGTGTGGTATTGTTTGACTACCTGGTGAAAATCTTTTACTATCTATACACAAACTGGAAGTCTACATGCTGATGATAACCAGGGATATGCCAAGCACTGTAGTCCGATGACAGTCAAACTAATCCCACCCTAGATAATTTACCTGTAAGCTAGGGAGCCATTAGAGAATTGTGATATAAACTTAATCCAATGGACCATAAGTAACTCAAATTAACACATTTAAATCCATGATTAGTTTTTAGCATGTAAAATACCGCTTTGAATAAAGGAGCACGTTTCATATTCATTAGTGCTCAGTGACATAGGAATGAGGATGAAAAAGATAATATGAATCTGAAATCCAACTTGTGTACATTTAATGCTTAACACGGTGAGGAATCAGAAGAGCTATAGATTATAAAACAAACAGCATTAACATACCTTCATCCAACTCAGCTTCAGAGTCCCCGAACACTTCGTCTTCATAACGGAAAATGTCATTATGAACATAGAACTTGTTTGGGACAGACCCCTGCAGAAAATAAAAATCAATTAAAAATGTGCATTGCACAATGGACTAAAGTATCACACAACCACAATTGTCTTCACTATGTCAAAGCAAAGGAGGTGAAGCCTAAAGGGCTCAAGCACACAAAGGAATTTAGTGAGAAAAGTTGTAACACTTGTTAATGTGTATTATCAAGGTGAGAAGCCGAATAAGCAAGTGTGAGAAAATGCCCCTTTGTGTGGACATCCAAATTATATGCATATATTTTATTGCTGGTTTTTAGACATTGCAAACTGAGGCACTGCTGTCCAGGACCTAGCGTATGCGCGGATTGGCATATGCAATACTGTACAGCCATAGTATATGGCAGAGAAACTAAACCCACAGAATGGTAACTTAACTTTCACCTATGAACTGCAGCACTTAGTTTGCCACCCATTAATGTGAAAATGAAAACATGGTTTCATGCCAACCACTGTAGCCTCACTGCTGCAGTTTAAGCCTGTGACCCGCCAAGTCAAAATATCCCTTCAGAAAGGTGTGGAGGAGGGGGCGGGGGGAGAAGAGATTTTATGATAGTATAAAGTCATCACTAAGTAGGCCTTGCAGTCCACAAGACAAGGTGCACGGTATTCAAAAGTGGTACATGTAGAGATTCAAAGTTACATGTGCCTTAAGTGACAAGCCCCTAAAAGTTATTCTCACTGTGGAAAGCTTAGGATGTATGAGGAACACTGAAGTCAACATTAAAATAAGATCTGCTATCTTGTTTTTGGGACAAGCTACAGAAGCAGTTCAACCAGTATTTTTTTTTATATTTCTTAAAAATCCAATTTGTGTCCTTTACATTTTTTGTAAATCTTTAACAAAAGTGACTTTTAGAAAGTTACCATTTTCCTGCCTGAAGCCCCTGGAGGTCCATCCACATTAGCCTGCCAGCAGATGACTTGCCACGCCTTAATGAGGTGAGAAAACTGCTCCCAGAGCAGTAGCCGTATGACAGAATGGGCTGGGTGTAGGGCAGGTGATTAATATCAACTCATAAAAGGGGAAGGAGCACACTACCTGGCATACCACATACAATGGCCCCAAATGCACTGTGGTAAATGCAGTATTTAACACTTACTTTAATTGAAAGCCTTTAGTTTTCACCAATGTTGGTGCATCCAGTGCTATAAATTTCTAGACATGCATTTCAGGATATTTGGGGGTACTGGTAATGCTGCTAACACACCAACTCGCGAAGGGCAGCTGGGGAGGTTTCAGGAACTTCATTAATTTGAAATGGACAGTGTAAGGGGAAGCCAGAGTAAGGTAAGTCTTTGCTCTTTATGCCCTCTGTAGCCAATTAAGCACTAGCATAGTGGGATAGGGAGCTGGTCATGGTACCAGGTTGGTTAAACTTTGGAAAAGGAGACTGCTCCTCCGACTAGATACACCCCTGGCTGACAAGCTGCCTCCAACGACAGAAGGCCTGTACCACCTTGAATTACACTACAGTAATTAATTTTGAGTGGGCTACAAAAGTGGGTATATTTGCCCATGAAACTATTTAAGCATTGGTTAGGGAGTGTCCCGGAGTCACCCTCAAACACTGGCTAGTGAAACCTACCAAGCTGGCACCTAAACCCACAGCTTCTCGGAACGATTTCTGGACCTGTGGAAACAACAAAGGGACTACACCTCCTGTTTCAAATCTGAAGGAATTTACTTTCTACGCTGTGTACCCAGGACAAAGAAGATGACTCAAAGTTGGGTGAATTCCTGTGCGGCTACAGTGGACATTAAAACCTGCAAGAGGCCTTTTTCTTGGAGTGACCCGCTACAACTGGAAGAGAACTGGACTCTGCTGCTTGCCCCTATTGGAGTGAGTTCTGACCTCTAAATGAGGTTCCTGAGGCCCTGGGAGCCTTAATTGTATCCGGAAGAACTTATTCTGAAATCTCTCAAAAGGTTGGGCCTAGTCTAGACCAACCTCTAAAACGAGCTACCCAAGCAGAAACTTAACTGTGCAAGAAATTAGGTTGGCTTCGTTCATAGTCCAATTCAACAGATCCTCATGGCAAGGTGACCTGACTTCAGTATGACCTTCCTGGAACAGCATGCTGCCTAGCCTCACTGGAGTAATCGGAGCTCCAAAGATGGGACTACGTGTGAAGGCAGAAACCATGACTGAGTGAAGACGCCAAACGTATCCAGCCAACTTAAGTACTCTCCTGGTTGTAGTTTTCTCACTGAGCTTTTTTCTGCCAAAACTAACAGTTTCAAGGGAACATTGCTCAACATCTGTCAGATTTCCGAGGGACTTTGCCAGATACAGCCTGCTGCCTTGCCCCTGGACTTCCAATTCAAGATACTGAATCAGAAAGTAAAATCTTAAATCAGGTGAAATCTGCTTGGTGTATTCAACCAGAGTTCCTTCACAATGGTTCTGAAGCCATGCCTCTGTTCTGGTCAGCCACAAACTGCGATAACTGATTGATGCCTTACTTTTTGGCACCTTTTCTCTTACATATTTTAAAACTGGAATTTGGTTTGGATTTCTGACATGGTTTACTAAATTGTATTCTATTTTTATTAATTACAGTGAGAATCTTACTGTGTTGTGTTTTAGACTTTAACTGCTTTGGTATGTCTAAATGCTTTAAACATTCTTATTAAGATAAGCCAGTCAGCTCTGTGACATAGCTACCAGGGGTTGAGCTGAGGTTTAAATTATTGAAACCTTTTATCTGGACCTAAAAGTTTTGCAACTCTTATTTGTGGTGGACAAACATCTTTTTAATAATTCACTGTCTTACAGCAAGGAACTATAGATTTACATAAGCAGTTACTTACCTCTGGAGCGAGAACAAAAGTCTGCATAAACCTCCGCATCGGCTGGCCGCCGTTTGAAAGTTCACCCATGACTTGTACAACAACACCATCACTTAAGGTGGCATGAGCATCTACATGACGGATCTTGGTGTGGCATTCACTGAACTGGAGAGACATCACCTTCTTGTGAATTTCCTGAAATAGAAAAAATACAAGTCAAACAAACAGAAAAATGAAAAAATTATACATTCCAATGAAATCAAACGATCTGCAAAACGAAGTTCTTTATTCCAATCGAAATAGCCTCCTCAATTCCAAAGGAATGTTAAGTAGTTATAATCAATTTGTCTTCATTTTCAAATCATTGATGATAAAAATCAAAACACAGCCAATATGTGTTTAGCGACCTTGTCGCTTCTTCAGTGCTCCAACATTTCCGATCGCTTCAACATTTTTGGAATAGATCTCAATCCTTCAAATTCCAAAATACGGGAAACTCCAATAAAAAAACTGCGTAGTGATATATTTCCCTATTTTTGCTTCCCCAGGATACAGGAATCCTGTCCGGAGTCTCCTTAGAGACACCTCTCCTGACCCAGAACAAACATGTGCTCATTGTGGGCACTTTAGGATAGTGGTCAGTCAGTTGTAGAAGAATTAATTTGGTTCGGCGCTACTGCTGTAACAGAAGTTTACTGTGTCATGTGTATTTGAAACATGGTACTCACATACCAATATTTTAAAAAAATATGAGCATTTGGATTGGCTGCCTCGTTACCGGAATGGTCTATTGGTACAGAGCGATTTGGTTGGCTGGCCACAACACTGCAAGAAATACGGCAGCCATCATTACAGTCACTGTCCTAAATTTGTGAAAAACAATTACATAAACGCATAGGATAAGAGGCACAGATTTGGAGTATGAGGTGGCTGAACGCCCATGGGGGATAAGCGCAGAGCGCGGGCCGATCCCACACATTGCTGAAACCCCTGGTTGATGGGCTAAGGGAAGGCTGTCTGCCGGAGGGTTGAGCCGAGCATTGAGTCTAGGCGCTGCGCCAAACTTCCTACTATGCACGGTCAAAAGGTATGCTCAGTGGTAGAGTTGGGATTAAAATTATATTTAGAAACCCATGGAAAGTCAGGGGGAAAAAATAAAGGTTAGTGACAGTTCGGCTTTGTAATAATTAAAAAAAGTGTTTTACAAACAAAATAAATGGAAATTTATCAGTTAGTTTACTAAGCCAACTATAACTTGCACCGCACTATGCATTGCTTATGTCCTCACCTATTACATCACTCAAAACCTGTCCAATATCATCATTGATGACATCACTGAAAATCAAATCCCTGAGATCGTCCAACTTCCTCAATAAAACAGTCGATCATGTCATATATGAAAGGCAGAAATGGGAGGAAATAATGTAAAGCAATACTTAGCCTTCAGACATTAGAACACCCATAGGTAAACCAAGCTCCTCCAAAACACAGCCTTTAACATGTACTTAACATTTTGAGGATAGCAACCTCATGTAGCAATACATTTTTTTTTTAAAGAACAGAAATTCACCAGTTACTGAGATAACTATTACACGGTCTAACTACAACATCACTTTAACCTTTGTTTTTTCAGTGAATATTAACAGATACAGGATGGGCGAGTCTGTAATATGGTAGTAGATGGGCAAAGAGGGGTTCTGTAACAAATCACAAGGATGGAGGTAGTGATTTTTAAATAACATGTTACTAGAAAAAGGTCTTCGAACATGCTACACAACTTAACCAGTTTGTATTTTTACAATTCAATAATATTTATGGTGCAGTTAGCATTAAATCAATACTATTAGCCCCAATAGCGACATTTTTTTCAAAATGAAAACGTAAAGCAATGCACTATAAATTGATATATGTTGCAACCTTCCACTAGTCTCAATCATTGAAGTCCCACTTTCACAACATTACTTTAACAGGTATAAATATTTGAAGTCTTCGTAGAGTGCCAAAGGGACCAACTCACTGGTTCAAGTATGTATGCATGCCAAATCAAAAACCTGTCTAAATGGCAACAAAATTAACAGCAGAAGCAAGAAAACGTTACTTAGCCAGTAAGCATCTGTTCTTGTCATCTACAGCTGTAGATTCACATGCTTTGTATACTCCTGCATCTAGTGTTAGGTCCTAATGTTTGAAAGTTGTTTTCTTCGAAAAAGTCTTCCCAGAGTGTTTTCCTGCAGAGGGTGGGAATGGAGCTAATAAGTGTAGAATACAGATGACCATGCGTATGTATAAGAATAAGAAACTGCAACAGGTATAGATACCCGGGGAGGCGGGTGGGCTCATGTAAATCTACAGCTCTCCATGCCAAGAACAGATGCTTACTAGGTAAGTAACATTTTCCGTTCGAGGCATGTGAGCAGTAGATAACATGCTTTGCATAGACTATACAGCAGTATTCTCCCAAAGCGATTGATAACCTATAGTTGTTGCAGTTGTTTGAACGAATGTTCTAAGAACTGCCTGCTCTACATTAACCTGTTGTCTCGCTAGCACATCTACATAATAGTGCTTGGTGAATGTGTGCGGTGTAGACCATGTTGCAGCTTTACAGATGTAGGTTTCCTAAGAAAGCCATAGTAGCCCCTAGTTTGAATGTGGAAGGTGCTCTAGGGGGTCTTGGTAAAGTCCTCTTTACTTCTGCATAGCATGTTTGGATACATTGAACAGTCCACCGAGCAATACCAGTTTTAGAAGTAGGATTGTCTTTGTGTGGTGGAGCAAAATCCACAAAGAGTGGTTTAGTTTGACGAAATGGTTTTGTCCGCTCTATGTAATACAATCAGGCTAGTCTAACATCTGGTGTTGAGAGCCCATTCTGCCACCGAATCTGGTTGAGGAAAGAAAAGAAGCAACTCAATATATTGATTGATGTGAAAGGCAGATACCACTTTGGGTAGGAACTTGGGGTTAGTGCGAAGACCACTTTGTCTTTGTAGAGTTGGAAAAATGGTTAGTGCCTGTAGATCACCCAACTCTCCTCCGTGATGTAATAGCAATGAGGAAAGAAGCTTTTCAAGTGAGAAACTGCAGTTCACATTTATGCAATGACTGGAAGGGTGGACCCATTGGTCTGATGAGAATATTGTTAAGATTCCATACTGGAGCAGGTGGAAGTCTTGGTGGAATAAGAAAACAAGTTACTTACCTGTAACTTTAGTTCTCCAGTATTGGTAACTTTCATAGATTCCCATGCTTTGTATCATTCCCCGTTGTCGGAATGGGAGTCTCGGTAACAAGAATACCATAGCTGTAGGTACAAAAGACAATGGAAAAAGGCCTAGGCCTCATTACCTTTTGTAGCATATCACCCTCTTTGTGTAAAAGAGACCAAACTTTGGCCTCAGCCAATCAGAAGTGCCTCATCACTTAGAACCTTCCTGAAGGAACCTCAGAGCCTCAGATTTTCGTAGCCGTTGTGTACTGAGACACCATCTGTGCTGTAGGCTGAGCTTTCCCCGGGGAGGTGGGTGGGCGCATGGGAATCTATGAAAGTTACCAATACTGGAGAACTAAAGTTACAGGTAAGTAACTTGTTTTCTTACCCCAGTATTGGAACTTTCATAGATTCCCATGCTTTGTATCAGAGTAGTAAGCAGTTAGCAAGACAATCACATTTTGCATTGTAAATAATAGCAATAGAGACCTCTCTCTGAAATGCATGAGAGCACTGTCATGTAGCCCAGTGGCAGTGGGCTGGCGTGCAGACGCTTAGAGAGCTTTTAGAACCATTTCCTGCATCTCCTCTATTTTATTGTATAGCGTCCCGCTGATTGCGAGCGGTCGGCGCTTCCACCCAACGCGAGGGTTTTAAAACCTTTATTTTTAACCCATGTACTTTTGTTATGCAGGCAACTAACATACCTTCTCACTTCAGGTATTCTGCTGGCTGGGGGCTGTTTGAGATCGCCGGTCCCCGCCGGTAGCGGCCGCCATCTTTGGTTGGGATCGTTTGATTGGAGTGGAGCCCTGAACTCCACCCTCGCTCCGCCCCTATTTAAACGGCCTCCATGTGTCAGCGCAGCGGACGAGCGCAGCGGGCGCGACGTAGGCGCGCCGGAGTTGCGCCTGAGTTAAGCCCGTCTGCGCCCGTCCGCGGCAGGCCGGGGCATGGGGCATGTCACTCTGCTCCCTCACTCATCTACACTCGCTCTTTTCTTGTCTCTGCTCATGATCCTGCCCTTTCCCCCCCCCCCCTCCGTACCGAAACTGCTACTTCATAATCTGTTTACGACCAGAACCTCGTTCCCGGAAATCTCTCCTATTTCTTCCGATAAAGGTGTCCATACCCCAAATCCTGCGATTCGGACCCAGTCACTCTCTCGCTCCACTTCCTCCCCATTGTCTGTGATGTATCTTAACACCCGGTCCCTGGTCTGTCATCGATCAGAAATATTTTACCTTCTGGATTCGGAACAGCCTGATGTCCTGTTCTTGACCGAGACCTGGCTCACTGACGATTCATCTCCAGACATCCTGGCAGCCATTCCCCCAGGCTACTACATCCTGCAGACCAACCGCCCTGCTGGTAAAGCGGGCGGCGGGGTTGCAGCCATCATCAGACACCCTATTAGGTTCTCCCCAGTGTCCTTTCCCAGTATCGCCTCGACAGACTGTCTCGTATTAAGACTGGAGCAGCCTGGGTCTTCACTCATCTGTGTGCTGACTTATCGTCCCCCTCAATCCATGCCTGACTTCCCTATTCTGTTCCGCAACATGATCACCCAGCTTACCATCAGCAATTCCAATGTGTTGATCATGGGTGACTTTAATTATTGGCCATCAGACACTCATGAAACTTCTGACTCGCGCGCTTTTTCTGATCTAATGTTGAGCCTTAACTGTACTCAACATATACATGCACCTACACATGTTAAAGGCCACATTTTAGATCAAGTCTGGACCACCTCTCTTGCCATCTCTGTTCCCCTCATCGCCCCTTGTCTCTGGTCTGACCATCACCTCATTACTTTTTCTTTATTTTTGTCTTCCCCTATCACCGCTGCCCGCCAATCCAATTTCCTGGCGCGTAATTGGAATAAAGCCGACCTCAACAAATTTACGGCTCTCCTGAGTTCATCGCCTCCACTCATGACTGGACCCAACACCTCTACTGATCTTCAGTCCAAAACCCTCACACACTGGCTCACCGCTGCGGCCGACTCTGTGGCACCTTTAAAACCGGTTAAGACAAGGCGCAGGCACGATGCCCAAAAGTGGTTTACCGCTGAGCTTAGCGCACACAAACTTACTCTCCGCCAGGCAGAGAGACGCTGGCGCCGGGACTACTCCCCCGAATCGAAAGAGATCTTCTCGTCTCGGTTGAAGGAGTATAAGAACTCTATTACTGTGGCCAAATCATGCTACTTCTCAAGCAAAATTTTAAACTCATCTAATAAATCCAAAGATATTTTTTCTATAGTGGATGAATTATCTAACCCGGAAAGAGTTATCTTAGCCCCTCTCCCTTCTCAATCCTTGTGCGACTCCCTTAATCAATTCTTTGTGGAGAAAATCACCAAAATCAAAACTAGCATTTCCATCTCTCCACCTGCCCCTACATCCTTTTGTGTCCAGTTATTCTCCCACTCACACCTTTACTCACTTTCCCCTCATTTCCAAGGCTAACTTTTTTTCACTCCTACACAAAGTCTCTTCTGGCTCTCCCAGCGATTGTTGCCCCCCCTCGGTCCTTCGAGAAGCCTTTACCTCCTGTCCAGACCCCCCCCCTTGCTCTCTTGAACAACTCTTTAGCCACAGGGGAGGTTCCTGGACCCTTCAAACAGGCCGAGGTGGTTGCCATCCTCAAAAAACCTTCGGCAGACCCTTCCATCATGAGCAACTTTCGCCCAATTTCTCTTCTTCCTTTTCTTAGCAAAGTTCTAGAGTCGCACGTCACTCATACTCTCAGTTCCTTTGTGGAAGACTCTGGTGTACTGGACCCCCAGCAGGCTGGATTTAGACCTGCGCACTCAACAGAAGCCGTCATTCTTTCTGTTATGGAGGAACTGCGCAGGGGTGCGGACGCGAACACCTGCCAGGCCTTGGTCCTCCTGGACCTGTCGGCCGCCTTTGACACGGTCGACCATGAGATTTTGGTCGACCGTGTCGGGGAGGCTGGCATCCGGGGCACCGCTCTGGCCTGGGTCCGATCCTTTCTGACCCAACGCCATCAAGCTGTCAGACTATACCAGTTCACTGCTTCCCAGGTTAAACTGTCCTGTGGTGTCCCACAAGGCTCTTCCCTCTCTCCCCTCCTCTCTAATCTGTATCTTTCCCCACTTATCCGTGCCCTCCGTCAGTTTAATGTCACAGCATTCAACTATGCTGATGACATACAACTAATCTTCAACATTGATTCCTCTGCTGACTCTATTGCCACCTTCCAAAATACCCTGTGCTTTATCAGCAACTGGATGAGCTCAAACCATCTGAAGCTCAACCCCGACAAGACTGAGCTCGTTCTTGTCGGGGGTTCCCTCAACCCTTGGGACTCTTCTTTCTGGCCTCTCAGCCTCGGCAGTCCACCCAGCCCCGCCAACTGTGTCAAAAGCCTGGGAGTCGTCATCAGTAGCAACCTCTCCATGACGCCCCAGATTAGCACGGTAGTCTCCTCCAGCCATTTTCAATTAAGGAAAATTAAGAAAATCTCCCGGTTACTTACTTCCGAGGCCCTTACCTTGGCCCTGATGGCGCTTGTAATATCGAGGTTAGACTACGCCAACGCGCTCTATGTAGGCATCCCAGCCTACCAACTTAGGCGGCTTCAGCTGATCCAGAATCAGGCTGCCCGCCTGATCCATTTCCTCCCAAGAGATCAACATGTCCGCCCCCTTCTAAAAAGCCTTCATTGGCTCCCTGTAGCCGCCCGCTGTAAGTTCAAGTTGGGCTGTATCATCTCTAAATCTCTAGCCGGTCAGGGCCCCCTCTTTATTTCCTCCCTTCTTCAACCCTACGTCCCTTCCCGCACTCTCCGGTCTTCCCAAATGGTCTTGCTTTCCATCCCTAGATATAAGAGGAAGAAACACGGCGGGCTCAAGTTCTCCTTCCTGGCCCCCACTTTTTGGAATTCCCTCCCCTTGTCCCTCAGATTGACCACTTCGTACCCCAGCTTCAGATCTGCCCTTAAAACTTTTCTTTTTACAGAATCTTATCAATAAATGGCTTTTTGCTCTATCTTCTGCTCTCTTTACTTTGGCGCCAAGAAACCTAATGGTGTTAGTTGCGCCTTTACAAATTTGTTTAACATAACATAACAGAGAATATGACATTAGATACAAAATGTGAAAAATGGAAGGTGGGAAGAAAGGAAAGCTCACCATTAGTGGAAGAGGTTCCTCAGGACAGCCTGTCCTACTTCTGCATCCTCCTGTTGCAGAGATTCCAAACAGTAGTGCTTGGTAAAGGTGTGGACGCTGCTCCAGGTTGCAGCTCTGCAGATATCCTTAATTTGCACCCCTGCGAAGAGTGCCGTGGAGGAAGCCACAGATCTTGTGGAATGCGCTCGTATCTTTCCAGTCAGAGGTTTACCAGCAGTCCTGTGACAATGTAATACAGCGCTTGTGATCCACCTTGAAACGCCCTGTTTGGATAGTGGAAGGCCTTTACTCGGTCCCCCGAAGGCCACAAACAGTTGAGTAGATTTTCGAAAATCCTTAGTACGTTGTAAGTAAAACTTCAAGCATCGTTGCACATCCAACGAATGCAATGCTTTTTCCGCTGGTGTGGAAGGCTGAGGAAAAAATGTTTTCAAAATGACCGGTTCATTCAAATGGAAATCCGAGGGAACCTTTGGCATGAACCTAGGGTTAGTCCTCATGATGACAGTGTTCCTCTTGAATTGAAGGAAAGGTTCTTGAATGGTCAAGGCCTGTAACTCCCCTACACGCCGAGCCGACGTGAGCGAGGAGAAGAGCCAATTTCCACGAAAGGTATTTGATGTCAGAACGATGGACTGGTTCATAAGGGTCCTTCATGAGCTGAGAAAGGACCAGATTCAAATGCCATGTTGGAGGAGGCGGTCTAACCGGTGGATAGACCCTGAACATGCCCTTAAGAAATTGTTTTGATTATTCTCGAAGACCATAATGAAGGCCCAGATTCTGTCCTCCTGAATCATGACAAAGCAGCCAAATGGACCTTAATTGATGAATGGGCTAGACAAGACTTGGCCAAGGACAGTAGGTAAGGGAGGACCTGATGAGGTTTGGAATTGAATGGATCAATGTGTTGCTGTCGACACCAACAACAGAATCTTTTCCACTTAAGGCGGTAAGTTTTGTTAGTTGAAGGGGCCCTTGCTTGGGACAAAACTTCTCTAACCTCGTTTGATAATGGCAGGTTCATAAATTCTCGCTGCTCAGGAGCCATGCAGTCAGGTGTAACGACTGAGGGTCTGGATGCAAAATCTGTCCTTCGGACATCGTGAGAAGATCCGGCAGAATTTGGAGAGGTAAAGGAGGAGCAATCGACAACAGATGGAGCTCCGTGAACCAGAACGGTCTCGGCCAAGCCGGGGCTATCAGGATCATCCTGCACGGTTCCACCTTGAATTTCCTGATTAGTCGTGGTATCAGAGGAATGGGAGGAAAAGCGTAGACAAATGTCTTCGACCAGGGTATCGAAAGGGCATTTCCCAGAGAATTTGGATGGGGAAGCCTGCTTGCGTAAGACCGGCATTTTTTGTTGGTCGGGGTGGCAAACAGGTCGATGTCCGGTCTTCCCCACCGGCTGAAGATTTGTTCCAAGACGTCCTGATTCAACTCCCATTCGTGGCTGACCGAGGATGACCTGCTCAGTCGGTCAGTGTTTTAGTTGAGGACGCCCGGCAAGTGTTTTGCCATCAGGGACATTTTGTGTCGGATCGCCCATTCCCAAACTTGCTGGGCCTCTTGTGACAATGGGCGCGATCTGGTCCCTCCTTCCTTGTTCACATAGTGCATGGCCGTGGTGTTGTCCGTCCTGATAAGCACTTGTGAACCTTCCAGGCGAGGAAGAAACGCTTGCAGAGCCAGACGTATCGCCCTGAGTTCTAACAGGTTGATGTGGAGGCATTTTTCCTGGGGTGACCAATGACCACTGACATGAAGGTCCTGTAGTGCTGCTCCCCAACCTTCCAACGACGCGTCCGTCGTTATCACTTGTGGAGACGGGTCGCTTGCGAAGGATAGGCCTTGGGACAAGTTGTCTAGGTCTGTCCACCATAGAGCCGCATTCTTCATCTCCGGAGTGATAGCCACTCTGTCGTCGAAGGAATAGTGGACTTGCCGCCATTGATTGTCCAGTTGTTCCTGCAAGGGACGCATCCTCAGTCTGCAATGTGGGATCAGTGGAATTCACAATGATATTACTCCCAGCAGAGACTTGTAGCGGCGAACTGAAAGACTTTTTTGTTTGTAAGTCTTGGGCCATCGTCTGTAATTTGTGCCTCCTTTCCAGAGTAGGAAATGCTCGTGAAAGCCTTGAGTCCAAGATGGCTCCCAGAAACCGGGCTTTTCTGGACGGGATCTGGCAAGATTTCTCGTCGTTTAGAGTGAGACCCAGGTTTTGGAATAAATTGGTACATGCTTGAACTGCCTGTAGCGCTGCCTCTCTGGACGGAGCATTCAATAACCAGTCGTCCAGATAGGGGAAGACTTGAAACTTGTGCCTCCGCAGGAAAGCGGCTACTGGAGCCAGCACCTTCGTGAATATTCTTGGGGCTGAGCGGAGTCCAAAGGGTAAAACCCTGAATTGGTAATGGCTCTTGGCTACTGTGAATCGCAGAAACCATCTGTGTGCTGGGTGAATCGGAACATGAAAATAGGCATCTTCGAGATCGAGTGTGGCCATGTAATCCCCCGGGTTGATCAGCTTCAAGATGTCCTGGAGGGACAACATCCTGAAGGACAGAGAAATGAGATAGGTGTTTAGCCCCCTGAGGTCTAAAATGGGGCGCCACTTGTCGCGCGTTTTCTTCACCAGGAAGAACCTGGAATAAAATCCCTGGTTTCTTTGGTTCGATGGGACTGGCTCCATCGCCCCTTTTCGGAGCATTTGTTGAACTTCGAGCCGAAGAAGACGCTGGTGTTTCGAAGGAGTGGCTGCCGGGGGGCTTGGGTGGCGGAACTTGAGTGAACTCTAAGGTATGCCCTTTCCGAATGATGTTGAGCACCCAACGGTCCGATGTTATTAGGGACCAGTTGTGAAGGTATTTGGTGACCCTGCCTCCAACTGATGACTTCTTGGAGGAGGGTCCAGTAAGAAGAGCCAGGAGGCCGCTATTGGCGCTTGGACAAATCTCGTCCTCGCGCACCTTGCTTTCCTTTACCGTAAGGCCTGAAGTAGTTGGTAGACTGGCCCTGCCGCTGTTGGTAAGATTGGCGGTGCTGCTGGGAACTGGATCCTGTGTTGGAATAACGCTGTTGCTGGAAGGATCCTCTATAAGTACCACCCCTGCCTCTGGAGCCCTTGAAGGGGGACTTCCTGTACTGAAGTGTTCCTAAAGACCTAGCGGTCTCTGTGTCCTTTTTAATATCTTGCAGGGTGTCGTCAATGAGTTTGCCGAATAGAGCTTCTCCATCAAAGGGGAGATCCAATACTTTATTCTGGTCCTCTGGTCGGAACCAAGTAGCTTTAAGCCACCCTTGGCGACGGAGCACTGCTGCTCCAGCCAGTGAACGAAACGCCGTAGTCGCAATATCCATTGCACAATCGATGATTTCCATCGACGTCGCTTCTCCCTCCTGCAAAACTTTCTTTGCCTCCGACATAGATTCAGGAGGCAGCTGGTCAAGGTACGGGGAGACATCGCACCAGAGCTGACGGTCGTACCTACCCAGGATGGCTAAGGCATTAGCTGCTCGCACCAGCAAACTTGCCATCGCTGAGAATCTTTTCCCCACGTTATCTAACCTCCGTCCTTCCTTGTCCAGAGGAGTTGTCAGCGGTGCTGAAGGGTTGCGCGATTTCCTCTGCGCTGCCTGCGAGATCACAGAGTCTGGTCTTGGATGACCTGTCAAGGCTGCTGGGGCATCATCGGTCGCTTTGCACTTTTTTTCAAGACGCGGTAGCACCGGCACCACCGTCGCCGGGTGTGTCATGGTCTTTATGCCCTCTTTCCACAGGTGATCCACGATTGGAATAGACCTGGCAGTTTTACGAAAGGGTTCCTTAAAGTCATATAAGAAACAATCTGTGGTGACTTTAGGCATTGCTAATTTAAATCTTGCCGCCGCTCTCTCCATTAGCTGATGGAAACCTCCAATATCCGCTGGCGGGGAGTCCGCCGGGTCCGGATTTGGTGATGCAGGTTTGTCAATAACGTACTCATCATATTCCGTGTCGGGATTAGAGACTTGATCCGACTGCTGATCCTCATCCGAGGATTCATCAACGTCATGTGATCTTGGTAACCCAGAGGAATCCTGAGGGACGGCTGCTTGAGGCTGTGGAGAGGTTGGAGCCGAGAGAGTAGGTGGCACCAATGACGCCTGAACCCTTGAACAGGCGTTGATGTATTTGGCAAAGGTCTACTGGCCTTAGACTTATAGTCCTGTAGCATCCTATGTAGATCCTGTAGGAAAGATGTTGGCACTGAAACCATCTCCTGGTCAGCTGTTGCTGTTGACTATGACCATGTTCCTCGTGGGTGTATTCGCCCTCTGAGTCAGTGTCCTGGCATTTGACAAATAGTTGCGAAGGACTATTGGCATAGCTATATGCATCTTGGTCATCTTCCTCTGATTGTCCCTCTTGCAGGAGCATTGTTGGTAGCAATGGGGACACTGTCCTTGGAGAGGTCATCTCCGGTGTGATCCGCGTCACAGAAATGGTGATACGCTTTTCTGTGGACAAGATCGTGGGTTCCGTAGTCGACGGTTGTATATACGCCGTCGAGATAGGGGTCGTGGACGTCGTCGACGACGAAACTGTCGACACACCAGTCGACGGGGCCTTCGACACAGTCGTCATCGACGTCGACGGGGCCTTCGCCGTCGACGGGGCCTTCGCCGTCGACGGGGCCTTCGCCGTCGACGGGGCCTTCGCCGTCGACGGGGCCTTCGCCGTCGACGGGGCCTTCGCCGTCGACGGGGCCTTCGCCGTCGACGGGGCCTTCGCCGTCGACGGGGCCTTCGACGTCGACCTGGACTTTGGGCGTCGACTGGACTTTGGGCGTCGACGGGGCTTTCGTCGTCGACGGCTCCTTCGTCGACACCTGTGAAGCTGGTACCTTCGTCGTCGGCGCCTTCAGTTTCACCGTCGACGGTGAGGACTCCGCCGTCGACGGTCTCGACGTCGACGAACCTCCAGTCGACGGAGCCTTCGATGTTCTAGTCGACGGGCCTCCCGCTGTCGACGTCTTCGTCGTCGAGGACCTAGAAGTCCTCTCAGAAGACTGGCCTGAAGGTGTTTTGAAGGCTGTGGAAGTCTTCGCACCTGTAGACTGCGTAGAAGGTCCATCCCTCTCCTTTACACTTCCGTGAGGAGATTTGTTGGGACCTGGGCTCTCAGACTCACTGGGGGTCTTTTTTGAGGCCTTAGAAGATCGTCCCACAGAAGAAGAAGGGGAACCCCTACCCCTTTTCACTGACCTTCTAGTAGAAGCCATCGATCCAGCATCTTCATTGTCACTGGAGACAGTATCCTTCCTTGATTTAAGCCTTTGCAGCCATGTCAAGAGCCTACGGTCCCGGAGGGTCTTGGCAGAAAAAGAGTGACAGATTGCACAGGTAGCCACCTGGTGGTCAGGATAGAGGCAGTAAATGCAGTCCTTATGCTTATCCTCCACAAAAAGCCTTTTCTTGCCACAGGAGGAACAAGGCTTGAAAAGTGCTTTTTTCTTCTCAATTTCCGACATCCTGTCAGGCAGCAACAATCCTGAAGAGAATCTGAAAGATCCTGATGAAAATCCTGTAGAAAAAAACGGAAGAAATCCTTTAGAAGAGTAGAAGTTGAGCAGAGCTCAAAGGAGACTCCCTAGCACAACGTGCGGTAGAAAATCTGAGGCTCTGAGGTTCCGTCAGGAAGGTTCTAAGTGGTGAGGCACTTCTGATTGGCTGAGGCCAAAGTTTGGTCGCTTTTACACAAAGAGGGTGATATGCTACAAAAGGTAATGAGGCCTAGGCCTTTTTCCATTGTCTTTTGTACCTACAGCTATGGTATTTTTGTTACAGAGACTCCCATTCCGACGACGGGGAATGATACAAAGCATGGGAATCTATGAAAGTTCCAATACTGGGGTAACTTTTGTGTCCTTCCATAAAAGCCTTGACAACAGGTACTCTGAAAAGGGACATGTAGGAGAGTAGGGTCTGCTTCCTATGGTCACCCCCATTTTTTGCTTTGCTTTACTGGTTTTCGACTTAGATATGGCTGTGGGCCTGCTAATCAGACCCACAGCACAGATGCACTCTCTTTAAAATCACACCATGTACTCTAGGTACATTCACAATTGGGAATTGGTTCACCTTGTCAGCCCCTTTACAAGTGTACCATAGGTACTCAGGGCAAAGGTGTAACCAAGGCCTACCAGGGGCTGCAGTATGTATTATGCCACCCCTGGCTGGCCACTCAAATAGACACAACTGGCTGATCACTCAGCTGGGGCAAGGTCGTGTAACCACCCCTTGCTTAGGTGTAGTATTCCTATACCTACTTACATATAGACACATAGCAACCTATAAGTCACTCCTATAGCAGGCCTTAACAATCCTGGAGGCAGAGTGCTTGGTTATGTGTGAGATGGTGCTCTAGCATGAGCTGAGCCTGTCTGCAGCTTTCGGAACCATGTCCTTAAAGCTGTTCTAGGATATTGCCATACCATATACTTTTAAGTGCATTATAATCCTCGCGGTTGAATGCTAACTTTGTTTTGGCTTTATCAAAACAGGTCGTGTAAAGAGTCATACCTTTTGGAATACTACCCCCTCGCCAATTCTGGCGATGGGGGTAGCATTTCACCCTTCTAGAGGGAGAAGACATGTTGAAACTACTGTACCCGATTAAAGTTAAACCAGAGCCCCAGCATCACAAAATGGATGCTGCTGCCAGAGACACAAGTCTGACCCCCTGCTGCTGGGAGTCCTTCCAGTCACGGAGGTTTGGACAATAGGTTTCCTGCTTGGGGAGGTGCAAGCACCACCCCAGACAGGAGTATGTGTATTGGGACAGGGAGGGCTGAATAGAAACAGACACTGCCTGGAGCACACTAGGTGCTCCATGCATACCCCAGTTCAAACCGGTTGCTGGGGCACTCCAGCCCCAGCTCTGGCTCGAAACTGGACAAAGAAAGGGGGGTGTAACCACCCCCCTTCCTGGTCCCACCCATAGGAGGAACCTAGTGAGTAAACCAGTACCCTTTAGTTGTATAAAGGTAGGAGCTGACCCAGAAGACTTTAGATTAATCCTGGAATCGACTTGAGACTAAACTCTGGACCCTTCAACATTCACCTGAGCTGAAGACTGAAGAATCTCCCTTGTGGCCAAGGAGTGACCACCCTGGGCAACCAGGCACCATCCAGCAACTCTACGGCTTGCAGTGTCCCAGTTCCCGCCGGAACCCGAGCACAGAGCCTGACAAGACCCCGACACCCAGATCTCTCTGACCCCACTGCACGACTCCAGCACAGCTGAGCACTGTGGAAGGCGTTCGGAGACGTGGGACCGGACATCTTGGAAAGTCTGCAGCTTGCTAACAGCGCAGCTCCTGTGGCATCCTCGAAGCTGTGCACTGGGGACTGAGACAACCAGCTCCACCTGCACCGAAGACCAGCCCTCCACACTCTACGAGATCTGCGTGGGGCCCTTCTGCTCGACGCGTTGTCCGGTTGCTGGCCCGTTGGCTAGTAGCCCGTTGGCTAGTAGCCCTGTGGCGACGATCCTTTTGAAAATCCATCGGTGGTCTGGTTGCTCCAGACTGGCCATTGCTTCCCTGAAAAGGTGAAGTACCTCAGACCCTCCCGGTCTGCACCAGAAGCCCTTTGTGTATCCTGCGTGGGTTGCCTTTGCTTAGGTTTGTTGACTCCGATCTTGAAGTCTACTCCTCTATCTGCAAGAACATTCGTGGGACAGCTCCTCTCCAGCACCTGGTCGTCCTCAATGCCGCCTGGTCCGCGTGGCTGCAAAGACAAGCTTCACAACGGCACTTGATTGCTCCTAGACGTAGTCTGGTTCCTCACTGGTTCCACCCGGTCACTGGCTAGTGACCTAGACTCTGTCCCCTCTGCTTTCAGGTCTTCAACTCCGATCCACCCTTGGATCCACACGGACATCTTCCTCCTGGTCGCCTGCAGCATCTTCTTCCAAGGCTCCATAGGGATCAATGAGAAACCCCAACACACTTTGACACTTA
Source organism: Lissotriton vulgaris (assembly GCF_964263255.1). Taxonomy (NCBI): domain Eukaryota; kingdom Metazoa; phylum Chordata; class Amphibia; order Caudata; family Salamandridae; genus Lissotriton; species Lissotriton vulgaris. The sequence continues at coordinate 1,079,557,997 of NC_141689.1, read as the reverse complement.
TGCACCCGCAGCCCGTGGGTGAGGTAACGTGAGTACTTCGGTGCTCTTGTAGGGATTGACTATCCTAGTGTCCAGTTTTGTTAGTTGTATCTTCCTAGTTAGACCGGAAGTGTCCTAAATCTCCATTTACTTACCTTTTAAATACCCATTGACTTTCTTTTGACTCTCGCGAGTGTACTGACATTGCACGCGCCGCCTGTGGGCCTCCTACTCCTACCCGAAGGGTCAGATAGTGTAGCCCCAGCGATTCCCTAGGCCTCTTCCTTTCCCAAGTCGTGGTTCTTACACCACTTACTTAGTATATGGTTTTACGCGCCCCTACATGCCAAGAACAGATGCATACTGGTAAGTAGCATTTTCCGCTCGAGGCATGTGGGCTGCTGAATTATTATCTTAGCATAGACTGTATAGCAGTATCTCCTCTAGCGGTGGTCACCTGTACCAGGTGCAGCAGTTTGAAAAAGTGTTCCGAGGACAGCCTGGCCTACAGCAGCTTGCTGCTTTGCTTACACGTCTACACAGTAGTGTTTAGTGAAAGTGTGTATGGTAGATCATGTAGCCGCCCTACATATGTCTTCTAGTGGAATATTTCCTAGGAAAGCCATGGAAGCCCCCATTTTGCGCGTTGAGTGGGCTTTTGGGGGGACTGTTAGAGTGCGCTTAGCCTTTTGATAGCATATTTGTATGCATTTAACTATCCATCTGGCTATCCCTGTTTTTAAAATGAGATGACCCTTATGTTGTGGTGAAAAAGCAACAAATTGTTGTTTTGTCTTTCTGAATGATTTAGTTCTGTCAACGTAATATAGCAGAGCCCTTTTTACATCTAGTGTGTGTAGGGCTCTCAGCCACCGACTGTGGGTTTTGAAAGAACACTGGCAATTCTATTGACTGATTGATATGGAAAGTGGATATAACTTGGCATAAATTTGGGGTTAGTGCGGAGCACTACCTTATTGTGGTGTATTTGCATGAAAGGTTCTTGAATGGTTAGTGCTTGTAGCTCACTCACTCGCCTGAGGGAGGTAATGGCTATTAAAAATGCCATCTTCCATGTTATGAACTGTAATTCACATGAATGGAGTGGTTCGAAAGGTGGCCCCATAAGTCTGGTAAGTACTACGTTTAAGTTCCAGACTGGCGAAGGTGGATGTTTTGGAGGGATAATTATTTTAAGTCCTTCCATAAAAGCTTTGATAGGTGGTATTCTGAACAGGGACACGTGTTGTCTGTTTAGGAGATATGCTGCTATAGCAGCAATGTGTAGCCTTATGGAAGAGTATGCTAGATTGCATCTTTGCAGATGTAACAAGTAACAGATTATGTTTTGGATGGAGGCATCTAATGGATTGATTTGGTTATTATTGCAATAAATTGCAAACCTTTTCCATTTAGCTACGTAGCATTCTCTAGTAGTTGGGCGTCTTGCTTCCTTGATAATGTTCTTACAGTCTGGAGGCAAGTTAAGATAGCCGAACTCTAAGACTTCAGGAGCCAGATCGCTAGGTTCATTTGATTGGGATCTGGGTGCCTGATTTCTCCATGGGTCTGAGTTAGTAGCTGTGGCGATAGTCACAGTCTTTGGTGGGGAACTACCGAGAGTTCTCGGAGCGTTGTGTACCATGGCGGTCTAGCCCATGTGGGTGCAACCAGGATCATTGTGAGTGACTGTTGCTTTAGTTTGCGTGCCACTAATGGAATCAGTGGTGTTGGTGGAAAAGCATACGCAAATCTGCCAGACCAGTTCATCCATATCGCATTGCCTTGTGACAACGGGTGTGGAAACCTGGCGGCAAAGGACTGGCATTTTGAGTTTTCTTTTGTGGCAAACAGATCTATCTCTGGATGTCCCCACTTTTGGAAGAATGGTTGGAGAACTTGAGGGCGAATCTCCCATTCGTGTATCTGTTGGCTGTGTCTGCTTAGTAGATCTGCGATCTGATTGTTTTTTGGAATTGCCCACCTCCATATGCGCTGTGCTAGGTGAGACAGCTGCGGAGAGTGTGTCCCTCCCTGTTTCTGGATGTAGTACATGGCTGTCAAGTTGTCCGTCCGGATTAACACAGCCTTGTTGTATAAGTATTTCTGGCAGGCTTTCATTGCTAGAAATACTGCTAGCAACTCTAAGTGGTTTATATGCAGTGTCTTTTGCTTGACTGTTTAAATTGATAAATTGATACTTGTATAGCGCACTACTCACCCGCAAGGGTCTCAAGGCGCTTGTACGAATACCGCTGTGGAACCCATCCTGGCTTTCCCTGTGAGGCGTCCACTCCTGGGCACCCCCAAGGTGGAGGCCAGGCATCCTTGCCGTTGTCGGGCCGTTGTGGAGATTAAGCAAGCTATTTCCTAGAGTTGCAGAGTGGGACTCCATGATTGGAATAGGCACCGAGGCGAGAATTATCAGGTCCGTGGATTTTTGAGCCTAAGACCCGCCGAGGCGGGGAATTGAACCCTGGTCCCGGGCTAGACCTCTGCATCAGGGTCTGCCGCTCTAATCATTGAGCCACACTTCTCCACAGAGCCCTTTAACTGCATATTGAAGTAGGTGGGCTCTCCAACCGGTTAGTGATGCGTCCACTGTTAATACTACTTGTGGAACTGGCTCTTGGAACAGTCGCCCCTTAGAAAGGTTTTGTGGGTTCCATCACTGCAGAGAGTTGTAGGTGTGACTGTCTACCAACACTAGGTCTTTTATAGTTTTCCTTGAGCTTAGTTCCACTGCCGTCCTAGGCATTCCTGCAATGGACGCATTTGAAGTCGGGTATGAGGGACAATGAATATGCAGGAGGCCATCATGCCTATTATTTGCATGAATACTCGCGCTGTCAAGGAGTGTTGTGGCTGAAATCTTTGAATCAGAGACTGCATGGTGGCTATCCTGGCTGGATTTGGATATGCCATTGCCACGGAGGTATCTATTGTTGCTCCCAGATATTTTTGTATGCGGGAGGGCTGCAGATGGGATTTTGGGTAATTTATGGAAAAACCCAGCCTCTGCATTAGCTGGATTGTCAGACGTATGGTTTGCACACTGTGCGTATGAGTTTCCTTTTATGAGCCAATCGTCCAGGTAGGGGGAACACATGGATGTGTTGCCTTCTTAGGTGTGCTACTACTACTGCTAGGCATTTTGTAAAAACCCTCGGTGCTGTAGTAACCCCAAAGGGGAGAACTTTGAATTGATAGTGGTGACCTTCTATTGTGAACTTGAGGTATTTCCTGTGAGCTGGATGTATAGTTATGTGAAAATATACATCTTTGAGGTCTGATGTAGCGATGAAGTTGCCTTGCTGGAGTAACGGGAGTACTTGTTGTAGAGTGATCATATGGAAATGCTCTGAGAGTATATATTGGTTCAGAGGTCTGAGGTCCAATATTGGTCTGAGGGACCAGTCTTTTTTGGGAATAAGGAAGTATAGGGAGTATACTCCTGTCCCCTGATGCTGAAAAGGGACTGTGTCTATGGCTCCCTTCTCCAGCATGGATGTCACCTCTTGTTGTAACAGCGTGATGTGTTCTTTGGACATTGGACGGTGTTTGGGTGGTATGTTGAGTGGAGTAGAAGTGAGTTCCAGGCAATAACCATACTGGATAATTTGTCTCACCCACCTGTCTGTGGTAATTGCGTTCCAGACTGGTAGGAATTGTGTTATTCTGCCTCGGACTGGTGTGGAGTAGTCTGGAGGGAGTGTGAACAAGTCACTGTTTGGTGGCGGTGGAGGCTCTGGTGTTGTTGCCGCCACGATCTCTGCCCTGGTTATTGTTGCCTCTATAACCTCCTCTGTTGGAGCCCTTATTTAAGGTGCTCTGAGTATTACTTTTGAATGTAGAGAAAGTTTGGGATGTGTTGCCTCTACCTGAGTGTCTAAAGGAGGAGCGGCGAAAGGAACTCCTAGATTGTTGAAACTGAAGTGCGCCCATAGACTTAGCAGTATCAGTATCTTTTTTCATCTTTTCTAAGATGGTGTCTACTGCAGGGCCAAACAAGAAATCTTGGTTAACTGACTGGTTGATGGTTGACTGCACTTTATTCTCAAATCCGGAAATGCGTAGCCACGCATGCCGGCGTAGTAACACGCTAGTGTTGATGGACCTGGCTGCTGTGTCAGCTGCGTCAAGTGCACATTTAATGGAAGCGTTTGTGATAAACTTGCCTTCCTGTATGAGGTCGCTAGCTTTAGCTTTAAAAGGTTCTGGCACGTGTTGTAGTAAACCCTCCAGTTGGTCATAATGTGCTCTATCGTAGCGTGCTAATAGAGCTTGTGTGTTTGCAATTCTCCAAGTGTTTGCTGCTTGGGATGCCACTCTTGTCTGAGGCTTCTAATATCTTTGAATACTTGTCAGGAGGGGGAGCATCTCCTGTTTGTAAATTAGCTCGCTTTTGAGCGTTTGATACAACTAGTGAGTCTAAAGGCAACTGTGACTTTATTAAAGAAGGGTCTGTAGGGGCTGCTTTATACTTTCTCAATTCTGGGATTGAGGACACGCGCTCTGGCTGGGCATTTGAATGTCTGGCGCGTGTTTTAGCACCCCTTTTAACATAGGAAGTGTACGTAAATTCTTTTCTGAAGTTGGAAAAGTATCAAATAGGAAGTCCTCCTCTATTGGGTCAGTGTGCATGTCTACATTATGATATTTAGCTGCCCTATCCACTAGTTGGTTAAAGACAATGGTGTCAGTAGGCAACGGCTTTGTAGGATATGTAGAGGTGTCAGGGTTGGGTTGTATGTATCATATGGATCATTCTGGTCATCCCATGTGTTATCCTGTATATCTTGATACCCAGGTTCTACAAAATTATCTTGAGGTTCTTCTTCTATGTTTTCTGTCTCATCATAACCTGATGTAGGAGAGTAAGTCACAAAAGGCATGTTAGGATAGAAAGGAGGAGTAAAAGGCCTTTAAGGGGATGTTCCAAAGTCTTTTTTCTCTGGAGGGGCAGGGGAAGAAGTGTCTGTGTTCAATGGTCTTTTCTTCCTGTGGTAAACTGTTACGCGTGCTGTTTCAGGGTCTATATACACTTTAGGTTGTTCTGCGCTCACTGGAGCAGGATGGAAAAGTTAGTCCTCAACTGTCTGTGGTTTTGGTGCTGATGATTTTGGCTTAGTCACTTGTTTGTGGTGAGTCTTTGGCTCGAGGGCCTTCGGCTGTGGAGCTTTTTTCGGCTCTACTGCTGTTTTCGGGTCGGTGACCTTTTTCGGGTCGGCGACTCCCTTTTTTATACGACGACTTTTGTTGGCTTTACTGCCTTTTTTGGTTCGATGACCTTTTTCGGATCTACCGTTTTTTTGGGTCAATAACCTTTTTCGGATCGACGTTTTTTTTGTAGACTCAACTGCCTTCTTCGGGTCGACAGGATTTTTTGTGTAACCTGTTTTTTGTAGGTCGACACTTTTTCTGCTAGACTGCCTTTGTCGGGTCGACTATTCTTTTGGGATCGACAACCCTTTTTGTTTCGACATCCTTTTTTGTATCGCCAATTTTCTTCTGCTCAACAACAATTTTCGGTTCTGCGGCCTTCTTGCGAAGAGTGTAGCTCGTTCCCGGGGTATCAGAAGGCTTGGGTTTGGCATTTAGAGCCGAGCCTGAAGGCGGGGCTCTGAAGAAGTTTGTCGATCTCGGCTAAGGCCTTTAGGCGATGCTTCGACCGGAGCCTTGTCTTGAGATGGAAGCGGGGTCGGGGGCTTGTTACTCACGGTTTGCCCCGGTGTGATCTGGTCATCGGAGTCCGACTGGTCTTCTACGGTGACAATTTCTAGGTCGGACTCTGCCGCTTCTGGGAGGTCATGTTAGTCTTCAAAAATGTTCTCCGGTTCCGGTGCCTGCCGCTGCATCTCTTATCTAGTAGCCCTTCGGTTCCGGATAGTTTTCTTCGACCGGAACTGAGCACAAGCTGGACAGTTTTCCTCGTTGTGCTTCAGAGATAGGCACTTGTTGCATACTGTATGTTTATCAGTATGTGGGAATTTGGAGTGACATTGTGGGCACCTTTTAAACAGGGTCCTTTCCACGGCAGCAGGCCCACGTGGCATCGAAAAGGCCCAAAGGCCCGCGTCGACGACCGGATCGAGATGGAAAGTCATATCGAGTCAAGGGGTACCGAACGAGAACAATACAGTCGAGGTAGACTGCCTTTTGGCCTTAGAAAGTTTAAAAGTTACGGTTCCGAAGTTAGAGTTGAGGAATAGCATCCAAACCCAATGGCGGAAAAAAAACAATCTGAAGATGGAGAAGATGCCCATGCGCACTGTAGTCCAGGGGAGGAGTCACCTATTGCGTGATACTTCAAAGACTCTTCCAGGACAACAAAGTGCAAACATACGGACCCAACACTAGGCGGCAATCTATGCGAAGATATGAATTCAGCAGCCCACATGCCTCGAACATTATATTTTGAATGGAAGCATCTAACGGGTTGATATGGTTATTACAATATATAACAAACCGCTTCCATTTAGAAGCATAGCAAGCCCTTGTAGTAGGACTTCTGGCCTCTTAATGATGTTCATACAGTCTGGTGGAATGTTCAGATAACCAAACTATGATTTCAGGTGCCAGATCGCTAGGTTGAGTTCTTTGGGATCTGGAGGTCTTATGTCTCCAAGGCTCTGTGTGAGGAGACTGGGTGTGAGATGTCATTTTTGATAAGGAACTACTGAGAGCTCCAATAGGGTAGTGAACCAAGGTTGACTGGCCCACATGGGAGCTACTAGGATCAGTGTGCGGGATGTTTGTCTGAGTTTCCAAACCACTAGTGGAATGAGTGGGAGAGGCGGAAAATCGTAGGTAAATATCCTGGACCAGTTCATCCAGAGTGCATTGCCTTTGGACAATGGGTGTGGATACCTGGAGGCGAAGTTTGGGCATTTTGGTGTGTGGTGTACAGAACTATCTGTGGAAAACCCCATATTCGAAATAATGGGATGAGAACTTGATGGTGAAGTTCCCACTTGTGAATCTGTTGCCCCGGTCTCCTGATAAGGTCTGCGATTTGATGGTTTACTCCTGGGAGGTGTTCTGCCAGGTGAGAAATAGTGATGTGTGGCCCACCTCCAAATGGCTTGTGCAAGGTCGTGACAGCTGGAGGGAGTGTGTGCCCCCCTGTTTTTGATATGCAATACATGGCTGTCATGTTGTCGGAGCGGACTAAGACAGCTTTGCCTGCAAGGTGAGTCTAAGTCTTTGAGCGCCATAAATACTGCTAGCAGCTCAAGATGATTTATATGAAGTTGCTTTTGACTCCACAAACCTTGAACTGTGAGTTTTGAGAGGAGCTCCCCAACCAGTGAGACATGCATCTGCTGTTAGCACGGTCTGTAGAAATGGGTCGATGAAGGGCCGCCCTTTGGATACGTTTTGTGGATTCCACCACTGCAGAGAGCAAGGAGTGCAGCTGTCTACAAACACTAGATCTGACAATTGACCCCGAGACTGATTCCACTGACGTGCTGAGCATTCTTGAAGGGGACACATTTGAAGTCTTGCATGGGGAACTATCATGATGCAAGATGCCATCATTCCCATTACTGCATTAATACTCGAGCTGGTAGTGACTGGTCAGGCTGAAACTGAGATTAGAGCCCGAATATTGCAGATCCTGGGTGCACAGAGACAGGCTATAGTGGCTCCCAAATATGTTTGTGTGTTGGAGGGTTGGAGATGGGGCTTCAACACATTCACTGTGAACCCCAGATCATGCAGTAATTGCAGTGTCATTTGGGGATGCTGGAAACACTTTGGTTAAGAGCTGGCTTAGATGAGCCAGTCATCCAAGTATGGGAAGACATGAATATGCTGTCTTTGCAGGTGAGTAGAGACTACTGCCAGGCATTTGGTGAATACTATTGGAGCAATGGTGACTGTAAATGGAACCAATTTGAACTGCTAGTGCTGTCCTGCTACCACAAACCTGAGATTTTTGCAATGAGCTGGATGAATTGGAATAGGAATAATGAGTCCTTTAAGTTTAGAGTAGACAAAGTCGCCTTGCTGTAGGAGTGGGAGCACTTGTTGAAGAGTGACCATATGAAAAGAATCTAAGTGAATATATTGATTTAGCTCTCGGAGGTCTAAAATAGGCCCCAGAGGCCGTCCTTTTTTGGTAAAAAAAAAAAGTATAGGGAGTATGATCCTGATCCTTGATATTTTAATGGTACAGGCTCCAACTCCCTTTTGCAGAAGAGAGTGAACATCCTGTTTGAGGAGGTGTAGATGTTCTGGTGACATTTTGTGTGAACGTGGAGGAACGTTTGGGGGGGGGATTGTTGGTAAGCAATAACCAGATTGGATAATTCCTAGCACCCATCTGTCTGAAGTCATTGTATGCCAGACGTGGAAGAATTGAGAGAGAAGTCCCACGACAGGTGTGGAATGATATGGGGAAGGGGAGGCAAGTCACGGTTTGTTGAGGGGGAGGTGCAGGTGTGGAACCTTTACCTCTTCCCTTGCCATTATTGCCTCTATATCGGCCTCGAAAGTAACCTCTTGACGATAAGGACTGACTTAACTTTATACGATGTAGAGGTGTTGTCTGTAGATATGTTTTTAGAGCCCCTACCCCCCCACCCGCCCCCCCTGGAAGGAGCGATGAAAAGAACCCCAATTGGATGGGGACTGTAGTGCTCCCATAGGTTTTGTAACGTCAGTGACCTTCATCTTCTCTAAGGAAGTGTCTCCAACAAGAACAAATGAGATGTTCTATATCAAAAGGTAAGTTTAAGATAGAAGCCTGTACTTCCGGTTTAAACCCTGAAATTCTACACCAGGCGTGCCTTCTTAGCAATACCCTTGTGTTGATTGCACGAGCCGCAGTGTCAGCTTCATCTAAAGCGCATTTAATAGATGCGTTTGAAATTAGCTTTCCTTACATAACTAGGCTGTGTGCCTTAGACTTATCTTCAGCAGGTAGAAATTGGACTAATTGTTTTAATTTGTCGTAGTGCACTCTATCGTATCTAGCTGAGAGAGCCTGGGTATTGGCAATACACCAGGGATTGGCTGCCTGTGAAGCTACTCCTTTCCCTGAGGAGTGTATTAATTTAGATTCCTTGTCTGGAGGAGTGGCATCCCCGATTTTTGCGAGTTTGCCCGTTTATGGGCATTAGAAACCACTAAGGAATCTAATGGTAATTGACTTAATGTAAACTAAATCTAATGGTGCAGATTTATACTTTTTATCTACCCTTGGTGTAAGAATTTTTGCCGAACCAGGTCTGTCAAGATGACGTCCGCATGTTTTAGCATACCCTTTAGCATAGGCAGTGTGTGAGTGGATCTTTGGGAAGAGCTCAGTGACTCATAGAAAATCCTTCTCAAACGACTCTTTATCAAGCTGAACTCCATGATATTCAGCAGCCCCATTTATTAGTTCTATGTACCCTACATTATCATCAGGTGGAGAGGGTTTTCTAGGGTATAGATCTGGATAGTTATCTGTGTTTGGATCTGTGTTATAATCGTTCAATGGATCAGGACTATTATCTACCCAGTCCCAGGGGGGTCTTGGGCCAGAAACTTACCTGAAGGACGCACGCCACACGCAGCCTCTGCCCCTGGGTCCAGGAACGCTGTAGGTCTCGCCGCCATCACCATCCCACGGCAGCTTGAGACTACAGCTCCCAACGGGCTTTGCGTGAACTTCCGGTTTTCCGCTGCCTGCGCGCCCGGAGGCGCTACAAAGGCGGAGCAACCCCTCGGTGGAGCGGGGGTCTTGGGCCAGAAACTTACCTGAAGGACGCACGCCACACGCAGCCTCTGCGCCCCTGGGTCCAGGAACGCTGTAGGTCTCGCCGCCATCACCATCCCACGGCGGCTGGAGACTACAGCTCCCAGCGGGCTTTGCGTGAACTTCCGGTTTTCCGCTGCCTGCGCGCCCGGAGGCGCTACAAAGGCGGAGCAACCCCTCGGTGGAGCGGGGGTCTTGGGCCAGAAACTTACCTGAAGGACGCACGCCACACGCAGCCTCTGCCCCTGGGTCCAGGAACGCTGTAGGTCTCGCCGCCATCACCATCCCACGGCGGCTGGAGACTACAGCTCCCAGCGGGCTTTGCGTGAACTTCCGGTTTTCCGCTGCCTGCGCGCCCGGAGGCGCTACAAAGGCGGAGCAACTCCTCCGCGTCGCGGGACGCGCGCGGGCGACGCCGGGCAGAGCCCGGGCGGAGGGCGGGCCGTCTGTGGCCGTCCGGGGACGCCGAGGGACGGGACGGGCCACCCCCCTTGGTCCCTCGCCTCTGACACCACTCCTAGGTTCTGCACCCTGGTTATAGGGACCTTGCATAGGACAGTGGAGCCCCTGAAAGTTACACGCTAAACCCCAAAAAGAAAGGAAAGAGACCAAGGAGGAATGATGTCCACTCACCCTAACACACGCTCGAATGGGACCAAGCCAACCAAGAGAACAACAACCCCTAAGACAACAAGGGGGGAAACAAAGGAGGCTGCCCACGCAAAGGGGAACAAACCTACAGCAATCGACTTAATGTTAAAAAAAGTCACAGGGGAAATCGAACGAATGGAACGGAGTTTATCCTCCTCGCCAAATCTCAATGCCATCTCTCAAACACCCCCTAGAGACGTACTTTTAATTGATAGTTTAAACACCCAGGGCAGTGTGTCACAAACAAATTATGACACAGTGGATGCCCCTTGTGCGCAAACCTCAGGGCTAGAATCCCCTGAACTTATTGACACAGCCCCCCGAAAAGCAAGGAAGCGAGTGGGGAGGAATAAGGGTCAGCAGAGGCAGAGGAAAGCACCCCCAAGAACTAACTCCCCAATAAGCCTTCAAGAATATAATTCACAAGAAAATAATCCCCGAGTTGACACTATTCCTCCAGGGTGGATCGAGATAGTAGTAACATATCAAAAAACAGCTAGAATCCTTCATTGCGGCACAATTAAAACCCATCATAAGTAAGGTGGATAAAATAATGTGTGAGTTCTCCAAACAATCTAAGGCATTAGAACACGCACTCGCAAAGACTTCCGCTGACCAACCACAACCGACAGTGGAATCCATAAATGATAAGGTAAACACTAAGAGGGCCCAAAATAACAACTGTGTCAGCCATGACCAACAGGCTATAGCTCAGATTCATGAGCCCCCCAGCACTGCCCAAAACCCCAAAGGGGACACAAACGGTAACCATAGAGGGAGACATCAACAAGGTGCGAATAACACACAGAGGGAAAAACCTCCCATACAACCACTAATGCAATGGAGACAAGACGAGCGCCTGCAAAGTGAAGGGAATTATAACCACTGTTACACAGACCCTGATCACTTTTATAACACCAATACCCAGGCACCACACTTAGATTTACCCCCCGAGGCGAATCCCTTTGTAATAATCTTTGCCGGGGTCCCAGAAAATAGGCCTAACGAGAGAGAAACACACCCACAATTGCTCTCTAAAATTTCTAGATGGTTGAACATCCATAGACCCTTAGATAATGGGGAAAGAGGAGAGATCCTAAGCGTAAGAAGGGTAAACTGGGTTGGGAGGAGAAAGAAAGATATCAGAGGTGACTGCATAGTCGCAAACTTCACGGACACTAGTCTGGTAGAGTATATCCTAAAGAACTCCAACAGGAACCAAACCAGCACGATTTGTGCACTCCCACTTGGGTATTTTTACCCAAGGACACGAAACAACAATCGGGGGGAGGATGAGGGAGGATGGACGCTGGTTAGATCACAGCGCCCACACAGACCTAGACTAGCAAGCCACCTCGAACAGCCCTATCCCCAGCGTGACTACCCCCAATGGAGAAACAGATATGCCCCATTTCAATCTCTAGAGGACATAGATTGACTCGAACCCACTCCCTCCACCCGAAAGAACATAACAGGAAGCCCGGGCACTAGTAGCTATCTTGGCCCACTAGTGGGGAATACAGGGGGGAGCGTGGAGAGTATATTAACCAGGGGACTAGACTCACCCCGCCCCCAGAGGGAAAAGGATGCGGAAATTGGACTTATCTGTAAATATGACAAAATCCTTTATCATGACAGTGGGGAAAAAACCTCAGAAGAAATTCGTATTTAAACTAGGGGCTCATGTTCTGGACAGTGTCAAAACATTCCCATATCTGGGTCTCCTATTCGATGAGAAACTGAAGTTCGCCCCGCTGGTAGAGGAGAGGGCGAGGAGACTTGTCTCAGCAAATGGAGCCATTTCAAACTTTGCTCGCCGAATGGGAAGGTGGTCCCCCTGAGCAGGTGTTGACTCTGTACAGATCAGTCAGCACCTCAAAAACAATATACGGATCGGAAGTCTGGGGTTTCAGAGATGCTCAACTAATCCAAAGTGAGGAGGAGAAATTTTTTTAAAAACTGCTAAAACTTCCGCTGAGCACATCCGCCGCAGTAACACAAAATGAGCTGGGAATGTCATATATTTCAGACTTGATTAAACTGAGACCCATACTGGCATGGATCAAAATTTGGCTTAACCCCAACGTGGAACTATCCAGACAGATTATCCAGGATTGTTTGACGAAAGAAAAATGCCTCCAAATCCCTTGGCTGAAATATATTAAAGACACCCTAGGGGAAATAGATGAACAAAGATTATTTTTTGACCCATCCCTGGTGGACATATATACCAGTCACTCGATACAAGGCCAATTGCTGGACAAATTTGGTGACAAGAGGAGGGAGCTTGACTCTATTAAATCCTCCGTAGTTGCTCACTCGCTAGTTTCGAATCAAATTGGCATGGAACCATACCTCTTTTTATTGTATAGTCAGCATGAGAGGTTTTTAATGACTCGTTTTAGGCTCAACTTGTTGCACCACAATTTAGCTCATCCATCAGGGTTTACTGCAACAGCTGAGCAGAAGGGTGCCTGCGGCTGCGACAATAGGTCTCCGCAGGACACCCTTCATTTTGTATTATTGTGTCCTTTTTTTAAAATACCTCGCCAAAGATTTCTACTGGGGGTTTTAAAAGACTCAAAAATCACCCATGCCAAATCTGCTTTATTGTTTCTACAGAGAGCCACTGAAATGCGAACTCTATGTGCTATTATAACTTTTCTTAAAATCGCTTTTAAACTGAGAAACACTATGGGCTGTTGAAACTGGTAGGCAAGGGAAATATCTATTATATGATGCGGAGCTTTTGTATCTCATCTGCACTTTGGTCCTTCTACTCGCAAAAACCTTTTTTCTCTAAAAGTGATGCCCCTTTTCCTTCCTTTTTTTTTTTTTAATGAAATGTTGCTAATGAAAGTTTGTGATCATGTTTTTTACTGTGATGTATTTTCATGATGGTTTTTAACCTTCGAAATAAATAAACAAACTGAAACTGAAACTACCCAGTCCCAGTCATCCTGGTTGTCAGGTGTTTGTGGGGAATTTGTGGGTGTTATTAACAAATTTGGGTTAGGTGGGGAAGGAGGAGTTCGAGGAGGAGGAGGAGGAGGAGGAGGAGGGGGGGGTTTAGTACCAACATGTTTTCTCAAAAGAGGAACGTGCAAGTGTTCTCCGGTTCTGGTTTGTGTTTTAATGGCAATTTTGCTTGTATGTGTCCAGTTTTGGGTTAGATGACCAGTTCAGTTTGTTTCAGGTCTGGGTTTGAAGGCGGGATGTTGAAAAGAGACTCCTTAGATGGAGTAGGAGCCATTTTATCTTTCGGTGCCAATATTTTTGGAGCCGAGGTTTTCAGCTCTGAAGTATTCGGATCCGAAGATGGTTTCAGTTTTGGTAAAGGAAACATGTTTCGGTCTCGATGCAGGTTGTTTCGGCTTGGTGCCCGAATGTGGCAGACTCGATTCAGAGCCGGAAGGCTTTCATATTTATTTTGGTGCCAGGTCCGAAGGTGAGGCATTGGAAACGTGTTATCGGTGCTGACCTTGGCCCGAAGGCAGAGGAGTGACAGGGGCCTTTTTCTTGGGAAGAGGTGGGGTTTGGAGCAGGGGAGGTTCGGTCGTCGCAGGACACTGACCCTGCGGAATATCTTCGTCCAGGTAGGAGTCGGCTTCTGACATGAAATGAGCTCCTCTTTGTCCTCCGCTCCCTGTGCGTTTCCGACGTCTTGTTCGGAATCTTCTCCAAAGAGATCCGGAATGGAGCCGCTGTGTTGGTGTTGCATTTCATGACATCAAGCCCGGAACGATTTAAACAAATAACCATATTTTTCGTCGTGCTCCAGGGAGAGGCACAAGTTGCACACTTTGTGCGAGTTGATGCGCAGGTACTTGCCGTGGCACCAGAGACAGGACTTAAATGGAGTCCGTTCCATCGACTGCGAGATGGCCTAACGCCAGTGGCGGCTGGTGACATCTGAAAGTGGTAGTGCGTAAAAGTTGGGGACTAATGTGAACAGGATTCGGAGGGGAGGTTTTCCACCTGGGAAATTTGGAGAGAAAAAAAGTGCACAAATGGGCATTTTAAAGCACATCTGAGAATGGAAGAAGTTTTATAACACGCAGACATTACCTAAAGGGGTTAGAGTGCTTTACAATAAAACAAACTACAGACCAATGTCTCTGAAATGTTACCAGGCAGTCCGTGTTTTTGGTTATGTCCTGAAAAAATGGCTTGAATTTATTGCTTACATTTGTAAACGGTGGGTGGAAGAGCCTGCTTTTGGCGAACAAGTTTTATTATTCAAGCTATTTGTCAGGCCATAAATACAGGGCTCGCAGGACCTGCTGTAAAGCTGTTGGTGAAGAAAACACCAGGCTCTTGCCTTTGGATGCCCTGGAAGGTGAGGTTAAAAGTCATACAGGTTAAGCGCCTCTTGTTTGTGAGAGTCTTGGGACATAATCCTGCAACTATTCACGTTTTTCACATTTTCATCAACCGCACCTCAGCCCCATCCTCTTTTTGCTTTAAACTAAATAGATTCCCTCCACACAAACAATGACTGACAGCTTCCCTTTAATTATGTGGTGTGATATCAACTCTCATGGGTGCTTCAGAGCCACTATGTGTTAATTTGAGTGGGAGTTTAATATAGTGCTAACATGTGCCTCAACACCACTTCAAGCCGCTATATACTGTTCAACTACAGGTTAAAGAGTTAGGACCGCAGGAATACAAATGAACGCAGGGTGTGGCCCCATCCCATTTCACACACACATTTATGTCACCAAGTCTATAATGTTAGGTAGAACAGTGCAATGCACTCTACTAAAGTGTGTGTAAGAATGTACCCCCCGCCAATCCCCACCAATGCAAGCATCCTTCATCTCTGGGTGCTTCCTATGCTCTGGGTAAAAATCTTTATTCTAGACCAATTCAAAAGGGGTAGGTATCTGCGTGCATAAATGTTATCGTACACTCATTTTTTGAGTTACATATAGAGCATACTCGACCCAAAGGTATCAAAGGGCTTTACATGAGCATCAGTTGCGTTACAGACTTACACGCATATGGTGACATGGTTTGTGCATTCTCAGCCACACATTCACAACAAAGCATTCCCCACAGAGGTCACAAGGAACTCACACACTTATCCCTTTATCCAGTTACACTAGCATCTAATGCTCACATGTGCCATCTTTCCAACTTTTGCTTCAAATTTTAGCATAGGTGCAGCAACAAAAAAAGGATAAAAGCACATCTCTGGTCCTCACACACATCAAAACACTCTCTATCCCGCCCATATAACGGATGCTCCTATATAGAAGCCCGCTACTGCACAGCAAATGTGCCTCTGTGCCTCATTAGGGGTGTGTGGAGCACTATATAAGTGCAACTAAAATACAATACAGAAAACATATATGGGCAACAATGCACAAAGACAACACACGGACACGTGGAGGTACCAATAACAAATCACTAAATGGCAGTACAGGTAATACCTGCAATGTATCATATGTATGGCCGAGTTATGCATTAATAGTAAACGTACCCGGCCACGGAGCATTGCTATGGCACGATGTATGTGGTAACTGCCATCAGCCAATGGAGATATGACCCTTCTATGCAGTTTAGACAACAATCACCCTGATCACAGAATACAAACACGGCCCTAATCACAACTATTGTTAGTACAGTGCCTCAGCAAGTAGTGACTCGATTCAAAGCACTCTAATACCCTCACAGGTCATGTCTCTGCTATATAAACCTTTATAAAATGAAGATAAATAAAGGATCAATGTTTGAGAGAAATAGGTGACGCCGCCTGTCCAGTCGCGGCCGGCATTACAGCCGGGGGGGGGGGGGGGGGGGGGGGGGGCTGGATAAATAATAAAAGTATTAAAGTAAAACTTTAACTTGCTTCCCGCCTTTAAGTTCCGAGACTCCAGACTCCCGCCATCCTGCGTTTCGAAGTCCCAGGGTGCTGCTTCTCCTGTTCTCTCTGCAGCATACAGAGAGAACAGGAAGAGTAGGCGGTGTTACTCAAGGGCAGGGGGGGGAGCGGCTTGCTCACTGTTGTTAATACTGTCTCTTTGGGCAGCCTGAGGCCGCCCAAACAGACAGTATTAACAACTGTGAGCAAGCCACTCACCCCTGCCCTCGAGTAACACCGCCCACTCTCAACTAGGAACTTTTGCTTTCTCGCCGTGCGAGAAAGCAGTGGGGCGGCTCCCAAACGCCCCCATAGAGGAGCCGCCACTGCCCAACACGGCTAGGCCAGACAGTCTTCCACTAAGTTTCGGATCGAAAGATTTTCCTGAAACCGATACGATTTGCGGAGAATGGGAAGCACGATCGAATAACAACGTTGAGGGTAAGTGAATTGGTTAGAACAGGTCAAAAATGCTTGCGCAAAATGCATGAAAGACTGAACCTCGGCACTCTGAATGATATAGGTACAGTTAGTGAATAAATTTAGCTCGCAAAGACCACATCATATGATGATGAGAAAACTTTCAAAGTAGGGAATTGTAGTAAACAAAATAGAATTGAATGATTAAGCAGTGATTTATTGCATCAAAGACGCCTTAAAATGGATTTCAAACAGTCTTAGTATACAGAAAAAACACAGCTTCTTTTGATGTAATTGAAGTTTCAGTTCTTGGCTTGGTAGCACAGAAACAGCCAACGTGCGTTTCATCACCAACGTGACTTCTTCAAGGCTTGCAGTAGTGACAGATGAGCCCGGCAGGATGCTTCAATTGTGGCTCTATAGTCTCAGACTGCTGAGAATCCCTTGTCAGCGCTAGAAACCAGTATGCTCGAACATTTAAGGTGTAGTGAGCCTGGGAAGGTAGTCCGATTGCCAACTCCCAAGTGACGAAAAGCTGTAAATCCCCAAGTACGCGTTACAGGTGAAAAGGCTATGGATCTTGGTCCGGATTAGGTAGCCAAACCTCCCTAGTCCAATTAAAGACCTGTATAGTGGAGTTTTGAGATCAAGTATAGGCACGGGTGGAAACGTAAATTCTAGTAGCTCCTGACACTCTCAGTACGGGCCAAACTTAGGGTATAAAAATTCAGAATTAAAATGGTTCACTGCAGCTCTGTATAAATCTGTTGACTGGTTACTAATTCCACGATAAAGGTTCCCAGAAACTGTCTTTATAGGTATAGTTCTTTTATTCCCACTATATTTGTGTCTTCCCAAAAGTAGGTCAGAAAGCATAAGTAGACATCTTTAGCGGGTACTATGATAAGACCCGAGGTAGGCATCCGTCTGTGGTCCCGACACCTTCAAACGCCTGTTTCCTGTCATGGGCGGTCCTCTGTAATAATGCCACAAGTCCCTTTGTGCAAAGCAAACACTTTTAACACCCAGGCTTAGTTTATGCATTTGCCAAATAAATGTAACTGCAAGAAGGCTGGGTGTTCAAGTGTTTCCTTTGTACAAAGGTACTTGTGGCAAATATATATATATATATATCATATTCTTAAAAAAATAAAAAAATAAAAGTTGGTAGGTTTTAGTAAAACAAAAACAATAAAAAAGTGGACTACATTAAGCAGCATTAATAAGAAGAAAGACCACTGCACGGTTATTCTTCTTTCAAAGACTGACCCTTTTTCAGAGTGCAGAGCTTTGGCAATTTAGCTCTCAGTTAATCTTAAAACTAGAGCATGGTTGAGGCATTACATTCTTCTGTTGCTGGTAGGGACAACCCTTCGATACCTAAGAAAGCAGGTGGACTGCTCACAAACTAAGTAAAGATTCAGATTATGGATAATCAGGATGAGAAAACATTTAAGTTTTACTCTGTTAACATGGGATTTTCAATAATTGTTGTCAGCCAACAACCACACCCATATCACAAGGCATTTTTAATACAATGCAAGAATTCTTTATAGGACAGTTTTCCCTGAGAAAGTCTCTGAAACTGACACCATCCCTTCTTAGCTGGTAATGTCTGGCACTATTGTCAGTCAGTGTACTGTCTGCTGGAACATTGTTTAGTATCGGTTCAGTAATTCTTGTTCACAGCAATACTGCTGCAAACACTGTTTTGCACACTTTTTAGGCTGCAGGGATCAGGGGAGCCTAGAGTGAGGGGGCTAAGAAGAAAGAGCTATGGGCGGATTCCAGTGACCCAAGGGAAGAGGTTATCAATAAAGCGGTTTGTCTTTCTCTCAACCAGAGGATTTTCTCCCTTGAAGGATATACTTTCACTTCAGCATCATCATTAGCTTGACCATGCTGCAGTTCTTAAAGAATGTACATCCTTTTCTGTTCTCGGGTCCAAAATAGGACTCAACTTTTCCAAAGTTTATTTTACTCCCAAACATAAATAGAGGTCATTGTGCATTCACAGCACTTTTTATAGCCCTGTTTTTATTGTAAAAGGTGCACTATTCTTTATTCCTGCCCGTGGGGTTCCCTGGAATGTATAAGTTTCTAATTCAGAAACAAATTTACATTCAGAGCTCAAGCAATCAGAGCTGTATATTAAAGCCATTAATCTTAAATGTGTTTTTAGCACTCTTGTAGGTATGGAGAAAGTTTCTCTCAGAATAGTGGCTAACCACAGGGTGTGATAGGTTAGAGTAAAGGGGATAGAGTAATTCTTTGGATGATGAATAAGATGCTTCAGCGGAGGCAAATGGTGGCTGGCATCCTCTTCCACTTAAGAATCATTGTTGATTTATATGAAACCTCAGATGGTTGTAATTTTCCACTACTGCGACGAGTGCATGTACAACTACACTGCTGAAATCTGCTATCTAAGAATGTGTATCTTTGAGAGGTATAATCTTTGCCTTTCCAGTCCCATTGTCAGCATTCAGTTCAGGACAACTTTACGATCTCCTTCTAGACACCTCCTATCTAGTGAGATGGTACCATCATAACTGCCTCAAGAAGAGTCCAAAGAAGTATTTGTAGGCTTGAAGAACTCCTCTTAGCGGATGCACGTCTAAAGTGTTTGCGCTTCTTTTTGGGCGGATATTCAGAAAATCTTTGGACTGAGTCCTGCAGCAAATAGTATCTGCCAAACAGAAAATGAGTGGTCAGCGAAATCATAATCACAGAAGGAAGAAAGGTTTCTCTCCCTTCCATAACTATTCTAAAGCTTTGCCAGGAGTAACAAAAAATAAACACCAAATATCTTGTGCTTACTGCAAACAGCATCAGGCAGTCAGGAGGTAATCCAAATCCATACGGGCAGTATTTTAACTTGCTCCAGTGAGTGAAACTCTGGTGCTGCAACTCCCTTTGACACTTCTGGTATGGTGATAAAGTGCACTGCCAGTTCCAGAACAGCTGGTGCCAAAGTGGTCTAGAAAGCACCTTTCACAATGAAATTTTACAAGTGCCAGGCACTCTTGACTAAGACACTTCAAACGGTATTCTGAATGTTGTTCCTCTTAGGAGAGCTTCCTCAAGAGTAAAGAGGTCATTAACCAAAGAATCACTTTTTGTTGACCTTGTAGGTAATTTCATGAGCCATATATATGTTGTTGCTGTTTCTAGGGAGCCCCTTCTCCACTGCCACCACAACCTCGTTCCAAGATTACACTAAAAGACTTTTGGGGATTTCTGGAGACACAAACTAACTGCCAATAATGCATATAGTGTAGACGAAGGCTTCTTTTGAAATTGGACACAATAGATTTCTTCTACCCTAGTCTGTTACTGACCGTACAAGTTATCTGGATTACACCAACAACAGGGTTTTCTGCAGGACTGATGTCCAGACAGATCAGCGATTATTAAATGGTACTCAATTATCCTAGATCTTTTTTCACAAAATCGACTCAGATATGCAACTTTAATAAGCCTCAAATTGGAGCTATTTATCAGTCAATAGTGAATTCATCACACAATTTTGAAATGGATACATTTTCGTTTTTGATTCCTATTTATATCCATACCCAATGCAGTTCACCTACCGAAAGAAAAATGATTCAGACTCCTTGCTGGTAAGCAGCATGCATCAAATATATGTTAAGTGTTCTAACTTACCTCAGATGGTTACTTTTTTTTGCAAATCTGATGTTCTGAAACAGGTCTAGTGCTATAATTACTTTAAGCTTGAAGAATTTCAACAGCAAAATAATGTGAGCATTCTTCGAAGAAAAGCATACTTTGTGCAAAACACCAGATTTTTTGCAGTTTTGTATTGTGCAAACTTGTTCCTATGACATTAGACCGCTTCATAAAATAAATCATGCACTGGAGGTTAGGTCATTTTCAATCACAGGATGCGGAGTCAGTGATCAAAGATGGGATTCAAGCCTGGATCCAGAGAACAACGGCCAACAGTTCTAGCCGCTAGCCCTTCCCAAAACTGCCACTTCACAGGTAATCCTTTTAAATAACCGAAAAGAATATATACATACAGCTTGGCCATACACCGCTTCTTGGGGTTTTCCACTGGCATCAAGACCACCATGGACATAAGAAGACGTACGCCCATAAAATCTGCAATGACAAAAGCACACACTGGTAATTAATTGTGCAGCTGTATAAACAAATAAAAGTCAAAAATATCCATTTAAAACTAAGGTACAAAAATAACAATTAAATTACTACCCTTGGGAAAAAAGATGTAAAGACCCTTGGAGTGCATATCGATGAACACTTCCAAAAGCCACAGTGAACAATTCAGCGTGTTAAAAGTCAAATCATTTTCTCAGATTTCCAGTCATATGTCATTACAAAAAGCGGATCATAAGTGTCCCCACAATTAAGACACTCATAACAGGTAAAATATACCAGGTCTTTCTCAAAGGGCTGACATCCATTGCAAAGGTTTACATTAATCATACAGTAAAAAGAACCACATGGATTCAGTCGCTTAGTGATCAATTAAAACATTTGTCTTACTCTTAGCATGAACTTTCTCCCAATGAAATCCATGTCCTTTTTATTAAATATTTTTGAGCATCAGTAAGATGGCTTTACCCTCATGTTTGAGAGGTACGCTAAAATTGCAGCAATAAATGACATGTTGTCTGTAACTAAATGTTTTAATTGGCCGCGCTATGTGCTTTACCCTCATGTTAGAGAGGTACGCCATGCAGATATCTTTTGGCGGTCTGAGATTACATTGTTCCTCTGACTTTGTGACCCCAATGTATTTCCGACACTGATAATCTTGTACCATTTATATTCCTTATGTCAATTCACCTTTTTTTGACTCTTGACATTATAATGATGGATTCTCTTTTATTTGTATTTTAATACGGTTGCATTATTCATCAATTGCCTTGCCTTTCCAGTGTCCCTAATATTGTCACTACCAACGCCACTTGGCTAGTTACGCAACTCGTAGTCTGTCTTCAGGCTCCATGGCTCACTCGAACACCACGTGACCACGTCACCATGGTTATTTCACTAACCAGGAAATTGAGCTCGCATCGCCAACACCTGCACGGAGCTCTCTGATTAAATCAAACCTAGTGAGTATAACTCCCCTCCTGTTCCGCCACCATTCCTTAAATCATTTAATGTCCGATTCCTTTATTCATTGTCCCACCTTTTTGACCCACTAGACGAACTTTGGATTCATTCCCCGCGATGCCTTAAATCTGTCCAGCACCGCGCGAGTGCTCTCTGAAGCGATCGGTAAGCCTAATTGTTTTGGATTCATACGGATATTGCCGTATTGTTGATCGACAGTCTTCCTCTGTACAGACCTCTAATTAGTGCAAGATTACTTTTTAGGTGCAGCCCGACTATTGACGTTGCCTTAATTAATGGAGGACTTCTAACCCGGTCGTTTGTCTCCCTCCGAATTTTTAAGTTACTGTGATGACAATGCGCATTGGAATAGCATGTGATAGTCTTATTCACTATATTCCAGGTTCTCCTATGACAACTGGGACCGAATCCAAACTTATGTCCAATATATCCCAGGTAATTCAATTACAACACGCCTTACATGTGAGTGGCTCTGTCGCCTACACACGTGCCAATTTTCCGATCTGGACGCTCGGGTCCTCCCTTCTAATAACCTGTATTACTGCCTTTCATGTTATAGACGTGGTTTACACTACGGTACTTTAAATTTTAAATTACATTGCCTTACACCCCCATGTTCAGTGATATTTTCCAATTTTCTCCTTTAACTAGTATGTTCAGTAATGCCTTAATTACCGATGTGATTAATTCAACAGGTTGAAATAGTACCCCTCTAACTTTAGCTGAATATATTAACTTCCATTAGGTAACTAGCATGTTCATTAATGCCTTAACTACCGATGTGATAAATTTAAGAGGTTGAAATAGTACCCTCTAACTCTAGCTTATTATACTCATTTCCATTAGGTTACCTGCCCCAATCCCCTGGTCCTGATGAAGACCCCGCAGCAAGGATATTATCAATTCCTGCATTGTTAAGAGGGTCGAAACGTCGACTGTTCTATTTGTGGCAACCTCACGCCAATATTGTGTAGATGAATTATACCTTGTGAAGTATGCCTTTCTAAATAATGGTCGCCATCTTCATTATGGCCGTTGCTGTTATATAAATTACAGCCAAACGTATTTTCAAATGCTTGATTTTACTGTCACATAATCCTACCACTCCCTTATCCTCACTTTTATCACTTCCTTCCTCCCTCCCGGGGCACTGTATGACCTTGAATACAGCTGACTGTTTGCTATGTGTATTCATTACATCTGATCCCTCAGTGAATAAAACTCTGTGGATCTAATGATTGTTTTCTGATTAATTCATTTAAGTGTGTAAATAGTTTCTTGTCCACACTGGGACCCCTTCCTCCTAGTACATCCCACCCAGCAGTCAGGCTCCGACCCCAGTTCAGACATGCTCAACCCGGACGAGTTGCTCCACCCGCGCTCATCGCACTGGGTTCCTGCTCCCAAGGTGGCGGCATACATGGCGGCCAGGCTTCGTAAGCCTTTAGACCAGGAGGTGCGTAGTTGTCTTCGGGTAGAGTGCCCGCGCCCCACCTTGGAGGGTAAGGTTACGGTTACCCCAGAGATTGACCCCAAAATGTCCACCTTCCTCACAAAGTTTTTGAAGGACCCCAAGAAGGGCATAGACCGATCTTGGAGGGCCTGCCAAGATAAACTCTTGGACACGGCCGTGCCTTTGGCGAAAATCTTAGACATGGTCGAAGACGCCAAGGCCTCGGGATCCCCGATTTCCCCGGAGACCCTTTCCGGTTGGGCGCAAAGGGCGATTATTTTCCTGGGGAAAGCGAATGTAGCAATTTCTACGGAGAGGAGAAGATCTATTCTAATTAAGATAGACTCGAAGTTGGGGGTGAACTAAACACATCTGAGGCAGGTCCGATGGCGGAGGCTAACCTCTTCGGGGACCAGTTTGTCAAAGAACTGGGTAAATTCTTAAATACCTTTAATTCTTTGGACAAGGCCCAGACGTCCGTGAAATGAATCTTCACACCACGTCTTTTTGATGCAGCCAGTCGAGGGAGGAGCCGCTCATCTGGCAGACCCTATAACAGAGGCTCCTACAAGCAGGGCGACTCTCACAGGGGTAAATACCAGAATCCTGACAAGTTCGGAAACTTCTACCAGACCAGAGGTTATCCCCACCGCCGCGGTGGTAGAGGAAGAGGAGACGGCGGCTACAATAATCACAAAGGTGAGACTTCAAAATGTGCAGGGCCTTAAAGTGGGGGGTAGACTGTTTTTTTTCTTCAGGCATGGTCTTCGCTCACCTCCGACGCCTGGGTCTTACAGACCGTCTGAGGGTTCCAATAGAGTACTCGGGACTCCCAAGGCAGTCCGTTCGCCCCAGACCCATTGGCTTCATGCTGGACCAATGCTCTCTGATAGACAAAGGTCGCAGATCTCCTACAGAAAGGGGCTATTGTGCAGGTGGAGCTGCACCCGCGAGGTTTCCTCAGCAATCTTTTTTTTGTGGAGAATCAGGACGGGGGCTATCCCCCAGTGATAAATCTCAAGGAATTCAATGGCTGGCTTATCTACCGCCATTTCAAGATAGAGGGTATTCACCTCCTGCGGGATCTGCTTCAGGAGGGGGACTGGATGGTCCGGCTGGACCTGAAGGATGCCTACCTCACGATTCCCATCTTCGCTCCCCACAGGTGTTTTCTTCAGTTCCAGTGGGGTCAACAGGTTTACGAGTTTGCCTCCCTTCCTTTCGGACTGTCGTCCGCTCCGTGGTGTTTTACCAAGGTGCTGAAGCCGGTGGTGGAGCGCTTGCGCACTGAGGGCATCCGTCTTATAATTTATCTGGACGACATGCTCCTCCTGAATCAATGTCTGCAGAAGCTGCTGGTCCACCTTCAAAAGGCGGTCAGCCGGGGGCGTGGCCAAGATGGCGGGCTGAGCGGTCGCACTTGCCGAGGGCTCCCGGACCCCTGAATTCCTGCACCGCTTGGAACCGCTGATTCCCCCCCGGATCACGCGGCCACCGAGCCTGGTGCTTGCGGTGGAGGTGTGGAGAGCCTGCTGAGCCTGGTTTGTGCCGTCGGGGACGAGATTTTGCCCGGTGGAGCCCAGATCGGACCCCGCTGTAAGACCCGAGTGAGAGTTGGAAGCCGCGAGTCTCCCGACCCTCGGTGCGCGACGAGGCGATCGGCCTCTGAGGTGTGAAGCCCGCTGTGGTGCATGTGCTGTTGGTGTGGGATTCGGCGACGGCTCCGCGTGCGGCCTGGAGCTGTCCAGCAGCGGCTGTACGGAGCGGAGCGGAGCGGAGGTGCAGAGCGGTGGCGGAGTCGGTGCCACCTCGCTACGCCAGCCCGTGGCTTGACGAGGCCTGCTGGAGGTCGCCCCGGCTGGTTATCTGTGCGGAACTGGGGACCGAGTCTCCCGAGGCTGATCTCTCCCTGAAGCAGCGGACCCCGGTGGCTGTTGCATTGTGACCTAGCCCCCTGACCGGATTTCTGGTTCTTGGATCGGAGTAGGAGAGAGGGTCTCCATCTTGGGCGTTGTCCCCACGACACTACTGAGCGGCCATTTTGTGGAGTTCGGCCGGGCAGCTCATCCCTCCTGGCGCTTTTTACGACCACTCCCGGCTGGCATATAGCCGCTTTCTCTGCTGTTCAGCGAGCCTCAGTGCCCTTTCTCGCTCTATAATGTCGAATGCCAGGGGACAGCGAAGAGGCGACCGGACCTTGCCGGAGATGCTGGGACGGGGCGCCCTGCGCAGCGGAGGTGCTCAACCGGCCGCGACCTCCCCGGCACCCACCAGGGGGGCAGAAGGTGGAGAGCCCCCGGTGACGAGGTCCTTTCTCGAGTCCCTGTTTAGCTCCCTGAGGGAAGACTTCCAAGCACTCAAGAATGAAGTAGCCGGGGAAGTCCGCGACGTGAGGAGAGAGATGGACTCCCTGGGGGATCGGGTGAACACGGTGGAGGAAGCGGGCCACTCCAGGGATGAGGAGATCACCCATCTGCAGCAGGAGGTCCTACGGCTCCGGGAGCAACAGATTGAGCTACAGGCCCACGCCGAGGACCTTGAAAATCGGTCCAGGCGGAACAACATACGGGTCCGCGGAGTGCCGTCTGGTGAGGAGGGTGAAGACGTGACGGCATATCTGGTGGCCCTCTTCCGAGCGATCCTGGGAGAGCCGGAGGACTTTCGGATTCGCATTGACCGGGCACACCGGGTGGGTCGCCCCCGCAGAGCCACGGCGCCCGCCCCGGACATTTTGGCCTTCCTCCCGAACTTTCCTTTGAAGGAGCGGATCCTCCGTGAGGCACGAGGGCAGCAGCCTTTTCGATTCCGGGACCATCCTGTGACACTGTTTCAGGACTTATCCACAGTCACGTTACAGAAGAGGAAATCCTTCAAGATCGCTACGGACTTCCTTCGGGAGCATGAAACACAGTACTCCTGGGGGCACCCCTTCCGCCTGATCTTCAGGTGGAACGGTGTCCTACATCAACTTCGGTCCCTTCAAGATGTTTGCGCGGTGCTGGGCCTCACTGCAACGGACACGGATACCCCGGCCCTGCGACGGAGGCGCAGCACTCGTAACGGCTGGCAACGAGCTGAGGGGGGGGCCTCTCCCCCGGCGGAGCGCCCGGGCTCGCCTACAATCCGGGCTGAAATGGCGGCTGCCATCCAGGAGGCCTCCAGAGTGGCGGCGAATGGCGAAGTGGCCTTGACGGCCTGAACTCACTCCGGGGGGAGTCTACTTTAGCTCATTCTTATTGCAGGTGCGGGGTTTCGGGGGGTGGCACGGGAGGGAGGGCGAGTGCTGAAGGTGGTGGCTGGACGTCCACTAGGTTGACTTTCCACGGCCTTGCCCGTTTTGGGCCGGACTGGGACAATGTCTTTTTTGAAAAGTTTGAGAAGCGGGGGAAGGGGTTGGGACGGACGGGCAGCTGTTTTGATTTTGGGACCTAGAGGGGGGGCCAGTAGCGGGGGGTGGTGTGGATTTGCTGGTGTAGGGGCGGGGGGGGGGGGGGGTTTTGGTCGTGGGGTGTTGGGGTTCGGGGACTGTACTGTGCCAATGGTTGATTCGACGTTGCTCTGTTTTGAGGTCTCGAAGGGTGCCTTCTGTGTTTGCTGACGGGGCTTTGCCTTTTGATATGTGCTCCCTGAACTCTCTCTTTGATGGCTCTTAAGGTGCTTACTCTCAATGTGAAAGGGCTGAATAATCCGGTTAAGCGGCGGGCAGTGTTATCCCTGTTGGAAAACTCACAAGCGGATATCTGCCTGTTGCAGGAGACCCACTTGCTGGCTAAGGACTGCTCGTGGATGCGAACCCCCAAGTTCCCCACACAGCTATTCTCCTCTAGCACTTCCAAGACGGCAGGGGTGGCCATTTTGTTTTCTAGAAGGTTCAGGGGCGAGGTTGTGAGCAAGGTGGCGGAGCAGAAAGGAAGACTCCTGGTATATAGAATCAAGGTGGGGGGCTTAGCACTGACTGTAGGCTCCGTTTATTGCCCCAATGATCATCAGGACCAATTCTTACACAGGGCCTTGGACGACGTTGCATCCACCTCTGATAGGCACATAGTGTTGGGGGGTGATCTGAATCTGGTTTTTGATGCGGCGCTGGATAGGTCTGTGCAGCGGCGTCAGCAGTTGGGTGAGCTTTCGGGCTCGATTCGAACTCGGCTTGCGGAGCTGGACCTGCATGACATGTGGCGCTGCCTCCACCCCACCACCCGCGCATACTCTTATTTCTCACACGCCCATAGATCTTATGCGCGCTTGGACCACCTCCTAGTGTCAGGCCCGCTGCTCCTTTTGGCTTCAAATGCAGACATGGGGGTCCTTTCTCTTTCTGATCACGCCCCAGTTGAGGGCGCTTTCACTCTTCCGCCGGTGGCTCGGTCGAGGGGGGTTTGGAGGCTCCGAGATACGCTTTTGCATAGGCGGTCGGTGGTGGATCAGATTAGGGCGGCCATCTTGGCTTTTCAGACCGTGAACGACAATGGGGATACCTCCCGAGCGACACAGTGGGCGGCCCTTAAGGCCGTGCTCCGAGGCGAATTTATCGCGATTTCCGCTGCCGAGAATAGGGACCGGCAACTTAAGAGAGATGAGCTCACCCGGCAGGTGAGGGAGCTGGAACAGGTTCATCACAGGACAGGGGCCCCCAGGGTGTGGAGGCGGCTGAAGGCGGCGCGGAAGCTCCTGGCAGCCCTAGACACGGACCGGGCGGAGTACGCAGTGCTCCGCCTGAAGCACAAATATTACACAGGGGGCGATCGGTGTGGGCGGCTCCTGGCTAACAAACTCAGGGTGCAGCACCAGCAGCACCGAGTGAAGGAACTGCTGGACCCGGCCGGAGGCAGAGTCACGACCGATGAACACATAGCGGATGTCTTCCGCGGCTTTTATGCGGACCTCTACTCCGGGGAGCCCCCTTCGGCCCAGGCTGAGGGGGACTACCTGGACTCGGTTCCGCTCCCGTCGCTGACTCAGGATCAGGCTCAGTATCTGGAGCGTGACATACGCATTGAGGAGGTGGTCACGGCGATATCCCGGCTCAAACTGGGCAAGGCCCCGGGTCCGGATGGCTTCATCCCGCTGTTTTACAAAACCTTCTGTCAGGAGCTGGCGCCTCTGCTGACTCGCCTTTTTAACTCCTTCGCAGAGCCGGGAGCCATCCCCTCCGAATTTCTCCAGGCCACGGTCTCAGTGATCCCTAAGCCGGGCAAGGACAGGTCCGCCTGTGGGTCCTATCGTCCCATTTCGCTGCTGAACACCGATTTGAAGGTGTTCACCAGTATCTTGGCGGCACGCCTGGCGTTGCATCTCCCCGGCATGGTTGACTCGGACCAAGCGGGCTTCGTGCCCGGTAGGCAAACGGTAGATAATACGAAGAGGGTGACGCACATTCTCGAGAAGGCTTCTAGGATCCCTGGAGAGAGGATGCTCCTGTCCATTGACGCGGAGAAAGCTTTTGACAGGGTGCATTGGCCCTACCTTGAGAAAGTCCTGAGCAAATTTGGGATAGGGGAGAAGTTCCGTCACCTGATCTTTAACTGCTACCGGTTTCCATCTGCGGTGGTCCGGGTGAACGGCGGCAGCTCTCGACCCTTCCCCATTGAACGGGGCACGAGACAGGGATGCCCGCTCTCCCCTTTGCTCTTTGCCTTGTACATGGAGCCATTTGCCCAGAGGGTTAGGCAGAACCCTGACATTATCGGGGTCCAGATGGGCGGGTTTCGCCACGCGATTAGCCTGTACGCGGACGATGTCATTCTGACACTGGATGACCCGCGGAGGTCGCTACCGGCCTGCGTGGAGGAACTGAACTTATTCGCTGACGTGGCGGGCTTTAAGGTGAACCTGGGTAAGTCGGCCGCCCTGGACATCTCGCTATCTGCTGCCACTAGAGTGGAACTGCAGAGGCTTTACCCTCTGAGCTGGTCCAAGGACCAGATCCCGTACTTGGGGATCCTGCTGGCGCCCTCCCTCCCGGAGATGGTTAAGGCCAATTACGCAGCTCTAGGCACTAAAATCAAGGAGGAATTGGGCCGGTGGGATAGGGGCACGCTGTCGCTACTGGGTAGGGTGGCCGCAGTGAAGATGACCCTTCTGCCTCAGGTGCTTTACCTCTTCAGAGCATTACCGCTCCACCCTCCTGCGGGGTGGCTCGCGGAGACTCAGACTGCCATTGCGCGATTCGTGTGGCAGGGCCGTAGGCCGAGGATCAAGAGGGGCATCGCTATGCTCTCGCCGGAATCCGGAGGGCTGGGGATACCGGATTTACGGAAATATTTTCAGGCCGCTCAGCTCCGATACCTCGTGGAATGGAGCCGGTGGGAATCTGATAAACACTGGTTGTTCCAAGATCAGGCGGTGGCGGGTAGGACGCTGCAGGAAGGACCATTCTTGAGGCGAGCCCATCGGCCCCCCAATCTTTACGCGTCCTTGGTGACGCGGGTCCCGCTCCAGACGTGGGACTCGGTGGCTGCCAGATGCGAGTTGACTACCTTCCCCTCTCCCTTCACGCCGCTCATTGGCAACCCGGACTTCGGCCCGGGGCTGGAACAGGGAGCTTATGAACGCTGGCGGGTGGCCCGCTGCTGCACTCTGTACCACTTGTACTCCCCCGAGGGAGTTGTCTCCTTCCAGGACTTGCAGAGGGATTATGGCCTCCCTGAGACGGAACGCATGCGATACATGCAGGCGCGCCACTGGGCATTACAACCCCAAGTGCGCGACGCGGCACACAGGGAAATCACGGAGTATGAGCGTTGGTTAATTACTCGCACGTCGGACGCCAAACTGATCTCGGACCTGTATAGAATGCTGCAGCCCCCCTCATTTCATATACACAACCCTGGTCGGGAACGATGGGAGCGAGAGCTTGGGCGCGAGCTGAGTCATAAAGAATGGGACCACATCTCCTACCGCGCGCGCCACTCGGCCTACCACACGGGTCTCACAGAGACCTTTACTAAAGTCTCGACCTACTGGTACCGCACTCCGGAGAAACTGCACGAGATGGACAGGGCGATACCAGGGACGTGCTGGCGCAACTGTGGCAACACTGGTACACTGACGCACATACTGTGGGATTGCCCCCTGCTGGCTCCGTACTGGGAAGAGGTCCTGAGCGAGGTGGACAAATGCTTTGGGATAGAACTGCCTAGGTTCCCGGCCTATGTCCTGTTGGGGTTGCCGAATGGGTTGATGTATCCCCTTAGGTCCAAGAGGGGTAGACAGATCGCAATTGCGCTGGGGTCAGCGGTGCAGAATATTCTCATATACTGGCGCACTACAACACTTCCCTCTGTAGTTGGTTGGCTGCTCAGACTGTGGCATGTTCTTGGAATGGAAAAGATGTCCTTAGTGGCCCTGGGGGATACTGATACCTTTGAGGAATTGTGGGAGCCCTTTCACAGCCTGTTATGTTCCGAGTTTCGAGAGATTACCTGCCCTAGATATTTGCGGTTGTTGAGGCTGACGCCGCCGCCGGACCCGCCTGCCTGAGTGGGTGGGGTTGGTGTTGCATAGTAGAGATTCATGGAGAAGTTCACAGTGGCGGAGACTGTAAATGCTGGCACAGTACAGGGGGTGGGTCGGGGTATGGCAGTTGGGGGTTCAGTTTGGTTAGGTAGGTTTTTTGGAGCGGGGTTGTTTCTCCTCCCTTCATCCCCCCCCCTTTTTATTTTTCTTTTTCCTTCCCCATTCGTTCTTTCTTTTGTTCCTTCCCCCCTGATTTTTTTTTTTTCCTTTCCTCATCCCTCCCCTCCCCTCCCCTTCCCCCCCCCCTCCCCTCCCCTCGTTGTCTGTCCATGCCCACAGGTGCTGAAGCTATGCTCCCGAGTCGGACGGAGCCTCTTACAAATTGTAACTGTATTATTGTATTGGCTGTATGATGCGCACTGGTGCGCGGATCTTGTGGGTCACCTGTTTCTTACCCCTCTGTGTCCTATCCCACCCTGCTTCAATAAAATACTTTAAACCTAAAAGGCGGTCAGCCTTCTGGAGTCCTTGGGGTTCATAGTCAACCAGGCCAAATCGGACCTTCTCCCATCGCGGAGGATGCAGTTCCTGGGTTTTCTGATAGACTCAGTGGAAGCCACCTTGTCACTGCCTTCTCGGAAATTGTCCAAGATCAGGCACGAGTTGAGACGCACTCTGGCACGTCCGACGATCCTGTTACGGCACTTGGCAAGGGTTGTTTCTAGGTCTCTTATCGTCGTCCATTAAGGCGATATTCCCGGGGCCCCTTCATTACCGGGCCCTTCAACGCCTCAAGGTTTTTCACCTCCGCAAGGGCCTTACCTACTCCCAGGTCGTCCCCCTCACGGAAGAGGCGAGGACGGAGCTTAAGATGGTGGATCGAGCATATGGACGCTTGGAACGGTCGGGCGATCTTCGGTCGCGCTATACAAATTGCTGAACTTGAACTATTTGGAATAGAATCCGACGCCAGCGGCCTGGGCTGGGGAGCGCATTGCGGTGCGGTTTCTACAGGCGGAGTATGGTCATCCGCAGAGAAGGACCTTCACATCAACTGTCTGGAGTTGATGGCAGGTTTGTGTGCGGTGAGGTGTTGGACGAAAGACAGGATTCAGTGCTGTGTCCTTCTGAAGATGGACAATGTGGCGGCGGTGCGCTACATCAACCACCTTGGAGGAACCAGGTCCAGGGCTTTGTCCGACCTTGCCCGGACTCTATGAGAGTATTGCCTGTCCAACAAAATATCCCTGTCGGCGGAGCACCTTCCCGGCTCAGCCAACAGAGTAGCGGACTGGTGGTCTCGTCACTGGAGGGACGCCAGCCTATGGCAACTTTGCCCCGATGTGTTCGAGGCGATCGGGAACAGATGGGGTCCATTTTCAGTGGACCTTTTTGCTTTCGGTCTAGACGCCCAGCTGAAGCGCTATTTCAGTTGGCGGCCGGACCCGGAAGCAACGGCGGCAGATGCGTTTCTGCAGGATTGGAGCAAAGAGAGGGGCTATGCGTTTCCCCCCTTTGCGATGATCATGAGTGTCAACCCAGGTGAGGAGACAGCAGGCGGATCTGGTGGTGATCACCCCGATCTGGAGAGAAGCAAGCCTGGTTTCCAGTTCTGATGAAACTTTCCTGGGATTTTCCAATCCCTCTACCCCACGTTCCAGATCTCCTCAGGAATCCTCAAGGGGATCCTCACCACCTCCTGGCCACAGGCAACCTGTGTCTGATGGCCTGGCAGGTTACAGGCAACCCTGGCAAGTCCAGGGACATTGAGGACGCTGCCACGCTGTTGGCCAAAGCGACTGAAACACGCTTTTGTTTACAACGCGGAGGAGCTCAATCCTGGTCCCCGCAATTGACTAAAACTTCCCATTGAGAAAGATAAGGAGAAAACGGCATTGCGACCGATTATCTCCGTTCCACCTTCTAACAAGAATAGGTATGTTTTCCTTCACTCCCTCGCAAAAATCTAATGCGTTTAGGTTGTAAACTCAATTTAATACTGAGCACAATCTTTGTGCCTTACAGATATCACCGGAATTGTACCACGTGTATACTGACCACAGTTGATCTAGACATAGCCTCACCGTCGTAACGGACAGAGGTAGGAAACTTGAGCCTTTCTGTTCTGGAGCCAGTCACACTGTGCTGCCCCGGGTGGTCCAGTAAACATGTTAATTTTTTACACAACAGGTCATCTGTCACATTGAAATACTGTGGCTTACAGCCCCTTGTGAATAATTGGACCACGAGACCGCACCGCCATTTCATGAAGGTAACTAGTCTAGCGACTCTCAGCAACCATAGGGGGTTTTGAAGATATTAATTTCCAGTTATTGAAACGAACTTCCTTTATATTTCTATTTGTATAGATCATCTACAATGAAAGAGCCCTAAGGAGAATCTGCGATTTTTAACAGATTCGAAACGCGTCGGCAAACGGCAAACAGGCACCATAAAATACTAGCCCTTGAAGGGATTATTCATTATCTTTGAGTTAATTACCAAACAAAGAAAAGATTCAATTATTGTTGCCATTTTTTCACCTTGTGGGTATAATAGTGGTTTGAAATTTCGCAAAGAGTAATTTGTGGATACATAATCACTATATTCTTTTGTAAAAGAAGTTTGTGTATAAATGTTCGCTTACTTGTATATATGTCAATTGTATAGTAGTTGTAAATATGTGTAAATGTTCTTTGTAAAGTGTTCTTCTCACCTATGAAAAAGATATAAAAATTAGTGAAATAAGTTCAAAAGGGTTTAAATAAAATTACCCATACAAACAGATGATTCATTTTTGTTTGTAGTCTCAAAACTTTGAGAGATCAAACTATTGGGAGGGCTAGCAATCCTCTTTTTTGCATGTTGGCCAAATCCTGGGCAGACAGTACCAACAAGAGGTACCGATCAGCATGGTCTCGTGGAGTGGTTGGTGTCTGGGACAACAGATTCATCCAATGGGGGCAGACATTGTCCACGTCCTTAATTTCTTAGCCTCACTGGCAAAGGAAGGTTTGGCGTACAGGTCAATCAATACCTTTTGGTCAGCCATCTCCGCAGGTCATACCCCGCTGGATAACCACCCGATAGGGGAACACCCTCTGGTTTGCAAACTGCTGCGGGGGATTAGGTTATCAGTTCCTCCGGAACCTCGCTATTCAGTTTTGTGGGATGTAAATAAAGTCCTTAACTTGTTTCCGGAGTGCCCTCCAATAAATACCCGTCGAGGAAACAGATTTCAGCTATGTTAGCGATGTTGCTATGTCTGATTTTGTGTCGCAGGGTCTCAGATGTGAGAGCCTTGGACCTTAAAGGTCGTGTCTTGACACCGGATGGAGTTACCTTCCATATTTCCAGAAGTACTAAGGGCGATTCACGTTCTCTTGTATCCTGCATTCCCGGATGTCCCAAAGTTGTGTGGTTAAGGCGCTAAAGGCCTATGAAGTGGCGACGATTGATATACGCCCACAGGGTGTCAAACAGTTGTTCATTGCTCTTACTAAACCACACGAGGCGGTTTCATCCCCTACTATTGGGTGGTGGGTGCGCTGGGTTATGCAGGAAGCTGGCATAGATATTTCCCAGTTTGGGGCCCATTCTGAGAGAGGGGCAATGGCGTCTAAAGCTTTCTCCCTGGGGGCTCGTCTGGAGGACATTCTGAAAGCTGCAGACTGGTCTTCAGACTCCAACTTCAAAAGATTTTACTTTAAGCCAGTAGTGTCTCTGGCTTCCTTGGTGGTGTATAAGCTTTGAACTAGCCTAATCAGAAGCCTCCGCTGCTGACATAGAATGAAAAATTTCCTAGCTAACGTACAGGAAAGTTTCAATTCTATTAAGGAGGCGGAGGCGAAGATTAGCAGACCCTGTCTTCATTCGAACCCTCCCAGAATAGCTGCGTTGGGACGGTAAGTAAAATCTTTATGATACAGTTTTCCCTAATATGCTGTTTTAGGCTATGACGTTCTTATGTCAATTGACTTGCACAGTGATGCTAACTGATTTGGTTGGAAGTTCACTTCCTGGTGCCTTACTTAGTCTGCTTGTACCATAGGTTCCGAGGTGGGCAAACAGGAATAGCGGATTTAGAATTGTGGCAGTGTCGCAGGAAGAAAGAGGAGGATAGAGTGCCAGCAGAGGAAGATATGAGGAGCCCTGGCCTGGGATTGGACAGTGACCGGGACATTTTTTGTTTCCATTTTCCCTGATGCTCATGGGAAATTTAGTTTGTTTGAGAATGTTGATACCTTTAATGGCTGCTGGAGTACAATAAAGGGAGAAAGTGACAGACTAATCCTCGCCTTCGCCTCCTTAATAGAATTGAAACTTTCCTGTACGTTAGCTAGGAAATTTTTCATTCTCCCTGAGCTCTACAACAATATAAATTTATCATTGCATATATTCAAGTAATTCAGGGATGAGGTATGAGTGCAGAAGTAATCCTGACAATCTTTTCCTCTATTTACAAAACCACAAAGGTCATGAAATAAATTGTCAATTATATAACACAAAATCCAAATATCCAGCTTGTGAAGAAAATCCAAGAGCAATGTAATAGTTGTCCTCCAAACTTCTTCTTTGGCAGCCAACACATGTTTCGTCATATGCTGTATACATGCATCCAGGGCTGCAACCCAGAAAAATAAAGTACACAGTATCAGTAGGTTTCACATATAATTGTCAAAATAGGTCACCTCCACCTCTAAAGCTAAAGAAATTAGAGAAAGCTGGAAAAAGGGTTCATCAATCCACCCCTCAGGTGCTGAAGGCGCAGTGAGACATTTGTCAGTGCCCACCATCTTGAAGATGATGGGATTTATCCAATCAGGGATAACTCTATGCCCCCCCACATCATAGAGCATGTAAACCCGCCCCCCGAGGTAAGGAACCAATTAGTTCCTGCTGGTCTCTCCCCTGTAACAACCCTAAATCTAGCATCTCATGACCTACAAAGCCCAGACGCCAAAGAGTGGCACCAGCTAGAAAGAAGGACCAGCGACTTGGCCCCAGCCTTGCTGCCTTTCATCTTTGCTACAAAAGTCAACTCGTCGTGCAGGCCCAGTGACCTCCAAAAGCAGGGGAGGCCTGCTTGCCTACCTTCCATAAAGAACAAGAAACACCTTTGGACAGCGAACTTGTTCAAGAAGAAAACTTTGGAAGACATCTGCCCTGAGGAACAGTGAAAACCCGCTCCAGACCCACCTCTGCAACAGACACCAGTAGCCAGAGTACAAGTGGCCAACTGGTCCTGCAGAGGTACTCCGGCGATTGTGAGCAGAGTCCAACAAGGTAGGCCTGTGAGAAAGTGCCCTCTTTCTTGCACGAGTATGCCTCCACTTTTTGCTGATGTGCTTTGAGTGTGACCTGGGCTCCGACCAAACAGGTACTCCGGGCCTGTGTTCCTACCCTAAAACTGCATTGAAGCCTAAACCCAATTGGCATCTCTAACCACAGGTACCCAGGGCACTGAGACCAGAGATGGCCCTGAGAGCTACAGCGCTCATTGTGCCACCCTTAGAGGCCCTGTACCTTGACACACATATCCGGCCCTTGCAGGCTGTGTGTCTTGGTGCAGACCAAAGTCAAGAGTCGACATGGCACACATCCCTGTGTGCCATGGCCACAAGCCACTGCCCTGGCATCCATCAGTCACCCCACTAGCTGGGTGCCCTATGCCAGTGGTGAGGGTACAGGTGCATGAGCCCTGTACCCCCTACAGTGCCCAGGTCCATTCCTAGGCACTGTGAGTGAAGTGCTGCCATTAAGAGTATATGGCTGCGCTAAAGACTGAGAAGTTTGGTATCAAACTTCTCAGCACATTAAACCCACACTGATGCCAGTGTGGGATTTAATGTAAAATACACGACAGAGGGCATCTTACAGATGCTCCCTGAAACTCGACCAACTCCCAGTGACCAGACTGGGTGGCTGCCGAAGCTGCCACCCCATACGTTTCTAGACCCCTGGGTCGAGAGCTGCTGCTCTCGGGTGCCTGAAACCATGCACATCCCGAGACGAGGTGCCAAGCCCCCTCCTCCAGGATGAGCAGGGTTCAGGAAGGAGAAGCTTCAAAGGCATACAGCCTTTATGAGCCTCACCAGACCACTTGCTGTACTCAGCAACTGGTCTGGTGTGCCCACCTCGGCCTATCCCACTCCTAGGTTGCGGGGAGGCGAGGTGAAGCACAACCTTGTGTCCCAGTCATCTTGAAAATGGGGGGACCCAGCCAATCAGGACTAGGATCCTACCCCACCTCCTACTGGAGAGCAGCAAATAGGGGGTGTACTCACTCCAGGGAAGGGGCCCCTTGGTATCCGCCAGGATGGACAGGCACAGCAAGTACTACAAAAACGCAGGAGTGGCAAAGGGAGTCACGGAGGTAGTGACATCGGCCCTGACTCCGCTCACTCATGCGTCATGAATAACTTAATCTCCACGCGCCGAACGAAAATGAATGTGTCCTTTTGTAACGTTTTTGGTGCGTATGTAAAAGCACTCCAATACCTATGGATTGAGTTCACGCTATATACAAAAAAACCAAATACAACAAGGAACAAGACTGCCAAACTGACGGGGTAGAAAAGAATGTGTTTAAAAACAAGACGGAGGGCATTGCTGTGGGGGGGGGGGGGGGGAGGAGAAATGAGACACGTCCGCAGCAGGGGGCGGAGCGGGGAGAGCGGCGATGAGTGAGAGACACGGCCTGGCGGCCGTGAATAGTGTGAAGTAGCAGGGGCCTTTGAAGTGAAGCTAAGCTTCACTTCAAAGGTGTGGGAGGAGTGCGGCTGAGGCAGAGCGCACACTGGGGGAAGCTTGTGGGGCGGAGCGGGAAGAGCTGCTGGGGAACAGATGGTTGGCGATTTGATGCTGTGCACGCGCATTTTAGGTCAATGCGCTTGCGCATTGACCTAAAAGCGCACGGGCACAGCATCAAATCGCCAGTCTAGGTAAACCTCTGTTTAAGCCCCTATAGTCTCGCTCCGTTCAATGCGCATGCGCATTGAGAGGCGAGACCTAAAAAAGTATCAATCACATAACTTACCTGCAAAGTGAATTTACTTCCATAGGATAACATTGGTGACTATGTGGAAAAAGTTTAAGTGTCGAGTTTTGCAAATTACAAATATTCTATAAAAATCGTACGAGTTACCAAAACAAATTTACTCACTTGTTTACTGAAGCTGACCAAGTGCTGTATTTAGGTACCCAGCACTGTTTAGGAAAAGTTATCACAAACGTAATTTACTGATGATACAATTTCCCTCCTTAGGAAAACATTGACTGTTTTCTGTGAAAATTCTTCTCAGTATCAACTTTTGAAATACAAGAATATTCTTTAAAATTCGTACCTCTAACCAAAACGCCTTTACTCACCTGTTTTCAGGACATGTCTCAAGGCTGAATCTAGGATCCAGTCCTGTGGTAAGTAATCTGAAAAGTAATTAACTGAATTTTTAACCAAAAAAACCATTCATTCGAATGTAATATACCTGCAATGTGTTGCAAACTGCTTACTTAAACCTGTACCCAAAACCAGTACAAGTGACACCACAATTTTGAACTGTGGTCCTACAAATAATTTACTACTGCAAAGTATTTTCATGCTTGGTTCTAGAAATAAAACCACAGTATAAAACCATTGGCCTACTGCTCGATCAAACTACTACTTTGGAGAGTAAGGGTCTATCTAACTTTAACCTCTGGAGATCCCTGGACACCCTGGGCTGGGGAATCATTGGTGCCCGCAGCGGTACTGATTTTATACGAAGCGAATCTGTGGAGCTAAAGCTACGAGCAGTCAAACTACAG
Source organism: Lissotriton vulgaris (assembly GCF_964263255.1). Taxonomy (NCBI): domain Eukaryota; kingdom Metazoa; phylum Chordata; class Amphibia; order Caudata; family Salamandridae; genus Lissotriton; species Lissotriton vulgaris. The sequence goes on along the minus strand of NC_141689.1, from coordinate 1,079,519,486 downwards.
GGCGGCTGGAACACATAGGCGAGGGCTGGGCGCAGGCCAGACTGCCTCCATAATCGAGCCCGTGGCTGAGAGGGCCCGTCGTGTCGGAGGTGCAATTAGTGGGGACCCCGACGGAGCCAGGCGAGACTGAGGAACCCCCAGGGTCCTGAGAGGAACTGAGATGCTGCGGTGGAGTGAGATGCTTGGAGGGGCCGGCGCCATTTGTAATCGCCCCTCCAAATCTGACATGGCGGCGCACTAAGGAAACGGTGGCGGTTGTTTTACCGCAACACATGTGGGATTGAGTGCCCTCCCTTGAGCACTGGGAAGCCCGAACTAAGAGCTGGGCGGCGTCGGGGATGCATGTAGAAGCGGAGGCTGGTGAGTGCGGGAAAGCAACGAGCCCGCTGAGAGGAAGAGGGAGAACGCATTGGTGGATGAGGCACATTGGCCCTGGACCGGGTCTGCCGGGTTCCTCGTACCGGTGGGGAGCAGCGCAGTAGATAATAGCTGCTGCGACGTGTGCAATCTCCTCTGCGCGGCAGTGACGCGCCTGGAAATATTGGGTCAACTCGAGTCCATTAATAAGATAAGTGCGGAAGAGCAGTGTCTGCCATTTTGATCCATGGGGCTCGCGTTTACCGTGTGGAGGCTCTGTGGTGGTTGGAATTACCTGTGGCCCCTACACCACGCTACCAAGCAGGTCAGTTGCAGTTGTTTTGAGGGTCGTTCATATCATTTGTAACTCTGCCACAAAGACAATGCTACTGGGGCCTGCATAGACTGTATGGGCTAAAGGGTCTCCTTTGAATACATCTGAGACGGTGGGGACAGTTTCGAGGCTGCAGGCAGAAACACTGAAGGTAGAGATCAGCACAAACAGGGAGCGGGACAAGAAAGTAGTCTGAACCGTATCTGTGCGCCCCTGTTTAATTCAGTTGTTATGCCAGGACTGATGAAAACCAAACTGACTGAGCCTTGTTTCTCCAGGATTGTGATCTGACCTGGCGCCCGATCACCTGAGAAGACATAGCGCAGGGGATACTACCTATGCCTGTAGTAGAGCGCAGCGTGGGTCGCACTTGGGTGTCCGATCTGGTGAATAATAGACAGTGTCCGGGTAAAATTGTATGTAAAATAGAATTTGTGGTGCCCTGTTCGTTGTGAGGTGGGTGCCCAACTGGAGTGCAGCTTTGTAGGTAGCCTGAAGAGCTGCGTTGGAGCGGAGTGAATATAGTGCGCATTGCTGTGTAGTGTAGTTCCTATATTCCCCAATAGGCTCTGCGCATTGGAATATTACATTCAGCAGTGTAGACATAGGACTGAGGTCGACTAGGTCTCTACTGACTATATTAGACTTAAGGTTTGCCAGCTAGCTCAGAGGTCACTAGAAACTTTGCTCCCTCAGAATAAGAGTGTGTCTCTAGAGCCGTGTGAAAACAATAGACAGCTATTTCACTCAGTCAATCGTGCGTACTTAGTTTCACCAGAGTGCAGAGAAAAGAGAGACGGGCGTTTTCAATAAAAGGTGTAATTTATTGTCTTCTTTCTCATGCAAGATAAATGAATTGCCATAATTGCAATACTTAATGTAAAGTAAAGTGCGTACAGTAAAAGGAGTATTATGAAATAACCATATCAATGCTTTTACATAATACTGTAAAAGCATTTATATGGTTTCTTAGCCATAAGATACTTTAAAATGGATAAAATATATACATACATTGACTAACGTACTCAACTGGTGCTTCTAAATACGCCTACCCCGGTGTACCTGACCTAAGCCTAATACGTGGGAAGGAGTAAGTAACAGTTCAAGTTAAGTTGGTTTTGCCAAGAATCTGAGTCAAGAATTCTCTTTACGGGTTTAGTCCGCTCCGTACCTGGGTAATAGAATGCAGGAGGTCTGGTATCTCTCTTTCAGGACTCTATATTCCAGCAGCCCGCGAAGGCGGCTGAGAACACCAGAGCTGGATTTCTCGGCAGGAGAAAAGACAGCGTCTCTCTCAGTGGGTCAAAAGGGAGGGCCAGCGTCTGTGGGCTCTCGGGCAAGTAGATAGCTGCTCGGCTCCAAAACCACCACTGTGTGTTTGCTTAAGGCAACGTTGGTATATTTATACCTGAAAGGTGCCGGGTTTGACGTCAATAAAGAGGTCACTAAGAACTGGCCATTCTTACGGTGCTTCACGGAGTTTTAGGACGAAATCAAACCAAAAGCAAATGGGGATTTTCCAGGTTGCTGGAGGTTTGGTTTGTTTAGAGAACTGGTTGTGCTTTCTAGGAGTCCGGGGAAGTAGCCTTGCTTAATGTGACTGCATGGGCTACAACTAAATATGGATATGATTCCTATGCCATTATAGGGATATTATTGATTATAACCGTTACAAGGGCATAAAATAGAAATATTGATTTAGCTTAAATAGCTGGTTAGCGGCGACATGGGTAAGCCAGATGCAAAGCAACCCAAAATAAACTTTGAGAACAAGCGTTCCACCAGACACACTTATCATGACCCAGATACGCAAGGTGATTCATGTCAAGGCTCGCAATCAGAGGACAGTGGGGAGGATCTGCGGTAATTAATGCTAGAGATGCGCTCAAGCCTGCGTAACATTGACACAAAACTGGACAATCTCCACCCAACTGGACTCTGTGAGAAACCAGGTGACCACGCATGAGACTAGATTTGACAGTCTGGAGAACAGGCACACAGAAGTTCAGGAGTTTCAAACTGAATCAAAGGAACAACTACTGCACATGGACAAATTACTATGCATCATCAGAGCCAAGAATGATGATTTGGAGGCGCGGTCCAGAAGAAACAACCTCTGAATTCCTGGTAACACCGCTATTTCCAAAATGGAGGTATTTGTGTCCTACCTCCTACATGAGCTTTTTGACCCCCATTTGTCCCCAGTGTTCGTAGTTGAACAGGCGCACAGGTCTCTGGGCCCAAAACTCCCTGTCAGCGGAACACCAAGACCAATACTAGCCAAACTGCTAAATTACCAAGACAGAGACCTTATCTTGCATTTGGCGAGAGAAAAAGGGCAAATACACCACAAAGGGAATAATATATCCTTTTACCCTGATATCACTCCAGCGGTGCAAGCAGCACGCAGAGATTTTCTCCCAGCTAAGCGTATTCTGCTGCAGGCGCAAATCCCTTACTCTCTACTATACCCGGCTAAACAAAGTCTTGCATGATGGCACTGCACACTTTTTCACAGATGCTAAATCTGAGCTAAAATTTGCTAAACATGTTGGTGGTAACAAATCTAAATATGCCAGGTTTGGGGAGAGTCACACTGATAGCCGTCTAAGTGACAAGGACTGATATGCTGCCAATCTATTGCTTAGTCTAGTTGTAATAATTTCCATATGCTTTGTTAATATTTCTTGTTTATCGGAGGAGGTGGCCCTAATATGGTTCTAATCAACGAGGTTCAATTCTGCTAGGTGCTGGTCCTCTGCAGTCAGGGGTGTTCAATGTAAGTGATCCTTCAGTATCACTAGATGGAGCAACTGGCCTACCAGCATTACTCCCGGCCACCCTGTGAAAACAGGGGAGCCCGCCAGCTTCACCTCGCCCTCTTGGGAAGACTCCCTATATTTGGTTTGAAAGTTTCCACAGTTGGAATTGGGAAGGGTATTCTACAACCTGATTGGGGGGGCTGGAGTGGGTGGAGGATGGAGACGGGGGGGGGGGGGGGGGGGGGGGGGTTCATGGTTTAGTTTTACCAGTATGCAGAGGTCGGACACATTGAAATGTTACACTGGAGTTTTTATCATGGGTGGTGGTCAAGTATGAGAGCTGGAGGTGGGCGATTGTTATGGGAGCGCGAACTAACGCATTGAATGTTCTCACGTGGAAAGTTGGGGGGCTGAACGATGGGAGGAAGGCTAGACTGGTGCATGCCTGACGAGACAATATTGACATCTGCTTTATGCAGGTAACACACCGTAATGTAAAACCATTGCAGCGTCTACGCCATAGTAGATGGGGAGAAACACTCCGCTGTCTATTAAAATTATGCACGGGGAGTGGCAATACTCATTCGTAAAGGAGTGGACTGGCAGGGGGGCACTACATATGTTGATCCTGAGGGGGAGATATGGGATTATGAGTGGGCGACCGAGTGGTAGATCTATGATATTGGCAGCTGTGTACGGCCAGAATGTTGACTTCCCGATTTTTTTCGAGACGTTTGGTAACGGATAACGTCACAAGGCTGCCACACAATAATATAGGCCGGTGACGTCAATGCCATACTACATGATGTTTATGATAGGCATGGCTCGGCACATCCCCTACACCCTCATGCTAGCACGGCCCTGCAAGACATATCTGAAGGGGACTTACTAGTCATCTGGCACCACAGACTCAGGGAGGGGACATGTATCTCTAGTCAGCATGCTGCCTGGTCCAGTTTAGATTTTTGGTTAGTGTTGCTGGATGTGGCCGCGTGGACTCTTGAAGTGTCCCACCTGGCACATTCGCTATCGGATCATGCCCCCTGTTTACTTAAATGGTCTTTGCCAGACTTACCCCCAATAGCTTTCACTTGGAGACTGCCTCCTCATGCCTTACTAGACGAGGTCTTTAAAGGAGATCAGATATTACAGAATATTTTGCTCTCAATTCTGGATCGGTGGAAACCGAAGCCTCGCTGTGGGAAGCATTTGGTCGTGATTAGAGGGCAATGCATAGCACGGCAGGCGGGTGTACTTAAAGCCATCAGGGGCACTACAGCGGACCTAGAGGGACAGATAAAGAAACTTGAAGGCCGATTTTATTCTAAGACTGACCCCACCACCGCTGCGAGTCTGAAGGAGAAGCTTTTGGAATTTGCAGAAGAGGCGCAAAGGGAGGTCAAATTGTTAGGCAAATACGTTGAGGCTAGGCGATATGGTGAGGGAGACAGACCGGGCAGCACACTGGTGGGGATGGTTCGCAAATCCCAATCCACTGCCTTTGTTCACGAGAAACAGTGCAAGTGGGGACACCATCAGAAGCTAATAAGAGGTTCTCAGCGAGTTTTACATATTTTACTCTTCCTTATACACAGCCGCCCAGGCATCAAACCCAGAGGGCATGCAAGAATTTCTAAATTCTATAGCCCTGGTGTGGTTTAAAAATACACAGTGTACATGGACCTCCCCCATTACGGTGGAGGATGTCTCACAGGTAATCAAGAGTTTGCCACTAAATAAAGCCTCAGACCAGACGTACTGACGACAGCCTTTTAAAGAACATATGCAGAAGAGCTAGCTCCCAGACTGCTCGCTGTATACGAAGAGGCACTGGAGACAGAAATTCTCCCACCGTCCATGCGAGAAGCGATAATTATGACACTGCTGAAGCCGGACAAAGCAGAAACTGAGGTTGCTTCGTATGGGCCATTATCCTTGATTAACATAAGACGTTAAAATATATGCCAAACTGCTGGCGAATCAACTTCAGTCACTACTTCTAATGATTGCTCTCCCAGATCAGACGGGGTTTATAACTGCAAGGTCGACTCAACACAACTTGTGTACATTGTTCTCTGTGCTACACTATCTCCACCCGAGTGTTCATGCCGCTGCCATTTTCTTAGACGCGACAAAAGCGTTTCACTCACTTGAGTGGCCGTACTGGTTTACGATATTAGCGTGTATGGGATTGAGCCCTCTGTTTATTAGTCGAATTAAGCTACTTTATACAAAACTGCTAGCCCGAATAAGAGTCAATGGTCTGGTGTCTGAGACATACCAGATATCGCGAGGCATGAGACAGTGTTGCCCACTGTCGCCCTTATTGTTTGCTATTGCCATGGAGCCTCTGGCCGCCAGAATCAGGCAACACCATACTGCAAGGGGAATAGGTTTCAGTACCCGTAGCCTACTAATATCCCTGTATGCGGATGACGTGACCTTGTACATTCTGAACCCTGAAGAAAATCTAGACCCGGTTCTCCGAGAGTTCTTCAAGTTCGGTGGCTTAGCAGGCATCTCAAACTAGGCAAAATCAGTAATTTTTCCATGGACTGACGGTACCCCAGTAGTGTCATGTGAGTTTCCATTAAGATGGGAGGCCGAAGCAGTTAAATATCTGGGGGTGTGGCTGAGCCACAATCTACAGGAGATTTGAACTTGGAACTTTGGAAGGGCGTATATTCTTGGTTGAAGGGTAAGGTTACACTTTGGTCTAAACTGCCCTAATCTATTGCAGGGAAAGTGGCGCTGACTAAAATGATTATTTTACCGAAATTCCTATACCTGTTCGTAAATGTGCAGATTCCGCTCACACAGCACTTTTTCTAAAACATACGTTCTGAGTTACTATCCCTGGTGTGGGCGGTTGGACAAGCCACGGTGTCGTGGGATCTCCTGACACTTCCAATACTACAGGGCGGTTGGGCGCCCCAGACATGTAACTATGCATTATGTGCATAAGCACAGTTGCTCCACTTTTGGATACACCAGACGCCATATCAACCTTATGTGGCGGTTGAAATGGACGCGGTGGCACCGGTTCCACTCGAGGTGGCGCTATTATCTGAAGTCACAGCGTCCCAGGGAGGATGTATACAGCAGGTACCTTGAGATGGGCATGGCAGGCACTACGCAAGAGAGCTAATAACCTGGTGCTGTATGCGCCATCTATACCGCTGGCACATAATCCAATGCTACCTTACATGGAAGGGCGGGGGGGGGGGGGGAACCTTGTTAAAGACATGCCATTGCAAACCTTTGCAGACTTATACCATGCAGGCGAATTTAGGCCTCCCCCCACAAGGACTGAAGACCGTGATGTGCCATTTTCAGAGCAGTTTTTATACCACAAATTAAGAGCTGGATATCATGCGCTCTGGGTGGGTTTCCCTGAAGCACCCCCGACATTGCCAGCCTTAGAGAATATCCTGACACCCTCCCCACGTAAATTAGTCACGCGCTTATACACCAACATGCAAAACACTGCTCCGATAGTCCAGCCAAAATCCCTGAATCAGTGGAATAGTGAACTCGACCCTCCATTGACAGACAAACAGTGCGACTTTTACTGCAGGCAGCTGAACGAACTCTCCCCCAAACTACAGACTGCGCCGAATTCATTTTAAATTCTTGCATAGATATTATAGGACACCAATCAACCTATGCCGCATGTGCTTAAGAGAAGATGACATATGTTGGTGATGTGGGTACTCACCTGCATCTTGCCTGCACATAGCCTGGGACTGCCCGCGGTTGAACGGGTTTTGGCAGGAGATATTCGCGGTGGTGAATCAGATAGTTGAACGAACAGACCCTTCATCCCCGTTATTGGGCCTACTTGGCTGTGTGCGAGACACTCCACCCAAACAGTGCAAGCTGCATGCACTCCTTTTGCTTTACGCGCGGCCACAGGTAGCTATCCGCAGGGGGGGGGGAGGAAGAGGGTACCAAGATTTAAGGATTTGTTGTCCAATGTGACATACGGCCATACACAACTTGGAATATATTGGGATCTAATGCCCCGACTTCAAGACCAAGGGATATATGGGAGCCCTTCTCGCATTGGACGTGCGCTAGAGGTGAATCCCCTGTGCCTGATGCGGTAGTTCAATCCTGTGTTTCCATGTTACACTGGACAAGTTTGGAATAAGGTTGTGTGGTTGTCATCGGGCATGCTCTTGACAGGATATGTACAGATAACATATGCTGTTTGTTCGCCTGCGACGCTTCATGTAGTTTATAATTTCACAAGTGTACTGGTTAAAGCTCCATTTGTAATGTATATGGCTGTGCCAATGCCTGACCTACACATGTTGTTTATTGGATGTACCACTCCTTAAGTGTAAATCTATTGCCTTGTTTTATGAGATTCTGTATCTTATGAAAAGACATACTGACTGGTTTTCGGTTGGAACCTTGTTCCCAATGATTGTACCTGAATTTTGCATAAATTCAAGAAAAACAAATAATAAAAAACACCCTATACCTCACTTTGGTGCAGTGTATATAGAGCCAGTTTCTTACAAGGCCCATGCTTGACTATCTTGACGCCTGCAGCCTCAACCTGAAGACAACTCTTGACCGCGAACTGCCCAGAAAGCTGTTCCTCACTCCAAAGGACACCCCTGCACTGCAGGCCCCTGGGGAGTTTGAGTAATGGTGTCCCTACATCCCCTAGTATCAGTACTTACCCGGGCAGCGGTGGGTTTTCTTGGTTCAGCCTCCTGGCCCAAGCCTGCTAACAAAACCGATCTCCTCCATTGATTTGCATCAGGCACCTGATTTTGTGTTGGCACTCTGCAACCAGCCACCCCTGTGCCACTAAGGGTCTAAGTTAGGTGCTGCCTTGTACCCCCACGCTTACTCCAGGGGATTGATCTGACACCATTTTACACGCCTGTGATCAGTGCATCTTCGATCACCCCCCAGTCTCCATTGATTAACACTGGGCGCTCGACTCCGAATTTGATCTCTGCATTTGGCTGCCCCTGTGCCACTGGTGGTGCACTGTTGGTACTAATTTGAACCTTGCCTTCTTGTTTTATGCCCATCAGTTATTATTGCTGAGCTGAAAAACTGCATTGCGTCCACTTGTTAAAGTGAAAAGTAAAAAAAATTAAAAAAAATTGCTTACCTTTGAAAATTACTTGCCACCTTGGGAATAGGTTTCAAATGTGGCTAACTACCATGGAACGACTCAAAAATATTTGTCACGAAGGGAAACCCCTATTCCCTTGTTAGCAATTAACTTTGACTCCATGCTAACCATGTACGTTGCGTGCTTAAAAAAGTAGAAGTACAAACAATTTGCAACTGAAAGGCAGCGATACGTCCTTTTAGAAGTCTGTTGTATGTCAACTCTGGGCTTAATTTACCCCTGTAACTATTCAGATGAGTCTGCTGTCTTGTGGCGTACTGGCCAAGTATTTGGACCAGTATGAGTGTACCTCTACTGTTTTAATCACGAAACTTACAGGCATACAGTTTATTTTGACGACAAACTTGCACAGATTAGGAATGGAGGACTATCTATTTGAAAAATCGAATCAATAATTGACGAGTTGGGAGGAGCTTCGCGGGCGCCCAAGATGGCCGCGTGAGCTCGGAGCTCCGAAGACCTCCCGATCCTCCGCAATGATCCTGCCACCTATCCTGTCCCAAGGCGGTGGGAACCATCAGCTAAGCCGGTGCTGAAGCGGCGCCCGTTCCCGGATTGAAAATCCGATCTTCCTGGACCGAGATATGCCGTCGTGAAGTTGGCGGACATCATCTACGCCATTGACGGACATCGTTGGGACCAAGAGGTGGCCTGCCACGGGACACCCTGTGCGGGCCTGCTGCGCTCACTGGACTAGCTGGCCCGGGCAATTTTCGTTGTACCCTCCCTTCGGTTGACTTTGGGGCTCTCACTGTTGTATCTCCCGTGCCGACTGGGGGTGCGCTTGGTACCTGCCCCTCCCCCGGACTATCCTGCCATCGCATCTCAATATGGCGGGCAGAGGGGACTCAGACAAAGGAAAGCCTCCGAGGGTTAGCAGGAAGCCGACTCAATCCCAGTCTACCATCCCAGAACGATTCTCTCAATCAAAGGGGTCGCCGGTCATGACGGGTCGAACTAAAGACTCGTTGCGGGACGTTTCCCCTGAGGATCCTGAATTTACACTTCGGGACGTGATGGGCGCCATTGCTGGCGTGAAGGCTGAGATGCATAGTCTACACGAGGCACTGTCCAGCAAAGTGGATACCCTAAAGATCGAACTCAATCTCATTAGAGCTGATCTTGGCAAGACAAATGACAGGGTGAAGTCGCTGGACCTCAAAACGTCGAGTTTGACTAATGACATGTCGGACGTACAGACTGAGGTCCGAGACTTGAAGATGGCTAATGGGCAGCTTGCATGCCGGCTCGACGAATTCGAGGGACGGGCTCGACGCCAGAATGTCCGCATCACGGGAGTTCCGGAGAGGGCCGAGGAAGAGTCGGTGGAACTGTTTGTGGAGGACTTGGTGGTCAAGAACTTGGCGCCGGGAGGATTGAGCAAGTTTTTCTCAGTCGAGAGGGCACACAGGATCCCGGGTGGCCCACCGAAATCGGGCGCATCCCCTCGCCCCATCATTGCGAGACTTTTTAACTATCGGGACCGGAACGCCATCTTGCAGGCATATCGAGCGCTGGCCCGCTACGGTTCCAGAACGCAGACATTAATTTTTTTCCTGACTTTACGCAGGCCGTCCAGAAACGCCGGCAAAGTTTTAATGGTGTGAAGCGACGGCTTCGAGAGTTGGGGATGCGCTACTCCATGCTCTATCCTGCAAAACTCCGCATCGAGCATGGTACCCAGACAATGTTTATCGACCTTCCAGATGCGGCAGGGGACTGGCTGGACACTTTGCCTCAACAACGGACCGAACCAGATGATCAGACGGAAGAGGCAGCAGGGGGGGTCAGGTTCCAGGGAATGAACAGTTTGCCTGTGATTTTTCTCTGGGGGGGGGGGGGGGGGGAGGGGGGGGGAGTCGCTGCGGCTGGCATAGACTGAATATTGCTTCTTTTTCTTTTCACTTCGGATATGGAGGGTGACGGGGGGATAGGATGTCTCTATTCTCCTCTAGGGGCTTCTTGTAGGGTAGTTTAAGGGGCGACAGGCACACTGCTAGTTGGGGTGGCTTTTAGTCTAATGCAGGGGTGCAGGGTGGGGGGGAAGTTGGGACGTGTATTTACTATTTGTTCTACTCTTTCTAAACTCTTCATGGCTGGGGTTTTATTGTTCTGGTACTCTTGGCTTTTGGGCTGCAATCCGGGGGGGGGGGTTGCTGGGGTGGGACGTCATCGATGATGGGGGGTAAAACATTGAACTTGTTGAGTTGGAACGTCAATGGGTTGGGGATCGCATTAAACGTGGTGTTGTTCTGCAATTGCTTAAACGCTGTGCCCCTGATGTCGTTCTTTTACAGGAAACTCATCTTGTTGGTAACACCTGTAAAGCTTTGAACAGGAGAGGATTTAAAATGGTGGCCCATTCGGGGTTCTCTACGGGGTCCCGAGGGGTGGGCATCATGATGCGCATGTCCCTTCCCCTAGAGGTGAAGTCTACTTTGGTCGATGACAGGGGCCGATACGTGGCAGTGGTGTGTAAATGGGAGGGGCGCACTTTGGTTTTGGTTTCGATTTACGTCCCTCCGGGGCTGCAGACTTCCACTTTTCAAGACCTTGGGGGCGCCATTTTGGGTCTCCCGGAGGGACTGCTAATTCTGGGGGGGGGGGGGGGGGGGAGACTTTAATTCTGTGGTATCAGGTGAATTTGATCGTTTCCCATCCAGAGATCTACGTAGTGCACAGTCCTGGCTCCCAGATTTCATTAACACCATGGCCATGATTGATTGCTGGCGACTCTTGCACCCCGCTCAGAGGCAATATACTTTCCACTCGGGGGCTCACGGTAGTCTTTCCCGTATTGACTATGTCCTGAGCCCCGCAGCCCAGGCGCAGTCGGTTTCTAGCGCTCGTCTTATGGCCAGGGGTATTTCTGACCACTCTCCAGTTTGGGTGTCTTTCGACTTTAACATAATGGCGACGTCGAGGGTGGCACCCATTAACCCCTGGTATTTTCGCAATCCCAAGACCCGCGAACTCCTAGCGAAATCCATTGAGTTGTACTTTGCTGAGAACTCGGGCTCAGTAGACTCGGCCGTCTCTCTTTGGGAGGCCTTCAAAACTGTTCTTAGAGGAGAAGCTTTCTCCTTGATAGCCGAGGCGTGCAGAAGACGGGATGAAGACTTGGTTCGGCTGAGTCGGATATTGCTGATCTGAATTCCCAGCTGGCCCTGGGACCGACTCCGGATTTCCTCCATGCTCTTGCCCTGAAGCAGTCGGAGTACAGGGCCACTGCTACTGACGCAGCTAAGGCGATGAGCAGGGAACAGCAAGGCAGGATCTATGACGCTGGTGATAAGGCGGGTAAGCTTCTTGCCTGGCTGGACAAGAAGGAACTGGCGTCCAGAGTTGTTCCGGAAATCCTGGGTGACGACGGCCTGGTCGTCCCTGACCCTGCTGCAATAGCCGAGGCGTTCGCAGACTACTTCGAGACGGTCTACACGTCTGTTTCCGCCTTGTCCGAATCAGACTCGGCCTCTTTTCTGGAAGAGATCGAGCTCCCTTGCTTGTCTGATGCTGAGCGGGAGGATATGGACCGGGACATGCCGGTGGATGAGGTGGCACTGGTGATCAGGTCACTGCGCTCCAGAAAAGAACCGGGACCCAACGGCATTCCGGTGGAGCTGTACAAGCTCAAGGCAGACACCGTCGCCGCACCACTGAGGGATATGTTCGTGGCGGCCCGTGAGGCCGGCGAGCTCCCGCTTGATCAACGTTTGGCCACTATTGTGGTCATTCACAAAGAAGGGAAACCTCGAGACCTGTGCCGATCGTACCGTCCAATTTCCCTTTTGAACGCCGAGCCGAAAATCTTGGCGAAGCTACTGGCTAACCGACTTGTGGGAGTGATCGCGGACTTGGTTCACCCGGACCAGTCCGGTTTCATCCCGCACCGTAACACGGCCCTTAATCTTCGTAGGCTCCATGCGGTCATGGCGCGGGCGCATTTGCTCACAGTACCGACGGTGCTTGCCTCACTTGACGCAACAATGGCGTTCGACTCGCTTGAGTGGAACTACCTCTGGGCTGTGCTTGCTAAATTCGGGTTTGGGCCTTATTATATCAACTGGGTCCGGCTCCTCTACTCTTCCCCGCTTGCCAATGTGACTGTGAACGGTCGTCTGTCCGCCTCATTCTCCTTGCGCAGGGGTATTAGACAGGGCTGCCCGCTGTCGCCGCTCCTATTTGCTCTAGCTCTTGAGCCGCTAGCTGCGTGGATCCGGGTGCATCCCGACGTTGCAGGTATCACGTGGTCGCCGGGCTTGGAAGATCGCGTATCGCTCTATGCCGACGACATCCTTTTATATCTTACCTCTCCCTGCCAGTCCTTGATTGTGGCATTTGATATGCTGGGCACTTTTGGTGGTTACTCGGGCCTGGTCATCAACTGGTCCAAGTACTCCCTCTATGTACTGTGTGGTGACACTCCGCGCCTCCCTCGCGGCTGTGCTATACAGATTTCGCAACAGGGATTCAAATACCTGGGCATCTATATTTCAAAGGATGCCCGTATACGTTACGCTAATAACTTGCTCCCTCCTTTGACGCGGCTGCGGCGAGACGTGGAGGGCTGGAAGAGATTGTCGATATCCCTACTGGGCCGGGCGGCATTGTTTAAAATGATGTCCCTGCCTCGGTTTCTCTATGCGCTCCAGAACACACAAGATCCAGTGCCGGCCAAATACTTCGGAGAGGTTGAGAGCCTGCAGCGTACCCTGTTGTGGGATGGTAGGCCGCGGATCTCTATTGCCAAGCTGACTATACCGTGGTACGATGGAGGCATCGCCCTGCCTAACACATGTCGTTACTACTGGGCGTCCCAGCTTTCGGCAGTTAACCACGGTCTTTACGGACCGGCAGTCAATCCTGGATACGCCATGGATCGCTGGCTCATGAATGATGGGAATTATTATAGGGCGTTGTACTCTAGATCTCTGGATCGGAAACTAACTGGACCCACTAGGACGGCGGTGCATCTGTGGAGGGCGGTGACCAAGACTCTGGGTTGGCAGGGCAAGCTCACCCTGGCAACTCCCCTATACGGTTCTGACCTGCTTGGGAAACTGTGGCACTCCAAAGGGTTCGACAGGTGGGACCTCATCGGTATCTCTAGGGTTGTAGATATGATGGCTAGAGGGGAGGTTAAATCTTTTGATGCACTGCAGGCCGAGTTCCAATTGGATAAAACAGAATACTTTCGTTACGCACAGCTTCGGCATGCTCTCACATCTTCTATGCCAGTGGGAGAGAAAGTGCCTGAATCATCCCCGCTTGAAGATAGGGTACTGGACGGCCATATGCCAGATAGTGCCATCTCCTTGATCTACAAAAAGCTTATTAATGCGCGGACTGACCTGCTGGTGAAACTGAGAGACCTTTGGGTGAATGACGGGATTGAGATGGATGATGAGGAATGGCAGTCCGCGGTCTCCTCCCCTAAGGAGGTGGCGATCTCTGCCAGGCTAAGACTTGTTCAGTTGAAGATACTCCACAGGGTTTATATCACAGGCCCAAGGCTGATTCATATAGGACTCTCCCAAGATGGACTATGCAGGAGAGGATGTGGCGTATTGGCCACCTTTATGCACATACTCTGGGAGTGTCCGGCAGTGGCCTCGTACTGGGGACGCGTGCATTAGGTAATGAGAGCTGTTACCGGTGTGACCCTGCATGCGGAGGCCCGGCGCTGCCTTCTTAACGTTTGGGGCCCGACTGATTATAATGTGGCTCAGACCCGTTGGGTCACCCTGGGCAATATGATAGCCAAGAGAGACGTTGCCCAGAAGTGGGGTGCTTCAACTTCCCCCACAGTTGGCCTGTGGAAAACCAACATGGATTGGTGCATGCTCCGTGAAAAGACTGTTTACATGGCCCGGGAGAAACCCAAGATGTGGGGGTTGATCTGGGGAGCATGGAACTCGTATTGGGGAGACATCTGTGCACCCCCCGAGACGGCACAGCCTGAGGTCCGCCTTTCCCCGTAGCTCCCCCTTCCCTAGGTTCCACGTGTTGTATCCTGTGTCTTTGCTCCCCGTCCATCTGTTTGTCATGCAACCTGTTGTTTGTGGGATGTGCATACCCCGCCCCTCCCCGTGATATGTGCCTAGAATATCCTTTTGGCCCTCAGCCTTGTTTTTCTTTTCACTTTCTTCCTTCTGTTCCTTCCTCTCTTTAGCTATTTCTCTATTTCTGGACTCTGTTTATATTTATTGTTCTTTTAGTATTCTTCATTATAAAATTAAACCTGACTGCTCCTGTGCCTTGTTCCTGATTTGAGATAAGATACTGCCTGGCCTCCGGGATGTCAGCTAAATAGCGGTGTACTTTGTTTTGATAAATAAATGTTTTCCCCCCCAAAAAAAATAATAATAATAGACGAGTTCATGCCCATATCCTACGCTCTCCGACTAGAACTTTAATGCTTGAGAAGTCTAGACCACATAAACTGCTCACTGTGGCTCTTGCACGACGTTTGAAAGACATCAACAGATTTCAAACATCACATATAAGGACTTTTTTTTGGGCTACTCTTTTTCGTTATAAAGACGGCACACCATTGGTGGATTCTCTATGAACATTTGAGGATCCCCCCCCCCCCTTACATAGCTAAGCCTTGAAGAAGTTATGAATGTAACAAAGCATGTGTTGGCTGTCATGTCTATTTCACTGTGCTATTTATTCTGTTCTTCCAGAAACAAGAGCTGGACCTTGAAAAAAAATAACTATAAACCTGAATTGTTTTTGAAAAAAATTATTGTATGAATATATGTACAGTATGTATTGATCAAATGTCACACTGATTATTAAATTTGAGAGAACCCCCAGTACAAATCAAAATATGGTCATAGCCTGTGATTTGAGGTATCAATATTTGTCACCGTTAGTCACATCCACTTCTGGTTCCATGCATTTGTAGAGGTTTATTTGATTTTTAAATTATGTTCATTTTTTATCATCGTATTGCGTGTAAGTGTAGAATTCGATTCAGTTTTCGATTTCAAAAAGCTTAAAATAGTCTCCAACATTATACACTATTTTGTAAGGAACAAATGATGGACAGAATGCTGAAGAATGCAAAAATGTACCCACAGGGTCTAATCCATCGTTCTTTGGCACACCACGCTACCCCAGTTTGGACCCAGGGATATGCAAATCAGTCTTGACCCTGCACCTCATGGGGACACAGTCAAAACTGAACGCCAAGCCAGGTCCTCCGTAGACCAGCAGGAAGAGTCCTGAGACCTGTTTTGGGGCATCAACCCTCATCAACCAGGCTAGCTTGAATCCACTGGTGCAGTGAGCTCGGGACCCTGCGCCACAGCATCAAAACAATGGATTTAGGCCCAGATCTCTGTATTGGGGTAAATGTTTAACATTGTTAACTGTCCATCAATTGCTCTTTTTGCGTTAGTTGCAGAAGAGGCCACAACTCGTTCCCCTCTGCTCCAATCAAGTCTGTATTGCTGCAGATGCCACTTGAAGGGCTCAAAGATTTGCGAGACTCCTGCTTCACCAGTGCTCCATCAATCTTCCCCCGCTTATAGGTCATGGATTGTCTCATCTCTACTCCTTCTTTCCCAACCTATTTGTACCTGTACACACAATCAAAAAGCCGGTCTTACAATCTGAAGGTTAACAGATAATGATTGAAAAGTACTGTGTATGCATAGAGACTCTTCGGTTTTCTTTGTTTTACACAAAGTATAGTCATACGTGTTAGCCTTTTATTTCAGAGCACAGCCAACCAAGCACACTATTGTGCTGCATGCTGATTGTTATTAACTATATCTCTTGGTGTCAACCTCTCTCGTATGCAGTTGTCATACTTAACAGAATATAAAGTGCCATTTCACAAAAAAAAAAAGGTAGTTGGCAGCCCGTCTTTTGACCGTATCTTTCCTACTCACAAGTGAAAAGAGCCACCATTTTTTACTTAGAAGTATTTGGCAAAGCTACTTTGCTTGTCCCCTGGATTTTCACTATCAGTATCGGCCTGCACCCCAAAGTGTACTGCTAGGACATCCTAGGCACAGCCCAACAAACACAACTACATCTCTTCAAGATTATCTCAATCCCCAAGGTCAATGGGGCGAAATGGAGTGTGGGGGGTGTTATCCACTCCATATCTCAATATTTGAAATCAAGGGACAGCTAGGAAACCTCTGCTCTGTTCCAGCTAACATTCATCAGACAGCCACTTCAAACTGAATTAGCTATGATTCTATATTTGTGGTGAGCCTGGGAGCACTATGACCTGTTATACATCAAACAAGATAAATGGTTTCAACTCCGAAGAGCTGCCCAGGGAGGCCAGCCAGCAACTCACGGGTAGGGACGGCTGGCTCCATGGGACATATTAAAGGTATTGTTGTAGCAGAAGGAGACCTTTAATGTGTCCCATGGAGCCAGCCGTCCCTACCCGTGAGTTATTGTTGTAGCAGAAGGAGCACACTTCCCACCGGAGGAAGGTGGCGGATTGAAGACACCACGGAGAGGACGAACTCCTGGGAGCTCCGGACCTGCGAGCTGACTGCTTCTCGAGAGACGCGTAAAAGCTGGTACTTGCTAAACGCTGAATGTCACCAAGAAACGTTTGGATGTTTATAGCTGGGAAAGTGCTAAACAAGACGGCGGCGTGCAAGGAGTAAAGTTTCTGGGGGAAAAAAAACTCAAAGCCCCTGTCAGAGAGTGCATGAAGAGAAACGGAAGAAATATAATTTAATGAATAAGGCTGAAAGTTAAGTCCGCCTACCTGCCGCAGCGTGGTATTGTGCTGTATCGGATTCCTTTGCCTTTTCGCGTGGGACCTTGACACTTACCTGATTGCTATCGTGGAAAGGCGGAAAGTGGAAAGCGGAGGGCGGCAACGGCGGCAGCTGTGGGCTGTTTAGAACAGACTGCATCGACAGTCAAGGCGAAAGCAGAGCGCTGGTGGAAAAAAGCGGCAGCAGCAGTGGCAGGGGATGGAATTGTAACGTTGGAGCGGAGTGCTCGTTTGCTTCAAGTACAGGTACATTCTATGCTCGGCTTTGAGGGGCTAAAGATCCAAGTTAAAGCCTAAGAAACCTATCAGGCTAATAAGGTTACCGCAAATTTAAAGAGAAAGATACTGAGCCTGTTTGCCTGCTTGTTCACTGAGCATTACTATATTCCTATTTCTGAATTGTTTGATTTGGAGGATATCACAAAGAGACTTTGATTATAATTGCAATTGTAAAAACTTTAACAGATATCAAGACACAAAAAAAAAGGGTGCTCTAAGTCACAGGTACAGACCTGCCTGTCCACCCACCTGCTATATAAAGAATTTTTTCTCTGTTGAGCTTTGCTCAGATTGCCAGGTTCCAGGTGAGGGATTTGTAACTTGGCGGCCGTGGGGACACAGGATTACCTCAGGTTTGACGGCTTTTGGATTTAAGAATATCAGCATTAAATTGAATTGATGGCGCCCAAGCACACTAGGGGCAGAGCTAATAGAGGTACTCCCCGGAAAGATGGAAGGGATGGGGCGATTTCACCAACATTTAAAGCAATCTCGCCAGCAGTGGTAGCAAGGACGCCACGCTTAACGGAAAAGCAAAAAACAGTTCAACAACCTTTGGTTACACTAACTAATGCCAGAGCAATAGCAGTGAGTGCTAAAAATAAAGATGAAGAAGAGCCAAGGCATTTATGAAGGTAGCGGAATGTCTACTGATATAACTACTGACACTACTAAATCAAACTCAGCTGAAAAGACAGATACGGGGACCTGTAGTGATGTAACCAAGGAGAATAGGCCAGTGCTTAATGAAACCAATGAGACTAATGGGGACAAAGTACAGGCTATGGAAACTACTACGGTCATTACTGCCAAACCTGCTCAACAACCTCCTCAAACTCTACCGATATTAGATTTGACTACAGGCGATGTGCATATCAATGGGAGAACTGATAAATCTGGCTGTAGTAATGACGATACTGAAACAGACATTTCTTGAGGATAATACTGATGACGAGGAATATGAGGAAATTATTGAAGGAGGAAACAGAGCAAAAGCTGCAGAAAAAGATATGGATTATAATTCTGTCCATCTAAAGGGTAGTAAATCCTCCGCCTTCAAAAAAAAAAAGGGGGGAAGACTAAAATAAAAGCTAAGAAAGGGGGGGGTGGAATTTGAATCGCGCAGCTTTAATACCCACATTAACTTCGACCTTGGTCGGAGGGAACTTGAATAAAGACCAGAGCCCTTTAAGCAAATGGATCCTAGTAAAGAAAAGAGGGGCTAAAAACGTACCAACGACTCTCTCCGGTAACAACTTTATTGCAGAAATAAGCCTTGAAGATAATTTAAAAAATCTGCAAAATCCACAAAACGTGCAAAATACTTTGCTAGAGAAAGTGGCTCTACAACTCTCGGATAAGGATCCACCAATACCTGCTAGGGCTGCTCCCCTCGCTCCTGCGAATACAATACTTACGAAGAACATGACGGATGGTACTATGGGTGACATAGCAACGAGGCAGAAGGATAAACTTCCCGTACCTAAATCCCCTCATAGGGACGTACCGGCAGGATACAACTGTTCTTTTTCTCCCTTACAAGACACGGCTAACACTTCATCCTTGGATCTAATTCTAAAACCATTAATGGCTCATCGCCAAGAAGTGCAGGAAAACTTTCTACAGCTAAGGGAAGATAATCATAAAATGCACAGTTGCCTGCAGGAAGTCACAAATAAATTAAGCGGGGTAACAAAAGAAGTAGAGGAAATACAGCAAAAGGTCGTTGAGGTTGAGGAAACTTTAACTGCTACTACGGTATCAACAGATCAACACACCGAAGAAATTTAGGTCCTGCAGAATAAGGTGGAGGATCTGGAAAATCGGCAGAGGAGGCAGAACCGGAGACTTTTTGGGATTCCGGAAAGCTCGGAAGGATCAGACGCAAGGGCCTATCTAGTGAAAATATTGCAGAGGGCATTCCCGGACTTATCCGATTGGGACTGGGACTCGCAAGTGCAGCGGGCACATAGACTTCCCATTAATCCCAGAACCCATGAGAGTAAATACCCGCGGCCCTTTATGATCTATTTCGGCAATTTTCTGTTGCGACAAGCTATCTCAATAAAAGCTAAACCTAGAACCCCTGTGACAATTGATAACTTAATCATTTTTGTAAAATCTGATTTGAGCAAGATTACTATGGACAAGAGATGGGGTTTACGTAAATTGATTGATCCTCTTAAATCACGTGGAGCCACAGTATATCTCTAGGAACCTGCTCGACTTAAAAGTAATAAAGTCAGGACATACTCATTACTTTTACGATGTAAAAGAGGCTGAACAATTTCTCTCAAAAATGGACTCAGAGTTAAAATGAGGGGGAAGGAATTAGAAATTTCATATGTGAAGTTACTGATGGTGGCAACTAAGGCTGCTACTTTTTGACGAATTCTTGGGTATTTCTTTGGTTTTTGAGTATTGAGGTAGGAGAATATGTAATCAGCACGGAGGGAGGGAGCTCCTGGGGAACCCTCTCTGAAAGGCTTCCTCTAAATCGGCAGCAGAAGACAGAGGGAGGCTTCTGGGTAGGTACAGGGGGGAGGGAACCAGCTCTCCCTGGGGCAGGTACGGGAGGACTGTGGGGGGAGGTTGGGAGGGGGGGGGGAAGAGGGTGGGACGAGTTCTGCGGGGTAGGGAAGGGCTCGTGGGGGGTAGGGAGGTTTGTAAGGAAAGAAAAATTATTGCAAGAGGTAATAAAGGACAGCTTAAACAAAATAAAATACAAATGAATATGCAGTACGTTATGTTGAGTAGATACCATTATTGTTTGAATCAACTTAAAATATACAATGTCAATTCTTAGATGTCTCGCTTGGAACGAAGCAGGTCTTAATAGTCAGCAAAAACGTAGACTAGTTCAAGAAGAGCTATACATGTATAAACCTCATCTGGCTAGGATTTCTGAAACACACATTGGATTTAAAGACAGGAAATTACTGAGTCAACTAGGTTATGACCTTATTGTTTGTTCTACACTAGGTGCCTCCATCAGGGGAGTGGCCATATTAAAGAAAAAGCAATTCATGCTAGATATTATAAGGACTGCTGCTGATCCAAAAGGCAGATGGGTGTTAGCACAAGTTTAATATGAGAACATTAAATATGTATTTGGTGTTGTTTATGGGCCTAATATAGACGAACCGAACATGTTGGACTCATTAAATGTAGAACTTCTTGAATGGGAGGGTGAACTGTTAATAATGGGGGATTTTAACTGCGTGATGAACTATGCTGAGGACTCTACTAGGCAAGCTTCTTCATCGCGGATGCGTAAAGTAAGGGCTGCCATAATGGAACTAAGCCGCATACATAATTTGAAGGATGTATCGAGAACTATTCACCCCAATGTAGCCGGGTTTACATATTATTCACATCCTCATAAGCTTTGCTCTCGAATTGATTTAGCCTGGACTACTGACAGAATCATTTAATGATGTATTATTGAACTATGCCCTAGAATAACCTCAGACCACAATCCTATACTCTCGACAATAAAGATTGGCAGCATTAGGAAAGACGCACGCAGTTTTACATTCCCAAGATATTTAATATCAGATCCTCTATTTACGTCACAATTGAAAGCACATATAAAAGAGTTTATAGAAATAAACTTGAACTCGGCCGCAATCATATCAGTATGGAAAGCGTGTAAGGCTAGTGTAAGGGGCTTTGCCCAGCAATATGTATTTCGGAAAAATGCAGAAATATGCAACACTCTCAAACAATCTAACCTACATATATTGTCATTGGGAAAAAAATTAGCACTAGCCCTCCGGCAGGGGGCATCTAATAATGACATCGCTCAGATTAGATTAGAACTAGTTGATTTACAATCAGAGACAAAAAAATACCTGCGAGAGAAGAGTAGCGCCAGAATGCATAAATTCCACTTGTCTCAATATGAAAGTGGAGATAGAATTGGCAAAGTCCTAGCATATAAGGTTGCAGACCAGAAAGCTAAAACTAAAATCAAATCAATTAAGGGCATGGACTCTATTATGTACCATCAACAAGATGAGATTCTAGAACAATTTGCCAAATATTATCACAATTTATATACCCCCGAAAATCGCCCAATTAAAGAAGATATCATGTCTTATTTGAGAGTCTATTTGAATGGAGACTATGAAAAAGAAGCAGTCAATCTCCTTAGCTCTGAGATTACACTAGACGAGATCAAAACGGCTTTCTTTTAACTTCCTCTGGGCAAAGCCCCTGGGGAAGATCTGCTTCCCATTGAACTTTATAAGATTGGCTCTGAATAACTTTTTCCTTTATTTAAGTTATTAGTTGATTCAATGGGGGAAACTGGGATTGCCCCTCCTTCATGGCGAACAGCGAAGATAATTTTTTTCTGAAAAAACAAAAACCTGTAGAGGAATGCAGGTCATACAGGCCGATATCTTTGATTAATGCAGATGCGAAAGCGTTTGCTAAGATTCTAGCAAACCGTCTGGCACCCCTTATGCCAGAACTTGTTAACATGCAACAGCACGGGTTTGTTATGGGCAGAGACACAACGGCCCACGTCAATATGGCCATTACGGCCTTTGATATAGCCAACACTAACTACACCCCACTCGGTATGATTCTTCTTGATGCTGAAAAAGCGTTTGACCGAGTGGGGTGGGAGTACCTATGGGCTGTGCTCGATGCATATGGTATTAAGGGTAGATACCTTGGCTGGATCCAGTCATTATACGATCACCCAATGGCCACGATTAATTATGCGGGCAAAAGCTCTGCATCATTTTCAATAGAAAGAGGAACGAGGCAGGGGTGCCCTTTGTCGCCCCTGCTATTTGCTTTGTCATTGGAACCCTTTCTTAATGCTTTGTTAATATCTAGCGATATTATTTCTTTCAATCACAAGGGAAACAGCTTAAAAATCACCGCGTATGCGGATGATATCGCTGTATTTACTACTGATGTGTCCAAAGCTGTTCCGGCTCTAACTAAAGAGGCAGAAAGAGTCGGTAAGGTATCCGGCTATAAACTAAACGCTAAAAAACTCAGGTTGTCGCAAACTATAGGCCAGCAGGAATAGTATCAGGTATATGTAAGAACGCTACCTATCTTGGTGTTAAGATCTCGGCCAAGTTAGAAGACGTAATAACCCTCAATTAGGACTTGCTTCTTAAAGAAACTGCGGCATCTTTAAAAAAATGGCACAAGATTCCATTAAGCCTTGTAGGTCTCCTTAACTTCATAAAAATGAAAATTCTACCTAAAGTTCTTTACCTATATAGATCAATCCCTTTGCGTCTTAATATTGTTTTTTTTTTTTTAAAACTCGATGGAATATGTAGTAGCTTTATTTGGGGCTATAAAAAAGCGCAAAGAGCTCTTAATCAGCTGAAGCTCCCAATTGACAAAGGGGGTTTAAATTTTCCTGACTTCAGACTTTACTTTTTTTCCTCTTTTATTGGCCGTTTGCGGAGTTTACTATGCACTGAAAACCCTTTTTTCTATCATAAGTTTATGTTAGGTCAAGATAGCAATCAATTTCTTTCTAGAGTAAACGACCCTAACTATCTTAAAAGAGTTAAGTTTAAAACTGCTAGACACACCGCCCAAATTTGGAAACAACTAATGGCACATGAGAAAATCTCCTTTTTTAATGCAGAATTAAGATTATGGGAAAACCCTGGATTACCTGGAATCTTTTCGGATGGGGCAAGAATAGCTTGGACAAGGCACGGCATAATCACACTGGGGGATATGTATGGCACTAAAGTTTTTTTAGGATTTGAAGCACTAAAAAACATATATAAACTGAATGATGGAATGTACTTCAAGTATATGCAAATTCATGATTTTATCGTTCACAAGATGAAAGTCAGGGAAGTTCAGCAATCAGACATTCTTAAATGTGTGTACTCAAAACGGACTAAGTCACTTATTAGTGAAGGTACGATAACTTGAACAAAGATAAAAAAGATGATTGTGGTAAATTGGCTCTTAAATGGTCCAATCGGCTGAGTGTTAACATTTCCGCCAAACAGATCTCTACCACACTCACTCAAATCAATAGAGTGGTGCATTCTTCTAACATTAGGCTTCAAGCATATCGTACGGTTTGTCAACTTTATTACACCCCAGAAAGGATTGCTAGCTGGGCTCTAGAAAATCAGGCTAATGAGCACACCAGGTGCTCTAAATGTTTATTAGAAGCTGCAAACACAGAGCATATGCTTTTTTCATGTCCCGCTTTAACTAACTTTTGGAAAGGACTAGAAATGATACTTAACCTCTTAAGTGCTGCGTCGGGGCGTTGGCCGACGGCAGCACTACCTCCCCAGTGCTGCGCACGACCATTGGACGTCCATTCAGCACTAGTTCCAATGGACAGCGCAGCACTGGGGAGGGATGTTTGCACGCATCGAAGGTGTTAATATGAATTTGCTTGTTTTCCCACCTTTATCTGCTCATCTGATTTTATTAGATATCCAGGATGTGAACTGTCCCAACAGGGACCTTATTTCTATTATTTTTGCTTGTGCCAGACTAACTATTGCCAGATCTTGGATATCGCCAGATCCTCCTCATACAATGGAGTGGTGGAGTCTAGTAAAGGAAATTTACACAATGGAGACTGGCGAGACTAAGGGGTCCTAACTCTGAAGAAAAAAGAGAAAGTCTGGATTAATTTATTTGGATAAGAATTGGGGAAGATGCTGGTTGGCTATTAGAGACATTTTTTGCAAACTGAAAGATCATTGTTTTTCTGTTGTAAATGATGTAATTGGTGTTATCTACTTCTGTTTGTACATATATTGTTTCTATTTATCTCTTGCAATATCAAAAAAAATATTTTAAAAAAAAAAAGCAGAAGGAGCACACAAGGGCTGCATCCGCTGTGTGGCCCTTGCCCTAACCATCTTTTATGCAATTGTCTTTTTAGGAATAAATGGCAAGCAGGACTGGCTTTACTCTTCCAGGGGCTCTAAAATATAACCTTAACTGGCAAAGAAAAAAGTACTATGACATCTACACTAAAGCATGAATGAAAGTATATAGTATCCAAAAAAAGAAGCTAAAGCTAAATCATTAGCAATAGAATTTATACAATGTTGCAAGTCAACTGAAACAGAAAGCAAGTGGGGTAAGGCAGGGCGAGGGTCAAAGCAAACAAGGGGACACCGCTTACTCCAGAAGACATACCCTGCTGGTTGCAACCGCCATCCTTCCAACTGCCACACAAGCATCTCCAACAAAAACACAAATACAAAAAACAAATGTTATTATTTTACAATGACAACTAGCTGCCCGTCCCGACGTTGTCCGGGTATGAATTGCTGCCGGCCAGTAGTAGATTGTTTTGTAGGATTTCTTTTTGATAGCATTTCTTATCTGTGACAGGCCTGTGAAACGCTCCGATTCACAGTTCACTGCTGATGCACTTAAGAGCGCGCGTTCAGAAGTGTGTGAACTCGAGTTTCCCTACTTTATTTTTACTTGCAATATTATATAGCGTGAACTCGGCAACATGGCATGAGCACAATTTACATTACAGAAGAACACATTCATTTGTGGTAGGCACGGGGAGACAAAGCGATTTGCCTGGAATCACAGGATGCTGAGCTGATTCAGAGATTCGAACGTAGCTCCCCAGCACTAAAGTTCGAACGTAGCTCCCCAGCACTAAAGTTCGCAATTCTAGAACTTGTGGCGGGAGGTGTGTCTAAAAGTGTATGTTGGTGCTGGCCATCAATGAGAGAGACCTGTGCATTTTTCAAATCGGTGGTGAAAAAATATGAGTATGTTCCTGGAGATGTGGGCCGCCGTGCCACCAATGTACTTACCGGTGGGTGGGGGGGGGGGGGGGGGGGGGGGGGGGTAAACACCCATTATTCCGCAACTTTCTTTTCGCATACCATCACTCCGCATACTTTCATTACGAAACTACCATGACTCCACAATGACATAACGCATGGCATTACATTTTATATGCTTTTACCAAGCATACATTTACAACGAAATTTGTTGTAAATGCATGAATGGTAAAAGCATGTTTTTTTTTAATGTTTGGATACGGTAAGTATGGGTATAGGGGTGTATGTTTTGGGGTACTGAGGTATACGTTTTGGGGTGTTTAAGTATTTCAAGGGTTCAGATATAGTTTTGGGTTATGGGGTACAGGGGCGGGTTCAGGGCTAGGTTGGGGTTTAGGGGTACAGGGGTATTTTAGGGTTCATGGGTAGGTTTGGGTTTTGAGGTACAGGGTTTTTTTTAGGGTTCAGCGCTAGGTTTGGGTTTTGCGGTACAGGGGTATTTTTAGGGTTATGGGGTAGGTTTGGGTTTTGGGGTACAGGGTATATTTATAGGGTTAAGATGGGCTAGTGTTTAAGGGTGTTGGGGTATTTTAAGGGAGTGGGTGGACACCTGGAGCTGGAATCTACAGAACCTGGAAGAAAAAACAATGAAATATTGGGCACAACGCTCTTTTTTTTCCATAATCCCGCACAAGCCCACAGCACATGATATGAGACATAGCATGAAGGGTGGAATGTATCACATGCCGCCAGCGTTTGTCACGCCCCCAGCACACGCCCACAGCACAACGCAGACACGCCCACAAGGGACTACTTTTCTGGCCCAGTTTTTTTACCTTTTAAATGTATATGGTGGGCGTCTGCATAGCCTATGTCCTTCTGCTGCAACTGCCCTTTCCAACTCTGATTTAGTTGTTATGATTGGTGCTGTGGTTCCTGAGATTACCCGCCTCAAAGGTTTGGGCTCTCTCTTTATTATATTAGTATAGATTAAAGCTGCATAAATTCTAACAATCTAACCCAGTACTTTATGCAAAAGGGATACATCAAGTCCACCAATTACTTCACAATGGACTCAAGTGGTAGCAAACGTCTAGGACTCAAAAGGGGTTTAGCGCTCAAAATCATACATTCAATTTAAGCGTGGAAAACGCTCTTGCACTCTTTAAGCAGAATTTCTGTGGGGCAGAACATGGTTGCTAGTAAACACAAGAGTGTTTTGTGTTAGTCACAACTGCACACACCAGGCTTACTATCAGAAGAGAAGTGTTAATTTAAAGCGAGTCACTAAACAATAATAAACAGCTATTCCTGGATAGAATTATTTGGAGCTTAAAAGCTACACCAACGTTCTGAAACTAATCAACAATGAAGATCAAAATTTATTGTTGAGATTTATTTAGAAAAAAAAACTGGCCAAACATTGTGAATCGGTAGTGACCAATGTAGGAAGCAATTGGGAAGGTGATCAAATGTTTTAAGAACAGTCAATCACCAATGACTAATGTAAAATGTCAGGAAGTAACTAGGCAGCACACTATGAACAATCTACATTTCTAGGCACTTATGGCAGTCCCATTCGGCAAAATCGAGTAAAGATGTCTGGCAAAAAGCCCCTTTTTCAGAGGCCCATTGGGCATTGCACCACGGACCCTACGAGGAGGTCATCCAATGATAAAGCACCTGTATCCCTAAGGGTGGGTGAGGGATCTTGCTTAGATATTTTCTATATCCCCATCCAGCCAGAGATAGGTTACACAATTGGTGTCACCCATAACGCTGCTTAGGAAAAATACATGTTTTTCTTAATCATCACAGGCACAGCAACACATCCTATGGGTGGTTTGTGGTCTTTGGGGCGCTACACATATTTGCCAAAGGGTTTTGGGTGGAGGCACGCAACTGGCAGGCAGCTAGCACTACTATTGTTAGATCAACCTTTGCAGCTCAGTGACTTCCCTAGCCACTGAAAGGACACTGGTCTTTAGCAGAGTTCGGAAAAGGCAGGAGGCTGTGCCTTGAGAGGTTCTTACTCAAACTGGTCTTCTAAATGGAACTACAGTAATCTAGGCATATAACCTCTGTTGGTTCACAGAAAACAGGTTAGGAACCAGTGTTCTATGACATTGGTATTTTTGCTTCATTTAAGGGGTATATGTATCAGTCTCCCTCAGCTGACAAAGTAATACTAGACTGAACACTTATTAGCAGGGCAACTACAAGACCAATTTTGGTTACCGTAGGTGAAGGAGCAAGCCAGTCGGGGCTTTAGGGAAAGGATGAAGCTTAATCTTGCCAGTGTGAGTGTTCTTCAGCCAGCATTTTCCAAAATAAAGGGGATTGGTCACAAGTTGTACTCCGCATAGACCACAGATGTGTGGGAGTTCACTTTCTGAATCACACCACAGTGAGCTGCAATAAGGTCTATAACTAGAATGCACTTCAGAGTTTTTTCTCAGGAGACCAATGAAAGTAGAGAGGCTAATATCCCAAACCTTTCCTTTATGTTGAATACACGGCTTTCTTGACAGCGTATTGCCAAAGGGACTTCTAACTATGAAAAGGATTTACCTCGGGTCCCAGTGATTCCTAAAGGTCTGTTCTTATGTTGACAAGAAAGAACATTTCACATCTTCTGTGAATGCATGATGGCACCTGTACCAAACCCTGAAGGAGACTGAGGGTGTGTAGCTACAGGGTAATTTTAGTCTATTTTCAGACTGGTGGTGAATATAATCTACTACCATTTCAGTCCTAGTTACATTTGCGTTCTTTTGTAGGGCTTAACTATGCGCTTTGACAGGGTTTAGTGCCTTTTTCCGTTTTCTCGGGCCTACAGGCCCGAAAGCTAGAGAGAAGCCATTTTGTATTTCTGCCTCGACTCTCCGAGGCGCTTGCAGGATAAAGGTAGTGTTTAGAATTCATCCTGTTCGCTAGAGAGGAACCGGTCAAGACTGGCCCTTATCGAAGGAATGTGTTCGTCTCCCTGGCTCTAGAGACAATACGCAGGTGGCCACTGTGGAAGGCGAGGGGAGCCTGGGACTGGTACAGGAATTCGGTGGGAGTCGGCCTAATACCAGAATTTTCCATAGAGAAAGTGAGCTCTATATTATCAAGGAGCAAGTAGAGAGGAGAGAGAGAGAGCGGCGTGTGGAGTAGACAGAAGAAGTTGGTCGAAAGGCTGGTGCATAGAGATTGATACCATCAGCTAATTGAAATCCTGAAACAAAGAAGGAGAGTGATTGAGAATCCTGTAGTGACATCATACAGGAGTGGCAGAGACTAAGTCCAGAAGAGGGTTGGAGTATCTTGGAACCATGGCAGCGTAGAGGTGCAGACGTGTATTCGTGAGCCATAGAGGGAGAGCAGAGTCCCGAACATATTTTAAGACAAAGCGAGAGAGAGGGATCAGCTCCGCTGCTGAAATGGAAAGACAGACGTCGAAGGTAAGGCGTTCTGAGCTTAGTGTAGAATACATATAACCATTCATTTCTATCCCCTTTTAGGTTATAGGTAGCGACTAATTTAATTCATGTGTCTTTTGCTCATTCTGTCATGCTTGATTGTAGAATAAAGACTTAATGATAAATCTTTGAATGTTGTTTTTATGAATGAGTTTAACCTTTCCTTTTAACCAATTGCCGACGTACAGAAGGATGGGATACGCCCTTCTGCAAAGGTAACTGATGATGAGGGGAGAGTGTGAACTTCATTTGGGAAATAACTCTTAAAGGTGAATCCCCATTAGTATAGATAGTCGGGTGACGTTAAAGATATATCGTCGGAAGACGTTAAAGATATATCGTCGGGTGACGTTAAAGATATATCGTCGGGTGACGTTAAAGATATATCGTCGGGTGACGTTAAAGATATATCGTCGGGTGACGTTAAAGATATATCGTCGGGTGACGTTAAAGATATATCGTCGGGTGACGTTAAAGATATATCGTCGGGTGACGTTAAAGATATATCGTCGGGTGACGTTAAAGATATATCGTCGGGTGACGTTAAAGATATATCGTCGGGTGACGTTAAAGATATATCGTCGGGTGACGTTAAAGATATATCGTCGGGTGACGTTAAAGATATATCGTCGGGTGACGTTAAAGATATATCGTCGGGTGACGTTAAAGATATATCGTCGGGTGACGTTAAAGATATATCGTCGGGTGACGTTAAAGATATATCGTCGGGTGAATCGTCGGGTGACGTTAAAGATATATCGTCGGGTGACGTTAAAGATATATCGTCGGGTGACGTTAAAGATATATCGTCGGGTGACGTTAAAGATATATCGTCGGGTGACGTTAAAGATATATCGTCGGGTGACGTTAAAGATATATCGTCGGGTGACGTTAAAGATATATCGTCGGGTGACGTTAAAGATAAGTCTTACGGGACTATAAATATAGCGTTAAAGAGATAGTCGGGTGACGTTAATATAAGAGGAGGCAATTATAGGACAAGATATGGAATCCAATAGGTGTTAGTGGTATCTTTGATTATACAGGCTTGTAAATAGCTTCTTTTCACTTTCTCAGGTGAGTATTCTAGATATCTTGTAAATAGCAGCCTGAGATGAGTGTTGTTACGTGACGACTGGGTTAGCCACGGTTGGCGAGCTGCCTGTTCTGAGAATCTGGTCGTTACAGGGTGCCATGTTTTACTTTGCATACGCTATTACTGAAAGATAAACCTTCTTGTGAGGGCCTTTGATGCTCCCCCCCCCCCCCCAGACACAAAATACCTCCTCTGTGAAGGAAAAGAAGATAGAGATGATGGCAGTATGTAGGTCAAATCACCTGCGGATGTGGACGGGAATTGTTCTCAGAGGCGCATACGCATCTGAATAAATGGTAGCAAAACCACAGACTGGGCCCACAGATACATGCTTTCAATTCGGGAATTACACCAATTCATCTGTTGAACTTAATAAGGAAGACCGGTAGAGCAATATATTTATTGTACCATATTACTGCAATTTAAAGAGAAACTAAACGCTCAGAGGCACCTACTGGATTTCATGACAGAAGTCAGTGTAAAAACAGATCTTTGTTGCGCAGTAGGACCGTCGCTCCCTAAAAATCTAGGCGCATTAATTGGAAATGAAGCCTACTATTAGGTATACAGCTGCATGGATTTATCACATCAAATTATTATACTGCAGCCCATCTTCCGAGGTGAAACGACAAATGGAGCATCCTGGAAATGCTCCTCACCCATTTAAATAAGTCATTTGTATATGCAAGTGGGTGGAGGGATCAAAAAAGTAAACATTTTTATGATAAAATATTCACACTGGCTGACAGTTTATGACGTTCCAGAAGACAGGAACATAGTTTACAAAAATAAAGTAAGACAATAAGACAATAATCTAATCTTATTGTGCAAGCATAACCACAATATTTGCTTAGTAAATCAAAGCTACTCAACCATACCTGTGCAAGTAATCGGGTGCTTTATTTAGTAAAGTGTAGTACTGCCTCACAAACTCCCGCCCGACAAGCAGGGGACTTGGCTTCTCCATCACCATCTCTTTGGTAGAGAATTTTAAATGCTACAATAAAAGTAAAAATACATATTGAGTACGATGTAACAAAATGTTGAATGATCAGAATACAACCACTGCTCATTATCATCACTAGCAATGAAACTAGAGGCAGAAGACATTAAAGAGTGGTTCTCTCAGCACTCTTACCATGTGAAAATGTATTCACATTACATGTCCAGGCTAGATTTCTGCTATTTACTAAACGACACCGCACACTACAACTCATTCAGTAACACGCAGGGGTTGAGATGTCCCTGCCCTCCAACCTCACAGCTAAGGCCAACTCAGAGGACCCTGGCACACCATGAAAAAAGATCTGTTCCATCTCCAAGACACGCTACTACAGGTATCAAGCCCACCAACATGATTACTCAAAGCCCAAACCTCTAACACAATGCCTTACTGGAACCATCCCCATTCCGGTCCCGTTTCCCAGTTTTTCTTTTTGTTAAGCTCAAATTTTCACCTATTTTATCAAACAGACGAAATGGCCAGAATTTGTGTGTTTACATATTTACGGAAACACCTTGGAATCAGTAAGGGCTCAAAGTATTATTGATGCAATTGTTGTTCTGCCTCTTATAATCAATACAAAGATTTAATACAAACAAACAAAACGTATTCACAGTTATGAGCATCTTTTTGGCTTCCTCCTAACTGTAGCTGATTCTTTTCATAGCCTTATGCATTGAACGGCTGGAGCTGCTTCTCCCAAGAACAAAGCCTCAGAAGGGTGTCACTGGCTTTGTAATACTGGACTATGTAATCTTTAAATGTTTTAATTACATGACACTACACCGCATAAGCTCTTAGAAATCAACAGATTTTCAACAATACAGAGAACTTAAACAGTGCTGTACCCATCTTTGGTCAGATGAAATAAACAAAAAAGAAAAAAACGCAGTACACTGCTGTTTATAGTAGTACTAGCTTTCCCGTCGCGCGTTGCTGCGATCTCAGAATAAAGGAAATGTGAGGAAACTTATGCTAACATTCAATTTGCATAGTCATTTTTATTGAAACTTAATTCATTTTAATATGGTAAACATTTTGAAGTGTTGTTTTAAATCTGTTTATTTATTCTAGTGCTTGTGGATACACGTTTTTTTTTCCGTCTGGTGTGTACACAAATAAATCAGAAGGTTTTCCGAAGCGTGAGCTGACCACATACAGATGTCCATGTGAGAAGGTTAATCAGAAAGGGCCACCTCACATTGGGTGGATGTGTATCCCGATGTCATTGGAATACACCATCTTTGTTAAAATACCCCTCACACACCAAAAGGGCCCTTGGTGTCATGCTTCATCATCGGGGTCTTCCCGTCCCGCTGCGGGGCGGGGCAGTGCTGCGACAAGCGGATACGCTGGAGCACCTTTAGATGGAGGTGCTTTATGTGTTGGGAGTGAGTGTCAGTGGGGTCAGGAGTGATATAAGGTGTGAGTTTAAAAAATACCTGGCCTAGTGGAAAGAAAATTTTTATTAAACACTGGCTGGTATTATTAAAAAAAGTGAAACGGAGAGATAGAGCAGGTTAATGGGCTCTCTCTCCTAAGTGGGTCAACATGTTTCGAGGCACGGGGCCTCTTCGTCAGGACCTAGGGGAGATCCCCCTGTCACTCACTAATGTTTTCTCCACAAAAGTAGAAAAAGGTGTATGTACAAATAGTGAACAAAAAGGACTATGTGAGTAACTACAAATTAATAATTACAACACATATATGCTACCACACTAATAATGTAGTATGCTTATCAATGGGGGGGTCAATGCCTCATGAGCCAGCATAAGACTGAAGGGTATGGTGGGGTATCAGTGTGCCCCTAGCACGCTTGTGCTTCCTCCTTCGTCCGCGGAAGCCGCGGACGAAGGAGGAAGCACAAGCGTGCTAGGGGCACACTGATACCCCACCATACCCTTCAGTCTTATGCTG
Organism: Lissotriton vulgaris; assembly: GCF_964263255.1. NCBI lineage: Eukaryota > Metazoa > Chordata > Amphibia > Caudata > Salamandridae > Lissotriton > Lissotriton vulgaris. Next base: position 1,079,486,574 of record NC_141689.1, on the reverse strand, counting down.
GCTCATGAGGCATTGACCCCCCCATTGATAAGCATACTACATTATTAGTGTGGTAGCATATATGTGTTGTAATTATTAATTTGTAGTTACTCACATAGTCCTTTTTGTTCACTATTTGTACATACACCTTTTTCTACTTTTGTGGAGAAAACATTAGTGAGTGACAGGGGGATCTCCCCTAGGTCCTGACGAAGAGGCCCCGTGCCTCGAAACATGTTGACCCACTTAGGAGAGAGAGCCCATTAACCTGCTCTATCTCTCCGTTTCACTTTTTTTAATAATACCAGCCAGTGTTTAATAAAAAATTTCTTTCCACTAGGCCAGGTATTTTTTAAACTCACACCTTATATCACTCCTGACCCCACTGACACTCACTCCCAACACATAAAGCACCTCCATCTAAAGGTGCTCCAGCGTATCCGCTTGTCGCAGCACTGCCCCGCCCCGCAGCGGGACGGGAAGACCCCGATGATGAAGCATGACACCAAGGGCCCTTTTGGTGTGTGAGGGGTATTTTAACAAAGATGGTGTATTCCAATGACATCGGGATACACATCCACCCAATGTGAGGTGGCCCTTTCTGATTAACCTATATCCCTGATAAGAGGAGGACGTGCCCACCTCGGTGCCCACTGGCATCACCTCTTCACTCCCCCTTTTGATTTCCTTAGTCCATGTGAGAAGCACAGATTCTCCAAATCTAGTCCACACACTTGCAGCGATTGTCCTTGTGCTTTGATGATGGTCATTGCAAAAGCGAGTCGCACCGGAAACGGTAAACGTTCCGTATTGGAAAGATTAGGAGGGCCCTGGGGGGCCGATATTTAACAAATTTTGCCAGAAACCGTCGCAGGAGTGTACTCAACAACTTCCGATCGCATGACACTTTGGGATGAATGGTGTAGTAATGCATAAAGGACAAACAGACAGACATACATTCGTTGATAGATAGATATGGAAAAACTAGATGATTAAGAAAGCATCAGGGGGGCATGGCCCGAGTAGGAATGGGGTAGGGAGCTGTTCATCCAAATTACAGGTTCCTGTGGGCCCTAAAGCTTTCATCTGCTCATCTCTGCAGCCCCATCGAAGCCCAGATGTGCTGTGCCAGACTCTCCAACGTGCCAGAAGCCGCTGTGGCCCGAAGATCGCTGCTAGCTCCCTTCCTGGCGAGACCGACATTGATTTGTTCGTCTCGGACCTGGTGGGGAGATTACATTTTGGCCGGGCGGCTGCTACGGAACTGAAGTGATCGCCCAGCTGGGCCACACACAGATGGTGGAGTGCCAGCACCCTGAGCAGTCAGGGAATCCTCTCCCCCTGCTGACACGGTCTGATGTGGCGGCACCCGTGCCCAGGTGAGACGCGCACAGACTGGCTCCCATGATAGGCGCTTGCATTTTTGCTGCCTCAAGGTTCTTGTCGGTGGCCCCGTCACACAGGCAAGACTACAGAGGTGACCCCCAAGCTGCCCTCTCAATTGGAGGTTGGGGATGCCTAACACCTGTTGAGCTTGGGCTGCGAACCCGAGCACGTGCAGGCCTGACATGGAGGAAGTGATCTGCCCCTGCCCGAGGAGAGAGGTGCTGACAGAGGACACTAGGGGCCCCACACGCACCATCCATCTTCGCCTTCCCAGTGGCTTTGGCTGTCCATGCTGGGATACACGGGGCCCAAGTCATCTGCTTTGGCACTACCTTGAAAAGCAAAGGCAGGACCATCCCCTCTGAGTAGTAACGGATGCCAAATGGATTACTGTCTGGGGAGCAAGCATATTCTAGACAGTTTGATTGCCTCCATACCTGGTCCACTCGACCACTTACCTAGCCTTGAGCCACAGCCTTTCCTGGACACTTCCGGGCCAGTTAAAGCCTTTCGCACTCCTACCATGACAAGAGGCAAAACTACCAGAGACAGCTCAGTTATTTTCCTCTGGTCTATATCTTCCGCAGGAGACATAAGTGGCAAGACTGCGACACCCTCACCCCCAACCATCAAACAGGACTAAATGGAGAAATTGATATTAAACAAGACTGTGAGAACAATGGAGCGGTGCACTCCCTGGACAGTATTACGTTAATAAAGAAGCTGAGATGTAGGTCTCTACCCGAGACCTACATCTCAGGTTCTTCTCTGCCGGCCCTTATCAAGGAGGCCACTGCACATTTGCAAAATTACTTTACTGAGGCCTGCGTTTTCTGTATTTAAGAACGCACCAGTTACGTTTCCAACCTACATCAACTTTGCCCTGACGAAGTTCATTCCATGAACCAAACGTGTTGGACGATGTATTTTAACAATCATATGGATTCTTAAAAATAAAGATTGATTCAACTAAGAAACTGATTAAGCTTCTTTATTGACATAATACTGTCCGGGGAGTTCACCGCTCCATTGTTCTCACAGTTCTGTTTTCCTGACTGGCGGGTGGAATCCCACAACGGCGGGTGCAGAAGCTGACTGTGCACACCAACAACCAACTGACACTCAAAATACTAAACTGGGGAACCTGCTGAGAATAGTGCTGCCTTTGGAGTCTGTTGTTGGTTATTTGTTTCATTATGATAATATGATCATAAACAAGAGATTAGCTCCCTAAAAACATCCTTCAAGAGCTGTCTCCAAGATTTTCATAAAGATTGCACAGCCGTGGGCGACAGAATGGATGACTTGGAGGTAACAATGAACTCTTATGTTGAAGATCAAGAGATGCTTGGACACAATGGAACACCTTAACGAACTGAAACCGGAGGACCTCGAGAATGGCAGTCAGCGTAACATACGCATTTGATACGGATTCCTGTAGGGCAAACGGCAAGGACATTGCGACGTTCACCGGGGCCCTATTGGTTCGCAATTCAGGGAGGACCAGCTTATTTCTTGACAGGGCACACCGTATCACTTTAATGAGACTGGCCGCCCTGATCGCAACCCTGACATTCTCACCAGGGGCCACTTCTTCCAGGAAGGACAAGGCAGCTATTCTGAGAGCAGCGAGGGGGAAAGCAGACATCTTCCATGGACACCCGGTCCAAGTCTTTCAAGACTTCTTCCCATTCACGTTTAAAAGTGATGAGATGTTAAGCCCATAATGGAGAAGCTGAGAGACTGGGGTATCAAGTACCAATGAACCCACCTCTTTGGGTTGCTTCTTCAGTGAAATGGCAAACAGAATGGTAAGGTCTCTAGTGGAGGCTATTCACATGCTCGGGTTGCCAGGGGGGAGATCACCAAAACACTTGTCTTCCCTGTCTGAGACCCGATGATTGGCGCCTGCCTTGCAGACTGTCCATAGATGGGCCTCAGGTCGCAACAACACAGCGAAAGCCCTTCAGACTGCAAAAGAGGACATTATTGAGCACCAACACAATATGAAGCAGGTGTCCTCGCAGCCCACCACCAGTTACGCATGATCTGCGTTGAACACATTCTGTATCAAGCCGCACGCCCCAAAGGACTGAATCGGCTCACTGAACTAGCTCACTCTAAAGCAGGGTTCACTAGCAAGTGTCTGGAGCTCCATGTCTTTACTACCACTTATCATTTGTGTTTTTCCCTGCAGGGTACTATCCTACTTCCACTTTCCCGGTCCCCATCCCCCTCGCTGGGCTTTTCTGTCAAAGGACTGGTGGGTCCTCACACTTCTCCCTTGATGGAGCGGTCCATCGCATTGGGCCCTGTTCGACCCTTAAATACCACCACAATTAAAACCTTTTAGATTTATCTCTATGCCTGTAGCAGGCAAATGCTTTGGCATTATAAAATCCATGAGAAAGTTCTTTGACTTTCTCCCGCTCGATTCCAGAAAGACCATTGCGGTAGCCCTCATTCTCTCTCGAGTGGACTACTGTAATGGCCTTTTGGCAGGGACCAAGAAATCCACCCGACTGAAATTGCAAAGTGTCCTGCACACTGCCGCGCGTCTTGTCTTAAAACTCCCACGCAAATCTTCTATTTCCACTGCCCTCAGATTCCTACATTGGCTCCCCTTGCACAAGAGAATACTCTTCAAAATTCTCGTCGTAGCCTTCCGAGCCTTCCACAAATCCGGCCCAGTCTACCTGTCGAGACGCTTCCCTCATTACATCCCGGGTCGCATTCTCAGATCCTCTCAAGAAAACCTCATGACCCCCCCTATATTCAACCTGAAGTCCAAAGGCGGAAAAACTCTCAGCACCCTGGCTATTAGAGCCTGGAACAGTATGCCAAGGCATCTTAGACTTCAGACGCATGAGAAACCATTTAGGAAGCACCTCAAAACGTGGATTTTTAATCTCTCTGACGACTGGACTAAAGCAGCCATCTAACCCTCCACCTCCCTTCCAGTGATCTGGTCCCAGGTTTTTACAGCGCCAAGATGCTCCCTTCGGAGCGAACGTTCGCGCTCTATAAATACCTATCCAATATCCAATATCCAATAAGGTGTTCAAAGATCAGCTAAGCTCTGCTAAGAGGAACCTCATAGTGGGGGCGACTTTATTTTGGTATGGGACACTGAATTCTACAGGAACATAGCATATTTCCAGGGTACAGGAGTCAGGTCCGGACAATACAGAGGGAGCTGGAGGATTCTGGACTGGTTGACGCCCTGTGCTTCATCCACTCAGATGCAAGAGACTACTCCTATTCTATGTACACCTTTCCTACAACCGCATTGATTACCAGTTCTTTATCCACTCCCTCCTGTGAGGCCTGGAATCTGCTTGGATATGAGACCTCTCCATACATGACCACACACACGTCAAGCTAACTGGGACACATTGTATGGGCACAGCACACAACACTCCCCCCTTTGTGAAGCATGCGTGCTTGAAACTTACCTCACTGAGGAGATTCGCCCCCTGGAATGCACAGACAAGCAACCCTCCCTAATATGCACCAAGCGGCTACTAGCAACCTTGGGGGGCTAAATCCAGGCACACCGAGTTAACAAAGCTGAGCGATCACTTCTGACACTTAAAAATATTACGAATGGGGGGTAAACGGGCAGTCAACCCACCCCTTCACACTCTTCCAATGCACTCGCCACAGCTGTACCCTACGCCCTTGCTCATTGCTCTAGCGGGGTAACCCCTGGCTATTCACCTAAGGCAGACCCAAGCCATCACAGGTAATCCCTTCGGGGTGTAGGAAAGTTCCCCTTTTTGACAGGCTCACCCCCACTTTTTGCCGTGTGAACAAAGGGATTTCAAATGAAAATGCACTGCGTTCCTGGTGCTACAGCTCTTTCAACCTGTACAACGGTTTTCTTCAATTGGCAAAACCTTTAGCACACTCCGTAAATCCCTAGTAAATGGTACCCATGATATCTAGGGCCTGATGTACTAAAAAGGGCCCCTCAGGGAAGCAGCATGATTGTGCCACGCTAGGGAGCCCTCGCCAAACACATGCAGGGCTGCTATCGCAGGCTGCGTTTCTCGGTGCAGACCAAAGTGAAAACACAACAACATGTCACATCCCTGTGTGCCATGTCCACTGCCATTAGTGTAATATTTGTAGGCCACCCCTACAGCAGGTCTAAGGCAGGGGGCTGAATGTTACATGTGAGGGCATATCTCATGTACTGGTCAGTCTTAACACTGAAAGTACAAGTGACGAGGGAAGCATTTTAGAACATGTGCTGGACACTGGTGAAAACGAGTTCCCCAGCTACATGAAGGCTTCACTGAAAATAAGGATGTTCGGTATGAAACATCTTATATTGGTAAACCCACATTGACGCCATTGCTGGATTTACCGATAAGTGCACCCAGGGGGCCCCCTGAAAACTAGACGTTCCCCCCTGAAAATCTACCAGGCTGTTGTGTATTTGCCGACTGGTTTCGGTCAGCCTGCCATCTGATATGCTGTTCTGACCTCCTAGGGTGAGGACATTTGCTCTTAGCAGACCTAGAACAAAAGCATTTCCGGGAAGAGGGTGAAGAATCCCCTCCCACAGGATGATATGCTGATTAGCCTCCTTGGGCAAGCTAAACCTTTGGAATGACAATCTGGCTCTCCTCACAGGAGAGGAAGTCAATCCCCCCCCCCCCCCCCCCCCCCCCCCCCAGCCAGAGTCCCCGCAGCACCTGGTCAGACAGGAAAATTAGCCAGGCTAGGACCAACCCCAAGTGGGCTACTGTGAGGTGAACAGGATCAGCAGCCCATTGGTTTCCACCTCACGTCCTCCGGTTTCCCATGACTCAGGATTTAGGGAAGCCCCTGGAACCCGAAGAAGCAGATCCTGGTGGCCTAAGAGGAGAGCGGACAACAAAAAGCAACAAAAGCTGAGAAGAGAGAAGCAACAGCTGACCCGGTACTAACCCATGCCGGCCTGTCTGCTTCCCTCTTCAACTGCGCCAAAGTTGACTCATCCTGCAGCTGTGACTCCAGTAAAATGGGAGGACTGCCTGCCTTCGAAAAAGACTCAAGACTTCCTATGAACAGATTACTAGTTCTAAAGAATCTAAAAAAAAAAAAAATTTAAAGAGAGGACCCAGAGGCCTCCTGAAAACAGACACCCAAAGCCACCACTGCACACATCGGCTCTAGCCCCAATTGAATTGGTCACCAGTGCCAACAAAGTTCCCCAGCCCTCCGGAGCTTGAGTCCACCATAGTTTCACCTCTCCTGGACTCCCAATGTTGCCTCCAGCCTCTGCACACAGGGCCTCTCAACTACAATTGCTCTGGTGAGGAAACCCCCCCCCCTTCTCCCAAGGACACCCCTGCACTCATCGACCTCGGAGAAGAAGACCAAAAGGTGTCCCCCTGTCCGCAAGCATCGTAAGGCCTGAGCCCACTTGCAGAATCAGCCAGACTAGATTCCTAGCCAGAGCCTAGTCTTTTTAGAGGGACTGATCACAATTGAAATGCATTAAGCTACCGACACGGACAGCTGATTGTAAAGAAGGTCCAAGCCGCAGATAGGAGAATACTTTAAGTAAATAGTAGAAATACAGGTGCGCCCCAGGGAGCAGCTGCAACGAAAGACTGCTCCAGTATAACTGACCCCCAACATACAAAAGATGAAAGAGCATACATTCTAACCTAGCGTCATATACATTCTAAAGAGAACCTAACCACGAGTCTTAAAGGCATATAATACAAAGCAACATAACACATCCCCCCTCCTTCCAACAAAAGAATAATGAGGAGAGGTAACAAGAAAAAAAAAAAACTGAAGGAAAATAAAGAAACGAACAGAAACAGCACAACACAAAATAAATATAAAAGTTCATTTTGTCACATAGTCCTTAAGCCAAGAAGGTAAAACACTTGTTCTTTTTCCATTTCCACGCTCCAGAACACTGGAACCACCACCACCGTCACTGTTAAAGTCATTGTTAGCACTTGTACTAACAACCTCTCCTCCCTCCTCACAAAAAGACTGATCAACCAGAGGAGTCATATCAACAACTCCATTGGTGTCTTTCCACCCCAGCCATTTGCGATTGTAAACAACTGTTGTCAAAATGGTCCTCAATCCATTCATAATTATCTTGGTCACATACAACTCCATCACACGCATTACCACACTGCTTAGGATTAATAGCGATGCTTTTCATGTTCCACACTATACCATCACTCAACCTCACCGCATTTCTCAAAACTTCAATTATTTGTTTTGGTGGTTCAAAAACACTTTCACCTTTAGGTACTTTAAAAGGTTTCCCGACACGCACCCGATCTCCTACTCCAACTTCCACATTCTTTGTGCCAGTGATCATCATAAAACTCTTTACTTTTAGCGTGGACCATATCCAGATCACTCTTGACCTTAGCTGGAGACTATTCTGTGACCTTCCCCTTAATCAACCAACCTGGGTTAACTTTGCTTCTCGGTAGTCTGCCTCTCATCATAACAAACGGAGACAATCCTGTACTTGCCTGCAATGTCGTCGTATAAGACCACACATTCTTTTGTTAATGGCTGCCTGAATAACACCTTTGATTACCCTATTAAATCTTTCAACTGTGCCATTTCCGCTAGGATTGTATAAGGCCGTAGTTTTATGCTTAACACCACACTTTTGAAAATAATTGCCTGCCAAATGTGAAAAAAACTGTACTCCATTATCTGTCAGGATACAAACGGGTAACCCTTCCATTATAAAAATTCTGTATAAAAAATTCAGAACAGTATGTGTATCCACCTTATCCACAAATCTCACGATAGGCCATTTTGAAAATAAATCTATAGCAACCAAGCCAAATGCCTCCCTTTCAATAATGGGGTATCTCGCTTCAGCAGGAGAAAGTGCTCGAGGCAAATAAAATAATATTTTCCTTTCCTTTTCCATCTTTTGGGGATAATACCGCCCCCAGGCCATTATCACTCGCATCTCTTGTCAAACACTCAACATACGGATAAAAACTTGCCAATGCATTAACATTCTGTAAATCTTTTTTGATCTGATCAAAATCATCCTGGCAACATTTTGTCCACTCAAACTTCACGTTCTTCTTCAGTAGGTTCCGAATATTAAACACCTTAGATGCAAAATTGCTCACAAATTTCGCACAATATTCAGCCATTCCAATAAAAGCCCTAACTTCTTCTTTTGTACTTGGTGCCTCAGAACTTACAATATTCTCAATCAAAGCTGGTTTAGGTCTGATCCCTTCCTCACTAATGATGTGACCCAAATAAGATACACTCCTTTTACTGAATTTACACTTCGACAATTCCACCGTTAGTCATGCTTTTTCTAACACCTTTAAAACTTGTCTTAACTTTGAATCATGTTCATCCTGGTTCTTAGCAGCAACCAAAATATCGTCCTGGAAAAACGAAACCATATCCATTATCCCTAGTAATCTGTACATCAATCGCTGAAATACAGCCGCAGCTGATGCCAGCCCAAACGGCATCCTTTTAAACTGATAGCAACCGAAAGGCGTGATAAAAGCCGTGAGACTCCTAGATTCTGGCTCTAACTCCACCTGGTGATAAGCGGCAGAGAGATCTATAGTCGAGAACCAGGTGGCACTCTTTAATGAAGACACCATTTTGTTGATCTTTGGTAACGGAAATTTCTCAATAATTATATTATTATCTAAATGGCGTAAGTCTATGCATAGAAGAATCTTGCCGTTCGGTTTTCGTACAACTACAATTGGACTAATCCATTCAGACGCCTCAACCTCTTCTATGATCCCTTTAGCTAGTAGGCCTTGCAACTCCTTTACTTCCTCTCTGATCAACATGGGGATGGGTCTCGCTTTATGCACCTTAGGTTCAGCATTAGCTTTGAGGAATATTTTATACTCAAAGCCGTTCAATCTCCGAAGCACTTCACCAAACACTCCTGGAAATTCTTTACACAATATGTCACTCAACTTACTCATCATCCATTACCAAAACTTTTTCAACACTGTTCGGGTCTAAAATTATGTTCAAATTTTTCTGATCAAACCACCCCAACGCAGATGGTCCCACCTTTGACACATACAATTTACCTCTTGTGCTCCTTCCCTTGAATAAAAAAAGGTAAGCCACCTATAACCCAGCATTTCAATTCTATTGCGAGTATAACTAATGGGGCAAATATCTGAAACATTCAATTAATTATCAATTTTTCCTACAAAACTTTTCCTCCAAACCTCCTCATTGACGATCGTCTAAGGAGAACCTGAGTCTGCATACACTTCCACTACAACACCACCCAATGAAATGTTACATAAGGGTTTGCCCTGTAAAGACTTTTCCGATATATTAATTACACAATTTCCCCTCACATTTTAAATACATTCAAATCTTTCTCCATCTAGTTCCTCAATCTCCTCTTCCTCATCCCAAACATGCTTGACGTTACTTCGTCTATGACATCTTGCTAAAATGTCCCACCAGCCCACAGATTCCACATTTCTTTCCCAAAGCAGGACAATTCCTACTGAAAGCCAAATGTTCTTTACTGTCACAACGGTAACATCTTCTTTCTTCCTTTTTTGTCTCTTTATTTTGGCATCTAGTAGGCTGACTTGTCCCTTTTCCTTGCAAATTTTGCTGATACCTAGTCTGATTGGCTTTGCGGCTGCTGATACCTGGTCTGTGATTGGCTTGGAGGTTGAATTTTACAAATTGCCAATGAAGCTTTCTCTTGTTCCGTTTCTTTCACCACCGATGAACATCCACCAGACATTTCTGCTTTTCTCATTATGGCTAATACGTCATCCAATGGCGCATCGCCATTCACCCACAGACGATCTTGTAAAGTAGAATTATTGTTATGCATAACTAATTGATCCCTTATCAACTCGTCTTGCAAATCTCTAAAATTGCAGTCGATCGCTAATTTTTTCAAGTCATCAATCCATTTATCAACAGTTTCTGGCTTAGTCTGTTTCCTTTTAAAGAACTTATATCTAGTCACTCCAATACATACTTTCGGTGCAAAGAATCTGTCCATATCTTTAATACAATATTCAAAAACATCCAAATTCGAATCCTCTATTTTACTCATACGTGAATGGGTTTTTAATCCAATTGGTCCCAATGAATGTAACAAAATTCTCTTTTGTTCTGGTTTCATCTTCTTCCCTTCATCAATTGCTTTAATATAGTTTATGAAGTATTCTTTCCACTCAATCCACTTAATACTCGGTTGTGTACCAGTAGCCCAAAATGGCTCAGGAGCGCTTATAGTAAAATTTTGTTGCGCCATCTCACACTCCTTATTTTCAGTAGTGTCTCCTCTTTTCATATAATGATACTCTTTCTTAATTGAAATTACAGTACATTCTCCAAATGACTTTAAATTTGTAAATAATGATACCCCCCCACAATCTCACCTGTATTTGCTCAGAGTGCTCCTATTTCTTTTAATCTCCGTTAAATATTCAAATTTTGAAGCCCTCCAAAGTTTGTTTTATGTCAAGAAGATCCTTCTTCCTAACTCCGCGCTGCTCCGGTGAATTCCTTACATTAATATCACAAAATGGCCACCGCGTAAGGTCACGCTGCGTGACCTTGCGTAATTAATTCACCTCCTCTGATGCTTCCGGCGTTCTGAAAGCAACCCTTCCGAGAGTTCTGCAAAACCTCTTGCGTACCATCCATGTCGAATCTCTACCGCTGCTCGAAAGATGCAGCCGAACGGGAGACTCAACGGATACAATGCTCACAACCAAACGAAGTCTTGCTGTGAGGTAGGTTTTACCCGAAATTCCAAAATTATCACGGACCTTTTTTTAATGAGGTGCCGATGTTCCGATAAACATATGTCTTTCATTCTGCCATAAGAAACGGTAATCCAACTGTGATTAGATATCTGCATAAATTTCAATAAAAAGGAATAAAAGTCAAATGTACGGGTCCAAATCCAACGTCGCCAATTGTAAAGATGGTCCAAGCCGTAGATAGGAGAATACTTTAAGTAAATAGTAGAAATACAGGTGAGCGCCAGAGAGCAGCTGCAACGAAAGACTGCTCCAGTATAACTGACCCCCAACATACAAAATATGCAAGAGCATACATTCTAACCTAGCGTCATATACATTCTAAAGAGAACCTAAGCACAAGTCTTAAAGGCATATAATACAAACCAACATAACACTCATCGTCTTAGCTTGGAAATTTACTGCTCCTCCCATAGCTTTGGAATTCCATGGCAATTCAGAAACTGATAGTAATAACAATGAAGGAGTGCCCCCTGAATGAGAGGAAAAAAGCAATGTGTTTTCTCCTATTAGGTATGGCTAGGTAAGCACAAAGTGCCCCAAACCCGTTAACTGGACAGTAGTAGTCCTTTAACCCCTTGCATGCTGATGACGAACCCCAGCCGTCATGCACTACGGTGCTCGTGTGCTGATGACGGCTGGGGTTCGTCATGGCCCGCCCCTGTTCATTTGTTTACAGCACAGGGGCGGAAACGGGCCAGCAGTGAAGGGGTTAAGAAGACCCCTCACTCACGAACCTGGTTGGTGACATGCTTCATCATTGGGGTCCCACCCCATAGGCCGAGTGCCTATAGGGTGTGCTACGACACCTGACTACAGTGGAGCGGGATATTGTTTCTTTTTTGTATGTGCTAATTACAAATGAGTAAAGGTATATTAAAAAGGGCCAGTACTACTCCGTTCAAGACTTTATTCCTGAGCGTCTGGACCCTAAATAAAACTAATGTGGCACCCTTGCCCAATTAGGAAGGCTTTGGTGTCTCGAGAAGTGTGATATAATAAAAAAAATTAAAAATAGCTAAGTGTGCTATGTGAAAAAAATTATAAAGTAAACTAGGTCTACATGTTTCAACCAATATGAAAAAATTCTCTGGTTTTCGTCAGGGCTGTGTGATTTACAAGGGGAGGTACGCACACGCTAAGGCGCGCCCTGTCCACATGTAATTTATAGACCACAAATAAGGGTCTGAATGTAAAAGTGTGTCCAATCCTGGATTCAGGAAAAAAGACTTAAAGCAGTTACTGTCGCTTCCTGGGCTTCGGATGAACCAAGACGGCGATTCTCCGTCACTTTTGGAAAGTGGTCATCTGTCGGTAAAACCTACTTGGTTACCGTGTGCGAAGCCCCGATGTTACAGACCCTTATTTGTGGTCTATAAATTACATGACACCAAAGCCTTCCTAATTGGGCAAGGGTGCCACATTAGTTTTATTTAGGGTCCAGACGCTCAGGAATAAAGTCTTGAACGGAGTAGTACTGGCCCTTTTTAATATACCTTCACTCATTTGTAATTAGCACATATAAAAAAGAAACAATATCCCGCTCCACTGTAGTCAGGTGTCGTAGCACACCCTATAGGCACTCGGCCTATGGGGTGGGACCCCAATGATGAAGCATGTCACCAACCAGGTTGGTGAGTGAGGGGTCTTCTTAAAGGACTACTACTGTCCAGTTAACGGGTTTGGGGCACTTTGTGCTTACCTAGCCATACCTAATAGGAGAAAGCAAATTGCTTTTTTCCTCTCATTCAAGGGGCACTCCTTCATTGTTATTACTATTAGTTCCGGGGACCAGGAGTTCCCACCTCACATTTGTATATGTAAATTCCCTTACTCTCCCTCTTGTTAAAAACAATTCATAAACTGACCCATAAGCTCTCTTTTTCGGACAAAGTTCACGTCTCTGGTAGCCCTTAAATTGACTAAATGTACCGGATAGAAATCTGTTTTTTCCGCCCAGCCTTTGTGCCCTCTAACTGTCTGACTATGATTGGAGGTGGTTTTGAGGGAAGCCAGTCTTTACTGATGGATCATGTCGCAGAGAGTGCTGTTGGTCCTGGAGATGCTCCCACGCACTCCTCTCTATGTCAGCATTGCTTCTTTCGCATCACAGCAGGAGACTTGTTCACCAAGTTTCAACTTATTATCCGCCCCTGTGACTTAATGTTGGGCGGTTGGCCTTTTGTTCTTAAACCAAGGCACAGGTGTGAAGGGGTTCCATAATTCTTTCTGATGCTTAGAGGCTCCTCACTCACGACTGTGGCAGAGTAGAAAGCAAGGGTCCCCACTCCTCTACCTCTTAGATAGTAATTGTATGGAACGGGTTTCTTCCAATTCTTTTTTAGCGGCGCGCACCATGATACCCAATGGCATACTTCATCAGCGACCTATCTAGCCATTAGCTTGCTATGTGACCACTTCTGCTGCAGCCCTTCCTTAACATTGTATTCGGCACTGCTGTATGACGTTACAATGCATGCTTTTACCCAGCATGCCGCTACAATACAATTTTTTACCCCAACTTGCTGTCGGGGTGCGCTGGAGTTTGGAATAGTATAATTTACTATTCCAACTCCAGTCTGTGCAACAGTAGGAAAGATGTTGGGAGTTATATCCAACCCATTATACCCTCCTACAGCAAGCCATTTTCGCTGCAATGGCATGCGGGGTAAAAGCATGCATTGTTATGCATGCTTTGTAATGGTTGTTTCCCTTCCGCCCATGTATCGACATTTGTAACTTGTAAAAATTTGACATGTTGTTGTAATACTTTGTGAAAACTCAAATTTTAAAGAAAAGAAGGCATCAGACCAGATATGATTTACAAAAATTGAAGACCCATATTAGGTCGATGGAGTCACTATGGCAATGCCATCAACAACATCTACAACCCTGGTGGCGAAGGATGTTGTTCGCACATGCCTAGTTTGCTCAGCCAGCCTAAAAGCTGATTGGTAACCATGAAGTGGAAAATCCTAACATTTGGTCAATAATATCTAACAAAAGAAAGCCGGTAACCATGAAGTGGAAATACTGACATTTGGTCAATAATATCTAACAAAAGAAAGCGTAAAGTAAATAGTTTTTTACAACATGAAAACACAGTTTAATGACTGGTGGCATCGACAACAGTATAAAGCTATCATATAATTAAAAAACCTTCCTTCAAGACTTTTCCCACAAGTAAGCACTTTCACCACACAAGTGAAATAAGCAGCCTATACAATAATCCTTGTACAGATGTACCACGTACTGCAACACAAAGGCATCTATAAAAGGAAATCTTAATCTCTATCATGCAAAACAAATGTAGCTGTCGCACAAGCAGTCAGACAGTAGTACCCACGACTGTATACAGCAAGTTGAGAGTTAAGAGACCCATGGTGCTCCACCCCAATGCCCTTTTCGGGAGCAGATCACCCTGCCTTAAAACACAGCAATGTTATTATGCTGAAAAGACTGCATAGCTTTCTTTAACAATAACTCTTAAGTTCCGCTTCACTGTTTTTCAGACAGGGTTGACACCCGTCATAATTCAGATGACATGAGTTTGATTCATTTGTACTTATAATTAATTATATGCTAAACCATATATACTCCAACAACTGGCATGACCTGTTGGGGCCTACCCTTTTCCTAATACAGCCTATTTGATTTTCCCTCTTACAAGATATTTACCTATATAAATGTCATGAGCCACGAGTACATGACACTGATTATTGCTTTCAGTGGACGTAAAACCTTGTCTTCCTCACATTTATGACTAACATGTTCACTAAGTACATCAGAGATCCCCACTCTTCATCCACTGAGATACGGAAATAGGAATTCTCCATTTAAGTAAGGCAGCCAATACTTTGATCAACCAAGCGTGCAGTGTTCACCAGAATTACTAACACAACATGGGTTATCATTGTGAACATGATGATATGAAGGCTTTTCTATAGACTTAAATATCCATGTTCCGTGTTTTAGACCTTAACCCCATACAGATGATCACCACTTTGAAATCTGTGGCTGCTCCCATAAGGATCAACGAACTCACCTCTTGGAGGTACATTTTTCCCCAAAGTTTTCTATCCTAGTTATCAAAGAACGACCACGTCCTGATGAATGCACCTCAGAACTCACTGGAGGGTGCTACATGGGCAGAAATATGTTTATTTACTCTTATCTTATAGGCCAGTGCTGGGAGGGGCCCCGCGATGAAGCATGCCACCTGACAAATGGGTGAGGGACTTCCATCCACAGTATAGGAGTACCTATGGCTCCTAACTCATACAAAATATTACTCTCGGCAAACAGCAAATTTAGTGCATATTATATGCTTTGGGAGGATGTATACCCATTGCCTTACCCTCCCCACTCTTGTGATCATACTGTCAATATTGCCATCAATTACTTTTTAGGTTTGACTTATAATAGGAGCTTACACCATTTATGGCAAAACTATACATATATATATATATATATATATATATATATATATATATATATATATATATATATACACATATATACACACACACACACACACATCTAAACAGAATGGGAGAAAAAGGTGAACCGCCTTTCTGTCAATGGTTACTAACTCTAGAATATCGAACGGCATATAAAAGAGCAGACAGATGGATCAGCTCCCTCGTCCGTCACGGTCTATTTCAACACGTTCAGGGCCAGCCTGCAGGATTTGATATCGAACTTGTGAACCACAGTCAGTGACTACATTGTGCCCGTTAACTTAGGACTTCAAGAGGCTCAGGAATCACTGTACAGGTTTCTCTGCTGCTAACACTGTTTTAAATACCTTGACTGTGATGCAACATAAGTTTGCGGCTGTTGAAATCCAGTCAAGTAAAAGGAGCACTAGAAATGTTATTATTAATCAATAGGAGCTCTCCAGTCAACGTTATACTATCAGGGCATGCTCTATTGCGAGGTGTCTCCTGGTGAAGGCTCCTTCAATTATCTCCTAAAGCACACTATTGAGCAGCCATTCCTATCCATATAACCTCTTGGGCTGGAAAAAGCGATTAGTTATTAGGCCAAAAGGTGTCGCACAAGCACAAAAAGCTTCAAAATGTTAAAGAATATTAGCAGAGTGTGCTGCTTACGGAGGCATAACTAGTTATCAAAATCAAACAAGAACCCAAAACGTGATTTAATAGACTTACTTAGCTCTGGTTGATGGTGCAGGTCCATTTAGTCTAAAGAATATGATCACAACACTTGTACAATCACAACGGCACTAACCACCATACAAACATCGCATTGCTTTCCAAAAATTCTTACTGCGATACATTTCCTAATTACCTACAAACAGCAACCTATGCTTCAACATCCAAATCTGTAAATGGCTGCAAAACACGCCCTCACAATGTATGTGCCAACTAAACCACGTCCTCCGTTTCACAAAACACACTGTACAATGACCTACACAGTCACTCAACTAACGTGATGCCCACCAATACCAACATCGACTAAAAAAACATCTCTTTGACAAAATCTACATAATCCGAAAAAATAAGACAGCCCTGAATTTTGCAGAACTTTTAATGAACGCTTCTACGTAGGAAATCCGCAATCGGCAGCAAGCTGTGTGCAACATGGAAAAGAAAGTGTAAGAGATTGAAAGGCGGTTGGTGCTGCGGCGGGGAAGAGTTCCAGTGGTTTCAACAGACTGCAGTGAATGCGTGCTCCAAATCAAAGGACCTCACCCATCAGCCAGCCAACGTGGAGAGTGGCCTGCATAGCCCAAAAGCTGGCATGAATGAAGGGCTGGCCTCTGGGCCGCCACTTCACGAACACACTGTCCACCAGACCACCACCACCCAACCTGCCAGCAGCGCGAGGGTCAAAGGACCACGTCGGCGAGGATAATCCCATCACTTTCAGGGCCGCTTTCCCGGGACAAATTTAGGAGTAACCGTTACTAAAATGACCGACAAAGCCTACAGATAAAAAGAGGAGTATACTCAATGCGCCCCATTCAGAGGGTAACTATGCCTCTCAACGTAGGACAACAGCTCTACACCTCTTATGGATCTCACCTTGCAGAGCGGCCGAGCGCGAACACTCTTAGCCCCGCAGCACTCTTTTCTCCTCCGATTACGGACGTCTCAGTGAGACTCGCGCTGCAGTCGCTGCTCTTCTTCCGCTCCCTGGGTCTCGCGCCGTTCACTGTCGCTTTGTTGTCGGCGCTGGCGCGTTGCGTTGACGGCGCGTGTATTGGAATAGGGAGAGGGGGCAGAGGAACGCCCCGCGCGCCACCGTCCAACCGTCGCGAGAACAGGCTTGACGTCTTAAAGGTGCAGTGTTGCTTATTCCTTGCTGCCGTCTGTCTCACACTTTTGCCCGCTCCGAAACTCCGTGTGAGCCCCCCCCCCCCCCCGCCCCCCTCGCCAGCTAAACCCAAGCACTAATGTCGCCACAAGTCTCGCAAGCCAGGGCAGTAAACCAACGTGCCGGTCTACATGGCAGCAATCTCTACGGCCGTCCTGCACAGTACGAGTTCACATGCACTGTCAAATAGTCGCACCCTAAACGTTTAGAGAGAAACGTGTAATAAAACTTTTAAGCTGGAAATCTAAAACTTGTTGAAAACAGTACTCAGCTGTCAAAAGTAAATCCTATTTAATAGACAAGTATACATTTTAATTTTAATTTGGGATCACACACTATATACATTCTTTTATGAAATGGCATTGTGTTCTTGCAGTTTTATAAAGCCGAAGGCATTGGAGAGCTTTTCATGAGCACCAGTTATATTACAGAAACACACATTCACAAGGCATTGATTGTAGGTCTAAATGCTGGCCGCTTCCCGCATGTTAGTAAGTACTTCCTAACAGTCCCTCAACGTAAAGCAGTACAAATGTGGGCATTTTTAAAGCAACACCCAAAACCTAGTAATTTCAACCATGTTTATTTACCCTTCTCTATCTCTCTCTCTCTCTCCCCTCAGTAACGATTGCATCATCAAGACCGCGCCGCTCCTCAGTAAAGAAGGAAAGTAGATATAGAGGAAGGACTGAAGCATTTTAGTTGACGTGGGAACGTGGCTATTCTCCGCAGCTTCTCAGCTGCTGATAGTGTTTATAGGAACTGTTCAGGCGAATGTAAACCTTTTTTTTCGTTAGTATCATGTGAAGAATTTTTAATTCTATAAAGATAGGGGCAAGGACTATGTAGTAAGGTCTATGTAAAACCAATATACTGCAAAAATCAAAGCAGCTAATCAAAACAGTAAAACATTTGCTAACATTCGTGACAAGAATTTTCAATTCTATTAAGGACACTGCACCCGAGATAACCAGGGGGTTGGGATCAAAGACTCCAGCTGGAACCTTGAAGGTCCTCTCCTGGAATGTGGCGGGTATTGCCAATAAACTAGCTACAAACGACTGGGATTCCTTAGTAGGCAGCAGTGACATTTGTCTCTTCCAAGAGACCTGGGCCAGGGAACCCCTGTGTAGAGCAGGATACACAATGTTTGAAATTAAAGCTAAGTGGAGTGGTAAAGAGAGGCCCTCAGGTGGTTTGGCGGTCTGGGTAGCCAGTCATATTGGGTGTAATGCGGAGAATGTACCTACTTTCTCGCAGGACATACAATGTGTTCTACTTAAATGGCCCAATGCCTTCAATTTGGCAATTATTAACGTCTACTCTCGCCCAGTTAGTGCGTCCATGGAATCATCTACACTCGACGATCTCTCGTCATTCCTGGGTCAACTCCCCATCGACTGTAAGATAGTGATGGGGGAGATTTTAATTGTCACTTTGAACCCTTGGAAGGTTTGAAGGAGGGTGCCCTAACTGATGAAGAGGATTACTGGGGGGTCCCGCCATGTCAATCCCCCCCATCCCAAATCTTGGTCCCCTCTTGCAGTGCAAATTATGTCCCTAACACTAAACTTTGAGCTAAGGGCTTGTAATGGGCGTACCCCTTCTGACACCCCTTCATCATGCACCTTCAATAGGAAGGACCATGAATCGCGCCTGGACTACATTTTTGTAGACACAGGCTTGTGGTCCAAGGTACAGGATTTCAGGGTCATTGAAAGAACAGACAGTGATCATAACGCACTTTTATTAGACATGGTGCACCCCTCACCTGCTGCTGGGCCACTATCCGCCGATCCCAGCGAAGACCCGGGGAATCTGGTTCTTAGTTCCAACAGACGTAGGGTAAGATGGGGAAATTGGTAAACTCAAAAGAGAGTATAAGTAAAATCTATGAACTAGCACTTCCCAAGCTAAATGAAATGGACGGACTAATCAACCAGCCTAGACCCCCAGATTTTAACGAGAAACTAGCCCAAATCCATATAGACTTAGTGGGAACCCTAGGAGAGGTTTTTTACCCGGTTGTAGTGCCAAGGAAGAAAAAGACTCGAACCTCAACCTGGTACAATTCCTCTTGTAAAAAGATCAAGACAGAGCTAATAGCCATAATAAAAGCAGGTACCAATAAGGGTAAGGTAGCTGAGCTTAGGCGGAAATACAGGGAAGCCATGGCACAAGCAAAGTCTGAATGGGACTGGATTAGATGGCAGGACCTCTCCCTAGCACTAGAAGCGAGGGATTCTAGAAAATTTTGGTCTTTGGTTAATACCGGCTCAGGAGAACCAAAAACTGCAGTGGAGCCAAACATAGCAGCTTCCGTCTGGGAAGCCCACTTTAGCAAATTGTACCAAGATACCCCTGAATTTGCTAACGACGTGGCCACTGATGTCCTACCTGACCCTGTCGTTGGACTAGAATTTACTCTGGGCGAGGTAGTTAGTGCAATAGAGAGACTGGCGTTAGGGAAGGCCCCGGGACTTGACAGATTGCCTGGCGATCTTTTTAGATACCATCCAGAGATCTGGGGCCTGTACCTCCTTATCCTCTTTAATTCCATCGCGGGAGGTATGGAGATCCCCTGTACTTGGCTGGGGGTAGAGATAGTACCTATCTTTAACAAGCATTGGAAATGCAATAGGTCTCGCATTAGAAAAGTTGAAGCTATTGATTTTGTAAATGACAAATTTTTTTTATGTGTTGGTCTTGAAAATAGCAAAATTAATAGCTTTGTCATTTACAATGCCAATACTTTTAACTTTTTCAAATGTGACACCTATAGCATTTGTAATGCAACATGTTTTGTATGTACGTGATGTACAGGAGGAAAAACTCAAGCAACCCCAGGTGGGTGACTAGGAACCAACTGGCTACAAAAGGCCTGAAAGAACACATGGCAGAGGTACACATGACTGGATAAAAAAGTTAGAGACTTGCAGTTTAGCAGCCTCGAGTTTCAAGTCTAATGAACGCGTGGCGTTCAGCTCTGTGCTCATGTACAACCCTTTTATTTAAAAGCCATCTCAGCAATGTGTGAAATATTCGCAATTATAAACACATTTGAGACTTAATAAAATATTGGTCAAATACCTTGTTAAATTTTTTTTGTTGTACTTTATATTTGCTTGGCTATATACATATATACAAGCATGTACTCCGTCAGGTAGGCATGGCTGTGGAGAGGTCAGTAGCACGTCAGGCATCGGCAAACTAGGGATTAAGGCTGTACCCCAACAGTACCAACACCTATGCTCCATCTATGCACTTTAGCACTCTAGACCCAGTTTGGCCCGGTGCAATCAAAAGCAGCTTTTTACTTAGCTGGCCGAGTGCAACTATCCTCTTGTATATATCCCTGTCAGCACCTAGTGATGTCACTGTTTCATGGCCCGTTCTGCCTTTATAAATCAAGTACAGTGACTGTCCACATACACTGCACAGCTCTAGAATCCCTATCTGTAATGTATCCTCCCTTATTTAGTATTTTTTGAAAGTTGTGTGTGTGCATGACCCAAGGGAATCGCAGCGCTATACAGTACACAGAAGGTGACAATCATTACAAATGTTGATTAAGGAGAAGGTATGGGGTGGCAACAGTTTCAAGTTACAGAAGGTCGTTTATCCAGAGCTGCTGACTTTGAAGCTGGGGAACCAGGTTCCAGCCTTGATGTCGGCTCAGCATCTGGTGATTCTGGGCAAATCACAATCTCCCAGTGCCTACCAAAATGAATGTGCCCTTGGGTAACATACTGGTGCTCATGTAAAGTGTTCCAATACCTTCGAGTTCGAGCCATATAAATCTGACAACAAATGAAACACAAGGGGGTAAGGCAACAGATTAATCACCAGGAGGGGCATCCCACTGCTCTTCATACAATAAACATACAATCGGTTTGCACTTTAAATATTTTTTGTGCCATTTTTGTGTTAAAATTGTTAATATATTGGCTGGTGTTGGAAGACATAAGGGTGTGCAGTGGGTTGCTCTGTGGGAAAATATGTCTGGAAGATGTATGCACGCTGTGAAGCAGTAGTAGCGAGGGCAAGTTTGAGATGGAAGTGTGTTCCTTGTATACCTACCAGGACTATGAAACCGCCTGCAGCCTGGACATGCCCTTCCACAAAGCTGGAAAGGAAAATAAAGCTCTTGGCAGACTGCGTGAGGACCGAGGAACTTCAGCAGAACAGAGACTGTAAAGAAGTGACCAAGCTCTGGAAGGTTTGAGGGCAGGACCGGGCGGCATGGAAAAATAAACATGCGCAGATGTCGGTCAGATTGGGGAATTAAAACAAGTTAAAACGGTGAGCCACCGTTATCAAAGTAAATGCGCGCATGGTGTACTGCAAATGAAAACAAGTAGCTCAATAGGAGTGGTGGGGGCGGGCACAGAGAGACAAGGGGGGAGTGGTGCAGGGGACACAAGGAGGCACTGCAGCTTCCGCCCTGCACGCTCCCACAAGCAAAACGAGCCAAGACAGAGGGCATTGCTGTGGGGAGGGGGAGGAGAAATGCGACACGTCAGGCAGGGGAGGGGGCGGGGCGGGGGTGTGGGAGGAGTGCGGCTGAGGGAACAGAAGGAAAATAAAGCTCTTGGCAGACTGCGTGGGGACCGGGGAACTTCAGCAGAACAGAGACTGTAAAGAAGTGACCAAGCTCTGGAAGGTTTGATGGCAGGACCGGGCGGCATGGAAATCGAAAACATGCGCAGATGTCAGTCAGATTGGGGAATTAAAACAAGTTAAAACGGTGAGCCACCGTTATCAAAGTAAATGCGCGCATGGTGTACTGCAAATAAAAACAAGCAGCTCAATAGGAGTGGTGGGGGCGGGCACAGAGAGACAAGGGGGGAGTGGTGCAGGGGACACAAGGAGGCACTGCAGCTGCGCCCTGCACGCTCCCACAAGCAAAACGAGCCAAGACGGAGGGCATTGCTGTGGGGAGGGGGGAGGAGAAATGCGACACGGCAGGCAGGGGAGGGGGCGAAGCGGGGGTGTGGGAGGAGTGCGGCTGAGGGAACAGACGGCGATTTGGTGCTGTGCACGCGCATTGACCTAAAAGCCACGGGCACAGCACCAAATCTCCCAGTTAGGTAAAGTCTGTTTAAGACGCTATAGTCTCGCTCTCCTCAATGCGCTTGCGCATTGAGAGGCGAGACCTAAAAAGGGCTCTCCTCTGCTCCCAGCCAACTACAGGCCGATCAGCCTTATAGATGTGCCCCAAAAATTATTCTCTTGCCTTCTTCTGGACCACCTTCTAGACTGGATGGAGGAAAACGAGATCCTGAGTCCCCTCCAGGCGGGCTTCAGGAAAAACACGTTGTAACGACCGGATTTTCGGACCAGATAGAATCAGCTCACCAGAACACCACCAACCCAGCCGAAACGCAACCACCTCCCTCCTCAGGACCCATCTATCCAGGCACCTGGGTACCTACCTGAGGATGGGGAATTAGCAATATACAAGCTCATATCATCAGAAACACCACTAAATCTATAGGGATTACTAGGAATACTCACTGATTACTAAGGACGTCCATGCCCTACACCACACTCATACCTTATAGTCTCGCGGCAACTCAGACCCAGACTATGCTACCCTCCTACTCATAGTGAAGGGGGCAGTTCCAATAACTTACCATTACACACTGACACACTCAGTGCTCTCTCAAGCCACAATCTTGTGGGTGTACACACTGACCACAATCAGTGCTCTCACTAACGACACTTTTTCTAGAGGCGATCTCATTACACACCGTATCCCCCCCGGTGCTCTCTCAAGCCACAATCTTGTGGGTATACACACTGACCACAATCAGTGCTCTCACTAACGCCGCTACACAACGACGATCACTTTCCTATGAATACCTTCAGCTCTCTCTCTCTCTGTTGGGAAGTTTCTCTCACTATTCACTAGGGGATTACTACAATATTATGGAATGGCCGAATTACACGGTGTACAACTTATTCTCTATTTCAAGGGCTCCTTTCTCCCTCATTATTCAGCTACCACTCGCTTGATCAGGGGTAGCATCTGTTCACCGAATGGTACCTGACTAGAAGACAAGGTTACCTTTACTGTATAAAAATAAGAGGTACACACTATATGCAAAAGTTATTCCCCAATTTAAGCGCCCCTCCTCCCTTTTGATCCATCAGACAGCATCTGGCTAGAATAAAGGTTAGCTTTATCATAAGAATAACACATGCACACTGGTTCACTAAGAACTGGGGTTCCTTTATTACAATAAAAATAACAATATAACACTATACTATAACACATAGCCTGAAAAGAAAAAGGGGAATAGACACATACACAGATCTGCGGGGTCTCTGTAAAGCTTTATTACTATGCCACATCCACATGTAACTAACAGGGACTGTAAATAGACTGCACACCGCTGAAAGAAAAAGGATTAGCAACACAATAGGGACAAGGTTAATGTTTAAATGTAAAGCAAACTGATTACAGGACAAATATCACCTGATTAGTATGAAGTCTTGCTCTAGCTGTCATCTGGGTTCCTCTCTCGTCTGTGCCTTAGTTCATCTCAGATCCTCCCCTGCACTCTTGGACACGCATCTGCGCTGATCACTCTGCACTGGATTCCTCTCCCCCATGAACTCTCTCCACCTTCCAGCTTCAGCCTAATAGTTTCTGCCGCTCTGATAACCGTTTGCTCCACTAGCTTCTTCACTCTGTATGATTATTTCAGTTCCAATGTCCAATTCACTCCAGCTGCTCCCACAGACTAATCCACGATATAACTTCAGTCTCTTCTAAAAAGGCATCACTTCAGACTCCAGCTGATCACAACTCCTTCTGATAAGTAACTGCTTCTGACTGCTTCCTTCAGTTCCAAACATCATCTCACTTTTCTCTGTTCAAAACACCATCTGCTCACAACTGCTTCTGACTTCTCTCTCTGGTTCCAGCTCACTGACTGTCTGTCTGTCTTCTCTCTGTTCCAAGCATCTTCTTCTTTCTCTGGCTCCAACTGTCTCACTGACAAACTGACTAACTGACAAACTGACTAACTGACTTCTCTCTGTTCCAAGCATCGACTGTCTTCTTCTCTCCTCTGCTCCAACTCAACTGACTCACAAATTGACTAACTGACCAACTGTCTTCTCTCTGTTCCAAGCATCGACTGTCTTCTTCTCTCCTCTGCTCCAACTCAACTGACTGACTCCGCCTCTGCACTTCACTAATATGGAATGCTCTCTCCTCATGGAAAGTTCCAGCCAGCAGCCTCCTCCCACCGATTCCATGTACCAGGCTCCTTGCTCTAGACGCTCCCACAGTGACCAGCTGCTTGTTTCGTCTAGAGACTTGAGCCCAGAGACACTTCCTGATTAGATTCAGCTCTGGCCGGTTCTCTCCAATTTGCAAAGGGCAAACAACACCTCATAACTAAAACATCACCTTTACCCTGCAAGCATCTCAGTCTGCAGGGACAGAAAGCAAAATGGAGTCTCTCTAGTTCTGGGCCTTGTAGGCCTGAGAAGGATGAAATAACACTTAGCTCTGTCAGAGTACCTACACAAACCATACCAATATGTAATATAAAGTCAGGACTACTGGATCCACCCTCTACTATAGGTAGGATGATGAAAGGACACATAATTATGTCAAAGCCAATAGGCAATAGATGGATTAGAGTCAAGAATAAGGGATCTATCATCATATAAAGCAGCTATCCTCTAGTTTATGCTTATAGGTCTGGCAAAAGGCCGTAAAAGGACCAACACAAGGCAAGAATAGAGATTCAGGATGGTAGCAAGCTTAAAGTCACCATCACTCAGAAATAGAGCCAAAAATACGGTCACTACACACGTCCACCATGGATCAGATCTTCCGCCTCGTTCTCCTCTATTGGAAAACTGTGAGGATCAAGGGGGGAGGCTGTACATGGTGTTTGTGGACCTGAGGTCCGCCTTTGATTTGGTTCCCCGCAAGAAACTATGGGTGGTCCTAAAGGAGCTGGGTGTTCCTACCCATCTACTACATACCATAATTAGGCTCCATGACAGCAACTTTGCTCAAGTTAGGTGTGGGAGGGATGGAGCGTTGTCATCTAGGTTCCCGGTTCTAAGAGGGGTAAGACAGGGTTGCGTTTTGGCGCCAACCCTGTTCTGCCTTTTCGTTAACAGTATCATATCCCATCTAGACAATGTTACGGACAATGACGCTCCCCTGTTGGCAGGCAGGATGGTACTGGCTATCATGTTTGCCGACGATACCCTCCTGCTTTCCAAATCCCCGATGGGGATCCTCATCCAACGGATATTAGATGGGTTTGGTATTTTCTGTAGAAAACATGGTCTAGAAATCAATACAGAGAAGACCAAATTCATGATATTCAACCCCTCCCCTAAAACCAGACCCAATCCAACACTGGGTTCAACAAGACTGGAAAGGGTAAAAACATTCCAATACCTGGGGGTAACCTTACATGAGAACTTATCCTGGGACCCTAAGATAGCCAGATCCCGGTTAAAGTTGTCCCAATTGTCAGGGTCGATTTTGAAGGTCGCAAACACTTCCAGTTTCAAACCCATTAGCCCGGCAGTAGAGATGTATAAAACCCAAGCAAAAGCGGCCGCATCCTATGGTAGTGAGTTATGGGGGTATAAAGCTGGGACAGAACTTGTCAGAGTAGAAAACAACTTCCTCAGACGTCTCCTGGCCCTCCCCCGTGGCACACCCCTGCTTCCTTTAAGACTAGATGTGAGTCTCCCCTCGATAGGCGAGGATTTGGAATTAAAACCGCTAAGATTTTGGCACAGGCTATGGACCACTGGCGAGCTTGTACACTATAGGCAAGACCTTATCCATGTAATGAATCTGAATCAGCGTGACAGAATCCCGTGGTTGGCCTTTATAAAGAGAGAACTGTACCATCTGAGACTCCCCGAGCTATGGGAGTTTCCTGAACAAGGCTGTCAAAGGGTCCCTCGCAAAAGACTGGTCGAAATATATAAGGAGAAAAGTCTAGTTTCTCCGGTGTGTGCACCCAATAACGGCATTTTAACTGAACAATTCTTGGACTCCAAAAATTCTTATCAATTCAAAGGTTTTATGGACATCATTTTTTCTATTTTAGCAAGAAAATTGTTTATTCAATGGAGGTTAGGCACCCTGCCCATCAAAACCTTTACTTGTAAATGGACAATGAGGGATAACAAAACTTGTCCAGGGGGCAGTAATCATGATGAGGAGATTCACGTTCTGTTTTTCTGCCCAGCTTACAATAGACCAAGGAAATATTGTCTAGCGCCATTATGTAGGAACTTGGGCATAAGGAACCATTTACATTCATACAGAATACTGAAAACAAGTACCCTGCCGCAAATAGTCTTTGCAGTTGCCAAGTTTATAATGGCTATGTGGCAGATAAGGAGAACATTAGCAAAAGACTGAACACTGATATGAATTGTAATGTTAACTCCTACCCTTGTCCAGACTCTCCTAGGAAATGAATTCTTATGAAATGCACATTAGCTGTTTTTACTGTATGTGGATGTTTTTTAAATGTTGAATGTTTTTACTGTATCTTTTATGGTCTAAAAGGCCGAAATAAAGAATTTTTGGATTGGATTGGATGAAGGACAGGAGGCGAGGATTATGCTTTCTCGAGTTCTTTACTGAAAACACAGCAGCCAATCAGCACACAGTAAAGAACAAGCATTTGCAATGCAATAGGACTCGCAATAGAAAAGTTTGAGCTTTTGGTGTGTAAAATGTAAAGATTTTTGATTTTTTGTTTATGTTTCAAAAAATATTAAAGTATTAATTTTGGTACTACAAATGGCAATAGTTATAAAGTTAGCAAATGTTACATCTACATCAATAGGTCTTGCATTAGGAAATTTTGATCTATTGGTATTGTAAATGACATTTTTTTTATTTCAGTGTTGGTTTAGAAAATAGCTAAATAAATAGCTTTGTCATTTACAATGCCAATAGTTATAACTTTCACAAATGTGACACCTATAGCATTTGTAATGCAATATGTGTTGTATTTACGTGACTTAGATGTATTGATATTACAAATAACAATGGTTTTTAATTTTTTAAAATAATTAATACTTAAATAAAACGTATTGTAATTTATGATAGCAATAGTTTAAACTTTTGTAAATAACCTTCGTGAAGATTGTGTTAAGTGTATTTTATTGTGACGAAAATCCAAGAACAGAAGTGAAATATTAACATCATTTTGTGACATTTGTAATAAAGTTTGAGACATTGAGAGAACATATTTGAACCAGTTGTTGTTGAATGGTTGCACAGATTGATGTTGTGGTGCCCTCGAGTGATGTGGTGGGGCCCCCGAATGATGTGGTGGTGCCCCCGAGTGATGTGGTGGTGCCCCCAAGTAATGTGGTGGTGCCCCTGAGTGATGTGGTCGTGCCCCGAGTAATGTGGTGGTGCCCCTGAGTGATGTGGTGGTGCCCCTGAGTGATGTGGTAGTGTACCTGAGTGATGTGGTGGTGTCCCTGAGTGATGTGTTGGTGTCCCTGAGTGATGTGGTGGCGTCCCTGAGTGATGTGGGGGTTTCCCTGAGTTATGTGGTGGTGCCCCTGAGTGACGTGGTGGTGTCCGTGAGTGATGTGGTGGTGTCCCTGAGTGATGTGTTGGTGTCCCAGAGTCATGTGTGGGGATGTCCCTGAGTGATGTGGTCGTGCCCCTGAGTGATGTGGTGGTGTCCCTGAGTGATGTGTGGGGGTGTCCCTGAGTGGTGTTGGGGTGTCCCTGAGTGATGTGGTGGTGCCAATGAGTGTTGCCCCAGAGTGATGTGGCAGTGATCAAATTAATAAAAGTGCTGTTTGTGGAGTGAGAGGGATTTATTTTTACTGAAGAAGAGAGATGCATGGGCAGAGAGGAGCCTGTGTGAACGTGCGGCGGAGATCAAAGAAAACGCTAACACTCATATGGAGAGGAAGGGGGTGGGCTGCCTGGTGAGTTCAATGCGTGTGGCAACAGTGGTAGCAAATGAAAGCACTTTTGTGGCAACAGTGGTTGCAAATGGAAGCCCTTCATACTGTTCAGCTCAATTAAACAAGCACCCAAACCCAGAGTGAGCTGTTCCGCCTGGCACTGGAAAACAGAGAGATGCATATATCGAGGCATAATGCTGAAAAAACAACGTGCACGAGGTACAAGGGGATGAACAAAGTGGACCTGTGGCAAGGCGCCAGAGCAATTGAACTATTACTGTAGAGGTGCTAGCAGGAAGGAAACAAATGGCTAATATGGCTCTAGTTGTGCACGCCACATTGTCTGCCTCGCTGTATTTTGAAAGAGCTAAAGCAAAAGGCCGCAAACACGCCAGGAAAGCTAGCTTAGGAATATACTTAACACACATTTTTTTTATAAGCAAGTACAGTTTAGAAATTGCCAGTTTGTAGAGTAAATGGTAAAAGCAGTGAGCTTTAGGCTAGCCTAGTCATTGTGCGTAAGGTGTTACTAAAACATGCAAAAATTGGAAAGCTGTCCAGGGGCTATGGCAACTTAAGCGCTGTTTGTGAGGCGCTAGGAAAGGGAAACAAATTACTCAGAAACAGGCATACAAATAAGCAGTAGAACGTATATGTGATGATGCTTTTAATGTAAATGCATCGTACTGCTAGCTAAAACTGCACTAATAGTTGTACATAAAATTGCTCGTAACAACGTATAAGGAAGAAAGTGAAAGGCAAATCCATGTACATGATGCCATTAACTGCGCAAAGCTTAACCGTGCCATAGGAGTATTTAAATGGTGGGGGCCTGAAGCAGTGGAGTGGGAGAGGTGAGGGGGAAGTCACGGGGGGATTAAGGGACAGAAGGCAAGCAGATGAAGCGACAGGGGCACGGCCTGGCGGCCGTGAAGTGCAGGCGGGGGGCGAGGAGCAGAGCCTTTGAAGAGCCAGAGTCACGGCCTGCGGCCGTGAATAAGTGAAGCGAATAATTAGGGGAGGAGAACTGGCAGGCTGATAGGCAGAAGGCTCAGGCAAGCTCGTGCACGAGACGTGCACTTCCCAAAATCCGCTTTTGGGGAGAGCCCTTGGCCTTAAGTAGTGGTTTAGCTGCATTAGGGCTCTTTTTCCTATTCCTGCGGAATAGGAAAGGGGCGAGCCCTAAAAAACAAACTATGTTACCCAGAAACCCTGGGTGACCATAGAGTACATAACATTATAACTAGAGTCATAGAGGTCACAACTTCCTCTTTCTTTGTCCATGACCATAAAGGAACAGTTCAAAGTACAACTCCAACAATCCATTAAGGGCGTCCCGCGGAGAGGTCATCATCCGGCTGAAGAGATGAGGGAACCTCCCAGAGCCACAGGAACAACAAAAGACCAACCAACAGGAGAAATTCGAAGCACAAATCATTTAAGGTCGGAACCTGGAAAAAGTAAAACAGAGCCGTAAGATCTATCCCAAAAGGAATAAACACATAATCCATGACAGGGCGGGAACATTGCAGAAAATAATCAATATTATGGCACAGCATAAATGCATAGGAACAATACAATCCATCATAAGAATGAAATAAGGGTGGGATAATCCTCGCCTCCTGTCCTTAATAGAATTGAAAATTCTTGGCACGAATGTTAGCAAATTTTTAATTCTATGTCAGGACGGAGGCTCCGATTATTCTTGTTCAAAGCTCATCCACCACTACTGAAGCAACACTTACAATAGGTTTAAAATAGAACTTTTTGAAAACAGAGTCGGAAGACCAATCCGCGGCCTTCATGATGTCATGAAGACTGACACCCATGGAAAAAGCTTTGGAAGCCATAGCTCCTCCAGCCGAATGGGCACCAAAGAGGGAAATATCAATACCTGCTTCCAGCATGAGCCATCTTAACCAACCTGCTAAAGTTGCAGGAGTAACAGGCCTAAAAGGTTTCTGCAAAGCAATCAGTAATTGACCTTGTAAATCAGAACGAAAAGGTGAAGTGCTTACCTCATAATCTTTGAGACATTGGGCCACACACAGCTGAGGATTGTGAGGAAAAGAAGGGAAAGTAACCGAAGACGTATTACATTTAGTGCATCTCGATAGAGTAAAAGTAACACCCTCCGGGGTGAAAGCACGACCTGCCAGGTCCAAAGCTTGAACATCAGAAACCCGCTTGCAGGAGAGCAAACACAACAACATAGTCAACTTGGCTGAAAGTTGCTTACGGTTCAATAAAGAATTAGAAGGCCAAGACTCCAAGAAACGTAAAACAACAGACACATCCCATAAGGCAACATATTTAGGGCAAGGAGGTTTTACCACTCGGATGCCTCTAAGTAACTTAGAAATCAAGGGATGTTCCCCAGCGGCACCTGGGGCCGGTTCAAAAACAGAGCACCTGTTACCTTCTCTGAGTCTTCAGCTGAATCTGACGGATCTGAGGGAACAGAAGGACCTAGTACCTCCTCTAACACAAACCCCAATTTTTTAGGCAGGGGCCAGTCCAGGAACACAGATCCCCCACGGGGGAGAGGGAGAGGGAGAGGACGATCCAGGCCCAGGTACAACTTCCCTCCGGGAGAACGCCAGACCAGGAACAGGCACTACCAATGGGGCTACCAATATTAGACACTGTGGCAGGACCAAACACTAATATGGAAACAATACCCATATTCAATTTATCTCAGCACCAATTAAACTCTACAGATATAGCTCTTCTTATCAGAGGCCTATCGTTTGTGATTGCTGAAAAACCTAACTGGTTTAATATTCAGGCAGAAATTATGCAATTCTTTAGAAAGGTGAGGCTACAAACCTTTTTTAAAGACCCCGATGGCCCCAAAAAGAATGATGCCACAGGTCTTCGCCCTCCCTCCACATTTAATCCATCTAGCAGGACTATGCCGCCAGAAGTGCTTACTTTTGAACACCTAGTACTTTGAGACTTAGGAAAACTAAAAGAAGACTACAAATTCACCCCTCACAATATCAGCAGAGAGGAGAAAAATAGCCTGGCCAGGCTAAAACAAAATACTGACATTATCATAAAACCTTGTGACAAAGGAGGCGGGATCGCCATCCAAGATCGCATTACTTATGAAAATGAAATCATGCGTCAAATTAGTAACAAGGATCACTATGAACAACTAAGGGGTAATCCTGTAAAAAGCATAAGTGAGACAATCCTCCTCATTACCCAAGACGCACTTGACCAAGGCTTCATTAGCAAAAACGAATTCCTATTCCTGAATATCAAAGACCCTCGCACCCCAGTACTCTACACACTCCCTAAAGTGCATAAAGACGCAGAACAACCACCTGGTAGACCAATACTGTCAGGTTGTGGGTCAATTGTAGAACCCCTGGGGAAATACATAGATTTTTTCATTAGAGATTTAGTCCATGATACCGCCACCTATAGTAAGGATACCACACATCTAATTAATCTTATTGAGTCACAGCCATTCCATCCCAACAGTGAAATTCTTGTGACTCTTGACATAGAGTCACTTTACACAAACATCCCGCAACAAAAAGTGATAGCTGTAATCAAGAAACACCTAAACAACCGCCCAGCACCTCACCAAGTGCCCACCGAGTTCATAATCAGTCTCCTTGAAATAGCCTTAACCAAAAATTACTTTCTATTCAAAGACACATACTACAGACAGTGTAAGGGAACTTCTATGGGGGCAATTTTTGCACCAAATTTTGCCATTCTCTTTGTGGACGACCTAGAGTCAAACATCATCCTTACCAAAAGCAACCCGTTCCATGACCAGATTAAATTATGGCGCAGGTACATTGATGATGCCCTTATGATCTGGAGTGGCGAGGAGGAGGCATTACACAGCTTCTGTGCCTGACTAAACACAAATCAACCAGACCTTAGATTCACCTACTCGCATAATAGACAACAAGTTGATTACTTAGATGTGACTATTAAATGTGAGGATGAACAATTATATACCACCTTGTTCCGTAAGCCCACAGAACGCAATACCCTCCTAGAATACCGCAGCGCACACCCATGGGCTCTGAGGGACGGCCTTCCCTACGGTCAGTTCCTGAGGATCAGAAGGAATTGTAAATATAAAAGTGATTTCTTTACAGAAGCCGAAATCCTATGCAAAAAATTAACATCTAGAGGCTACCCTAGAAAACTTGTAAGAAGGGCTATGAAAAGAGCGTGGTATACACATAGAGAACACCTGCCTGAACCACACCCGAAAAAAGCTTTGTCTAAAATCACTTGTGTTACCACTTTCAATACAGTCAGCAATAAGTTATCCAAGCTAATTAAAAAACATTGGACTGTACTAGACCCTTTAGAACTAAATACAGGTCTCCCCCTTTTCTCTTTCAAAAGAGGTCGAAACCTTAAAGACCATCTCGTGAGAGCAGCAATTTGTCCAACCAAGAATAATACAATTGAAACAAGCCTTAATTTACCACCTGTTTTAGGACATTTTATATGTAATAATTGCATGGCATGCAAATTCACAAAGAACACTAAAGTATTCGAGTATGAAAGTTGTAAGCACACTCTCAAATTTTTCACCAATTGTAACTCGAAAAATGTCATTTATTGCATTGAATGTCCTTGCAAATTGCTCTATATTGGTCAAACGACCCAACAAGTTAAGACACGGATATCCCAACATAGGAGCAGGATCCGGTGCAAAGTGACAACGGCTCCCCTTGTTGAACATTTCCTTGAATTGGGACACTCTGAAAACGACCTCAAGTGGCAGGTTATCGATAAACTTGCACCAAATGCAAGGGGTGGAAATCAACAGACTATCCTGAATCGCCTGGAATGCAAATGGATTTACTATTGCAAAACTATTGAGAAAGGACTCAATTCCCTTGATGAATGGAACATGTGTATCTGATCACTATCTGTTAGATATCATCATGCTATCCATTACCAAAAATGTGCTGCTTAATATTGTTTATTGTAAACTTGCAATGCCTGTTTAAGATACACTTGAACATATAGTAGCTGTATAATTAATCTGTAACCCATCTCCAACCATACTTGCAATTATTCAATTCAAGCAAATTCCCACAATATCGATCTTTCGATTTCTAAGGAATTCTTCCTTAATAACAACAATACTTGCATTTATTCTTTTCCAGCAACTCCTACAGTATCGATCTTACGATCTCTAAGGACTCTTTCCTTAATAATAACCATCCCTGCCCATGCGCACTGCAAATAGAACAATGCCTTTCTCAAAAGTAACAATCGGTGCACATGCGCGTTAAAATACACTACTGCAAATAGAACAATGCCTTTCTCAAAAATAAAAATCGGTGCACATGCGCGTTAAAATACACTACTCGCGCCTCACGCCAGTCTCCCTGGTCTCTTGACACGCATGCGCGAACACAGGACGCCTTTACGCATGCGCACGCAACCAAGAAGCACTGTTATTGCGCTCTCCTCCCTGCAATCACTGTGAGAGCAGCTAAGCAGCGAGGCACTCGGACGCCCTCTTTCAGCCACCTACTTGCCGTGATTTAGTAAGTCCCCTGACGGCCGCGCTTTGTCTGTGTGTAAATCAATGGAGCTGTAATTAATTTTCTGCACTCTTGCCCCTTAGCTCCAGGCGAGCCGACTCTACCATACTAAGCTACCTTCTTCCATAGTGACTATACTGCTAATCGGACCCCCAAGACAAACTACGTTTTTTAAAACAACTTAGTAAGTGTTTCCCCCCCCGCCTTTTCACATTGTCAAGGCTCACCAAATTGCTAGTTCCTTATGTATATGCTTTAAATATTGCCCCGTAGGCTTCAGAAGGACCCACAATTAAGCTAATTTGTTCAGCCACTCAGACTTCGAAAATTGGTATTCCCTCGGATCTAGTAAGTCCAGCATTGATTGAGCTTTCTTTCCGCTCTTAAACTTGATTCATACTTTAACAACTGTACTTTATCATAGCTAACTGAGCATGGTCACTGGCATTTCAATGATGTATCGATTACACCTTGTCTTGTTTGCACTGCTCCACGACGATACTGTACTACTGCCAAATAGCTACTACTATGACCATTAGAGCGTTACTGAGCCTAGTCACTGGCACTTCATATGCTGTAGCGAGTACACCTTGTCTTGTTAGCGCTGTTCCAAGGCAATGCTGTACCACTGTGAAATAGCTAATACTATGACCATTAGAGCGCTGCAATAATTTACAACAATCTAAATGCCTGCAGCCTAAATCGAAAAAACGGCGGTCCAGGCAATCTGATATGACACCGTTTTTTCTGTCCCCTTCAGAATTCCTTTCTGTCGAATTACCCGATAATCCGGTTATTCTGATTTAAGTTTTTCTGTCCAGTTCAACTGTTCTAAATACAAAGTAAGTCACCCGTAAGACGATAATGCCATCGCATGCATTTACATGCTACTCCTTTTAAGATAAATAAATAAGCGCAGCACACATTGGGTTAGACTGCCAAGCGCCCCCTCACCTATTATAATCTAAATGTGCATGGAAATTAATCATGCCACTGGGAGCACAAGAATCACTACGCTAAGAAAATGATTTTGTAGGTTCACATGTTAATTTTAATTTTAATTACCTCTCTGCAGCTTCAGGAGGCTCCTCAGTCCTGATGATGATCTAAATTCATATAGATCGAAACGTCGTCGACCTACTCAAGGAAATACCCCCACTTCATTGTATATATTTCTGTGGTTTTTAGCCTTGTTGTTGTGTGACATTTTGTTTTTCACCATGTTCACTTGTGTCACGTTATGCACATTGTCACTCATTTGAGCACCTGAAACATTATGATAATTGTTGAAAAAAGAAAATAAATAAAAGATTCTATTTGAACCTATTTCTCTAGCTCCCCAGCATGAATTAATCATACGCTGTACTCCTTTAAGGACCTTATCAGGCCATCCCTGAACCATTGTTTTTCTAAAAGTATCAATGAAAATATGACCTGCGGAAATCGCAGAGCGAAAGTTGTTAACCGTTCTGTAGGCCAAACCAGAAGAAGCCATGGAGGCCAAAAAATGTATTATCAAAGCAAGATCTGCTGTAACGGGATCCACCGACCGTTGTGCGCACCAATCACACCAGTGTTTCCAACTTGACGCATAACGCTTGCGTGTGTTGGGGGCCCAAGCTTCACTGATAAATCGGGAAGCGTCCCCGATAAACCTGGGTTTTTCTAGCGTCCCCCGATAACCTCCATGCCACCAGATGGAGTTGACCCGATAGAACCAGAGGATGGGGTTCGTGAAGAGGGTCCAGCAACAATTTCCATTTGGGAGGGAGAAGGAGCGGCGTCGAGCAGCTCATCTCCAGAAGAACTGGAAACCAGGCTTGAGCCCGCCAAAGAGGAGTGATGAGAATGAGCTCCGAGTTGAACTGTCTCGCACGGGCCAGAACCCGTGGAATCATCACGAACGGCGGAAAAGCATAGTACAGGAGAGGAGGCCAAGACTGGAGAAACGCATCCGTGGCCAAGGCCACCGGATCCGGACGCCAACTGTAGAAGCGGGGAACCTGAGCGTTGAAGCGAGAGGCAAACAGGTCGAGGTGACAAGGTCCCCAAATCCTGGACAACATGCGAAAGATGTGAGGATGAAGCCTCCAATCGCTGTAGTCCCTCAGATGACGAGAGTTCCAGTCCACAATCCGATTGTCGCACCCTGGGAAGTGCTCTGCAATAACAATGATCTGTCGTTGCAGACAAAGATGCCAGAAGTCTTTCGCAATCTCTGCCAGAAGTCTGGACTTGGTACCCCCCAGTTTGTTGACATAACGCACCGCAAAAATATTGTCCATTCTGAGAAGAATGCAACAATTTGTCTTGTTGGGGACAGACACCGAATCGCGAAAGAGCCCGCTAGAAGCTCCAGGCAATTGATGTGAAGGGACAACTCTTCCCGAGACCAACGACCTCCCGTCGCCACCGGACCGCATCGGGCTTCCCAACCCCAAAGGCTGGCATCGGATTCGATCACTACATCCGGAGTCATCCCGAACAGTGCACGGCCGTTCCAAGACTCCATGTGGTCCAGCCACCACAACATCTCTGCCCGGGCATCGTCCGAAAGAGGAATGTGATCCGAATACCAAAGACCCCTCTGAAAATGCTTGATCTTGAGGCGCTGCAGCGCACGATAATGTAACAGACCAGGAAAGATAGCTTGAATCGAAGAGGACAGAAGACCTACTATTCGAGGCACCGATCTCAAAGAAACAGTCTGATGAGCCAGGAACAATCTCAAGTCCCTCTTGATCGACCGGATCTTCTGACCGGGAAGGAGGAGCTGACAAGAGATCGAGTCTATACGAAAGCCCAGGAACTCCATCAAGTGAGATGGAGTAAAGTCGGACTTCAGAGGATTCACCAGGAAACCCAGAGATTGCAATAGATCGATGGACCACTGTAAATGAGACTGAAGAAGAACTGGACACTGAGCCAAGAGAAGGATATCGTCCAGATAGACAATCAAGCGGACCCCGCGTGACCGCAAAGACTCCATCACTGGACGAAGAAGCTTCGTGAAACACCACAGAGCTGAAGAGAGGCCGAATGGAAGAACGGTGTACTCGTACCAAGTCCCGAGCCACTGAAACTGTAGATAACGACGATGAGGGGCAAAAATCGGAACCGATAGATATGCATCCTTCAGGTCCAGGCGAACCATCCAGTCGCCCTCCTGAAGCAGGTCTCGCAGAAGATGGATGCGTTCCATCTTGAAATGACGGTACACAACTCCGCCGTTGAACTCCTGTAAGTTGAGAACCAAACAAGACCCTCCCCCTTTTTTCTCGACGAGAAAAACATTGCTGACGAATCCATGAGGATGAGGGACCGTGGGGACGATGGCGCTCTTGGCCAGAAGAGAAGCGATCTCCATTGAGATGACTTCTTGATCGTGTTGGGAAAAAACAAGAGGCTGAGGCCGATGATGTTGGTGAGGGCGAGCGTAAAACTCTATTTTGTACCTCTGCACCGTCTCCAACACCCAGGCATCTTTCGAGATAATAGCCAATTGTGGAGAAAATACTGCAATCTGCCCCCCAGAATCACATCGGAAGCAAGAATCAAGCTCACCTGAGGTGGAGACATCTTGACGTCCTCCTTGGTTACAGTTGAAACCTCCTTTTCCATACTGTCCTCTGCCTTTTCTGGAAGGATAGAAGTTGGATATACCGGAGGAGAACTTGACCACCCCATTGGGACTTGTTTCCACGTTGAGGATTGGAATCTGAACCACGGCCGAACAAAAGACCCAGCATCAGAATCTGTAGGAGGAGAAGAATGGCCAGACGCAGCACGTTTTTTGGCCGAAGGTGCAGAAGACAAGGTTTTTGCCAATTTAACAAAATCGGAATGATGGGGAGTCTTGGGAGACTTTTTTCTGCACTTAACAGAAGAGGGGGCCAACCCCCCCTGTTGCGCAGCATATTCCGAAAGATGTCTCTTCTAAGGAGCTATGGCCTGGAACAGAGCCTGACCCATGAACTCATCAACAGAACCAGAAGGTTCCTCATCATCATAGTAATATCCTTCCTCCTCATAGAAGTCTCCCATGGCGACATAAATCCACCAATTAGTGCCCACTGGAAGGAGAAAATAAGTATATATACAGCCAAGGTCAATTCAGGGGGAGTGGAACCCCAAGTGCAAGCCAGAAATACAGGTAAAACCTGTCAAGTAAATAAATAAATAGTGGAGGGAGGGCTTGCACAGCAACAACAATATGCCACTCTAGGCAGAGCCTATGCGAATTTTACAACCCTCTAATTCTGTTATGAAAAGGCGTGAAGGAGACAAAAACGACAGGCAAAGGGGCATGCTTTGACAAGCAAGTCCAATATTCTTCCTGAGGCGAGCGCCGTAGAAGAAACAACGAGCTAGATAGAGCTCGCGTTAACAAGGCTGCCGCGCATGCGCGAACAGCCTTCTGCCGAAATGGGAGACGCGCGAGACACACGCGCGTCTTCCGAGCTCCTCTCTCCCGCTCCACAGAAAACAAAGCAGACGCGAGCAACACGCGTCTGTCGAGGGAGGTGCCACACGCTCCCCAGGCTACACCGGCAAGAGCCGGTAAACAGTGCAAGGACGTGCTGAACGAGAGCGCGGAAGTACAGTAATGAACGCCGAAGCGGCGGAAGGCAATGAAATAAACACACAAAGCGGCAAAGCAGCACAATGAGCAGCGCACACAGCAGTAGAACAACAAGTGAATTAGCGCACAAACCGGCAATAAAAACACTAAATAGCGGTAACAATGATGTAAAAATGATTAAATGCACTTAACTGGCTGTGAAGCAGCAAAGAAAGAGGAAGTTGTGACCTATATCACTCTATTTATAATGTTATGTACTCTATGGTCACCCAGGGTTTCTGGGTAACGTAGTTTGTTTTTTCTTTACTGTGTGCTGATTGGCTGCTGTGTTTTCAGTAAAGAAATCGAGAAAGCATAATCGGAGCCTCCGTCCTGACATAGAATTTAAACACAATAAGCTACAGGCCCATTAAAATATTAAACCAATCAGGCGGACCTAATGTGACACCGATAAATAGTCCTAAAGGTGACGTGTGCCGATTTTTACTCATAATATAAAGGTCTTTCTTTTTTGCTCTACAGCCCACAGTATAGGGAGAATATTCTTTCTCCATTATTCACTTAGGGTTTGAATCCAAGCGTGCAAGGAGTTCCAGATTATCCTACCTTTTCTACCCTGGTTACTACCTTTTCATTTAAATATGGCTATTTCTAGACTATACATTGCTAACAGCCTGGCAAGCCATTTGGGAAAAACCTGGTGCGTTGGGATCAAACCAAGCGGACGCAATACACATTCTTAATATTGCCATAGACAAAAATAATAATTTATTCCCTATCCCAAGAAGATTAGCTTCCTAAATCCTTAACAGAATAACATCATCTAACAATATGATTTCATTTTTAAAAATTTCCGATAAAAAATCTGCTATATCTTTGATTAGTTTTTGCAGAACATTACATAACGCAAAAATATGGACCCTATCTGCATTATAGAGTACACATTGAGGACAAAATGTTCCCATTCTGCCCCCACACTGTACAATTTTGTCAGGTGTATAATCCGAAAAAAACAAGTTTTATAAAACTGTGCTTGTAACTTAGTAGACATAAAAATAGATTGTGACAGCTGATAAGCATACATAAAAGTCCCATCTGACACCGCCACTTTCGCTTGCCACTTCTGAGAATATTTATCCAAATCATCTGGTAAGGCTGCATTTATTAGCGTGTATATCTCCCCAATAGAGCTAACTTTGTCTTGGATTATTCTTTTGATGGTTTCCACCGTCTCAAATTTGACCCGCCACCTCCTTTACGTGAGAGAAAATCCCTAATCTGGAGAAACAAAAAAATCCCACCAGTCCAAAGTACAATCTTTTTTCAGTTCTTCGACGGATCGGAACGCAGCGGGGGAGAAGAAGCAACCGATCCAATCAATTCCAGCCCTCTTCCATTTTCCCATACAAGAATCTATAAAAACCTCTGAGAGAGTATAATTATTATCTAAGGGTGTGTAAAAAGATAGTCTACCAATTCCTAATAATCTCCGTATGGCACTCTATACTTTAAAAGCGCTAAAAAGAGTTTTAAACCAGACTTTCAAATTCAAATTCAAAAGATCTTTATTCGGTTATTCAGACAAACAACCATAAAAGCAGAGGTCAATAAACAAAATTTAAAAAAGATTGATTCGAGCTATAAACCACTTCCAGAATTAAAAATCACAATTCATCATATACAAATGTTAAAAGCAATTTAAAACATTTATCCCTCCATGCTATTTCTAAATTTTAGTGCTAGTTTTAAAAAAACAGTTACAAATAAAGTGCAATCGTGGGTTAGCAGCTGTAAATAACAAAGTGCAGGTCTAACCTGTATAAAGTTCATTTTTTTAAGAAGGGGCTTTAAATAAAGCCTCCGAGGTATGTCATAGTAAGGACAAATAAATAGAAAGTGCACCAAGTCCTGCGGAGACCCATTGTCGCAGCCGCAGGACGGTAGCACTTGACCTCAGTGGCTCCCCTTGGGAACGGCAAGCAGTAAATGGTAAAGGTCCAAACGGAACCTAGTTAGCAAGAATCGATCAAAGCCCGACATTGGCCAAGACAAATACGGTTCCATACTGGGTGTTGATTTTATTACAACATATTTCCGGACACTGCTTTTGTTCAGTTCCACCTCCTCTCGATGCAGGTACTGAGAAAGGGAAAATGTTTTCCTCACATATGTAACATCAGATCTGCTGATAGAGTCTGGTCTTATAAAAAGCTCCGGATGCCCCAGTTCTGAGAAGCAGTCTTTCAAATATTTGAGCCACGGGATTTTATGCATATTGTCCCAGGATAGGGCTTCTCTCTGGAGTTGGTGATTAAGTGGCAAGTCTTTGTTTAGCCAACAATTTAACCAGCAGATTAAAGGTCGTAGAGCTATAGTATCACTTAAGAAGGGGACGCCTAGTTCTTCATGCACTATAAAACTGGCCGTTCCCCTTGGGACCCCCAGCATCTGTTTCAGGAGATTATTTTCTATTACCACCAGGTCATTGATTGCCGTGTGCCCCCAAAGCTCACTCCCATAACAGGCTAACGCCACACTCTTTGCCTGGTAAAGTTTTAGCAATACAGCAATTGGGTTGTTGCCCATTTTCCTAGCAAAGCTAAAAATGGCCGAGTTTGCCCGAGTTAACTCCCCCCTTTCCCCTGGACTGCAGGGCCCCATTTCAACTGGTTGTCAAATAGGACACTCAGATACGAATTTCGTTGTAAATGTATGCGTGGTAAAAGCATATAAAATGTAATGCCATGCTTTATAATGGCATTGCGGAGTCTTGATACTTTCGTAATGAAAGTATGCGGAGTGATGTTATGTGGAAAGAAAGTTGTGGAATAATGGGTGTTTACCCTCCCCCAGTAAGTACATTGGTGGCACAGCGGCCGACATCTCCAGCAACATACTCATATTTTTTCACCACCCATTTGAAAAATGCACAGGTCTCCCTCATTGATGGCCAGCACCGACATACACTTTTAGACACACCTCCCACCATAAGTTCTAGAATTGCGAACTTTAGAGCTGGGGAGCAACGTTCGAATCTCGGCATCAGCTCAACATCCTCTGATTCCAGGCAAATCGCTTTGTGTCCCCGTGCCTACCACAAATGAATGTGTTCTTCTGTAATGTAAATTGTGCTCATGCCATGTTGTCGAGTTCGGGCTATATAATATTGCAAGGAAAAATAAAGTAGGGAAACCCGAGTTCACACACTACTGAACGCGCACTCTTAAGTGCATCAGCAGTGCACTGTGAATTGGAGCGTTTCAAAGGCCTGTTACAGATAAGAAATGCTATCAAAACGAAATCCTACAAAACAATATACTACTGGCCGGCCGCAATTCATACCCGGACAACGTGGCTGCTAGTTAATAATAATAAAGATTATAAAGCGCCTGGTTACACTTAGATCAGTGTGTCCCTGCGCTGTGGATACAGACCAAGAAAGCCACCATAACTGTCCGAGAGAGAGCACAAAAAGGCCAGGGAGAGAGCGGAACGGAGACTACTTGGGAAATAGGTGAGTCTTCAATTTCTGACGAAACCTCATCTCAGACGGTTTCATACGGAGCTCGATCGGAAGTGCATTCCACTGTTTACTAGCCAGGTATCTAAAAGAGCGACCGGCCATCCATGCTTTGTAAATACGCGGAACCCTGAAGAGCATACTACCTAGGGATCTCAGTAGCCGCTTCAGGCGATACATGGTCAACAAATTTTGTAGATAGATAGGTCCCTTTCCCTGTGCGATGCGCTGTGCCATGCACATCGTTTTGAACACAACATGTTCACGGACAGGGAGCCAATGCAAGGTGGCTAAAGCACGACTCCCGGATCACTTCCGGGGAAGATTCAGTGCCAACCTGGCGGCCGCATTCTGCACGCACTGAAGCTGGTGCAATCCTTTTTTGCTCAAACCGATATACAGTGAGTTCCCATAGTCCAGGTGGGGAGTGACAAGGGTATGAATTCGCTTTTTCCTACCAGCAGTGGGGAGGTTTTACGCAGACTTTTTAGAATGCCATAGCACTTGCCTGCAACCCCTCTGATATGGTGTTCAAAGGACAGGTTGACGTCCAGTCGTACTCACAGGTTTTTCACCTGCTCTGAGGGGATGGGAGTGGGCCCTAATTCGGGCGGCCACCATGCTGAAGACCAAATGGACGGCACTTTCCCCAACACAAGAAGCTCAGTTTTGTTCCAGTTGAGGCGTAGGTAGTTGTTATTCATCCAGCCTGCCAGTTCCCCTAGACAGGTGGAGAAATTAGCCGCCGCCTCTTCCGGGAGTTGGGATAAAGTCACCACCAGCTGCGTGTCGTCAGCATAGGACACGATCTCCACCCCATAAGCTTCCACTGTCTTCGCCAGGGGTTTCATATAGAGATTGAATAAAGTAGGGCACAAAGTAGAGCCCTGAGGAACCCCTTGCTTTAAGGATCGCACCTCCGATTTAAAGGGGGGACAGTGGACTTGGAACCTTCTGTCCGCCAGGAACGAGCACAGCCAGTCATGAGCCAACCCTACAACCCCTGCCTCCCTGAGGCGGGAGATTAGTAAAGGATGCGAAACAGTATTGAATGCCGCACTAAGGTCTAGCAGCAGCAGAGCGGCCGTCCGCTCTTCATCTACTTTCCCGCGGAGCAGTTCTGTAGAGAAAAGCAGAGCCGATTCTGTGGAGTGGTTGGCTCTAAAGCCTGACTGTGAGGGGTGGAGAAGTTGGCCGTCTTCTATGTATTTCCCTAGCTGGGCATTGACAATTTTCTCCACCACTTTGGCACAGAAAGGTAAGAGTGAAATAGGGCGAAAATTGTCCAGATGGGACAGATCGAGGTTGGCCTTTTTTTGATCGGGATTACCTGGGCTGTTTTCCAATCATGGGGCACATAGCTTGCCTGAAAAGATAGCTCTGCCAAACGTCCAATGTGACTTATGAGAAGTTCCAACTGGCTCTTAAAGATCTTAGGTTGAGCAGCGACCATTGGTGAGCCAGACTGGATACTACGGGCCATCTTCATCAGTTCCGGTAGGTCAGGGACTACAAACTGGTTAAGGCACTTATCTTCCCTTAGCCTTGTTTCTCCGGCTCGTCCTATGGGTATCTCATCCGCTCCCATTGGAAAGGACCGATATATGGTCTCGACCTTCTGCACAAAGTAGTCGCGAGCGCCTCGCAGATCTCCTTGGAGTAAGCATCTGGAGAGAGAGTCCTATTAAGTGAAGTAAGCTCCTTGTATATGGAGAAGAGCTCCTTGGATGAGTTTTCTGCTAGCTCAATTTTTTTATTTAAGAATTCTCTTTTAGTTCTCCTTATCAGGCCATGGCACTCTTTCAGACTGCTCTTATATTCCTGCTTGGCCATCTTCTCATAGTTTTTGCGCCAGGCGCGTTCTAAACCTTTGCATGCAGACTTGGCTGCTCTTAAATCAGCATTGAACCACGCGCCATCTTAGTGCATCCCACCGGGGTATTGTTTGTCCACGGCGCGACCCTATCTAGGGCCCTGGTCAACCAGTCCTCATATTCCTTCCAAGCTTCATCTAGGTTCTCTCTCAGCGGGGGACAACCTAGCCTCAAGGCAAGCTCCAAGTCAGCCTGATTGAGTTTCCCCCATTGCATACGTTTATGCGCCACCGGCCTAACTTGCGCGGAACTGTTAGGCAAGCCTGGTATAGAGAACTGAATGAGATAATGGTCTGACCATGGAACCCTGATCGGGGGCTGAACCTCCACACCCTCCCAATTGGCAAAAATAGGATCAAGAAGGTGGCCCGCCTGATGGGTCGGCATCAAAGATTGGAGTTTCAGCTTGAATGACTCCAGCGTGGCAATCACCCCTTGAGCTTCCCTACCTTCCTCCTCCAAGTGCAAGGTAAGGTCCCCTAAAATTAGGAGCCTGTTGTAGCGTAGAGCCGGTTGCGCGACCACCTCCATCAGGCTATCTATGAATTGTGATGTCCCTCCCATTGGGCGGTAAATCAAGTACCCATTTATAGTCAGGTTGGGCGAGGATTTAATTGAGAAGACACCTGCTTCGCTATTATTAATGCCCACTGCTTCCAGGGTACATATCACCTCCAGTTTATGAACCAGAGCAATCCCCCCACCACGTTGTATACCACGGTCTAATCTCAGCATACCATATTCGTGGGGGAGTGCTTCCAGAATTTCCTGCGCAGACTCCCCATCTAACCAGGTCTCCGTTAGAAAGAGTATATCTGGCTGGTAGTCGATTAAAAGATCTAAGATTTCGAGTTTA
This sequence comes from Lissotriton vulgaris, assembly GCF_964263255.1. Taxonomy (NCBI): domain Eukaryota; kingdom Metazoa; phylum Chordata; class Amphibia; order Caudata; family Salamandridae; genus Lissotriton; species Lissotriton vulgaris. The sequence continues at coordinate 1,079,441,760 of NC_141689.1, read as the reverse complement.
TGTTTCTTTAAAGAGCGACAGTTCAACTTTATAAGGGTTAATGTCTCGTCCTTACTCTCATGCCCCAGAGTTTCCATTGGGTTATATAGACAGGGTATAAAGCAGGAATATCGACGGGATAATATCGACTAGCATAAACATCAAGGTAAGAATATCGACTTGCAAAAATATCGTAGTTTTAAATATCGTTGTAGTAAATATCGTTTTTTTAGAATGACAAAAATATCGTTAAAATAAAATATCGTTGAACAGAATATCGTTAAGGAAAATATTGTTGTATATAATATCGACAAAATAATAGAATGTGTTATATAAGGGTCTAAAAGTATGTATTATGTTTAAATAATTAATAAAAAATGTCCATTAGTCTTAATATGTGTTGAAAAAATTGTTATAAAATTAATAATAGTAAAAAATCTAGGAACGGGTTATTGGTATTATAGGGGATAAGGGTGGGTAGTAATTTAAAAATGTAGTGTAAATAATTTGTATAGAATAGTAACAATATTGAATTATATTAAATTTTTAAATTTGAAATGCAAAATTTCAAATTTTAAAACGAAATTAAAATTTTAAATTTAATTTAAAATTTAAAAAATTTTAGTAGTGGGTTGTTGTTGATACAGGGGATAAGGGTGGGTAGTATATTATAATAAGTGATATGAAATGCAAAATAAAATTTAAAAAAAATCTCAATTAGAAAACAAATTTTTTGTGTTCTTCGATTTCATTTTTAGATATTATGTAATAATTTTCTGATATAGTGTGTGAATACTGTTATACAATGTTCAAAACTAATTAAATATTTAAAAATTGCGAAAATCGAAATTTAAAATTTTACATTGTGAGAAAATAAATTTTAAATCGAAATTTTCACAATTATTAATATTTAAATAAGTTATTTGTTTAGTATATTTCAATGTGTTTTGGTTATAATATATGATAAGATATATGATAAGAATTAATAAAAAGTATGTGAACAATAGAAAGATAAATTTAATATTAATTTTAATGTAAAAAACTAATTATAATTTCCAAATGTTAAAAAAATATTTTCACAAATATTATTTATTGTTATAGAAAAATTAGAATATTGTATAGTTGGAAAGTAATAGTTCATTTTGTACTATCATAGATCATAGTTGTTATTTATAAATATTAAAAGTGTTGTTATTTTATTAGAATATCCTAAATGTGTTTTAGTACTGTTCAGCATTTTACAGACTTAAGTTTAATTGGAGTTAGAATACATTATTATTATGGTTTACTGTCCAGCACTTTCTCAGACTAATGTTGGATTGGAGTTAGAATAGTAAATTATTATGGTTTACTATCCAGCACTTTCCCTGACTTATGTAGGATTGGAGTTAGAATAGTAAATTATTATGGTTTACTATCCAGCACTTTCCCTGAGTAATGTTATATTTGGAATTAGAATAGTAAATTATTATGGTTTACTCTCCAGCACTTTCTCAGACTTATGTTGGATTGGAGTTAGAATAGTAAATTATTATGGTTTACTATCCAGCACTTTCCCTGATTTATGTTGGATTGGAGTTAGAATGGTAAATTATTATGGTTTACTATCCAGCACTTTCCCTGAGTAATGTTATATTTGGAGTTAGAATATTAAATTATTATGGTTTACTTTCCAGCACTTTCCCTGACTTATGTTGGATTGGAGTTAGAATAGTACATTATTATGGTTTACTATCCAGCACTTTCCCAGAGTAATGTCATATTTGGAGTTAGAATAGTAAATTATTATGGTTTACTGTCCAGCACTTTCCCTGAGTTATGTTGGATTGGAGTTAGAATAGTAAATTATTATGGTTTACTGTCCAGCACTTTCTCAGACTAATGTTGGATTGGAGTTAGAATAGTAAATTATTATGGTTTATTATCCAGCACTTTCCCTGACTTATGTTGGATTGGAGTTAGAATAGTAAATTATTCTGGTTTACTATCCAGCACTTTCCCTGAGTAATGTTATATTTGGAGTTAGAATAGTAAAATATTATGGTTTACTCTCCAGCACTTTCTCAGACTTTTGTTGGATTGGAGTTAGAATAGTAAATTATTATGGTTTACTATCCAGCATTTTCCCTGAGCTATGTTGGATTGGAGTTAGAATAGTAAATTATTATGGTTTACTATCCAGCACTTTCCCTGAGTAATGTTATATTTGGAGTTAGAATAGTAAATTATTATGGTTTACTATCCAGCACTTTCCATGACTTGTGTTGCATTGGAGTTAGAATAGTAAATGATTATGGTTTACTATCCAGCACTTTCCCAGAGTAATGTAATATTTGGAGTTAGAATAGTAAATTATTATGGTTTACTGTCCAGCACTTTCCCTGACTTATGTTGGATTGGAGTTAGAATAGTAAATTATTGTGGTTTACTGTCCAGCACTTTCCCTGACTTATGTTGGATTGGAGTTAGAATAGTAAATTATTATGGTTTACTATCAAACACTTTCCCAGAGTAATGTCATATTTGGAGTTAGAATAGTTAATTATTATGGTTTACTGTCCAGCATTTTCCCTGAGTTATGTTGGATTGGAGTTAGAATAGTAAATTATTATGGTTTACTGTCCAGCACTTTCTCAGACTAATGTTGGATTGGTGTGAGAATAGTAAATTATTATGGTTTACTATCCAGCATTTTCCCTGACTTATGTTGGGTTGGAGTTAGAAAAGTAAATTATTATGATTTACTATCCAGCACTTTCCCAGAGTAATGTCATATTTGGAGTTCGAATTATAAATTACTATGGTTTACTGTCCAGCACTTTCCCTGACTTATGTTGGATTGGAGTTAGAATAGTAAATTATTATGGTTTACTGTCTAGCACTTTCCCTCACTTATGTTGGATTGGAGTTAAAATAGTAAATTATTATGGTTTACTGTCCATTATATTTCTTAAAAAAATTATATTTAAAAGTTATAATAATAATAATATATGTAATGTTGTAATATTATTTTAAACAATAAACAATTAATTATTTTTTAAACATTTTTACATACATATGACAAGTTTCAACATTTATTAAGTAAAATAGTTATTTCGTTTTGTACAATAAATTTTTATTCATACTTTCATTTGTTAATGCAAACATTTATATTATTTGATTACAAAATTAACAAATTATTTGTTTACAATTTACATTGCAATTTTTGCCATATATATTTTTTTTTCATACATTAATTAGTATATTAAATTTTAATATTATTTATTAAAATTTAATATGTTAATTAATTTACATGTAATAGTATTTTCCAAAAATATGTACATAAAATAGTGCATGTTTTTGTACAATAGAAAAAAATATTTAACAATCAGAAACATATTTCAATATACAATAATTAATTAATACATAATTATATTACAAATATTATTGTATATTTTACATTATTCATGTTTTTTCACAATAATAAGAAAATTATTAGTAAACATGGAAAAAAATGCTATTTATTACAATTTTATTTGGGAAAAATGGGTATTTAGTCCTATTTTTGTTTTTATTATGCTGCCATTTTGTTTTTGGAACTTCACTTTTTAGTCTATCGACATCGTTGTTTGGGTCATTTCAGAAAACGGAACCTCGCGGTTGGGAGCTGCTTCATGTTGGTGAAGGTAAGTTTATTTTACATTAATTTTAACTATATTGTAAGGTATTTGAGAGCTAGTTGTAGTGTGTACGTGTCGATATGTGTAGTGATTTGCAGTTTATGTGATAATTACGTGTTATTTCAGGTCGTTATTGATAACGTACTTTGTTAGGTATTTCTAATGAAACTAAGGTTTATGTATTGTATTAATGGATTACTTCAGGTGTTTTCCTATGTTTTATATGCTATGTGTAGGCTTTGTGTATTTCGTATGTATTGTGGGTGGGTTTTGCTTGTATTTATTTACAGGTGTTCATTTTGGTGAGCAGATGGATTTTATCTCGTTTTTTTTTAAATACAGGTAAATGTTTAATTACATTTCCTGACTTTTCGGGATTTTGGAGCTTTTTTCTCGTGATTATTTTTCGGGTTTTTAATGGTTCCATTCTCCAGAGGATTGCGACGTGGGACTCTTATAAAACAGTTGTATTTTTGCATTTTGTTGGGATTTTTTTAAACTATATGGATTGATTTTTGTTCTATTCCTGTGGAAACAATCGTCTTGGAATATATTCTACAGCAGCAGAACCGTAAGTTATTATTATTTTTAATTTTGGGCTGGATTGTGTTATATTGTACAATTTTGTTTAATGTCGTTTTATTATGTCTTGTAATAATATATTATATTTATTTTTACATGACATAATTTAACTAAATTTAAAAAAAATAAAAAGTGTTATTTATTATTTGCTACATTTTTAGGTATTGCTTGTTAAAGGATGGATTTTGCTATTAGGTCTATGTATTCTAGACCTTCGATACTTGGGTACATTCTGGTTTTTTGCTGTAGGTATTCGTACATATTCAACGTTTGTTTACTTAGTTTAGGGCCGATTTTAGATAGAGATTGCTCTATTCTGAGTTCTTGGTAGCTTTGTTCTTTTTATATGCTTTGGATTAGTTCATGAAGTGTTGGTTGTGTTCTTCCTAAAGTGGCTTGGAAGGCATTATGCCATCCTTGAACTGCGTTGTTAGTTTTTGCTTTCTGTGCTATTGTACTAGCATACACATTCCACCATGGAATTTGAAATTTAGGTTGTCTGCGGTGGCCTGAACGATGTAATCTTCCCACCCAGGTATCTTCAAAATAGTCTAAGAAGGGAGTTAATTTTTTCTCTTTGGTGCGGTAGAAAGGGCTGTCAAGTAGTAAATTGTAGTAGTTAGCAACTTCTGTTGTTGGCACATATGCCAATGCAATTAACTTTTTAATCTGATAAGCAAAGTTACTGTTTGTTGAATATTCAATGCTTAAAGTAGATTTTTGTAAGTGCCTCCATATACTTTGGTTGTAGTGATAATAACAACCTTGTATTGAGGTGTGGGGATATATTTTAAGGATAGCTTGAATCATCGCAATTTCAAAGTCAATTATTATTCTTTGTGGATAGTAATTATCTGTAAATTCTTTGATAGTTGTTAAAATTTCTACGTAGGTAGCATTTGTTTTATTTGGCAGCAGAGTATAAATTAGAGGGATATTTGTTTCTTGGTATTCACCATGGATGGTGTAAAGTTGATAGAAAGGTTTGGGACATACTTTAAAAGCTCCGTCCATCATCCAGGTTTCACATGATTTTAGTTTTTGCAAATTGCTATTTGTTGCAAAAAGTAAAATTCTTTTGTCATGACTGTGGTTATCATACATTAAGAATTTATCTTCATTGTGTGTAATAGTATATTCAGGATATATTTTTATGTCTTGAAAAGTTTCTGGGGTTGGTGGAGTTGGATCAGAAGCACGTTTTGTTTTAGCTATTAATCTTTTCAAGTTGGGGATTGAAGGTAACTGTCCTGTTACATGTTCTGGCACTTTGCTTAAAACATTTTTCAAAATACTAGTGCTTGTTTCTTGTGAGCCTGTACTAGCATCTCTCAATGTCTCTAGTGCTTCTCTAACTTCGACTTCTGTTACATTGGGTGGGTGGTTATGCTCACGCACATTTACAACATTGTTATCAACAGTAGTTGCTCTACCATAGCATGCACTTGAGTAATATTTACTACATTTCCAATGGGTCTTATTCCCTTTGATTCTTTCTTGGGTGTAGGTGTAACCCATGTAGCTCAGCATTATTTTCCCTTTTTGAGAAGTAATAAAAGTAGCTCCAGTTGCCATGTCTAAGGTAGATCTGTGGAAACATATATATGTATTTTAATTATAAGTACAAAACATTTATAGAGATGTGTATATGAGAAGGAAAAAGTGTGAAAACGTACTTACAATGTTGTTTTCCTGCTAATTATATAATTCTTGTTTTTCTTTCTTGAGTTTCTCTTTTTAATGTTCTGTAGTTGTGGTAAAAAATAATAGAAAAAATGTTTTAGTGTTATAGTTGTTTGTTTTAACTTTCTCATTTTTACTACATACAGTCATTATACTTACTTGATGTAGTAGAAGATGTTGGTAGTGTAGTTGTAGATTGGAAGATGAAGTTTGTATAATCTGTTGAAAAAAAATTAATTGTGTTATTTATTGTATTAGGATAATAGTAGTTAATAACATATGAAGTCTATTGCACGTTTACTTTGCTAATTTTTTTAATATTTTACAGCTATCTAAGTAGACATGGATAAGGCAGTTCATAATTTTATTTAATTATTATTTTCTGGTGGTTGTTGATAGGTTTTTGTAGTTGTATTTTCATAGAAAAGAAGAACAGGTTTTTACATTAGGGAGTTTAGGTAGTTTTCAACAGGTTAGAATGATAAATGAAATGGGATTTCACTTATTTGAATTGTAGTATGAAGTTTTGTAGTTGTTGTAGTAGGTGTGTATTCTCTTCTCTTCAGCAAGGTAACCGTTTTTCTCCAAGTTTGGGCCAAAAAAGGTAAATTAAGTTAAGTGTGTAACTGTATTTATAGTAGTGAGTTAATTAATGGTAGCGTTTGATTGGTTCAATTATATATATTTTAAAATGATTGGTTGAGAACATTATTTTGAATTTAAAAGCCGTTATTTTTGAAAGAGTTTGTTGCATAAATAATTGTTAGCAAATTTAAATAGTAAAATGTATTATATGTGATTTATTTTAATAGAATGAAAATTTTAAAATGTAGAAAATAGTGAAATGTGCTTTAAAATTATGCAATAGGAGTGTATGATAGTGTTTGTTAATGTATTTATTAGTAAACAATATTTTATTTTTATATATAAATAAATAATAGGGATAGTAAATACATATATGTGCGAAAAGTATTTTTTAACATTAAATAATTATAAAAATGTGAATAATATGAAGGTATTGTATATGTTTGGTTGTGTGATGCGGTGCCCTCCCATGCCGTTCATGGTCCGCGTCACTTCAGCCCTTCGTACAATACGGAAGCCACAACCAGAGCGTCCATAGCAACCACCCGGCCCACCAAACGTCCAACCCTCTGTCCTCTGTTCCAGGACCCAATCCGGAACGGCGGACGGCCGGAATCACACCCTCCTGACCCCGGAAGTACCTCCCCCTCGCGAGACCCGGACACTGGAAAAGCCGGAACCAGGAAGCAGTCAGACGTCGGATTGAGCTTGTGGCAGGAGACCCCGACCGGAGCGGCGACGGAGAAGGCGACCGAAGAAGAGGAAGAGTGGTCCGAAGATTGGTGGAGTCCACAGGAGGTTGCTGGGGAGCGGCCGCAACTCAACTCGGAGAGTTGCGGCGGAGCGGGTGAGTGAATCGGAACCACCCTTGTAGCACACTAGGTGCAGTGTAAATAACTCCCTTGTATAGACCTCTCCTTAGGTTCACGTCGTCACCCGTAGCACTGTGTAGATATTGTAAAGCACCATACCACGTTGTAGATAAACCCCTCGTCCCCCTCACGTCCCCCCACTCAGCACCCCTTCTGCATCTCGATACCCGGCTTGTGTCCCATTCCTATCCCGACCCTACCGTCCCCTCCTCACTCTCGTCTTCTTTCCCCCGCACGGATACCCGGGTGTTGGTAACAGGGTTCCGACTAAGGAAGTCCGGCAGGACTAACGGCTCCTTTCTTTTGTTTTCCCTCCCGGTACCTCCGAGGACAACCCAGACCGGAACTCCGGAAGAACCAGCTTTGCACGAGTCCCGGACCAGGATCATCCTTCCAACCGAGGAGCTGTGGTTATTTTGTTGCATATTCGAGACTGTTACCTACTCTGTTTCTCCAGTGGCATAAAATAAATCAAACATTGCCCACTACATACGGCCTCCGCGCTTGGTATTCCGGTCCGCCACACCCCCACGTCAACAGGTTGTTAATAATAGGACGATATTATTTGTATATTTATATAAGTAGACAGGTAGTCGATGTTAGTGTAGTCGATAGTAATGTAAAAGGTAATGTTATTTTAAAGAAAGTCGATAATGTAGTAGTCGATATTTATGTAGTCGATATAAGTGTTAACGATATTAGGGTAGTCGATAAAAAAATATCGATATTTGTGTGAATCCTTGTTTAAGCATATGATGACGATATTTTTGTAAACGATATTTTTGTGACGATATTTTTGTAGGACGATGTTTTTGTTATCGATATTTGATCATGGAACCATAGACAGACCTTGCATTTCTGGGGCATAAATTCAGCCCGCAATCCATGCTTACAGGCCGCCTCCATAGGTGGACACAAATGTTCCATCTGTTCTTTAGTGTACTGTAGTCTTAAGGGAGCAACAGGTGGTTTTTGAGCAGGGGGTCGGGCCCCTGGCCCCGTCTGGCCGCGGACGGGCGCAGACGGGCTTGCCTTTGACACGCCTTTGGCTCGCCATCGGCGCGCCCGCTGCACAGCCGTTGTCTTCCCTGCATTAAATAGGGGTCAGGATGGCAAAACTAGAACGTTACCCTCCTTCCTGTAGACCCGGAAGTGATTGGCTCCTCACCCTCCGCAGCTAACGCCCACAATGGACGCGGCGGAACGGGGCGGGCAACAGAGGCAAATATCACACAGAGCAGGTAAATTCCCCAAGCACCTTAGAATTTCCCCAAGTCAATTGCCAATTCTAAGCTGTACAAGTTAAAAGTAATTTCTAGAATTAATCAAACGTTTTCCGAATGCCCCCAGCGCTCACGCACTGACACAGGAAATACTGCTTTACAAATGGTACCGTCTGTCACTGCCACCGACAGACCTGTATCCATTGCGCCGCAGCTCAAGCACCCCACTCCTTCTCCCTAAGATACAACCTTTCTGACAACGGATCTGGCCTAGTATAAAATGTCAGTTACTTAACTGTGACAGAGAGGTATGGGAAAAAGGAGAGGCATGAGAAAAAGTAAAGCCACAGAAGTTATGGAGGGAGGATCAGCCGGGAAGGGTAATAAGGCTAAAAAGTCGACTAAATCATCAAAGCATAAAGTCAGCAATTGCGTTATGGGCCACATTGATAATTTGATCAACAAATGTGAAGATATACTAGCAGTCCCCTTGGGCCCCGACCTACTGATAGGCAATCTTCCCCCGTCTCACCACTCTAAGTGGAGTACCATTTATCCCAGAAATGTTTAGAAGACCACCAGCTAAGGGGCCCCCATTGAGCAACCATGACAGCATATCTCACACAGTGAGAATTAATTTGCCACCTTCAAGTTCTAATACATACAACACAAGCCAACCTGAGCCTGCACCAGTGTGCACTAATATATATGCCCCCCTTATGCATCAGAAAGATGATGCCTTGGTCCACCAGTCCACAGTCGGTATAGGCGTCACTGTACATGCTCCAGCCTCTCATCAAAGGTGTTAGAACCTATGTCCTGATCAGTTTGTTAGTCAGATTGTGGACCTTAAGGTTCAGATTAGTAAACTAACAGAGGAAGTCAGCACACATAAGGGAATGATTGGCAGGTTAACTAACTCCTTAAAATTATTGATACAAGACACACCCAGTGCAAAGGAAAAACTCACTATTTTTCAGCAGCCCAAGACCAGACAAAAACACACTGGCAGTTCAGACTTGAATAGTACGGTTTCAAACACTAATTTTGTGGACTGCCTTTTACATAGCAAAGTTTGTTACCCATCCCAAAAAGATCTGGTCTACATTCCTTCGTTATTTCATTATAATCAAGAAAGGCCGCTTGGTTTAGGATTCCAGTGCATGGAAGCCCGAGTTGATCATCCTATGGCTCCGAAAAAAACAATCTTTTTATTGGATTAACGCCACAGGAGGAACACCCTAGCAACAAGAAGTCAATGACCCACACCCCAAAATGACAAATCTTTTTAACCAACATCCCTAAACCAACCCCTAGGTTAATTAAAGAAGACGAACAGTCCCTAATTAACAAATGCACACAATGGCTCACACATGAGAAAATGTAGATTAATTATTAGGGAAGATATACTGCTAGCCAAAAGACACTCTGCAATTGGCTCTAACTTAGATTATGTGATGTGTAAAATCAAACACGCACAAGTGAGTTATAGAGCTATTGAACGTAAAGCTAAGAAAGAACGAGATGAGCGAAGATGGCAAGATCTTTATCAGGTCAGTAAAGAGAAAAACAGGCAAAAGTTCTGGCAATTAGTCAAATGGTGTAGTGGTGGGCAAAGGCCAATTTCACAAAGCCATGTAGCACCGGATCTGTGGGTTTAATACTTTCAGGCGCAATTTGCAGCCAAAGTTGAGGAGAGTATTGATGATCTGTTCCTAATCCCCAATCCTGATTCAGTCTTTTTCTTTTACATAGGGGAGGTCAAATCAGCATTTAAAGCAGTACCAAGAGGAAGGGCCCCGGGCCCATACTGTATTCCGGCAGATCTGTTCCTACACAATAGCGATATTTGGCTAAAGTATATAGGGCCATATGCATCAACACATTTTCCCATAGACACAGAATGGGCAAAACCCTTTGATGCATCTGGCCCATACATCAGGTAGCAAATGCAAAAGCTAGTGGAGCCTCAGTACCCGAATCCTGGTGTGGTGCTGAAATCCTACTCATCTATAACAAGCATTTACAATGCAATGGTCTCGGCATTATTAAAGGTAGAGCTATTGGCATTGCTCCTGACTTTTTTTTAAAATCATAAATAAATGGCATTGTCATTTACATTGCCAATAGCTTAATCGTTTGCATATGCGAGACCTATTGCATTAGCACCCACACACAGAGTAAGTAGTAGAGTGAGTAGTTGATAGTGAGTAGGAGAGAGTTATTAGTAAAGAGAGTATTAGAGAGCGGGTAGTAAAAAGTGAAAGAGTGAGTATTATATAGTGAGAGAGTGAGGCAGGATATAAGTACCATGCAGGTTTATATTAAACACAATCTTTTTCTCAAGCACAGTGCAAGTGCTGTACAGGTGAAACCTAAAATGAGTACCAGGCATTAGCAAACGATCACCTGAATGGAAATGTACAGATTTGTTTAATCCTGCACTTTGGCCCTGACAAATTTGGTGGAAACCGGATACTGTAAAATATTAAAACTGTATATGTTCACAAACCGACACACTTATTGCCCTCAACACTCTGCCCTCTGCCCTCAACACTCTGCCCTCTACACTCTGCCCTCAACACTCTGCCCTCTGCCCTCAACACTCTGCCCTCTACACTCTACCCTCTGCCCTCTACACTCTGCCCTCAACACTCTGCCCTCTGCCCTCAACACTCTGCCCTCTGCCCTCAGCATGTGAACAACAAGAGGGGACATAAAAAGGACAATATTTATGGGGGTCCAGTGTACCTGTCCTAAGAACATTTAACCAAAAATTGTACAAAGTTCCCCAAGGAGTAATGCTAATTTTGCAACAGAGTCTCTCTCTCTACGTTAATTGTGAAATCGACAGTCAGGGAACCAAAGGGGTCCCTTGTTGGAACTAGGAAACCTCACACAACTAATTATCTGGATGACTTGTTTCATCCCGCCCTATGGTTGTCTTGCCTCATCACCGGCTTCCTGCTCCAACGTCAAGCCGGCGCTGCAATGCCTGACGGGTAACACAAGGTGTTACACTTTTGTGGAGATCTTTTGTTACTTGCCGTAGTTGGGTGCGTGTGAGGGGCCTAGGAAAGTGAAGTTGTGAGCAAGGGAAAGTGTGTTTAAAAAAGGTTAGTTAGTCCACTCAGTATACTTTATTCGCGTGGCTAGCTGCCTTATTAAAAAGTGAAAGGAGGGGTACCGAGAACCAAAGTCAAAGTAGTATGGCCTCATTCAACCCTCGTCTGTGGTCAACATGTTTCATGCCCTATAGGCAATTCTTCAGGACCAAATTGTGCTCATAAACTTATAAGGGGCCCAGAATGGGCTAAAGTGTATACAGTATACAACCTGGTGGGTCAATAACCAGAGCAGGCCGATGGTCCTGCGTAAAAAGTCAGACCCTAATAACCCATATGACAGTCCCCGCAGGCTGTTCTTGTGGGACCTGTGCTGCAAGGTGATTACCTGGTCAGCGCGAGGCCAATGCCTCTAGGAACCTACCCCCACACTCCGGCGTGTCACGGCACGCAGAACAGCTGGCCTCAACACTCTGCCCTCTAGACTCTGCCCTCTACACTCTGCCCTCAACACTCTGCCCTCTGCCCTCAACACTTTGCCCTCTGCCCTCTGCCCTCAACACTCTACACTCTGCCCTCAACACTCTGCCCTCAACCTTTTGCTTAGAATTTTGTCGCATGTCCTGGCTTTTGATAGACACGGTGAGCCTAATGGGTGTTGCGCGCCTGGTTAGTATCATACAACGATCACACAGCGAACTAAGTCATTTAGTTGGCGCCAAGGCACAGTATCACATAGGAGCCGATAATCTAAAGGACGTTGCCAGAGACTTTTACTGGGAGGAACAGAGGCCAGCCATCCTCCATAAAGCGCCAAGTGGCTTCTAGGGCATGGTGTCCTTTGAGCTTCAATGGAAGTGAGTACCAAGAACTCCTGGAACCTTCGAACGGCTCCCGGTTTTTAATTGGTTTCGCGATCTGTAGGAGCCCTTGGGCATGTGACCCCAAACTTCTGGATGGCGTATAAATGGTGGACTCCACAGATGGCAATCAAAGCCTTGGTTTACACGGACATGTGCTATTTGTCGCGGTTAGAAACAGTACAGGATGACAATTTTAATAATGATTGTCAAGTCTTGTAGATCTATCGAGGTCTTATAAGTAACATTCTTCTTCAAGCACCAAGAGGCTATTATGGTGGTGGGGGGCACAATATAAATAAATAGAGTGCTGTATTCTATAGCACAGACAAACCCCAGGGGGCGGTCTATTCTCGCTCCCTGTCTTCGGGCACATATATTTTTCTTTTGGAAGGGGCGGTGGGGAACTAGGCTGTTAGCAGCATCCTGAATCAGCAAAAAACTGAAGGCAGCGCAGCCCTAAAAAATCCAAAGAGCTGAAATCTGCGTGTGTGTGGAGGGGGCAGGGGTGGTGTTTGAAACAATCGTGAATTGAATCTTTGTTCCAGACACACACCTCCCTCTCTATAGAGGAACCTGTGGCACCGGCGCAGGACTTACTCATTGCACAGTGGGCTTTGGCCCCTGCAGCCTGTGCGAGGACTCCTCCGGTGAACAACTTCAAGGGCCAAAGGAGGCCTGGGGGAGGGGGGATGTAAACTATTTATTATCTTGAAACCTCACACACCCCCACAAATGTCACCAGACCTCGGCAAAGCCTTTCATTCACACATTTGTGTTTCAAAGTTACCTCTTCTGCCGCGCGGCTTTCTAGATTTCTCAATTCACCGCCCTCGTAAACATCCCTTGCCTCCCGGTGTGAATGTACAAGCCGTTAGCATGTTGGTTTTTTTGTCATTGCATCGAGGCTGTATTAAAATAAATAATAGACGTATCCATACAGATTGAGGAGCGATGTTGCGTCTCCTGTTTAAGTTTTTTAGTAAAGACAACGCACATTTGAATGTAAAAGCATGGGATCTAATCCCACGTTTTTTTGTTGCAGTTTTATATAGCGTGAACTTAGAGCGCTTCACATGAGCACTTGTTATGTTACACAAGGACACATTTATTTCTTGGTAGGCGCAGGGAGATTATGTAATCACAGAATGCTGAGCCGACACTGAGGCTCGAACCCGGTTCCCCAGCTTCAAAGTCGGCAGCTCTTGCCGTAAGGCCACATCCTCTTCCCCAATGCTTTGACAACTGACCCATGATGATTCTGGACGAGTCATGTAAATCGACTACTGCGCCAACTTGCCATGCAGTTTTGCCTCGCCAACTCCCCCAAGAAATGATGTTTGCAGCTCTCATGCGTTAGATGCTTTTGCTACATGACTCAAGTTTTCTGTGCAACGCTACAATGCTTCTCGGGGCCATGACGTCCACATATGAAACTTCATTATTCACAGCTACTTACAGGGTGATCTGAAGCAAGGCGAATCCTTACTGTTAACAAATATACCCTGAAAATGCATTAGCCCAACTTTTTATTTGCAACGAAACAGGCAGCCGGACTTCCGTATATTTTGCAGCGAGCTCCGGTTATGTTAACTGTTTTCCCTATAAACAACCAGGCTGACACGGAGTATATCACAAATATAATACCTTCTTTATTGAGAGCCTGCAGTCTCCTAGCCACGACTCCCAGCGGTTATTACGGAGCTCCTCCGAGTAATGGTAGGCAGAGAGTTGGCGGAGGAGGGGCTGGGGGAGAGAGGGCACTGTGTATACCAATGCAGAGGGAAAAGAGGCGTAATGCCGCATGAAGGCAGCGTGATCAGGCACATCTCCTATCCCGGCAGGCAGACAAGTCACAGGCACAAACAAAACAAAAAAGCATTGGAAACAAAAAAGCATTGGAAATAAACGGGGGCAGAGGCAGAGGTTCGATGCTCACCTTCACGGCGGTGAAACAAAATGGCGGCTGCAAGCTTCCGATTTTTTGGGAATTGGGGGCGTGGTTTTGCTGTTTTGAGTGACAGACAACGTCACTGTCTAAAGAACAGCAAAACCTACGCCCCCAAATCCGAAAAAGACGGAGCCTATTCGGAGAGACAGCTCTCTCCTCCAATGGCTGGCCTCCGTTTAGGAAGCCAGCCAATGGGGGAGAGGCAAAAACAGAGGCGGGACAATAGTCCAACACTAAGAATCATTAAATCTCGGACTTCCGGTCTGCCGATTACTTCGACCTAAAAAGGGGGGATCGATCCAGTCCCAGCAACTACAGGCCAATTAGTCTAATTGACTCAATTCAAAAGATCATGGCAAGGTTAGTGCTGATTAGAATACAGAAGGGGATCACAGAAAATGAAATACTAACCCCAATACAGGCAGTATTCCGCGCACATTTAAGCACCATAGATCAGGTTTTCGGTTTCATTTTAATTTAATGGCATGTTGTAACGATAGCAAGAGACACCATTTATGCCGCCTTTGTGGACCTCAAGTCTGCATTCGATATGTTCCCTCATGACAAATTGTGGGCAGTTTTAAAGGACTTAGGGATACCATTAGATTTATTATCTGTAGTTGTGAGACTATACAAGGCCAACTATGCCCAAGTGTGCTGGGGCCCACAGGGCAACACCACCAATCAGGTCCCAGTATCTAAAGGGGCCCGCCAAGGGTGTGTTAAGGCCCCTACACTATTTTCATTATTCCTAAATGGGGTTGTCAATTATTTTTCCTCCAATCCGACAGACGCTCCCTCTCTGGCAACTACAAAGGTACTGATACTTACGTTTGCAACTGAAACTCTTGTCATCTCGAAAACTCAAGTAGGGCTGCAGAGAGCGCTGATGCGTTTTGCAGACTTCCTTTTAGGACCATGACCTGGTGGTAAATGTGAATAAAACAAAATTAATGGTTCTTTATTAACGCAGAACTGTAAAGGGCAGGGTCCACATGAACATAGAGCAAATAGAACAAACCGATGTCTTCAACTATTTAGAGATCACCCTAGGTAGAAAATTAAACTGGAAACCCCAGATCGAATTTATGGCTCTCAAACATCGTCAACTGGCAGGATTACTATTACAATAACATAAGTCCTCGCAAACCAAGCCAATAGGCCCAGTGCTAAATATCTATAACACTAAAGTTAGGGCCTCTACACTATATGGTGTTGAACTCTGGGGCTTCGAAGATTGGACACCGTTAGTCTTAGCCCAGAACAAATTTGTGAGAGGCCTCACAGGTCTCCCGCAAAATACTCCACTAAAGCCCCTTTATTATGTCTTGGGATGTAACCGTTTGGACGGGGTAGCAAGGTTCAGACCAATAGCATTCTGGCATAGATTATGGTTCAACCCATAGATATCACACTACGCAAAAGCGTTAATGGATGTCAGAGACGCCTATTTCTCCTGTAAGATAATCTGGCTTCAAAAGGTGAAGTGTACATTGGTTAATATGGTCTTGAGCCACATATGGGAAGAACCAGCCGGCCATCGGTTTCCTTCAAGAAAAGATCTGAAGGAGGCTCATTGGTCTCTAGTCAAACCAAATAACACACGCACCATTGAGAACACCTCACTGACCGGTACCTTCGTAGAGCACAAGCCAAGTCCCAGGTACCAACATTTCTGAGATGTTATAACCAAGCCCAATGACAGGAGACTTTTCTTCCAATTCTGGGTTGGTACGCTTCCGGTCAAATCCTATACCCACATATCCTTTTTGCATGTCCCGCCTATGAGGCTCCATGGGACAAATGTCTAAAACCACTATGTATTAATTTGGGTATACAGTCATGTGCTACAGCATTAAGAATATTGAAAACCAATAGCAAAAAGCCCTATGTGATAGCTATAGCTACATTTTAAAATGTTAGGGTTGACTAGCTCTATTTCTAATGCAATCACCAACGGGTTATGGTCCAAGAGCACCCGCTCCAGTTTTCTATATGACACTTCGAATTTAATGAGTTAGAGATAAACATATAATCCAATCTGGCATGGGTCATGTGTGGGTTAGAAAAATAGGTATACCCTGGGTCATTCGGTTTTAACAAATGCCAACAATCGATAAAACCATGAGTCTGGCACAGATTCCTTAGAGCCTGAAACCCTTTTGGCTTCCTACCCCCATATCTCCAACCTCCCTCCAGAGACCAATCACTGGGTAGGTTAATATTTAGTCCCCACACACAATGAGTGGGAGAGGCCAGTGAGCAAGTTCATTCGAAATAGTATCTAGCACAGTAGGGTCATCACTATCACATCTGTATAGCGTGCATAACGTTAATGTCTTTCCCACATCATACTGACATTCTGTGATCGCCCAGCGGCCAAATTTATCCAAGTATGATCGAGTAAACTGCATCCCACCTCTGTTAGCCAAAATCACCACACCCTGGCCCCTGACATTGTTGCACTTATCACCCTAAATCCCAGCGTTTTTAAAATATGCAGTTGTGTGACCCACCTATATGTGTCTCTTGGAGGCAAATAATATTAGCACCAAGCAACGGTAACCCAACCACAACCTTTTGTCTTTTTTTAACATAATTTAGGACACAACTATTAATAATCGCAACTCTCAGTACGCCCATAAAGGCTTGTGCCATAAGCCTAGTAGTGGTACCTGTGAGAAAGTGCCATCTTTCTCCCATGGTATGCCCCCACTTTTTGCTGATGTGCATTGACTGAGTGTGCCCTGGGCTTCTGCCAATCAGGTGCCCAGGTCGTGTGTTCCTTCCGTAAAAACTGTGTTGAAACTAAAACCCAATTGGCATCTCTGGCCACATCTCAGCCCCTGGTAAATTGTACCCTAGGTACCCAGGGCATTGTGACCAGAGAAGACCCCTAACGGCTGCAGCACTTATTGTGCCACCCTTAGGGGCTCTGGGGGCTCTGCACCCTCACACACATACACACTGCCTTTGCAGGCTGAGTGTCCTGGTGCAGAAATAAACAAAGAGTTGATATGGCACACATCCCTGTGTGCCATGCCCACAAACCCACTACCCTGGCATACATCAGTCATCCCTCTAGCTGAGTGCCATATGCCAGTGGTGTATGCACAGGTGCATGAGCCCTGTGCCCCGACAGTACCCAGGGCCATTCCTAGGCACTGTAAGTGCAGTGATGCCATTAAGAGTATATGGTGCTGGGAGGTTGTCATTACGAACTCCACAGCACCATAATGGCTACACTGAAGACTGACAAGTTTGATATCAAACTTCTCAGCACATTAAACACACCCTGATGCCAGTGTGGGATTTAATGTAAAATGCACTACAGAGGGCATCTTAGAGATGCCCCCTGAAACCTAAACTACAATCCACATCTTGTCTGAGAGGCTGCCTAGGCTGCCACACAGCAGACATGTTGCTGGACCCCTGGGTGGAGAGCCCCCCGCTCTCCTGGGCCTGCAACAATGCACATCCTGGGCGAAGTGCTAGGCCTCCTCCCCCAGCATGGGCAGGGGGAAGCTTCAAAGGCATACCGCCTTTGTGAGCTTCTACAGACCACTTGCTGTACTCAGCAACGGGCCCCCACTGGTTCTTACCCTCACTCTGGTGGGAAGACTGGCGGGAAACCCTACATGAGGAAAGGGGGTGTGCCAGCCTGTGCCAACTCTACCCCTCAGGTGGGAGAGGCGAGGTGAAGCACAACTCAGGGCTCTGGCCATCTTGAGGATGGGGAGCCCTGCCCAATCAGAGATAGGCTCCTGCCCCCCCCTCTCACAGGAGAGGAGCAGGATAGGGGGTGACTCACCCCAGGACAGGGACCTTTTGGTCCCTGCCATTCCCCTACCTGCAACGCCCCTAAATTTAGTATTTAGGGGCACCCTGAATCTTCCTTCCTCAGATCCCAATTCGAAAACAAGAAAGAAGATCAAGAAGAAGACACGCCGTGCAGCTGCTAGCAAAAGGATGACACCAACTGACATGGCCCCAGCCCTACAGGCCTGTTGATCCTTGAACCTGCTGCTTCTAAATCCCGGCGACTCCTGCGAGCATCAACCTTGAAAACCCCGGAGGACCTGCCTTCCTTGACCCTCTGAAAGACTGGGACTCCCATGAGCAGTGGTTCTGCTCAAACAGCAATACCCCTGGTGCAGCCATTAACCGCGAATCCAGCACACTCAGCACCCGCCGCACCCGGCCAGTGCTTGAGTGACCCAAGACCACAAGGACATCCCCCGGCAACTGGGACCCGAAGTCCCGTGCCCAAAGACCCTCCTCAACGAACCAGACAATGCCTGTAGCCTCACAACCAATGACCCCTCCAGCCGCCACCAGCTGAGGGTAAGATTTCCCGACGTCAAAAGACACCCCTGCACCCGGCGTCCCACGGCCCCCTGTGCCCAACTTCTGGGTGCTTACCTATTCTCCAAGACCCCAACTTACCTCTCAAAGTGTTGGTCGCGCCTGAAGAATCTCCGTCCCCGAGCCTGCAGCCTTTTTCCACTTTCCAAGGTCTCCTTTGAATGACATTGAGCGCCCGACGGCTCAAAAGCACCCTGTACCCAGCCCCCCCGAGTGCCCCTGGCAGTGCTACCTTGGTCCTAACCTACTTCCTCATTTGCCCTGGGCAAGTGACCGGGAGCCCAGCTCCCACAGCCCTGTGGCCTGCTTGCCAGCAGTCACTAACCAAAGGCCTCCTGCCTCTCATTGGATAACATTGGGCCTAACTACCTCTGCACCCGGCTACCCCTGTGCCGCTGAGGGTGTACCAACTGTACCTACCTGACCCTGGGGACCCCTGAGTCTATGCCCAGAACCTTAACTCTGCTAGTCAAGTACTTACCTAAAAGCCGATAACTCACTTTCCTTCCATAGGGTAACGTTGACTGGTTTCTCTCCAAAATTCTTTTAAGTGTGGAGTTTTGAAACCCCCAAATATTCATCTAAAATCAGCCGAACAACAAATTCCTATTTACACACCTGTTACCAGGAGAGACCTCAGTGCTGCATCTTTTAGCCCAGCACCAATCCTGAAAACTAATTTGCACTGTACTTACCAGTAACCTGAATTTCCTTCCATAGGAAACCATTGACTGTTTTTCTGTGAAATTTCTTCTAAGTGTCGATTTTTGCAAACTACAAATATTCTTTAAAAATTGTACCAACTACCAAAACGTAATTACTTACTTGTTTTAGATAGATGTCCCAGTGCTGAACTTAGTAGTCCAGTACTAGATTACAAAAGTAATTTTAATCATACTTACCAGTAACAGGCATTACCTTCCATAGGAAACCATTGATTGTTTTTCTGTGAAATTTCTTCTAAGAGTCGATTTTTGCAAACTACAAATATTCTTTAAAAATCGTACCAACTCCCAAACCAAATTACTTACCTGTTTTAGATAGATGCCCCAGTGCTGAACCTAGGAGTCTAGTACTGGATTACAAAAGTAACTTGAACATACTTTACCTGCAAATTGAATTTTCTTTCATAGGATAACATTGGTAATTTCAGCTAGCTAGAAAAGTTTTTAAGTGTCAACTTTTAAAATACAATAATATACCTTAAAAATCACTACTGTAATCAAAAGGCTTTTACTTAACTGTTTACAGTACATGTCCTGTAGTGTAGTTCCTATATTCCCGATAGGCTCTGCGTATTGGAATAATATATCCTATAGATTTGATGTAGGACTTAGGTCAGGAGGTCTCTATGAAATACACTAAACTTAATTGTGAGTGCCAGCTAGCTCAGAGGTCACTAGAAACTTTCTTGAATACACAAGAAGGGATTCGTTTCTGACAACCGTATAAACATGATAACTTTGTTTCCCTAGGACTGGAAAATATCTTCAGAGTCGTAGAAACAATAGATAACTATTTTACTTAGCCAATCGTGCATGCTTCGTTTCTACAGAGTTGCAGAGAATTAGTGAGACTGGCGTTTTCAATAAAAGGTTTATTGAACAGTCTTCTTTCTCATGCAAGAGAGGTGAACTGCTACAAATGTTAGACAGAATGCAAAGTATAATGCGTACAGTGAGAATAGTATTATAAAATAATACTGTAATAGCATTGTATGGTTTCTAAGCCATATAAAAATACATACATAAATATCACAGGCTAAAATAATCAACTGGTGCTTCTAAAATACGCCTACCCCAATGTACCTAACCTAGGTCTAGTTCTAGGGAAGAAGTAAGTATTGTTTTTAGCATAGGTTTAATTCTGCCAAGAATTGCCAAAGGTTTCTCTAGGTTCTAATCAGCTCCATGCCTTAGAATGAAGGAGGTTGGTATCTCTGTCTTGGACTCGATTTCCCAACACCCCACAAGGGGAGTCAGAAACACTGAAGCTGGATTCTCGGCATAGGAGGACAGCTTCTTGACAGTGCCTCAGCTGGAGAGTCGGCTTCCTTTGGCACTTGCTGTAGCGAGCTGCGTCGGGCAAGCAGGTCGTCGAACTGCACCAAACCGCACCGTGTTTTGCTATAGCAAGTGAAAGTATATTTATACCTTGAAGGTGTTTAGGAATGCCAGCTTTGACGTAAACTCGGGCATATGAACGTCATGGATGAACCCCTAAGGAATAGTTGTTCAAGCATAATAATGATTTTATTGGAGAAATCAATATCCAGGCAGGGAAAGTCCCTTCTGCTTAAGAGTCTGGTTTTCCAAGAAATCGTTGTGACGTTTGATGAACGGATGGAAGTAGCCATGCCTGTATTTGGGTAGCATGGGCTATGCCTAAATAAGGAATTGATTTCTATGCCTATATAAGGGCAACATGGTTTGTACCTATATAAGGGCATGAATCAGGAAAATTAATTCAGGATCTAAAATCCCATACAACACCAACTCCACTGTCTTATGTACGACATTATTAAGTTCTAAACACGTTAAACATATCTAAACATCAAGTGTTAAAACCCACCCAAAAATATATAAAAATGCATTTGAACTGGTTGTACACATAAAAGATCATTTGTGCTGTATGCATTTAAAGCAATGTTTCATTCTAAGCATATATGTTGATATTTGTAAATGCTATCTGAATGAATCATGAAAATATACATTTATGAAATGGCTCGTAAATACAAAAGAAAAAATGCTGAAACCATTTCATGTCAGATTACATAAACTGTATGTGGACAAGGTAAAATATTGTCTCTGGAAGTTTTTTTATTTTGTTTTCAAAGAATTCTTGTTCTCTATGAATAATTCTACTTTAAGCTGAATACTTTGCGGCAAAAAAAATGGTAACAATATAAATTTTGAAAAAGAAAAAAGTTAATCATAGAAAAAAGAGTCCCAAAGTTAGAACTTTGTTTGAAAAATGAAGGTCAGATTCAAAAGTCTCTCAGAACACTGTGTGCCAAATCAAAAGTCAGTGTTATTGTTTGGAGAAAACATCACATTTTCTAAGTCTGTAAAAAAGTTGTCTACCATTGTAGGGGAAAGTTGGATTACCTCGTTTAGAAGATTAATAGCACATAGATGTGAAGCATCACCGTCAGCATTGGTCGCATTAGCAATGTTCGTAGTGGATGATACCTGTGCGCCTGTTTCCTCTTGTACCTCACCGTCAGCATTTAGTGTCTGTGAGATCTCAATGAATGCCGTCATCAGAATTGGTAGCCTCTGCGGACAACACTGTGCATGGGCCGTTACCGGTTCAAGCAAAGTATCAACATCCGGTAGTATGACTGATGGGAGTGTGAGACATAAGTCTAACACGCATTCTTCTCCGCATAGCAGGCAGCGTAGAACAGGCAAGATGCAATCTTGCCAGATTGGTCTGAATGACAGAAACCATGTGGTATTTAATTCTCGTAAACAAGTTAATCCCAAAATTTGAACAATGCGCTCACAACAGTTCATCGCCAGTAGAGTCGTCTCCATGGAGAACTGGGTGTCGCTGGTGAATTGGCTTGCCATATCGCAGCAGCAGGAGCAAAAATAGTATCCCTGCAGAGAGTCCCAAAATGAGAGGCAGTCCGCCAAACACTGAGTGCACGAAGTTTGGAAATATTACTAGGACTGCTTCAAAAGGTGCTAACAGTCCACAAAATACGGTCTTAAATACATGTACTATACCGCTCCTATCAGACATGTTAAAGATACGACTTAACATTTCTGAGAAATGTACAGGGCAGTTTATAGTTAATAGAGCATGTATCTTGGCAGAAGTTCTTGCGATTTGAATATCATAGGTCTCCTTGGCCGAGGTCAGTGGCACAGTCTTTTGCCACAGAACGGCTTTCATTCTGCTTAAAGTATCAATTCGTATAGAAGAGATGTTCAGTGAAGGCCATAAGGGCGACTCCCTGTCTGTCTTAGTCTTTGGAAACAATACTTGCATACAGTAAGTGACCCTGGCTGACACAGTTACTAGATAGGGTAAACATGGCAGCATGCCACAGCAGCTGTGATCGTTTAACATGAGGTAACTCCCATTAGAAAGTTGTATAAAAATTGGATCAATCACCACAGCTGGTGAACCTTGCAGGTGGCAGGATAAGTTGGTAGAGGAACCATCGCAGGCCCCGTGTAAATTAATACCCTGACAAAGGAGAGAACCGCTTAGTGTGTTTTCACAATTTTAACCACTAAGAAACACTTCTCTTCCCCCACTCCAACATCTGTGTGTGTACGGTAATTCCCAGGATGTCATGATGTATCCTTTACCCAACCTTTCATATGTGCCTGCTGGTATATGTTTTATTCAATACTGAAAATGGAAAATTGTAACAGGCAGAGTGATTGTTCTATGTATAATCCATTCAGTGGCTGGCTTTTCAGCGGGAAACAACACTTACAACGCAACTTTTACAACGCACTACTTTTACACCAAAACTTTTACAACGCAACATCCATTACAACGCATACCATTACAACGCATGTCACTACAACGCAGGTCATTACAACGCAGTCATTACAACGCATACCATTACAACGCATACCTACACTATCCAACACTTACCCTACTGTTGCACCCCCTGGAGTTAGAATAGTAATTTTTACCCCTACACTATCCAACACTTACCCTACTGCTGCACCCCCTGAAGTTAGAATAGTAATTTTTACCACTACACTATCCAACACTTACCCTACTGCTTCAACCCCTGGAGTTAGAATAGTAATTTTTACCCCTACACTATCCAATACTTACCATACATGCAATGTAATGGTATGCATTGTAATGGTATGCGTTGTAAATGTAGTATGTGTTGTAGTGGAATGCGTTGTAAAGGTAGTTCAAAGAATTTGTTGTAATGGCATACATTGTAATGGAATGCGTTGTAATGGATGTTGCGATGTAAAAAATGCATTGTAAAGGTATGCGTTGTAAAAGTATGCGTTGTAACGACATACATCCTTTTCAGCGACTGTAAATGGCAATCTTTAGAGTTTTTCAATGCTCATCACTGTATAGTCTGCTCCCCTTTGTGCCAATTTGATCTGTTTATCAGTGAGATTGAATTCTGAAAACAGTGACGTAGTATTGATTTAACGCCAAGGCACATAGCCTGAACGTAGGTTTTGTAACATCCAGCCTAATAGCATGATAGAAAGTAATTGCGATTGACCATGTTGCAACATGACCAAGTCCTGCTCCATGATGTCTATGGCAGAAGACACTATGCTGTCCAATGATTATATCCTGGACGACAGAGTCGTTAACCCATTGTCAACTACAGAGAGAGTTTTCTCTAAATTAATACGATCAATTTCTCGTATTCGTTCTGCAGTCTCTGCTTGCGTAATCTTCCATGCTTCATTATAAGCAGCATAGATACCGGCATATAAAAAACGTTTATGACACGGTTTTCTTAGTCCTAGCAAGAATTCCCTAAGATCAGCGCCATCTTTAAGTAAAGATCAGTGTTTCTTTACATCCTTGAGTGTAGATCTATGTAACCAACTAAGGCACAGTTTCCCTACACTGTATGTTGTTACTATTCCTGGATGCTGTCTTCGAACATATCTTGGGTCTGGCCTAGTGAATGTGAAACCCTGTGTTTGTTCAGGAATCTATCTTGACAGTTGTTTGTGTCTGTGGGCCAGATTAACCATTTATTCCAATCTGGATCTGTTCTGTTGTGAAGCAAAATAGTATGTACGTCGACCTCCCCTTCTGAAGTGTTACTATCAGGTGTAGATGTAGGTATGGACGGATTGTACATGTCTTTGATCTTGGCTTATCCAAGACAAGACGTTTGTTAGACAGTGTCATTCAAAAACATAATTTGCTCAGGTATTATACAGGATCTAAACAAAGCTTCGACGCCCTGGACCTGCCTATTTTGTGCCCCAGACAGTTTTTGTGTCAATGCTGTCTTTCCAAAAGTCGAAACCTAGTTTGGACAGTTGGGCATGAAAGGCTGCAGAATAAATCTGTTTGGTATTTGTCAACATACTTTTCAAGCCTGTTTTGTTTACATTTCTAAAGTAAAATGTTTCAGCATTGTCTACATTGAACCCTGAAAAGTACGGACATTTTCTTGCAAATGTTTTTGAGCTACCCTTTGGTGGTGTAGGACAATGTTCCAATTGGTTATACACTTAATACATTTCTAGGATTTGCAGATTTGTGCAAGAAATGGTGATCATAATGATTATAACAATACATTTGTTCATAGTCTGATGAACCTTCTAAATATTCATGATTTGTGAATACTGCAGACATTTCTAAGTCTGACATCATATTATTAACGTCTCAAAGTCCCAATCATCAGAAAAGGTACTGGATGAAACAAAGTCATTCAAGGAAATCTTGAACTGGTGTGGAATCTTCAACAGCTCCAACGGACCAAAAATGTCACATTCACTTCTGTCCTAAGCTATACCACCAGGTATAGGAACAGCTGTGATGTTCACTGTTGACAAGTCTCTTTGTTCACGATGAGATGATTTGTGTGGTTTAAGGAGTAAGTTGATGTTCTTACTTGCTGTGTCCTTTTTTTACATATCTTCCATTTATCAGCATTCCCAAAGTTATCACCAGAGTCAACCAAAGTAGAAGAAAAAGCACACCCATCACAATTCAAAGTTCAATCCATGGTGAAACCAGATAAGGCTTTTCCAGGTGATGAAAAAGGTCTGTTGCTTGTTCTTTGAAAGTTCTTTTTGCTGGCGTTGTTTCAGTTTAGCTTGGATCCTTAGAAAACATATCAAAGTTAATGAAATAGCCAGAGGCAGTTCTGTCAATTGTAGGGATTGCATCAGAATTCATTGAAATCGCTGGAACCACTTGATCACTTGTTACTTCATTGTAGACAGGTGTTTCTTGACGAACTGTTATTTGGGTTTTTAAGAGGTACAAGTTCCATAGCTTTATTGCATAGTCCTTCTTTCGCACTGCAGATTATTCAAAGGTGATGAGTCTCTCAGTTTGAACCTCTTGGATAGTAGCTAGATTAGGGCGTCTGCTACTTGGTCGGAGTCCACTTGGCCTACTGCTTATGATCGGCCACATGATGTGGTTTGACCAGGTCGACTGACACAAACCTGTTCTCTTTTTTACCAGCAAGGGGCGGCAGTAATACTATTCTTGATCCGTGGATTGCTAGGACAGGTACTAGTTGTCTGTAAAAAGGCCCAAATTTCTTCTGGTCCTCAATCTTTTCTCCGACTAGATCCCCAAGTTTAAGAATCCAGACAGGCCTTGCTGGGATGGTCGGTTTCTCTTCAGTGGTGGTTGGCTCCAGGAACATGTTACTTTGTTTCGTTCTTATTTCATTTAAGTCCTGTAAAACAGCCAAACGTCTTTGATATCAAAGGGTTTTTGGTCTACCACTGAAGTCTGACAATCGAGGTCCGATACTAACATTCTGGTCCCAAAAAGGACTTCATATGGAGTGATAGCCCCTAGAGAACTTCTTGGCAGATTGTTAAGACTACGTTGGACACTTATTAGATGGTTGACCCGCCCATCACCCAAACCTAATATCCTAGCTGTTATAGATTGCTTTATGTCCCGGTTTTTTCTCTCCACAACCGAATTTCCCTCAGGATGGAATAGACTAGAGTACTGCAATGCAACCCCGAATTTGGCCTCCTTGTAAGCTTGAGAACACAGGACCCTGGTCAGAATGTAGCGTGCCGACTTCGTACGTGCCGATAAAGACTCGCAAATCTTTTATAACAGTTCGAGCGTCAGCCGAGGGCTGAGGCCACATCCAAATGAACCTTGTCTTAATATTTGTGGGACCGCATTTGTCCACAGGGACGTCTGCGTGTAGAAAGTCTAATGCTGTCTAACAATGGTGTCTGTACTGGGCTGGTTATGCTATAGTCAGGAATCTGGCAGCGTTCTGTGCTGCGATCTCTATTGCAGTCATTGCAGTTAATTACAAATGTGTGAATGTGTGCATTCATTCCTGACCACCAGTACATCTCTTTTAATTCTAATATAGTCTTAGAGATCCCATGATGTATCAGACCCTCTCCCAAATGTGCTTCGTATATCAAAGCTACTCTACGTTTCCTGTTTGGAATTACCCTATCCCCCACTCCTGGGATTCGAGCAAAAGGAACGGAGTTTGCCTCAATTATATATGAGTATTTAAGTGGAAACTTATTAGGTAACTGTAACGGGGTGGTACGACCCTCTACACCGGACATGGACAACGGGACTCCCCCGGGAGCTCTTACCAAATCCCACCCTGTTTGTTCCCTGTTACAGAACGAACTTCCCTCTGTTGATTTCAATATCGGAACCTCCGAGGAACAGGAGGAACCATGGCCCTTTAACTGGAGATCTGAAGAAGAGTGGGCGGGGCTACCAGTGGAGGAGGCAGCGTTAAATGCGGAAGCCGGAAGGGAGAAAGTGTGCTTGTACACCGGGAGAGGCGAGAGTTGGAGAGTAGAGTCGGAAGAAGAGCGTGGTGAAGAGAGGAGGAAAAGACCGGAGGAAGAATCGAGGAGAGCGGAAGCCTACCTCGACGACATCGTCATATACAGCCCAGATTGGAACACCCACCTGACCCACCTACAGGCAGTCTTTACAGCCTTGGAACAGGCCGGCCTGAGAATCAATTCCAAGAAGTCACGCATGGCCTACCAGAAGGTGAAATACCTCGGATACGTATTGGGGCATGGACTCATTGAGCCCCAAATCGAGAAAATCTGAGCTATTGCAGACACCCCCTTCCCCTGTACTAGAAGAGAGATGAGAGCATTCCTTGGACTTGTGGGATATTACCGGCGGTTTATTCCCTAATTCGCCCATATAGCGGCCCCCCTCACTGACTCCCTTCGCAGTTCAGGGAAGTCCTCCTCTCCTATTGTCCCCACCGAACCGATGCAGAACACCTTCCACACCCTGAAACACCTCATCACCTTTACCCCTGTCTTATCCTACCCAGACTTCACAAAGCTGGTTTCCCTACATACCGATGCCTCGGACTACCGAATCGGGGCGGTCCTTTCCCAGGTTCTGGAGGATGGGTTAGACCACCCCATCCTGTACATAAGCCGCAAACTGTTCCCTAGAGGGTTAAAGTATGCAACCATAGAGAAGGAATGCCTGGCTACTAAGTGGGCGGTGGAGAAGCTGGCCTATTACCTTTACGCTCTACACAGACCACGCCCCATTGCTCTGGATGGGCCATGCTAAGTCCAAGAATGCGAGAGTGTTAAGATGGTTTTTGACTCTACAGCCATACACCTTCCAGGTACTACACAAAAAAGGGACCGACAACGTGGGGGATGATTACCTCTCTCACTATCCCCTCCCCGATCAGGAGCATCCAAGGGTGGACGTGTGTAACGGGGTGGTATGACCCTCTACACCGGACATGGACAACGAGACTCCCCC
Organism: Lissotriton vulgaris; assembly: GCF_964263255.1. Taxonomy (NCBI): domain Eukaryota; kingdom Metazoa; phylum Chordata; class Amphibia; order Caudata; family Salamandridae; genus Lissotriton; species Lissotriton vulgaris. The sequence continues at coordinate 1,079,413,477 of NC_141689.1, read as the reverse complement.
CGGGAGCTCTTACCAACCCCACCCTCTTCCCTCTGTTGATTTCAATATCGGAACCTCTGAGGAACAGGAGGAACAATGGCCCTTAGACTGGAGATCTGAAGAAGAGTGGGCGGGGCTACCAGTGGAGGAGGCAGCGTTAAATGCGAAAGCCAGAAGGGAGAAGGCGAGACTTGGAGAGTAGAGTCGGAAGAAGAGCGTGGTGATGAGAGGAGGAAAAGACCGGAGGAAGAATCGAGGAGAGCGGAAGCCGTACCATCAGTGGAGGAAACGCCAGGAGGCCAACGTCCCCACGAGACACCCTGCCACACGCCCGGGGGAGGTGTGTGGCTAACTCAGGTACCGAGGCGAGTTGCAGGTTGGGTTGGAAGGAAGGGCAGTTCTGCCGAATGATTGGGATCCCCCCGTCCCGGTGTACCCTTACCCCTGAGCACTAAACCCCTCACCGCACGAGAGCATTGAGTGTTGCACTTCGGAAACTTCCTCACTCCTTTTCCCCTCAACATCACGAGTACCGGACCTTACCCTGACCCCCTTCCTTCTTTGTGTTTTCCTTTGCGAGAGGCGCCATGGACTAGGATCAGCCCCTAGCGAGGAGGAGCCAAGAGGGACTACGCAGAACAGATCCATCTAAACCGGAAGCCCGTCGGAGGAGCCAAAGCCAATCCCCCAGCGGACCTTGTACACTAGGCAGACCTGTACAGACTATTTGTATGCTGCAATGAAGCCCTCTTTGACAAAAACCCGTCTTCTACCCATTTCTCACACACCCGGCATAGCGGATCCCGTAACAGTAACGCTGCAGGGCTGCCTTTGCTTGTGGCATTGACAGCTAGCATTATTTTGCCGTTTATTTTTGTTTTTGAATGAGTGATTGCAGCTAAAGAAGCCGTTTGCAGAGCTGCCTTCGCGGCTTCATCAGCCAATGAATTCCCTTCAACGTGAATGCCATCACTTTGATGACTCAGCGTGTGTATCACATTAGTGTTTTGTAGTCCTTGTCGTAACTTAACTACTTGTTCCCAAAGCAGTTTATGCTTGATTGTGCCACCTTTTCCATCTTTGTAACCGTTTTGAATCCAGTTTTGCAAGTAATCATTGTAAGATTGAACACAATAATACGAATCACACACTATGAGTGTGGGGAATTCGCGATCTGTATTTTCAAGTGCCATCTTGAATGCTTGTAGTTCAGCTCGCTGAGCCGAACAATCTCCTACAGATTGAAGTTTAGTGACCATTGGTCAGAATTCGCCATCGCGCCAGCGACCTTTAACGATCGTGCACGCCGCACTATAGGCTTGTTTGCCCCCCGTAGCGGGTTGAGCTGATCCGTCAGTATAAATTATACATTCATACTTTTCTAGAGGCAGAATTTCAGTAGGCAGAGGACATTCTTGTTCGTATTGTAGAAATGCTTGTGTTTTTAAATAAAGATCAAAAACGTATTCAACATCTGTTGCAGCAAGAGAATTAACCCATTGTATCCATCTCGGATATAAAGCTTTCGCATTAGGAATGCTCGCTTTTGTTACTGCCTGTAAGGCAGGTACAGGTGTAACGACCATAATGCATTTACCCTGTGTGAAGACTCTCTCTTTTGCAACTGCAGTGTGAACCGCTGGCAGAATTTTTTCTGTTGAAGTGAATTTCATTTCTGCTTGTGTGTACAAGTGTGATTTGTATGCTATTGGTACTTTTTCACCTTTGTTAAAAGTTAAGTACGTGTATCCGCATTGTCCTGGAAGGATTCGGATCACTAAGTTGCGTACGTTTAGGTGTGTTTGCAAATGGTTAGTTGCTAACATGTCTGTTTGCAATGAACGCAACATTTCTGTGTGTTCTTGAGTCCAATTAACTGTTTTTAAATCAGGTTTGATTAGTTCGTAGAGAGGTTTAACCCTTTCTTCGTAGTTCAGAATGTAACTTCTTCCGAAATTTAAGAATCCTAGAATCAATTGTAAGTTTTTCAGCTTTTATGGTGGTTGGGGCAGTGCACATTTCTCTAGAAAGTTGTCTGCCAGGCTTTTGCCTTCACTTGATAACTCATACCCTAAAAATAGGACGTTGAGATGGGCAATTCTAGATTTTTTTAAATTGAATTTGTACCCTTCAGAGGCGACTCCCAATATAATTGTATTCACCCTATTCAAGTGTCTATCCAAGTCATCATCTGTCAGATAGATGTCATCCACATATGATAATGCTTCATCATCATAGGTTTGTAGTAACTCTGTTACCCTTGCTGAGAATTATCCAGGACTATTCTTGAATCCCTGTGAGGGATGACAGAAGTGACGCTGTGTCCCCATAATTGAGAAAGCGTTCAAATACCTACTTTCTAGTGCAATGTTTTGACATAAGAAACCGCTAGAAATATCTAATGTGGTTTTATATTTTTTATGCACAGTATTATTCATTAATGCTGCACTGTGTGCATTTTGTACTGCAAATATTTTACAACATGAGTTTAAATGTCTGTAATCCAATACTAGACGATATGTATTGTCTGGTTATGGACAGGAAACAAAGGATTTTTCATGGACGAGGTGCATGTTTCAATCACCCCTAGGTATTCAAGTTGATCTACTATCTCCCTGACCTGTTTTTTAGCTTCTTACTTAACTGGGTACTGCCGTTGCGTAGTTGGTTAATTTGTTTACTGTATTTTATGGTGAGGATAATCCTCATCCCATTCTACATGATTTTTATATAATGCTGGAGCCTGGGCTACAGCCCATTTCCTTGCATAAGTATATTTTAAATGAATTGGAATGTGGTTGGAGAAGGTTGGCATAATGATGTCTTCGCCATGTGGGCACTCCCTGACAAATTCTGGTGGCCAGTCTTTTTCAGCTAGAAGAATGTCATATCACTTAGAGAGTCGCTCCCAAAAGAGTGCTCTCACTTTTCTTGGTATGTCTCCCTCCATCCGGAGTGTCATTTCATATAACCTATGTGTAGAACTAACCCTGGTATCTTCAGTTTCAACTTGAATGAACTCATTCAAGTCCACTGTCTCCAGATAATCCTTCAACTTCTTGTAAGCTATGGTGACTTCTGCTGTGCTGTCCAACATTGTCTGAGCCCATTCCCCGTTCTTGAGTTGTGTCCTCAAGATCCTCGGCATGTCTAATTTTTAAACCTGCTACCTTCTTTTTGGTGAATTGAGTTTTCTTCTTTTCTGAACGTGTTGATCATCTTTGCACTTCACGCGTTCTTCCTTGTTTTCTGACCGTCCTCTTTCAAATTTCTGTGACAAAGTCTGAAAGGTACGAGAGGAACGTGTATCAGTATCTTGATATCTACCCGGCTTTCTCAAATTATCCTTATTTCTGAGGTTATACCCCCTTTCAGAGGGCTCCTTTTGAGGAGACCTACCTCGGGAATGAGAACTCTTCTCTTTAGAAGTTTGTTATTTTCCCACTTGTTTTCATAAGTAGTAGGAGTGTTTTTAGAAAAGACCTTTTCAGGATTTTCAGACAGTTGGGGTTTAACTGGTTTTCCACCCAGACTGTCTCTTCTTAGGATTTTTCAATCATTCTGGCCAGTTCTTGTGGTTGCTCAGTTACATCAAATTCCCTTAGTTTCTGGCGGATCTCCACCGATGCTGCTTCACTTTTAATATTAGCTAATATTATTGCTGAGGCCTGTTTGAAATCTTTCAGTAATTACATACCTACATTTAAAGCAGGCTCTGCCCCATATTCGTTTGGAATCTGTTTCAAGATGATGAAGCGAACTTTTAAAATTTGTTTAGTTTCTGTTCGCAGATTTGAACTCCCATAATTAATAATATATTAACGAGTGCTGCATGTTTTTGTATTAATTCAACCTAGAATAATGTGCACCTTCATAAAAACGTGGGATTAATAATATGTGCTTTTGTTGCATTTGTCACTATGTTTTAAATAATATATTAACTTTGTCTTTTTGTTTTGTTGACATTAACTGCGGCTGTTTTTAAATAATAGCATGTGCTTGTTCTTAAATGTGCTCTTGTTTGTGTTGTGTCTTTTATGTGACAGTGTTTTGTTTATTTCTTGTGCTTTAAGCTAGGTAACATAGACTAATGGGTTAACATTAGCAAGGAGGGTGGGTAATAGAATATTCTTTATTACTTGAATTAATTAATGTCTTGTGTTTCCTTGCATACTAGTTTCGTGAAAAAGGCCTAAGACCTAGTTTCTGAAAGGGTGATTGGTGTCCTATCCTGCCATGATGAGCCACGCACAGTGAAAGGACGTGGTCAAGGTTGACACATAATGAAGTCCGTTGAAAATAATTTAATAATGGATCTGTGTAGAGATGAGCTCTATCCAAGGACAGGAAGCGGCGGAACCGCCAAGCTGAGGAAGCAGCGAATTGATGTTTTAGTAAACTGTTGCAAAACTTCCTCGGAAGGGACAGAAGACAATGGTGTCTCTGAAAGGCACAAGTTTGGTTCGTGAAGGCGAGGAGCTAATGTGGCCTGACGGCTGTCAGCCAATCAACGTGTTGCATGTCACTAGAATGTATTCTTTTAGTTAGTTTCTAGATAGAGAAAAGGTATATAACTTGACCCTTTGGGAGGAGCCTGCTGGCTCGTTCCTGTACTCGTGAGATGCTGACGGACTTTTGACTCACGTAAGACCACTTTGAACTTTGCTTTTCCCATTAGATTATTTAGACAGGGAAATAGGGTTTAGGGAATGATTACTTTACTATAATACTAAACAAAGCTGATATGATTTGAACTGACAGACTAATGTGCCTTTATTTAATTAATAAATTTGTTTGAAAATGCTAATAAAGACTTCTTATTAAAAAATGCACTTTGAAATAAAATTAATAAAATAGATTTTAAAATGACAATCTGGACTTGTTCTTTCCGTATCTAGTTACCATCAGTTAATCCATTGCCTAGATCTTGACTAATTAAATATTTGTTCATGAGATTTGATTTATTAGGTCATATGATTCAGTTGGTCAATTCATGTCTCAGTCATTTATGGGCCTAGTGTTTAAATTGTGAATAATGGTGAGTATCGTGGTGTAGAGATGTGCTTATGTGACTGAATTTCCTTTGGCCCGCTGGATCAATTCTCTGGTAGCAGATGATGGTTACTATGGTAACTGACATGTTACATGGTAATTACATAGGATACATGTTTAACACATGTTAAGTTTTGTCTAGTTGTTATATGTTGTCGAAAGGTTTTTTCCAGCAGTGAGAAAAATCCTGGTTATGTGCCGGCAGAGTAGTGTGACAGGTGAAGTTACACGGTTCATTTGTTCTGTTTCAAATTAGTGGTACTGAAATATCACTTAGTGTTGTGGACGTACAGCACAAGTTTAGGGATTTTAGGTATGTTAGGTTGTATGTATAGTGAGGTTTGCCTATGAAATTGTAGCTCTGAGTATAGGGACTAGGAGCCCGTTTTAAAACTCGTTGCGAAAAGAGTAGTAGGATTTTTCCGAGCTTGTGTGAAGGGTAAGGTGGTGTCGTCTATTCTTACTGGCGATTGTGGATTTCTATTGGTTGGTTAAAGTCCTGCCAAAGATTTCATGTATGCATGGATAGGGTTTTCCGAATGAATGTGTAAAACTGATTTTGTGAAAATAGTGTTGTCTATTTCACGAGAGTGAAATCTTGTATGTCTGGTAAAACTATCACTTTGTTTAGCGAAACAGACAAATGGTTTGTTTTTCTGTAGTTATTAACTGAAATTCATTGAAAAGAATTGTTTTAAAATGGCGCTGTGAAAATATTTTGTGAAGGAGGGGTGAGTTTACGGAGTGACACGCGAAGCTTCGCTGCAGCGGCAGCATACGTCACAGGGTTCGCGCTGTGATTGGTTAACATACGTCACAGCAAGCGCATTGATTGGTTCACATGACCAAAACGAGCTGTTAGCTGATTGGTCCTTTCTGAAAATAGTATTTTCATTGGTTGAGCAAGGTGGTGATGTGGATTAACCTGATTGGTTTGTTGGTGAGTTTCGCGCACGGATTGGCTAGAGTAGCGGAACAATAAGGAAATACTTACAATCTTTTTATAAATTAAACAGAATAATTTTAAATCATGAGTTATTGGTATAAAGAGGAAAAGAAGCCTTCATGGTTTCAGAAATGTACATTTTTTTTCAATCCTGACAAGAAAATTGAAGCGCGTGGTGGAAAATTACTTCATAAGTACAAAACACCCGCAGCATATATGGAAGGAGAATATGGTTATCATACGGTTCTTTGGTTTGAAAATTGGATGCAATATACCAAGAATGATGGTGTTTTAGCGTGGCCAGAAGATGGATCGTTTAATGCTAAAGTTTGAAGAAACTTAAGAGATAAAATGATGGCTCTTACGCCAAAGCCCAGACCCACTCAATTTGAAGCTTTAGTTGAATGGGAAATTGAAATGATGGAGCTCGAACGAGAAAATTGGGGAACATCGAGAGGCCCAAAATTTGATATAAATAGGGAAACTAATCAGGATAGAGTGCGTCGATGGAGAAGAGCAGACATGCATGATGATTTGTACCCAGTTAGAGAAATGGTTATTGAAACTTCAGGTCAAAAGAATTTCCGAAAAAAAGGTCATCTTGATGAAGAATTAGATGATGCAGTTTTAGAAGAAATTCTTACTAATCCACCTCCTTATCAGCCAAGCTGTTCACAGTCTACCCTGAGAAGTTCTTCAGGAATTTCTCCTAGTGCACCTCCTAGAGAGGTTGATGAAAATTCACCCAGATTTATAAGATTACCTGAAAGGGCAAGGTCAAGAGGTAAATCGAATACCCCAAAAGAAAGCAGAAATTATCCAGAGATTTCAGATTTGAGAAATAATTTCCCGAGAAATGATAAAAGAGCAGAGCTACCTGATAATATACCAAACATATCAGAATATTTAAAGGCAAAGGGAGAATTAATTCAGCAATTAACAAAAGGGATGGAAGCAGTAACAGTACCAGTAACAATTGGTCCTGTTGTACCAGTTTTTGAACAAGGTGAAAACAGCATTCAGTTTTGACAAATCCATTAAATGCGGAAATTCAGAAAGTGGCTGAAAAATGTTATTCTTAATTAACAGAAATCCATCGAGATAAAACAATGCCAAATTTAACTTTCAATCAAAGTTTGTCAAATGGTGTCACACCATCAGCTGCAGGTTCTGATTCTGGGTCTTTAGAAAAGACCACGAATAAAACAGATTTTACACAGATTCCACTAATTCCACAAGTTCCTGAGTCTAAACAACTTGATGTTGCGAAATTAAAAGCAGATTTAGAAGAATTAATTATTGGCACAATTGGTACTGATTGTTTGAAGCAATATCAGGATGATGAACTATTATTTATTTGCAAAAGCATTCAATGGAAAACGAAAAATAAATATGATCAATTTGAAGAAGTGGCTGCTGAATTAGAAATAGATTTAAGTCGACAGAAGCAATTGCAAAAACATTACAGATTGGATTTTTCTGAGAAAGATATTGAGAATCTGAACACCACAGGCAGGATAACCCATGTAAAAGCGTTAATTGTGTTTCTAAAAAGATTAGGTGAATTAAGTAAATGGAGAGTTAAATGGACAAAGAAAAGAGAAGAAGAAAAGAGAGAAAGAGGAGACGTTTCTAATGAATTTCCTATGAGGGAAATAGATGGTGGAGGTTATGTTCATGTTCCATGGACAAGACAGGACATTCTGCTTTTTACAAATGATTTCCCTCGGCTAAGAGAAAAGCCAGTAGAATGGTATTGTCAGGTTGATAGATTTATAAAAGTTTCAAACGTTCTGTGGATTGATCTTGATGGTTTCTTTGACATTGTTGTCCCATCAGATCTTTGGACAGAATGTAAAATTTCTGTTGGTTGGCCCAAAGAAGAACCACCTCGACATAGAATAACAGGTGCTCCTTCAGATGATGTCATGGATTTCTATGACAAAGTAATTGTCTGGCTGAAAAACAAGATTCCTGCAAAAGAAGTAGATTGGGTTAAAATAGACAGGACAAACCAAGAACCAAAAGAATCAGTTCATTCCTTTTATGAAAGATTACTCCTGGTATTTAAACAATTCAGTAGCTATGAAAAATTAAGTGAAAAGGACATGAGCCACTTCATTTATAGATTTGTTTATGGCTTGAAACCTGAAATTGGAGAAATGATTAGAAATGGAATTGTCGGTTGGCAATCACTTTCAGTTGATGACATCCTGAGGAAAGCAAAGTACTTCAGTGATGAGAAAGATGCAAAGCAAAAGAAGCTTAAGGAAAAGGCAACGTGGGCACAAGTGAAAGTAGCTGAACAGCAGATAGCAACCTTAGAAAATAAAAATTTCCAGGAAAGTTCAAAGGGAACTTTGTGAATACGCCCAAATTTAATATAAATATTGAAGAGCTAAAACAAAAGCTCCCATGTTTTTTTGTGGCGAAATTGGACACTGGAAGCGAGAGTGTAAAAATCCGCCCAGAAATTTAAAAAAATCATCATTAAATCCACAGATGCAGAGTGAGATAAATCAGCAGCAACAGCTACAACGACAGTTAAATGAGATAAGTCAGCAGCAACAGCTACAGCGACAGTTAGTGAATCACCAGAGCCAATTGAATCAGCAGAGCCAAATTCCACAGCCACCTCTGCCAAATTGTATGAATGCACAGAGATTCAGTCCTGAGACGGGATTCTGCGGAGCTGAGCAGGTAAACAGATCGCAAAGAGTGAATGTGTCTAATGTCTCTCAACAATTTTGGCCAAAAGAAAATGAGAGCAGTGATTCGGAAGATTACTCATGACGGTGCCTGAGAGAGGAAGAAGAGTGTGTACTTGGAGCCACTCTTGAGGTAGATCAGGCAGGTCCATTTGTAAATGGTAAAGTGAATGATAAAGATATCACTTTTCTTGTGGACACTGGTGCTACCCGTTCTACTGTTAGATCAGTGGAAATTGAAAATCTTCCTCTCTCGGGTGAGACAATCCAGGTGGTTGGCTTAGCTAATCAACAAATAAAGACAGATTTGACAAAACCAGTTGATGTAGAAATTGGGAATTATAAAGACAAACACAGATTTGTTGTCTGTAACAGCAGTCCTGTTAACCTATTAGGTCGGGATTTGTAAGATGAACTGTAAAATATATTGCTCACCGGATGGTATTGAGCTTCAGACCTTAGAAGAAGATGGTTTGTATAAATTAACAATGTTTATGGTTGATGAAAAAAATAAAATGTTTCTCGCTTTTGATAAAAACAATTTACCTGAGGAATTAATAGAGGCAGTTAATCAGAAAATTTGGGATTTAACTGGAGATGAAATGGGTTTAATGAAACATGTGGACCAGTAAAAATTACTGTTAAGCAAGGGATAGATTTTCCAAACATCCCCCAGTGCAAAATGAAACCTGAAACTATTGAGGGTGTCATTCCTGTGATTGAAAAATTCATTAAGCAAGGTGTTTTAAGAGAGATTGAGAGCAGCCCCTGTAATTCACCGATTATGGGAATCAAAAAGCCAAATGGAACTTACAGAATAGTTCAGGACCTGAGAAAGGTTAACAAAATTGTTGATCCTTGCTGTCCAGTTGTACCAAATCCAGCGATAATTCTATATCAGATTCCGCATGATGCAGAATGGTATACGGTCATTGACCTATGTAATGCCTTCTTTACAGCTCCACTGCATCCAGATAGCAAACAAATTTTTGCGTTCAGATTCCAGGGTCGCATTTTAGCATGCTGTCGTATTCCTCAAGGGTATACTGAGAGTCCATCTATTTTTAATCAATTGTTAAAGAAATCTCTGGAAGATTCAAAATTGCCTGGAGAGTCAATATTGGTTCAGTACATAGATGACCTCCTTGTCGCTGGAAAAACTAGAGAAAATTGTGTAACAGACACTATTACACTTTTGAATCGATTAGCCGACTGCGAAACTACCGTTTTGCAAACAGGAGGTTAAATAACTTGGTCACAGAATTGCAAAAGGAATCAGACAAGTGACAATTGAAAGAATAAAAATTATTCAAGCAATATAACCAGCAACAACACAATGACAGATCAGAATGTTTCTAGGAATGGTTGATTATTGTCGCCAATGGATTTGTGGGTTTTCAGTAATTGCAAAACCACTGCAAAGGCTGACAAAGGCAGACATAAAAGACCCGATTGTTTTGACAAAAAGAGAATTAGAGGCTTTTGAAAAACTAAAGAGAAGTCTGTGTGAAGCTCCAGCTTTGGGAATGCCAGATTACGATAAGGAGTTTGAGCTGTACTGCAGTGAAAGGGAAGGTTGTGCATTGTCAGTTCCAATTCAGAAACATGGAAAAATGAGAAAACAAATAGCTTATTTTTCAGCTGTTCTTGATCCTGTTGCAAAAGCATTGCCAGGTTGCTTAAAAGCAGTGGCTGCAACAAGTGTAAGCCTTGAGCAAAGTGAAGGAATCATAATGGGGTTTCCTGTAAAAGTATATGTACCTCATTTGGTTGAGACACTTCTTACCAGAAGTAAAACACAGCACCTGTCGAGTAACAGATTGACCAAATATGAAAAGGTTATTCTGGGATCAGATAATGTAGCTATTGCAAGGTGTGTTAATCTTAATCCCTCTACACTTTTACAGGATGGTGTGGTTTCTGAAATTGATAATGAGGCTGATGATATTGATCATGAATGTTTGGATTTTTTGGAATACTGTACTAAACCTAGAGGAGACATTAAAGATGTGCCTTTACCAGAGTCAGACATTGTTAACTTTGTTGATGGCTCCTGTCTAAGAACAGACGAAGGCATTCTGAGAGCAGGATATTCAGTTTGCACAGTTTCAGAAATAGTTGAAGGTTCAACTTTAGAAGGAATTCGTTCAGCTCAAGTGGCAGAATTTATTGGTTTAATTTGTGCATGTGAAAAAGCAAAAGGGAAAAAAGTTACCATAGTGACTGATAGTCAGTATGGATATGGCGTAGTCCATGACTATGGCCAGCTCTGGTCTCAAAAAGGTTATTAGACCTCTGCGGGAACTCCAATCAGAAATGCAAAATTGATCAAAAAACTGATCGATGGCATTCAATTACCTGAAAAAATAGCTGTTGGCAAATGTGGAGCGCATAAGAAGGGAGAGGACTATATAACTAAAGGCAATTCCTTTGCAGATGAAACTGCACGTTACTGTGCGAAAAACAATCTTTCAATTAATCGGGAAAAAGACAATGATCATATTATGAACTCTCTCATGCTAATATCTGTAGTTGAAACATGGCAGGGAGTACAAAATTTACAAGATGAAGCAAATGATGAGGAGAAAAACACATGGCTCAAAGAAGGTTGCAGACAGAGGGAGGAAGAAGAAATTTGGGTTTACAAAGATGGCTGGCCTGTTAAGCCCAATCGCATGATTGCTGACATGGCACGGATGTACCATAATCCAGATCATTTGGGAAGAGACTCAATGATTCGAATGTTCAGGGAAACTTGGTATAATCCAACATTTTGGATTATTGCAGAGTCACTTTGCCAGAGATGTTTGATCTGCCAGCAAATCAATCCAAACAGAAAAACAGTTTTAAGCATGGGAACCATAGGACGGGAGGGTGGTCCTTTTACCAGTTTGCAAATGGATTTCATTGACATGCCACCACATAACAGGCTGAGATATGTCCTTGTTATTGTCTGTCTATTTTCAAGATGGCTGGAAGCATTCCTAACTCGTCACAATGACTCAGTAACTGTGGCAAAATTGCTTTTAAGGGAGATCATACCTAGGTATGGATTTCCAGTGACCATTGAAAGTGATCGCGGCACACACTTTGAAAACAGATTGCTAAAATTAATTTGTGAAGCTTTCAGTATAAAGCAAAAGCTACATTGTGCATACAGACCAGAAGCATCAGGTGTGGTTGAGCAAATTGATGGCACGATAAAAAATTGAATTTCAAAAATGTGCTTAGCTACAGGGATGAAGTGGACAGATGCACTTCTACTTGTTTTGATGTCTTTGAGGAGCACACCAGATAAAAAAACAGGTCTTAGCCCTTATGATATACTAATGGGAAGAGTAATGAGACAGGCTTTTATACCAGTTGGAAGATTGTTAACAATAAATGAAAGTGCGATTATAGATTATTGTAAGCAGTTGTCTGACGTGGTAACTTCTGTATTCCATCAGGCGGGAACAGATGTGATTTCAAAAGAAAAGGAGCAGGCTCATGATCTATTGCCAGGAGACTGGGTCAGAACAAAGGTTCATCGAAGAAGAAACTGTTTAGTAACCAGGTGGCATGCAAGTCATACCATTCGTGTACCACCTCCTGATAACCCTGATGAGGATAGTGACGACACAACAACTGATTCAGACTCTGAGGGAGAACCTGAAGATCCAGATTCTGAAGATCGACAGGAAAGTCGACATCTGGAAGATTCTGATGTGGATCAGGCATCAAATGAAAAATATCTAGAAATTGTGGTTGTTGATTCAGAGAATGATGAAGATGTTCTAAAAAAAAGAACTGAAAGAGAAACTGTGTCAAAAGAGAATCAAGATCAGGAAAGTATTGAAAAGCAGATTGGAAACTCTGAAAGCAGGAACGAAGATTCGGAAACTGGGAAGTTAGAAGTAATTCCAGAAGAGGAGGAGGACGAATTACCGAGTACCAGCTGCAGAGATGTTGTTCCTAACGGAGTGAAGCTGCTGAGTAAAGAAGTTCCTAGATACAGAATTGAAATCTCTGAAACTGACTCAGACGAGAGTGATGAAGAGTCTGAAATAAGAAAATTTAGAAAAAGGGCTTGGAAAGCTGAATGTAATAAAATCTAGCCTAAAAAGAAACTCCTGAGAAAAGGTGATGTCTGGCCGAAAGAAGATTTAAAGTTCAAGTTGGTGAACAAATCTAAGGAGCAGATTAATGAAATATCAAGTCAGAATAGTGAATCAGATAAAAAAGAACAAGCAGGAAAGAAAATTGAAGTAATTAGCAGGAAGGGCAAAAGACCATTGAAGCCAAATCAGAAGTAAAAATCTCCTGAGTGGGCCTACATTATAATCCCTCCAGTAGTTGAGATTAGTAGTAATAGTCAGGAAGATTTGGAAGAAAACAGTGACAGTGATTAGAAATAGTTTTCTTTGAGTTGAGGTTTATTTTTGGCGTAAGGCTGAAGAAATTGTGTTAGGTGACACAAGGTCGAAGAAATTGTGTTAGCTGGAAACACTTTTATGTAAGACGCAAGGTAGAAGAAAAACTGTTAGAGGGTTACTAAAAAAAAATTAAAAAGGGGAGGTGTTTAAAATATTACTACTATTATTTTTACATTTTTAAATTTTTGTTTGAATAAAAAAAAAAGAAGAATACCTAATTATAATAATTCAAGGTGTGCTATCCTCAGGAGATGTTGTGAAATGTCTTCTATTTGTGTGATTTTAATCATTTTAGTTTGGTTAATTTTAGCAGTCATTTTTCCTCTTGGTATAGACAAAGAGGATTATAAGGTAAATATGACGAGCAAAGCTGAATCTAAACAAGCTGCTCATGATGTTGCAGGCAAAACTAACAGGGTTATTGAGCACAAGCCAGAGATTCACCAAGACAGATCTGTTGGTGATTTTTCTACTAATTCTTTTTCAGATAATTTAAGAGTCATGGATGTTAAAGATTGTTATGTTTGCGTTAAGCTTCCTACTTCAGTTTCTGAAGGGGTCAAGTATAACATGCTTCCCCTTACTTATGGAATAACATGTAGTGTTATAGCTAGTTTGTTCTATCAGTCAGGTCGTCTGGAGTACTATTACTCAGACTTTGATTAAATATTTGCTAACCTGAAAGTTGTACATAGTCTTAACAAAGTTAGACCTGCTAAACAGATGAGGGAATTCTTTCTGGTAACAAATGAACTCACCTATGAGTATGCTTACAAAAATAATTTAACCTGCAAAATGAAAGATGAAGAAAGATCTTTTCTCAAGTTGGTTGAGGAGAGGAGGGCGATTTACAAAAGAAATGAGATGCTGAAACAGTTAAATTCAAGTTTTGGCAGCTCGAGACAAGAAGCTTATTGGTAAAAATAGATATGCTGCTATTCACATAGATGATCCTGTTAGTTCTGCATTAGAAGAGACAACACGCTTTACGACAATTATTTTATAGGTGCCAGTCAATGTGAGGACACTTATGGTATTGTAGGGGGTTGGGGATTTAAAGGTGGTAAGGACCCAATTTTCCCTGTGTGGGCTGGGCTTGTGGACCAGGGGTAGTAGAGGTATCAGGTTGTGGTGCAGGAACGAGTAGGACACCGGTTCGTGGGGTTAAAGATGGTTTTATTGGTATTCCCCGGTTTGTTTTTAGCATTAAAGTTCTCCTCGTTCTGAACGTTAGTCTCTCTTTTGCGAACTGACTGGGATCCGTTTTGGCGTTCGGGTGTTCTTCCTTCTTTTCTTCTGAGTATAGCACTGCCCCTCAAGGTCTGGTCAGGGTCTGGGTGTTAAACTGCTCCCCTTGGCTCCGGTGTCCCATGGAAAGAGAAGACCAACAGAAAGGGAGCCGTTAGTTCAGCTGTCCGCTGGGGTATTAGGCACCTAGGGACCAGGTGTAGTGAGTCGGGAGAGGAATCACCGGTGAACGTGCAACTCTTAATGTACGCCAGTGAAGTGAGTGGGGTGTACACAGACGGTGAGGGTAAACGCGGGGTAAAAGGAAATGAGAGGGGGTGGGAAACGCGGGATACAAACAGGGGTTCTGTACACTATTTTACCCGCTTGCTTCCCACCCAAGCCGCCATACGCTGCCGTACCTGGAAAAGCCACGCTCCTCCCCCGGGAGAGTGGCACGGCGGCTCGCAGGGTCGTTGGCCTCCTGGCTTTCCCTCGGACTCTCCTCCGCCTGCTCCCATATGTTCTTCGGTTTCTCCACTTCTTCCTTCGGTTCTGTAAACTCCTGTCGACCGTTCTCCGTCTCCGCTCCTCGCCGTCTCTTCGGGGGTGATGTCACACGCCACGAACATCACTTCCTCATTTTTAGCCAATCCGGTCTCGCTGACGTGTGCAAGAGGAGGATCCTCCTCCTCTGTGTATGCCCACTTAAAGGAGCTGCGTTCCTCTTCTTCGTGTTCGTCGTGATCCGTGCCCCATGTCTCTGTCTGCAAGGAAGGAGGTTGTACGGGGTCAATTCCGGGTGCCCACCACTCTTCTTCAGTACGCAACCTCACCCCGTTACACTCCTCCCCCCTGGATTCTCCCGATTGGGGAGAATGGGCATACGAGAGAGAAAATCAGCGTTCCCATTGTCCCTCCCCTTCCTATGTACCACCGTAAAAGCAAAGGGCTGGAGGAAGAGAAACCACCGCAGTATCCTAGGGTTCTGTGTCCTGTTCTTTTGCATCCACTGCAAATGGGCATGATCTGAGTAGAGGGTAAAGGCTTTCCCCTCCAGATAATAACGCAACTTCTCCACTGCCCATCGTATAGCCAGACAATCTTTTTCAACGGTGGGATACCTTTGTTCCCGAGGGTGGAGTTTTCTACTTATGTACAATATCGGATGTTCTACATTGTCTTCCCCTATTTATGACAGTACTGCTCCTATACCTGTGTCCGAAGCATCTGTGGCTAGTGTAAATGGCTTTTCAAAGTCTGGTGGTAGCAACACAGGACTAGTGGGGATGGCTATCTTCAATAGAACGAAGGCATTCCTGGCTTCCTGTGAAGGAGGGTGAGGCAGGGTGTTCTTGACATTTTTTTGGAGTAGATTAGTCAGGGGAGTGGCTATATCGGCATAGTTCTTTATGAATCGCCGATAATAGCCCATGAGGCCCAAAAAGGCCCTGAGTTCTTTTTTTGTAGAAGGAAACTGAGTTTCTGTAAAGCTTTGATTTTCTCCTCTTGGGGGGCTATCACTCCATCCCCTAGCATAAACCCAAGATATTTCACTTTTGAGAAAGCCGCCCTTGATTTCCTGGCGTTAACATGCAATCGGGCATCTCTCAAAGAGGCCATAACCCTGGTTACATGTTCCAGGTGCTCTGTCCATGTATGACTGAAAATGACGATGTCATCCAAATACACAGAACTGTAGCTGGTATGTGGGGTTAACACCGTATTCATAAGTCTCTGGAACATGGCAGGCGCCCCGTGGAGGCCGAAGGGAAGGACATTGAACTCGTATAATCCTTCCTCTGTGGCAAAGGCTGTTTTGTGGCGGTCCTCCTCCCTTAAGGGTACCTGCCAATAACCCTTTGTCAGATCCAGAGTCGTTATGTATTTGGCTTCCCCTATACGTTCAATCAATTCGTCCACCCTGGGTATGGGGAACGCATCATGGAAATGGCGTTCAACGCCCTGAAGTCCATGCAAAAACGTGTGGACCCATCAGGCTTGGGCACCATGACTATCGGGGATGACCAGTTACTTTTTGAGGGTCTGATGACACCAAGCTCTAACATACTAGCGACTTCCTTTCTCACGTCTGCCCTTTTTGCGGCTGGTATGCGATTTGCTCTTTGTTTCACGATACTCCCCTGGGCTGTATGTATCTCATGTTCTGCCAAGTGAGTGCAGCCAGGGGTGTCGGAAAACAAGGGGGAAAAAGGGCGGAGTTCGTTCAGCAGTTCCTGTTTCTCCGTGTCGGATAACTCCGGGTTGATGGGTAGAAAGGCTAGGGTTGATTTGTCACTGCCTTCAGGAAGGGCCAGATTGGAAGAACGAGGTACTGGTCCCAACCATTTTTTAAGGAGATTCATGTGAAAGGACTGCTTGCGGGTGGGCGACATTTGTAGCCTGTAGGTTGTACTGCCGAACTTCTCTAGTACTTGATACGGTCCTTTCCATTCGCTCCTGAATTTCTGTGTGGAGGAAGGGAGTAACACTAGAGCCCAGTCCCCTTGGTTCAGGGTTCTCCATCGTTTGCCTTTATCGTAATACCGCTTTTGGTGACTTTGGGCCGACTTTAGGTTTGAATAGGCCAAATCCCTCAGTTTACCCAATCGTGACCTCAACTGTTGGGTATAATCTAGTAGGGACCGCTGTTCGTTAGCCTCTTCTTTTTCCCATGCTTCCCTGGTTATTTCAAGCAGGGACCTTGGTTGCCGGCCATACAGTAGTTCAAAGGGGGAGTATCCAAGGCTACTCTGGACCTGTGCTCTTACCACATATAGAGCCAGCGGAAGCATTCTGTCCCAGTCCTTATTTTCTGAACTCAACAGCTTCTTGAGGGTGGTTTTTAGAGTCCTGTTGTATCTTTCCACTAAACCATCCGTTTGTGGGTGGTAAGCAGATATGCGGATGTGTTGTAGGTCCAAGGTTTTGCATACCTCTCTCATCATACGTGACACAAAGGGCGTCCCCTGATCCGTCAGGATTTCACGGGGAAACCAAACCCTTGAGAATAGTTCAACAAGTTTTTCTGCTACATTCCTTGTGGTTGGGCTGCTTAATGGAAACGCCTCTGGGAAACGGGTGGAATAATCCACCACTACTAGTGCATAGGTGTGTCCCCTAGAGGTGCGGGCAGTGGCCCTATGAGATCCATGACCACGCGTTCCCATGGATTGCCGATAATGGGCAGGGGTTGTTACGGCACCGCTGGGGGTTTGGTCATATTTTTCCTCTGACACACCTCACAGTGTTGACAATAGGCCTCTGTCTCTTTATAGATACCCGGCCAATAAAATAAGCGCATAATATTTTGGGTTGTCTTCTCTGCCCGCTGTGTCCTGCTGTCAAATGAGCGTGGGCGTAGAACAATATCTGTTCTCGGAATTCTTTTGGCACCACCAGTTGTCTAGGCTCTCCCTCCTTCCCTTCCCGATACAACAGTTCATTCTCAACACTAAAGCGGGGGTATCTCTGAGACATGTTGGTAGTCTGGGCAATGTGGGCAGCCTCCCACGCATTCAAAAGTGTTGG
Organism: Lissotriton vulgaris; assembly: GCF_964263255.1. NCBI lineage: Eukaryota > Metazoa > Chordata > Amphibia > Caudata > Salamandridae > Lissotriton > Lissotriton vulgaris. The sequence goes on along the minus strand of NC_141689.1, from coordinate 1,079,395,619 downwards.
GTCGTTAGACTGTGCAAACTTAAACCCCCTGTCTATGACCCACGGTTCGGTGGATAGGTAAGCCTCCGCAGGACGTCTGTCTAACTCCCTTTTAAACAGGGCCAGGAATTGTGGATTGTCCACCCCTAATATCAGTTCTTCAGGCAAAGACCCCACCACTCCTACTCTTACTGTACAGGGTTCCCTCCCTGTTGGGTGTATGGTAATGCGTGCAATGGATAAGTCTTGACGTCCCCGTGGACACACCGAATGTGCACTTCTCCCTCCTGCCCTATCTGGGATGGATACACGAGTTTCTCACGTATTACTGACTGTCTACATCCCGAGTCTAGGAGAGCTTTTACTGGAGTGTGGTTCACCCGTACCCTTACATAATAGGAAGGCCCCATTTCTGCGCTGTACATCACTGCCTTAGGAATATACCCAACTTCCATGGGTTCCCCCGCTGGTTTTTTCTGGGGCATAACCGTGCTATGTGGCCCCACTCCCCACACTCAAAGCACTGGGGCCCTCTTAAAGGAGTTATGTCCGGGCGGAAGGGCCGTGTTTTCATGGGTTCAAAGACGGCCTTCTTTTTCTCCATCTTGGGTGGAGGGACTGATGTCTTGGAAGGTTTCTCCGTCTCCCACGGAAAGGTTCGAGGGGCGGCCCTTGTATAGTTTGCCGCCATTTCAATCGCCTGAGCTGCGGTCAGGCCTGGATGTTGCCTCAACCATCTTTGGGTACCATAGGGTAGTGCTTCCATGAACTGTTCCAAAATGATGCTTGTCATGACATCTTCTTTGCTCCGGGTTTCGGGTCTTAGCCATTTTTCCGCTGCCATTTTCAGACGCAGATATAATGTTTTTGGGTTTTCCCCTGTGACTCCTTTTTCCTTCCGAAACCTGAGTCTGTAGGCTTCTGCATCCATACCAAGGTGATCCAGTATCACCCCCTTGATCTCGGTATATGTGGACGTTCCTGAATGGTTAGCGACCTGGTATGCTGTCTGTGCTTCTCCCGTCAACAAGGGAGCGAGAAAGAATGGCCATTTCTCCTCTGGCCACCCACATGCGCGGGCGGCTCTCTCGAAATTGACCAGGAAGGCGTCCGGGTCTTCGCCTATGACGTACTTCTGTAGGGAGACCCCCGATGGATGAGGTCCGAAAGGTCTTCGATCTACCGACACTGCGGTTCCTGGGGTCTGCACCACTTTTTGTAAATTGTCCATTTGTTGAGTCAAGGTGTTGCGGAATATGGCTCGGTCTGCATCCGCGGTGCTGATTTGTTGGCCAATAGCCCACTCCAGTTTCTGTTGCCCATCGATTAAAGTTTGAATAACTTGTTCCATGTTTGGGTCTTGCTCTGAGGGAGTAGATCCCACTTCTGACACCACTGTGGGCTGGGCTTGTGGAGCAGGGGTAGTAGAGGTATCAGGTTGTGGTGCAGGAACGAGTAGGACACCGGTTCGTGGGGTTAAAGATGGTTTTATTGGTATTCCCCGGTTTGTTTTTAGCATTAAAGTTCTCCTCGTTCTGAACGTTAGTCTCTCTTTTGCGAACTGACTGGGATCCGTTTTGGCGTTCGGGTGTTCTTCCTTCTTTTCTTCTGGGTATGGCACTGCCCCTCAAGGTCTGGTCAGGGTCTGGGTGTTAAACTGCTCCCCTTGGCTCCGGTGTCCCATGGAAAGAGAAGACCAACAGAAAGGGAGCCGTTAGTTCAGCTGTCCGCTGGGGTATTAGGCACCTAGGGACCGGGTGTAGTGAGTCGGGAGAGGAATCACCGGTGAACGTGCAACTCTTAATGTACGCCAGTGAAGTGAGTGGGGTGTACACAGACGGTGAGGGTAAACGCGGGGTAAAAGGAAACGAGAGGGGGGGGGAAACGCGGGATACAAACAGGGGTTCTGTACACTATTTTACACGCTTGCTTTCAACCCAAGCCGCCATACGCTGCCGTACCTGGAAAAGCCACGCTCCTCGCCCGGGAGAGTGGCACGGCGGCTCGCAGGGTCGTTGGCCTCCTGGTTTTCCCTCGGACTCTCCTCCGCCTGCTCCCAGATGTTCTTCGGTTTCTCCACTTCTTCCTTCGGTTCTGTAAACTCCTGTCGACCGTTCTCCGTCTCCACTCCTCGCCGTCTCTTCGGGGGTGATGTCACACGCCACGAACATCACTTCCTCATTTTTAGCCAATCCGGTCTCGCTGACGTGTGCAAGAGGAGGATCCTCCTCCTCCGTGTATGCCCACTTAAAGGAGCTGTGTTCCTCTTCTTCGTGTTCGTCGTGATCCGTGCCCCATGTCTCTGTCTGCAAGGAAGGAGGTTGTACGGGGTCAATTCTGGGTGCCCACCACTCTTCTTCAGTACGCAACCTCACCCCGTTACACCCTGGAATTAATTTTTTTGTGGGAACAAAGCATATTTTAGTCTCCCGGACCATTGGTATGGCACATGTTACCTTGGTCTGATCTTTCCTAAAATTTTTCATGTGGACAGAAATGGTGAGGGTTCATTTGAAATTGGCAAACACCTGAACAGGTACAAGAGAGAAAGCTTTTCTGAGATCATGGGAGATATATTTGGTGCAATAATTCCTATGGTGGGAATAACCCTGAATGCAATTAAAATTAGAAAGTTTTCCACAATTGTTGATAGATTGTCCACTGATACTGCAAGTGGTTTTCAATTAGTCAATACTGAACTCATTGCCACCAGAAGCATGGTTATGCAGAACCGACTTGCTTTAGACATTCTCCTAGCAAAAGAGGGAGGAGTCGGTGGGATTTTGCATGTTCAGCATTGCTGCACTTATATCCCAGATAAAAATCAGAACATAGAGTTGCTCATAAAGAATATCACTGAATTTCACTCAGAAAAAGAACCCATGGAAGGTGACGATTTCTCAGAACGTTTGAGCAAAAGATTTGAGGCGATCAGGGAATGGTTTGCTGAAATTGGCCGTTCAATCATTGGCAAAGCACTTTATCCTGTAATAATCATTGCTATAGTGACACTTTTGTTGAAAATCAGTTGCATGATCCACAGGAGAAAGAAGCATGTGAGGGAAAAGAAGAGAATCTATAAACTTAGAAAGGCACAGGAGAAAAAGTTAAAATTTTGGGTAACATTTTTGGGTTTTGTTTGGTGATTTAGAAATCACCAGATGAGGGAGTTGATGAAGCGAACTTTTAAAATTTGTTTAGTTTCTGTTCGTAGATTTGAACTCCCATAATTAATAATATATTAACGAGTGTTGCATGTTTTTGTATTAATTCAACCTAGAATAATGTGCACCTTCCTAAACACGTGGGATTAATAATATGTGCTTTTGTTGCATTTGTCACTATGTTTTAAATAATATATTAACTTTGTCTTTTTGTTTTGTTGACATTAACTGCGGCTGTTTTTAAATAATAGCATGTGCTTATTCTTAAATGTGCTCTTGTTTATGTCGTGTCTTTTATGTGACAGTGTTTTGTTTATTTCTTGTGCTTTAAGCTAGGTAACATAGACTAATCGGTTAACATTAGCAAGGAGGGTGGGTAACAGAATATTCTTTATTACTTGAATTAATTAATGTCTCCTTGCATACTAGTTTCGTGAAAAAGGCCTAAGGCCTAGTTTCTGAAAGGGTGATTGGTGTCCTGTCCTGCCATGATGAGCCGCGCACAGTGAAAGGACGTGGTCAAGGTTGACACATACTGAAGTCCGTTGAAAAGAATTTAATAATGCAACTGTGTAGAGATGAGCTCTATCCAAGGACAGGAAGCGGCGGAACCGCCAAGCTGAGGAAGCAGCGAATTGATGTTTTAGTAAACTGTTACAAAACTTCCTCGGAAGGGACAGAAGACAATGGTGTCTCTGAAAGGCACAAGTTTGGTTCGTGAAGGCGAGGAGCTAATGTGGCCTGACGGCTGTCAGCCAATCAACGTTTTGAATGTCACTAGAATGTATTCTTTTAGTTAGTTTCTAGATAGAGAAAAGGTATATAACTTGACCCTTTGGGAGGAGCCTGCTGGCTCGTTCCTGTACTCGTGAGATGCTGACAGACTTTTGACTCACGTAAGACCACTTTGAACTTTGCTTTTCCCTTTAGATTATTTAGACAGGGAAATAGGGTTTAGGGAATGATTACTTTACTATAATACTAAATAAAGCTGATATGATTTGAACTGACAGACTAATGTGCCTTTATTTAATAAATAAATTTGTTTGACAATGCTAATAAAGACTTCTTATTAAAAATTCACTTTGAAATAAAATTAATAAAATAGATTTTGAAATGACAAGCTGGACTTGTTCTTTCCGTATCTAGTTACCATCAGTTAATCCATTGCCTAGATCTTGACTAATTAAATATTTGTTCCTGAGATTTGATTAATTAGGTCATATGATTCAGTTGGTCAATTCATGTCTCAGTCATTTATGGGCCTAGTGTTTAAATTGTGAATAATGGTGAGTATCGTGGTGTAGAGATGTGCTTATGAGACTGAATTTCATTTGTCCGCTGCATCAAGGACGTCAGGTATTACCGCCATAGACGGAACACCATGTGTTTTTGTGTAGATAGCAACGAAGACTGTACCCCAAGTGTTGCAGTCCTCAAGATGTGGTGCGATCCCCATTGGTAAACAAATTGTTAAAATTCTGTGTTTCTCATGAGGGGTAGTATTAGGAAATACTTCTTCTATTTGAGTAATTTTTTAGCTATCCAGAATGGAATTTATTCCCTTTTTGCAGGCAAAAGTGTAAAGTCTGTGGTGTAATTGTATTTGTATTCCCCTGGTGAGGGGAGTGTTGTGGAATCATTATTGCAGGTTGGACTGTGAGAGTCTGCATGACATATTGAACCAATTGTCCATAGATTTTGATTAACTCTTTAAATTGAGTTAGTAATTCCGCATCTAACATTTCATTAATGCCAGGATGTGGTGTATAGCTGGCTAAAACCGGCCATGTTGCTCCTGGTCTACCTAGTGGACCGAGCCTGGAAATGTAATTTATATGTTTTAGGGCGCCTTTAAACCAGAGCTCATGCTGTTGGTATGTGAGTGGAATTTCTATATCCTCGAAAGGAATGTATTCCTCTGGTGGTTCATCTTCTTTGTAGAAGTGAAACACATGTGTTACTGAATTTGCTTCAGGGAAGACTATCCATTAGTAGAATAAGGCTATCTGGTGATATTCATCTGCCTCTATCATAAAAACGACCCTACCACCTCTCGATGTAAGGCCATTTTTTATAGGTTTTATAGTGATGGCTTTCCTTAAATTCACTTAAATTCCTTAAATTCACAGGAATGCATATAGCATCTGCGTTAGTTTAATTAAAACCTGTTATGTTAAAAGCTGCTGGATCAGCCTCAGCTCCACTGGCCCCGGGATTATCTTTGTCGGCCATTTTGTTGAATGAAAGTTTGCGGAGCAAGCTTCAAGGAAACAAAGATAAGGTGCACATTATTTTGGAACACTGTATCCTTCAACGTTGAACAAACCAAAATGCTAGTACATAGGATTTTCGTCCTACTCAGCTATGGCGGATATTATCCCTTTACCCACTCCAGACGTCTATTGGAGTATTTTACGGAAAAAGGGGTCTCAGAGAAAAGCACGACTGAGTTACTGTACTATCTAGCGTTAAATTAGTACTTTACTAAACGTTGGGCGCCATGTAGTGTAGTTCCTATATTCCCATCAGGATCTGTGCATTGGAATAATATATCCTATAGATTTGATGTAGGACTTAGGTCAGTAGGTCTCGAATATACTAAACTTAATTGTGAGTTCCAGATAGCTCAGAGGTCACTAGAAACTTTTTTGAATACACAAGAATGGATTAGTTTCTGACAACCGCATGAACATGACAACTTTGTTTCCCTAGGACTGGAAAATATCTTCAGAGTCGTAGAAACAATAGATAACCCTTTTACTCAGTCAATTGTGCATGCTTCCTTTCTACAGAGTTGCAGAGAAATAGTGAGACAGGCATTTTCAATAAAAGGTTTATTGAACAGTCTTCTTTCTGTTCCCATTACTCTAATCTTTGCTCTGTCTGACTTCTCCTTCTGGTTGTGTTATTTTGTCCATTATAGCGCCGGGACGCCTCTTTGCTGCGGCAGCTGAGCACTCTATAAGTTTTATAACATAACATAACATAACAAGTGAGGTGAACTGCTACAATCGTTAGACAGAATGCAAAGTATAGTACATACAGCGAGAATAGTATTATAAAATAATACTGTAATAGCATTGTATGGTTTGTAAGCCATATAAAAATACATACATAAATAACACAGGCTATGCCTAAATAGGGCTTGATTTATATGCCTATATAAGGGCAACGTGGATTGTACCTATATAAGGGCATGAATCGAGAAAATTCATTCGGAATCTAAAACGCCATACAACAGGAATCTAGGATCCAGTCTTGTAGTTAGTCGCTGGGTAGGTTAATATTGAGTCCCCACACACAATGAGTGGGAGAGGCCAGTAAGCAAGTTCACTTGAAATAGTATCAAGCAGAGTAGGGTCATCACTATTGCATCTGTATTATGTGCATAACATTAATTTCTTTCCCACCCCATATTGACATTCTATGATCTCCCAGCGGCCAAATTTATCCAAGTACGATCGAGTAAACCGCATCCCACCTCCGTTAGCCAAAATCACCACACCCTGCACCCTGGCCTGCGACGTTGTTGCACTTATCACCCTAAATCCCAGCGTTTTTAAAATGCGCAGTTGTGTGACCTACCTATATGTGTCTCTTGGAGGCAGATTATATTAGCTCCAAGTGACGGTAACTGAACCACAACCTTTTAGTCTTTTTTTAACATAATTTAGGACACAACTATTAATAGACACAACTCTCAGCACACCCATATAGTCTTGTGCCATAAGCCTAGTAGTGCTACCCCATTTTAATAAAGCACTCCCACCAATCCATAAACCTCTTTTCTTTTTGTGAGAAAGTCTGCACTAATATCTATAACATCTGAAAAACAATGTGAATTTAGCTTAACCCCTCTTATCCCCTGTCTGAGAAAACCCCCCTCCCTCTGCCACCCCCCACCCACCACCAATACCTAGGCAACCAGGCTCAACCATGAACCTGTGTGAGGATGTCTGTACCACTCCTCCTCTCCCTTTACCCCTCCTTAGTTAATACACATTGACATGTACACGTATCCTGAGCTAAGCTCAGCACCAGCCTTAATCCAGCATCTTGTTATGTTTGTTATATATTTAAGATTTTGCCCCCTGTCAGAGGGATGGGCGGAAATAGAAACTCAGAGGCCTGAGTGGTGGTTGAATGATTAGATTTTATTGAAGTAGGTCAAATGGTAAAGGTGGTCTTCTGCTTCTCTGTGGGTGAGATGGTCAAGTGATTCAATCTTTAGGGTGTCTCCTGGCGCCTTGCCCGTCTTCTCCTGGTCGTCTGGGTGCAGGGTCTGGGGATTTCCGTCCCGGAGTATGTCCAAGAGAAGAAAAGAGCGGTCAGTAGTCTATCCTGTCTTCAATAGGATTACCGTCACCACACCCAAAGTGAGGAAAAATAGAAAGTAAGGGTAAAAGGGAACCCTCCTCCTATATCAGGTTATTCAAAAAGAAAATAGGCTCTTTCACTAGTATTCCTAGTTGTAGAGATCTCTGCTCTCTTTACCTCCAGTCATTTAGAACCCGAATATAATAGCCAAGGGATGCCAGGCTGTGGAAAACCTAGTGTTGGATGGATGATTTGTATTACCCCAACACTACCGCAGCAACACACTCATGCCCTCTTCAAGTCATAGCATTAAAACGAAAATAACAAGGTTTCCTGTGTGGGAGGGTGTGAAATGTACTAAGGATTGTGCTCAGATTGTGCTTGGGTTAGGGAGTAGCGTACCCTCCCTTTCCTGTCCCACTCACCGCATCTGCCGCAACTCTCCAGAGTTTCTCGTTCCTCTTACCTCCCATAGATTCCTCTTCGCTCCGGTGATCCGTCTTGTCCACGTGGACCTCGTCGTCGTCCGGGTTCCTCCTCCAGTCCGCCCCTTCCTCCTGCGTCAACCCCCTAAATGCTGGCTGTCCCGCCTCATCCGGCGTTCCCCTGTGTTTCCATTCGTCCGGCTCTCCTTCTTCCATTGTTATTTCCTGTAGGGCGGAGTGAGGTGTTGTAGTTAACTCTTTGGTGTCAACTGCATCTCGACTGATGGGAGCGGCGGAAGAGTAAAAGTTTGGTTCACGCTCTTGTAGTATTCCTTCACACCCCCATAGTCCCTGTTGCAATATTGTCCAAGAGTTTATGGGTTTGGATTTCAGAGGTGAAACTGAAATTCTGACCCTTATATAACACATTCAGCCTGGCTGGGGTTTGTAGAAATTACAAGAAACTAAAGAGGGTCCCTGAGATACTAAATGGAAGGGGAGGAAGCAGGGAAATCAATTAGAACAAACACAAAAACCTCTACCTAACCATGAATTACTTAATTGGTCATAGATCCTGAATAAGGAAACAGTATCATTGTCCCACAGATTGCATTTATGAAATTATTTTTATTATTCTTATTATATCAAAAGTAGTCACTTTATTAAAATAATCATCAATATATTATGTAAAAACGAATATCATTCTGCCAATATGTACAGTGAGACTTCCACATGAAATAATGCATAAGTTAAAAAAATTACAATAATGAACTACAAAATAACACCACACATCATACAACATTCAATCATACCATACACAACCCATAATATATTGATGATTATTTTAAGAAAATGACTACTTTTGACAAAATAAGAATAATAAAAATAATTTCATAAATACAATATGTGGGACAAGGATACTGTTTCCTTATTTAGGATCTATGGCCTATTAGGTAATTCATGGTTAGGGAGAGGTTTTTGTGTTTGTTCTTGGGGTTTGTAGAAATACCAGGGCCCCTGCAGATTGAAACAGGGTTATTATTGGCCTGAGCCACCATCTCCTTTCCACAATGGCATGTGCAAAATCAGGTTTGGCGATAAAAGAAAACCCTTCGAATCTTCTTTTAGCATTGGGTGTGGCTAGATCATACACACCCTGACTAGGCAGAAAATTGCCAAAATAGATCAATATGGCACAGGGTAGCGTCTTTTCTCCAGATGAATGTCTTGATGGTGATAGAGGATATCGGTGAGCACGTTGGACTTTCTTATTCCAGTCCCATGTGGAAAGCTCGGGTAGGGAGCCACTCAGCATGTTTATTACAAACTTTCTTACATCATTGCCCTCACAGATCTCAGGGACCCCTAGAAGCCTCAAATTGTTTCAGCGCTGCCAATTCTCATAGTCCTCGAGCTTCCACATAACATCTTTTAGAATTCGGTATGGAGATGAGACCTGAGCCTTCAACGTTTCAACTGTGTTTTCGAGCAATTCAGTACGTGACTCTACCGTGTTTAATCGCTCAGGCATGTCAGAGCAGATCCTCCCCGTTTTTCGTTCTGACTCTTGGAGTTTCTTGGTGGCTAACCATGCTTGTCGATTGTCGGACTTAACATCATCCTGAAAGGCTTGTAAGGACGGCATAATCGAGGCGTGGCTTGGAGCGTCAAGATGGCGGTCGCACTCTAAGAGTGCTCCGGACCGCTCCATCATCCACTCCAACATCTAGCGCCATCAGGAACCACCTCTGCCCCTTGCCTATCGCCAGTGCCTGAACAACATCCTGACTCTCTGCCAGCACAGAGGAACTGAAGCAGGGACCACTAAGGTGACAACATTACCCCGATACCTAAGCCGCCTAGTGACAAAATGGCGGTACCTGCTGGGCCGTGAGCTTTGTCTGGGGGTCCGATCCAGCACCCGGACACTCCTTCGCAGCGGCCGGCCCTCCGCCGAGCTCTGCAGCTGAACCAAGACAGCGATCATCCGGCTGGAGGTGAGAGATATCCGGGGCTGTGGGAGACCCTTGGGCTGCCTACGGACAACATGGAGGTGCCTGCCGGGCCGTGATCCGGGCCTGGAGACCGGACCCAGCCACCAGACACTCCTTCATGGCAATTGGCCCCTCTGCTGTGCTCTGTGGTCCCACCAAGGCACTGACCATCCCGCTGGGAGTGAAAACCCTCATGAGATGTGGACCGACGTGAGGATCAGCTCCCCCGGTGACCATGAGAAGAAAAATCCTGGGTGGGATCTCACCCCGCTCGGGCCTCAGAGTTCTGAGGACGGGCTGGTGCCTGCCGGGCTGTGCCTGGCCATAGCGAAGGTCGAGGTGCCGGCTGCTGTCTCGGGCAGTGGGCCTTGGGAGGGCCCCCCCATCCACCACTCCTGTGGTCCTGTGGCCCGAGAAGTTCACTGGTCCCGGTGATGTCCCGGGGCGATCGGACCGTGAAGTGGTGTCCTGTGACCCCACACCAGCCGAGCGAGGGCATAATTATTGGATGAGCTGCCCGGCGCCTGGGAGAGGAGGCCCGTTCCCACCAGTCACTGGCATCCTGATGCGGCCACGCTGGAGTGGCTCCCAGACCTGCTCGTGCCCACTCCCACCAAGAACTGGGGATCACCAAGAGGGGGATTGGCTATCATAGTCGGACAGCGGGGGACCCAAGCCAAGCCCTTGTCCCCCTTTGACCCCCCCACCCAACCGACTACAGAAAACACCTACCCTAAATGCAACAGGGTGTCTGGCCTTGCATAGAAGTGACATGGCTGGGCCGGTGGGGGGACATTAAACCTTGCCCAGTAAGAGGGATTTGACCCAACTCCCTAAATGGACTGGTGCAGTCAAGCTCAGGTGGCTGTGAAGAGGTGGATCGACTGCGAGACCGCACGGTGGGCTACGGGCCCCCCCATACCCCTGTCTCGGCAGGCCTCCAGTGTTCGGTTCTCGGTCCACCCAGTGGAAGAACCAGCTTTCCCCTGTCTACAACAGTTGGCTAGACAGTGCACCGACTTGATACAGGCCACAGTGCAGGTACCAGAGGTTCAAAACTGTCCACCACATCCCAGACTATGATGCAACCCTTTTGCGGCAGAGGTACGATATGCCTGCCCCAGAGGACCAAATTAACACTTGTCGTTGGCACCCTTCGGACAAGGGGCCCAGCTGTGATCCCTGTGACCCACCGCTTCACCCCTCTTGGCGCCGTTAGGCTCTGGCGGCCTCAATTGTGACCCATTCCCCGTGAACATCAAACCCTGATTCCCCCTCTACATTGCAAGTAAGGGTCCACCAAAGGCCGTATCCTCCTTCTAGTTCCTAGAACACATCTGCCTCCACAGTTGCCACCCAGTAGCACCCGACCCCCCTCACTGAGACCAGCTGTTGGGGGTGCGTATCACCTTGGGTCCTGGTTGGGACGCGGCGGCGCCAGACAGGATTGCCCCATTCGCCTGCGACAAGATCAGCAACCTGCTGTGGTAAATCCAGACAGGTGACCCACAGCAACCCCGCTTCCTGTGGTGCCACAGGGAACCCACAGAGGTGAAATGCTCACCCCGCATATCGACCACTTCTTTCCCAGTGACCCCATCGAGTGGCTGACCTAATCACTACCCACCCGCGATCTACTATAAACTTCCCAGACATGGGGAAGGATCAGACTGAAAAAACACCCGCGACGCACACCAAAATGGATCAATACACTGTCAGTGAGTCCGGGACTAGGTCAGAGGCCATGGAGGAAGGCATTCCAGCGGGAGGCGACCTGAACACAATCCTGCAAGCCATCTATGCCTCTCAGGCCTCCGTTGAAAACAAGATTGAGGAGATATGTGTTGATATGGCCCTGCTCCGCCAAGTCCTCCGTAACGCAACAGCCAAGATCACTAAAACCTGCATCTCCTCCGTTGAAGACTCAATGACATACCCAGGCCAAGGAGCTCCACAGGAGGGCAGAAGGACGTAACAACTTACGTTTTGTGGTATTCCCGGAAGGCTCAAAACGAAGTCTGATGGAATCTTTAATTGAGATGTGGATCATTTCGTGGATGCCAAAAGATAAACTCTCGACCAGGTTTGCAGTGTAACGAGCGCACCGCTCCCTGGCCCCAAACCCCCAATTCGACCACCCCCCCCCCCGGTGCTGCTCACCGACCCATCATAGCTCGGATCCTACATTTCAGAGACAGGGATCTTATCCTGCAACAAGCCCGTGCCCTGAAAACTGGCACATACCAAAACCACACATCATGATATTCCCAGATTTCACCAGGGAGGTTCAAGCTCACAGGCGCTCCTACATGGAGGTGAATCAAAAACTCAGCACCCTCAACCTACAGTACAGGTTACTCTTCCCTGCAAGGCTGCGAGTAGTCTTTCAGGGGAAAACACTTTTCTTCGACAGCCCGAGGCGGCCTGACTCTGGCTGACGGAGGAGCATCCCCACCGACTTCAATCTGCTGCCTTGATTCCAGGAGCCTAATCTTCCTCTGCACAAGACCTGGCTCCACGTAGAAGGCGCACGTAGTCCTGCAGAGGCCGGAGGGCGGGTAGGGCCAAATCTGGCTCACCATCGTCCATAGGTTCACCCTTCCAACACCAGGCCTTGTCGCCTGAACCTCACCCCCAAAGGAGTGCTGGATCCCGCAATCGCTCACCTTCTGGGGACGTTCCCTCCAGTGTCATGGCCATGGACTCCATGGACTCCACGGACTCTGATCTCTCCCGCAACCCCGCTCTCCCAAGCTCATTATCCCATGGAAGGCTGCTAACAGAGCGAACACGCCAGTCAAAATACAACTGTACTCTGGCAATCATACCAGTATTCAGATAATTCTGCTGATGCGCACTCTGATCCTGTAACAAGAGGGGTCCACCATGCTTGATTGACTCAAAACCTTATAGTTTAACCTATCTTAAGAGTTAAGGGACGAAAGATGCTTTCGTTTATGAAGTATAGGGTGGGGGAGGGGGAGAGGGGTTGGGCCAATGCCCAAAGTTTCTCGTTGTTCAACAACCATAGATCCATAACATCTCAGCTTCTCCATATTCCGACATGACTTCGCAAGCACACTACAACAGATGACACTCACGCTTCTTGTGCCTCGGCCTCCGGGGTCCCACTGCACACCGGTCCTCTGGGCCATGCCAGACCTCCTACTCCACCCCAGACATAATGACATCTAAAGAGAGTTCGCTCCATATTATGTCGTGGAACGTGAATGGCCTGTTAGGCAAAATCAAACAGTCCGCGGTCCTGAGACAGGCCCAAAGACAGGCCCCAACATCCTCATGCTCCAAGAGACTCACCTTATGGGTAATATCTGCCCCTTCCATGCTAGATATGGCTTCAATAGAACCTGGCACTTCGGCTTCACAAGAGGTTCCCGGTGGGTTTGCAATTCTCCTGAAGCGTAAGCTTCCCTTCGTACCAACTCACACTGTCAAAGAGCTTAATGGCCGCTTTGTGGCCCTTTCCGGCACACTGGGTGATGAAACCCTTAATGTCCTCTCCATTTACATTCCTGCTGCCACCCAGACACATACCCTAGGCCAGATAGGTAACATACTCTCATCTCTTCCTTATGGAACAACAGTGGTGGGGGGTGACTTCAACGCTGTCCTGCAGTCCGATCGTGACGCCACCGGGGTCCCCACCTCCTCACGTATCTCACAAGCCAAACAACTGATGACTTGGGCCGAGGCCATGGGAATTTGAGACGTATGGCGCAACTGGAATCCACGGGCAATCCAATTTCAATTTGAAAAATCTTTATTCGATCATTTAAAAAAAAAAAACAATCATAAAAGCACACAAGAAGATATATCATATTACATAACAACTATAAAATGTAAAGGTAAAAAATTCATTACAATCACAAGGAAAGGAGAGGTATCAAGTGGAAAATAGCAGCTAATTTTACAAAAAATGATACATTCACAGTTGGGTTGTAAAGTCCATACTTTTCCTAGCGGACACGGATTTCAGAATAAAAGTCGCTGTAAAAAAACGCACATCCGGTACATCAAGTGCAAATAAAAACCTCATGGCAGTTTTAACAGTTGACACAGAGTATTTTTTAAAAAGCGGTTTAAGGTAGGCAATACGGAGATACAGATACAAAGGACAAATAAGCAAAAAGTGCACAGCGCTCTGCTTCGAAGTCCCGTCACATGGACAGGGAATTGACGTCTGCTTTTTTGTCAGGGGGAAAGCCACCAGATTATGAACAATACCTAATCTTAGTCTGGTAAGGACAAATTCGTGAGATTGCTTAGTGACCACTTTTAAATACTTCGAAAAGCCATAGCATGTCAGGTTATTAGAATAATAAAATTGGTGTGTTACAAACAGGCAGCTGGCTTCACTACGCAATTTTGCTTTAACCCCCAGATAAACATGTTTAACCTCCTGTTTTGAAATATCAGTGGCGCAAGATGGGTCCGCAAAGACAACCATATCAAACAACTCTCTATATGATGTAATAACGTATTTAAGCCACGGGATCAGACTATAATTATCCAGGCGGAGGCAATCATTAATGATTCTCCTAGTGAAACCAGTTTCAGCCTTTGCCCAGATAGATCTCCAGACCAATAATGGTCTCAATCCTATTATATCAGTAAAAAATTCCAACCCAACTTCTTGATGGACCAGCTCATTAGAGGCTGAGGTTGGGAGACAGGGAAGCCTCTTTAAAAAGTAATTTCCTGCCACTTGCAAATCCCCATGGCGACAGTGTCCCCAGACACCCGAACCATAGAGTGCCACTGGAGCACTTCTATGTCGGTATACATACAACATATCATAAATACGACGGCTTCCTATTTTAGAGGCAAATTTAAAAACACCAGAAGCACCCTTGCCCATCTTAGCCTTAATATTAAGTATCTCCTGTGCCCACGTGCCTTTACTACTAAAAGTAATGCCTAAGTAACAACATTTGTCCACCACTTCGATTTTTTGATCCTCAAACTGGAATGATCTTCACTTCCTTACCTTCTTCCCACAAGCCATGATAAAAGTTTTCGAGTTGTTAATTTTTAATTTCCTCCCCTTGATAAAATAAAAAAAACTGTCCATTAATCTCTGCAGACCAACCGGTGTTCTAGATAATAGGACTGTATCGTCTGCGTACAGCAGTACGGGGATCGCTTGGCCCTCAACACGCGGTGCATCAGCATTAACCAATTTCAGCTCGGAGTCCATGGCATAGATAACAAGCATTTACAATGCAACGGTTTCGCCTTTGCAAAAGTTAGAGCTATTGGCATTGTAAATGACAACATTTTTATTTATGTGTTGGTTTTGAAAACAGATAAATAAATGGCATTGTCATTTACATTGCCAATAGCTTAATCTCTCGCAAATGTGAGAACTATTGTCCCCTACTGGACGAGCTCAGCAGACAGCAATTACTACCACACACACACACCCAGAGCCACAGACACCCAGAGCCACACATACACAGCCAGCCACAAACACACGTTGACCCTTTCACCTGCCATGCTTATAACCACCTCCTCTCCCCTGCCTACAACAATCTGCCCCTCTCCACTGCCCTGCTTCCAACCACATCCTCTCACCTGTTCTGCTTACAAAAATCGACCCCTCTCGCCAGCCCTGCTTCTAACCACCTTATCTCGCCAGCTCTGCTTATAATCTGCCCCTCTCCCCTGCCCTGCTTACATCCACCTCCCCTCCCCTGTGTACAACAATCGGCCTCTTTCCTCTGCCCTGCTTCTAACCACCTCATCTCCCCTGCTTCCAACCACCTCCTCTCCCCTGTCTTCAACAATGGACCTCTCTCCGCTACCCTGCTTACAACCACCATCTCACTTGCCCTGCTTACAAACGGCCCCTCTGCACTACCCTGCTTACAGCCACCATCTCTCACCTGCCCTGCTTACAAACGGCCCCTCACCTCTGCTGACCTGACACCCACCCCCCTCGGGATGGCGCAGTCCTGCTTCTCAGCCAACGGCTCTTGCGCCTCATCCTCTCTGCATCACTCAGAGGTGCAGCGACCACCGGTGCAGTGGCACCGGGTCCCAAGCTTCCCAAGCTTCTGTGTGTTTGTGTGTGTGGTTCTCAAGTCTGTTATGAGTGTGTGTAGTGAAAGAAATACATTTAAAGAAGCGGCCGGGGTGGGAGGGATATCTCGATGTTCGAGTGGGCAGCTCTCCTTCCAAAGAGAGCTTAAACGAAAAACACTTTCAAAGAAACAATGTTTAATCTAAACTAAATCGTCGGTATGTCCCATAAATGGTCTTAAATTTCCATCTGTCTTTTACTGTAGGTACAGCACCAGCAACCACTACATAACGATGGTTTCAGACCACAACCTCATAATGATGGGGTTACAAGCCTGGTCATTATTTAATCTTTATCGGAACGTCCTTTTACGCAAACTCCCTCACCCTAATCTCATCCAAATGTGTTCAATGCTCAAAATATTTACTCCCAAGTCATTCAGTAGGTGCCCTTCATGACAGATACAAAACGTACCTTTACCAAAACATAAAAATGCATTTCTTTTACTACATACTAAACTAGATATGGAAAAAGACACCATCCAAAAAACGTTACTATTCAAAACAGCAACACTAAAAGAAGTTAGGCTCAGGACAACACGGGGGAGCCTCGCAGGGCTCCGGACATCGAGTGAGCCTTGCAGGCTCAGAGGAGTGACACCCTGCCACACGGAGCCTTCCCTAGCCCATTTGACTCACCGGGCACTCTGGTGGGGGCTCCTTGCGGGGGTCGCATTGCTCCTTCTCTCCGGACTTGCTTTGAAGGACAACCGGACTCCAGATACCTCCGGGTGCGGGCGGGGACGCCTCTCAGGTCAGGCCAATCCCTGCGCGGCCCAGGAATGATGCAGGGGAGTCCCGGCGGCCGAGGACCAATTGCCTGGCTGAGAAGGTTTCTCCGGGGCCGCCAATGGCAGCGCGGCCCCGGACAGGGAGGCGGGTGCAGCGCCTCTACAGCGATCAGCAGAGTCGTAATATATCATTAAATGAAATCTGTGAACTTTCCTTCAACACAAATTGTTTTTTTCTATGTTTTCAGAAAGGCGGGGCGCCGCAGCAATTGGTCCTTCTTTTGTGTTAACAGCTGATGCAACCAGGCACGCCAGACAGCTCCTGCAGACACCGGTAAGTATAAGATTTCCCCGTTTATCGTGGTATGTAGGCTACGGTGGTGAGGTAGAAAATACAGTTTGCTAGATCAGTGCAAGTAGCTCCAACTGAAATGGCAGCGTGCTGAGCTTTTCACCTGGACATCTCGGCCCCGAGCAGGAAGGCGGGTGTCGTCAATGCCGGACCAGATTCGGGGGCGTTCCCGAGAATTGGCTTTTGGCTGACATAGCCTGGCTCAGAGGAGCCGCAGCTGCAGACTGCCTTCGCGCCGGTTAGATTTGTTTGGTTGTAAGCACTTGCATGAAAACAGAAAGAAACAAGGAGATGTGATTACGGGCAGAGCTCTGGGCTTTGGAACTGGGGAAGGAGAGCTGCAGGCGGGGAACGGACAGCGGGAGGGGGGCGGGAACACTAGCAGCGGGAGGGGGGGCAGGAATGGCACACGGACAGCGGGAGGGGGGGCGAGAACGGGCACTCTCCTGGACTTCCTCCGGCGGCCGTGGTCGGCATGGAGTGACAACAACAAACCCAGAAGAAAAAATAAAACGAAACTCCGCTCACCGCTCAATGACGATGCAAAAAGGGTGGAGAGGGAAAAAAATGCAGGAACGCCCACGAATCTGGCCCGTGAATGACGGACAGATCTCTGTTCCAATGGCTAGCCTCCATTTATGGAGCTAGCCAATGGAACAGAGGGCGTATTCAAGTCCCCCATACTGAAAACTAAAGATTTCTCCTGGGGGCGGAGCTAAAGCTCCATGCCCCAGGCGAAACCTAAAAACGAGATACACAGTATTTCACTATCAGGACATGTACAACACCATTATATGTCCTACATTTAACATACAATGCACCCTACCCATGGGGGTACCTTGGGCCCACCTTAGGAATGACTTGCATGTAAGGAAAGGGAAGGTTAGGGCCAGGCAAGTGGGTGCACTTGCCATGTCACCATGGCAGTTAAAAACTGTACATGCAGACACTGCAGTGGCAGGTCATACCCTTTTGAAAGGCTACTGGTGTGGGTGGCACAATCAGTGCTGCAGGCCCACTAGTAGAATTTGATTTAGAGGCCCTGGCACCCCATGTGCACTTTACTAGGGATGTACCAGTAAATCAAATATGCCATTCATAGATATCCAATCAATCGCCATTTACCTAGGGAGCTTTTGTACTTTAGAACTGATCAGCTGTGGAAAAGTGCCCTAAGTACTCAAACCAGCAAAAGCAAAAACCAACACATGGCTAAAAATACAGGCTGTAGAGGCAAAAAGTCGGGGGTAAACCACATCAAGGATGCCACGTCTAACAAATACCTTCACATCGGCTGGGTGAGGTTTATGGGAATTCCATGAAAAGAGGGTGGGGCTGGCGGCCAGGATGGAATGCTGGACCCCCACCCCACGAGAAAATGCCATGACATGTTCAAAATCATCTTGATGTTCTGCTGAGGTGGAGCCTCATACATTCTCCAATCGAGGATGGTGCAATCTGCTATAAATTGGGACAGTGAAATCCCAATTCAACACCTGTATCTCGAATGTTGATGTTTTGCCTACTTGTCTCCCTCTCTTTTGTCCCTGATTATTTGTAAAGCGCTCCGATACTCTCTGGGTCATGTTTGCGCTATATAAAACTTTATAAATAAATACAGCTGAAAATGAAGTTATTCTGTATAATTCCAGTTTTTCCTGTGCATCAATGTAAGTAAAGGGGTCTCCTGCCTTCACACTGTGGATCCCATTTTTTCGGATTCATTTTTGCCAGCAGAATAGTCTCCTTTGAGTACTATTTTTTATGAATTTTGTCCCTTTGTAGGTATAGGCAGTACTTTCAGCTGTTGTCAAAAGGGCCAGTTGCTGTTTAGCCATTTGGATGAATTAGGCGCAACCACATTTAAAGATGATCATACTTGTTCTCAATGCTTTGACCTGAGCAAAAACTAAATACCAGGACAAAACAGATTCACAGGTTTGGTAGCAATGACAGCAGGGAGGATTTTGTGACAGGCCTGGGGAAGGTGATCATGTGGTCCCACCTCACATTTTAGCTGACTGTAGACAAAAGCCTCTTGTGGGCCAAACTAAAAACGTATTGCTCATTACTCACCACTGGTTATCTTCCTTCTCACTCATTTGCTTGCTTATTACTCAATAGCTTTCCTTCTTTTTAGGTTGAGCCTAAAAAGGCAGCAAACCTGGTTAAAAAAAAGGCAGCAAACCTGGTTTAAAAAAAAACTATTGTGGGCTTAGAGCTCAGAGAGGCATACAGCTCCCCCATTGCTAAGTATGGATTGCCTATCCCATCACTCATGTGCTTGTTTCTTATTGCACGGCTTTCTTTGTCACACCAGGACCCTCGTGTTTGTCTACCCCTGTAGCATACTTTCTTCATCGTCTCTGGCTGCATTTTATCCTATCACTGCTAGGAACTGATTTGAGGATTGTATTTTCCAGCTATCTCTATTCTGTACCCCTTCCGCCCCCCCTGCCTAGCCAAGTGTTGCTTACTCGCCTGTATACTTTTCCATAGCCTCCTCAGGGTTATGCTCACTCATGTGCGCCTCTCCCTCGAGTAATGCTTTTTCCCCATCCCCTCTCCCTGTTGCTCCCACTCACACACCGTGCTTGAAAACAAGAAAACTCCTTTTGGAGGTATGCACGTGAATAACAGCATTTGCTCACTCCAATAAAAAAAATGATAGCTTCGGTACCACTTATCATTTTTGCCATGCTGCACAGCATCTGCAGTTCTGCCCATCCTCTCCCACCCCTACCTGTACCCGCAGCCCTCGTACGCTGTGCTGCTTCCTCCTCAACCATTTCCCCCGTTTCTCCCACCCGGGACTCATGATACCATCATTCCTCCTAGACTTGCTCTGTCCATCTCTTCTGATGCATCACCCCACCGAACAGTCTCGCACCTGTCATTTGCTGCTAGCTATTCAGTTTTCCAATTAAAAAGCTTTCACTCAAAAATGTACAGCTTCAATGAGCGTTCACGATCTCGAAACGATAAATAAAAGAAAACCGCCTGTGTCATTTTGTATGCACAAGCGTACATTTTCACACGTGTGAACTTGAAGGATAGGACTGCCAGCAGTACCATGACACGTTCATGCCATTACCTCAATTTTTTTGTTTAAGCAATGAAAGTATCTCCCTAAAAGTGAACAGTGGAAGGACACGAAATGAGGCTATACTCCAGGGAGAGACAAACAAGTTGGACAAGGCAAGCCATTGAAAAAAGAGCAAGCAAATGAGTGACAAAGCCAACCAATGGGTGGGATTTAAGTCCAATGTAATTTCTTGGTTAGTTTACAACTGGTCATTTGCAACCAGACAGCTTAGTCTTTGCTTGCCCTGAAAATAGGGATAAACATGTCACTCCACTGACTAGTAAAGGCAATAAAAGAACACAAACCACAACAGTCAATTATCAAGTTAAATTAAAACTCAAATTAAATTCAAGGAACATAACCTGCATATGCCTTCCGATACTAGGTAAGCTATGCAAAACTAAGCAACCACCAGTGGAGCCACGGATCGGTGAAGAAATTATATGGACTTTTCAGGGGCAACCAGAGAAACAATTCTGCCTGGGTTCATACACAAAGCTCATTCTGCTTAACTAGACTGGATAGCAATTGACATCAGTGTGCTTAATGCCACGCAGCGCTGTGAAGCGTCTCCAAGATAAACAACCATCGATATTATTATAACGCACTGAGAAGCGAGTACGCTTTCAATCCGCATCAAAGATTAGACATTTTGTTCAATCTGAAGGGTGAAGGGACTACGGAGTCTGACAGCCCGGCAGAGAAGGCAGTGCCACCTGGCCTGATTCCTTAGTGTCATAATTCGGCAAAGTAGATGGGAGGTGCAGAAACCAGTGCAACGAAATCAGTGGACTGGGGTAGTCGGCAAAGGGTGTACTAAAGGGAGGGGAGCATATTCATGTTAGGTGCGTGGACCAGACAGCGAGATTAGTTGAGAGGAGAATGGTACTACTTACTAAATCAAGAAACGACTACCATGTTATGGTTCTATACACGTAAGTTTCCTTCATATCCACCAAATTGCACAATTAACTTATATTTAATCGCAAGGTCATGTTATAATCCGAAAACGTATCATGGAGTCGAAGCAAAGACCTCCCAATCCTTTCAGATCTCTCATACATAAAAGTGCACACGCTCGGCGGGTTTGCCGCCCGGCATTTTTCGCACGAGGCTGAACTTAGCTTCTTATTCGGCCAGCTTCTTATTCGCAGGCTGAAGTTAGCTTCTTATTCAGCCAGCATCTTATTCGCTGGCTGAAGTTAGCATCTTATTCAGCCAACATCTTATTCAGCCAACATCTTATTCAGCCAACATCTTATTTGGCCAGCATTTTATTTGCAGGCAACATTTTATATAAAATGCAATCATAAATGATTCAATGAACTCCATTTTATGGGACTCTACATTGCCCTACAGTGAATATGTTGTTTTTGACATACAAAACATATCACTATTATGTCTATTAGGATTTAGTCTGACGCTAGCAACCTTTCGACAAAAATGGGACAACTTTGCCACCATCACAAGTTAAGCAAGAGAGCACTCCTTTGCAGAACCTGTTTGTAAGTTTTCTGAGCTGATGATAATTTATGGCAGCATATGGGTTGCCTTGAACTCAAAGCATCCCCAAGCAGTTATATTCTAATAAGTAATCATACATTTCCTATAATAAATTCACATTGGATCACAATCATTTTAAAAACAATCCACCCTCCTACAAGCTCCATAAGGACTTACACTGAGCCAAGCAAAGTTACCACCTGTGCCCACTGTGCCACCCTCAAGCCAATGCATTCATAAGAAGTTATTGATGAATAATTAACCTACATTTCTCCCATCAAGATCAACTTGGCTCATCAATGTTCATGTTGATTCTAACACAGGAAGCTCCCGTATACACCACCCATATGTAAATTGCCTGAGCCAAGCAACATTTGTCACAACAGGTGGCACCAAACTGGTTGCCATCACCTCAATGCATTCCTGTATCGTTGTATGCAAATAAGTAATTGTGGTTCTCTTTTAGGAAAAACACATTGGCTCACACATATGTATTTTGTTTTCCAACATACCACATCCCCCTACAAACTCCATTAGGATTTAGCCTGAGCCATGCAACGGTCCCACTTGTGCCCACTGTGCCACTTTCAAGCCACGAATATTCATGTTGATTCTAATAAAGGAAGGTCTCCTCTATACTTCTGATATGTAAATTGCCTGAGCTGAGCTAAATTTGTCACAACAGGTGGCACCATACTGGTTGCCCTCACCTCAATGCATCCCTAGATAGTTGCATGCAAATAGGTAATTGTGGTTCTCTTATAGGAAAAACACATTGGCTCACACATATGTATTTTGTTTTTCAAACATACCACATCCCCCTACAAGCTCCATCAGGATTTAGCCTGAGCCAAGCAACGGTTCCACTTGTGCCCAGTGTGCCACTTTCAAGCCAATGCGTTCCTATGGAGTTGGAAACGAACAAGTAACCATCCTTTCTACCATGAAGATCAACTTGGCTCACTAATTTTCATATTCATCCTACTAAAGGAAGGTCTCCTCTATACTTCTGATATGTAAATTGCCTGAGCCGAGCTAAATTTCTCACAACAGGTGGCACCAAACTGGTTGCCCTCACCTCAATGCATTCCTATATAGTTGCATGCAAATAGGTAATTGTGGTTCTCTTATAGGAAAAACACATTGGCTCACACATATGTATTTTGTTTTTCAAACATACCACATCCCCCTACAAGCTCCATCAGGATTTAGCCTGAGCCCTGCCACGGTTCCACTTGTGCCCACTGTGCCACTTTCAAGCCAATGCGTTCCTATGGAGTTATAAACGAATAAGTAACCATCCTTTCTCACATGAAGATCAACTTGGCTCACGAATATTCATGTTGATTCTAATAAAGGAAGGTCTCCTCTATACTTCTGATTGTAAATTGCCTGAGCCGAGCTAAATTTGTCACAACAGGTGGCACCAAACTGGTTGCCCTCACCTCAATGCATCCCTATATAGTTGTATGCAAATAGGTAATTGTGGTTCTCTTATAGGAAAAACACATTGACTCACACATATGTATTTTGTTTTTCCAACATACCACATCCCCCTACAAGCTCCATCAGGATTTAGCCTGAGCCAAGCAAGGGTTCCACTTGTGCCCAGTGTGCCACTTTCAAGCCAATGCGTTCCTATGGAGTGAGAAACGAATAAGTAACCATCCTTTCTACCATGAAGATCAACTTGGCTCACTAATTTTCATATTCATCCTACTAAAGGAAGGTCTCCTCTATACTTCTGATATGTAAATTGCCTGAGCTGAGCTAAATTTCTCACAACAGGTGGCACCATACTGGTTGCCCTCACCTAAATGCATCCCTATATAGTTGCATGCAAATAGGTAATTATGGTTCTCTTATAGGAAAAACACATTGGCTCACACATATGTATTTTGTTTTTCAAACATACCACATCCCCCTACAAGCTCCATCAGGATCTAGCCTGAGCCAAGCAACGGTCCCACTTGTGCCCACTGTGCCACGTTCAAGCCAATGCGTTCCAATGGAGTTATAAACGAATAAGTAACTATCATTTCTCACATGAAGATCAACTTGGCTCACGAATATTCATGTTGATTCTAATAAAGGAAGGTCTCCTCTATACTTCTGATATGTAAATTGCCTGAGCCAAGCTAAATTTCTCACAACAGGTGGCACCAAACTGGTTGCCCTCACCTCAATGCATCCCTATATAGTTGCATGCAAATAGGTAATTGTGGTTCTCTTATAGGAAAAACACATTGGCTCACACATATGTATTTTGTATTTCAAACATACCACACCCCCCTACAAGCTCCATCAGGATTTAGCCGGAGCCCTGCCACGGTTCCACTTGTGCCCACTGTGCCACTTTCAAGCCAATGCGTTCCTATGGAGTTAGAAACGAATAAGTAACCATCCTTTCTACCATTAAGATCAACTTGGCTCACTAATTTTCATATTCCTCTTACTAAAGGAAGGTCTCCTCTATACTTCTGATATGTAAATTGCCTGAGCCAAGCTAAATTTGTCACAACAGGTGGCACCAAACTGGTTGCCCTCACCTCAATGCATCCCTATATAGTTGCATGCAAATAGGTAATTGTGGTTCTCTTATAGGAAAAACACATTGGCTCACACATATGTATTGTGTTTTTCAAACATACCACATCCCTATACAAGCTCCATCAGGATTTAGCCTGAGCCATGCCACGGTTCCACTTGTGCCCAGTGTGCCACTTTCAAGCCAATGCGTTCCTATGGAGTGAGAAACGAATAAGTAACCATCCTTTCTACCATGAAGATCAACTTGGCTCACTAATTTTCACATTCATCCTACTAAAGGAAGGTCTCCTCTATACTTCTGATATGTAAATTGCCTGAGCCGAGCTAAATTTCTCACAACAGGTGGCACCAAACTGGTTGCCCTCACCTCAATGCATTCCTATATAGTTGCATGCAAATAGGTAATTGTGGTTCTCTTATAGGAAAAACACATTGGCTCACACATATGTATTTTGTTTTTCAAACATACCACATCCCCCTACAAGCTCCATCAGGATTTAGCCTGAGCCCTGCCACGGTTCCACTTGTGCCCACTGTGCCACTTTCAAGCCAATGCGTTCCTATGGAGTTATAAACGAATAAGTAACCATCCTTTCTCACATGAAGATCAACTTGGCTCACGAATATTCATGTTGATTCTAATAAAGGAAGGTCTCCTCTATACTTCTGATTGTAAATTGCCTGAGCCGAGCTAAATTTGTCACAACAGGTGGCACCAAACTGGTTGCCCTCACCTCAATGCATCCCTATATAGTTGCATGCAAATAGGTAATTGTGGTTCTCTTATAGGAAAAACACATTGACTCACACATATGTATTTTGTTTTTCCAACATACCACATCCCCCTACAAGCTCCATCAGGATTTAGCCTGAGCCAAGCAAGGGTTCCACTTGTGCCCAGTGTGCCACTTTCAAGCCAATGCGTTCCTATGGAGTGAGAAACGAATAAGTAACCATCCTTTCTACCATGAAGATCAACTTGGCTCACTAATTTTCATATTCATCCTACTAAAGGAAGGTCTCCTCTATACTTCTGATATGTAAATTGCCTGAGCCGAGCTAAATTTCTCACAACAGGTGGCACCATACTGGTTGCCCTCACCTCAATGCATCCCTAGATAGTTGCATGCAAATAGGTAATTGTGGTTCTCTTATAGGAAAAACACATTGGCTCACACATATGTATTTTGTTTTTCAAACATACCACATCCCCCTACAAGCTCCATCAGGATTTAGCCTGAGCCAAGCAACGGTTCCACTTGTGCCCAGTGTGCCACTTACAAGCCAATGCGTTCCTATGGAGTTGGAAACAAACAAGTAACCATCCTTTCTACCATGAAGATCAACTTGGCTCACTAATTTTCATATTCATCCTACTAAAGGAAGGTCTCCTCTATACTTCTGATATGTAAATTGCCTGAGCCGAGCTAAATTTCTCACAACAGGTGGCACCAAACTGGTTGCCCTCACCTCAATGCATTCCTATATAGTTGCATGCAAATAGGTAATTGTGGTTCTCTTATAGGAAAAACACATTGGCTCACACATATGTATTTTGTTTTTCAAACATACCACATCCCCCTACAAGCTCCATCAGGATTTAGCCTGAGTCCTGCCACGGTTCCACTTGTGCCCACTGTGCCACTTTCAAGCCAATGCGTTCCTATGGAGTTATAAACGAATAAGTAACCATCCTTTCTCACATGAAGATCAACTTGGCTCACGAATATTCATGTTGATTCTAATAAAGGAAGGTCTCCTCTATACTTCTGATATGTAAATTGCCTGAGCCGAGCTAAATTTGTCACAACAGGTGGCACCAAACTGGTTGCCCTCACCTCAATGCATCCCTATATAGTTGCATGCAAATAGGTAATTGTGGTTCTCTTATAGGAAAAACACATTGGCTCACACATATGTATTTTGTTTTTCCAACATACCACATCCCCCTACAAGCTCCATCAGGATTTAGCCTGAGCCAAGCAAGGGTTCCACTTGTGCCCAGTGTGCCACTTTCAAGCCAATGCGTTCCTATGGAGTGAGAAACGAATAAGTAACCATCCTTTCTACCATGAAGATCAACTTGGCTCACTAATTTTCATATTCATCCTACTAAAGGAAGGTCTCCTCTATACTTCTGATATGTAAATTGCCTGAGCCGAGCTAAATTTCTCACAACAGGTGGCACCATACTGGTTGCCCTCACCTAAATGCATCCCTATATAGTTGCATGCAAATAGGTAATTATGGTTCTCTTATAGGAAAAACACATTGGCTCACACATATGTATTTTGTTTTTCAAACATACCACATCCCCCTACAAGCTCCATCAGGATCTAGCCTGAGCCAAGCAACGGTCCCACTTGTGCCCACTGTGCCACGTTCAAGCCAATGCGTTCCTATGGAGTTATAAACGAATAAGTAACTATCATTTCTCACATGAAGATCAACTTGGCTCACGAATATTCATGTTGATTCTAATAAAGGAAGGTCTCCTCTATACTTCTGATATGTAAATTGCCTGAGCCAAGCTAAATTTCTCACAACAGGTGGCACCAAACTGGTTGCCCTCACCTCAATGCATCCCTATATAGTTGCATGCAAATAGGTAATTGTGGTTCTCTTATAGGAAAAACACATTGGCTCACACATATGTATTTTGTATTTCAAACATACCACACCTCCCTACAAGCTCCATCAGGATTTAGCCTGAGCCCTGCCACGGTTCCACTTGTGCCCACTGTGCCACTTTCAAGCCAATGCGTTCCTATGGAGTTAGAAACGAATAAGTAACCATCCTTTCTACCATTAAGATCAACTTGGCTCACTAATTTTCATATTCATCTTACTAAAGGAAGGTCTCCTCTATACTTCTGATATGTAAATTGCCTGAGCCAAGCTAAATTTGTCACAACAGGTGGCACCAAACTGGTTGCCCTCACCTCAATGCATCCCTATATAGTTGCATGCAAATAGGTAATTGTGGTTCTCTTATAGGAAAAACACATTGGCTCACACATATGTATTGTGTTTTTCAAACATACCACATCCCTATACAAGCTCCATCAGGATTTAGCCTGAGCCATGCCACGGTTCCACTTGTGCCCAGTGTGCCACTTTCAAGCCAATGCGTTCCTATGGAGTGAGAAACGAATAAGTAACCATCCTTTCTACCATGAAGATCAACTTGGCTCACTAATTTTCACATTCATCCTACTAAAGGAAGGTCTCCTCTATACTTCTGATATGTAAATTGCCTGAGCCGAGCTACATTTCTCACAACAGGTGGCACCAAACTGGTTGCCCTCACCTCAATGCATTCCTATATAGTTGCATGCAAATAGGTAATTGTGGTTCTCTTATAGGAAAAACACATTGGCTCACACATATGTATTTTGTTTTTCAAACATACCACATCCCCCTACAAGCTCCATCAGGATTTAGCCTGAGCCCTGCCACGGTTCCACTTGTGCCCACTGTGCCACTTTCAAGCCAATGCGTTCCTATGGAGTTATAAACGAATAAGTAACCATCCTTTCTCACATGAAGATCAACTTGGCTCACGAATATTCATGTTGATTCTAATAAAGGAAGGTCTCCTCTATACTTCTGATTGTAAATTGCCTGAGCCGAGCTAAATTTGTCACAACAGGTGGCACCAAACTGGTTGCCCTCACCTCAATGCATCCCTATATAGTTGTATGCAAATAGGTAATTGTGGTTCTCTTATAGGAAAAACACATTGACTCACACATATGTATTTTGTTTTTCCAACATACCACATCCCCCTACAAGCTCCATCAGGATTTAGCCTGAGCCAAGCAAGGGTTCCACTTGTGCCCAGTGTGCCACTTTCAAGCCAATGCGTTCCTATGGAGTGAGAAACGAATAAGTAACCATCCTTTCTACCATGAAGATCAACTTGGCTCACTAATTTTCATATTCATCCTACTAAAGGAAGGTCTCCTCTATACTTCTGATATGTAAATTGCCTGAGCCGAGCTAAATTTCTCACAACAGGTGGCACCATACTGGTTGCCCTCACCTCAATGCATCCCTAGATAGTTGCATGCAAATAGGTAATTGTGGTTCTCTTATAGGAAAAACACATTGGCTCACACATATGTATTTTGTTTTTCAAACATACCACATCCCCCTACAAGCTCCATCAGGATTTAGCCTGAGCCAAGCAACGGTTCCACTTGTGCCCAGTGTGCCACTTACAAGCCAATGCGTTCCTATGGAGTTGGAAACAAACAAGTAACCATCCTTTCTACCATGAAGATCAACTTGGCTCACTAATTTTCATATTCATCCTACTAAAGGAAGGTCTCCTCTATACTTCTGATATGTAAATTGCCTGAGCCGAGCTAAATTTCTCACAACAGGTGGCACCAAACTGGTTGCCCTCACCTCAATGCATTCCTATATAGTTGCATGCAAATAGGTAATTGTGGTTCTCTTATAGGAAAAACACATTGGCTCACACATATGTATTTTGTTTTTCAAACATACCACATCCCCCTACAAGCTCCATCAGGATTTAGCCTGAGTCCTGCCACGGTTCCACTTGTGCCCACTGTGCCACTTTCAAGCCAATGCGTTCCTATGGAGTTATAAACGAATAAGTAACCATCCTTTCTCACATGAAGATCAACTTGGCTCACGAATATTCATGTTGATTCTAATAAAGGAAGGTCTCCTCTATACTTCTGATATGTAAATTGCCTGAGCCGAGCTAAATTTGTCACAACAGGTGGCACCAAACTGGTTGCCCTCACCTCAATGCATCCCTATATAGTTGCATGCAAATAGGTAACTGTGGTTCTCTTATAGGAAAAACACATTGGCTCACACATATGTATTTTGTTTTTCCAACATACCACATCCCCCTACAAGCTCCATCAGGATTTAGCCTGAGCCAAGCAAGGGTTCCACTTGTGCCCAGTGTGCCACTTTCAAGCCAATGCGTTCCTATGGAGTGAGAAACGAATAAGTAACCATCCTTTCTACCATGAAGATCAACTTGGCTCACTAATTTTCATATTCATCCTACTAAAGGAAGGTCTCCTCTATACTTCTGATATGTAAATTGCCTGAGCCGAGCTAAATTTCTCACAACAGGTGGCACCATACTGGTTGCCCTCACCTAAATGCATCCCTATATAGTTGCATGCAAATAGGTAATTGTGGTTCTCTTATAGGAAAAACACATTGGCTCACACATATGTATTGTGTTTTTCAAACATACCACATCCCCATACAAGCTCCATCAGGATTTAGCCTGAGCCATGCCACGGTTCCACTTGTGCCCACTGTGCCACTTTCAAGCCAATGCGTTCCTATGGAGTTAGAAACGAACAAGTAACCATCCTTTCTACCATTAAGATCAACTTGGCTCACTAATTTTCATATTCATCTTACTAAAGGAAGGTCTCCTCTATACTTCTGATATGTAAATTGCCTGAGCCAAGCTAAATTTGTCACAACAGGTGGCACCAAACTGGTTGCCCTCACCTCAATGCATCCCTATATAGTTGCATGCAAATAGGTAATTGTGGTTCTCTTATAGGAAAAACACATTGGCTCACACATATGTATTGTGTTTTTCAAACATACCACATCCCCATACAAGCTCCATCAGGATTTAGCCTGAGCCATGCCACGGTTCCACTTGTGCCCAGTGTGCCACTTTCAAGCCAATGCGTTCCTATGGAGTGAGAAACGAATAAGTAACCATCCTTTCTACCATGAAGATCAACTTGGCTCACTAATTTTCACATTCATCCTACTAAAGGAAGGTCTCCTCTATACTTCTGATATGTAAATTGCCTGAGCCGAGCTAAATTTCTCACAACAGGTGGCACCAAACTGGTTGCCCTCACCTAAATGCATCCCTATATAGTTGCATGCAAATAGGTAATTGTGGTTCTCTTATAGGAAAAACACATTGGCTCACACATATGTATTTTGTTTTTCCAACATACCACATCCCCCTACAACCTCCATCAGGATTTAGCCTGAGCCAAGCAAGGGTTCCACTTGTGCCCAGTGTGCCACTTTCAAGCCAATGCGTTCCTATGGAGTGAGAAACGAATAAGTAACCATCCTTTCTACCATGAAGATCAACTTGGCTTACTAATTTTCATATTCATCTTACTAAAGGAAGGTCTCCTCTATACTTCTGATATGTAAATTGCCTGAGCCAAGCTAAATTTCTCACAACAGGTGGCACCAAACTGGTTGCCCTCACCTCAATGCATCCCTATATAGTTGCATGCAAATAGGTAATTGTGGTTCTCTTATAGGAAAAACACATTGGCTCACACATATGTATTTTGTTTTTCAAACATACCACATCCCCCTACAAGCTCCATCAGGATTTAGCCTGAGCCAAGCAACGGTTCCACTTGTGCCCAGTGTGCCACTTTCAAGCCAATGCGTTCCTATGGAGTTGGAAACGAACAAGTAACCATCCTTTCTACCATGAAGATCAACTTGGCTCACTAATTTTCATATTCATCCTACTAAAGGAAGGTCTCCTCTATACTTCTGATATGTAAATTGCCTGAGCCGAGCTAAATTTCTCACAACAGGTGGCACCAAACTGGTTGCCCTCACCTCAATGCATTCCTATATAGTTGCATGCAAATAGGTAATTGTGGTTCTCTTATAGGAAAAACACATTGGCTCACACATATGTATTTTGTTTTTCCAACATACCACATCCCCCTACAACCTCCATCAGGATTTAGCTTGAGCCAAGCAAGGGTTCCATTTGTGCCCAGTGTGCCACTTTCAAGCCAATGCGTTCCTATGGAGTTGGAAACGAATAAGTAACCATCCTTTCTACCATGAAGATCAACGTGGCTCACTAATTTTCATATTCATCCTACTAAAGGAAGGTCTCCTCTATACTTCTGATATGTAAATTGCCTGAGCCAAGCTAAATTTGTCACAACAGGTGGCACCAAACTGGTTGCCCTCACCTCAATGCATCCCTATATAGTTGCATGCAAATAAGTAATTGTGGTTCTCTTATAGGAAAAACACTTTGGCTTGCAAATATGTTTTTTGTTTTTCAAACATACCACATCCCCCAACAAGCTCCATAAGGATTTAGCCTGAGCCATGCCACGGTTCCACTCGTGCCCAGTGTGCCACTTTCAAGCCAATGCGTTCCTATGGAGTTAGAAACAAATAAGTAACCATTCTTTCTCACATGAAGATCACCTTGGCTCACCAATTTTCATCTTCATTCTATCAATGGGAGCATCCATCTACACTACCGGTATGTGATTTGCCTGAGCCGATCAAAATTTGTCACAACAGGTGGCAGCAAACTGGTGGCCCTCACCTCAATGCATTCCTATAGAGTTACATGCAAATAAGTAATTGTGGTTCTATTATAGGACAAAACACATTGGCTCACAAACATGTATTTTGTTTTTTAACCATACCCCTTCCCCCTACATGCTCCATAATGATTTAGCCTCAGCCAAGCAATTGTTCCACTTGTGCCCACTGTGCTTCTTTCAAGCTAATGCCAATAAAGAAGCCTAATATGGAGAGCACTGCTATGGAGCATGGGTCGCATACAAGGACCAGTTTTGGCCCACTGAAAAGTACCTTACTTATGTTGTCGACAGAGACGAGATGTGGAAATCAACAGCTGATGCTTTGGCACCAAAGCACAGGATTGTCGGTAATACGTTGTCGTTGGGATAGTCACATCAGTGATTCACTGTGCTCACACCATAAGATGTAGGCAATGTATTGGGAAGTGGAGGCAATGAGCCGCACAGTCGGCAATGCAATGGCTTCTTTCCTGGTGGTAGCAATGATGCATCGGCATGGTGTGAGATGCCCGGGTCAGATCGGTGCGACAGCATTGTTGTGTGGATTCTAGCAGGTGCAGTACTTTATACACACTTCCAAGGGCCCAGGACTGATTGGTACCACTTGGCAGGTCAAGACATGCAGCAAGGAAAGTTCAGGTGCTGTTGCAGTTAGATGAGAAGTCTTTGATGTCCCTGAAACTTAGAACAGGGTACAAGGCAGCATACCCTCCGAGTCACTTCAAGCGAAATTGGCCCAGCAGGGCAGAGGGTGGTAGGCAGCAGGGCAGCACAGCATAAAGGTGGTTCTTCCAGAGCAGCAGTCCAGCAGAGTGGCAGTCCTTGTAGCAGCACAGCAGTCATTCCCCCAGGCAGAGTTATTCACTGGTTCAGAATGTGCACTCAAGTGGTAGGGACCCAACTTGTGCATTTGAAGTAGGGGGTGACTTCAAAGAATAGTCTTTGAAGTGCACAGAGGTCTTTTTTTCATACCCTGGCTCTAGACTCGCCACGGGTTGTCATGCAGCCCTTTCTGTTGGGGTAGGATGCAGCCTAATCAGGCATGTCAGTTCCTCCCTCATTCTGTCCAGGATGACCCATTGGGATGCGGATGGCTCATCATCCACATCTACGCTTCCTTTGTGTGTGGCTGTGCAGAGGGGAGGCACAAAGTCCATATGGCACCCACCTCAGATGTGTAGTTAAGACAGGCTGCAGGCACAAAGTGCTAAGAGCAGGAAAATGGCATCTTTCTAAAAGTTGCATTTTTAATGGGTAATGATAGAATCACTTATATGAATAAAGAGTGTTTATCATTACCTTCCAATGATATGAAACATGACAGACCTACACCCTCTCAATCAGGAAATAAGAAATTCTCAATGTTAATCTAGAAGAGGGGTAGGTCTCACAGTAGTGAAAAAGGAATTTGGGAGGTTTTCACTACCAGAACATGTAAAACCTTCCTACCTTTTAAATACACACCACCCTGGCCTATGGGATATATTGGTCCTGCCTTAGAGGTGACTTGTATGTAATAAAAGTGAAGTTTAAGGCTTGGCAAGAGGTTCTCAATGGCAAGTCTACATGGCACTATAAACTGCAACCATAGGCTTTTCAGTGGCAGGCCCAAGACATGTTTAAAGTGCTACTTGTGTGGGTGCACAATCTATGCTGCAGGCCCACTAGTAGCATTTAATGTAGTGAATTTTGCTAGAGGCCTATAAGTAAATTAAATATGCCAATTATGGATAGGTCATTAAAAACATGTTTGAGTGGAAAAGCACATAAACTTTAGCACTGGTTGGCAGTGGTAAAGTGTTCAGTGTCCTAAAGCTAACATAAAGAAATCAGCAAAAAGATGAAGAAAGCAGGCAAAACGTGTGGGGAAGAACACTCGAAGGCTGCCATGTCGAGCACACATTTTCCACATTACCTTTTGTAATCCTTTAGCTTCGAACTGTCTGGGAAATTCCAAGGGGGCATTATGGCTACCTTACTCAGCATGCTCCACCTTTCTCCAGCTTTCCTTCCTACACCATTGTGGCAGGAGTACTTTCTGTCTGAGTCTAACATGTGAACTATGACAGTCCCAGACACAAAAGTTACTTAAATGTATACCATGTGCCTTAGGAGGGAGAGGTGTAGTGCAGCGGCCAGAGCAGCTGACTCCAGAGCGCAGGGGTGATGGTTCAATCACCGCCGGCAGCTCAGCTCAGCATCATGTGACTCTTCAATCTCCACGATGGCCCCCAGGCGCCTTGCAACCTTAAGGGGTGATATGTTTGCGCTTTACAAGTATGGATTCAAATTATAATTATGCGCTGAGTGAAACTCTCAGCAAAGGGTTCCTCCTCAGGCTAGACAAAATACTGGAGTGCATATATCTCTTTTCAGAGCAGATGGCAGGCTCATCAGTTCTTGTCTGCCCAGCCTTCGGTGGGGGAAAGTAATCCAGATGTTATGATGCAGCAGCAACCAAAGCAGTCCACAGATTCCACAAGCTATGTTACTTTATGCATTCCTTCATTAAATGCCAGCTTTCATCAGGACACTGACTTCGTAATATCAACACCAGCTTAGCCATTGTTTGATCATCTCAAACTTTACTAATTCAAAATTTTCAAATCTGCCCTCAGTATTTTCAAAGCAAGTATTTCTGTAATGAAGCCTAATTTCAAATAACACCATTGTGAAAAGTGAAGTAATTCTATCTAAAATTATTGCTTTCATGGCAGTTTTCTGCACTTAACTGGCAAATAAAAACTAAAGGGGTCATTACGAATGGC
This sequence comes from Lissotriton vulgaris, assembly GCF_964263255.1. NCBI lineage: Eukaryota > Metazoa > Chordata > Amphibia > Caudata > Salamandridae > Lissotriton > Lissotriton vulgaris. The sequence goes on along the minus strand of NC_141689.1, from coordinate 1,079,361,288 downwards.
GGACGGGCTAGAGTTCACCAGCCATCCTAGTGGGGATCGGTACTGCCCGCAATGTATGCGGCAGTCCCGCACTATAAATTAGGATGTGACCGTCACCATGGCAGTCGCATCTTGAAATTTAACATTGATGCGGGCGCTGCAGACTTCAGTATCCCCTGCAATGTTAAAAATGCTTGTGTTGCATTTCACTGCACTAAGTGGCAGGCACCACATGGTGTCTGCCACGTAGTGCAGTGAAATGTGCTACCCCCCAGTGCACCAACACCTCCACCCAACACAAGGAGTGCCCACACCGGGCCCCTGAAACCAATCCTGCCAGCCTTTCCATGGAGGTTTTGCCGCTATGGAAAGGCTGGCTGTAGCCAACATTCTAGTTTGGCCGATGGTGCCTGTTAGGCACCGCCACCATTTTAGGGATGCAGCCCACTCCACCAGGCAATTGGAACAATTGCTTATGGCGGTTCAGTCAGGTGCAGCTCCAGGCTCATGGCGGCCCTGGGCAGGGAGGGTAGGTAGGGGCCCTGGAAGAGGGGTTCCGGGCGTGGCGGAGCCCCCCTGGAGGTCAGGAAGGTGTTTTAATAAAACGTCCAGAAATGGTGTTAGATGAGCAGTACCTGCGGCTGCTCCTACCCTTCCAAATTCATCTCAGAATGATAAAATTTAGGAGGAGGAGGGTATATTGTGACACATGACGTGAGGGACTGGCACAGATAGCTGCAGGGCCATGACAGGGGCCCCGGGCCAGCAGCCCCCCCACAGAGAAAGAATCGGTGGCCTCTTTGACCAGAAACATCCCTGCCAGGGGCCTCCACGAGTATCATTCTGCTCATTGATATCTTAATTTTCTTTTCTTGTTTATGTTAGTCAGCGCCTGTTTTACCTAGTGCATCAGCAGTACTCTAGTCGGAGGATTCTCCATCTTTAGGTTTCCCTTGGGTGATAAACTTCAGGATTGCTCCTTCCTGTGACGCTGCTGAGCCGCCTTTCTCTTTCATTTCAAATAACCAGATTCGTGTACTCGAATTCTCTTCATTTTGCTTGCAATGTTATATACGCCTGTACCAGCGGGCCAGCAGTGGGTAGGGAAAAAAGAAGTCAATCAGGAACCAGGAGGAACGCAGGCACGGAGGACAGTGAAGAGGGGGAGGGGTCAGGGTGTTTGGAAGTGGAACAGAGCCAGAGGCCGTCAAATCCCTGCATGGGGTCACCACACAAATATGTATCCATCCTCAGAGGATTATTACATTAAGGATATATATTGGCGTGATGGCCCCTGGGGTTTGGTGGCCCTGTGCAGGTGCACAGCTTGCACATGTCTAAGGCCGCCCCTGGTTCAGTGGAGGGCGGTCTATGCGCCTGCCATGATTGTGGTCTGGATCTGCCTGGCATCCTAATATGGCGGGCGGTGAATCCACGTTCGATGGCGGAGGGCTAGCCAGCGCACGGCTGGCGGAGGTGGGCCTTCCGCCATCGTAATGACCCCCTAAATTTATGTATGACACCTACAAGCTTAAGTGGCCATGCATTATGTTTATAGAAGTACCACGCCATGCAAGTTGTGTAATAATGTTAATTTCGGATGAGGAGTGCTGTCCTACTTTTCCCCTAACGACTAATTTTTAGGTCGAGCATTCAAGACATTTTGTAGATACTTTAGTATATACTTTATGGGCTCTGGAGATCATCCCTAGAACTTGTCTGCTTCCGCTTAGGGAGTTTTTTCTGTTCAACTGCCTCTATTTAACTGTCTTAATAGAGAACGACCAGCTGAGGTCAGTAAAATACCAGATTTGCTTTCTGCTTAGGAACTTTCTGTTTTTAATTTTTCTGGCAACTGCCTATATTTAACCTTCTTGATGGCAAACGACTAGCAGAGGTCAGTAAAATACCGTAATCACTCCAACATTCTCTGGATTCCAGTTCATTGAAATTATTCCATAAGCACCCATAGACAATAATATTTTTTTCAAATCTTGTATTTTCAGTGATATGACCACCAAAGGTCCTGATTTTATATTAAAAACAGAGCTTTGTACTATACCATTTTGCGCTGAAAGGCAATATTTCTCTCCATGAATTCCCATACCTGCTGTATCATGCAGTTTGGTGCTTATTTACCCTCCTTGTTAAAAGCAGTCGATGTTTTAGCACCCAGATGAATGTGCTGCAAAGCTAAATACATATAAGGTCACAACCGACCGACCGACTGCATTGCAAATGCTTGTTGTTCTACTGTTTTATGTCTTGAAGGTTTGCTTTCTGATACAAAATGACCTTATGAGGCTACCATACTAATGCATTATTCTTTAAGCCTGCAGAGGGCACCAAACTAATTCAGTGCTGGTTTGGTTGCAACACAGTTCTTTGTCTACAATTTCTGAGTCTGTTGTTTACTAAAGACCTCAGAATTTCACTTAAACACCAGAAGGAGATGTGCTATGAAGATATGTCTTGCAGTTTATAGAAACATAGCAAAATCATGAGCTTTTCCCATATTAATATGCACTGTATGGAACTTTTGTTGTTCATTTTGTAACATTACTATTGGTCTCCAAAGGTGTGAGGGTTTCATTGCACCATCAGTGGGCTGTTTCCTACTATAGGCCTAAGAAGAGCAAAAGGATATTTCAACAGCAAACATTCATGTTTGGAATCATTGTTATTTATATTGCAAAGTTGCTTTCTGGTTTTCAGTTTTCCTGATTGTTCTTGCTCTTGTTGCCAAGAAAGCACCTCACGTCTTAATCTTAAATTTAAACAGGTCTGTGATATGGATACTTCATTGTAATTAAAACGTTTTATGTCTAATTTCATATCAAATATTATTTTCAAACAGAAATGTATGCAAGAATTGTAAATTGTTGAAAATGTCCTGGAAGCTTGTTTCTGATAAAAACTCGGAAAGTAAACTTATAAAGTTATTCCATGAAAATATTGCATCTCTAAACAATGAGGGTTACCGTAAATCTAACTCTGGGGAAAATTGGATTGGAACTTGGACAGAACAAGCTATGCACAAGGTTATGGCTTTATCATGTTTGGAAAGAAGACAGAAGGGCAACTAAAACAAAAACACTTGTGTATCAAAATAGTAAAAAAACAGGCTTGCTTGTCAAGCATCAACCCTCATTTTCTCAAGAAGAAGATGAAAATCTATATTGTGTATGCAGGCAACCATATGCCTAGTGTGATTCCTGTAAAGAATGGTTTCATCCAACTTGTATTGGCTATAAAAGCATTATGGATATAGCATCTATTTCACCATGGTTTTGCCCTAGATGTAAAGCAAAAAAGAACAGTGCCAAGAAATTAAGATTCACAGACTTAGCTTCATTTGCATCTCCCAAAACATTATTCACCTCACAACTTAAGTCCTGTATGAATTCAAAAGAATTAAGTCAAATCTTGCCTATTGAAAGTGGAAATGATAAAGAAGTCTTTCAGCCGACTGTGCTAAAGCTTGTTAAGGCTTCTAAAGACCAAACTGAATATGCAACAGTAAATAAAACAAGCATTTACAATGCAACGGTTTCGCCTTTGGAAAAGTTAGAGCTATTGGCATTGTAAATGACAACATTTTTATTTATGTGTTGGCTTTGAAAACATAAATAAATAGCATTGTCATTTACAAAGCCAATAGCCTAATCTCTCGCAAATGCGACACCTATTGCATTTGCACCCACCCACACACACACACAAAACCGGATCACAAGAAGGGAACAGAGGCACACACAAAACCGGACCGCAAGCAGGCAACATAGGCACACACAAAACCGGACCGCAGGGCGAGAGTGAGCGCTATATAAAACTGCGAAACAAACAAAAACATGGGCACACGAAAGTAGTCATAACAATGCAACATTTCCTTTCCCACCAGACCTATTGATGTCTTTGTTTATGAGGATTTCCAACATTTGGGAGGCGAATGGGACCAAACAGTCCAGGAGACTCGCGTTGGAATTCTTGGCGTCTCCACTTGATCTAATTGCGAGATCCCAGTCAAATTCACTTGCTAAATTCACTCTCTGTAAAAAAAAAAAAGGCGTACCTACTAACAATTCAAGGTTTGCTCTGTGTCAGACACATCATTAACACACACATCCATTCAGCAATCCATCCATCTTGGTTGAGTTTTGTCAAATGAGGCGGCGGAGGCTCGGGGCGTTCACGCCGTTTTTGAAGGGGTCCAGGCTGGGTGAATGGGTGTCGGGCTTTGAACCCAGGCCTGGCAAGGCGTCTGGTCTAGATTGTTTCTCTTTGACTCTTTTAAATTTACACTTATGTTCAACATGTGCATTGCCTTCTTCCTATCTGAGCAGCTGCACAGTCACTGCGAACTGCATGTGAGGGCCACCCACGAGTGACGTGATGTGGCCGTTACTGTGAGGGGGTGGCCGTTACTGTGAGTGGCCCTTTCCCAGCCGGCAGATATTGTAACAGCACAAGGAGAGATATTGGGTGCTGTGGTGTTTGACCTGTGCTGGAATGTTCGGCACTGGAGGGCAGTGCCTGCACACATACCAGCGCTGGCTAAGAGCTGTGTGATCTTGGTCTACGCTCTGTGATTGGAGCCCAGTATTTGATGCTCACCCCGGCAGAGGCCTAGCACTCACCCACTCCCGGCTGGGACAGGGTGGGGTCAAGGGTCTCCTTGGGATCGATAGGAGATTTGACCCGATGGCTAAGGGGGAGTTCAGATCAGGAGGGATAGTTTTGGAATATGTGGGAGTTGTTTCGGAATAAGACGAGGGTTGTCTTGTGTTAGGAAGAGCTGTTTCGCGTGGGTCTCACCCTCGGATCAGGCGCCCACAGGCGCGGAAGCCAACGCCCCACTGATCCCGGCGCATACAGGCATGTGCTCTTGTGCCTTCCTTGAGTGATCCTCGTCCCCGCGACCGCCCCATCCATATTTGAACCGAGACTGCTCGGCGCTCACTGAAGGACCAGTCCAGGACCGCAGGGAGAGTTTGCTCTGCCCGTCCCCTCCACTCTGACGGATCGATGGTCTGAGAGCGGTCCTTACTCTGGTGCGGGGGTCCCCAGGGCCGGTGACGGCGAAAAAAACAAGCATTACGGGCAGAGCTCACTCCTGCGGGATACAGAGCAGGGGCTGAAATCCCTCTCCACCGGGCGCCATCTTCAAAGAAATGCCCAAAACAAACCACAAAAAAAAAAAAAACCACCGCCCTACGCCGCAATGACGATCGCAAGGGGGCGGAGAGGGAAAAAATGTACGGAACGCCCACGAATCGCCTCAAACAATGACGGACGCCTCTCTGTTCCAATGGCTAGCCTCCATTTATGGAGCTAGCCAATGGAACAGAGAGGCGGTGCAAAGCCAACAACTGTTCTAACAAAAGATTTCGCCTGCGCGAAACGCTGCTGCGCAGCTGTTCGCCAGGCGAAACCTAATAAAGGAGAGTAACTCCCAAAATGCAAAGCAAAAACAGTAGCTAAATAGATACTCAGTCAAACATCTGGGACACTTGAATGCTCTTTTATTAAGTGGTATACGTGTATAATAGCCAGGACCAGCTCAGTTGCACGTTTTTGGGCTCCCCCATACAAAATTATATTTTGCTGTTTGGGATCCCTGGTCTTCTTGCAACAAGGAATTTTTTCAGGTCATTTGTTGTACTATGGCGCCCTCCTGTGGCGATTTGTAATGGCACAGTAAGGTATCTGCCTACAACGGTCTTATCAGCAAGGCTTACAGGGGCAGCAACAGCACTACTAAGAAGGACTGCTCTACTAAATAAGGACAGTATTACTACTATATTAGGACAGTCTCCGTAGGGCTCGAATAGGACAGTATAGATTGTTCCTGCTTCGCTGGCACTTCTCACCATTACAACTCTGCTTTTAGCAGGACTGCCCACCAATTGCCAGCAGAGCTGCTGTTTTTCTTGCAACAGATCCGTGACTTGCGCCTCACAGCGGCAAGGATGTCAGTTCATCAATATTTCTCACCATTATCCCGACACTCTTAGCCAGCACTTTTCATGAGAACCATGTTTTCGACGAAATCGTGTACGCTGCTTCTTTGCCTCTATTAGTACACCGCTGCCACTTGTCAGTGGAATTGCTGCAAGATACCAAATGTATCCTTTCCTTAAGTGAATTTGCAACTTTTATACATGTATCTCTGACCACTAGTAACTGTAGTAGACTTTTGTACTTACTATCATTCTTATGTGAATTTAGAGGTTTTCTGTTTGTATCTTTTCTGTATCTCATGTACTTTGAAGTCCTTAAGTAATATGACTGGTCCTTTTGTAAAGCGCTCTGGCATCTTCGGGAGAGTTTGCGTGGTATAAAATCGCATAAAATAAAATAAAAATACCGCCCGTCTGTCAGGAGCTCAGTAACTGATGGGACATTACTGACATCTTGCAGCTCAGTCGCACTGATTTCAATGTAACGTTTTTAATTGGTCAATGCAGCCCTTCACTTCTGCGCTTCGCTGGTTTTACCCATAATAGGATAATGCTGTCAGTCAAACGAGAAACCAATGCACACTGGGAATTACGTTCCGTCTTCTCACCCACGCACACAAGGCCCTCTACAATCTAGGACCCGAATGCCTCAACACTCAACTGTCCTTCTACAAACCCACCCGCCAACTAAGATCGTCCAATCAAGCCCTCGCCGCAGTCCCGCGCATCCGAAAATCCACCATGGGTGGCAGATCCTTCTCCTTCCTGGCTGCCAAGACCTGGAACTCACTCCCCACTCACCTCCGCCTTACTCAAAACCACATCTCCTTCAGAAAAGAACTTAAAACCTGGCTATTCGACAAATAATGAACTCCGTCCCCAAGCGCCTTGAGACCCTCTGGGTGAGTAGTGCGCTATATAAATACCCGAACTTGAACTTGAACTTATGTTGGGAAGGCCTGGGCGGTGAGCTCTTGCTGCATATGGGACAGTCGCGCGCTAGGCCTAGAGGCACCAGCGTGACCCGCACTGAGAACCATAATGGGTGCATGCCAACGTCATATAAAGGGCGCAAAGTCGCTCTTAAATAAACTACCTATTAAGATGCCAATTCATTTAATAAAATATTGGTAATAAACGGCGGCCAATAATTAATTATAATGAAGCAACTGCCTAGGAACTTACCCAAGATCAAACAGACTGGGATGACTAGGGACTCCTGGGTCCAACCAAACTGCGTCGACTCCTGGAGTTCAGCGCCTCCCTCAACGGCGCAGAGTGGGCGGATCAGGCAAAATATTGTATTTGTTATGTCTGCAAAGATCTGAAATATTTCCAGTTCTGTCGATCCCCATGGAGTCTAGAACATGTTGTTTTTTATTGACCACACGAACATAAATGCCGGACTACAAGTGCCAGCATGCAGTGGGAACAATGCAGACCTTGAACAGCCGTTCACACTTGACATGTGAAAGCTTGAGCGCACGGTCTGTTTTCTTACATGTGTTAAAGAACGACCCCCGCCATTTGCAAGCCCTGTCCAACTCTCATCCTGTAGATGCCAATCTGCCCATTGTCCCCCTCTTTTACAACTTCTTGGCTTCTTTCAAGTTGTAAAGCGCTTTCATGTTAGATGGGGCAATACATCCTTCATTCAGTTCTCTCCAGTGGCACAAAAGAGACCGCACGAGCGTTTGGGACATCAGGAGATGATGCAGGGTGAGAAAGGCATGCAAACACAGGCACACAAACACAGCACAGACAGACTCTGTGCAGATGGTGCGAAGACCCGCAGCGGTGAACAGGTGGAGCAGGGGGAGAAGGCGGTAGATGTGTGTGGGGCGGTGGAGGGGGGGCAGGGGGCTGAGGGAGGGAGCAGGCTTCGCCGAGGGCAGCCTGTCTCTCACCATGAATCTATGATTGTGATTATGATTGTAAAATACTGAAAATGTTGTGCTGCATTACCATCGTAATACCGCCCGTGTATATCTTGAATACCATAAACTGATGTGTCCAGAAGCCGTAAGGGAATAGCATTATTAATTACCCAATCATGCTCAGTTTATGGACCTCGAAAAGATAATAGCTTGAGCGTGCCCGTTGCTTAGAATGAATCCTAATGTAAGGAAGGAAAAACGGAACTCTTGTCGCCTGTTGGCTCCTAGGTAGTGAAAGACATCAGTAATTTGGCGATGTTCTGCATTCTGTCCATCAATCGTTCTTTTTGCATCACTCACATCACTGGGCCTGGTGCCACTGTACCTGCTGCACCATTGAGAGCTAAGCACCTGGATGCGCTCATTGAGGTGGGAACCTATGAGCTGCTGGCTACTGTGCATGTATTGTATTGCAATATTTATATAGCGATTAACCATATATGAGGTGCTGACGCGCTTGCCTGCACCGTATAGGGTGTGTGAGTGGAAGTGTGTTGTTTTTGTTTTGATCCTATTTGGGAAGCATTTGAGGTCGTGTATTATGACCACTGAGATACAAATATTGTGTTATGTATTTTTGTCCACCTTATACTTATGTATGTGGGAAACACCTGGGATAGTGCTTTACATGGAAATATAGAAGTTAAGGTACTCAATCTTTGTGTGCTCATGAGAAGTCCTAGAACTCTCCCATTAGATGTATTGCTGCAGTATTGAGAATTGCGGGTACTCTCCCTTTGAAGTTTAAGAAGTGCAGGTACTCTGTACCGGACAGTACCCATCCATTTAAAACTCTGACCTAGAAGACAATTGATGAAGTAAAACAATGCGTGGGAGAGTGGGTGAGCTATTCCGATAATTAACAGTGATTCTGCCATCTACAGTGGCTTAGCTGCCAATGTTCCCCAGGTCAATGCGTAGCTAGCAGCACCAGTCCTGTTTTCTTCTTTACATTCTGCAATTTATAGTCCTGGTTTTATTTTCGGATGAACAAGACTACAAGTCCCAGAATGCATAGGTACTGCAACAGCTATTTATAGTTAAATCAGAGAAGTTGGCAGGGCGGCTGCAGGTGAATAAGCTGCTGGCTTGGTTGCCAACTGCAGCCAGCCAGTATTGGCTTTGCAGTAAACAACATTTTGCATTCTAGTTTTTTTGTCAAAAGTAAAAAATTCCAGCACCAGAATAGAATATGAGCTAGTCTAAAAAAAAAAAGCAGATCGTACTACGGACTACTGGGCCACTTGGCAGTCGAAATTAAACTGCTAAAAGATGGCTTTTGTGTCAGAGTTTTCTACAGCAGGCACACCAACCCGCTGAGCTATAATAACACGGACCTCAGCCCACTCTCCCTACTCTTCCGCTTGGGAACACCCCTCTGACCATTAGCGACCTTTATTCATAAAGACCAATCAGAAGAGCCCTTTTTTGCGTGGGCGTAGAGCGTCTGCTCACATGCTGGTGCTACGTTGCTTGTCTCTGGCAGCTACGATAACATCAAGATGGCGATATCGGTGTGTTTTATTGTTAGCAGGCGTTGGGGAAGCTGGAGTAGTGTATGAATTATGGATTCATCTTTTAGAGCGGCAGAAAAAGTGCCTCAACCTCATAGTGCCCTCGGCTCGTGGCAGGGAGCAATCTGCGATCGCATTAATAACAATAATAAATGATTGTAGAACACATTTTTTTTTCCTATTCCGTTTGGAGTTTAGCGCGGCCTCGTTGACTTCCAGGCGACTGGTTAACTATCGCGTAGCTTTACCACGTATGCCAGCAGTCAAGGAATGCGCTAAGCTGTGCAGCTTGGGCTCTTGGCACCCACACATAGGGAAGGCAGTACTTGCCAACAAGCCCTCTTTAATCAAGAGCCTCGCATTTTTGAGTAAAAAAATCCTTTATTGTAGCTTTCTTCTGCTTAAAATTGGTCAAATGAAAGTTAAAGAGAAATTAAATTAGTTTTTTTTGTAAATTAAATTCGTTTTTTTAGTAAATAGCCCACCACTTACCAACATGTGTATGTAAGGAAGAAGGTGTAGTCTGGCAAATTACTTTGTGAGTAATCGTTGTGGAACAGATTTGGACGAGACAGCAAATGAACAGCCGTGTCAATGTTCTGGCTTGCCCTAAATAGTCTGAGCACGAGCCAGGCTATCACAATCTGGTATGTTGTCAGGGATGTAAATTGTGCAACAAACCCCTTGTTTACTTAGGATAAAGATTTCCAAATTCAAAAAGTACATTTCTCTGTTACACAGAATTGCTTAATTGTGGTATATTTGATTATTTTACTTCATTGAGTGCCATTTTTAGAAGTGATATTTTATGAACGCAAACATAAAACGAGTCAGGTCCCGGGCGGCAGCCAATCACAGCGCGGCCCGGAATGACGTCACGGGGGTGTCCCGGCCGGCAGATTCAAGGGCGTGTTTTTCGCGCTCTCCCCTTCCCATTGGCTGGAAGGTAAAATTCCAGCCAATGGGAAGAGGAGAGGGCGGTCCTTAAAAAAAGGACACAGAAACGCCCCCGAATCGCGTTTTCACGGGAAAGCGTGATTGACAGCCTCTGTCTCCCAATGGCTAGCGTCCATTTATGGAGCTAGCCAATGGGAAACAGAGGCGGTCCGAACATCCATACTGTTGACAAAAGTTTTCGATCTGGGCGGGGCACTGCGTGCCCTCGCCAGGTCGAAACCTAAAAACAGAGGACTCTTCTGAAAAAGCAATAGATGCTAAAAAAAGCAAATACTTTAGCCGTACAATGTTACAAAAAATTATGCTAACACACACTTCTATGGTTAGTATAAAACAGGAATACAATCTACCATCAAGATTTAAAGTAAAACTGACTAAAGAAGAATGGAAACAGATAAAACCAGAGAGCAGACAGGGGTATCGTCTGTTAATGAATGGCTGGTCTGACTTAATTTGTAGCAAGCTTAATGAAATTAATAAATTCTGTGTGATTTCTTTCAAAAACAATAGAGTAAGATCTAAAGGGTCGCGCAAAAAAGTATCTGTTTTCTGGCGTGGCAAAGGGCATTGTAAATTTAGTGGCTGCACCAAATATGATTTTTCAATTGCCAAAAAACCCACAAAGCATAGCAATGTCATTATTCAAGTGGAGATGACTGGTGCAATCAACCATACGGTTCAACATTTTCACAAGAGGCATACTCGTGGTTTAGAAAGAGAGAAACTGAAATCCTGTTTAGGAGAGACACAACCTTCTCATCTGTATATAAAATCCATAGCTAATGCAGATCCAGAACAACTTTTAGCTGGTAACCTGAATACCGTTAAAACAACTACAGTCTTACAGAAAATTTCCAGTGAAAAGAATCTCAGTAACCGAATGAATAAAAATGTATTTTTAGACTGCCTTGAACTGCAACAAAGACAAGATCAGAAAGAACATAATCCAATTGTGACTGCTCATGCTTTCATTCAATATATTTGCATGAGCCCTCTTGTAATTCATGTGTACAATGATGTACAGCTACACATGCTGAAGGACCTTCAGGCGTTTGGTAATTGTTATCTGTATCTTGATGCAACAGGGTCAGTCATTGCAAACCCCAAAGAGACCCACCACAGAGTCTTGTATTATGCTTTGTGTCTTCAAACAAAGACACCTACCAATCATACAGTCCCAGTTGCAGAAATGTTATCACCAGACCAAAGCACACCAACCATTTTGCACTGGTTAAACTGTGTATGTCATGATTTCCTCAAGCTGTCCAACCGCAGACTCATCCCACAAAAAGTTGAGGTAGATTTCAGTTGGGCAATGATTCATGCAGCTATGCAGGCTTTCAATCAGATTACGCTTGTTCAGTACCTAAAACACTGTTTGAACATGTGCAGTGGTGGAGAGAAAAATATGTTGACTGTGGTCCATATCTGTGCAGCTCACATGATTAGACTTGTGGCCAATAAAGTGAGCAAAGCGGAAGCCAGAAAAGAAGCCAAAGAGTTGTTTATGTACTCCTTTGCCTTTTTTCAAAATGCAAGTACATTGAATGAGATTAAAGTACACCTCAGGAGAGTACTCTATGTTCTAACAGTGAAAACTGAGACAAATATATATTTTGAATATATGACAGAAATGAGAGCATCAACCAACAAACAAAAAATTAAGCTCTGTAGTGATGAGTTAGTAGACACACGGTACGCGGAAACTACAGATGACCTTTTAAAAGAGTCCACCTTAAAAGAGTCGTCTCCATTTTCAAAAATATTTCAAGAAATTTTATCTGAAACTGAGAAAAAAGCACTGAAGTCTGAAAATGAAAATAAAAATCTGAGGCAAAACATGAATTGATGTCGACACTTTGTTAATTTGCTAGGCAAATATGTCACAACCTTACCACTTTGGAGTGGAATAATGTTAGGTGAAGGACAACATAGAGACACTAATGCAACAGTGGAAAACTGGTTCAGGACTGTAAAAAAAGATGTTTTAAATGATAGGTTACATCGGAGATTAGGTGACTTTTTGCAAATAATGAAAGAGTTTGGTGAGGGAAAAATGCGTGAGATTGCACTTGTAAACATAAAATGTGCCACAGGTGAGACGTGTAAAAGAAAACAACAACACAACATAACATATACACGTGCCAGTGAATCTACTACAGAGCACATTGCACAGGGCGACGAGATAGGTGTGAGCCTAATCCATGGTTCCGAAGATGAAGGACATATGTTAACCCATGAAGAACAATGGAAAAAGAGGCCAAAAAGGAGGCTAAGTACTATAGCTCACCAAGACCCAAATCAGTGTTAAAGAAAGTTGAAAGCAACTGCCCACCATGGTCAGGCACAGGAAAGCTGGGAAGAAGAAGCATTAAATTACGTAACACATGTAGAATTGACAACTTGCTTTTTGTTATTCACTTGGCACTGCAGAAATATCCTCAGGTTTTTCATGAGTTGATGGCTATAGCACAAAAAGAGCCATGGATTCAAGCACTTATGACAGTGCATGCACATTTTACTAAAGGACAGTGGGTGAAAGGAAAGATTCAGTGGTTAAAACAATTTGCACGCTTTCAAAGCAAAAGTATTTGGGATACATTTGGCACTGAAAATGACCTAGTTGTCTGCCGTCTTGACTATCTTCTAATCACTACTGTTAAAGCTAGATGCAATGCCCCCTTTTGCCCACAACCATTGATCATGAGACAAACAAACTTGATTGAAGTCTGGTAAGAAATTATTCATTATTCATATCCTGATATATTGTTATTTACGTCAGTGGGACATATATGCCATTCTTTACTTGGCCCCATCACAGATCATGGTGGTGCATTAGCTAGAGTCAGGGTATCTCCAATGTCCATTTCATATAGTCTTGGATGTATAAGAAAAAACAAGGCAGTAGGCAAAGCTTTTCTGAATGATAATGACTGACCAAAGATGTGTGCCTAGGTTGGTGAATTCCGCTTAAACGTGTGTGAGGACGCGGGACGTTTATTCATCTAGCCACGGAGGACAGGCATTGGTTTTGACTCGTGAAATCGAAGTATACAAGGAGTCACGTCTTGTACCTACCAGAATGGAAATTTATATGTATTAGTATCGTACCGCGTACCGGGTTCATATTATGAAAGCTTTGTCCTTCAGCTATAGTGCTGGACGTGCTACGATATACGAAAGTTGGACTATACCTCAGCAACTATTTTAAATTAGAGTATTAAAGGATATTTCGCTGGCCGAATATCTCAAGCAAAGGATAAGGAGGAAATATACCCCTTATGATGCACTGATATATTTGTTTTATGCCCGAGAAATATTGGGAAACAGGTATACATATACCCTGATGAAGGCGGTCATACTTTGTCCATACCGCCGAAACGCGTCGATGCTCAAGGAGTGAATGTGGATTAAGAAATTAAGGAAAATTCGAAATAATTGTGTTATTTGAATTTAGTCCTTTTTCCTGTAGCTCCTTTTTTATTGGACTGTTTTTACTTATTATTGTTCCGTCCTGTGTTTGTTTCCCAATTTTTAATCAATATAATGTATGTTAATAAATTGTACTAAGTTTTGATTCTATTATAGTGTTATCACGTGTTTGAATTTTCCGTTTTTTCATTGCTTCCTTGTTACGCTTATGTATTAGTGAGTCTATTGTTTGTAAGTACCTTTGTATTGATGTTCACTTGCCCAAAGGGAATTTACTTTTTGACTTGTATCTTCTGATCACTACTGTTAAAGCAAGATGCAATGCCCCCTTTTGCCCACAACCATTGATCATGAGACAAACAAACTTGATTGAAGTCTGGTAAGAAATTATTCATTATTCATATCCTGATATATTGTTATTTACGTCAGTGGGACATATATGCCATTCTTTACTTGGCCCCATCACAGATCATGGTGGTGCATTAGCTAGAGTCAGGGCATCTCCAATGTCCATTTCATATAGTCTTGGATGTATAAGAAAAAACAAGGCAGTAGGCAAAGCTTTTCTGAATGATAATGACTGACCAAAGATGTGTGCCTATTAGTTCTTCCGAAAGCCTCCTTGACTGCTTGTATCTTTGTCTTTTTCAGTCACATTTTTAAGGATAGAACTTTTCAGATGTAGTATGGGGTATATATTTAAGCAATGCTAAAATGGCCTTAATAATCTACTGATTGGCCAAAAAATTGGTGTGATAAAGAAGGCTACATGTCATGTTATCTCATACGGTCAATTGCAGCAAGTGTGTAAACAGGTCTAATCACTAACCGGTTTCACGATATACAACAATGAAAAGTGTATCACCAAGTATCCAATGTCTGCCCTAAAAAAACATCCTGGTAAAGCAATAAAATGAATTGTTATGCATGGCTGCCTCTGTGCACCTTTTCGTGAATACCAGATTCTAAATCTGGCTATGCACTGCTATAATTCAGAGACAGTGGGAAATAAAACTTGTTTATCACCGTTGTAGCACCATTAAAGAATTCCAGGCTGTTGTGAGAGCACTTTCTGGGAGCCTGTCAGTGCAAAGTAGCTCTTTGCCTCCATGGATAGCAGAGGGTACCTCTTTAAGAGGCCAGGGATGGGAAGGAGGTAGATGACTCTCATGGCAGTGGGGGTGGGTTGCAGGAGGCAAGGTATTTTTCTATACATTTGGCATAGGCAGTTGAGGACAAGTATGTATGACTCCCCAATAACTGAAGAATTTGAAAAAACGGCTAGATAAGATTGGGGGCATACAGAGCATAAAGTTATAGATGCGTAAAATGTGAATTGTGGGGATGCTATACGCTTTGGATTCAGAGTGACATAATAGGACAGTTTAGCTTCACTCTTGTCTATTTGAGAAAACTCAGAACCCCTTGATGAAAGAATTCCTGTCATTCACTGTTTGACACCGATGATTATATATGTTCCAAGGTTCCACATGGAAATAGGCACTTTCAAGTTATATGACATAATCTGGAACATGCTATGGCAGTACATATGATACCTTTAAATTAAGTCATGGCAGCCACTTATCAAACTGTTCCCTCAATCCAGGTGGGAAAAGTCCTAAAATCAATTTCTGGGGAAAAGAGGTTGTTTTATTCTTGGAGGATTTCTCATACCATCCTATCTTGGCTTTCCTAGCGTTATGTTTCTTGAATGTTGTTTGAACAAGAAGGTTTGCTGAGGATGAATCCACATGATTCCACATTGTCTATTAGCTATAGAGTGAAGTCATCTTGGTTCATGTCAGTGAGATAAGATTGAATTAGTGGTTGTCTGAAGCTTTCTTGAGTTGAGCTTTAGACATGTATTCAATTGTGGATACATTTAAGGCAGGTTTGAATCAAATAACATCATTTGGTAAAGAGATTATTAGATATAGTTGTGTGTTGTTGGCATATTGGTGTATCTTGATGGTGTTGGGTGTATCATTCAGAGGTGTTATAAACCGGTTTTAAAATGATGGCGGAGAAGATGAAACCCTGAAGCACTCTGCATAACAGAGGAAGGTTTTGGGATTTTGCATGCTTTTTAATTAATCAGCTGCAGTGTATGAGGTTGAGGTAAGAGGGGAAACATTTCTGGTTCCTTGATTGTTTCAAGGTTATGGCTCAGTGCTTGATGGTCAGCTGGGTGTGAGTCTGCAGAGTGGTCAAGCAGTATCAGAAGGCAGGCATAATTTCTGTCATTGATGAGTATTGTCAGGTACATGAAGAGCAGCAGTCTCCATGCTGCAGCTTGGTGTGAAGCCTGAAACTAGACTGATTTAAGTGGTGCTTGGGCACTAAGGTAGCTTAAGCAGGAAGACTTGTGAATGACTCGGTCCCCTTGCTGTTTTTTGTGTTTGGGCTGTAGTCAGCGATCATGACATCCTTGAAGTGAGTGATGACGGATGTGATGAAGAATTCCTTTTGGCTGCGTTGCATGATGACATCAGGTATATCAGGAGGTGGAGTTATTACGTGCTTTGCAGCAGTCTTCTGTACACATTAATGCTTTTCATGCACATACACAATTCAACACAGGCATAGTATTTAAAGTGTAGTTTTTCTATTTAATCTGGGATCTTTTTACAGATAGGTGGTTCAAACCACAAAACTCTGCCCTTAGCTTTTCAGTAAACAGGCAACATTTACATTGCAATGTGATAATGTTTCCTGTTTTGGAAGATAATATCAAACTTACTTATAATTGTAGGTTTAGCTACTGAGAATATGTTAAATTGTATCCATTTTGATAGCAATTAATAACTAACAATGTGAAAACTAAAGTAATATTTTTTATATGTATTCTAGTTGTGATGATCTCACAAAAATTCAGGAGGTGATGGACAATTGGCTAGCAGGACATACTTCTGTATGTAAAAGGAAGATTTCAGGGTAACATTTTCCATTAACAATTTATACATTGTATGAACTTTACTGGTGGATGCACGCAAGAGGTCAAATGAGAAAAAACAACATTATGACCGGTATTCTTTGCAATATATAAAGAGGACTGCCTAAAAATCTGACCATATATACTTGCTAAATGTTTGCTGCTGTAAAGAGTGTCCCTCAAATACACACTCGTCCTAAACCTCTTTTAGGGGCATGTTATCAACAAACGGGGTTATAATTATTGCTGCTTTAGCTGCAGAAAACTCAACAATGGGCTTGATAATACACCCTTGAGAATTCCAATAGAAGCCCATGTTCTGGAGTCAACATGGGCTTCTATGGGAATTCTCTACGGCATATTATCAAGCCCATTATCACAGCTTTAGCAGCAGTTTTCTGCCACTAAAGTGGCGATAATTATGATGTTGTGCTTGATAATATGCCCCCAAGTGAGTAGTTCAAATGTTAATATTTTATGTTCACGTGAAAAGGTACTACATGAAATTGTTGATCACATTGATCACATTGCCACCTGGGCTGCTCTCCCTCCCCGCCCCGCCCCCAATAGATCGGTGAGACAAATACCGGCTTGCCCTTCACTTCGTGGGATCACATTGCAACCTGTCACTGCCTTTTTGGACTTGGCGAGGATAATCTGCGCTTCCCACCATCACGCCTCGCGGAACCAGCTGCGCGGTTCCCGCATCGCAGAGGGGCGACCTTCTTTGAGTTTGGAAGCTGCTGCTGGGGTAAAACAGGGGCCGAGGGCTGCGAGCATAAGGGCTGGGACTACATTTCCCAGGAGTCCCAGAAACCCGCGCCCGCTCCACCTGGGCTGCTCTCCCTCCCCGCCCGCCCCCCAACAATCCTCCAATCATCATCGCAACAGCCATAAAATAAAGTGCGAATACCGCTGCGCGGGAGCGCGCGGGAGCTCGCCGGGAGAAGCCCGGGACAAGGGCGGGACCGTCTAAGGCCGTCCAAGGACGATCAAGGTCGGGTCGGGGCTACTCTCTTTCATCAGTGATCCCAGATCTCTCATTTCAAACTGATTGGTTGTAAGTTATAGCACTATATATTTAGTTGTTTTCTAGAACCCACATGATGTCCTTGCGCTCAGGGAAGGGTAGACAGGTTACCGTAAAAACGAACAATGGGAAAGCCACTGGAACCTTAGACGATTTTATAACTCGGGCAACTGTGATTTTAGAAAAAGAAATTGCCCTTACCGAAAAGCGTTTGTCCTTAGATCTAATAACAGGAAAACGCTCATCCTTGGGAGACATTGCCTCTAAAATTACCCCCAATAAAGCACCTACTCCTGAGCAGAGTGCAGATAGTGCAGATAGTAACCTAGAGGCTAGTCCAAATTTAGTGGTAATCTCTGACTCCCAGACAATCACGGTAGCAGATCCAGGGGACTCCCAAGTTGAAGCACCCACACTTACTCCTATACCTATTCCATCAGGTATCACGGGGGTAGCGCCTCAGACGGCAACTTGAGCAACTCGAGCAATAACGGGCCCATCCCCACACAAGATCATGTAGTAGTTTGTGAGCAGGAACCTAACAATCCGAATAAACGTAAAAGAGGGGGAAACCATAGAAAAGGAACCAGATCCAAGTCAGCGAAGCCAGCTCCACCCAAAGTCTTGGCAATTCCTACTAAACAAAAGGGCACCCACCTAGCAGATGCGGGTCAGAAAATTTTCTCATTTAACACCAATAATAATGACCAACTTTTGGGGGAAATTGAGAAATTGGTTCAGATGCTTTTGCTGCCCCTCCTAGAGAAAATTCAAATTGTCAATCTAAAATTAGACCAATTGGAACATCTCATCTCACTTAACACCAATTCCCTTGAAACTTTAGCAAATAAGAGTAAGTCATTTGAGGTGGGGGGTACTAACAATAACAAAAACAATAACGCCAACAATAGTAATCCAAAAAAAGGGGGAGAGAATAAAAATGCCAGTAAAACACCTAAAACACTTATATCTGGTGACCCTAAGGCAGCACCGGTTCCCTTAGTACGAACAAAACCTGTACCATTAGCTCGCACTAAACCTGCAATGGCGGTCACTGTGGGGCCCCCTAGTCAAAATATGGGCAGTACAGCACCAACACCTGAAGTAACTACCTCTAAACAGGGAACTACCCAAGGGCCCAAACCAACATCTTCACAGGGGCCTGCAGCAGACAATGACAATGAGAGAGCACACAAAAGGAAATTACCACCTGTAAACTTGCCCCCAGACTCAGTCCCTTTCGTGGTAATTCTCACAGGAGTACCCCCAGTTTTGCCCAACAAAACGGAAGCAAATCAGGAGTTAAAAAACAAAGTAACATACTGGCTCAATAATAACAGACCACTTCCTCCTGATTCTAAGACAAAAATACTTAGTGTGCGTAGAGTTCCCTGGGTGGGCCCAAGTGAGAAGGACCTAGAGGGGGACTGCATCCTGATTAATTTCAGTGATACCTGGGTAAAAGACATTACCCCCTCATGGGTCCTCCCCGTCCCAGTCCTAACAACGTGAGGCAGTCCTGCCTCCACCCAGCCAATCACAACGCCAGTATTCAAAAGTTACATAAGCCCCTCCCACCTACCACCATGCCTGTTTTTTTTTCTGCTCCGACGGCTGTCGGAACGCTGGTGCTCCCGGTTCCTGTTTCTGGCTTTCTTCAGGACGGTGCCGTGAGTGTTTCGTTTGCAGTTTTATGCTTTTGCGTTATTTACTGTGTGTATTTCACAGGAGTATTTCATTTGCAGTTTTTTACTTCTGCATTGTTTCCTGTGGGTTTTTCTCTCTGCGCGGCTGCTCCGGTCCCCCGGTCAGCTGTGCTCCTGTTCTGGGGTCAGGGACTCTCCCCGTTCATGTGCTGGGCTGGGGCGGGGAGTTTTCGTGGTGTCCTGGCCCCGGGTCGTTCCGGCGCTGTGGTTCTAGTGCAGCGTCCGGCCCCCACGGTCATGGTCTTTTGGCCTGGGGCTGTGGGTGGAGACTACAGGGCTGCCCATTGTAATTTTCACAGGTCTCACGTTGTGTGATTTGGTGATTGGGGGCAGTGTTGCTTGGAGGTTGCTGGGCACTTCCTTTGTTGTGTGGTGAGTTCCTGTTTGGTTCGTTTGCTCGGGTTCACTCACCATGTGTGAAGGGTCGTCTTCACCTGTGCCTGCCTGGGCTGTTTCCATGCGGCATAGTTTCCAGGTTCTGCAGGTGGATGACATTTTTGCAGATTCTGGGGCTGCGCTGAATACTGTGAAGGGCTACTGGTGTTCACGAGATCTTCCTGCCTATGCTGTCAAATTACCTGGGTTGATATAGTTTCAATCTGTGCTTTTCCACAGTTGTTGGTATTGGCTGCCCAGTATGTGCTGCCAGGGCCTACTTTGCGTTGTCCTGAGGATAGGTCTTTATTGGGGTGATGCTGGGTTGTGGCCCTAGATCCCTGGATGCTGTGGGGTTTTCCGCACAGTTTGTTTACTCTGTGGTGGTTGACCTTTTCCTTCCATGTTGTCCTGTTGGATATCCTGTCTGATGCATGGCTTGCGGCAGATACGCAGGGTTTTCCTCGTTTTCTGGGATGGTGGTTTTGCCTGGCGGACTTTATTTCTCACTTTCCTGCATTTCCATGTGTTGCTTCTTCTTTTTTTTTTTTTTTTTTTTTTTTTGAAAACCTTTATTGTGCTAAAAGACAGTACAAATACGGGCCCACAACCATCCGGCCGGCCACGGTCACACATTTGGCACTGGTGCATACAATACGACGCCCTGGTAGTGCGGCATGACAATGGTTGCAATACAAGGGTAGGCTGGAAAGCGCCGTCATACCTCGGCACAGGAGCAATGTAGGTTAATTTTCAAAGTCTTTCTTTTGCGCAAATAGTAAAGTCAGGTCATACTGCTCCGCACTCAAACAACAAAAAGAAAAAGCAAGGTCCATGTAGGCGGGACTCGACAAAAACATCCATGTCTGGCAGAGCAATTTACAACATGCAAGTCCCGACCAGAGGATGGCCACAGAATAGTAAGACCACAGGAAGCTATCCCAGCAACCCATCTCCAATGGCACCACCACCCATCCCCCAGCTTTCCCAACACGGGCCTAAGAAAGAAGGGAAAATCAAGAAAGCAAAAATGGTACCATAGAAAGAAAAAACTCAACCAATAATTAAACCCCCCACCCTACACACATGCAGAGGCTATGGCTTACCCCCCCCCTAGCAGAGTGTCTGTCGCCCCGTAAACCCGAAATATAGGAAGGAAAGAGAAAAGAAGAAGAAGAGAAAGCGAAAGTGAAAGTAAGAAGAAAGAACCAATTCCAATGACATAGGGAGTATGAACAGGAACCCCGTCCCTGAACGTCCCTAAGAAAGATCCGGGAGGAGGGTCAATTAAACATGCGCGCAAGCTCCGCCAGCCCAATAAGCAATCCCCACCCCAATAACAACATCAATAAAGCTGTAGCAAGCAATACAGTGGGGAGTGAATCAATACGCAATCAGCAATACAGTAGGCCAAGTTCGGGGTCCACCCTACCTCCACACACCCGCCCGGGAATTAAGCAAAGAAAGTCCCTTATCCCTGGCCTGTCCTGGGGCTCAGTCTCTCACCCCCTCCGCTCGCTAGACCGGTGTAGTGCAGGAGAAGAAAGGAAGGCCGCTCGAGGGAGGGGGGAGGTGCACCATCGAAGGAAGAATGGCGTCCGATCCCAGGAAAAGAGCCCATCGCGGTCCCAGTCCGCTCTGGCATAGTCCAGCCGTCCAAGTCGCAAAGCAGAACAAAGCAAATCCAAAGCAAGCATGCCGGTAGTGAGACAGGAGAACCAAACACTGATAGCCCAGGCCACGATGCCTCGCGCTGCTGTACACAGGTCTGCGTGGAGCAAGAGAGATACTCTGTGTCGTTGATGGTAGCAGTAAGAGGCAACAGACCATTACCGGCTCCTGCGATGGTTACAATATCTGCCACTGCACTCTCACGAAACAATGTTGCGGCTTCAGGCTGTAGTAACCCCCGTCTGGAGTCATGTCGAAAACAATGCCCCTCGTCCAGGCTGGAATCTCGGGAGCAGGCATCGAGTCGTGCCCCCAGCGCGTTACGGATGTCCCACATCTCCATTTGCACCTCACCCAGGGCTGCTACAACGTCGGCAAGGGTGAATGTGGGCTGCCAAGTCCCCATGTTCGCAGACTCGCGGGGAGGTGCTGCTACGGTCCCCTTCGCGCCGGAGAGCTCGCTGCTGTGATGGGGGGCTATGTAGACTGAGTTGCAGTAGGCAGCCATCTGCTGCGCCTTCATGAATTCTGTCTAGCCCAGTGCGAGGAGAGGCAGGGGGGGAAGCAGCGAGACGCGGTCAGGCGGTTGCCGATCACCCACCAGTCAGCAAAGGGCCGCCCGTCTCAAAGGATCACCCGAGGGCCGACAATTGCTTGAGGGGGTCCGCAGATCAGGGCTGGGTCAGCCGTCGGCAGCCAGAGGGACACGGAACCAGGAGCAATAAAATGGCGGCCAAGAACAAAGGTCCCGCTGGCGAGGCGCCCAAGCCGACCGGCATCATAGAGCCCAGAAAGTGCGCTGCAGTCCTCGTTGGCAGGCAGTGCGCTGGTCGCAATCACCCTGGGAAGCTCCGTCCAGCCGCTTCACCCACCGTCACGGAGCAGCTGCGGGAGGGGGCGCGAGGGCAGCAGGGCGCTGCGGAAGAAGCTGGGTCTCGGGCCAGGGCGCGCCCGTCCACTGCATCCGAACCCGGGCGGGTGGAGAGGCCGGCAGAGCACCGGTAGCAGCAGCTCCGTCTCCCGCACCTTTTAGCACCAAAACTGGGTAGCCGGGCAATCAGGGTCGTGGTGCGGGATTCCGGGGCCGGCGGAGCTGAAGGCTGCGCGTCCGTTCAGGTCGCCATCTTGGCAGAGTACTGTTGCTTCTTCTTTTGGGGTGCGTGCTGGCTCTTGTTCGGCCTGTGCTTCACTGTTCCTTCTCATGGGTTGTGTGGAGTTTGGCTGTTTGCGGGCCTTCCTTCCTGTCTTGGCTTGATGGGTTGAGTCTTCTCCTCGGCTGACCTGGTCCTGGCGTCTTGGTCCACTGTCTGTTTTTCTGTGGCTCCTTGGCTTTTTGGCTCCCTCTACTGACAGTCTGTGTGGTGGTGCTCTGTCTTCCTCTCGGCCCTTTCATGGTCGGGGGTGGGGGAGGCTGTGTTCCGTATTGGTTCCTGGCCTCTGTTGCGCCTACGGCTGCCCCTGGGTGTTGGTCGTCCAGGGTTTTGGGTATTGTTGTGCCCTGGGAGGGGGGTCTCTGTGACCTGGTGGTTGCGTCTCTTTTTCTTTGGGTCTGTGTCCCACTCCTGGTGTTCATCTGGCAGTGGGTTCCCTGTCTCCGTTGCTGTTTTTGTTACGGTTTGGGGGGCTCGGATCCGTTGTTCCTGGCTTGTTGGTCCGGTCTGCTTTCCGACTGGTGGGTCCTGTCGGTCTTCGCTCTTGGTTTCCGGATTCCATTCCGGGCTGTCCCCCTTTTTGGGCTGTTTTTACGGTTGCTCCGTTGTCCTTTGGCCCGTGTTGCATTTGCCTTCTTCTTTGGGCGTCGGTCTCTTTTTGTCTCTGGGCGCTGTTGTGCTGGTTCCGGTGGCGGAGCGGGCCAAGGTTCCTCTTCCTCTTTGTTCTTGGTCCTGGCGCCCGTTGGTTCCTTTTTGCACGGTTCTGTGTCCCGGGGCTTTCTACCATTTGGTGCCGCTGGTCGGTTGTTCCCCTTGCGGTCTGTCATTCCCCTCTTCCTGGTGGGTGTTTTTTATTTTTTATTTTTTTTGGTCTTCCCTGGATTTGGGTGTTTTTCACGTTCCATCCGTCTGGCTGGTCCGCGGTTCCTGCGGTTTGCTGTGGATGGGTTCCTTTCTCTGTTTCGGGTGTTGCCTTTCGGCCTCTCTCCTGTTCCCCAGGTTTTTTCCGCGGTGCTGGCTCCTGCTGTGCAGGTTTTTTGCTGGTTGGCAATTCCGCTCTGCTTGCACCTGTTGTTCTTTGTACTGCAGGGTTAGGCCTGGTCCATTCTTGGGTGGGTGACCGCCTGGGGGGTGCTGTTGGCTTTTCCCTATGTGGCTTTTGTCCGGTTTCTGCTTCCACCCTCCTTGTGACTGTTCTGGCGATGGTGGCGTTGTGGCCTTGCTCCGGTTACTGGGGTTCGTTGTGGTTCTGGCCATTTTTCTTCTGGTTCCTGTTCGGGGCCTTCATTTTCTCAGGGCCTGTTCATCACTTTGCAGGGGGTTGTTTTCACCCTCCGGCTCGGTTCTCTTCCCTGTTGGCTCTTTTGTGGGTCCTGCTGGGTTGCCCTTCTGCCCTTTGGGGTTGGTTGCGGTTCCAGGAGGTGGTGGCTGCCTCCACGGCTGTGGTTCCTTGGGTTTGCCTGTTCCTCCTGTCCTTGGTGTTTCTTCTGATTGGCTCTTTGGGTCCTTTTCAGTGCAGGTTACATGGCTCTGGTTCCTCTCTCCCCTGTTCTGGTTCCTACTTTGGCCTGGTGGCTTTGCTCTCCCGACCTGGTGTTTGGGGTGCGTTTTCAGCTCCCTTCTCTCCTCTTGTTGTCCTTGGACGCCTGTCCTTGGGGTTGGGCGCCACGTTGGGGTCCTTGGTGGCGGCCGAGTTTTTTGATTCGTGCTGGCCTTCCCGTGGCTATTTGCTGCTAGGGCCTTCTTGGGGGGACCAGTTGCATGTCTCTGTTCCTGCTGGCTTCCATGTGTTGTTCCCACGACTCTATGGCTCATTGGTGTGTCTTGTGCCTCTGGTGGTTCGGGCTCCCGCAGCTCTCTCTGGGCTGTGTCTCCTCTGTGAGCTTTGAGTTTGTGTTCAGGACTGTCTGCGTTTTCGTTTGTAGACGCTGCTTGGGCCGTTTCCTCCTGTCCTCTGTTTTGTGCCCTCTGTGCTCGCTTCAGCGGCGCATTTTCTTTGTTTGGTTCAATTTGGTGTGGATTTGCATGGCCCCTGCACATTTCCTTGGCCTTCGGGCTTTCTGTGTGCCTTCCCTCCTTTTTCTCCTCCTGCATAGTCTGGGGATGTAAGGGTGTGTGTGTAGGTGTCTGTATCGTTAACATCTCTGTCTTTGATTTCTGCTCCTGCTGCTGCTGGCGGGGGTCGGGTTTGGCTGGACTTCATTGACTCCGGCTCCGCTTTTTGGTCCAGAGCTGGTTTTTGCCCTGATGTCACTTGCTTCTGATGGCCTGGCTCTTGTGCGGCTGTGGTTGGCGTCTTTGGGCTGTTCCTCTGTGGTGGCTCGTGGCATCCCGTTGTCACGTCGGCCTTCGGCCCTTGGGTGCTGTGGTCGTCTTTGGGGTTCTTTTTTCTCTTTGTGTTCTTCCCATTGGGCCGTTCCTGTGCTGGGGGATCCTACCTCTGTGTTGGATTTTCTCAGGACTGTTTTTTTTACAGGGCCTTGCCCCTTCCGCTTTGTCTTCTCAGTGGGCGGTGGTTCGTGCTTGTCGGGGTCCTGGAGCCTCCTTGGTGGTTTTCGCCCCTTTGAAGAGTCGGTTTCTTCTAGGCTTTCGGCTTCGTCGGCCGGTCTCTCCTGTACTCGTGCCTTCTTGGGTTTTTGCCTGCTGTTTGGGAGGGTCTGCTGTTGCCCCCTTTTGAGCTCTTGCTGGTGGCTGTCTTGTTCTGGTTGTCAGCTACTGTGGCTTTTTTGCTGGCCATCACCCCTGCTCGTCGGTTGGGTGCTTTGGGTGCTCTGCTCGTTTCTTTTCCCTGTTGGGAGTTCCTGCCGGATTGGGTTGGTTTGTGGCTTGTTCCGGTCTTTCTGCCTGGGGGTTCTTCCCGTTTTCTTTGGCAGCTGGAGGTGTTTTTCCTGTTTTACCTGCTGGGGGGGGTCCCTTGTTCCCCCTTACTTGGTGGTTCGCTGGACTCTCCGGTTTTTCCCACCTTTGTTCCCTGGTGTTTTTCCATTTTCTCCTGCCCTGTTTGTCTCCTGTGGAGGTGTGACTTGGGGGATATGGTTTTCCGGTTCTGGGGTTGGTCAGTGGGTGTGTTTGGCGGTCTGCCTGCCTTTGCGGTCCTTTGGGTCTACCTCCTCCGTCTCTGGTGCTGGGTCGTTAGTCACGTTCTGTGCCTGCTTCATGGGCTGGGGCGGCAGGAGTTTTCTATCCGGGAATTTGTTGGGTGGCCACCTGCTGTCCCGTCTCGTATTTGTGCTACCTTCTTGGCTTGTTGTTTTGGTAGGGTGTTAAAATATCGATAACAAAAATATAGCTGACATAAATATCGTTGCAAAAATATCGTTTACAAAAATATCGACACCCTATACTTAAACAGGTAAGTACATAAATATCGACTCCAAAATATCGTTGTAATTAATATAGATGTAAAAAATATCGACTTTTTAAAATAATTAAAATTACATTAAATAATAAATAAATATAAGTACTATTAACAAAATACATTACATTACTTTTATTTTTTAACTATTTCAAACAAATTTACTACACTTTTTAATTATAAACTTAATAAATGTGGACATATAAATTAATTTTACACATTACTTTATATAACAACAATAATACATATATATAATTAAAATACCCCTTTACCCAAAAACGCAAAACTGACCCTGAACCCTAAAAATACCCCTTTACCCAAAAACATTTTCACTAAAAAAATCCTGTACACACACCTAAAATTAATTAAAAAATTAACATAATTAATGACATAATTATTATTCAATTAACTAATTAAAATTAATTAACTATTATTTATTACACTATTTATATTTATTTAAAACATTAATTAATCTATTATTTCATTATATTTAAAAACCCCTTTACCCAAAAACTGAAAACTGACCCTGAACCCAAAAAATACCCCTTTACCCAAAAACTAAAAACTGACCCTGAACCCTAAAAATACCCCTTTACCCAAAAACTAAAAACTGACCCTGAACCCTAAAAATACCCCTTTACCCAAAAACTGAAAACTGACCCTGAACCCAAAAAATACCCCTTTACCCAAAAACTGAAAACTGACCCTGAACCCTAAAAATACCCCTTTACCCAAAAACTGAAAACTGACCCTGAACCCTAAAAATACCCCTTTACCCAAAAACTGAAAACTGACCCTGAACCCAAAAAATACCCCTTTACCCAAAAACTGAAAACTGACCCTGAACCCTAAAAATACCCCTTTACCCAAAAACTGAACACTGACCCTGAACCCTAAAAATACCCCTTTACCCAAAAACTGAAAACTGACCCTGAACCCTAAAAATACCCCTTTACCCAAAAACTGAAAACTGACCCTGAACCCTAAAAATACCCCTTTACCCAAAAACTGAAAACTGACCCTGAACCCAAAAAATACCCCTTTACCCAAAAACTGAAAACTGACCCTGAACCCTAAAAATACCCCTTTACCCAAAAACTGAAAACTGACCCTGAACCCTAAAAATACCCCTTTACCCAAAAACTGAAAACTGACCCTGAACCCTAAAAATACCCCTTTACCCAAAAACTGAAAACTGACCATGAACCCTAAAAATACCCCTTTACCCAAAAACTGAAAACTGACCCTGAACCCTAAAAATACCCCTTTACCCAAAAACATTTTCACTAAAAAAATCCTGTACACACACCTAAAAATAATTAAAAAATTAACATAATTAATTACATAATTATTATTCAATTAACTAATTGAAATTAATTAACTATTATTTATTACACTATTTATATTTATTTAAAACATTAATTAATGTATTATTTCATTATATTTAAATTACTTCCCACCCTACTCCCCTATAAACCCACAACCCGCTACGGAACTATTAATACTAAATTCAACTGAAAATACATTATTAAATAATAATATACTACTAAAAATAGTACTTTGACTAAAAATAATCATTAAAAACACTACATTACTTATAATTATTTAAAAAACGATATTATTGTAAACTATGTTTTTGTAAACGATATTTATTACAACTATATTAATGTTAACGATATTACTTACCTGTCTGTCGATATTTTGGTCAGACGATATTTTTGTCATCGATATTTCTTCCTGTAGATATTTTTGCGGCGATATTTATGTTAGGCGATATTTTTGCGGCGATATTCCTGCTCTGTACCGTTGTTTTACATGCCTCTGCTGGCTGTTTTTCTGTTGGCGTCTTGGACGTTTCTGTTCATTGATCTTTACTGATTTGTACTCTGCATGGATCCCTGGTGTCCTGCGTTTTTTGTTGGTTCTCTGCTTGTGAGTTCCTCACGTTGTTAGGACTGGGACGGGGAGGACCCATGAGGGGGTAATGTCTTATTACTTACCGGTAATCTTCATTACCCCGATTAGGGTCCTCCCCGACCCAGTCCTGTACCCTCCCGCCCTCCCGCTGTGTTTGTGTCGGAGTCTTGTTGATAACAGGCATGGTGGTAGGTGGGAGGGGCTTATGTAACTTTTGAATACTGGCGTTGTGATTGGCTGGGTGGAGGCAGGACTGCCTCACGTTGTTAGGACTGGGACGGGGAGGACCCTAATCGGGGTAATGAAGATTACCGGTAAGTAATAAGACATTATCTGTTGTAAACCAAGATTTGCTAGAGTTGGGGATATCCAATGTATAGGTCTAGAATATTTCTATCCAAATTTGAACTTTGTTCCCCCGACCTCGATTCACAAGAACTCTGGGCAGACACTTCACAGAGAAACATACCCTGGGTGGGTCCGGAGAAATAGGGCTGTATGGCCAAACCAAAACAACTGGGGACCTTTTCAACAGGGGGATGGCTTCTTTAGGGGATCAATTTATAACAATAACAATTCTTTGCAAACTTGGTATAACGACCCAAGACCAAGATTCCAGGGAGAAGACTACCTAGGATGGCTCCCAAGTAACATCCCCTTAAGAAACCCCTTTGATCCACTTGTGGGCATGGAAGAGTTAGATTGACCATCACAAAACTCTCCTGGTAATGCTTTGATAATAGGAGAGTCCAGCCAGAGGAAGAAGGGAGAAAGTCGTAACGATAACTTATGGGAGATTGTTTCCGTTGGTGACGATCGTACTTCCAACCCCCACCCCCAGAGGCTGGCCCTACTAAGGAAAGCGAACTAAGCCCAATTATCTCAAGGCAAAACTTGGAAGTATTACCTGAACCTGCCAGAAAGAACCAAAGTGACCTAAGGATGAGCCTAATTTCCTGGAACATTGCTGGGCTTGCCTCAAGATTGGAGGATGAGGCATGGTTAGACTTTGTGGGTGTCTGTGACATTCTGTGCCTCCAGGAAACATGGAGTCGATCCACTCAGAACATCGAGGGTTTCCAAACCTTTAACATCCTAGCGGTACCATCACAAGCGGGTAGGGCAAAAGGTGGTCTAATGACAGCAATCTCGTTAAAACTATGTAAATCTGCAACCTCCAAGATAGCTGACACCCCATGGTTTCAAGTGCTAATGTTGGTCAATTTGTTCCCTGAACCATTGTTATTGATTAACTGGTACTATAACATCTTTGATAATAATGAGACAACTGTAATGTCGAAATTGGAGGAGGCCATAGCCAGGGCTCGCCACGAGCAACCCCTACTTTTTGTCATCTGGGTGGGAGACTTTAACTGTTCGTTATGCACCCATGGGGACTCGAAGGTGTGTGGTCTGAGAGACTCCCATGATCATCCCCTGACACACTTCAAACATACACCCCAGGGGAACGCTTTAAATAATATCATTATTCTAAATGATTTATGTATAGTGGAACCCTGGGTTGGTCCAAATTCGGCTCCGATACCAACTTTTCAGGGAAGTAGAGGTACGATGAGTTTTATTGACTTTGCAATTGTTTCTAGTGGGTATTTTCATTATGTTGATAAATTGGAAGTAACCGCTAATGCTGCCAGTGACCACAACCCTCTAATATTATACCTGCTTTGTCCTGTTAAACCCAAACATCCTGTCTGGGAGCAATCTATAAAGTATAACAGGAACCAAGGAATCACTCTCAAATCGGGCAAAATAGATGCAGCAGGTCTTGAGGCAGAGATCCTAAATGGATATAGCTCCGAATATGAGGCATGTCTAACACCTACAGCTAACCCCGAAAAGGTTATAGGGAATTTTGAATCTTTATGTGGGCATGTAGCCGAACGCCTCACAAAACCAATTGAGAAAAATAAAAGGTCAGGTCCCAGATGGTTTGATGCTGCATGCTCGGCAACACACAGATCTTTGAAAGCGGCATTAAAACAAAAACCTAGGGACACAGAGCTGGTTAGAGCATCTAGACTGGCCTATAAAGAAGCCATAAGAATAAGGAAGCTGGACTTAAAAAACCTAGCATGGGAAGACCTAGAAAAGGCCTCGGAATTGAAGGACAGCAGGCTTTTTTGGGAAGTTATTAATCGCCCCCTTTTTACAAGTAATGGCAAAGACAATATTGTGATGCAGATTGCATGCGAAACATGGGAATCACATTTTGGGAACATTTTTAACCCACATGGAATTCTACCCAATGATCCATCACCAGGAGACGCTAGGGAATTGGTGGTCTCTCAATCCTCTTTGTCCTTGAGCTTATCGCTTACCCTGCAAGAAGTGGAAGATGCCCTGTCGAAAGGCATACCATTAAAAGCACCCGGCCCTGATCTAGTGCCTCTGGACTTTTTTAAACACAACGTTAAGGTCTGGGCCCCCATGTTGTTAAATGTATTTAGAGCAGTTGTTATTGGCCGTATTCCGGCATCATGGAAGGAGGCAGTAGTGGTGCCAATTTTCAAGAAGGGCGATAGATCTGATCCCCGATGCTATCGCCCAATCTCATTAATTGATGCATCATGTAAGATATTGGGTAGGGTCATCTTAGCCAGACTGGAAACATGGGCAGACTCGGTGGGCCTTATTGTGAACTCCCAATATGGGTTCAGAAAAGGCAAAGGTACCGTCGAACAGTGCCTGAACCTGGCCCTGATCATAGGGAAATACATGAAGGCAAGGAATTCTTCCATCCATCTTGCCTTCATGGATCTCTCAAGTGCATTTGACACTGTGTGTCGGAGCAAGCTGTGGCAAATGATGGAGGATATGGGATTCGAGGAACCCCTGGTCACCTTGCTCTGTAGACCACGAATCAACCACTGTAGCCATAAGGTTCGGGCCAGGGGGAGAGAAAACCAAGTCTATCCTCTCAACTGAGGGCGTCCGACAAGGATGCATATTAGCCCCTTTTTTGTTTCTCGTGTACACCAATGGCCTGGAAAAATACCTGTTGGACCACTGCCATGATTTTCCAAAGGTCAACGGCAGGAGCATACCAATGCTTTCTTATGCCGACGACACGGTACTAATGACACTCACAGGAAACAGTATGCATCACTGTCTTGATGCCTTCCACAACTTCATGTTGGACCTAGACCTGAAGGTAAATTTCACCAAATCCTTTGCTATGGTCTGTGGCCCAAAGGGTACCAAAACCAGAAAGTTTGTAGTAAATAACTCCACCATTGAAAAGGTTGAAAATTTTAACTACCTGGGAAACCTTTTCAATAACAAATTAAGCTGGGCCCCGTTAATGAAGACTCGAGTCCTGAGTGCTAGTCGCTCTATTGAAGGTCTGTTTCGTTTCTGTGGCAAACTAGGTCAAAAACCTGTTACACATCTAAAAACCCTGTACAAAGCAAAATGTTTGTCGGTAGCTACCTATGGGGCAGGGGTTTGGGGGACCGAAAGCCCTGACACGATACAAATTATGGAGAACAAATTTCTAAAGCGTGTATTGGCTATTCCATCAAGTTCTTCAAATAGATTTGCCCACGATGAGATAGGTCTGAGTTACGTGAGTGACACCATTCGCCTTTCCCCTTTATTATTATGGGGCAAAATATGGCTATCAGAAGACTTACAGCTTTCTAGAGATATCCTCCGGGACTGTTTAAAACTGGCAAACATGAAACAGATCCCCTGGCTATCTTATGTCAATGAAATGCTCCATAAATTAGGTCTGGGTGACATTTTTGACAACCCCGAAAACATACAGGGAGATGTTAAAGCTGTTATTAAATCAAGTTACTGGAAATCCTCATTTGCACACTCCCTGGTCAGCCCTCACGTTCCTAAGGTTACTTTACAGCATCGGTTTTATTTAACCTTTACAAATCATGTACAATGGCGATTCTACTTGACAAGGTTTAGGTTACACATCTTGCACTTTCTTTTTGCGTTCCCTAAACAGGGGGGTTGGTGTGAGAGACTGCCCCCCTGTCCTTGTAATAACAAAGATAGCCAAAGCACGATGCATGTTGTTCTCTTCTGTTCCCTATATAAGGATCCGAGAATTAGGTTTATTAAGCCGATCCTTAAGGAAATGCAACCATGTCATTATAAAGAGGGTTATGACCATCTGTTATCTTTGTCTTCATCTAGTGTCTGTTGTGCAATGTTAAACTTTATACGAGTGTCACTCTTGATTAGAAAATGGTATGGTTAAATTTGGCCCCAAAAACCTGTCTCTTTGCCCATGTATATTGTTGTATCGTGATTTTCTTTTTCCCTGCCCTTGAATGTATACCCTGGTATGAAGAATTTATGAATTACCCTAATTAGATTGAAAGCAAAAGTTATGGGTTTTAACTGTGATCATTTTAACTAATGTATCTTATTAGTTTAGTGTTATAATTGTAAAATTGTCTTTTAAAAATGAATTCCAAACTATGTTTGCATATGTAATTGTTTGACTTTTATGATTCTTCTTTTCTGAATCGAATAAAGTTTTTGAAACGACTCTAGACTCCAACATTCATTCTGGTCACAGTTTTCTACATAAAAAGTAAAAAGTTTCTTCTATGGCAATCCTAAAACGTACATTTCATTTCCTCAAATACATTACTATGGAAAATCTTGTCATGATCAAATTTTTTAGAAATTGTCTTCTGTGTGTAATAAACACTGGTCTACATACCGGGTCTTGCAAGTGGGTAAACAAACAACTGTGGATATGTCACATTCGATTTTACTTAAAAGGCAACAGCTACAGTCCTTGTCAGGGCACAAAAGTCACTAAATGAACTTGGAATTAGGTAAGTACTTTACGAGTTATACATTTTTACAGTTTTCAGAAATGGGCACAGTGGAATTGGGTAAGTACTTTACGAGTTATGAATTTTTACAGTTTTCAGAAATGGGCACAGTTCAATTTCTCAAGGGGTAATGCTATCCTATGGAGGAAAACCATGTATTACGTTTGGGTATTTGACAACGACTTACAGGACTGTTCTTGAGAACCTACGGTGAGTATGACGCAGGGTCCATGGCCACACTAACAGGTCACCTTAGAAAGCTCAGTGGCAACTGGGTGTAGAGGTATGTTACAGTGTTGGGTGTCCCATTCACTTAAATGGGGAATGGTTTGGTTACAAAGAGGCTGCAAGCTGGGACCTGTAGAACAGTCTAGGGAACCACAGGGGGGCTCAACACGCAAGATGCTCGTGAACGTATGGGCACCATTGGTCTACTTCTCCATGGGTTGTAGGGCATGGGTGCAGTGGTGTCTTTTGACATCAAGTTCAGAAGAAGGAGCTACTCGCGTTGGAAGGGGCCTACAGACAGAGGCAGCAGGCAGCGAATGGAAGACCAGTCTGGGCAAACCTAAGAAGGGGGTTAGCTCTTGTGGGTCTGGGGACCCTATTGTCATCCGTCTTGTCCATTGGACTCAGGCAGTGGAGTGCAGGTGCATAGTGCCTTTGAGGGGACGTGCGGTAGCGGTTGCAATCTCATGTCCTGTTCTTTGTTTTGCAGAAAAGATACAAGCAGGACAGCTGGGCCACTCTTGTTGGGGGTCTCTGTGTCCCTAAAGTCCCTTGATGTGCAGGTTAGTCTTCTTCAACGTTGGTATCAGTACTGGACACAACAAAGCCTTGTTTTCTGCAAGGGGTCCAGTACCACAGGTATTGGTCACGTGCAGCTTTTGGTGGTCCCAGTGTCCTCCCGCTAAGTGGAGGGACAGGTCAGATCTTCAGTAGCACATGGTCCTCTTCCTAGGAAGCTGCTGTGTGGGGCTGTCCGGTGAGCGGCAACTCGGTGAACTGCACCTTGTGTCTTTAGTGCCGGTTGCTGCAGGGAAGTAGCTCCTCTGCTCCAAGGGAGTTTTCTCATGCAGTTTTTGAAACACTGGCAGCCCTCCTGGTTTCTTGGAGTCTGCACAGTGGAAGGATGAATCTGTTTCTTCCATGATTGTTGGGGGCAGCAGTCAGGTTGGCAGGGTTGGTGCCAAGTAAGTTTTTGGTTCTTGGATCTTGTGACAGGACTCTTCTTTGTCCAATCCTTCTCTTGATCCATCAAAAGTCTGTAGTGTTGGTATCAGGGGGTCCCCTAAATACTCAATTTAGGGGCATTAAGGGGAGCGAGGGGAAGTGGCCAATGTACTTTATACCTCTGAGGTCACTACAGGCCACTACCTTCAGGGAGGGGGCATTACCCTATCCAACAATTCCTAATTCCACAGCACACAAGATGGTGGAATTCTTAATTTGGTGTTCACTTCGGGCTTGGTCACCCTAGAGGAGTGTCCAGCCTGGCAGTGCAACATGCCTCCTGTATAGAAAATTTTCTTGAATGCCTTGGTGCCAAATGGGCTGTGGTCAAAGGGGGTTTGGCAGCCCCTCACCTCACAGGGAAGCTACATTTGCATATCAAAAGCGACAGGCTCTTTGAAGCTTCCTGCCTTGGAATGCTAATTTAACAGCCTTTATTAGAGGAGGCGGTGATAACACCTCTCCCCAGAGCAGGCAATGTTTCTGTACTCTGAGAGAAGGGCTCTCACCTAGTAGGGCGTCAGAAACACATCTGTGGTGGCAGTTTGGACTGGACCTGTCAGCCAAAACTCTAGAGTAGGTTTCAGGAAGTTCCTCTAAGGTACCCTCTGGGTGCATGTATTAATAAACCCATCACTGTAATAAGTGAGGGTTAATTAATATGAAGTGCTTGATACCAAACACCCTAAGTTTCAGTGAAACCATTATGTAGCTGGGGAACTCATTTGGAGCAGTTCCCAGTACATACCTTAAGATGGCTTACCTGCTCACTTGCAATATCTCGAAATATAACTAGACATCACAGGTGCATATCTGGTCATGCATGCAGATATGCTCTCACATAAAATATAATGCACCCTACCTTCGGGCTCAAAGTCCTGCTGTAGGGATGACTAACATATTATATCTAGTGAATTTGGCATGACACACAGAAGTGTGTCATGCCAAGTTTTCACTCATGGTTTGCACAATGTTACGCAGCGTGTACTGGCAGTCTGTGTGGAATTTGTAGGTGGGTCCCTTAGGGTAGCATAAGATATCCTGCAGCCCTTAGGGACCCTATTTAGTACCTCTGCCCTCTGTACTTAGAGTACTATTAACTAGGGAGTTACAGGTCTGCTAAATTACTTGACCAATTGTAAGACAATTGGATTTTACCTTGTTTCATGGAAAGTGCACTGGCACTGAGGTCTGGTTTGCAGGCATCAGTCCCCTGTCCAAGTTAAAAATCAGCATCTAGTAGCTAAAAAGAGGGGAAAAGTGTGTGGGGGTGGTGACTGCAACAACAACCCAGTTCCTTACACCTACATCTTTAATCGATTTTTATTATCCATAACAAAACAATAGACAATGATGCAGTACAAAGTAATCATGGATGTTCATTAGAATAAAAAATATAAAAACACCAACATTATCTCAACTTGTGCCTGAAAGTTAAAATACATTAACAGGAAATCGGGTATCATCCACATATTCAAATAAGAGTATAACTTCGTAAATTAAGAGGTAATGTACTGGCTAAGCACCGCGTAAATACACACATCTTGCTCTGAGTTTGGAGCTGGCACTCTGGGTCTTTCCAATCACGAGTAGGCACGTAGATAAGGACCCTTGGAGAAGAGCCAAGCTTAGGCATGAACTGTAAATAAGTTTGGCAGTGGGGAGTTCAGACAAATACTTGAGCTGTCAGCAAACTCAATTAAAAAAAAATGACAGAACTATTTTTCCATAGTAGAGGTTTGGCAGTGGGGAGTTCAGACAAATACTTGAGCTGTCAGCAAACTCAATTTAAAAAAAATGACAGAACTATTTTTCCATAGTAGAGGTCCCAGATATCGGAATCCATCCAACAAATCTTGTGATTTCCTTCATTAATAGTTGATATAAGGTCTGTTCACATTTGGTCTTAAATGTGCTGATTGTATTTACTCTGCGGAGACTGGCATTAAATAGTTCCTAAAAACGCATCCGCAATGAAAAGACACTGAAGTAAAACATTAAATGTTTTCACTTGATATTGAAACTTTTACATATAATTCTTCATTTTACAGGGGATAAGAATGTTTCATGATACTAAGGCGGCAAACAAGTGGCTTGAAGTGAACATGCACAAAATGAATGGAGGTATATGTACACCAAAGATACTCTGCATGGAAAAAACAGAAGTGGAGAAAACACTTGCAAAGTATGAAGAATATATAAACTCTGAGGACATTTATGTTGGTAGCAGCAATCCTTTAGAGCTATTTGTTTTTACTTTTTATAATATTTTGGATATGGATTTATTTTTATCAGAGACAAGAGACAAACAGCAACTGCGTGTACATGCAACGTATGAGGAAAATGTTTAAAATATCATCACGTTTGTATATAGAAACATCACTTATGCAGTATCAAAGTGATTGTAAAGTACCTATTTTTCATATCTTCATTTGATACTCTAAAACCCCACATAAAGCACTTGAATATAAAAGTGATTTGTTTTATGGCATTTCTGTTTGTAAATTGTAAAATTATTTGGTTTACATGTATATTAACTAGCCATATCAGTTCA
The DNA here is from genome assembly GCF_964263255.1 of Lissotriton vulgaris. Lineage (NCBI taxonomy): Eukaryota > Metazoa > Chordata > Amphibia > Caudata > Salamandridae > Lissotriton > Lissotriton vulgaris. The sequence continues at coordinate 1,079,324,762 of NC_141689.1, read as the reverse complement.
ACAGACGTCAGACACATCAAATGGCAAATTACAAGTATTATTTCCTCCATTGATCATTCGGACAGTATCTAAAACATTTCTCAAAATTACTATGAATGCAGCATCAATAAGCATAACTAACATCAATAAGAACATACTTATAATCAATATCTATACAAACGAATAAAGTGAATCCTTGAATTTGAAATACATTTTAATGAAGTTGCTGTGGTCAATCTTTTACTTCGATGCGATGTAGAAGGCGAATGTGATATAGGTGCTTAGACTATTTGTATACAATTACCAGGCAGTATCTATCTGCATACATATTGGACTGTATTTTGTTGGTTTTTGTCTCCAGGACAGTAAGGTATTAGTCCAGAAGCAGTTGCTGCATCTTAATTGTGTGGGAGTCTGAAACAGAAGTAAACTTTACATATATGTTGTAGACAAACTCTTATGGAAGTTAGTCATTTCATGGATATAGCAAACCAGAGAGAAACATTTTTCAATCAACATCTTATTGCCTAGTACGAATCCAAAGCCTTTTGATAAAAACTTGAGCCTCTCGGTATACAAACATCTTCAGCAAGGAGCTTGAGCATTAGCACTGACTGTCAAGTTTCTTTTCAGGTTTCAAACACACTAGCTATCTGTTGTAGTTTCTCCCTCTTCTCCTCTGTTCTTGGTACCTTCCATCCTCCCGTCTCCGTTTGGAACGTTCCTGGAGTTTGCCTTACAATGCTGCCTGTGTGCGACCTGTCATACGGAGAGTGGATGACTGTCATTAAAGACTCATAATTCTTACCTGCTGTCTCGTGATTATTCTTTACAATACTGGTGACAAGCAAGGCAAAGGGGACCTGCAGTGATCTCCACCGTATGAGAATAAGGGGTGATTTATCAAAAGAGTGAAGATTGCTGCGGAAGGTGCCTGTTCTCTGAATATTGACTCGGGACCATAAAAAACTGTCTTGCGACACGTGTGTTGTTATCTGAGCGTATGCAGTGGCGCAGCGCGAGGGTTAGCCTTGGTGTAAGGTGACGAAGCAATTTAAGAGGCGTGCGGAGCCTGGGCATATCAGCTGCTGAAACAAACGTCTGTTTTCTCTCAGATGTCAAATTTGTGCATCACAAAGCCCTAGAGAAGCACAGAAGCTGAAATCCACCGAGTGAAGGTCACCAGTGGTGGAACTGCCTTGCCTGGCTGAATTACAGTTAGAGGGTGTCACTGTGTTTGTCGCCGAGTGAGGAACCGGTAATCCTGTCAGAATAGCGTCTTCACAGGAACTGCAAGCATCTTCGGAGCCTGCACACATCGGAGAACTGCTGCCTCATAACTACTTTCCTCTAAAAAGAAAAGAACCACTAGCTGGTGTCAGTCAGCTGGCTTTGCTTGCCTTTGAACCTTCAGGGAGCAAAGCAGGTAGTGAAATTATTATGCTCATCGCGGTGGGGGCTGCCCTGTCATGTCAGGAGGATAAACACAGCGCTGTCTGGCCAGCTTAGTCTGCATGAACTGGTTGGTTTCATAAGTGAGTGTGCATGCTAAAGACAGAGACACCTTATATTCTTTCCTCCACCGGGGTGCAGGTCAAAGTATACTGTGATTGTTGACGCCGTGCAGTTACATGCCCTACATGGTGAAACGCACACTACCAGGTTTCAGTATTCCTGCTAAATAAAATTACTTTAAAAAACCCTTCCTTGAGGAAGTCAATCGGCTCCTCAGCTTCACATAAAGCACTCATCAAGTCGTTTTGGGTTACTATACAGTTCTCCCATTGCACCTACCATGGCAGTACCAGCGTTATGCCAGCCACCTGCCTTCCTCAATGAAATTGGCAAGCCAGAAATCCACTGGAAGGACTGGGTAAAGCTTTTTGAGTCCTAGCTTATTGCCATGGGGTGGAGCATTTTTCAGCTGTGTCGAAACAACACATACTGTTGCACAACCTAGGTATCCATGGAAGGAACATTTACGAGATTTTAATGGAACTTGAAGGAGATTAGGATGATGATAATGAAGATGTATTCAATGTCACATTGTTAAAATTTCAATTACATTTCGGGGACAAAGTGAATGTAGTACTAGAAAGACACAAATTCTTCAACCGCACACAAGGGAAGCAAGAGTCAGTTACGAACTATGTGAAAGCTCTAAGAGGTCTTACTCTGTTGTTTGAGTTTGGTGAACTAAATGTTTCCTTGATCAGAGAACAATTGGTAAGGTGTACAAATAATAATCACATACATCAGAAACTGTTGTTTAAAAACCCTGCACTTAAGGTAGCAATTGATATAGCCAAATCAATAGAGCACACAGTTAAGTATGTAAAGGAAATGAGAATTCCAAGTGAAGTTGTTGCTAGTGTACAGGAACAAAGCAATCCTCTAATGAGAAGGAGAGCAAAGTAATGAAAGTCAAAACTAAAGTACAGACTATAACCAGACAAAGCAAGCAACTGATGAGATGCTTCAGATGTGGAAGTAACAACCATCTGGCTAACAGCCCTTTTTGTTCTGCACGTAATGTCACTTGTAAAAAGTGTGATAGAAGATTCCACTTCTCAAGCGTTTGCAAGGACAGGGACAGTAATCAAGTGAAATCTATCTACAGCGGGGGTGACCAAGTACCGAAATATGTTTTCCAGGTGAAAGATAAAGAGGGAGAGGATACTCCCATTTATCCTAAATGTACTGTGTACCTAAATAGTAAACCCATAGTTATGTTTGTGGACTCATGCTCATCGTTCACGCTGATCAACCAGGTGGATTTCAACAAGTCCTTCGACGTACCCAATCTAAGCATCTCAGAACCAGACATATCACCAGAAGGGCACACTAAGGAACCCATACCCCTGGTAGGTATGGCAAAAATGCTTATTACGTTTAAAGGCAGGTCCACCTACGGTAAAGTATATGGCAAAGGTAGGATCCAACCAACTAGAATGGCGCCATCAGAAAGATCTAGTGATCATTATGGATCCCAACAACAAGGAACAAGTTCTGGTTATTGAAAGAGAAGCATCAGAATCGTAGGCTCCCATTTTTCTGGCGACCAAGGCCAATGGCGAGGGGATCCGTTTGTGTGTACCTGCGCAGCCTTAATGACAACATATGGGTTGAGACCCATTAATGAGATGCTAAGCACCTGTAGTGCAGTTCCTATTTTCCCTATAGGCCCTGCGCATTGGAATAACATAAACAGCAGTGTAGACATAGAAGTGCGGTCTTCCAGGTCTCTACTGACTATATTAGACTTAATTGGGTTTGTACCAACTAGCTCAGAGGTCACTGGAAACTTTCTTGACTGAATAGGAAGTGATCAGCTTCCATGGCTCAGACAAGAAGGGATTCAGTTTTCCAACAACCGCATAAACATGACAACTTTGTTCCTTAGAATAAGAGTCAATCTCTAGAGTCGTGTGAAACAATAGACAGTTATTTCACTCAGTCAGTTGTGCAAGAATTACTTTCACCAGGATGCAGAGAATAGAGAGACAGGCGTTTTCAATAAAAGGTATTATTTATTGAACAGTCTTTCTTCTCATGCAAGAGAAATGAATTGCCACAATTGCAAGACTTGTTATTATAAAAAGTGCGTGCAGTAAAATGAGTATTGTGAAATAATACTGTAAAAGCATTGATATGGTTTCTAAGCCATACGATAGTTAAAATGAGTAAAATATATACATTCATATATACATTAGGCTAACGTCCTCAACTGGTGCTTCTAACTACGCCTACCTCGGTGTACCTGACCTAAGCCTAATACTTGGGAGGGAGTAAGTAGCAGTTTAAGTTAAGTTGGTTTTGCCAAGGGTTTGCTTCAAGAATTCTCTCTAAAGGGTTTAGTCAACACCATACCTCTGGAATAGAATGTTGGAGGTCTGGTATCTCCTCTCAGGACTCGATATTCCAGTCACCCGCAAGGGTAGGCTGGAAACGCCGGAGCTGGATTTTCTCGGCAGGAGAAAAGACAGTGTCTTTCTCAGCGCGTCAAGGAGGAGGAGGGGCAGCGTCCGTGGGCTTCTCGCATCTGCTGGGCTCTGCAAGGGACAGCTGTTCTGCTCCTGTATTCACCACCACCATCGCGCTTGCTTAAGGCAATGTTGGCTTTATTTATACCTGAAAGGTGCCTTGTTTGACGTAAGTTTTTGGACATAAGACGTCAATAAAGATGTCACTAAGAACTGGTCGTTCTTACAGTGCTCATTAGAGTTCTATTACTAATAAAAACAAAGCAACGGGGCTTTCCCAGGTTGCTGGAAGTTTTATCTGTTGAAGAACTCGGTGTGTAATCTAGGAATCTAAGATAGTGGCTTCTGCTGTGTCATGTACTAATGAGCTACAGAGGCTAGTTTCTGAAATATGGCTGAAATATGGCTCTGATCGTTTATGTCATTATAGGGGTATGAATTGATTATAGCCGTATAGGGCATAAGGTCACAATATTGATCGGGGTCCTAGATTAGAACACGACACGCCATGGGTGATGCAAAAATATTTTCTGTGAATGACGTATCCATGGCATACTACTATGTGGAGTTGCACCCACAGCCTATACCCCTCACTGTATTCACCACTCCTTTTGGGGCTTACATGTTTAAGAGGATGCCGTTTGGCCTAGCATCGGCCGCTGCAGTTTTTCAGAAGATACTGCAAACAGTGTTGAGCGGCATAGTGAAGACGTTCTGCTTCCAAGATGATATCTTAGTATACGGTACCACTGCAGAAGAGCTTGATTCTACATTACGAAAAGTGTTTAGGAAATTGATGGAAGCTGGCTTGACAGTGAAGTAGAACAAGTGTAAAATGAAAGTCAGTTCCGTAGACTACCTGGGGCAAACAATATCAGAAGAGGGGTTCAAACCTAAGTGCAGCCTAGTACAATCAGTTAAGGATGCCCCCTATCCAAAAAACAAGGAAGAACTCAAATCCTTTCTAGGGATAATCGAAATCATGGCCAAGTACGTCAAAGGGTTCTCAGATAAATGCGAATGTCTACGTGATCTCTTAAGGAAAGGCAATGATTTTGTTTGGGAAACAAAACACAGCACCACAATAGACAACCTGAAAGATGAGGTAACAAAGTCAGCGTTGGGGTCATTAGACCCCAAAAAGAAGACATTCTTGACCACTGATGCATCCAACAAGGGATTGGGAGCCACAATATCGCAAAAAGGAGAACATTGCAAGACCATCATTGCGTATGCTGCCCGATGCCTAACCTCTGCAAAATGTAATTATTCCATAGTGGAAATGGAAGCACTTGCTGTATTCTGGGTGGTGTTACATTTCAGATTTTATGTTTGGGCATACAATTCACCATCCTAACGGACCACAAACCCCTCACATTCATGTTTTCAACCAAGAAAACTAACTGCGGATCTCCCAGCATATCAAAATGAAGATTAGGCCTTGAGGGTTATTGTTTCAGGACCGAGTATTTACCAGGAGGTGACAATGTCCTAGCAGACTAACTCTCCAGGGCACCTCTAGAAGGGGAAGTGCAAGATGAACCCTTGGACATGCCTGTCCTTGATATACAATTACAAGCCATAACAGAACGTGAATGAAATGATGAGATGGTTTCCGACAAATCGTTTAGTTCGCTCAAGAACTGCTTGTCGAAGGATTGCCTGAGAAGCGCAAGGACCTGAAAGAAGATCTGCAGAGCTACTAGGAGGTCAGACACAAACTATCCATGATTGGTGGGAAGTTATACAGGAATGACAAAGCCATACCACCTACCAAATTGAGAGGAAAACTTATAGACTTAGCTCACGTAGAGCATTTAAACAGGAGAAAAACAAAAAACAGCGAGGAACCGTTTCTGGTTCCCCAATATGGACTCTTGGGTGGAGCAAAAAGTAAAAGAGTGCGTAACTGTGCGAAAAGTGACAAGACAAAGAATGTGCATAAAGTACCATTGTCTCCTGTTGTAGTACCCAATGTGCCATGGAGCAAATTGGCAATGGACATAATAGGTTCTATGGAGAACCTAGGACAGCAGAAAAGATTCATGATGGCACTCATCGACTACACCTCCCACTGGATAAGATATAAATTTGTGATGCACACTACTACGAAAATCCTTGTTGAATTTTTGAGTGACTTGTTCAGCTGCGAAGGGATTCCACAAACTCTAGTCACAGACAATGGGGTACAATTCGTGTCAGAGGAGATGAAAGGATTTTTAAGCAACATGGGAAACACACATAAAAAAACTGCATTATATTGTCTCAAGGCCAATGGCCCTGTAGAAAGAGTGAACCACATGATTAAAGAAAACACCCAATTAGCCATGAGAGAGCCTGTGGTCTTACCACACATCCTTCAACTTAATAACAGGAGTCTCCCCTTTGGTGTCCCTCAGGCGTAGAGCCCTGCACAAAAAATATCCCCTTGTGGTTGGATGGTGGGAGGCCTGTGCACACTAATGCACCCCTCATTAATGAGAGAAGGAATAAACACCAGCTGAAGTGCAAAAGTTGGTACGACTACAAACAGGGAGTCAAAAAACAGGATTGGGAAGTTGGCTATTCTGTAAGAGTTAAGATACCTACCAGAGAAAAGATAAATCACAGCAAGTTCTACCCCACACAGCAAGGTCAAAAGAAATGTGGTTCAGCTTGATAATGGTCAAGTCTGGAGCGGGGACAGAATTGTGAAGGCCAGTATCAATTAACACATGTGTGCCTAAGCTCCTCTAGTTCCCAGTCCACCCCTTCCTTCCTCAGCCTTTGCCTTCATACTTCCCTTTACAATACTATCTTTCAACAATATTTTATGTTTTGAGCCCATGTCCTGCCACTTCTGGATAAAGGCTTCCTATTCTTCCAGCCTTACAGGTACCTTATTAACAGATGACATGACATCTTAAATGCCACAGCGCAACTCATCCTTTGTATTAAGAATATATCTGTATAAAAATGAGTTAAAGTGTGCATGAATCATGTACAATGCTCCATTTATTATGATCATTAAAAGCATTTGTAAGCGAAGTTCATCTTCATGGATGAAATTACAGTTACTTATATGTCTATAACTTGATAGGTACACATTGGCTTGTGGGTGGCACAGTAGGTAGAGGTGATAAATGTTGCTTGGCTCAGGCTTAATCCTTATGGATCGTATAGAGTGTGGTGTTCTTGAAAAACAAAATATGTAATTGTGAGCAATGTGTGTGGAAAGGGCGCCCGACCCGAGAAGAACCATCCCCCAAGCCGCACACGCCAGAGTCCCGCAACACTCGCCCTCATTGAACCCCCATAGTGCCCAGCTGCCTAGCGGTGTACCCGCACGGAGTGCACGCACGGGGTGCATGGACTGGATCTTCTACTTTGGCTATCCCTCATTCTCAGATACCGGGGTGGCGCCCCATGATACTGTTGCTGGATGAGCGCTTTGTACATCAGCATGCGGGTGCGAGGAGCTGCACTCCCTGCAAAACCATGTCTTTGTTGGACTGAGTGAAGAGTGGCCGGAGGTGTGGGTTTCGCCTCTACGCCGCTTGCAGTTGTGCTTGCCTAGTCGAAAGTGTAATAACAACCATCTCTAAGACTTGACGAATCAGAGGTGGCGATTATGGAGAATGCATTTCTTCGATACCGTGTGTCTTCAGAGCTGAGGGGAGCTGCGGTGCTGTTGTCTGGCCCGACGTTCAACACCTGAGGTCCGCTGCGGACATTGAGAGTCCTGAGAAGGCATAAACAGAAGTGATGGTGAGTCCCTAGAAATCCGAGATGGGTCGCACAGATAGAACGCAACCTAAGTTTGACACCAGTAGAAAACTCAAAACTTCGGACATTCCGCCCCAGGAAGAAGATACTGGCCCAGAAAAAATAACAGGAAGCGAGGAAGCCCGAGACAGATCTGCGCCACATATTGCTCGCCATGGAAAAGAATCTTCAGGGCGGCATTGCGTCTCTGGGCACGAAGAGGGATGCATTGACGTACCGCATGGATCGAATGGCGGAGAAGTTAGATAAACATGCGGAACACATTGACATGTCGGAGAGACGCATCGGTGAAGTGGAAGAGGCCCAAACAACCTTGGATACAGAACACAAGCAGCTGGGGAACGTGATTCTACTGTTGCAGGACAAAGCCGAGGACCTGGAAGCGAGGTCGCAAAGATGTAATATACGTATTGTTTGAATGCATTTCTGTTAAAGGTACACTAGTAATTCTTTTTGGCAGAGATGTTGGCCGACACGAGCAATGCTTTACGGAAAATTGTGAGATGCTTGCTAACATACACCTACACCACCCACATAATGACCAATCTTGTGCACGGTGATGACATGACCCCTACTGGCCCACAGCCTTCTGGAACGACGCACAGCTCACGTGACGGTGACACTATCACTTTTCTGACTTGGAACGTTAGGGGACTAAACGATCACAGGAAGGTGCGTAAGGTCCTACAGTACCTTACGAGACATGCAGTGGACATTGCGCTGTTGCAAGAGACCCACCTGCAAACAGATAGTCCGACCCTACGCTACAGAGAACTGCACAACCATATCCACTCTGCGAGCTTTACGTCTAGCGCCAGGGGTGTACTGACCATGGTGAACCCAAAGTCCTCTATTACATTTCATCCGACTGTCACTTACCCCGAGGGGAGACATGTGATCACGGAATGTACTGGTAAGGGAATGAAGTTCCACGTGATTAACACATACGGCCCCAACTTCGACTGTCCCCCTTTTCATGTCTCCCTAGCGCGTAACATCAGAAACTTAGGGGAGGGACAACTGCTGTGGGGCGGTGACTTAAACTTGACTAGAGACCCTGCCATGGACCGGTCAGATGGGCCTAGCAGACGCCCTTGGGCCTCCTCACGTGTTCTAGTTGCGGAGATGACTAGATTGGGACTTCAGGACGTCTGGAGGACAAAATACCCGACACAAGGGGGGATATACTCACTACTCGTCACAACAGGACATACACACCCGCATTGATTATTGGCTGCTCTCTGCGTGCCTCCTCTCTAGTGTGCGAGCGTGTAAGATACTGCCACGTACTTATTCAGATCATTCCCCGGTACTGGTCACCGTTTCCGTCCCGACGCGCCAACCGCCTCCCTTCTCCTGGCGACTACCTCCATATGCACTGCTTGACGATGCTTTTCGAGAGGTGGTAGCCTCCGCGATAGAAGACTTCTGTGATAGAAATGAGGGGTCGGTTGACTCATTCACCACAATCTGGGAGCCTTTAAGGCGTATATACGTGGTATCCTCATTTCTAAACATGCTGGAGTCCTCAAGTCCATCCGTGATCGTCTGGCGCTTTTAGAGCGCAGGCTTAAAGACATCAAAACACGTCGGCTTCTTGACCGTAGTGCGGACCTGACACAAGAATTAGCGCAAACGATTAGAGAATATAACAATGAAGCGGATGCGGAGGTAAAGTATCTTGGTAAATATGCTATTGCCAAGTCTTACGGAGAGGGAGAACGCCCGGGAGCGGTATTGGCCCAGATGGCCAAGCAACGCAGACAAAATGACAGGAAGGCAACCATTAGCTCTCCTCTCACTGGTGAGGTGATAGATGATGTGGAAGCAGTGGTCCGTTTCCGTGAATACTACGCTGCACTGTACGCTTCAAGGGGCCCGATGTCGGAGGAGCGCATCATGGAGTATCTGACACATATTCAATTACCTTGGCTCACAAATACTCACCGTGAATTCTTAGCGCGTCCATTCGAAAGGGAAGAGATTGTCTGGGCATTGTCGTCAATGAGGGTGTGTAGTGCGCCGGGGAATGACGGCTTCCCTGCTTCATTTTATAAGATTTACTCAGAGCTGTTGATTCCTAAGCTGCTGAAACTAGTGGAACAGATCGTAGAATATGGGCGGATGCCCCCAACAATGTGCAAGGCAGTCATTATAGCTCTTCTTGAACCGGGTAAGCCTCCAGAGGACTGTGCTTCCTATCGGCCGCTATCTCTTATAAATGTAGCTGCTAAGATCTTTGCAAAAGTAGTCACGAATCGTATCAGTCCGCTGATTCCGACACTGGTGGCCCCTGAACAAGCCGGATTTGTCCCTAGCTGTACTTTAACCTACAATTTGCGTACAGTATTTGCGGCCTTCCAACACACGAGGTGCCTGCAGTTGCGGTGTTCCTGGATATAGAGAAGGCATTGGACTCCGTCGAATGGCCTTTTCTACGTACAGTATTGCAACGCATGGGGGTTGGAGAACTGTTCATACAACTAATAAACATACTATATACATCACCAAAAGCGCGTGCCCGGATAGGATCGTCCACGTCAGAACCCTTTTGCATTGAGCGCGGCGCCAGACAGGGTTGCCCCCTCTCCCCTTTCCTGTACACCCTAGTAGCGGAGCCCCTCGCGTGCGCCCTAAGGGAATACCACAGTCACCGAGGCATCCGTTTCCCTGGCTTTAACCTAATAGTATCTACATACGCGGATGACACTCTCCTCTATGTACACGACCCAGATACAAACCTATCGAGGGTTTTGAGAGAGGTAGTTTTGTTCGGATCATTATCCGGGATTATGGTGAAATGGAACAAAATGGTGATGTTCCCCCTCACACCGGCCACCGGCAGAATAGATTCGGACTACCCCATACAATGGTCCACGGACTCAGTCAGATATCTAGGCATAAAGCTCCATACAGACGCGGAAGTGGTCCTAAGGGAAAATTATGGTGTTGCTATCTCCAAACTTGAGGATGATGTAGAGAAGTGGATCGGCCTCCCCCTCTCCTTGTGGGCAGAATTTTGTTGCTTAAAATGATTGTGCTTCCCCGCGTCCTGTTCGTGTTCAGTAACATCCCCATGGTGCTGTCTAGCAATTTTTTTAAACAACTGAATACATTAATATTACGGTTAGTCTGGGCCGGCAAACAGCCCAGGGTAGCTTGGGATATCCTCATTCGACCTTACGAGGAAGGAGGTTTACAGGCTCCTGATTTGGAGCTATATTATCGAGCCAGGGTGCGCATGTGTACTACTGGATGTACGGTCCTGCCAACGCCCCTCATGTCCTCATTGAAGGTATAGTTGCTGATCCAACTCCGTTACCGGCGCTTATGGCTCGTCCCAGAGACAGACGTACGGGCATATTAGATTCTCTTAATGCGGTGACTCACGCCTGGTACCATTTAATGGACGCTCAGGCCTGCTCACTACTATACGCACCAGGGGCAAAATTAGAATGGTGTTCATGGCTTGGCCCCTGCAAGGATAGAGGAGTTTTATCGGCGCTGGCAAAATTAAAGCTAATCACTATATGGGATCTTTTCCTTAATGGCAGGGTCCGTACGTGGGAGGACGTACTCGCGTAGGAAGGCCCGAGAGCACAACCTCTGGCTATGTTTCAATTTCATAGAGTGCGGAGCGCCCTAAGAATGCTGCTTGGAGATGACATGGAGGAACCACCTACTGTGCACACATATGAATATGTGGTCACGGCTAAATCCCCAGCGCGCCTCATATCGCGTCTTTATAGCGACACACTGACGGAGAGGATATCACCATATGCAAAACCTAGGCTAGCATGGCAGTCCGACTTGGGGACAAATGGAAATATTGCAGCGCCAGTATCAGGAAGGTCTCTTTAAATGGTAGACACCGATTGCTACATTTTATATTTGTAAACAGGGTATATTACTCACCTGAGCCTCTGTATAGATGTGGCTTGCGAGACGATCCCAGCTGTGTACGATGCAGGGCACCCTCTGCTGATTTCTTTCATTTGGCATGGATGTGCCCGAAGGTGGCCGCCTTTTGGCAAGAGGTTTATAAAGAAGTAAATAGAGTCACTGAACTATCATTAACCCCTAACCCGCTGCTCCCTCTACTGGGCTATTCCAAAGATATAACACCGGAATTTCGCCGACTAATAGATATAGCCTTCCTAGTAGCCAGACGGTGTGTGGCGCTTACTTGGATGAAAGGGCCTGTTCCAACATTAAATAAATGGATTAATGATATGATATATTGTTGCACACAAACAGGCCGGTACAGCGAATTATTACCCCCCACGAAATCGACCAAAAAATTACTGGGCACTGTATCTAGAGAGGAGGCCAGTGACGGACACTGCTGACACTGACGAAACACGGTCTGCCTTGGGGTCGGGATCACGAGAGGGCAACACAGGACGTGCACCGAACACACTGATGCACCCATTGCAGGAGTGAATAGGCCGAGACTACCTTTTGTTACCCCTACCGTAGGTAATAGAGTCATACTAACTGTGGCGGGTTACTCTTGCGTTATGGATGGAATGCTGTAAAGCTGACCGGAGGCGGTAGGGCAAGAAGTCTGTGTACAGGCACTGTATATCTTTTTGCACCTTGCATGTAGGAATGATTTGTTGGGGACTGATGCACATATCAAAAGTGTGATAGAGGTTATCGCTGAGTATAACGCACAAAGATTACAATGTATAACTGCCTTAATCCGATGTGTCTGCCGATGTTAATGCCGAATCCACTGTAAGACAATATGTTTGTTCCTTTTTGTATTGCTATATTTTATATGCCATAAATAAAATGTAAAAAAATAAAAAAAATTGTGAGCAATGTAATCTTGCGATAAGGGAAATGCAATTAACTATTGAGACATAATACATTGAGGTGGGGGTACCTCGTTTGATACCACTTGTTGTGACAAATTTTACTCTGCTCAAGTAATTGACATATAGGTAGTATAGAGGGGTGCTCTCATTATTAAGATCAGTATGAAAATGGGTGAGCCAAGTTGATCTTCATGGGAGAAAGGATGGTTACTTATTCGATTATAACTCCAAAGGAACGCATTGGCTTGAAAGTGGCACACTGGGCACAAATGGAACCCTTGCTTGGCTCAGGCTAAATCCTGATGGAGGTTGTAGGGGGATGTGGTATGTTGGAAAAACAAAATACATATGTGTGAGCCAATGTGTTTTTCCTATAAGAGAACCACACTTACCTATTTGCATGCAACTATATAGGAATGCATTGAGGTGAGGGCAACCAGTTTGGTGCCACCTGTTGTGAGAAATTTAGCTCGGCTCAGGCAATTTACATATCAGAAGTATAGAGGAGACCTTCCTTTAGTAGGATGAATATGAAAATTAGTGAGCCAATTTGATCTTCATGGTAGAAAGGATGGTTACTTATTCGTTTCTCACTCCATAGGAACGCATTGGCTTGAAAGTGGCACACTGGGCACAAGTGGAACCCTTGCTTGGCTCAGGCTAAATCCTGATGGAGCTTGTAGGGGGATGTGGTATGTTTGAAAAACAAAATACATATGTGTGAGCCAATGTGTTTTTCCTATAAGAGAACCACAATTACCTATTTGCATGCAACTATATAGGGATGCATTGAGGTGAGGGCAACCAGTTTGGTGCCACCTGTTGTGACAAATTTAGCTTGGCTCATGCAATTTACATATCAGAAGTATAGAGGAGACCTTCCTTTAGTAAGATGAATATGAAAATTAGTGAGCCAAGTTGATCTTCATGGTAGAAAGGATGGTTACTTATTCGTTTCTAACTCCATAGGAATGCATTGGCTTGAAAGTGGCACAGTGGGCACAAGTGGAACCGTGGCAGGGCTCAGGCTAAATCCTGATGGAGCTTGTAGGGGGATGTGGTATGTTTGAAAAACAAAATACATATGTGTGAGCCAATGTGTTTTTCCTATAAGAGAACCACAATTACCTATTTGCATGCAACTATATAGGGATGCATTGAGGTGAGGGCAACCAGTTTGGTGCCACCTGTTGTGAGAAATTTAGCTCGGCTCAGGCAATTTACATATCAGAAGTATAGAGGAGACCTTCCTTTATTAGAATCAACATGAATATTCGTGAGCCAAGTTGATCTTCATGTGAGAAATGATAGTTACTTATTCGTTTATAACTCCTTAGGAACGCATTGGCTTGAACGTGGCACAGTGGGCACAAGTGGGACCGTTGCTTGGCTCAGGCTAGATCCTGATGGAGCTTGTAGGGGGATGTGGTATGTTTGAAAAACAAAATACATATGTGTGAGCCAATGTGTTTTTCCTATAAGAGAACCACAATTACCTATTTGCATGCAACTATATAGGGATGCATTGAGGTGAGGGCAACCAGTATGGTGCCACCTGTTGTGAGAAATTTAGCTCGGCTCAGGCAATTTACATATCAGAAGTATAGAGGAGACCTTCCTTTAGTAGGATGAATATGAAAATTAGTGAGCCAAGTTGATCTTCATGGTAGAAAGGATGGTTACTTATTCGTTTCTCACTCCATAGGAACGCATTGGCTTGAAAGTGGCACACTGGGCACAAGTGGAACCCTTGCTTGGCTCAGGCTAAATCCTGATGGAGCTTGTAGGGGGATGTGGTATGTTTGAAAAACAAAATACATATGTGTGAGCCAATGTGTTTTTCCTATAAGAGAACCACAATTACCTATTTGCATGCAACTATATAGGGATGCATTGAGGTGAGGGCAACCAGTTTGGTGCTACCTGTTGTGAGAAATTTAGCTCGGCTCAGGCAATTTACATATCAGAAATATAGAGGAGACCTTCCTTTATTAGAATCAACATGAATATTCGTGAGCCAAGTTGATCTTCATGGTAGAAATGATGGTTACTTATTCATTTATAACTCCATAGGAACGCATTGGCTTGAACGTGGCACAGTGGGCACAAGTGGGACCGTTGCTTGGCTCAGGCTAAATCCTGATGGAGCTTGTAGGGGGATGTGGTATGTTGGAAAAACAAAATACATATGTGTGAGCCAATGTGCTTTTCCTATAAGAGAACCACAATTACTTATTTGCATGCAACTATATAGGGATGCATTGAGGTGAGGGCAACCAGTTTGGTGCCACCTGTTGTGACAAATTTAGCTTGGCTCATGCAATTTACATATCAGAAGTATAGAGGAGACCTTCCTTTAGTAAGATGAATATGAAAATTAGTGAGCCAAGTTGATCTTCATGGTAGAAAGGATGGTTACTTATTCGTTTCTAACTCCATAGGAATGCATTGGCTTGAAAGTGGCACAGTGGGCACAAGTGGAACCGTGGCAGGGCTCAGGCTAAATCCTGATGGAGCTTGTAGGGGGATGTGGTATGTTTGAAAAACAAAATACATATGTGTGAGCCAATGTGTTTTTCCTATAAGAGAACCACAATTACCTATTTGCATGCAACTATATAGGGATGCATTGAGGTGAGGGCAACCAGTTTGGTGCCACCTGTTGTGAGAAATTTAGCTCGGCTCAGGCAATTTACATATCAGAAGTATAGAGGAGACCTTCCTTTATTAGAATCAACATGAATATTCGTGAGCCAAGTTGATCTTCATGTGAGAAATGATAGTTACTTATTCGTTTATAACTCCTTAGGAACGCATTGGCTTGAACGTGGCACAGTGGGCACAAGTGGGACCGTTGCTTGGCTCAGGCTAGATCCTGATGGAGCTTGTAGGGGGATGTGGTATGTTTGAAAAACAAAATACATATGTGTGAGCGAATGTGTTTTTCCTATAAGAGAACCACAATTACCTATTTGCATGCAACTATATAGGGATGCATTGAGGTGAGGGCAACCAGTATGGTGCCACCTGTTGTGAGAAATTTAGCTCGGCTCAGGCAATTTACATATCAGAAGTATAGAGGAGACCTTCCTTTAGTAGGATGAATATGAAAATTAGTGAGCCAAGTTGATCTTCATGGTAGAAAGGATGGTTACTTATTCGTTTCTCACTCCATAGGAACGCATTGGCTTGAAAGTGGCACACTGGGCACAAGTGGAACCCTTGCTTGGCTCAAGCTAAATCCTGATGGAGCTTGTAGGGGGATGTGGTATGTTTGAAAAACAAAATACATATGTGTGAGCCAATGTGTTTTTCCTATAAGAGAACCACAATTACCTATTTTCATGCAACTATATAGGGATGCATTGAGGTGAGGGCAACCAGTTTGGTGCTACCTGTTGTGAGAAATTTAGCTCGGCTCAGGCAATTTACATATCAGAAATATAGAGGAGACCTTCCTTTATTAGAATCAACATGAATATTCGTGAGCCAAGTTGATCTTCATGTGAGAAATGATGGTTACTTATTCATTTATAACTCCATAGGAACGCATTGGCTTGAACGTGGCACAGTGGGCACAAGTGGGACCGTTGCTTGGCTCAGGCTAAATCCTGATGGAGCTTGTAGGGGGATGTGGTATGTTGGAAAAACAAAATACATATGTGTGAGCCAATGTGTTTTTCCTATAAGAGAACCACAATTACTTATTTGCATGCAACTATATAGGGATGCATTGAGGTGAGGGCAACCAGTTTGGTGCCACCTGTTGTGAGAAATTTAGCTCGGCTCAGGCAATTTACATATCAGAAGTATAGAGGAGACCTTCCTTTAGTAGGATGAATATGAAAATTAGTGAGCCACGTTGATCTTCATGGTAGAAAGGATGGTTACTTATTTGTTTCTCACTCCATAGGAACGCATTGGCTTGAAAGTGGCACAGTGGGCACAAGTGGAACCGTGGCATGGCTCAGGCTAAATCCTGATGGAGCTTGTAGGGGGATGTGGTATGTTTGAAAAACAAAATACATATGTGTGAGCCAATGTGCTTTTCCTAAAAGAGAACCACAATTACCTATTTGCATGCAACTATATAGGGATGCATTGAGGTGAGGGCAACCAGTTTGGTGCCACCTGTTGTGAGAAATTTAGCTTGGCTCAGGCAATTTACATATCAGAAGTATAGAGGAGACCTTCCTTTATTAGAATCAACGTGAATATTCGTGAGCCAAGTTGATCTTCATGTGAGAAATGATGGTTACCTATTCGTTTATAACTCCATAGGAACGCATTGGCTTGAACGTGGCACAGTGGGCACAAGTGGGACCGTTGCTTGGCTCAGGCTAGATCCTGATGGAGCTTGTAGGGGGATGTGGTATGTTTGAAAAACAAAATACATATGTGTGAGCCAATGTGTTTTTCCTATAAGAGAACCACAATTACCTATTTGCATGCAACTATATAGGAATGCATTGAGGTGAGGGCAACCAGTTTGGTGCCACCTGTTGTGAGAAATTTAGCTCGGCTCAGGCAATTTACATATCAGAAGTATAGAGGAGACCTTCCTTTATTAGAATCAACGTGAATATTCGTGAGCCAAGTTGATCTTCATGGTAGAAAGGATGGTTACTTATTTGTTTCTCACTCCATAGGAACGTATTGGCTTGATAGTGGCACACTGGGCACAAGTGGAACCGTGGCATGGCTCAGGCTAAATCCTGATGGAGCTTGTAGGGGGATGTGGTATGTTTGAAAAACAAAATACATATGTGTGAGCCAATGTGTTTTTCCTATAACAGAACCACAATTACCTATTTGCATGTAACTATATAGGGATGCATTGAGGTGAGGGCAACCAGTTTGGTGCCACCTGTTGTGATAAATTTTGCTTGGCTCAGGCAATTTACATATGGGTGGTGTATAGGGGAGCTTCCTGTGTTAGAATCAATATGAACATTGATGAGCCAAGTTGATCTTGATGGGAGAAATGTAGGTTAATTATTCATCAATAACTCCATATGAATGCATTGGCTTGAAGGTGGCACAGTGGGCACAGGTGGTAACATTGCTTGGCTCAGTGTAAGTCCTTATGGAGCTTGTAGGAGGGTGGATTGTTTTTAAAATGATTGTGATCCAATGTGAATTTATTATAGGAAATGTATGATTACTTATTAGAATATAACTGCTTGGGGATGCTTTGAGTTCAAGGCAACCCATATGGTGCCATAAATTATCATCAGCTCAGAAAACTTACAAACAGGTTCTGCAAAGGAGTGCTCTCTTGCTTAACTTGTGATGGTGGCAAAGTTGTCCCATTTTTGTCGAAATTCTATGACTAAATCCTAATAGACATAACAGTGATATGTTTTGTATTTCAAAAACAACATATTCACTGTAGGGCAATGTAGAGTCCCATAAAATGGAGTTCATTGAATTATTTATGATTGCATTTTATATAAAATGTTGCCTGCAAATAAAATGGTGGCTGAATAAGATGTTGGCTGAATAAGATGCTAACTTCAACCAGCGAATAAGATGCTGGCCGAATAAGAAGCTAACTTCAGCCTGCGAATAAGAAGCTGGCCGAATAAGAAGCTAACTTCAGCCTCATATTTTTCGCGCCATTTCTCGCCAGCCTCCCACACTCAAAACAGCACCCTGCCCTTTAGAGACACTCAAGGGGCTATAGTGAGCATGCATTTGGAGCACAGGAACATGATGCAGTGTGACGACGTCATAACGGGTTAGGAGCGCTCCGGACCCGGTGTGCTATGACGTCACGGTACAGGCCGCTGTGTTCTTCCCAAACCCCGAGGTTGCGTGGCGCTTACTTTCTTTACTCACCATCTTCTCGGGGTCCTCTTCTTCGCCCGCGTACCCCGGGCACCGAAGGCGTTCACTGGTTTTCCGCCCGATTCTAGGAGACAGCCACCCCCACAAATGTCAGGCGGGGCTGGCGTTCCCACTAATTCTAGGGGCGAGAGTAGACTGAGCGGCCGCGCTACTCTCTGACGGGTTTCAGAAGTGCCTCGAGCTCAGCCACCTCCACTCGCGCCCAGGCCGCGCAAAAGTTAGATTCTCACTTTCAACCCGCGCTGCCGATCATTACACAGCTATCAGCGCGCAGGCGTGACCTCCAGGGAGAAGACGCGTGACAGCTACTGTCCAGCCTTCTTTCAAGTGTTGACCAATCACAGAAGAGGAGGAAGTGAGTTAAACACTAGAGCGAGGAATTCTTAAGGCAATGGCACAGGCGTGGCCTTCGGAGGTTGCCGCCATATTTGGGATTTGGAATCACGTCACGCTCCTTCTTAAAAGATAGAGCGGGACTGTGCCGAGAGATTTTCTTTCGTCCCGTGATACTGGAATAAAAGTTTGGCTCTTCCACTTTTCAAGAAGGATGTAATGTTTGCGTATGTATAAAGGCTGGTCACTTTTTCTATAACAAATCGTCAGCTAAAGATGAAGGTCTATGATGACAGAACAGAAACAGGATTCCGCGAATGGGGCGAGGGTTAAGCAATCCTTCACTTTTTATTAACAGTAACCAATTCAGTTTACAGCAAAACAATATTGAAAACAAGTCAGGTCCTGGGCCGGCAGCCAATCACAGCGCGGCCCGGGGAATGACGTCACGGGGGTGTCCCGGGCCGGCAGCCAATCACAGCGCAGCTCGGGACAAAGGGGCAGGGCTTAAAAAAAGAACGAGAAACGCCCCCGAATCGCGTTTTCGCAAGAAAGCGTGATTGACAGCCTCTGTCTCCCAATGGCTAGTCTCCATTTATGGAGCTAGCCAATTGGAAACAGAGGCGGTCCGAACATCCCTACTGAAGACAAAAGTTTTCGAAACCTAAAAAGGGAAAAAAGAAGTGGGGCAAGGACATAGCCTTGCCTAATACCTGATTTGACCTTGATGTTATTAGTACATTCCCCCGCTTGGCCAAATCGAATCTGGGCCGACAACTTACCGTACAATCTAGCCAAAAAATAAATAATTGCAGCAGGGTCGCCCAGATCTAATAGTGTGGTCCACAATAGAGCATGGTCCACCAGATCAAATTCAGTGGTAAGGTCCGCAAAACAGAGGAATAGCAAGCCTTGCTTGGCTCAGGTGTATTTACCAATAATTAGATCTAATTTAATGCACTGCTCAATGGTACCGAGGCCCTTGTGGAACCCGAATTGGGAATCCGCAAGGATACCATTGGCCTCTGCCCACTCCTCCAATCGCAACAAGAGCACCCTGCTCATTATTTTCAAAGATGAGTCTAGAAGGGAGATAGGGCGATAGTTTTTAGCCTCGCCTCTATATCCCTTCTTGTAAATTGGTACAATTTTAGACTCGTCCCATGTTGATTGTGTGCATTCCTTTACTGCTGCATTGAAGACCTGGTTCAAAAGAGGGCCCCATAACAATAAATCAGCTTTATACAGGTCGACCGGCACCCCGTCAGGTCCATGGGCCTTCCCTCCCTTGCTATTCCGGATAGCATTATCTACCTCTAATATTGTAATATTGAGGGGTAAATTTTGGCCGGGGACTACAGCCCTAGAACATATGGAATCTTCCCCGCCCGGGTTAAAAATACCAGTGAAGTACAGAACCCAGATTTCCTCACTGACCTGGGCAGAAAATACAGGGAATTACTCTTTCTGAACGAAGGGGCTATTTACAGTATTCCAGAAAAGCTTACTGTCCCGAAGCTCTGCCGCTTTCGAGAGATTGTCCCAAGCTTCCTCCCTTAACTCTTGCTTCCTGCGTTTCAGATGGTTTTTATAGGTTGCCCTAAGAGATTTAACAACTTCCCTATCCCTAGGGCAGCTTGAGAGGGCTTTCTTTAATTCTCTTAAGGACTTCGTGCAGGCCCGGTCGAACCAGCCTACAGTCACTCTAGTACTACTGGCCTTGGTGATAGTTAAAGTCCTTTTAATTATTTCATTTAGTTTCTCAAAATCGGCAAGAATACATGAAGCACCTGTATTAACATCTAAGCAGCACTGAAACTCCTGGAGACTAGCTGCCACGATTTTAATCAGCAACTTCTCTGAGTTATCCCCGCACCATTTAATCCTGATGCCATTCTGTCTACAGGGAATTATTCCGGACACAGTCCTTCGAGCGGCTTGAGCCTTCCTCCCCCAAATTGATGTAAACATAGTA
The DNA here is from genome assembly GCF_964263255.1 of Lissotriton vulgaris. Classification (NCBI taxonomy): domain Eukaryota; kingdom Metazoa; phylum Chordata; class Amphibia; order Caudata; family Salamandridae; genus Lissotriton; species Lissotriton vulgaris. The sequence goes on along the minus strand of NC_141689.1, from coordinate 1,079,304,054 downwards.
ATGCCATTATGGTCACTAAGAGCCAAATCGACAATTTCCGGGATAGCACAGAGAAAGCTGATGTTTACAGAGATTAAAAGATAATCAATGACAGAAGCTGCATTCCTCCCTACAGAGGTAGGAACAGGGTTACCCTCACTATCATTTGCCGGCTGATGAATTAACAAATCTAGTTTGAGCATAAGTGTGTTAAGAGACTCTCCATATGGCGTATGAACAAAGTGGGCCCGGTCCTCCCCTCTTGCCCCATCAAAATTGCAAACATTCATAAAAGAGAAGGGGCACATAAAGATATTGAAATCCCCCCCCAAATGATACCAAAAGGGACATAGTTGGCTCTACAAATTTTATCGACTGCATTCTCGAGTTCATTAACTACTGAGGAGCTAGAGGAGTCAAACACATTATTATAATGGTTAATTAGCAAGATGTTTCGACCCTCACTTTGCTGCAACCAGAGTGCTTGTGAATGGAATCCAATGGTGGTATGGGATTTAACTCAAACCGGAAAGTTCACAGACAATAAAATCACTAGCCCACCTTTGGCACTGCCCATGGTTGATTCCTGCGCCAAACAATTATAAGACACATATCCATCACAATGTATCTCTACCGTAGACCACGTCTCTTGGAGGCAGAGTATGTCGTAATTAGTAACAGACTCCCTCCAACCAAGAGTCTCTTCTTTTTTTCGCCAACCAGCAATATTCCAGCTTACTAGTTTATACCCAGTACCATGATGGCTATCCTCTACTCCTATAGGCTCCCCTGGGGGCATAAAAGGGGGTACATTTTGTGATTGGGCCTCTGAACTATAGGATCGTTTATCACAGCTTGTCCTTGATTGGATTATTGACGTTAGTGAATGCTCCACAAGGTCATCACACAAGGGGGTAATAGAGGCCAACTGGTAATTTATCCCCGGTTGAACTACAGCAGTTGGCAGATCCTCCACAGGGTCATACTATGATAGGTCAATACTACCCTCCAATACTTCTTTATTCAAATCAGGGGTTCCTCCCATGGATGACAACTGGGCAACAGGAGGTAGTCAGTCTACTGCATCGAGACAACTAAAGCGATTATAATCGCAAAAGGGAACGTGGGTTGGCATAGGGGCTGTTCTGCCATCAAATCTTCTGTTTCTTCCCCTACAGTCAACCATTGTCCAATCATCCGTGCCTCTTCCGTAGGCCATGCAGTTAGGGGGGAAAAAGAAGGACAATGGCAGAGTCTGGATGGTGGAGTCAAATGACCTATTAAAACCAGCACAAATGTGGGAGACAGTTCGGGGGTCTCTAAAATTAACTGTTATGCAGACCCCATTTATAGTCTTAGCTGTCTTACCCAACTAGGGCAAACTTCTTACCATTATAATTTCACTAGATAAGTGAGCCGGCAAGGGTCTATTCCAGGTTAACCATCTAACAACCTTGTCTTTTAGCAAGCTAAAAGATTCTCCTTCCCCCGCTTCTAGAGCAGGAGCGACCGCCAAAACCACCATAAAACGGTTAGCTTCGGGTGGGAGGTCTGGTAATCGGGGTCTTTTAACTCTACATTCTTTTACTAACGCTGGCGGTGCAAGATTACAGTCATCAGCATTCCCCTGGTTAACACTACCACTGGATAAGGGTGCAGGAGTCTGCTTAAGGGGTCCCTGTTGTACAGGATTAGAGCCTAGTAAGCCAGGCGGTCTATTATTGGAAATGGGAGCTCCACCGTCTACAGAAGATATTGTCCCCCCAGTCTGCATGCAGGGATTAAGGCTACGCCCGGCTTGTTGGCCATACTTGAGTTTGCTAATAAAGCAGATGTAACTTTCTCAATATTTGCCAATCTAAGTTCAATTTGTTCAATTTTAGCTTCTAAGGGGAATAAAATAGATTTAAATAGCACCCTCAGGCTTTCAATTGATAAGTCGTTGCCGGGCTGGGTCCGCGAATGGGTAACAGGGGGGGGCATAGTTAAATCAACCAACCCACTTGCAGATTCTTTTAGCCCCTCCGTTAGCTTGGCTGAAAAATTGCTATCACTCTGTCGCTTTGCTATTTTAGCTTTACTCCCATCTTTCTTATTATAAGCCCGTTTCCTTTTAGGGATAGCTCTTTCTTTGGTTCCTTGAGGCAGAGCGTTATTGATGGTATCCCCGGGGTCAGACGGTGTAATTACACGATTATCAAGGATTAAGTTAATTTCTGGCAAAATTCCTTGAACTAGAATGTCCAAGTCCTGCGAATCATGCTCCTCCACTCCAGAAATAATGTCTTGCTCTGCTATACAAGGCACTGTAATGGCGGTATCCAGATTCCTATCTGGCGTTTTAGCATTAGCAATTGCTCCCAGGGAGGATCCTTTATTTACTGTAATTTCCTGTGACAAACGTGTTTCCAATACAGAGATTTCAGTTTCAATTAGGGAGTTGGCTCTAATTAAGAATTTTTCCATACCTCCCACAATTGAGCCTCCAACATTCGATGACTTGCTCCTCAGTTCGCGCCCAGACATGGTTCAAAAAATTAGTGGTAGGTTTACAATGTCTGAGGCAAGAGGGGGGCCCGATCCGGTACTAACCGGTCAGGAACGGGCAGAAACGGGCCCGCCCTTGGCCCGGGCTTCGCCCGGCGCCGTCCCGGGTGCGTCCCACATGCGCGGTATTGGGAGGGGCTAAATAGGAGGCGGGGCGGGAAGAGTCTGCAGGTGCGGCCAGTTGGATTCCGCAATCTCCAATGGGACTCGCAGTCCCGCTCTGTGTCCAGGTAATCACCCCCAATGCACTGGTCCGGGCTCGGTTAGGCTGCAGGGAAACACTCCAAACACTCAAACACCTTTCTCCTTTGTCCTCGACTTCGAGCGGCACCCCAATAAACACATACCTCAGCTGCACATGGTAGCCATTCTCGCATCAACATGCTATTCATTCCGGTGCCGGAGTGGTGTAAAGTCAGAGACATACAAATCATCCCCTGGGGCATCTCGGACCACTCACCGGTCCTCTTGACCCTAGGCGACCCTGCCACGGCTCTCCGGCCAATGTGGAGGATGAATGCCCAAGGACTTCAAAGAAGTACTTAGCAACGAAGTCAAGCAATACTTCCTCACGAATCAAGGCTCCGTTTCATCCCCGGGCACCTTATGGGAGGCAGATAAAGCCACAGTTTGTGGCCTCGCCAAAAGCCGCCTCAAAGCCCAAATGGAGGCACGAGACCAAAGACTTGTCCTCCTCGAATCCCAGGCCTACCAGCTTCAAAAACAAATGACTGGCTCAACAGATGAATCTCAACGGTGCCAACTGACACTGGTGCGAAAGGAACTGAGGCAGATGTCTCTTGATTCTGTGAAAATTCTAAGGCATTAATCCATTGCGCAGGTATACGGTTGGGGCATAAAAACAGAAAAATGCAGCATAGATTGGTGTAATATCCCCTAGCTAACCATCATCCCGGAGATCCATGTTCCAGGAAGCAACACTCACCGCTCTCCCCAAGCTATGCCCTAAACCTTCGCAGACCAACCTATACTCTGCCCGGAAAACAGAATCCTCACTAATGGAGATGGTCGCTCTGGGAGATCCTCTTCCCCGGCTCGCTGGGAATGAATCGGACAGTATGGAAAGCCCGATCACATGTGAAGAAATACAGGGCGCCCTGTCACTGGTTGCATCTGATAAAACTCCTGGCCCAGACGGCTTCCCGCAAGAATATTATTCGGCATATCATGACACACTTGTCCCTCATCTTGTGACCCTATACGAAGAAGCCATAGAAAAAGGCTCCTTCCCCCCCGGAGACTGATACGCCCACAATTGTCATAATTCCCAAAACACAACCGCCCTCACCGGCTTGTGCTGACTACCCACCCATATCATTAATCAACACTGAGGTCAAACTATATGCCACAATCCTGGCACAACTTCTCAAGCCATACCTCTATAGGCAAGTCCACCCAGATCAATGTGGCTTCATGCCCACATGCGGCACCAGACACTGTTTGAGACGGTTGCATTTGGCCTTAGTCTATCGTCAGCGGCTTGCCCCATACTTGGCGCTCCTCCTAGTCGACTTCGAGAAAGCATTTGACTCAGTTGACTGGGGTTACCTAGAGGACGATTTGCTGAGCACTGGTTTGGGCCCTGAATTTCGTCATATGGTTCGCATTCTTCACTCTAAGCCAAATGCATGGGCGCTGGTAAACGGAACCCTCTCACAGTCCTTCCCAATCAGGAGGGGAACGCGGCAGGGCTGCCTGCTCTCCCCCTCCTTTTGGACTTGGCGATCGAACCTCTGGCCAACCTCATCCGATCGGATAACCGAGTCCAGGGCTGGAACTGGGTGGGCTTGCATGAGGACAAAATTGCCCTCTACGCAGATGACGCTCTACTGTACTTTGCAGACATTGCCCGATCGGGCCCCAGATGCCTGTAGATACTACACCCCTTTGAACGAGTTTCAGGTTTACACCTGAACTCAGCCAAGTCGACCCTACTCCCTCTCCATCTCTCACAGGAGTGCTTCGACTAACAGTACACCATCCCCATTAGGAGGCAATCCTTTAAATACTTAGGCATTTGGATTGCCCTCCTCTCCTGGGCTCTCAATGTGACTCCCCTAGTCACCAGAACTAAGCGGGACTTGCAGAAATGGCAACAACTACCACATAACCCAATGGGAAGGATAGAACTATTTAAAATGATGTTCCTCCCTTGATTCCTCTATATCATTCAGAATTCCCATGTTTCACTTCCTGCGAACATGGATTAGAGGAAAAGACAGGCTCATCACAAAATTCCTTTGGAGCGGCCGGCGACCGCGCCTGTCTCTCTTGCACTGCCAGATACCTCCCTATGAAAGCGGAATGCGACTCACCAACCTCCACCTCTACTATCTTGCAACCCACCTTTTAGTCCTATATGGCTGGTTTAATGGGGGGTGGTCTGATCCCGCTTACAGAACCGAACTGAAAGACTTGGATTTCTCTCAAATTCAAGCCATGATGTACGGATCACCCATTCCAAAGGATCTCCCCATGGTGACTCGCACAAACCTGATTTTGGAAAAGGGGGTGGTGATGGACAGAGTTTCTGAATGATGCAGAATACTCTCACCCAGTCAAGAGATCAGGGCTAGATCCATCACCGTTTTTTAGCTCACTGCACCATCCCAGCTCAGAACCTGGCTACATGCAAATTAGTCTGTTCCTGTCCCAGTGCATGATGGGAACAGGGCAAACCAAACTACCAAGCCAATTCTTATACTGGGAAGAAAACAAGCTTCCAGGGACCGGTTTCTGGCATTTCAGCCGTCGTCGGCCCGGCTTGCTTGAATCCTGATGGTGCCATGAGCAAGGGACTCACGTCTGAGTATACCCTCCCACACATAGTGTGGACAAAATCGATTTTGGAAAAGGGGGTGGTGATGGACAGAGTTTCTGAATGATGCAGAATACTCTCACCCAGTCAAGAGATCAGGGCTAGATCCATCACCGTTTTTTAGCTCACTGCACCATCCCAGCTCAGAACCTGGCTACATGCAAATTAGTCTGTTCCTGTCCCAGTGCAAGATGGGAACAGGGCAAACCAAACTACCAAGCCAATTCTTATACTGGGAAGAAAACAAGCTTCCGGGGACCGGTTTCTGGCATTTCAGCCGTCGTCGGCCCGGCTTGCTTGAATCCTGATGGTGCAATGAGCAAGGGACTCATGTCTGAGTATACCCTCCCACACATAGTGTGGACAAAATCGATTTTGGAAAAGGGGGTGGTGATGGACAGAGTTTCTGAATGATGCAGAATACTCTCACCCAGTCAAGAGATCAGGGCTAGATCCATCACCGTTTTTTAGCTCACTGCACCATCCCAGCTCAGAACCTGGCTACATGCAAATTAGTCTGTTCCTGTCCCAGTGCATGATGGGAACAGGGCAAACCAAACTACCAAGCCAATTCTTATACTGGGAAGAAAACAAGCTTCCGGGGACCGGTTTCTGGCATTTCAGCCGTCGTCGGCCCGGCTTGCTTGAATCCTGATGGTGCAATGAGCAAGGGACTCACGTCTGAGTATACCCTCCCACACATAGTGTGGACAAAATCGATTTTGGAAAAGGGGGTGGTGATGGATCAAGCCCTGATCTCTTGACTGGGTAGGAGTATTCTGCATCATTCAGAAACTCTGTCCTCCCCTTTTCCAAAATTGACTCGCACAAACCTGTCAGCATGGAATACTTTCCTACGACACACCCAATGGAAAGGCAAAGTGACACAGCAAACGACCTTATGTCACGGTACATGGTTGCGGGTGGTGAGCGGATCAAGAGGGTTTCAGGAGTTGGGGCCTTATCGGTATCACCCTGCTTGGAGACATATGGTCCGGTGATCATATCCGCTCATTTTCAGATCTGCAACTCAGACACTCGCTTCTTTCATTCCAGTTTTAAAAGTACTTGCAACTCTGTCATGCCCTAGATACACACATACAAGCGGACACATCCCTGCCAGAACACAGCCCCCTTGAAGCTCAGATTACAATAGGTAACCTCGGCAGAGGAGGTGTCTCATGCATATACCTCCCTGACAAAGAACGGTCCAGCATCCCTTGACTTGTTGAGAGCCAAATGGGAGGGTTGGCTGCACCCTCTGGAGGAGGAGGACTGGAGAGATGCTCTGATGGCCCCAGAAGTATCACAACCTCAGCCAGTCTTCCCTGGTTCAGCTTTGCTATCTCCATGCCTCCTACCTAACCCCCAACCGCCTCTACAAGGCAGGCCTCTCCTCGAGCCCCTCCTGTACGAGGTGTGGAACTGAAAGTACAGATTTCTTCCACATGGTATGGTCCAGCCCAATTATAACTTTATACTGGAATACCCTGCAAATTGAGCTCACAGAGGTACGGGGTGGGAAATCCCACCTAATCCACAAAATATATTACTGGGGGTCACAGATGGATTAGACGGGTCGAGAGCTGATAAGACATTCCTGGGCACTGCCCTGGTAGTAGCCAAGCGCAATATAGCAATGGCTTGGAAAAACCCTCCCCACCCAAGGTCTATCAATGGTGCAGGGGGGTGGACTGGTGTGCTACGGAGGAACTTCCTCTATACAAAGTCAGGGGCTATCCGTCCAAGCATCGCAAGGTGTGGGGTAAATGGCTAGACTTACCGATTTGACTATTGCCTGTGTTTCCCCAAGACCATTTCCGGGGCTGTTGGTCTACAAATTAAAATGTATAATTTCACAAGTGTGCTTGCTTACAAAACATCACATGTTGTGGTGCTGAGACTCTTGCTGTTCTGTTTGTATTCACCTTGTTTTTCACAAAATCAATAAAATTGATGATCAAAAAAGGGACTGCAGAATCAGAACTAGTGAGGGTTCAGACGGATTTCCCCTCTTTCTATGATCTGGGCCCCAACCAACATCTGCTGCTGATTGCTTCTCTTCCTCATTTATATATTCCAGAGAGAGCAATTGTGTTGTTGAATAGTCCCAGCCCAACTCCTCCACCATCTCTTGTTCCCCTGGGTTCTTCCTGCTGGGTCTTTTTCCCAGATGCCCGTTTGGATTTTTTTTGGGCAGTCTTGTCCTTCTCTGATGGACTGCTATTACCTGAGGATGAGCCACCACCATCATCATCACTGCTAATAAAAGGCTGGTATCCGATACCTCTGACTCTGCCATCAGATAGAAGAATTTTTTCCCCTGGCACATCTGGGGACAAGCAACTAACTTCCATAGTTTCCTTTTAGCCCTCACTTCCTCCAGGGATATGATGCCTATTCTTGCTTGACATATCTGTTGACCTGCTGCCTTGCTCGTTATTAGCCATAGTGCCAATATCAGCAACACTTTTCAGTTCTCATACAGCAACATAGATGAATAAACCACAAGTAACCTTCTCAGTTTTCGTACAGCAAGATACATAAATAAACCACACAACACCTTTTTTAGTGGAGAAATTTGCTGCAGGTTTATTTGCATAACAAATATGCCAACATGGTAGGTTATCTTAAGGGCGATCCAAGGGCAGGCCTGCCCTTATGCTGCCTGCCCGCCTGATGTCCCAAATTACACTGTGGCTGTCGCCAATCGGTGGTTACCAATTTTGGGAGGGGCCACCCCGCCTATCCGTGGACCGCCAGTCCACGCCCTTACTCACGCCCCCAAAAGGGGGTGGAGACTTCCAGGCAGCCCCCCGGTTGCTCAGGCACACAACCGCCCGTAGGACTAACGGGGCGCCGTTGATCTTCCAGGGGACACGCTAAGACATCCCTGGGTATCCTTGGCTTAGCACCCTTATTGTGCTGCTGCATGTAGTACCCTTCTGTACTTTGCAGATTCTGGATCGCCCTGTAACTCCTCCTGCAAGACAAAACAATAGGTTAGGTTCATTCCCTTCCCCTACCACCCTTTGGCCGTCCGCAGGGTAAGCGGTAGGGCGGGAAACAGCGAGACGGGCAGCGGTGAAGAGGCTGCAAAGTGGGCGGGTGAAGGTATTAGTACCCTTGCCTTCCCCCACCGCACGGCCGGATGTGACACGACCGACTGACCCTCTGGTCCCTAGGCCAGGAAGCCTGGTGTGCTAAAACCTGTGCCTTCCTGGGGCACTAAGGTGGCTGCCCTGTTGGGAGGTCCCCTACGTGGCATAAGGGCAGGCCAGCCCTTATGCTGCTTGCCCGCCTGATGAGCCAAATTACACCGTGGCCGTCGCCAATCGGTGGTTACCAATTTTGGAAGGGGCCACCCCTCCCATCCGTGGACCACCAGTCCACGTCATTACTCACGCCCCCAAAAGGGGGAAGGAGACTTTCAGGCAGCCCCCGGTTGCTCAGGCCCTCAACCGCCCGTAGGACTAATGGGGCGCCGTTGATCTTCCAGGGGACACGCTAAGACATCCCTGGGTATCCTTGGCTTAGCACCCTTATTGTGCTGCTGCATGTAGTACCCTTCTGTACCTTGCAGACTCTGGATCGCCCTGTAACTCCTCCACAGCTCTGGGGGTAGCCACCGTCACAACCAGGGCCACCCACCAAGGTAGACATCTTTACCTACATCCTGCTGATTCCTGGGCCTCTCCTAGGACCAGCAAAAACAAGTCCAAGCCCATACTGGACCGGAGGCCAGCATACCCCTCATGGACAGGTGCCCTCATCCTTTTTCAACTCCCTGTGGACTTTAGCCTGATAAAACCCAAAACCTTTCTGTTCAGGGATAGATGCATAACTTACACCCGGGGGAATTCAATTCTGGCAGCAAGACCCTCCAACCCTGGAAAGGCAAATCTTTGCCTCCCAGCTATCATACCCCAGTGGTGAGAGGGGTGACCGCCTCCCCCCCCCCTCCCCCCCGGCTGGGCTGCTGATTCTACAGAAGCGGTTCCAGTGCCTGCACAATTACACCATCCCTCCCAGGGTGGCTTACGGCCGGCAGTCCCCTTAAATGCCTTGGGATTCTCATTGCCCCACCTGATAGCATATCCTGCTAAGTCTGCAACTCAGTGAGGGATACAGTATCCGTGGTACCCGCCTCGCCCAGCCCTTCCTGTATATGCGCCCAGGATGGCCTAAAACAATTAGTTTGGTGTTGGTTCCATGTTAACATTGCCTGGCTGAAGAGCAATACCTTTGACAAGCTACTCCTGACAGGGAGTGCCAATGTGGGTGGAAGTAGGAGTTATTAAGCCCGCCTTACTTCCTTTCACCCAGTAACTGTGTATAGCACTTGTCAGAGTATGCCCATCGCATTCAGCCAGTCGCCATCCTAGGTGGCGCCTTGTCCTCCCAAACTTCTGCTTGTATACCAGGGAGCAGACAGGACCGTGTGAACCAGAGGGGAACCATACGTCTAAAGACCTGACCTTTTTTTAATACTGGGAATACCGAGTGTTCTTTAATACTTTGTAGCCCACTTGTGCTGAACACAGGGGTTTCCCTGATCTTATGGCCCATAGCAAACTGGTTGAATGACCAATTCCACAACCTGTATGGTTGCCAGCCAAGGCTAAAGGGCGGGAGAATTTGCACATGTTATTGTTACTCAACTCAATGGTACTCGTTTCATCGACCACAAAAGGATGAACTGCTAAGTGGACTTACCAGGATCTGAACCTGTGACCAGCGGTCGAACCCAACCTTCTTTCAGTTCCGCCGCTCCTCCTGCCTGTGAACTTGTAACCCGGGGCGGACCTCAGGCCCCATAACCCATACTTGGACCTGCCTGAGCTAGAAACACACATCTAAAAGGTCTTCCAACTGGCTAACCCCCAACATTGCAGTCCAAATGTTCACTGACAACTCCCAAGGTAAATTTGCTTAACTGAAGCAAATGGTAACCTGCCAACAATATAGTCAATTGAACCTACTACGACTGCAAAATGTGCTCAGGTAGTTGTCCGTATAAGTGCTCCAACCCCTCCATATCAGCACTAACAAGGCAACCCGCACCCTCTTGGGAATGGCACACTCAAACCCCAGCTGACAGATAGTGCCTATTCGTGTGTAGCCCATGACCTTACGTTTATCAATGACGGTATACCAGGATTATGTTTAAACTTAGCTGGCGCTCCTGCTGCGTGCGCGTTGCACCATCCCAGGTACGTCTTTGCCTCTTCAGTTTCTGGCTGCAAAGTTTGATGACATTTCTAGTCCCAATCCCAGGCGAAATAAAAGGAAGCCTTACTGCTACCCATGTAAGCCGCTGCTGGTTCTAGTGAGGTACAAATAGGACTAGTAAACTAAATGCTGTACTATAGCATTAGAGAGCCATTGCAGCACTTCTTAAAGTCCATGGCTAACCTACTCACAGTATGGCTGAGACAAGAGAGGCTGTAAATTTAAAGCCCAAAGAGATGATCGTTAGATAAACCCAACAGGGAATGATCCTGTGAAATGAGGTAGGGACCACCACACCCGACTGTGAATCAGTCCTGGTTCCCTTTGTCATGTGCAGTAGTGTAGCCACAATTCGCCAGCATCTAACCTGTGCAGTGTCCTGTCCTGTGCAATCCCCCTCATGCTTCCACCTGGCACCTCTGCCTGATGCGCATGACCTAGGTACATAGTCCCCTTGCATGGCGGACTGCCAGTGAAACAATACATCACATACCACATAAGTACCACTACCTGCCTTCACTTGAATCTAGCCTGGCATCCCTTCATTGCAGACAACACCCCCCGCCACAGCAGTACAAGACTTCACCACTACGATGGAAGTTCATTGAGGCTCCGCTCCCACATAACGCATGCTCCTCGCATGGTGCTGCCTCACTGATGCGGCGTGGGTGGCTGAGAACCACATGTGCCCAAACTATATTAATTTTCTAATGTACTGAATTGCGACGTAGATCGACTGCTTCCGGCCTCATGGTAAAGCAGGTAATTTAGGGCTGAAAGCGGCTTCTAGCACTAACGACACCCTGCTCCAAGCACGCTCACTCATTATGGCCCGTCTTGCCTTACGGGTAGGCACCAGCCCGCTGTTCCTTTTTCCCCCCGCAGGCGTGAACTCGATGCCCAGCTTTGAGGGAGGTCGGGAGAGGCCAGCGAAGGACACCGTGGACATTCCTAACGGCGCTATATACCCAGTGCATGATCGAGTCCATCAGATGGGATCCTTTTTCAGCCAGAGGGGAGAGATGTAAGCATTCGCTTTACTCAGATGACATCTTGCCACCCATTGGTATTTGTACCTACACCAGCAGTTTCACAGTTAAACACAAAACACAATAAAAACTTCAAGTCTCATAAGTCCTTAAGGGGTGTCCATAGTAACCATCAACCAATAACAGCACAGTATGTCCAATGTGTGTGTGTGTATATATATATATATATATATATATATATATATGAGGTACGTGTAGTTCCCAGCTCAGCGCAGCGTGATCAGCCACACCGCCAGTCAGGAACAGGCAAGACCCAAACGTGGTGCAAAATAGATTTTATTTAAATTTCAGCCCAGCACCAATCCGCCATGACGCGTTTCGGCTAGAGATAGCCTTGATCACATGACAAACGTCACGGGGGATGACCACCCCTTTTAAAGTGCAATACAAGTCATCACATGTGATGGAAAGTAAAGAAATACTCTACTTTTCATTAGAATACAGTATAGATGTAAAATAACCGCATAAATGCATGAGTTACACATAGGTAATTGTCGACAACCACTCAGAATTGTATAAAATAGTAATGCATGGCATGGCAGAATAAATACATAAATAAATCAATAAACCTATTTGATAATACAAACAAAGCTTAAAATTATTTAAAAGCCTATAAATAGTTTAAATCGTTGTTTTACAATTTAAAACTGTAGCCACACCGCTATTGTATTGGTCAATGAATTAATTATTGTCATTAGACATTAGCAATTACTAAGATATAAACCACAATTCATCTTGTAAAGTGTCAAACATTCGGCTAATATAAGTCAAAATACTGCCCAAGTGGGCTGTGACACAAAAGGTATATTAACCGCCTAATAGTAAGTTGTGTAACTCAGTTCTTATAAACAATCACATGACTTGATGAGAAAAAGTGCTACAATAAAGTGAATTGTGCAAAAGATAATGTTAATTCATCATTATATAGATTAAAATCATAGGTCAAACAGTGTGAAGGTCCTAGGTTCTTGTCATTTGGTAGCCATACTACACTTATAATTTCAAATCAATATCAGGTATAAACTTCAGATATAGACTGTACAGGACATATAAAATTATTGCAGGTTAGACTGGATTAAAGCAACAAACTAGGTATATGCAGCTTATAGATGAGTATAGCAATCCTCTCCCATATTCAGACCCTGAGGTGACTTGGTGTCAAGGGAGATAATGTAACGGGTCTCAAGTTTTCTCAATTGGGCCTCCCTGTCACCACCTCTCCTTTGGGGGGGGATGCAATCTATAACATAATAGCGCAACATAGAAGCATCTTTATCATGCGCTATTTCAAAGTGCCTAGCTACTGGGTACGTAGGATCAGCATGTACAATTGCACGAAGATGCTGTAATATGCGCTTATGGACTTGAGGTCGAGTACTGCCTACGTACCGGAGCCCACACGGGCATTCTAAAACGTAAACTGCGAATTCTGATCTGCAGTTAAGTTTTTGCTGGATTTTAATAGGTGTGGGAGATAAAGGTGTAACTATCTCGGTTTTACTCACACCATGCTTGCAAGCTTTGCAGCTAGAACACCGTATGAACCCCTTGCTGTCATCTAACCACGAGCTCATTACAACTTCTGGGCTACTCGATACCAAGCTATCTTGCATCGATTTAGCTTTTCTGTATGTGATGCTAGGATGCTTGGGCAAGATAGTTCCTAACACAGGATCGGTTGAAATCAGAGACCAATTGCTTCTGATTATCTTTCCAATTGCTCTGTGTTGGTTACTGTAACCAATGATCATTCTGGTGTCATTGTCACAGGTTTTAGCAGGGACAGTTGGCTGCTTGTCACCTTCTAAACCAAGAAGTTCTATCCTGTTAGCCCTGTTGGCCCTAGTCATGGCAGCATCCAAAATAGATGGTTTGTAGCCACGTTGTAGAAATCGCTCCCTACATTGCAGTTGTGCTGACCGGCACTGGTCTTCACTGCTGCATATGCGTCTAACCCGCAGCATCTCCCCATAAGGGATGCTGCGGATCAAGTGGGCAGGATGGTGGCTGTCCGCATGCAGTAGCGTGTTGCCGGCCGTGGGCTTACGGTACAATTTTGTTTGGAGTGTGTTTTCTTGAACATAGATTTCCACGTCAAGAAACACCACAGACTCGGAACTGATGGTGCTAGTTAGATGAATATTAAGATTATTGATATTAAGTTTATCAATAAAATCTCTCACTTCCCTTTCAGTTCCCTCCCAAACAAAAAACAAATCATCAATGTAACGAGACCAGAGTTTCACCTTTGTGTTCATGATTTCAGAATGTTCTACCATTAGGACCTGCTCCTCCCAGAAACCCATGTGCAGACATGCGTAACTCGGAGAGAAGCAGGCCCCCATAGCTACTCCTCTGGTCTGTAAAAATAACTGTTTGGCAAACAAAAACATGTTATTGTTCAAACACATCGATATCATTTCCACCACCATTTTGGAGTGTTCATCATAGCAATCATCCCGCTTCCCTAGGAAGTGCTTAATGGCTCTTAGTCCATCATGATGAAATATGCTGGTGTAAAGAGAAGTAACGTCCATAGACACCAGCATATAGGTGAATTTCCATCTGAAATCGATAAGTTTTTTCAACAGGTCAGTTGTGTCCAAGACAAATGAAGGCAGACTCCTTACATGCTCTTGGAGAAAGAAGTCTATGTATCTACTCACATTTTCTAAAAGGCTGTTGCACGCAGAAATTATAGGTCTGCCAGGTGGTCGCTCTTGATTTTTGTGGACCTTTGGTATAAAATATATCACCGGAGTTACAGGGTGTTCGTTTTTTAAAAACTTATACTCCTCCATAGTCAACAGTCCTTTGCTGCGCCAGGCAGACAATCTCAGATATATATCATTCTTTGCTGCATTTGCATCTTGCAGTGTTATCCGCTTGTAACAGTCTTTGTCATTTAACTGACCGTGAGCTTCCTCAAGATACATTTTCCTCGGCCATAGGACAACATTGCCCCCCTTGTCCGATTGTCTTATGACCAGTTGCTTGTTTGCCTTTAATTTCTTGATTAATTTGTGATATTCTCCATCTTTATAGTTGTACCTCTTAGCAGAGTTGGATGTTTTAATCTGCAGCTCCTTCAGTTGGGAGTTCACTCGCTCATGAAATATATCAATGTTGTCCTTGATCATTAGAGGACAGTACTTAGATTTAGGTCTAAAGGGGGTCGGACATATTTTAGGGAGTGGTATATATATATATATATATATATATATATATATATATATATATATATATATATATATATATATATATATATATATATATATATATATATATATATATATATATATATATATATATATATATATATATATATATATATATATATATATATATATATCCATGCTGGCTGTAGTCCTTCATCTTTCTTCATTGCTGTCAGTTAAGTGCCTCATTCCATTCACAGCTCTCTTGGGGGTTACGGTGTTTGGGGGGATTATAGTTGTTAGTAGTATAGGTATTTTCTCGTATAGGGTTGTTTCCCTTATCGATTTGTCATTGGTTAATGTGCAGACTCTGTGCGCGCTCGTGCTAAACTCTAATGATGCGCAGTAGGCTCTGGCCCGAGCGCGCTCCTTTTTTAATCCCAGCGGGTCCGCTAGGGCCACTGTTTCCCGCTTCAGCAGCCCGTTGGTCATGCCGCGATCTGGGAGACGTGAGTTCCTTGCTCACTTTGCCACTGGATTCAAGCAAGCCTGGTTAAAGACGGCTGAAATGCCTGAAACCAGTCCTAGGAAGCTTGTTTCCGGTCCAGGGAAGGCATTGCTTAGCAGTTCGGGCTGGACTGTTCCCATGAGGCATAGGGTCAGACTGATTTGCATATGGCCATGTCTGAACTGGGGTGGCAGAGTGGGCTAAAGAACGGTGATGGATTAAACCCATATCTGTTGACTGGGTGTGAGTGTTTTTGATTGGTTCAGATGCTCCGTCCATCACCACCACCTTTTGTACTGCGATCTGGGAGACAGCGCACTGAATGAAGAAGCGCCCCTCAGATTTGCGACGCGCATTAGGGATATCGGTTGGCATCTACAGATCCACACCACTGTTTGGGGCCCCCCCACCTCCCTACCAGCCCTTGCTGACACCGCAGATGTGTTTAGACATAAAGCTGTGGCTGCCCAAATGTTTTTTTGAATCGAGTGGAATACATTCCTAAGAGCACATTGTGTGGAGGCCTCACTATATATTTTTTCTAAGGGCGATTTTGGTGCTCTCACCCTCCAGCGCTATGAATCCCTTCAGCGACCATAATTATTCCCCCGATCTGGCCTCTGAGGCGGAATGTCCTCCACAGCGCCGCCCTCCTGCAGGGGTGGAAATTCTCCTTTCTCAGGCAATTTCCAAAGCATTGGCACCCCTGCAGGAAAGTGTGGAAAACTAGCGTCCCAGGTCAATGGAGGTTTGGGGATATTGGAGGGCGGGGCGGGGCGGGGCAGGACCTAGTGGCATGTCATACTTTACTTCGCTAGAGGCTCATAAGAGTAGCGCGGGGCACCTAGAAGGGTTTGGCTGCTTATCGGATGACTTCCGTGAGAGTGTGCGCACGTTAAGAAATGCACCCTACCGGGAGGAAGACTGGCCCGGAAATACTGGCGACACTGTTGCACCAAATTCCGACCCTAATGATGGGTTCCCCGATATGGGGGAGGGTTGTATGGACGAGGACGGTCCCTCGGATGAAGGGGACTCGGGAAGGA
Source organism: Lissotriton vulgaris (assembly GCF_964263255.1). Classification (NCBI taxonomy): domain Eukaryota; kingdom Metazoa; phylum Chordata; class Amphibia; order Caudata; family Salamandridae; genus Lissotriton; species Lissotriton vulgaris. Next base: position 1,079,287,696 of record NC_141689.1, on the reverse strand, counting down.
TATGGTGCCCTGGCTCGGCGGCCTCCGGCTCTTTGTAAGAGGGGTCCGTCTTGACCGACATGTTTGAGCCTGAGGGGATATACCATCCAAGATCTTAAGAGTGGCTCCCAGATCAAAAGGTGGCAGGGTATGTTTCCCATAGACAAGGAGGTGCTCACGTGACTTTGGGGAGAATGTCCCAGGTCGTCATTAAAGGGGAAGGTAGCGGCCACTCCAGAGGTTGACCCGAAATTGTGCACCTTCTTTTCTAAGTATATGAAGGACCCTAACTAAAAAGGGTATTGACCGCTCCTGAAGGGCGTCTCAGGATAAGTTACTAAATGTAGTAGGCCACCTGAAGAAAATAATTGAGATGGCTGAACGTTCCAAGCTATCAGGGTAACCCCTGTCCACAGACTGGGGTGGCAAGGTGGGCGCAACAAGCGATGTGCCTTCTTCGCAATGGCAATTGTGCCCTCTCAGCAGAGAGAAGATGCATACTTCTTCTGAAAATGGACCCAAAGTTAGGGGAGCTTTCCTCATTGGAGGCAGGGGCCGTAGCAAAGGGAAATCTATTTGGCGATCCTTTTATGAAGGAATTAGGCAAATTTGTGGCCACCTTTTCGGCACTTGATAAGGAGCAAACCTACATAAAAAAATCTTTCCAGGGAAGGTTTTGGCCGGGGCCGGAAGAGGAAGGGGTTGCTCCTCCGGCCGCCCCTGCCAGCCAGGCCTCACCAGAAACAACGCCAAGCGAAACAACGGCTGGAATTATGGTAGACAAGGAACCTTTTAACCGAACTAGGGATTCGGAAGAAGCAAATCCAATCGGGCTAGAGGTGGGGCTAAAGCCCCCGGAGTAAGGTGTATCCATTCTTTCCCTCACAACCTAGGGAGGAGACTACAATGGTTTTAAGCAGGTGGGAGAAGATCTCATTGGACCCAGGGGTCCTGGAGACGGTATAGGGCTTCCCCATAGAGGTCTACGGAACTACGATACAGGCAACCAGACCGCCCCCTTTAGTCTATTCAGAGACAGAGATAGAACTGATCAACCTAGAAGTGCAGGACCTACTTTCCAAAAGAGCCATTCGGAGGTCGCTCTGCACCCCTGTGGTTTCACCAGCAACCTGTTTCTGGTAGAGAAGAAGGACAAAGGTTTTCACCCAGTAATACACCTAAAGAGTTTCAGAGTGGCTGGTGTATCCCCACTTCAAAATGGAGTGAATCCATCTTCTGTAAAACCTTCTCCTACAGGACAACTGGATGGTGCATCTGGATCTCAAGGAGGCATACCTGACGGTTCCCATTTTCCCTCAACACTGCCGGTTTCTGCAGTTTGCATAGAGGGACCAAGTGTTCGAATTCCAGTCCCTTCCAGTCGTCCATCCACAGAACCATGGTGCTTCACGAAGCTCCTCAAGCCAGTGGTGGAGATCCTGAGGACGAAGGGCATATAACTGATCATTTATCTCAATGACATCTTACTAATGGACCAGTCGCACAGCCAGCTAGTGACTCACTTGTACATGACCATTATACTCCTGCAGGAGCTGGGGTTTGTAATCAATGCCCAGAAGTCAGAGCTATCTCCGTCACAGAGCATGGTCTTTCTGGGATTTCTCATAGAATCCAGGTAAGCTACTTTCAGCCTTCCGGAGAGGAAGGTATCGGAGATAAATAAAGAAGTGAGCAAGGTCTTGCGGAGAGACCAAATCTCCCTAAGGCAGCTAGCCAGGATAGTTGGATTAGTCTCTTAATTGTGCCAAGCTATCTTCCCTGGGTCGCTGCCCAATCGAGCATTTCAGAGATTGATGGCGACACATCTTTGGAAGGGGCTCACCTATTCGGAACTGATGTCCTTGACAGATGAAGCCAGGATGGAGCTTCAATGGTGGATGGACCATTATGGAAGCTTGGAATCGGAGAGCAGTCTTCGGTTCCCTACCGGACTTGGTGATAGAGTCCAAAGCCACTCGCCAGCACTGGGGAGCCCGATGCGGAGATATCGCTATGGGGGGACGCTGGAGGGTGGAGGAGCTGAACATGTACATCAATTGCCTGGAGCTCCTGGCGGGATCTTTTTGCAATCTGCTCTCTGACGAAGGACAGGTCTCCTGCTGTGTGCTATTGAGGATGGACAACACATCGGTGGTCCAGTACATCAATCGTCTGGGAGGCACCAGATCAAGAGCACTTTCGAAGATGACCAAGCACTTTTGGCATTACAGCCTCCAACGTTAGATATGCGTAATGGCAGAGTACCTCTCAGGGTCCCTGAACACTGTGGCTGACTGAAATTCAAGGCATTTCACAGACTCCAGCGACTGACAACTGGATCGGGGACCTTCCAAGCTTTGATGGCACAGAGCGGACCCAGGAGCCTCTGCGGTGGACGCTTTTCTGCAGGATTGGACAGCGGGCCAGGCTTATGCATTCCCACCTTTTCTTTTGATCGCCAGAGTGGCAGCTCAAGTCAGACGTCAGAGGGCGTCGTTGGTCTTGGTGACACCAATCTGGAAATTACAGGCCTTGGTTCCCTGCCTGCTGGAGTTTGTGGGAGATCCGCTAGTACTTCGATCATTTCCTGGGATCCTTCGGGACCCCAGCGGCCATCTACATCCTATGGTATTACAAGGCCAATTGCGCCTCATGAAGTGGAGGATTTCAGGTGATGCTGGATGGGCGGCAGACTTTTGAGTGAGGCTGAAGAACTCATCCTACAGGCATGGGCCCCAAGGACCACCAAGCAGTATAGATTGGCTTGGAGATGATGGGTTTGTTGGTGTGTGGTGAGACACCTGGATTCTGTGGGGTCACAGATTACAGACATCTTCAACTTCTCTCGCAGAATTGGTGACATCAGGCTTAGCCTATTGCACTATAAATTCTTTCAGCTTGGCTATTTCAGTGGGGCACATGCCCATAAACAATACCCCGGTGGGGTAACACCTATGGGTGTGTAAATTACTAAAAGGTGTTAGGATGTTTCGACATCCAGAGCTTAGGTACTCAGGCTTGTGGGAAGTGAACCTGGCACTATGCCTGTTGATAAGTTGGCAAGATAACCAGTATTTGTCTAGGAAAGAGCTTTCTGCAAAACTAGCTATGCTACTCTGTCTCATCTCCCGTAAAAGAGTTTCTGATGTCAGGGCCCTAGATATCACGGCACACATCTATACCCCGAAAGGGTTGATATTATCTATTTCTAGGAGGACCAAGACTCATACCTGGTTGGTAACATACCCTTCTTCTGAGACTAATCCTAAACTCTGTGTGGTGAGATGCCTCAAAGCCAATGAGAAGATGACGGTAGAGGTGAGACCTCCAGGGGAAAGGCAGCTTCTGATTGCTTATTCATAACAAAGAGATGTCTGTGGGTCAAAAAGAAATAAGGGTTCAACTGTGTATACTAGAGTGTGGCACAACCGATGAGAACCAAATAAACGACTAGTGCAAAATGTGCAACAAACAGCACTCAATTCCTGAATTGGGAAAAAGTGCCCATCAGTTCCCACTCGGTACCGCCCTATTCATCATCTGGGCTCTCCATAACCCAGGAGTATGTGTGGTCTGCCACTAGGTGTTATTATGACAGACAATCAACTCAAGATGAAGAAAGAGTTTTGTGATGGGTGGGACCGAACAAAATCAGTACATCAGGGTAACTGAATTGCAGTGCATAGATGTGTAGTGAGAAGTAGTGAAGTGTTATAAAATTGGGTAGAAATTGAGTAGGGGTAGACAATTGTCTCAGCCCAGCTCAAATGCAACGAGGACAAGTCAGAGCTACTATTTTATGGCAATTTTCCGGCCAATTTTAGGGAGCTTATTTGGCCGACTGATTTTGCATGTCCTAGCTATCACGGAGGCCCGGCCAAAAACCTGGGGGTCTGGTTTGGACAGGATCTTAAGTTTGAAGCTCATCTAAAAAAACTTACTGCGACCTGTTTTGCGACCCTTAAGTCACTCAAGAGATTCCTTCCACTTCTCCACAGGGAGGCGAAGGAGACTGTTTTGCGTGCTTTGATCCTGTCAAGGCTCGACTATGCCAATGCTCTCTACAGTGGTCTCCCTAAATACCTTATAAAGCGATTGCAGATCATTCAGAACGCGGCCGTGCGACTTCTGTTCCATCTTCCACGAAGAACTAGTGCACGTGCCCATCTTCGAGAGCTCCACTGGCTCCCAGTGGCACATCGCATTATGTTCAAATCATTGGTTCTGGCCTTTCGGGCCGTGCATCAGCAAGGCCCACAATACTTGCACAAGAGGTTTACCTTTTACACTCCTCATCGTGCTCTTCGATCGGCCAATCTCCGTCTGATGTCTATGCCTAAAGTCAGATATGCAATACTGGGTGGTCAGTCAATTTCTGTCCAAACAGCACGGGACTGGAATGCCTTGCCGCTTTTTCTGAGATCATCAACTACATTAGCAGGATTTAAGAAAGGGCTAAAAACCCATCTTTTTAATCTCAGTATTTAGTTCTCTGTTTCTTTCTTTTTTTTGGATTGGGTCTGCTTAGTGCTTACATATCGCGCCAGGATACTTTGTAGTAGCAGAGCGCATAATAAAATGTTTTATAACATAACATAACATAACATTTTAATGATTTCTCTCAATTCTCCCAACATTAAAACTGTGTAATAAACTGACAAATTTAACAAAATATCTGCAAGCAAGTAGGGTCGACATGTTTCAGCATGTGTGGCTAGAGATACGCCACTGCTTTCTTCACGACCATGATTTAACAGCTACTGCAATAATAATAAAATATATCACCTGTATAGTTTCAGGTCTTACTCAGTCTCCTCCAAAATGCTGAGGAAAAAGTTGCGCCCAAACAGGAAACACAGAGAACCACAGAAAAATAAACAGTTTGAACATTGATGTATTGTTCAACCATATAGTGCCATTAACACAACATATCTAGAGAGTATGGTAATTAATTCCATTATCCCAATTGAAGCTCGCTTACCTATTTGGTAGGAGGAAATTGCGTCACCCCACCTGGCTGTAGCTCAGGTGTGTGGAGCACCACTCTGGTGAAGAAAGAAGACAAAACAAACAAGACTCACATTCAGAAATTACAGGTAAATTAATCGTGGTGTTGAGAAACGATCTGAACCCGACTGAGCGACTTAAAAAGACCATCGGCCATTTGGTGGAAGAGGCAGCTGCGAAAGATTGGATTACCCCCCATGAAGCCTTGTTCCTTAAAAATACACATCCATCAGTACCTTACTTTGACATCTTACAGAAGGTACATAAACCACAAAGACCACCTGGACGCCCAATAATATCGGGTATTGGTTCTCTTCTAGAACCCTTATCAACTTTCATTGACCATTTTCTCAATGCTATGGTCAAAAAGATGCCCACATTCTTGCAGGACACAAAAGATGTCCTTAGACTACTCCCTGATGTACAATTTTACCAATCAACAGACATCTTGGCATCTTTCGACGTGGAATCCTTATACACGTCCATTCCACAGAATGAAACTATGGAAGTTGTAAGGAGACAATTGGAGGAAAGCGAACCAGAATCCATCACTTCTGTTCCCTTCATTAGGAGCTTGGCAGAGATTGCTATGAAGGAGAATTACTTTAAATTCGAAGACACTGTGTACCTTCAAATTGCTGGGACCAGCATGGGCAGTGTTTTCGCGCCTAGTTTGGCGAATTTATATGTACACAATTTCGAGCAGGAGATCGTTTTAACATCCGTGAACCCGTTTCATCAATCGCTTCACACATGGAAGCGATACATTGATGATATTCTTGTGATTTGGCGTGGCACGACAGAGGACCTTCTCCTATTCCACCAATGGCTCAATACACAGAACGCATACTTACGATTTACAGTTGAACATAGCAAAGCCCAACTGCCTTTTCTTGACCTTCTGATCTTACAACATCTAATGGTCTAGAGTCTGAATTATATAAGAAGCCGATGGCCAGGAACTCACTCCTCAGTTATGAGAGTTGTCACCCACGGTCGCTGAGGAACAATTTACCTTACGGTCAATTTCTGAGGGTACAACGCAACTGTTAAAGTAAAGTGGCTTTTAAAAAACATGCACTCAACCTAGAGGAACAGCTGCAAGTGAGAGTATACCCTAGGAAGATTGTTCGCCAGTCCAAAAAACGTGCCTCGAATAACAACCGTGAGGCACTCTTAGAACCACGCATTGAAAAAGAAAAAATTAATCGATTGACCTTTGTTAATACTTTTAACACCAGATTGACTCAAGCACAGAAGATCGTATTAAAACATTGGTCAATCCTAAACACTGGGGGGATCAAATATCGCGACCCCTCTTTGCTTTCAAAAGAGGTTCCAACTTGAGGGACAAGTTAGTGCATACACGACCAAAAAACAAGACCCCTCGGTCAATCGAGACCCTTTGGGATCTACCTGCAGTGGAAGGTCACCACCCATGCGGGACATGCACGGCATGTCCACAGACGTCTAAATCCCTGTCTGTGGACATTGGCACCAACAGAGCCTGACATCAGCTAAGATTCACCAATTGCAATAGCCAGAATCATATACATCTGATCACTTGCCCTTGCCAACTACGTTATGTTGGCATGACTACCAGAAAAATAAAGCAGAGGATTTCAGAGCATAAGAGCACCATTCGTTGCCGCAAGCAAGCAATGCGGCTAACAGCACATTTTTTGGAGGTTGGCCATGGTCCTACTGAATTCCAATGGACAGTTTTGGAACAATCAAATATACCTGAACATGTTGCAGACATTGCCAAATATCTATTTAAAAAAGAGCAGAAATGGGTCTACAAACTGAACAGTGACAAAGTAGGCCTAAATGAAGACATACCGTGGATGTCCTTATAAGTATACCATCTCCTTGAGGGTTAACATGAGTATAGGCCTGTGAACGCATGGATTCAGTTCAAGTATCCAGTCCATACTTAACTAGAGGACGCTTATCAGTCTCTCTCCACATACCAAAGAGTTTGGCAGCCTACACCGTACCAGACATTACCTCTGTGTGAATCCCTTTCACTATATGACACCTACTATAGTGACACGCTTTTGTGAATACATTCTCTTCCCAATAACTTCAAATCTTTTAGTCACAATCGAATAGCTGTGCACCATTTGTTCAGTTTGATCCGAAAGTAATTAAATTAGCAGCGGCTCAACTTTGCCTTTATGTCACATTAACATTGATTTATGCATAACTACATCAGTGTCTATGTCAATCACTGTTTCTGTCAATTACTGTGTCTGTATATATCGACAGGGGGGTAGTCTCGAACCCTGCTTTAAGGGCATTGAGTTTGATGAACTACATTTCCCATCAATACGTGGGAGTATTGTAGTCCTGGGCATGCGATTCATTTCGCATTGTTTTACAGTTATAGATCGCATGGATTTTATCATACTACCAGCGATTGATATTCTGAGCAATAGTTAGCGCTTGGCCATTAGCCATTGAGGGAGTGTTGAATGCAAACGAAGTTGGGTTCACAAAGCGTACTATAATTTGCATTAATATATGGGAGAATTGCAGTCCTTGGGTTCACGCCATGACATTATTGCAACCAAAGATGTGGTGATTTATTTCTAGCAACATTAAAAGTTTGGCGCATGGACGTTACCAAACTACAACTCCCAATACTACACAGGATATTTGTAGTTTTTAGTCACGTGCTCTGGTTAGTCACGTGACTTGATGGGAACTCGGATCCTAAACAAAAACGGAGAGCACACGTACATCGGTGCCCCCCCAGATTGCTCAGAGGGACGCCCGGTGTACCGACGGAAAGGTTGGTGACTATGTGGCCTGATGTAGACAGGTTTTAAACCCTCAAAATTTGAATCGCCACGAGCAGAGAGTTCTGCCTTCCCAGTAGCGCTATAACATAGCTTCTTGTCTTTTCGGAAAACAGTCCTTCAAGGGGGGGGTCGCTTAGCTATATATCATTGCAAACCAAATTAACACGTCTTTTGCGTGACGAAGGACTTTCTAACATTATTCCTGCCCTGACATCTAACGGCAGTCAATTGGTCGGGCTATAACATTCTAAATTACTGTTAGCCCGCGCTCCACTTTTTCAATTTTGTTGTCACTGTATCTCAAAGACGAGTGAAGCTCGATGTACAGACAGTTGAGTTCTACTTTATGCTAACAATAGTGTTCTAGCAGTGATCTGTGCTGATTAACCTTTGAATGGTCGCCATTAGAGGACTGTGCAACGAGATAGGCACTATAAGGATGTGGGAGCTTTAGAGATCATTTCTCAACACCACGATTAATTTACCTGTAATTTGTGAATGTGAGTCTTGTTTGTTTTGTCTTGTTTCTTCACCAGAGTGGTTCTCCACACACCTGAGCTGCAGCCAGGTGGGGTGACGCAATTTCCTCCTACCAAATAGGTAAGCGAGCTTCAATTGGGATAATGGAATGAATTACCATACTCTCTAAAAATGTTGTGTTAATGGCACTATATGGTTGAACAATACATTAATGTTCAAACTGTTTATTTTTCTGTGGTTCTCTGTGTTTCCTGTTTGTGCGCAACTTTTTCCTCAGCATTTTGGAGGAGACTGAGTAAGACCTGAAACTATACAGGTGATATCTTTTATTATTATTGCAGTAGCTGTTAAATCATGGTCCTGAAGAAAGCAGTGGCGTATCTCTAGCCACATATGCTGAAACATGTCGACCCTACTTGCTTGCAGATATTTTGTTAAATCTGTCAGTTTATTACACACTTTTAATGTTGGAAGAATTGAGAGAAACCATTAAAATTGTGCACCCCTACTCAATTTCTACCCAATTTTATAACACTTCACTACTCCTCACTACACAACTATGCACTGCAATTCAGTTACCCTGATGTACTGATTTTGTTCGGTCCCACCCATCACACAACTCTTTCTTCGTCTTGGGATGATTGTCTGTCATAATAACACCTAGTGGCAGACCACACTTACTCCTGGGTTATGGAGAGCCCAGATGATGAATAGGGCGGTACGGAGTGGGAACTGATGGGCACTTTTTCCCAATTCAGGAATTGAGTGCTGTTTGTTGCACATTTTGCACTAGTCGTTTATTTGGTTCTCGTCGGTTGTGTCACACTCTAGTATACACACTTGAACCCTTATTTCTTTTTGACCCACAGACATCTCTTTGTTATGAATACGTAGTACTAGGACACGTGTCTGTGCGGGTCGTTAATCTAGCCCTTGGACCCTTACCAATGCGTTCGTTTCTTGCTTTTGATTGCTCTCAGAAATCCATTCAAGGCTGTTTCCTCATCTTCCATTGCCAGGTGGGTGAGATGGATCATAGCCGAGGCCGGTATAGATGTTCATCATTTTAGAGCTCATTTGGCTAGGGGGGCTATGGCCTCCAAATCCATACAGGTTGGCGACAGACTTGAGGACATTATGAATGGGGCGGATTGGTCCTTAGAATCCACCTTTAAGAAGGTTTTATTTGAAACCTATTCATGAGCCGCATCCTTGGTGGTAAATAAGCTTTGAACTTGCATAATCTTTGCCTCTGGGCTTGACGTAGAATGAGAAATTTCCTAGCTATAGTTAAGGAAACGTTTGATTCTATTAAGGACGCAGAGGCGAGGATTATCCCACCAGGAGCAAATTTGGAATATGCTACCCTCTCACTGGACTGGTTATCAGGAGGTACAGGTAAGTTCCTTTTTTTTCTTTTTCTTCTGACCCATGGTGAATTGTTGCCATCTTCAGATGAAAGGAAGTAAATGGTTTTGAAGAGGTTTTCCTATGTGGAATTCATGGTATAGTGTCTTATCATGTTTTGTAATGCACTTACGTGGTACGAGTTGCAATTCTTAACTTGCTAATTGTAAGAGAGTGCCCTCTTTTTGCATGGTTGCCCCAACTTTTTGCTGAACTGCTGATGCACTTTGACTGAGTGTGCCCTGTGCTCCTGCCAAACAGGTACCCAGGGCTTATGTTCTTTCTTTAAAACTGCATTGAAAACAGGTCATCCCCTGGTAAATGGTACCACAGGTACCCAGGGCACTGTTACCAGAGAAGGCCTCTAAGGGCTGCGGCACTTATTGTGCCACCCTTAGAGGCCCTCTACCCTTACACACACACACACCTGCCTTTGCAGACTGTGTGTTTTGGTGCAGAACAAAGTGAAGAGTCGACATGGCACACACCCCTATGTGCCATGCCTACAACACACTGCCCTGGGATAGATCAGCCACCCCTCTAGCTGGGTGCACTATACCAGTGGTGAGGGTACAGGTGCAAGAGCCCTGTACCCTTACAGTGTCTAAGCCAATTCTTAGACATTGTAAGTGCAGAAATGCCATAAAGAGTATATGGTGCTGGGAGTTTGTCATTACGAACTCCACAGTACTATAATGGTTTTACTGAAAACTGGGAAGTTTGGTATCAAACTTCTCAGCACATTAAACCCACACTCATGCCAGTATGGGATGTAATGAAGCATGCACACAAAGGGCATCTTAGAGATGCCCCCTGACAAACAACCTGACACTAGTGTCCAGGCTGAGTGGCTGCTCATCAGCTGCCATCACCAGACATGTTTCTGGACCCCTGGTTCGAGAGCCTGCTGCCCCTCGAGGGTCTGAATCAATGCACATCCTACGACGAGGTGCCAAACCTCCTCCCCCAGGATGGGCAGGAGTCTCCTCCCCCAGGATGGGAAGCTCACAAAGGCTTGCCGCCTTTGTGAGCTTCCCCACGCCTTTTGCTGCTTCCAGCAACTGGTCCCCACTGGTTCTGACCCCCACTTTGGGCATGAGAATCGGCAAGAAAACCAAGTGAGGAAGGGAGGTGGCGAGGTGAAGCACAACTCTTAGTCCCTGCTATCTTGCAGATGAGGGGACCCAGCCAACCAGAGTGAGGCATATCTCCTACTCCCACTGGAGGGTGGTATAATAGGGGGTGTACCCACCCCAAGAAAGAGACCCATTGGTCCCAACCTTTAATTACCTGTAATGCCCCTAAGTCTAGTATTTAGCGGTCACCCCAAACCTTGCCTACTCAGACAAGAAACAACTAAGAAGAAAAGAAGAAGGATTGAACAGCCGCACTGAAGCAAAGAAGTGAAGGACGCCAAATGACTTGGCCCCAGCCCTACCGGTCTGTCCCCACCTCGAACCTGCAGAAGTGAAACTCTGGTGTGGCCTGCAGCCAGCAACTGCAAGAACCCCGGGGACCTGCCCTGCCTTCCAAAGAAAAGACCTTGTCTCCTGTGAACACCTGATTTGTTCGCCCACAGACTCTGGCTCTGGCCACATCCACGAGTCTGCAACAGTCGCCCGCAACCCGAGTTTGATTGGGCCAACACCACGAGGAGGTCTCCCCAGCGATCCTGACCCGAGAGCTGGTGATCTCTGACTTGCCTCAAATCTCCCAGCGAAGCCTGCAGCCTCTTTCTGGAGACTCCCCATGACTGCCACCAGAGCTGGTAAGAGAAACCTGACGCCTAAAGACACCCCTAAACCTGAAGCCCACACTGCCTTGGGTGGCCCAACTGATGTTGTCCAGCATCCCCAGGCATCCCAACTTAACTCTCTAACAGGTGGCCACCTCCAGAAGATCTTCGTCCCCGAGCCTGCAGTATTTGTTGAAACCAGAGTATCCCCATTGAAAACAACAGGGCACCCAACGCCAAAACAGCACCCTGCTCCGAGCCACCCATGAGCCGCTGCGGGTGTACTTTGGGTGCTAACTCTGACCCCCTTTTTTGCTGAGCTAAAACCCAGGAGCTTTGCTCCCACAACCTTGTGGCCTGCTCGTAAGCAGTCACCAACTGTAGGCCCCCTATCCCCCATTGGTTAACATTGGGTCTCAGCACGCTGCACCCCGCCGCCCTAGTACTGCTGAGGGTGTAATGAGAGTGCACCCTTGACCCTGGGTCTAACCCCAGAAACTCAACCTCAAAGACCGAGTACTTACCTGGTAACCGATAACTTCATTTCTCTCCATAGGAATCCATAGACCTTTTTTCTCTGAAAAATGTTCTAAGTGTGGAGTTCATTTGTATGGAAACCTGAAAAATACAGAATATGCAAAACTTATTTTACTTACCTTTTTTCTAGAAAATGTCCAAGTGTGATATCCAGGCATATCACACTGAGTAGAAAAAGTAATCTAAAAAGTAATCTGTATAGTATTTCAAAACTTTGACTTACCTGTATTTCAAACAACTGCATTTTGAACTCGCAATCACTTGTAAACACTGCATATTATTTTGCAAAGCATTTATTTCACTTATCTGGGCCAGGCTTGGCTTGGTTCTAGAAATAAAATAACAATACTATTTTTCATACAAACAAATTCGGTCTGAGTTCAGTCTTTGAGTGTGTGACATCATTTGCTGATTGATTGTGTACAACAAATGCTTAACACTACCCTCTGATAAAGCCTTACTGCTCGCCCACACTACCACAAATAGAGAGTAAGGTGCTATCTGCTTTTACCTCTGCCTTCCTCTGGGGTTCCACTGGACTGTGTGCATTCTATACCTCACTTTCGTGTAGTATATACAGAATCGGTTTCCTTCATTGGAGGATCAGTGGTCGGATATACAACTTTGTATTTGTTGGACTAACTTAGTCACCACCTGATCACATGACAGAACTCTTAACTTGTCTTCAGAATTCAGATTTTTGAATTGACAAAATGTTTCCAAATTATTAAAAGTCTTGTTAGGGCATTGGTGAACTCCCTTTAAAACTTTAGAAAAATAAAAATTCACTTTAGCTAGGGATAAGAGGGGTTAGAAGTTTTTTTTAACAATGTCTCTTAAAAAAAAAAGCTGTTAGTAAAGATCACCACAATGGCATAGAGGACCAGGTAGAGGAGCTCAACCTCACCCCTTACCTCCACTTAGCTTTTAAGGAGCTACGGTCTCTATGCAAGATTAAAAATATAAGCATGAGGTCCCATCCCACCAAACAAAATCTCCAGGAGCTGCCGGCAGGGTATGCTAACGGCCACCCATTTGAGAATGGCGAACACCCCACAGATGAAGAAGAAGGGGATGAGGATAACTCCCCCCCCCCCCCCCCACACACACACACTTCATAGGGAGAAAAGGGCCCCAGTGGCCCTGAATCGAAGAATAAACTTCTCAGTACTTAGAGGCCACACAGGTGGATCAGGTGCTACTGAGGACAGTGAGGACAGCCTCAAAGAGGAGAACAACCTGTTAGCAAGGTTGACCAAAAGATTGGATCTAGAGACCAGACTCCTGGCTCTAGAGAAAGAGAGAGGAGAGATGGGGTTAGCACCTATCAATTATGGCAGCAATATACTCAATAAGGATAAAGAGAAACCTTATGATTCTAAAATCCCCAACAAAATTGTCCCTAAATATGAAGAAGGTGATGATATCACAAAATGGTTCACAGTTTTTGAGAAGACTTGTGAAATGAGAAAAGTGAAGAAGTCACACTGGAGGGCTCTCCTTTGGGAACAGTTCACTGGTAACTGCAGGGACAGACTCCGGACCCTTTCAGGGGTGGATGCTGGGTTTTATGACCTCATTAAGAGAACTTTGATTGAGGGTTTTGGACTCACAACTGAAGAATACAGAATTAGATTCAGGGGGCCTCACAAAACCCAAAACCAATCCTGGATTGACTTTGTTGACTACTCAGTTAAGACACTAGATGGTTGGTTAACTTGAATTCATGTGCATGGTTTCAATGGACTTTACAATTTGTTTATGAAAGAACATATTTCAAGTAATTGCATTAATGAAAAGTTATATTAGCATTTGGTAGACCTAGGTCTAATTTCTCCCTAGGTCAAGACAAAGGTGACAAAAACAACCAGCGGGGGTGACTAAAAGAATGGGGTTACAAAACCTCCCCCGTGGAAAGTAGGTAAGAACTCTCAAGATAAAAAGCCCAAGTCTTCAAAAGGACCCCAAAAACCTGCACACTGGGTTGGGTCCCAAAACTCTCCCCAGTCCAATTATAGGTACAAGGGAAAGAAATGTGATCCTCTAAACGCCTGGTGTAATAACTGTAAGAAATTGGGACACTCAACTGGAGATGCTACTTGTCCTAAAAAGAAGCCCCCCTACTCCTCCTACAGCTACTCCTGATGTAGTCAGTCTCCATATGGGGTCAACAGAATGCCCAGAGAATGGCCCTGGATCAATAGGACTAGCTGACGGATCCCCTGAGGGATACAGGTGTCAGCGTCACTATGGTGAGAGATACACTGGTTTCCCCACAGCAATACCTGATTGGGAAAGGTTACCCAGTCACCAATGCTGACAATGTTACCACTAACCATGCAATGGCTGGGGTGACATTAGACTGGGGGGGGGGGGGTGTTACTGGCCTGAAACAGTGATTGGTCTCTCCAAAGCTTCCAGCTGCATGTCTGCTTGGTAATGACCTGAAAACCTCAGCATGGGCCGAGGTAGAATTAAAAACCCATGCAGGGATGCTGAACATCCCTGAGATTGTGTGTGTGAAAACAAGAGCAATAGAGCCGAAAGCAGGATGAAAAAGAAGTGTTGGAGCCTGAAAGTATGCCAAACTTTCCAAGAGGAAAGGTAAGAAGACTGGGAAACCAGCTTCTGTACACCAAAAGGATCAGCACCCCCTCCTCAGGGAGAGGACTTAGACACACTAGGAGGGAACTGAGCCTATGGAGCTTGACTTTTATCAGATTTAACTCTTAGGCCCAGGGGGACCCTCTAAGGAAGAGATGTGCCTTGGACAGCAGGACTGTCCAACTGTTGAACGCCTGAGGCAGCAAGCTGCTGAACAGAAATAGGGAGATGCCAGTGGTACCCACAGAGCCTATTGGGAAGAGGGACTACTGTACACTGAGGCCAGAGACCCCAACTCTGGAGCCACTAGGAGAGTGTTAGTGCCTCAGAGGTACAAGGAGGTCTTGCTAACTCTAGCTCCTGATATCCCCCACAGCTGGGTATCTGGGCCAAATCAAAACCTGGGAAAGGCTAGTCAGCCATTTTTACTGGCCCTAGATGTCACAAAAAAGTAAAGGAGTTTGTCAGCTCCTGTGTCACCTTTCAAGCCAGTGGCAAACAGGTGGACACCTAATGGCCCCCTTGATTCCACTACCAGTGGTTGTGATTTCATTTGAAATGGTAGGTGTGGACATAGTGGGTCCACTTGAACCTCCCACAGCATCAGGAAACACATTTATACTGGTGGTAGTAGATCATGCCACTATGTATCCTGTGGCAATTCCCTTTAGGACTACGACAGCTCCTGCAGTAGCCAAGGCCCTCATTGGTTTCTTCACCATGGTAGGATTTCCTAAGGAGGTGATTTCAGACAGAGGGTCAAACTTCATGTGGAAAGAGTGTGGCGTGCAGTACACATTTAATACACCTTATCACCCACAAACCAATGGTCTTCTGGAGAGGTTTAACAAGACATTGAAAGGCATGTTTATGGGGCTCCCTGAAAACTCAAAAGGAGATGGGATGCCCTCTTACCGTGCTTGCTTTTCGCCTAGAGAGAGGTGCCTCAGAAGGGAGCTGGGTTTTCTCCCTTTGAACTTCTGTTTGGCCATCTTGTTAGTGAACCACTCCGTCTGGTAAAGGAGGGTTGGAAGAAGCCTCTCCAAGAACCCAAACAAGACATTGTACTAGGATTAAGGTTCAGAATGGCCGAGTATATGGAAAACGTTTTTAAAAATCTTGAGGCCAGCCAGGAGCTCCAGAAGCACTGGTATGACCAATAAACTACACTGATAGAATTTCAACCAATGCAAAATGTGTGGGTTTTGGAGCCAGTGGCACCAAGGTCTTTCCAGGACAAATGGAGTGGCCCTTACTCCATCTTTGAAAAGAAAAATGAGGTCACCTATTTGGTTGACCTGGGCACAAGCAGGACACCCAAAGGGGTAGTCCATGTGAACTGCCTTCTGCTTTTCCTTGACAGGGCTGACCTCACCATGCTAATGGTGACTGATGAGGATCAGGAGACAGAGAGTGACCCTCTCCCTGACCTCCTCTCTTATAGCCCCAAAGATGGGTCAGTGGATGGAGTTGTCTACTCAGACACTCTCTCTGCCTAAAAGCAGGCTGATTGCAAGCAAGTCTTGCAAACAATTGCTAAGCTTTTTTCCTTGACCCCATGTCAGACAAACTGCTATAAACATGATGTGGACACTGGTGACAGTGTACCTGTCAAGAACAAAATCTATCGACTGTCTGATGAAGTCAAAGAAAGCATCAGAGCTGGTCAGCAAGATGCTGGAGTTAGGGATTATTGAACCCTCTGAGAGCCCCTGGGCCAGACCAGTGGTTCTAGTACCCAAACCTCATCCACAGGGTGGAAAGTGAGGAAAAAAAGTCAGATACACTCGGTATTAGCATTGAGTTCCATTTCTCCAAGATTGGGTTTTGCTTCACTAATGAATAGACTGTTCCTATTAGTGCATACCTTTCCCTTTAGATAGAAGCCCTCTCCCACTTGTCTAGTGGTGGGCATGGGAAGAATGACCTTGACTGGTAGATAGTGTGTGCCCAGCCCCAGAATCGAAACTTAATTTTTTATACTTCACTGTTTTACTGCATCTGTTTGGAAAATTCCATTGTGGGTGTGCCTTCGTTGGTTCCGAAATGTACATAATGTAACTTTATGCTTGCTGATGCCAGTCCCTCTGCAGCACTCCTAAGTAACTGGGCAGACTGGGCTCC
This sequence comes from Lissotriton vulgaris, assembly GCF_964263255.1. NCBI lineage: Eukaryota > Metazoa > Chordata > Amphibia > Caudata > Salamandridae > Lissotriton > Lissotriton vulgaris. Next base: position 1,079,271,016 of record NC_141689.1, on the reverse strand, counting down.
ACTCTGAGTGTAACTGAATAAACAGATATTGGTTTGTATTCTCTACTGTCTGAACGACTTTTCATTTGGTATGGAAGGCTGAGAGGTGGTTGTGAGTCACCCGGTGACCCTAATCAGGCCACTTCCTTCAGGGTACTGGCAGATTGTCATGGCTCCAGGAGCAAAAGAAACGATTCTACACACATGATGGGCATTGTCAGTTTACTGTTATGCCCTTCAGTTTATATAATGCCCCTACCACCTTCCAAAGTTTGTTAAATCAAGTCCTTGCTGGATTCTAATCCTTTAGTGCAGCTTATCTATGATATTGCTGTCTTTAGTTCCACCTGGCAGTATCACCTGATCCACCTTGGGAAGGGTTTAAAAGCCCTGCAAACTGCAGGCCTAACTATCAAGGCATCCAAATGCCAGATAGGGCAGGGAACTGTGGTTTACTTGGGCCACCTTGTTGGCCGAGGCCAAGATCAACCCATACAGCCCAAGATCCAGACCATCCTGGACTGGGTAGCTCCAACAACCCAGATCCAAATCAGGACATTCATTGGCTTAACTGGGTACTACAGGAGGTTTCTGAAGGGATATGGGTCCATTGTGACTTCCCTCACAGAACTTACCTCCAAGAAGATGCTCAAAAAAGTAAATTGGACATTTAGCTGTCAAAAGGCTTTTGATACCCTGAAAGAGACAATGTTCTCAGCACCAATTCTCAAAGCTCCAGACTATACCAAGCAGTTCATAGTGCAGACTGATGCCTCTGAGCTAGGGATAGGAGTGGTCCTATCCCAGACCAATGACGAAGGCCAAGACCTACATGTTGCTTTTTTCACCAGAAGGCTTCTCCCCAGGGAGCAGCGTTGGAGTGCCATTGAGGGGGAGGCTTTTGCTGTGGTTTGGTCCCTGAAGAAGCTGAGCCCATACTTGTTTGGTACTCACTTCCTAGTTCAAACTGACCACAGACCTCTCAAATGGCTAATGCAGATGAAAAGTGAAAATCCTAAACTTTTAAGGGGGTCCTTCTACCTACTGGGAATGGATTTTGTAGTGGAACAAAGACCTGGGACTGCTCATGCCAATGCAGATGAACTTTCTAGGTTCTTCCACTTAAATAATGAAGACCCTTTAGGTGAAAGGTTAGTCTCATCATATTTCACTGTGGTGGTGGGGGGGGGGGGGGGGGGACACGGGTGTGTGTGTGTAAGAAAGTGCTCTCTTTTTGCATAGCTGGTCCCTGGGCTCCTGCCAAATAAGTACCGTGGGCTTATGTTCTTTCCCTAAAACTGTATTGAAAACAAAACCCAATTGGCACTATCTGGCCACAGGTCAGCCCCTGGTAAATGGTAACACATGTACCCAGGGCACTGTGACCTGAGAAGGCCTCTAAGGGCTGCAGCACTTAATGTACCACCCTTAGAGGCCTTGTACCTTTACATACACACTGCCTTTGCTGGCTCCGTGTTTTGGTGCAGAACAAAGTGAACATGGCATAGACCCATGTGTGCCATGCCTACAACCCACTGCCCTGGCATAGATCAGCCACCCCTCTAGCTGGGTGCAGTATATCAGTGGTGAGGGTACAGGTGCATGAGCCCTGTACCCCTACAGTGTCTAAGCCAATTCTTAGACATTATAAGTGCAGTAATACCATTAAGAGTATATGGTGCTAGGAGTTTGTCATTACGAGCTCCACAGTACCATAATGGCTTTACTGAAAACTGGGAAGTTTGGTATCAAACTTCTCAGCACATTATACCCACACTCATGCCCTTGTGGGATTTAATGAAAAATGCACACAGAGGGCATCTTAGAGATGCCCCTTGAAAAACGACCTAACACTAGTGTCCAGGCTGAGTGGCTGCTCACCAGCTGCCATCACCAGATATGTTTCTGGACCCCTGTGCTGAGAGCCTGCTGCTCTCGGGGGTCTAAAACAATGCACTTCCTAGGAAGAGGTGCCAAGCCTCCTCCCCAGGATGGGCAGGGTCCACGAAGGGGGAGCTTCAAAGGCTTGCCACCTTTGTGAGCTTCCCCAGGTCTTTTGCTGCTTCTAGTAACTGATCCCCACTGGTTCTGACCCCACTTTGGGTGGGGGAACCAGCAGGAACACAAAGTGAGGAAGGGCAGTGTGCCCACCTTTGCCAACCCCACCACTCAGGTGGGGGAGGCGAGGTGAAGCACAACTCTCAGTCCCCACCATCTTGCAGATGGGGGGACCCAGACAACCAGGGTGAGGCATATGCCCTACTCCCACTGGATGGAGGCATAATAGGGGGTGTACCCACCCCAAGAAAGGGACCCATTGGTCCCAACCTTTACTTACCTGTAAAGCCCTTAAATCTAGTATTTAGGGGCACCCCGAACTTTGCTTCCTCAGAAAAGAAACAACCAAGAAGAAAAGAAGAAGAAGGATCGAACAGCCGCGCTGAAGCTAAGAAGAGGAGGACGCCCAATGACTTGGCCCCAGCCCTACCGGTCTGTCCCCACCTCAAACCTGCAGAAGCAAAACTCTGGTGTGTTCTGCAGCCAGCAACCTCAAGAACCCTGAGGACCTGCCCTGCCTTCCAAAGAAAAGACTTTATCTCCCGTGATTTGTTCACCTACAGACTCTGAAGTCTGTGAAGTAGTGTGGCTCACTGGTTAGAGGCGGCAGACCCGAGAGCAGAGGACGGCCCGGGACCAGGGTTCGATTCCCGGCGCGGCAGGTTTCTGGACCAGGGTCAGCGGACTCGATAATTCTCTCGCCTCGGTGCCCACTCTGATCAGCGATCTCACTCGGCAACTCTGGGCATTAGCTTGCCTCATCTTCACTAACGGCCCCACCAGACCGCTGGGGATGCCTCGTCTCACCCTGGAGATACCCATTAAGGGACCATCTCTCAGGGAAGCCAGGAAGGGTTTCGCAGCGGTCGAAGCGCCTTGGGACCCTACGGGTAAGTAGTGCGCTATATAAATGCCTATACATTTACACACTCTGGCTCCGGCCAAATCAGCGAGCCTGCAGCACTCTGCACCCGTTGCCCACGGCCCGAGTTTGAGTGGCCCAACACCACAAGGAGGTCTCCTGGTGATCCTGACAGGAGATATGGGGTTCTCTGACCTGCCTCAAATCTCCCAGCGAAGCTTGCAGCCTCTGTCTAGAGACTCCACCCGACCGCGACCGGAGCTGGCAAGAGAAACCTGACGCCTAAAGACACCCCTGCCCCCAAAGCTCTGCGGCCTTGGGTGTCCCAACCGACATTGCTCCAGCATCCCCAGGCCTCCCAATTTACCTCTCCAACCAGTGGTCACCTCCAGAAGATCTTCGTCTCAGAGCCGGCAGTCTTTGTTGAAACTGGAGAATCATCATTGAAATCAACAGGGCACCCGACGCCAAACAGCACCCTGCACCCAGTCGCCCCTGTGCCGCTGCAGGTGTACTTTGGGTGCTAACTCAGATTCCCCTGTGCCCTGAGCTTAACCCCAGGAGCTTTGCGCCCACAACCTTGTGGCCTGCTCATGAGAAGTTACCAACCGGAAGCTCCCTATACCCCATTGGATAACATGGGCCTCAGCATTTAGCACCCTGCTGCCCTAGTGCCACTGAGGGTGTAACAAGAGTACATCCTTGACCCTGAGGGAACCCTTGTTCTAACCCCATAAACTCAACCCCAAAGACCTAGTACTTACCTGGTAACTGATAACTTCATTTCTCTCCACAGGATTCCATTGACTGTTTTTCTCTGAAAAATGTTTTAAGTGTGGATTTGATATGTATGGAAACCTGAAAAATACCAACTGTGCAAAACTGATTTTACTTACCTTTTCTCTAGGAAATGTCCCAGTGTATGTTATGTTATGTTATGTTAGTATGAATTTGTAGAGCGCACGTTCACCCCAGGGTTTCTTGGCGCTGTGTGCCGCTGGGGAACCCGTCCTGGCTTTTCCTGGGAGATGGTCCCTATTGGGCATCCCCAAGGTGAAGCTAGGCAACTCCGCCAGCGAGGGGGCCGTTGTGGAGATTAAGCAAGCTATTGCCCAGAGTTGCAGCGTGGGACCCATAGTTAGAGAGGCACCGAGGCGAGATTTATCGAGCCCGCTGACATTGGTTCCGTACCATGCCGCGTCGGGAATTGAACCTTGGTCCCGGGCCGACCTCTGCTTCTGGGTCTGCCGCCTCGAACCGGTGAGCCACACTTCTCCACACAGTGTAATATCTAGGCATATTACACTGAGTAGAAAAAGTGATCTAAAAGGTCATCTGTACAATATTTCAATACCTTGACTTACCTGTATTTCAAACAACTGCATTTTGAACTTGCATTCACTTGTAAATACTGCATAATATTTTGAAAATTATTTATTGCACTTACATGTGCTAGACTTGGCTTGGTTCTAGAAATAAAATTACTTAACACTATTTTTGATACAAACAAAATTGGTCCTGTATCAGTCTTTGAGTGTGTGACACCATTTGCTGATTGAGTGTGTACAACAAATGCTTAACACTAAATAAAGCCTTACTGCTCGCCCACACTACCACAAATAGGGAGTAAGGTGCTAGCTACTTTTACCTCTGCCTACCTCTGGGGTTCCACTGGACTGTGTGCATTCTATACCTCACTTTCGTATAGTATATACAGAATCGGTTTCCTTCATTGGAGGATCAGTGGTGGGATATACAACTTTGTATTTGTTGGACTAACTTAGTCACCACCTGATCACATGACAGAACTCTTAAATTGTCTTCAGAATTCAGATTTTTGAATTGACAAAATGTTTCCAAATTATTAAAAGTCTTGTTAGGGCATTGGTGAACTCCCTTTAAAACTTTAGAAAAATAAAAATTCCCTTTAGCTTGGGATAAGAGGGGTTAGAAGTTTTTTTTAACAATGTCTCTTAAAAAAAAAACAGCTGTTAGTGAAGATCACCACAATGGCATAGAGGACCAGGTAGAGGAGCTCAACCTCACCCCTTACCTCCACTTAGCTTTTAAGGAGCTACGGTGTCTATGCAAGATTAAAAATATAAGCATGGGGTCCCATCCCACCAAACAAAATCTCCAGGAGCTGCCGGCAGGGTATGCTAACGACCACCCATTTGAGAATGGCGAACACCCCACAGATGAAGAAGAAGGGGATGAGGATAACTACCCCCCCACACTTCATAGGGAGAAAAGGGCCCCAGTGGCCCTGAATCGAAGAATAAACTTCTCAGTACTTAGAGGCCACACAGGTGGATCAGGTGCTACTGAGGACAGTGAGGACAGCCTCAAAGAGGAGGAAAACCTGTTAGCAAGGTTGACCAAAAGATTGGATCTAGAGACCAGACTCCTGGCTCTAGAGAAAGATAGAGGAGAGATGGGGTTAGCACCTATCAATGATGGCAGCAATATACTCAATAAGGATAAAGAGAAACCTTATGATTCTAAAATCCCCAACAAAATTGTCCCTAAATATGAAGAAGGTGATGATATCACAAAATGGTTCACAGTTTTTGAGAAGACTTGTGAAATGAGAAAAGTGAAGAAGTCACACTGGAGGGCTCTCCTTTGGGAACAGTTCACTGGTAACTGCAGGGACAGACTCATGACCCTTTCAGGGGTGGATGCTGGGTTTTATGACCTCATTAAGAGAACTCTGATTGAGGGTTTCGGACTCACAACTGAAGAATACAGAATTAGATTCAGGGGGCCTCACAAAACCCAAAACCAATCCTGGATTGACTTTGTTGACCACTCAGTTAAGACACTAGATGGTTGGTTAACTGGAATTAATGTGCTAAAGAAATTGTATATCACAAAATTATTTATTAAAATATATAATCATACAACAAATATCACATTAACAATAACATACGATATGTCACAAATAAAACAGATTTAAAAATGAATACACTAAAAACAACCATACATCATAAAGAGAGAGAAAACAGCAGACAATATACTTTGTAATAACGGATATGTATATCTGAATGACAATTTTGTAACTGAGTCCTGATACGGCCTAGTATTCAACTATCTATGGATCCAGTCACTCCTACGGATTATGTGAAGGATGCGTTGACGCGTTTCGATGGGTTTACTAATAATATTCCATCTTTATCAAGACAACAAGTATAGATCTCTCAATATTTATAATTGCCCCCGGCCTGAATCCTGTTAGAAACAAATACATATACATGTCAATGATTTGACTATACTCAATACATTATCATATAATGTGAAGTCTAATAACATAAACATCTCTAATAAACACACATCATAACAACTTGTTCATCAATGTATACAACTAACAACATATTTACTCAAATTCAACTAGAACAGTTTATAACCAATTTATTGTCAGAATGTACTTCTGCCTATCAAATGAGCTGCATTCAAATAGGGACCAAGTTATCTACAACGAGACCCTAACTTGTGCTTATCAAAAAGCACGAATATGATGAAAACAACTCATATTGGAAGCTTGCCTGGCTGATGAGGGGTGTTGCCACGAAACCGGTCCCAGGATGCTTGTTTCTGGTTCAGGGAAGACCTGGCTTGGCAGTTCGGGCTGGATTGGTCCCATGAGGCACAGGGTCAAGACTGATTTGCATATGGCTAGGTCTGAACTGAAGTGGCAAAGTGAGCTAAACCACGATGATGGAGTAAACCCAGATCAGTGACTGGGGGTGAGTGTGAAAAGTTTCAGAGCTATGTCCATCATCTCCTTCTGTTTGCCCAATTTGTTAGACAGGATAACGGTTTAGGCTTTGATTAGAGAGCTGTAGTAATTTTCTATCTTAAAGCAGCATCCAAAACGACCGCTGTATGTGCCAGTGAATATATCACTCCAGACATTTTCCAAAGTCTGCATGCTGCAGCACGTCATGGGTCTGAAGAAAGAGGGGGGGGCTTATTGTTTTTTGCTGCCTGTGTAGGCCTGGCAACTGTAATGTGGCATCTAAGAGCAGGAGTCCCTGTTAGGAACACCCCAAACTAAGCCCTGCCTTCTTCAAGAACCCCCAGCTCGAAGTCAATGCTGTGTGCTTGTCTATATGCCGATAGAGCCACCCAAACCACCATGTCATTATGAACGCTGCCGCTTCTCTTCATTACCTGGACAGGGAGAAGCTATACATCCTGGACCAGCGGCTGTGGGCGCAGAGCATCCCAAGGGACAAGGCACGGACAGGTGAACTGTCCCCAAAGTACACCCCACACCCCTTCACACCAAATGCAAACTTGTCCATTGTCCCCTTAGCCATAAGGCACAGATAATTCTGGGGGATAATAGAGACATAGCATAGCCATCTTTCCTTCTTACTCACGCTGCCAAGACCCAATAAAGGTGAGCTCCTTGGACTTCAAATTAATCCCACAACCTGAAACCACAGTGGTCCGGCTGTCAGGAGGATCAGTCCAATAAAGAGGTCTGACCTCTCCACTGCACCCTATAGTAGTTGATCTCTTCCATGTGCACAGTGACCTCCTTACCAGAGGGTACCATAATACCTCCCTCACAAACACCACAATACTTAAGAGCAGCAAGAATCAAAAGAACATAACTCGTAAATGTGAAACATTTGACACGCCCAATCACTCCCTACCACAAATGCAGGGCTGAAATCAGTTAGAAAAGCAATCAAGCTGAACCTATCCTATTCCCCCTTATCCAAGAGACGAGGCTTAACAAGCAGACATTTGCTCCTTCCTATAGGTGTAGGAAGCTGGCTCTGTATATACTATACCAAAATGAGGTATGGTGTGCACAGAGTCCAGTGAAAACCCATAGGTAGGCACAGGTAAAAGTAGATAGCACCTTACTCTATATGTGTGGTTGGGTGGGCGAGCAGTAAGGCTTTATCAGAGGGTAGTGTTAAGCATTTGTTGTACACACACTCAATCAGTAACTGATTGTCACACACTCAAAGACAGAACTCAGACCAATTTTGTTTGTATACAAATATTCTTTTGGTTATTTTATTTCCTAGAACCAAGCAAGCCTGGCACAGGTAAGTAACTTATACATTGCAGTAATAATACAGTTTGAATTGCGGTTGTATATATACTTTGGTTTGATTACAATAGGATCACTGGTAATGCAATGCTTTGAAAGATTGTACATATACCTTGTATTCACTTTTCAATAGGATGTCAAGTAGATTACTTTACATATTACTTTTCCTATACAGTGTAGTATACCTGGATACGACACTGGGACATTTCCTGTAAACCGGTAAGTAAAAGCGTTTTGATTATTTGTATACATTTTTAGAGACTTTAATAGATTTTCCAACTCCACACTTAGAAACTTTTCCGAAGAAAATAGTCAATGTTATCCTATGGGAGGAAATAGTGTTATCGGTTCAAAGGATCGTACTTTGTTGTGGGAATTGGTTTTCTGGGGTTAGACTCAGGGGTCCCCCAGGGTCAAGGATGCACTCTTGTTATACCCTCAGTGGAACTAGGGTGGCTGGGTGCAGAGTGCTGAGGCCCAATGTTATCCAAAGGGGGATGGGAGCCTCTGGTTGGTGACTGCTCGCGAACAGGCCACAAGGTTGTGGGAGCAGAGCTACAGGACTTAGGCTAAAGGCAAATGTGGGTTTAAGATAGCACCAAAGGTACACCCTTAGAGGCACTGGGCGGCTGGTTGCAAGGTGCTGGTTTGTCATCGGGTGCCTTGTTACTTTCAATGGGAAGTCTCCGGTTTGCAAACACACTGCAGGATCGGGGATGAAAGTCTTCTGGGTGCGACCACCACTTGGAGAGGTAAGTTGGGTTGCCGTTGGTTGGGCAACCCAAGGCCATGAGGCGTCAGGTGCAGGGGTGTCTCTTAGGGTTGGATCTTCTTACCAGCACCTTGTCGCGGTTGGGGGACCTTCGAGATTGAGGTTGCAGGTGTCAGCTGAAGGCTTGAGGCAGGTCAGGGATCAATAGATCTCGGGTCAGGATCGCCGGGGAGACATCATCATGGTGTTGGGCCACTGGAACTCGGGCCGTGGGCGTCGGGTGCAGACTCACGAATTTCGCCAGAGCTGGAGTCTGTGGGTGAACAAATCCAGTGTGCACAGGAGACAACGTCTTTACTTTGGAAGGCAGGGCAGGTCCTTGGGGTTTCTTGAGGCTGCAGGACCCACCAAGGTTTGTTTCTGCAGGTTTGAGGTGGGGACAGACCAGTAGGTCTGGGGCCAAGTCAGTGCGCATCCTCCTCGTCTTAGCTTCGGCACGGCTGTTCGGCCCTTCTTCTTCTTGTGGTTTCTTGTCTGAGGAGGCAAGGTTCAGGGGTGCCCCTAAATACTAGATTTAGGGGTATTACAGGTAAGTAAAAGGTTGGGACCAATGGGTCCCTTTCTTGAGGTGGACCCCCCCCCCCTATTATGCCACCCTCCAGTGGCAGGGGGGCATGTACCTCACTCTGGTTGGCTGTGTCCCCCCATCTGCAGGATGGCGGATACTGAGAGTTGTGCTTCACCTCACCTCCCCCAACTGAGGGGTGGGGTTGGCAGAGTTGGGCACACCTCCCTTCCTCACTTGGTTTTCCCATTGGTTTTCCCGCCCAAAGTGGGGGTCAGAACCGGTGGGGACCAATTGCTGGCAGCAGCAAAAGACCTGCGGAAGCTCACAAAGGCAGGCAAGCCTTTGAAGCTTGCCCTTCGTGGACCCTGCCCATCCTGGGGGAGGAGGCTTGGCACCTCGGCCCAGGATGTGCATTGTTTCAGGCCTCCAGAGAGCAGCAGGCTCTTGACCCAGGGGTCTGGAAACATGTCTGGTGGTGGCAGCTGAAGGCAGACACTCAGCCTGGACACTAGTGTTAGGTCTTTTTTCAGAAGGCATATCTAAGAAGCCCTCTGTGTACATTTTTCATTAAATCCCACACTGGCATCAGTGTGGGTTTAATGTGCTGAGAAGTTTGATACCAAAGTTCTCAGTTTTCAGTGCAGCCATTATGGTATTGTGAGTTCGTAATGACAAACTCCCAGCACCATATACTCTTAATGGCAGCACTGCACTTATAATGTCTAAGAATTGGCTTAGACACTGTAGGGGTACAGGGCTCATGCACCTGTACCCTCACCACTGCTACAGTGTACCGAGCTAGAGGGGTGACTGATCTATGCCAGGGCAGTGGGTTGTAGGCATGGCACCCAGGGATGTGTGCCATGTCGACTCTTCACTTTGTTCTGCACCAAAACACGCAGCCTGTAAAGGCAGTGTGTGAGTGTAAAGGTACAGGGCCTCTAAGGGAGGAACAATAAGTGCTGCAGCCCTTCGAGGTCTTCCATAGTCACAGTTCCCAGGGTACCTGTGGTACTATTTACCAGGGACTGCCCGGTGGCCAGAGTGTGCCAATTGGGTTTGGTCTTCAATGCAGTTTTACAGAAAGAATATAGGCCCTAGGTACCTGATTGGCTGAAGCCCAGGGCACACTCGGTCAAAGTACATCAGCAGTACAGCAAAAAGTGGCGGCAACCATGCAGAAAGATGGCACTTCCTCACAATAGGGCACCACCCTGTTCCGTGCTCTTCAGATTAGTCACTCTTTCTGACCATGACCGCTAGACTCTGAATCAGAGCCTCAGCCTGCCTCCTGCCTCCTACAAGTTAACTGAACTCCGGCGGCAGGAGGTGACATACAGTCTCCTCAGCGCCTAAGTTAGGGTTGTATCACACAACCTGATAGGGCTGTCATCATGTCGCGGTAGCTGCCATTGGGCGCTACAGCAACGTGATGTCATCTGCAAGCCACGCCATTGCCGGAATACAATATACAAGAACTCAAGTTCATGACACACTCCAGCAGTATTAAGCAGCAGAGTGAGAGCCCCAAGTCTGAGGGAACTGCAGCGCGGCATGCCACGGTGCGCTGCCACTAACTCCTGAGTTTTATTTTGGCAGCTGAGATGAGCACTAATAAAATGGCTTGTCTTACAGAGCTGAGGCACTATGCCTTATGCCTGACAGGGCATTTCAGTGCGGTGATGCGGAGCACCACACTGAAATGCGTTAGTCTACGTTGTAGGCATACAGGGCACCATGAAGCAAATTCATTTGAAAAAACATTGTAAGTAAAGCGCATATTCTGCGTATTTTCAGAGGCGATTTCATTTTACAACCATTGGTAAATTTTATGAGTCATTCTTTGTGTTTTTCTTGGTATCTACAATTACCATATGAGGCTCTCGCAGGTTTCATATAATTGCAAAGTTTATTGAATGGTAACAAAGTCCCTTATTAGTAAGTGGACTCTTGTTGGTGCTGAATGCAGCCTGTTGAGGTGGACTGGGAAGAGTGAAAGCTTGTTTTGTGACTATGGTTTAAAGAGCCCCGTTAATGGAAGTTCAGTTTCGTCTTACTTTGTGCAGCGCTTTAAACTTGGATCCAAATCGCTATATTTTAGTGATTGGACCCCCTTTTTTTGTTTGTGTGCTGCAACAAAGTGTTTACTTGGCTTTCCTAGGGGACATTCACACCTTCTTGTGTGTGTGCTAAAAGTTCACATGACGCACACAGTACTTCTTAATGGTGGGTGTCCTTGTGTCTTGTACATTGTCATATTACCAGAAAATGCGAAGTTGATTTATGACCGCAGTTCAGTCACACAGCACTTCTGCTGTGATAAAAGGTTTGTTAGTCAAAATCCATGATGTGAGGAATCAATTAAGTATAAACAGAACAAGACCTCAGACCTCCTGATCAGGGACCCACTCTCTCGCCTGCAGCGCCACTGTAGTGCCGCTGCCTTGGACCCCCCCCCCTCACCGCGATAGTAGGTTCGAGTCCCTGTGACTGTGCCCGTCCGATTCTTGTTTCTGTTTCTTTTACTATTCCCTGCACTGTTGGTATCTCCTGTATTTTCACTCCGATTGTTTGCCTCTTTTTGCCTTATTCCTACCTGTTATAATTTTCTGTGCCTGATTGTCACTATTGGTGCCCACTCACCGCCCTCTACTGCTGCCCCAGCGGCCCCTCCCCCCTGCCGGTTCCCACTCCCGACCCCTTCCCTAGCCATTAGCTGCTGCAGTGGGGACAAGTAGCGGATGCGCCGCTGGCACGCCAATGGTGCGCCAAAGGCAAGCCATCTACGCCCTTCCGTGACCCAATTGCGACCAGTGCTAGGAACCCTGGTTCTCCGACCATGATCAACTACGACGCAGCTGCCCTCCTCGCACTCAACCCTGGGAGAAACAACTGCCAACTGTCCACGCTGAACACCACCCACAGCAAGTTCTCCTACCACCACTGCCGGCAGACCTTCACACCCCTCGGCAACCCCACCGTCTCCTCCCACTCGGCAGACCCCAACACCACTGAAGCCTTGAAGTGCATCCTCCTCAACGTGCGCTCCCTGCACAGACACCAAGTAGCGATCTGGGACCTCCTCAACACCCTCTCGCCAGGCGTTGCCTTCTACACAGAAACCTAGACCAATGACTCCTCTGCCCCTGACATCGCCAATGCCATTCCCGACGGATACAAGGTCCAGAGGAAGGAACGCCCAGGAGGAGGACTCACCATCACACACAAGAGCTCCCACCGACTCTCCACGCGTGACTCCTCCTCCTCCTCCACCACCACCGAACACTTCCAGATCCAGACCAACCGCAAAACCACACTCCGCAACACACTCATCCAGAGACCCCCGGACCTCGCGCTTCATTCACCACCACCATCTGCGACCTCATTGCACCCCACGCCATCACCTCCACGGACTACATACTCCTTGGAGACCTGAACTTCCACCTTGACAACCCCAGTGAACCCAACTCCCCCACCCTCCTGGACAACCTAGCCGACATCAGACTGAAACAGCTCATCACCACCCCTACCCACAAGGCAGGACACACCCTCGACCCCATCTTTGCAGGTGGGAACAACATCCGCTTAAGCCACACTATGCAACCCCCATGGATTGGTCCCCACCGCGTACACTTTCTCACCAACAAACCCACACCACTCAAACCTGCACACCGCCCTCCATGAAGAAACTGTAGCAAGGTCACAGAGGAGCAGCTTAATTCCACCCTCAACTGCGATGCCCCCACCACATTGATCAACGCCAACCTTGCAGCCAAAGAACTCCACTGATGGATCACTAGCTGCGCCGACGAGCTCGCATCCCTACATAACCCTGACCGACAGCACCCCAGAAAGGCCACCTGGTTCACCACCAACCTCCAAGAAGCCACATGCACCTGCAGACGGCTCGAGAAGCTCTGGAAAAACAACGAAGCCTCAGAAGACTGCCACACATACAAGAATGCCATGACGGAATACCACCAACACATCAGATTCACAAAAAAGGACCTTCATCCAGAATAGGATCTTCGCGAACGCCAGAAACACTACAAGGAACTCTTCAGCATCATCCAGGAATTCACCAAACACTCCAGCGAAACCATGGACATCACCCCCTCCCAGAAGCTCTGTAACAAGCTTGGCTATTACTTCCATTTGAATATCAAGGGCCTCTACGACAACTTCAATGACCAGACACCTGACTCTGGAACCACTCCCTCCTCCAGCAAAGTCAGCCCACCCACTATCTCCTCCTGGACCTCAATCACCACCGAAGACACTGCAACGACCATGAAAAGTATCCACCCAGGACTCCCACGGACCCCTGCCCCCTGCACATCTACCACAAAGCCGCCGCCATCGCTCCGGAACTTCAACGCACCATCAACATCACCTTGCAAACGCGCAGAAGTCAAACCCCTACTAAGCCCTCGGCAGATCCCACAGACCTCAAGAACTACCGACTCATCTCCCTCCTCCCCTTCACAGCCAAGGTCACCGTCAACGTCCAACTAACAAAATCCATCCTCGACCCCTCCCAATCAGGATTCCGCAGGAACCACACCACCTATATCGCGCTACTCGCCACTACAGAAGACATCCGCACACTCCTTGACCAAGGCTACACCACAGCCCTGATCCAACTCGACCTCTCTGCGGCCTTCAACATCGTCTCCCACCGCACTCTCACCACCAGACTCCACGACGCTGGCATACAGGGAACCGCCCTCGACTGGCTCCGATCCTTCCCCAAGGGCATAATCCAAAGAATCAGACTACCTCCCTTCATTTCCGAGCCAACGGAAATCAACTGGGAAATACCTCAAGGATCGTCCCTCAGCCCCAGGCTCCTCAACATCTACATGGCCGCCCTTGCCGCCATCGTCAGTCAGCACGGACTCAGCATAGTATCCTCCTACACTGACAACACTCAGCTCATCCTCTCCCTCACCAAAGACCCCATCACCGCCAGACTCAACTTCCACGAAGGAATGAAGGAAGGAAGGACGTTGCATCTTGGATGAACAGTAACTGCCTGCATCTCAACTCAGAGAAGACAGAGGTCCTCGTCCTCTGATCCTCCCCCTCTGCAAGGGACAACACCTGGTGGCCCACCACCCTCAGCAACGCCCCCCATGGGCCACGCCCCAAACCTAGGCATCCTACTCAACTCCTCCCTCTCCATGACCTGGCTGTCGTAATTTGGCGATGGCCAAGTTAGCGCTTAGCTGTGCTACACGTTTCCCGTTTAACTTGACTATACTCGGAAACGCCATTTTGTGTGTCACGGCGGCCATTTTAGATCATAAGCGGCCTCGTGGCCAGCATGGCCTTTAGTCCGTTGTCCGTGCCACTGACCACTCGAGTTTGCCCAGCAACAGGCTATTTTTAGTACTGGTCAAGCCCGTACATGCGCAGTCCCCACTGACCAGTCACCCCTTAGGAATGTGCCACCAAACTGACCAGCGGAGTTGTAACCCCTCCAATGAGCTGGCTGTGTTCTAAAGATGACCATATATGTACATAACGCTTTGTAACTTTGTACCGCCTATTGTTTTATTACCTGTAAATTGTATAAAAGAGCGAGTCACACCGATGTTCGGTGTGATACTTCTTGCATTACCGAAGGGTGCTGTAGGAATGTACCACCACCCCATGGGGTCTTAATAAACTTGTTCTTTGAATTTTTCAGTTTCCGTGCCAACAGTTCTTTCGATGTAAATGGGTTATCTTCGGAACATGTAGGCCTTGGGAACCCGATACTACAAATTGGCGACCACGAAGGGACTCATCGGCGACTCGGATGCCCGAAGGAGAGGTCGTGACGAAGGTTTGGACACTCGCCATGGACGCGCGCTGCCACTGAGTGACCTGAGTCTTGGCACCCACGGTGTTTCTTCCTTTCCTTCCGATCTGACCTTCCAGGTGGCGCCGGTCTCCGACTGAGTTTTCGATCGTCTGTGTTGCTGGATAAAGTGCCGTTTGGCTGATTCGATTAAAAGACCTTGGCAGTTGGAATCTGGACCTTTGAGGCTTTGGGTAAGATTTGTGATCGGTAAGGTAGTCTGCGGACGCTTACTGAAGTTCTATGATTTGTGATCGGTAAGGTAGTCCTCGGACGCTTGCCGAAGTCCTATGACCTATGACTTTGATTTGAGTTAGCTAACACTTGCGAATTTGTGAACTTTGAATATATATGTGTAGTGCACTCCACATAGGCAGGCATGTAGAGATGTTTCTCTAATTTAGTTTTTTTCCTTTGAGCGGCACGTTTGTGTGAAGTACTGTAAGTGCCATTTTTTTTTACGGTATCGCGCTTACGTCATACTTTTGAACATGCCTGTTTTGAGCACACTCCGAGGGATGTGCTGTTTTGGAAATGGTACCACAATTAGGTTAGCGGAAGCACAGCCGGCTCCCCCAGAAGGAACACCAAATAGGGAAATGTATATAAAATTTGGCCTTCCACCTATAATGTACAGTAAATTATGGAATAAGTACACCAAATCGGATCCTGAATTGCAATGGCCTCTACATGGGTCGTTCGATTTACGTAAAGTACAGTTTGTGGAGCAATGTTTGTTTCAACGAAGGTCTAGACAGAACATGTTTGATTGTGTACGAATGTGGGAGAAAGCGGTGCGTGACCGAATGAAGCGTGAAGTTGCCTTGGCGGACAAAGAGCAGCGCAAGGCTGCTCGAGATAAGGCTTTACAGCTTGAGGAAAAAGAGGCTCAGGAAAAGAAAGAGAGGGAGGAACGGGAACGTCAATTGCAAACGACTGGTCGATTTCCTATTCGGCGACCGCTTTATCCTGTCCTTAATAATGAAATTGATGATTTTTCATTGCTAGATCGATCACCGCCTCCGTACGTTTCGCCCACGGCTCCAACTGCAGACTCGGACGAGGACGGACAGGATAAGCCGGGAAAGAAGGGTGTATCTGGTCTCAGGTTTTCTGCGGAGAGATCTGCACATTTACGTAGTTGGGCTCGTAAAGTAAATGCGAATTTTGTTTCTCAGTCTGAAGTTGTTACTGAAAGGGGTAATTGGACAGACCAAGAATTACTGTATTTTCTGGTTACTTTGGCAGAAGAAGTTGTTACTGCATATCGTCAACTTTCAGATACGCTAGACCTAAGGTTGTGTCAGTTCATCGTGAGAATCTGGATAAAGGTATATTTGATCTTGCAGATGTCGATGCCCTTTACAAGCAACTGATCCAGCTGCGAGATGAGACTACCAGATTGCGGGACGAGCGGAAAAAGAATAAGGAGTTCGGGCCGGAGTCTAATGGGCAATCTAAGGAGTGTTCTCTCCGGGGTTCAGATAAGAGTTCTGCAATGCATGTTATGCCTATGCGTGAAGCCGCACCTTTGTATGTTCCACCAAAAGGGGAAGGTACAGATGATGATAAAATGTCAAAGGATGCGAAGGGGTATTTTATATATAACTGGGTGTATACGCCTTGGAATAGAGCGGATGTTATGGCGTTGAAAAATTCTTTACCTGACCTTCGTAAAAATCCGGCAGCGTTCTATGAAGGGGTGGAAGGGGCTATTTCGTCTTATGTGATGACTCTTGTCGACATAGATCTGTTTTTTGGGTTAATCCTTCCGCCTGACATGTGGAGACAAATTCGTAAAAATAATGATGAAACAATACTTGGGGGAACATGGAAAGAAATAAATGCAGCTGATTTAGATAAGGAACCGGCATGTAAGCCTTGCCAGTTGATTTTAGACCTCCCGGCGGCTATTTTGAATAAATTAAAAACGCTTGTACCTTCTAAAAAGATTGATTGGACCATGTTAGCTTCGTGCAAACAAAAGCCAGATGAAACGGTTTCAGATTTCTTTACACGCTTCGAAGAGGCGTTTCATGATTACAGTGGTCAATCTTTAACAGATGATACGGGTCGGCATTTGTTTGTAGATAAGTACGTGGCTAATCTCCTACCGGAGATTGCAAGGCGATTGAAATCGAGTGAAAGTTCCTGGGCCACGGCGACCCCTGCGTCTTTGTTGACTATGGCTCAGTATTATGAGCGGCAGGAGTTGGAGGCTAAAGAAAGTGTTGATAAAAAAGCGAAAGAATTGAAAACGAAGGTGATGTTGGCACAGGTTCGTGGAACACAAGGTAGAGGGAATGAAAGAGGTAGACGAGGTGGAGGAAATACGTCGTATGGTCGTACGGATATAGCGGAGGATCAATGTGCTTATTGTAAAGAGTTTGGGCATTGGGCTGAGGATTGTCCGGTACTTCGTGAACAACGTAGTCAGCGTGGTCGAGGAGGTGGTAGGTCGTGGGGCGGTTATACGGGGGCGAGAGGTGGTGGAGGTGATCGTGGAAGGGCTGAGGAGAGGGGCCGTGGCCAGGATGAACGAAATACTTTTGATAGACGAAACCAATATCAGATATCAGAGGGTGAGAATGTGGAGCACCAGGATTATGTGCATGCATAGGACTGCGTAGGATGGGGTACGGAACCAATTGAAGTGCCAGTAGATCAGGAGGGTCCATATGTAACAGCGGGCATTTTGGGTTCTACTGATCAATTCCTAGTCGACACCGGAGCTACTCGTAGCGCTTTGTCAAAGAAATTGGTTCCGAGGGCTCCCCTGTCTGGCGAAATGATAACATGTGTAGGGTTCGATGGCACACCCTCCCCTAGCCCATTGTCAAAACCCCTTGCGCTCTGTCTTGACAAATTTTTTAGTTTTGGTCAATTTTTGTTATCGCCCTATACACCAGATAATATCTTGGGCATTGATTTGCCTAAATATTTTCGAGCAACGATACGGTGCGCTCCTGAAGGAGTGCGGGTCATCCTGAATGACAATTATCCTGACCCAAATAGGTTCTATACTATACTAGATGTTCCAGCTTTGGTCTCTCTCCCACACACATTATGGGCGACCTCAGACACGGATGTGGGGGAGATGCGTATTCCACCTATCCATATTACTGTTAAGGAGGGAGTCTCTCTGCCACGGGTGCCACAGTATAAGATTTCGAGGGAAGGTGAAATTGCCCTGACTCATATTGTTCAAGATTTGATAACTGCAGGAGTGGTGGAAGAAGTTCCTTATAATGTCTGTAACAGTGCGATTCTTCCGATCCTTAAGAGAGACACTGATGACAAAGTCTATCGGTTTATTATTGACTTGAGGGAAATTAACAAAATTGTCATTCCCCAATACCCGGTGGTGTCCGACATTACGACCTTGCTCACACTGGTACCACCAACAGCAACGACCTTTAGTGTAATTGACTTGAAAAACGCTTTCTTTTCCATCCCTGTCCATCCCGATAGCAGATATCTGTTTGGCTTCACGTTAAATAATAAATCGTATAGATTTTGTCGTGTTCCTCAAGGTTATACTGAGAGCCCGAGTATCTACAGCCAGGCTTTGAAAAGACAGCTTGATTCCTTTGAGTTACAATCGGGGGTTGTCCTTATCCAATATGTGGATGACCTTCTGCTTGCTGCAGATTCTTACACGCAATGTGAGGAGAGTACGATTGCGCTGCTTTCTTTTCTGGCACGGAATAATCACAAGGTTTCTAAGAAAAAGTTACAATACTGTAGACCCAAGGTGACCTACCTCGGTCATCTTTTGTCTAAGGAGGGGCGTGCATTAACATCAGATCGAATTCAGGCGATTTTAGATACACCAGTCCCCCGCACACAGAGAGATGTACGCGCCTTCATAGGGTTAACATCCTTTTGTAGGCAGTGGATCATGGGGTTTTCGCACATTATAAAACCCTTGCTAGCGTTACTGTCCAAAGCTACGCCAATCCCTCTTGAATGGACAGATGAATGTCAAAATGCTTTTGAACAATTGAAACAGGCCCTTTGCTCTGCCCCCGTATTAGGTACACCAGATTACACGAAGATTTTCACATTGTACGTACATGAGAAAGATGGGTGCGCGTTATCAGTGTTAGTGCAGACACACGGGGAAACGCAGAGGCCATGTGCGTATTTTTCTGCCATCCTTGATCCTGTAGCACGAGGGTTACCTGGGTGTTTTCGAGCAGTTGCAGCAACAGCAGTAGCGATACGGCAGAGTGAGGGAATAGTGTTATCGCACAAATTATTGGTGTTAGTTCCCCACGCAGTAGATGCCCTGCTAAATCAAACAAAGACCCAATATCTCACGAGTGCACGGTTAACAGGATATGAGCTTACACTGTTGGCGCCACATATCACACTGAAAAGATGTGCTACCCTGAACCCTGCCACTTTATTGCCCTATCCGGTCGAGGAGGGTCAGGAAGAAAAACATCATGACTGTGTTTTCCTGACCGAGGAACAGACAAAGGGTCGTATTGACATACAGGATATGCCACTTCCAGATGTGGATGGGGAACTGTGGGTCGATGGATCATGTTTGAGGCTGCCAGATGGCACGACTTCCGCAGCCTATGCAATCACGACACTTAAGACAGTGGTGGAAACAGCTAGAATACCACAGAAATCGGCTCAAGCAGCGGAGCTGATAGCTTTAACAAGAGCCTGCGAACTGAGTGCTGGCCTATGTGTGAACATATACACAGACAGCCGGTACGCCTTCGGAGTAGCACATGACTTCGGTCTACTCTGGAGAGAGCGTGGGTTTTTGACTTCTCATGGAGTACACATTATGCACGGAGAATTGGTGCGTGATCTCCTAAATACGTTGCTTTGTCCAAAGAAAGTAGCGATAATAAAATGTAGCGCCCATAAAAAGATCACCGATGAAGTGGGTCAAGGAAATGCCTTTGCGGACAGTATAGCGAGACAAACGGCTATGTCTCGAACTGACTCCCCCATGTACGTGACAAAATCCCAAGCAGATTGATGGAATGATGCTAGAGCGGAAATATTAGATATTCAGAAATCAGCTACTGAATCGGAACTTGCGGCATGGGCAACTGATGGGGTGCTAGACGATGAAGGGTGTTGGAGAAGTAAGGACATGGAGAAATGGAAATTGCCTGCAGCTTACTTGCAAGCGATGGTCCAGATGACACATGGGTTGGCGCACGTGGGGGCTCTTGCAATCACTCGACTGTTAACACGAGTTTGGGAGCATCCCGAGATTGCTAATACTGCCAAGAGAGTAGTGCAGACTTGCCTGATATGTTTGCAGCACAATCCTGCCAAGGGGACCCATACTCCGAAAGGAGGGTTCGTTCCACCTTCTGCACCATTCGAGGTACTTCAAATGGATTACATCCAGCTTGAGCGCTGCAATAACCTTAAGTATGTCTTAGTGGTGGTGTGTGCTTTTAGCAAATGGGTTGAGGCCTTCCCCACGAAAGATAATACAGCTTTAACAACAGCTAAGGTGTTGCTCAAGGAGTACTTTCCTCGCTTTGGAGTTTGCAAATTTTTATGGAGCGATAATGGGCCTCATTTTGTCGGGAAAATCGTGGAGTATGTGCTGAAGGGGTTAGGGATCCAACAGAAGTTTCATGCTGTGTTCCACCCTCAGTCGGCAGGTCTTGTCGAGCGGTATAATGCCACGTTGAAACTAAAACTGGCTAAGATTGTGGCGTCCACGTCATTGAAATGGCCAGATGCCTTACCGCTAGCATTGCTCTCTCTCAGATCAGTGCCCCACTCTCGAACAGGCCTCACACCATATGAAGTGGTGTTTGGAAGGCCTATGAATATTTGGGGGGTGCCTAAGCCGCGATTGATACATGATGTGCCTTGTATAATGATGAACGATTATTTGGCACGATTAACAAATGATTTGCCTTCTATTCATCAACAGGTTCGAGAAGGGCTCCCTGACCACTCTACTGGAGAAGGCCATGATCTTCGCCCTGGTGACCACGTCATGATCAGATCGTTTGAGAGGGCGAACAGCTTGGGACCGAGGTGGAGAGGCCCCGAGCAGGTCCTCCTGGCGACTCGAACAGCTGTACGAGTGACCAATAGGAAGCGGTGGATACATTCAACACACTGTCGTCGTGTCTCTCCTGATTTTGTGAATCCTGCTGTGTTGACCGACTTCCAAGAGATTTTGGAGAAAGAAAAGAGCCCAGCTGTGACATCGGCCGAAGTTGAGGGAGCCTTACCGGACCACACTGCTTCTGGACGAGAGCGCTACAACCTGCGGCCACGATAGGAAGATTTTTGGTTTTCGAGACTGGTTGGTTACCGCTCTGGGGTTTGTGAAACAGAAGCCGGGAATCTCAAGGGGGGGGGATCAGTTCTGCCAAGAGTAGCGACACCCGTCTTGACCCCGGAGAAGAAAACAACGGCTACCTCGGAGCTCAGCACCGTATTTTTCTTTTTTTAGGTGTAACACACACATATGTACATTTGAGAATTTGTGAACTTTCTGAACTTTTTAAGACTTTGAAAAATAATTGAACTATGGCGTCTTCTGCATCACGGGACAAAAGAATACTTGGTGCCATCCTTTTTGTCTTGAAAATTGTGGTAATAGCAGTGATAGCTTGGGTAGTTGAACTTGTGGTGCCTGCACGTGAACATTTGCTGCCGACTACCCCGGCTCCATCTGAACATTTTCATTTCACTTTGCCTTACCATGAAGAACGGCACCGACAGACTTATTTGAACAATAGCTTTATTCAAATCTTGCATCATACACATAACATGACGAACACGTCTAATTGCTGGGTGTGTGGGATGTTGCCCGGGCACCAAAAGAAAGGGGGCACTCCACTCATTCCACTCCCGTTCTCACATAATGGATCCTGCAATGCCTGGTACACTCTTCTCTTCACTTTGAGATGGCCAACAAAAGGGGGGGTGCTTTTCCGTTTGAATAAAGTATGTTACCATGACCGGGATGGGTATCCACGAGCTGAGGGTACTCGATTTGAATGGGAGGAGTATCGCCCCGACAATGTGTCTGCCCCACGTGTTTACAGCAACCAACGTAACATTAATGTCTCTAGCTCACATGTTATTAATGTTATTGCCACTAAAGCTGATTTGTGTATACGCAATAAAGGTACAATATCGGTTGGGAGAAGCGAATGCAATACTACAATCACGTTTGACAGCCCGAATGGCATATCGTTTGTAGCATCTCGAAATACGTATTTTATTTGTGGAACGAAGGGTTATCATCAGCTCCCGTTGGGATGGTTAGGTACTTGCTATGTATCTTTTGTACTGCCTCCTGTATTCATTGCCCCACCAATGTATCATAATGATTATATTTTGTATCATGATTTCGTGCTGAATCGTGTTAAACGTGCTGTTGTTCTGGACGACATTGACCAGACGGACACTGTTTTGCAACAGTATGTGGATTTCAATTTGGGTCTGTTTTCCTTTGTTGGGGCTGCTTTGAATAGTCGAAAGATACGACGACTGACCCGTGTAGTTGAGGCTGTAGCAAATGATACTGCCATCGCATTGGGGAATATTACTGAAGAACGTCAGATTTCTAGGATTGTTACGCTCCAGAACCGAATGGTTCTAGATGTAGTTCTAGCCGACCGTGGGGGGGCATGTAGAATCATTGGAAGCAGCTGTTGTGTATATGTACCTGACAATTCACCATCTGTTTATGATGCCATTTCAAAGTTGCATAAGATAGCTGCTGAAATACACCCGGATAATGGAACTTGGACTCTTTCAGGGTGGTTTTGGTCAATGCTTACCATTAGGGGTTGGAAATTGCTAACGATTTTATGTATCATTGTGGGGATACTGTTTGGTGTGTGCTTATGTATTCAATGTGGCCCTGCTTTATGTTCTATGTGCCTATCGGCTTGTATACCATCAAGACGAGCTCTTGCTCATCATAAAATGATGCTTCATAAAGAAGTAACCCAAATAATGTTGATCGATATTGAAGATGAACACCCTGATTATGTTCACTATGAGGTAGCTTCAGCTAAACGCTAAAAGGGTCGTCTGTCGTAATTTGGCGATGGCCAAGTTAGCGCTTAGCTGTGCTACACGTTTCCCGTTTAACTTGACTATACTCGGAAACGCCATTTTATGTGTCACGGCGGCCATTTTAGATCATAAGCGGCCTCGTGGCCAGCATGGCCTTTAGTCCGTTGTCCGTGCCACTGACCACTCGAGTTTGCCCAGCAACAGGCTATTTTTAGTACTGGTCAAGCCCGTACATGCGCAGTCCCCACTGACCAGTCACCCCTTAGGAATGTGCCGCCAAACTGACCAGCAGAGTTGTAACCCCTCCAATGAGCTGGCTGTGTTCTAAAGATGACCATATATGTACATAACGCTTTGTAACTTTGTACCGCCTATTGTTTTATTACCTGTAAATTGTATAAAAGAGCGAGTCACACCGATGTTCGGTGTGATACTTCTTGCATTACCGATGGGTGCTGTAGGAATGTACCACCACCCCATGGGGTCTTAATAAACTTGTTCTTTGAATTTTTCAGTTTCCGTGCCAACAGTTCTTTCGATGTAAATGGGTTATCTTCGGAACATGTAGGCCTTGGGAACCCGATACTACATGGCAGGTCAACGCTGTCGCTTCCACCTTCTATAAAATCCTCTGCATCCTCCAAAAGATATTTAAATGGATCCCCCCAAATCGAGGAAGAACGTCACCCATGCACTGATAACCAGCAGACTGGACTACGGAAACGCCCTCTACGCCAGGATCAACAAGTCTTTGCTGCGCAAAATCAAGACCATACAGAACACTGCAGCAAGACTTGTCCTCTGCATCCCTCAACACAAACATATCACCCATCACCTGCGCAACCTCCACTGGCTCCCTGTTGAGAAGAGAATAACCTTCAGGATGCTCACCCACACCTACAAATGCCTCCACAACACCGGACCCCAATATCTGTACGACAGAATCTCCTTCCACGTTCCCAAGAGGAACCTCTGATCAGTCGACCTTGCCCTCACCGAACCCCTGCGCATCCGCAGAGCAAGAACAGATGGCAGAACCTTCTCCTACTATGCAGTGAAAACCTAGAACAACCTCCCAATCGACGCGCCGCCACCCTGCACATCTTCAGGGAGGCCCTCAAGACCTGGCTCTTAGACTGATCGGAGCAGCTCCACCCCCCTCAGCGCCTTGAGACCCTCGAGGATGAGTAGCGGGCTTTAAAAAAAATCCCTGATTGATTGATTGATTGAAGATACAGCGCATGCGCTTTCTAAGCCAGACCTAAAAATTCTGACTGAAGCAGGTGTAGTAGACTAAACATAGTAGGTCTTGCTGCTCAGCCTGAGTGGAATGAGTGGAATGCTGGTGAGTGGTTAGAATGGAGTGTTTGAATGTCTGAGCTTGAGAATCAGTTGTGAACGGGCTGAGCAGCAAGTGAGCTGCTCCTGGTGGGGTCTCCCCTTGATACTTACCATCTAACTTTAATAAAGAGATCTGCACTCTCTACACCTCGTCTTCTTCCAATTCATCATAAATCTGATTATTACATCTGGCGACGATCCGGAAGAACCTGTCTGTGCTGCTGCCTTAATGGATGGTTAAACAGAAAACGGAATTGCTTAAGGTAAAGCTCCTTTCAAGAAACAGTAATCGGCCCTTAAGATCCTGACACAGAGACCCCATCAGTGACCATCATCTGTCGCCAGCTGAAATATGTCAGGAATCGAGGCTCAGTCTATATGCGGACCTGCGCCGTCAGTTTCGGTAGCTTTCTCTTTAAACCACGATCGCTAGGAGAGCTACGAGGAGAACCAGCAGATAAGGTTATCTGAGGCTCTAAGGAGGGTTCAACTGGCAATGTAAACTGGCAGGCATCAGAGCGATCACAATGTTTTAACTGCTGAATGGATCTGGCAGGCTTGTGAGCGATCACATCGTTTTGGCAGCTTAGAGAATCAAGTAATCATTTGCAGATCGGGAGTGAATGAAGGGTTGGTTGCTGCCATCTACTGGATTCAAATGAAACTTTTATTTGCCGGAAATGAGTCTCGAGTACAAGTGCGCTTAATACATTCGAGGTGGAAAGCTACGTGATTTTGGTGGCTGTGGATTTTCACCTGGGTGAGCAGTTTGTTTTGTTTTGTTCATTGACATCGCTGTGGAGCATTTTGAGGCAGTTGATCCCGGTCAGCGAGTGCTATGCTTAGAGTGCTCACTCGAGCTATGCTTAGAGTGATCGAGCACACCTATGTTTCTCCACGAGGTGTTTTTGTTTCCATGATGACAAGAACTGCTCCTGGACGCTCCTGGGCACGGACACACTGTGAACCACCCGGAACTGCGTCAAAAAGCGCGCTGCCATCTTGGCTGCTCCAGGTTTCTCTTCAGATGGCTGTTAGAAACGCCAGTGGATATTTTGCTGAGATCTCTTCTCTAAGGTATGCAGGTCCATGTGGCGGAAGGCGGCCGGCAGTACATCTCTCAGCTCTTAAATTTGAAGGATCATCACTCCGCTTGCAACTTATCAATACACCTTATTGAGGATTTGACACTTTGTCTTTTATGTGGTACAGTGCTTGTGACCCCCATC
The DNA here is from genome assembly GCF_964263255.1 of Lissotriton vulgaris. Lineage (NCBI taxonomy): Eukaryota > Metazoa > Chordata > Amphibia > Caudata > Salamandridae > Lissotriton > Lissotriton vulgaris. The sequence continues at coordinate 1,079,245,311 of NC_141689.1, read as the reverse complement.
TGTAATCCGCTGAAACAAGGTTTTAAATGGTGTTCGGATGCTAACAGCAGTGGATTAGGGTGCGCCATCGCTCACCAGGGTGGCCGGACTAGATTCTGGAGCTGTTCTATGTTTTGTTATTTTTTGGTGTTGTTCTATGTTTCGTTTTTGACTCATATGGCATTACTGTATCTGTACTAGTAATTTAAGTTACAGTACCTGACTGCTTTTGGTGAATTTTTGCAGTTTTTATCTATTTAGTACATTGAGTCAATGTTATACGCGCTATTACATACTTAACTGGTGAATTTGCTAATGTTGCAGTCACATGGCGAAATCTTTATTTATTTGTTGAGGTTCCCGATCCTGAGGGTTCTAGACATTGTTTCGTTTCTTTAGGGTATTCATTGTGTTAGAGCCGGTCTCTTCACATTCTGGTAATCTACAGTGTGGGTAGTGCACACCCTATACACTGATTCTACCCTTCTTAGTTTCTTTTGTGCCTAGCATTAACATCTTAGTCTTACCTTGTTTAGCTATATAGATGGTGGTTTCCTCGAAGTTGAGTTTCACAATGAATTGCATTAATACTGGATTTTGCGCAGTGACCATATTTTAATTGGTTAAGAGGCCTGTGTATCCATACTTTTTGAGGAATGCACAATGGTATGTAGCCCACCTTTATTTTTAAATTACAAATGGGTTAATGTACAATGGGCTGTGTTTTGGTTTTAAGTGCAAGAGGTTTAATGCGCAATGGGCTGTGTTTTGGTTTTAAGTGCAAAAGGTTTAATGCACGATGGGACGATTTCACATATTTTAATTGGTCATCTGCAATATGTAGTGTATACTAGTTTTATTGCACATCGGGCAGTGTACCCACATTTGTTTTAGGAATGCGCAATGGGCTGAGTACCCATCTTTTTGGGACAATTTACCCATTTTTGTTTTTAGAAAGGCACAATGGGCTGAGTACCCATCTGTAGTTTTAATGGGCAAGTACCCACCTTTAGTGTAACCATGCTTTAATTGTGTATGTGCATGGAGCACTGCAACCTTCATATTTTCCAACTCTATACACTCAATTATCTTACTTTTTCAGGTTATGGCTGAAATAGCCTTCGGCTATGGGTCTTCCACCGGGACGTGGATTTCTCTTCTATTGCTGTGTATGGTACATAGTGTTTTCTTTTTTTTTTCTTTTAAACTTGTTTAGTTAAAGGGGGTGTTTTATTCATGGTATGACGATGTTCACATTTGCGTGGACAGTTATAAGCCTTCTGGCTTTGTGATATGCACTGGGATGTGCAGATATCACTTGTTAGATTTCTACTTCTTACTAATTTACGTTACTGGATTTTTATTCACGGTGTGTAGAATCTACAATCTGTCTCTGAAAAGTTGGACTTATTTTAAAGTTCAATAGGGTGCAATTTTCACCTGTCTTAATTTATATATTACAGTCTTTCCTTATATTATTACCAATCGCTTCTTCTGTCCTTCTCTTTTTCTAATTTTTGCTTTTCTTTCCTTCATTTGCTCTGTTAATGGGGATGAGACTTTCTATGTATTTTCTTTTAAGAATTATTACTTGTCTTTTTCCTTCAGATGCAATGTTAACAATGTTCCCTTTGTTGATTCATATTGTTATTGTACTTGCAGAATTCTTTTGTTTCTGTTTAAAAGGGGGAAGGTGTGTAGTAGACTAAACATAGTAGGTCTTGCTGCTCAGCCAGAGTGGAATGAGTGGAATGCTGGTGAGTGGTTAGAATGGAGTGTTTGAATGTCTGAGCTTGAGAATCAGTTGTGAACGGGCTGAGCAGCAAGTGAGCTGCTCCTGGTGGGGTCTCCCCTTGATACTTACCATCTAACTTTAATAAAGAGATCTGCACTCTCTACACCTCGTCTTCTTCCAATCTATACTACTATTATAAAGGCAGAACTTTGAACCTTTGAGGCGGGTAAACTCGGGAACCACAGCGCCAATCCACACACCCGATACATCGTTGTAATCGTCAGGGTGTGCAGATGGACATAGGCTATATAAACTCAATAAATATACGTTATTTAAAAAATTTACCGAAAAAAAAGTAGTCCTTTGGAAGAAGCACCGGCCGCGACGTGCGTGCCCGACGTGAGGAACGCGGGGAGGAGCGGCGTCCAGGAGCGCGAGGAGGACCGGCGGACATGGCGCGGGGAGGAGCGGTGAGGAGCGGCGGACAGGCAGTGAGGAGCGGCAGACAGGTGGTGAGGAGCGGCGGACAGGCGGGGAGGAGTGGCGGACAGGCGGGGAGGAGCGGCGGACAGGCGGGGAGGAGCGGCGGACAGGCGGGGAGGAGCGGTGAGCTGCGGATGAGGTAGGTCATTTATTTATTTAGGAGCGGTGAGCGGCGGAAAAATTAAGCAAAAATGAAAATCGTGAGAAAGAGGAAGCAAACGGAGCATTACAAAAGTGAGCCAAACGGGGCATTACAGGAGGAAAAAGTTACGTGTGCAGGTTACAAAAGCGTACATCATGAGCAAGAGGAAGCAAACGGAGCATTACAAAAGTGAGCCAAACGGTGCATTACAGGAGGAAAAAGTTATGTGTGCAGGTTACAAAAGCGTAGAAAGTAAACATAGAGGTATAGGAGGAAAAAGTGACGTGTGCAGTTAGCAAGAGGAAGCAAACGGAGCATTAAAAAAGTGAGCCAAACGGTGCATTACAGGAGGAAAAAGTTATGTGTGCAGGTTACAAAAGAGTACAAAGTAAACATAGAGGTATAGGAGGAAAAAGTGACATGTGCAGGTAGCAAGAGGAAGCAAACGGAGCATTAAAAAAGTGAGCCAAACGGTGCATTAGAGGAGGAAAAAGTTACTTGTGCAGATTACAAAAGCGTACAAAGTAAACATAGAGGTATAATACTGAATATATGGAGGAAGGCTCCGGGGGACCTACGGACAACACAGATAGTCAGGAGGGTTGAAAGGTTAAAACTACTTAGTGATTGGGCACTAGGTTGCAGAATATTATTGCAGAAGGCAGATCCCAGATATGAGGGAATATGCATTATAAATGTGTATATACAGAAGGGAAAGGCCCACGAATATAAGGAGAATTTGGGTAAACTGAAAGAAGATCTGGAGTCAATTAGTGCCAAGCATCTGAAGGATTTAGTACTAGTAGTAGGTGATTTTAACCATAGATTGGACCCCAAAAAGGTAGATAGTTGGCACAAAGAATTGCTAGAAGCATATAACATTGAAGCAGCACTCTTTCCAAGGGGGGAGCTCTCACAGCAGGATGAGTCATTTAGTCAGCTAATGGGGTCCTTGGGCATGGTATGTGCAAATGGTAGATTTCAGCAAGACCAGCCCGCGGGAAAGACTTTTGTGAGGGGCCAGCAACCTTGCCCAATAGACTATATGTTCTGTCAGGCCTGGTGCTTTAATCAAATAAGAAATTTTGAGGTGGTGAAAACGACAGGTAGTGACCATTTCCCTTTGAAGTTAGAAATACGCATCCCGAAATGTAAACGTAGAGAGAGAGTTCTACAGGTCCATGTGGATTACCCCAAACGATTAACAACCTGTATATCAGATGAACAGATAGAAAAGCTTGGGGTAATTCAACAATCAATCCCAACTGAAGAAATTCAGTCTAATGCAGGAATCCCGTGGTTTGAATTGACCATAGGTAAGCTGGCAGATTCTCTCAAGAAGGAATTCAAGGTAAAAAAGTCAGGACTGAGCAGCTATGTAGTTAATAAAAATAGGAAACCCTGGTTTGACGAAGAATGCAGGATAGCTAAGGCCCTGATAAGACAGAAGGAGAGAAGAGTAAGGGCCATGTTTAAAGTGGACCTATATCAGACACTTCAGCAACTAAGGTTAAAGTATAAAACATTAATACGGAATAAAAAAAGAAGGTATGAAGAGAAATGTTGGGCAAATATGTTGGAGGTGATTGAATCCAAGGATGTGAGAGGGTTCTGGAAATTAGTCCAAGAGAGTTTGGGCGGTAAAGCCGGTTCCCTCGCTTGTAAGGTCCCGGAAGATGATTGGGTAGGCTATCTGGAAGAAATCTATGGAAGATGGCCGACACAACCAATACCGGGAACCTTAGGTTGGCCACGGATGAGGGATGAGATAAAGGACCATTTTACCCCAAGGTATATAACGGAGATTATAGCTAGTTTGAACCTTACACGTGCCGCCGGACCAGATAACCTCCCAGCAGTGATAATTAAAACGAGGCCTGAATGGTGGGCAGAGTTCTTTGCAAAGATGTTCCTGGTAATCCTGGATACGGGAATCATCCCAGAAAGTTGGAAGGGTGCAATTATTAGGCCTATTCATAAAAAGGGTAGCCACACAATACCGAAAAATTATAGGCTTATAAACCTCCTCGATATAGGGGAAAAAGTCTTTGCAAAAGTAATTTTAAATTTATTAAAAGATTGGGCAGAGGAAAACCAAACCATCCCCCCGGAACAGGGTGGGTTTAAAGCCGGCCACTCTACTATCGACCATTGTTTTGTTCTTTGGGCCATAGCACGGAAGTCAATGGAATCGCGGGGTAGGTTGTTCTGTTGTTTCGTTGACTTCCGTGCAGCCTTTGATCTAGTGGACCGGGAGCTGCTGGGGGAGGCCCTGATTAGTCAGGGAATTCCTAATGATATACTGCGGCTGCTTCAAATGCTCCACACTAAAAACTGGGCACAGATAATTTTAGACATAGATGGTAGTCTATCAGGGAAAATAGAAATTGGAAATGGTCTGCGTCAGGGATGTGTATTAGCTCCCCTATTGTTCTCCTTGATCCTAGCAGACCTACCATCAATGTTGGGGAACACAACTGGGGCAAGCCCGAAACTAAATGGCAAGCAGATAGCATGCCTACTCTACGCCGACGATCTGGTGATTATGGACCAGACCGAGGTTGGCTTGCAAAGAAAATTAAATGCTTTCAATGACTACTGCTTAAGAAAAAAACTTGTGATAAATATGGATAAGACCAAAACATTGAGCTTTGGCCGGAGGAAAACTGAGTTCTCATGGTGGATTGGGTCAGAAAAAGTGCAATCAGTATCAGAGTATAGATACTTGGGGTTATGGTTCCAGCAGAATTTGAAATGGAATACCCACTTAGAGGCATCTAAAGTAAGAACCTCTGCATCGATTAGCGGTCTGAAATTGTTTAACAAAGCCTATGGTGCTATGACCGACAAACCAGTACTAAAAGCCTATGCTGCTATTGTACCCCCACAATACTTGTATGGTGCTGAATTGTTGTTCCTAAGTGGTAAGGAAAACTGGGATGTGGAAGAAGGCAAAAACCTAAAAAAGTTATTTACGCTCCCTCGGTCAGCAATGGTTCAGGCAGTAAGACTGGAACTAGGCCTGACTTCATGGGGTATACAAGTTGGTATGGCCCTTTTGCGCTTTTGGCAACGCCTAGAAATAGGCGCAATTACCAAAATATCTCAATGGGGCAAAAATGAAATACAGGACAGCGAACTAAAATGGGCAAGAGAGACCAGGGGGAAAGTAACAAAGCTATGCTTGAAGATGAGAGTTAATGTGTGCCCTACTGTCTCCGTGGCTAATATTGATAAAAAGTTACTCAGGTCAACGGGAAAGGAAATATCGCATGCACAGGACAAAATCTATCTTGCAAGTAAAACCTCGACCAGTTTTATGATTGATGCATGGAATAATGTTTATTGCTTCCCCTACATAGATAAGTTACCGGACCGTCAATTACGAAATGAGGTTCTGAGGGCTAGAATTGGGGTTAACCCTTGTTATATGAACAACTCGGTAAAGCGGGCCATGATCAATGAGGAGGGAAGCTGTACTTGCTCTTTAGGGTCCAAATGTGATATGCTGCATATCTTATTTGATTGTCTGAAGTTTTTGGACTTGCGTATCAAATTTTTAAAACCAATCCTTATGAAATATGAGATTAAAACTCGGACCCAGGCTGTGACACTGATGACAGAAATGTCCCACTTAGATATTGCTGTGGCAATGGGGAAATATATGCAAAAAGTGAAGGCAGTTTTATACCTTTTAAACGAGTTTTAATAATTAGTATTTTTAAAATATGTTTTTAGGGTGTCTGTGTGTAATGAAATGCTTTATTTAACTTTTTTGGATGAACTTTTTATCGATATGTATTGTTTGTGGACCAACGGTCCAAATAAACGTGAAATAAACTTGAACTTGACCTACGGACAACGTCGGGGCGGGCGGGGGCCCTGAAGCCTAATTGCTCCCGGACAACGTCGGGACGGGCTGCTAGTTCATCATAAATCTGATTATTACAGCAGGACATCACGATGGACCTGTGCAACTTTGCAGGGCTCTGTAATCTTGCCTTGATTGTCGGTAACTGAACTTGCAAAACGCTTCCACGCTGTATAAAAATCACACAATCGAATAACAAATAAAAAAAGCAAAACAACAATGCGAGCTGTCAGTCCTGTCTGTGTTTGTCCGTGTTGTCCTTCGTCAAGTCCCGAAGCGGGGAAAATGAGTCCTTCTTCTATGTTGAGTAGCGGCACGGGGAGGGCTTGGGTGGCCCTTTGCCCTCAGCGGTAGCCACGTCATGCCACGTCCCCGCGCAGGCGCACTTTGGCCCCTGTGTTGGTTTCCGGGGTGTCTGTAGTGGCTGGTGCAGACCCGTCAGCCAGGTGGAGGTTCACGCTGGCGGCTCCCGGGGGGCGGGGGATGATGAATATACTACGAGGAGTGATGGGGGCGCCTAGCGCCGGCCCTCAGCCTTCGGGGGCGGAGACGGTGAGTACGGTACCGTATATTACTCGCTAGCATGCTGCCTACACTGGAATGACAGCTCTTGTCCTTGTCTCATACTTCGTGGTTTCTCGTAGCATACTGGATAATCTGTCATTTACTCTTTCCTGTTCCATGGTGCATGCGTTCTGTGCACAGGCACCCTGCCGGTTTGCTCTCCAAATATCAGTACCTCCCTGTCTGCACCCTCTCTGAGTACGTTCTTATTGGAGCTTTCCTGTTTGTACCCAGTGCTATCTCTATTTTCATTGTACCTTCCTGCACTTTACTCCAAGTTCTTGTAACATGGTAATAGTTGTCGACGGATCTCAGATTCCCCTATTGGAAAAAATGAAGTGTGTTGCTTGTGGGTGCTTTTTACAACCAGGTCTATTCTAGACGTTAAAGAATCCAGTCCTAGAGAGTAGTTTGCTGTTGTGTCTTTTAGATGATCCTGGCCATACGGCGTGTCATAAGTACCAGAAAGGCTTGCCGCATTTGTAAGAAAAGTCATGCCATTTGTTGTTATTTTAAGAGTCTAGGAAGACCTGAGCGTAATACTAAACGGGACTGTAAACAAATTCGTATGCACATTGATTATTAACGCAGACCTAGAACACAATAAAACGTGTATTCTGGTTATATTTGCTATTTCCAGTATGTAGAGGACGAGGCTAAAAATACAAGCAATTTGCTCATTTTTTAACCGACCGGGACATAAAAATACCAGTGATGCCGGTAGAAAACTGGTCAGGTGACAACCCTAGTACCAGTGCTTTCATTCCCACTGGTGAGCTCTGAATGGAATTAATAAGAATGCATTCTTCTACTCCTTAAGTTAGTGGTTCCCAAACTGTGTGCCGTGGCTCCCTGGGGAGCCATCAAACCTAGCCAGGGGTGCCATGCAACACGCACTTTAGTGCATTTAATGTTGTAGGGTCTGTTAGCTTCAGTTAAACTAATCAGACTTAAATGCATGATGATTTATAAATGACATGCCTAAAGCTGTAAACGTGGTGCTTAAACCCTTAATTGATGGCATGTCGAAGGGGATGACCTCCATATTTCACTAGATTCTCACGTTCCAACACTCCCAAAGTAAGCGGAAGATGCTTGATTTAGTTTGTTAGACTTGTTAATGGTTTTGTTTTTTCCAAATGCATTTTACACCTATGCAAGTCATCTGGAAAGTACAGTTGTCCTATCTATTAAATACACTAAGTAATATTAAGTATTGACATTTGTACTTGAATCATTTGTACTTCCAGAACACATTTCTTTCAGTACACGCACACAATGCCAACAATTGGAAGCAAGAAAGAGGGACGTTTAAAAAAAAAACACAAAATCTGAGAAATTGATTTACCTTGCATTGATTTGGAGGCAATTTTAGGGAGGAGACAGCAAAAATAAAGATGTATGTGGTTGAAAAATCGTGGTCAGCGGAGACAGGTGTGTTGGCACGTATGACATGGGTAGAAATGGTTGTGCATGTAAATATTCTTCAAGCGTAGACACACTTTGGGGCCTACATGCATAGGGGTGCTATCTAGCACTGTAAGTGGGATAACAATGTTTGAGAGGGTACTCTGAAAAAAACATGGCAAAGTGTAACTAGGAATATTTTATTAGAGGTGCCACCTTAGTAATACAAAACACCCTGCGTATATGATTGTAATACCTTCATCAGCTTCATCCTAATTATTTTCAGGAGAAAAATGCAAGTACTCCTGAGACGGGACTTTCATCCAATCCACCCTCCCTCCCAAAAAAATAACAGTGGGGAGCCCCGGGCAATGGTCAATGGGTCAAGGGAGCCATGGGTCAAAGAAGTTTGGGAATCACTGCCTTAAGTGATAGTGGTTTTCAGAGTGTCTCAATCGCCCCTGTTATACTCACTCCATGTTAGACATAGACACCCCTTTTCTCTTCACATCTTGATCATCTGCATATCTTATACTGATACATTCTCTCTTTCCTTTCCTCTTTTCATGGTCTTCTCAATGCACTTCCTCTCATTTCTTTCACAGTCTTCCAAAATACAACACTTCCACTCACATGTAAGAACTGCTTTTTATATTACTTTCACCTTGTCAGTATTTTGACAACTGTATCTCCATCACACACGTGCACAGAATTAAAACTGTAACTAGAAGAAATTACCATTCCTCTGTGCCCTCAGCAAAGATGCAAAGGCTTGAATGACATGTGTTCGGAACATCTTTCTGACCCATTGAGCTCTCAATCTTGCTCCTTTAAAAAACTCATTAAGGCGACATAGTTCAAAGTATGCACTATAGTAGAGTAATATGCTACACTGTAAAAAATACAGAAACTGAACGTCATGGAAATAGTGACCATTCCTAGGGAATGCTAGATTAAGTAGAAGCATTTGAAATATAAACACGTGTCGGCTGTCTTTTTATCAACTGAGAAAGGAATATTTTATGGATCTTCTAATAAAGAAAAAGATGACACAAATATGAACTTTATCCATTGATCTGTTCTGTCCTGCACTACAAGCTACACATTATATTCAGATCTAATACTGTTATGACTATATAACTCACTAGTTTCATATGTATTTGTACTTTTAGGTTTGTGCTCTTTTTGACCTTTTTTGTTCGGTTTGGTAACATGTTGGACTCAAGCTTGTGATTTTGTCTGGAGAAATGTGAGAACGCAATAAGTTTCATAAGCTATAATTTTATTTTCATTTGATTCATTATTTTCATTTTCCCTTTACATTCACTGTCTGTGAATTTATTGATTATCCTGTTAAGAAAAGCTTAGACTTATTTACCCAAATGACTCCTTGTTGAATTCGGTATTGTGAGCGGAGTACGTGAGCAGACTTCTAAGTCCCTGCCGTTTGCCTCCGCAAGCGGTAGGAGTGGCGGACACTGAGGCGCCATCAAAAGGTATTGGCAATCAGCCCATTTTTATCATGAAAAGATCAACTTAATTTAACAAGTTGTGTTGAGCATTATCCAAGGGCATCACTGTGTGGTGGATTTTGCCATCCGCTTTTTACTAATGAGGACCATACAAACCAGATGACCTACAATCCTGAGGGGAGACCAGTAACCCCCATGATATACATTTTAGCATTACGAATTGGCAACAGTGGTGAGATTTTACATCCGCCTTTTACCCACTCCAGAAAGTGGACAGATGAATAAAAAGATTGGGTGTGCTGGAGGAATTAGGTCTCTGGTGAAGATAACCAACACTACCAGTTTGTGATAAAAGTGCTGAGATACATCTTGTAATTAATCCTGAAGAAGCTGGTTGGACCTATTTATACCACCTAAACGCGTCGCTTCTTGGTTTTTATATGCACCAATCAAGAATATTACCATTTGTTGAACCTTTTATGATAGTTGGTTTGAGGGTTGTGTGTACTGATTTGCACTTTTGTAATACATGTATTTGTATGGTATGAAAACCTTTGATTAACATGTGCTTTTAGCATCGATTGTATTGTTTGTTGCATATTTCTCTTTGTATCTTACTGAATAGATCTATTAAATAAACATTTTTATATTATTTTTTTGGCAACTACTACACCTTTTAATGTTTGGTTGTTTGTTTGAATGAGGTGTGCAAACATTATGGTATGCTTTTGAGGAATCCCAAAGGGAATCTGTTTTTGATTAGAACTCAGAATTGTGCCTAGTTTTTGAAACAATTGCGCTCTGGGCTCACCCAAAAGTTTAATTACTATTTCCTTCTCAACCGTTCAGTTGGAAGTTAGTAATTAGAAAAAATGGATACATTAATGTGACTACGGGTATCAATCAAGCCTGTGGCAAATTTGACCATGTTAGAAGAGAAAAAAATCCCATGAAAGGGCAAGCTCTCAAAAGCTGTTGAGGACGCTATCCCATTGTACCATTCTTTCAGCAATATGGCCTAAAGCTGCAATGTAGATACCTATGGTAATACTCTGTATGTTAAAGGATTACTGCTATAACATTGGGGTATGTTGCTCGTATACCTCTTTTTTAAATTTGCAGTGTACACCGGCGTAATGAAAACAATGCATTGGTAAATGTTTTTGTTTTGTTCAGACTGCACTGACGAAAGATCATAGTTTTTAAAATACCTGTTCTTGATAATGGGCTTGTTCTCGTTATAACATTAGCATATGCAATGCCAGCAGCGTTGATGTTTGTATCGATCTTGTACATGCTGTACGAATATAACACTAGTTGGCTTTGCCAATGCTTGTTGGCATACCAGGGAGTGATAACTGACAAAATCCTCTAGAAAAGTGAATGATATAAAAAAAATGTTTGTTTTCTTTCCTGTAGCATCCATTTTCAGACGCTTTTGTCAGTTGTCTCGCTACAGTGCAACCAAATATGCACCAGCTGATTTTTGATTCAGGATAGTCGCATGTACATTACGGTGACGGTCAAAGTACACACCCAAGCAGCAAATAGAAAATTATATTTTGGGCCAATCCATAATAAGATTGTCAAAATTGCAAGCTAATGACAGAAAGTTGCTGAACTAAAAAACCAGTGGCTTATGGAGGCCTGCACATAACAAACTCCATAATGTAAGTATAGACTCTGTACGTTTTCCAAGAATGGCACAAACGCCATACACCTCCAACCTAGACATTGGGATGCTTCATGTGGTTTTTTTAAAAAAAATTTTTGTCCTCCTATCACTGCAGAATATCAAGCACTTAACTTTCCTATAGCGTTTCTTTGGACGTTTTTATCGCTTCGCTCCTCTTATTTTAGTTTTTTCATGAATCTTTACCATTTGGCAATCAGTTTACCCTGAGCTTGTTAGATGTAATCATTGGACATCAGTCATTCATCAAGGACTGTCTCCTAGCCATGCAGTGCTCAACGGGCATCCACATTATTACCTTTTTATCACTAGAGCATTTTAACTCATGAGCGTAGATATCTTATATAATCAAGCAATTCTTCATGCATTGGCGGTGTTAACCTAATCCAGTTTATACACCCCTCTCCCTTTTCTGTTACATGATATAGTACAACAACTGGATTTGGTTGCCGATAACTGTAAACTTGTATCTCCTTTTGGCATGTCAAATATAACCAGCATTGGCAAAGTCAATATGTCTCGCGTTTTTATTAGCTCTCCCACTGCTTTTCGTTCATGTTGTACTTTGACAATGATTTGTAGCTATTCTATATAGCATTGTGGCTTCTGTGCAGCATTGCCAAAAATATTAATAAAAATGCACTTTTTGAGGAAAAACATCGCATTAACCCTGGCTGCGTCTTAGCACTATTTAAAATTAGTTTTAGCAACACTGCAAAGCATCTGCGTTGCGGTACAGCTGGCTACAAAAAATTGCTGATAGCTCTCAAAGGGAAGACCTACTGGTTTTTCCATTTTATTTTTCAGGCACGGGAAGATTACGTGATTTGCTCAGAATAACAGGATGTTGAGTCAATGCAGAGACTCTACAGATCCAAAAATCGTCAGTTCTGGCACATACACCACAGAACCAGGTAATGGTGTCATGGCTGACAGAAGTCTACTTGACAACTGAAAATGTACACATCTTCTTTTTTGTGTAGCACACTTGCCCCCCCCTCTCCAACCTTTTTTGGCTCAATCTAATTCCGTTTTTGTTTCATTCAGGTGCATTTGCAATCTTATCATCATGCAGTCTTGGTCCATTTGCTGCAATTGATATTATCTGTCAGAAGAATCTACCCCTTGCATGCACTTGGCCATTAAATGTACGTAAAGGTCTCAAACAAAGACACATTGTGTCCTGGTGCCCGTTTGTGATGCATCTGGGGAAAAAACTGCATGAATAAATCACTCAACGCTAAAAACGCACAGTACCTATTATGCAGCACATTGATTATTTTTAGGATGATTTTTAAAATCTGGTTACTGGCTTTTTTCCGCATATGCTTTGTGCAGTTTTATCGATTCTACTGATAAAACAATCTGCAATGGAAAGATTGTTTGTAGAATGAAAATACTCTCTCGCGTACATGCCAATAGACTCGATTCAGGTGGGAGACTCCCTATTTATTCTATTTATTTTTTATTTTTTTTAGCCGTCCATGGCTTAATTTTGGTTGTCTTCCAGCTTAAAGTGTCTCTCCTTCAGTAGAAGTCAATGGGGAAATACATTCTCGGGATTATAATTTTTAGGTTGAGCATTCAAGACCTCTTGTATATACTTTAGTATATACTTATATGTGTATGTACTTTGTAGGCTCTGGAGATCAGCCCTAGGATTTGTCTGCTTCCGCTTAGGGACTTTTTTTCTGTTCAACTGCCTCTATTTCACTGTCTTGATAGAAAACGACTAGTCGAGTTCAGTAAAATACCAGAATCACTTTAGCATTCTATGGATTCCAGTCCATAGATATTGTCTTTCATGAGCACCCGTAGACAATAATATTTTTTTAAAATTTTGGATTTTCAGTAATATGACCACCGAAGACCCTGATTTTATATTAAAAACAGAGCTTTGGTCTACACAGTTTCCAGCTGAAAGGCAATTTTCCTCTCGTGTGTTCCCATACCTGGCGTGTCACGCAGTTTGGTGCTTACTTTCCCTCCATGTTAACCACATGGCTGCTGGGCGTTTTCCCCCCCTGTGCTGGAAAACCACTGATGCCATTTGTTCATGACGAGCTCAGCTCGTCATCAGCACACGACACCTTTGGGTGATGACGAGCTGAGCTCGTCATCAGCATCGAAAGGGTTAAAGAACAGTAGATGTTTCAGCACCCAGGCTAATGTGCTGAGTAGCTACATTTATTTAAGGTCCCAAAGGTGAGACCAATTGCATTGCAAATGCTTGTTTTAAATCTCACACTTTCCTTCTCACTAATGTCGGCATGCATGCTCATGGTTGAAGGAGACGTGCTGCCTAGGTTTTTTAAGTATGTTTCGGTAGGAAGCGTGGACTGTTTCTTTGATATCATGCCTTTGTTTCATTTGTTTATAGAGTTAACCAAAATAGTTCAGATCAGCAAATGTAATGTCTGCATTAAAGGCTAGCAATATATGTTTTAAGGAAAGGCTTTTAGTGATTCTTGAGTGACTGAATTTATTGATTTCAAAGTCTGTTCCTCTTGATTCTGTGCTCTCTTCATTCAATGTCTGTAGCCCATGGTTATTTTGAACAACCCCCTGCTCTTGCAGACCTCCCTCTCAGCAAATGCTGTGCCACATTTAGCCTCATTCAATGGAAACCTTGTGGCATCGAATTGAGACACTTGGGGGCTTATTTACAAGCCCTTTATGCCGCTGGTGCGTCACTTTTTCCCATATTAATAGTGACGCATTGGCAGCGCAAGAGGCTTGTAAATAAGCCCCTTGGTTACTATGCTTTCGGTCTTTGTGTAATGACTAACAAACTCCTCCTTAATGAGAAATGTGCATTTACCCTTTTTCTGTAAGTGCTGCTTCTAGGGTGCTGCTGAAACAAAAACAAAAAAAATCGATGAATATCTTGACAATAAGCAAACCAAACAAAAAAATCGATGAATATCTTGACAATAAGCACTCTTCTGGGTTAAAAAGTTCAAGGTTATTTTTTCGGTTTATAGGGAGACGTCTTCAGGGACGTTAGGTCAAGTTCCGTACTTTCCCTGGACAGCCTAACATACTGTGGGAGATGTAGACTTTTTAGGTTATTTACTTATGTGCCTTATAAAGTGGGAAATCCACAGAGCTTTGTAAATTTACATCGGACATTTGCAGTATCACTGTGTGTAAACAAACGCCGCCGCAAAACGGATACCGCAGACTGTCACTGTGAAGGTAAATAAAGTAATCAATATGGATTGATCTTGTCAGGGGATTACAACTGGAAAAAAAGTAAACAAGAGGAAAAACATATGCAGGCAGGTGCAAGTGGTGTCCAAGAAGAATAGTCTCTGTAAACTAAGAGACGAGCACTAATCTTCAAATTACTACATCCAGTGTTGGGAACACTGCATGTCAGTGCCCAGGCGAACTTTGTGTAAATTTGACACTTTTTCAGTACAAGAAAAAAAACGCTAAGGGGGGAACCTCAAGCAGTGGGAGTGGGAAGAATAGTACCTGAATCACGTCAGGAGCAGAGGACGGCATGATTAAGTGGAATGAATCTGTGCTTTGTCACGGTTCCACTGTGTGTATTGGATGCGACGGCCAATTAAATAGGCTGCAAAGAAGAGGGACAGGGGAACCAACAAATAGTAAGCAATAGGCGGGCGCTAAGCTCTTTTTGTAAACAATAATGTCTAGCAAATGAGATACATGTGCTGGCGCATGGACTTTTAGGCTTGACTCTAATAAGAAATATGGGCTTACCTCAGTTTTTTGATGCATAATTTCTGTTAATATCTTATCCACACGTCTCCAAAATGGTTGTATAATAGGCAAATTCACGAACATGTAGATCTCCTGCTTTCTTACTTTGACATTTGTAACACTAAACCTCTATTTATGTTCCAATTCTATTTGTTTTTGTTTTCACTATCTACGAAGTAGTCCAAAAGACCCTGTGTAAAGTTAACAAATGATTCTTCCCGAGAGCCGTAGATTAAATCATAGTTTAAAAAGTGTACATAGGTACTTGCCTTAAATGATCTTGATCCCTTGTAGGCTAGTCTCTTTCCCAGACGAGTTTGGGCTCTATATGCTCCATGGATTATCATTCATTACTATCAAGCTATGTCATTTTCTTTGTAGCAGTATCATCTAGCGCTTGTTTAATTTTACTAGCCTGCTTCCATCTCCCTTCCTTCGCTTGAAACTTGTTAGTCATTTGGGGATATTTGTTCTTCGGTAGGCAGCTGTTTGTTTCCTTCTCCAGCTTATCCCATGGTAGCAAGATATCCTCCTGAATCATCTGCCCTTATTAGTTTACTGCTGCCTTACGTAATGGGTAAGAGTGTTTGTCCCTCATACCTTCTGGTGTACTTGGTGAATCCCAAATGGAGTTGCAACTTGTTAACATAAGGTATGCTCACTGTGCCTGAACCAAGCTGCAGTTGACTGATGAGCCCAAGTTAGGGTAAAACAAGTCTTGTGTTGCTTGGGTTTCGGTTCAGGGAGGACATGTCCTGGTTGTTCGGGCTGGACTGGTCCTATTGGAGCTGGTTTGAGACTGATTGCCATATGGCTAGGCCAAACTGAAGCAGTGTGGGGGGCAAAAGAATGATTCGTTTGAATGCTACCCCAAGTGATTTCCAGTGTTTAGACTTATTGCAAGTATTTTTCCCCTCACCTTTTGTGCGTTTGATGTACCACTCTAAGTGGGAAGGGTGTGCCGAGACTGGAGTGCTATATTCACTGTGCCACAAGAACCAAGCTACTCCTGACTGCTAAGCAAAAATCAGGAGGAAACTGGCCTTGGGTTGCTTGCGTTATGGTTCAGGGAGGACCAGACCTTGCAGTTAAGGCTGGACTGTTCCTGTTGAAGCAGGGCAGAGACTGATTTGCATATGGCTGGATCCAAAGTGAGGTGGCATGGTCGGCAAAAGAATAATGGTTTGGAATTCTACCAAATACGGTTGCCAGTGGTTAGACTAAAGCAAGCATTTTCTCACTCACCTTTTGTGTGTTTGATGTACAATTAAGTAATCTGTATAAAGAGTAACCTTTCTTTCCTACTCATTGAAGAAAAAGGTGTAATCCTGCTTTAACTTCTTAATTTACCTGCTAAGGGTTTGTATATGTTAACAAGTAATGGGCTAAAAGGCACCTCTGTCTTGTACATCTTAACCCCTCCGCCGCGGCCGGGATTCTGCGCCTGTGCGGCACATTCCGATCGCGGGTGTGGTCATGACGGCTCCCGGCCGTCACCAGCACACGCCCACCGTAACTGTTGACGACCGGGAGCCGTCATCAGCACCGAAGGGGTTAATTAGGGATCCCGATTTTATAGTATTTTTTTTTTTTGCACTTTCCGTCTGTATTTCTCCATATTTATTTTTTGGCCATTTTATCTGTATTTATCCATATTTATTTTGTGTTTAGCGTAAAGATTAAGTTGTACAAGTGTACATTTCCATATTAATTTAACTGATGAACGTGCACTCATACTTTAATGTCTGTCATATTACTGCTATTTAAGCTACCGAAAATGACATAACAATACAGCCACTGGTAAATATTAGCATTATACCACAAATTGAAGTTTGACATATTCCATTATTTAAAGACATTTCATCCTGTTTTTTTTTCATTTTCCATGCTGTCTATTTGCTCAGCTGTTGGGCTATAATTCTTGAAAGATAGCACGGAGGTTCACTTAAAGAAGCACAGTTTTCTGTATTTATCCAACTTTCAAAAAAAAATGCAGACAGAAAACACCGTGTTTTCTGTCTGCATTTATCTGTAAAAATCCTTAAACAAGGAGCCTTGCTCTTAATAGATTGACCTGCGTTGTCAGAGTGCCATTGATTAATGTCCTTGCTCTTAGTACAAAATATATTAGTTGCATTGCCTGAGAGAATTTATTTCCTAAAGGAATATTTGTTATGACTACATGTAGAAATTTCCAGTTGACCCTGTCAAAGGCTTTTATTGCATCAACTATTTTAACTGCTTAAGGACATTATATGCTTCTGCAAAGACTATTGTTCCTATGAAAATGTTTTCACTCAAGCAGATATCTCTCCAGTAGAAACCCTTTTTGATCATTTTGTATCAGTCCCCCTGCCATTTCACTTACTCTTGCGAAGATATTTGAAAAGATTGTACAGGTCTTTATGACTCTTACTCCTTTTAGGTTTTTGTCAATTTTAGTATTAAATTGATGATGGCCTCTCCCCATGCTAACAGTAGTGAAGTTCCTTCCTTAAATATAGAGTTGAATCATTTACTACAAATTGGTATAATCCTGCCCACTAGCACTCATTTTATATGCTATCTGGGTTTGGCGCTTTCTCTCTTCTTATTTTTTCATGACATCCAGGATCTCCTCTTCCTGTATGTCTCGATTTAGCTCTCCCTTCTGGTTTGTTTGTGCATTTGGGGAGGGTGAGTTAGTAACTATCTTTCCATTTCCTCCTTGTCTCTGTCAAGCTCTTCTGTATAACATTTCTGATGGGATCGAAAGAAGGTGTCTTCTATATCTTAGTTTTTATAAAGCAGTGTGCCTGAATCTCTATGTATCTATTTTATGATATTCCTGATCTAATTGGTCTTGATTTTCTGTGGCGCAATTTTCCTACATTTCTATCCATATTCAAAATGTAATAATCTGTTCTATTCCCATCTCTTACAAAAGTTACCTTAAAGATTTCTTGTGAATTCCCTCTTAATGTCTTGTAAGGATTTTTGTGCTATCTATTCTCTTTCCTCCAGTGACTGATTTTTTTAAGCCGAGCCTAGCACAGCGCATATGCGCTGCTCTTTGGGAGGCTTCTTGTGAGCACTCCTCACTGTTCCTAAACTTTTTCTTGGGAGTTAGTTAACTCCCACATATTCTATTTGCCTTTGCGTGTAGCTTTCAGTAATGAAAGCAGTTAAATGGCCAAAGACTGCAGCATGTCCCGCCTTTTCTTTTCACGTTAACTCCCCTTGCCTGGGGAGCTTGGGAGAGAGCAGCGGCACACATTTTGCCAGCTGCATACTTTCCTTATCGGGATCTGGACTCATGTTCCAAAGTAAACAAACACGCCCGCTTTCGTGTTTGTTTCACCTTTGTTTTTCAAACTATTTTTCACCCTAATAAATGTTTAGCAACACTAAGCAACCAAGAATAGGTTGTGGCAATATAAATGCATCTAAGTTTAAACTTTTTATTTCGCACCTGAATTAAACTGAAAATCATATTTATTTCTTACTATTTATATTCATAATATACATTAACCCCTTCCCTGCGCCGCAAATTCCGCCGCGGCGCGGGGGGCTAGGGGGTGAGCGCGGCGCTTCGGCACTCATGAGGGCTCCACACCGTCATGAGCCACAGGCGGCGTGTGCTTATGACGGCATCGTTCCGTCATGACCACGTCCGCTCATTAATTCGCCCACACAGGCAAGTAATTAGAGCCGCGTGCAAGGAGCGGCGGCGGCGGCACAACAGCTCTACGCCGTCATGAGCACACGCTGCCCATGGCTCATGATGGCGTGGAGCCACCATGAGCACGCAAGGGGTTAAAAAACAAACATGCTTCCTTTGGACCAAGGCACAGGGCATTTGCACCTACTTTGAAACTTCCATTCGCACAACAAGAATGCAAACATTTAAAAGGCAAAACATGAGTAGCTTTTCTTGTAGTGAAAATTGTGCGGGCTGAGCAGCAGAGTGTTGGTATAGTTATTTGAGAGCCTGTCACAGAGGCCGTGAAATATGTTTGTAGGATCAGCATCGAGGGCAAGGATCGGATGGGCACGGAACCTAACTTTTTAACTTCCTGCCGTTCAACTGCTCCATACTTCGGAGGAAGGCTGCTGTCATGTCAAGCGTTGGTACACTCACGTCTGATCACAGCTGCTGTACTTGAGCATCACCTGCCCTTCTTACATTCTAAGCAGTCTTCCCACCTCCTCCCTCGGAACAGGAAACGGACACACAGCCCCACTTCGCCGAAGTTACCCTACTTTCTCCACCCAGAAGACGGCAGCCACTCCCTGTGTGCCTCCCATCACCAAAGGCCAATATATCTTCACACAGGGTCAAACTGCTGTGCTCCGAACTCGTTCTCTGTGACCTTCCACCAGTGACCCCTGGTAGGTGCCTGTTCGAGATGGTCCCTACGGAGAGCGGGAGTGAAGGTCACATGTTCTATGCAGACAGAGCAGAGCTGCTGTTCTTTCAATAAACCTCTCCAGGGGGGGGGGGGTCTGCTAAAGTGTTCGGAGATAGCGTTTTTCATTGTGTATTCTATGCTTTTACTGGGACAGCGCAAGCACGTCTCCGATTATATTCTACACTTTTACAGGCAGTGCCAGCATTTTGCATATATTTCACACTATTTTTGGGATAGTTCTTTTCAGTTTATGAACAAATATGGGGTTATTTATTAATATTTTTTTGTACGAGCTCTTGTACAAAATGACACAAAGCACTTACTTTGATCCATGCACCACTTTTATAGCCACAGGCGCAACACAATATTGTGCAATGCTCTCTTCCCTGCTTCTTCCCCTTTTCCACCATACAAGCCTCCAGTATTCCCCCCCCCCCTTAGCCCCTTCTCCCCCTTTGCCTCCATAGAGATTCCAGTATTTCCCCATACAATCAGCCCACACTACCCCTGCTTAATATGTTATAATATAGGTTATTTTGTGTCTGCTTTTATTAGTAACCACGTCGTGCCCTTACCTGCACCACTTTATTATAATTTTCAACATGCTGTACAGCAGCCACACTACCTTCCAACGTAGCTTAAACCCATTGGCAAAGCCAATAGCTCTGGCAAAACACTTATAAGGTCCCAAAGGCGAGACCTATTGGCTATGCCAATGCTTGTTTTTATTTTTTATTTTATTAGTCTCTTGATATATTCAATCTTTTCTTCTCCCTGAGATTGTTTGTTTGTTTCTGTTCTTTCTATCATAACAGATACTATACTAATCCTACCCCTCAGAAAGCTTTGTACGAACCTCGTTCTTTGCTAATTAGGGCTTTGGCTACATTCCTTTCAAAGTAATTTTATGTTTTCATTGTTCCTCCACCATCTCTTGTCCCTGTAATCATTTCCTAACCATAGTCCATCTTTGCCATCCTGATTTTTGTTGAAGAGGAAGTTCTAAAGGCTACTACCGAGTGGTCCAATAGGTGTGCTGGGAAGTACCTCACACAAATAACCTTTTTTGTCTAACTAAACATTTTCTTTCCTGGAATAGTCCCATACAATTTATTGTGAAATTTATAATCTCTTGTCAACCCAGCTCTCAATTGCTAAACGCCACAAAGCCCCATTTCCTTTACTGCAGATTTTACATTTGTTTGCATCTCAGTGGAATTTAAATGTTTATACTTTGAGGATTTATTTATGTTATTGTGAAGCAAAACAGTAAAATCCCCCCCCCCCACCACCCCAAATTATAATTGGTGAAGTATATTTGAATAACCCTTTAGCCAGGTTCGAGGTCATCCTTGCTTGACCCATGATAATCAGCCACAATGTATTTAGTCTGATACAGTTGCAGATTTGCAGGTACCTACCTTTCTGATTGGTCTGCTACTTATTCGAGCATTTCTATTCCTCTCTATGATTATAAGGAGGAATCTATTTAAAATCGTATCTTTTTATGTCCAGCATTATTAGACCAGAGAAAAACAAATATTTAGAGTCCACATTTGTTATTGCTAATTGCATGACAATCGAGGAAGCTATTGTATATTGCTTTTCTGCAAAAAGATTGCAAAGTTATATGAAATTGAGTACCCTTTTTGACTTTCGTCATTGTCCTCTTTTAAAAAAGTGAATAGAGGAATTATACATTAATGTTTTATATATCTTCTTAATAGTTTTAATAATGTATGTTCTGCAGTTGAACTTTTACCTGTAGCAACAGATTTTTTAATATTTCTATACAATAAATCATTTTACTCTCTTCCTGATTTTTTGAGACCAAATGTTAACCCCCCCCCCCCCCAAGTTAGTCTCAAAAACAAGATCATAAAACTGGGACACAAATACCATCTAGGGATTGTCAAGATGAAAGACCATGTCCAGTCTGACTTTTGGAGGCCTGAGTTTGATGTATAGTTTAATGAACATTAAGGGACTTTGTTTAGCACTGTAGCGATGTTAAGATTCACCAGACAAGAACCCCTCCTAGTGTGTACAAAATACCAAAAGAAATATGGGATGAGATTGCATTTGACACATTAGACCATTAACTGGTGAGGACAAAACATACATGTTAATACTGGTAGATCTATTTTCAAGGTGGCCAGAAATTCAGTTTTGCAGAGATCACATCTAAGACAGTAATTACACTCTTAGAAACTATAGGTGACATAAATCAGCGAATACTGTTCAGGTAATTAAATTTGCTCTTAAGGTTCCATGCGTAGAGTGATAGAGTGATACTGCTCTTTATTTCATTGGAGGCACACACAGGGAACGGCACCCACGGCAAATGGCAGCACAGAGCACAGCTACCAATGCGCAGACCCACTTGGGATTTCAAACATTCAGTGGGTTCTTTGAATACAGCAACTTACCTTAAGAATAATGCAGGCACTACGATGACCAGAAGGCCTCAGGAGAGGCGCAGCCCACTGGGCGGAGTCACATTGGTCATCTGGTGGTAGCGAACTAAGCTGGTTTCAATCCTCACAACCCCAGCATACCATGATTAAGTGCTCCCTTAGCACGAAACGCGTCGGAGGGGTGAACTACGAGTGCTGTGGGTGCCGTTCCCTGTGTGTGCCTCCAAAGAAATAAAGAGCAGTATCCAGAACTCTTCTGCGTGGTGTCCTCCCTTTTCACAGGCAACTTTGTGATGGATTTTTGGCACTAGCCTGAGCCGCGGGAGTAACCCTGCTGCGCGCTGCGCAGTCCTGCTGGGATGACTAACAGCGTCTCAGCACTGGGGCAGACGAGTGCATTTCGGAGGAGCAAATGGCAGCACAGAGCACAGCTACCAATGCGCAGACCCACTTGGGATTTCAAACATTCAGTGGGTTCTTTGAATACAGCAACTTACCTTAAGAATAATGCAGGCACTACGATGACCAGAAGGCCTCAGGAGAGGCGCAGCCCACTGGGCGGAGTCACATTGGTCATCTGGTGGTAGCGAACTAAGCTGGTTTAAATCCTCACAACCCCAGCATACCATGATTAAGTGCTCCCTTAGCACGAAACGCGTCGGAGGGGTGAACTACGAGTGCCTTGGGTGCCGTTCCCGGTGTGTGCCTCCAAAGAAATAAAGAGCAGTATCCAGAACTCTTCTGCGTGGTGTCCTCCCTTTTCACAGGCAACTTAGTGATGGATATATATATATATATATATACTTGCTTGCCTTAGAAGTGCCTGGCAGCACCGACAGGTACGCAAACTGCAAAAATGTAGCCGAAGTCAGTCTTTCAAATTTCCAAAATGTTTATTTATTTCATTTGTGGTACAAGCCCTCAGACGCGTTTCGGACGTGAAGTCCTTGCTCACTGAGAGAGAGTGGAAGGGCTACCACTGTGATATAGGGCAACACCCTGCAGAAGCGCGCCAATTCCTGGTCACTAACATCGACATAGGACTATACTTAAACAGGGAATTGTGATGGGAATACAAATAAGGGCGTCATTTTGAAACATGCAAACATCGTGTAAAATCAAAGATTTACAAAAATTCATTGCATCAAGCGCACAATCCTGTTCGTTTCTAAATACTTATGGAGTTTCTTACATTCTATAAAATGCGTAATACATTTGAGTAGTAATGGGAGACATTATGCCTTAACTTCACATCTAGGTTTAATGTCACAGAGTGCGATCTCTATATTGCGTTGATCCGGCATAGAGTTCGTATTCTATTAAGTCTAAGGATTTTCTTAATGGTGATTGGACTGGAGCAGAAACATGCATAATGCTTAAACAATTAGTGTACAAATACCATCATATGCAAAATGTATACATCCACAAGTGTGATATTACTTTGTCAAACCAGTCACAATACAATTGCCTGATGTAAAAAAATTCTCAATCCAAATCTATTTCCTCTGAGATATCAACGTCCATTCTGTTCATTGCAATGCCACTAGTTATTTGATAACATATGTCCCTCTTCAATTTATTTAGATGCGTGTTCACCCCATGCATACCTCATATAGCAATAATCTATTTGCGCTCAAACACCTGTCTGAAAAGACGAAGTGCAATCATACGTCTAACCGTTCACAAAAATATGAGGAATGTTTTTAAAGCCTGTTTCCCGGATACCCTAGCTGTATGGCCAAAGCGGGGTGTGTATATCTATAGTGCTCCTAATGTGGTGCTTTAAAGTAACTGGTGCAAAGGCAGGATGAACTTAAATTTATGTAGATCCTGAGAGTGTAAAAGTGTATGTGATTTGCCGAAGTGCTAAAGGAATTTTTTTTATATAAGATAAAATCTCAAAGGCTTTTCTTCATCACCTGCCGTAAGTAAAATACAGGTGCATAAATACATATTTAAGTTCGACTACTGACTCTTAAGTACGGGCGTATTAACATGACAGGGGACCCTCCATGGTTTTAGGAATACCTAGAATTACAAAAAATTATGAAGGGCCTCTCCCATGTTCAGCCCCCCCCCCCCGGAGTCTTGCTATTAAGAAGCACTATGCATTTTGAGTCTGAGACGTTTTTCATGGTCTCCCCCTTTCTTGCTGGGAATGACAGCATCTATTACAAAATACTTGAGGTGGTTTGGGTTCTTCTCATGGTTATTTTGGAAATGCCGCGCTACCGGGTAGCTTTGATCGGCATTCACTATCCCCCTTAGGTGTTGCAATATGTGCTGGTGTGCTGGTAACTTAGTGCTGCCCACATAGGTAAGTCCGCAGCTGCATTTTAATACGTAAACCGCTAGTTCGGTGCGGCACGTATAATGAGCTCTTAATGTGATGGGCGTTGTATCAAAGAGGGTTACATATGTCGTCGTATTTTCCTCAAATTTACAAGCCCTGCACGAGCTGCAGCGGAAAAACCCTTTGCGGGGGGACAACCAATTGACCTCTTTTGGTGTTTCAGGGCTGCTGGACACCAAATCGTTGCGCATAGCGTAGGCGCGTCTATATGTAACGGTGGGGGCTTCGGGCATTTTCTTTCAACACATGGTCAGTAAGGATAATAGGCCACTGCTGTTTAACCAGCTTGGTAATTTGGCGAGCTTGGCGACTATACCCAGTTATAAGGCGTATAATGTTTTTACCTTCTTGTTTTTTGATAGTTGCTGGGTTTGTTAAACTTGGGTCTAACCGGTCTGAACGGTTTAAGAGATTAGCTTTTGCCATGCTAACATCTAATTTGTTGGAGTTGTAACCCCTGGCAATGAGTCTCACTTTAGATTCTTGTTGGTGTTTGTCTCTAAGGTTCAGGGGTACTGCATGACCTGTGGATCCTAGGGAACTCCCCGTATGGGATGGCAGCAATTGTGTGTCGCGGGTGGAATCTTTTGGCATGCAGAATGGTGTTGCCTGCAGTGTTCTTTCTGAACAGGCTGGTAGTTATTCTATTCTCCACTATATTAATCTGCACATCAAGAAAACTCGCTTCCTGGGCACTAATGCTGGCTGTGAATTTTAAGTTAGGTACATTGTCATTGATGTTATTGACAAAGTCTCTTCCCTGTTGCATAGTGCCTCGCCAAATGATAAATACATCATCGATGTATCGCCAATACCTCATGATATTGCTATCCCAGCTGATGGCATGTTGTCTCTTGAGGATATGTTCTTCCCACCAGCCCACGTGGAGCCCCGCGTAGCTGGGGGAAAAACATGCCCCCATGGCAACTCCCCTTAATTGCTTGTAAACAATGTTATTGAATAAGAAAACATTGTTATTCAAACATTTTTCAATCATTGCAACAAGCATTTTGTTATGTTGGTAAAATTTAATGGGGCGTTGTCCCAAGTAATACTTAATTGATCTGATGCCATCAACATGGGAAATGCTGGTATACAGCGTAGCTATGTCCATTGTCATAAGCAATAGGTCATTTGACCAGATGCATTGATTGAGCAGGTATAGGAATTCCGTAGTGTCCTTGATGTAGGCTGGTAGAGAGACAACAAATTCTTGTAGGTAAAAGTCAATATATTTCGATGTGTTTTCGAAGGTGCTGTTGATTGCCGACACAATTGGTCGTCCCGGCACTTTTGTCTGTTGTTTATGCACCTTCGGAATGAAATATATATTGGGTAATACTGGATGCTCTTTTTGCAGAAATTTGAGTTTATCTTTAGAGAGAAGTCCGTCACGTTTCCACTGATAGAGATCTTTTTGATAGGACTGCTGTATTTGTGTAGCGATCTTCATATCAATTTTGGCATAACAGTGTTCATCATTGAGATGCGATTTGCCTCTTCAATATAGTCATTTTTTCCCCATAAAACTATGTTTCCACCCTTGTCAGATTGGTTTATGACGATGGTATGGTCATTTTTTAATTTCCGCATCAGATTGCTATATGGTCGCATTTTTGCATTAGGTAGTTTGTGCTTTTTCATAGTTGTAATTTTGAGTTTTTTCAATACATCCGTTATTCTGTCCGCATAAATGTCTATGGCGTCCCGAGGCATACTGGGATTAAATGTAGATGGTGATTTAAAAGGACTCTTGCATGAACCCTCAAGGTCAATTCCTTCGGTATCAGCAATAGATTGTGTATTGATGGGGTCATCATCCTCCATACGTAACTGATGCATCGTACGCATTCGGCCGCATCTTTTGCTTGTAAACCGCTCTTCTTGGAACGTTGATTAGTTTCAGTGGCTTTTTTAGCAGCTAGACTTGATTTGATTGCGTATTTTTTCAGTTTTATTTTGCGGATGAATTTGAAAATGTCAATTCTGGTGTTACAATAATTAAAATTACTCTCTGGACAGTATGACAAGTCCAACGAAAGTAACTGTTTCTCTGCTTGATCCAGTTGAGTAGTGGTTAGATTGATGATAGTATTTTCATTTATTGATTTTTGTTCTGCCATATATATATCCAATTTCCACTCTCCACGTGATTTGTATTCATGCCTAAAAAAAGACGAGAGAGACGGACTCTAGATAGATAGATAGATAGATAGATATATATGTATGTATATGTAAATATGTATATATGTAGCTCAAATGATGTATTTCTTTAGTATGTTTATTTTTAGAGCCGGATATGTGACACTAGGCTGCTGGTTGAAAGTAAATGTTATATAGCTTAATAAGGTAAGAGGATTTTAGATGACCAATAGTTCAGAGAGACTGTGGGTGTGGCTACGTTACATCTTTAATAAACTGTTGGATTTACTTCTATTCCTGTGTTTGTGCCTTCTTTTATTGATGCCCCAAATGAAAGCCTGGATTCTATATCAGTGGTTTGATTGACAACTGTTAATGTTATGCTTTCCATATTTAGATCTTTTTTTTTTTTTTATTATTTTTTTGAGAGTTCATATATAACAATACAATACAGTACAGGAGACATAACATATTTGAAATCCAATTAATACAGTCTAGAAGAGAAAAAAAATCTTGAAAACAACCATACAGTTTTTAGTTATAACATTTAAATTATAGAGTGCAAAATTGTGTAAAAGCAAACAGGCAACAGACTTTCACTAATAATCAGACGATTTTGTTAGAATTAAGATAATATAGGAACTTTAAACTCCCTGTGGGATTTCTCCATTAATTTTTCATAGCTAGATTTGTAAAGTGCATCGTGCATATGCATAACAAACTCAATAAACCAATTTTAAATCCGATTGAATAGGAGCAAGGCAAATTTAAGGATCAAACCCACTCCAAAATGTATCATATTTTTTCAGAGCCCCTGATCTTAAAGCATATTTTCTTTCCCTATCCTGGATTCGGAGTAATTTTATCTTCCATGCTTGAAAAGATGGGACAAGGTCTGTTTTCCAGGACTGTAATATAAGGGATTTAGCTATCAAAGAAGCTATAAAAAGGGACTCATCGTGTTGGGTGTGAATAGAAGAGCAACCTAGGACGGAAGTCAATTCATCCAGGACAATATTAGTTTTAAGGACAATTGAGAGATATTTTTCTATTTCCTTCCATAATACCTGGATTTTGGGGCATTCCCAAACAATGTGTTTCCACGTGCCTTTTCCTTCACATCGGAAACATTTGTCAGCTATTTGGGGGAAGATATTATGCAAAAAGGACGGAGTTCTATATATCAACCATTTGTTAAAGAATTGCATACGTTTAAAATTTGCTCCTTGAAAAATGGTTTTATTAAACTTATTTTTTTTGTCCCATACCTGTTGATTAATTGTAATATCTTCCTTCTTTTTCCATCTTTCAGTAATCTTGTTGTAGAGGTCCTGATCTTTACCTTCTCTTAGTGTTTTAATCCAAATACTCATTTTCTTTTGTGTTTTGTTGTTAAGGATAGTGGAAATATTTTCTTTCACAAATAGATTTCCTATAGTGAGTTCTCTAAATTTTGGATTTATCCTGAAGAAGGACCAGTTCAGCATGCAGTGCGAATGGATTAACTGACTATTGATTTCATCCCAGGATTTCCATCTGTTACTCAAGAGGAAGTCTTCAATTTTCTCGAAGCCATTCTCCTTCCAAATAGTTAATATATATTTGTCCATACATCCAGCGTCTCCTAAGCTAAAATTCATTAAATTTGTCTTGCTGCTAAAATTAGGTAATCCATAGAACTTAAAAAAATGAGTTTTCACCTTAAAGATCCACTGCAGGGATTTATAGCATACTTTTTTGGGATCTTTAGTGATTCTTACTGGGTCATAAATTTTCAATTCCAGCAGCATCCTTTTGATAAAAAAATCATCCGTCTCGTGAAAATCTAAAACGGAAAACCTGTGGCTATAATGTGCAAAAGACGCAAAATAATATTCTCTAATATTTGGGAGGGACAACCCTCCTTGTGTAGATGATAAATACAAAGTGCTCAGTGCAAGTCTGGGAGATTTTTTTGCCCATAGGAAAGAGGAAATCAGCGCTTCTACTTTTTTAAAATAAGAGGCCTGGATTGCGCAGGGAATTGCACAAAAAAGGAAATTAAAGAGGGGTAATACCGACATACGAATTAGCGATGCCCGTCCTATAATAGACAGGGGTAACAAATTCTACCGGTCTAAAAGTGAGCCCACCTTTTTTAATAAAGGTAAAAAATTTAGTGTAAAAAGGTCGTCTAGGCTGTCTGATACAAATATTCCAAGATATCTTTTGGGATTTGTGTTATAGATCCGCCTGAATTCCGGAGCTAAAGTGTATTTAGTGCAGTTCACCAGAATAATTTCCGTTTTGTTTACATTAATTTTATAACCCCCCAGCTTTTGAAAATCAGAGAAGATTTTTAAAATCCTCCGTTGACTAGAGGGTTTAGAATCTATAAAAAGGGCAATATCATCTGCATACAGTTTTATATTTGTCATTCCTAATATTGGGGCTGTGTCAGCTTTAATATTCCTGATAAATAATGCAAATAAAATTGGCGACAGGGGACATCCCTGTCGCGTACCTCTAGTGACGTTACAGGACCCAATATTTGTATTATTAATGATAATTTGTGCCCTAGAATTCACATACAATTGTCGTAAGAGAAAAATAAAAACATTCGGGAAATTAAAACTACGTAAAATTGCAAACAGGCAATCCCAAGAGACTAGATCGAAGGCTTTCTCCGCATCTAAAAACCAAATTTGAGCCTTCACCTTATTAGTTTTAAAATAATCTAGTGCCTCCAATAAAAATGTAGTGTTGGAATGAAGATGTCTGCCTGCGATGAAACCGCACTGGTCATGAGCTACCAGGGATCCTATTATTTTGTTTAATCGGTTTGCTAAAAGTTTTGTAAAAATTTTATAATCTGTATTTAGAAGGCTAATCGGGCGGTATGAATTTATATTTTCCTTGTTCTTGCCCTTTTTTAAAATACTGACCACCACCGCTATATGGAAGGAATCCGGTGGGGGACCACCTTGGAGTAAGTTATTAACTAATTTCAGAAGTTCTTTGCGTAGTGTTCCCTCAAATCTTTTAAAAAATTTGATGGGAAGGCCATCCTCACCGTTGGCCTTGCCGTTGGGGAAAGACTCTATCACTTCTTCTAATTCCAATAATGTGAAGTCTTGAGTAAGATAATTAATGCCCTCAGGATCTAATTTAGGTATTTCAAGTTGTTCTAAAAAAAATTCCAAGGTAGAGTCAGATGTAGCCCCTTCAGATACTTGATAAATTCCTTCATAGTGTTTTAAAAACAGATCACCAATAGAGGTGGTGTTCTTAACTTGTATTTTAGTAATAGGATCTAATAGCTGATCTATTCTATTGTGAACCTGCTTTTCTTTAGATTGCCAGGCCAGAAGCTTTCCTATATATTCACTCTCTTCATATATTTTTTGTTCATATAGGTTGCTATTTGTCTCGCCTAATTCATAATAAAAGTTCTTCATTTTGCATTTTGCCATGTTAAGTTTGTGACCAGAGATCTTAGATCTGACCCTAAAATGCTCTTGGGCTGCCTGTGAGAGTTCAGTTTGGAGTTTGATTTTCTCCTCCCTTTTTGCCCTCAACTTAGGGATTTCTTTAGATGTAATTATTCCACGAAGAGTTGCTTTAAAAGCATCCCAGATTATATTTAATGGGGCTGAACCTCTATTCTGTATAAAAAATTGCTCAATCCTTTCATCAATATCTGTGCACCATTGTTGATCAAGAAGATTGAGTTTATTAAAAAACCATCTACTTTTAGATCTAGTTTCATGATTCCCCAGATTGACCTCCATACAAAGAGCTGCATGGTCTGAGAAAGCATTAGGTAGATGGGCATAATTGTATAATACTAAATCATGGGATGACAGAAAAAAATCTAACCTTGACGCTGAATTGTATTTTGCTGAGTGGCATGAGTACTCGCGCTTGATAGGATTTAACTTTCGCCAATGGTCAATAAGATCAAGATCTATTTTACAACTTTAAACTGCTAAGGCAACTTGGGGTTTATTCTGACGACGATCTTTCTTAGTCGAGTCCAATCGCGGGTTTTGCAATAAATTAAAATCTCCCCCCCAGATTATTGGCCCGGGCAGACCAGTTATTGCCTGTTTTACTTGTAGAATAACTTGAGGGTCGTCAAGAATTGGTGCATAAACTGTAGCAAGAATAACACTGACGTTATTTAATTTACCGTGTGCAACTGCCCATCTACCTCTAATGTCCGTGCAAGACCCTTCAAGATTAAACCCTACATGTCTCCCTATTAGTATGGAAACTCCTCTCTGAGCCATCCCAGCAGGGGCAGATATATTATAGCCCACCCAGCTTTTGAAGAGTTTAGCTGACTCTGCATGGTCTTTATGATGGGTTTCTTGTAAATAGATGACATCTGGTGAAAGGTTTTTCAGCCAGCACTCAGTAGCATTCCTTTTACGAACATTATTCAATCCGTTAACGTTTAAAGAAATAAATTTCACCATAATATTTCATGTTCGAGATGTCGGGCGTGACCCTCAACTAATACGCTAGTGTGCAAATTTACAAAAATAGAGTCAACAGCAACAACACGTATAATCAATAAATTATATATATATATATATATATATATATATATATATATATATATATATATATATATATAGCAGTCTAGACCCATAGCATAATAGGAGCGGATATTCACAGGAGTATTCGTAAAGAGACTGGATTTAAATGTGGAAATATGCAAGCAAACATATACGAGATGTTGAACGTGGCCCTCAGCCAATGTGCAAGTGTGCAAATCTGCAAATGAACAAAAAACTAAAGCAGCAACAAATATAACCAATAGGTAATATAAGTGTATATAACAATATAGGCCAGTAGCATAATAGCAGCAAATATTCACAGAAATATTCCTAGAGAATCTGAGATTAGATGTGCAAATCTGCAAACGGGCATACTCGAGATGATAGGCGAGGCCCTCAGGAAGTGTGCAAATGTGCAAATCTATAAATATATAAACAACAACAATGACGTATATAACAGATAGGTGATACATAAAAATGTAATAGCAGCAGCAGATATTGATAGAAAAAAATCTAAATTGCAATGTACAAATGTGCAAACGAGCAGCAACTGTGCAAATATGCAATTAAACAGCAGGCTGATACAAATAGCAGAACAGACTTGAAGGATTAAGAGCCCTCTAGTGCAAAATAAGCAAATATACTCGAAGAAACTCGACAACTTATTATAATCCATACGGGCAAAAATGGCAAGTGCAATAATTATTTGTGCAAAATAAAAAAAAAAATAAAAAAAAAAAAGAATAAAAAATGAAAAAGAATAACATTGCTCGTACTGTAATCATAGAAATGTAGAGAAACACAATGCATTTGAACTCTCGTTTTTCCCCTTGCAACACCTCCCTTCACCACCCCGGACCCCCCTCCTCCCCCCTCAGTTGGACGGATCCCCCCGTGTTCCACGTCCGTCCTTTCCTTCTGTTTCTTCTTGTTGGATGCCATTGCATTGCATCCTTTTTGTGCTTCCTGTTATGGGCAGCCCCCCCCCCATGACGATCAGAGCTGTTATACACTAAACTCTTGAATCTGTTAGGAGCATGATACAGCTGGAGATCTGCTGGGTTATCCTCCTAATCCTTCCAAGAAGGACTGGGCTTCGTGGACAATTGTAAAAATAAAGAACCTCCTTTTAGCCAGGACCTTGAGTTTTGACTGTTGCACAATCATAGCCTGGGCTCCCTTGCTTTTGAAAGAGTCTATCATTTTGACAAAGTCTCGACGTCTGTGGGCAGAAGCCGCTGACATATCCGAGAAAATTCGAAAATTGTTTATTCCTTCTGCATTGAATGATTTCTTGGAATATGCTGTGTTTAGAATTCTCTCCTTCACCCTAAAATCTGAAAAGTTAAGTAGAATTGTACGCGGATATTTCAAGTTATTGGGTTTATATGCCGGGACTCTGTGTGCCCTAGTGATAGTCAAGTCGCCTTGGAGCTCCGGTATGGCTGTTTTCAGGAGAGACTCCGACCACTTGACTACGTCCTTATCTTCGACCCCCTCTGGTATGCCTACCAGGCGTAAATTTGATCTTCGATTGTAGTTTTCGAGGTCCTGCATTTTTTCCACTAACTGGGCTCTTTCCCTATTGGCCGCTGATAGATCTTTCTGCATTGTTGACAGTGAATCCTCCAGGGATGAGATCCGAGTCTCAGCCTCAATGATCTTTGAAGGAAGATTCCCAAAGCACTCTTCCATTTTTGTGAGCCTAGTGTGTAATTGCGCAATCGCCTGTGCCTGAGATTCTTTAAAATCTCTTAGTTCCTGAAGGATAGTTGCAAGCAGAAATTCAACGGAATTCGTTTTTGTGGTGTTAGGAAGGGAGAGTAGGTCATCCTCTTTTGATATTTGCGATGACCGCAGGCTTAGCTCTTGGCTTAACTCTTGGCTAGCGGTTTTCATGATCAGCTCGGGGCTTTGGCTGGTATCCAGAGCCGATGTTGTAAGTGCTAGGGGAGCCGCAGATATGAATTCCTCGGAGTGCTCGGGATGCTCCAACTCCTTATCTACCCCCTTTGATGGAATTGTCTCGGGCATCTCAGGCATTGTGGAGTTGTTTAGTACCCCTTCAGTGCTTTGAGCCTTTTGTCCCGGGGCATCTTTTTTCCCCTCCCACTTTGGCCCACCCCGCATCGGGGTACTTGAGAGCTGCCCCTGTTGCCCCTGTTGGAGAAGGGGTTTTGAGAAAAGAGGATATTGTTTTAACTGGCTCCCAGTGCCTTGTGGTGTGGATGGTTTGTTGACTGCAGCGCCCCTCAAGGTCATCTTAGCACATACGGTTTTCTCCTCCGTCTCCAGATCGTCCTTTTTGCCTTTCACTGTACTTTTCCCAGCAGCTACTGTCAAGCTTGGCTCCTTTGAATGGTCGGGGCGGTCCTGAGTCCCCGTATCTCCACCTGTCTCCACCTCCACCTCTACCTCCACCTCGGCCTCATTGACTTCGATATCCTCGCTATCCTCAGTCTCATTCTCCTCTCTTAGTACTTCGTATTTATTTCTGTCTGAATGCATCTCAGCAGTCTTCTGCCTTAGGGCGTTCTTTTGTTGATTTTTCCGTCTGTTTTGTTTTACCCCTTTATCAGCAGGCAGGGTCTTATTAATTGATTTCAGCAGATCAAGGTCCTGCTTAGCCTGCTTACCCCTCGCTCTTACTGACATAATCAGGCGGTGGCCGCTATGCCCTTCCTCCCTTTTTATGGTTGTTGACGAAAATAGGGGTATAAATGGCAGTTAGGGACAGGACAGGTCGGTTCAAATCACCATCAACCTCTTGGTGAAAAAGACCCCCTGCTTGAGGCTGGATCCCGGGAGAGCTTCAGTATCAATGAAAAGTGCAGAGAGGGAGATGAGAGGGGCAAATAACAACCACGGCAACACAGGACAAACCAGCAGCGAGCTGCACACAGAACTGCAGAGCAGCAAAGGTTGGAGGTCTGGAGGTCAGAGGGCAGAGGTCGAGCACAGAAAAGCTGCAGAGACTGGTAAATAGGGGCTGCAGAACGAAGCAAGAGCAAGAGCAAGACGGAGAAATCCTCCAGATGCCAGATACAGACACTAAGAGTCAAGAAAAATGAGACAGGGCAAGGCCCACGATACCTCTCCGGTGTACATCAATCACCACCTGTCTTGTCTTTTCTGCCGAGAATTCAATCTCAAGACCGAAGCTGGCTCGGAGCAGGGACAGGGCCGTTAATCACCGGGCTCCGTCAGAACCATCAAACTTTTAGGTGCAGAATGACTAATTCTCGGCGTTTCTCGGCGTCTCTCAGCGTCTCAGCGTCTCGGCACCACCATCACCTCCGAGGGCGGGGCTACAGCACAACAGGAAGCACAGCGGCGGCGTGCGTGGATCACGTCAGCCGCTCCATTCTGATCACTCATAACTCATCTGAAATCAGTTTTCAACCTTATTTAGATCTAGTGTATATGCACAGAGTGTAATATGCGGTTTATTACCATTATTAATTGAAGAAAATGGCCATAACTCACAAAAGGCGAATCCTCGAGTGAGTACTGATTCCCCAATGGCATAATATACTCTGCCAATTTGAATATAGACTTTATGCTGTGCCATTTTTGAGGGTTACTTGTTTTAGCAAAAAGTATTTCATCAAAAACAGGATGCAACTGGGTAAATTTGCGGAGTATCATAACATTATTTTGAAGATGACTATTTGTGTAAAGTAATTGTAACATGTAATCAGTGAGGCAATAATAAGAGTTTTTATTATGTCAATGTTGATAGACTGTGGCAATAACCTCAAGTTTAACCTTTGCGCTGTAGTAATAAACACTTGCCTGTGTGTTTATTAGTATAGTTGGTCTGAATGATGTTATTGCGCTGCATTTATTTGCACTGCCATGGTTTAAATTTATACATGCACACAAGGGTATGGACTTTTACAAAATATCTACCCGTCTAAGTGATGGGATGTATCAGAAATGAACTTTTTCTGTAAAAGAAACCCACTTGTCTCATTTGGACCTATGCGACAGGGTCTCAAATTATGTCAGTGTTCATGTTATATCGGAGCTTCTGATTCCTTCCCTGTTTATACCAGAGCATATATCATGGTTTGGATTCTAACAAGACACTGTTTATACCACCTGTTTGAATTTATACTGGACTCTGAACACACCAGGGCTCTATATCTGAAATATTTAAATATTGACATGCTTCGCATATGCAGTGGCTCTGTTTATTAATACGTTCTGTTTAGATTTAATTTTCTGATCATTGTGGAACTTTGGAAATGTTAGAATTGCCCAACTCCACACTAAGTTTGAGTACTGGGGGTTGCTACTGGAAGAGCATGACCAGGAGCTGAGAGGCATGATTGAAATATAATTACTTTAAGAACTTATACCAATGTTATGTTATGTTATATTTAATTTCAAGAGCGCACAACTACTCGAGTGTCCTGGCGCTAACTACAGGAAGAGCACAATGTACGCAAAAACAGAGGCTAAAACAACAATGTTTTCAGCTTTTTCTTAAACCGTAATGGGTCCTGAATGGCTCGAAGAGCCAAAGGCAGCATATTCCAAGCTATGCTGGCTTTGCGCACAAAGGAACGCCCGCCAAGTCTATGGCGGAAAAACCGAGGGGTCTGCATCAGCAGCTGGCCAGACGAGCGCAGCTGTCTTCCTGGTGTATAAAAAGCAAACCTCTCCTTCAAGTAGATGGGACCCAGCCCATAGACGGGTCTATGTGCACTAGTTAGCATTTTAAATTTCAGTTGGGATTCTACTGGTAGCCAGTGTAAAGAGGGCAAATAGGTGCGCACACTGTCCCTGGATGTTAGGCCCAGAAGCAATCTGACCGCTGAATTTTGGACAACTTGTAGTTTCTTGGTAAGGGAAACCGGGCTGCTGACCAAAAGGGCATTTGCATAGTCCAATCGGGACAGGATAAGGGCACGAACCACGGTTTCTTTGGCACTACCAGGCAGAAGGGGGAGAAACTTCCTCAAGGTTTTCAGGATGCCGAAACAGGTACCGGCCAATCTCTTTACTTGTGTGGAGTAATTCAGTTTTCTTCAAACCAGACGCCAAGATTTTTGGTGGCGCCTTTGTCCACAATAGGTCGTGGAAACCCAGGGGGCCAAAGCCTATCCTTAAAGTCCGATGAAAACGAGCCATAAAGAAGCACCTCAGATTTACCCTCATTACATTTCAGCTGAGCATGCGCCAGCCACTGAAAGACCGAGGACAGACAATGTTGGGCCTCCATTACTGATTCATCATCCTTACTCCAAGTAAACAGAACCTGGGTGTCATCCGCGTAAGCCATCATCTTGGCCCCTAATGACTCCGTGAGATAAACCAGCGGAGTCACATAGATGTTAAAAGGCAAGGGGCTAAGTGATGACCCCTGCGGCACACCGGTAGACACCGGCATAGGCACAGAGGCACACGGGGGAGCCACACCTGCTGAGACCGCCCCTTCAAGAAGGACCTGATCCACAGCAGGGCTGAGCCCGAGATCCCTATCTCTGCCAGACGGTCTAGAAGCAGAGAATGGGTCACAGTGTTGAATGCCGCTGAGAGATCCAGCATGACCAGAGCTGCTCTCCTGCCAGCATCCAAACACCCCCAGATCGCCTCTGATACCTCTAACAAAGCAGCCTCCGTGCTATACGAAGCACGGAAGCCAGATTGTGCCGGATGGAGCAGAACTGATACCTCAACATAGTTGGTAAGCTGAGAAATTACCTCCTTTTCGCAAACCTTAGCCAAACTTGGTAAGAGCGATATAGGGCGGTAGTTCTCAGTTAAGAGGGGATCAAGAGACAGCCTTTTGAGGAGAGGCAGGATCAAAGCCAGCTTCCATGCCAAAGGGACAAAGGCCTCTCGGAGCGACTGATTAACCATTAGATTCACTAATTGATTAATGGTCTCTGGCACATCTGACAAAAGCCTGGCAGCACACGGATCAGTGGGTTAGCCCGACTTAAGTGTCCTAAGGATTCTGAGCCAACTAGGCAAATCTACTGCTCTAAACATAGAGAACGAGGGGGCAGATACACCCATAGGCACCGCCGGCAACACATCAGTGGGTATCTCAGAGGAGATAGTAAACGTTGCTTGGATGCTGGATATTTTATCTTTGAAAAATTGTGCCAAAGTATTGCACCATGTCTCTGACATAAGCGCACCCACCACCTGGACACTAGGGGCAAAAAAATTCTGCATAATGGCAAACATTTCTTTCGAACTGTTATTTGCCCGTTCAATACGAGCAGAGTAGTAAAGTCCCTTGGCCTCACCTATGGCCGTATAATAAAGTTTCTGTTTGGAACACAGGGCAAGTTTATACAAGGAGCCATAGCCCCTTGTGCGCCATGCTCTCTCCAACGATTTACACGCATGTTTCAGCATCCTCAGCTTAGAGGAGAACCAGTACTTAGAGGGGGATTTTCTCCTGCGCCTAGATGGACAAGGGGCCGCCAGAGTGGTGACCGAGCCAGAGCTTAATGGCGGGGGGGTTGTGAGGCAACCAGAGAGTCACTGAGCTCCACTGGGTCCAATTTCCTACTAAAGGGGTGGAGATGACATTTGGCCGGCCGTGGAGGATGAACAATGTCCCATCAAAAAAATGGGAAAATTATCTGACCAAGTGACCGGTCTAGGCCTCCTCACCAATAGAGGAAAGTTAGAGCAAATGATGTCCAAGGTGTGGCCTCCTTGATGGGTGGGGTGTTTAACCCATTGGGAATGGCATTGCTCCCCTCTGAGACGCTAAACTTTGTCTTCATTCTCTGTGCTGGTGCTGTGGAAAGGAAGGGTGAGATATTGTACACTTATTATGGGAATGTGATAAGGAAATTTTTTCTTATTGGAAACTGGTGCGCCAGGCCCTCCAGTGGGATCGTGACGGGACACTGGGCTTTCATGCATGACTAGCCTTCTTAAATGATACCTCTACCTCTAGAGGTATCTTCTGCTTCTAGGCAGTGGTTGGCAACTGTACTGGCAATAGAGACCGTGGGGATCCTACTCCTATACCCAGTAAATGATAGATTGCATCTGTTGGGGGGGGGGGGGTATCGGGGTCACTTCCAGAAGGGGTAAGGACCTGCCTGTAGTGTTTGCCTGAAAGGAGATAAACTGGAATCTGTCCCTCATATTATGACGTGCTGTGTACAGTGCGTATTGGTAGTGTTAGTGTTTTCTATCTTTTTTCTAGGTGTGCCATAGACTAGGGATGTTACCAATTTGGTGTACCAATTTGGTGATCTTTACCTTATTAGAGGACTGGTGGAGGTTGGAGATGAGATTTATGTGGCTGTGTACATTCACTGTCGTAACAGACTCTTTACTCTTTTACTCTTTACCAATGCAAAAATAATATATTAAAAAAGAAAAAAATGCCTGTATTTTCATTAGGCAGGTGCTCTGATTATAGGAGAGTTCAGGATATAGCTTGGCTCGAATTGTTTCATTACTCTCTTTTTAGGTCTCGCCTAGTAGACCGTGCAAGCGCTTTCTTATTGAGTGGCACAGTGTTTTGCTTAAAATTGGCTTGAAGACAACCCATTGCTTACTATTGGTTTGTTTTATGGTCACTCACATTAGCTTGCTTTTTATTAGTTCGCGTGTGTGTGGTTTCCTTCCTGTTGTGTTTGCCCCTCCTCAGGATCATAGACACATTACTGGTCTCCTTTTCAAGCACTAATTTAATCTTCTTGTTTTCGGTTTTTTTACAGTGTGTGTGCTTCCCAGCTGCGTTCATTGTGTACTTCTCCTGCTGTGCTGCTCTCCCTTTTTAGGTCTCGGCTAAACGCGCGGAAGCGCGTTGTCGCCGAGAACTTATTGTTATCGAGTGTGCTTCCCAGGAGACACTCCTGGCCGCGCGCATCCCCTTAGAGGTCGATTTGAAACGCGCACGCGCTCGCTGTGGGCAGCTGCTGTCGTGCATTCACACAGACACACACCAGCGCCAATGCACGCACTTGCTCATACAGTGCCATGCTTCAAGGAAGTAAAAATAATGTGGACAGAACGAATAAAAAGAAGTTAAACATGAATGCTAAAGCTGTGATGGGCATTAAAAATCGTTAAAGCTTAAATCAGATGTGTGAAATAATAACGTACCGAAAAAACCCTAAAAAATAACGTGTGCATGAAAGCCAAAAAATGAAAAGCAAGTGTTTACCTGTGGATGCAGTCCGTGCGAAGCATTAATACAAATGTTTACATGCTGGCTTATGTGTTTAATCAAACGGAGAAGAGAGGATAAAAGCACAGTGCTAGTGCAATGAGTGAAACAAAACTGTGCTATATATGTCCTCCTAGATCCAACACAGTCTTACATCGCAGGTGCCAAGAAATTACTGAGATAGAACAAAAACCATGTTGTACCCCAAGATAATTTTCTCTCACAACTTTTGAGAATACAAGCAAGGGAAAGGAACCTATTGTTTGTATGGGTTATTTTATTTAAACCCTTTAGACAATTAATTGTTAAATCATTTTTAAAGACATTTTAAGGTAGAGAAAAGACACTACTTACACACATTTACACTATTTACACTATCATACAAGCAATTCTATACACAAGACAATATATACAACTGAATTCACAATTATAGGCAAGCTTCTTTTACAATAAGAAAAACAACAATTCTGTTCACACAAAAAAAATTAATCTTTGTGAAAGATTAAACTTATTAGAAAGCCCAACCAGGGTCAAAACAACAGGGAAAGGCAACAGAAAAATCACTTTTTACTCAGCAATCAGTCACAGTTAACAAATTACTATTAATTTTGTTTAATCAAAAAATGCCTATTCGCCGTTATGCATAGATTAATTTTTTTTGTGTGAACAGAATTGTTGTTTTTCTTATTGTAAAAGAAGCTTGCCTATAATTGTGAATTCAGTTGTATATATTGTCTTGTGTATAGAATTGCTTGTATGATAGTGTAAATAGTGTAAATGTGTGTAAGTAGTGTCTTTTCTCTACCTTAAAATGTCTTTAAAAATGATTTAACAATTAATTGTCTAAAGGGTTTAAATAAAATAACCCATACAAACAATAGGTTCCTTTCCCTTGCTTGTATTCTCAAAAGTTGTGAGAGAAAATTATCTTGGGGTACAACATTGTTTTTGTTCTATTATATTACGGTCCAGTTGAACCCCTGTCCCAGGACCAAACTCCGTTTCTTTACAAAAAAAAAAAAAAAAAAAAAAAAAGAAAAAAAAAAAGAAATTACTGAGAGTACCTACATACTGCATCCGGCCGTGAAGGGCATTTACACTACGGAAGGGAGAATGCAGAGTAGTGAGTGCAGAGTAGTGAGTGCAGAGTAGTGAGTAGTGAGTGCAGAGTAGTGAGTGCAGAGTAGTGAGTAGTGAGTGTAGAGTAGTGAGTGTAGAGTGCAGAGTAGTGAGTGTAGAGTGCAGAGTAGTGAGTGTAGAGTGCAGAGTAGTGAGTGTAGAGTGCAGAGTAGTGAGTGTAGAGTGCAGAGTAGTGAGTGTAGAGTGCAGAGTAGTGAGTGCAGAGTAGTGAGTGCAGAGTAGTGAGTGCAGAGTAGTGAGTGCAGAGTAGTGAGTGCAGAGTAGTGAGTGCAGAGTAGTGAGTGCAGAGTAGTGAGTGCAGAGTGAGTGTGCAGAATGCAGAATAGTGAGTGCAGAGTGAGTGTGCAGAATGCAGAATAGTGAGTGCAGAGTGAGTGTGCAGAATGCAGAATAGTGAGTGCAGAGTAGTGAGTGCAGGTGCAGAGTGCTGTGTATTGGCAATGTAGATGACAATGCCATTTATTTATGATTTAAAGAAAAAAAAGAAATGTCATGAGCAATGCCAATAGCTCTACCTTTAATGATGCCGAGACCATTGCATTGCAAATGCTTGTTTTTGTTGCTTTTTCACTGCTATGTACATATCCACTCCTTCCTCCCTGATGAATTTGTGTTCTTACGCCCCTCTTTGCTTTTGCACCAATGTGCTTCTCCCCTGCCCCGTGTTACATTCTTTTGTGTTCGTTGGCTCCATGCCCAAAGTTCCTCTCTGTTTGCTTGCTCATCAGCCCCCTGCTGTGTTCATTCCTCCCAACCCATGCTCTGTGTTGCTTATTCCAACCAGCTCTTTCTTTTTTTGTTTACTGGTCCAACTCGAATTGGCTAACAAGTAGAAAAAGTCATGCTGAACAGCATCAGGGGTGCTGTACTGCAAGGCAAGAACCATTGGTAAAGGCATCAGGTCTAAAATGTGTGACCTATTTTTTGTGCCAATGCTTGTTTAAATTAGTGTCTGAGCAGGTATTTTGTGACTTGCTCCGGCAATTTACTTTCAAGCATTCACTTGATGTCGAAGGGTGCTACGGTAAATGAACAGGGCCTAGGTTGCCAACTGGGGGTCAAGGGGATCACAGGTTTTTACATAAGTGAGAGCGTAAGCCAAGAGGTATATTGATGAATGTGAATTTCCATTTTACAAGATATACTCTATAAAGTCTTATTAGAGTCAAGTTGTCATGATTTAGCTATACATATAAGTTTGGCATGTACGTGCACATTTTTGGTTTGCTTGCTTAAAGATTTGCTCACACATCACTCTCCTGACTGAATGCTGGTTGTCAGCTGAGATGGGTCAGAGACTGCAGAAGTGGTTGTACCAAGGCTGGCATGCCAACTGACTTTT
Source organism: Lissotriton vulgaris (assembly GCF_964263255.1). Classification (NCBI taxonomy): domain Eukaryota; kingdom Metazoa; phylum Chordata; class Amphibia; order Caudata; family Salamandridae; genus Lissotriton; species Lissotriton vulgaris. The sequence goes on along the minus strand of NC_141689.1, from coordinate 1,079,203,746 downwards.
TGCACACATGCAAACATATTTTCAGTGTTATTCGCAAACTCCTCCCCAACTCTTTGCATCCTGGAAAACTGTCATATACGCCTGGAGTTCAACTTTTTCCAGGATGGGATGCAACCTCCCCTTCCCAGAGGAAGGCAGGGCTGTAGGGGAAGGATGAGAGGGAGGGAGAGAGGGGGAGGGAGAGGGGGAGAGGTGAAGGAAGAGGGGGGAAGGAAAGAGGGGGGAGAAGGGCGGGGGGAGAGGGGGAGATATATAAAAAATAAGAATTGGCTGAAGGATATTTCCTTGCCAGGACCCTGGAGTGATCTTCATTAATAGATCCTCATTGGAGGGGGGGTCAGGACCTCACCCACAAATCAGGATTGGCTTCAACTATAGCATTGGGGAGACCATTGGAGCCAGGGCCCCCAATAGCTCTTATCCGGTGCAGAAAAGTGACTATTTCTTTGTTGTTGAGGCATTCGGAAACTTTTAAAGACAATGCTGGACTTTGGCTATTCCCAATCATTAGAGATGTCACATTATTTTTCACAGGATAATAATTCATAGTTGGACCAGTTTAGTTGGCAGTACTAGGGCAATACAGATTATTTGATGAGCTCCACCCAGACATTATTCACAATTATAAAACTATAGGCCCTATTACCTCCTTTCTCCAATTCATTATTTACCTCCCAAAAAGCTTTTAGGCTTGGTAGAAATTAGTAACCTGTTCCTCAATGCCTGTTGGTACTGTGTCTTCGCCTTCCAAACTTCGTCTGTAAGATGTTCTTAGTAACCATAACTTTTATTCAAGGGAGCAATGGATTAACCAATGTCATTGACTGAAAGCTGCCCTTGGAGCCATCTAAAGAGCCTTCTTTTTGATGGACAATTTAGGCGTATACCACTTATTGGCGGTGCAAATTAGGGGGTTTGCCTTAACTGAATTTCTTGAAGTACATGTCTTAACTACTGTCCATCATACTTCTCCACTTGTCAAACTCAAGCCACTATGATTGATTGATTAATTAAAAAATCAGCAAAATACAAACTTTTCGAACTGTTTGTCAGAGAGCCAGACCAACATTTTCAAACTATAGGTCAAAAGGACTGATTGTTGGAGCACATTCCCTTTATGGTAGCAACATACTGGCCGGTCCAAAATGAGTGACTGAGGGTAATGGTCATTTTTTATTACTCTTAAAATAACTCTGTAATCAAGGCTCAAGTTTTCTGATATGAGTGTAATCAATAATTGAACCATATTTAGAGTTTTTAAATGTTGGTACTTCCCTTGATTTACCTGTAAAAGACTCATTGAGCATTATTAGGCCAACCTGCTGGAAATGATCACGACAGCACTCCGCAGTACCCTTGCATGACCTGCCTGATTATTTGAGAGAGACAAGATGTATATTAAAATCACCAGAGATTATTAAACCGGATGTGTAGTAATAGAGTGCAAATGTTTTTACAGTGTCCCTCAAAGTGAATAGCTGGCTCATTTTATTACTACTTCTCGTACTTGGATAAATGTTCCATATTATCAATTGAGAGTCAAACTGTAGAAGCACACCTTGTTACCATGGCAGCTGGGTACGCTCCCAAACGCCACCTCCGATCAGCCAACCACGCCCTCGCCGCCGTCCCCCGCATCCGAAGAGCGACCACAGGAGGAAGGTCCTTCTCCTACCTGGCCGCCAAGACCTGGAACTCCCTCCCGTCCGACCTGCGCCTGACCCAAGACCACCTCTCCTTCAGGAAGAAGCTGAAGACCTGGCTGTTCGAGCAGTAGCGGCACCCCCCCCCTCCCCCCAGCGCCTTGAGACCCTACGGGTATGTAGCGCGCTTAATAAGTGTCACTGATTGATTGATTGACTGTAAATCAATAGCTTCTGCCTTGACCTCTGTTGCAGTATAAAATGAGATACCGCCCTTGGCATGACCCTGATTTGATGAACATGTAACTAGATAATCGAATTCCTTATAACCGATTAACGTGATATCTTGCTCTTTGCACGTTTCCTGAAACAACAAGATTTGAAAGGTTTGTGAAAAGGATATTGTATCTGGATCGGCCAACAACCGAGCAAGACAGTGCACATTCCAGGGACGAAGTCTCATTTGCTTGTTTTCTTGCTAGCATTATTCAAACTTCAATCCCCGCCACCAGATTCTGTATTAGTTCTTAATGATTATATTTCTTGTATTAAACAAAACATCCTTTCTTTTTGGAATTGCCAATTCCAACACGGAGGGGTAATTTGCGGGGGAAGATTTCTTAACCTCAATGCCCCATTATGTGAAGTATGAGCTACAGTCAAGTATTTTGTTTACGATTTTGATTTTGGACCAAGTAGTGCTAGTAGATTCAGGTACAGAATAATTGTAGAACTTGCTTGAATTAAACAAATAGATCTACTGACGTAATAAAAGGTAATTGAGGAATAGAAAAAGTACTTTTTAGAAGCATTGCCCGGTTCAAAATGTCATGCATACCGCTGGATTCATACAAGGGGTGAAATCTATTGTTCATATCATTAAAATATAGATTTTTCCACATAGATCCAGCAGAGGTCGCTTTGGAGGAAACATTAATCGGTTTTAACTGCAGGATTAATTCCATTATCCAAACTGCACCCAGAAATAAAGTGATTTGTGACATTAGGACTAATGTACGGTGCATCACCGTCTCAATGTTCCCAGCTAATGCAATAGGGATTTCCGATTGGCAGGACTCTCTATTACTTGATGTTCACACAACTTCCACTTCGGATTCCCGGCTGCCCTTTCAGAGCCCCTTCTGGCTCCAGGGAGAAGCTAGTCTTCTCAGCAGACGTACCTCACTCTGCGCCCAGGGCTGCGGAGCTCATTAAGAGGCAGCGACTGCACCTTCGGATCAGCACCGCTGGAAACCATCAGCTCACTGTCACAGGCGACCCCTAGCAACTCGTTTTTCTTTAGCGCTTCAACCTCACCTATATCCTATCTAAGCGCTGCAAATAATAGCGCATCACATTAAGGTGCAGCCTTCGATCGCTACTCATACATCCCACACATCTGAGCCCCTCCGCTATGATAACAACAACCCGTGTTCATATAGCTAGTCACACTGCACTTCTTTGTTCTCTTAAGCGCTATAAATATCAGGACAATACCTTGTTCTCTTACACAACTCTTCATACCGCACTCATTAGTTTCTCTCCTGTCCCACTATCAAAGGAAATACATGAGGCCCATTCGGAGAACTGGAGATACCTGTAAAGACACCGCTCGCTCCTCATCCCACTATCGTTCATTTTTAAAATGTAAAATAATCGGACAGAACCACTAAAATATCCCAACCTTGGAACTCGAGTTCAATGCAACCTCGTCAACAAGCTTTTTGTTTCATTGTGTCTCCATTGGGCTGAAAGCTCAGACCGATACCATGTGTTTTTTATCATCAAGGTGTTTTTGAACCAAAGAATCACGGTAAACAGAGAATGTGGAGTATTCTAATTTACATTGACGATACCACTTGGTATAGAGGAATTAGGCTTGCTAGATTTGATATGGCAGTCACGGTGTGTCTTATGCTGGCCTAGTCGATTTGACCAAATTCCATGTTGGCGAGTGCTATATTTTACGCCCTTCTGCACCAGGCCGGCCAACGTGATATAGCAGTCCTACTTCTTTCTATGGTGGGTAAATGTCCCCGTTTTTGTTTTTCAAAATCGGGTCACCCTCACTTGGTAGATTAAGTTATTCTGAGTGCAAATAAGGCTGCCTGCTGATCACCGACCTCCCAAGGATGCTTCGTACTCTGAGCCATTTACTGACTGCTTGGGGCTCAGCAGTGTGATGCAGTCTATAGGCAGTGAGTATATTTTTATGTTCTCCATTTGCTTCTACATTCTCGTTGTTGAAATTTGACCAGCAGACAATTTGCTAGCATGTGGTTCTGTGTATACCCTGCCGTCATCCCTATAAAGCGCTGTGTTGGCAACAAATACATGATCTGCGCCATATATAATCCAACAATAAGGGGGAGCAGAGCTTACGTGTGTGAGAGGAAGGATGGAGCTTTTTCATAAAGGGCAAGTTTGACAGCACCCTAATAGGGTAATTTAGGGAAGGAGCTAGAGCTATATTTGGAGCAAATAATATTTCCACGAAGTTTCGCAACTTCCCATATGAGGCTAAATTTCTTTAGTTCCAGCTGTCTCTTGAGCAGGAACTTACCTCCAGCTAGTCATAACTGTCTCTGTGAACCAGTGTGCAACGGGTCATGACAAGGACAAGCAGTAGCCAAAACTATTCATGTTAAGTGCCATGAACACCAGTAATATTAAGGGGCCAATCCACACACTGCTGCAATTATCAGGGGGTGCTAGAAAAAGTTATGCATGCATAATTTATGCACGAGTCAAAATAAAGATACACTTGGAGTGCTCCCACATATAATGTCCTTGTCTGTAATATACCTAATGTGTACATTACCTACGCATTGTTCCAATAATCAAGAAAAAGTGTGCATAGCTATAGTTGCGTCAGAGGACATACCGAAGGCAGGCAATGAACGTTCTGCATGGCTGCAATAATATACTAGGCTCGTGAATTGTGTTCTCATCAAACCGGTATGAATTGATAACAGCCCTCCAATGGATCCAAAACTCAGTAAATGTATGAGAAACAACACATCTTTTGCTATGACCACTTGTGGAGAACCCATGATTTTCTCTTGAGTTACTGCTTATATTCCCAGAGTAAGTCACTCCAGCTCACGGAAACCGCTTTGTGAACCAGGCCTATAGTGTAAATCAAGTTGTTACCCTGGAAGCACCTAGAGTCCTAATAGTGCATTTAGCGCTTCAGGTTAGACCCTCGTTGTTGGATCTTTGCAACTGTGCAGTCAAAGGCGCACATCGTTACATTCCGTGCTACTGTGACTCTGCCTTTTATCTTCTGTGCTCGAAACGTTGATTTGTTATATGTAACTGTATAATCATTTTTGTCAGTGAGCGTAATTTGGGAGGTAATATTATGTGGCCTATGTTTTGAGCACTCCGAATCCTGGTATTCTAAAGTTAAAATTTCAGCCTGTATCCGTTTTTAAGGTACTATGAGACCTGTTGAAGGCACCAATGTGCTGAACCACAAAAAAGACAGGACAAGAAATGTGCTTATAGTTATGGAAGAGGGCACATTGTTTCCAGGATTGTCTACATGAGGCACCTATACTTGAGGTCGGGCAGAGAAAATGGGTACTGAGAGGGGACTCCCCTCCCCAGAGTCGCAAGTCTATTTTTCAACTAGTGAGGTTAGTGCTTAGACAGATTTCACATGGCCAATTTCTCAAAACATTTTTGCACTAGCACACAATACGCTGCCTGTGCAAACCACATGCAAAATGGACATGTGCCAAGGTTGAGACGTGGCCCAGAGTTAAAGGTGTGGGAGATGACAGAAGCAAGCACCGCGCTTGTGCCTGTCCCATTTCTGTCGGTGAGACCCCTGCGCCTGATTTCTGCAGAAAAAAATGTTCAAAGGACACATGGCTCAACTGTGTCCAGTGCACTCATCCTCCTTACTGCCCCAACCAAGAGCACACATGAAACGTGTTACAAATCCCCTTGTACGTCTATCAGTAGCAAATACCTTCCACAGCAACGTGGGTTAAGGACACATGATTGTTGCATGAGGCTAGTTGTGTCTGTCTTGCCCCTCACAACCTACAAGTTACCCATTCCTATTGCTTTTTTCCCCTTTTCTTTTAGATGGGCTTCTGTACAGACAAAGCTAAAAAACATTGACAAAGACAATAGCTCTCTCGTCGGCATGACCTGTTGACTTTACCAGTGCTTGTTCCTACATGGAAACTGTTTAACGTGAAGAGACATGATTTCACTGTTTTCTCATCCCTTCATCAAACATACACATGTTTTGAAATTCACCCTACACACCACACTTGCAGCACCCCAATATGTATACATTCTCTGTTGAACCTATATGCATTTCAGACCATGCATGTGTAACTTAGCTATAAAGTTGATCACAAAGTCAATGAATTTATAATCTTGGAAGGTCAATTTGGATACACCGCTTGGTTAAAAATTGAAGCTGATATTCAGAATTACTTGTACGACTATGACTTGCCTGAAACACACCTCTGTATTTTGTGGGATGTTGTGAAACTACTATTCTTAACTCAATTGTAAGCAGACTGCTGTTCGTAACTCAATTGTAAGCATTGCAGCAGAACAGATTAAGAGAACAATGGGCTTGTTGACATTTAGTGGGAAATCCAACCCTGGAGTGGAAACAGAAGATTAGTAACAGTAATATTACATTTGCTAAGCTGTACATTTTTATTTAATAGGGTAACTGAATTGCGAAAATGGATGCAGAGCATTAGGTGGAGTTATAAAAGGCTGAGGCTTTCTGTGGGTGCACCAGAGTTGGTAGAATGCTAGCCAGTTTCCTCAAACAGTAGAAATGTAGAACGTCTGTTAATGGAGTTAGGACTAAACAAGGATTAAAATTCTTGGTTAATAAAGTTATTAAGATTATAATTACATTTTGTTCATTTTAGATCATCAATAATAGAAAATGTTCATGGTTACCTGCATGATCTGGATCTCAGCCGTGGTCCATACAGGTAACAGCAGTGGGGCCGGGTAAGGGGGTATTTCGAGGGGCAATGCTGAGGGAACATTAAATAATTTTCCCCTCTGCATCGTCCCTCGAAATCCCCCACTTACCTGGCCCCACTGCTGTTACGTGCACAGACCACGGCTACTGGATCTTCCATCTCTGAGCGAACGACAAAGATTGACACTTAAAAATTATATCATGGGCAAGGAAGTGCTGGCTGCTGTTCATTCTCTTTATCCAGGAAAAGTACTGAGGTTCGGTGGTCTTCACAATAAATGCATTGCAAAATGTATTGGGATCATCGTTCAACATTGACTAAACCTATTATCTCATTTCATGCCTCCGGTATGGCCCCTGATTCATGTAAATAAGTGTCTATTGTTCTTGTAAATAATCTTCTAGACATGGTTAGTTGGAAGCCTATTTTTCTCCTTAATTCAAAATCTAAAAGTTACCCTGAGATATTTACCAATAGATGGTCACCAATGTTATCAACTGTAATATTGAAAGAGACAACTGGTTTTATTATATAGCAGATATGGTGACTAATTCTGTTGTGAAATGGCAGAGATTTGCCATTGTTTATTTATGGCTGTGATGTATTAATGGTCTGTCAGAACCAGTCCAGATTAATTCTGAGAATACCTGGTCTAATTTTAAGAAGTTGTCTAGTGGTTGGTTTCAAAATGTTGAAGTAGATTCATACTTAACTTGGTTATCCACAGAAAATGATGCCTGTTGCCTTAATTCCTTTTGGCAGTGACACCAAAACCATTCCATTCACGCTTCTAAATTATCAGATGTACAGCTGTTGCCATTCTATCCCTAGATAAAGGAGCATCCTCTTGATTACTGCAGTCATCCTGTACACCAATATTTGGTAATATAAATCTTGTGTGGGAAAACAACAAGGGTATTATTGATTTGAGTGGAGACCTATATGAGAATTCAAACGCTTTATCATTTGCTTAGGTGCAAGAAGTATTTTGTTTGACTTATTTAGAAATTGTTTTAAAAAGCACTTTTTCTGGGCTAAGTCTTACCATCGATGCCAATCTACCTTGCACCGCTTGTGGAATCCACAAAGAAAGGATTTTGCATCTATTTACAAGAGACTTTATTCCTGACCTAGGGGATAAAGATTATGATGAGACTGGCCTAGACACCTGTGAGAATGGTGGTTATAACTCCAGGTCTAAACTACTATATTTACTGTTCAAGGACAATATCTATCCTATCTATCCTATCTATCTATCTATCTATCGCCCTCACTCTATCTATCGCCCTCACTCTATCTGTCTATCTGTCGCCCTCACTCTATCTATCTATCTATCTATCTATCTATCTATCTATCTATCTATCTATCTATCTATCTATCTATCTATCTATCTATCTATCCTTTTTGCTAGTGAGGTTGAAACCAATGACTCCAGTGTAGGCATCAGTAGTGTGCTGGTAAATGTCTCGAGAGGGTACCATATGAAACCCCACTTTGAGGGCCAGAACCCCCCAGGCCCAGTGTGTGCAGGAGACTGTATTTCAGTGCAGGTCTGGATATCTTGGTGCATAATATATTTTACAGCAAAGCCTATTTCTAAGTGGTCATTCTCAATCATATAAATAGTCACTACTTTGTAGTTATAGTTAGGTCAGAGTATCCATAGGTAAAACATTAATTTGTTTCACTAATAAATTTGGCACCGCTTGATGAAACATTCCATAAACACTGTTCATCTGCCTCAGCTCCTTCCTGAAAAGTTTCTGGGTAACCTGTGAAATGGAGGTGTGGAAAAAGTGGGGAGGTGGTATCCCAAAAGGTTGTTTTTGCATTTTACGTTACATAGGAAATATTGGAACGCGATCCAGAAAAAATGTCTGAAAAGAATTGCACCAAATTTGACAGAGTTAGAATTTTAGTTAGAAAATGTGCTTTTTGGTAATCATTTGCTGTGAATCTGTTCTGCCATTTTCAAGAAATTTGCATTTATATTACAGTGATGACTGGACAGTTGGTTCCCCAGTGCTACCACTGTACCCCAACTTAATAAAATAGAATGATATTATTGATTGTGAGGGCTTTTTCTTTCTCTATCAGTCATTTTGGTCCGTCAGGACTAGAATGGTCTTGCGGGATCGGTCAGCTTGATTGGACAGATTATTTATTTTTTTTTACATGAAAAAAAATGCTGCAGCTGCCATTATAGAACTCAGTCCCTGTGTCCTGAAGTTAATAAGATTTTTTTCTTAAGTTTAAAAACAAAAATTAAAATTTAGAATTTCACAGAAAAATCCCCAGAGGTAAACAAATGTTATAGTTGGCTGTTGTAATAATATCAAAACAAACTTTTAAAAACAAAAACACCCCTGAAATTTATCGGCTATAATTTACTGAGCCAACTACAACTTACACCCCTACCATGACTGCTAAATGACCTCCCACATTACATCTCTCTTGATATGTTAAATTACATAATTGAACATGTTACTGATGACATCATCCTACGGACTTTAGAGCTTGCTGTAGACTTTTCATACTGTAAAGAATTCAGCAAGATACATGTTCAACCAATTTTCCTTAACATCTGTAGTTGTAGTACTACTGGGCGTATCGTTTCACAACAAGCTGATTGTGACTCATATAAACGAAACCACCCATAATAAGTAAGTGTTATGCTTTAAAACATTTTTTTACTGGTATTGCGGTGCATAAGAAATGCAATGACTGTAGGCATTGAGATCAGCACATTTTGAAACCTTGAATACTGTTCAAAAACTGTGCTTGCTTATTATTTACCTTAATGCAATGTGCCTGTAAAATACATACGTCATCTGACATAGAATTTTAGGAGTTCAGGTTCACTTCTATACATTAGCCAACTATAAGGTATGCCCTACCAAGTCCTATAGACAGCCCTACATAGTATGTAAAATTATTCTACACATATTCCTGAAATGAGCAAAAGGGTGTACACGTTTGATCAATGATTGCAATCATAATGCAACCAAAACCACCTGTTAGTCATCCATAGATTACAGTACACCTACGAAAAACAATGTATAAAGTCTCAGAATTTTTACGGAACTTTTGGAAATAAAACCTGCACTTTAAAAATCTCCAGTTTCTATAGAAAAGGTATACAGCACTACATGAAAACTCAATTTTAACTTCAGCATGTACACAAACATTCACAGGTGTTTAATGTAAGCTGAAGCATTAGTTTTTCTGACCTTTTTTTAAAATAAGAGTTGCCCTTTGCAAAATGAAATGCTGCTTACACTTTAAACTACACTGGTAGCTAAAGTGTGCACCATATATCTTTTACCAAGAAGGAAGAACATTTTAGGGATTAAGGCAAACTGTTTGCACCACTATTTAAGTACCGTGTCTAAGTCCGATGAGAAGGTGCTAGAACCAGGAATGTAATCCCTATGCAGACCTAACAAAGAGTAGGGAAACCCTACTTCCTTGACATACTAGAATTTAAAAATGGACAGCACCCTTCAGGATTAAATACACAATTTTGGATAGATAGCAAAATGGTATCTCAACATTTGTTAAATCACATGTGACAATATCACTGTTGTTTTCCCAACAGATACATAGGCAAGAGACTCTGTGTCTTTAGTTTTCTGTCCTTTATTCAGTTTTTCAGTTTCATTTAAAAATCGCTGATAGCCAAATAGCCAACGCGTTTCGTCCGTGACCAGACTTCTTCAGGGCTGAATCGGACGTATTTTCAGGTTCATAAATGATGAAAGTTTTAGTGTCCAGTTGTGGATAGAATTTATAAAGTTGTCCTTTCTCATAAGGAAGTATTGGTAATTTGAATTAGTCATGGATCGGTATAACAAGGGTTTGATTCAGGCCAAGGTGAGCTCAAACTCCAGCATCAACGAGCGTAGCAAAAAGGTCTTCTGGTCTCCAGCACTACACATATTCTGTTTGAGAAGCACTAGCTTGTATGATTTAATCAGTGATGTTATCAATGATGTAATCAAACATGTCATTAGTGATGCAGTACATGAGGTCATAAGCGGTGCTTGGCAGGGGGGCAAGTTATAATTAGTTAGTAAACTAACAGTTGAATTTCAGTATTTATTTTTTTGGTTTAAACTTTAGTTTGTATATTGTTACAACACTTAACTATAATGTCACTTATGTCATTGTGTTTTTTATAGGGTTTTTTAAATGCAGGCTAAAATCTGCTTTTGCTTACGTAACTAACGTCATATATATATTTTGGCGAAGTTATATGATGCAGAAGTCATAAACTATGAAGGTGCAGCCATCAACACGGAAACAGAGCACCCATGATTTACATCCGATGAAGGCAAAGAAATGCTTGAGGCAAAATCCTTGGGCTCTTCGTTTTATTTCGCAATCAAAACATAGAAAACTTCCATCTTATAGAAGGTTCCCTGGCGCGTTTCAGCTCCTCACTTGAGCCGTGTTCACAGGTAAGATGGTAAGAAAACTAAGAGCCCAAGGATTTTGCCTCAAGCATTTCTTTTGCCTTCGTCTGATGTAATTCATGTGTGCATTGCTTACCGTGCTAATGGCTGCCCTTCAGGGTCTATGACTTGTGCAGCAGAGAACTTCGCCGAAATCAATTAGACTTTGAAGTCTTACAGGCTTGTTTCTGCAATACCCAGGTGTATTTTCCCTTGAATTATGACAGTTAGACACAAGTAAGGGGGCGAGGAGGCCCCCATGCATCCTTTCCGTTCCTTAGAAACTCTTTGCTTGGAATTAACTTTTTGTTTTGTGGCAGAAAGCACATTATGAACATTTAACATTTTGGTTTTATGCACATTGCACTTTATTTTTGGCATGCCAATATGGGAATATTGTACTACAGCTTGATGATGGTATTTTACCCTAATATTGATTTGCTGCCAGCACAAGTTGAATCTGGAAATTTACAAAGCATGATGAGTTTTGCGGTTTTAACAAAACTACTGTGTACGGGGGACGTCGCTAGCAGCCGATCATGGCGGCCGCATAGCAGTGAGGCTCCGGGAGCGAGGCGGCATCCCCCAGCAATCCTGCCCATAAATCCGTAATATTACCTACTCTGAAGGGGCGAACCGGGTCGGGGACAGAGTGGCGTCCAGCTGGGTGAATTTGGACATTGTGAGGCACCGGGTGACATCGGAGCGATCCTCTGTAAGGCGAGGCCTGGAAGCGGCGACAGGTAGCGGACTGGAGTGCAACGGACGTCTGGGCGGAAGTCGTTGTGTGGCGGGGCTCGGAAGCCGGAAGTCGGCGCTGGAGTCGTAGCATGGATCGCGACTGGGGAAAGAGGCGACCAGTTATATCAGCCGCCGACCGGACGACCAGCGGAAGGAGCGGAAATCCACCGGGGCCTGCAGGGAGTCAAGAAAGTGGTGCAGCGGCCCGAAGTTACCGGGAACGGCAGAAGAGTGCAGTGCGACCCGCACCGGCGTCAGGTGGAGCCTAGCGGGAGGTCAGCAGCCAGCAGGGAGAACAGCAGCGCAATCACCCCCCCCTGCGCGGCCACATAGAGAAGTCTCCGAGGTTGGGGCACGCGACCTGGTGAGGCACAGCGGAAGCGGAGCGCGGAGGCCCGCAACGATTATCTGGCCCGGCCTGCTCGGTGTCCGGCACCTAGATATTGGAGCGCTGGCCGCAAGGGGATCTATCCCTCATCCGGGACGGCAGGGCTGAGGATCACAGGGAGCCTTGCGTTGAAGAGACACCAGCTGATAACGGCATAAACTGGACACACAGGCGCCTGAAGCTGTGACGAGGGGTGTCCGGTGGGAGCCACATCGCAGGACAGGGGTATATAACGCTCCAGCGCTCTCATGGGAGGAGGCATAAGGAAGGGATAGCCGGTGCAGGCAGCGATCTGCACAACAAAGTGCGAGCATAGTGCAAGGACATCACTGCTGGTCCCATACCCTGTGCAGGGCACACTGACAGGGAGCAAGGGGACACAGTTGAAGAGGAGGCTCCCCTCCCACCCAGGATCGTGGGGGGAAATCGGCGACAGCGATAACATTGCGCTAGTATAGTATAAGAGACGGCACGCTCTCTGGGAACTCTGCCCATACCGCAGAGTGCCCGCTCACCACACGACTGGCATTGGCACAGTAAGGGACTTTGCACAAACCTGAGGCTGCGGTCAGAGAAGAGTGCAGGAGGACTGCAGGAGGCCCTCAGGGAACGGCGAAAGCACTGCTAGTGGGCGAGGCCGGTCCAGAAAGGATCATGGCGGGCAGGGACCCTAAAAACAGTTCAACGCTGTCTAAACTTGACAAGTTCACCTATGAAAGACACAATTCCCCCCAGACAGAACCCCGCACATCTACGGGGAAGGCACCAGAAGGTGAGGGGGCCAAGAAGGCGACGCTTGAGGACGTGATGCGTGCCCAAACACAGGTACAAGCCACAGTGGGAGCCACAGCCACGGAGGTCACCCTGATAAGAGCGGACTTCCAGAAAATGAATGAGAGAGTAAAGCAGGTGGAGGTGGTGACGAAATCATTGGTGGAGGACGTTGCTGAATTGCAGGTGGCGATGGAGAGAATGGAGGCCGAAAATAAATCCCTCCGGGAAAAGCTGGACGATCAGGAAGGGCGCTCGAGAAGGAACAACGTCCGAATACTGGGGGTTCCGGAATCAGAAGGCAAAGGCGCAATGGACCTCTATGTGGAGGAGCTGATTAAGACGCAATTAAACTCCAAGGGACTCTCACATTTTTTCTCGGTGGAGCGGGCGCATAGAGTACCCGGTGGGAGATCAAAACCGGGAGCCCCCCCGAGACCGATCCTAGCGAGACTCTTCAATTTTCGAGACCGTGACGCAATTTTGCAGGCAGCGAGGGTGTCTCCAGCCATTCAAGTTCAAAACTCCACGGTGGCCTTCTTCCCGGACTATACGGCTGAGGTGTTGTGCAGTAGGAGGACTTTCCTGGATGTTAAGAGGGCACTGGCGGGCGAAAGAACTGTCTTATTCCATGTTATTCCCGGCCAGGCTTAGTGGTCGCGGACGATAAGGTTTGGTTCTTTGATACGCCAGAAGCGGCCCAGGACTGGCTGGAGGGCTGGAGGACTGGAGGACCGCAGGGCAACCCCGCCGCACGCACAGGAATAACAGGAACCACAGAGAGAACAGCCAAGCGGGGTCGCAGACGTCAGGCAGAGGAGGTGTAACCAGGTCACCAACGCATGAACACTTGGGAGCGGAAGGAGGTGTAGACTCCTGATCCCCCGGTAGTAGCCTGAATTTTGTCCGTTAAAAAAACTCTGCAGAATGGACACGCTTGGACACTGGCCTGGGGAGCTCGAAAGAGGGCAGGGATGCCGCCTGCTCTGGAGGACACTCCACCCCAGAGCGCAAGTACACTGTTACGGGGAGGGATTAAGCACTCTGTAAGTCCGCTAGGCAGGGAGGCAGAGAGGGGGGAGGTGGGGGGGGGGGGGTTTGTTTAGAGGTTTTTGAAGTTCCACAAGTTAAGTTGTATCACGCCACTTCATACACGCACCGGGAATACGATCCGATTTCCACAACCTTGGGCACAAGACAGACCATGCACGACTCTCCACTGCATACACCTGAGGGTGGGTCACTGAGATCACAGGTCGTACCTCTCAGACTTATGTCTTGGAACGTGAGAGGTTTGGGAGATAAGATAAAGAGGGGGTTGGTGATAAACGCGGTGAAGAGGCACGGGCCGGCAATGGTGCTCCTCCAGGAGACGCACCTCACCGGGGGGGCGTCTAAAGCTCTCGACAGAAAGGGATACAGAATGGTGGTGCATTCGGAGTTTACCACAGGTTCCAGGGGCACGGGGATTTTAGTTAAGAAATCTTCGCAGTTCATCATATTGAGTACTAAGGTAGACACACAGGGATGTTTGGCAGCGCTCCAGGGGCAGTGGGACGGAAGGCTCCTGAACGTGGTGTCGGTATACATCCCCCCGGCACTCCACTTGGTCACGCTTCCGGCACTGGGTGACTTTCTCCTGACCCTACCTGAAGGGGATATAATACTTGGAGGGGACTTCAATGCCACTTTAGATGCCCTGGTAGATAGATTCCTGGCGGTGCCCTAGACAGGTGGTCTTTCCCGCTTTCAGAGATTCTTAACTGCCATGGGCCTAGTTGACATATGGCGCCACACACATCCCTCCGCAAGACAGTACACGTACCACTCCACAGTACATAACAGTTTGTCACGGATCGACTACTTCCTGGCGCTGGGTGACGGCCTGCAACACGTAGACACTATTGATATTCACCCTAGAGGGATTTCAGATCATTCTCCGGTTACACTGACACTGTCCACTCAGGAAAAATCCAGGAGAATTTACCCGATACACACATCATATCTTAAGGTCCCCAAGGTTCGCAAGGCGCTCAAAGCGACAACATCACACTACTTTGCTGAGAATACCGCGTCAGTACAGTCTTCCGCGATCCTGTGGGAGGCATACAAGGCGGTGCTAAGGGGACAGGCTATCACGACGATACAGGGTCACAAGCGAGGGCGGCAGCGTGAATTGTCCGAGCTAGAATTGGCTCTGCATGACGCTACGGTGGCACATGCGGCGAGCCCTGCACCTGACACGTCCCATACCCTGCTCCTAAGACAGCAACAGTATCTGGAACACATGAGGCAGCAATCAGTGACTCAGATAGTGGAGACGACCCATAGAGTATACGACATAGTGGACAAGGCAGGGAAAATGCTGGCCTGGCTAGACAAGAGAGGGGGTAGCACCAGGGGTATACAGCAGATAAGAGACAGGGAAGGGACACTGCACACACTCCCCGAGGAGATAGTGGAGGCCCTTGCGGACTACTTTGAGGAAGTGTACACTCTGGCTAATGTAGTGTCAGCGGACATGGCCCGTGCAGCACTGGGTCACATTTCCACCCCGACTTTGACGCCAGATGCGGTCACAGAACTGGAAGCCGATATCACGGCGGAAGAAATACAAACGGCTATCCATGCGGTAAAGTCGGGTAAGTCGTCAGGACCGAACGGTATCCCGATAGAGTGGTATCAGGCCGCATCGGAGGGGCTCAGTGGCCCCCTGTTGGCTATGTACGTGGACAGTTTGGAAGGAGCCGAGCTTCCGCTTGACGAACGGGCAGCGACTATCGTTGCCATCCCCAAGCCCGGGAAGCCGCTGGAAGAATGCCCATCATACAGCCCCATTTCCCTTCTCAATGCCGAGGTTAAAATCTTGGCCAAACTCCTCGCCACCCGGCTAATTGCACACCTCCCACACCTCATACACCCCGATCAGTCAGGCTTTATGCCACATAGGAACACCACCCTCAATCTCCGCAGGGTGCACAGTGTGCGGGCTAGAGCACACTCGCTATCGGAGCCGGCGGTCATAATGGCACTTGACGCGAAGATGGCATTTGACATGGTGGAGTGGCAATATTTATTCAAGGTCTTGGCGCATCTGGGGTTCGGCCCTAAATTCATCGCCTGGGTCCGGCTACTATATACTAAACCTGTAGCACAGGTGGTGGCGAACGGCCACATTTCCCAAACATTCCCTTTGGAGCGAGGTACCCGTCAGGGCTGCCCCCTGTCGCCACTGCTCTTTGCGATCGCGCTGGAACCTCTGGCCATCTTGATACGCTCGACCCCATTGTTGAAGGGACTACATGGACAGAGGGGTGGGAGGACCGCCTCTCTCTGTACGTGGATGATATGCTAGTGTACCTGACGGAGCCGGAACACAGCATACCGGCGTTGCTGGCGCTGTGCGACGAATATGGGAGAGTGTCGGGATACACCTTGAACTGGACAAAGTCGGAATTATATGTCCTGCAGGGCCCGGCCCCCACGTTAAACGATGACTGCCCCCTGAAAATGGCAGGGTCCCCTTTTAGATACCTGGGCGTCCAGGCCACTAAGGATCCAATGGAATTCTTTAGGGAAAATCTAACACCTCCGCTAGAACCCCTGAAACAGGACGTCTTAGGAGCCAGGGATCGAAACGTCGTCGACATTTTTAGTAACTCTGTAATCTTTTCCATTGTGATAATTCTGTCCGAACTTGCTTTAAATTGTTGTAATAATGCAAGGGACAGTTGGCTCCCATGTCCTTCTTGCCTGATATTCTTTGCCTTTTTCTTCTTTTCCTATTTTCTCACTCCTGAACCGTGTTTGATTGTTTTCTGGATAGGTACAGGCTTGTACCCTATCAGATAATGAATTGGACCCCTCTGGTGGTCCTGCCTATCTATGCTTATATTTGAATAAACCTTTTTCAGGCCCGGCTGGGTACTGAAATGTTTTGATATAGTACTGATTGCAGTCTATATTTCATTCTATTGTTCATGTTCTTAATCCTAAGGACCGCTGTTCTTTGAAAAAGACTATTGGGCAGGGCGGCGCTGTACAAGATGATGTCACAGCCACGGATCTTGTATATCCTGGAAAATACACCGTATCCGGTGGCACCGGGATACTTCATGCAGGGTCTGCGTTGGTAGCTGGCCTCATGTGGAGTAATCGCCCGGCTCGCATAGCTCAGGCGAAATTGCACAGGGGATGGTATGACGGGGGGATTGCGTTGCCAAACTTGCAACTATACTACTGGGCCTCACAACTGAAGCCCATTAACCAGTGGCTACATGCCCCTCAGGACGACTCAGCATACAGGGCGGATAGGGCACAATTGGGCACTAATAGCATACTGGCGCCTCTTTATGACCAACGTCGAGTGCACAAACTTACGGGACCCACAAAACTTACTGTAGCACTGTGGCACACATCGCAGGCTAAACTGGGGTGGAAGGGAAGACTCCCAAAACTCACCCCATTGTGGGACACGCGGGCCATGGGCAGCCCGAGAAACAGCAAGGGCTTCAGGCTATGGGATAACATTGGTATATCCACAGTGGGCGACCTGTGGGACAAAGGCACGGTGATCCCCTTCGACCAGCTGCGACAGCAGTACGAACTGGGTCCCACGGAATCGTTCCGGTACGTACAGGTCCGTAATGCCCTCCTTACAGCCCTCCCACATGACGCAGAGGTCCCAGAGGCATCTCCCCTTGAAGATCGCCTCCTTACGGACTACATGCAGGATCGAGCAACGTCACTCACCTATCGCAAATTGATTAACAACCTAGCGGACCCTACGGTAAAACTGAGAGATAAATGGGCGGAGGACCTAGGGGAAATGGACGAGTCTGAATGGAATGAGGCATTGGCGTTGCCTAGGCAAGTGGGCATATCGGCGAAATTCCGGCTAGCGCAGCTTAAGATTCTACACCGCGTGTACTACACAAGAACGACACTGCACCTAATACAGAGGGCGCAGCATCCCTATTGCCTCCGCGGCTGCGGGGAGGAAGGGACATTGTTCCACACTATCTGGGAATGCCCTCGCATCCAGGAATTCTGGAGTCAAGCAATGCGAACCATATCGCAAGTATTGGGGGTGTCCTTGATCCCTGAACCACGGAAGTGCCTGTTAAATATTTGGGAGCCGAACGACCTTTCACGACACGGACAACAGTGGTCCATGATAGGCATGATAATAGCAAAACGCGACATAGCACAACAATGGGGAGCGGTAGTTACCCCCACATTGACGCAATGGTGCACAAACATGGACAGGGTCATGATAACGGAGAGGGCAGTTTACACCACTAGAGCGTGTCCACATAAATGGAATAAGATATGGACCCCGTGGAATGTGTTCAGGGGGGAAATTTGTGAACCCCTGGAGGAAGAAGATGCATTGACATCGGATGAGGAAGGGGAAGAAGAATGGGAGGTGTGACGGTTGGGGGGTGGGTGGAGACCTTGAGTCCTAACAGATGCAAGAGTGGGAGGGGGAGGGAAGGGCGGGTGGTTCGGCCAAAACACACGGATTGATATGCAGGGGCACCCAACCGTGAGGAACTGTAGCAGCAGCAGATCATGTGGTTCTGGCTCTACTCACCAATACCAGACATTCTATAAATGCGAGATGGAAATGGGTTGTGCACTTGTTTACGTCTCTGCCTTATGACTGTATGTGGTAACTTCTTGTTTAAGTTGTTTATTGTTCTGAAAAATTTTAAAAAATCTGACCTATGCGAAGCCTTGATCCCAATGCGAGTTATGTACACACACTGCTATGAAACGCCGCCGTACCCCCGGTTTGTCGGCACAGGGGCTGTGTAATCCAAATAGAAGCACGCACCTGCGGAAGTGTCGCGGCCGGCCCCCGGGGCTGTAGGCCAGAAACTGTGTATGGTTTTATTGATACAATAAAGGTCTTTGAAAAAAAAAACTACTGTGTACACTGTAATTTGCATAAAAGCAGGTGATTACTAAATGGTGTAATCATCTTACGTACGTGGGCATGTGAAAGGCAGTTTAGGGATTGTGATAGTGGCTGTATGGGTTAGTGAGTGTGTGTATGAGGGGCTCTGGGTGAGTATGTGTTAGTATCTATATGTACAAGTGAGTGGGTGTGTATAACTATAAATGTGAGTAAATGGGTGTTTGACTCTGTAAGTGAGTGAGTAGTTCTAGGAGTGACTGCCAGGGTGTAAGTAGCAGTGTGACTGTATCAGTAGATATATCAGTGGCTGTATTAGTGAGTGAGTTGGTGTACAAGTGTCTGTATGGGTGGATGTGCATGTAGACCTATGAATCAGTGAGTGGGTATGTAAGTACTTGTATGGGTGTGTGAATGGTTTCAAGAATGGTAGTGTGGAAGTTGGAGTGGGTGTATGAAAGGTTACATGGGATGTGAAAGGTTACATGGGGGTGTGAGTGGGTGCGTCAGAGATTCTGTGGATGTCATCAGTGATGTCATTTGAGATGTCATGAGTGATGTTATCAGTGATGTCACTGACCATGTCATGAGTGATGTGATAAGTGAGGTCATAAGGAGTGCATTGCAGGGGGCGCGAGTTCTAGTTAGATCAGCTTATTATAACTGCTGATTTTCTCTGGTTTTGTTCGAGTCAAATGTCAGCCTAACTATAATGTCCCTGTAACCTCTGGTTTTTTCAATGAATTTCTAAGGTTTTTCAAAATTCTATTTCTTAATTGTAATGCCTATTTTTTTAAGTGAACCTCTAAGATTTACATATTTTCTTTCTCTAGTTGGATATTGTGTATTATATGTATATTATATATTCATTTTTTTGATTTCGTATGTGTATCAGAAAGTACACTAATAACGGGTTTCATTTGTAAAAAAATTGTGAGCTTGCACAACATTGTTTCATTTACTGTGGAAAATCTGTGCTCACTAAATGTATTTCATATATACTGAAAAATGCACTTAAAGTTATTTTAAAAAAAAAAGTTTAAGTGTAAATATGTAGTAGGATATAGTTTGAACCTTTCTTTCAAAAAATGCCTTTCCTTTGGAAACTATGTCCTAACTATAACTTCCTACTGGATACCACCAGTAGAAGATATATATAACATACATGTATGTACATACATTTGAAAAACAGGCACGCCTAAGCCTTTCCTCTCCAGATGTTGGATAATAGATTCACACTTCATTCTAGGCAGTTTGACTGCCAAATCAATCTAGTTAAGAATGATTGGAGGTTCTGGAAAAATGACCTGGTCAGTGTGATTGGCAATTCAAAAACCTAGGGAGCACAATCACTTTAATCTGCCCTCCCTCCTCCCAGAAGAAAGACTGCGAACAAAACGAGACCTGAGTTGACCATATCATAAACAACTAGGACCACACTCCGTGTCTGGGGTAGGAGAGGAGAGGGAGAGACTGATATAGAGTCAGAATGTTTCCCAAGACATTGACTGCGACGGTGGGTAGGGATGCTGTCTGCAGATGGGTCTGAAGATATTATTGTGGTACAGATGTAATGGGGACAGCACACTGTGTATAAGTGACCTCTGCATGTCTTAATGATGCCTGGCAATCCATCAATGCCAATCGTGGCTATATCTCCTTGTTAATTGACTATTCAATGGGCAAAGATGGCAGAGCCCAGTGCCCTTATTCCAGGGTTCTTCCAACCCCTACGTTGATTTGTAAAGAAGGCATCTCAGTCTTCTTGATAATTTGTTGAGTTGGTTATTTGGTTTTTGTGTAGGTGGGTGGAACGGGGATGAACTTGTGGTGTGGGGGAAGGGGTTGACTATCACTTCCTGGTTTCCAGAACCAGCCTAGTTTGGTCATAGGCTGCAATATGGATGTTTTCACGGTTTGAAGTATGGGCTGTCAGGGGATAGGTCACACAGATATGACAGATGCCACAGTCTTCACATGTGACAATGACCTGTAATGTTACAGATGGGGACCCCGACAATATACCACGAAATGGCAACTGGCAATAATAACCCATGATTCATTGGCACAGTGCGGTGTATCTCTTGGAATTTTAATGGACTATCTGCTGAAAGGTAAAAGAGGTGCATTGAGGAGTACTGCCAAACAATAGGTGGTGGATATCCTGCTGCTGCTCATACCTCAAAAGATATGGGTCAGTCCTGTGATACACTTTGGGAGGGGACCATGTGGGACTGCAATACTGACACCGATGCGTATTCCAGTGACGGAAACACATAGGTGGCGAGACACGAGAGAGATGTACTATGATGTTGGACATGCTGTATGGCCAGCCTACCTCATTCTGTCTAGTTTACATCCTGGGACGCTCCTGGTATTAAGTGAGCTTCTCCCTAGGTGCTGTCCTGCTGGAGGCACCCTTTGACCCATCAGTTATAGGCAGTGACTTCAATGGGCTGATGGATTATTCTTTTTTTTTCTTTACACTGGATCAGGCGGGCCTGCCTCTCACGGCACTCACTCAGTCTTCCCCACTGGCAGACTTCCCAAGATCAATGTGCCTAAGAGATATAGGACACCACTAACCATGCACAAGAAGGGAGGGGCTTCAACATCTCCGGGGTACACAGATCATTCTCTACGGTAGACTACTACCGACAGACTTTCAACAGTGTATCATGAGGCTACCTCATTGTGCTGTTGGAACAGGTGGGCCTGGGGCCGTATTTAACAGGTGGGCCTGGGGCCGTATTTTTTTTGCAAATACTCAGGCACTGTATAACGGACCACAGGCTAGAGCCAGATTAGGAAACTCACTGTCAAACCAAATAATGGAACATGCCCTGCCTCCCATCTGCTTCTTGCATTTACCATTGAGCCCCTGGCCTGAAGGATCAGACCATCTGAGAGGATCATCAGCTTCCGCTGGTCAGAGATCCTGGAAGATAAAATATCGCTATATGCTGACAACTTCTTACTATATCTAGGCGACCCACTTAGATCGGGTCCAGAGGTGATTAAATTAATGGACAATTAGGCCATTAGTCCGGCCTTAAGGCTAATTGGACCACAAAAAAACCTGACCTGTTGTCCTACGTGGGCGGCTAATGGCCACGACTGAGTGAAAGAGAGATCCCTGATAATATTTGTTCCATCAAATACCTGGAAATATCCCTCATGAGATCGGAGGAGATAGCTTGAGTAGAAAACATTGCCCCTCTGCTTGACTGTATCTGTAGAGGGACAAAGGTGTGGATGCCACTTCCCCCAGTATATAATTTGGAGAATTGGCTTCTAAAAATAGTTGTTTTCCCCTAGATTCTTTACATTATGCAAAATTACCCCTTTATGCTGCCACTTTATCTCCAGAACCTAGTATCATTGTTGGGCTCTTTTCTCTAAAGACCAGGGGCACCCCAAAATGGGGCATGGCAGTAATTGACCCAGAGTCATGATACTGCTCCGCTCACTTGGTTGTGATCAACGACTGGATCCATTCCACGAGTGTTGGGCCCCTTGAAAATCTGGCAAATGTGGTGGAGCTATAGGCCACAGTGTGGAAAATCCACCTATACATTTTCTGGATTTTTTTTTCCATATTCTGTACATTTAATAGTATTCATATTTATGTATTTTTTTAATATCGATACTGACTACTGTTCAATTATTTTAAAATATGTTGTTTTTAGTATACATTTTATTATTTTAACCATTTTTTTTTAAAAAAAGTGTCTTGTAATTAGGTATTTTAAACTGTTCTTTTTTGGCTGACATGCCGAAATAAAGATTGTGGTGATGAATGAAATGTACTAATGTTGCTGGGATTTTGCTAATACACAGAACTGTGCACAGAGACCCAGGGCATCCGTGAATTATGCTGGACCAAAAACTCACCTCAGTACCTAGAACCCCTAACCGACTAGCATCAGTTTCACATTAGCTCTTCGTCCTATAGCAAAGGTACCAATGATTAGACAACCCAGAATATGCGACTTCGGTTACTCTCAGGAATGGTGGGAATCGAGAACATTCTTTCGTTTGTTATTTTCATACCAGTCCACAACGTGGGTAAAAAGAAACATGATAAAGTTTAAAATGTTTATTTTAACGACATGCTCTAAGATGCAGTATTTTTGCTAACATAAGCAGGCATATGATTAAAAATAATACGATCAGCATTGTTACAATTCCATAAAACACGAAAGGAGAAATCATATAATGATAGTGGAAACAGGTCCTATAGTGCCTTGTATGCCACTCTCCCTAACTAGGAACTATGTTTTATAAAATATAGAAGGTCTCTTAGGCTTGAATACGGGACCCCATACCTCTAAGATCAGCAGAAGGGAATCGCATCAGGATCTGCAAAATCTCTGTCTCTCTGGAAACAGATTTTCTCTGAGTGCCTAAAATCATGTATGCAGCGCAATATTAAAGGCGCCAGAATTTCAGTTAGCTGGAGCTGTGTGCATGTTGTGTCTAAGCGTGAACTGATCAGCCCGAACAACAGCTAACATTGTTATGATAACCTTGGAGGCTTCAGAACTCACTGTGCAGACTAAGGTCGCGATGTAAGTCTAGGGATGTTGAAAACCAGTAATTCTTATGTGAAGATATTCACGAAGGGTAACTTACAACAACATCTACATGCAGTGTTGTGTGCAAAAGCGGCAAAAAGGCAAAATGGCGTTTAAACTTCTAATAAGCTTAAGCTAACATAGCAATGTGCGCAAGCAAGGCCCTACCTTCACTACACTAACATCAAAATGTATTTGTTTGTGCTCCTTTGTTTCGAAAAAAAATGAACCTCTGTTTTGTTGTTTATAGATCCAGAAACTTTGTGACAGAGTGGCCTCCTCAACACTACTGGACGATCGAAGGGATGCGGTTCGTGCGCTCAAGTCGTTGTCAAAGGTTGGTGTCTGTTTCTTTTAAGTGAGTATTTTAGGATTGACTATGAAAATGGTGCTTGTGGCGGCAGACGCATTGCAGGAGTGTGCAGCGGCACGCCACAAGCACGAGTATGTGCTTTGAAAAAGAGAAGAGTGCTCTCCCCAACGCGCACGCCTGCCCGCTACACTCGCAGGCTCACAATTACCTTTCATTTGTCTTTTTTAATAATTAACCCTCTCTCTTGCACAATTAACTTTAGCAGCCGCGGGGCCGCTTTTGTGTTTCAGTGCATGTTCTTGAGTGCCTCGGGAGTTGAGACAGTGTGCTATGCCGTTCACGCTGGAGATTTCAAGTCATACACAACCCCTCCCCCCACTCTGCGAATATTTAAAGCTGCAAAAACCATGCTTCCACAAACACTGCATTCTTGAAAAATATATTTAGATAAACTCCCAACTTTTCACCTTTTTTGCCACTAGCCGTTAGGGGAGAAGCTGGTTTTAGGTGTCCCTTGGACAGAAATTCTATCTGTCTCCTCCCCTAACTCACCCCCATGCTAGTGGGGGAGGGGGGGGGCAGGCTGCTCTGGAAGAGCGTGGGACAGCTGCAAAACACAAAATTGATCTAGAATCCCCTGCGGATATAAACTCCCCCTCGAACCTTCCAGGGCCCATTCCATGCCAATCCGAGAGTTGCCTCCAATCCAAACACGCGAGCCCGTTTGCCAATCCAAACACGCGAGCCCGTTTTCTTTTCAATTACCCCTCCCTCCCTCCTCTCAGCCTCTTACTCCTCCATTTCCCTCTTTCCCTTTCTTCTTCGCTTTCTCTTCATATCTCTCCCACTCTTTTCTTTCGTATTTCCTTCTTTATTTCCAATTCTATACTTTTCTTTATTTCTCCCTTTCTATTTATTTCCAACCACTTTCTTTTTTCCTATTTATCTCTGATCTTTTCGCTGAACCCTTTAACTCGGTTGTCGCTCCCCGCTCCCATTTAACCTCCACACACACCCTCTTGTAGTTAGTCGGGTTTCGTGTTTTTTTTTTTTTTGCATGCAGGCTATTTTTAAATTACTCTATTCATTTTCTTAACCTTTTGAGAGTAGGACTTATATTAATGGTTGTAATACTTGTTCGGAGTTGCGTGTATACTTTAATACTTTTCATCTTGGCAGGGGGATATTCCTATATGTGTGTCTTCAAAACGCATCTGTTAAACCATTATTATTAAAGCTTGCATTTTTTTCATCATCTTTTTGTTATTGTGAATCTTGCAATACGCAAACGTAAGATCAGACACAGGTCTGAGGAAACGTGGCATCTATTTATAATTGACCACTGCCATACATGCCACAAACAGAATGGCCTTTTAGGAGTCTAATAGCAAATTGTTTTTAATTACCCACTATGGTACCAATTTCTATCAAGCTTTGGCATAGCCAATAGATCTCGCCTTTGAGACCTTTATAAGTGCTTAGTCATGCAACAGTTGATGTTCTTGCACCAAGGATATTGTGCTGGATAACGAAACACTTATAAGGTCCCAAAGGCAAGACCTATTGGCTATGCCAATGCTAGTTTGTCCCTCCCCTTCAGTATAACTTCTTTGCCATCTTTTGATTTGATGACTTTTTTGCTACAGATGCGCACATCAGCGATTTACATTCATCTTTTCCGTGTAGTACTCCCATTAGAGTGCATGTGTTGTCTTGCTCTACCCCATGTGCTGATTCCTTCCCTTAACTCGCATTGCCTTAACTATGTTGCTCCCAATCCCCAGCCTACTCAACTGTAGCAGGTTTGCCAGGTTTGACTAAAGAGCAGACTTTTTTTCCCCCTCTTCAATCCCTTGCCTTCCATGTTTTGCATGAAAGTCCAAGCCTTAGCACCGAAAGACAGTATCCGCATTAATAGCAGCGAGGAAGGGGCAGGCTACTGCATTCTCTCACCCTGCCTTTGAGGCAGAAGGTGTACTTGGAGTGACTTGAAAGATGTCTCTTCTCCTGGTCCCATGAATCTGCTCCCGAGGCTGCTGAACAACACCATATGGCTTGGTATTTGTTCAGTCCCCTACGCATTTGAATAAACTGCAAGAATTTTCCTTTAAATGTTGACAATTCCTCTGACTGGTGTTAAGTTTTTTAAGAACCAGCAACCAGTCACCTGTTTTAACTTTATGCTGGGCTGTGTGTAACAGGCAATTTACTTGTGTTCAGTGTTCCCTTCTTGAAATTCGAAAAATAAACTGCTATGTATAAAGATTGCAAATATTGAATTTATTGTTAAGTTTTGAGATACTGTAAGATGTTTCTTATTCCTCCAGTATTTTGATTTTTTTATTACACTTAGATAAACAAATTCTTTACAAACAAGTTAGCAGCTTAGAGTTCATTAGAAATGTGAGTTCCTTTGGCTTTGCCTATGTTTATTTCCTCTGCATTTTCTTCGTGTTTTTTTCTTCTTCTGTGCTTTCTTTCTCTTACTGATTCTTACTCCATAACATCCCGAAAGAATACACAGTTCCAGAACTCCAGTATTTTCAATTCTCTTACAAGTTATATTGCATATTCTTTTGATGAGTGACTAATAATGTGCTATGGAGTAGTCTTTAAAAGAAATTACTGCAATGGGCTCCATATGTCTCTTGGTCTGGATGACCGGGCAGTTATTAAGTGTAAAGTTTAAATTGCCCATTGCAGTCTGAGAGCGTCCATCAATTGTTTTTATTTTGGAGTTCTTCCCATGTCCAAGCTGCAAGAGTCCAGCCTGTTGTCCAATAGGAGTGCCAAAGCAGTGAATTTTCTGTATGTTCTCCCACACCCCTACCAATATGGCTGTTCTAGGGCCAGATGGTAATTTACATCCAATCATTTATGATATGGCAGTTAGTACTTCCTGCCAATTGGTCTGTATTCTTGTAAAAGACCTGGCTAAAGGTACGAAATATATGTCCCAGGTTCGCCCCATCTAGAAAAAGTTGAATCTTCGCAACGGCTGATTTTCCACCTGGCAGTGCAGGTAAAATAGGCCCTTCACACAATTCGTAGTGGGTAATAGTAGGTCTACCGCTGGGGGAGATCATACCTGCTTGCATACAGCAATTCACATCCCCAAGGTCTCCAGGTCCTTTTCTACCCCACCCAATTTGAGCAGTTAGGGTTGGCCAGGTGTCTCCTCCTGCGCTGGTCATTATAGTTTGCAATTCAACTGTTCAGTGGAGGTCGCTCAAAGAAGCCTTTTCTAGTGGGTTTCAGATAGCATGGTCTGAACCTCTCCTGCATTCAATCTCAGATGCCTCCCTTGCTCTTTAGCACTGCAAGTCTACCCCTCAACACATGTTTCTCTTTATCATCCCTCTTTTTTCAGCTACCACTGTCTATTGCACTTCTGCACCTGATTCTACCACCTCAGAATTATTCAAAGCATTGTAAAGAAATTTGGAGAGAAATGCAGCATTACACTTCCAACTTCTGACCAGTAATTGCTGCCATTCAATAAACCACTGTCATTAATACTTCATTGATTTTACAGAAATACCGCCTGGAAGTGGGCAGCCAAGCTATGGACCATCTTATCAACGTCCTGCAAACTGACAGGTAAGCTTTTGTTTCAGGATGGTAGTGTCATCCTTATTTAAGGTACATTTTCAGTTTGTCCTTCATAATAATTACAATTGTCTTTGTTACATTTGTGTAGAACCAGCTCACCTCCCTCCACTTCATGGAATACTTCAAGTTCTCCTAATTCCACTCACCTCATAGCTGATTTCAGGGAGACTCAATCCCCTCTAGTAGTCTCGCACTCGAATCGACCATCGACACATCTGAATGGCAGGCTTAATGTTCCACTCATCTTGCCGATCGGAAGCCAGATTCTCAGCGTTTTCCTAATCCGGATGCCCTCTCAAGACATACCCCCTCTTCTCTCTGCAGATTCTCCCCCATCCTGGGCCTCATTATCTACACCTTCTCTACCGACGGAGCACAATGGTATCTCCTTAGCCTAACACACTCAACCTCCCTATGAGCACCTCCATTACACAACACAACTGGTCCTCCACCCTCCTTCCTTCCCCTGCCACTCCTTCCAATCGAGCAGGGATTCCGCAAGATTTTAAGGACACATCTTCTCCCCAGGACCTTCGTATTCCCACCTCACTTCATCCAGACATCCCTCGAGGCCCCTCCTCTCTCCCGGATATCTTCCCTCAGTTTCTATCCCTTAACCAACACTCAAGACGTGCCTGTGCGTCTGGACAAGTTATCTCTACAAGCCCTCTCACTTGACCATCTACCCTTGCTCAGTTCTCTTATTTCCTTAGGAAAGCTGCCCACAGTCCCTGGCAGAGCACCCACTGGCCTTGACCAGCACTCCTTGCACCTTATCTCTATATCCTTCCCCTCCCTAACGCCCCCTTCCGCCCTAGAAGAATGATGGTTGAGCTTGTGACCAGTGATAGCTAGGATCTACTTCTCTCTTACTCACTCTAGACACTGACAAGATCCCTATGGTCCAAATTCAAGCCATTCACGCCAACCCACACAGGGAACCCTTGAACAACCGCAGAGTTGTAAATAGCGACAACCTCAAGCAAGTAAACATCATTCAGAATCCTACATCACACACGCCTATACGTCTGAAATGCGCACTTCTCAATTGTAGATCAGCAAGCAAGCATGCCTCTGACCTCTTTCGACCTGATCCAAACCAATGAGCTCGATATCATGATCCTCACGGAAACACAGCTAAATCCTTTCTCCACCCCTATCTTAGACCTCTTAGTGCCTCCTAGTCATGACTTAATGCATCTAGACAGATCTAAGAAGCAGGGCAGTGGACTAGCTTGTATACAACGGAACACACTATCTGTTTCCCATATGGAGACCGCCACCTTATCCGTAGTTGAATACCTTTGCCTCAACATATCTAGTACTCACCTCCCGGTTTGCAAACTTCATACTTTCTACCACCCTCCTGGTGATAACTTCCTCCTCATTGAACAGCTAATGGAAATCATCTCTTCCAACGACGACCCCTCAGTATCCCAAATCTACCTCAGTGATTTCAACCTTCACTGGTCTAATCCTA
The DNA here is from genome assembly GCF_964263255.1 of Lissotriton vulgaris. Lineage (NCBI taxonomy): Eukaryota > Metazoa > Chordata > Amphibia > Caudata > Salamandridae > Lissotriton > Lissotriton vulgaris. Next base: position 1,079,174,874 of record NC_141689.1, on the reverse strand, counting down.
ATGACCAAACGGTGATCTGCCTAAACTTATTCTGATCCTATCTGGACCTTACCCAATTCTGCGACCGACCAACTCACACCAAAGGAGAAATTCTGGACCTCAGCATTTCAAAAGGTAATACCATCACATTGGAAGACATTAACCCTCGTGATTGGTCCGACCGTTACAGCATCTTCTTCTTTATTAACTGGGAGGTGATTCGGAAAAGGGATCAACCGAAGAAAATTACAGTGGAAAAGAGACCTCAGGAATATTAACACGGAATGTCTAGCAATCGAATGTAAATATGCCGTGTCTTCCCAAGATGACATGACATGATCTCACTGACTTCTATAACTCCTCTATCTCTGGTATCATGGATTCCATAGCACCTCTACATCAAAAAAATCCCTTCTCCAAACCCTGGTTCAACGACAACCTAAACTCTGAAAACAGCAACTTAAGGGCAGCAAATGTTTATGGAGATCAAAACCTTCAGTAGATCATCTAAAAGTTCTTAGATCGTTTATATGCTCCTATAATAAAAAAAACAAGACTGCTATGGCTGATTACTTCAGATCCCAACTTATTCAAGCCTTAAATCGCCCTAAGAAACTTTTTGAAATTGTCAAACTACAATCCGCGAAAGCACCCAACCACCTTGACTCAGGAGACGACTCTCCTTCATGCGACGATCTGTTTGTTTTCTTTATGGAGAAAATTAAACTCCTCAGTATTGACCTTGAATCTAAGATGGCTCTTCTTACATCATATGAGAGTGCTGCTGATACTGCCCTCTCTGATAGGTTAAAGCTTCTTAGTATTAGCAGCAAGAACAAGGCCACTTGGGGTCTGTCACTCCCCTCAGTGAAAATGACATCTACAAAACCCTTCTTCGCTTCAACCCTTCTAATCACTTCAGCGACCCATTGCCATCGTCTGTCTTCAAAGAAATCAAGGATGCCATCATCCCCCTTTGGACAAAGATTGTAAATGCTTCTTTATCTTGAGGCAAGATCCCCGAATGTCTAAAAGCAGCTCCGGTTTTACCCATTCTTAAAAAACCTGATGCAGACAGAACTCATCTCAACAACTTTTCTCCCATGTTCAACATCCCCACTCTGGCTAAGCTCCTAGAAAATTGAGAATTTCAATCTCTTGGATCAACGTCAATCTGGTTTTTCGGAGCGGTCACAGCACTGAATCGGCGCTCACTCACCTTATGGATGACGTTTTAAAAATGTTAGACCATAACGTATCCTGCTTCCTAATCCTCCGGGACCTTTCATCAGCATTCAACACTGTTAAGCACGATAACCTCTTAGCCATTCTGGAATACCGGATGGACCTTTCTGGTCTGGTATTGCAATGGTTCTTGTCCTTCCTTCACAATAGATCCCAAAGAGTCAAGGTGAATCAATCCCTATCCCAGCCTTCTACAGTCTCCATGCGGGTCCGTCAAGGATCTGCCCTTACTCCCATACTCTTTAATATTTTCCTGGATCCGGTAGCGAATGCTCTAAACTCCATGAACATTCTTTTTCATATGTATGCGGATGACATGCAACTTTACCTGAAAATCACCTCCTCCGAACACTTCACTTTACTCAACTCCACCCTGACGATTACCCAAAACTGGCTAACTGAGAACCACCTCCTGCTCAACACCGCCAAAACAGAATTCCTTCTCATATCTCCTCCTAATCACACCCCGAAGATAGACCTCTAGATGAAACACCTCACTGCCTTCAACTAAGGGTGCTAACCACCATATGAGGATTCTTAGAAATCTAAAACCATTCCTTCCTCAAGAGGACTTCAAGCAGGTGGTTCAAGCGCCTGTCCTGCTGAGGCTAGACTATGGTAGCGCTACGCTCTGTGTCCTCCTCAAATATACCTTGGCCCCAATCAGGCCTTCCTTGAATGCCGCTGCCAGATTGATTATAGGTACAAAAAGAAATATACACATATCCCCAGCCCTAAGATCTCTAAATTGGTTACCCTACGAAGCATGAATACAACTAAAGATTGCTTGTTTGAAGCACAAAGCCCTCCATTTCAAAACCCCCGGTTACCTGGCTCAAAAGCTAGAACTATCAGTAGGGGGTAGAACATCAAGAAGTGCAAATTCTCTCCTATTGAAACCTCAACCTTTCGCAAAAAGAGAATGAGGCTCAGAGCTTTCTCTTGCTCGGCATCAATAGAGCTGGAACTCTCTTCCACCGGAAGTCTTCTACACGGCCGCCTTCAAACATGAAGTCAAAATAATCCCAATGAACAAGTTCTTGCCTTGAATGGTCGTGGATCGTCTGCTTTCTCATTGACCCCTGACAACACTCTTTTTGGCCAAACAACTGTAATGCTCAGGGTTATCTGTCATACCCTACTAAGTAGTGGTTGTTCTCATCCTGGTACATTGTTATTAGTTAATTATGTTATTCTCTGTTACCCCCTCTGCAATTTCCCCTTTACTTTGGTCTTCCATTCCATTATGTGAAGCGCTCTGATACCATTCGGGGTTATGTTCACGGAATACATAAGGGAGACCTTGCAATTCGGAGGGACGCTCACCTGCTTTGTTGCTGTTGTCGCCTGTGAGGACCCTTGGGCTGCTGACCTGTCCCCGCTACGTGCCCATTTTTGGCTGTCTGTCCTCCCCGCCGCCGCTAACCACCAGCTCAGTGGCCGCAGTGCGGGGGGACTACATTCCCCAGAAAACTTCGCGGGACTGCCACGCCCACCCGCCGAATTTCTGCGCCCGGAGGCGCTTAAGAATCCTGTGCTGCCTCTGGGGAGCGGGAGACCTTGCAATTCGGAGGGACGCTCACCTGCTCTGTTGCTGTTGTCGCCTGTGAGGACACTTGGGCTGCCTACCTGTCCTGCGCTACATGCGCATTGTTGGCTGTCTGTCCCCCCTCCCCCCCCCCCCGCCGCCGCTAAACACCAGCTCAGCGGCCTTAGTGCGGGGGGACTACATTCCCCAGAACACTTAGCGGGACTGCCACGCCCACCCGCCGCATTTCCGCGCCCGGAGGCGCTTAAGAATCATGTGCTGCTTCCGCGTCACGGGGCGGCGCCGGGCTAAGCCCGGGCAAAGGGCGGGCCGTCTGTGGCCGTCCAGGGCTGGCCGAGGCTGGGATGGGCAACCCCTCCTTTTATTTGCCCTGTTTTCCCTCACATCCTTGTTTTTCTTTATTAAGTTAATGTACCCTTTTACGCTTTGTATGCCAAGAAAGTTGGACATTTGTAATACTGTGGTATACATCTATCTGTAGTTAAACCATTCAATATGGATGCTTGGTTAAAAACCGGTAGGATAGCCATGACAGGAGGGTCGGTGAGTGGGACAATAGATCATATCATTAACCGGGCTGCCTCTGTTTTAGTACGCGAAATCGCTTTCACAGAGAGCGCTTGTCCTCTGAATTGTTAAAGAAGCGTTCTTCATTGGGCCATATTCAGCTAGTAACTGCTCCATCAAATCACGCTACTGGGATAGACTGTATAAGTGACATTGGTATCCCCCCACAGTTACGAGATCTTACAGAGTCACAAGCTCAAAGGAGGAAAAAGCCCAATACAAATATCACCATAGGATCTCAATCTGATACCAGTATAGAGGAGCAAATACTGGCAACACCTAACAAGCCCCCTTAAAAAGAAGCCCATGGTAAAAATAACTGCCCCGGCCCCTCCAACTAAAAGGAAACGTGGCAGGAACAAGCAAAAAGGTACCCGATCAAAAACCCCGAAATTAACTGGAAGCCCTATTGAAAACACTGGCCCTACAAGCAGGATAACTGATAAAAACCACCCATCTGCACATTTGCATCAAGATCTTATGTCCAATATAGAGCAACTGGTTAAATCCTTATTGTTACCGTTGATAGAGAGAGTCAGAAGAATTGCTGAGCAATTGGGCCATATTCAAGAAATAGGTATCACCAATACAAATTTAATTAAGGATTTATCAGTAAAAAGGCCAGATATCACTCCACCTGTTGCAGTAATGGTAACAAAGCCAACTAATCTTACAAATAACGCAGAGTCACTGCCCTTTGCGAATGATAGCCTCCTGGTAAAAAAAGTTACAAAGGCAATACCTGAACCATTAAAGCACAGGGAAAGGAGAGATAATGTACAAGGTAATAACACTCAAACATATGAACAAGGACGGAAAAAAGGGAGATCATATCAGGACTTAAACATTAAAGGACAAGCACATTGCATAGACTTACCACCGGAGTCGGTGCCATATGTTATTGTCCTGACCTGGGTTCCAGAGCTAACAGAGGGGAAATTCGAAGCCTACCAGAACCTTAAGAACAAGGTCGTGCACAGGTTACGAGTAAATAGGCCATTACCTCGTAACATAAATGGTGACATCCTACATGTTAGACGGTGTGGCTGGGTGGGTCCTAGACAAAAGGACCTACAAGGGGACATTATTATTATAAATTTCAAGGACCATAGGGCAACAAACTATATAAGAGTCTGGTACCCAGAGGGTGATGAGAGTGGGATATCTACCAAGGACCTTAGTTATTTCATTCCAAGGTCCTTGGTAGAAAAACCCTGAGGCCAAGATATCAGAATGCCAGAATTGCGGTGGCTCCCAGGCTAAATATTGCCACCCAAAATCGCTTTGCTCTTCTTTCTGGCTTGGAGGGGGTCGATTGACTCGCCAAACCGATCGAAGAAAAAGAAAAGGAAAAGGAGTATGACATACCTGTTAGTACGCCCAATGATATAATAGACAGGGGAGAAGGTCATCCCAATAATAAACCTAGGAGGGGCCAAGATGATCTCATTTGTGGGGAGTATCAGAAGGGTCAGTGGATCATCTCCTGGAATATAGCAGGACTTAAAGATCAGGTGGATCGCCCAGATTGGCTCGAGATTATTAATAAATACAATATTTTGTGTTTCCAGGAAACCTGGACTGCCCATGACATTCATATTCTAGGATATCAAACATATAACACTCCTGCTAATATCAGCACCCATGGCAGAAATAAGGGTGGTTTATGCACCTATATTTCTAATGCATCAGGGATTAAATGACTAAGTTTATTTCGGCAGAGTGTTATCAGATTCTGATGGTGAGTTGGATGGGTGTAAAAAACATGGCCATTGTAAATTTTTATAATAATGCCCAGCGCCGCAATGCGAAGAGATATTATCAAGTCTCAGAAGACGATTAAGGGAGCTAGAAAATTCTGGAGAGGGGGACTTGACCATCTTATGGGTTGGAGACTTTAATTGTTGTCTCTGTACTAGCTATGTCACAGGCACTTGCCATCTGGCCGAGGACAGGGGAGACATACCAACCCATTTTAGCCACTCTAGGTTGGGGGACTTATTGAATTCCCTGATACATGAGTTTGACCTGGGCTACATTAATGAAAATTGTTCGCCACCAGCACTTTTTAAACCAACATTCAATAGGAGAGGGGTGAATTCTATAATTGATTTCACCCTCCTATCCTTTAGACATCGGTCTTTAGTGTTGTCTTGTGAAACACTAGATGTTGTCCACAGCGATCACTACCCCATCTCTTTCTGTCTAGAAAAAAGGGGATGTGAACCAACTATGGAGGTAATTTACAATACCACTATAAACCTGGCTAGTACTAACGGTTATCGTATTAACTGTGTGAAAGTAGACCCAAAAACCTTTCTGCATAAACTGATTACTAATACCTATGAGCAATTTAATATCTGCCTTGCACTAACTGTACGCAATAAAGAAGTCTTTGATGCCTCCGGGGACATAACATCTGAAATTAAAAAAATGCTGACTAGAAATTCTAAAACTCAAACTCAAAAAGCAAGGAGTTGGTTTGACAAAAATTGCACAAAGGCGCATCAGAATTTGAAAAGGGTTCCACATGAAATCCCCAGAAATATGCCATTGATAAGACAAACCCGGAAACTGTATAGTGCTGCACTGGCCAGAAGGAAAAAAGAGTTAAAAAGTGAAATTTGGCAGAATCTTCACGATGCTTGTCTAAAAAAAGATAATTTATCCTTCTGGAGAGCTGTAAATGCCCCTTTTCTGGCAGATAGAGATTCTGATATTATTGATATAGCTATACCAGGGGATATCTGGGTCACACAATTTATATAAAAATACCACAGCTCCTGAGATTGATAATGTTTTGGACAACCAGGAGTGTTTAAACCCATTTCCGCTAGGAGTTGTTTTCGAGCATGCGGAGGTTGTTAAAGCAATTCAAGATAGCGCCTCTGGTAAAGCACCGGGCCCGGACGGTGTCCCGATTAACCTTTATAAAATGAATGATCTTTATGGTCGCCCCTATTAACTAATGTTTTAAATTGTGCAAACGCCACTGGTTTTATTTCTACGTGGCCAGAGGTGGTGGTTGTACCTATTTAAAAAAAAAAAAAGGGATAGGAACAATCCTGTCTGCTATCGACCAATATCGCTTTTAGACGCCCTTATGAAGGTAGCGGGCAGAATTGTTCTTAATAGACTACAGGTCTGGGCAGAGGATAAAAATATTTTTTCTAATCTCCAATATGGATTTCGTAGCGGAAAGGGCACAATAGAACAGGGTCTAAACTTGGCGTTACTAGCCGCCAAGTATACTCAAGCCAAACATGAAAAACTTTTTATTACGTTTGTGGACCTTAGTTCCGCGTTCGACTGTGTAGATCACTCTATGCTATGGAAGACGCTCTGAGACATGGGTGTAGACCACCAGCTCCTTTCATTTATTAGAGAACTATAAAGGGATGCGGGGGCCAGGGTACGCTATGGGAGAGCGGGGGCCTGTTCTGATAAATGTAATATTAAGAGGTGTCCGACAAGGATGTGTTTTAGCGCCCTTTCTTTTCACCTTGTATATCAACAGCGTGGGACAACATCTCATAGACTTCCAGTTTGACTACCCCGCTGTTGGCGGAACACCCATCCTCATCCTTTTGTATGCTGATGACGCAGCAATAATGTCTCGTACTGTCATCGGCCTACAACGGGCTGTAGCTGAATTTTAGTGATATATGAAGGACCGGGGCCTATTGATTAACGTCTCCAAAACATATTCCATGACCTGTAGTAATTAAAAAAAAAAAAACACAGTAAGGCGTCCATCTGGGGGGAGATAAGATGAAAAATACAGACAGTTTCTGTTATCTAGGAGTTATCTTTGACAGCAGGGGGAGCTGGAAAGAGGCAGTCTTTGCAAGAAAACTGGCTATTAGCAGGGCAAACGGTGCCTTAATAAATTTCTCAAGGAAACTGGGCAGGCGCCCAGCGAAGGAACTAACCCAAATCTATAAGGCAAAATGTATCCCTCCCGGTACCTACGGAGCCAGGCTTTGGGGGATTGTTAGCGTGGATCAGATCCAACGAGCTGAAAACGATTTCCTTCGTTATTTACTGGCTGCACCCAAATCTATGTCTACTTTCTTTATTCACAGTGAACTGGGGATATCGTTTGTAGAGGATACGATTAAATCTTCCCCATTGCTTTTATGGCACAAAATGTGGGCAACCCCAGAAACGTCTTTAAACAGAGACATCGTTTTAGATTGTTTAGCGTTGGATGGAGTAGCACATATTAAGTGGTTAAATTCTATTAAAACCATGGCCTCGGACATAGGGCATAAAGAATATTTTGATCAGCCTACATGCTTGGAAACGGTTTCAAAACGTACTCTTAAAAAATTTATATTGGAGTTCTTAAATCATAAAAGGTGGCTTGCAGAAAAGGATAAACATACATGCCTGGAGTATCAGAAAATAAATCCACATGTAGGTATGCAATCATATCTATTATTGGAAACAAGCCCCTATGCGAGGATGTTATTAACCAGGTTCGGGGAGATACCTTTTTTCGTTTGATAACTCTTCCAAACTGTAACGACTGGTCAAAATCGTTAGGTAAATGCCCTTGTGATGAAACATCCGTCCAATCTAATATTCATTCTATCCTGTTTTGTAAATATTATGTGACCCCCCAGGAAGAGGTTTTTGAAGCCGGTCCTTATAAAATAGGGAATAAGGAGTTCCAGAGCAGCATATTTCAAACTGAAGCAGTTAGAAACAGCATGTGTGGTAAAAGCGGTATCCTCTTATTTGAGAAATGTAATTGCCCTGAGAAACACCATAGGACTGGGATTATGTAGGCAATAATATATGTAATTTGTCGCCTCTTACTCCTGTCTTTTTAATTGGGTAATATCTATTTATTTTTTATCCTTAAAATATATATGAATCTAACTTGATGCCACATTGTGTTCAATCTTAGTAAATGGAAAAATGTATGGTAATAGTTATGTGTATTTCTAGGTACTATCCCATTTGACCTTTATTAACTAAAACAACAGTACTGATTGTTGCTGAAATATGATCGTTTTTAATGTGTAAATATATGGCGATCATTTTCGTTTTAATTTTTTTAAGTTGTCTACTTAATGTATCGTGATACTCTGTGCTTTTATGATTTTGCAACAAAAGTCAAATAAAGCTAATTTTGAACTTTGAAATATAAATACATTTAAAACCCACTTGCCATTAGGGTCTCTTTGCACTGGTCATTCTTGTCAAGCAACCTGGACAAAAGGAGGCTTATGTCATTTTCTTAAAGTCTGGCTATTGGATGTTAACCTTCTCTTCAGGCTGAAATTTCTAGGATGTTTTTCATACAACAAGTTAGTTTAAAAGCAATCCTGTCTGAACCCAAAACCACAGAAGTTATTTTGTAGCAAGATGCATATGGTCCTTCAATTGGAGACCAATGTTAATCCTTGCCATCACTGGTGCCTCTGCAGGTGGTTAATTTGCGGAGCAAACACCCTGGTATACAAACAGTTCCAGAATCTAGAGTTAATAACTTGCCCCTACCAACAAAGATTTATGGTTAGGAGACAGTAGGGGGAGCCTGGTCTATTGGGCCAGTTATTGAAAGCTCCTTACCACCAACCCTGTCCCGTCAGAGGGTCATTTCACAATCAAAAGTAAACCTTAAATGTTTAGTTTAGTTGGAGCATTCATGTTTTGTCCAAAGATGGCTGGAATGGTAAGTGAGAGCTGAATTGTGTCTACCCTTAGTAATGATCATAACCACCTTGGTCATAGTACTGTTCAATTGAAGATAAATGGCCTCCTTCCATTTCTAAAGGTTATTAGGCGTGCCTTGTAGGTCATCAGTTGAGGAAGTACTACTGGAAAGTCTCGGAAATATTATGTAAACATGGAGTTTGTAAGAATACAGCTGAAGCCCCACATGAGAATTTTTGTGGCTGTCTATGTGTTAGATAGGTAAGGGGACACATTCTGCGGGGCATGTAGATAATGTCTCTTGAATAGTAAAAGTCTCCTGAAACATTTTGAGAATGTGGTGAGAAAAAGCAGATGAACCATTTAACCACATAGCAAACTGAATTTACAACTCAATTTGTTTACTTCCTTCTTTGTGGATTGGCATTGACATATGTCCATTATTGATCATTAAAAAGAGGCTTATGTTTTGTCAGTATGCCTTTGATGGTATGTGGACAACTATATTTTAAAAGCCCATGCAAGTACAGATAAATGAACATTCAGGGCAAAGCAGAAAAAATAGGCTGTTTCTTTTAGATGAAAGTTACATTCATTGGTGTGTTATACCTTCTTCACCATTCGGAGCTAATTGACACTATCCACTTCTTTTACATCAACCTTTTGTTATTCTTTATCACCTAGTTTATAATGAAGTAGGTGATAAGATGCACCTTGCTACTAAATGCATAATATATTTCAAGCCACAGTGTCAAATCAAAGGTATGCACACTAGTGGGCATTTCGGCAAGAGTTGTAGTAACTTTATGTACAGTGCCCCATCTATGCATCCTCGATTTATTAGAATCTACAGAATGCTCAGAAAAGATTAACGGTGCTCACTGAGAAGCATGCAGCTGACTTAAAATTAGCTTTAAGTGAAGCTAAGTGGACTATTTGGTGGCATATTTTCCTTCAAAAGGAATCCAATCTACGTGGAGCGTGGATCAATAGTCTGATGGATCACTTTCTCACATGACCGTTCTTATCATAGAAGCGGACAGCTTTCCATACCGCCTACTCGTCGGATACGGCGCACAGCGGCCCTTACTGAGGAGGCCAGTGCAGCCCGGACTACTAACCCTACACATCAATTTCCTCACCAGGGAACGTGGACCTTTGCCCTGAAGGAGTTCATTCCCATGAACGAAACGCGTTGGCTGACAATTTTTGTAAATAAGGGATTATTCACGACTTCAAGCATCACAAGACTTATTGATTTCTTGAATACTACTGGTCTCAATACCGAGTCGTGCACCGCTCTAATTTGATTTCCCCACTTCCTCACATGCCTAGCATAGTTGGGAGGGTGTAAAATTAATCACTTGGGATTGACCGGTCGTGTGATCTTGTCAAATGCCTCAGGTAAACTTTAGTGCATGCGAAAGTGCATTTACATTTGTTCTCACCAGTTGACAGAAAGTTTGTGACATGGTCACATGATATCAACAGCTATAAAATGAAAAGGTTCATCGTCCTTGTTTCATGATGTGAACCAGTAGACGGGCACCTTGTGAGTAAGTCTGAACTAACCTCATTAGTTAACATCTGTTATTGTTCATGAACATAATAACCCATATGCTACTCACTACATTGCAAGGTAAATATAGGTAAGCAGCTTAGAAGCTATTAGTACCAAATGAATACTTAGCATGACAATATAGTTGTAGGTAGTGGAGATTTTGTAGGTCATTATTATCATTCTTGACTAAGTGTCCTGCCACTCGAAGAAGGAAATCCTTATGGAAAAGTGTTTCAGCAAAAGTGAACCCTCAGAAATAGTAGCTGATGTCAGATAGTGGACAGAAATCAGAAAGAAGCATACCATAATCTTTTGCTCATGGTTATCTTATCAGTATATGTTGGAGGTGTTAAGAGACAGTGCCAAAACAATTGAAAAGCAGGCCAAAATGAGAGGCTTTAAGAAATCCAAGACTAGAAGTTGGCAAGGAAACATGTAGTAGGCTCCATCTCAGCATGTAAATAGAGCACCTCCATTTAACTGTGTAAACTGCAATGGAGAATAGAGTTTCTTCGTGCTTTAGAAAAGGCAGGCTTAGCACGAAAGGCTTAGCATATACTTCTGTAAAGGCATACATAACTGCTCTCGCAGCCTACATACAAAATATGTTTAAAGGAAAAAGTTGCCAGCAAGGGATTTGTTTGTTGGTCTGAGTTAGACAGTGTAGTGCAGTCTGTATTAATTGGACTTAGCAGCTGAATGAAACAGCAACTGTTCAAAATATTATGAATCTGTCAACCAAATACTATAGAAACTACCACACTAGCCCCATAGAAATGCAGTGACTTAAACAGATTCAACAACAATCTTGTGATTTCTAGCAGTGAATGAAAAATTAAGCACAAGAATACAAATAAAGCAACACGGAAAGGTTTGTTCTTTTGGAAAAAATTATTATTTTTTATATTGAAATAAATCATCAACGAAAATCAAGGGTGTACAGTTATAAACAATTGCATGTGTTTCTTATGTAAATGGAGCTGAAAAAAAAATCCATAAATACAGAAGAAAACAATCCAGTCGAGAATACACTAAATTAAATTGACTTCTTTACAAGATGATGAATAGAAAGCCAGATGTAAAAAAAGAGAGAGACTTGGATTGATGTGTCGACGTTTCGGTCTCAGTGGTGTAATCCAGAGACCATCATCAGGACAAGAGGATAATGCAATAAGGATGACCCTTATTTCATCAATAAAACAAAGCTGCAGATGAACTCACGCGTCATCTGCAGTAACTGGCATGAAGCGTCTCCTCTGTGTCAAATCAAAGGTGCGCTCACCTTTGATTTGACACAGAGGAGACGCTTCATGCCAGTTACTCGCTTCAGAACTATCTCGGACCCTGAGATTGATACCACAGGTTCCCCAAAGATTTAACACTTTTCTGGCCTGGATATTTGGATATTACTTCGGGGCAGACTAAAAGCTTCCCTAAGGCAATGAATTGTTAAACTCTGCGTGAGTTCATCTGCAGCTTTGTTTTATTGATGAAATAAGGGTCATCCTTATTGCATTATCCTCTTGTCCTGATGATGGTCTCTGGATTACACCACTGAGACCGAAACGTCGACACTTCAATCCAAGTCTCTCTCTTTTTCAATATAAAAAATAATAATTTTTTCCAAAAGAACAAACCTTTCCGTGTTGCTTTATCTGTATTCTTGTGCTTAATTTTTCATTCACTGCTAGAAATCACAAGATTGTTGTTGAATCTGTTTAAGTCACTGCATTTCTATGGGGCTAGTGTGGTAGTTTCTATAGTATTTGGTTGACAGATTCATAATATTTTGAACAGTTGCTGTTTCATTCAGCTGCTAAGTCCAATTAATACAGACTGCACTACACTGTCTAACTCAGACCAACAAACAAATCCCTTGCTGGCAACTTTTTCCTTTAAACAATTTGACTGCCCAAGCCCGCAAGGGTACATTGGGTTACCCACCCCTACTACCATTTACATACAAAATAGACAACACCTGTCCAGTTGTAAAATACCAGTGGTTAAAACATGTATGGGAGGCTTTAAGAGTAATGTCTCCTTGGCCACTGCTCATCCCTTTGTGGGTCCTTAACATTTTTCGCAATAAACTCATGGGGTCACCATCTGTGGCCCTACACTCATACCCACTACAGTTTCTTTTGTGGAAGATGGCTTTGCTTATTGCAGTCTTTTCCCTTCACAAAATTTGCGGGCTGCAAACTCTGACAGTGCAGGAGCCATTTATTCAACTGCATAAAGATAGGATCATCCTTGGAACAAGCCCTCGATTTCTGCCAATAGTTTTCTCTATTCCTTGCTAACTAACCCATTGGTCTACCGTTTTTTCCCACAACCTCGAATGGTTGTGGAAAGGGCTTTGCACAATTTAGGCATCAAAAGAGCACTCCTACATTACATTGATAGAACCAAAGCTATTAAAAAGACTCAAAAATGTGTAGCTTTTCCAAAAGCCCAGTAAGGGAAGCCCATTTACAATTCGGGCCTTGAAAGATAGTCAAATGCATCTACATGTGTTATGCCAAAGCTACTGACAAACTGCATACTGTGCATGGGGCACATTTTACTTGCAAAAAAGGAGCCACTATGACTTTCCTTGACAGGATTCCACTTGCAGACATATAAAACGGCTGCATAGCCTTCCATACCCACTTTTTTATTTATTTATTTTTTAAAGACCTTTATTGTACATCATCTTCATTACACAGCCACAGGCCTACAACCCAAGGGGCCGGCCGCGTTATAGCTCAATTATCAGTCTGCGGAGGTGAACTAACACAGCCGTTCTGCTGGCAACCCTAGGTCTGGCGGCGTATTCGAGGAGCGGTAGCAACTATTGGTCAATACAGGCTACGGATAAATCAATGTCTTATTTTTTCCTTTTTTGTTGTTGTGTTCCTTCTTGGGATTATTAAGTTGCATGCAATGTGAAGTTGTACAACTCAGCCCTTGCGAACAATAAACAAACTTTAACTTAGGCCATAGACACTATCGAGAACATTATATCATACATTAAGTATTCACTTACGGCCAAGCACACACCTGCCACCTCATGCTAGCACAACTGGTCGTCAGTGAGAATCGTGGTAAATTGTTGTCATCACTGCTCACAATCATCAGTATACACTATTTCCATCCTCCTCTACCTCTCCATCGGAGTCAGAAATATCGTCCTCGGGCAGTGGGTCACACAGGTCACCCCTATATGTATTCCATGGCATCCAGATCTTGTTCCACTTGCCTGGGCTTGCTCTTGTCGTGTAAGCCGCCCTTTCTATGAGCATCAGGACATACATATTTCTACACCAGTGTGCCAGTGTAGGTGTCACAGTCGCTCCCCACTTCTGTGCTATGTCTCTTTTAGCAACCATCATACCTATCGTCCCCCAAATTTGTCCATGGCGTGAGAGATCGTTAGGTTCCCATACATTTAAAAGACATCTACGGAGCTCAGGTACGAGGGAGACCCTCGTGTTTGGGAGATAGTACGCAGGTAGTGGAGAAGTGTGGCTCAATGGTTAGAGCGGCAGACTCTGATGCAGAGGTCTAGCCCGGGACCAGGGTTCAATTCCCCGCCTCGGCGGGTCTTGGGCTCAAAATTCCACGGACCTGATAATTCTCGCCTCGGTGCCTATTCCAATCATGGAGTCCCACTCTGCAACTCTGGGCAATAGCTTGCTTAATCTCCACAACGGCCCCCACAACGCTAAGGATGCCTGGCCTCCACCTTGGGGGTGCCCAGGAGTGGACGCCTCACAGGGAAAGCCAGGATGGGTTCCACAGCGGTATTCGTACAAGCGCCTTGAGACCCTTGTAGGTGAGTAGTGCGCTATACAAGTATCAATTTACATTTTTTTTACATTTACATTATCTGCCTCCAGTAGTCTAGCACGCTCGGGCAGTCCCAAATGGTGTGTAGAACGGATCCCTCCTCCCCGCACCCACGAAGACAGTATGGGTGTTGCGCTCGGCGAATTTTATGCAGTGTGGGCCTGGTGTAATATATTCGATGCAGTATCTTAAGCTGCACTAAACGGAACTTGGTGGAAAATCCCTATTTCTCTTGGGGAAGCTAACGCCTCATTCCACTCTGTTTCGTCCATATCGCCCAGCTCATCCACCCATTTCTCTCGCAGTTTATGTGTAGGGTCTGGTAAATTGTTAGTCAGTTTGCGATATGTAAGGGAGGTGGCGCTATGGTGCATAAAATCTGTGAGTAGCCGATCCTCCATCGGAGAAGCTTCTGGAATCGCTGTGTCTGAGGGTATGGCCGTCAGCAAAGCATGTCTAATTTGCATATACCGATAGGTTTCGTTAGCCTAGGCCATATTGTTGCTGGAGTTGGGGGAACGGCACTACTGTCCCATCTGCCCATAAGTCTCCCACTGTCGATATGCCAATATTGTCCCATTGTGTGAAACCCTTGCTCCGCCGTAGGTATCCCAACGCTTTGGTGTCCCACAGCGGAGTCTGCTTAGTGATGACGCCATTCCATTTAAGCCGTGCCTGCGCTGCGTACCATAAGGTTACCGTATGCTTCGTGGGTCCTATAAGTTTCGCCGCCACCCCCTTGTGGTAGAGCGCCGCCAGGAGACTATGTTTGCCTAGTTGTATGCGATCAGCCTTATAGGCTGGGTCATCGTGGGGGACATGTATCCAGTGGTTAATGACCTTGAGCTGTGTCGCCCAGTAGTACATCTGTAAGTTCGGCAACGCGATCCCACCCTCCTACCAGCTTCTGTTCAGCTTTGCATGCGCCAGGCGCTCTCCCCACAGTAGGCTGGAGACCAAGGCTGTCACTTGCTGAATGTATCGCGGCGGCGGTACCAGGTACGGGGTGTTTTCAAGTGCGTAGATTAAGCGAGGCAGCGCCATCATTTTGTACAGCGCCGCTCTCCCCAGCAGCGTCAAGGGCAAACTTGCCCAATGTTGCACGTCCCGCCGCAGTCGATCGAGCGGTGGTTTCAGATTTTTGTCGTAGAACTCGGCTGAGTTTTTGGTGACATGTATGCCAAGGTACTTGAAGGAGTCCTCTGCTACCTCCAGCTGACACCCTTCAGGCAAGACTGGTACCGGCCCGTGTAGCACATAAATAACAGACTTCGTCCAATTTATCGTATAGCCCGATGCCAGCCCGTGGGTATCACATAGGATGAGGAGTTCCGGAATTCCACTCTCCGGTTCCGTCAAATAGACCAACATGTCATCCGCATAGAGGGAGACTCTTATCTTCCCATCCCTCCCCCCAAGTAACTCCTTTCAACAGCAGGGTCGTGCGAACCAAGGTCGCCAGCGGCTCCAGTACCAGGGCAAACAATAGGGGGGACAGGGGACACCCTTGGCGAGTTCCCCTCGCAAGTGGAATCGAGTGTGAGATGTGGCCGTTGGCTGCGATGTGTGCAGTCGGGTGTGCGTATAGGAGTTGGATCCACAAGATAAATTTAGGACCGAATCCCATATGCGAGAGTACCGCGAAGAGATATTGCCATTCGACCATGTCGAACGCCATTCTTGCGTCTAAAGATAGTATCACAGCCCCTGCTGACCGGTGCGGCGCTCGTGCCAATGCTCCATGTACTCGCCGATGGTTCAGTGCTGTACTTCTGTGTGGCATGAAGCCCGATTGGTCCTGGTGGATCAATTGGGAAAGGTGAGGCGTTAACCTGTTGGCCAACAACTTCGCCAGAATTTTCACTTCAGCATTTAGAAGAGATATGGGGCGATAGGAGTTACATTCTGTTGGGGGTTTCCCGGGTTTTGGGATCGCTACAATAGTCGCGGTCCTCTGGTCTAGTAGGAGTTCAGTAAGAGTAAGGCTCTCTGTGTACATTGCCATAAGTGGCGCGCTCAAAGTCGCCATCAGCTTAAACCATTCAATGGGGATCCCGTTGGGGCCCATTGCTTTCCCGGATTGCACAGCCGCAATAGCCGACTGTATTTCATCCGCTGTGAGGTCGGCGTCCAGTTCCTCTGCCGCCTCCGGCGCAAGTGTTTGGGTTGGAATGCGGCTGAGGGAGTCCAAGGCTTCCTCTCTCGTTACCTCTCTGGTCAGGGTGTATACCGTTTTATATTCCATACCCACTTTTAATAAGCGTTATTATGTGGACTTTCATGCCTGCCAGGAGATGCAAGTTGGGTAAGGTGTCCACAATTCTTTGTTCGAAACATCTTCCAATAATGCTTACAAGCCACCACTTTAGGTATAAGAGTACTGCTATTCATTGTGTGCAACGCATGTGATCCACAGTAGCACCTGTTTCAAACTGAAAACATTGCTTACCTGTAACAATCTGTTTGCAGTTTGTAATGGTGTACATTTACATTCTCCCTTCTTCCTCCCCTTACTCGAGCTTATGATAGGATGTTTGGCCTTAAACATACCAAACAGATAACTTACAATACAGCAGTATACATGCATGATCCTGCTGCGCATCACTGCATTACCTTTATCTCACTGGTATAAAGAAACACAATCTGATCTGGAATCTATGTCCTGGTGCATTGTTGCTTTGGGGGTACGTATCTCAAGTCCCCTCATAACTAAAAAAAAATTATTTGAAGAATAACAACATGCACAGATAATAGTGTTGTCTTCCCTTTTCCATAATGTACTGCAAAGCAGGGTGCAGATTTCTGCAGCTATGCTGCATTTTAATATGGTTTCGGGCACCTTTTTCTAAGCTAATTTGTGATTTCCAAAACAATTTTAGCAGCATCCTATGCAGCCTTTTGAAAGTATCAGTGTTCTTCAGTATAATTTGAAACCTTTAAGGAGCCTATGTAAGTTGATCATGTTTGCTAATTCTGTCCTACCCCTAAGTGAGCTGGGGCATTTCACCCAAAAGCAAATTTGTTCAACCTTGATAAGCTGTATTTCAGCAAGCCATATTGAAGACATGTGAAAAGAATGCTGTCAGTAGCTTGAATGTGAGATTGGAGAATGGCATAGAGCTGCTCAGCATACGGTTTATTATTGATTTGGAACAGTTAAGTGCACTTGAAGAGAGTTGCCACTATTGCCTTGTCTATATTCTTTTGACCTCCTTTGAAATCCTGAAATATACAAAAAAAAGCGATGGAATGCTTGAATTAATCTCTGCCACTGGTAATTACTTAGGCCTGCATTTCAGTCCATCCGTTTTGCAAATCAGTCTTTACCCTGCGTCGATAGGGACAGTCTAGCTGAAACTCTCAGATCAGATCCTCCCTGAAACGGATACACAAGCAGCAGAAGACCAGTTAAGCCCTTATTAGGGCTCATAAGTCAGGTATAGCTTGATTCCAGTGGGATAGTGTTCACAGGACAAACCTCTAGGTATAACCGTCCCACTTAGGGCGTTCCTCCTTGTAGTTTGCTTTCCCGCACACATGCTGTAAGTGCCGGATGAGGAAGTTCGGTTGTCGAACATAAAATGAAATAACTTCCCCTACTCTAGTTTTTTCTCTTTGCACATGTTCTTGTTCTGTCATTTGTGTTGTGTTGTGTAAGATTATCTAAAAATGTCTGTTTCATAGATGGAACTCTAGCCTCATTTGTTGAAGGGTGAGTTAGAAAACTTAGAATGTTGAAAATGATTCTGGTTTTATCTTTCACTATCGATCTGGAATTTTACTCCCAATTACAGTGACCATGATATTTTTCTAAATGAGCACCTGTGCAACATGGCTTTCATCCTTGCTTGCCTTCCTTGTTATGTCTTCTAACATATGTTTTATAATTGTTTACCTGGTGCCTATTGTGTTATAGGACACCCCACCTTTCTTCTGTATTTCTTAGATTGATTGCTCATTTCCCCCTTGTCCAGCAATTTTACTTGTTCATTTTACTTCCCTTTTTGGCAAGCAATCTCCTCCCCACACTGTCATCCTCAGGTAAAGACATCTGACGGTGACCTTAACAGCCTTATAGATTGTCAATTTAGCTAAATTTAAAACTTATTGTTTTGGAAGAAGCTCCGCATTTACGTTCAAATATTTTCTGCACGTGCCTTAACCAGAAGAGCTTGCACATACACGTTAAATAATATTAAGATGAGCCCTCAAACATGTACCCCGAAAAGAGGTTGTGGTCCTTGAGGAATTATGTAACTGCAAGATTATGGTACCCCTGAAACTCTCCCTGGTTTTAACTGCAATGAAGATATTCTACTCTCCCAAACATATACCAGCCAGACATGCACTATATTTCTACCTATCTCCTGTGTTCTCTCATCCCAGACCTGAGGACCACCTGTTTCATGCAGTTTAGGTAAGAGAAAGGGCATTTTGCCTTCTGCACGGACTATAGAAGTATCTGTTTGAAAGCCACTGCTCAATCTCCAGCTGTGATGAGCAAAACACTAATCATTTGTAGCACAAAAGGTCAGACCTATTACTCCAGACCTCGTTGAGGTACAGCTGCAAATTAAATTGTGGCATTTGTTGCTACGGAGTGCCCTCCCTTTGTGCGGAATCCTGTAAGTTTTTCCCCATATAAATACACCCAATTTCATGTGTTTGCCTAATAGTTATATGTAATACCACGAGAAATATTTAAAGCTTAAAAAAAAAAAAAAAAAAAGATAACGATCACCCCCGCCAAGCAAAGCTTGGTTATTCACAATTTAGTTCATTGAATTTTCTACAAATGCCCTAAGTCCTGTACGCAAAGATTTCATTAACAGGACACACTTTACTATTGTCAGCAACAGTGGGTGTCTTGAAAGTGGGAAATGGAAAAATACTGTGTACAAGACCCAACATGGCAGCGACCCAAGTTATTTTTTTGTTTGAAGGCTTTTAGCATTCAACATTTGGCACATCCGAGAACAACGAAACGAAAAGGGCCAGGGTTCCTCTAAGCTAGGAGTACTGCTTTAATTAGTTTTAAATCGTGTAATAGGCTATTTATTAAATAATATTTTGACGTTTCTAAACTATGCACATTTCTTCTCGTAAATATAATCCCTCATACATGAAGCATTCCAATAATGAAGGTATTAAGCTAATGGGAGAAGGCAAGATATCAAATTGTAAGCATATTTGTATTTCATTTCAGATCGGATTCAGAAATCATTGGGTATGCACTGGACACGCTCTACAATGTAATCTCTAATGATATGGAAGAACAAGGTATGACACTATTTCTTTGTTTTAATTAGTTACAGGAGTAATTAACCCTGGGGGAGGGAAAAGTAAAGGGCACTCGTGGTTACACTCTTAATCCAAAAATGACTCCTTTATTTAAGCAGACCCGTTTCGGCTAACATGCCTTTATCGGTGCTGTCACAAAGCGAAATAAACATGGATGGATAACACTGCTTATGAAAGTATCCAAAAGACGCTCCCATTGGAGAGTTACAAAGGGGCAATGGGAGAGGACTGCGCCCTCCTAGTACAATATAATGGCCGCTGTCGTGCGTGTGATAAAATCATGTGCTGCCAATAGCGGTACTGACTTCCTTCATGAGGATAAATTCACATTAAATCCAATAAAGGTTCCACCCACAATAAAACATCGCAAGCAAAGTCCCAGTACTTAATCACTGTTCAACCACAGAAGGCTCACTATTTCAGTCCTTTCTGACAATTGCACTCTGAATGAGCCCCCCCTCGTGTCCTTCAATAACAGGTGTTTCACAATCGCTTGCTGTATTCTAGGCATCAGTGCTCCTCCCTCCAAAATTCCTGGTATTTGCGGCTTAATGCATATTTCCCCCAAATGTAGTGGTGACTGTGTAAAATAAGGTGGATAGCTTTTCCGAGTTGTAAGTTTCAAGTATAAAAAGCAACCTTCCATGCATTTCCTCAAAAATAATTGCAGTTCACATTATGTACCCCCTGCGTGATCTATGTTCAGCAAAGCTGTCCACTACTGTGGCTTTCCCCTTAACATTCTCCCCAGGTGCAGTACATGATGGACAGTAACATGCTCCTGTCTCAGGCATCCGTGTAGCATAAATAACAATAGGATGGTTCAATTCACAACATAAACAACCACGGCACAAACCCAAGTTCCAATGTGAATGGATTGTGCTCCTGTTTTGTGGGTCTGAAGAAAGCATAACAAGGGGACAACATTGTTTTTATACACTTATTGTTCCAACATCTTGCCATGCTTCAGGAATTTGCTGGCAGACACATAGACCAATGCTTGGGAAGTTACTGACAGAAGGCAAAATGAAATATTAAATATTCATTGGAAACAAAAATAATTTAATTTACCCATTTCATTTACCCAAAAATTCAGGCTGGCTGGCACCACCTTAAAATTCCGAAGTACTCTGTTAATTGTAACTGTGTATTTAACACCTTACGCCTTTTTAGCACTTCCAATTGTTGTGCTCAGCTTTTCAAAATCTAAATTATGGAATACTTTTTAAGATTGATATTATATGCAAAGTGAGTGAAAATTACCACTTGACTTTATCAAACACCGAGGAGAAATTTGATTAGAGCTGGTGCGTTACCTTTTATCCTAGACTGTCTTGAACATGAGATTCATGTGGTCAGCTCACTTGGAGATAGAGAGACACTGGGGCAATACAGAATTTGAAATTGAGAAAGGCAACTGTCTAGAAGGTATGCACCTGTTACAACGCATTCGTTACTCCGCACTACCATTACAACGCGACGTTTATAACGCATACCATTACAACGCATTGCGCTGGGGGGCGCTATAGGATAGGGAATAAGTATAATTTACTATCCAACACCTTCCCTAGGGTCCACGGGGACTGGAGTTAGAATAGTAAATTATACTTACCACTATCCAGCACCCCAAAGCGCTATGCGTTGTAATGGTATGCGTTGTAATGGTCGCGTTGTAATGGTAGGTAGTTGTAACGGTATGCGGAGTAACATGGTACATCCGTCTAGAATTGTGGTACCTTACTTTCCTCCTCCTATCCTCCTCTGTCCACCAGGATCTCTGTTGTTGTGTTTTGTTTACTAAAATGATCGATCTATACTTGGAACTTTCCACTAGTGGTGGATGAATTATTTTTTAATCTGATTAAGGTTTAGCTGGATTGCTGACATCCAAGGTGCAAGCATCATGTTAGGCAGTCTATGGTGGATGCTGACAACACTTTTGGTACCTCGATGCTGACGATACTTTAAGGTACTTTAGTGTCTTTTATCCATGCATTGTTGTGTCAGGTCTTGTTTGGTTAATAATATCCTCACATCTCCAGTAAAAAAAATAGAAAATCATTGAGGCTATGTTGGGACCTTGGCAGTCCCGACCTTTCGTTGTTGGTAGCTCGAAAGAAGACAAAGTAGTCAAGTGCTGTTTGAGTGATGAATTGTTAGTTGTTGTTGCAGTGGTTCTGCACAGATGCAGAACTATGTGCAGGATTATAGGACCGTGGAATATTGGGACCTTAGTCATCCTACCACCTTAGTACCCAAGAGCCCAGGACCGACTAGCTATAGTTTCTCACTTCATCTCCTACTCACAGAAAAAACAAATGATTAGACACCCCTGAACACTACACACCCAGATCTCTCAGGAATCGCGGTAACAAGACACACCCTTTTTGCTTGCACTCTTGTACTTGTCCACAATAAGATCTGACAGAGACACAAAACAGTTTACAATATTTATTTTAACTAATGTGCCCTAACATGCAGTATACGTGCCACAACAAGCAGGAAAAAGCATAGTACAAATTCAGTCATAATAGCAGTTAGTCCATTAATCATGAAAGGAGATGTCATCATGAAGAGACAATAGAGCCTATCCTCCTTCCTCTTGCTAAGAAGCAGTATTATTATATAATAGAAGATCTCTGGGCTATGTCAGCAGACCCCATACCATCGCCTATAGATGGTAGATCGACATCATAGGTGCTGTCTCGCTCTTCTCCCTGGAAAGGTCTCTCTCCAAGTGTATGCTACCTATTCATGTATTCTAATAAAACCAAAGTACGTTTGTCCAAATAACAGCTGCATCGGTATGTTTTGTCGAAGGGCTAAGGTCAGGCTAGAACAAAATAACAAGGGACATTGTTGTTCGACCTTGCTCACAATGTTCAGTCAAAATCCCAGGAACCTGCAGAGATCGAACCCAGGGATGAGTTCTCATGTGAAAACAGCCATAGAAATTATTGAAGAATAAAGTTGTGTAGTAACGTGCACAAAGCAGCAGGCAAGCTGCAGCGTGCTCATGCTACCTTAGAGAAAACAACAATGTCCCCAGGGGCCACATGACATTGTAAAGGTTGTGGAGTAGGATTCAGTAATCAACCAAGAAAAAGACAAAAAACAAGTATCACCAGGAAGCAATCAAAACCTTTTGGTATATCATCGACATCCTGGATTGGGCCAGTTTTTGCAGGGACTGAATGCAGATTCATATACATTTTTAAGTATTTGGTTGACTTGGAGTAACACTTCCTTTTGCTGTGCCTTAAAGAGGAATGTGTTGTACGTTCATAGGCGGCAAAATCACTGGGGTATAGGTTCATTTGTTTTTAGTATGCTAGGGATTCAATGAAATTGTAAAGGTACTGATGCACTGATTAATTATGTCTGAGTAGGCAGGCCCAGTTGGTGTGTCCGCAATTTGATTAATTTATATGAGAAGAATGATTCCTTTGTGTAATATGAAAGGTAAACACATTTTTTGATTGGTTAGTGGATCTTTATAATGTTTAAAGTTAAATACCACATTGATGGCAGTGAATTTGTGCAGCGTCTGACTACAGAAATAATGCTTTGATCTTTGCACATGTCCCAGTTGAAATGAAGGTCCATGTCCAAGAAACTTATCTCGGACGGTCAGAATGATACTCTTCACATTATTAAATCTGAACTTGTACTTGAATTCCATGGCCTGAGCCATGTATTCTTCATTTTGTTTCATTTCGAACTTTCAATGTCTACACTGAATTCAAGCCAATCTGATGGAGTTCCAGACTTGAGATCCTAGATCTGCTGGCTTCCTGCATCCTCCTACTCTTGCCTGCACGTTGGAACATGAAGGCACTGCACTGGGGCACTCCTTGTAGTAAGATGGCCTTTTATATAGCATACTAAAAAGCGGTATACGGTGCAAAGAGTCTAGATATCCGCTATAAGCGGACAGGCCCTTGCACTAGCAATCCCAAGGTGCTCTCCTTGGGGGTAGTGTGGTTGAGCAGCCTTAGGCTTATTAGAGAAGAATGTTAGACATCTGCTGCATACACTTGATAATTGATACACACAACTCAATAAGGAGATCAACACCAATTTTTCAAAATAGCACTTCACTTTATATAACTTTAGGCACCAAGATCATCAAAATCAGTTTATAGTTCTAAAAAAAAGTGACACAGTGCACTTTCTGAAGCAGTTATGTTATCCTATGGCGCAAAGACTTGTACTGCATTGAGGTACTGCACAGCGACTTACAGGACTGATCTTATAGACTTAAGGTAAGTATGGGGTAAGGTCGAAGGTAGCACCAACTAATTACCTGGGGCAGCACTGATGTGGTCAGGTGCAGAGGTGCTATACAGCATCAGGTGTTTTGTGTTAGTTCATGGGGATCAGTCCGGTCACAAAGTTGCTGCAGGCTGGGACTGGGGGACCAGTCCGGCTGAACCAACAAGGGGGCTCAGGTCTCATGATGCTCAAGGACCTAGGGACACCTTTGGTCATCTTTTCCTCGATCCATGGCAGTTGGGTGCAGATGTGTTCTGAGGTGTCCAGCTTTCAAGACCAGACACACTAGCAGTAGAGGGGGCCTACACATAGCGGCTGCAGGTGGCGGCGAGTTCACTGTTGGCAAACCCAATGTGTGTTTCATTTCTGGAGGTTCTGGGGACCATGCTGGCCCTATTGGCCCACTTAGACTCTGGCAAGGAGGCATGGGTGCAGTGGTGTTCTCCGGTGTTGGGTTTTTT
Organism: Lissotriton vulgaris; assembly: GCF_964263255.1. Taxonomy (NCBI): domain Eukaryota; kingdom Metazoa; phylum Chordata; class Amphibia; order Caudata; family Salamandridae; genus Lissotriton; species Lissotriton vulgaris. The sequence goes on along the minus strand of NC_141689.1, from coordinate 1,079,150,438 downwards.
GGTGGTACGGAGCCCTCGCAGGTCTCTTGGGGTGCCTGCTGGGTGCACGGGAGCAGCTCTGCTACTTCTTGGGAGTTCCTGGGTCTTGGTTGAGAGGCTGGCAGTCCTCCCAGGCATTTAAAGGAACAGCAGCTGCCAGACTAGTCGTCTTTGGTGCATTTGCTCTCAGGAGGTCAGAAACAAAGCTGGCTTGGGAAAGGGTGTTATTATAACCTGCTGATAATAATAATTTTATTGCATGATTAATTAAAATCTTACAATTCGAAAATCACCAATGCAACCATTAAAACATATCGATACAATCGAAATCCACTATGCCCTCAATCAAGTGATATCCACAATAAGTCATAAAAATATATCAAATATACAAATTCAATTTATCATTATTACAATTCATTAATACAAATCTTAAAATAACAATTATTTACAAATAAAGGCTAATTACTTTTGTGCGATATCTCATGTGCAATTGTTCTCCGACTACCAGCAACTTCCATTCTTACTATGCTTGAATCATTGACTTCCAATTTCGTTTTCGCAAGGGTCATACATTTTGTAATATTTGCAATCATTACTCTATCCGATGGCTTAAAACAAGCTAATCAGGCTTGTCTGCATGATCGTAGCCCTTTTTCATTAAAACAGTTCTTTAATTAGCCCTTTCTTCCAACCTTTATTGATGTACATATGCAAACCAAATGTATAATATTTTGTTCGCATCTATTACATAATCTACAGGGAATTGGCTTCGTTGGTCTCAGCTAAGTCTTTGTATGCATTAGTCCCGGCAGGTCGCCAAATCTTGGGGTCATAAATATATTCTTTATTTATATTGACCATGGTATTTCTAGATATGGCTGCACTTTGATGATCGTATATTTTGTCACTATCATCCAGGCATGAGATCTCAATAAATAACTCTTTATCCTTTAGAAGGGATAGATGTTTTGTTGATCTATTAATTATTTTTTCAAAGATAATGTTGTTAATGACATCTGCCAAATCTCGTGTGCTGACAGTTCTTCCAGCGCTGTATAAAGATATGTGTAAAAACGGGAAGTTTGGTTCTGTTGCATTTCTTGCCAGAGTAAGCAGCTCATTGGATTAAAAGTATTGGTTTTAATTTGTTTCCATACCTTTACATACTGGCCCATCCTTACAATTTGCAGATTACAAAAGCCAAATTCCAGTCAGATTTGGGCCGGTGATGCATTAACCGGAAGTCGAAACAAATATTTAAATGTTTTTGTTATAGCATTGTTCAAAAGTGCAGAATCTGTACTGCAAAGAACTTAGCTTCCATAAGTAAGACTGGGCAATCATTTCGCTTTTATAACCTTTAATAATGGAAGATAAGTTGGTTCACCCGAAGAGCTATGTAATGAACGAAAGGCCATAGTCAAACAATTACTTCTTTTTACAGCTCTGTTTTGTATTGTGAAAAAGAGCCCTTCTTGTCAAACCATATGCTCAAATATTTGTAATGTTTCACTTGTTCTAGCTGCCGACTTTGTGAATACCATTTATGTTTACTGTGGCTCAATGCCCTGTTGCAAACTTCCATTATTTTAGTTTTTGTTTCATTTATTAACACCTTGCATTCATTTAAGCACATTGATATTTTATTTATAAGTCGCTGCAACCCTATCTTAGTTTTGCTGAGCAGTATAACATCGTCAGCATACAGTCATTTGAAATTTGTTTGTTAGCCAATTTCGGTGAGTGAGCCAACTCGTTGCCCTGCTGATGAGCTTTCCAATATTAATATTAATGGGGCGACCCAGTGTCCCTCAGGACCTGGGTATTAATATTAAACAAAAACAAACGGTTCAGTCGGGATGCGTGCAATTGCTTAGGGTGTTGTTTGTAAATACAAAGAAAAATTACTTTTCATAAAACAATGATTGCCAACGGAAAATAATTCATACAAGGAGAAAACACACACACAAAAAGTCAGAATGAATAATGTATTCTAAACGAGTATCACATACTCAAGGCTGTCACAATTACAAATTCAATTGTGTCAAAAAACAATGAGTGACTGTGGTGAGTAAAGTGACTTATAGTGTTTTATTGATATAGACAGTACACTGTATACAAAACAAATACATGTGAAATAAATGAGGGGCGGGAACTTTGGAGAAGGTTTTGTCAAATATCTGTTTGCACATGAGCTGCGAGATCCAAAAATAAATTAAATCTTGATCATGAGGACTGTGCGGACATATATGGCATGTCGACGTTTCGACCCCGAGAGTAGTGCAATATTAAGGTGCATCAGGGCTGGTCTTCAGGACAATGGCGGAATGAGCAGACAGCCAGTGGCGCATACGTCTCCGTAAATTCAATCAGAAAGTGGTATTTAGATGGCGTGTCACGATTTAGCAACGCGGGTCTCCACCAACGGGTTGGAGCCTTATTTAAATATTCAAGAGATCTCCACCAGCCGGTTGGGGTCTCATAGGAAAGCCTATCGATTTAGGCTTGCTATGCGCAAAAGAAGTCACGTCCGTCCGGCAGCAGTTCCGGTCAATTGCTGCCGGACGGACGTGACTTCTTTCAGAAATAGCCATCTTTGTGATGACATACTTAGGAATTCTTGGACAGGGTTATGCCCACTTCCCACAGTAAGTGGTCTTATAGGGGGGTAGTGACACCAGGGATCTGTAGCCCATTGGCTACTACACTACTCTTCCCCCGAACGCCTCTAAATTCACTATTTAGGGGCGCCCCTGGCACCAGATAATCAGATCCTGCTCACCTGAAAGATGAAGAAGTACATGTAGAGTCGCATCCTGCAAGAACTGAAGACCCAGCAACTGACTTGACGCCAACCCTGCCGGCCTGCCTGCTGACTTCGCCAAGAGCGCCAAAGACGACTTGTCTTGCAGTAGTTGAGTCCTCAAAGCCTGGGACACCTGCCATCACTTTACCCAGGAACCAAGCCCTCCTGAGAAGCAGCGGACCTACATCCTGTAGGCTCCTGTGAGGACTTTGTGACTGCAGAAACCCGACGCACGAAGACACCACTGCACCTGTCGCTACATGCCTGAGTTGAAATGGGCCAGCAGTGTCATTGTGGTCTCTCAGCCCTCCAGGGACCGAGTCCACCGTGGTTTTGCTCCCAGTGAACCCTCCGAGGTCGCCTGCAGCCTCTACATGCAGGCCTCCTCCACCGCAACAGCTCCTGGTAAGAAAAATCTAGCTCCTAAGGCATCTCTGCACCCGTCACCCCTGGGCCGTGGGGAAGACGACTAAGGTTTCCCTATGTCCCAAAGCATTGTGAGGCCTTCTGTTGGTTCATCCTTACTGGCCTCCCAGTCCAAGCCTGCAGCCTCTTTATGTGAAGACCGATCCCCATAGAATTACATTGGGCACCCATTGCTGATTTGCATCTCAGCACCCAGCCGCCCTAGTGGTGCTGGTGCTGTTCTGCTGAGGCTGCCTTGGACCTTGCCTACCACTCGCCTTAACTCTTGTAGATTCGTCCCATAAGTAGCTGTACTGAACTTAAATGTTGCATTAACTTTTCCTCCCATGGGATAACGTTGCAGCTTCCAAAAATTGCACTGTCGACCTTTTGAACTGAAAAGAATTCCTATTCAAACATGTACGTATCTGAACATTTTGGTTCTGCCTAAATATATAAAGTTACTTGTTACTTTTATAAATTGGTGTGTATCTCCTTCTTGAGTCGTGTCATTTATTGACTAATGTATGTATTTTCAAATGTCTTGCACTCCTCTGTGATAAGCCGAAGGCTGCTCAACCCAACTACCCCTTAGAAGAGCACCTTTGGATTGCCATAGCAAGCCCCCTGTCCACTCATAACAGAACTCATGGACTCTTTACACAATATAGCTCAATTTGATAACTCATATAAAGAGCCAGCTTCCTACACCAAGTCAGTTGCTGCTCCTCTGTTCTTGCTTTTGCAGCTCTTCAAGATCAGTCTTCCTTCAGGTTGGCAGGATCTGCTTTCCTGGTTCTAGGGTCTCCTAACGTTAGGGGCGTATAGGCTAGTAGCCAATAGGCTAGCTATTATCCAGTATTTGGGTGTCTTTCATAGATTCACATGCCTGAATCATTCCCCGTCGTCGAGACGGGAGCCTCCGGTATATAGAAAAGTAATGTCCTAAGACATACATAAAGAGGATAGGTCCAAGGGTCTAACCTTAGTAACCTATCTAGGTCCTTATGCAGGAAGGACCAAACAGAGCAGGCTCCAGGGTCCCACCTTGGTAGCCTATCTGTGTCCTTTTGTAAAAAAGGACCAAAATAAAAGGAACAACCAATCGGCTACTACCTCCCTCTAGAACCTTCCTGTGAGGAGCCTCAGTCTCTCAGATTTTCTACCGCACGTTGTGCTAGGGAGTCTCCACCTGAGTTCTCCTCAGGAATATCGAATTTTCTTCAAACTTCACAGTTTTTTCGACTTTCTTACTATGGCTGATGTCAAGAAGAGAGCACTTTTCCGTCCCTGTGCCTCCTGTGGTAAACTAAGGCTCCATGTGGACGACGAACATGAGGAATGCCTGTATTGCCTCTATCCTCACCACAAGACCATAGACTGCAAGATTTGCCGTAAGTTCTCCGTCAAAACCCAGAAAGACCGGGAAGGGAGACTTCTAATCTGGCTGAACAGGCTTAAAGACAAACCGGAAAGCGACCTCATTTCCGAAGGTGGGAGCATGTCTGGCGCCTCACAGCTTTCCCTGAAGAGGCCTAGGGCTTCCTCACCTGGCCACTCAGCAACCCCTCCTAAGAAGTCCAAAAAGTCTTCAGAGGGCAAGCCTGCCGTATCTAGCAAGGACCTTCCTGTCCCCAGGAAGCAACCACTGCTTACGGTGACAACGGCGCAATCGGCGACCACCTCATCGCTTAAGACCGTCTCAACATCGACGACGACGGTATCGACGACGATGGCATCGTCGGCGTCCTCCTCGTCGACGACTCTAACTTACTCGTCGTCAGCAGGACGACCGATTTCATCCTCCGCACCGTCGACGACAAGACCGTCGACCAGGACGTCGACGACGGCACCGTCGACGAGGACGTCGACGACAGCACCGTCGACGAAGACGTCGACGATGACACCATCGACGAAAGTCACACCGTCGACGAAGCCGTCGACGAGGGGCACTCCGTCGACGAAGGGCGCTCCGTCGACGACGGCGCCGACGACGAAGCAGTCGACGGAGGAAATACTGCATAAGGCACCGTCGACGAGAGAGTCGTCGACGGATGCACCGTCGACGAAGACCATATCGACGGCTGCTGGTACCTGGAAAGAATCCGAGCTCCTGTCACATGCAATGGACGCTCAGACTTCCCACATCTCCATTAGGATCACCAAAAGGCAAATCACTCCGGAGATGACCTCGCCTAGTAAGGTCCAACAGCTGACGCCATCCTGCTTCTTACAGGACCAGGAGCCGGAGGAGGAGGAGGAGTTTACCCAGGCCACTAGCCCTTCAGACCTGATTGTCAAGTGCCAGAGTACGGACGAAGAGCAGGAGGTTGAGGAATCGACTCCTCCAGTAGTGTCTACCCAAGCCCACACCCAGGTGACCCCAATGGTGTGCTTGCCAGCCTCCTTAGTAGCAGACTTGAGCTTTCTCGTTCAGGACTACAAACAGCGGTTTCCGCAGAAAGCCACCCCTGCTGTCCCACCAACCCCGCAGCCAACTGTGACCGTTCCTGCGCAGGGTACAAGACCCAGGCCCCCTCCACTGGTTCTTCCTAAGACACAGGACCCGGCTCAAGACCCTGTCTCGTCCGAGGAAGAGGACAGGGATCATGAAGAAGGGGAGGTCCGAGATGATGATACGGACGTGGATGCAGACCAGGACTATGTCACTCACTCTCCAGCCTCTCCGGAGCCGCAATCCTCTGAGTCTCCACCTGCAGATATTGGAGGTTTCCATAACCTCATGGAAAGGGCTGCCAAAAGGTTCCATATGTCAATGGATTCTCAGGAAACTGAATGTTTCCTCTATGACTTTAAAGAACCAACTAAGAAAACGACTAGATCGATCCCGATCATAGATTATCTACTAAAACAGGGCAAGCAGCTCATGCAATCTCCAGCTTCCCTGCAGGTAATCGTACCCAGACTGGATAAAAAATACAGAGCTACATCGTCAGCTCCAGCATGCCTTACGGGTCACCCCAAGGCGGACTCTGTGGTCACCCAGGCGGCGCAGAAGAACTCGCGTAACCCTGCATCACCTTTATCGACACCACCAGATAAAGAAGGCAGGAAGTTGGATGCAGTTGGGAAACGCTTTTCCACTACCTCTGCGACAACGGTAAAGATTGCCAATTCCATCGCCCTTCTTGGGCGTTACAACCGCCAACTCTGGGCGGATATCGCGCCCTACATCGCCGACCTACCAGAAGATGTTAAAGCGGAGGCACACTCGCTCCTCCTTGAGGGCCAAACATCGGCTTCAGAACTGATAGACTGCGCCATTGACGTGGCCATGACTGGATTCAGACAGCTGGCGGGCGCCGCTGTCCTACGACGCCAAGGCTGGCTTAAGGCCACCTCTTTCAGACAGGAGGTTCAGACCAAAATCTTAGATATGCCCTATGATGGCGATCATCTGTTCGGCGAGAAGATTGACGAAGCCCTCACTACAATTAAAAAAGACACTGACACAGCCAGAGCCCTAGGAACTCTGCAATCTCGCACTCAGTCCTTTCGTGCCAACAGGGGGAGGGGACAATCCTCCTATAGAGGATCTTATCAAAACAAGTCCTCTTACTCTTACTCACAGGGTAAGACGTAATTTCAACAGCGCCAAAACCAGTCGGGACGTCAGTCCTCTTTCAACAAATCGTCCTACAGAGGAAAAGGACAGAAGAGACCAGCAGGCAATCGCCAATGACTCTCCCAATTGGCCAGCCCCTCCACCATCGCTTCCCTTGCGACTCGGAGGGAAACTTTCTTTTTACCTTCAAAACTGGCGGCAAATAACAACAGACCGGTGGGTTCTACAACTCCTTCAATTCGGCCACTCTCTAGAATTCCTCTCAAACCCTCCTCGGACACCACCTGTCAAGCGTCCTCACAGACACCTACGGCTGCTTCGGCAAGAAATAACATCCATGCTCCAGAAGGGTGCAATAGAAAAAGTTCCACACGCCCAGATGGGGGAGGGCTTCTATTCCCACTTCTTCCTCATCCACAAGAAGGGGAAGAAATGGCGACCAATTCTCGACTTAAGAGCTCTCAACGTGTTTCTAAAGAAGCAGTCGTTTCGGATGGTCACGCTCCAAGAGATCCTGGGACTCCTGGAAAAAGGCGACTACATGACATCACTCGACCTACAGGACGCCTATTACCACATCCCTATCCTCAAGGGACACAGACAGTTCCTAAGGTTTGCAGTCGCAGGGGTACACTACCAATTCCGCGTCCTCCCCTTCGGCCTCAAATCTGCTCCAAGGATCTTTACGAAATGCCTTTCTCCTGTCGCAGCCTATCTCCGCCAGCAGGGACACCAGGTCTTCCCTTACCTGGACGACTGGCTGGTAAAGGCTCCGTCGAGGGCAGCCGCAGCCGCATCTTCCAGCGCCTGTCTGCATCTTTTCCGCCGCCTCGGCCTGACCCTCAACAGGGAAAAGTCATCCCTGACACCAGCCCGAGTCATCACCTTTCTAGGAGCGACCCTGGACACGGACTGCACGAAGGCCTTTCCATCACAGGAGAGAAAGTCGAAACTCATCTCCTTGGCCAAGTCAGTGGCATCCAAAAAGGCTCTGACCGTCCGCCTCTTCAAATCGCTCCTCGGCATGATGTCGTCATGTATCCTACTCATCCCACACTGCCGCCTAAAAATGCGCCCACTACAGGAAGAACTGTCAAAACAGTGGACGCAAGCGTCGGGATCCTTCGAGGACCGCTTACGAGTCACCCAACCTCTAATCAACAGTCTACAATGGTGGACATCAGACAAACACCTATCGCAAGGACTACCGTTCCTGCTTCCGGCACAACCGCATATCATCACCACGGACGCATCCTTGGAGGGCTGGGGTGCAGTCCTGCAAGAACTGCAGACCAACGGAAAATGGACGCCACAGGAGTCCAAGCTCCACATCAACATTCTAGAGCTACGGGCAGTCTTCCTGGCGCTCCAGTCGTTCCTCCCGCGCATCAGAAACTCCCCAGTGCTAGTCAGGACGGACAATACCACGACTATGCACTACCTGAACAAACAGGGAGGGACGCGCTCGCTCTCTCTCTCTCGAGAATCTCAGAGGGTTTGGAACTGGCTTCTACAACATGGCATCACCCTCAAAGCCGAATACGTTCCAGGCAAGGACAACGTCCTGGCGGACGCCCTCAGCAGAGAACAGTCCCTATCCCACGAATGGGAGTTAGACGAGAGCGCATTGAACCACATCTTCACGAAGTGGGGGACACCACAGATAGACCTCTTCGCCACCAGGGAGAACGCCAGATGCCCAAGCTTCGCAAGCAGGCTTCCCCAACCAGGAACACTAGGGAATGCATTTTCAATAGCTTGGCAGAACGTGTTTGCTTACGCCTTTCCGCCATTCCCACTGATACCCAGGGTAATCAGGAAAATGAAATCGGAGCCCTGCACTCTAATCCTCATCGCCCCATCCTGGCCGAGGCAGCACTGGTACACGGAGCTCCATCGTCTATCAGTCCACCCGCCTCTTCGTCTTCACAGTCACCCAACCCTACTCACGATGTCTCACGGGCAGGTTCTCCACCCGAACCTGGGCCCTCTGAAATTGTCAGCCTGGCTCCTGACTACCGTGAGTTCAGCCATCTAGACATTCCGCAAGAGTGCAAAGATGTCCTGTCCAACGCCAGAGCTAACAGCACAAAAAAGACTTATACTCTCAAGTGGAAACGCTTCTGCGTCTGGTGCGACAAGGAAGGTCTACACCCCTTCCGGGTCACTCCCCAACAACTCCTGCCATACCTTCTACACCTGGCGCACTCAGGCCTTGCCCATGCGTCCATCAAGGTCCACTTGGCAGCAATTTCTAGGATCACTCGAACTTCTAAGGGCCCCTCTCTGTGGGCGGACAGACTCATTAAACAATTTCTGAAAGGCCTCTTTAGGTCCTTCCCTAGACCAAAACCTGTCCCTCCAACGTGGCAGCTCAACATAGTTCTTCACCAGCTGATGAGGCATCCCTTCGAGCCTATCCACAAGTCTGACATCAAATTCCTGTCGTGGAAGACAGCCCTCCTACTTGCACTGACCTCGGCCAGAAGAGTAGGCGAGTTGCAGGCCCTTTCCATCCAGGACCCATTCCTTCAATTCAAAGAGGACAGAGTCATCCTGCGTACCAACCCACGATTCATACCCAAAGTCCCTTCGGACTTCCATCTTAATGAGCCCGTGGTTCTTAAATCATTCTTTCCGAACCCATCTACTCCGGCTGAGAGATCACTGCACTCTTTAGACCTTCAGAGATGCCTAAAATTCTATCTTGATAGGACGAGACAATTCAGGAAGTCATCCCAACTCTTTGTCGCATTCAGCAGACCTAGGAAGGGCATGCCCTTAACTAAACAGAGTATTTCAAGATGGATCTCCTCAGCCATAACTCTCTGCCACGAGAAGGCAGGGCGACCTCTGGACTCACGGGCCAAAGCCCACTCCACCAGAGCCATGTCTACGTCTGCGGCACTGTTTGCTGGAGTGCCACTCCTGGACATCTGTAGAGCGGCGACCTGGAAGTCCCCGCATACCTTCACCAGGCACTACTGCTTGGACGCTGAGCTGACGAAAGACGCAGCAGTGGGCAGAGCAGTACTTCGCCATCTATTCCAGTGAGGTGAGCCCTCCTGCTTCCCACCATCCTTGACTGGTATGCACATTTCTTTGTTACTAGATTCTGCATGACATTGTATGCTGTTGTTTTTTCCTACAGTCAAAATGTTCATTTTTGCAGTAATTTACTTTCTGTATCTTCACAGAATGTGCATATTGTATTGCTTGCTACTCTGATTCAGGCATGTGAATCTATGAAAGACACCCAAATACTGGATAAGAAATGCGTTACTTACCTGTAACAGCAGTTATCCAGTATTAGTGTCTTTCATAGATTCACATGCACCCTCCCGCCTCCCCTGGAAGGACTCACCTCTCTCTACAGGTTTACACCTATCTAACTTGGTGCGTACGAAAATCTGAGAGACTGAGGCTCCTCACAGGAAGGTTCTAGAGGGAGGTAGTAGCTGATTGGTGGTTCCTTTTATTTTGGTCCTTTTTTACAAAAGGACACAGATAGGCTACCAAGGTGGGACCCTGGAGCCTGCTCTGTTTGGTCCTTCCTGCATAAGGACCTAGATAGGTTACTAAGGTTAGACCCTTGGACCTATCCTCTTTATGTATGTCTTAGGACATTACTTTTCTATATACCGGAGGCTCCCGTCTCGACGACGGGGAATGATTCAGGCATGTGAATCTATGAAAGACACTAATACTGGATAACTGCTGTTACAGGTAAGTAACGCATTTCTTCCTGGGGACACTATGCCCCCTATATGACCACTTTCAGTGGGAAGTGTGCATAACCCTGTCCCAGAGTTCCTAATTCTTCCATCACCAAGATGGCAGACTTTTTTAATTTTCTTGTCCACATCAGGTAGCCCACCCTATGGGTGGAACAAGCTTGAGAGTGAACACGCCTCCCTGACTACTAATTTTCCCACCAGTCCAGTCGCCAAATGGGCCCTGCCCTGGGGGGTTGGAATCCCTGCACCTCCGAGTGAAGCCAGATTCACATACGAAAGGCGGTGGGCTCTTTGAAGTTCCCTGCCTCTGAATGCTAATTTACAGGCCATCTTGCTGCAGGGGGGTATAAAACACCCTCTGCTGGAGCAGGCTATGTCCCTTACCTCCTAAGAGCGTGTGCTCTCACTCCTAGGGGCAGAAATTAGTCTGTGGTGGAACGCGGACCAGAACCAGTCAGCCGGCGCACTTGTTGTTGGTAGGTTTTCAGGGGGCACCTCTAAAGGTCCTTCTGGGTGTATGTATCAATAAATCCATCACTGGAATCAGTGTAGGTTTATTAATACAAGATGTTTGATACCAAACATCTTTGGTTTCAGTGAATCTATCATGTAGCTGTGGAACTCGTTTATGACCAGTGCCCAGCACTTACTTATAAATGGCTTCCATGGTCACTTGTACTCGCAGTCATTGAACTGGCCAGCTCAGGGGCATATGTCCACATATATAGTATAGTGCACCCTGCCTTAGCCTTCTTGCCCTAGGTGCCAGGGTTACCACTTACTAGGGACTTAGAGGGGGTGATCAAGAAATTGAAAATTGGGGAAATAATGGTATAGTTTAGGGAAAAAGATCTGGCACTGGGGACCTGCTTAGCAGGAACCCAGTTCACATCTGTCCAAATTGCATCGAGTGCCAGGCAAAAAGTGGGGGTGACCATGTCAAAACATGGACTTATTTGCATCCTCAAAGTGCTCAGTGCCAGCAATTCTGCACCTTCTAGTATCCATTGAGGAGAGCCTTGGGGGTTTCAGTTGATGTAAAAAGTTCAGCTGCACTACGCATTTCCTCTCATACCCTTGCTTCCTTGAGTTCTGAGAAAGATTTGCCACGCCCAAGTCCTTCTCATCACCACGGATTGGCCAAAAAGGGTGTGTTATGCGGACCTTCTGCGCTTCTTCACATACTCCCCTCTTTGCTTTCCATTCAAGCTGGATCGTCTCTCCCAGTCGCACCGATTGATTCTACCACCTCCATCTCTGAGACCTCCACCTACATGCTTGGCGATTGAGTGGGGACAACTGTGCTTTTTTAAAGCTGCCACCGGAGGTGGTTGACCTAATCTTATCTGCACATTGCCCATCACTAAGTCTGATTAGCCCGCCAGATGCAGCAACTTTGTTGCCTTGTGTGTGGACAATGGTGTCGAACCCTTGCAGGCCAAACGATCTCAAGTGCTGCAGTTTACGCTTTTCCTTGCTCAGAGGGGCTGTGCTGTTGGCCCAGTCATTGCTATTTAGCTGCCTTGTCTACTTTTCTCTGTGTGCCAGCTCCGCCATCACTGTTTAAATTCCCTGTTGTGATGTGTTTTCTCAAGGTTCTGATCAACCTTTTTCCTCCTACTCCCTATGTGGTTCCTCACTGGTACCTGAATCTGGTTGTTACCTTTTCGATTGAGACTCCGTTTAAGCCCCTTCATGGTTGTACCCTTCGTATGTTAACCCTTTAAACTGTGTTTTTTATTGCTATTACTTCCGCTAGAAGGTTCAGTGAGCTGCAAGCTCTTAGCTGACCCCCTCTATTCACTACCTTTTTTCCTGATAGGTTGCTGTTCCGGATAAGAGCTGCTTTCCTCCCGCAGGTGGTCACCCCTTCCATCTTGCCCAATCCATCACTCTTCCAACCTTCTACACTCCATCTCATCCTATGAATGAGGAGGAACAGTAGCTTTGGTTGGCTCCTAGGCTGGCGGGTAGCTATTACCTAGAACTCACAAAGGAGTTTTGGTTGGATCACCAACTACTGTGAGGTCCACAAAGGTAAGGCAGTACAGAACCAGATTCTATCTTGGTGTATCATCCTCTGCAGCAAGATCTGCCACTCCCTGGCCAAGAAAGAACATCCTGAAGGAATCCGAGCCTATTCCAACAAGGCAAAATCTGCCACTTCTGCACTAGCTAGATGGGTCCCGATTACAGAAATCTGTAAGGCGGCAACCTGTTTCTCTTGCACATCTTTATGTAATACTACTGTCTGAATTCATAGGTGCACAGGGATGGACACTTTGCCAGGTCCATCTTGTAGGATTTCCTTTTCTTACTACCCATCAGCCCTTAGCAGGGTATGGTTGTGAAATCTGTTTCACCATGTGAGAAATCTGAAGGTAGAAGTTTCCATCAGCAGAAAAAATTACTTACCTGCTGTAACTATCTTTATGAGGGATACTGTGTCTCCCTGCATATTCCTCACTGCCTTGCCCGCCTCCCTGTTTGATCGATGAGTTATAGGGAATGTTAATAGTATTCCATCTTCTAACTTTTCGTACTGCAATCCTTTATTGATGTCAGCCTGCTCTCTTGCCTCAAATGCTTGGAAAAAATGGAAAAAACTAACTTTGGTGCACCAGGATGGGCGCTTTATGGCCTCTGTGGTGTTGCCTGATATCACTTACAGTATCGACCGTGACAAGCGATGTCTAGTGGCTGCTTCGTGCTTTTAAGTTTTCATGATATAGTCTGACGCCTGTGGTTTGCTCTACAGGTGAGGGATCTGCAGGTAGATGCAGTATCGACCAGAAAGATCGTTATAGTACCTTTTTCAGATACATTCTGAGTCCGTTTCATTCAAATTAACTTTTTGTTCGTTAACCTAGTCACATCTACACTTTAGAATGTTAATGGCATGTATATGGTTCAGTAGCCATCGTGCTGTTAATTGCTCCATTTCTAGGTCAATGTGGAGACTTGATCAGATTTTTTTTTTTAAATACTGGTCGCAACCCAATAACTTGTGGATATCATCTGTTCTCTACATAATCAACTTTATAACACTTTGCTTAGTTTTAATGGGCCCATCTTTTGGTGTATGAACTCTTCATTGCTCATTGTATCTTGCTTCTGCCTGTGTTTAGGGTGCTATCCACTTAAATGTTTTCAATGTGGGCATTCCAATTTACATGGTAAAATTATTTAGGGCGGTGTTAGTATATGCCTTGCCTAATCTCTTGCTGAATGGGCAAACTTGTCTTCGTTTTTTTTTCTTGCAGTTCCAAGTTTCTTTAGTACATTGAGAACTAAGGGTCTTCTGTAAAGATCTGGGGCACCACATTTTATCTAGTTTTCTTAATAAGTGTCAGCTGATGTTGAAATCGTATTTGTATTAAGTGTTGTTGGGATTTACTTTGCCTATTGGATAGATCTAGAATATTAATTTGTTTTTATGGACTGACAACACCCCAATAACGATTTGCTGTTGCCCAACTTGACAATACTCATTTTAGTTACGTGAGGAAATGAATTGGTGTGTGTGATTTGCAAAAGAAACAGTTTTTAGCTATTCATAGAACACATCACTGATGTGCCATGCCTGTTAACAGTGTAATTAATTCGCCCTGGTCATTCAGATGAAAAAGGACTCTTAATCATGGCCTTTTGCATGGCTGTAATCCCTTTTAAAAAGGAGGTTAATAAAAGACATTATTTTTTCATTTTCATTGTGCGTATGGGCTAGTTTTGAGACGAGGCACATAAGTGGATAAGCTAGAAGAAACCAGAGTTTGAATGACGCCCAATGTTTAAAATAAAAATCTGCGATGTTTGTCAGTATGATTACTCATAATATATTTACATACCGAATCACCACTGCTCTTTGCATCATATAAAAGCGGGTGTGCAGAGTGTACTCTATGTATTACCATTGCAGAGTGTGAAACGGCCATGACTTATGAGAGTCATGATTCCCCTCCCCTCCCTCAACAGCGGTAATAATTATCATCATATTATCCTTTGTGCATCTGTGCTAATAGATTATGCCAATAAATCTTTTTCATGCGCATTTGTTTTAATCAATATATTTAGCCAAGACCATGATGCAAAGATTAGTTTTTTGCAGCACGGTAAAATGACAATGGCGAGATATGTAGACAGTTCTTTTTCTGTGTAAAGGATTTTTACATGCAGTCTATTAGCCAGTAAAAAGTGTCTTTCTCAAGTTAACTTTTCTGGAATATGGTAACAAACTTTAATCTTTGCATCGTAGTAATAAATGTGTGATTGGGTGTTTATAAATACAGTTGTTCCAAATAACAGGAGTTCTTTACACTGGCATGGCATGAAATGATTTTATCTATTTAAGTTCTTTCAGGGATGAAGAATCTGTTTAGTTTAATTTTAAGCCGAAGCAAAGGGGTACCTGAAAAAAGGTTGACTTGAGAGGCATGTAGTGTAGTAGAGATTTTTTAACCCTCCGTTAAGTCTTAAGTATGAAGAGCACATACAAGTCTTGTATTGTTTTTGCAACCATTTCTAAAATTCACACCTCATTTCCATTTTTTTCCGTCTCCTCCATTCTACATCTTTAAGCTTACTCCCCCAACCCTCACAAAGCAGAGTATTTCACATCATGGAGTCTCTTTCCAAGAGAAACAGGTGAAAAGTTTACTTTCAGCCAGGATTAGTGCTGCTCTGTGACTGGTAGCTGAACAGGCAGGCTATTTCTTCAGACCCTCTAGCACCTTTTGCATGTACTGCACTATATTAGTTTTCTTTGCTACCAGCCAAGTGCCTTGGTGTCTATCTAACAACAGATCATGTTGGTCCCTTAACAACATTTGATTAGTTTTCTTTTCAAAGCCGTGATCGTATTTTACATTTCCTGACTGATGTGGCGTTGCTAAATATTTATATTTTAACATGAACTAGTGAAACCATAATTTAAATGTTGTTTTACAGTAAAGCTAGTAGCGACAGATTGTGATGCATGGTTGATTTTTATGATGTACTTACACCTTGGCACTTGGCTCGTTTTGTGGACCAATTGTTTTTTTTTCTTTTTTCATATTTACTATTGCAGATGATACTGAAGGTAAAAATAAAAATTTGATTTCTAGATGCACGGCGCTTTTGGTAAACGGCATGCATATTGTTTCTTGTGATTGTTCTTATCTACATGTATGGGTTGTTAAAGCTGCACATCCATAGTCTGACCACATGGTGTCCACTCTAAACCCATTCCTATGCACTCTCATAATTATGAGCCTATTATTAGTTTTTTTGTCAAGACCACTTATAAGCAGTCTTGCAGATCGGGACAGTTAAAATTGTAAATGAATAACTATAATTACAGTACTTTTCAAGAATAGACCACCTCATGATGCTGACTCAAGGCAGAATTTCATATTTTCTTAGCATTTCATCCAGTGACTATTTCAATTTATATTATTTTTTTAACAATAATGCTTCACGTTGATGGTGTTCACGAGGGTCATGTTAAGTGTTCCACCCTGCATGCAGTTGCTGTAAATCAATTCCATCATTTGAATTCGTAAGGTTATTCAGGAGCTTTCACTGACAGAATGGGCCAGGAGGAAGGGCAGTCAGTTTGGACCTGCTGTCATGAACTCACTTTGACCTGTTGATACAGTGTCCACATTAAATATTGAATATGTGTAAGTTTAGATTTGCTCGAGAGAGGTGTGCACATCAGTCTTTTAACTTTCAAACTTAAGTTGTGATTTTTTTTTGTGTGAAAAATTATGACTTGTATTTTCGCTACAATGGTAAATACTTTTTTTAGTTACTTTCAGATTAGATTATAAAAAAGCTTTGATAGATTTCCCATCCCCATCCCCTGGTTACTGGAGTGCCGAAATTCTTTTGAGTTGTATGCATCTTCATGTTACTTTGGTCACCATCATGTTTGGTCCATAAAACAGAGATGCAATTCCTCACTATGCGAAGCCTTACAAGGACAGTCTTTACTACTTGATGCTCCTTTTGATCATAAACATTGCAGTTGATGTGAGGAGTAAAGGCTGTAGCAAAGACCAACCTGCAAAAAAAACAAATGAGTGCTAAACAAAACTACCGATAAAAGGTAACCATTAGCAGAACAGTTAAGCATACTATCCGAAGAGAGTTGGTGAAGCTAATAGTCACCATATGAATTTCACAGTATGTAATGAATTTAGAGCAGAGGTCTACTTGCTCCACAACTCAGTGCTTTTCAGACAGATGCCATCTTATTCCAAATCAAACTTCTGTCTCATAAGTAAATTCTCATCCATCCGATGTGCCAACTGCTCGACTGAACTTATCAATGACCGAATCGAAAAAGTTTACTCCTCAACTTAATTTCTTAACGGTGAGTGTAAGAAATCAGACTTTTCTGTGTCGTCACCCTGTATTTTTGACCTTTTTGCTGTATCGTTTATTTCTGTTGTCTTTACAACTCTGTACACTTTCCCCTGCTCACTAATAGTAAAGTGTCTGTGCTTCTCCTTTAAAAATGATAAAATTGGCAAATTCCTAATCAGTTTATTTAGTTTACCTACAAGTCCCTTGTATATGGAACTTGAAGTTAACTGCCAGCACCTATTTTACCATCCACTACCGTTGTATTGCTGGCATAACTTCAACCAACCCTGTGTAGCTTGACTATAGAAGTGTAAAAGATGCAAATTGACCCATCTAAGTAAACCCTTGTCACAGGTCAAAAGCTCTCTTTTAAATACTAAGTCGTCACTCCTTTGTAGGCCTTGTCTCCCACTACGAAGGGTGTATGATATTTGAAAGTAGGACTTGTAGAAATGTAATGTTTGCATGCTATAACAATGTCTAGCATCCAAAACCGATTTTCCCATGTAGCAGCCCTAGCTGTCCTGTGTAGAAAGTAGGTTAATATCCTAATACTGTATCTCAGTAGTTGGACCAGCTAGAAAAACAATTACATCAGTTTAATAGTTATTAAAATCATTTTCAATGATGAAGTCTGATTGTTTATAAATATAAAGGAAAAGTAATGTTTAGAAAGTTAACATTTTCCATTCCTGAAACTCCTGGAGACTAAATTTGCATTTGCTCTCCCACATGTGCAGGGTTCTTTCTTTGTCCCACCAGTTATCTTTCTCTGGGTTTTTACCATTCACATGGGGGGCACACTTGAAAGGAAGGTATTCAGGAGGCCAAAACAATTCTTGTGCACCCATTGTCTAGTTCCTAAAAACTCAGAGGTATTCAACAAGACTTCTGTCTCTGAGTTTACTGGAGGTACAGTTAATGCCCCAAACTGTATACTCCCTGTTCCTTTAGAGCCAAAGTTCATTGTGGCCGAAGACTTTTGCTATCTTGAAAATTCCCAAGTGGGTAAGGTTTGCCCCAGGAACTTTTACCCTATGGGTTGGGACATGCTCCAGAATAATTTGGTATAAATGTGGCAACTTCAGACCCACTTCACAACATTACTGGACTTGTTTAATCTGCGTTACATTGCGCCTTGGTTACTTCTACTGCGACCATTTACTGTCACTGGCACTTTATGCTTCTTCGCGCTGTTTCTACTCAGAACTTTTAAAAATCATCCGTGGTTCCCCTTATTGTACTTTTGTCATTTTCAGGGTCAATTTGTTTATTGTTTGTTTTGGTACTCCATAAATACTTTACACATTGCTCTAAGTTCAGTATGTCTGCACTCAGGTTTTTTTTGAGGTGGCTAGTCACTCCCCTTAATATTACAATTTCCTACAGTGAATATGTTTCTATCCTCACTCCTGCCCCAACTGCAAAGTGCTACCTTAGCCTCTCTTCCAAAAATAGACTGGACCCAGATGTGAAGGACCCTCAATCTATCCTTTCTTTCAAGTTCTTGGTGAAACCCCTGGAAAAATAGGTAACGCTACAGTTTAGTTGAAGTCTGAAAATGAACAACAGCTAACACACCTTTTAGATATATTAAATGAATCTGCTTGGGTTCATGAAAACTGTTTGATCATATTGGATGCTAGGCAGTCTGATGCCTTGATCGTTTGTGGGGGGTGGGGGTAGGGAAGGGGGTGTGTGTGGGGGGGCGCGCGGGGGGGGGGTAGAGTTAGCATGCTTTGGCCTTGAAGTTATTTTGGTTGTACTGGAGCTCAAGTTGGGGTTTATGGATTATGCCCATATTAAGGAAAAGCATTCCTGTATAGAATGGTAAGTGAAGATGTAACTTTTCACCTTTAAGGAAGCAGAAGTTGACTGTGGTTTCCACCAACAACCTTCCAGCCCACTGCACCTGTCCATCTCAAACATATTTATACATTGCCCAGTCTATCAAAAGATTTACCACACAGTATGCATTCTTCTAGCTGTGCAGTACTCTTTTGGGCTCCCTGTTCAAGTTAAGGTTTCAATGTGGTTTTATTGGTTCTTCAAAATTATCATCAGTGTGCTCATATAACCCAGAAAACGTCTCAGTGTTTTGTGCTAGCTAAATATGAATGCATGCTTGTGAGAAACACCTGTATGCAATTTAATTTGCTAATTGGATTCATTATTAAAATGAACACTTTCTTTTGAAAATTGCAGAAGAGAACACGCAAGTACAAGGCGATGAGTTGAGCAGCCAGTTTGCAGAAATTTTTATTAAGCAGCAAGATAACATCACACTATTATTATCCTTGTTAGAGGTAAGATTGCGGCATAGTAGATACCTTGATGTAGAATTCTGTGAACCCCTTCGCTGCTATACCTTCCCCCCCACTGTGTTAAGCCTTTTTTTGGCTATTGGGGTAGTGCGAGCTTAAGCCCCTGTAACTTTTTAGCCAAATAAGGTATCCACGCCAAATTTGTCCTTTTCTTCCAACATCATGGGGATTCTAAAGGCACCCAGGGTTTGTAAATTCCCCTGGAGGGGTTCCAGAAATTAGCCAAAATAAAGCAACATTTTGTTTTTTTGGGAAAAATGGGAAAAGGGCTGCAAATGAAAGCGTATGTGTTTTTCCCTGCAAATGGTATAAAAAAAAGGGGTTGTGGGGCTGAAATCACCATTTTCCCAGCTTTTAGGTAACGACAGACGTTTGTCAGAAAACCAACATTTTTTACACAGTTTTGGCATTTTTCTGGGACATAGCCTATTTTTGCTATTTTTTGTGCTTTCAACCTCCTTTCAGTTAACAGCAGAAATGGGTTTGAAAGCACTAATGGATCCTGGAAAGCTATACATTTTAGAAAAGTAAACAACATTTTGAATTCAGCAAGGGGTCATTTGTGTAGATCCATCAGGGTTTCTTTATAGAAACTAACAATTAAATATGGGAAAAATTGAAAATTCGCTGAAAAAAACAGCCTTTTGTGTCAACGTTTTCACCTGTAACATCTACTTATTATGACAGCTCTTTGAAAGCAATATACCGTTACATCCGCTGGACCTTACTGGTTGTGGGGATATATAGGACTTGTAGGTTCACCAAGAACCCGACGAACCCAGAAGTCAAAAACTGAGCAGCAATTTGGAATGGCTTTTTATTATGTACCGGGTATATAGCAATTATTGTGGGAAAATGTATACATGGAAAAATCGGTATGAAAGACACCTATGTATTTCTGAAATGGTAACAAAATGTAGAGTTTAGACACAGTAGATAAATGCACATTTCCGTAATTGGGAATACTCCTACTAGCATGAGAATTATCGGTCATTTTTGAAAATGACTTCTTTTTTACACAATATCTTTCATTTGGAAGGCAGAAATGCATCGAAAGTCAATAGGTAATAACAGTTGCTTTACAAATCTGAATTACCCTAAGTCTCCCGATAAAAATGGTACCTCACTTGTGTGGGTAGGCATAGTGTCCACGAAAGGAAATGGCTCAAAACCCAATGTGAACACACCACATTTTCACAATGAAAAATGACCCTTTTTTTACAAAGTGCCTAGCTGTAGTTTTTGAGCCCTAGCTCTGCCGGCACCTAGGGAAGCCTAGCAAACCTATACATTTTTGAAAACTAGACACCCAGGGAAATCCAGGATGGGGTGACTTGACTGCCTCCCACTAGGTTCTGTTACCCAGAATTCCTTGCAAATCTTCAATTTTGTAAAAAAAAAAAACACATTTTCCTCACCATTCAGTGGTGTATAGTTCTGGAATCTGCGTGGATCCACGAATTTCCACCTACCTGATGTTCCCCAAAGTCTTCTGAGAAAAATGGTACCTCACTTGTGGGGGTCAGCCTGGTGCCCGCGACAGGAAACTGCTCAAAGCGCAACGTGGATACACCTCAATTTCTTAGTCAAAAATGACCCTTTTTTGGAAAAGTGCCTAGCTGTAGTTTTTTTTTTTGTTGGCCTTTCAAAACCAATTTTATTCGAAATATCTTTAGAAGCACAGTAGGGTTTAACAGTAACGATGGAGCTGAAAGGTGTTGCGTCTCCTCCAGGCAGCACGACGTGAGCCTCCAATGGTAAGGTGTAACTTGTGTCCGTTGCCCAAGCCACGGCTCTTCTTGCCAGCTGAAATGAGCCCACGCATCTCCCTGTGCTTGTGGACTGCTTTGGTGATCCATTGGATCTCTGGGTTGCGTCTGATGGCTTTGTGGAAGGTATCAATCAGAACCGCTTCGAAGAACTTGTAGGTGGAGTCTTCTCCAACCCAGTATGAGCTCAGCACTCTGAGACCTCCACAATGGCGACCAGCACGCTCCTCAGCAACAGACTGAAGGCTGGGGGCAAACTTGATCTGGTTAACACCATGGTGCACAGGTTTGCCATAGGAAGCACCTTTGGGGACAGGACGTTTACGACCACCACGGCGAACACGGACACGATAGATCACATAACTCTGTTTGGCCTTGTAGCCTGCCCTGCGAGCCTTGTCTGAGCGGGTGGGACGGGGTGCCCAGTGGAGAGCAGACAGCTGGCGATACTGCCAGCACCGAACACGCAGGAGGAACCGCATGACGTCCGACTGCTTCTTCCTCCATAGCTCCTGCATATATTTGTAGGCACCCATCCTGGATTATTCTGAGGCTCACCAGCCGGAAAGGCTAGCTGTAGTTTTTTGACCATAGCTCTGCCGGCACCTAGGGAAACCTACCAAACCCATACATTTCTGAAAACTAGACATCTAGGGGAATACAGGATAGGTTGACTTGACTGCCTCCCACCAAGTTCTGTAACCCTGTAGCCCTTGCAAGCCTAAACAATTGGCAAAAAAAACACATTTTCCCCACATTTCTGTGGTGGAAAGTTCTGGAATCTGCCTGGATCCACAGATTTCCACCCACCCTGTTTTCCCCAAAGTCTTCCGAGAAAAAAGGTATCTCACTTGTGGAGGTCGGCCTAGTGCCCGCGACAGAAAACGGCCCAAAACGCAACGAAAAATGACACTTTTTTGGTTTAGTGCTTTGCTGTAGTTTGTGAACCCTAGCTCTGCCGGCACCTAGGGAAACCTACCAACCCCACACATTTCTGAAAACTAGACACCCAGGGGCTTCCAGGGAGGTATGGCTTGCGTGGATCCCCCAACGTTTCCTTACCCAAAATCCCCTGCAAACCTCAATTTTAGCTGAAAAAACACTTTTTTCACACATTTTTGTGTGGAAAAGTGTGGCATCACCGGGCTTACACAAATTTCCTACCTAAACGTTGGGGGATCCACGCAAGCCATACCTCCCTGGAAGACACCTGGTGTCCAGTTTTCAAAAAAGTGTGGGTTTGGTAGGTTTCCCTAGATGGCTGCCGAGCACGGGGCCAAATGCCCAGATGACCCCCTTGCAAAACCAGGTCGTTTTGAGATAGGCAATTTTTATGTCGCCTCACTACGTTTTGGGCCCTTGCCTCTCGCGGGTACTTGAGCCTCCCACACACGTGAGGTACCATTTTTATCTGGAGACCTGCGGGAACGCTGGGTGGTAGGAAATTTGTGTTAGTCAGGTGATGCCATACTTTCCCACACAAAAATGTGTGAAAAAAGTGATTATTTTTTTTCCAGCTACAATTGAGGGTTGCAGGGGATTCTGGGTAAGGAAACGTTGGGGTATCCACGCAAGCCATACCTTCCTGGAAGCCCCATGGTGTCTAGTTTTCAGAAATGTGTGGGTTTGATAGGTTTCCCTAGATGGCTGCCGAGCACAGGGCCAAAACCCCAGGTGACCCCCCTTGCAAAACCAGATCGATTTGACATAATTAGTTGTTTATTTCTGCAGCGTGAGAATTTTGGCACAATATTGCAAGAAAAATGTGACAGACATTGTGAGTTTGCAGGTCATTGTGGATAAAATAACTTGTTAGATTTCACAAGAGAGACATCACCATGTACTCCCATGGATTTACAACACTATCTACAGTTGGTAGGTTATTCTTCGATGGAATGTACACCTTGGCAGAGAGACTAAAAAGACAAAGATTTCTGCACAGCCATCTATTCCTCAAACACACATTCATACTGGTTGGATTTGGCACAAGGGCGAGTGATGGTTTAGTATATCAAATTTTATTAACGAGATTTCACAAAAAAGAAATGCACTGTCAATAATTTAATGGACAACAGAAACTAACCAGTGACTCGCAGCTCGTGAGCTGTAAAGCCACGGCAAGGCACCAACCGCTTTACAGGCCATTCACACACCTTTCATACGTGATACTCACAAGACCATTCACACCACCAGGCACTAAACCAACACATCACAACATTTTAAAAAAGGGACAAGGTACACCCTGCTTCAGAAAGACAAAAAAGACTAATATTACTGCACAGCCATCTAATCCACAAGCACACACGCTTTCTGGTTGGATTTGGCACGAGGGTGAGTGATGGCTCAGTATATACAATTGTATTAGCAAGTGATTTCACGAAAATGAAATGCACTGTTAATAATTGAAAGGATGAGAAACCGAACCATTGACAAGGCACCAACCTCTTTACAGGCCATTCATACACCTCTCATACGTGTGACACATACAAAACCATTCACACCGCCAGCCCATCACATTACAACACTCACACCAGCAGACGGCGCCATTCAAGGTCCCATCACTTTCACACGCCCACATTCCTGACACAGCAACCACACAAGCTAATGGATTGTGTGGTGTGGCGCTCAGCTAGAGGTGTGTGTAGGAACCAGCATCAAGTCACTACTCAGACACCACCAGCCGAGCGCCAGTCCACGCACATCGCCAGCCAAGCGCCAGTCCACGCACAACACCTGCCAAGCGCCAGACCACGCACAACGCCTGCCAAAGCGCTAATCCATGCACACCGCCAGCCAAGCGTCAGTCCACGCACACCCCAGCCAAGCGTCAGTCCACGCACAACGCCAGCCAAGCGACCGTCCACGCACAACGCCAGCCAAGCGACAGTCCACGCACAACGCCAGCCAAGCGACAGTCCACGCACAACGCCAGCCAAGCGACAGTCCACGCACAACGCTAGCCAAGCGCCAATCCACGCACACCGCCAGCCAAGCACCAGTCAATGCACACTGCCAGCCAAGCGCCAGTCCACGCACACCGCCAGCCAAGCACCAGCCTACACATACCGCCATCACATTTAGGATTTTGTTTATACAAAAAAAAACACAAACAAATTGCAAATAGATACAAATCTACTAACACAAAATCTGAAACAAAAGACATTGCACTAATGCCAACCTTGAAACAGAATATATTTTTTTAAACAATACAGAGCAGGCAGTTCACTTTACCACTCATGGATGCTCCCAAAAATTATTTTGCGTGTAGTACGCTCTAAAGGAAGCAGGCACACACAGCCCAGGGTTAGGAGGACACTCTGGGCAGAAAAGACCAGTCTCCTTCCGCAAACCTCTTCGCCTACAAACTCTACATCTCTTATTGGGAAAGTCTTTTGAAGATGTGGGAGGAATGTAATCAGGAAAGTGGCGATCTTTCAGTCGAGCCACATCCTCCACCACTCCAACTCTAGGAA
Organism: Lissotriton vulgaris; assembly: GCF_964263255.1. NCBI lineage: Eukaryota > Metazoa > Chordata > Amphibia > Caudata > Salamandridae > Lissotriton > Lissotriton vulgaris. The sequence continues at coordinate 1,079,126,008 of NC_141689.1, read as the reverse complement.
CACTTGCCTGTTCCTCAACAACAAGGTTGCCTAACACAGAGTGCTGAAACTGAACAAATGTCAACTTTGACACAGGATAACACTCCTTGACACACAAAGGCATTGAAAGTTGCTAAGTTGAAGAGATGGATGGCCAACTTCTTATACCAAACGTAAACCTTAAGAATAGCAGTTTAAGGTTCCAACCTCTGATCTACTCGGTCAACACCACCCATGTGCTTATTGTAGTCTAAAATGCACACAGGTTTGCGCACTTGGGCAACCTGACCCCAAAGAGGCACAGGTGATGTACTCTCATCATGGATGGTAGTCAGCAAGTACATAACCCTCCTGTCCACAAATTTCACAGCTAGTAGTACATCATTGCACAAGGAACTTGTCTTGCACCCCTGAAGTTTTTTGTATAACCTTTACGGTTAGAGCGGATTGTGCCACATGGAAAAGTGAACACTTTAAACAATTGCTTAAACAATTGCACAGCAGTGTAGAAGTTATCAAGGTACAAATGGTGGCCTCTGTTAAACAGTCTTCTAGCAAGATCCCACACAATTTTCTATGACACTCCAAAAGTGGACGGACAACCAGGGGGTCAATAGTGGAATCCCTAAGAGTGTACACACGGAAATTAAAAACATATCCTGTCTGACTCTCAGACAACATATACAGCTTAATTCTATAGCGTGCCCTCTTGCTAGGGATGTACTGCCTAAAAACCAACCGGCCCTTGAACAAGACCATAGACTCATCAATAGATATTTCTTTCCCTGGAGTATAGATCTCTGAAAAATGATCTACAAAGTGATCAAGAACAGGCCCAATCTTAAAAAGACGGTCACAGTCAGGGTGAATACGTGGCAACGTCAAAGAATTATCAACAAAATGCAGCATACTTAGCAAAAGTAAATACCGATCACGAGTCATAACTGCAGGAAATAAGACTGTTGCCATTAAGGGACTAGTTGACAAATATGAAGACAGGGACGGCTTCCTTATCAAGCCCATCAATAAACTAAAACCCCAAAACTTCTTAATCTCTTCCAGTTTTGTGGGAGTCCACCGGGTCGCTCTAGAGTGGTGCCTAAATTTGCCACAGTTGTCCCTCAGAAACTGTTCAGCATACAAATTAGTCTTCTCAACTAGGAGTCATAAAGCAACCAGAAGAGGTAACACCAGGCTGAGAAACTCCCATCAGCCCACCCTTATGGCGGAGCATCATCATGTGGAATTTAGATGGTGAATCCAAACCTCGCCCAATCCATCAATTGATGGTGCAGAGATGGATATCAAAGGTAAACTCTAGCCAAAGTGTTTCTCAGGTGGTGCTAATGAGGTGCAGTGCTGTGAAAAATGTGAGTGAAAATCTAAAAATGGCTACTAGGGCAAAAAATGAAGTTTAATCAGGATTGTCCTAGTGTCAAGATTAAAATAACGCCTGGTAGTTGGAAATTATAACTACACAATGGCGCTGTGCAGGGATGTCAACATGTTTCAGCCAAAACGGGAACTACTGTCAGGCTATCTTCAGGACCAAAAAGATGGGAAAGCTACTGCAAATGTGGAAAAGAATTGTGTTACTGTGCATTTAGTGAGGTCCATTTCATCCTACCAGGAACTTTGATCCCCAATGTACTCTGGTGAAAATGAATATGTTGTCCTTTCCCAGCATTATGTGGGAGATAGCCTCCCCTCGCCCGGCAACCGCTCGGGAATATGAGGCCCCGCTCTATCCGTCGGTACCCCTCTCTGGCGTCCGAGAGGAAGTGGAGGTGACTGCCCTGCCCTAGTGATGTGGCTTGTGGAACGTCCATGCCACTGCTTGTCTGGTGATTGCACCTTCCCTGATTTGCTACTTTACAGCAAGGAACTGGCTCCAACCCCAGTGTCTGTGACCTTTTGGCGGCTTCACATTCTACCAACGGACACACATGATGAATGAATGGGCGAGTGTGTCACTCACACACGAATTTCTAGCTACTTCCGTGCCATAAAGAAGCTGGTGGCTCCTGGGCTCTCACAGGTCTGGTCTTATGTTGGTCAGACTCACTAACTTTCGTGATGCTGCTTGAGGAGGATGCCGTCGGCGCAGAGGGTGGCAGGATGTATTTAATGATTAAAATTTCTTGCCAGCGGCCGGGCCCCCATGAATTGCTCCTGCCCCCCGGTGCTGGCTGAGTTAAAATACAGTTAGACGAACACCTGTGTTGAACCTCATGCCCTGGACACCCAAGTGCAGGTTAGTGAAGTGTCATTCATAGTCGTTTAAATGCCACTCCTATTTACACACAAATTAAATGTCACACATGGGCCGTTTTTTGAAAATAAATTGCGAAATCTGCCCCCCCATGGGGGCAGACAAAGCCAATATTCTTTCCGCCATAAGGGAGCGACCCTTGCCTAAGGGGCCGCTCCCCCTAAACAACAAAGCTGTATGGCCCTTTAAAAATAAAAAAAATCCCTGGGTCTAGTGGGCATTCCTGCTGCACAATCGCACAATCGTACAGCAGGAATGCACAAAAGAGGCATCGCAATAGTGCATCAGGAATTCACAAAAGAAGCATCGGGGAATGGAAACCCTTTCCTTTCCCCCGATGCCTCTTTTGTTTGAGTTCCCCCCCCCCCCCCCCCTCCCCAGTGCCAAAACTCACCTCTTTCTTCCACGACGCACTGAGCGCAAATGGCTTCCAGCGCGTCGGGGAAGAACAGGAAACGTCAAATTACTTCAGCGCGTGGGTCATTGATGACTAGTACGAGGGGCAGGGGGAGGCAGGGGAAGGGCTTCCCCTGCCTTCCCCGGTAAAAATTTCCAGATCGCCGTCCCTCGTGGGTGGGTGCCATGACAAGCTGGACTCGTCATGAGCACATGGGCACTGTTTGCCATGACGAGTCAAGCTCTTCATGAGCACCGAAGGGATTAAGAACCATTTTAGAAGGACAAACGTTTTTCTACTTTTTCTGGGTGCCAATAATGTATCCTTTTTGACAAGTCTTGCTGTGTATAGATTGCAAGTTCTCAAACGCACTCTGTTCTTGCCCTATACTGTCTCCTGTAGTTATAGTTGATAATGGGAATGTAATTTACCAGGTGGTGGCATTGAATCAAAAGCTGCTTGGAAGTCATAGGGGAGAAATGGAGCTACTTCACTGGAATGTACAGTATTCTTGAGGTTATGCTAGACTACAATTAAGGTTGATTCAGTGCCTCTCTATGGTGAGGCATACGGTTATAAAAATAATAGTTTAGTAATGATGTAGTTCAAAGCTTTATGAAAGTGGGGTCATTTTGGTGGGAATGCTACTTGAAGAAATCTACCTTCATTACTACATCAGCCTGTGCTGTTTGTTCCTTTAGTGCCTAGGGAATTTGCACCCATAATCTGGCTGGAAGCTCTGCAGTATATTTGCATAAGAAGACTCATTGTTTTCCTTCTTTGGTGACCCTTCAGTTTTTGGAACTGTTAGAAGCCTATTGCAGAAAAGTAGGGGAGACCCTGATAGTCTCAATAAAATGCTATACTTTCACAGATGTGCTGTTTCATGACGGTGTGTGTGTGTGAAGACCATAATGGATGGGTTAGTGAGGCCCCAACCAATATAGTATCATATTGTCTAAAGGAATCTCCACAGTTCGTCACAGGCTGAAAACATTACTGTGTGTTGAGGTGTACTGCCACTTAAATATAACCACGACACATTGTTTTAAGGTTCTCTGTTGGCATAAGTGGACCATTGCTAATTTTCAATGGGAGGTATTTATGGGCCTAAAACCTTTGCTGCTGACATTACTTCAGAGATAACCAATAGACATAACCATTCTATAGGAAACCTGAAAGTCTCTCCGACTCTTTCCTTGGGAATGAGATAACCCATCTTCTGGTACAGAAAAGAACAGCAATGTTTCAGACGGAGAGACCATTATCGATGTATGTGAGTTTCACTTGAAGTTTGGAAACTGGTGGTACTGGTGCAAACAGATGGGAATACAAATCTAAAATTGCTGATCCAACCCTGCATGTTTGTCCCTCCCCCTCCTCTCCCACATTAAGGAAGGGACTTCCTCACACACCTCACCCAATAATCCCCTTCAACCAGCTACTTATGAGTAGTTGACAATAGAATGTTGGTTAAAAAACTTGAAATTCGCAACAGTGCACTCCACAACACATAAGCCAGAACTTTTTGCTCTTGGTAGACAGCCTCTTTTGTGGTGGTGTGTTTTTACATGTCGGCTAAGGGTGCACGAAGTGTTGCAGGGGGAGTGAGTTATTTCATAAATTTTTTGTTTTTTTTGTTCTCTGAACCATTACTGACATGTAACTACATTTTTCTCAGTGTGTTTCTATTGTTATGATGTACAGCATTCTCCTGTATGTTCCCATTTTGCAAAATGCACAGCATTTGGCCAGGTCCTATCTCCAACCCATTTCAGCTGAGCACAGCAGAAGCTGGTTGCAGGGTCTGCCTGCTCCTGCACAGGGCTTAATTTGCTATTTTCCAAGTTTCATCCAGATTCTTCAAGCCGTGCCATGAAATTAAGAAATGTTTTGCTCGCCTGTTTTTTGCTCTGACCCTGCATTCCCCTATTGGATCTGCACTAAGCCCTCTCTTCCTGCACTAGCTTTAACTTCGTAGCACATTCATCAAACAGCACTAAAGTTCTAAGCAAATGAAAGTTGTATTAACCCTCTAATATCCCCCCCTAATGTATTGACAAAAAACATAATTTAGCAATAGGAAACAAATCCGTCCAAGCTTCTGTCCGATTTGGTGCATGTTCATGAGACATTGCCAACATATTAGAAACTAGCATCCCTTTTTAACTGAACCACCGACTCCAACTCTTAACCAATCTTTACAGATTTGAAAATGCCAGGTGTAATGCCAACATACTGTTTGTCAAATTACAATAAATTGTCAGTCTGTGTCAAAGGTATAAGCAAATTAATAAATGGCTTCTATCTCAAAAACTATTCAACAGATTTATCCGAAATCAACAAAAGCAGGCTTTCTGAGTTCAATTCTGGTGGAAATCTATTTAGTGTATTTGGCTGTAGGTGTGAGTAAAATATCCTATGGGAGCTTAAATGTGTAAACCCATATTTTTTTGCCCCGCCCCCTTTAACCTTTTTTTAATGAACTGCATGACTTTTGGCAGCTGGCTACACTAAGAGAGTGCCAGATTTGGTGCATATTCATTGATTATTAAGTACCAGAGCTGAAGGCAAATGGAAAAAAAGGCTTTTTAGTATAAAGTGTGGCAAAACTGTAACTACAAGGTGGCAATTGCCACTATGCTATGTATGTACACCCTGAACTACCAACACTATGTTTAATGCCCTCACCTGCCTTGAGAACCCAAAATCAACTAACTTATGTCACCAAGGTCCCTTGTATTTAATCATTTAGCTGATGCACCTAAATAGCAATTACGTTTTGCTGTGTGGGTATTATAAGGTGCTACTCGCAAAAAGTACACCCTCAAAAGAAACATAACAAAGAGTTCTGTAACTAATGTAAAAAAAGGGATTAAGTGTACTACCAGAAATAAGAAAGATCTTCTCTTTAAGGATGAGAACCCTCACTCACCCAAAGGTGACATGCTTCATCATAGGGTTCCCCCTCCACATGCCTGCTGTACAGTGGCCACCTGCAGTTCCTGGTGGGCCTCAAGCACTTTAGTTCTCTGTACTCCTCTTAGGCCTTACCAGTGCCTTTCGGATGTTCACAAAGGTGATGGTGGTGGTTGCAGTCCTTCCCAAGCATCAATGATTGACTGTTTAAAGCAAGCTCGACCTCGGACAGTTGTAGACCACTTCCAAATGACAATGAACCTCCTAACATCATTTTGGTTCTCAATTAACCAAAGTCACACCTGTCCCCTTCACAGTAGCTCCCCTTCATTGGAGCCATTCTGGATATAGTGACATTTTAAACTTTCCTTCACATGAGAGTCCAGGACATTCTGACTATCATCCTGATGTTTCAACATTTGAACGGGTTCTCAATGAGAGCAGCTCTGAGACTTTTTGGTCTTCTGCATCCTGCTGGTGGACCACACCTCGCATGTGTGGACCACACATGCGAGTTATGCAAAAGGGGTTTGAAATCTCAGTGAGCTCAGCATAAGGAAACTTGTTATATTTCATCCAGGTGTCAGAGTAGACTACATAGGATCTGCAGCGGGGGCTACAAGACCACAGTTGGATGGGTAACCGACCACTCTCCCTATCTCACCCAAAGCTAAACATCATGACGGCTGCATTGTTGCTGGGTTGAGGATCCTGCCAGGGAGACCTGAATGTCAAAGGACTCTGATGTGAAAGCGGGTCTCCGCTCGGAACCAATGTGTTGGAGTCGCTGACGTTTTCATTTGGCCCTAAAAGCCATCCCCACTCCCCGACCCCCCCCTACCATCAAGGGTAATGGGTGCAGGTCCTCTTGAACGACACCACTGCATTGTGGTATGGCAGCTAGCAGTGTGGAGTGGTAAATTTGATCCTGTGCCACAAGGCATTGGTTGTCTGGAGTTAGCCGAGTCATCAGGGAATCTCAATAATCACATGACACCTTGCAGGATCATTAAATACCAGGGCAAACAATTTTTGTCAGTGGTGCCTAGTGAATCAAGAATGGCAGTTATACTCAGAGGTGATGTGGGTTGTCTGCTGCCAACGAGCTAGAACTCTTCCACTGGACGTCTGCAGAATCCCCTACACGGCTGCCTCCAAACATGAAGTAAAAATAATCCTAATGAACAAGTTCTTGTCTTAAATCGTAATGGATCGTCTGCTTTCTCAGTGACCCCTGACTACTCTTTTTTTGGCCTAACATCTGCAATACTAAGGGTTGTCTGTCATACCCTGTTAAGTAATGTTTGTTCTCATCCTGGTACATTGTTATTAGTTCATTATGTTATTCTGTTACCTCCTCTGCAATTTCCCTGTTACTTTGTTCTTCCCTTCCATTTTGTGAAGCGCTCGGATACCCTTCGGGGTCATGTTCGGGCTATACAAAAGTTTTTAAATAAATAAACAGAGGGAGCCTTACCATGTTCTTTTTGCCACTGACAAGAACATGCAGTGTCCAAACGTTGGCACGTTGGAGGTCCCAAAGCAACTTTCCCTCTGTGGTGCCTTTCAACTGGAATGGAGCTCGGAACTCCTGCATGCTTTCCTACTTCTTCATCTCCTTCCCAAAGATCTGAAAAAGATCAGAAGCAACTAGGACCAAGTAATCTTAGAGGCCCCTCATTGGGCCAGGCGATTGTGGTATCCAGATCTTCTGGCCATAAGCATCTTTCCTCTGATCTGGCTGTTGCTTCAGGAGGCTCCTCTGTCGCAGCAAGAAAGCAGAGTTCTGCACACAGCACTGGAGGCCCCACCTTTCCATGCTTGGAGATTGAGTGGCGGCAGCAAAGTAAACTGCTTTTGACCTTCCTCCTTCTATGGAATCAATTTATTAACTTACCAGTAAGATGTCCTGACTAAAATAACGGAAATTTGCACTTTCAAAATATGTTTACATTTACCCTTCTTGAGGAGACATATGTTTACGCCCTTGCTTAGTGTGGTAATTGTGTTTTTAAAGCTTTAAAATGCAAAAAATGTTTTCTTTTTTTCTGTCTGCTAGCTACATGGTTATATTTTATATACCGAATAAAGCATTTGAATTGAATTGACCTTCCTCCTGAAGTAGTGAATGTCATACTGGTAGTCAGCCGTCCATCCACCAAAACCATCTATGCTAGGCGCTGGGGAAAGTTTGCTGAATCAATCTCTCTCTCTCTCCCCAGTGCCTGTGTTCTTTCCCAAAACTGTACCTTTGTACCCTCAATTGACACCTCTGACCACATGTAAGTACCTTGTAAAAGGTACCATGGGTACCAAGGGCACTGTGACCAGGGAAGGCCTCTAAGGGCTGCAGCACATATTGTGCCACCATTAGAGATCCTATACCTTAACACACACACACTGCCATTGCAGTTCGCGTGTTTTGGTGCTGACAAAAGTGAAGTCACATGGCACACATACCTGTGTGCTATGCCTGCAACCCACTGCCTATGATATAAGTAAGACACCCCTCTAGCTGGGTGCACTATATCACTGGTGAAGGTACTGTTGCATGATCACTGTACCACTACAGTGGCTAGGTCTATTCTTAGACATTGTTAGTGCAGTAGAGCCATAAAGAGTATATGGTCTGGGATTTTGTCATTACAAACTCCACAGCACCATAATGGCTTTACTGAATTCTGGGAACATTAGTGGCAAACCTCTCAGCACAATAAACCCACACTGCTGCCAGTGTGGGATTTATTATAACATGCACTCAAAGGGCATCTTAGAGATGCCTCCTGAAAAATGACCAGCCTCTGGTGGGTTCCCTGACTGGTAAACACCAGCCTGTCACCACAAAAAATGTTTCTGGATCCCTGGAATGGGAGACTAGCACCCCAGAAACAAAGCCTTTCCTGAGCGGAGGTGGTCACACCTGCCCCCTGGTCAGAAAGAGACATCTGTGCCAGGGGAGCGTCAAAGGCCTTGCCGACTTTGCAACAGGACCCCCAGCCTCTCCTGCTATCAGGAGGTGGCCCCATTCCAGTCTAACTCCCTTTTCAGCTGGAGTACAGGTGGGAAAAATTATAACAGCCAAGTAGGTGTGCCCACCTCTGCCAACCCCACCCCTCAGGTGGGGAGCCGAGGCCCACTCTTCAGTGCCTGCCATCTTGCAGATGGCAGACACTCTGTTAGAAATGGAATTTCTGGTTGGCTAGGGCTTGCGCCTAAGCCAAGCAGATACCACCACTCTGGTCAGGGCAAGGGAGTTACACACTGAATATAACCCCTGCTCACCCCCTTGGTAGCTTGGCACGAGCAGTCAGGCTTTTCCCAGAGGCAATGTGTAAGGCGTTTGCACAACACACACACAGCAGCAACACACTAGGCACACCACAAAAGAAAGTCCACACAAGGTTATATATAAAAGTAGCCTTTGTATTATCCAAAACATATTAGAATTGTAATCACACAATATATACTGTGCCAACAGGCACTAGGCAATATTTCCAGGGGATTATATACACATGACTGGGCCAATTGGGCCACTGTCAGGACCATCACCAAGCACAAATAGTAAATGTAGACCACAACCACTTACCACTGGCAAAACGCTGTACTCCGCATTATATCCAGCAACATAAATCATGTTATGCACTCAGCATCAAATTAGGCATAAAACACTGTATGCATCAACCTCCTAAGCATAAACACATTAGGCAATAATATCCTCACCAGCATAAACACATTATGCAATAACTTCATAAGCAGAAATCACATTAGAGGCATCAATCAGGGTGCATAAATCACATTTATCATAGGCACCACATAAATCACTTTGGGGCCTGGCGCCCTATCAACCTAACACTGACCCCCTGGCCAACTGGCCTTTTGAGAGGGCTTAAATGCTGAACGTCTCAAATGTCAGGGTGGCTACCACTGCAGCAGAATTAAAAGTGTGCAATTGCGCTGGCTCCACTGTGCTTCCAGGGTCCCCACTGGGACCCCTAGCAAAGAACTGGCCTAAACATTGTAGCTGACGCTAATTGCGGTGCAGCTGTGAAGAACAAAATGTGGGCACTGGCACTCACTGTGCCCTCTGGGCCCCCACTTGGGCTTCACCAACATATATGCCTATCGTTGCAGCTGCCTGCTCTGGTGCGGCGCAGCTGGGGAACAAAAGGGCACTGGCGCTCTGGGGGACCGCTCTGAGACTCTCAACACAAGAATTGCCCCCAACGTTGCAGTTGCCTGCTACGGCAGCTCAACTGAGAACCATAAATCAGCCATGGGCACTTCGGTGCCCTCTGGACCCCCACTGGGGACCTAAAAACAAATATGGCCAACGTTGCAGCTGCCCACTACGGCTGTGCAACTGTGAGGAAATCAAAGAGGCACTGGCAGCGCCTCTGGCGCCCCGCTCGGGGGCTCTCTAAACGAAATGGCCCCAAATGTTGGAGCGTTCCTCTCTCTTGCGGGACCGCTTAAGCACCGGCAATGTGCCTCGACTGGCATCACCACGGTTCAACCTCGGCCCCCACTCACCGGCTCTGCAGGCTCTTCTCCTGTCTGCGGCGGGGAAGCGCAAGGCTCCTCCTCCTTCCTGCTGCCAGTCGCGGAGAAGACGGCTGGGCAGGGAGAGCCCTCTGGACTCCGGTCGGGCTTCTCTTTGCTGGTCGCCAGTGCGGGGTGGCCTCCCGCTTGGCTTCTACTGTAGGAAGGTACATCCTGACTATGGTTGCCCCCAATTTTTTTGCCCTGTGTTTTAGCTGGTTTTGGACATAGTCGACCTGGGACCCTGCCAATCAGGACCCCAGGCCTACTGCTCTCTCTTTAAAATGGATTCCATGTACCCTAGGTGCATTTCCAATTGGTACTGGGCCACCTTATCAGACCCTGTAACTCAGGGCATAGGTGTACCCAGGGCCGCCAGGGGCTGCAGCATGTATTATGCCACCCCTGGCTGGCCTCCTAAATTTGACACAACTGGCTGCGTGACAGCTGGGGCGAAGTCGTGTAATCACCCTTTGCTTTAGGTATAGTAGTTCTATATCTAACCATACAATGGACACCCGAGTTCCTATCAGTCACTCCTATGGCAGGCCTTGACAATCCTGAAGGCAGAGTGCGTGGGCTCGTGTGAACTGTGTTCTGGCCCGAGCCGAGCCGGTTGCAGCTTGCGGAGCAAAGACCCAATGGCTGTTCCATGATAACGCGTGCCACATCGGTAACTACGGTGTCGCGTTATCAAGACATGTCGAGTAAGGTGTCATACGAATCGGGGTGCTGCCCTCTCACCAATTCTGGCGATGAGGTTAGCATTCCACCCTTCTAGAGGGACACGACATGTACGTAACTGTGAACCCCGGTTAAAGTTAACTGAAGCCTCAGCTCCACAAAATGGATGCTGCCACCACAGACACGAGTCTGACCTCCTGCTGCTGGGAGTCCTTCCAGCGAGGAGCACTTGGACAAAGGGTTTCCTGTCGAGGGCGCTGTTCGCACCGTCCCAGACAGGGTTTGTGTATTCTGGGTAGGTAGGGCTTTGGCGAGAAGGTGACTGCGGAGTGGCACCCCGGTGCTCACTACGCATCTGCCGGTTAGAACCAGTTCCAGGGGCGACAGCCCTGGCCTGGGGAAAGTCCGGCAGGGGAGAGGGGCGTAACTACCCCCCTTCCTGGTCCCACCCTTAGGGCAGGACCTAGTCATGTACCCACCCCTTTCTTTAGGATAAAGACCGGAGCGGGGACCCTTCCAAATTAGATCATCTTTGAATCAAGAACTACTTTCTACGAAAGGACACTCAAGACTCTTCTCAAGATTTCTCCCTTGTGGCTAAGGAGTAGTCACCCTGCATCAGCAGGCACCATCTAAGAACTCTGCGGTTTGCTGCAAGTCCTTCCTCAAGGATCCGACGGCCCAGCTCGACGAGAACCGGCTTCCCTGGCACCTCTGACCTCTACCCACGTCATCAGCTCAGCTGTGATCTGTGGGTGCGACGAGACCTCGAGGGACCGGCCATCATCAGAACCTGCACGCTCTTAAAAACCAGCACGACCATCGAGGTAACTCTCTGGTGAGTGCTCTGGGGTCCGAGAAGCCCCGACCCTGAGCCGCTCTAGCACCGAAGTGCAGTCTCCCAGCATCTCCACGATCTGCGTGGGGCCCTTCTGCTCGCTGCTCAGCACGTTGTCTGGTCACTCGCCGCTGGCTTGTGCCCTTCTGTGACGACATCCGAGAATCATCACTGCTGGTCTGGTTGCTCCAGACTGGCCCTTGCTTCCATCCTTGCGAGAAGCACCCCGGACCCTCCTGGTCCACTCAAGACGCCATCTTAGGCCCACCACGTGGCCCTGAGATCTGCCAAGGCTTGTTGCCCCATCCTGGGCCCAGCGACGCCGACAGCATCATCCTTCGTGGGACAGCTCGCACCTCCGCCGTGGTCGCCGACAACGCCTCCTGGTCGGTGAGACTGCAGAGCCTAGCGTCGCCCACTCACCTGGTCGAGGTGACGGCCAACCGGTGCCTTCCTGGTACCCTCTGACTACTGGCTAGTAGTACGAACTTGGTCCCCTCTGCTTTCAGGTTTCATCAATCTCCGATCCAGGCTTGGATCTCTACGAACTATTCAGCACTGGTCGCCGGCCAGCAACTCCTTTCTTCCGGCTCCTGGCTCGTCAGCGAAGACCCCGACGCCTGTAAGACTTGTGCAGCCGCAGCCCTCGTGGCTAGGTAACTCGGCATTTCGGTGCCGGCATAGCCTCCTTACTCTAGGGTCCCGAGTCCCTCGCTTCCGACTTGCCTTATCGGGTCCGCCCGAGACCTTAACCTTTCCGTGTCCCCGGACACTTGTCTTAATTGTGCACTTGAAGTATTTGCTAAAGAGATTTGGTTTGTGCTTAGTACCCTGTCCTCATAAAGAGTACAGGGCTGTTGTGATTCTTAATAAATATCCTGTTTATTTTCATAACACTTGTGTGGTGTCCTTTCACTTGGTGTTCAAGGGGTACATGTGTGGTAAACAGCTGGCTTAACACGCCCTCTCGAGTCTTTAGCCTTAGACTGCTCGTATCCACGCTACTAGGATAGCTGGTCTATAGGTTGACTTACAACCAAACACCATAAGGGTCGTTGGAACGATACATAGCGGTCGCTAGAATAGCGAACGTTGCATATCGGGCCAACTTCTCACATCTACTACAAACTGGACTCCCAACAGCTCATGGGAGCCCCGCTCGGGCCGCAATACTTCCGCCTCACCTCCGACTTCTGAGGACGAGGCCCCGCCCACAGTCGGGCAGCAGTCTCCTGGCTTCCGGGTCGCCTGGTTTGGGTCGCGGCGGTGATTCTTTTCTCCTTCGTGAAGTGCGGGGTGGGCTCCCGCTGTACAGCACACCACAACGCAGGGTGGGCACCTGCCAAATAGCATAAAGGCGGGGTGGGCACCTGCCGAACTTCCTCCAAAAGCGGGGTGGGCACCCGCTGTAATTAAGCACCAAAATGCTGAGTGGGCACCCGCTCTCCTGGCATCAATGAGGGACAATCCCAACGTCTGGATTCCCTCCAAATAAATCGCAGCTTAGTGTTGCAAGTCACACATGCTCCTCTCTCCTGGTAATTTAAATATAGCGCTCACAAGGCGCTAGCGGTCCAAAGTCCAACGGGCAAAGGCTGGGCCCAGGCAGGCCAGCAGATAGGGCCCTCCAGCAGGGAGGCAGTCCCTCATGGCAGTTCCTCCTGGTGCCCAGCAACACTAACAGGCCCCCTCAGCACAGGAACAGCACACCTTCACGGGGTCACAGCTCTTATATTTATATGGCATATTTGCTTTGTCTGCCCTGGCACAGGGCTTGGGGAAACCAGCAAAAACTGGTTCAGGGGGAATCGGAGCACCCGGTTTACCCAGGCTCCTCTTCCCTTTGTCAGGTGGGGGCTCGTCATCTGACACACCACAGGGGGGGCAAAGCCAGCATTGTACAGGGCAGGCTCAATCCCATTCAGGGTCAGGGGACTACTCCTCCCACTACACCAAGTGCAGATGTCCTATTCAGCCTAGTGCTGACTCACCCTATCCCTCCTGGAGCCACACACACACCTCACCAGCCCCTGTCACTTAAAAGCCAGACATGCAATTCATATCAAGCAGGCAGACACATAGCACACAGAAATGCCAACTTCTAAAAGTGGCATTTCTAAAACAGTTATAACATATCTGCGCACACTTTGCGCAGCATTTATTATTACCATTGCAAATATACCAGATTTGACCACGCTGCGCCACTCATATCAGGAATTACCATTGAAACACTTATCAGGGAATCCCCAATGCATTCCTATTGGAGGGCAGCCCCACATTAGTGAGAAACCAAAAAGGCTGTTTGTCACTGCCAGGACATGTCACACACTTAAGGTACATGTCCTATCTTTTACCTACAATGCACCCTGCCCATAGGGCTAGCTAGGGCCTACCTTAGGGGTGACTGACATGTAGTAAAAGGGGGGGTCACGGATATGGCACACGTTTTAGGTGCCAGGTCACAGCGGCAGTAACACTGCGCGCACAGGCCCTGCAATGACAGATGCCTGGGATAGGTTTGAAAGGCTACTTATGCTGGGTGGCGCAATCAGCGCTTCAAGCCTACCAGTTGCATTTAATTCACCAGTCCTGGGTATATGAGATACCACTTTACAAGGGACTAACCAGTAAATTTAAATAGGCTAAACGGGTGTAGACCAATCTTACCATTTTTATCACAGAGAACACACGCACTTTACACTGAACAGCAGTGCTAATGTGCCCAGAGTTCTAAAACTACCAACACCATGTCAGAAAAAAGGCTAGGAGAAAGGCAAAAAGTTTAGGGATGACCCTGCAAAAAGGGCCAAGTCCAACACTCTCAAATTAGTGTTAGGGATTGTGCCCACTCCCCCAAGTGGGGTGCCCATTGGCTACTGAACTCGAGACCCCGAAAACGCCTCCTAAATACAGTATTTTGGTGGCTGCCCTGGACCCAGAAGGCAGATTTCCGCAACCTATGAAGAAGGATGAAAGAAGACACCCAGCAGAGGAGACTGCAGAGAAGAACTGACTTGGCCCCAGCCTTACCGGCCCATCTGCAGTTTCCAGAGATCCTGTGGCAAAAATCGCCTTGTCCTGCAGCCAGTGACCCCCAGAACCCCTGGGAGGACCTTCAACAAAGACCAGATCTCCTGTGAACAGCAGCTCTGTTCAAAAGAAACACCAAAGAAAGACTCCGAGCCTACTGAAGACAAAGAAACCTGACGCCTGGAACTACCAATGCACCGAACGCCTACGGCCTGAGTCAGAGTGGCCCACAGGTCCCGGTGAGGTCCCCCAGCACCCCAGAGTCTGAGTCCACCGTTGGTTGACTCCTTTCAGGAATCCCTGACATCGCCTGCAGCCTCTGCAAGGAGACCCCCCAACCACGAGTGAACCGGTTAGTAGAAATCCAACATCAAATGGCACCCCCATGCGCCCTGGAGAAGAGGACCTGAGGTGCCCCTACATCCTCCATCCCTCCAGCTTACCTGCCCATCTGTTGGTTCCTCCCAGAATACTTCCTGGACCAAGCTTTCAGCCAAAACCTGAAACTGGCAACCCCTATTGAAAACAACCGGGGACCCGACGCCAAATCAGCACCCTGTGCTGCTTAGGGTGCACCTTTTGTGCTAAATTGGATCCCCTTTGCCCTGAGCTAAACCCTTGAAGCTTTGCTGCCACATTCAAGTGGCGTGCCATTAGCAGCCACCACCCGGAGGCCCCCTATCCCCCATTGGATAACATTGGGCCTCAGCACTCTGCACCCATCTGCCCTAGTGCCGCTGAGAGTGCTCTTTGACCCTGGGGGAACCCTGATTCTAACCCCAGAAACTCGCCTCCCAAGAACGATTACTCACCTTCAGGTGTTTGGAATTTAATAAAATATCTACTTGTCCAAGGGGCAGGTTGCTTCATAGATCTACTTGTCCTGTAACAAAATTCACTTGTCGCTTTGGTGCCATGTAGTGTGGCAACAAATTATGGCACCAATCTCATTATAAAAGAGCTCTGATATAGCACCTCTGATTATGCCATGGCTCTTACCATAGTAGTGTTTGAATACTTGCAATCTCCTTATGTTGCCACGTTTCAGCTGATCTACATACTGGGGCTGAAGTTAGTGGTAAGCAATAGTTCCAGGTTTAGAATGCCCCTTTGAGTCTGTGCAAACCAACTAACTAGCATGTTTTAAGGCTCTTCAACAACTCTTCTCTAATCTGTTCCCATACTTAGTGTTGGAAATTTCCTCCTGAAAATTGCAGGCGTAAACCTTCTTCTAGAATTGGGAAACAATTGGTTGGAGGGAGAGAACTTGCAAACACTCAGATTTTAGCATGAGCAAATCTACTCATGCATATATGCTTATGCTAACATGCAGTTCATATATATTTTCTAGGAGTACTATTTCTTGACCTACTTTTGTAAATTCTTGGGAATTCACAAAAGCCGTATAGTGCACTTATTGCAAGGACATATACCATGGGTGCACTTTTGAGACTTTATTTAATGATTGGGCCCCTAATTTGGTCTGGCGTTGACCGTGACCGTTTCAGTTTATTAAAATTCGGTCTCTCTCTCTGTATTTTCTTGCTTCACTGTGAGTGACCGCATTCTGCTCTTTCACAAGGAGCATATTTGCACACAAAGTAGTTTTGTTCAGTGCCAGTTACTGGCAGTGTGTGGTTTTTGAGACCAAAAACAGCTTTTGCTAATGTTTGTTATAATGGTTGAGGACCTGGCAGCTTCCAAACCAATATGGTTTTACAAAAACCATGCCAAAACAAGTCACACATTGACAAAACTACAAAGCTGACCACCAATTTCAGACCTACTTGCTTTGCCAATGCTGGTTACACTGATTTTCCATTATAAATATTTTTGGGAAATACTAGCATGCATCAACACGTTACTAAATGATGCTGCAAAGAAATAGTACCTAAAATTTTACAATGGTTTAGCAAAATATTTTTTTTCTTGCTTTCATTTTTTTAAATGTTTTTAACGGAAAAGGGCGTTAGTCCTACTACTGTCAGAAAGGACCTATAAAGCTTTATAAACACACAAAAACCTAACCTGTCATTCAATACTGCTGTTAAATCATTAAACAGACTGATGCCTTTATCTGATTCGATTGGTCTTTCGTAATTTAATTACTTTTATTGAAATACCATTTTTTTTATCCTGACAAGACATTAAGACATGCCTTTCCAAAAAAATAAACACTACATCAACGAATATTTTTTTCTTGTGTACATACTGTGTTCATTCAGTGTTTGACATAAAGCATACATTAAATACAAAATACAAACCAAATTAAATCATAACAAACCGAATTAAATACTAATGAACCAGTCAAGATAATTTATACCACAACAGCCATTTGAGTAACAATGAATACACCATTTCTCACAAACACTGCAAAGGTTGTTGGACTACTGGGTATTTATTTAGAGGTCTAGCGGGCATACATCATTTGCAGATCAATGCTCAATGTAGACCATTATCATTCATCAATGCATTTTGTTTATGAACATTTTATTTTTAAAGCAAAGAATCATCAATCTTGCTATCAAACTTCTGCAAATATTTGCATCAAATCAGAGAGAATTCAGGGAGCATTATACATAGCCTCATATTGCTAAACTTTGAAAACGTGTGTACACATGTTTATACTGGAACCACTGTCAGTAGTGCAGTCAGAGCTTATAACATTTACAAATGAACAAAGATATCACCTTAACTGCACACAGCGCCCTTCCCTGATCCATAATGTGGTACTGCAGCCGTCAGCCAAAGGGTTTGTGCTGCAGGGGGTTGGGCGTACTTGTCCCAAGGACAAAAATCAGATGAAAACGAGTTGCCCTTGACCCCAAACAATATGTCCTGGACGTTGAGCTATAGGAATTCCACATCCCCGTACCTTTAAACAGATAACCTGATTTTCTCCCTTAGAACTTTTTCCACAGAAAAACAGTCTTGCAGTCCTAAATGTAAAGTTGAGAATTGTATGAAAACCTAAGAAACTGTGTTTTGAGAAAAACAGACTTAGTTACCTTTTATCCAGGAAATGCCCCAGTGTGACATTACCACCCCCTTTTGTACCGCTTTTGGCCGCCATAAGTGTGGCAGGGTATGCTCAGACGTGAGTCCCTTGCTCACTTTGCCACTGGATTCAAGTAAGCCGGGCTGAAGATGGCTGGTATGCCAGAAACCGGTCTTCGGAAGCTTGTTTCCGGTCCAGGGAAGACATGGCTTGGCATTACGGACTGGACTGTTCCCATGAGGCACAGGGTCAGACTGATTTGCATATAGCCATGTCTGAACTGGGGTGGCAGAGTGGGCTAAAGAACGGTGATGGATTAAACCCAGATCTTTTGACTGGGTGTGAGTGTTAAATTGGTTCAGATGCTCCGTCCATTACCACCCCTTTTGTACCTCCCCCCCCAGTGTGACATCTAGGCATATCACACTGAGTAGAAAAAGTAATCCCGAGTAAAGTAATAAACGTAATCAAAAAGTAATTACAACTGTATTAGCACATTTTTACAAACCTGTAAGAAAAGTTATTCTTCATCCAGCTTTCTTTTTAACAATTTTTTATTTTTTATTAAATGCTTAACACTACCCTCTGGTATAGCTTCACTGCTCGTCCATACTACCACAAATAGAGAGTAAGGTAATATCTACTTTTACCTCTGTAAGCCTTTGGGAATACACTGGACTCTGTGTGCACACTAACTTACTTTTATATATATATATATATATATATATATATATATATATATATATATATATATATATATATATATATATATATATATATATATATATATATATATATATATCCAGCTTCCTACAGATTCTCTATTCAACCACAGATTCCTCACCAACTCTCCCTCCTCGCTGTTCTGCGTGAAATGTACTTTTTCCACATTTGAAAAGGCTCCAGTTAACGCTCTACACACCAGGGACTATAGAATAGTATTGGACAGTTTGGTGTTTAACCAAATCTGTTCGCTTTTGCTGATCCAGAAACTTCATTGTCTTAATAGTAAAAGTGGCAAGGCAGAGCTTGAGTTCTAAGCCACAATTGGCATGTGCTCTATAGTAAATGTAATCTGATCTAGTACCACCATTACATGGGAGATATAGTCTTGCGTTTTGACAAGCAAAACACCACCAGAGGCTTGTTGTCTCCAGAGTCTCTATTTTTGTGTAAAGAATCAAATAAAAGTCAAGTTCTTGGAGAAAGTTGCATTTGACTTCTTTCTAGGCCTGTATGATAATTGAAAGGTTTACTGTTATCAGCCTCTGAATCATGACTAGATGCTCCATCACATGCTCCCAAAGAAGACATTGTGGCTTGCTCACTCAGAATGATTTTTTAAAAAGCTACCGAATCCAGAATAACTTTAGGCCCTTGGTTCAGAATAACTTTACAAGCCCTTCTTGAGGTAATAGGTGGTTGGTTCATAACTCCCTCCTGAAAGGGAAGTACACAACATCATTGGATACTCCAGAGGTCATGGGAATCACTAAATAAGTATTTTGTTTTGAGGGATATTTCTTACGGCAGATTCCTCACAGTTAAAATATCCTCAAACGTTACATTGGATCTGGAAAATGTAAACAGCAGTGTAGCTCCACATTAACTTCGTTCTCATCTGGAAGTGACGACTGAGCCGCCTATAAGTAACACCCCTTTGTGCCAGCGTCCGTTCCTTATTTTCCTTGGCTTTGTATGTAGATCCAGAGCTCTCCATCTTTTACTTCGTCAGTTGACAAGTGTTTTTTAAAAATCAAAATTCTTCTTTTTTCTTTTGAGTGTGCAAGGGAAATCTGTCCCGTCTTAAACAGTATATTATTTGACTGGTGGGTCCTTCGGATTGCTCATCAAAGATATTCTTTGATATTCCTTATCGACTTACTGCTTCTTCCACCCATATCAGATAGTCTTTCGGAGGAGCACCTCTCCCTCTTGCTCAAAGACTTGTACCTCCTTTGGCCGAAGAAGCCGCAGAGAGTGTTCAGGCCTCGAAAGTAAGGACAGTTACTCTTGCTATTTCCTTGTGCTAAAGAACGACGGACCCTCTAATTTAAATCCTACCTCTTGAATGCCTTCTTGCGGTAGAACAAATCCAAGATGCCCACGTTGGCCAAAGATCTGTCAGCCCTAGATCCAGGTGACTGGATGTTTTCTTTGGACCTGCAAGATACCCTAAGTTCATGTACCCATCATGCAGTCCCACAGTTGCTACATGCGGTTCAGTGTGGGCCAGGAGTATAATCAGTATGGGATGCACCCCTCCGGCCTCACCAGTCCCCCATGGGTGTTAACAAATGATGGCAATGGTCGCAGCACGCCTTCGGAGGTTGTACAATTCCAGTTTTCCCCTATGTCGACACTTAGCTCTTGAAGGTGGGCTTGCCGCAGTCAGTTGTAGACCAAATCCAGGCAACAGCAAACTTTCTGATCTCAATAGGTTTCACTATCAACGCGCAGAAGTCACAACCCACAGCTCCCTCTTATCGGGCCCTTTTAGAGATGGTGCTGTTTAGTTCCATCCCTCAGCCTGTACGAGTCTAGGACATTCAGGCTATGATCCTAATGTTTCAACCTCGCTACTGTATCTCAATGAGTATGTCTAAGGCTTCTTGATCTGTTAAACTCCAGCATCTTTCATGTCGACTGTGCCAGGTGGCATAAATGGGATTTGCAGTGGAACCTGAAGTCTCAGTGGGCCAGCATTAGCGGAACGTGTCCGATTTCACCAAGGTTTTGGAGAAGTCTTAATGTACCTGCAGTGGTTGCTGCACAAATACAGTTGTACCAGTGATAGACTCAGCCAGAGCGGACAGTGCTGACTGTGCGTCTTTGCTGGGTTGGGGAGGCCATCTGGAAGAGGTGGAGACCATGGACTTTGGTCTTTGTTGGGACCTGCCACTCAAAGCCTTCCTCCTCTTCATCAAAGAGATTCTGGTTCAAGTTCTCGCAGGCAACACAACTGCCATGTGGTACCACTTCAAGTGAGGTAGGGTAGGGGTCCTAGGTCCTCTGAAAAGAAACACACCATATCTGGCCCTGCCTTGAGTGTCTGGGCATTTCCCTGGTCATTAACCATCGGGTGGCATCTTTATACACCAAGTGGAAAAACTCAGCCAGCTGCACCCATTGGATCACAAATGGTGGTTCCCTCCCGAGGTGACAGGGCATCGTCTAGCAATGATGTGTGTCCAGGTTAGATCTTTTCCAAAGTCTCAAAAGTTTTGCGCACTGGCGTTTCCAAGAAGGGGCACGGGACTCCTGTACTCCTTTTTGCCACTGCCTCTCCTGTCCTGAATTCTGAAGAAGATCAGAAGCTACCAGGCCAAAGTCACCCTAGTGGTTCGGGATTGGGCAAGGAGAGTTTGGCACGGGGAACTTCTGGGCATGAGCATATGTGTCTGATCAGGCTACAGATTCTTGTTGATTTCCTGTTACAGCAGCAGAGTGGGGTGTTGCATTGGAATCTGGGCAGTCTTCACCTCTATGCATGGAGAGTGATAGGTGGCAGTTGACAGTTTGTTCTTCCTTCCAAAGTTGTGGATGTCATCCTTGCTGCCAGACATCTCACTACAAAGTCCATCTACACTGGAAGCTCGGTAAAATGTGTGGTCTTGTGTCGCACCCACAGTATGAATGCCTTACAGACCAAACTGTTGAATGTCTTGTGTGTTTTACGTCAGGCCCCTTAATGCATGGAGTTTGAGACTGCAGATGACTGTGTTTGTTCTTCCTCCTCAAGTTCTTACAGTCATCTGTGCTACAAAGCCCCTCTACGTCGGATGCTGGGACATTTGTGTGGACTTGTGTGGTACCTGCAATATGAATATGTTACAGGCCAAACTGTTGTATGCTTTATCTTTGGCACAGCAAGAACTTTCAGTGGGCACCATAAAAGGTTATGTGTCTAATTGCCGTAAACTTCAGGCATTCCAGGGCAACTGCCTTACACTGCCTTTTATTCTGATAGAGTAGGTCGTTATTTTGGCAAAGATCATAACTTCTTATCACTTTGAGCAATCCATCACTCTCCCAATGTTCTTTGGTTTGCCTCACCCTTTAAAAGAGGATGAAAGGCTCCATTGGTTGGACCACAAGACAGTCTTGAGCTTTTACATCACCGAAAACCTCAAGCAGGCAAAAAGGTTTTTGTAGGGTTCTATGGGGCGAAGTAGGGCGAAGCAGTGCAGAAAAGGACTCTATTGAAGTGGCTAATCCTCTGCATTAAGACCTGGTACACTTTAGCCAAAAAGCAGCCTTTAGAAGGACTGAGATCCCATTCCACCAGAGCCAAGGTTGCTGCCACTGGGTTGGCACATGGAGTTCCTGTTCTTGATCTTGCTCAAGCAACGATGTGAGCATCAGAACACTACCATTTTGACAGTGAGTTATGATAGGAAGGGAACTAAGTCTGTTCAGTACGGCATGACTTTTTGGTCTGAGGCATTCCACAGACACATGACTTTGGAGGCTCTGCTTGGGTTTCTATTCTCAAGAGTGGAATGTACCTTTTAGAAGTATTTATCAGAAGAACAAGTTGCTTCCTTTGTTAATGCGCTTTCTGGTGTATACGCTATCTAACCACAGATCCCTCAACAATGGAATATTCCCAGGTTCCAGACTGCATCTGGAATTTCATTTTCTTTTGACATTTAAAAGGCTGGATGTATTAGACCAGTTTGAAGTTGAATGTAATACATCTATCCTCTGACATTGTTTGCCAGTGGCCCTACGTGCAATGCTGAATAGCTCTTCAGGAGTTAACCATAGGTAAATGTAAAATCCAAGTAATCTAAATGCCTTCCACTTAAAAGATGAAGGGATAAGACCAGTGCTTAATTGGAGCCAGTGGTTGCCGGTGGGCGGAACAAGCACTTATTTCTGGGGACTGGCACTTATTTCTGGGTGCCACAACTTATTTCCTCCAAAGGAGTTTGTTGTACTACAGAAGTTGTATTAGTTATGTAACTAAATTTGATAGATAACTTAATTATTCTGAGTAAAATTAATTAAAAAGGTTTCAATGACCATTCATAGACTTAACTAAACATAACAATACTTGACATAAGACAGAAACGAAAAGACATGTGTATAGGCAAAAAAATGAATTTTATCACAATTGAATCATAAAGGGAAAAATACAAAGCATAAGGAATGTGCAAAACAGGAATACAGGATAAGTATCACGAAATAAATCAAAAAATCTCTGTAAAGCCTGTGAGCGGCCTATCCAAAATAAAGATTATGAGAAAATCTCCTTTGGATAAGGTTGAGGTCGACGTTTCGGTCTTTATGGATAACTCTTCAAGACCATCATCAGGACAGTATATTGTAAATCCCTTAAATCAATAACTTTAACTCCGCGTGGTGGAGGCAGATGATATGGAGAGCCGGGACAGAGGTAAATCTTTGAATTCACAAGAAAGTTGGCAATTGGGGCTTCTTTTATAACTTATTCGAACCGCATCAACTATTGTGGAGGGGGTCGCAAAGAGATTCAAGTCGTCTAAGGTGAACGATCTGTAAATGCGTTGGGCAGAGCAGGAACGCGAGCAATTAAAGCTCTGCTCTTTGCATGTCAATCCTCATAAGTTTGTCGAGGAGATCTCAATTAATCGCCAAGTCGCCAGGAATGCGCGATCTGTGAAAGTTCTCAATTCCGAGGCAGCAGGAAGTGTACACCGTCACTCTGGAAGCAAGAAGGTGAAGCGTCCTGCTCTGCCCAACGCATTTACAGATCGTTCACCTTAGACGACTTGAATCTCTTTGCGACCCCCTCCACAATAGTTGATGCGGTTCGAATAAGTTATAAAAGAAGCCCCAATTGCCAACTTTCTTGTGAATTCAAAGATTTACCTCTGTCCCGGCTCTCCATATCATCTGCCTCCACCACGCAGAGTTAAAGTTATTGATTTAAGGGATTTACAATATTAATTGCCTACTGTCCTGATGATGGTCTTGAAGAGTTATCCATAAAGACCGAAACGTCGACCTCAACCTTATCCAAAGGAGATTTTCTCATAATCTTTATTTTGGATAGGCCGCTCACAGGCTTTACAGAGATTTTTTGATTTATTTCGTGATACTTATCCTGTATTCCTGTTTTGCACATTCCTTATGCTTTGTATTTTTCCCTTTATGATTCAATTGTGATAAAATTCATTTTTTTGCCTATACACATGTCTTTTCGTTTCTGTCTTATGTCAAGTATTGTTATGTTTAGTTAAGTCTATGAATGTTCATTGAAACCTTTTTAATTAATTTTACTCAGGATAATTAAGTTATCTATCAAATTTAGTTACATAACTAATACAACTTCTGTAGTACAACAAACTCCTTTGGAGGCAATTTTACCCATCCTTTCACGTTTTTACCCAAGCCCCCAAAGGTTTACTGGGTTGCTCACTTTATCTACCACCACTTATTTCCAGCATCAGATATTTACAGAGCACAAGAGCATATCGGAAAGATGGAGGAAGCTAAAGACTGCCACACTGTAACAAAGAGAAAACTGGAACCTGCAAGAGCAAGCAAAAGGGACAGGTGGTGTCTGGAAGTGGATTAAAGACTACCAGCCTTGGTATTCAGCATGCCGACATATAATTTCACCGGCAGCCAGCTTCTGAGCAGAGCTTCGGGCACCAGTGCTCTTTCTTTCACAAATTTATCACTGGATGAGACCTAATGTCTTTTGCAAAGTTTCATTGTGTGAGTGGGTGACTTGAGAAAAATTTAGTATCATGTTAATCACGCTACCTGCTGCCTGGCATTTGACGATAAATAGTTAGGTTTCCTATTGATCTCATGGCCACAATTTAAACTTTGGGGATCTTGAGCCCTGGAGTTTTGTAAAGCACTCTGGACACTTTTCTTTTCACCACTATGCCACTTTATACGGGTATCCCCCATATATAAATCGGGCGTGGTCCTACTTCAATTGGAACATAGGAAATAGCTTTGATATAATATTTGTAAAAGTTTCAGTTTAATATGACATATTTGTTCATGTTAAGACTTGTAGCACATTATTTGATTGTTTTATTCCCCCTTCCCCTCAGGAGTTTGATTTCCATGTACGGTGGCCAGGCGTAAAACTTCTCACTTCACTTCTGAAGCAACAAGGTTCTCCAGTGCAGCAGATTATTCTAGTTAGTCCGATGGGTAAGTGTTTAACCACTTGGGATGTTGCATGAAGAACATCAGAAAACAGACACAGTGACGGTTACTCATCAGCCATATGTTTTGCAGTGACACTGTCTTTAAAGTGATTCTAGCCTTTAATTTTTATTTTTTGTTCATCGCCGATCACATCAGCTAAATTTGATATATTTTATGCCTTACATTAATCCATCCATCAATTGAAGCATAACAAATCCAGATGACAGTAAGGAGGTTATCCTATATCCTATTATAAAATAATTTTAATGACTATCAGTTTGGTGAGAATACATTTGCTGTTAGTTTTAAAAAGGAGAGGACAATTGCCAGTCTTGCATTGCCCTTTTATAAATCTGGTGCGTCCTCCTCATCTTACTGTTTGTGTTCCCACCTTCCAGTGAGACTTGCGTCCTGCCTGCTTTATGGGTGCACATAACTTAATTGTGAGACTTTGGACCTTGTCTGTTTGTTTTGTGGTAAAATCCTTTTCTCCCTTTCCCTCAAAAATCTGGTAGGATGCATGCCACAATCTGGCGTAGGTAATGTAGTTTGCCACTGATGTTTTTTTTGTAGCAGACTTTCATGCTTTTCATTAATTGCTTTTGCAATCACTATTTGGTTAGCTCCTTTTGAGATTTATTTTGTTAATGTCCCAAGATCTCTTCTATTCTTTCTTCGACAAATGCATATCAAGGAGTCACATTCTGCAGCTCTTAACTGATAGTTGCTGGACATTGGACTTTGGTTAGTGGGACGTGGAACCTGATGCAGCGGTTTGCTAAGCATAGTTCGTGTCAGTGGTTGAAGAGATGCTTTCCAAACACCACCACTATCCTTAGAGCATTTATTGGTTCTTTCTGTCTCACACAGTGTGGCACAACTCCTTGGTCGATACTAGATGATTTGCTACCAAAGATAAAATCACTGTTTTCTGATGGATATGTCTGCTTGTGGATTCCTCACCTTTTGAAGTTACCCTGTGCCAGCATTCCACTGAAACTTTTTCATAGCTCTCCCAAGTCAACGAGGACGTTGCAATAGCACGTCTCCGCTCACGACTCCATATGACATCACTGGAGCCATAAGAAGGTCTCGTCGATGTGCTGACGTCAGTTCCCTTTTTTCCACCCCGTTGACGCGTAATGGTTTTTCTGGGACTGTCCATTTCTGTAGATTTACATTGTTTGTTTCAATAACTGTAGTGTAGCATTGCGATGGCTACACAAAAGAAGTCCGGGTTCAAGCCTTGTAGGGAATGTGGGGGTCATATGTCCATCCAGACCCCAATGAAGATTGTCTTTGGTGCCTGTCGTCGGATCACAACGCCGAAGGATGTTCGTTTTTTCGAAGGATAAATCCGAAGGCACTAAAGGAGAGGGAGGCGACGTTTTTCATGGCCGGGCGACACCTCGAGGCCGTTGAAGAAGCACAAAAAGAATCGTTGTCATGGGTTCCGGCGTCGTTCTTCGAAAGGCAAGTCTTCAAGGTCGGCTTCTCTAATTCAGCGGCTGTGAGAAGTTGGCCTGATATGTGATGTCCACTATTCTAGTGGGCACCCTGTATCCGTCCAAACCACCCTTATGGTGTTGGTTGTCAAGTCAACCTTATAGACCAGCTATCCTAGTGGTAGCATGGACAAAGCAGTCTTAGGCTAAAACTTCAGAGAGCATGTGAAGCCAGCTGTTTTACCATATGTAACCCCTTGAATACCAAATGAAAGGACACCACACTGGTTATATATAAAATATATATGTATTTATTACTAACACTACCCGTCTGAACTCTTTGAGGTCAGAGGCACAAGCACATAACAAGATACTTAATTATCATACCATAAGTTTAACAAAATACAGTCGAGCCCTAGGGGCTTTGCAGACCATATACTAAAATAGTGGTATAAGAACCACGTCACGAACAAGGAGTAGGCTTAGGGCCTAGGGAATCGCTGGGGCTACACTGAACTACCAAAGGTTAGGAAGCAGAAGGCCCACAGGAAGCGTTTGCAGTGTCTTAACACACACGCAAGTTACCATAGGGATATAATGGGAACGTAAGAGTCAGAAACTAGTTGATTTAGGATACTTCCGGATGGACTAGGAGAAAGCTACTGAAAACTAGGTCACTTGGATAGTCAATACCCACAGGAGCACCGGAGTACTTGCGTTACCTCACCCACAGGAGCCGGGTGCATAGGTGTCAAGTTGTGTCGGGTTTCGTCACTGAATCCTATGGAGACCTGTGAAAAGATGCTGCAGGCAACCAGGAGAGAAGTGTCCGGTTGGATCCAAGGGTGGATCGAGGATGAAGAGTACCTGAAAGCAGAGGGGACAGAGTCTGGGTCACTAGCCAGTGACCAGGAAGGAACTAGGCGATGTCGTGAAGCAATCGGGTGATGTCGTGAAGCTTGTCTCCGCAGCCACGTGGACCAGGAGGTGTCTACGACGACCAGGAGCTGGATACGGACTCTCCCACGAAGGATCTCGCTGTCAGTGGTGTCGGCTTCCGGATTGGAGTCAACAAGCCTTGGCAAAGGCAACCCACGCAGCAATCGAAGATGGCTTCTGTTGCAGACTAGCAAGGTCTGGGGGGCTTCTCCTTTTCAGGGAAGCAAGGGCCAGCCTGGAGCAACCAGGCCAGCGGTGTAAGTTCAAAGGTTCGTCGTCACAGAGGCCACTAGTCAACGGGCAAGTGACCGGATAGACGCGTCGAGCACAAAAACACTAGCAGGTCCCACGCGGCACTCGTGGAGTGTGGAGGGCTGTGCGTTGGTATAGAAGGTGCTCGGGGCTGGGGCTTCTCAATCTCTAATGCACAACTTCAAGGGTGAGGAGGGGGAGATTCTTGACTCAGTGGATGACTTTGAGGGTCTACAGGAGGCAAGTGGTTTGAACACTTCCCCAGAGTGGGAACTTTCTTCCCCTAAGACGCTACCTTCTCAGGATGTGGCTCCTTATCATACTTTTATAAGGAAGGCAGCTGACCTTTTGGATGTGCAGTTACCCATGGCTGACAGGCCCAACATTCTGACTGAAGTTTGCACTCTCCAACTTCAGTAGTAGAGGCTTTGCTCCCATTCAATGAGGCTCTGACGGAACTGATTTTGGAAGTGTGGCAAAAGCCTATGTCTGCCCTGGCGGTACGCAGAACTGTGACAAGACGCTAAAAAGCTGCTCTTGGTGAACCAGCCTTTTTAACCTCTTACCTAGGCTTGGTGGTCCGGGCTTCATGTTCGTCCAAACAGTCGGCAGGATCCTTCCCTTCCACCCTGGGGGATAGGGATTCCAAAAAGCTAGAGTAGTCAGCAAAAAAAGTGTTCTCTTCATCAAGCATGGCCTTAAAATCTACAAACGCCACATGCTTGTTGGAAAGATTAATCCACGCTTTGAGGGACATATCCAAAGATGATGCTCCTAAGTTGCCTGAGGATGTTTGAGGTCACTTTCTGGATGTGTTGACTGATACAAGGGCTGCAGACCTTCAGGTGATCCAGTCGGGTCTGGATACAACGGACTTAATCGCCAGGGCGATGGGCTCTTCGGTGGCTACCTGGAGGCACACCTGGTTGAGAAGCTCTGGGTTTTCTCCAGTTGGGCAAGCCACTCTGCTTCATCTCCCTTTCGATGGTTGCAGGCTCTTTGGAACAAAGATGGATTCTGCTCTGCAATGTTTCAAGGATAGCAGGGATACTGCAAGATCCTCAGGCCTGCAGTCCCAGCCTAGGGATTATGGTTACAGAAGATTTCGTGGATTTCAATCAATCAATCAATCAAGGCATTTATAGAGCGCACTACTCACCCGGGGGGTCTTAAGGCGCTTTGGGGGAGGGGGGGGTGGGGTGCCGCTCCTGCTTGAACAGCCAGGTCTTGAGTTTCTTCCTGAAGGAGAGGTGGTCTTGGGTCAGGCGAAGGTCGGTCGGGAGGGTGTTCCAGGTCTTGGCGGCCAGGTAGGAGAAGGACCTTCCTCCTGTTGTCGCTCTTCGGATGGGGGGGACGGCGGCGAGGGCGTGGTTGGTCGATCGGAGGTGGCGTTTGGGAGCGTAGAAGTTGAGGTGGTTGTTGAGGTAGCTCGGGCCTTGGTCGTGTAGGGCTTTGTGTGCGTGGGTGAGGAGACGGAAGGTGATTCTCTTGTTGACGGGGAGCCAGTGCAGGTCTCTCAGATGTCCGGAGATGTGGCTGCGTCGGGGGATGTCGAGGATGAGTCTGGCTGAGGCGTTCTGGATCCGCTGGAGTCTCTTCTGGAGCTTGGCGGTGGTTCCGGCGTAGAGGGCGTTGCCGTAGTCCAGTCGGCTGGTGACGAGGGCCTGGGTGACCGTCTTCCTGGTCTCGGTGGGGATCCACCGGAAGATCTTCCGTAGCATGCGCAGGATGTTAAAACAGGACGCGGAGACGGCGTTGACTTGTCTGGTCATGGAGAGGGAGGAGTCCAGGATGAAGCCCAGGTTGCGTGCGTGGTCTGTCGGTTTGGGTGCGGTGCCCAGGGCGGGGGGCCACCAGGAGTCGTCCCAGGCGGAGGGCGAGGAGCCCAGGATGAGGACTTCCGTCTTGTCCGAGTTCAGCTTCAGGCGGCTGGTCGACATCCACTCGGCTACGTCTTTCATCCCTTCGTGGAGGTTGTTTCTGGCGGCGGCGGGGTCGTTGGTCAGGGAGAGGATCAGCTGGGTGTCGTCAGCGTAGGAGATGATGTTGAGGTTGTGTTGGCGTGCGATGGCCGCAAGGGGGCTCATGTAGACGTTGAAGGGGGTGGGGCTGAGCGAGGAGCCCTGAGGAACGCCGCAGATGACTTCCGTGGCTGCAGATCTGAACGGTGGTAGACGGACACTCTGTGTCCTTCCAGCGAGGAAGGAGATGATCCACTCCAGTGCCTTCTCCTGGATTCCGATGTTGCTGAGGCGCTGCACTAGGGTGCGGTGGCAGACAGTGTCGAACGCCGCGGAGAGGTCTAGGAGGATGAGGGCCGCTGTTTCACCGTTGTCCAGCAGGGCTCGGATGTCATCGGTGGCAGTGATGAGGGCGGTCTCGGTGCTGTGGTTGGCTCGGAAGCCAGACTGTGAGGGGTCGAGGGATCCATTCGTCTCGAGGAAGGCGGCCAGCTGCTTGTTGACGGTCTTCTCGATGACTTTGGCTGGGAACGGGAGGAGCGAGATGAGGCGGTAATTCTTGAGTTCGGTGGGGTCCGCTGTTGGTTTCTTTAGTAGAGCGCTGAGTTCGGCGTGCTTCCAGCTCTCAGGGAAGGTGGCGGTGTCGAAGGAGGTGTTGATGATGTCCCGCAGGTGGGGTGCGATGACAGCGTCGGCCTTGTTGAAGACGTGGTGGGGGCAGGGGTCGGTCGGAGATCCGGAGTGGATAGAGTTCATCGTGCAGATGGTGTCTTCTGTGTTGATCTGGGTCCAGGCGCTGAGGGTGGTGGTGGGGGGCGTTGGAGCGTTCTTTGTGGGCTGAAGCTGTTGTGTATGTCAGCGATCTTGTTGTGGAAGTAGGAGGCGAGGGAGTTGCAGAGGTCTTGCGACGGGGTGATGTTGTTGTTTCCGGCGTTGGGGTTGGAGATCTCTTTCACGATGTTAAAAAGTTCCTTGCAGTTGTGTGCGTTGTTGTCCAGCCGGTCCTTGAATGCTGTTTTCTTGGTGGCGTGGATCAGTTGATGGTGCTTCCGGGTGGCGAGCTTGAGGGTGGTCATGTTGTCCGGTGTTGGCTCCCTTCTCCAGGCTTTCACGAGGGCTCGGCAGTTCTTCTTGGAGCTCTTGAGTTTGTCGGTGAACCATGGGGCCTTCTTGCTGCCGGGTCTGCTAGGCGGGGTCCTCAGTGGGGCGAGGTCGTCTGCGCAGTTGCTGATCCACTTCGTGAGGTTGTCGGCGTCCTGGCTGGGGTTCGCTGAGCTGGCAGGAGGGTGCTGGCTCAGGGAAGCGGCGAGCTGGTCTGCTGTGATCTTGTTCCAGCTTCTTCGAGCAACCTGTTGCTGGTGGTGGTGGATCGTGGATCTTCTGAAAGTGAAGTGGACGCAGCTGTGGTCCGTCCAGTGGAGTCCGGTGGCGTGGCTGAAGACGATGTCCTTGCTGGATGAGAAGACAGCGTCGAGTGTGTGTCCGGCGAGGTGGGTGGGGGTGGTCACCAGCTGCTTGAGTCCGAGGTTGGCGAGGTTGTCAAGCAGGGTGATGGTGTTGCGGTCGTTTTTGTTCTCCAGGTGGAAGTTGATGTCCCCCAGGAGGATGTAGTCAGCGGATGGGAGGGCGTGCGGGCTGATGAAGTCGGCGATGTCTTCGCTGAATTGTGTGCGTGGTCCCGGGGGTCGGTAGATGAGGGTGCCTCTGAGGGTGGTTTTGGGGTCCGTGTGGATCTGGAAGTGCAGGTGTTCGGCGGTTGTCAGGGTGTCGTCGGTGTTGGTCGTGATGCGGATGCTGTCCCTGTAGATGATGGCGATGCCTCCTCCAGTCTGGTTGCCTCGGTCTCTTCGGGTGATCTTTAGCCTTCTGGGATGGCGATGGCGATGTCAGGCGCTGAGGAGTCGTTCATCCAGGTTTCCGTGAGGAAGGCGACGTCAGGAGCTGTGGTGTCGAGGAGGTTCCAGAGTTCGATGGTGTGTCTGTGGACGGAGCGGGTGTTGAGTAGGATGCACTTGAGGTGGTTGCTGCTGGTGTTCGGCTTGGCGGGTGCTGGTGCGGGGCAGGTCCGGATGCAGGAGAACTTGCAGGCGTGACAGCTGAAGGGTCCGTGGGTTCGTCTCGGGGTGGCTCGGTAGCATCCCGGGATTCGGCCGGTGTTGAGTGCGTTGAGGGTGGCAGCGTCGTACGTCCGGCGGGTGGGCTGGGGTCCTCGGGGGCCAGGGGTCCTGGCACTGGGCGCGGTCCAGGCGCAGACGGGCTTACCTTTGGCGCACCTTCGGCGCTCAATCGGTGCTCCCGCTGCGCGCGTCCGCTGCGCGGTCGCTCAGGGGGCGTCATAAGAAGGGGGACGGGAGGGCGGGTCTGCTGGGCTGGGTGAGCGGCTGGGCCAATGGGCCGGTGGTGGGCGGGGCCGCAGGGGGCCAGCGGCGGGAAAAGTGGCGAGCGGGCGGCTCAGCTGTGGCTGGGCCGCTCGGGGGTGCTGGGGGGGCGACGGTGTCGGAGGCGGCAGGCAGGAGGCTGGCAAGGAGGTTGTCTGGCTAGCAGGATCAGCAGGCGAGGGAGCAAGGGGGTGACCTGGCCTCGAGAGGCACAGTGGTCACTCCCGCGGCAACCAGGCTCTCCCCTTAAGAAGGGGGACGGGAGGGCGGGTCTGCTGGGCTGGGCGAGCGGCTGGGCCAATGGGCCGGTGGTGGGCGGGCCGCAGGGGGCCAGCGGCGGGAAAAGTGGCGAGCTGGCGGCTCAGCTGTGGCTGGGTCGCTCGGGGGTGCTGGGGGGGGCGACGGTGTCGGTGGCGGCAGGCAGGAGGCTGGCAAGGAGGCTGTCTGGCTAGCAGGATCAGCAGGCGAGGGAGCAAGGGGGTGACCCGGCCTTGAGAGGCACAGTGGTCACTCCCGCGGCAACCAGGCTCTCCCCTTAAAAGGGGGACGGGAGGGCGAGTCTGCTGGGCGAGCGGCTGGGCCAATGGGCCGGTAGTGGGCGGGGCCGCAGAGGGCCAGCGGCGGGAAAAGTGGCAAGCGGGCGGCTCAGCTGTGGCTGGGCCGCTCGGGGGTGCTGGGGGGGCGACGGTGTCGGTGGCGGCAGGCAGGAGGCTGGCAAGGAGGCTGTCTGGCTAGCAGGATCAGCAGGCGAGGGAGCAAGGGGGTGACCCGGCCTCGAGAGGCCTTGAGAGGGAAGGTGGCTTCTTTTCAAGGTAGTCAGCAGCAGCAGAACCCCCTCTACAAGGTGTATAGAGAGAAGGTAGGAGGCCGTCTGCGGGGGGCCGCCCAACAGCAGTCCTCATCCTCCTCTCCTGTTTCCCCCACTGGATCCGCAGGGAAGCAGCTCTAGATCCCCCATCTTGGAGCATGTTCGTCCTGTAGGAGGCCGGGTGTCCGGTTTTCTACCAAACTGGAAATCTGTTACATCAGATCATTGGGTTTTAAATCTTGTAGAAAATGGGTACGGCCTTCCTTTCCAGGAGTTTCCCCCTCCTTGCCAGGGCTGGTGTTCGGAGGACCATCTTTTGCTTCTGCAGCAGGAGGTCCTGTCCTTGTTACAAAAAGGTACGATAGAGGTGGTTCCGGAGTAGGAAAGAGGTCGGGGTGTTACTCCCGATATTTCCTGATCTCCAAAAAGGACTGGCGGTTGAGACCGATCCTGGACCTCAAGGTCTTGAATTTTTACCTCCAGCAGGAGAACTTCAAGATGCTGACCCTAGCTCAGGTTCTTATGGTGCTGCAGCAGGAACACTGGATGGTTTTGATCGATTTGCTGGTTGCTTATTTCCACATTCCCAACCTGAAGTGGAAGTATCTCCGTTTTCCGGAGGGATCTGAACACTACCAATTTGCGTACCTTCCTTTTGGCCTTACTTCCGTGCCTAGGGTCTTCACAAAGGTGATGGCGGTGGTTGCAGCTCAACTCAGAAGGTCAGGGATTCGAGTATTTCCTTATCTGGATGACTGGCTGCTCAAAACGAAGTCGCCGGAGTTAGTGCTACATCATCTGCAAATAACGGCTGAGCTGTTGTTCAACTTGGGTATATATATATATATATATATATATATATATATATATATATATATATATATATATATATATATATATATATATATATATACACACAATTCACAGTCCTGTTCCGCTGCCTCAAATCAGGACCAAGATCCAATCTGCCACACCGGATACCACAGGTACAAACCACTCCACAGCGCAAGGATGAAATATTCTTAGAGTTTATTCACACGATTTCGCCAGCATGACGCGTTTCGGTCACTCCACGGTGACCTTGATCACATGACGAACAAAACCAATGAAAATGTATATATAGGGTTACCAATCAACAAAAGGGGCGGGAGAAATAATGGAAACTGAAAAAATCACTTCATGCACATCATCCTGTCATGGAAAACAGACACAGAATTGGATATAAATATAACTGACTATTTACAATCCATAAACTGCTCTCATTATACAAATGCATAAACTATGTATAATTCTTCAAATCAAAATATCATTATATCATCATTGCTGTACATTATGTACACGTGAATCCATCGAAATTGCTGTTTTCATATATTTACAAACCCAATGCCGTGTTGCATTGCATATATTTGCAAAAATCAAAAGATGGTGCGCAAATGTATTTCATATGAAATATCTAAATTTCCCCGTTCACACATCTGAGTTGATTGGTATTAGAACCCCTAACGTGACCACCTAGTGTGCAAAAAAATAAGGGGGGAAAGGGCAAACCCATAACCTGAAATTCAAAAAAAGGGATCAAAATAAGTGATTTGATATGTGACTAATTTATCAAAGTTTTAACACACTGGTCAAAAGTATAAAAATTGGGAGATACTCATGCTTAACCATGTTGTGCCAATTAGGAGGTTTGCATGTGCAAGAGTAATTACAACTACTTAACCTACTTCCCAACCCTAAATCAAACGTGACTATGGTACTTGAAAATTGAATACCCCCAAAAAATAAATACCGAAGTATATATACAATCTCAATTATTAGAGATAACATTCAGACATAGTGCCTTAAGGGTATCAAAACATAACAGTTTTGGACAATACTTTTCAGCTGGTAAACACAGAATTCAAGATGGAATGGATCAATTATGTCCAAATTAAATCAATGATGTGTTTGGAGGAAGATATATACACACACAAATGAGGGAAACTGATTTAACACAGGGAGGATAAAGCCTCAGACGTCACTGCAGTATAAAGATGGAATTCTTATTATAGGTGCAGGTATGACGGTACACTATGGACTGCCCACACTTCTTACAAGTCCAATAAAACTCAGTTGGCCTTCCCTCAAATTTTGCAGACGCTAGATGGTGGATATCCGGAGGGGCTGAATAATACAACTGACCTGGTCAGCATAGCTGAATCATAGGTCGTGATGTTATAAAAAGCAATGAAGGTCCTCCCCTGTATTAAGGCCGTTTGGGATCCTCGTGTCCAATAGTAAAATGTACTTGCTTTCTAATTGTCTGAGGGATCTCTCCCTATTACCCCCCCTGATGCTCTTAGGGACTCCATCAATAATATAATAGCTCAGGTGATTTACATTCTTCTGATGTACTAGGCCAAAGTGCCGAGCCACAGGGTACTTATCATCTGCGTTTACTATGGCCCTGAGATGCTGGAGTATTCTATTGAAGGCCTGTAGTTTAGTGCTCCCAACGTACCTGAGCCCACAAGTACATTGGAGCACATAAACTACAAACTCAGACCGGCATGTATAGTGCCCCTTAATGGAAATAGGGGAAGCCTCAAAAGCAGTTTTGTATTCCTTCGTGGAAACTCCAAACTTACAGGCCCTACACGATATACACCGATAGAAACCTGACTTTTCAAATAGACCCTCCTTTTTGGGGATAACCTCTGGGCTAGATCTTACCAAGGCATCCCGCATCGAGGGTGCCCTCCTGAAAGTTAAAGTTGGCTCTTCAGGTAACAATGGTGCAATTGTGATATCAGTTTTTAATAGTGGCCAATGCTTTCTGAGAATGCCTCTCACTTTTTTCTCCTCACTATTGAACGTGGTGATTAATCCCAATCTATCAGAGACCTCAGATGATTCTTCCTGTCTGGTTCTGGCAGCAGTAGTTGTTCCTAAGTAAACTGCTCGATTTAGCTCATTAGCCTTGGACATTGCCTCCCTTAGGGCCGTGGAGTCATAACCTCTGGACAAGAATCTCTGAAATGCTTCTGTCTGGCACTTTTTCAGGTCCTCCTCAGAACTACAAATCCTGCGAATACTATATATATATATATATATATATATATATATATATATATATACCCATACCCACCCAAATTTCACCTGGTGACCTCTCAGCGCAATCTGTTCATAGGGGCAGTGCTGGACACTACTGTGAATCGTACCTTCCCGCCTCCTAATGGCAGTTCCAGTCCTGAAGGTCTTACGCCTGCTCAGTCTGTTCGCTTCCTGCATACTGTTGGTCAACCATGCATGCTGGCATATGAGGGCTCTCCAGTGGTGCCTCAACAGACAGTGGTTTCAACACAACGAAGGTATCAAGGAGTTGGTCAGAATCTCCATATACAATGTGTCGGATCTGTTATGGTGGAGTGTTTCAGGCAATCTGTCTCAAGGGAAGCTTTTTCAACCTCCTTCTCCAGTGGCCACAGTGATCACGGATGCCTGCACACTGGGGTGGGGTGCTCATCTGGGGGATCTGGAGATGAAGGGCCTTTGTTCTCCAGAGGACAGTTGCTTCTTATCAATCTAATAGAATTGTGGGCGATACATATGGCTCTCAAGGCCTTTCTTCCCTCCCTTTGCCGTCCATCAGTTCAGGTTTTGACGGACAACACTATTACGATGTGGTACATCAACAAACAGGGAGGAGTGGGGTTGTATCATCTCTGCAAAGAGGCTCTGTGGCTCTGGTCCTGGGCTCAGGACCACCAGATTTGCATAATTTCAAATCATCTGGCCAGGGTGCTGAATGTACGTGCGGACATTCTCAGTCGGCAATACTCGGCTGATCAAGAGTGGTAGCTGCACCCGGAGGTGGTTCACCGCATTTTCAGGAGGTTTCCTCGGTTGACCTGTATGCCACTCACGAGCAAGTGCACTGCCCGTTGTTTTGCAGTCTCCAGTATCCAATGCAGGGAGCGTTGGGGGACGCGTTTCAACTAGATTGGAGCTATCAGCTCCTGTACTTTTTTCATCACATACCCTTGATTCCTCGGTTTCCGAGTAAGATTGGCCAAGGCCGGGCCCAAGGCCTATTGATTGCCCTGGATTGGCCAAAAAGGGTGTAGTACACAGACCTTCACCTCTAATCTCACTCTCTGCTCCGTCTCCCTCTATGGGCAGCCCTCCTCTCGCAATCGCTGGGGCAGGTTCTAGAACCCCCACCTCCAGAGCCTGCACCTTCATGCCTGGAGATTGACTGGGGCATCCTGAGTTCTTTCTCTCCCATCGGGCATGGTAGATGTTATATTATCAGCCAGAAGACACTCCACCAAATCTGTCTATTCCTGTAGATGGGCCAGGTTTGTTAAGTGGTGTAGAGAGAGTTCAATTGATCCTTTGAAGGCCCATTTGTCTGATGTTCTTAGTTTTTCTCTTTTCTTGGCCCAGCAAGGTTGTGCTGTGGTGACTGTTAAGGGCTACGTGTCTGCTTTATCAGCCTTCCTTTGTTTGCCAGACCAACCTTTGTTGTTTAAGGCTTCCATAGTTAGGAGGTTCAATAAGTGCCTCGCTAATAGATTTCATCCCACTCCCTTTGTTATGCCTCAGTTGGCCTTAAATTTGGTTCTTACTTTCCTGACGGGTTCTCCTTTCGAGCCTCTTCATAGTTGTCTGTTGAGGCTTCTTACATTCAAAACTGTTTTTCTGATTGCTATTCCTTCTGCCAGTAGGGTAAGTGAGCTTCAGGCTATTTGTTCTAAGCCTCCTTTTACAACCATCCATGC
The DNA here is from genome assembly GCF_964263255.1 of Lissotriton vulgaris. NCBI lineage: Eukaryota > Metazoa > Chordata > Amphibia > Caudata > Salamandridae > Lissotriton > Lissotriton vulgaris. The sequence goes on along the minus strand of NC_141689.1, from coordinate 1,079,088,648 downwards.
AGACAAGATGGTTCTTAGGACCAGAGCTGCTTTTCTACCTTAGGTGGTTAAACCTTTTCTTCTAGTGCGGAAATGAGCCTTTTTAGGGGCCCACCGGTGCAGGGGTTCACCCTTATCTGTCCAACAAAATAGAGATTGACACTGGAGCTGAAATTCAAAATAACAAGTTTATTCACTTATGAGTGAGACCACGTCCGTACAACACCCTTGAGTGTTCCAGGAGGTAGTGACTTGAATGCACAGACGATGGGGGTCTTTTATACTTGATTTTCTGCACTGGTAAGCAGTAGTTACAAATAGAAGGTACAGGCCTACACAGGAAAAACTACTGACAAACATGGGCAAATGTGGAAATCACTTAGTCAGCAATGTGGGGGGAGCAGGAGTGCTTATGGCAGCACTAAGAAATTGACAGTTGAGTCTGAGACAGGTGTTCTGGCAGCTACAAACTCTTTAGTATGCATATTGCTTTTAGCTGAGTCAGGAAGTTAACTAAAATAGACAGCACAGGCAGGGAAAAAAAGACGAGCAGCAGAGGATGGAAGAATTTCATAGCTGACCAAATTGATGCCACAAACTAGATGGTGTCAGCTTATGCTAACAGAGATTATTTGCGATTTCCACAGACTGCCCTGTTAGCATATGCTGAAGACATCTTCCTACACTTTTGAGGGAGTACGGAAAACATTGTGCACATCTATCTGCATTAATTCAGTAATTTCTTGGTCCAATGCCAAGCGAGCATTTACATTTGTGACATTTTGTTTAGTCAGTATACATGAGGTACAAGTAGAAAAACAAAGGGAACAAAGCATCGTGCCACATTGTATACATGAGCAAGAAACGAAAAGAATCGCAGTAAATATACATAGGGCTGACCAAAGTTTCCAGCCCCATACAGTAAACATAGCCCATAGCCATCCAGTCAAAGTCCATGTCCCTGAATCCTGATGGATTTCAGTGGCTATTTTGTGCAGCTTCGAAATTGCTTCAAAAACTGAAGAGGCGTGGTCAGGGATATATACACAGCAGCTGCTCCCAATGATGCGGCATGCTCCACCACCGTCGGCCAGGATAACGTCAAGGACCATCCTATTTTGGAGCACCACGATTCTCCAAATTGTAGTTCTTCTGTGATATTTCCGAATCCCAAGTCTGTCTGATCGGTTACAACCTCCACAGCACTTGTCAAGCGACTTATCTTTCTGCTGTTTAAGGCCGCACCAACAAAGAAGAATAGTCCCAAATTAAAGTCAACGTACTGCTGCAGTGCATTATCAGTTTGATCCACCTCATCATGATTGATTGTCCTCTTATATCGGCTCTTAGAAATGTCATTATACAGTGTATAGTCTTTATGGTAAGATGCAGGTGCCAAAACACAGGTGGTAGCAGAATGGACACATAGCATCTTCCAGACCACCAAATAGGTAGGTGATAATAGCCTTTACTTCCACAAATGAAATAGGTTTTATGTGATTACAAAAAACTGCTATTGTTTATTCCACTAACATTTAACACCATAGTACAGTCACTTTTCCCCACAGGAAAACTGCCGATACTGCTCACACAAAGGTCTGCTCGAGCTCTAGTAACAGCTATAATAGGAGGTCCATTTTACCCTTGACAGTTTGAGTGTTAGGGAAAACATAGTGCGAGGAGTAATTTCCTCAGCGATACTCCTCCATTTCCCGACACAGTTCCTTTAGCTTGTGGATCTCCTTCCAAGCTCTGTTCAGCTGGACATTCAGTCTACCTACATCAGCATAAGTAATGTTTGCAACTTTAGAAGCCCATAGTAGCTCAAACCAGGCTTTGCAGGAGCCATTGTGTGAAAACGGCAGAGGAATAAAAGGCGTTCCTCCCTTTTTCTGATGAGATGGCATCATTCCACACACCCAACAGTTGAAGATGTTCGTAGCATTATGGATGGGATGCAACATTTGAATGAACGTATTGTTAAGATAAGACAGTCTGTGTTTTTGCTCATGATAAGGGAAATTGTAATAGACCTGCTCGATGGGGACAGGAGTAGTAGCAGTCAGTAGATTTCGAGCAGGAGCTACTCCCTCTACAACCCATGTTATTGTAGCAATTAGAACAATCATTGAAGTGAGTCCAATAATGAACATACTCCTTCGATCACAGACTCCTACAGCAATTGATTTCTTTGACGCAGGCATGTTCATCTCGGCGTTGAACAACAAAACAGATGGTGCACTAAGGTCCTGGGCAGATGTTAAGACAAGTAGTCACGAAAAGAGTACCCACCTTGTAACTCAGGCTTTCACTAACCCAGAACAGTGACTCAAACAGTCTTTTTCAGCAGCAACATGTCTCTCTTCCAGGGTCGCAGCTGATATCGGGATGTACCAGGGATCGTGTGGTCCTGGAAGACTTCCTCAGGTGACGTGGCTTGTCCTTTCTCTGTGTCCAAGATGTCGCGATGATATGCCAATGCGGCTGGGCTTACTGGGTCCAGCAACACCTTTTTGCAGTGGGTTGCATGCATCCAGTTCTTCCGGTAGGTCACTCGCACTGCAGTCCTGGTTGCCAAGAGCACCTGCTCAGGGCCACATCACCTCGGTGCTAGGGAGCCGGCTCTCTGGAAAGACTTTGTCAACACAGTCACCAGTCCGTAGATTATGGCCCTCACCCTGCGAACAGTCTGGAAGAGTCTCCCAAACCTGTTGATAAATAGAAGACAAACGGTCAGTCAACTGAGTCGTTCATCAATACATAGGGTACATGTAGGAATCCCCCAAATATTTATTGGCCTCCCAAAAACCATCTCATACGGTGTGAGGCCACATCGTGTATGTGGTATCGATCTAATAGATAGCAATGCTAAGGGCAGTGTATCAGGCCATTTCAAAGATGTGGAAGCTTGTATTTTGGCCAGCTTTAGTTAAAGGGTAGAGTTGTATCTTTCTACTAGCCCTGCTGATTGTGGGTGAAAAGCAGCATGGAACTTCTGCTTAATTCCCAATCCTTTCATGAGGTAATCAACAACTTTCCCAATGAAATGGGGTCCGTTGTCATTCCACAAAACTCCAAAAATGCTAAATCTGGGGAAAAACTCCTTTAGGAGCACCTTTGCTGTAGTAGGAACTGTATCTTTCGTAGCTTATAGCTCTTATCCATTTACTAAAGGCACAAACCACCACTAGGACATACTTCAAAATATTGCAGCATTCGAGCTGGATGTAATCCAGTTGCAGAACCTCAAAGGGTGCAGTAGGTATGGCAAACCCTCCTGTTGGAATTTGTGATCCCTTTCCAGGATTATACTGGAGATAAATCAGACAAGATTGGACTATCTTTTCAGCTGTGCCGGCAATATCTGGATGATCCCAAACTTGCATAAGTTGCTTTGTCATTGAAGATGCTCCAACATATGCCGGCCCATGTGTCATGTGAACCATAGAATGTAAATAGGCTGTGGGTAGCTTCCATTTTGTCATTTCTTTATTCCTCCAACAGCCTTCATCATCCAATGTTCCCTCCTTAGACCATTGGTCTATTTCATCAACAGATACAGATCGTTGCATGACCAGCACCTCTCGCCTTGCATCATGCCAAGGTTCAGCCTGTGACTTAACAACATATATGGGTGTAGTACTTCCCTGGATTGCGGTCTCACAAGCTGTGTGATCCGCAAAGGCATTGCCTCGTCCTATTTTATCAGTCACTTTCTTGTGTGCGCTACACTTAACAAACACTACTTTCTTGGGATATGTCAAGGCAGTAAGGAAATTGTGTACTAATTCCCCATGCACTATTTGCGTCCCAAATACAGTAAGGAAGCCTCTTTCCTTCCAGAGTTACCCAAAATCATGAGCCACTCCAAAAACATATTGGCTATCAGTGTAGATGTTAACAAGCAGATCAGTACTAAGCTCACATGCTTTTGTCAGCGCTATCAACTCGGCTGCTTGAGCTGAATTCTGTGGGATGCGAGCTATCTCAACTACTGTCTGAAGTGTTATTGCATAGGCAGCAGATGTCGTGCCATCAGGCAACTTCAGGCAAGACCCATCAACCCACAGTTCCCCATCAAAGTTAGAAAGAGGTGTATCTTGTAGGTCAACACAACCCTTTGCTTGTTCTTCAGTAAGGGATATACAGTCATGTAGCTTTTGTGACTGAGTAGCTGGAAATGGCAATAATGTAGCAGAATTTAGAGTCCAACATCTTTTCAACGTGATATAAGGGGCCAAAAGTGTCAATTCATAACCTGTCAAGCGGGCACTAGTCTTATGTTGTGTTTTAGTTTGATTCAAAAGGGCATCAACTGAATGGGGTACTAGCACAAGCAATCTATATGACAAGACTATTCCCTCACTTTGACGTATGGACACAGCTGTCGCTGCCACAGCTCTAAAACATCTAGGCAACGCACGAGCGACTGGATCAACGACCGCCGAGTAATATGCACAAGGACGCTGCTTATCATCATGTGTCTGGGTTAAAACCGAGAGAGCACAACCGTCCCTCTCGTGTACATAGAGTGTGAAGGCCTTAGTGTAGTCTGGAGTTCCTAATACTCGTGCAGAAGAAAGAGCCTGAGGTAACTGTTGGAAAGTCTGTGGCATTAAGTAGTCCATGGGAGAGGCATTGGAGTGTCTTTAGTCAAAAGGGCCAATAAGGGTTTAATAATGTGAGAGAAACTAGGGATCCACTGCCTACAGGAAGAAGTAAGGCCAATCAGTGCATGAACATCCTTCTGAGTACGGGGCACAGGCGTGTTTAAAATAGCTTGAATGCGGTCAGGTGTGAGTGCACAACCCTCCTTAGACAAATGTACACAGTAGGTTACCTAAATAGGTAACCTACTGTGTACAATATTGCAATTTCTTCCGAGAGACTTTGTGATGATGAGAAGTAAGGAAAAATAGCAATATCTGATAGAGACTACTAGCCGCAGATTCCTTAACGTAGAATTATCCCCAGGCATGAGACTGGAATCGGAAAATCTTTTTGCCTAGCATCCCTGCACGCCGGGGGGTGGGGGGGTTGGGATGGGACAGCATCACGCGACTCCGCCCTGACGCTGTCTGCGTACGTGACGTCAGCAAGGTCACATAAGCCCCACCCGGCACGCCTTCATCAGTTTTTTCCTTTTCTCCGTGCAACGCAGATCCGACTCGTGCTCCGGCCCGTTTTGGGCCTTTCTTTTTCACTTTAATGCTGGTTGTGTGTGTGTGGGAACAGTGTGCGAATGCCTATGGGATTAAAAGACGTGCTCGTCTTGTGCGCGCCCGTTGTCGGCGATGGATCCTCACCCCATCTGCATGTGGTGTTTGGGGGAGCACCACGACTCCACTAATTGTGAAGCGTGCCAGCAGATGAAACCGAAGTCCCGGCGGGAGCGTTCGATGAAACTTCTGTCAGCTCGCATGTTCTGGTCGGCGTCATCACCACGTCTGGCCCCTGCCGAGGGTTTCAGGGATCGTCGCCTCCGTTATTGGTCTTCTCCTAGGCCGCAAGAACATCGCTCGCCTGTGTGTAAGTTTCACAGTTTTTCCCCGAGGGCTGGTTCTCGGCCTGTTGGGGGCGCAGGCTTTCCGTGGTGGTGCAACCCACGTGTCTTCCCCCTATCTGCCGTTTCCCGGTGTGGGGGAGACTAGAGCCCAGATGGAGACATGTGCGGTGGCTTTGCAGGCCTCGCTTGCTTCTCCTCCACCTTCTTCCCCTCCTGGGACGTCAGCAGATCCCTTGCAGTGTGTGGGGCCCTCCGCGGTGTTTTCAGCGGCTCCGTCCCGGCGCCGACTGGTTCGGATCCAGGTATGGAGAAAGTGGTGCCATTAGGGTGCGGCCCTTCGGGGGTCCCTTTATCGGCCCACGGCGCCTCTGCTTCACCGCAAACTCCTGCGGGAGTCCCTGTGGTGTCGTGGGAGGTCGCCGGGACTCTGGTCGCACCCCGACTCCCACTCGGCCCTCGGGACAGGCGGTGGCCTCGTCCGAGGTGATGCCGCTTCGGTGCCGGCGGCTGCTGGCCCTGGCGGTGCCACAGGGGCTGGCGGAGGGCCCTTCTCGTCCAGTCACGGGCTGAGGTTGGCGGGGAACCCCTCGTCCTTCCCCGGCTCCCTCTCGCCCCTCCACGCAGGCAGCTGCCTTGTCGGAGGTCGGGTCGACGCCTTTCCGGCACCGTTCCCTCGCTGCCCCGGCTCCGGCCCATTCCTGGTCTCCGGCGCCGAGCGCTGTGGCGGAGGATGTTCTGGCATCTCCCCTGGCGTCAGGCGACGATGTCCTGCCTTAGATTGCGGACTCTACGGCGCCAGGCCGACGTCGGCCCGTTGACTCGTCCTCGGACGCCTCTTCTCTAGAGGTTCGACGCTTGCTGGTGTCGTCCTCGCCGGATACGGGCCGATGCATCATGGCTTTTTCCCCGACGTTGTCTAAGGACGGCTCCTCGCCGTCACTGCAGCCGCGGTCTGCGCCGGAGGCGCTGCAGGTCCCCCACTCCTTGGTCCCTCTTCTTCCTTTCCGGACCAGGCCCTTCCTTCCTCCGGGTGGCTTAGGGGATGGCGCCGCTGTTGTGTCCCCCGTCATGGGAGACCCGCTGGCTGGACACCTGGGGGCGCAATATATTGGCCTCAACCAGTGCAGCTCTGCGGGCCCTTAACACGCTGTGTGTTTTGGCTAGGGCCACTTCTTGCTTGTGGCACTCTGCGGAGTCCCTTATGTCTGCTGCTTCTCAGGAGGGTGCCTGTGTTGATTTGAGGCACCATGTGTTGGATGGCTGGGAGCTGGTGGCGTTTATTCTTCACTCCGCTCTGGACGTCTCAGAGTTTCTGGGTCGTGCATGGCTTCTTCGGTTGCACTTCGTCGCCATGCCTGGCTTCGTGACAGTGTGTTCCCGGAGAACGTTCGTAAACAGCTGGTCGACCTTTCTTTCGATGGCGCTCTTTTGTTCCACGCCCCTGCGGACTCGGCCATTCAGAGGTTCTTGGCGGGGATCCGGCCTCCTCCTCCTCAGTGACCTTGAGTTGATCTGGTTTTTGGAAGGTGTTCTTCCATTGGGGCGGGTCGCCCCAGTTGTGTGATCTGTGTGCTTCATGTGCATTCTCGTCCTCCTTGTTGGGACTGTGGTTCTGTTGGCTCAAGGCCGGCCCTTCTTGACTGTGTGTTTTTGCTTTGGGTTTCTACACCATGCTGGCCCTGAGACTAGGCCTTCTGTTTTTTCTCTTTGGCTGCTTGACAAGCCTTCTGCGGGTTTTTCCACAGGTATTTTCTGTTGTCCTCTGCTGTAGAAGTTTTTCCTAAGCGGTTCCCATGTCTTGGGAGGTAACATGCCCTATGTGGGGCAGTGGTAGCTGTCGTATAGCTCTATCTGACAGAGACTACTAGCTGCAGATTTCTTCATGTAGAATTATCCCCAGGCGTCATTTTTGCATTTTGCTACAAACCGCTTTAGATGTCTGCAGCAGAAGACTTTGTAACCAACATTGTAAAACATAATTTGGTGTGGGTTTGGGTTTTTAGGTCTTCCTGTGGATTGTTATTAAGGCTTGCTAGACTATTTCAATTCCTTGCTCCAAATTCAATCACTTTCATTTAGGTTTCATCCTCTTTTTTTTGTTTGGTGAGTATATCTTTCTGCTGCTTACATTAGGGAACTATTTTTCTTTCTACTTTTTGTGATATTTGTCATTAAGCTTTTTGTGAGTGAGAGTCATCTCTCTTCCTTTGTGTGCGGTCTCTGTGCTTTCCCTCTCACATTTCCACTACTCAGAAGCAGTCATTCTTTGATTCTCTGCCCCAAACCCCCATCCCCCCTGCTATCTGCTTCTTTATTGTTTCCACCTCTGCCCAGAGATCAAGAAATGTTGAGGCTTATTGCCAGTCTTCCCTCTCCTGTCTTTCTTTGCTCACTGGCTGCTGACCCATCGCTATTGGCTTTACCATTGCTTGTAAACCTAGAAATGTAAAGCTGTTAGCAGCCATCGTACAATGTTAATTTCTGATGGACAGTTCTAAAAACAGATTGCTCACCTTAGAATATTCCCCAGGTTCAAGACTGGAACTGGAGATAGATTTTTTTGAATTATCAAGCCTCCAGAAACCCGGATGCTGCGACTCACCCGATTATATCAGCTTCTTGCGTGCCGGATTTAACTTTGTGCCACAACGGAGATGTAGAAATCGAGCAACTCCGAGATCAGCAGCTACGTTGCATGCTAATCCTGTGGCCCCACCCATCGTTTAACGAATTAATACGCTGTACACGAGCGGGAAATCTGAGCCGGATGTTACGACTATCTCTGCCATTGTCTATTTGGATCTGCATTCAGCGACGTGGGTTTTCTCTTGTCGAACTATCGGGAATCCAGAATTGAAACCTTTTTCAACTAAATTCTTTTTTTTTTTTTTAAATACCTTTATTTTACATGCATAAGAATACACAATGTAGGGCCGACAACCTCCAGGGCTGGCCGCAGCAGTAAAACAATCAACATAGAATATAATGAGCACACAGCCTTAGAGCCGACAACCCGGGGATCCGGCGGCGGATGGAAATATCATAGTGCATGATGGCAAGAATGTAAGTATACGATATGACTTAGGTCTAAAAGTTTTCTCTTTTGTAAAACAAGTAACAAACCACAAAACAAAAGAAAACCACAGCTATCATGTTCAGTTCCACAAAGGCGACAAAATAACTGTCAGGACTGCAGCTGTATCAACACTGATGTTACGACCCAAAAAACCAATCTCACCGCAGGAAGCCCGACAAGCAGTCAGACGGGGTCTATCGCAGCCAGGGGAGGTACACGCTAGCTTATGTAGACCCTAGATCATATCTGTGAGTCAAAAAGACACTCATCCGGCTCGGCTCGTGGAGGCTCACACATGTCTCCCCTGAATTTGTTCCAGGCCCCCCAGATTTGTCCCTATTTTTCAGGGCATCCCCGGTGGACAAACACCGCTTTTTCAGCCACCATCGCTTCGTCCATGTCCTTAGACCAGTCTCGCAATGTAGGCAGCACGCTAGATCCCCATAGTCTGGCAATGTTCCGTTTTGCCACCAACATCCCCAGTATGACCCAATCTTGTTGACGGTGGGTCAAATCCTCCGCATCCCAGATGTTTGACAGCGACGCGGGTTGGGCATTAATGAAATTGTCGTGGATTGAGAAATGGTCCGCATCACCCCTGCCCAGTACGTGGCTACCAGGCTACAGTCCCAAATGGTATGGAAGAATGTCCCTCTGTCCCCACAGCCACGGAGGCAATATTCGTGGGGGGCCTTTCCTATTTTGTAAAGGATCGTTCTGGTGTAGTATGTGCGGTGTAGTATTTTTAACTGAACTAGTTTAAGTCTGGATGGGATCGCTGATTCTTGGGGTGACGAGAGAGCCTCCTGCCATTCCGAGTCATCAAGGTCGCCAATTTCTCCCACCCAAGTCAGGCGCAGTTTGGAGAGCCTGTCAGGTAGGTTGTTGATTAGCTTCCTATATGTGTAGGACGTCACTTTGTGGGGCATATGGTCTGTTAGTAGCCTATCTTCCAACGGTGTAGACTCTTGTAGTTTTGTACCAACCGGGATGACCGACTGAAGTGAGTGACGGATCTGCATGTATCTATAATACTCAGACTGGGGCATTTCGTGCTTGGTTTGCAAATAAGTGAAGTCTACTATGTTGTTTTTCCTCCAGAGATCTCCCACCACTGAAATGCCTATGGCGTCCCAAGCCCGGAATCCCTTGCTATTTCCCATGAAGCCTAGTTTGTGTGAGTCCTAGAGGGGTGTCATTTGCGTGATAGTGTCTGCGCACTGAAGGTGTCTATGTGCCTTATACCAAAGTTGGACCGTGTGACGGGTCGGACCGACAAGGTCGGAGGGAACGCGTCGACTATAAAGGGTTCTCAACAATCCCCTGGACTCGGTATTCTGTCTGTCCGCCATAAAAGCGGGCTCGGTCTGCGGGGCGTGCAACCAGTAGTTAATTTGCTTAAGGTGGGCCGCCCAGTAATATAATTCAATATCAGGGAGTGATATGCCCCCATCATACCAATCTTTTACCAGTTTACATTGTGCAATTCGTGCCGGTTTCCCATCCCACAACAAAGTAGAGACCGCAGCCGAGATGGCTCTGAAGTAGGAAGAGGGGACCGGGAACGGAGTGTTCTCGAGTAGGTAGAGGAAACAAGGCAACGCCATAATTTTAAACAGTGCGGCCTTGCCAAGGAGGGTGAGAGGGAGGGAACGCCACACCTTTACATCCCGGGTAAACCGTTCCAGTGGGGGTTTCAAGTTCAGGGCGTGGAACTCGTCTGGGTTGGATGATACCTGGATTCCTAAATATTTAAAAGGGGTATCAGTGTAACGCAGCGGACAATCCGCTGGGAGGGGAGGCGGGCTGCCGGCGAGAACGTATAGGTTTGATTTGGTCCAATTGATTCTATATCCTGAAACCCTCCCAAACTTCTCACAAACATTCAGGATTTCTAGGATTGATTTTTTTAGGGGAGGTGAGGTAAAGGACATTGTCCGCATAGAGAGAGATCCTATCTTCCCAGGACAGCGACCACCTGATACCTTTGATGGATGGTTCCCACCGAATCCAGATTGCCAGTGGCTCAAGGATCAGCAAGGGGGACAACGGGCACCCCTGCCGCGTCCCACGGCCGAGCGGGAAGTCCCTGGAGACGTGGCCATTTACCGCTATCTGGGCCAGGGGTCCGGCATAGAGCAGGCCGACCCACGCACAGAACTTGGGGCCGAAGCCCATGTGACGGAGCACGGCAAATAGATAAGGCCATTCTACCGTGTCAAATGCCATAGTGGCGTCTAGCGAGAGAAGCACTGCCGGTTCGTGTATGTACTCCCGGCGGGCCAGTACCGCCTGTAGACGGCGCAAATTATGAGAGGTGTTACGCATCGGCATAAAGCCCGATTGGTCCGGGTGTACCAATGTATCGAGATGGGGAGCCAAGCGCTGTGAGAGCAATTTGGCAAGGATCTTAGGTTCAGCGTTTAGCAAGGAAATGGGACGGTAGGAGCTGCATGCTTCCGGGGGTTTACCAGGTTTATGGATCGGGACAATCGTGGCGAGGCGCTGATCTTTAGGCAGCATACCCTTTTGCAGGCTGTCTTCGAACATTTTAAGTAGATGGGGGGGGCAGTTATGGAACCAGTGTGCTTGTACAGTTCTACCGGGAGTCCGTTGGGACCCAGAGCCTTGCCAGACGCCAGAGCGTTAGTCGCCTCCCGTACCTCCTCCACAGTGATGTCTTTATCCTGCAGGAGTGCCGTCTCCGGTGAGAGGCAAGGGATTGTCAGATCTTTAATATAGTCGTAAGCCTCCTCGGTCGTATAAGTCGCTTGGTGGGTGTATATCGCCTCGAAATGGTCAGCTAGCAAGTCGGCTATGACTCCTGGGTCCGAGGTCAGGCTGCCTCCGGGTGTAGTCAGTTGCGCAATGACCCTGCCCGCCCTCTCCTTTTTATCGAGCCAGGCTAGCATCTTCCCGGCCTTATCACCTAGTTCGTACACCCTATGACGGGTGGCCTGGATTGTAGTCAGCACCATTTCCCTCTGATAGGACATCCACTCCACCCGCCGCAGCCGGACTGTCTGGGCGGCTCCTGGGGACGGGTGGGCCTCCTGGTCGGCAATGACCTCCTCAAGAGCCTCTTCAAGAGTGCTAAGTTCCTGATCCCGGGTCAGTCTGTGGGCGACAATGGAAGCAATTGCCTGCCCGCATGTGACCGTTTTATACGCTTCCCATAGGGTACCATGGGAGCGCACAGAGCCTGAGTTTTCCTGAAAGTAGTGTTTAGCAGTTTTAGAAAGGGTTTTCCTCAAAGGGGCGCTCTGCAGGTAACCCGCGTGAATGGGAAAGACGCGATTTCTGTGGGGGCGGTGGTTTGTGTATGTAAGTTGGAGTGGTGAGTGGTCAGATTTGCCCCTGGGGCGGATGTGAACGTCCTCCACTCCATGTAGACCATCCCCTGACATTAAAATGTAATCTATACGTGAGAGACAGTGGTGCGTCGCTGAGTAGTAAGTGTATTGCCTATCGTGGGGGTGTTTGTAGCGCCAGCAGTCCGTCAGCCCCAGAGCGTCCAATAGTCCTGCGAGTCGCCCACCTCCCCGCACTGTCGTGCTATGTGGGTGTCTATCTATCTCATGATCTAGGGCATCATTCAGGTCTCCTCCTATAATTAGTGTCGCTGTTGGCAAAGACAGGAGAAAGGAAGCAAGGGCCGAGTGCGCCGAGGCATGCAGGCCGGGGGGGACGTACACAGACACGAAGTTATACAGTCGGCCCTCCCACTGAACCGTCGCAGCTGCAAAACACCCCTGATCATCAATTTTTATCTGTTGACACACCATTGGAAAACTTTTCAGAATAAGCATCCCTGTCCCTCCAGAGCCGGAGGAGAAGTCAGCATGTGCAAGAAACCTATATCCCCATCTATTCATTGCCTTCGAGGTCGAACCAACTAAGTGAGTCTCCTGTAATAGAACTATCGCCGGCTTGCAGCGCTTCAAATATTGGAGCACTAGACCTCTCTTCACCCTGTCGCCCAATCCCCTAACATTCCACGTGAGGGCTGTGAAGGTTGATGTGTGAGAAGAAAGTGGTGTAAGGTCCTCAGGTGTATCCAACTCTTGTGCTGCCATTTAAATGTGTGCTTGTTATCGAAAAAGCCAATAGGGGATGGGCCCCGCTGTGTACCTTTATCCAGTAACCCGTCTCCCTCGTGTGGTGTGGAACATGCCGTGTTTCGGTGCGATTAACAAAAACTAGAACAGTGAAACAAAGCCCCCCCCTCCCTGCCTCCCTGCTGCGCGGGCCTGAAACCGCCCGCCACCCCAACTTAGCAGAGCGCTTATTCCCAACCCAACCCAGTGTACTTGCTTGAAAGGGGTAAGTAGTTCTGCAACCTCGCAAGCAGCTCCAAGTGTCGTCCTCCGCCGAGCACGGAGCGACTGCAAATGTTACATTGTCAATGTTTCAAGGGGTAGTCGATCAAGGACCATGATCGCAGGAGTCTACTCTTCGGTGCGCTCTCCGTCCTCCAGGCCTGACTCCGCAAATAGGTCCTGGCTGTGACCTTGAGTTGTCTGGTGATCTGTTTGAGTAACCGGCCTTTGGCCACGTTGACTCCTGTCATTTCGCCGTGGGGCCTCTGCTCTCCTCCAACCACAGCCAGTCTCTTGCCGCCTCTGGGGTGTCAAAGAACCACGCCTTATGATTATCCACGATTCGCAGTCTTGCCGGGAAAAAGCATGGAATAGGGTATCTCTTTAGCCCGCAGGGCTTATTTGATGTCGGTGAAGGTCTTACGTCGCCGGGCCACCTCTGCCGTGTAGTCTGGGAAGAATGCAAGAGTGGAGTTCAGTACTTTAATAGGTGCTGAGACCCTGGCCGTTTGTAGTATGGCATCTCTATCTCGGAAGTTAAAGAGTCTAGCCAGCACTGGTCGCTGGTTCGCTCCTTGATTAGGCTTCCCCCCGGGAACCCTCTGCGCTCTTTCGACAGAAAAGAAATGGGAGAGGCCCTTTGGCTGGAGCTTCATCCTGATTAAGTCCTCCACATATAGGTCCATGGATTGCTTGCTCTCCGACTCTGGAATGCCTAAAATTCAGACGTTATTTCTTCGAGAGCGTCCTTCCTGATCGTCCAGTCGCTCCTGTAGTTTTCTGGTGACCGCCTCCATGCGTTCTGCCGCAAGTTGCAGCTCCGAAGTGTCTTCCACCAGTGATTTGGTGACTACTTCCACCTGCGCCACACGTTCCGTCATCTTGTGGAGGTCTGCCTTTAGTAGGCCAACGTCCGTCGAAATAGACCCTACCGTCGTCTGGACGCTGGAGAGCATCCGCATCAGATCTTCTAAAGTTACTTTTTTGGAGACATCTCCCTCTGCATTCTTGTCCGTGGACGTGCGCCCCTCCGGGTGTTTCATGGCGTTCTTTTCAAAGGCATACTTCTCCAACTTGGATTGGGCCGCAGTTTGCCTGGGCCCTCGCCCCGCCATGGTGCCGGTGCAGTGGCCCAAGAATATGCATGTGTTCCAATCGCCGAGAGTACCGCAGGTAGTCCAGGCTAGGTTGTAGGGATTCAGTGGAGGATATAGCTGTAGCAAAATGGCATCTCCGCACAGGGCCACTAAGCTGCCACAAGGGTCATCTGCGCCAGGAATGCGCGTGAGGGTCTCGCCGGTTTACACACCTTTGGGCGGTCGCCAGCCTCCCCCGTCCGCCCACAAGGCTGGAATGTCTCTCGGCAACACTGCCCACCTCGAGCCCCTGGTAGTCCCGGGCTCCGAGGTTGATGCGGGGTTCCTCCAGTGTGCAAGGCCCCGCACCAGGCAGGACAAAGCGGACCTCAGGGGGGCGCCGTGCAGGTCAATCTGTGGATCCGGATCGGGCCCCCAGCACAGGCCAACAGGAGGATCAGTTCTGGGAGCAGGTAGGGGCAGGTATCGCTGCGCTCCACTCGTTTAGTAACCCAGGAGACCTCCCGGCGTCAGGGCTCGGTCACTCCTGGGTTGCGGCTCTCCTCACCTCCCGGCGGCCGCGCCGGTGGGCGAAAGGTGTTCCTGGGCCAAATCACCTCCAGTCCCGCTCCCGGCAGCCAGCACGAAGGACCGCAGCCGGTCAGCGGCAACTTCCGGTGGGGCTTCCTGACCCCGGGGCACTTCCGGTCGGCTTACTCAATCACGGCAGCACGGCGTCCGTCGGGCTTTTCAGGGCCCGGCACAGCACTTTGGTGTAACTCCGGTCGGTGTAGCTCGCTGCCGCCCGGAGTAGGATCGGACCGTTCCCCCTCAGTGTAGGCACTCTGGCCCGGCTTCCGAAGGCAGGATTTAGCGGCTGGGCAAACGGATCAATGAAAACGGAGCCGCCTCGCCTACAGAGCTACAGCGCTACGCCGCCATCTCGGTCGGCTCGTAGCCACGCCCCCCCAACTAAATTCTTTTGAAGCTTGTTCGTATAGCCAGTGTATACATTTTGAAGTATTGTGAAGCCCATTAACCCTGGCCTGAATGAGCCTACTATCAGAATTCCTTGAATTTGCTGCTGTCCCCCACCCTTCCCTGATGAAGGTGCGGCCCTAGTCTAGGCCGAACACCGAAACGCGCGTCGGCGCTTGAAGATAGTCCCTGAATGTGTGAACTGGTCTCAGAACAGCCCGAGACCCCATGGGACTCTAGTCATCACATCATCAGTCGGCAATTTGAATGTGTTTTGAGTTGGGTGATTGATTTGTTTGGATGTATGCCAGTTGTAGTATGTCTGTCTGTATGTCAGTATGTGTGAAGGGATGTGTGGGACACTATGTAGAGTTGTGATCATTTTTTTTATGGATGTAGAATGATTCTCTTAGAAATGTATTTGAACTGAAAATTTTAAAAGAATAAAAATGAAATCTTTTTGTTACCATTCTTGGGCCTTTTGATATAAATTACATGTACCAGTCTGCTTCAGATAATTCTTAAAATTTTGGAACTCAGGTAGAGCCCTTATAATTATCAGACCTAGGCAGCAGCTTTTTTCTTGTTGGTCTTGTGGTTATTTTCCCTGTGCTCCTGCCTAGTATCACTTCTCAGGGTTCCCTTTTGTGAGTGGAACTGGAGATTTTTCATAACAATTCTTCTGCATGTTGCTAGGTGACACTTTGAGCTCTGCATTGGCTTGTAACCACCCTGAAAGTGACAAAACGGAGGTGCATTTCAGCGCCATCTCCCTCCCCTGATGTTTGTTCATCTTTTTATGCCTTCTGAAGCAGATCCAGAGCTCCGCTCCTCAATTTGTCAGTTTTGTAGCAACTTCCAAACTTCATGCAGGGGCAAGGGGAAGATGTTCTGTAGAAAGTGACAGAATTCAAGCTGTGCTGCGAATGCAGAATGCAGATGTCAGTAACTGATCCGCATGAGCTGAGCCTTTGGTGCCTGGGCTTAGGACGCAACTCAAAGTAGTTTGACAAGTCTGCCGTACTGCATCTGAAGGCAATTCGGGACCAATAGGCGAACTGTACATGGCTGAGCACAAGAAGTAGTCACAGCCTTCAAGTATGTGTGCTCCAAGTCAGTGGCCTGCGTTTAGTCCCAATCACAAGGCTGTTTCTGTGACTGTTCCACTTTCTGTTTGAAGTCTACTGGTCAGTCCAAATGCAAGCATAAAAAGAGACTGCACTCAACTCCACCATACGGATCTGACTCAAGGGAGAAGGTGTGAGGCATCAAAATGCAAATCACACTATATTGAAGCTCTCATCTGATCCAGACGAGCCCCAAGTTTCACAGGCTGTCTTTAATTCTTCACCAGGTTGAGGCCTCTAAAGAGACCTTGCAGCAGATATTTAGCATGCTTCCGGCTGCCTCTGGGCCCTTGAGGAACTGCAGGAGCATCCAGTTAGATTACCATAGGCAGGTTTTTCCTGGTGCCACCTGAAACCTTGGTACATGCATGTGGGCCCGTATGGACTCTGATAAAGACTTCCACATGGACAGCTCTATCCACGCTCACTCCAGCCACCTCAGCACTGCTGCCTATGTCAAACTTTAAGCGACGTCAGCCTGAGCTCTACCGTTTTTGTGCTATCAAATTGTAATAGCGCAGCCGGTTGTCATGCAGCCTGATTTCATTCTTGTGCCTTTTCCACATCTCATCTATCAAGAGAAGCTCCATAACCTTCTTGCTTCAGACTCTAATTCTATCCACAATAGGGTGCACTCCAGGTAATTGATGCCGACATGCTCCATCCTCATTACACTGCTGATGTCTTACACTTTGATTTACAAATCACCAGTAGGCCTTCCGAACCTTCCAGAAAGCGTCTTGATTCGCCTCATGTTCCACCAACAATGAGAAGAGTGCATTATTCGCATTGGTGGTTCCGAAGGGCAGCCAAGGTGCCAGAGCTATAGCTGCCTGCCATTAAGACTAAAAAAAATTGTTTTGATTGAATCCTGCCGCCTGAGCTTGCAATATTTAAGCCCTTGCTTTATTTTAATGATGCTCTTACAGATGCTCTGATAGCTACCTGGTCAAAGCCATGGTCCACCCTCCTGAAAACAGCAGGTGGCCAGACAGCATAGACTAGCACTTGGTTTTCTCTCTAAGTACCCCACTCCAAAGATCAGTATTGTGCAGACCTTGACCAGTTCAAGTGAATCCCAGTTGATTCTCCGTTAATCGTGGTAGAGAATCTAAGAGGATTGACTTGATTTCATCTTCATTTTCCAATACTCCTTCTTGTACACAGAATGTTGGTTCTTGGGGCACGTTCCAGACTCCTGGAGAGGGCCGCTTCTACACCCAATACACAAGAAAGGGCCGAAATCCAACCCGACCAACTACCGCACGATCGCCTACTGGATATCGAGGGCAAGGCCTACGCGAGTACTATTCTGGCGGAACTAGCAAGCTGGGCGAGCATAGAAGGCCTCTTGCCCCTCTTTCAAACAGGGTTCAGACACGGGGCATCAACCGTGGACAATATAACAGCTCTCTCATACCTAGTCCATCAAGCACTGTTGCGCAAAAACCTCCCTCTCTTCGCTTGCTTCATTGACTACTCTGCAGCGTTTGACGGGGTAGACCATGCAATTCTTTGGAAGAAGCTGGCACTTTGGAACATCAACCCAGCCCTATTGAAAGCAATTCAATCGCTGTACCAAAGAACGTGGGTAAGAATTAAACTTTCCAGTGACTCCGCTTCAAAGAAAATTGAAACAGACCGTGGCCTAAAGCAAGGGTGCGTCTTAGCACCGCTGTTGTTTAGTCTATACACAGCAGACATGGACCAAGCCCTGATCGGAGCCGCTCTAGCTACACCGAGGATTGGGGGCACTAAAATACAGTTCATGCAATATGCCTACGATTTGGTACTTTTGGATCACACCAAAATAGGGCACTGTCGGACCTGGCAATCTATAATGACAAAAATAAGCTGGTGGCCAATCCATCTAAATCCAAAATTGTAATCTTTGGGCACTATCATAAAAAAAAGTTAGCCAAATGGAGCCTCTGCCGGCTGTCTCTGGAATGCACACAGCAATATAACTACTTGGGCGTCTGGTTCCACGAATCGGGGCAACCTGGAGTTCATTTAAGGAAAATTCAAACCAAAGGGAAAGCCATCATCTATGCCCTCTGCGAACTACAAGCAACCCTACACAGCCCTACCACGACGGCCATCCGAAGAGTTTTCAGGGCAAAACTAATGCCAGCCCTTAACTACGCCCAGCAAGCGTTTCCTGGAAAATTAATCAAGGACCTGAAAAAAATCCATTGTAGCGCATATAAAAGGTTATTCCATCTACCCGCGTACACCAGAAATACTCTTGTGCGACTAGAATTTTCTCTGAATCAACAAAAGCTGGAAGAGATGGCCGCCCTGAGTAAAAACTTTTATCTCACCACAGCAGGACATGAGAAAACAATGAAGGCAGTCCTAAAAAACATATTTCTGGAACCAGGGAACCCCTGGTCAGCGACCCTCGCCGCAGCCACTGTTCTCCTCAATTTAGCCCCAGAGAACTGGGACCCTGAGCTAATTAATTACTTTGTCATCAAAAGTACAATCAAAAACAAGTCTGTATTTGCTCTCGCGCCTCGGACCTGGAATTGTTGGCCAAAAGAGGCCTCCATGAGTCCCAAAGTCTCCCTCACACAGTGTATAACTATAAACACCACCTTACGCAGGCTGTGGGCCGCACAGCCTTACATAGGATTTTAGCATACAGATTACATCCCCTGCCACTCAAAGAATTATACACCACTGAGCTGATAGGAACAGCGATCAAGGAATGTCGGCTCTGTGAATACAAACTTAAGTCTTTGGCTCACCTCCTATTTTGTTGCCCGGCTCTGCGCGCAGCTCGTAGCCTTTACCTCAGGCCCATCATTCTACAACTGGGGACGCGCACGGCAAAGGAGGCAGACAATCTACTTTACACACTGAACACAGTAAAACGGATGGCCAAGTTTGGTAAATTCATTCAACAGACTCGTACAAAGCTGACGGCCATCTCGGCTAAATGACCAGAGACTTAGATAACGCACGTTGGGCTGCAAGGCTACGGACAACACTCCTCTCAGCCCCCAGGTTTTCTGATCCGAATTATACAGACTTTTTTTAATATGATGATTCTTTTAACTTTTGTATCTTGTTTTTAATGTAATGGTTTTGAGTAACCAAGCAATAAATAAATAAATTAATTAATTCATTCATTCATACTCCTTCTTCCTAATGTCTTCAACAGATTGATAGTCCAGAAGGAATATGGATTATGATTGAATCTTATCTCTTTCTTGTGTGGATGTATGTGGGGATTTTTAGGCAGTCAGAGGATACCCTGGCTGAGTTATGTAATGTACACTAGTGGTCTTGGGCCACAGTACTGTTTTCTCTAATTTAAACAGCCAAGAGACTAGCTTTATGCGCTGGAGTGTCTTGGGTAGGGAACAATAAATACTTGCGGCTTGGTTTAGGAGTTGGAGGAGCTGAGATACTGAACCAGTTTAATACAATAGATACCACTCAACACCTTCCCAGTTCAGTCAGCGCCTTACTTTATGAAATAAGATGGGCTTTTAATAACAAGTCATTAAATAATACATTTAAAATCGAAATAAGTAACAGAAAATAGGAGATATTAGCACCTCCTTGACACAAGGTAAAACTTGAAGTGCCTTTTAGATCACTTTTACTAGGCACTTAATTTTCAATTGACATTGAGCCCTAGCCAGAGGAGCATGCTTTCGGAATCTTTGAATTTCCAGTTCTTGTGCTTAGTTTAAAAAAGAAGTTAAATGGTATTTGAACGCAGCTTTAGATGTAAGATGAATTTTGATTGGATTAATGTGGCTTCCTACAAAAATGGTCACATCATTGATAACTAGTTAGGTCTGCAAGGCAACCACATTGGCAGCTAGTTTGATCTGCAGGGGCTTGACGGCAGATAGCATATTTCTTAGGGTCTTTTATCCTTGGTGTTAGACCTGTCAGCCCTTTGGGTGGTCCCTCCTACCTTTTGTTTTTATGTCCCCTTTCTGCCTCCTACATCTTTTTTCCCCCTTTTTGTCCACCATATATTTTTTTTGTTTGGTGATGTCACTAAGGTTTTGGGTGCCTCAGTAATTTTTACACCTGAAGGGGCGCAGGTGTTTTTTTTAAAATGAGGTGGTAGTGAGGTGAACATTTACAAAATGGTGGCTGCCAACTGTCAGGGATTGTACCTCAGGGACTGGCCCATATACTATTGAGAGAGATCTAGAACCTTCTGGCCCATTCTAGTGACCAGGGTCCAGGGGTATATAAGGCCAGAACCTGGGTGGCCATTTTGTGGTGGTGAAACCTAGAGCTAGCTGGAGTTCAGGCTGTGGTATCAGGGGGATAGGGCGCTTAGGGCTGACTTCTCCTAGGGGTTGCTTGCCTGCTGCTAACCCTGTCCTCTACTTAGTGACCTGACCCTGCCACGCTTTCATCTTGAAGGACTTTGTCCTGTTGATCGTCAACATCAAGGAAGGAGAACTTAACCTATCCTCCTCAAAATTGATCGGAGTAACTGTGGGACCCAAACCGCTTTATACCAGCTGTACCGCTGCCCCGCAAGAGTGTGAACTGGCCAGTGGGCCGGCAAAGAAACCAAACCCCCACCATCTCCCTGTGTCCGTCCCAACGACAGTGCCCCTGGGGGGTGATAACCCGGGAAACCTGCCTTGACTTACCAGTGGTGAGGTAAAACGCTTCCTGTGGTTTTATCTCCAGTGCAGAACTATGTAGAGTCTACTGTGGCGTAAGGGAGGGGGTAGCGTGACTCGCAGCATCCTTAGAGCCCCACAAGAAGAGATAGTCATCGGTGGGTGAGGAGTCTCTGTCCGGTGGTGAGAAGAGGGAAACAAACTGGTAGCGGTTTGGCTGCCTGTGACAGCGGAGGCTTCGCTGAGAGGGAGGCGCTGCCAGGAAGTGTTTCCCCGCGTGCAGGCCCGGAGGAGATCGAGAAGGTTTCCCTGAAGGGGCGGCACCGAGCCTCAGACGCGCCTCTCTTGCGCAGCGCCTCTCTTGCGCAGCCTCATTAACCCGCGGCTGCTCTGTGGTGAAGGGCGGGCGCATCGGAGGCCAGAGGAGAGCCTTGCATCGTGGATCAATAGAAGCGTCTCTCTCCCAGTGCTGGCCCAGTAGGTGTTACGGCCTGGCCTGGGGAAAGGGAGGTGTGCGCTTCAAACGTAGCCTGCCGGCTGCCCCAGAATATCGAACCTGAGTCAAGCCACTACAAGTAAGCCGGGATCTGGGGGCTGGGGAAGGATATTAAAGCGGAGGCAACGCCACGAGATTTAGTGAAGGAACCCTACTATGGAAGCCTGAAGGAAACTGATAAATAGACCAGGGGAGCCTGAATGGAAAAGACAGTCTCCCAGGGACTAGTGAGCTGTAATTGGTAGTACTATTGCTGGCGCTCACTCAAGTAGACCTGTTGTTAGAACCTCATGGGGGATATACACAAATGATTGATCTTGCTGAAGTTTACTGCATATTCTCATCTGCTTAGGGGTGAATCAAACCAACAATTGTCAATGTAAACTCTGTTCTTACTTTATGGGGAGTGTCAAGTGTTCTCCAGGGCTTAAGATTGTTGCTCGTGCTCCCATGAATTGAAGTGGGTGTGTACTCACGGCTAAGTGGTAATTTGGGTCGCAAAAGTGCTAACCAGAGTTTAAAGCAATTGTAGGAATAACTGAAGTCTTGTCAATGGAGAATAAGGTTCTAGAACCAAATGTGATATTGGAATCATAATAATTCTGGAGATCAAATGTGGAAGTGCTTGTTTAACTAAAACAACCCCTGTCTGATGGAGGGGAGATCCTATAA
Source organism: Lissotriton vulgaris (assembly GCF_964263255.1). Lineage (NCBI taxonomy): Eukaryota > Metazoa > Chordata > Amphibia > Caudata > Salamandridae > Lissotriton > Lissotriton vulgaris. Next base: position 1,079,066,809 of record NC_141689.1, on the reverse strand, counting down.
AGAGTTTTTATAAAGCATTCTGTATTTTTCTAATCTGGTGTAGTGTCATTTTTAGTGGATGGGCGCTGAGTTGCTGTGTGGAGTGTGACGCAAACATAACACAAGGGCCTTTGGGATAAGTCTTTCCACTCTGTGCTAGGCTACCCTATGTGGACTGGTAACCCCAGGTCCAACACTTGGTGATTGACACATTTCTCTTGAGGAAAGCCCTTCAAGTACCAACCCAAAGCGACTCCTCTCTGGCATCTCACTGCTGTTCTAATGATTTTGCTCTACCACCTATTATTTTTCTTGCCTTCTCAGTTGACCACTCCTCCTCTGCCTCAGTTGCTACCATCAGAAATGTGCAGAATTTGTCTGACTGTGTTTTTGAAATCAGAATTGCAAAATCATTCCTGCCCGACACAGTAAAGTTTGTAGCCGCTTTCTTGTGCCGTGCTATTTGATTGAGTTAAAGGGTCGTGCACAGGTTGTGGTGCATTGCCATTGTCTGCGAGTCGCAATAGGCTCCATCTCCCTTATAGTCCGTGATGGCTCGGGGCGATAGGGGATTTGGCTGCCTGGCATCTTCAAGTGCCCTTTTGAAATGATGCTGTGAACCTCATCAGCAATTTGTTGAGGGTACTTAAGCCACTACTCAAGACTATGGGTCTTAGACAGTGTAGGCCTATTTGTCTACCTTTTATGATTAGTTTATGAAGTCTTTGTTTATGATTATGAATGCCCTTTTGAAGTGGCGCACATTTAATATATATTTTTTTGCTTTTATATGAAATATGATTTTGTTTATTTTTGTATTTCTGCTTTATTGATCGATGCAAATTGTATTCATGAGTTTCTCTGTAAAATAATTTCTTCAAGTGTGGATTGTCTTTCCTATCATCTCCTCCTTAGTCATTCTCTGCTTAGAAGCTTTTTTCTTTGAAGGTGAGAGTGAAACATGTGGTAGATAGCCTTGTTGATTCACCAAATGTGCTTCCCAATAGAATTATTTCATTACCTGTGATGGGAGCAGTTGGATTTAATTGGATACAATTAAACATGGTAATCTGGAGTACTTACATTAATTTAATTGCCTAATAGTTATTACTTTCACTCTACTTACCTGAGCGGTAACCTATTTCGGAATTATTTTCAGATTCCTTATTTGGTGGTCTTTTACACTTAATTGGGTTAATGACAATAAATGTGTTGAATTAGCTGCAAGACTAGGGGGTAGAAATTGCTGTGGTTGTCACTAGCCATTAAACCGTACTCAAAATTATTAATTCAACTTCAAACTTGTTTTTTAGCTTAATGTTTAGAATTAACATTGATTCTGAATGGCATTAACTCTGATACTTTCAGCAAATTGTTGCCATTGCAGTAGTTGTCATAGGACACTCTGATGTATAATTATGTAACTTTTTCTTTGTAGGTGTCTCAAGATTGATGGATTTGTTAGCTGATTCTAGGGAAGTGATACGTAATGATGTAAGTTGTATGCCATGATTTTCTGACCTAAGGGTTGGAACATGTAATGCAGTTCAATTTTCCCTATTTGTTAATTTAGCCTTCATGTTTTTGTAACGGAATAGATTGTTTTTTAATGTAAAAACAAAACAATTGGGAAAAAAACTAAACCGAAACAGAATTCTTCATAGATTTTTCATAGCTAGATGCTGTGCCATGTCCTTGGGACTTGGACTGTGTTGTTTATCTCAAATTTGAAAATTGTGTGTGGTTGCAATGATCATGTCTGTAATGTGACTCCCCTAATACGTAGGTAGTCTAACATTCTGCCCAAATCAGGGTCCTCTTCTGATTATTGTCAATTCTGATTTATTGTAGATTATTTTAAATCATCACAATACAAGCAGACAAATTGAAGCAAAGATTAGGGCAAAAAGTTTTAAAATTAAAGTAAAAAAATACTCTTCTTCTCCCACAAAGTCCCTATCAAAATTGGCAAATAAATCTGGACTTAATTTTGTAAAAAAAATACCTCCCCTTTAACAGCAACAGAAAATAGTGCACAGGATTAGAGAGGCGTTCTCCAGTGTTTGTGAAATCTTCTGAATTAATTTTCTTACATGATTAATCAGCTGCCCTTCGCACATCGAATTGGCCTCATTTATTTTAAGAGCCTAGAGTCTGCGAACTTTGACCTTCTAATAATTGAGGGTAAATGAGAAATTGCTTCAATTTTTCCCCTCAAAGTCTAAAGCACGGCAGTCAAATTTTATGTCAATCTTTCACCCCTCTCTTAAATCAGAAACTGGAATGAGTAGGCAACAAAACATCATACATTTTGTGTGAACTCTTTGCTTGTAATGATTAGTCCAATAATGGTGTGGCTTTAGTGCAGTATAGATTTGTATTGTACATTTTCTTTTATATTTACTAAATTGTCCCACAATTTCTTGAAAAGTATTTACTTGATTATTTTACCTTCCTTTCAAATGTATTGTATGCAATGCTTAATTTTCACAATGTAGCCATCCCTAGTAGATTTACATTATTTGTCCAAAGACAGACCTCTTTGGCTCCCAAGGTTATGTGAGATTGCAGCACATAATAAAGAACTAAATAGCCACCCTATAGCGCTCCTTTGCCGGTGGCAATAATTGGTAAATTGCATCTCCATAATATGAATTGCTAACCAGTCCTAACTCCAGTCTGAGTTTTGACAGAGGACAGCTGCATGGCAGACTGAAAATATACTTAAAGCCTTTTCAAGCCCATGATTCAATATGTCCCTGAATGTTAGAGTCTGTGTGTCAAGGAAGGAATGTATTAAGATCTGAAAACTGCTAACATGGAAGATACAGATTGACGTAGAGCTATCTTAACATCATTTGGAGAAAGCTGAAGATTAAGTACAAACTTATGAGTTTTGTGGCCTGCCCTTCTGCCCTGCCATGCCAGAAGTAGTGATAAGAGTCCACAAGATCAGTGCTTGCCATCCCCCACTTCCATCTATTATGTACATTTTGATTTACATTACACTATTTCAATGTTATTGAAATTCATCTCCAAGTCGATAACTGTATTATATTTGTACCCAGTTTTTTTGCTGACTAAGCAAGGTTCTGTCCAGATTGACTGTATCATCTACAGAATGAAGTAGCAGAATTTGCTGGTCTCCTATTATCAACACGCAGAACATTTCTAATTCCCTGTAAACAAGTTCCCATGCTAGCTGTGTGTAGATTAAGTAGGTGTGTAGCCAGCACACGTATCCAGTATTTGGGGTGTCTTTCATAGATTCACATGCCTGAATCACATGCCTGAATCATTCCCCGTCGTCGAGACGGGAGCCTCCGGTACATAAAAAAGTAATGTCCTATAGACATACATAGAGAAAATAGGCCTAAGGGCCTCCCCTTAGTAGCCTTTCTTTGTCCTTATGTAAAAAGGACCAAACTCTCACAGTCAGCCAATCAGCTCCGACCTCCCTCTGGAACCTTCCTGGGAGGAGCCTCAGTCCCTCAGATTTTCTACCGCACGTTGTGCTAGCGAGTCTCCAGCCTGAGCTCTCCTCAGGATTCCTTCAAAATCATCTAACTTTCTTTGAAAGTGATTCCTCAATCTCAACTCTTCAAGGATTACTTCACTACACTGTTTTTGCAGTAAGTGTTTTCTTTCCACTGCTTTCTTCCATGTCTGAATCACAGAAGAAAGCCCTTTTCAGGGCCTGCTCTTCATGTGGGAAGAAAAGGATCCATGTGGATGATAAGCATGACCTGTGCTTATATTGCCTTTACCCGGACCACGTCTCGGACAAATGCAGAATATGTAGGTCTTTCCCTAAAAAGACCGTGAGAGACAGGGAAGGTCGCCTTCTCATCTGGCTCGACAGGCTTAAGGACAGAGACACTCTGGAATCATCTGAGGACAGTGTTTCCAAGTCCTCAGAAGTCTCTAAAAAGAGGCCTAGGGTAACATCCCCTGGCCCCTCAGACACTCCTCCTAAGAAGGCACACAAGAAGTCTTCAGAGGCAAGATCTACGACATCTTCAGTGTCTGTTCAGGACGATCAAACCTTTAAAAAGCCTGCTCCGTCATCTACCAGACATGCCCAGAGGACTACCTCAGTCACAACCACTGTGTCGACGACATCAGCGTCGTCGCCTTCAGCGTCGACGACGACGACTACATCCTCGTCATCAGGTAGACCTGTTTCCTCTGTTATACTACTGAAATCGTCGTCGACGACGAAGACCTTGTCGACGACGAGGAATACACCGACGACGACGTCAGCGTTGACGAGCCCATCATCGTCGAAGACGTTGCTAAAGAACCCACCGTCGACGAGGGAGTCGACGACGAAGACGCCGACTACGAAGACACCGTCGACGAAGACGTCGACGACGGACTCGCCGTCGACGAGGGAGTCGACGACGAAGACACCGACTACGAAGACACCGTCGACGAAGACGTCGACGACGGGCTCGCCGTCGACGAGTGCACCGACGACGACGACATCGACGTCGTCGTCGACGACCAAGGTACCGTCGACCACCCCACCGTCGACGAGGACATCGTTGACGACAGACTCGATGACGACGAAGACACCGTCGACGGAAGGCTCGTCGTCGAAGATGGCACTATCTGAGCCATGGAAAAAATCCAGACTTGTGGAAGTGTCGGCCCTCACGCTAACGCCTGCTCCGTCATCTACCAGACATGCCCAGAGGACTACCTCAGTCACAACCACTGTGTCGACGACATCAGCGTCGTCGCCTTCAGCGTCGACGACGACGACTACATCCTCGTCATCAGGTAGACCTGTTTCCTCTGTTATACTACTGAAATCGTCGTCGACGACGAAGACCTTGTCGACGACGAGGAATACACCGACGACGACGTCAGCGTTGACGAGCCCATCATCGTCGAAGACGTTGCTAAAGAACCCACCGTCGACGAGGGAGTCGACGACGAAGACGCCGACTACGAAGACACCGTCGCCGAAGACGTCGACGACGGACTCGCCGTCGACGAGGGAGTCGACGACGAAGACACCGACTACGAAGACACCGTCGACGAAGACGTCGACGACGGGCTCGCCGTCGACGAGTGCACCGACGACGACGACATCGACGTCGTCGTCGACGACCAAGGTACCGTCGACCACCCCACCGTCGACGAGGACATCGTTGACGACAGACTCGATGACGACGAAGACACCGTCGACGGAAGGCTCGTCGTCGAAGATGGCACTATCTGAGCCATGGAAAAAATCCAGACTTGTGGAAGTGTCGGCCCTCACGCTAACGCCGTCGACGACACCCTCGACGACGACAGGATCAAATGCTACGTCTGGCAAGACTACCAAACTGCAAATTACCCCGGAAACAACGTCTCCGAGCAAAGTGGAAATGCAGCCACCTCATGAAATCTTCCAAAGTGAAGAATCTGAAGAGGATGACCACCTGGGTCCTGCTACTTCTATCTCGGACCTTAATGTCAAATGCCAAAGCACTGATGAGGAACAGGAGGAGTTCACTTATCAGGAACACTCCGTCCACACTAGTGTCCGCACGGAGGTCACCCCCATGATATGCCTACCGGCGACTCTTGTCAATGACCTGCGGTTCCTTGTACAAGATTACAAGCAACGCTTCCCGGATGCGGACAGTGGGAATCAGACATCTATGGTACATACACCAGCGTCCGCCCCAAAACAGTCTCAACCTCCCCCTCAAACCCACCGTGACCAGGTCCAACCTCAGGTGGTGGACTCCTCAGACGAAGATGAGGATGAGGAGAAATTGGAGGAAGGAGAGGTCCAGGAGGTCCACTCGGACCAGGATGAGGAGGATGAGTATGTGGCGTCATCCCCAGCTTCACCACAACCACGCCAAGCGGACTCACCGCCTGTGGACATTGGCGGCTTCCACAAACTTGTGGAAAGGGCGGCGAAGAGATTCCATATGGTCGTGGAATCAACTGAAACGGAATGCTTCTTGCACGATTTCAAAGAGCAGACTCAAAAGTCGACTAAATCTATTCCAATTATAGAGTTCTTGTGGGAGCAGGGCAAGAAATGAATGCTGACACCCGCTTCTGTACCCGCGGTGGTTCCACGCCTGGACAAGAAATACAAAGCCCCACTTACAGCGGCGGCTTGCCTCAATGGACACCCCAAACCTGATTCGGTGGTTACGCAGGCGGCCCAGAAGAACTCCCGCAACCCTTCCTCCCCGCTGTCCGCTCCTCCAGACAAAGAAGGCAGGAAGCTTGACACGATCGGAAAAAGATTCACGACAACATCGGCCATGACCATCAAGGTGGCCAACTCCATTGCTTTGTTGGGACGTTACAATCGCCAACTCTGGGAGGACATAGCCCCTTACGTAAAGGAACTGCCTGACGCAGTCCAGGGTGAAGTCAAGGCTCTCCTTGTGGAAGGTCAAATTTCAGCTGCGGAAATAATTGACTGTGCTATTGATGCAGCCATGACTGGCTTCCGTCAGCTTGCTGGAGCTGCTGCTCTGCGCCGTCAAGGGTGGCTAAAAGCGACGTCGTTCCGCCAGGAGGTGCAATCGAAGGTGCTGGACATGCCCTTCGACGGCCAGCATCTTTTTGGGGACAAGATCGACGAGGCACTGCAGACCATAAAGAAGGACACCGATACTGCCAGGGCACTGGGCACTTTGCAGTCGCGAAACCAGTCCTTTCGAGGCAACCGATCCAGAGGTCAGTCCTCTTATCGGGGTTCCTATCAGAACAGGTCCTCGTATTCCTACAATAACAAAACTCAATACCAGCACAAGCAACAACAAGGTCGTCAATCTTCATACGTAAGATCTAACTTCAGAGGCAAAAATCCCAAGAGGGGCACTGGCGGCCGCCAGTGACCGATTACTCCAGCCAGTCCTACCACCCTCTCCATTCTTTCAAATTGGAGGAAAATTGACCCATTTCCTCACCAATTGGCAACACATCACCACAGACCGGTGGGTTCTCCAGATGATACGATTCGGCCATTCTCTCGAATTCACCAACATCCCTCCCAATACACCTCCCCAAAGACGGGCGCACAAACACCTGCGCCTGCTTCTCCAGGAAATTTCTGTCATGCTACAGAAAGGAGCAATCGAACGAGTTCCAGCATCCTTAAAGGGGAAGGGGTTTTATTCCCACTTCTTTCTTGTACGACAGAAGGAGGACAAGTGGAGGCCCATTCTAGACCGCCGGGCGCTCAACGCTTTCCTGCGGAGCCAATCGTTCAGGATGGTGACGATCCAAGAAATCCTGGGCACTCTGGAAAAAGGAGATTTCATGACTTCCTTGGATCTCCAGGATGCCTACTACCACATCCCCATCCTCAAGCGTCACAGAAAATTCCTGAGGTTCGAGGTTGCAGGCCGACATTATCAGTTCAAAGTCCTGCCGTTCGGCCTCACATCCGCGCCGCGGATTTTCACAAAGTGCCTTGCACCGGTGGCGGCCTTTCTGCGTCAGCTGGGTCACCAAGTCTTCCCCTACCTAGACGACTGGCTGGTAAAAGCACCCTCACCCGAAGGCACGGCCGAATCCTCCAACGCCTGCACCAATCTTTTTCAGAGGCTGGGATTGACCCTCAATCTCAAAAAGTCCTGCATTATCCCTACGACAAAAATTACCTTCCTCGGGGCTACCTTGGACACGGAGTGCGCAAGAGCCTTCCCCTCGAAGGAAAGGACGGACAAGATATTGTCCCTGGCCACGGATGTGGCAACAAAGACACACCTCAAAGTCCGGACTTACACATCCCTCCTGGGAATGATGTCTTCCTGTATACTCCTCATCCCTCACTGCAGACTCAGGATGCGCCCGTTGCAGGAAGCTCTCACGAGCCAATGGACTCAAAGTACTGGCTCTTTCGAAGACATTGTACGGGTAACACCAAAAATATCCAGGGGTCTAGAATGGTGGAGGCGTCGCGAAAATCTAACCATAGGATTGCCATTTCTCCTTCCGGCGACACCTCTGGTGATCACCACGGACGCCTCCCTGGAAGGATGGGGCGCTGTTCTCCAGGACCTTCGGATCAGCGGCAAGTGGGACGATCAGGAAAAGCTGCTCCATATAAACCTTTTGGAGCTGAGGGCTGTATATCTTGCTCTACAGGCCTTCCTACCACGCATCCAGAACTCCCCAGTGCTCGTCAAAACAGACAACACCACGACGATGCACTATCTCAACAAACAGGGGGGAACGCGTTCGCTCTCTCTATCACGCGAATCGCAGAAAATCTGGAACTGGCTGGTGCTACACGGAATCCCACTCAAAGCGGACTATGTACCCGGAAAAGACAATACCATCGCGGACGCCCTGAGCAGACAAAGATCCCTCTCCCACGAGTGGGAACTGAGCGACAACGCTCTGGCTCACATCTTCTCTCAATGGGGAGTCCCAAGAATCGACCTGTTGGTTCAGCGTGTTTGCGTACGCTTTTCCTCAGTTTCCGATGATCCCGAGGCTCCTCAGGAAGATGAAGGCGGAGCCCTGTACCCTGATCCTGATTGCCCCTTTCTGGCCGAGACAACACTGGTTCTCGGATCTTCTTCGACTTTCCATCAGGTCACCGATTCGTCTGAGGCAGCACCCGAACCTCATAACGATGTCCAACGGACAGGTACAGCACCCGAACCTCCAATCGCTCAAGTTATCGGCCTGGCTCCTGAGCACAGAGAGTTCTGTGACCTAAATATCCCACAGGACTGCAGGGATGTCCTGGCAAAAGCGAGAGCTGACAGTACAAACAGAAACCTACTCTCTCAAGTGGAAAAGGTTCTGCATTTGGTGTTCAGACCAGGGCCTGCGACCGCTCGCTGTCACCCCTGAACAGATATTATCATACCTCCTACATTTGGTACAGTCAGGACTGGCACATGCATCCATTAAGGTTCACCTGGCAGCTATCTCTAGGTTCACCAGAACTTTCACAGGACCTTCTCTGTGGTCAAGTAGGCTGGTCAAGCAATTCCTGAAGGGGCTCTACAGATCCTTTCCGAGGCCTCGGAAAGTCCCTCCGACATGGCAACTGAATCTGGTACTCAACCAACTCATGAGACATCCGTTTTAACCCATTCATCGAGCATCTATCAAATACATCTCCTGGAAAACGGCGCTCTTGCTCGCTTTAACATCGGCCAGGAGAGTTAGCGAGCTACAAGCTTTGTCCATTCAGGAACCATATATGCAGTTCAGACAGGACAGGGTGGTGCTGAGACCGAACCCTAAATTCATACCAAAGGTGCCTTCGGACTTTCATCTCAATGAACCAATTGTCCTTAGGTCCTTCTTTGCGAACCCTTCCACAGCAGCAGAAAGAGCACTGCATTCCTTGGATCTCAAGAGATGCCTAAAGTTCTACCTGGATAAAACTAAGGCTCTCAGGAAGTCTTCACAACTGTTCGTGGCATACAGCAGACCAAGAATGGGCCTGCCTCTTACGAAGTAAAGCATCTCGAGATGGATCTCCTCGGCGATTGCATTCTGCCACGACAAGGCCGGACGGCCTTTGACTGATCATGTAACTGCTCATTCCACCAGGGCGATGTCCACGTCAGCAGCACTGTTCGCTGGGGTGCCAATCTTGGACATATGCAGAGCGGCGACCTGGAAGTCACCGCACACTTTCTCCAGACACTACTGCCTGGATATCGAACTTCAGAAGGATGCGGCAGTTGGCCAGGCGGTGCTTCGCCATCTCTTTCAGTGAGGTGAGCCTTCCTACATCCCGCCATCCAGGTATGCACATTCTTTGCTCTTGTGATGTTCCAATTATGCTGTCCCCATGTTATATGATAATATATGCATTGTCTAACATGTCTGCAGAGCGACTTTACATCACACATGTGCATATCTGATTGCTAGTTACTCTGATTCAGGCATGTGAATCTATGAAAGACACCCCAAATACTGGATAAGAAATGCGTTACTTACCTGTAACAGCAGTTATCCAGTATTGGTGTCTTTCATAGATTCACATGCAACCCTCCCGCCTCCCCTGGAAGGACTCACATCCCTCTCTGACAATATTACGCCAACCTAGCTGGGTGCGTACGAAAATCTGAGGGACTGAGGCTCCTCCCAGGAAGGTTCTAGAGGGAGGTCGGAGCTGATTGGCTGACTGTGAGAGTTTGGTCCTATTTACATAAGGACAAAGAAAGGCTACTAAGGGGAGGCCCTTAGGCCTATTTTCTCTATGTATGTCTATAGGACATTACTTTTTTATGTACCGGAGGCTCCCGTCTCGACGACGGGGAATGATTCAGGCATGTGATTCAGGCATGTGAATCTATGAAAGACACCAATACTGGATAACTGCTGTTACAGGTAAGTAACGCATTTCATTTGTGCTTCAGGCCGTATTAGTTGCTCAGATTTCCCGCTCATGTGGCCCACTAAAATGTGTCTAGAATTTCCCATTTGATTAGCTTTAACCATAATAACCAGAAATCCACCCTAGTGAAAGCTGAGTAGTAGTCTATAAAAGAAATAAAGATCTCAATTCTGGTCTTTCCAGAGCCATCTTAGTCAAGGATGGTGAGGTCACTGAACATTTCACATCCTTTCCTAAAACTCGCCTGATAAATGTTTTCCCAGGGATCCCATGTCCGCCTAGCGCTGCCGATAGATGCGTTGGCTTTCAGGTTATTTACGAAAACACTCTTCAGACAAAGCACACGTAGACCTCAGTTATTTGTATAGATAACTTTCCATGCTTGTGGAGAGGTGTGGCTCACTGGTTAGAGGCGGCAGACCTGTAAGCAGAGAACGGCCCGGGACCAGGGTTCAATTCCTGACTCGGCAGGGTCGTGGACCAGGGGTCAACGGACTCGATAATTCTCGCCTCAGTGCCTACTCTAACCAGGGAACACACTTGGTAACTCTGGGCATTAAGCTTGCCTCATCTCTACAACGGCCCCCCACAGACGCCGGGGATGCCTGGTTTCACCCTGGAGATACCCAGAAAGGGACCATCTCACAGGGAAAAACAGGACGGGTTCCCCGGCGGTCTACAGCGCCAGGACACTCGGGTAGAGTAACAGTGCGCTTTACAAGAATCCCACATTTACATTCACATTTATGATTGTACATCTGGCAATTTATTTATAGTATTTGCATATAATATCTATTTCTGTTCCTCTGTTATTTTTATCACTTGATGCTTGTCTTCTTTCCCTTCTATTCTCCAGTTAAGCCCCAGAATTTTCAGATAATTTTTGTGCCCATCTAATTAGAACTGAGCAATGCTTTAGCTCCTACTCTTGCTTCGTAACCAATAATCCTTTTGTAGGTTTTTACGTCTCGCTGAGCCAATGCATACAGTTCATGTGATCTATGCACGTGCACAGAGCCAGCCACATAACACACCACCATTTGTCTGCGCCTCGGCATCAGACTTTAAAGGCTGCCACAATCCCCCCCACCCCCCCAGCAATGCCGAGTGCTTGTTTCTGGAAGAAGGTGAAAGCCAACCGTGCTTGTTTACAGTAGCCTTGCTCCTCAAATGCTGTTGCTGTGTTGCCATCTCTCTAGGGACACAGCTTGAAAACACTCGACTTGCTAGCTGCAATGCTACAACCGCTATGCTTTGCCTCTAGACACGTTGATTCCTCGCAGACTGTGCCGACTCTGCCCCTCCTGATTCTGAAACTGACCAACGCAGTCACCACGCAGTCTCTTCTCTCTGTCTTATGATGTCTGCCCTGCCACCATTTACTTCAGACCCTCACCCTCACACCTCCTCACCCTCACACAACCTAACACACCCTCACACACCCTCACACACTCACACACTCACACACTCACACACCCTCACTCACCGTCACTCACCCTCACCCACCATCACACACCCCCTCACACCCTTACACACACCCTCACCCCCATCACCCTTACCCCGTCACCCTCACCCACCCTCCCTCACCCTCACACACCCTCACACACCCTCCCTCACCCTCCCTCACCCTCCTTCACCCTCCCTCACCCTCCCTCACCCTCCCTCACCCTCCCTCACCCTCCCTCACCCTCCCTCACCCTCCCTCACCCTCACACACCCTCACACACCCTCACACACCCTCACACACCCTCACACACCCTCACACACCCTCACACACTCTCACACACCCTCACACACCCTCACACACCCTCACACACCCTCACACACCCTCACCCCCTCACACTCAAACACCACATCACTCAGGAACACCACTACATCACTCAGGATCTGAAAGAGACACGTTAGTGATAGATTCCTTACCTTAGAATATCCCCAGGCGTCAGACTGGATCCGGAAATTTTTGAGTAGCAATACCCCTCCGCGCCGGCAGGCGTCGTCCGCGGCTCCGCGATAGTCGTCGGCGTCGTTAGCGCCGGAATGACGTCGTCGGAGTACTTAGACGCCGCCCATGCGCGCTGACGTCAGTTCTTCTTTTTTCCGCGCCAGCTAGCGCAGATCCGGAGAAGCTCTACCCCTTAGTCTTTTTTGACTAAACTTTTTGATCTTTTTGATCATTTCTCTACTCGAGTCTTCGACTCCAACTGTGTTGCCAGAGTTTAAACCCTGTTCCAAGTGCGACCGACTGATGTCGGTTACCGACCCCCATCGCCGGTGCCTCAAGTGTTTAGGCCTAGACCACGACGACCGCACCTGCTCCGACTGCCAGGCCCTGACGTCTAAAGCTAGGCGGGAGCGGTCCCGCAAGCGACTGGAACTCCGGCAGTCGGCCCGTGCCGCTCCAGGGCCCGGTCCCACAGGAGGTCGAGGGACCGGTCGCGGGGTCTGAGCCCTCGCAGCTCCGGGAGTGGACATCGGTCGTCAGGATCCAAATCCTCAGGTTAGAGGTATGAGAGGTCGGAGAGACATCATCGTTCCTCCGACCCACCCCGACGCTCGCGCGATGCTGCCGGGGGTTCGGGTGACACCACCCACGTGGCTCCTACGGAGTTGCGGATGTCGCCACCTGCCCCACACCTTCGGGTCCCTGGGCATGACGCGACACGTGAGGATATCGAGCGGTACCTCATGGCCATGAAGTCCCTCCCTCCTCAGCCGGGTTCCGTGGCGCCTCCGAGCCCAACGGCCCCGGCTGGAGGGCCTAGCGGGTCAGTTGCTTCGGCTCCGCCGCCGCCGGGTGCTTCGGCCCCGGCGCTCCCGGCAACTTTGGTCCCAGCGCCGCTGGCCCTCCCTGGATCCACTTCCGGATCCGCGTCGTCGACGGTCGACCTCACGACCTCACCGGCGCCGGCCCTGCGGGTGTCGCCCCCGGCGCCTGCTATAGGCGCCGTCGTCGATCCTACCCTCGGTCCGGTTCCGGCGCCGGAGCGGCGCCGCTGGGCAAAGCTCCCGACAGCATTCGGAGATTTCTATTTCCATGAACTGGCACCATCTGTTGACCCTGAATTACAGGAGATGGGTGACCAGGGTGATTGGGAGGGGGTATGAGGACCCTCTGGCATGGGAGTGCCCGTCTCAACAGGAATGGCCATATGAGCTTGGGGAGGCCAGTGGACTTGACACTTCGCCAGACACTGGATTTGGCTCCCCTCCCACCGTAGCTACGGAGGAGGGGGCTGCTTATAGTGTAGTGTTGACGCGGGCGGCCAAGTCCTTAAACCTTGAGCTCTCTCTCGCGACCGTGAGGACTAACCTCCTCACTGAGGTCCTTAAACCGCAGGCAAGCTCCAATGAGCCTCTGCTGCCGTTTAATGAGGCCTTATGTGACGTTCTTGTGGGCACTTGGTCCAAGCCCACCACAGGTCCACCTGTGGATAGGAACATGGCTAGATGCTACCGCCCGCCCCGGGCGACCATTGCTTTTTGTCCACCCAACCCAGTCCAGTCCGAACTACAAAAGCCATGTCCTTCCCAGAACGGTGTTACCTCGAAACCGGTCCGGTCCTCGGATGCTTGATTCCGTTCTGGGAAGGACATGGCTTTTGTAGTTCGGACTGGACTGTTCCCCTGGGGCACAGGGTCAGAGCTGATTTGCATATCACCATTGTCTAACCCAGGGTGGTGTGGAGTGCAAAAAAAACGATGGATTTGGGCCCAGATCTTTGGACTGGGATGAATGTGTGACATTGATCCACATTCGGTCCATCACCTGTTTTGTTTGCAAATTCCACCATAAGTGCGCTGGGGATGCTCAGACGTGGGTCCCAGGCACTCCACACCACTGGAGTCAAGCTAGCCGGGCTGATGAGGTGTTACCTCGAAACCGGTCCGGTCCTCGGATGCTTGATTCCGTTCTGGGAAGGACATGGCTTTTGTAGTTCGGACTGGACTGTTCCCATGGGGCACAGGGTCAGAGCTGATTTGCATATCGCCATTGTCTAACCCAGGGTGGTGTGGAGTGCAAAAAAACGATGGATTTGGGCCCAGATCTTTGGACTGGGATGAATGTGTGACATTGATCCACATTCGGTCCATCACCTGTTTTGTTTGCAGACAGTTCAACAGCGCGGTGCGGCGTGGAATCCGCCGTAGCGGCGGTCGGGGATAACGGCGAGGCCAGTCCATACCTTCCCCTGCAGCATCTGCCTCAAACCCCTCCTAGTCCGTGCTTTTAGGCCCATGTGACGCCAGTGGGGGGCATGGTTCGCCATCACCTCTTTCACTGGTGCACTGTCACGTCGGACAAGTGGGTGCTGCAAATCGTCCGAAGGGGCTACTCCCTCCCCTTAGAGGCGACCGCTCCAGCCATGCCACTGCAATTCCACCGCGTGTCGGGGGATCACTTGCAACTTCTGCAAGAGGAAGTCATGGCCCTCTTGGCCAAGGGGGCCATCGAGCGCGTTCCTGGGCCGGAAGTAGGGTGTGGTTGCTACTCCCACTACTTTCTGGTACCCAAGAAGGGCAAAGGGGGCCTACTCCCTATCTTGGACCTACGGAACGTCAACGGCTTCCTCCGAAAGGAGAAGTTCAAAATGCTGACTCAGGTCTTAGCTGCCCTGGACCCCGGAGACCTATGGTAGCGTTGGACTTGCAGGACGCTTATTTTCACATCCCCATCCTGCCGGTTTTACCTACGGTTCACGGTAGGCCACGAGCACTTTCAATTTACCGTGCTCCCCTTCAGCCTTACCAGCGCCCCACGGGTGTTCACGAAAGTGATGGCAGTGGTCGCAGCCCATCTGCGCAGGTTAGGGGTGTCAGTCTTCCCCTACCTTGAGGACTGGTTGTTGAAGGTGGGCTCGCCCTAGACAGTCGTCAGCCACCTCCAGACTACGGCCCATCTCCTGCACCTGCTGGGGTTCTCCATCAACGTGCCGAAGTCACACCTGTGTCCCTCTCAGAAGCTCCTCGGAGCGGTTCAGGACTCTGCGCAGTTTCGGGTTTATCCGCCCGAACAGCGGTTTCGGGATATTCAGGCTCTGATTCCGATCTTTCAGCCTTTATCCCGAGTCTCGGTCAGGTTGACGCTGCGGCTTCTGGGGCTGATGGCCTCCTGCATGCTTCTGGTGCATCACGCCCGGTGGCAGATGCGGGCTCTGCAGTGGGACCTGAGGTTTCAGTGGGCCCAGCATCAGGGCAACTTGTCCGACCATGTCTTGATCTCGGAGGGCACTGCAAGACAGTTGCAGTGGTGGCTCACGGACCGCGATTGGGCCAGTGGCAGAGCACGTAGTTGTGACGGACACGTCCCTCCTGGGCTGGTGGGGGCCACATGGGAGAGGCGGAGATCAGAGGCCTCTGGTCTCCGGCGGAGTCCCGGCTCCAAATCAACCGTTTGGAGCTGCGGGCGATTCGTCTAGCACTGAAGGCATTCCTCCCCTCTGTCCGGGGGAGTGTAGTGCAGGTGATCACGGACAACACCACCGCCATGTGGTACTGCAACAAACAGGGCGGGGTGGGGTCGTGGACCCTATGCCAGCAGGCTCTGTGCCTCTGACAGTGGCTGGAACATCAGGGCGTGACCCTGGTGGTTCAACACCTGGCAGGTTCCCTGAACGCCAGGGCGGATGAACTCAGCCGTCGGTGCATGATGGATCACGAATGGCGTCTGAACTCGGACGTGGTGCAAGGCCTCTTTCAGCAGTGGGGAGAACCTTGGTTAGATCTATTCGCCACAGAAGAGAACGCACAATGTCATCAGTTCTGCGCATTGGAATTTCCAAGGCGGCACTCGCTCGGAGATGCTTTTCGTCGCGAGTGGAGTTGAGGTCTATTGTACGCCTTTTCGCCTATACCACTTCTGCCCAGAGTGGTGAAGAAGATCAGGCCCGACCGGGTCCAGGTTATCCTTGTGGCTCCGGACTGGGCACGAAGATACTGGTATCCCGAGCTACTCAGCATGTCAGTCGATCCCCCGATTCGTCTGCCTCTTCGGGAAGACCTTCTGTCGCAGCAGCAGGGGACGGTCCTCCACCCAAACCTGTCCAGTCTCAACCTACAAGCTTGGAGATTGAGCGGCGACATTTGAGGCCATTTGACTTGCTTCCCGAAGTCTGTAATGTCATTCTGGCAGCCAGGCGTCCCTCCACAAAGTCGGTATACGCCTGCAGGTGGAACAGGTTTGTGGCATGGTGCACAGCAAAGGCTGTGGATCCACTCTCTGCACCCCTTTCTGAGGTTCTCCTCTTCCTTCTTTCTCTTGCCCAGCAGGGCTCTGCTCTGGGCACTATCAAGGGCTACCTTTCTGCCCTTTCCGCCTTCTTAAGGCTGCCTAATCAGCCTTCCTTGTTCAAGTCCCTGATTGTAAATAGGTTTTTGAAGGGCATCACACACATGTTTCCTCCTGTTCCTTTCGTGATGCCCCACTTGGACTTGAATCTTGTACTTACCAACCTAATGTGTGCTCCCTTTGAGCCGCTCCATAACTGTCCTCTCCGTCTTCTTACCTTGAAGACTGCTTTCCTGGTTGCCATCACCTCTGCCCGGAGAGTGAGTGAGCTCCAGGCTCTTTCTTCTACACCTCCTTTCCTCTCTGTTCATCGGACAAGGTTGTGTTGGGGACGAGACCCTCTTTCCTGCCCAAGGTTGTCGCGTCCTTCCACATCGGGCAGTCAATTACCTTGCCCACCTTATTTCCGCCTCCGCATCCCTCGAAAGAGGAAGAGAGGCTCCACCGTCTGGACCCAAAACGTGCGCTCTCTTACTATCTGGATCGCACACGTCAGTTCCGGGTGGATGACCAACTCTTTGTTGGTTACGTGGGCGCTAAGAAGGGAAAGGCGGTGCACAAGCGGACCATCTTGCGGTGGATCATCTTGTGTATCTAGGCGTGTTACTCCTTGGCTAAGAAGGAACCCCCTGTTGGACTAAGGGCTCATTCCACTCGGACCACGGCGACTACCACTGCCCTGGGCCGAGGAGTGCCCTTGCAGGACATTTGCCAGGCAGCTAGGTGGGCCTTGCTGCACACGTTTGCAAGACACTATTGCCTGGAGAGCCAAGTCCGGAGGGATGGCTTCTTGGGCCGTTCTGTCCTCCAGGACTTTCTAGTGATTATTGGTTCGCAGACCCACCACCTGGGTTGGTATTGCTGGGGTATCTATTCTAAGGTAAGGAATCTATCACGAACGTTAATATTTGTGTAACGATATATCTGTAAGAGACATTAGTTAGTGATAAATTCCTTACCGACTCACCCATCCTCCCCGTTCTGCGAACCGATACCTAGGGTTAAGGTCATCCCCTTTCAGGGCCCTAGTTTCATGGCACCAGTGTTGGTTCTATCATGGCTCTGCGTATCTGGCGCGGAAAAGCTGTGTATCAGAACTGACGTCAGCGCGCATGGGCGGCGCCCAAGTACTCCGACGTCATTCCGGCGCTAACAACGCCGACGATGGCCGCGGAGCCGCGGACGACGCCTGCCGGCGCGCAGGGGTATTGCTACGCAAACATTTCCGGATCCAGTCTGACGCCTGGGGATATTCTAAGGTAAGGAATCTGTCACCAACTAATGTCTCTTACAGATATATCGTTACACAAGTAGTAACTTGTGCGACACCACCAAATCACTCAGGGGCACCACCACATCACTCAGGGGCACCACCACATCACTCAGGGGCACCCCCACATCACTCAGGGGCACCCCCACATCACTCAGGGGCACCCCCACATCACTCAGGGGCACCCCCACATCACTCAGGGGCACCCCCACATCACTCGGGGGCACCCCCACATCACTCGGGGGCACCACCACATCACTCGGGGGCACCACCACATCACTCGGGGGCACCACCACATCACTCGGGGGCACCACCACATCACTCGGGGGCACCACCACATCACTCGGGGGCACCACCACATCACTCG
Source organism: Lissotriton vulgaris (assembly GCF_964263255.1). NCBI lineage: Eukaryota > Metazoa > Chordata > Amphibia > Caudata > Salamandridae > Lissotriton > Lissotriton vulgaris. Next base: position 1,079,048,568 of record NC_141689.1, on the reverse strand, counting down.
GGGACACCACCACATCACTCGGGGACACCACCACATCACTCGGGGACACCACCACATCACTCGGGGACACCACCACATCACTCAGGGGCATCACTCAGGGAAACCACCACATCACTCTGATACACCACCACATCACTCAGCCCAACCACATCATCACTCAGCACCACAACAGCACTGTCCTTGCTTGCTACCAACAAGCATTGCCATAGCCAATAGGTCTTGCATTAGGAAAGTGTAAGCTATTGGCTTTGTGATTAACAATGCTATTAATTTACATATTTTCAAAGCCAACACATATTAAAAAAAATTGTCATTTACAATACCAATAGCTCACACTTTCCTAATGCGAGACCTATTGCATTGCAAATGATTGTTATAATTCCCTTTAAGACCCCTAGCTGATCAGCCTTACCTCATAAGTTTGTTTATTTTTTTGTGCCATATTATCTTGTCATTTCATAGAACTCTGCTCTTGCGCCAACCAGGTGATGCCAATCCCCCTTCGTAGAGATCTTTCTTTGAGTGGTATATCGTTTGCTTTTCATGGGATTCTGTTGTATTGAGCGAGTCAACATTTTGGGTCTCCCCATCAACCGATAAGATTGTTCACTGAAGTGCTTGAGGATATTAGATGCATTCTTACTGATGTACTATTTTGCCGTTTCCGTGCCTTGGGACGTTCCATAGTATGTCAGTAGCCCCTGTACATTTAAACATCATATCAGATGGCACCAAGAAATTTCTGTAAATCTCAAATTAACATCATGTTTACATTCAGGACCTCAGTTACCATATTTCTAATACAATTGATGATCATGATTTTTTTCTATGATGTCAGAAGGTATACCCTATAAATAAGATAATCTTCAGGCTCCAATCTAGTGGGCAGTTTAAATCCATTTCTAAAATATGGCTATAGTCCATGTCTGTATTAATAGCCATGACATTCGAGTCCTATGATGATGAAATATATGTAACTAAGCCTCTGGATAGCCGACCCATTCCTGAAAGACATTTTGCTTTGGTCTCCCATGAGGAATAGCTAGCCAAGTTCATTTTCTGCTTTACCCAGCTTTCCTATCTTGACAAAGCTACTTTTATTTGGATTCCTTTTTTAACTTTAGAATACCCCACCACATCCTCTGATAAATTAGTGAAATGAATCCTATTTCATGCCATTGCCAGCTAGTGTTGAAGTAGATTCTTCCTTCACTTGTAGTTTTGGGTTAGGAACTTATTTTATTGAACTGTACCAATGCTTCAAATATACATGACCAATCCTTCATTGGTGGTGTATCTGTAATGTGGGTTATTGGAGGGAATGTCTCCCCCCCCCCCCTCCATGTTGAATGTGAATAGTCCTTCTTATTGCCCTATAGAATTAAGAATTATTTATAACATTGGGAAGTGGCCATATCAGCGCTATCTTTATTACTTTGAACGGTTTGATGTTTAAATATATTTTTGGGCATTCTTTTGGATTTATGTGAACCTTTGCTTTCCCCTACTACTAATGTAGTATGAGTTATTGTCTTTAAGATGTTTTGATGATTCTTTTACTTAGCTAATGGAGTTCTATGATCATTTATATTTTGAGGTACACGATGAACCTACAAAACCTTTTTTAGGCACCCCTAGTTTGTTCAGTGCATCCTTTATTTCATCTTTCAACATACCAGTACCCATCTGTTAGAATATGACTAGAGAGATACAGCCTAAGTTGCTACTTCCTTGATTGATAGCTTTTTAATTAACATATTTAATTCAGTCTATTTTTTTCATCTTAATCAATTTCTGTATCCTGTTCTTTTATTCTTTTTATTTTTTTCAACAACCTTTTCAAATGGAGAATATTTTGTGTCTGATAAGTTTGATGTTTCTACTAGTGAATTCACTTTGTCATCCCAGGACTGGTTAGTTGATTGCAACTGCCCTTTAGATTTCTCAAGAGTTATGTTTCCAATACTGCCTTAATTGGGAATGACTAATGGCATTTACCTCTAGATCCCTTTGGACAGGATCTCTTGGGGCCAGATAGATGTTTCAGGTGGATGTTTACAGCAAATATATTTTCTTCTATTTTTAGCTGGCTTGTTTGCTGGGTGTCATTTGCGTTACACCTGGAAAGGTCCTTAAATTATCAATAATTTGTCCCCAGAAGCAGTAGGTATTTTAGCTAGAGGTAGGATGTTTACCTTCTTGCAGAAAGATTGGAGTCTTGCTTTTAGTTAGTATACAGTCTATAATATTAAGTTTAGTAACAGTATCCTCAAAATGTCTGTAACCTCCATTTTGAAGATTGAAAGTAGAGGGCCTCTACTATAACTTTCTGGAAGAATGTCATTGAGTCAGTTGTGCTACTTGTTTACTACTTGCCATCCTCTGGACGTGCAACAGCTACTGAAGTTAAGACTTGAGTAAACGTTTGAAGCATTATCTGTGTTGGTGCCTTTGTTGCTTCATCATCTGCGAGTCCACATTGCTGTGTTTGTGGCGAGGCATTTTCTGTCACTTTCTGTATTTACCTTTTTGGTTGTGCTCTTGGTTTAGTACAGGGTTGTGGAATTTCTATTGCCTGATGCCCTAGACATATTAATTTTTATCACAACAAGTTTTAAACTCCATTTTGCATGATCGGCAAGAAGAGATTCTCTTGACCCTCCTGTACTATAACCTATCAATTATTTTAACTTTAAACCTAAAATACATGTAAATAATTGTTTCCACCTGTAATTACGGTAAGCAGAATCAGCACTGTGGTGAATGTGTGGCCACAGCTAAGCAGAAACATGAAAGCACCCATCATTGCAATGGTGGATTCAGTTGTTTACTTAGAGTATCTTTATTTTTCTTTTTTTTCGTGCAGTGTGTCATATTTTGCTTAAAAACATTACTTCTCTTTAGTGCAAAGTGCATGGTGGTCAGCTCGGGTAGATGAACAGCAGTGGAGAGAGATTGCACAACAACCCACCCTATCTTTTCTCTCAGGAAGACTGATAGTCCGGGGCGCAAAGTGCACACAAGAGCACTGGACAAACACAAGGACGTTACGCAGCACACAGTTCTCTCTTATTACATTCAGAGAACGAAACAAACCTGAATATTCCCTTTGGGCTAGCGTAGGTCAGTTCTTTATGGCACACCAGCTCTAGTGAGGGGTGCTGGTAGAGTTTGCAGGGCTTCTGAAGGGGGTGCAGCTCTTTGGTAAAGGCTCAGGTGCTATTTGCAGAAAATAATGAAAGTCGACTAGGCTGTATGTCCTTTTATTTTTGGCACAGTAAAACGGAATTGTTCTTAAGCTGAAAAGAATTTACTGTGTCCTACTTCAAGCCCCCTCTTCACTGCTTGGTTATTAGCTAACTCAGTCTTCCAATGGACACCCAGATGTTTGTCTTGCAATTGCTTGCACCATGCTGTGTGAGATTGGATTACAACCCCCACACTCCCACCCCAATTTCATTTTACCTTTCAATACAAACACACATATAGAGTGCAAAAATAAATGAGTTGCGTCATTACATGCAAGTTGACTTCCAGGTCGGCCTGTGGATTCACAGCTACAAGTGAAGGATGCTTCTTACAGGTCCATTTATAAGAATGTGTCAATTCTTATTGAAGCTAATTGGGTTCAAAATAATGTTGAGCATAGTTTCCAACTGCTAATCTGGCACAGAGTGGCGCTATCTTTCCTAGTAATTAATCCCCATTAGTTTACTGCCACTGATGATGAGTATTGTGACTAACAAAAAATGGTGTAACTGCAACTATTACCCACTTTTATTTTTAGTAAGGTCAGGCATGATTTATTAGAGACATGCTTTTCAGCCCTGTGACCTAAAATTCTTTAAAACATCTGTATCAAAGTGCTCATTTAAAGCTACAAATGTCATCAAGCAGTAGCACATAAGTGGCACTATCCAAAACTCTGCCTAGTGTCCATATAGTTGCTAGGAGAATAGCAGCAGGCTGAATTACCCTCAGGCACACAGCAGAAGGATGGATAATCAAGATGCCCGTTATGCCCCACCAAAGACTCTGTTGTGTAGATGGGGTACGATGAGGTGCAGCGGCATCCTGAGCCAGTACACCCCACCTAAATTGCTGAGCAGATCGTAGTAAAGGTGGTCCCAGAGCAGTGCACGTTACCTGCATTGTGGTTGTGAGCAGAAGGATGAAGGCTACGTGTGGGCCAGGACTCGTCCACCGGAGTGTAATGTGTTGTTTGAGGAACTGGAGAATGAGACGTGAATGCCTTGGGCACCCTGCATGCGCTCACAGCAAGAGGGAGCACCTACTTTCCTCTCATAACATTGGAGAACAAATAAGGAGCAAGTGTGCGTTTTAGAGCCCGTTGTGCAAGGCCTGAGCCAGGCTTGAAGAAGAAACATCTGCTCCTAGAGGAATGTTGCAGGAACACACAAACCACACCTAAAAAAAAAGTATGCATTGATGGAGAATCCTAACCATAACTCAATAGCACAAGGGCACTCTTGAGACACTGACAAAGCCTTGTTGGGCACCTCACTGCCTAATTAGGATTGTGTTCCCTACTGTCAACAAAGACTCTTCAATTAGGAAATTGGACATGACTCCTCCATACTAAATATCCCACAGGAGTTTGGACTTTATAAAACTCGAGCTGGGGCAGGTAACTTTGGAAGAACTATCTGCTAATACAGAATTGCTTGTTGGAGTCCCATAGCCAATACAACTGCAGAGTATACAGAGCATTGTCTTACTTGCTGGGGGTGATGCTCTGAGCTTTTACACATTGCATAATTGAAGGGGCAAACCTTGTAAAAATTCTAGTGCAAATGTATCAACTAAATCTCACCAAATCTCACCAATGATTTCCTCCTATTGACAAGATAGTGAAGGGCAAGCCGCAGAGGTCACTGACTTTGCAGCCTAGTGTTGAAAAATATGCTAGAATAGTCTCATTTGCAACATCAAGTCAAGAGGAACAAGATAGGGAACAGGACACTTTTATCCTAACAGTTGTCCTAAAAGCAATTCAGGACACAACATTGTCATTGGAATTGAAGGATGACTCAGTAGCTATAAACCCTGGACGAGGTATCTGCAATTTGACAGAGTAACACAAGCAGGGGACAGCTCGGAGAGAACCTAAGCCATTAATGATAACCATGAAGATATAAGTGGGTGACTTAGAGCGAAGAAGGAAAATACTAGATTTCCAAATAGACGATATGGAAAGGTGATCTCAAACAAATAACATTCGTCTGATGGGTTTGCCAGAAAAAAGTGAAGCTTTTTGTCTCAGACTGTATTTGGAGGAGTGGATAATTACTGAACTGAAACCTAGAGGACTATTAAATAATTCTCGATAGTGATAGAGCTTAGAATACCAGCAACACTACCTCCGCTGGGGGCCCCTCTGTGGAAAGTCCTCTTTTAACTGCTCAGTTATAGAAACAGGGATGCCCTATTGCAAGAATCTAGAAAGAGGGAGGTCATACATATAGGCAACTTAGAGGTGATGTTGTTCCTGGTCTATTCTATCCAGGTACAGATAATTAGGTGCTCCTTGGAAACTGTGAGAAAGAGGTGTAGAGATTTAAATGCTTGATATTTCATTTAGCTAAGATAAAAATCATCCAGGGAAACACAAATGATTTGTTTGCCACAGCCAAACAAATGTGGGATTGGCTTGACAGGCAAGACAAGCGGTATAATAACAGCAGCACAAGCACCCCATAAAAAATGTGCTGGAGACTGTTGAAGAACGGGACAGAGAGGAACTACACAGTGGAAGAGAAGGTCAAGATCTGAAGCACTGTTGGACGGGGCCAAAGGCCCTCATATTTACTAACATAAATAACTGTACAATGTGCTGACTACACCCTCTCTAGATACAAAGGGGTCCCTCCCAGTGGATAGCGCAGTGGGGGGGGTGACACATCTGGTAGTGGACCAGCATATGCAAAAGACTGGTATTACATTTATCATTTGTGAAATTTGTATTTATTTTAGTTAGATAAGTTGGTATGCAGCATGTAGTACGTCATTTGCACATAACCAACAGTAATATAGTGTAAGTGCTACAAAAGGACACCACACCAGTTTAGAAAAATATCCAACATTTTTATATACTTAACCGCAAGCGCGCTAGCGGGTTTTCCCGCTGCGCGCTGAAATTTGAAAATCGCGTCTTTCGTGACAAAGCCAGCTCGTCATGCGCGCAGCACAGGTATCGCCCATGACGAGCTGGCTTTGCCATCCACATCAAAGTGGTTAAGACAAGACCAAAAACAATAAAAATCCCGAATCCAGTACTTAGAAAGTTGATAGCTCCGTCCTGGGCTATCACAGCATTGTGAACAAACAAATCCAAACAGTTCTGGCTGACAGTGGTGTGGCGGGCCAGCTACGGTGTCGGGAAGACCTGCAAAACAGTACCTTTAGAAGTGCAAGACGCCTATGACCTCTCGTTGAGCCTCCGAAAGCACAGCGTCTGTTCCGGAGGTCAGTGCAGGAGTCGTCAGGCCCTTGAAGTCACACATGTTGCAGATTGAACTCCTCACTGTTGAAGTCAGGAGCGCTGGAGTCGGCAGGCGTCAAATGCTGCAGGTGAAGTGCTGCAGCGCGGCGTGCGATGCCCTCAGGTCGCTGTGCGAGCAACGGTTTGGCTGCGTCAGATGGCATCGTCGGTGAGACCAGGGTCGCGGTGCGAAGTGATGCGGTGCTCGTCGCAGTGCTGGCAGGTCACTGTGCAAGCAGCGTCGCCGATGCTGAAGCACTGTTGTCGGCTGACGAAGTGGAGTGGATGCCACTGGCGTCGGTAGGCCAAGGCTGCGGTGCAGGATGATGGCGGTGCGTCGTGTAACTTTACAAGCGGTGCCCGCGAACCACGGTGCAAGCAGTGGCGTCTGTTTCGGCATGGTGTGGTGTCGATGGGGATACCAAGGTGGCTTTGTAAAGCGAGGCGAGGCGGAGTGCGGTGCCCACAGGTCGTGGTTCGAGCAGCGGCTCGGTGGCGGTTTCACCAGGCATCATCGGTTAGACCTGGCTCGCGTTGCTGCGGTGCCCTCTGTTGTGCCTTCAGGACACTGAGTCGGCAGCAGCGTCGTAGACTGCATCAGGTTGCTTTTTCTTCGATTGCAGCTCAAAATACACAGCCCCCAGTGCTGAGGGCAGAAGAACTTGAAATCTTTGCTGTTCCTGAGACTACTTGAACAGGGGACAAGCTCTACCTCAAGCCCTTGGAGAAACTCACAAAAATAGATTGCAGAAAGGTCACTCCAGTCCTTTCACTGCCGAAGCAGAAGCAGCCACTGGAGGCCAATACAGCAAAGCACTCCGCAGAGAGGTAGTTCCTCCTCACAGCTTCTCCAGCTCTTCTACTTGGCAGTCTTTTTGGTCCAAAAGAGTTCTTAAGTTCAGGGGTTTGGGCCTCACTTTTTATAGCCCAAAATCCTTTGTCCTCTCAGGAAGAGCGTGTCTGTGCCCAGCCAGAACCAGTTCTACCCTCTCTGGTTTGGCTTCCTGGCAGGAGGTGGAAACTGCATTGTCAGAGGTAGACCAGGCCCATTCAGGTGAAAGGAAATCTCCTCTCCCTACTCTCAATGCATTCCAGGTCTATTCAGTCCTTTCCTGACCCACCTAGACTATATGGAGCCACTGCCCATTTCCAGCCCCTGTCATCCAAAACCCAGACAGTCAATCCACAACCTAGCAGAGGCCTACTGGATGGCTGAGCAAGAAAACACCTACATTAGAGGCATATAAGCTGCAGATTGCACATTGTGCATAGATCGCCACCTAGTGTTGGTCCCGGATGTTTGCAGTTTGTTGTTGTCCTGAAAAGTTCTTTGGAAGTCACGAGATAGGTGACTCCTCCTTTGGACCACATTGCGCATGGGCATCGCCTCCATCCCCAGATTGTTTTTTTCCGCCATCGGGCTCGGATTTGTTTCTTGCGCTCCGGTTTGGAACTGAATTTCCTTCGGCGCGCAAAACTCACCAGTTCAACGGTATTGTTTTGATTGCGCTCCACATCGACGCGATTCTTCACCACGTCGAAGTCTTCGATTCCGGTCGTCGACGAAGGCCTTCGGGCCTACCTAGGCCTTACTCTCTGGCTCATGGAAAAGACGCCATTCAAGAAGTGTCCTCAAAGTGGGTCGAAGTTTCCCCACACTCACCTACATGAGGTGTGCAACCTTTGCCTCTCACCGGAGCATGAGGCCAAAGACTGTTCCGCTTGTGCCTCCATCCGCTCCAAGAAGACGATCCGGGACCGACTAGCTCGAAGAACAATGGCTCGCTTGTCAGCTTCGATCCCCGACAACATCTTCGAAGAGGGCGTTGACGTGCCAGAACACCAGCACGCTGTAGAGAGTACCAGCTCCTCAGGCGCCGAAGACTCCGACGTCGAGAAAGTCACTCCAGCTCAAAGGGTCGTAAGAAAGATCGTCGACCCCAACCCTTCCTCGACACCCTCTAAAAAGACTTCGGGCACACCCTCTCCTTCGGGCCCGGAAGCACACCGAGAGACTGCTTCCCACCCCAGCCTTCGGGCCCAGCAAAGAAGCCCATTAAGCCTTCAGGCGGCTCTGCCTCGAGCTAGCCTATTCCCGGTGCCGATCCTATACAGACACCGGAGAAAAAGCCATCTTCCTCAACCACGCCGACCGTTGCTCCAGCACCTAAGCACACTGCGCCGAAGACTGGCAGCGGCTCATCGATGCCGAAACCGCATTCCGAGCCGTCTAAAAAAAAACGCCTAAAGTTCAAGAACACGCTTCGTAACCGAAAAAACACCCGGAACCAAGTAAACAGGTTCTGGTAAAGGATATTTCAAAAGGGCACACTTCTAAACCAAAACCAGCTACCGACTCTGTGCCGAAAAAACCTACGTAGCCGAAAAGCTGGACGCCAAAGGATCTTCCCTGTTCAGAGGAACTTTTCACACCTGATCCTAACTCTTGTAAAGGATCCTAGGACTGGTCAATTGACTCTGTTCCAAGAAGAGACCACTTGATGCACCAGCACCTCCTCCCTCTCCAAAGAAGAGACATTTAACCTCTCCATTAAGGGTCCCTTCCCCACCACCTCCCCATACTGTTCCTCCTCCTACACCTCCTCCACCTCACCATTCACCTACACCATCCCCTAATCCAGACAGACAATGATGTAGACACAGACTCTAATGACAAAGGTGGGGGTGCACATGACCCAGGAGGAACCAAACGTCCCCCTCAGTCACCTAATCCATGGGATGATTACAACACCCCTGATGTGCCTTATGTCCCACAAGACGATATATACCCTTATAGGCCTTCCCCACCAGAGGACACTATAGGTTTTAACCTACTAGTCCAAAGAGCTGCCACATATCATGGGGTGGACTTGCACACCGATGCGGTAGAGGAAGATTTCCTACTAGACACTTTTGATAGCACACAAAGGTCTACTGCCATTTTGCAAATGCTTAAGGGTGTCATCAAACACGCAACAGAGGTTTTTAAAGACCCTGTCGGTGCTAGGGTCCTCAATCCTCGCATTGAGAAAAAATATAAAGCTGCCCCTACAGGTCCAGTCTATATTAAAGGTCCAGCACCATTAGACTCTTTAGTAGTGTCTAATGCACGTAAACATGCTAATTCTCAGACATCAGGTGAGGCCTCACCACCAGACAAAGAATCCAAGCTACTTGACGCCTCTGGTAAAAGAACAGCGTCACAAGCAGCTAATATCTGGCACGTTGCCAACACCCAAGCGTTGCTGGCCAGATATGACAGGGCACATTATGATGAACTAGAGTCCATAATGCAGCATCTACCAGACAAATACAAAAATAGGGCTAATGAACTTATACAGGAAGGTAAAAAATATTACTTCCATTCGTTGTGCCCTAGATGCTGCAGGTACCGCCTCAAGGGCAATCAATACCAGCACCCTTCTACGTAGACATGCTTGGCTACGTATCTCAGGTTTTAAACCTGAGGTACAAAACTCCATCTTTAACCCTTTAAGTGCTGCCGTCGGCCAACGGTCGTCGCGAGCACTACCTTGCCAGTGCTGCGCACGACCGTTGGCCGACCGGTCAGCATTCGTTATTCGAACGTTCAGCACTGGGCGCTGAACGTTCGACGCTCGGAAGGTGTTAATCAGCCATTTGATGAGACACATTTATTTGGCCCAAATGTTGACGTGTCTTTAGAAAAGATGAAAAAAGACACCAATACAGCAAAATCTATGGGAACCTTGCAGCTGCAAGCTCCCAGACGTTCATTTCGTCGCTCATCATACAGAGGCAACACTGGAGGCTATTTCTCGGAAAATCCCTCCACTTCTTACAAAACCCCTAGCCAATCCACATTCACTAAGGGCTACCAGAGAGGGGGTTACAGGGGTAACAACAACTAAGGCAGAGGCAAAACCAACAACTCTCGCTCTGCCTCTGCCCCTACCCGATGACTTTCCTCCCCTTCCCCCCAACATTCCACTCCTGTGGGGGTAAGACTGCAACAATTCCTTCCTTCCTGGACCAACATCACATCAGACAGGTGGGTGCGACAAGTTATTCAGTCAGGTTACTGTCTAGAACTAACATCTACCCCCCAAACATACCACCCAAACAGCGTCCAATGTCACAAGAACATCTATCACTGTTAAAGCAAGAACTAGTATCTCTGCTACAAAAAAGTGGAATAGAACCAGTTCCTCTGCACCAACAAACCAAGGGGGTTTACTCTAATTCCAAAAAAGGACGGCTCTCTAAGGCCTATTCTAGACCTCAGACTGCTAAATATATATATATATATATATATATATATATATATATATATATATATATATATATATATATATATATATATATATATATATGTGTATATATATGTGTATATATATGTGTGTATATATGTGTGTATATATGTGTATATATATGTGTGTATATATGTGTGTATATGTGTGTATATATGTGTGTATATATATGTATATGTGTGTATATATGTGTATATATATGTGTATATATGTGTGTATATATATGTGTGTGTATATATATGTGTATATATATGGATATGTGTATATATATATGGATATGTGTATATATATATGGATATGTGTATGTATATATATATATGGATATGTATATATATATATATATATGGATATGTATATATATATATATATATGGATATGTATATATATATATATATATGGATATGTATATATATATATATATATGGATATGTATATATATGGATATGTATATATATGGATATGTATATGGATATGTATATATATGGATATGTATATGGATATGTATATATATGTATATGGATATGTATATATATGGATATGTATATATATATATATATATATATGGATATGTGTATATATATATATATATATGGATATGTATATATATATATATATATATATATATATATATGGATATGGATATGTATATATATATATATATGGATATGTATATATATATATATGGATATGTATATATATATATATATATATGGATATGTATATCCAAAATCAATTCCACACGATACAAACAGGAATGTCCAGGCCAGCTTTGCAGTTATCCAAGAGCTTTTATTTTAGCTCCTACTCAACGCGTTTCGAGGTACAACCTCTTGATCACGAGCGTGAGTGTGAGTGACTCTCATGCTTAAGTATAGTCACCTGACCTTCAAAACAACATAGTAGACAGACTTGTGAGACAGTCACTAGGCATTTGTAATGGTATGGTTATACACAAATGCAAATTAAATAAAGTAAATACAAAGCACATATTATTCAAATGCTATGTACAAAAAAGAAATAAATTAATCAAGAATGGAAAGGCAATGATTTCCGTGGACATTACATTATTTCATCATGTATAGTCTCAGCAATTGAAATCTCACACAATAATGAGGCGCATTAGTAAATGGTAGCATGCTAGTTCAGTTACTGCTGGGGTTTTTTGCATGGTGCATTACGGATAATTCATCTCAGTCCAAGGTGTGTTCCACCTAGGTTTTTAATCGTCCAAAACAGCAATGCAATACGCATTCATACAATCTTATTGCTGTACATGAACTTGGGCAACTAGACATCCTGTCTGTCTTAAGAATTTGCCTCTCAGATGCACCAACAGAAAAAATAGTAAAAACAGAAAAACAGAAAACACAGAACACTCAAGCTCCAGTGGGCATTTAGTCAGGAGTGCCTGTATCTGTGCATGATTCCGCCCCAGTGGGCATGCAGAAATGGTCATAAACAACATACAAAGTCATTGACCTACTGAGCCGCCATTACTCATATTGCCGTCCATACGTGTCAACTTCCATACTTGAAAACGTGTTAAAGTGCTCGTGCATTGCCAAATCGAGTGACTTCTCAACAAATATCTGGTGAAAAAATAGACAATTCAGTGATTAGAAGTGCATCAGTGACAAATCTCATTACATCATTATATATATAACAGTATTCTCACAAACCAAAATTAAAAACAATGCAGAACAGGCCTTCACCTAGGAATCAAATGTATTAAGTGATGGAGTCCACCAGCTAACCCAGATGAACTTCCAGTTCTTCATCAAGGTTGTGCCCATCCGGCTGCTTAGTTCTATATTTTATGATCAGAAGGGATTCCAACCTGCGGAGTTCTTGAATCCTATTGCCCCCCCTTTCCCTTGCGGGTATGGATGCCAGCACACAAAAGGATAAAAAATTAGGGTTGCTTTTGTGAAAGGACTCAAAATGTCTCGCTATGGGGTAACTTTTGTCTTTATGATTTATGGCCCTCATATGTTGCAGTACTCTGTCTTTAGCAGGTAGTTTCGTGCTACCTATATAGGTCAGTTTACAAGGGCACATGAGTGCATACACCGCAAAGTCAGTTTGACATGTTGTGTGCACTCGGATGGTAAAAGGGTCGAGATGTTTAGAAAGTTGAATGGTTTTCGTGCTGGTGCTATTCTTACAAGCTTTGCATCTGCCACAGGTATAAAATCCAGTGACAGGATTATCTCTGACTTTTTTAGGCACCAGGGTAGAGCATAACGTGTCCTTAAGAGATTTAGCTTTTCTGAAAGTAATCTGGGGGTGTGGGCTAATGGTTGCTGCTATGTCCTTGTCTAGTGTGAGGACATTCCAGTATTTGTCCAAGGCCTTTCTCACCTCCCTATTCTGGCCATGAAAATCTGTTATGAACCTGGTAGTGACAGAGGAAGGTTCGTAATTTGGGTCCTTATCCTTTAACAAGTCAGTGCGGTTCAGAGTACTTACTTTGGTCAGAGCAGCGTTGATGCTTTTCTTGCTATAACCTCTTGCTGTAAATCTTTGGGTCATGATTTTTGCTTCTTTCTCAAAGCCTGAATTGTCAGAACAGTTCCTCTTGGCTCTTAAGAATTCGCCTAGGGGGATGGAATTAATCAAAGACCCTGGATGGCAGCTGCTTGCGTGGAGCAAGCTATTACCTGCTGTTTCCTTCCTGTAGAGTACAGTGGTGAGGGTATTGTCCACCACTTGTACCTTCAGGTCCAGAAAGTCCACTTGTTCCTTGTCAATATGACAAGTAAAGGAGAGATTCAAGTTGTTGGTGTTGAGGGAATTAACATACTCCATTGCCTCATCTGCGGTACCCTTCCAGATGACAAAAATGTCATCCAGGTACCTCAGCCAGGTGATAACCTTGGACTGGAACTCCTGTGACCTATAGACCTCTTGCTCTTCCCACCAGCCCATAAAAAGTCCGGCAAAGCTGGGAGCAAAGCAAGAACCCATTGCGGTCCCAAGGAGTTGGTGGTAAATCTCCCCATCAAATGTAAAATAATTCTGGGTCAGGCACAACATTGCCATGTCCAGAATCATCTCAGTATGTGACATAAAGGAGACAGATCTGGTTTGCAGAAAGTGTCTGCATGCTTGAATCCCTAAGTGGTGTGGGATGCAAGTATAGAGACTGTTGACATCCAGGGTAACAAGTTGCCATCCCTGTTCCCACTGGATTCCCTCTATCTTTTTCAGGAAGTCTCTTGAGTCTTTCAAATAAGATGGCAGTTTTTGAACCAGGGGCTGTAAAAAGAAGTCCACATATCTGGAGGTATTTTCCCAACAACTGCCCCTGGAAGAAACAATTGGTCTTCCAGGGGGGTTGGTGGGATTCTTATGCACCTTGGGTAATAAGTATAGTGCTGGCAGTTTGGGATTCTTACACTTCAAGAACTCAAATTCATCCTTTTCAATGAGCTCTCTATCATTCCAGTCTTTGAGCTGTTCCTGGTACTTATTGCAACTAGCTGTATATGTCATTCTGTTGCTTTTGCGAAAAGTGAGACACCGGGGGGTCCCAATGCCTATGGTAACACTCTGCACACTTTCACATGAACCACTAGGTTCTCCTCAGGTATATATGTATGCCAGAATAATGATAATCCATACTGTTTTCTTTGTTTCAATAATCTCTGTTTATTACTTCTTTCTCATTCATTTAAATTCTTTCGTTTTCCGGACAATCTTAGTTATCATCTCCCATTTACCCAATGCATTTCGGGTCTATGATGACCCTTCTTCGGGGGTCTCTAGTGAAAAAAATCAAGAAAAAGTAGCAATCAGCCCTTGAACTTAGGTACATTTATACATTAACATTTAATCCACTTCGTTATCTAATGTAAACAAACATCTACAATTCACCAAATGACCTATTTTGACAATCATAGTCACTATTTACACCACAAGTCCTTGTTTGTATCAGCGCTAAAATGTCAAACACCAAAAACCATATTAGACCTATAATAATGAAGCACCATGAAAGAAAAGTGTAATAGCAACCATTTCGCTATAAACTAAACTAAACGAAGTTTACTCTAACAAACATTCTTTAACACACATTCTGCTCCTCTCTCGCGTGTGTACTTACTAGGAAATGAAAAAATGAAAAGCGTCCCTCGCTTGCGTGTTCTCAACGAATCCGCTGCTACCTAACAGTCTGTGTATCGCTATTTAAAGCACTCTATTCTCTGATTGGCTCAATTAACGATCACGTGATCGCGACATCGGACTGTTTAATAGTCCTTATTCTTTTTTGTTTAAACATATGTAGGAAAAAACCCTCGTTAAAAACTTGCACAGCTACAAAAATTATCTATTTGAGAGGAAGCTATATTATCTAACAAAATTAAATCATAAATGATTCCCAATCATTTTCACTCGATATTTTTCAACACACTGTTTTAACAGTGCAGTATTGTTCAACATTTCTTATTTGTTATGTGGCTGGGCTATCACATGGTGAAAACGATTCTGATAACAGTTATTGATGCAAATGATAAAGAAATGGCAAATCAAATCAACTTTGGTGTCGGCCATTTTGGGTAGGGAAGGTCTCATTGTCTTTGTCATGCAGGGAAATAAACTCGGCTTCACACAGTCTCTTTATAAAAAGCAGGATAATTCTATCCTGTCATTGAGTCCATTAGGTTGTAGGCTGCCCATTTTCTTTATCCAGAAGTATTCTGATCTTAGTCTTGATTTATGTGTGTCTCTTTCAGGATGATGTTTGATGACTTCCAGTATTGTGAAACGTAATTGTGCTACATTGTGTCCTGCTTCTAGCCAATGTGCTGCCAGTGTGGATTTCAAATTTTTCAACCGAATATTGCTTTTGTGTTCAGTTATTCTTACTTTAATTGTTCTCTCTGTCTGTCCTATATACAATTTTCCACATGGACACTTGATTCCATAGATAACATTCTTCGTATCACAGGTTCCTGAGTGTAACAAGGTCACCTTTTTGCCTGTCATTGGATGAGTGAATAACTGTCCTGTCATTACATTATTACAGTGAATGCAATTTTCGCACCTCTGCATGCCTTTGTGGTTGATTTCTTTTGGTACATTCTTCTTTTTTAGCAGTTCTTTTAAATTCTTGGATCTGTTGTATGCAAACGTTATCCTATCGGCAAACAGTGGTTCTAGATCCGGTTCTTTTGTTATAAGTACCCAATATTTTTTCATGATGTTAACTATTTTTGCTGATTGTAAAGAATGTTTTAGGACACATACTGTTTTCTTTGTATCTCTTCTTTCTTTAGTGACTAGTAGAGACTCTCTCTGCATATTCAAAACTTTGATTTTGGATTCTTCCAGTAGAGGTGTAGGATAGCCTCTTAGTTTGTATTTTTGGATCTGTTTGTCGATGGTGGAGAGCAAATCTTGTGGGTCAGATGTGATCCTTTTTTGGCGAATGAATTGGGATATTGGAAGATGTTTCTTTAACAAAAAATGATGGAAACTTTCATAATGTAAGCCACTGTTCCTGTCCGTTTCTTTTGTATGTACACTGGTTCTCAACTTATTCTGTTCAAGATGAATTTTTACATCTAGAAACGCCAATTCTTTCTGGTCCATTTGGTGAGTGAATTTGATCCGGTCATGTACACAGTTCAATCTCTGGATGTTATTGATCAGTGTTTCTTTTTCACCCTTCCATATTAAGAAGATATCATCGATGTATCTTTTAAAAACCATAAGTCCCGTTGACCAGTTTGTGTCCTGAATTATGTGATCGTGCTCAAATTTGGCCATAAAGGTATTTGCGTAGGACGGTGCCCCCGCAAAACCCATAGATGTTCCACTGCATTGTTCATAGAAGTCGCCTTCCCAATTAAAATAACTATGTAGTAGAGCAAACTGTAATAGTTCAAGCATTAGAGTTTTTTCTCCTCCACGTATTTCATTGTTGAGTAAACACCATTCCATAGCTTCAATTCCCTCCCTATGAGGGATTGAGGTGTATAGGGCTGTCACATCTATAGAACATAACCATATCTCTTCATCATTTGGAATATTTATTGTAGATAGCATGTTCAAAAATGCGGTGGTGTCCTTTATGTGTGTGCTCCATTTCTGGACTAGAGGCTGTAGGAACCAGTCTAGGTATTGGCCCAGTGGTTCTGATAGTGATCCACAAGCTGAAACTATAGGTCTAAAAGGAGGTCTTATTGGGTCCTTATGCACCTTCGGGAGCATGTAAAATTGAGGTCTTCTAGGATGTTTAATCTGTAGGAATTGATATGTTTTTACCGTGATCCATTTCATCTCTAAGGCTTTGTCTAGAATAGTTTTAAGTGTCTTACCAAAAATTTCAGTCGGGTCCTGATCCAACTTATGGTAGATGTTTTCATCTTGCAGATGAGTTTGTACACTTTCTTTGTAGTAGGTAGTGTTCATTACTACTATCGCTCCCCCTTTATCCGCCTTCATTATGGTGATG